>NC_057862.1:161969894-164464061 GCF_019393635.1 Dromiciops gliroides | reverse complement strand
CTACACATAATATTGTTGATACTGTGTAAAATGTTCTCCTGGTTCTGCTCATCTCACTCAGCAGGTTGACGGTAACTTATAAAGGATCTTGAATTCCAGATAATGAGTTTAAACAAATTAAAAGAAGCCGTTGAAGGGTTCCAAGAAAAATAAGGAAAACATAATTACTTGTCCATTGAAGGGAAGGATTGGTATACATCTTTCAAAGTCTTGTAGTTATTAATTTTATCTAAGCTGTAAATTCTACCTTTCATTCATGCTATTTTTCCTGTGTGATATTTCAACATTTGGTGCCATTAATCCCAAGCCTACCTTGGCCTCTTAGAATTTCTTGCTTCAGCTCAAGGGTCATCTCCCACTCCTTAGGCCTTCCTAGACCTTCTCCTAGGTCATTTTCTTCTTAGGTCATTTTCTTCCTAGGTCTTCTCCTAGCTAGGCCTTCCCTAATCCCCTCTGTTGCTAGTGCCCCCTTTCTGTGTAGTTGCTATGAATAAATACATTTTGCATTTACTTTTTTTCCCTCTATTGTATACCCCAATAGAATGTATGATTTTAGAGGGCAAGGATTATGTATTAATTGCATCTTTATCCCCATCTGGTCTAGTGAAGTACCTGAGTAAAAATTTAATGAATGTCTATTTAATCAGTGAATGATGATAATGACAACAACAGTTAACATCTATATGGTATGGTACTTACTGTGTGCCGGGTACATGCTAAGTACTTTACAAATATTTTCTCCTTCTATCTTCACAACAACACTGAGGGGTACATGCTATTGTTATCCTCATTTTCCAGTTGAGGGAGCTGAAGCAAAAGATGTTAAATGACTTGCCTAGAATCCCCCAGCTAATTAGTGTCTGAGGCCAGATTTGAACTCATGTCTTCCTACCTCCAGGTCTGGATTTTTATCCATTGTACCACCTAGAAATTCCAAAACAACATTCTTGCCACCTTCCCATTGTACTCTTCAGTTTCTTCTCTCTTCTATTCAACATACAACTAGCTTGCAGTTCTATCTTTAGGGCACACCCTCTGATTTCCTCCACCTTACCCACTCCTCCCCTCCCCAAATCACTTTTTCTCCCTTCCTTCTCCATAGCCTTCCCTTCCCCCTCCATTCCCTGCCTCCAATCATACTTATCTTTAGAAACCTTATATAGCACAGTGGCTTTTTTCAAAGGGAGATTATAGGGGATTTCAGCTTTAGCCAGTTTTTGTGTGTGAGTAGAACATGTGAATTTCACTCTGAACTTTATTATTCCTCATGTCTGGCACAACTCCAAAGTATTTAAGACTTCAGAACATCTTTTTCACTTGAGAAAGACTGACTTGGAGTTTGTAGGATTATAAACAAATGGAAGTATCTCAATAAATATACTGAACTCCAATTGTTTGTTTTTTATTATTATCTATTAGCCCCGCATTCTTATAGGCAAAAATTACCTGAAGGTTAGAAAGTCTGATTTCACAAATGACTGACAAGCCTTTCACATCTATGCTATCTCTTCACCATGGGTAGGGGCCAAAGATAGAGAAAAAAGGAGGGTGGTTAAAGAAATTGATGACAAAAGAGTAAAGAGCATTGTGACGCTGAAAATCATTATTATAGGGGTGATGTGGGATGGAATTTGGGGTCAAATTGATTGTGAGTTGTTCCAAAAGAATTACAAGACTCAGTGACTCAGTTTCCCAAGTTTTATTGCAATACTGTGAGTGACCACAGGGAGAGAACCAGAATAGTGGAAAGGTAACTCTTGAATAAGGAAAAGGAAAGACAGTTACATTCATAGTATGGATAAATTGATTATCAGTCTCAGTATAATAATCTACACCTTAGGGAGGTACAGGGGAGGGCCTGTCCTAATTTGGAGTTCCTGGGGTCCTAAGCCAACCCCTGAGGCGGGTACCTTTTTCAGTGGAGGTGTGTTTTGGGGGTTTACACGTCATAAGGTGAATCTGGGGGACAAATTTGGCCTTTTCTGCTCAAGTCTCTTTCTGGTTCCCATGGCTAGTTTCGAAACATCTTCATTTTTCATTTATTTCGAGTCTAAGTTTCTATAGTCTGTCAATTCCTTTATTGTTATAGTTTCAGGTTTTCATGGCCTCTTTCCCTCTGTTCCGTTATGGGCACTGATTTCTGTGGGTAAGAGAACCTAGCATCCTGACTTGTAAGTTATCCATTAACTGGGGTCTAACTTCCTTTTGGAGCTAATATCTGAATTAAAGCTTGGGTCTTAGGTTTTTCTGTTAACCCTTTTTTTCACCTCCTACATCAGGGGTAGCTAGGTGGTACAGTGGGTAAATGTCCGGCCCTGGATTCAGGAGGACCTGAGTTCAAATCTGGCCTCAGACACTTGACATTTACTAGCTGTGTAACCCTGGGCAAGTCACTTAACCCTCATTGCCCTGAAAAAAAAGAGAGATTACTATAGACACAAGTTTTGCATAAGCTTACGTTAATTTATCAATATTTTACTAATAAGGGATTGACCACACGTCTCCCTAACTTCTCATGGTCCTAGGCCACATGGTAGAGAAAGCAGGGAGAGTTTTAGCATGCCAGTTAGCATGAGCAGGAAAAAAAGCCCCAAAAGACCCAGGCTATCTCCCAGAGAGATAGCATGTGGTCTCTAGGAGACCGGAGAGCGAGAGTGAGAGAGAGAGATTGAGCGAGCATGTGGTCCCAGAGAGCCAACATGGCTACCTGGTCAAGATTTTTATTCCTTTTGATAAGAGGTGGGTTATTATATATCAATCAAATCTAATTGGTTAGCATTATTCAAATCTAATTGGCTGACATGACTTGAAGGTGGGCTATATTATAATGAAGTCCAAGGCTGACATCAGAAAAAGGAATACCCCCCCCCCCCCCCACACACACACATACACATACACACACAGTCAAGATGGTCTGGGCAAAATCCATTCATCTAGGTGTGGTTTAATCTCAGTAAAAACCTTGGGCTATCTAGACAAAAGAATCTATCTCCATGCAAAGTTCCTTTTGTGAATTTAGGATTTGGGTGGGTTTTACCTAGATGAGATTTGATAGAATCTCTCAAGGAGAGCTGGCCTTTTGAGTGGAGGGGGAGGGAAAACTAAAAAAGTGATGTCTGGGTCCCCCAATATATCAATTATTAATGGCTATTTTCTCACAGCATAAACCTATAACAACAACAACAATATAAGACATGTATATAATATTTTAAGGCTTGCAAAGTATTGTACATATGATATTATATTTGATCCTCTCAACAACCTGGTGAGGTAGGTGTTATTATTTACCACATTTTATGGATGAGGGAACTGAGGCAGACAGAAGTTAAGTGACTTGCCCAGGGTCACACAGCTCATATGAGCCTGAGGCCAGGTTTGACTTCAAGTTTTGAGATGCAAACTTGGGTGTTATTTAACTGTTACCTAAAGCAGAAAGCACTAGACAGGGGTTTCTAGTCTTGGAATCACCACTGATTAGCAGGACATCTGGGGCCAATTCTTTTAAATGATGTGATCTGGAAAAAGTTTGGTGTGAGTGTGGAGAGTTTTCTAATCCTCAAGGAACTATCTATGGAATGTTCTATTCAACATTTTAATCAAAGACTTAGTAAAAAAAACCCATAGATGTCATGCTTGTAAAAAATGCAGATAACAGGAAGTTAAGTATAATTTGGAAAAAAAAATCTTGGGATTTGGTGGACCGATTGCAAATTCACTGAGTCATGACAGTACCCCACCCCTTCACCGAAAAAAGAAAAGCTAATGCAAAGGAAAGCTGCATTAAGAGAATCAGGGTGTATAGGATTAGGGAAGAAATAGTCCCAGTGTACTTTAACTCTCCCCTTGACAGTATTTTTTTTTTTTTTTTTTTTTTTGTGGGGCAATGAGGGTTAATTGGCTTATCTTGGCTTGCACAGCTAGTAAGTGCCAAAGATTTGAATTTAGGTCCTCCTGAATCCAGGACCAGTGTTTTATCCACTGCGCCATCTAGCCGCCTTGTGCAGTATAGTCTTAATTTCTGGAAGTCACATTTTAGAGGACATTGCTGATGAGGAGTCTATCCAAAGGAAGGCAGCAAGAATGGTGAGGGGCCTAAAGATCATGCTATATTATGATCTGTTGAAATAGATAGAATGTTTACTCTGGAGAGGAAAGGACATGAGAGGTGGGAGAGGGGGGTGAGGCATGAGAGTTCCCTTCAATAGTTTTAGGGTTATTGAAAGAAAGAGTAGACTTGTTTAGGGGAAGAGACAACTAGGAGCAATGGGTATACAACAGTGGAATGGGATACCTCAGTAGGTAGTGGGCTCTCTCTCATTTGGAGTTTTAGAGGAACTATTAGATGACTACTTGTTTATATATTGTAGTAAAGATTTTTCAAGGATAAATTGGACTTGTCTCCAGAGGTGCCTTCCAATTCCAAGGCTCTATGATTCTGTGATTTATCTTCTCTGGGACTCATTTTCTTTATCTGTAAAAAGGGTCATGGACCAGACGATTTTAATGTGATTTCATTCAGGTTGTAAAGGCTGTATTCTCTGACTAAAGGACAATTTATCTAGGCAGAAGGAAAATATAATGAGAAAGTCATGGAGGAGGTATGCTAGGACCATCTCATATATGGTAAATTATTTCATGTTTAAATTCAGGGTGCACCCGAAAAGGTTTTGTGCATAGAAAAAAAAAAGATTCTCCCATATGCTTACAGATGCCAGAATTTCCTTTTAGGTTTTATTCTGTTAGCTTAAGACTTTGATCTTTATAACACATACATTCTATTGAAAATTTTCACCTTTAGCTTTTAGCCATTTACACTTTAGAGAGAAATTATGGAATGAGGACTAGGTTTGAATAGTTGGTAGGGGAAATAGAGGAACAGACGGGGAGGGACAAAGTGTAATCTTCACAAAGGTCTCAGATCCCCTCCTTCCCCTCAGGCTAACAAAATCACATGGTTCAAGGAGCCCTGGTCTCAATAAGGTCTGCTCCTGAGTTGTGTCCATATAAGGAAGAATAAGGTCCACTCCTGAGTTATGCCCATATAAGGAAGAACCATTTAGGGATGGGAATACTGTGTTCCAATTAGCTCATTTTTTTGTGTAGATTGTAACCCTTGAGTAATCGGACCGATGATGAAAAAGGGTTCACTGGATTTGAGGGTGGTCTGGAACAGTGTGTGCTGATATACAGGGCCCATATTAGAGTACGGATCCCTCGAGGGGAAAAAAACCTTCAGGTAGGTGTGGTTTTAATCCCTATTCAGAGTCCCAGGTCCCACTTGGTGGAATCTGGGCCAGTCTTAAAAGGTCAGGCAGTTAGGTCTTCCAGTGAGGGTGTTTCTGGGAATCCCAAAACCCCATTATTTTCTCACACTACTAAATGAGTTAAGAGAAGTACACACATGATTTCAGTATAAGGAAATTATTTTTCCACATGACAGTTTCTTTTCTTTTTTTTTTTTTGGCCGGGCAATGAGGGTTAAGTGATTTGCCCAGGGTCACACGGCTAGTTAGTGTCAAGTGTCTGAGGCTGGATTTGAACTCAGGTCCTCCTGAATCCAGGGCCAATGCTTTATCCACTGCACCACCTAGCTGCCCCTACATGACAGTTTCAAACATTTGAAGACTACTCTGATCTGAATAACTGACATATGGAAGATTAATTAAATTTTTTCTACTTGGTCCCAAAGGGAAGAACTAAGCCTAATGAGTAGAAGTTACAAGGAGACCAAATTCTGACAGTTCTTACAAAACTGAAAAGTCCAGAAGGACAAAAATGCAATACAGGCTGACTAAACTCTGCCTCCCCCTTCCCCCCATTTATTAAATGCGAGGTACTTGTGGACTGGCAAAAAAGAAC
This sequence comes from Dromiciops gliroides, assembly GCF_019393635.1. Taxonomy (NCBI): domain Eukaryota; kingdom Metazoa; phylum Chordata; class Mammalia; order Microbiotheria; family Microbiotheriidae; genus Dromiciops; species Dromiciops gliroides. The sequence goes on along the minus strand of NC_057862.1, from coordinate 164,458,202 downwards.
ACTAGTTCTAGGGTCAGAGGATCTGAATGCAAGTCCCATCTCTGACACTTTCCACTTGTGTGCCCTTGGACAACTCACTTCAGCTTACTTGGCCTGTTTCCTCATTTATAAAATGAGAGATTTAGACTAAATTGTGTTTTTCAGCTTGAGATTTACTCTTAGAATTGACACAGAGGACTCAGTGAGAGGTAAAATAAAGACTCCAAAGTCAATGTATTTAGAATGTCATGGTTAGGGGATGAAGTAGAGAGAGGAGATACAGGTAGAGAGATAACTATGATCCAAGGTAGAGTGAAAAGGGTGCAAAGGAAAGAGCCAAGTAAAACCACATGAGAAATTGCAGGAAGAAACGGGTACCGAATGTTCATGGTCAAGATCTGGCAGGTTTTTCTATATAGGAACTGCTCAAGCATGATCCTAATGACAGACTATAATTACTTACTGAGGTACTAGCTTACTATGGAGAAGCTTATTATAATCAGTGCAGTAGTAAAGGGTTTGTAATTCACAAATTTCAATAAAGGTTAAGATACAGAAGCTTTATTGTTATAAGACATGAAAGGGAAAGTTTGATCAATAGTGTTCCTTTTTCAATCAAGTAAGCTCTGCATAATCTAATGTTATTAACCTAATAATATTTATAAACTGTCATAAATTAATATAATAATTGAAATAATATAATGCATATGTGCATATGATAGCAGAAAAAATGGAGTATAGTCAATCTGGGGCTACAGTTGACTTTGTTTTTGATTTTTTGTTGTTGTTGGTTTTTGCAGGCAATGGGGGTTAAGTGACTTGCCCAGGGTCACACAGCTAGTAAGTGTCAAGTGTCTGAGGCCAGATTTGAACTCAGGTACTCCTGAATCCAGGGCCAGTGCTTTAACCACTGCGCCATCTAGCTGCCCCTATAGTTGACTTTGGATGAGGGGCAGAGGCTTATTTAGTATAGTTTGCCATCATAGGAGCAGAATAAGCCACCTCTCTTTTGTTCTGTGTCTATCATAACAGGTGCAACTGAGACACAGTGAAAATAAACTCCAGGCTGGGATGGACCTAATCATTCATTTTATTCTAAAATGGAGGCAGGTTTAAAGATGAAGTTACTTGTGCTAGGAACAACAAAGATATAGGGTCTCTTTTCCTTTGCCTCTAAACCCCTAGGCTGGAGTCTCGGTAAAGAATCCTTTGGATATGGAAACCCATTAAAAGAAAAATACAAAGTGATTCTCAATCCTGTGTAGCCTCTGCAGGGATGGTAGCAGAGAAAGAGATAAAGGGTATATTGGGAATGACATTGATTTTAGAACATTTTAGCTCTTGGTACTTTATGAGGGGTGTCTTCTAATGACCAAGAGAACCTTCTACAGTAGAAGTTGAATCATATTCATCTTGACATTTTCACCATCAATAAACCAAGAAGACAAAAGGAAGTTGCAGCTCAATGGCAATATGACCCGTAGGTTCTCCTTGGTAAACTAGTGGGGTTGGCTTTCTCAAACATGTAGAGGCAAGAAGAAATATTTCATGGGTCATTTGGTTAACTCATATTGTAAGATTAATGACAAGCATCTCAATATTCTCATTTTATGTGCCCATATCCCTTTCAGAAGATGAAGAAGTAGAGAAATCCTCTGAAGAACTTGATAAAATCTTCCAAGTTAAATCAACATTTATTTTGGTGACTTGGGGCAAAGATGAGTATAGGGAAAAATACCTTTCAGAAGTGATAAAAAGAAGTCAAGGATAAGAAGAAAATGTTTTTTATCTTTTTTTAGTAACTTATTTTTGTGTTTTTGTTTTTGTTTTTGTTTTTGTGGGGCAATCAGGGTCTGTGTGCCCAGAGTCACATAGCTAGTAAGTGTCAAGTATCTGAGGTTGGATTTGAACTCAGGTTTTCCTGAATCTAGGGCTGGTGATTTATCCACTGCACCATCTAGCTGCCCCACTTATTATTTTTATTTCCCAAGTAATAAATATTTTAATTAATCTGTTCCTATAATTAGCACCTCCTCCATTCAGCAAACTAAAAACAAAAATAGGGGGCAGCTAGGTGGCACAGTGGATAAAGCACTGGCCCTGGATTCAGGAGGATCCGAGCTCAAATCCAGCCTCAGACACTTGACATTTACTAGCTGTGTGACCCTTGACAAGTCACTTAACCCTCATAGCCCTGCAAAAAAAACATTGCTCAATAAATAGTCATATAGTCCAACAAAATAAAATATCCCATTAGCCATAGGTGAATATATCTCTGCATAAATTTTAGGTTCATTACATTGGAAGCAAAGCATCACACCAGGGTAATGAAAATATTAAAGGCATGACCATCTCTGAATGTAGCTAAAGTGGATTGGAAGAATTGGTGGAGGGATTGAGTAGATTGATGAGCTAGGAAGTTAAGAGTATTTGAGAGAATATCACTCTATATGTTGAAATCCCCTAGTATGAGAACAAGGGTCAGGATGGAAAAATAGTAAGATCAGCATTGAATTCATTGAAAAAGGAACAAGATAGATAATGTTCCCCTAGATTTAAATGGGTGATAATGTAAACCTCAAAAGAAGAGAGCTTTTCTAAATGATAATGGTAGAGGAAGAGCCTTGGCAATGGAGAATAAATTCTATCATGCTCTACTCCCGCACCAGTAGTTTCAGAGAAAATGCAGTTGGAAAGGGTGACCAGTGAAGCAACATCATCAGGAGGGTGTCAGGTCTCAGTGAGTGCCAGAGGATAGAAGGGGTGAAAAAGAAAAAGGTTTAAGATGGAATCTAGTTTGTTAATTATGGTGCAGGCATTCCAGAGGTACAACAAAAGGGCTAAGCAGATATTGAGTGGGACATGGGTGGAGTAGGGTCAATTTAGATGGAAATAAGGGAGTGAAGAACTGGGGTAAGGAAAAAGAATTTTTTTCTTCAGCAGCTGGAGATGCAATACTACTGGGAGAGAAAAGGGGGTGGGAGTATAACGATCATTAAGGAATGAGTCCTACCAGAGCATATATATATTAAGAGAGATGATTGATTAAATAGTTCAAAATTGTCCCTCAAGGCATCACCTCATGGAAGGTGATGTTGCAGAGTCTGGGAATCAGATCAATAGGTAAGAGATGGAAGTGTGACGTGGGACCAGCAGGAGTTCCCTAGAAACAGGAAGCTGGTAGCTGGTTATACTCGGTTGACTTTTCCTGGGACAGTCTTGGGTACTCTCCTGGGTGAATCTGCTGCTGGAGGTGGAACCCACACGGAGATGGATGCTGCTATGGATCTAGCTCATTCTTGAGGGCCTCACTAAGGTAGGTCTGGTGCTGGAACTGGAGTTGGGTAAGGAGAAACCAGGAGCTGGAAATAAGAATCTAGAAGCCAGTGGGGATGGGGTGTGGGGGTGTGGGGAGGGCAGCTAGCTCTCCACATAGCTTCATATCTATTAGGTGTTTATGGGGAGGAAAAGGAGGGAGAAAGATGGAAGTGTGGAGAGTGGAATTGAAGGGATAGAGATAATAGGCTATCAAGATATCAGTTACTATTTTTTTTTTTTTAGTGAGGCAATTGGGGTTAAGTGACTTGCCCAGGGTCGCACACCTAGTAAGTGTTAAGTGTCTGAGGCCAGATTTGAACTCAGGTACTCCTGACTCCAGGGCTGGTGCTCTATCCACTGCGCCACCTAGCTGCCCGATATCAGTTACTATTAAACAATTCTTTTGAACATTTTCCCTTATGTTCCAATACCTGTGTTTTTAGCTTTAGGCTTTTTAGATAATATAGTTAAATTTTAAGGCTTGTGTTGAGTAAAAGCTGATCACAAAGTCAGGTCATTCTTTGTTGCACTGGTAAATTGTAGCATATACAGATACACATGTATTTTTTTCCAATTGCCCAATATCTGTTTTGCTTGAGGTTACTAGAGATGTCTGCAGTAATCTGTCATTTACTGAGCTGCTTGATAGCAAGTGTTAATTGATTTTTATAAATATTCATGATTTTGTTTTGTTCTCATGGCACTTCAGGAACAGGAGCAGCTCATTAATATTCCCCTGGCAGGAACTGCTCATTGTGTTCTGTTCTGTTCTGTATGGAATGGAGTGAATCCAAGGAAATTTCCTTATGAACACTCAGGTTTTAGCCCACACATTATGATATATTTCTTTTTCACTTTCAAACATTTCAAAAAGAAGTCCTTGTATTTATATAGCACCTTTCTTCCCACAGCATTTTCAATTTGTTATCTCTTTTTATTCCAACAATATTTCCATTACATGAAAATCAGGTCTTCTTGGATATCTCCATCCATCATATACATTACATCTCTGTTGTCTAAATCTTTCCCCACTGATCCATAGTTGGAAATATGTTTGTTTTTTTCGTTGTCTCACCCACTTTCCACCCATCAATAATTCCTCCCTTTTACTTCTCTCCGCTGCCCTAGGAAAATGGATAGTGAATGACCAAACTTCTCAGTCCTTTTTTTCTCCTGGCTCTGTTCCTGGTTTCTGGACTTATCCTGGAACTTCTCTCAGCACCTGGGGCCTCCTGGACATGGAACATCCAACAGTCCCTGCATCTTTTTAGACCTGGAATATTCCTCTGCAAGGTTCACCCCTTTTCCCATTGATAGGTTCTTCCTAGGGTATCTATTTGGGGGGGGGGACCCAAACCAGTCTTCATTCCCATCCTGACACTGTTCCTAACTCCTGAACTTTAAAACCATGCTACCTTGAGGATACCTTCATCTTCTGCTTCCTTTCCCAATCCTCTTCAGCTCTCTTTTGTCTGCCAACTTTCCCCAATAGAATGTAAGCTCCTTTAGGGTAAGGACTGTCTTTTTGCTTGCATTTGTAATCCCCAATACTGAGCACAGTGCCTTGCACACAGTAAATGCTTAATAAATGCTTATTTCCTTCCTTCTTTTCCCCTAAATCAAAGTGGTTTTAATGCCAAGTTTGTAGATGATGAGGCAAAGATATCCTATAAGTCCAAATCTTTGGTTGTGCCAATTACTGAATTAGTAAATTCCAGAACCTGGGAAAGACTGAAAATCCTGGTGCATTCTCCAGCACAGCACTTATGCTGTCCAATAGCATGCCACATCTGTAGCATTATGGTCTGTTCTATGTACCAAGCATTAGGAAGGGCATAAATAAACTGAGATGGATCTGAACAATAGTAATCAAGGTAGAATAGGACATCAAGATCAAACTATATAAAGACAAATTGAAGCAACTGAGCTAATTAGCCTAGAAGGGGGGAAAAGGCTTAGGGGGCATATAACTGCCTTCAAATGTTTTAAGGGCTTTTATATAAACAAGACATTAGATTTGATGTGCTTGGTTCCAAAGAGACAACTAGGAGAAGTAGAAGGAAATTGTGGAGAGGAGGGTTTCAGCTAAACAGAAGGAACATTTTCTGATAATTAGTTCTGGATATTTAATATAGAAGGGGCTACTTTATGATAGAATGGGTTTCCCCTTACTAGAAGTCTTTAAATGAAGGCCGGATGATCACTTGCTGGGGATATTGTGGAAGCAATAGATGAAATGCCCCCTGAGGTGCCTTCCAATGTTGATATTCTGTGGTTCTTTGAAATTTTCTGTCCTTCCTCTCATCCCTGTTTTGAGCTCTTCTTCCATCCCCAATAGCAATACTAACAAAGGTTGCTCTAGCCAATTTATTTCTCTGCCAAAATTTCCCATTTCCATTTTCTACTGTAGTATAGTAGAAATAGATTCTAAAGTAGAATTAGTTGCACGAATAGGTACAACATGAATTGAGCAGAACCAGGAGAATAATATACACAATGATTAACAACAATGTAAACAGAAATAATTCTCTGAAAGGCAACTAAACTTTTATTAATTAGAAGAGTGAAGCTCAATCCTGAAGAACACATGATGAAATACAAAATAAATCTTTCAATAAATACATTAGGCTCAAGAAACTGGGATTCTAGGGCTGGCTCTGGACTAACTAGGTCTATGAACTTGGGCAAATTGCTCTATCGCTTTGGGCCCCAGTTTTCCCATGTCAAATGTGAGCTTGGGATGTACTTGATCTCTAAGGTCTTTTATAGCTCTAATATCCTATGGCTTTGTACCTCTGGAGGCATCAATCTCCTCATATGTAAAATGAGAGGCTGGACTTACATGATCTCTAAAGACCTTTCTGGTTCTAAATATTATGAGGATGAGATTGCTAAGCTCCATTCCAACTCTAAATTTTATGATCTTATGACCTTTCCAGTTCTGAATTCTTTGATTCTGTGCTTTTAAGAGATGAGTCAAAGATGACTTTGACATTCAAATCTGGATGATCTGTCAGAAAATGCAGTTACCATTCACCCAAATAAGGAAGTAAAAAAGCAAATTAGTTGTGTGGGGGTTTTTTTTGGGGGGGGGAGGAGAAAGGGAATGGCCATTCAAGGATTTGAACTCTGCTCTTCTGTATTCCAGTTAAATTTTTTTTTCTAATTGTTCCCTTTCCCTAATACCCCACATCTAATCAATCACAATTTCCTTTCTCTTTTTCACAATTTATCGCATTTTTCTCTTCCTTTTTCTTCTCACCATTACTAATGTTGCTCCATCCCAACCTACTTTATAATTTCCTGCCTGCACTCATTGTAGTAACATCTTAACTGAACTCCCTCCCCCAGTCCTGTATTCCCTTTCTTTGCTCAGTCTTACACACCGCTACTAGAATAGTCCTAAAATATTGCTTTTATTATATCACTCCCTGATTCAAAAATGTCCAATGACAGTTACCTACTGGGAGAAACTCCTATTGCCTAGGCTGACATATAAGACACTCCATAATCTGTGCCCTTCCTTCTACCCCCAACCTTATATTCTTTTTTTAAAATCATAAAAGTATTTTATTATTTTCCAGTTACATGTAAAGATAATTTTCAACATTTGTTTTCATAGGACTTTTCGTTCCAGATTTTTCTCCCTCCCTCTCTTCCCTCCCTTTTCTCCCCCTCCCCCAAGATGGAAAGCAACCTGATATAGGTTATTTATATACAATCACAATTAAATATATTTCTGCATAAGTCATCTTGTGAAAGAAGAAGCAGAACACAAAGGAAAAACCTCATAAAAGAGAAAAAAAATCTAAGAAGTAGAAACAGTATGGTTCAATCTGCATTTAGAATCTACAATTCTTTTTTCTGGATGTGCTCTTTGAAATTGTTTTGGATCATTGTATTGCTGAGAAGAGCTAAGTCTATCATAGCTGATCATCACACAATGTTGCTGTTTCTTTGTACAATGTTCTCCTGGTTCTGCTCATCTTGCTCAGCATCAGTTCATGTAAGTCCTTCCAGGTTTCTCTGAAATCCTCCTGTACCTCATTATTTCTTACATCACAATAGTATTCCATTATATTCATATACCACAACTTGTTTAGCCATTCCCAAATTGAAGGCATTCTCTTGATTTACAATTCTTTGCCACCACAAAGAGAGCTGCTATAAATATTTTGGTGCATGTGAGTTCTTTTCCCTCTTTTATGATCTCTTTGGGACACAGACCTAGTAGTGGTATTACTGGGTCAAAGGGTATGTACAGGGGCAGCTAGTTGGTGCAGTAGATAGAGCACTGGCCCTGGAGTCAGGAGTACCTGAGTTCAAATCCGGCCTCAGACACTTAACACTTACTAGCTGTGTGACCCTGGGCAAGTCACTTAACCCCAATTGCCTCACTAAAAAAAAAAAGTGGTATGTACAGTCTCATAGCCCTTTGGGCATAGTTCCAAATTGCTCTCTAGAATAGTTGGATCAGTTCACAGCTCCACCGACAATGCATTAGTATTCCAATTTTTCCACAGCTTCTCCAACATTTATTATTTTCCTTTTTTTTCTTATTAGCCAATCTGATAGGTGTTGGGTGGTACCTCAGAGTTGTTTTAATTGGCATTTCTCTCTCTCTCTCTCTCTCTCTCTCTCTCTCTCTCTCTTTTTTGATGAGGCAATTGGGGTTGTGACTTGCCCAGAGTCACACAGCTAGTAAGTGTCAAGCGTCTGAGACTGGATTTGAACTCAGGTACTCCTGATTCCAGGGCCCCAGTGCTCTATCCACTGTTCTACCTAGCTGCTCTGGCATTTCTCTAATTCTCTAATTCTCTAATTCTCCTGAATCCAGGGCCGGTGCTTTATCCACTGCACCACCTAGCTGCCCCCTCTGCCTGCCTTCTAATTTTGGCTGCATTGCTTCTGTTTGTACAAACCCTTTTTAATTTAATGTATCAAAATCCCAATCTTATATTCTAACTTTATATAAAACTACTCTTATATAAAATACTTGCTATAATAAGACTGGTTTATTGACTGCTTTTTGATGACACCATGCCCATTCCTGCCTCCATACCTTTGTTTAGATTGTGCCCCTAACTTAAAATGACCTTCCTCTATTTTTTCTAATGATCTGAATTCTATTCATTCTTCAAGTCCTAGCTCAAGTCCCTTTTCTCTTTTAGACTTTCCTCCTTTTTATTGTGCACACTGATCTCTCTCTTCCCCAAACCACAATAGCATTTAGTGTCTCTATCAATTCAGTTATTATATAAATTATGCTGCCCAGATAGCTCTAACATTGGTACCTTTGGTTATTATATAATTATGAACTTATTATTATTGCTAAAATTTTTACATCTATCATAGCATCATATATCTAAACATGGAATGGAGGGAAGTCATCAAATCCAAAATTCTTGTCTTTCAGGCAAGAAAAATGAGACCCAGATGAGTTAAATAAATTGCTCATGATCACAGAGATAGTGTAGCAAGTGTCAGAGTTGGGATTTGAACCAAGATCCCTTGAACCCATGCACTATATTCTTTCTGCTATTCCAAGGCTTTGTCCCTTTTATTGTAAAATAGAGGTATAACTAGACAATTTTCTTCTTATACCAAGTACCATTAAGTAAACCAGAAAATAAATATTTATTAAGGGCCCATTATGTTCAAGGCAATATGCTAAGAAAGGCAAATGATAGACTATGTCCTGGAGAAGCTCACCAATGACTTGGGAAGGAAACGTGCAAGCAACTTTGAACAAGCAAGCAATTTATAAGATGAATTACAGAAATCACCAAAAGAGGGGAGGCTCTTGCATTAAGAGAGATTGAAAAACACTTCTATAGGAGGTAGGATTTTGATTGGTACTTCATAGAATCAAGGAAAACCAGGAAGAGTGAAAGCATTTCAGACATGGGACAAATAGTAAAAGTGCTCAATGTAGGGAAATGCAGAGTCTTGTTAGAGGATCCAATGTAATACAGTGGAACTGGATTGAAGACCATGTGGGGGAGGTATAAGTTGTAAAAAGATTAGAAAGGTAGGAAGGAGGGGCAGCTAGGTGGCGCAGTGGATAGAGCACTGGCCCTGGAGTCAGGAGTACCTGGGTTCAAATCCGGCCTCAGACACTTAACACTTACTAACTGTGTGACCCTGGGCAAGTCACTTAACCCCAATTGCCTCACTAAAAAAAAAAAAAAAACCAAAGAAAAGAAAAAAAAAGAGAAAGGTAGGAAGGGGCTAGGATATGAAAAAAGCTTTAAATGTCTTACAGAGCATTTTGTATTTCATCCTGGATGCAATAGAGACCAGCTGGAATTTATTTTTAAATTTTTATTAAAAAAATTTTTTTTTGCAGGGCAATGAGGGTTAAGTGACTTGCCCAGAGTCACACAGCTAATAAGTGTCAAGTGTCTGAGGCTGGATTTGAACTCAGGTCCTCCTGAGTCCAGGGACAGTGCTTGATCCACTGCACCACCTAGCTGCCCACAGCTAAAACTTATTAAGTAGAAGTAACATGGTCAGACCCGGCACTTTAGGAAAATCTCTTTAGTAGCTGAATGGAGGAGGATGGACTAGAGAGACTTGGTAGTATTAGAAAGGAGAAAAGATACAGAATAGATAAAATCAACAGGCCTTGGTAATGGATTGGATATGGGATGGGTGGGTTGAGAGAGAGTGAAGCGTAGAAGATGACACCTAGATTGAGAACTTGAAGGTCTGGGAGGGTGATGTTGTACTCTATAGTAATAGGGAAGGTGGAGAGTTTCGTAGGAAAGCATGAGTTTATTTGGGAACATATTGAATTTCAGATATACACTGGACATCCAACACTGGATATCTTAAAGGCAGTTGATGATGTGGGATTGGAGGTTAAGGCAGGCTAGATAGATCAGAAAATCATCAGCATAGTGATAGTAATTAAATCCAGAGGAGGTGATGTTATCACTAAGTGAAGTAGTATAGAGGGACAAGAGGAGAGAGTCTACGATACCCAGAGTTAGAGGATGTGAACTTCATGAGAATCTAGCAAAGGAGACAGAGAAGGAATGCTCATATAGGTAGAAGAACCAAGAGAGAGTGGTGTCCTAAATGGGTGATCAACAGTGTCAAAGGTTGCAAAAAACAAAAATGGAGGAGAATGAGGATTGGGAAAAGATAATTGAATTTGGCAACTAAAAGATAGTGGCAGAAGACACCTCAGTAATGTGGGATAAAGAAGAGAGAAGAGGGCTCTCTCAGTAAATGGCCATACATTTTTCAGTAAAATATGAGTCAAGATTCTCTATATATTTTAAAAATCCAAGTTCATACATAGCAAGTTAAGAATCTCTGTTTTAGAGAGTGTTTTCCTTAAAACAATCCTGTGAGGTTTCTTGTGTATTTTTATCCTTGAGAGCAAAAATTGTTTATTTATTATATTTGGATCCCCAGAACAAAGGACAGTTCCTGGCATCTAGTAGACACTTCATCAATGACTATTGATTGATTAATCTCAATTTTACAGATGAAGAAACTGAAACTCATGGAATTCAAATGGCTTGACCAAAGGTCAAGGTAACCTTACCCATAAGGTAAGTGTCAGGACTGATTTAGTACAAGGTGCTATGTAGTTAGTGATACATATATACATGATTATAAGAAAGGACCTAGATTTATGTGTCCTGAAAATGTATAATACTGAGGGAATCCTGACCTAGGAGTATGTTTCTGGCTGACTTTGTTCTAAGACATTTTGCTTTAAATGAGCTTTCTTTAAGATAAAGTTTTAGCATTTTCCCTTCTTCCGATTTCCATGTATTATATGATCTAAACTTGCCATTACTGGTTTTTTACATGCTATCATATTATAATTTCACCTTCAGGAAATAGATTTAGCTTGATGAAAAACTATATTTTCTCTTTAACACTTTCAAGTGTTTTTTTCTGACTCCTCTAAACAAGTAGCTAAGATCATTGTGTATCAGTCAGGCTTTATTATACTTGGACTTTCTTTTAAAAATATTTCCTTAATTTTTAATTTATGGAATAAAACAAGCATTTCCCTAACACTATAATAAAAAGATTGCACATGAAACTGTAAGTCTATTATATATAAGTTGCTATTCCTTATATATATGTATATGTGTACATATGTATATATATAGTTATCATGTAAAATTATTTTCCCTTTTTTCTCTCTCCCCCCACTCTAGAGATGGCTACCATTAGATACAAATATGTATATATATGGAAAATTATTGTATACATATTTCTATTTGCCAATTCTTTCTCTGGATGCAGATAGCATCTTCTTTCATATGTCCTTTGTAGTTAATTTGGGGATTTATAGTAGTCAAAATGACTTAGTTGCTTAATGTTTTTCTTAAAATAATATTGCTGTTTTTGTATATAATGTTCTCTTGGTTCTGCTCATTTTGTTCTTCATTATTTCATGTAAGTCTATTCATATTTTTTCTAAGATCATCGAGCTCTTCATTTCTTATAGCACAGTCATATACCACAACTTTTTCATCCATTCCCCTAGTTAATGGGTATTCCTACAATTTCCAGTTCCCTGCCACCACAAAGAGAGCTACTATAAATATTTTAGAACATATAGGTTCTTTTCTTTATTTCCTAATCATCTTTGGAAATAGTATTGGAAATATAAATAGTATTGGAAATATAAAATCTAGTATTGGTATTGCTGGATCAAATAACTTTTTTGGGCATAATTCCAGATTGCTCTCCAAAATAGCTGGATCAGTTCATGATTCCACCAACAATGAATTAATAGCCCATTTTCCCACATTCCTTCTAACATTTTTCACTTTACCCATCAATAATTTTAGCCAATCTGATATGTAGAAAATAATATATCAAGGTATTTTAATTTTACATTTCTCTAATCAATAATAATTTGGAGCATTTTTTCAAATGACTTTAAACTGTTTTGATTTCTTCATTGGAAAACTGCCTATGGGGCAGCTAGGTGGCACAGTGGATAGAGCACCAGCCCTGGATTCAGGAGAACCTGAGTTCAAATCTGGCCTCAGACACTCGACACTTACTAGCTGTGTGACCCTGGGCAAGTCACTTAACCCCAATTGCTTCACCAAAAAAAAAATAAAAAAGACTTGGAAAACTGCCTGTTCATATCCTTTGATGATTTATCAATTGGGGAATGATTTACATTCTTATGTATTTTACAAAGTTCTTTATATATTTGAGACATGAGACCTTTATTTAAGAAACTGTCAACTGGAAAAAAATAAGAAACTGTCTACAAAATCCACTCCCCTCCAATTTTCTACTTTTGTTTTGATCTTGGCTACATTTGTTTTATTTGCACAAAACCTTTTTAATTTGGTGTAATTGAAATTATTCATTTTACACTTTATTTTGATCTCTACGTCTTGTTTATTCACAAATTATTCACTTATCCATAAACCTGATAGGTAATATGGTTTATGTTCTTCCATTTTTCTTTTATTATCTTTCTTTATATCTAGGTCATGTATCCATTTTGACCTTACCTTTGACTTTCAATCCCACTTCAATGCTGAAGTGGTCATCTTCAGTATATTTCACTCTAACAACAATACCTTGATAAAATTTGATTCTTCTATCATTCCTGACCATTGATTAAATGGAATTTAGTCTCTTTGCAGTATTTGGGAACTTTGTGACATCATATTAAACACTAAAAGGTTAAGGTATCATTAAAAAGCTAGAAGGACTATGGAAAATGGGTCAATCACTTCTTTAATAGGACTCAAATGTCATGGCTTTTACAAAAAGCTGTTCTGTAAGCCAAGTTATATAATCAGGGGATTTTAAACTTAGCAATAAAACAGTGTCTTGGTTCTAGACAGTTTTATAGTGTAATGATTGGAATGACGCCACCTACTGGAGACTTGCTGTGGAGAGCTCCACCATGAGGAAAATGCCTCAGAGGCATTGTGGCTTTTCCTTGGCGTCAAGAAATGACGTTTGCTCATGGGTGCTGTCTATCAAGTCTACCAGCCAATCAACTGGAGGAGCCTCCTATGGTCTGGGAGGAGACAGGAAGGAGGAAAGCGAGCCTGCGCAGAGAGCGCTGGCCTTTTTGGCTTCCGGACTTGATGGTGGTGGCGGCAGAGGACTTCACAGGAGATTTGAGGAAAGATAGGAATGCCAGACTGTTAGAATTCTGTTCTCAATCTTTTTCTTTCTATTTTCCAATAAACCCTTAAAAAACCTAAACTCGTTTTATCAGTGATTTTTAGTCAGTTTCCCCCAAACTGGGGGAACACATTAGAATCCACATTTAGAATCTTAAATTACACAATAGTATCATTTTAAGCCAGTTCTATCTATTTTAGCATTCCCTTGAGAATAGGAGGAACAGAGTGGGTATGGACTATTAGAGCTTTCATTCATCTCTAGTTCATCCTATTAGAATACACTGGCACATGATTTCTAAGTCTCTGTATTTTGATATACAGCCTGACATTTCTTAGATTCTTGGAGCTTTGAAGAACTGAGAATATCTGGACCTGGATCACTGAGGGACAACATTGCTATGTGGCCCCCTTTGTCCCTAGTTCCATGAGAAAACTGGTGGCTCAGATATACAGCAAGATGTTCAGCCCTCTGATGAAAAGCCCTAGTCACTCTGGGCCCAAATTTATATAATGTTTTTAGACAAGGAGCCAATGTGGAACTACTAGGAGAATGCCCTATAACCAACAAGGTGAGTCAATGTGGTATGGTAGGTGACTGAAATGAGGTAATTTTATGAATTGCCTAAAAACAAATGAGGGATGAGGGGATGGGAATCAGGAAAGTTAACTCTAGCTGTATCATACTATAAAATCGGATGTTGCAGGTGGGGGTGGAGATCTCAAGTCTCCAGGCCAATTTACCCTGAGCATGTTGGTATCTTAGGGACTAGAGTTGAACCATTAAGACTGGGATTCACTGGTTGACATCAGAGGATATTGATGGAGCACACACTGAAGCATGCTATTTTTCACTTTCATGTTTTTCTTTTATTCAAGTTTTCTTATACAAAATGACTAATATGGTAATGTTTTATATATTTGTACATGTATAAAAAGATAATATTAAAACAGTGTCTGACACATGAGGTCCTTAATAAATACTTGGAGTTTCCTTCCTTCTTGCCTTCCATTGGACAACTATTTTATGAACAGTCACTGAATCAAAGACTTTAAGCTGGCAAGGACCTGAGATTTGGAATTTAATTCTCTCATTTCAGAGATGAGGAGAAGGCACTGGGAGGCCAAGTAATTTGTCCAGGGTCACATATTTAGTATATGTCAGAGGCAGGATTTGAACATATATTTTTCCTGATTTCAAGTCCAGTGTCCTCTGCTATACCAAGGAACAGAACAACTGATTAATGCCAATACAGAACAAACCATGCCAATGGATATTCAAATAGACCTGTGATCTCATCGGTGTAGATGTTTTCTCCAATGATGTAGATTGCAGTTCATTGATATCTGTCCATCTTCTATGAATATTGTCCCCAACATCTCCCATGTTTCCCACAGCAACCCACCTGATATGCTGAAAACCTTCTAGCTCTCTCATCATTTTAAGAATAAACATGGAGCACATGGACAATCTGCTGGTTGTCCTTGCTTTGCCACATAACCAGCCCATTTTCTTTCTTCATCATGTTTCTTTTCTTTTTAAATTTTATCAATACTTTAAATTTTGGTATCATAGTCTTTTCTAGAGATTCTTCTCCCCCTTCAGTTATCATCTTTGATGATAATCACTTTAAGTGAGGGAATTAATTTGTGTTGGCACATTTTTGTTAAGTCTGCTATCAAAAAAGAAATAGCACTGTGCTATTCCAGTCATGTTGAGTTCCCTTATTTACCTGATCCAAAGGTAACTATGAGTCATTATTTTGGTGACAGTGGAAAAGGATTTTAGATGGAACATAATTCCTGTTAAGATGAGCTTGGGGGGAGGGGAGGGTAATCCCAAATCTAAATCAATTCTATTATGCCAATAACCCAAGACTTGCTTAGAATCAAGGATTTCTTTTTTTACCCTTTCCCCTATCTGAAAAGGAGCTGCTTTTCATTATTCTTTTGTTTTAAAAAAAGTATCACAAAAAAGTCACAAGATAATCATTATCTTGAACATATTTTGACAGATCATATGTGCAATAAGTTTCAGGAGACTGTTCTTTTAATTCCTCTGCCACCTCTACCTCCCACTCCACTTAGAGAACAGAAAACCTGATTTTCAGGAAACAAGGACTTCATTTGAATGTTAATGAATAATAAATGGGGGAGGGGGTGCTGAGTCTGTGATTTCTGTGAATATACTAGATGAGTGAACAACAAGGACTAAGAGAGAAGAGAATCCTAGGACAGAATAAGATTTGAAACAAAGAAGGAAAAGTCAGCATGGTAGAGTAGCATGTGTATTGGATCTATAATCAGAGGGTCTGAGTTTGGATCCCAGTCAGAGATGTAACTAGAAATTATGGTGTCTGAGGTGAATTCAGATGGGAGCTAGGCAGACAACTGTCCTCCTTAGGTACAGTTGCTCTTGGAGATGAAGTAGATGTTCCCCAAAGAGTACAGCTCCAACCCAAGTGGCACAAAGAAAGGGGCAGGTGAGGGTATAATGTAGGGCAGAGATTGTTAAACATGCCATGCAGGCAGTAGGGCATGAGGTTCATGTGGCCAGCAAGAACCCTTAAGTATTGTGGGAACCAGATTAATTTGGAAATATTTTTTAAAAACAAGTTTAAAAACACATAGAAAACATTACATTTTAAAACCAAAATTTGTCCTAATGTATGGATTAGTGGTCCCTATTTATATTTGAATTTGATATGACTGATGTAGGAGAACACGGGTGCCAGGATGGGGGGGTGTCTTGGGGACAGTTCTTGAGGGTTCTCCAGCAGAGGAACTGGAGGCAGGGGAAAGTCAAGTTTCAAAACTGCTGAAAGGATGAAGTGCAGCTACCTCACTTAGATGCTGGTGCTCTGGGGTAAGTCCTAGCTTTCTTTTTCAGTTATGCCTGATTCTAGCTTTGGTACTTGCAACCCATTTGGCCCTTGTGAAATAATTGGGGGCTTAGTTTTCTTATCAGTCAAATGTTATCTAAAGTCCCCACCAGCTATAAATCATACGATCTTTTCCCATTGTCCCAAATAACTTTAACCCTATCAAAACTCATTGAGCCAGATTTTTAACAGTACCTAAGATACCAAGGTAATGATGAATTTATCAAATTGTGTATTTAGGGAAGGATGAATAAATAAGGATAAATAAAAATTGATCATTTAAAAATAAAAAAACCAAATTCAATTAAATGGTTTATTAAACATTTAAACAATGACTACTATGTACAAGATTTTATGGTTCTGAAGATACAAAGAACACCCCTCCTCCACAAAAAAAAAAAAATCAATCCTGTCCTCAAGGGGCCTATAGCCTATTAAAAGAAATGTGATATATAAAGAGATAAGTGTAATACAAAGGAAATTCTGACATGTACAAAGGAGGTCCAGAAGAAGTGCTCTAGGAAAACTTGGAGAAAAAGATCTTCAACATATTATTTCCTAATGAGTGATGGCTTCATGAAAGAGCACTTTATTAGATTATTTCATTTGTTTATCTGTCATTTGCATTTTAACTTTAGTTCTACTTTTCCGTTCATGTTTTTGGTTAAAAGAAAACTACACAACACATTTATGTAGTTGCTTTAAGATTTACAAAACATTTTCCTTAGAATTGCCCTGTGAGAGAAGGCCAGACAGGGATTATTATTTATCCCTTTTTACAGATAAGGAAATTAAGGTTTGGGGAGCTTGTTCATGGTCACCCATCTAGTCATTGAGAGGGCTGGGAACAGCATTTATGGTCTTCTAACCTAAGTTCAATGTGCTTCTGTTTGTTGTTGTTTGTGATTGTTCAGTCATTTTTGGTCATATCTAATTGCTCATGACCCCATTTGAGGTTTTCTTGGCGAAGATACTGGAATGGTTTACCATTTCCTTGTCTAGCTCATTTTATAGATGAGGAAACTGAGGCAAACAGTATTAAGTGACTTGCCCATATTCATTCACATGGTTCATAAGTGTCTGAGGCCTGATTTGAACTCAGATCCTCTTGACTCCAAGCCCAGCACTCTATCTACTGTGGCACCTAGATGATCATGCTTCTATTATATCACAATAATAATATATGTTAAAACGCAAAGATACAATTATACAATAGAGGTTACAGCTTCATATCACATCTGATTTAAGAAAAATTAATATAATTCTTTAAGAAATATTCCATAGGGAGCAGCTAGGTGGTGCAGTGGATAAAGCACCGGCCCTGGATTCAGGAGAACCTGAGTTCAAATGTGGCCTCAGACACTTGACACTTACTAGCTGTGTGACCCTGGGCAAGTCACTTAACCCTCATTGCCCTGCAAAAAAACCCCAAACAAACAAAAAACAAAAAACATCTAAAAAGCCCCAACCCAAAACAACAACAACAAAAGGAATATTCCATAGGGTCAAAACTCACTTTACCAAATCCATTGTATAATAATCCAGATTTACATAAAAGATGAACTAGAGTTGATTCTCGTCTTCCTCAAATTTATGAAAACTAAAATTATATGCATATTTTTAGAACATGTCTTTGTGCAAAGTTAGATCTATCTTTATATAGGTCAACACAGGTTATGAATTTATTGAGAGCAAAAGCCTACAGTGTTCCCATCACCTGCATTATGGGTTTTGTTGTTGTTGTTGTTGGCCCAGACCTCTGATTTCATCTATATGGGGGGCTCCCAATGAAAAAATTATCTCTACAAATGGATATTGGTCATTGTTTTCAACTTTATCATCTTAGAGAGTTGCCTGGGGCAGAGAGGGGGGAGAAAGAAACTAATAAGTTAAGTAACTTAATCAGGGTCACACAGCTAGCATGTGACAGAGGTGAGACTTGACCTTTGGTCTCCCTGAAAATCACTCTACCCTGGCAAGTCTAGAAGAAGTTATTAAATATTAAATATGCATCGGGTAAGTTTCCCCAAAGATATGTCTGTATCCAGGGATAATAAGCCTTTTATGAATATAGACATCAGAGATGACATATTAACTCTGGTACCTAACACAACTGTATCCCATTCAATAGGATGCAGAGCCAAAATAGAGTGTCCCAAATCCAAAGTTCTCACTCAGAAGGTAATGAAGAGACTTGCTGACTGTGATATAGATTTAAGAAGAGTTGGATGATAAGTTAGCAAAAAAAAACCCCAAACGAAACTTTTAGCCAAATTTCCCTTGTCTTGAAGGATTCATTTCCTAACTATAGACTGTGACTTTGTGGTCTAACGAGGGAGCGACACAAAAATAGGAAAATCTCTCACGGCAGCAAAATATAAAAGATACTTTGGGAATATTTTAATAAAGTTAATTTCTCTATGAATGAATTGGGTAGAAATACAAACTACACGCAAGGCCTGTTTGCAGGAGGAAATAACATTACAAGAAGCACTACAGGGGCAGCTAGGTGGTGCAGTGGATATAACACAGGCCCTGGATTCAGGAGGACCTGAGTTCAAATCTGGCCTCAGATACTTGACGCTAGCTGTGTGACCCTGGGTAAGTCACTTAACCCTCACTGTCCTGCAAAAAACCAACCAAACAAACAAAAGAAGCACTCCACCTTAAGATGCTACTTTTAGGATGAATCAACAATTTCAAATTAACCAACTTCTATAGACATCATTACTGCCTATAGAGAACTGTTTACAGCATTGGAGTAAATATTCAGTTAAGATAGTAAGTTTACTATATCATGATATTGTATTGAGATTTAAATATCCATGTTAGAGCACATATTTAAAGCTGAAAAGGACTTTCAATGTCACATAGGTCCTCCCTCTATTTTATAAATCACACTAAAGTTCAGAGATATTGAATGACTTGCCCAAAGTCAGGTCTCCTGAGTTGAAGTCTGGTCTTCCTTCCACATGCTGCAGGGGATGTGTCCAAAGTTGGAAAATATAAATAGGCCATGGAAGAACATTGAGATTTAAAGGGCAAAACAAGGAAGTGTAGTTAAAGGCCAGGCAAGAACCCAAGTTCCTGGGAATCTAAATGGATGTGATCTCATAAAAAGTGTGATTATATTCCCTTCAAATCCTAGTATTTGAGGTTCATTCTCCTACCTACCCCCTCCATGATCTTATGTAAACTTCATTTGTGGATAGCTTCCTACTGCTGGTGATGTTTCTTACAAGGAAATAGCTTAGTACACGTCTATATCTGTGAACAAGTCCAGGATCGGTAAGATTTTTGGGGTAGCCAAAGTCTGAAGCAGGGGTCATAACAGGTCAGGATGGGATACCAGCATGGATGATGCCTAGATGGTTATGGGGCTTTGTGAAAAGGAACTAGACTCCTGGGATATGAAAGGTAGGATGCACAATTAAGGGAAAATGGGAGGGTATCAAAGATAAATTTTGACTCTTTCCAAGGGAATTGAGTGTAAATCACTCAAGCAAAGATCTTGCCTAGGGTCTAAGGGAAGTTCAACTACATTCTGGAAACTGAGTAGAGGAGGGTAAGGACAGGTTACTTCAGGCAAAAAAATTGAAGCAGAGAATGAAGGTCATTACCAATGTAAACTATTTGCAAATGTGCTCTTATCTTATTTGTATTAGAGGTTGTCTACATTTAGAAGCAAGTCAAACTGCTGTAACCTGTTACTATGTAAGTTAAACACAGATCTAGGGCTTCTACAAAGACAATGACTGTTTAATCCATCATTTCAATCAGGCTTTCACCAGATATCTAGGTCAGATAGCTTTTGCATTATCATAGCATGATTTTATAAATGTGTGCTAAGAAGTAATGGTGGTCTATGTAGTTTACCCATTGACTAATTAGTGTGATGGATGTCATGCTGATGCATAGACCGCTCACCAAAGGTATTTTCTTACTCAGTTTAAATTGTACATTTGTCCTTTATGATGAAGTTTGCTCATTGCTATGAGTAAGATTTCCTGTTCATGAATCTGGTATTGAAGAAATCGCAAGTCTGAATTAGAGATTTAGAAAGGATATAGTCAGTAATGCTTGCTTTTTTCTTTTGGAATAACTGCTGAACTATAATTCTTGGAAAATGATTGAGCCTACATTTGAAAAAAATTCTCAGAAGCTTAATATTGAATAGACAGATAGGCTGAATGTATTGGTCCTAGAACGTTAGCATTAAGCTAAAGACTAGGATGAATAGGACAATAGCAATGCTATTCATGTTAAACCATACAAGATTTGTGCACATGATTCATCTGGTAGTCAAAGCAATGCATTTATCACCCCATATCTACTTTTCCCTACACTTCACAAGTAGTATTTCAGTAAATGGCTATACAGAGTCATGCACTGAGTACAACCACAAATAGTCCATGATACAAGGCATTTGAAAAGAATTCTCTATACAGTTTAACAAAGTTCAATTAAGCAAAGATTTATTAAGCCACTATTCCATAGGTCATAGCACATCATAATGGATACTGTTAGCATAGGAGTCAGGAAGATCTGAGTTCAAACTCTGATAGTTAGCAGATTTATGACCCTGGGGAACTCATTTATCTTCTATGTGCCTCAGGCAACTCACTAGCACTTATCTACTAAATCACTGGAGGGTTGTGTTTCTGTGAAGAAAATTCTTACACTAGGAGTTCCCTAAGCTAATAAAATCACAATTTTCATATAGCCCAGTATGTATAAAAGACTGGAGCTAAAAAAAAATGGACTATGTTCTTACCCTCAAAAAATGTTCGTTCTACTGTAGAGGTATGTTTTTGTGTGTTCAAAGTACAGCTAGGGGCAGCTAGGTGGCGCAGTGGATAGAGCACCGGCCCTGGAGTCAGGAGTACCTGAGTTCAAATCTGGCCTCAGACACTTAACACTTACTAGCTGTGTGACCCTGGGCAAGTCACTTAACCCCAATTGCCCCGCAAAAACAAAACAAAACAAAACACAAAACAAAACAAACAAAGTACAGATAGGTGGCACAGTGGATAGAGCACTGAATCCAAATCCAGCCTCAGAACTGTGTGACCTTGTCACATAACCTCTGAAAAAAATGGCAAACCAGTCCAGTATCTTTCCCAAGAAAACCTCATGGACCTCTCTCCATGGGGTCAGGAAGAGTCAGACACGACTAAAACTACTGAACAACAATAACAAAATATAAAATAATTTCAGAAAAAGAGAGAATAATAGTAACTGGAAACACTCAGGAAAAGGCTTCATTGAGATGTGAGGTGAGGTTTAAAGCAATTCTATTCTGGAAATTCATTTTTGAACAATCCTATAACATATTATTTATTTTCATATTTAAGTTCATAATTCTATATCCTCATAAGCTAAAGGAAGGTGTGCATCTTTTTTCAGATAGTTTTCTTCATTGTCAGGAAACAGAAGCGATTTTGGTTTAATGTTTTTGTTCTGCTAGTATCCATAAAAGGAAACAAAATTGTACCCATGTTAACACTTTAGTTCCAGCCAAATGTTTTGTTTATTTAACTGCTGGACCCTTTAAATATTATCGGTTGGTTGTGTATCTAAACATTCTGAAAGTAGAAAAGAGATGCACTGTTCTAGTATTTACATTGTATACAAGGCTAAATGGTGGAGGGCAGGAGGGAGAGAGGGTTTTTTAAAGTCCTTTTTATGTGTCTCAATGAGGGAAATACAATAAATAAAACATTGGGTTGCTAACCTAAATATTGATGTGGGTACAATTGACCTGGCTATGTAATGGATATTAGTCAATTGTCATATATTATCCATAATCCAGATATCTTATAACAAAACCAAACCAAACCAAACCAAACCTTTCCCTCTCTAAGGTTTCTATTATTTAAATGTAAAATAAGTTGAGAAGTCTCATCTATTTCAATAAAATATTCAGGTACATACTGGACCACTGAATACCTTTTGGATTCCACTGTGTACATTCAGGGAGGACTAACACCTCTGGTATGAGGGCTTGCTGAGCCTTTTTCAGAGCTGCTCATCAACCTTTGGTGTCCACCTGTCACTCAATCTCACTTCTGGCTTCAAGCTGTATCATGAGCAGCAGCCACAACCCAGTAAAAGCATCTTGGCAGAAGGGCTAAACCAGGTTGAGGGTACCCAACAGGCCTCAAACCTGTTGGTGAATTGGAGGGATGTCTACCCCAAACATATGAAGACTTCTGGTAGAATAGGTGGGTGAGAACAATTTGTTCCGGTGGCCACAAAGGTGGCTAAACCCGATACTGTGGAACACTTAGTGCTTAGTCAGACATTGAAGATGTCGAAGTCATCCATTGCATCCTGATCTATCACCAATTATCTTGACTTTTGTCTTGCCACTGAACTTCAATGACTCTGAGGGAGTGAGACTGATGACTTTGTGCAACTCTGCCTCGTTTAAATCTAATTTGTGGGCAAATCAGGACATCACACATCATCTACTATTTTACCCCAATATCTTGATTTTATTGGTCTCATTCGAAAATGAAAGACAAACAACTTAGCTGTGACATTAATTTTTTTGTTTATGTTATAGTAACCAGAGTTCAAACAGATGAGCTAGGCCTGAATAAGAGTTATGTCAGATCTAAAGACACGAAGCCTGATAATTCAACTGATCTAGGGTTAAGGAAAACTGTCAAAGTTATTTTTCCATGCTACTCCAGCTCCTTCATATAAAATATGGTAACATTCTAAGCATGGAGGACTAGCAATTGAGTGGATCAGAGAAGGGAGGAATGAAAATGGAGAAAAGGGCAATGAAGTATTATATCTGGGGCCTTGGACATTTGGTACTAAACAGGTGGTATTGTTGATATCATAACTTTACTTCTTTGTTGTCATTATAATGTTATTTTCCCCCTTTGATGTGTTGAGGCAGCTGTAAGAATGGCAACAGATGGGGGCTGGATCTGTGATTTCATGGTTATAGGGAACTTCTAGGGAAGGGAATTCCCTCTACCAGGGAAAATCAGCACTTTCTCTACAGCTTAGTCTTCCCTAGAGTTCCAAGATGGTGCCCAGGGTACCACTGCCTGTAATGCCAAAGGCAAGACTACATCCCAGGTCTTCTTGGCTCTGAGGACAGCTCTCTAGCCTTATCTGCAACAAATCTGAGTGGGACCTCAAGCCCCCAAAAGAGAATGCAGACCCCTCTGATCCAACCCTTAAGCTCCTTTTCATTATCCAGAATGAGAACACCAGATGCTATGTATGCTGCACTTCAAACATCCTTTTAAAGAGCTGTTTGTGGAGTGATCCAATGCCTTCGTGACAAAAATGATAGATGTGTGCAGAAGCCATGGCTATTTTATGCAAGTGGGGTCAAGATTTCCATGAGATGAGATTTTTATGACAAGCTTCTTTTGTTATTACATAATGTAGAACAGTAATTTGTCAAGGAAGCAGAATTTGTTTTCATGAGTTGCACAAACCCTAGAGCAAAGATCCCAACATGCTCTGTTTGACTTGTTAAGAAGCAGGCTCACCTGATGCAGTTGAAGTGATTTCTTTGACAATTGGTCTTATTAGGACTTTCAACACTCCACTTCTTTTTTGAGCATCTTAGTATTTGGAAGACAAATATGAGCAGCATTGCTGTTTTCTGGTGATATTTCTCTGCTGCTCAGGATCTGCAGCTGTGCTTGGATCCCCTGGGAAAGGATGAGGGTATGCTGGACTTGTTTCTCCCCCTTCCCTCCTCCTGTTCTCTGCTTTGCCGGCTTGCCTGACTATTGTGGAATACTGTGGGGGTTGCTCCTGTAATCACTGCACAGCTGTGTCACTGCATGGGAAAGCCTATCAATCAAACACATCATCAGTGGTCCCTTTTCCAATGGCCAGGGAAAGATAGTTTCTGATACTTCCAAAAATGCATTCAATTCCATTTGATAAGCATTTGTTGTACTGACTAGGAGAAAGGTGGATGGCTAGTTGGCACGGCGGATAGAGCACTGGGCTTGGAATCAGGAAGACTCATCTTGCTGAATTTAAATTTGACTTCAGACACTTTTTAGCTGTGTGACCCTGGGAAAGTCACTTAATCCTGTTTTCCTCAGTTACCTCATCTGTCATATTAGCCAGAGAAGGAGCCCTGTTTGTCACAGTTTCATCATCTGTAAAATGAACTGGGGAATGAAACCACTCCAGTGTCTTTGCCAAGAAAACCCCAAATGAGGTCACGAAGATTTGGACATGACAGAACAACAACAGCATAAGCAAGGCACTGGGGATGTGGAGACAAAAATGAACAGTCTTTGCCATCAGGGGACATATATTCTACTGGGGGATGCCAAATTTCCACGGAGAACTGAGTTACACAGGGACACAAAGTAATTTCAAGAACTAGATGACACTAAAAGTGTGGAGATGGGTAAAGGCCTCTGGTAACTCAGGCGGCACTTGAATTGTGCTTGAAGGAGAGAACATGACATAGTGACTATGAGTCTTCTGGAATCTGCCTCAGAATTAGGAAGATGTAACTTTAAGGCCTGACCCTTTCCTGCATTTCAAAAATACACTGATTGTGCCATCCTGGGGGAAGTCACTAAACTTATTAGTGCCCTTGAGTAGCTCTCTATGACTATAAATTGCAGAAAACTTGTTTATCTGCTTTGGTGAGGAGAATGAATGAATGAATGAATGAATGAATGAATGAATGAATGAATGAATGAATGAAATATTTATTAAGCTCTTACTATGGGTGAAGCATTATACTAACTACTAAAGATACAACTACAAAAGTAAGACAGTCCCAGCTCTCAAAGACCTCATGTTCTAAGAGAGGAGACAACAACATACATGGAAGGGTTTAGCTCCAAGTCACAGGAGTTTCCAAAGTGAGAATTCTCAAAACCAATGAAATCATAGATACAGACCGAAAACAAAGTAATATTAAGAAATGGTCATCACAAACAAATCAGAAGATCATGAAAAACCTCTGTGTTGTAGGAGATGGCACCTGAATTTTGCTTTGAAGAAAGCAAAAAATTAAAGGAAAGGTGAGAGATGGAATATCATATACAGGAAACAACTAGGAGGCCAGCGTGTCTGGAATGGAGAGTCTGTGAAAGAGAAAAATATTAAATAGAGCTAGAAAGGAAGGTAGAAGCCAGATTGTGGAAGTTATAAGTGCCAGGCTTAGCATTTTGCAATTTATCTTAGAGGAAATAGGGAGACATTGAATATTTTAAAATGCAGGAGTAGGTCAGAGCTGCTATTTTTAATTTTTTATTTTTTTAAAGTGAGACGATTGGGGTTAAGTGACTTGCCCAGGGTCACACAGCTAGTAAGTGTTAAGTGTCTGAGGCTGGATTTGAACTCCGGTACTCCTGAATCCAGGCCCGGTGCTCTATCCACTGCACCACCCAGCTGCCCCTGAGCTGCTATTTTTGTACTATCAATTTGTCAGAGCTATTTTGGTGTGGGGGGGTGGGGTGGAGGAAAAAGAGAAAGACTAGAGACAGGAAGCCCAGTTGTAATAGTCCATTTCAAAGGTGACAAGAACCTAAACTCAAGTGGAGATAAGAGGACATTCTGTCTGTCTATGTAGGAAATTATTACACAGTAGAGTTGCCTTTCTAGGTTCCAATTGAGGTTAGATACTCATCAACTCTGCTTTCCTTCTTTCTCATGAAGCTTTTTCTCCTGTGTGAATATTTTTAGCAGCAAATTGAGGTACTTTTAAACATACCAGTGTATTAGTATTTATTAGCAGAGATTCTCCCAGCACTGCAGGGAATTTGGAGAGAGTCTGTGTTCTTCCAACTTCCCATTCACCATCTGTACCCATTTATATCCTCTGATACAGCTTAGGGCAGGGAAGCTACTGGTGCAAAAATCTTCATCCCATCAGAGATCCCTAAAATACCTCCTGTTTCTGTATGTGAAAGATGGAAATCGAAAAAAAAAATAACTGTACCCTGGGGCTACAATACCATTGTTCACTCCACAGTGTGAGTTTACAAGATTCAGCCTTTGTCCATTATCTGTAATAACAACAACAATAATAATCTGTAACAACTTCAGTAATGATAAAGTTACACAAATGCTCTTACAATTCTCCAACCCCTTCCCCTTTCTGCTATAAAGCTGGGTGGTGTTTCCTCTTGGGCTAGCTGTTGGTGGTGTTAGCTAGCAGTGTTTCCTCTTGGGCTAGCTGTTAGTGGTGTTAGCTAGCATCTAGGCCATAAGGAGTTAAGAATTAAGCACTATGGACAACATGTTACCATGATTAGGTAAGTTGGAGAGGAGAAAGAGAGAGAGAGAGAGAGAGAGAGAGAGAGAGAGAGAGAGAGAGAGAGAGAGAGGGAGGGAGGGAGGGATAAGTGACAATCACTGTGTGAGCTGAGTTCCAGAAGTTGCCTCTGACTCAGCTGATACCAAGGTTCTGGAGACCTGATTCTCTGGGGACTGCGGCTGTGTCTGCACAGTATGGTCCGGATCTGCACTCCATTCTCACCCCAGTATGAGACCTTTCCTGCTGATCTTTGGCTGGAAAATGATCCCACCCATCCTTTTGTGGGTTCTGCTGCTCCAGGAATTGTTCTATGGCATTATCTGAATGTATTTGGAGGGATTTGGGGGAGAGCTCTGAGGAGTCATTGCCTGTCCTCTGCCATCTTGGTTCCTCCCAGGAAGTCCTCATTGCTATAATTTTTAAGAACCCAAGGTCATAAAGAGCCTCTGGAGCTGGGTTTCAGTGCAAGATATTGCTACAACATAAAAATATGATGCTGGATCCTCTTTCCCATTGGTGAGTTTATTTTGTGGGCTTCCATTTTGGGAATGGGCCCAGGCCTTCCTTGCCTCATTCCTTTCTCACCCCCATTCATGCTTCTGACACTGGGACTTCTCTTCTCCCTGTAACGATTGGAATGATTCCACCTGCTGGAGACTTACTGTAGAAAAGCTCCGCCATAAGGTGAAGGTCTCTGAGGGCAAGACCATGTGTCTTTTCTTTGGTGTCAGGAAGTGACGTTGACTTGTGGGAGGAAGAAGGGGGAGCCTGGTGTTCTGACTCTCTCTCTCACCTGAGGGCTCTGGTGGAGAAAGGGGCTACAAATGTGCTCTCCCTTTAATAGATAGAGGAATCTAGGCCTTTCTCTCTCTCTTTAAAAAATTCTTATTCTCCTTAATAAATGCTTAAAAGTCTAACTCTTGCTAAAGCTTATAATTTATTGGCGACCACTCAGATATTTTAGACAGACTAGCTAGAATTTTAGCCCTTACACCCTTAAGCCCTTTTAAATTAGTTTTTTGTGTTCTTCCTGCATTAGAACTTAAGTTTCTTGAGGGCAGAGACTTTCTTTTTTGCTTATTGGTACCCCCACTGCTTAATGTGATTTCTGGAACATAGTAAGCACTTAATAAATGCTTGTTGCCTGTTGTGTATGCCATTCATTTTTTTTTTCCTCCTCAAACACTGAGCATGACATACAACCTTGTCTGTAAATATACATTCTTAAAAATTATGTTCCCATTTGGTAGTTGAATTAAGTCCAAACTTTTCTCTCTGGAAGCTTTGTAACTTCTCCTTTGAATACTTCATGGTCACCATCTGAATAGCTGCTGTCTGTAATGTGGCTAAAATTCTATCTAGTCTGTCTAAAAATTCTAATGAATGGTTGCCAATAAATTAGAAGCTTTAGCAAACTCCAGTTGTCACACCTTAATCTACAACATTACACAATATACTACTAAGTACCTATTATGTGCCAGGCAATGTGCTGGTTGGGAATATATGTAAGAAAAATAAAGGCAGTCCCTGCCCTCAAGTAGCTTGCAATCTAATGGATGAAGACAACACACAAAAGGAAGCTGAAAGGGGAGGTAGCTAGGAGGGACAGGTGTCAAGTTAGGGCATGATGCTGGTGGAGTCAGATACAAAGAGTGTAACTGGTGAGAAATCAAGTTGGCTAGACTTCTTTCTTTCTTTCTTTCTTTTTTTTTTTTGTGGGGCAATGGGGGTTAAGTGACTTGCCCAGGGTCACACATCTAGTAAGTGTCAAGTGTCTGAGGCCAGATTTGAACTCAGGTCCTCCTGAATCCAGGGCCAGTGCTCTATCCACTGCACCATTGGCTAGACTTCTAAACTGCCCCATTGGCTAGACTTCTAAACTCTCTTTAAGTGGAAGTTTTGGGAGGAGATTTTTGCTTTGCTATGTAGGCCTCCAATCAGAGGGACAGAGATAACTGAGGGTACTGATGAGGCATGAGGAGCAAAGTTGATGTAATCTCTGTGAAGATGAGTTTCTTGGTCCCATTTTACCAATTGAACTTTATCTCCCATAACTTGGCAACATAAATGAGACAGGCAGACTGATCTTGCCAAGCCCCTAACAATCCAAATTAATTTCCTCCTCTCTGTTTTTGTATGTGGTATTTCTCCCATGTAGAATGGGTTTCTCCCTTCTTTCTATCTTGCCCAAATTCTACTTATCCCATTAGATTCAGGTCATTTTCCATTTTCTATAGGAAGCCTTTTCTAACTACTTCACTTTATATTGGGTTAGTTTTTCCTCTGGGGCAACGAGTGGCAGAGTATAGAGTGCTGGGCTTGGAGTCAAGAAGGTTCTTGTTCCTGAGTTCAAATCTGGCCTTGGACACTTACTGTGCTACTCTGGGCAAGTCAAGTAACTTAACCCTATTTGCCTCAGTTTCCTCATCTGTAAAATGAGCTGAAGAAGGAAATGACCACTCCAGTATCTTTGCCAAGAAAACTCCCAAATGAGGTCACAAAGAGTTGGACAAAACTGAAAATGACTGAACAACAAAGTTCTTTCACTGTACCAATCACTTTGATCCTTAACCACATCATATTCTAATCACTGCCTTGTGTTTATTTCCCCAATAAAATGGTGAGTTCTTTGAGAGAAGGAACTGTGTAATGTATTTTTTTTATTACTAATAGCTATTGTTACAGAACTGACCATGTGCATATCCTCAATGAATAACAGAATAATGTACTGTGCATTTAATTAGTATCCTTACAAGTTATTGTTGTTGTTATTTTTAATACAATTACATGCTGAATATACATTATTGCCATGGACAATGTTTTGATTTCAGTCCTGGTTATCACTCTGTGTGTGTGTGTAAAATTTCTGCCTGTATGACATGCCCCCACATTTTGTGTTAGTTTTTCAGAAATGCTTTCTAAAAGTACCTTCAGGCACTAAAACCATCTCTGAAAAACTGATAGAAAGTCTCTGACAAGCTGTTGTTGAATGCTTAATATCTTCCTTATAAAATTGCAATTTCACTGAAACAATCCCATTAGCAAGGAGGATGTCTAGTGTACAGGTTCTGTATTCAAAAGATTTAGGTTTGAACTCAATGTTGTTACTTTACTGTGCATCCTTGGGCAAATTAAGTTACTTCTCTTCAGTTATCTATTCTTCAAAAAGAGGGGATTAGTCTGGACTAGCAGTTATCAAACTTTTTTGTCTCAGGACTCTTATATAATTGCGAACCCCCAAGAACTTTTGTTTATGTGAATCACATTTATTGATATTTAACACATTTGAAATTAAAATTTATAAAATTTCAAAATTATCCAATTCATTAAAAAGAATAGTAAACATATTAAATGTTGAGAGAAATAACATTTTAAATAGAAAATAAGTATATTTTCCAAAACCAAATGCAGCTAGTGAGAAGAGTGTCATTTTACATATTTTTGCAACTTTTTTGTATCTGGCTTAATAGAAGATGACTAGATTCTTCTATCTGCTTCTGCATTTAGTCTTTTTCTACATGCTATTTTGGTTGAAGTATGTGAAGAATATTCTGCTTTACACAGATAGGGAGTTGGAAAAAGTAAGGGATATATTAATAGACAAATAATATCTTAGTAATATTAGTTTTGACCTCTCGAGCTCCCAGAAAAGATCTCAGGGGATTTTCCTAAAATAATCTCTGTAGTTCCCAGAATATACCTTAAGAACTGCTGGTCTAGATCATCTCAAAGATTCCTTTTAGTCCTTGGTTTGGGGCTCTTCCTTTATTAGAATAAAAAGAATACTAGCTTTGAATTCAGAGGATTTAGGTTCAAATCCTACCGTTGATAATTCCAACCTCTATGACTTTGTACAAATCCCCTTGGTTTAAATTTCTTTATATATAACAGGAGGGTGTTGGGATATATGACCTCTGAGGTCCCTTTGATCTCTCTAGATCTATGGTCTAACAATTCTATGATACGTCTGGTTTTGTGATCTTACTGATGTGAATATTTCTTCACGTTGATCACAAACCATCCATACCTTCCCATCTGGGATAATTGTTTTCCATGTCCTTCCACCTAGGGCAACACAATGGATAGAGTTTGCGGCCTTGAGTCAAGAAAACTTAAGTTCAAATCCATCCTTGGATTTGACTATGTGACTCTGGGCAAGTCACTTAGCCTCTACCTGCCTCAGTTTCCTTGACTATAAAATGGAGATATTAATAGCATATATATCCTAGAGTTCTTGTGAAGATCAAATAAAATATTTGTGGAGTCAAGATGGCGGAGAGGAAGCAGCAAGCTGCCTGAGCTCTCCTTCTGTTCCCTCAAAACGAACATTAAATCAAGCCTCTGGACGGATTCTGAAACTACAGAACCTGCAAAGAGACAGAGAGACACAGTCCTCCAACCAGAGATAATTTAGAAGACTTCAGGAAAAGGTCGGTCTGACTCGGGCAAAAGGGAGGCCCAGCGCAGGGCAGCAACCCAGCGCCGAGGGGGTCGGGGCAAGTCAGCAGGAGCTGCGGGCCACAGCCGAACAACTGAGGCTCCCAGAACCTGGTTCAAAAATCTGGTGACCAAGAAGGACAGTGGAAAAACTTACCTGCACCGGCCGAGAGGGCCACGAACGGCGGGATCAGACGCCGGGGTCTGGCGCCTGGCTGGCCGAGCACAATCATACAGGAAGTGCAGGGCGGGGCATCTCCACACACCATAAAGGCCTCAGAGTAAAAGCCCGGTCACACAGCACCTATACACCTGCACAAGAAGCCCAAAACAGGGACCCTGGTGCCCCCAGAGCAGACCTCAACTTAAAGAATAAATAAATAAGCTGCAATAATGAGTAAGAAGCGAAAAAGAGCCCTCTCCATTGAGAGCTTCTGTATCAATAGGGAAGAAGCCAACACAAACTCAGATGAGGACAATAGCCTCAAATTGTCTACATCTGAAGCCTCACAAGGGAAGGTGAATTGGTCGCAAGAACAAAAAGCCTTCCTGGAAGAGCTCAAAAAGGATTTTAAAAATCAATTGCAAGAGGTAGAAGAAAAAATGGGGAGAGAAATGAAAGCAAAACAAAAAAACTATGAAAAAAGAATCAGCAGCTTGGAAAAGGAAGCTGAAGAAAACAAAGCCTTAAAAAATTCATTTGGCCAAATGGAAAAAAAGCTGCATAATCTCACTGAAGAAAACAATACCTTAAAAAATTCACTTAGCCAAATGGAAAAAAAGGTGCATAATCTCACTGAAGAAAACAGTACCTTAAAAAATTCACTTAGCCAAATGGAAAAAAAGGTGCATAATCTCACTGAAGAAAACAATGCCTTAAAAATTAAAGTGGGACAGTTGGAAGATAAGGAATCCATGAGACACCAAGAATCAGTCAAACAGAATAAAAAAAATGAAAAAATAGAAGAAAATGTGAAATACCTCATTGGAAAGACAACTGATCTGGAAAACAGATCCAGGAGAGACAATTTGAGAATCATTGGACTGCCTGAAAGCCATGACCAGAAAAAGAATCTAGATACCATATTCCAGGAAATTATTAAGGAGAACTGCCCTGATATCATAGAATCAGAGGATAAAATCATCATTGAAAGAATCCATCGATCACCTCCTGAAAGAGACCCCAAAAGGAAAACTCCAAGGAATATTGTAGCCAAATTCCAGAATTATCAGGTGAAGGAGAAAATACTCCAAGCAGCCAGAAAGAAGCAATTTAAATATCATGGAGCCACAGTCAGGATTGCTCAGGACCTGGCAGCTTCAACATTAAAGGACCACAAGGCTTGGAATATGATATTCCGGAAGGCAAAGGAGATTGGATTGCAGCCGAGAATCTATTACCCAGCAATCTATTACCCAGCAAAAATGTGCATTTTCTTTCAGGGGAAAAGATGGACATTTAATGACATCGGGGACTTTCAATCTTTCCTGGTGAAAAGACCAGAACTGAATAGAAAATTTGATCTCAACATACAAGACTCAAGAGAAGTTTAAAAAGGTAAACAGAGGGGAAAAAAAAGTTACCCTATTAGGTTAAACTGTTTATATCCCTACACAGGAAGATAATACTCATAACTCTTAAGAACTGTAAATGTATTTGGGCAGAGAGAAGGACTTTATATAGAGGATATAAATATAAATTGTCTTTGATGTGATGATACAAAAGAATTAAGGGGATAAAAAGGGAGTCTATGGGGAGGAGAGGAA
Organism: Dromiciops gliroides; assembly: GCF_019393635.1. NCBI lineage: Eukaryota > Metazoa > Chordata > Mammalia > Microbiotheria > Microbiotheriidae > Dromiciops > Dromiciops gliroides. The sequence goes on along the minus strand of NC_057862.1, from coordinate 164,425,413 downwards.
AGGGGAGGTGGAATGGGATGAATTATATCATATGAAGAGGTGGAAAAAAACCTATTATAATAGAGGGAAAGAAAGGAGGGGGGAACATGGTTTCAACCCTATTCTCATTAGATTTGACTCAAAGAGGGAATAACATATACGTTCATTGGGATAAAGAAACTTAACTCATTCTTTAGGGAAACAAAAGGGGAAGGGAAAGGGGGGGACTGATAGAAGGGAGGAGAAAAGCAAGGGAGAAAAGGGTAAAGAAAAGAGAGGGAGGTGATAAAAAGGGAGGGCAGATTGGGGGAGGCAGGGGTAAGAAGTAAAACGTCGATGAGGAGGAATAGGGTGAAAGAAGGGGGAAAAGTACAAAGGGGGTAAATAGAATGGAGGGGAATAGACAGTCAGTAATAATAACTGTGAATGTGAATGGGATGAACTCTGCTATAAAACAGAAGCGAATTGCAGAGTGGATTAAAAACCAGAACCCTACAATATGCTGTTTACAAGAAACACATTTGAAGCAGAGAGATACACACAGAGTAAAGGTAAAAGGCTGGAGCAGAATATATTATGCCTCAGCTAAAGTAAAAAAGGCAGGGGTAGCAATCCTTATCTCAGACAAAGTGCAGGCAAAAATAGATCTCATTAAAAGAGATAAGGAAGGAAATTACATCTTACTTAAAGGTACTATAGATAATGAAGTAATATCAATATTGAATATGTATGCGCCAAGTGGTATAGCATCCAAGTTCTTAGAGGAGAAGTTAAATGAGTTACAAGAGGAATTAGACAGTAATACTATACTAGTGGGGGATCTGACTCTCCCCCTCTCAGAATTAGATAAATCTAGCCAAAAAATAAATAAGAAAGACGTGAAAGAGGTGAATAGATTACTAGAAAAGTTAGACATGATAGATGTCTGGAGAAAATTGAATGGGGATAGAAAGGAATATACCTTTTTCTCAGCAGTACATGGCACATTTTCAAAAATTGACGATGTATTAGGGCACAAAAACATCATAGTCAAATGTAGAAAGGCAGAAATAGTAAATGCATCCTTCTCAGATCATGATGCAATAAAAATTACATGTAAGAAAGAGCCAGGGAAAAGTAGAATGAAAATCAATTGGAAACTAAATAATTTCATTCTAAAGAATGAATGGGCCAAACAAGAAATCATAGAAACAATCAATAACTTTATCCAAGAGAATGACAATAATGAGACAACATACCAAAATCTATGGGATGCAGCCAAAGCAGTGCTTAGGGGAAAATTTATAGCTCTAAATGCTTACATGAATAAGAAAGAGAAAGAGGAGATTAATGAATTGGGCATGCAACTTAAAAAGCTAGAAAAAGAACAAATTAGAAATCCCCAATTAGACACTAAATTAGAGATCCTGAAAATTAAAGGAGAAATCAATAAGATTGAAAACAAAAAAACTATAGAATTAATCAATAAAACTAAGAGCTGGTTTTATGAAAAAACCAATAAAATAGATAAAATATTGGTTAATTTGATTAAAAAAAAGAAAGAAGAAAACCAAATTACCAGTATCAAAAATGAAAAGGGTGATGTTACCACCAATGAAGTGGAAATTAAAGCAATAATTAGGAAATATTTTGCCCAACTGTATGCCAATAAATTTGACAATCTAAATGAAATGGATGAATATTTACAAAAATACAAACTGCCCAGGTTAACTGAAGAGGAAATAAAATCCTTAAATAAACCCATATTAAAAAAAGAAATTGAACAAGCTATTAATGAACTCCCTAAGAAAAAATCCCCAGGGCCAGATGGGTTTACGGGTGAATTTAACCAAACATTTAAAGAACAATTAATTCCAATATTATACAAATTATTTGGAAAAATAGGTGAAGAAGGAGTTCTACCAAATTCGTTTTATGACACAAATATGGTGGTGATACCAAAACCAGGCAAAGCAAAAACAGAGAAAGAAAATTATAGACCAATTTCCCTAATGAATATTGATGCTAAAATCTTACATAAGATATTAGCAAGGAGATTACAGCAAGTGATCACCAGGATAATACACTATGACCAGGTGGGATTTATACCAGGAATGCAGGGCTGGTTCAACATTAGGAAAACTATTAACATAATCAACCACATCAATAAGAAAACCAACCAAAATCATATGATTATCTCAATAGATGCAGAGAAAGCTTTTGACAAAGTACAGCACCCATTCCTAATAAAAACACTAGAGAGTTTAGGAATAGGGGGAGCTTTCCTTAGAATAATAAACAGTTTCTACCTAAAGCCATCAGCAAGTATTATATGCAATGGAGATAAATTAGAGGCCTTCCCAATAAGATCAGGGGTGAAACAGGGATGTCCATTATCACCCCTATTATTTAATATTGTTCTAGAAATGTTAGCTTTAGCAATCAGAGAAGAGAAAGGAATTAAAGGAATTAGAATAGGCAAGGAGGAAACAAAACTATCACTCTTTGCAGATGATATGATGGTATACTTAAGGAATCCTCGAGAATCAAGTCAAAAATTACTTGAAACAATTAACAACTTTAGCAAAGTAGCAGGATATAAAATAAATCCACATAAATCATCAGCATTTCTATACATGACCAACAAAGTCCAGCAGCAAGAGATAGAAAGAGAAATTCCATTTAAAGTAACGGTAGGTAATATAAAATACTTGGGAGTCTACTTGCCAAGACAAACCCAGGAACTCTATGAACACAACTACCAAACACTCTTCACACAAATCAAATCAGATCTAAATCATTGGAAAGATATCAATTGCTCATGGATAGGCAGAGCTAATATAGTAAAAATGACAATACTGCCTAAATTAATTTACTTATTCAGTGGCATACCAATCAGGCTACCTAAAAATTATTTTATACAGCTAGAAAAAATAATAATAAAATTCATCTGGAAAAACAAAAAATCAAGAATATCCAGGGAAATAATGAAAAAAAATTCACAGGAAGGTGGGTTAGCGGTACCAAACCTGGAGCTTTACTATAAAGCGGCAGTCATCAAAACTATCTGGTACTGGCTAAAAAATAGAGTGGTAGATCAATGGAATAGGCTAGGCTCAGGAAATGCAGTAGTAAATGACACTAGTAATGTAGTGTTTGATAAACCCAAAGACTCCAGCTTCTGGGATAGGAACTCAGTATTTGACAAAAACTGCTGGGAAAACTGGAAGATAGTATGGCAGAAATTAGGCTTAGACCAACATCTTACACCTTATACTAAAATAAGGTCAAAATGGATACACAATTTAGACATAAGAGGTGATACCATAGGTAAATTAGGAGAGAAAGGAATAGTGTACCTATCAGATCTTTGGAAAGGAGAACAGTTTTTGACCAAACATGAGATAGAGTATATTATAAAATGCAAAGTGGATGATTTTGATTATATTAAATTAAAAAATTTTTGTACAAACAGAAGCAATGCATCCAAAATTGGAAGGGAGGCAGAAAGCTGGGAAACAATTTTTGAGGCCAGTGCTTCTGATAAAGGCCTCATCTCTAAAATATATAGGGAATTAAATCAAATTTATAAGAATCCAAGTCATTCCCCAATTGAGAAATGGTCAAAGGATATGAACAGGCAGTTTTCTGATGAAGAAACCAAAGCTATCTATTCCCATATGAAAAAATGCTCTAAATCTCTAATGATTAGAGAGATGCAAATTAAAACAACTCTGAGGTACCACCTGACACCTATCAGATTGGCTAAAATGACAAAAAAGGAAGATAATAAATGTTGGAGAGGCTGTGGGAAAATTGGAACACTAATGCATTGTTGGTGGAGCTGTGAGCTGATCCAACCATTCTGGAGAGCAATTTGGAATTATGCCCAAAGGGCGATAAAGCTGTGCATACCCTTTGACCCAGCAATCCCACTTTTAGGTCTTTTGCCCAAAGAAATCATGGAAGGGGGAAAGGGACCCACATGTACAAAAATATTTATAGCGGCTCTTTACGTGGTAGCAAGGAATTGGAAGTTGAGGGGGTGCCCATCAATTGGGGAATGGCTGGACAAGTTGTGGTATATGAATACAATGGAATACTATTGTGCTGTAAGAAATGATGAGCAGGAAGAGTTCAGAGAAACCTGGAGGGTCTTACGTGAGCTGATGATGAGTGAGATGAGCAGAACCAGAAGAACATTGTACACAGTATCATCAACATTGAGTGTTGACCTACTGTGATGGACTATATTCTTCTCACCAATGCAATGGTACAGAAGAGTTCCAGGGAACTCATGATAGAAGAGGATCTCCAAATCCAAGAAAAAAAAAAGAAAGAAAGAACTGTGGAGTATAGATGCTGATTGAACCATATTATTTCTTTTGTTTTGGGTGCTGTTGTTTTTTTTTTTCTATTTTGAGGTTTTGCATCACTGCTCTGATTCTTTCTCTTGTAACAGGATTAATGCAGAAATAGGATTAATGTTATTATGTGTATATATATATGTGTGTTTATATATATATATGTATATGTATAGAGATATATAGATATAACCTATATCAGATTACCTGCTGTCTAGGGGAGGGGGGAGGGAGGGGAGGGAGGGAGAAAAATCTGAAATTGTAAAGCATGTATAAACAAAAGTTGAGAACTATCTTTACATGTAACGGAAAAAATAAAATATCTCATAAAAAAAATATTTGTAAAGTGCCTACCACATTGTCCAGCACATAGTAGGTACTTAATAAATGGTTGTTCCCTTTCTCCTCCCAGCAATCCTTTATATATACTTCATCCAACATACTGGGGGAACTTCTAGATTCTTGAAGTTACATGAAATTACATGAATACTGAGGGAACACATGAACTATCCCTTACTTTAAAAAAATTTTTTTGGCAGGACAATGAGCGTTAAGTGACTTGCCCAGGGTCACACAGCCAGTACGTGTCAAGTGTCTGAGGCCAAATTTCGACTTAGTTCCTCCTGAATCCAGGGTCAGTGCTTTATCCACTGTGCCATCTAATTGCCCCTGTCCTTTACTTTTACCACATCTTCTAGCCACCTCTTTTTCCAATTATACTTGATCATACTTAAAGAGAAGTTTGGACTTAATACCTTGAGATGTCTCTAGAAGTAACACATAAAGTATCTTTGATAATGGAGTGGTAATAACCTAGCTTGTGAAATATTTTACTTTTGCTCTTTAAATGATAACATACATATATAATATATTAATGGCTATGTCAATTTATTAATGATTTAATTTTCTTTATTCTTTGTATGACTAGCACCTAGTACTTAATATATGTTTGTAGAAATTAATTGAGTGTCTCTCATGTTATATTTTCCTGAAATTCACATTTCCTTTCTCCCATTCTCAGAAGAGGGTTAAAGAGGAACTTTACTATATGATTTGATCAACCTTCAGTAAGAATGAATATATGGTCTTTAATCACTGACTCCAAGAAGCATATTCCTTTGAAAAGATAAATGTTCAGCAAAATGATGAAGAAATAAATGGATTTCTCTATCTCTGAATTGTTACTAATAAAGGAATTGAATTTTCAGTATTAATATTAGTTTTTAAAATTCAGTTTTTCTCTCATAAATTATAATACTCCTAGGGAATTTACCCCAAAGATTTATTTGTCTGGCAAGGATCATTTGAATGAAAATTATAAATGCTTTTTTATACATGTCTAGCTTAGGTGACAGATTTTTCTATTGACTATAGGAGTATTAAAAAGTCAGTTTTAATTTGCTGGCTCATAAACTTATTTCTGAGGGATAAAATGTAAATGTTTAGGGTTAGCTGTGAACATACATGGAAGCAACTGCACTATAGCATATTGATGACTGAACCAGGAGTTGAAAGCTGAGTTCAAATCTCAATTTTACCTATTTACTACCGGGAAGGCTCTCACCTATGCATTTCATCTTCACTGAGCTTCAGTTTCATAGAATCTAAGTGTCAAAAGTGATCTCAAAAGTCATCTAGTTCAATCTCTACCTGAACAAGATTTCTCTGCTTGGGGACCCCTAGAGATGGGAGAGGGGGACACTTTCTTATGGCTTTATCCAAATCTTTAATTAAATAGCATAATAGAGATATTCTAGAAGTGAATTTGTATTCACATGTGGCCTCTGAGATACCATGAGGCAGAAAGATTTCCTTCTAGATTCACATTTGTAAAATGGGAGTCACAATATGCCTTCACAAGGTTGTTGTTAGGTGATAATGTGTGCAAAGTGTTTTGTATATCATAGGACTTCTCTCTCTGAGTGTGTGTCTATCTCTGTCTCTCTTAGATATAGATAGATAGGGAGATAGATGATATATAGGGAGATAGATGATAGATAGATAAATAGATAGATAGATAGACAGACGACAGACTTCTATGGTATACAAAACACTTTGCATACATGCACATATATGGTATATCTTATGAAATATTTTACTTTTGCCCTTTAAATGATAAAGTACATATATATTAATACCTGTGCCTTAATTTATTTACTCTTTGTATCCATAGCGCCTTAGTACAGTGTGTTGAGTATAAAGAATACTTGTAAATTTACATACATATTGTTGTTACTATAATATGTAACATATAAAAAATTTGAGAGATACAGTTTCTGGAAAATTAATAATTTTATGAATCATGCTAGTGCATAATTAATAAAGGCACTCTCAAAAGCCAAAGATTCATCATGGAACCCATGGAACCCACTCAATGCTTATGTACTCTTTGAAGAGTTGCTGTTCCTGAGGGTGGAAATTCACTTTGATTGTTAACAAGTAATGAGAGAATGAATAATATAATAAGAGGTGGATTTATTCTAATGAGGGTTTGGGAGACATGACTCTGATCACTCAGTCTTGGTCAAAGAAACTTATCTATACTCATATCACCCTAGTCTAGGTCAGATTAGACAAAAGAGGGAATCCACTTCCATTCAGACCTGTCTGACTAAAACACAATGGGCCAAAATCCACTAGTTCACCTAAACTAGTTTTCTTGGTTGGGTGGGGTCTGAACAAGATGGAGGAGAATGTTAGAGAAGAAGAAAATAGGAAGGGAAAAAATTCTGGATCTCCCCAATAGTAAATGGTTACTAATATAAGAGAAAAATTATCATTTCTCTCAAAGTAATAATAAAAGCACTCCAAATGGGTTGTATCAGCCTGGAACAATGAGTAGTTTTCTTAATGGGGAAGTGACAGAAGGGAGCAAAGAGGCCAGTCATGCTCAGAGTGATATGAAAACAGGTTTCAGGTTCCTAGGTTACAGGATGATCTCAATTCAATGACAAATTGCACATTTATTTATTAAGTCCTGTCTCTAACACTTTAATATATGTATAAGGTTGGGCAAGTCATTCCTTGGGCCTTGGTTTCCTCATTTCACAATGAGAAGGTTTGTCTAGATGTTCCCTTCTGGCTCTAATGATCCTATTCAACTATGGTCTTATGAGTGAGGCACTGTTCTAGGGGATTGGGATAGAAAGAGAAAAAGAAATGATCCTCTGCAAGGTGTTTGCTTACTATTGGGGATATACAATAGGCACACAGAGAATGGAACACCAAATTATACAAAGTAATTTCAAGTAGTAGAGAGACCTAACAATTGAACATGTGCATATAGTGGCAACAATGGTCTCATGTAGGAGATGGTACCTGTGCTATGTTTTAAAGGGAACTAGGGATTCCAAGAGGAAGTACATTTCAAATATGACAGATATTCTTTACAAAGGCACAGATGCTAAAGATAGTATCTTAGCAGTGTTTGGTCTAAGGGGAATGGATTTCAGAGAAAGGAATCCTCTTCTCCAAGTGTAGTGATTTGGGAGTCATCTGCATAGAGTAGATAATTGGATCCATGGGAATTTCTGATAACCCCAAAAAAGAAGGTATATAAAGAGAAGGGGGCCCAGGGAAGAATGTCTGGGGATTGAGAAACCAATACATAGTGGGGCAGAAGCATGATGATGATCCAAAAACCAAAAGGATGATGAAAAGGAAGAATAAGATAGGTAGGAGGAGAAATTGACAAAAGCTAGGTATGGGACCAATGAATAGCTCCTGGCTGCAGCTGAAAATGACACTATGGAAATGAAAAGAAAGGAAAATGGATAACCTTACACATATCCTCAAATTGCCTGCCAATCAGTGAACACTCTCTCAGTAAATTCTAACCTGTTCTCTCCTTCACACTCTTAAGATGATGGAAGAATGGCTAGAGTACCAAGCACTAATCCAAATTCCTGATCCCCTGACAAAATGAAAAGAAAAAAGAAAAGAAAAGAAAATATCATCTTATGCTCCTATTTTACACTTGAGCCCAGTTGTTCAGTAAATGTTTCCATCTCCACAAATACTCTCTTCCTTTGTCCTTTGTGAGAATGTATACTGCAATAAGCATCATTTAAGAAGGGTGAAAAGAAGTCAAGAGATAAATGAAGCTCCAAGCTGAAATGAGAGGAGACCTAACTTCTCAGTGATGATTTTGAACATATTAAGGCCATTAGGGATATAATGGTTCTGGAGTCAGGAAGACTTGAGGTCAGATCTAACCTCAGATACTTACTAGTTGTAGGACCCTGAGCAAGTCATAATCTCAATTTGCCTCAGTTTCCTCAACTATAAAATGAGGATAATATTAACACCCACCTCACTGAGTTGTTGAGAGGTTCAAATGAGATAATTTTTGTAAAGTACTTAGCACAATGCCTGGCATAAAGTAGGTGTTTAATAAATGCTTGTTTATTTCCCCTTTCCTTTCCCCCAACATAGGGCAATGGATGAATTAAGACAAGCTTTTTGCCTTCTGCTATTATTCTATTGTCTTCTACTACTATTGGTTTATGACCAATGACTCCTCTGTGCCTGAGTCAATCCTAGGTGTTATATCAATGTAGTTAAGGAAGTAAACAAACTTTCAAAGGTAGATATTTTCTATCCCATAGAAGGTAGAGACTAAAAGGTACCCATGGAAAAAATGGGATCTATTTGATTTTATAACATTAGCAAAATATGAATAAATGATTGATTTTGCAAAATAATTTAAATATGATAGAGAATGAAAAAATCATATTGTTCTTTTTTTGCTTTGAGTTTTCATTGCCCTGAAAGCAAGAGGACTAAACCAGTATTAAGTATATTTCAATATCAAAAGGATCTGTGGCCTCATTGATTGACTGATCTAGGCATGTGTTCAAGAAATACAGATTGCAACCCATCCTATGCAATTTTTGTTCATCAAATCTCTTTTCTATCAATCTCTCATTGAAGAACAATAGGAATTGAGGCATAAAACAGTGTGATATGCTTAGCAAACTGTATACCAGTGTCATGGAGGGCATCCAAATGGAAGAGCTCTTTCTAGGTTATCCAGATGCTCTTGATTGAAGATGAGATTATACTGATTATGCCAACCCCTCAGACTCCTCAGTGAGAATCATGAGCACCCAGAAGAAATTGGTCTAGGAGGGGAAAAAAAGAAGTGGATGAAGAATGCTTATTGATCATTTTATTTATTCATTGACTTGAATAAATAATCTAATGACAGTTCGTAAGTACACAAATCTTAGAGACTGAACATGGACACTGAGCTGAACCTCAAGTTAAATAGGACCAAGGAGAGTAGAGTACATAACATTTGGGAAAATATATAGCACTTTCAGTTATTTCAGGTAGCTTCCTGCTACCAAAGCACGTTTTTTCAAGATCAATATTCTCCTGTAAAATTTCATGATCTCAGAAGATTCAGAATTACAGGAGACCCAAAAAACAATGGAAAGACATTATGCGAAGTGTTGGTCAGCTGTAGCATGTTACCAATGACAATTTGCTTTTAAAAAGTGGCATAATCCATGACTGGAAAGGAAGGCAGAAGGGTCACATAGAGAGGATCATATAGAGAGAGCTGAAAGATAACCCAGGTACTAGAATTCACTAAACAATAAAAGAGGACAGTTCAATTGAGGATAAGAGAAGGGGCAATTATTTGTGACTCAAGGAAGACAATTAGAAATTGAATACTGGGATCAGAGAGAGATTATCATCAGTCAATGTGTGAAGCAACAGAGCCAAAAAGAAAATCAGATCATTGAAGAATCGAGTTACTGTTCTGGTAGGGATGGCAAAAGAGTAAAAAAAAAAAAAGTCAGTAATATCACATGCACAGGAGTAAGCAGTCTGATAGAGAAATGTGAAAAGAGCAAAGCATCAGGACAGGCCAGAAGGTCAAGAAAGTTGGGGAGAAAGTCAAGTTGGGAGAAGAGCAGTTTGAAAAAAACAAAACAAAAATTGGGCTTTTAAGAATAGCCTTAATGGAATGGTGTGGAGATTCAGATTATAGGTACAAAGTAGATCCATAATACATGAGTGATCTAAGGTGGAGAGACATAGATATACCACAAGTAAGTCCACGTTTCCATGCCATGCTTTATCAGTGGATTATCCCATTGACTGAGCACAGCAAACAGTTGCAGGAAAGGGAAAACTCATACAGCTGCAGTGATACCTTTACCCATAAGCTGAAAGATTACTTGGGTCTGTGCTCTTTACTGCTAAACCAATTCTACTCAAAGGGAACACAATTGTGACTACTATAATTGTCTCCCAACAATAGTTGCTACCTTCTCTTATTAAATCTTCAAGCTAAAGACGAGTGCTATGGTGTAGAATGGTGGATCCATTACTTATGATGTACTTCAGCTGTTCCCCTTGCTTTTGGAGTCCTACTGAGTTCCCCTTAGTTACCAAGTTAACAGGAACTATGAATAGAATGAAAGTTTGCCACAGTACATACTGCAGCATAGTCAGGGCATGCAGGTCACCTTCAATTCTGCCTTCCAACAGGGGAAGAACTGCTAGAAACCAACACACCTGCACAAGTACCAGGAATAACTGATGTTTACAAGGCGGCACAATGGAGAGGGTGTTGGATTTGGAGTTGGGAAGGTATGAATTCAAATCCTGTCTCAGACACTTATTAGCTGTGTAAATCTGGGTGAGTTTCTTAATCTCTTAGTTTCCTCATCAATAAAATGGTGATAATAGTAGCACCTACCTTATAGGGTATTATGAGATTTAGATGAAATAACATATGTGAAGTACTTTGTAACCTTAAAACACTATTGAAATGCTAGCTGTTATTATAGTTGCATTCTGAAAGTAAGTGGTAGTAGTAGTAATAGTAGTAGTAGTAGTAGTAGTAGTAGTAGTAGTAGTAGTAGTAGTAGTAGTAGTAGTAGTAGTAGTAGTAGTAGTAGTAAGTATTGTAGACTTGACAATTTGTGACCTGGTGAAAGGAAAGACTAGTTGTAGTGATTATAAGAGATGAGTGCTAGAAATAGCAGCAGCAACAAACCAGGAGTAATTGCAGAGTTGGTGGCTGGAAACTGTCATGGCAAGTCAGTTTCAGGAATCACAGTATCTTAGAATTTCAGATTTAGAACAGACCTCAAAAGCCACCTAGTCCAACCAGACTTTTCCACTTCTACCATAGCATCCTTACCACCTTGGAAATTTCTTCTCCCCTGCCTCCTTTCTTTCCCATTGGTGTGATCCTGCCCAGGTAATTTATACTTACTTCTCATCTTACTTCATTCCAGACTCTTCGGATTTTTCTATTTTGTGTGGGTATACCCATCCCTGATTTTCAGCTCTGCCAGCAACTCAAACTTAATATGCCCCATAATGTACCTTTTATCATTCCTCCCAAATTTCCCTTTTCCGTAAATTCCTTATTTCTTTTGTTGATGCTTCCTTGTTGCCAGCCACATAGACTCATTACCTTAGAGTCATTTTTGACCTTTCCTTTTCAATCACTCCATATAACTATTAGGTTGCCAAGTCCTCTCAATTCTATCTTTACGGTATCTCACATTCTTTTCCTCTCGATGCCTACTGCGACCAGTCTTGTCCAGGAACTCCTCTTACGCTATTATAATAACCTCCAAACTGGTCTTTATACTTTCCAGTCAATCCCTGCCCACTTATTCTTTTTTTTTCTTTTCTTTTTTTTTTTTGGTGGAGAAATGAGGGTTAAGTGACTTGCCCTGGGTCACACACCTAGTAAGTGTCAAGTGTATGAGACTGAATTTGAACTCAGGCCCTCCTGAATTCAGAGCCAGTGCTTTATCCACTGCCTCACCTAGCTGCTGCCCCCCACCCCCCACTTATTCTTAATGTTACTCCATGAGTACTGAAACATTTTTAATCAAAGTCACTTCTTTCATATCTTTAGTGACTTCCCATCAACAACCAATAAATAAAGTAAGAATCCTTCATCTTTGGATTCAAGGTTCTCTATCACCTGGTTCCCATCTTCACTTCCAGCTTTCTTATAATATACCCAACATTTATCTCACCTCACACACTTATTAGCTGTGTGACCCTGGGCATGCCACTTAACCCCAATTGCCTCAAACATCTAGGGCCATCTCCAGTCATCCTGATGTATGTCTTGCCACTGGACCCAGATGGCTCTGGAGTTAAGAGTGACCCTGATGAATTTGCCTCACTTCAATTAAATCCAATTTAGTGCAAGTCATGACATCACCCCAATGTCATGGTCCTCTTCAAGAATGAAGGACAAGCAACAACAACATTCCATTCTGGCATGTCCTGCTTTTTGTTCATGCCATTTCCTCATTCCTCAGTGGACTTGTTGATCCCATCTTCCATTTTTAGAAAACTCATTTTCTTCAAGCTCCGACTTCCCTGAAGCTTTCCTAGGCTTCTTTTTCTCAGGTGAAAATAATCTCTCCTACCTCAAATTTCTCTTGACACTGCCTAGACCTCTCTCTAGTGCACTAATCTTACTCTCCCTTGTATCATACATGCTAATATAATCCCCTTTATTAAATTGTAAGCTCTCAAAATGGTTTCTATGTCGTCTCTCTCTCACTCTCACTCTCTCTCTCTCTCTTTCTCTCTGAACATAGACTCTTACTTTACTTGTGATTTTTGATGTTTGGTGACCTCCTGGTATTGAAAGTCCCTCCACTGATATAAATCATCAAATTGCCTACAGTTTATAGTCTTATTGCCTAGGGCACTAAGTGGTTAAGTGACTTGCTCATGGTCATACAATTAATATTATACATACTAGGCAGGACTTGAGCCCAAATCTTTCTTACTCATAGGCTGATTCTGTCTATCAATTATGCTATCTTGTCTCTCACACATATGTCTTGTGCATCATATGCACCTACTAAACATGGAATCAGAGTACTGTAGATAGAGAACAACTAGGAACCTTAGAAGTCATCTACTTTAACCCCTTTATTTTGCCAATGGGGGAAGATGAGTCTAAGAGAGATTAAATGACACCTAAGGTCACACAAGTAGTAAGTGGCAGAGTAAGGATTCAAAAACTGATTCCATGACTCCAACTTCAGCACTTTACATTTGTCAAATTGATTCACTTTACCTTTTCAGGGAGGGTACAAAAGGGCTTTATGATTCAGCTAAAGGGTTGGACTATGTGGTGCATGAGGGTCTCTTCCCAATTCCAATGCAGATTTTGTGATTCTATGAATTGCATCTATGATGACATAAGCTAAACTAGAAAGAAATGGATGATGGTGACAACTCATGTGGTCAGGAGAGCTGTGGCAGCTGGAGAATCCATAGTAGCTTGATGATGGACAGAAGATTTAAATAGACATTGTGATAATAAAAGTCCAACAATTCAGCATCCGGAAACTGCAGCATCAGGAGACTACAGCATCAGGAGACTGCAGCATGCATCCTGATGGGAGTGAACTGTCCCTCAGAAAAGTAACCTGCTGTGATAACATCTGCAAACACAATCTTGATTCTGCTGGAAATAAAGCCAAGAAGACTCAATGTCATGTTTGGGTTTCTGAACAGCTTCCTTGAGCCATCACCCAAAGTCATCAAATAAAGCTGCCAAAGACAAATGAACACTAGCAGAACATGCTGATAGAAGAATCTTAGAGCCCCATTTGACAAATGGGAAGACTATGCAAATAGTACAAGGCTTCCGGCCAAGCCCAGATCTCGAGAGATCATCTTATCACATAGAAGACATAACAGAGTGTGGCATCCTACTGCTAAGAAAAGGGCTCCAAAACATCACTCTACATTAGGTGCATCTTTGGTGCTGCCAGTTGAAATCAACCAAAAACACATCCATCACCTGCCACTAGGAGAATTTCAGGCTTTGATATCTCAAGAAAAAAATTCCTTTTAATATTTCACACCATGTGAAACACAGCTGGAGATATTAAATAAAATCAACAAATATTAAATACTCTCTTCTGGGGCGGCTAGGTGGCGCAGTGGATAAAGCACTGGCTCTGGATTCAGGAGTTCCTGAGTTCAAATCTGGCCTCAGACACTTGACACTTACTGGCTGTGTGACCCTGGGCAAGTCACTTAACCCCCATTGCCCTGCAAAAAACAAAAAACTCTCTTCTGTGTGTCATGCATTGTGCTGGGTATTTAAGTAAGGATATAGAAAACTTCAGATCATGAATCCTGTCTTCAAGGATCATTCAATTACACTGGGGGAGTTGGGAAGAAATGCACATAAAAAATAAGTTACATTGGGGGCAGCTAGGAGGCACAGTGGATAAAGTACCAGCCATGGATTCAGGGGGACCTGAGTTCAAATCTGGCATCAGACACGTCACTTGACACTTACTAGCTGTATGACCCTGGGCAAGTCACTTAATCCTCATTGCCCTGCCCCCCCCCAAATAAGTTGCATTACAATACTCAAGTCATTATTGAAGCAGCAATAGAAGAGATGTCACAGTCCAGTCTATTGCTAATATCTAAATGCATGACAATGTGTTAAAAAAATTTAGGATGGGGGCAGCTAGGTGGCGCTGTGGATAGAGCACTGGCCCTGGATTCAGGAGGACCTGAGTTCAAATCTGGCCTCAGACACTTAATACTTACTAGCTGTGTGACCTGGGCAAGTCACTTAACCCCAATTGCCTCACCAAAAAAAATTAAATTAAATTTAAAAAAATTTAGGATAATAACTTCTTCATTTGTAAAATGAGAGTCTTGGTTTGATTTGATTCAACAACTCAAAAACTCAACAAATTTTTTTTTTTTAATTAAACACCTACTATATGTAAGTCTCTATCTTAGAAGCAGGAGAAAGAAAGACAAAATGAAAAACTCTCTCTCCCCTCAAGAAGCTTACACTCTATCATTAATTTCACAGGTCCCTTCCTGGTTTACATTCTATGAATCCTGTGATGATAAAGGCTTTTTGGTGGAAGCTGAACCTTGAAGAATACTATAGTTCTCACTCTTTTTGAATGAGAGCTTTGTGAGAGCAGGAATTTTGCCTTTTTTCTTTTTTTTTTCTTTTCTTTTCTTTTTTTTTTGTTTCCTCAGCCCTTAGCATGGTGTGCTGCCCATGACAGATGCATAGTAAATGTTTATTGACTGACAGACTTCCCTGCAGCATTTGACATTGTTCATCATTCCCTATCTCAATTCCCCCTTCTTCCTTGGATTCCTTCCTCAACACTGAATTGATCTCATTCTCTTTTCTGGCTGTTTTTCTCCTGATTTATTCTCTTCCTCTCCCATCTGTTGAGTGTAGTTGTCCCCACACTCCTTGCCTGTCTTTGTCTCTCTTCTAGACTCTTTCTGTATTCTCTCCCTTGACAATCAATCTCATCCATTCCCATGGCTTCAATTATCCTCTCTATGCAAATCTATGTCTCCAGCCTCAACCTCTCCCCAGAGCTTCAGTCTTGTATTTCCAATGTCTGCTAGATGTCTCTCCTCCTTTTCTCATATTTCTTATGGTAGTGTGTTTGAATATTTGCTTTACACTTAGTACATTTTGCATCATATACATTGTCTTGTGTAGAATAGGATTTGTAAACTCCTCAAGAGCAGTGTCTGTGTTAAATATTTATTTATTATATTCCAGGCATCAGAGGCATATAACTTTCTGCCTCTGATGCCTGGAATATAATAAATGGCTGTTGAATTGAATCACGTAATTTTGCATGTCTGTTATCCCTTGAATTTATTTCCCCCATTTTAGACTGCAAATTACTTGATAACAGCTGACTTTTATGTAGCAGTTTATGATTTACAAAGCACTTTACATATCATCTCATTTGAGCCTCACAAACACCCTGAAAGGTAGATGCCATAGATTTTATCTCCATTTTACAGATAAGGAAACTTAGACTCAGAGAGGTTAAATACCTTGCCCATGGTCACAAAGCTAGTAAATGCCAGAGGCATATTTCAGACCCAGGTATATTTTGTTGACTCTAAGTTTTTCACTAAGGGGCACTGACTCTAATATTTTGGGGGAATAATCCAGTTGTTTAAAATACAGATATTTTAGCGGTGAGTGCTGTTTGAGCATGGGTGGATGACATCCAGCTGTGACTAATTTACATAAAATTGGAAGTGGGGGAGCAACCTGGTGCTTCTGGCCATAAAATTCATACATACATAGGCAAAGAAACAGTCCTGCAGAATACATGAACTCTGTGCAGAACTCAGACCCTCTGGAAGCCTAGGGGAATGGAGAGAAGCTGAGGTATGTGGAGGGAGAAATATCTACATTTTACCCTTCATTGGGGGCACCAAAGAAAGTGTGTGCTGTCTACCTGTGTACCAAGAGACAGAAACCATAACCCAGGAAGGTGATGCTTTATCCTTTTTCATTTCAGCCTCACTTGACTCCAGTCCTGGTAATCACTCTAGTAGCCACCCCCATTCTTCATTCTGCCTTCCTCCCAGGCTACTTACTTTTTATGTGTATATCTTGGAGGTTAGTTGTGTACTGGTGCCATTTTTTACATTTATGTGCTGGTTTCATTTTGTCTACACAACTGTAAATTCCTTGATGGCAGGGATCATGTCTTTGGCAAATCTTCAGTAGATGTAGCACTGGACTCTGTGGTACTATGGGCACCAAGTAACTATTATTTGGCCAGTCAGTTTATATTAACTTTGTTCTTCGGCCTTGACTCTTGGCATCTTGTCATTCTATACTTCTGAACCCTATATGCTCTCCTTACTATTGGGGTTGTAGATGTTAATGTGGTTTTGCTAATCAAATGCTTTTAGATTTTCTCAGGAAAGACCCCATCAGCTGTCTCAGCAAAGATGGGAAACAAAAGAAAAATAAAGAGACAGAAATAATCAAGCTCGTTTGGGGGCTTCAAAAAGGGGCACATGATGACATGTAAAATGGTGATCTTTATCTTGATTGGTTAGTGTAGTCTAGTTACATTTCAATTAGCATGAAAATAGGCACCATATATGACTGATTTCAGAATGGGGGGCATATTACAGTGATGTTTTTTAAACATGAAAATTCCACTGACTCCCAAATGATAAGGGTGATGGTGGTGATGATGACTCAGATTTTTGTAGCATTGTATTCTTTATAAAATGCATTCACATAAATTATTTTGTTTGTTTCTCACCAGTCTGATGTGATATAAAGGGAGTTCAGACCCCATCAACAACTATTTTTCTTTTTTTGCTTCTTCCAGTCAACAACTATTTTTCCCCATGTTCTTGTTCCTTCTCTGACGCCCCCGTCCCCCAAACTCCTGTCATCTCTGCTTTCTAAATGGGAGAATTGCATTTTTTTTTGTAACCAAAAGTGAAAAGAAAAAAGAAAACCATCAAAAATATCTAACTTTTCATGGATACCTCTTGGCAGATTTCCTGTCTCCCAGAAGGGCATCTTTCAATATCTCTGGTAATTCCAGCCCCTGGCTAATATCTCTAGCCCCTGCTTCCTAGGACTCCTGAGCCAATGAGGGACATCAGTGCCCTGTCCTATCTCCTGCTGCTAATATTATACATCATCTGGCCTTTGACAATTGGGACCAAGACTGCTTGTGATTGCATTGCTATTGCTTGGTGATTCTAAGGCCCCTGGGGGGTGTATGGCTGTAATTGGCTAATATCTAAGTCAAACAATAGGAGCAGAAGGGGGTTTATGTAGCTATATTGCTTCTTCCTGCAAGCATCTGCCAGAGGAGTGCTTATATCTTCCCTCGCCACTGATATTGCCCGGCAGCATATAAGTATATGGGCAAAGGTATTTGCCTGGGGTGTTAGTCTATAGCTAGGGGTCTTTTCTTCAGAAAGACTGTGATATTGACAGATGCTAGTCATACTCTTTGAAATTGGGTCTTGGCGATTTTGCTTTGTACCTTCATAGATAGTGATCATAGATTTAGAGTTATGTTAAGTACCATAAAGGTAGGTCATATATAGCTCTGATTTCAGAATAGAGGACATATTATAATAATGCTTTTTAAGCATGTAAATCCCACTAATCCCAAGAAATACATCATGGAAACAACAATAACTTAATTGTGTGCTGTTTTATTCTTTACACAATGCTTTCACATAGATTAACTCATTTGTTCCTCACCAGTATGGTGTGATAGAAAAAGGAGTGGCACTTGGGAGTTGTCAGAGACCTGTGTTTAAATCCCACCTCTTGCAACATGCCCATGGTGAAGTAATTTTACATCTATGAGCTCCAGTTTCTTTTTCTATTGTAAGGGGCTAAAATTCTAGCTAGTCTGTCTAAAATATCTAATGAGTGGTCGCCAATAAATTATAAGCTTTAGCAAGAGTTATACTTTTAAGCATTTATTAAGGAGAATAAGAATTTGGTGAAGAGAAAGAGAAAGGCCTAGATTCATCTATCTATTAAAGGGAGAGCACATTTCTTGCTCCACTCTCCACCAGAGTCCTGATGAAAGGGAGGGAGAGAGCCAGCCTCGCCCTCTCTTCCTCCCACAAGCAAACATCACTTCCTGATGCCAAAGAAAAGCCACATGGCTTACCCTCAGGTGTCTTCTCTTCATGGCGGAGCTTTCCTACAGTAGCTCTCCAGCAGGTGGCGTCATTCCAATCATTACACTATAAAATGGGAATAACTGGGATGAACTATCTCATAGGGTTGTTTTGAGAATTAAATGAACCATTGTACCGTAAGGCATTTTATAGACCTTTGTCAAATACCATCTCCTAATACTATTTTTACAACAACCTGCAAGAGAGGTAGCACATGTATTAGCCACATATTATAGATGAGAAAACTGAGAAAGGAGGGTAGAATATTTTAAGTGTTTTTGTTTTTGTTCTTTCTCCTTCAGTTCTTATATTCTGTTTGGGAGGATAGGGAGCTACAGGAAGTTGTATTGTGCATTTTCATGAGATGGGGACTGAGACCAGGTCTTTTCTAGCCACCCAAATTACCTAAAAATTTTAAGGATGTTCCAAAATTAGAAGGGGCCAACTACCCTGGAGCCTAGGAAGGCCTTACTTTAAACTACTTTTCTATGTATATTTGGTATAATTGTTATAGCTATAATTATCCCTCTACAAGCTGGACATGAATTTTGTTTTATCTAACCTAGTCATCTGTCCTAGGACCTATATCAGTGCTCTTGCACACAGTACATTAAAAAAAAAAATCTTTGTGAAATCTAATTAAGCTTATACTGTCCCCAGCATTGCTTTCTCCAAGCACTCCCCACCACTTTGGATGAGAAGCCATTCCATAAGAGTTAAGAAAAGGTTGAGGATGCCATGTTAGATTTAGTGAAATGTCAAGGGCCTTCAGTGAAATGCTAAGAGCTATAGAGGATGGCTTTGCATTTCTTTTTTTTTTGCAGGGTAATGAGGGCTAAGTGACTTGCCCAGGGTCACACAGCTAATAAGTGTCAAGTGTCTGAGGCCAGATTTGAACTCAGGTCCTCCTGAATCCAGGGCCGGTGCTTTATCCAGTAAGTCGCCTAGCTGCCCTCCTGTCCCATCTACTTGCAACAACAACAATAACAACAACAACAACAGCAACAACCTGTTTGTTGTTGTTCTTCAGTCATTTCAGTCATATCCAACTCTTTGTGACCCCATTTGCTTTTGTTGTTGTTTGTTCCTTTGTTTTTGGCAAAGATATTCAAGTGGTTAGCCAGTTACTTCTCTAGCTTATTTTACAAAAGAGAAAACTGAGGCAAACAGGGTTTAGTGACTTGCCCACAGTCACACAGATAGTTTGAACTCAGGAAGATGAATCTTTCTGTTTCAACATCAGCACTCTATCCATTACACCACTTATCTTCCCAACTAACATTTAGATAACACATTAAGGTTTACTTTACATATATTATCTCATTTCCCCTCAAAACTATCCTGGCAGGTATATATTATTATTATTCTCATTTTAGAGATGAGGAAACTGAAGCAGACAGCATCTAAGTAACACAGCTAATATCTGAGGCAGGATTCAGATTCAAAAGTTTCATAGTCTTATTTTCTTCATTAGAGAAACTTCAAGCTTTTTAAAAAGTGGACAAAAAAAAGCATTTGTTCACAAGTTCTTACCCCCAGATACTTGCCAGGCTTGCTTATTAGTGGTAAGTCAGAGAATGGCAAAAATAACTAGAAAGCATTCATGCATGAAGAACACAGCATGGCCCAGTACCTTCTAAAGTGGGGATGATCATGTTTAAGGTTTTTTTTTTTTTTCTACCATTCTTTGGCATAAGTCTAATTTCAGGGGTCTCTAGACTTGGACTATTATGCCAAAGCTAATTATACAGATAATCCAGTGAATTCAGGCAGGTCTTGACAGTTACTCTTGATAAACACTAATAAGCACACCGGACGAGTATCTGCTATCTCTGAGAGTGGGTGCTGATAGTAGCAGCACCCTTTGCACTGAATATTTTGTGATTTGGATCCCTAAGGACCAATGGAATCAGATACAGAAGGTTAGAGTAAAAGTCTTAAACACAGCTGTTGGTCCTGCAAGAGGCAATCATTTCTATGTGGGGGCCAGGAAAAAAAAAAAAAAGGTCCTCTCTTTCTCTTTTCTAAGAAGGTACATTGCAAGCCTCTTTCTGTATATGTAGAGATTAATAACACTACTGTATTTGTAGCCTGGAATTTCTTAAGAGAAGAGTGTTATATATGTAGTTTTATGCCAAGGTAAAACATTGTTTTTATGATGACTGCTTTTGAATTCAGAAAAGTTAATTCAAATTTTTTTGTTGTCATTGAACTTGTAGGCATCTCTGTATATTGTGTATAAAAAGAAGTTAAACACTTTTAAAAAATCTTTTCTTCCCAGAACACTCCAATCTAATAACATCTTTCTTGTTGATTCTAGGTGGCATAGTGGGGAAAACACAGGACATCAAGAAAGGAAAACATGAGCTCAAATCTTGCCTCAGACAATTGCTTAAACTCTTGGTGCCTCAATTTCCCCATATTTGAAGTGGGAATGATAATAATTGCACCCACCTTACAGGACTATTGGGCCAATCAAATGGGATAATACATGAAAATGGCTTTGCAAACTTTAAAGCGTAATATAAATGCTAGTTATCATCATCAGTCTCATCAACATCATGTTTGTGAATGTCATAACCCATTATAGGCTCTTTCAACACATTATCCCCAGGACTCTGGTAAATCATAAATTGTCTGCCCTCTTACGGCAGTCAGCAGGTAATAGTGAGTGGAACTTGCATTGTTTTTTTATGGGGAGGGGTGGATACAGAGATATATATGATTGAGGAACTGGACGATAATGATCGTTGATATTTAGATAGTGCTTGAAATTTTTTGAAACATCTTGGATACATTCTCTTATTTTGAATCATGGAATGCTACTACTAGAAAGAATCTTTAAAATCATCGAGTCCAACTAATTTTCTAAATGAGAAAACCATGGGCCAAGTAGCTAAATGAGGTGGTTTACCCATGTTCACCTAGCTGGTCAGTGTCAGATATAATATTCTGATGTAGATCTCCTGTTTTTAGAGTCACATTTCTTTCCAATCTACAAGTCTGTCCCTCAGTAAGTTAGTGATTCTCAGAATGAAAACCAAGCCTTTCTGCTTCCTAACCTAGGTTACTTTCAGCTACAGTCTAGTTTCTTAAACTGTGGGTCTTGACCCCATATGGGGTCACATAACTGAATGTGGGGGTCTAGAAAAATTTGACAACAGTAAAAGGTTATGTATACCTATTTTATATATCTATATACCTGGAGTCATGTAAAAATTTATCAGGCAAAAAGGGGTTGTGAGTTTAAAAATTTTAAGAAGCCCTGACCTACAGCATTTTAGTTGGACTTGAACAAGGCAGGATGAGTTTGAAGAGCTTCAACCTTGGCCTTCCTGATCAATGGAAATCTAGAGTCACAGAACCTCATACCTGGTTATATGTCTAGTACAATCCTTACCTTACACATGAACCCTCTCTGTAAATGGCTATTACAACCCTTCCTATTCCCATTAATTCATACAAGAAATTAAGTAGGTGCTCCCTGTGTTCCAATTCCTTTTGGCAATACATTCTATTAATCAACTATGGCAGGAAAAAAATGTGTCCCTTGAAGTGCGTTCTGGATTCCTGGCCTAGTTTCTGCGTCTTCTATGATTAACTGCACCTATAGAAAATTGTCTTCACATTATTCTAGGAGCCTTTTCATCCCTCCTTTGACACTGTGAAGGATGATGCCCTATGGCTTTGGGATTTGATGACTGCAGTAGTTTTCTATGGGTTTAGCTCCTGGGAACATAGCCAGAACACCCTTGCCCTTTGCCTAGTGTCATTCCAGTCTCTTCTCCTTTTGCTGATCTTTAACACAAAGCTGAAGATGTGGAGGCTCCAGTCCTTTTTTGGTCACATAAAACTTGCTTGTCTTTCTAGGACAAGTTCTGTTGCACTGGATTCCTAATGAACATCTCATTTCCCACCCCTTTTATCTGCTGCCATTTTGGTGCCTGGTACTAGCACCCAGCCTTCCTTCTTACTCTTTCTACCACACAATATAGATCACAAGTGCTTGTTTTCTAGGGGTTATTCACAAGGAAAACAATATAATAAGGATTGATAAAGACTAGGTTTATAGTCAATTAAAAGTGCATAGGTGGTGTAGAGTTGTGGAAAGAAGCAGCTTTGGATTCAGAAAATCAAGGTGATCTTGTAAGTTACTTTACTTCTATAAAGCTATTTCCTCATCTGAAAAATGAGAAGGTTGGGCTAGATGATCTCTTATAATTCATCCAGATTCATATCTTAGGGTTCCATGAGAAAGTCACTCAGAGACCCCTACATTTTATTTTTGCAAAAAGATATTTGGATCAAAGATGCTGCCATTTTTTGAGCACATTTTTAGCTTTGGCTTAAGGTGATTTTTATTTGGTGTACATCTTAGGGATGCCTCTCTAATCCTCTTGTCTCATGTACAAAAGCTAAAACCTTAAAAGTCATTTATTCCACATCACAAATTGATGTGACACCAGAGATGGCCTTTGCTCAGAAATCCCGCAAGGAAATATGTCCTTTCTAACCCCCAAGAAACAAAGGTCCATCCTTTTAAACAATATTCTTTTGTTGATGCTATAGGGCTGTGAGTCATGGAATGCTGTAGCATTCAAAGAATAAAAGCTGATGATCACCCAAAGGGCAGTGGAGAGACCCATGGAGGGTGGGAGCTGGCTAACACACATTACCAATTAATAATCTTGTAAGAGAAGTGGTGTAAAGGAAAGGTAGCAAACACACACACACACACACACACACACACACACACACAGCCCACAATACTCCCAAGTGCAGCCTGAAATAGATTAAACTGTAATGGGTAATTATTTAACAAAATAAAGACAAATGTAACAAAGCATAGATAATATTACATTAAAAAAAATTCAACATGTGGCTCACAGGAATCATTATGTGTGATTTAATGGTCCCTATTTCTATGTGGGTTTGATACCACTGGTGAAAAGAACAACATCATACAGATGTAGGTAATGGCAAGGGACAAGTGTTAGGCTGTGCAGTCTGCTGGTGTCTAGGGAACCCTCCAGCATCTGGGGTAGACTTTCTGTTTATTGGAGGACATGGACTGAAGTTGTAAAAGAGGACAGAGAGTGAATGGGTTTCAATCTGCATTGTTGAAGGCAATACATTCATTGAGGAAATCGCACATGTGTTGGAGCATTGCAGTTACCCTCAAGAAAGCCTAAGGCATACTTGGAAATACTTCCACCACAGGCTATTTTGGATTAATGTGATTAATACTTTTCACCTTGTATTGGAAATTATCTATCAGTATGTGCACTTATAGAAGGAACATCACACTTATTCCTATATTATGGCATGGTGGAGATAATACTGGAGGAGGAGGCAAAGAAGCTGCTTTTTAAGCCAATCAGGCAGTCATCTCCTTTTTAACATTAGGTAAATCACTTTGCTTTTTTGGATCTCAGCTTTCTTATCTGTAAGATGGGAGGGTTGGATTAGATGATTTCTAAGAATCAGGTAACTCTCATCTCTGAATCTGTGATCCTTGATGAGCTATGATCAATGCACCATGCACAAGGGTCTGTATGAGTACCTCTCATTGGAAATCTGTTTTGTGCTAAACTTTAAATAACTAGTACTGGATTTTGAAAGAGAACAGTATCTGTTTAATAGGAGAGAAAACACTGTGCAATGTTAATCTGTCAGCCAGTTAGCATTTTTTGTTGTTTTTCAGTCATTTTCAGTTGTGTTTGACTCTTTTTTTTTTCTTTTCAGGGCAATTGGGGTTAAGTGACTTGCCCTGGGTCACACAGCCAGTAAGTGTTAAGTGTCTGAGGCCAAATTTGAACTCAGGTACTCCTGAATCCAGGGCTAGTGCTTTATACACTGCGCCACCTAGCTGCCCCTATGTCTTTGACTCTTTGTGACTCCATCTTGGGTTTTCTTGGCAAAGATACTGAAGTGGATTGCCATTTCCTTCTCCAGCTCATTTTACCAATGAGGAAACTGAGGCAAACAGGGCTAAGTGACTTGCTCAGGGTCACACAGCTAGGTCTGAGGCCAGATTTGAACTAAGGAAAATGAGTCTTTCTGACTCCAGGCTCAGTGGTCTATCCACTGAGCCACCTATTAAATGTATCAGGCATTGTCTGAAATGCTAAAAATACAAAAAAAGACAAAAATGGATCCTGCCTTTAAGAAGCTCACCTTCTAGTTGAAGAGAAATCATGTAAATAACATAACAAGATATGTATAGAATAGATGAAAGGTAATATGAATAGGGAAAGATGACAGCAGTTGGGAGAACTGGAAAAGCCTCCTGTAGAAGTTATGCTTTGAGCTGAATCTTGAAAGAAGCTAAAACAAACAAACAAACAAACAAAAAAACCCCAAACCAACCAGGCAGAGATCTGCTAGTAAATGTCAAGTGTCTGAGGCTGGATTTGAATTCAGATCCTTCTGAATCCAGGGTCAGTACTTTATCCAGTGTGCCACCTAGCTGCTCCCCCTTTTTTTTTCTATTTCAAGGGTGATCCTTGCAACCACTTTGTTAGCTGAATTGGGGCATCTAGGTGGCACAGTGGATAGAGCACTGGCCCTGAAGTTGGGAGGACCTGCGTTCAAATCTCACCTCACTTATTAATTGTATGACCCTGGGCAAGTCACTTAACCCCAATTGCCTCAAACATCCAGGGTCATCTCCAGTAGTCCTGATGTATATCTTGCCACTGGACCCAGATGGCTCTGGAGGAGAGAGTAAGGTTGGTGACCTTGCATAGCCCTCTCTTACTTAAATCCAATTCACTGCAAGTTATGTCATGGTCCTCTTTGAGAATGAAGGACCACAACCAACAATTTTATATTTGGTCATCAATACATCAACCAGTACTGGTTATCTACTATGTGTCGGGTACTGTGGAGATACACAGCAAAAATTAAACAGTCCCTACTCTCAAAGAGTTTAGGATTTAGAATTATCTTATTTGGGGAGACAGTATGTACTGTTAAACAGAAACCTGTCCCCCACAAAAACATAAGCAGAATGAATCATAGTTGTAAAGAAAAGCACCCATTTTGGTTTTTTTCTCCAGCAACCAGTTACAATCATGAAATCTCTCAAGAGATTCCATTGAAATGGGGACAAGATTATTTAAACAATTGAATGGTTTGGGGGAGGGGTTGTGCAGTCTCAGGATCAGGTAGGTCAGGACTGATTAACTCCTAGCTTCCTGGGTTGCAAGAGTATGCTTTTAATTCCATTTGCTCAGATGCAAATGAGTCTTATAGCTCACTCCTGGGGATCAAGCAATAAGATTGAGCACGTGAAGTAGGAAGTTTCTAGAAATATTTGCAGATAAGGATCATACCTTCCCAAATATCTCAGGAGAAGCCTGCTTGGTTTGGGCATCTATTGTTCTCAGGAATGTCTGATTATTTGAATATCAGCCAGGTTCAATCTCTCTTACCATAAGGGACTTTTGATTTGTTACACTAGGTTTTCATATAGTTCCTCTGAAAAAAAAGGGAATTTTAACAAATAATCCCTAATTTATTTATGTGCTAAAAGAAGAAATATACAAAATAAATATACAGAAGAAATACAGGATCATTTTTGAAGGGGGAAGCACTAACAGCTGGAGGAGATAAAAAAAAGGCTAGGGATGCAGAATGGATGGGGTTAAAAGGCAAGTACTACAGTCTGTGGAGAGGAGCCAAAAGCAAGACACTGTTTTGTTTGGGCCCTGGTAAGATTTCTACTCCCAAAGGGCTTGTGTTTGGCAACACAGCCTCTCCCTCCCAAAGGAGAAGGAAGAGATTATACCTGCTTTGTTTTTATTTGTGTTTTTCCTGCAACAATTAGCCTTAGTCTTAAACCTGAAAGGAGCAGGCAGGGACTGTTTTCTTTTTGTCTCTCTATTCCCAGGGCTTAATACCAGGCCTGGCCCATACTAAATTCTTCATAAATGCTTGTTGTTAATATGAACGTATGGATCAACTGGATTTGACGGAGGTGCCTTATTATCCAAAAGTATTTTTATGAAACCCAGAGTTAGTAGGAGCAAAATGTCCTTCAACTGAAGTCCAAAACTGAACCCAGATAGACAGCAGATAAAAGTAGCTACCTGGTGATTTCTTTCATCAGGATAGTAAGTCCCTATTGTGAGAAATATCACTCCAATAATTTCTGGAACTCAGTGTTGGTGATGTGTCAAATGCTCATTTATTGTTGTTCTCGTGAGAATGGGTTACCCCTTGTCCATCTGGTGGGTAACCCAAAAATGAGGGCTCGCAGGCCAGTTTTTATCTCCTCTCATTCCTAATGTGAAATGGCCCCTCCCCTTTTCACCATTATTTCCATTACTCAAGGGTTACAATCTATGCTCCCAAAACTAGCTAATCCGAACTCAGTATTTCTTAGCCAATGGGGGAGGTGATACAGGGAAAATTCTTCCATTCCTTTCTTATATGGACACAGTTCAGGAGCAGACCTAATTGGGACCAGCCCAGGGTTTTCCTGAATCATGTGATTTTGCTTCCCATAGGCTGGGGAAGAGGGGGGGGTCATTGGGGGGGGATAGAGAAGGAGACCTTTTTCTTCAAACAGGTCTGGATGAGTGTAATTTGAATGGTGACTATTATATTCTTTTTTTTTTTTTTTTGGCAGGGCAATGGGGGTTAAGTGACTTGCCCAGGGTCACACAGCTAGTCAGTGTCAAGTGTCTGAGGCTGGATTTGAACTCAGGTCCTCCTGAATCCAGGGCCAGTGCTTTATCCACTGCACCACCTAGCCACCCCCATGACTATTGTATTGTTGAGAGGAGACCAATCCCCATTTCCCCACACCTATTTTATGAGGACATATAGACATCCTCATCCTTGACAAAATCCCATTTGGAATCCTGTAATCTTATCATGGTGCTTCTATATTTCCTCCATACTTGTTATAACTGAAATTCTTAAACTGCATTTGCTTTGGGTTGATTTGTATGATGTTAACGAAGTTAACCTGTAACCCGTGAGCAAAGAAAGTTTAAATACCCTTAGGAAGAGGGAGTCTTTGAGCTCTCTTCTTAGGAGGGGGTCTCCACATGATCATGTTTCTTTCTTCTTGGGACAAATAAGTTGGTATTTTGTTTTTTCTGTCTGTCTTTGATCTGGTTTTTCCTGTAGGAGAAATTATGAAAAATAATTTCTCTGATTTGATCTGCTTTTGTCCTGTAGGAGACAAGTTCTCTGATCAATTTTTTTTGTAGGAGATATTATAAAATTAATTTCTCTGATCTGTTTATTAATTACTTTTTTTACAGGAGACAGGCAGATGAAAACTATATTTAATTTTCAACATTGTTGATTGACCAGGGGTGAGGGTAAATAAAGTTTTCAAGTTTTGGGATAAAGCAAGATAATTGTCTTTGCCTTTTCAATCTCAAGGCAGAGTTCTTGTGCCTTCCTTCAGATCCTCAGTTATAGAGGGCAGGGTTGGCCTTTTTGTTGAATTTCCAGACATAGTTTACTAAGTAAAATTACAGGCTATAAAACAGAGTCTGCCTCATTTAATTTGTGATGCCAGGAGAAACAATCCCCTGTGAAAATGTAAGCGCCACACTGTTATTTACCAGTGGCATTGGATCTCAGCCTAATCTTTGCTAGTGCCAAAAAAATTGCCTTTTAACTCTCATGTCCCTCAGATGTTCCTTGTTCATGTCTCATCAAAGAGCATGTGTATTTCCCGGTGGCTTGTTGTTTTTATTCTGGCTTCTGGCTGTGTGTAACATGGCCTGCAAAGCAAGAAAGATAATAATAACACATGAAGTTTGTCGGGTCAAAGTATCACATATTTAGCCTTATGCCTGAGTAAATTCCATTGGGATTGGTCACAGAGATTGATTCTGTGGAAACAGGTAGATGAATGTGGAAAGGAGTTTGCCACCTAATAGGTAGGATAGTAAAGAAACTCAGAGCTGGAAGAGAACTTTGAGGTCATCAATTCCACTGTCCACATGTTATAGATGAGGAAACAGAGACTTAATCAACTGGTCAATAAGTACTTACAAATCTGGACAACATACTAAAAAGCAGAGACATTACCTTGTCGACAAAGGTCTGGGGGCAGCTAGGTGGCATAGTGGATAAAGCACCGGCCCTTGATTCAAGAGTACCTGAGTTCAAATCTGCCCTCAGACACTTGACACTTACTAGCTGTGTGACCCTGGGCAAGTCACTTAACTCTCATTGCCCTGCAAAAAACAAAACAAAACAAAACAAAGGTATGTATAGTCAAAGCTGTTGATATGGGCCTGGGGTAACTCAAAAGTTTTCTCCCTGAGAATCTAAACTATAGGACAGACACACTTAAGAAGGGGAGATAAGTGGCACCTGGCACAGGGATAACTCCAGAGGTCAGGACCACCACCCCTTATTCAAGCCTTTCCTACCCCACCCTTCATTCAAGCTTTCCCTACCCCCAAAAGGAACTTTCCATTGTCAGGTGGCTGTGCCATCTATCCTCTATAAAAGCTTTGGCCTTTCTTCTGTTCTCAAAGGAGAATGTTTCTAAGTCATCTCCTTCCCTTGAGGTGGACTTCCCTCTCTGTCACTTTTTCTAGTGCCCAAATAAAAGACCATTTTATTCTAATTGGACTGTGTGAGAGTTGTAATTCTTTACAGAGGAATAGCTACAGATCCCCACCACCTATTTCCCTGTGACAGCTTTTGTCTTTCCCATAGTAACATATGGCTGTGAGAATTGGACTATAAGGAAAGCTGAGCACTGCAGAATCAAAGCTCTCAAAATGTGGTGATGGAGAAGAATTTTGAGAGTCCCTTGGACAGCAAGGAAATCAAATCAGACAATGTTTAAGGAAATTAATTGAAGCTGAAACTTAAATACTATGACCAAGAGGGGTGGGAAGAATAGATTCATTGGGGAAAGACCCTGATGTTAGGAAAGATTGAAGGTAAAAGGCAAAGGGGAAAGCAGGAGATGAGATGGAGAGAGAATGTCATAGCAACAATGAATGTGAACTTAGACCTTGAGAGGTAATGTAGGACAGAAGGGCTTTGTGTGCTATGGTCTCCCGGGTCACAAAAATTCAGACATGACTGAATGATTGAATAAGAGCAAGAACAACAACATCCCAAGCATTGTGCTAAGGACTGGGAATACAAAGATGCAAATATATGGTTCCTGCCCTCAAGGAATTAACAATCTAATTGGGGCAAGGGTGGGTGGGAGCAACATGCAAATAAGTATGTAGTTATAGACACTGCAATTGGGAGATAATCTCAGAGGAAAAACACTGTGGGGGGGGCGGGGTAGGGGACTGGCAGAGAGGGGACTGGGTGGAAAAGGTCTTTTGCAGAAGGTGGGAATGGAATTGAGTCTTAAAGGAAGCTAGGATGTGGAGATGAGGAGGAAAAGCATTCCAACCAGTGAAAAGGCAGGAATATGGGCAGGGGAGTAAAATATAAGAATACTGGAAAGATAGGAAAGGATTAGCTTGTGAAAAGCTTTAAAAGCCAAACAAGATTTTACATTGGATGCTAGAGGTAATAGGGAGCTACTAGCGTTTATTGAATAGGGGAGTGACATGGTTAGTTGTGTGCTTTATGGAGATTACTTTGGCAGCCAAATGGGAGATGGACTGGATTGGGAAGAGACTTGAAGCATAGAATCCAACCTAAAAGATATTGTAGTAATTCAGGTGTGAGGTGATGAGGGCCTGCACCAAGGTGGCAGTTGTGTATATAGAGAGAAGGGGTCATACATAAGAGATATTGGGAAAGTAGAAAGGACAAGGTTTAGAAAAATTGTAACTTGCCCTTGGTCTCAGAGCTAGTAAAGGTCTGAGGTAGGATTCAAATCTAGGTCTTCTTGACAAAAGTTCAATCCACAACACAACCAGAGAACCCCTTGGCATATCCACATATTCAGGATTACAAAAGAAATTTTAAAATGGTCTTAGAAATGAGTCAATTTTTCCAAGGCCAGTTATATTTGTATTGACTAAAGCTTGGTGTTCAATAATATATATATATATATGTGTGTGTGTGTGTATACACACAAATACATACATTTATATCTATGTGTATATGTGTGTGTATATGTATATATATATTATATATATAAAATTTTTTAGACTGAGAAATTCCTTTCTATGTAAAAACAACAAACCCCAAACCGAAACCTAAAACATGTGATATGTAAGAGGAGGGGACAGTTTATTAAAAACACTAACTGGAGTCTGACTTACTGAAAAACTTGGGCAGTTGCCGGTGGTGGCTAGAGGAGAAGGTGGTGATGATGATGAATAGATAGATATTTATATGGTGCTTTAAGATTTACAAAGTGCTTTACAAATACAAATCTTCAGAATAACCTTGAGTGGTAGGTGCTATTATTATTATTCCTATTTTACAGATGAGGAAACTGAGGCAGCTGGTGGTAAAGTGACTTGCCCAGGGTCTCACGGCTAGTTAATATCCGAGAATGAATCTGAACTCAGGTCTTCCTGATGCCAGGTCCAACACTCTCTACACTGTATGGATCAGCTACTTCAGCCCAGAAGGTAGCTGGGGAAGTGATATTACTGGGCAAATATGTAACTTGGTCTTATAGTTGAAACCCAATGGAAATGGATGTGTTTGACCAACCAGTCAGGCAAGTTGATATCCCCATGAAAGAGTATTTTTAAGGGGAGAGATAGATGAATCTGGCCTGTCTCTATCTTCCACCAAGCTGTCAGAGTGATTTCCTTAAGTCCAAATCTAACCATTGTTACTTCCCTACCCAATAAACTCCAGTGACACCCCCCCACGCCCCCACCCCACCCCGCCCATGCCCCATCACCTCTGAGACCAAATAGAAACTCCTCTTCTTCCCTTTAAAGGCCCTTCACAGCCTGTCCTCAAATTACTTTTCAAGCTTCATTGTACAGTATTCTCCTTTGCACACTCTGATCCTGCCAATCTGACCCTCTCTTTCTCACATATGGCACTCCAAGCTCTTGCACTAGATCTCCTCCATGCCTGGAATTTACTCCTTCCTCACCTGTGTCATGTGGAATCACCTTCACTTAAGATGAAGGGTAAGCACAACTTTCTATGTGAAGTTTTTCCTGACTTTCCACTGCTAGTGCCCTCCCTCCCTAACCAGCTTTTATTTATTTATATCTATTCTTTTTATACTTTTTCTATACACACATATATATATGTATAGATACATATAAATATATCTAGAAATAGAAAGACATAAATATATTACACATACATGTATGTATATGTGTATAATATAATACAATATAATGATATGATGCAGTACAATACAGTAAAAATAATGCAATACAGTATAAAAATATAACACAATATAATATATTATAAATATGATCTCCTCTCTTAAAATGTAAGCATTTTATAAGTAGGGATTATGTAACTCTTTAATTTGCATCCCCAGCGTCTGTCACAGTGTGGCACATAGGAGGCACTTAGTAAATGCTTATTGATAGATCGAAATTAATCAATTGATGGACATCCATGGATATATTGATAGATATTTGGCACTTAAACATTCAGAATAAGAATTCTACTAATATGTATAATACATATATGATATCTGTGTATATATATATGATACAAAGAACTAGAATCTGTTTCGATTACTTGGGAAAATTTACTTGATTGTACTAGCATTTGGTTTAGTTTTGAGAACAGATATATCACAGTAGATTGTTTCTGGTGGGATTTTTTTAAAAGTCTGTGCTTGACAAGCTATTTTGTTTGTGTAAGGAACTTCTAGTTGGGGGATTTCTTCAATCAAAAAATATCTGCAAATTTTCTTCAATGTGCAGTCTTGGAGAATGGCTAAGTGTGCTGCCAGGAGGAGGAGGTGACATTTTCCCATGGCTGGTATATGTCAGAAACAGGGCTTGAACCCAGGTCTTCCTGTCTTTGAGGCCCATTCAACCCACAGATCCAGAATACTGTACATTTTATGCAAAATCGTTTTGGGGTCAGGTTATCTAATTTGCTGGAAACATTAATGCCAACTTTTCAACCAACTATCATATCCCATGGAATTGATGAAGAGTTTCAATTATTATATGATAAATGAATACAAAAATATCCTTAGTATCAGAAGGGCAATGCGTGATTCTTTTTTTAAAAAAATAAAAATATTTTATTAATTTCCAGTTACATGTAAGATGAGTGATTCCAAGGACTGGTTAGCTACTGTCTTAGAAGCATCATTGCAAATACAACCACCCCCATCACATGCTATTGGAACTGGAATTTTTTTATAATGAATTAATATACAAGATGCCTTGTATAAATGACAAAATAAATAACTTTCCCCCTATTATTATGTTGGCTATGTATCTTTTGGAAAGATGCCAAGCAAAAATTGAGGCTTCTGGGGGGCGGAGCCAAGATGGCGGAGAGGAAACAGCAAGCTGCCTGAGCTCTCCTTCCTGTCCTCTGGACAGATTCTGAAACTACAGAACCTGCAAAGAGACAGAGAGACACAGTCTTCCAACCAGAGATAATTTATAAGACTTCAGGAAAAGGTTGGTCTAACTCAGGCAAAAGGGAGGCCCAGCGCAGGGCAACAGCCCAGTGCCGAGGGGGTCGGGGCAAGTCAGCAGGAGCTGCGGGCCACAGCTGAACAACTGAGGCCCCTGGAACCTGGCTCAAAAAATCTGGTGGCCAAGAAGGACAGTGGAAAAACCTACCTGCATCAGCCGAGAAGGCAAGTTGCCAGCGGTAGGGCTACGAACAGGATAGGCGCGACCAGGCACACAGACGCAGCACGCTTAGACAGGAAGTGCAGGGGGGTGAACTGCACACACTATAAAGGCCTCAGAGTAAAAGCCGGTCACACAGCACCTATACCCCTGCACAAGAAGCCCAAAACAGGGACCCTGGTGCCCCCAGAGCAGACCTCAACTTAAAAAATAAATTAATAAGCTGCAATAATGAGTAAGAAGCAAAAAAGAGCCCTCTCCATTGAGAGCTTCTGTATCAATAGGGAAGAAGCCAACACAAACTCAGATGAGAAATCAATTGAGAGAGGTAGAAGAAAAAATGGGGAGAGAAATGAAAGCAAAACAAGAAAACTATGAAAAAAGAATCAGCAGCTTGGAAAAGGAAGCACAAAGATTGACTGCAGAAAACAATTCCTTAAAAAATTCATCTGGCCAAATGGAAAAAAAAGGGCATAATTTCACTGAAGAAAACAATGCCTTAAAAAATTCATCTGGCCAAATGGAAAAAAAGGTGCATAATCTCACTGAAGAAAACAATGCCTTAAAAATTAAAATTGGACAGTTGGAAGATAAGGAATCCATGAGACACTGGGAATCAGTCAAGCAGAATCAAAAGAATGAAAAAATAGAAGAAAATGTGAAATACCTCATTGGAAAGACAACTGATCTGGAAAACAGATCCAGGAGAGACAATTTGAGAATCATTGGACTGCCTGAAAGCCATGACCAGAAAAAGAATCTAGACACCATATTCCAGGAAATTATTAAGGAGAACTGCCCTGATATCATAGAATCAGAGGAAAAAATCATCATTGAAAGAATCCACCAATCACCTCCTGAAAGAGACTCCAAAAGGAAAACTCCAAGGAATATTGTAGCCAAATTCCAGAATTATCAGGTGAAGGAGAAAATACTCCAAGCAGCCAGAAAGAAGCAATTTAAATATCATGGAGCCACAGTCAGGATTGCTCAGGACCTGGCAGCTTCAACATTAAAGGACCCCAAGGCTTGGAATATGATATTCCGGAAGGCAAAGGAGCTCAGATTGCCTCTAAGAATCTATTACCCAGCAAAAATGATCATTCTCTTTCAGGGGAAAAGATGGACATTTAATGACATTGGGGACTTTCAATCATTCCTGATGAAAAGACCAGAACTGAATAGAAAATTCGATCTTAACATACAAGACTCAAAAGAAGTTTAAAAAGGTAAACAGAGGGGGAGAAAAAAAAAAAAGGTTACCCTATTAGGTTAAACTGTTTATATCCCTACATGGGAAGATAATACTCATAACTCTTAAGAACTGTAAATGTATTTGGGCAGAGAGAAGGACTTTACACAGAGGGTATAAAAAAAATTGTCTTTGATGTGATGATACAAAGAAAACTAAGGGGTTAAAAAGGGAGTCTATGGGGAGGAGAGGAAAGAGGAGGTGGAATGGGGTGAATTATATCATATGAAGAGGTGATAAAAAAACCTATTACAATAGAGGGAAAGAAAGGAGGGGTGAACATTGTTTCAACCCTAATCTCATTAGATTTGATTCAAAGAGGAATAACATATACGTTCATTGGGATAAAGAAACAGCTCATTCTTTAGGGAAGCAAAAGGGGAAGGGAAAGGGGCGTGCTGATAGAAGGGAGGAGAAAAGCAAGGGAAAAAAGGGCAAAGAAAAGAGAGGGGGGTGATAAAAAAGGAGGGCAGATTGGGGGAGTCAGGGGTAAGAAGTAAAACATTGGTGAGGAGGAATAGGGTGAAAGAAGGGGGGAAAAGTACAAAGGGGGTAAATAGAATGGAGGGGAATAGACAGTCAGTAATAATAACTGTGAATGTGAATGGGATGAACTCTGCTATAAAATGGAAGCGAATTGCAGAGTGGATTAAAAACCAGAATACTACAATATGCTGTTTACAAGAAACACATTTGAAGCAGAGAGATGCACACAGAGTAAAGGTAAAAAGCTGGAGCAGAATATATTATGCTTCAGCTAAAGTAAAAAAAGCAGGGGTAGCAATCCTTATCTCAGACAAAGCACAGGCAAAAATAGATCTCATTAAAAGAGATAAGGAAGGAAATTACATCTTGCTAAAAGGTACTATAGATAATGAAGTAATATCAATATTAAATATGTATGCACCACGTGGTACAGCATCCAAATTCTTAGAGGAGAAGTTAAATGAGTTACAAGAGAAATTAGACAGTAATACTATACTAGTGGGGGATCTGAATCTCCCCCTCTCAGAATTAGATAAATCTAGCCAAAAAATAAATAAGAAAGAAGTGAAATAGGTGAATAGATTACTAGAAAAGTTAGACATGATAGATGTCTGGAGAAAATTGAATGGGGATAGAAAGGAATATACCTTTTTCTCAGCAGTACATGGCACATTTTCAAAAATTGACCATGTATTAGGGCACAGAAACATCATAGTCAAATGTAGAAAGGCAGAAATAGTAAATGCATCCTTCTTAGATCATGATGCAATAAAAATTACATGTAAGAAAGAGCCAGGGAAAAGTAGAATGAAAATCAATTGGAAACTAAATAATTTCATTTTAAAGAATGAATGGGCCAAACAACAAATCATAGAAAAAATCAATAACTATATCCAAGAGAATTACAATAATGAGACAATATACCAAAATCTATGGGATGCTGCCAAAGCAGTACTTAGGGGAAAATTTATAGCTCTAAATGCTTACATGAATAAAAAAGAGAAAGAGGAGATTAATGAATTGGGCATGCAACTTAAAAAGCTAGAAAAAGAACAAATTAGAAATCCCCGATTAGATACTAGAGATCCTGAAAATTAAAGGAGAAATTAATAAGATTGAAAGCAAAAAACTATAGAATTAATCAATAAAACTAAGAGCTGGTTTTATGAAAAAACCAATAAAATAGATAAAATATTGATTAATTTGATTAAAAAAAAGAAAGAAGAAAACCTAATTACCAGTATCAATAATGAAAAGGGTGATGTTACCACCAATGAAGTGGAAATTAAATTAATAATTAGGAATTATTTTGCCCAACTGCATGCCAATAAATTTGACAATCTAAATGAAATGGATGAATATTTACAAAAATACAAACTGCCCACGTTAAATGAAGAGGAAATAAAATCCTTAAATAAACTCATATTTGAAAAAGAAATTGAACAAGCCATTAGTGAACTCCCTAAGAAAAAATCCCCAGGGCCAGATAGGTTTACGGGTGAATTTTACCAAACATTTAAAGAACAATTAATTCCAATATTAAACAAATTATTTGGAAAAATAGGTGAAGAAGGAGTTCTACAAAATTCATTTTATGACACAAATATGGTGGTGATACCAAAACTAGGCAAAGCAAAAACAGAGAAAGAAAATTATAGACCAATTTCCCTAATGAATATTGATGCTAAAATCTTAAATAAGATATTAGCAAGGAGATTACAGCAAGTGATCACCAGGATAATACAGTATGACCAGGTGGGATTTATACCAGGAATGCAGGGCTGGTTCAACATTAGGAAAACTATTAACATAATCAACCACATCAATAAGAAAACCAACCAAAATCATATGATTATCTCAATAGATGCAGAGAAAGGTTTTGACAAAATACAGCACCCATTCCTAATAAAAACACTAGAGAGTTTAGGAATAGGGGGAGCTTTCCTTAAAATAATAACCAGTATCTACCTAAAGCCATCAGCAAGTATTATATGAAATGGAGATAAATTAGAGGCCTTCTCAATAAGATCAGGGGTGAAACAGGGATGTCCATTATCACCCCTATTATTTAATGTTGTCCTAGAAATGTTAGCTTTAGCAATCAGAAAAGAGAAAGGAATTAAAGGAATTAGAATAGGCAAGGAGGAAACAAAACTATCACTCTTTGCAGATGATGTGATGGTATACTTAAAGAATCCTAGAGAATCAACTCAAAAATTACTTGAAACAATTGACAACTTTAGCAAAGTAGCAGGATATAAAATAAATCCACATAAATCATCAGCATTTCTATACATGACCAAAGTCCAGCAGCAAGAGATAGAAAGAGAAATTCCATTTAAAGTAACGGTAGATAATATGAAATACTTGGGAGTCTACTTGCCAAGACAAACCCAGGAACTCTATGAACACAACTACCAAACACTCTTCTCACAAATCAAATCAGATCTAAATAATTGGAAAGATATCAATTGCTTGTGGATAGGCAGAGCTAATATAGTAAAAATGACACTACTGCCTAAATTAATTTACTTATTCAGTGCCTTACCAATCAGACTACCTAAAAGTTATTTTATAGAGCTAGAAAAAATGACAAAATTCATCTGGAAAAACAAAAAATCAAGAATATCCAGGGAAATAATGAAAAAAAAATTCACAGGAAGGTGGGTTAGCAGTACCAAACCTGGAGCTCTACTATAAAGCGGCAGTCATCAAAACTATCTGGTACTGGCTAAAAAATAGAGCGGTAGATCAATGGAATAGGCTAGGCTCAGGAAATGCAGTAATAAATGACACTGGTAATGTAGTGTTTGATAAACCCAAAGACTCCTGCTTCTGGGATAGGAACTCAGTATTTGACAAAAACTGCTGGGAAAATTGGAAGATAGTGTGGCAGAAATTAGGCATAGACCAATATCTTACACCTTATACTAAAATAAGGTCAAAATGGACACACGATTTAGACATAAGGGTGATACCATAGGTAAATTTGGAGAGAAAGGAATAGTCTACCTATCAGATCTTTGGAAAGGAAAACAGTTTATGACCAAACAAGAGATAGAGTATATTATAAAATGCAAAATGGATGATTTTGATTACATTAAATTAAAAAATTTTTGTACAAACAGAAGCAATGCACCCAAAATTAGAAGGGAGGCAGAAAGCTGGGAAATAATTTTTGTGGCCAGTACTTCTGATAAAGGCTTCATCTCTAAAATATATAGGGAACTAAATCAAATTTATAAGAATCCAAGTCATTCCCCAATTGAGGAATGGTCAAAGGATATGAATAGGCAGTTTTCTGATGAAGAAACCAAAGCTATCTATTCCCATATGAAAAAATGCTCTAAATCTCTAATGATTAGAAAGATGAGGTACCACCTGACACCTATCAGATTGGCTAAAATGACAAAAAAGGAAAATAATAAATGTTGGAGAAGCTGTGGGAAAATTGGAACACTAATGCATTGTTGGTGGAGCTGTGAACTGATCCAACCATTCTGGAGAGCAATTTGGAATTATGCCCAAAGGGCTGTGAAGCTGTGCATACCCTTTGACCCAGCAATATCACTTTTGGGTCTTTTCCCCAAAGAAATCATGGAAAGGTGAAAGGGACCCACATGTACAAAAATATTTATAGCTGCTCTTTATGTGGTGGCAAGGAATTGGAAGTTGAGGGGATGCCCATCAATTGGGGAATGGCTGGACAAGTTGTGGTATATGAATACAATGGAATACTATTGTGCTGTAAGAAACAATGAGCAGGAGGAGTTCAGAGAAACCTGGAGTGTCTTGGGTGGGCTGATGATGAGTGAGATGAGCAGAGCCAGGAGAACATTGTGCACAGTGTCATCGGCATTGAGTGTTGATCTACTGTGATGGACTATATTTTTCTCACCAATGCAATGGTACAGAGGAGTTCCAGGGAACTCATGATGGAAGAGGATCTCCAAATCCAAGAAAAAAAAACTGTGGAGTATGGATGCTGAATGAATCATACTATTTCTTTTGTTTTTGGTGCTGTTGTTTTTTCTATTTTGAGGTTTTTCATCATTGCTCTGATTTTTCTCTTGTGGCGTGACTAGTGCAGAGATAGGATTAATGTTATTGTGTGTATGTGTATATATATATATATGTGTGTGTGTGTGTGTGTGTGTGTGTGTGTGTATAACCTGTATCAGAGTGCCTGCTGTCTGGGGGAGGGGGGAGGGAGGGGAGGGAGGGAGAAAGATCTGAAATTGTAAGGCTTGTATGGACAAGGGTTGGGAACTATCTTTACATGTGGCAGGAAATAAATAAAATACTTTATTAATTAAAAAAATTGAGGCTTCTGGAAGGTTATGACTACTGGATGATTTAGGAGTTAGTAATTGCAGAAAAGGATATTCAGTTATGTCTGTTGTTTCTAGAAATTAAAGCAATTTCACCAGGCCTGCCACTGGGTGAAAGTGATGTTGCTACTCACCTTGATGAATTTAAGCACCATGTCATTTAATTAAGGAATTCATGTACTCCTATCAAGAAAGAAAAAACAAATTGGTATGTTTTAAATGGAATTTATGTTTTTGATAAGGACACATTCACACCCTAATGATATTTAATGACAGTGACTGCAGCTTAAAGGAGAGGAAAATGTTAGATAATTTAGGCAGATTTTTTTTCTGATTAATTAGAACATTTTCATTAAGCATTGCGGGAGAATATTTTGTTTTTATGTCCTTGTGTCTAATCTCACGCATGTCTTTGTTTGGCACTAATGGGCACAGATTTCTAGGGTCCCCGAACTTCTGATATTTGAGTCGATTACAACCTTAATTGAACATTTTCACTAAAATGAAAAGATACATTTACTGGTGGGTAAATCTAGTTTACAAACAAAAAAAGCTTGGGAGAACTTATGAGAGGCTTGAGATAAAGGCCATCTTAGGTTAGTTTAAGTGTTTTTGAAATAATTGTTTTTGTTATATGTTTACATGCAAGTATATTGGCAAATTATGATTGTTATTTTTTCCAAAAAATTCTTAGAAAAGAGTCAATTTGACCAAGGTCAGTTGTATTTGTGCTGATTTAAGCTTGATGTTGTGTAATATTTTATTTTAATTTTAGTCAGAGAGACTCCTATCTATGTGAAACAGCATGTGATATGTGAGAGGAGGGGGCTAGTTTATTAAAACCCCTGGCTAGTGTTTGACTTATTGCAAAACTTGGGTAGCTAGTGGTGGGGGCTACGGGAGAGGGTAATAATAGTACATGCTTGACTCAGAAAGTCATCTAGTACAATTTCATCATTTTGGAGATGAGAAAACTGAGGCTCATGTGGGTGAAATGATTTGCCCAAGATTATAGAATTTATATGAGCAAATTATATGAGGTCTTGTATCCAGGTCTTCTGACTCCAGAGTCAAGGCTCTGTCCTCTATATTATAATATCAAATTTCTTCAAAAAATAAAACAAACACTATATCCTTATTTATCATAGAGTCACTAGCTTCCATTTGTTCAATCCTAATTCTTAGGCAATTATTTTCATCAGAGAGCTTTAGTATCTTCTTTTCCATTTGTTTTTCAAGCTGTTGACTTTTTTCTCATGACTTTCCTGCATCACCCTCATTTCTCTTTCCATTTTTACCTCTACCTCTCTAACTTTATCTTCAAAGTCCTTTTTGAGTGTCTCTGTGGCCTGAGACCAATTCCTATTTTTCTTGGAAGCTTTAGATGTAGGGGCCCTGATATTGTTATCCTCTTCTGAGGGTGCCCCTCCATCTTCCTATATCCTTATTTATCAACATCAAGCTCTAGTAGCCTTCTTATCCTAGAAGATCCCTCCATGGAAACCTGTTCATGCTGAAAGACTCCTATGTTGGGACATATGTCCAATCATGAGCCTACTATGTCAAATGGTATAAACAGTTTAGATAGTTTTCTCATGTTTCCAAATGGATATCTAGGAAAGTTGACTAATCCACATATAGTATCATGCCTCCTTTCCTACAACCTTTCCAATATTGAATATTCGGTTTTTGGTGATCTTTGCTAATCTTATTTTAAAATCTTATTTTATTGATATCTTTTGTTTTTACTTCATTTCCAAATATAATCAGCAAACCATTACTTGTAGCATTTTTTAAAAATAGAGACAAATGGAGCTGTTCATCAGGATCAACACATCAACCATGTGTGACAGTATGAACAAAATTTCATACCTATAGCATTTACTTAACTTTTCTCTGTGGTGGAGCTTTGTCATTCACAAACATACTTATATAGACATATAGACCTATGCACACACATGTTATGTACATATCTTCATTTATGTGTATAGTGCACACAGTGCATGTTTGTAGACAAACATGTGTATATACATATATGTGCAAATTAATTTATGTATATGCATACATGCATGCATGCATGCATTTAAAAATTTTATGTTGGGGACTTGCTCAACCAATGTCTCGTTTTGGTGGATAGGTTGTACTGGGTTCTTGAAGACTTTACTGAAGGGAATTAATTAAAAAATGGGAGGTCTTACCAATCTTCACCCAGTTATGGGCCTAGTGATAACTTATATGTCTGTCATCTGAAAACCAGTCCAGATCATTTAGGAGAGGCATATCATAGAATGTGATGGGATTTTTTTCTTCTGCTGATTAATTTTTCTCAACTACAGCTAAAAATCATGAAACAACCTTCTCAGGTGTGGAGGAGTTGTTGTCTGCATTGGTAGAAGGAGTAGTATATAAGACTTTAAAAAGTCATAGATCCTTGAAGTATTGATGGCAGTAGTCCTCAGATTTGCTTTATTGAAAAAAAATCCATAGTAAGCCTGCTTTTTCTCTTCATTTACCTCTTCTCAAAAAGGTGGAGTGGAACATGTGTGAGATGCATGACTTCCCGGGCAGTGTAGCATGGCTGTTTTTCTACAGAATTAATTATAGATGACATTTACATAGTGCTACAGAGAAGGCTGAATGAAACCACCTTCTTTACAGAAAATCATCTTCTTTACTGTTACAATTGGTGTTCTTTAATGTGTAAGCACCATTTTCTGTTTTGTTGTTGCATTTTTCCATGATTTCTGCTTTATTAATGCAATGAAACTGCAGGTATCTCTTCATTAGCTTAGACACTCCTCTCACTTGGAGAAGGTTGGTTTGTTCATAGGGAATGAAGGAAGAGTATTCCTCATTATTCCAGAAATATGTTTAAGCTCCAAATCTAGGAGGTTTATTGCCAGCTGCATTTGCATGAGAAAGGCAAGAATTTAGAACAGAAGAAATAAGATGTGAGCGTAAACTTTGGGGAAGCTGAAGTTGACTTTTTTTATTCTTACTTTCCTCAACTCATTTATTTACACAGCAGATCTTCATGACTGAGGAATGCTGCGAGGCCTCTGATCCACATAGCGCTTTGTAGTCTATTGGAATATATCCACCAAAATGGTCTGAGAGGGGATCATAGGTTGACAATCATGACTGCCTAGAGGTAGAGGTGACTTTCTAACCCGAAGTCAAACAGAGACCTTCTACAGGGACTTGGATTGTCAAAGCAGGAAGAAATAAGTTAAAAAAATTAACTAAATGCTTGTGGGTTCTAATTAGCTGGCTGCCTTGTCTACATGGGGTTGATCGTGAGAGCTGCCAGACTACTCTCCTTGCGGAAAGAAAGCGGCTAAAGTATTTTCTTAGTTCAGTGCCTATAAAAGGATTTGCCCTCCTTATTAAAAGAATAGAAGTTTAGCCATTGTGATATAAGCTGAGAGAGAAAAAGAGAGAAGGCAGAGCCATCTTCTCTTGTGGCAAAAGAGGTAGCCCCTCCACTGAAGACTTCAAATGAGGCCCTAGTAGGTGGCAGCAGTGAGAACAGCTTAGTAGACCTTGGGAACAGAAAGTGGAAGTAGTAACTGGAGGTATGTTTACCTGTGGAACTAAAG
Organism: Dromiciops gliroides; assembly: GCF_019393635.1. Taxonomy (NCBI): domain Eukaryota; kingdom Metazoa; phylum Chordata; class Mammalia; order Microbiotheria; family Microbiotheriidae; genus Dromiciops; species Dromiciops gliroides. The sequence continues at coordinate 164,382,216 of NC_057862.1, read as the reverse complement.
AGCCCCCAAATACAAGGTAGGGCAGAGAAACATTATGATAAAAATATTTAAAATTGCTTCCAGGAGAGTAGTGTTGATGTGGAAGGATAGTGCCTGGGAGAGGCTATAGGATATGTAGACATCTTATATTCTGAAACTACTTTGGTTCAGTTAAAGAAGAGGCTCTTTGGTTGGCTTGGGAGGCATTCAAAAAGGCATTTCAACTTCAGGTGCTACTTTTGGAAGAGATGAATGAATGAGGAAGGGAATGAAGCCCATGATCTTGTAAATTTGGAAGGTTCAAAGGGTTCCTCTCTATATCCTGGTATTCTCTGGTATACACTCTTGCATCCAGTACAACACCAATGCCTAGTGGAACAAGGAGGGAACTTTGGGAGAGACCCTTTGGACCCTAGCTCAGAAGTAGCTGAAACTTGGGCCCATCTGGAAACCATACTACATCTAGATATGAACTTGGTGGGATCAATGCTATATAGAAATTTTATTTTTAATTTTATTTTTAACCTTTTTTTACTGTATAGAAATTAAATTAAATTTTGATCCTCCCCCTCCAGAGACCTGGATCTATGAAGAGACCTAAAGGGAGTTAGGTAATTCTATTAGATTAAAGCTTTGGGCCTAGAGTCAATAAGACCTGAGTTCTAATCTGGCCTCAGACACTTACTAGCTGTGGAACCCTGAGCAAGTCATTTAACTGTATTTTCCTCAATTTCCTCAACTGTAAAATGGAAATAAAAGTAGCACCAACCTCCCAGGGTTGTGAGAATTAAAGGAGATGATGATGAAGAAGAAGAAGAAGAAGAAGAAGAAGAAGAAGAAGAAGAAGAAGAAGAAGAAAGAAGAAGAAGAAAGAAGAAAGAAGAAAGAAGAAGAAGAAAAAGAAGAAAGAAGAAGAAAGAAGAAGAAGAAGAAGAAGAAGAAGAAGAAGAAAGAAGAAGAAGAAGAAGAAGAAGAAGAAGAAGAAGAAGAAGAAGAAGAAGAAGAAGAAGAAGAAGAAGAAGAAGAAGAAGAAGAAGAAGAAGAAATGCCTGGCACATAGTATGTATTTAATAAGTGCTTATTCCCTTACCCTTCCCTAGGAGATATATGAGAGTATGTCCCTGATGGGTTGAGATCAGGGAGAGTATGATTGTTCTTGCTATATCTTTGAAGTAAATATACCTTTGTAAAAGCCAAATAGAACTGGGGGTGCTAGTCATTGGCCTTCTAAAATGGGGGAAGGGACAGAGATAATGGGGGCTCAAGCTAAGAGCAAAGATATATTAGGTAACCTAGAACCCTGAGGGGCAGAGGTAGCAAGTTTGGCCCTCAGAGAGTGAGCCAAAGACATAGATGTTATGCCATAAAAGCATCAAGGCATACACATAATATGGATCAAATTTCTCATGAAATTTCATTTTTACTATTCTTCTATATTTGTTAATAGTGTGTTAGGAAAATAGCAAAAATATCTCAAGAGAGTGATCCTATTTCCTGGTCTCCACAATTGTCTGGCAATAGAATGAAAAGCTTTGCTATTCTTAGATAAATTTCAGGATGTTTTTGAAATTGTCATTGAAAATAGAAAAAAGATGTCAGAATGCATCAGAAAAGAAATTGTCTGCACAAATGATAACTTGATTTTTGTAAGCAACTAGTGAATGCGACATCCTTAAAAGTTCTAGGACAGGAGTTTTCTTAATTTTTTAATTTAATTTTATTTCATTTTTTGTCATGTACCCCTTTGGTATTCTGATGAAGTCAATGGACTCCTTTGTAGAATAAAGTTTTTTTAAATTCATCAACTAAAATACTCGGGATTATATAAAAAACACCCCACAATTATTCTCTCTGTCTCTGTCTCTCTCTGTCTCTCCCCCTCCCTTCCTCTCCCTCTCTCTTACCACCCCCTCCCCATTTTATATTCATGGACCCTGGTTTAAGAACTACTCCAGGATGATTTAGTTTTAAATGTGGTCACCTACAATTTTATAAATTGCAGTATTAGCATGTCACTATTTTAATCCATCTTTATTCTGTTTAAATTCAGTGGGAACTTGACTTAATCATCACTAATTCCTACCATGATAGCCACTGACAAGCAACAAGGAAAATAAATTGCTTTTATCAGCTTTCAAAAACTGATCAGAACATAATGTGGTCAAAAATGAGTTCACTGAAAAAGTCTCAATATTTTCCTACAAATTTGCGATCTGCTGATTCTTTTTTCCTATAGAGGTATTTGGCTTTCAAATTCCATGTTTAAAGTTTAAAATGCCAAAGCCACTCTTCTGAAAATACACGATCAATTTTTTAAAATACCTAGTAACAAAAGTAAACATCTATTACTTCCGTTATTTGACAGTTTTAAAGAATGGGTCTTTACAAATCTTTATAGAATCTATATGTGTATACATGTGTACACATATCATACCTGTGTACACATACATATATACTTATGTATAGATATATGCATACATGTATATATATGTATGTATGTGTACATACATATATTTTCAATGACCATTTTGTCAGAGATGGCAATACCTAGTGATCTTTTCATTAAGAACCATTCATAGAATATAGATGCTCCAGTTTAGACATGTAGTACTTTTTTTTACAGCTTTACATGATTCAAAGTTTACAAATAATTTAATCAGTGGTCCTTTTTTTTTCTTTTCCTTCTTTTTTTGTTTTTTGGTGGGACAATGAGGGTTAAGTGACTTGCCCAGGGTCACACAACTAGCAAGTATCAAGTGTCTGAGGCTGGATTTGAACTCATGTCCTTCTGAATCCAGAGCTGGTGCTTTATCCACTGTGCCACCTAGCTACCCCATCAGTGGTCTTTTCTGAACCATGCTATATAATTTAGGGTCCCCAACAGAGCAACATTGTGCTGATCTCTATTTTCCTGGGATCATTTTTTTTCATGTTATGTATAGATATGCATTAAAAAATTTTAAGATTAGCACACTGTTTTCTACTTATGCTCTTTTTCACTACAGGAAGATCTGAATCCAAACCAAAGGACAGTGTATTTAATAAAACAACCTTTGAGAGGATTACTTTTGCATTCATGTATGTCTAGGCTAGGAATTCTAAAAGTGTTAGGTCTCAGGTGCTCTTTACACTCTTAAAAATTATGGAAGCCACTTTTACACTCTTAAAATTTAAGAACCCCAAAGAGATTTTGATTATGTGGGACATATATATTGATATTTACCTTATTAGAAATTAAAACTCATAAAATTTCAAAATATTTATGTATTAATTCTTTTAAAATAATAAACCCATTAGATGTTAACATCAAAATTTTTCTCATTCGTTGCTTTTGTTTCAGAAAATATATTGTTCATAAATATTTATTTCCATGAAATATATTAAAAAACAATTTATTTCAAATTATTATATTCATGAAATATTTTAAGAAAATATATTTTCCAAACAAAAATAAGTAGTGAGAAAAATGTTATAGTTTTACATATTTTTGTAAATTTCGTTAATGTCTGGCTTAATAAAATACAGATTCTTCTGTTTTTGCTTTTTAAGTGTTGTGATGTTGTTTCATTGAAGAAAAACTGGCCTCATACAGTTATGTAATTGGAAATGGGAAGAAGATTTTAACAGGCCAATAATATCTTAGAATTATTATGAAAATAGTTTTAAATTCAAAGAACCCTTGAAAAGGACTCACAGATTCACATAGGTCTGCAGACTACACTTTGAGAATTGCTAGTCTAGGCTATATATCTCTACTACATTGTGACTTATTTTGTTTTTCTTTTGCTCTGTACTATATTCTATTCAGTGAATATCACCAGACTAGGGAAGTAGACAGAGCCTTTTGCGAAGATGGCGGGGCGGGGGGTGGGGTGGGGGGAGGATGCAATGTAGATAGATGTCTTCTCCTCTTCCCCATGTAAAAGACTTCTTTTTTTTTTTTTAGTGAGGCAATTGGGGTTAAGTGACTTGCCCAGGGTCACACAGCTGGTAAGTGTTAAGTGTCTGAGGCCGGATTTGAACTCAGGTCCTCCTGACTCCAGGGCAGGTGCTCTATCCACTGCGTCATCTAGCTGCCCCTCAAAAGACAGTTCTTACCTATAAATCTGACAGTCATATGGTGAGGTATAGGAGACTCAGGCACACACATACCTAACCCTACTCTACTCTAGCTTTTCCATCTTTATCGTACCTTCTTCTCCACTGTTGTGTCTGCTGTTTACCATCCTCATTGCTACTTCCATCTTTTCTCTCATCTCCCTACTTTTCTTATATCTTGTCTCTTCTGTCCCTGGTTGCTTTTTCAATGTGTCTTGATTTCATGCAAAGGCTAGCTTTTCATCAGCACTACTACTTAATCTAGTTGCACTCTTGCTTCTACTTTATGACCTAAGCATAGATTGTCAGGTATAATTACCTACACACCAAGAGGAATGGAATTTCTGGCAATAAAAATGTATGCATTTATAAATGAATCTCATAGAAATCCATTGTTGCATTGCTTCCTTTCACCATGTATTATATAGTAGGTGGCTTTTTATCTTGCCTACTCCTCATCCTATCTCAAGGCTGCCTTTTAAAACTTTCTACCCTGGGGCAGCTAGGTGGCACAGTGGATAGAGCACTGGCCCTGGATTCAGGAGTACCCAAGTTCAAATCCGACCTCAGACACTTAACATTTACTAGCTGTGTGACCCTGGGCAAGTCACTTAACCCCAATTGCCTCACTAAAAAAAACAAAAACAAAAACAAAACTTTCTACCCTGACCTCCCAAGGCACAAGTAGACCCTGCCTCTCAGGACTGGTAGCATAAGATAAGGCAGTCTGTGGCATAGGATTCCATTCAGGAAATTTGTACTTATGGCTTTTGTGGAAGGAAGGAGTTTTCAGTGTGGTTCCAGATGCCCCCAAATACTCCAGGGTGGTTATAGCCCATATATGGATATACTGTCAGCTCTCAAGGATAGCCCCTCTTACATGAGGTCTTAGCTCAGACCTGTGAACAGTCCCAATCACAAAGGCAGAAGGCAATTTTGCTATGAGGGTCATCCTATATTCTTTTTTTTTTAAGCAGATAAGCAGGTAGCCTATTTTAGAAGATTCTTCCTTGTGAAGAGTTATTTGCTATGTGTCCCTGAGACTCCATTATAATCAGGCCACATTATGATGGATACTCTGGGTAGAGCCAATCCTAATATATCCACTAGATAAAAAATCATCTTCAGCCATAGCTTTGTCAACAGGATTGATTTGCTGTCTAATTCAGGAGTGAAACCAGATGATTATGTACCAGAGGTGAATGAGCAAGGGCTAGAAGTAAGCAAAAGGCAAAATCTGTGTCAGTACAAGCCAATATAAGGGCTTTGGCCGAAACACAAAGTTTTCCTTGGAAAATACAGTTGTTGGGAGAAGAAAAAAAAAACCCTTCAAACCCATAATGCTAGGTAATTATAATGCCTAAAACTTGGCCCTAAAGATGAGATGAGAAAATCTTTTTGTAGAGATGGAAAAGTATGGTTACAGAAAATCGTGTATACTTTCAAATATGATTTCTGTCTTGCTAAACTGTTTTTCCCCTTATTCTTTCTTTTTACTTATTTATTTTTTGTTGAGGAATAACTATAGTTACAGACTCTGTGTCCCTGGGCAAATCACTTGATTTTTCTCAGCCTCAGTTTCTTCATCTGTAAAAGAGGGATAATTGCAGCAGTCAATAAATATTTATTGTTAATAAATTTATTAAACACCTACAAAGTATCAGGCATTTCACTATAAGCACTGGGGATACTAAGAAAGGCAAAAGGGAGTTCCTGCTTTCAGGGACCTCACAATCTAATGAGGAAGACAACATGAGAACAACTTTATGAAACCATATACAAGATAAATTGGAGATAGTCGATAGGGAAAGGCACTAGCACTTGTTGTTCAGTCATGTCTGACTCTTCATGACTCCATTTGGGATTTTCTTGACAAAGATACTGGAGCAGTTTGCCATTTCCTTCTCCAACTCACTTTACAGATGAGGAAACAAAGGCAAAAAGGATTAAGTGACTTGCCCAGGGTCACACAGCTAGTAATTGTCTGAGTTCAGATTTTAACTCATATCTTCCTGACTCCTGGTCAATGTTCTTTCCGCTGTGCCACCTACCTCCTAGGGTTGTTCTGAAGATTAACTGAGGTAACATATAAAGTTCTGTATATTAAGATGCTATACAACTGGATTCTTCTCACCAATACAAAAGTACAAGAAAGTTCCAAAGGACTCATGATGGAAAAGGTTCTCCAAATCAAGAAAAAAAAAAAAGAACTGTGGAATATGGATGCTGATTGAACCATACTATTTCTTTTGTTTTTGGTGCTGGTTTTTTTTTTTTTAAGTGAGGCATTTGGGGCTAAGTGACTTGCCCAGGGTCACACGGCCAGTAAGTGTTAAGTGTCTGAGGCTGGATCTGAACTCAGGTACTCCTGACTCCAGGGCCGGTGTTCCATGCACTGTGCCACCTAGCTGCCCCTTTGGTGCTGTTTTGCTTTTTTGAGGTTTTTCCTTTTTGCTCTGATTCTTCTCTTATAATATGACTAATGCAGAAATATGTTTAATTTTATTATATATATAAAACCTATATCAGATTACCTGCTGTCTAGGGGAGGGGGGAGGGAGGGAGAAAAATCTGAAATTGGAAATCTTATAAAAACAAATGTTGGGGGGTGGCTAGGTGGCACAGTGTATAAAGCACTGGCCCTGGAATCAGGAGTACCTGAGTTCAAATCAGGCCTCAGACACTTGACACTTACTAGCTGTGTGACCCAGGGCAAGTCACTTAACCCTCATTGCCCTGCGTAAAAAAAACCATCCAAAAACCAAAAAAACCAAAAAAGCCTCCAAATGTTGAAAACTATCTCTACATGTAACTGGAAAATAATAAAATACTTGTATTCAAAAATGCTATAGAAATGCTAATTATTATTATTATTATTGTCATTATTTCTCATTGGTGACATAGTGCAAAGAAATCTACACAGAACCAGGAAGACCTTAAAGTATGGAGTAAATGCTAGCTATTATTATTTATGCTTATTATAATGTTAAAAGGATGGCTCACCAGATCGAGGAAAGGGATATATTCAGTGATGAAGAACATTCAACATAGCCATTTAAATTTTTTAAAAAATTGTAAAAAGAAAAAAGATGATTATGAAGTTACTTTATAACTTTAAAGTGGCATAGGAAGATGTTATTTATTATTCTATTTATTCATTTATTTGAGAAATATTTATTGAGCACTGTTTGAGTATTTGGGGGAATAAAAGAGGGTATGATTACTGTCCTTTAGATGCTTAAGAAATCTTTTGATTGAGTTCTCAAAATATGCTCAGTGTAGAGTAGGGTTAAGGTAGGGTAGTGGAGAAAGCTCAGATTTTTCTCCAGAAGATGCCTCTTGACACAAGCAAACCCCTAGAGATATAAGAGCATCAGGCTTGCCAAGCTAGAGTGTTTAGGGACAGACCACATGGCTGCGTAGCTAGTAAGTGAGGGAGCTGAGACTAGAACTAATGTCTCTTGACTCCCTGTTCTCTTCCCTTCCCACCACACCACCTACCTCTCTATGGGATTTTTCAAATTAATGCAAAACAAAACATCTTTCTGTATTAGTCAAGTATAAAAATAGACATTCAGGTTCAACTCAGTTATATAATTTTTTCCATGTACTGACTGTCTCAGCTGAAGATTTAGCTTAATTGGCTTTGGTGGTGGTTTTATAGATTGCTTCCCTGCATTTTTGTTTTTGTTGTTGTTGTTTGTTTTGTTTTTGCAGGGCAATGAGGGTTAAGTGACTTGCCCAGGGTCACATAGCTAGTAAGTGTCAAGTGTCTGAGGCCAGATTTGAACTCAGGTCCTCCTGAATCCAGGGCCGATGCTTTACCAATGCACCACCTAGCTGCCCTCTGCATCTTTGTTTTTAGAACATTTTGTCAAGTTTTTGACCATTTGTCCTCCTTCATTAGTTGAAATCCTATGGAACTCTTGGCTTTAAAATTATTCCCTATAGACGTATGTTATGAATAATAGCACAGATCAGACTTAAAAAATTAGACTTTTGATTTCATTGGTACAAGGAATTTCTGGTGAAGAAACTACCTTTTCCAGTGATGATTAGAACCTGTTCTGCAGTTTACAGTGTAGAGAGTTATCTGGGGCCAGAGAAGTTAAGTGACACACCCAGAGTCACACAACCACTGGTATCAGAGAGAAAACTTTAATGGTCTTCCTGGTTCTGAGGCCAGAACTCCACTCTATCTACTACCTACCAAATGCTTCTTATTTTATGGGCATGTCAGTTTTAGAGGTGCTCCAAATGCCCCCAAATCAATCATCTCTTACAATTTATGTAGTTAAGATCCAGTTAGAATGCTGCAATAATTGAATTTGTTGAATACCTAAGTAGTTTAGTAGAAAAACTCAACATTAAAAATCTACTTCAACAAAACTGAATGATTTACTAAACTAAACAGAAAATGGTTTGTTTGTTTCTTCCCTTGCGTTTTGAAAAATTTTCTAAAATCTTTTGTTTTACTATGGTCTATGTAGAATTTCAGGTCCAGTTCAAATGATCTCATATGTTCATTAGACAGCATCTCTAGATCCCATCCCCTTCGAGTAGGGAGGGCTTGCTATTATAAAGTGTGTTTGTGTGTGTATGTGTGTGTGTGTGTGTGTGTGTGTGTGTGTGTGTAAATGGCCTCTAGTGTGTTTGACCTTGAAAATCACCATAGTCATGTTTCCATTGATATTTTTGGTATCATTGTCCTCAGTGACAGAGAAGCAAGCAGGGGAAGATGGATCTGCCAATAAACAGCAATGTTTCTAAAAAAATGCCCAGGACACTCTTGGCTCAGTACCCTGTCATTAGACATTTCCAAAGTTTCCTATTGGTAGTCTCAAGAACCAAGGAACTCCACTGCAAAGCAACTCCTGAAAATCAATGGGAAAGAAATAATTCTTTTACTCTGTGTTCCCAGCATGTGATGGAAAGTCAAAATGTCATATTGTTAAAGAATACAAACAAAAACCTGAAGAGGGAAGGTGGATTTCCAATCTTCTCTTCCCACTCTCCCTCTCCCCTTCTCTCTCCCTGTTTCTGGAGAGGAATACCTTTTCTCCCATTCATTACTTTTGCATTTTATTTTATTTTTTATGAAATAATAAATGTATAAAAGATAAAAAGTTAAGCCAAAAGCACTAAAGGACTCTACTTGTAGCAAGCATCACATTTTTAGAGATTCCTTCAAGTTATTTTACACACACAAACACACACACACAGAGACACACACACACGTGTACTTTTATAAACACTGGCTTTTACATTCATCTATGCTTATTTGCTATGATGTTAGGCTATAATGCTGATACTTCAAGAATCTGTGATTTGGAAGATATAGGTCTCAAATTTCCTATATCTTTGTACACAGTTTTCCAAGTCAACAGGTTAACAGGCATTTATTAAGCATTTATGTGCTAGGCATCATACTAAGCACCAGTTACAAAGAAAGTCAAAATGTGTGTGTATGTATTTTTCTCCCTCCTCTTGTATTTTATTCATTCATTCATTCATTCACTTATTTATTTATTCAGTAATTCATTCATCCATTTATTTATTATTTATTTATTTATGTAAGGTTTTTGTTTTGTTTTGTTTTGTTTTAGGTGAGTCAATTGGGGTTAAGTGACTTGCCCAGGGTCATGTGGCTAGTAAGTGCCAAGTGTCTGAGGCTGGATTTGAACTCAGGTCCTCCTGACTCCAGGGCAGGTGCTCTATCCACTGTGCCACCTAGCTGTATTTTAAAGAGAAAATCAGAGCTGCCACCAAGGTTTTGTTTTGTTTTTTTCTTTTTTTTTTTAATTTTCAATCTTAATAGGATTTTATTTTTTTCCCAGTTACATGTAAAGATAGTTTTCAACATTTGTTTTTATAAAATTTTGAGTTCCAAATTTTTCTCCTTCCCTCCTTTCCCTCCCTCCTCCCTAAGACAGAAAACAATCTGATATAGGTTATATATGTATAATCACATAAAACATTTTCCCACATTAGTCATGTTGTGAAAGAAGAATCAGGACAGAAGGGAAAAACCTCAAAAAAGAAAACAAAAACAAAAACAAAAAATTAGAAATGGTATAGTTCAATATGCATTCCGATTCCACAGGTCTTTCTTTTGAATGTGGAGAGCATTTTCCATCATGAGTCCTTTGGAATTGTGTTGGATCATTTTATTGCTGAGATTTGTTTTGTTTTTCCTAAAGAACTTAATTTCTAGTGACTAACTTAAGGTTAGCCCTTTTACTTGAGTAATTCTGTAAGTCATCAAGTTTTTGATAATTCTAAACATGTTCTTTATGCATTTTAGTTATCCCCCTCCCTTGAATTCACATAAGTTCCACTCATTTTCCCCCTACAATCCATGAGAATAGAGGGCAAAGGTAGGGTGGATCGATCTGATCAGTAGACAGCCCAAGTCTCTTATCCCTTCAAGAAGCCAACAAGTATTTACTGAATATGTCCTCTTTGCTAATGTGGCTGGCTACTCTCTGTCTCTCATTTAAGCAAAGAGAACATGGGATGCTGCATTGAGAAAATTATGACTTTTATCCTTACAACCTGGAACTGAAACACAGAACCAGCAAGAGACAACCAGAGACTATGGTTTCTCATTCAGGTCAAACTATTGAAAAAATAGTCGAATCAGGTTGAAGACCATACTTGTCACTTATTGTTAGCTCTTTCACTGTTAATGAACATGTAAATACAGGAAGGATTTGTGATTTTTTAAAAAAACTTGGGTGGGTCTCCCATGTGGGGATTCTATTACATCACCACCTGTCTATGATTTGGTAGATTTGGGAACTGCCAGGGGCCGATAGAGTGACTCTGGGTCAAACAGATAAAATGTTGGAGGTGGGATTTGAGTCTAGGCCTTCTATCTGCTGTCATGTTGTCTCTCAACACTGAATATCTGTATGATTTTTTGGGTGGGGTTGGGCAATGAGGGTTAAGTGACTTTATCCATTGCATCACCTAGCTGCCCCTGTATGATTTTAATTAAGGGATAAACTGCATATTACTGACAGTGTAATTGGAACTTTGAGAAGGAGCAAGAAGTATATGATGGAGTATTTGGGGGAGGCTTCATGGAGAAATGGGACTTGAGCCGTGCTATTGAAAGATAGCTAGGATTGAAATATTTGGAGGAAAGAAGGGAAGGTATTACAAGTGAGGGGAAACAAATGGATGAAAACATGGGAGCTGGAAACACTATGGTGTCCTTGTAACATAGCAGGTTCTTAAAAAGACTCCACTGATAAGACTGGATTTATTAGAAGAGAAGCTGTATGTTGGCCAGTAAGTTTGAAAAGGTCATGTGTAGCAGGAAATAAGCAGGAAAGAGCAGAAAGATTTTGGTGGCAAAGTAACAAAAATGAGGAAATGGGGTTGTTTAAAGAAGTCAAATCAATCAATATTTATTATGCACCTACTATCTGTGAGGCTCTGTGCTAAGTACTGGAGATACAATGAAAGTCAAAAGGGAGTCCCTGCCTTCAAAGACTTCACAATCTAATGGAAGAGACAACATAAAAACAAATACATACAAAGCAAGCTATATACAGGATAAATAGGAAATAAATAAAAGAGGGAAGGCACTGCACTTAAGAGGGGTTGGGCATGGCTTCCCATAGAAGGTAGGATTTGAATTGGGACTTAAAGGAAGCTAGGGAGGTCTGGAGTCAGAGCAGAGGAGGGGGAGCATTCCAGGCATGGGGGACAGACAAAGAAATTCCCCCCAGAGCTAAGAGATGGAATGTCTTAGTTGAACAGACAGGGGGCCAGTGTTACTGGATTGAAGAGTACATATTGGGGGGAAAAAGGATAAGAAGGGGGCAGCTAGGTGGCACTGCAATGGAAGCATTGACCCTGGATTCAGGAGGACCTGAGTTCAAATCCGGCCTCAGACACTTGACACTCCCTAGCTGTGTGACCCTCAGAAAGTCAATTAACCCTCATTGCCCGGCAAAAGAAAAAAAAAAGAAAAAGGAAAAAAAGGATAAGAAGACTAGAAAGGTAGGAAGGAACTAAGTTATGAAGGGTTTGGGATGCCAAACAGCATCTTGTATTTGCTCCTAGAGGCAATAGGAAGCCAGGGGAGCTTATTGAGGAGGGTGACATGATCAGACCTGTGCTTCAGGGAAACCATTCTAGTGGCTGAATGGAGAATGGATTGGAGCGGGGAGAAATCTGAGGCAGGTAGACCCACCAGCAGGTTACTGCAGTAATCTGGGTATAAGATGATAAGGGTCTGTACTAGAGAGGTGGCAGTGTTAGAGGAGAGAAAGGCATATACAAGAGATATTGAAAATGTGAAATCGGTAGGCCTTGGCAACAGCTTGGATATGGGGGGATGACAGATAGCAAGGAATCCAGGATGTCTCAGACTGTGAGCTTGAGGGACTGGGAGGATGGTACTGCCTTTTACGGTAATAGGGGGCTTTCAGGGGGGACTTAGGGGGAAAAGATAATGAGTTCTTTTTTGGATCTATGGAGCTTAAGATGTCACTGGGCATCCAGTTCAAGATGTCTGAGACACAGTTGGAAATGTGAGGTCGGGAAACAGCAGAGAGATTGGGGCAGGAAAAGTAGCTGAATATGATCATTGTAGAGATGATCATGAAATCCAAGGAATCTGAGATCTCCAAGTAATATGGTAAAGAGGGAGGAGAGGACAGAAGTTAGAGGAATACCTGCAGTAAGACAATGGGATCCAGAGGAGGATGGAGCAAAGGAGACAGAGAAGGAATGGTCAGATGGGTAGGAGAAAAGCCAGGGGAGAGTGGTGTCAAGGAGAAATATTTGCTCCCACGGCCATGCAGGTGCTATGGAGCACATAGAGCTTGGTCAGACATGAAAGAAGCCAAGGTCATCCATCCACTGCATCCTGGGCCATTGCCAGTTGTTCTGATTTTTGTCCTGCCACTAGAATTCAATGACTCTGGAAGAGAGAGTGAGGCTGATGACTATGCAACTATGCCTCACTTAAATCCAATTCAAGCACGAGTCAAGACATCACCTGTGATGTCACTGATCTTCAGAAACAAAGATCAAATAATAACATCTATGACTAAAATCTAGAGGAGAAGAGGGATAAATAGTACCAGTTATGCGAGTTTATTTCTCCTATATTGACATTTTCTTCTGATAATTCTTTTCTTTTCTTTTTCTTTCTTTCTTTCTTTCTTTCTTTCTTTCTTTCTTTCTTTCTTTCTTTCTTTCTTTTCTTTTCTTTTCTTTTTCTTTCTTTCTTTTCTTTTCTTTTCTTTTTTTTTTTTTTTGCAGGGCAATAAGAGTTAAGTGACTTGCCCAGGGTCACACAGCTAGTAAGTGTCAAGTGTCTGAGGCCAGATTTGAACTCAGGTCCTCCAGAATCCAGGGCTGGTGCTCTATCCACTGCGCCATCTAGCTGCCCCCCTCTTCTGATAATTTTTTTTTTTTTGGTGAGGCAATTGGGGTTAAGTGACTTGCCCAGGGTCACACAGCTAGTAAGTGTCTGAGGCCGGATTTGAACTCAAGTACTCCTGAATCCAGGGCCGGTGCTTATCCACTGCACCATCTAGCTGCCCCTCTTCTGATAATTCTTGATTTTCAAATATTAGATGTTCACCAGTGGATGTCTGATGCATTGCAACCTCTGTGTTCAACTTTTCATTTAACCTTTGCCTCTACCTCTGTGGCTGCCTCCCAGCTCCCCTCAGAACCTGTTTAGAACCTCTATTTGAGGAAGTCTTTGGACTAGTCTTGTCTACTTTTCTTCAAGATCTGCTCTTAACTCTTGTTTTTTTCTACCTTATCCCTATGGGTATCTTCTCTTCCTCCCTCACTGCTATTCAGCTCCATCTTATGTCTTCTATTTCCTCGTTAGAGGAAAGCTTCTTGAGGGTAGGGACTTTTTTTTTTGCTTGTTTTTGTATTCTTAGGCCTTATCACAGTGCTGGGCACAAGATAAGCACTTAATAAATGCTCCCTGTATTCTATCTTTATGCATCTATCTGTTGTAACTTCTATTTCACGCAAAACTCCCTTTCTTAATTCAACTATTCTACCTTTTTAATCACCTGTAAATGTTTCTGTTGAGCCATGCACAGAGCCAATCACACAACCCAGACTGGGGCATTTCTCTTTTTCTAATTAGCCACATGATAAATGTTGGAATGTTAAGCAAACAAACTTTACAGTGCCCCTATATTCAGTTCCTATGGTCACAGCCTCCTTTCCTCAAGGACAACAATTTACTCCCATTTTAACCATTTCAAAGGAGATTGTGGCTCTTCTTTTTCCCTATTTGAAATTCAAAATGCTATCATTTAAGCACTACCACCTCCTATTAAATATTTTCCTAAGGATTTTTACAGCAGAGATAATAGACACTGACTAAGTCCTCCTAGGCTTTTCCCAAATCTACCACACAGTCATCTCCCCAAAAATGAGCAATCCGTGAAACACTTTTCTTGCACTGAGGTTCAGTGAAAGGAACACTAAAGTCAGTGGACCTGGGTTTAAACCTGATTACTCTACTTAGTACCCTCTAGGACTCTGGGCAAGTCACTTTATATCTCTCAGACTCAGTTTCCCTGTCTGAAATATTAGGTTCCAAACTATGTACCTCTGAAGTTTTTTCTAGATTGTGATCCTATGATCCCCAATGTCCTCTTGTACCATGGCATTTTGAGGGAATAATTTGAAGGAAACTTTCATTTATCTAAATATTTCATCAACCCCACATAACTCTCTGGCTAGCATCTACATGGGAAACACAAAATAAAACAAAAAACCAAAACCCTTGTACAACCATGGCTCCATGTTCCTTCCCTTCTGAGTTGTTGCGCAGTGGTTGCAATCACATCCAATGCTTCATGACCCAATTTGGAATTTTCTTGACAAAGATATTAGAGGACTTCACATTCACTAGGCCACACTTCCCTCTCCTGTACTCTGCATGATGCCTACAGACATGATGCCTTCCCTCCCTCAGATGTCTCCAGGTATCCCACCAATGGTGGTATTTTCCCTCATTATAATATCATTGGTAACACAATTTTACATAGGTCCCTAGTCTCTGGATAGGCCAGCAGGGAAAGGGATTTTCTTTTGAACTAATAATAGTCTTGTGGCACTTGTTGGTTTCTCAGTTTGTTCATCAGTTCATCATCTGATTATTGCAACCTTTTTTTTTAACTTTTAAAATTTTTATTTTTATTGGTATTTCATTTTTCCTATTATATTTAAAGATACTTTTTCACATTAATTTTTACAAAATTTTGAATTTCAAATTTTTCACCCTCCATCTCCTTCCTTCCCCTCTTCCTAAAATGCTAAACAATTTGATATAGGTTATATATGTGCAATCGTGTAATTTTTCCATGTTAGTCATGTTTTGAAAGAAGGAACAGGCCAAAGGAAAAAAACCCCACAAAAATATAAAGTGAAAATATTATACTTCTTGTAACTTGATCTTTTCGTATTCTTATGGTTTGTGTGTGCGTGCATGCGTTTGTGTGTGTCTATTTTCCTCCTGTAAGTGTTTGGCACACCTTATCAATCCTGTTTTTCCTCTCTATCAGGTACTCCTGAGATAATATGATAATATATTCTTAAATGTAGCAATATTATTTCAGATACCATTGACATATCCCATCCATTATGTCACAGACAGCTAAACCAGCCTTCGCAATGGCTTCCCTACCCCCAAGCAGTATTAGTCTTAGGCTCCTGTAACACTGTTAGGTAATCTGACCTGGATAAGCAAGTGGACCTCAGTTTCTTCATTTGTAAAAAAGGAAGCCATTTGTATATCTTCCGAGGCCCCTTCCAGCTCTAGATTTATGATTCTATGATCATGCATCTGTCTTTCTATTTTCTATTTATTGGTCTTAGTTCTGTCCTCTGGTGCTAAAGAGAAACAGTTTATTCTCTCGTCTACATGATGATCCTTCAAATATTTCCAGATAGATCATGTCGTGCCTTATTTTCTTTTCCTCAAGCTAAACATTCCATGTTCTTTCAACCAATGCTATATATATCTGTATGTATATAATCATAATAGAGGACATTATCAGGAATAAGATATGAAAGGATTTTAAATGATTTTTAAAAAATGAAAACAATACTGAAACTTTCAAAAATCGTGCTCAGTGACTCCCAGGAGAAATTTCCTTTTACATTTGGGATGAGACTATGTAACAGGGTGTTACTGAACACTTTATTACATACAAAGGACTGATCAAAATTTGTTTTGAAATAGGTTCTCATAAGTAAAAATTTAGTTCTTGGCAACCTAGACAGAACAAACATAAGGGGCTAGTATAAATAAATATAGTTAATAATGAATGGTGGGGCAGCTAGGTGGCACAGTGGATAAAGCACCAGCCCTGTATTCAAGAGGACCCGAGTTCAAATTTGACCTCAGATATTTGACATTTACTAGCTGTATTACCCTGGACAAGTCACTTAACCCTCATGGCCCCAGAAAAATAAAAAATTTTAAAATTTTAAAAATAATGAATGGTGGTCATATTATCCTGGCTTTTAAGGGTTTGGTTTTCTTTTGTTTGTTTGTTTGTTTTTTAGTGAGGCAATTGGGGTTAAGTGACTTGCCCAGGGTCACACAGCTAGTAAGTGTCAAGTATCTGAGGCCAGATTTGAACTCAGGTATTCCTGACTCCAGGGTCGGTGCTCTATCCACTGCACCACCTAGCTGCTCCCTTTTTTTTTTTGTTTTTACTGTTTCCAGTAGTCTTGTGATGAGGGCAGGGAGAGTTTAAAAAGGTCATAATGCTCGGTAACGCTGAAGTTACTTTCTTTCTCTGGGTGTCAGTTTCTTCATCTTTAAAAGAAGGTTGTCAGACCAGATGATTTCCAAGATTGCTTCTAGTTCTAAAATTCTTATATTTCCATAAATAAGTTTATATAAATCTATGAAAACCATATAAAATTATATAAAAAATGAGAGGTGATATGGTGAAGAGACAGATGGTTGTGGAGTCAGAAAAGTCCTTGGGGGATTCAAGTCCTGACTCTTCCACATACTGCTTGTGTGAACTCAGTCAAGTCTCTTAACCTCTTGATGTTCCAGGCAATTCTCAGTCTATAAGTTATAGATGAGAAGCTGATCTGTATCAGTGGAAGGAATTTCCATAATAGAAGTTCTCAATACTGAAAAAACCAGAGGTTCAGACTTTTAAAAAAGTTTTTAAAACTTTATACATTTATATAAACTTGGTCAGTAACTTACCAATTATAAAGGAAAAGGGCTGAATAGGAATTTCATTCATAATACCTCATAGAAATTGGCTTTCACTGAATTTAACTAAATTAAACATTTACTATATGTTAGGTTATGGAGACATCAAGATAAATGACAAACATATGCTTTCTTTTTATAATCTATTTTCAACTTATGAAATAAAACAAGCATTTTCATAACATAGTACAATAAAAAAGATGACTGTCCATGAAATGGCAAATTATTTAGCAATTCTCTTCAAATATACAACATTATCATGCAAATTTCTATTTTCTTCCCTCCCCCCCCAGGTGTACCAATAAGTGTGTATGCGCGTGTGTGTGTGTGTGTATGTGTGTGTGTGTATTCAAATGTATCTAAAATTATACTATACATACTTCTATTTATCAGTTCTTCCTCTAGATGCACATAGCTTCTTTCTTCAAATGTCCTTTAGAGTTAATTTGGGTATTTTAAAAATAAACAAAATAACTTATTTGCTCATAATTGTTCTTAAAACAATATTGCTGTTACTGTAGAAAATAGTCTCTTGCTTCTTCTCATTTGCTCTTCATTTTTTTTCATGTAAGTCTTTCCATATTTTTCTAAAATCATTGAGATCATCATTTCTTATAGCACAGTAGCATTCCATCACAATCATATACCACAACTTGCTCAGACAGTCTCCATTGATGGGCATTCCTGCAATTTCCAGCTCTTTGCCACCACAAAGGGAGCTGCTATAAACATTTTAGAACATACAGGTTCTTTTCATTTTTCCACAATCATCTTTGGAAATAGACCAAATTGGATATTGCTGGATCAAAGGGTACAGGCAGTTCAAAAACTTTTGGGGCATAATTACAGATTGCTTTCCAAAAAGGTTGGATCATTTTACAATTCTACCAACAATGAATTAATGTCCCAATTAGAGAAATACAGATTAAAACAACCTTGGGATATCATTTTACACCTGCCAGACTGGCTAAAATGATAGAAGTGGAAAGTAACATACTTTTTTTTTTTTGGCAGAGTAATGGGGGGTAAGTGACTTGCCCAGGGTCACACAGCTAGTAAGTGTCAAATGTCTGAGGCCGGATTTGAACTCAGGTACTCCTGAATCCAGGGCCGGTGGATTTATCCACTGTCCCACCTAGCCACCCCCTCATAACATACACTTTTTTTTTTTTTAGTAAGGCAATTGGGGTTAAGTGACTTGCCCAGGGTCACACAGCTAGTAAGTGTTAAGTGTCTGAGGCCAGATTTGAACTCAGGTACTCCTGAATCCAGGGCTGGTGCTCTATCCACTGCGCCATCTAGCTGCCCCCCTATAACATACACTTTTAAAGAAAAATCTTTTTTTTTTTGAGACTATTTTGCACAGCTGAACATTGAGTGGCCACTCACAGGCCAGATGCTACTACTGATTGACATGGAAGCTTTGACCTGCTCTATTTCTAACCTGGATTGAATCCATCCTTAGACAGCCTGGAGACTCATAATGTTGGTGCCAGACTTAATATTCAGTTTTATCTTTAATATAGCTCAGAACTCCCAAGCTCAGGCAATCCACCAGCCTTAGCCTCCCTAGGGCGGGAATTAAAGGTTGTTACTTCATGCCTCTGAGCTTATATTCAAAAAGGGGAATAAGACATTTATAGTAATTATGAAACAGGAGAAAACATGTTCAGTACAAATAGGAGGGCCAGAAATACACAGCAAGAAATTTAAGGAGGGAGATATGTCATAAAAAGGCTTGGGGACAATGCCTTCATGGGGCTAATTTAGGCTTCCTTCTAAATATGGTTTAGACCTTTGATGTGATGTGTGGATTTTGGAATAAAGTTTCAGAATTCCCCTTGTCTTTAGTTAACATAGCAAAATGACCTGAAGTCACATTTTCATCTTATGTGAAGGATCTTCATTGATGTAATGTAAAGTAGACACATTTGGAATGCTAGAGAAATGTAGAGTTGATGGGTCTTAAAAAGAGCATTCCTAACATATGTCGGGTAAAACTGAAACCGGGGTGGGCCAATAGGCATCTGCTGTCTAATGCTCTAGGTGATTTCCTGCAGGAAGATACTAAAAGTCAAAGCAAATTAGTGCTATTTCTCCAGCTATCATAGGAAGTAACCTTAAGGGATACTTTCAGCCAATAGATATTTCTGGATTGGTAAGATTCCAGGCTTGCTGGAGAACTTGACAAGAATAGAAAGAACAAAGTTTTGTAAAAGTTTGATTTCTGAGCTAGAATCAAATGATGGTGCTGGGCTTGATTCAGGTCCAAAGCGTGTTAGTGTGATAAGATGTTGGGGAACAGGGGCAGCTAGGTGGCACTGGCCCTGGAGTCAAGAGGACCTGAGTTCAAATCTGGCCTCAGACACTTAACACTTACTAGCTGTGTTACCCTGGGCAAGTCACTTAACCCCAATTTCCTCACCAAAAAAAAAAAAAGATGTTGGGGAACAATAAGGCCTTCCTTGCCTCCATATGGAAGTGTGTCTGGTCAGGCGAGTAAGGTACAATGACTTCCATGGTACTGGATATTCACAAAGTCTGAAAGATCCTAACCCTGCTTGGGATGGGTCTTTTTACTCCCTTAAGTGAAAAAGGAACCCTGTAACCTGGCCAGAGGATACCAGGAAATCATGTCAAGGGAGAAACAGCATAAGCCTTTGGCCTTTGAGACATTCAAATTCTTGGGACAGTTTTGGTGCCTTTTGGGGAAAAGGTATGTTAACCCATAACATGGGTTGGGGGTGAGCTATAGTAAATAGTGGTCCTCTCCTATCAAGCTTTGTTTTTTGTTTTGTTTTGCGGGGCAATGGGAGTTAAGTGACTTGCCCAAGGGTCACACAGCTAGTACATGTCAAGTATCTGAGGCTGGATTTGAACTCAGGTACTCCAGGGCCAGTGCTTTATCCACTGCGCCACCTAGCTGCCCCCCTATCAAGCTTTTATAATTCTGGTCTAACAGATTTTGAAAGTTAGAAGTAAATGAAACTCACGACCATGGTGTCTATTTAAATATGAAATACATGCCCATTAGGATTTGTCATGACATAATAAAAATCCTGTATAAAGCAAAGCACAAAATCATAGAACTAGAAAAGGACCGTATCTAAGCTACTTCCAAGCAACAATGCATAAACCGTATAGGACAGAGGAATATTTTCCATTTCCTCTTTGATTTTTGATGCCAGGCTAAGGAAGAAGTATAGGAGGAGAGGTCAGCAGCACCTTGAGAGTTAGCCTGCTGATGCTATATTTATTCTAGGTAGTATGTAAAGCACTGGACCTAGACGTAAGAAGTTGTTGGGAGGATCAACTGAGACATTTGCAAATCCCTATGAAAACCTGAAAGCTCTACAAAAATCATTGCAGTAATCGTAGTAGTTGTTGTTATTCTTTACCATGTAGTGGAATTCAGACCAATACATGTCTAATTCATCTTTTAGGCATGAAATATTGAAACTTAGTTGACATTTCAATTTTCAGAGTAATAAAATCTAGGGCCCTTGTACAGAGAATGTTAAACAGGCAGTGATGGCCAATAGGTTTCTTGTTACCACACTCAGGAAGGCAGAACTATTGATCTATATGAGGGAAAAAAAAAGTAGCAGCTGCTGTCAATAGTCTTAACAAGTGTATCAGATACACCTTAAGGAACTTATAAAAACAGGGGCTTTTCTGTTGACAGTGTAGTGATGTTTGCTAGTTGTGACTGGAAAACTGAGGTTTAAAAGCAGGAGACCAAGAGAGATGGGCAAGACATTTCTGTGGCAAAGCGGTGTGGCTCTGGTGAGTGTGAGTACCTAGGTGTCTTTCTTGTAAGGCGGTGTTTGCCTTCAAATATGTTGTAAGTTCCTGAGGAAAGTATCATGCACTGGTCTGTACTTTGAACCACAGGAGTTCTCAATAATCAATAGGTAGCAGAGGGCTGGGTAATAACAATATTGGGTCAAAAAGTTAGCATCAAATGTTTCCTTGGAAACCTTTACAAAGTCCCTGTTTTTTTCTCTTGGGTATGCCTACCTCTGAGGTTGCGGGGCTCTGGCAGTCAGAGATCTTGAAACCCTTATCCTCTGAAGATCTAGACTGTAGAATCTGATAAAACTGCTCAGTCCCAGGGGACTTCGGAAGTAAACCTGGAGGCATTTTGATTGTGTAAGATCACTCCCCCTTATAAAGGGTAAGTAGTAACAAGTGATAGCTTTTCTTTTGAGATAACAAAGACAAGACATTATTTAAATATTTTTGAATCTTTCCTTGTTGGCATCCACATACATGTCCATATTTTTGTATCTAGCACCCAGTACAAATATTGACACACTGGGATAGGGGTTGCACCTGTGATTTCATCGATATTGGAAAAGCCTGGGTAAAGAGACTTCCCTTACCAGCTCAGGTCAGTGACTTCTTTGCAACTCAGAGACTCACAGAGACCGTAGGAGCTCAATAGATTCTTGCTGATTTATTGACTGATGATGTCTGAATATAGATTTCCATTGAATGTAAAACATAGAAATAGATCTTACCATATTCTTTCTTATTCCTGTTTTATAATGACTCTACCAGTGGCTTATTTGTATGTGGTTGTTGGTATGCTGCCCCCTCCATTATACTCTAAGTTCCTTGAGAAAGGAGACTGATTTTTTGTCTCTTCTTGTATCACAAGCACTTAACACAATGCCAGGCTTATAGCAGGTGCTTAATAACTGTTTGTTGTGAGGTTATTTTTATGTAACTGATGACCCCCTTCACTAATAGTTTTTGACCTATCCAGTGTGTTATAGAATTTTAAGGTTCTTAAGATGATGTTAAAATTGTATCAGAGGATTCCTTTTCAGTTTTTTGGTTTATTATTTGAGAGCAGGGATTTCTCATTGTCTGAAATTTGGAGAGTCTCTACACGAGTTCCAAACTAGTATAAAAAATTGGCTTTCAGAACAAAAGGTATTTTTCGTTATAATGAACAAAGTCTGAAACTTTCTTAACTTTAGTTGGATGTCAGTGGGTAGATTGTTTTCACATAAAGAGCTTCATTTTTTGTGATAATTTGCTTTATGAATGGGAGGTAAAAATAAATGGACAGATACTCTTAGCCTATGTTTCTTGTTAAAGGATGATTTACATATATATATATATATTTCAAGCCAAATCTTCTTATATGCAGATAAAAATCATTTTATAATAGAAATAAAAATCCATATAGTGGATACTTCTGGATCTAGTCTGATGGGGGATAGAAAGTAGGCAGGGAATGATTGCTACATCTTAGTGTTACTAGTGTATTTTCCCCCTGCAATATACAGACAATTCAGACCAAAATAAATAGAAAACTGAAGCAGTTTTCCAAGTGATTAAACTTCCCCTATCTCTTACTATTTAATTCACTGTGTTTTTCAGGCAAAAACCAATATTAGTCTGATTTATCAAGAAAATAACTTTAATTTCTTCCTTTAATTTTTTTTTCATGTGTGTGGGTTCTTTTGTGTTTTTTGGTCTGCCCTTAGTCTTTGGGTAACTCTGGGAGAATTTCTTTAATTTTTTTTTACATCATCCATATTTCTCTTTGTATCACTATGCTCTTTCACTCTGAGAGAGTCATCCCTTATAACAAAGAATAAAAATGGAGGGGGAAAGTTTATTAAAATTAACGTATCAAAAACGGTGATTCCATATGCAGTGTCACACATCTATAGTCCCTCAGTTTTATATTTAAAAAAGCAGGAGGGATTTGCTTTCTTATATATTTTCTTTGGGATCAACCTTGGTCATTATAGTTTTGCAGAATTCAATTTTGATAATTTTGCTCTTTTTATCCCTTACATTGTTGTAGTCATTAAGCATATTGTTTTCCTAGTTCTGTTCCTTTATATCCATTCTTATCTTTCTTCCCATATATATCTAGTTTCATCATATTCATTGTTTCATACATCACCATTTATGCCATTACACTTATATACCATCATTTTTTCCTTTTTAGTTATTGTTCAACTGATCGCATCTTTGTTTCCTGGTTCTTTGGTAAAAGTTTTATTATAAATATTTTTCTGTATATTAGGCTTTTCTTCTTTGATTTCTTTGGGGTCTTGGCGTAATAGAGCTGTTACTAAGTCAAAAACTCTACACAGTCAGGTAAATTTGATGGAATGGTTTCAATTGCTTTCCAGAATACTTGATCAATTCACAGTTCCATCAACAGTGCAATAGTATACCTGTTTTCCCATAGCCCCTCCAACATTTGTTATTTTCTTTCTTTTTCTTTTTCTTTCTTTCTTTCTTTGTCATCTTTGCCATTCTGATAGGTATTAATTAGAACATCAAAGTTTCTTTAATTTTCATTTTTCTGAATTACTAGTAATTTATTTATTAGTAATTTAAAGCAGTTTTCATATGGTAGTTGTCGGATTGGATTTTTTTCCTTTGAAAACAACCTGTTCATATCCCTTGATTATGTATCTACAGGGAATTGGCTCCCAGTTTTATAAATTCTTATAAATTCAATCAATTTTCTATGTATCTTGGATATGGGATAACTTTTGTTTCTTTCTTTTTTTTTTTGTGGGGCAATGGGGGTTAAGTGACTTGCCCAGGGTCACACAGGTAGTAAGCGTCAAGTGTCTGAGGCCGGATTTGAACTCAGGTACTCCTGAATCCAGGGCAGGTGCTTTATCCACTGCGCCACCTAGCTGCCCCCTTAACTTTTGTTTCTTAACAGGAAAATTTATGTGAATTTTTCTAACATGTTATAACATTTCTGGGTCTGGCTACAATGGCTTCAACCTTAACTAAGAAAAAAACCACAATAAGAAAAGAACAATATGGAAGTATAGGCAGTACTTTTGTTTACAATGAATTAAAGGATAGAAAAATGGCAGAACAGAGGATGAGCATAAACATGCTTCTCTACTGCTTGGGTTCCTGTTACTTCATTAGAATTAAGAGATTTAAGAAATTAGAAAAACTGGGGGAAAAAAATGACTCCAGTCCAAATGAAGCAAGCAATTCTAATAACCATAATTGGTGGGTATCTAACCAGAGAGGCTTGACTTGTGAAATTCTACCTCTTTAGAATTTAGTTGTAGTCTGAACCTTTTTTAGGATCCACTAAATTGGAGGCAATTGTATTGCTGCCAGACCCAACTGCTCGAAACTATAAATTGAGAGCAATGGAGCAGTATATGGTCCTACCAACTGCTTCTAAAAAAAAAAAAAAAAGGACCAGAGGCATTCATACTTGAGTAAGACCAGGCAGAATTAAGACTGACTTGACAACAATTCCACCTTGCTCCTTTCTACACCTCACAGGCTGAAAGTTTCTCTTTTGTGGCATCATTTCCTATTATGTCCTCCATTTTGTAAACCATCCAAGCTTTCCCTTCCTTTCACAGTGCCCCATGTTTCAACATTATCTTCAGCCAGATCATGTTGTGCATGTAATTAGGAGCAATTTTTTAAACCTGAGGGAGAGAACTATCATGTTGGGGGAGGGCATGGTCTAAGTCACAGTAGAGAGGACAGATAAATGCCATGTCAGGTCAAGCTAGGAGTTATAAGGGAGATCATTCCTAAGGATTAGACTAGAACCATGAAGGAATCAGTAACTACCTGGTCTAAACCTGGGGTGGGAATGAGGGATAGTTTTTGGAAAATATTTCAAATGGAACAAGTCCAGGTGTTAGTGAAATAACTTTATGTAACTTCAGCAAAGTTATTAATCACTTCCTCTATGAAAGCTATGATGCTAGGTCTTGGGGATAAAAGACAAAAATGAAACAGTTTCTATGGTTGAGGAGTTTACATTCTATTATAAACAATATGCTCCCTCTCCACCATTCAAAAGCATCCCACTAGGACACAAGTATCTTCTTCCTTTTTCTTCTATCAAAACTCTCCTCCTACATCACTGAAGCTGACTTGAACTAGATATTTAAAGTAATTTGATTAAATTAATTCACACTAATGAGAGAATGACTGATATTCCCATTATCCTTCTAGAAGTATTACATTTTTAATAAGACCCTCTTGTTGCCTCAATTGAAGTTGTAATTGATAGAATTTCTTCTTTTTTTTTTAATTGATAGAATTTCAAGGACAGAGGTGAGTAGAAAAAGAAAATAGCATACACGAGGGAAGATTTTTTTTTTTAATTTTAATTTTGGCAGGATAGCCATCATGGATGGTTGTAGTCTAGCTTTTCTTAAGAGTTTGTTATACTAGGATGTTTTTGACTTTCATAACTTTTTCCTTCTTTCACCTCTAAATCCAGAGTTTCTCCAAAAGCCTTATTCTCTCCTATACCCTCCTGTGGCTGGGTGTGGTGTGGACAGCAGCTTTTTAATTTCTGAGTAATTTCTAAGTTGGTTGTTTATAAATTAGCACATCCCATTCTTTAAATAGCTTTAAATGGTTGTCAGAACCCAGTAGGACACCATATGGGCATTTAAATATACATGAACTTTGTCTATAACAGGCAGGTTTTTACATATGGACCATAAAGCCTGTACTTCTTTAATTATGACCCAATGGGAACTGTGACTATATGGTAATATTTAATGTATCATTACAAAGTAGTATTATCAGAATAAACCTATTTACATAAGGAACAGGAAATATTTTACTGTGGATATCTGACATTGAGAATTTAGTATTTATAGAGGTGAGAACAGTTATTTTTAAAAGCTATTTATGTTTCTCCTTTGTTTATTTGGGATTCAAAGATACTTTCCCCTTTGACCTTATGTCCCACAGTGTTCAGACTAGCTTGAAAGATCAGCAGAGAAAGAACAAGCAATTCTGTCCCTTGGAGGGGAAATAGAGACATGAGACCTGCAGAGAAGAATGGAGAGGGGTGGGAATGGGAAGTATTTACTTTGGTGGTAGTCACTTCGTATACAGGGAAGAAGCCAGCCATTTGGTAGCTTCCCATTTTAACTCTTTTTGCTAATGTGGCAAAAGGGCTATAATACACAAATTTAGGGCACCAATCAGTTAAAAAAAGATTTATTGTAAGTCAAAGAACTGAGAAATCCATTGACTGACAGCTTTCCTGCGTTGGCCTGAATATAAACAATTTCCTTCCAATCTAGGAAGAAAGGAAAGATGGAGAGCCATCCATTCAATGCTTCTGTTAACCTTGAAGGTGAGGTGTTAGAGCATATTAATTTGTTGTTGGTCCTAGGGAGAGCTGAGCACAGTAACTTTGTTTTGTTTTGTGCCTAGAATAACATGGGGACTTGGGAAGAGTAGAAACATAAACAGTAAACCCAGTACTGTATGTGACTGTTCATTTCATACTGAAGTGGAGACTGGTTTTAAGATGGTCATTCAATTCAGAACAAGTTAATATGTAGTTCCTTGTCCTTTTGCCTCTACACCAATTAATTGCTATTTCATTGTTTCTATTTGTTGAAGATGTACAACTACTGTCAGAACCACCTAAATTTCAGTCCTTTGTGCTGCCCTTTAGTAGCTGTAAATAAGAGTACCAGTCAGTAGGTACTTAATGGCAATCTGTCGTGACATTGAATTGGTAATCCAGAATTCTGTTCAATTACTTATTTGCAATTTAGGGAAATTTCTTCCTTCTATTTTAAGAACACTTTTGGAGTACAAGGTCAACTCTATATTTAAACTGACAGCATGAATTGTGAATACTTAGCTTAGGGCTGTCCAAATTTGTCATCTGGAAGGCTGAGTCCTAGCCTTCACTACAAAGGCGTCTTTCTCTTCCCTATATCAGGTTGATCATATTCTAAGATTCTATTCTCAGTTAACTCCAGAGTGAATTTGGGGTATGATCTAAGAATGGCCATTAATAAAGACAAAGCTATTTGTTGAGAAGGATTACCATTGGTTTTCCCTAGCAGCCATTTTGAAGATGGTGATTCCAAACGTTGATGTTTTCTTCTGAAATGTGTTGGTCATGACAAAGTATCTTCAACTTCAAATTTACTCTAGTGTCACATAATTACTATGGTCATATTGCCTATAGACTAGTTTTTATTTAGCAACTCCTAGATTGGATGATAATGTAGGGGAGGGGAGGGAGACTAGTGGAAACAGAGGTAAAATGGAGTTGGAAATTTGTGATAAGTATAGCATATGTTGTACCATAATACGTGGCTACCAGGGTCTAAGAAGAAAGTCTTCTGCCCACTACACCAAACTGATTCCACCAGAAGCCATCTTCTGTTGAGTCCTAAAAGAATTTTTGCTGAGATTCATAAAAGTACTGTGACATCCCTCCAAGCAAGTGCCCATCATTATATTAAATAAGAGCACAAGAAGGAAACTTTAATGTGTTGAGAATCATATGATCAAAATAGACTAAAGTTTTCCTGAATTCAGGATTCCAACAAGCACCTTCTATGTGTAAGGAAAAGTATGCATTTTTTTTTTCTTTGGTTTTGTTTTGTTCTAAGCCAGTATCAATCGCTGCTCATTTGGTGCACAACCCTATGTCGGACAGTCAGCAGAGAGGATTAGGTGCCCTGTTGAAGGACTATTATCTCCAGACTGAAAGTAGCTCCTGGGAGCTCACAACAGGCTTTCAGACAGTACTGTGGATACCTTCATGCATAGGGCCTCATTATTTACAATATTACCCTACCGAGGTTTCATGGTATTCTTCTGTGTACCCACACTGGAGAATAAGAACTGAATCTTGTCAACAGAAATACTTAGGGGAATAGGGATGACTAGAAGGAGAAAATATAAGGAAGTTATTTTTGGGGGGAGAAACCTTCAACCTAATTCTCCAGTATACATTCAGCTTAAAAGTCTTAAAGGGTACATAAAGTTAATTATCTATCTCATTCCTGCTCACATATGTGAATAAGAAATGCATGTCAAACAAGGCAGAAATTTCTATCCTCCATGAGTTAAGATGGGGAAATAGCACAACTGCTCAGTTTGCTTAATTTTAATACTTCAGGGCTTAAATAATTTTGAAATTCACTTGGGCCATTAAAGTATTATGTATGAGAAATGTATTTGCTGGGGGAGAGAGGGAATGGGGAAGAGAGTACTTAAAAAGGACCAAATAACTATTATTTAGTACAGAATTCTATGTACTATGACTTTTGGGGGGAGGAAGTATTGACACAACATAAAGGTGAAAGTCACTTAGTTGATTTGCTCTGTGGAAGGTAGCCAATTCAGGTTCCTAAGTGAGAATTCTACATCAAGAATTATTCAAGTTAACACTGCACAATCAAATTCCTCAAAGAATTTGTACTATTTTTATTTGGCCAAAATCGAATTCTGACCCTCTCTTTTTAAAAAAAAATGTATATATGTATATATATATATATATGTGTGTGTGTGTGTGTGTGTATAGTAACATATGTATATATTATATAAACATTGTTATATATTACATATACATTATGTACTATATAAAGATGTAAACATGCACACATATGCAAATATATAAATATATATATTTTGGGGTAGTTAAAAAATTTCCCCTTTAATTCATACCATGATTTCCTCTGGGGGGATTTATGGGTTTTCTGTGAGTCAAGTGCATTAGCTTAACTTTTTTCTGTACCTCTTCACAGGTTTATGTAAAAGTAAAATTTTCTAGTCAAGCAGATCGCATATTTCTGAAAGCTCAAAAGTCATCTAGTCCCATTCCTTTCTTTTGTACATAAAGGAAGAGAGGACCAAAGAAGTTAAATTTCATGCTTAAGACAAATACTGGTAACAGAGATCAGAAACATGATTCAAACCTACATCTTCTGACTCTACTTAGTACTATTTTTACGATGTGTGATATTGACTCCTATAAGCAATTCTTCTGGAATTTAGAATTCTCTTAATGCAGATGTGTGGAACATCACAGTGTTCCTGAATGCACCAGAATCAGATTAAAATTTAATTGGGAAATATTTAAAAAATATCTCTATATATCTATATCTATCAAAATGCAAAAGAGAAATAATGTTCACATGGTTTTCTAAGTTAATATGTGACCCACAGGAATCCTTATGTATGATTTAGTGGCCACTGTTTCTGTTTGAATTTAACACCATACTCCTAGTGGTTTCTGCTATCCCTCCTTCCTTTATTCTTGAGGATTTACTCTGATAGCCATTGAAATCTTTTCTGGGACAATCCAAAGAACTGAGCATGGTGCAGTTGAGAAATTGTACATTCTGTTCATCTGACCTGAGCCCCAACCACTTTTTCAGTGATGCCAAGAAATCTCTTGAGCCTTTTGTGTTCAATCATTTCTCATTCAGAAGACCCTTCCCTGGCAACTCAATTTCAGCAATCTGTCTAATAAACTCAGACGCTCTTTGAAGGTGGGAGCCATGTCATTTTTCATCTTCATATCCACAGTTCCTGGCCTATAGGTGCTTCATAAGTATTTATTGAATCTTTCTGAGAATTTTCTGCTCTCAGGGAATTGGGGTGTGTGTGTGTGTGTGTGTGTGTGTGTGTGTGTGTGTGTGTGTGTGTGTGTGCGCGCGCGCGTGCACCAGTGGGGATTCTAACTACTGTTTCTTGTAAAGAATTAATTCCTTACAGTCTATAATAGTCATTATAAGATAATGCTACAATTCTAGGTATGTTAAAAGAAGCAGATGAAAAGAAGCTTGAGTACTAGACTAAGGAAGATTTGGGTTCACCTGGGAGCTGTGTAATGTAACTTCTCACTGCTTCAGTCAGATGCCAAGGATTTATCTAGAAAGGCCACAGATGATCTGAGTTCTGTGTTGATGGAGGGAGTTCAGGTAAATTGAGAAAATTGCAGATTCTTTTCTGTGTTTTCATGTGCATGAGAAAAATTAAGCATATCCATGACTAGATGCCTACTTTTCTCAATGAGGAAATATGGCAAAATCATGCTTTAAATATGCAAGGTCTTCAGCATATGCACAGCATTTAGAAACCCCAAACCCCTTGTTGAGAGAGGTTTGATAGGGAAGAAGAACACATAGAAATCAGAAAAGTGCCCCCCTTTTTTTTTTTTGCTGAGGCAATGAGGGTTAAGTGACTTTCCTAGAGTCACACAGCTTAGTAAGTGTCTAGTGTCTGAGACCCGATCTGAACTCAGGTCCTCCTGAATCCAGGGCCAGTGCTTTATCCACTGCACCACCTAGCTGCCCCTAAAGTGCCTTTTTTATTATCTGCTCCTCTACCTTCCCTTAGTTTTTTTTGTTTATTTTTTGCTACCGTTCAAATGACCAAACTTCAGGAAATCATAAAATCACAGAATCTCTGAATAGGGAAAGACTTGAGAGGACATCTAGTTTATCCAGTACTTGAACTAAAATCTTTTCTAACTTAATGGGTTATATTTTAGTTGTACTTAGTTAGACATTTTCCTTTATAGAAACTTGGCGAATTTGAGGGGGAAGTGAGGAGTAGAGCACCTTCTTCCACTCCTATTTACCAATAAGAAAACTGCTTCCTAGGGAGGTAATGTGATGTCCTAGGTCACTTAGGCAGAGAGCATGAAGCTATGCCAACAACCACTATAGTGTCTTTCCATTAGTTTCAAAATGGGGAAGCTTAAATTTAAAAACAAAACAAAACAGTTTGCTGATTGTTAGTCATTAGTTATTTTAAAAACTATTATTAATTATTATTATTTCAAGCATTATTGTGGATTTAAATTTCTTTAAAATCTGATTAAAAAGAAACTTTATTTCTAAGTATAATGCTATTAGTGCCAGAGACCAAGAATATTTCTGAGAGAACCCTTCTCTGATTTTCATAATCAAGTCAATGGAGAGCTGATTCACTTAACAGCCAGTCTTTTCACAGCAAACTCTGCTGTAACATCTATTCTGTTAAGTGATATACTGATAACAACTTTATAATGCTGAGTTTTCCATCTCCATATTGCAGCATTTATCTGCCATGTGGATGCAGAAAGAATGCTGCATTATTGAATTTCTGCTAAGGGAAAGCGAGTAATAAATTAAATTAAACCTTCCCTCCTCTGGAGCAAGGTTTGCATCCCCTCTCTGCTTAATTTATCCAGTCTTCAAACCAAATCATATGGACACCTCTGCTCTGGTTGATACTAGACTCACCTTAAAGAAGTAGATATTTGAATCCTCAAGGACAGCTACCCTCTTCCCTCTTTGGGTTTGGTGTAATTCTTTTTGCATACAAATCAACTATTGGTGACTTTCCCTGCTTTTGCAAAAGGCTCATAACTTCCATCTGTTTGCTTGACTTTCCCCATATGATGTTCTCTAGGTCAGGATACATCTTGTCTTAATTTTATTTTTTGCTATTTTCATTATAATCTGACAGAAGAAACACTTATATTTTCATGAGTGCTCAAGTTTTCCTGAAATCTGGACTGCATTCTTGAGCACAAACTGCGTTAACCAGCAGGGGGCGTGCATCAGCTACCAGAGCCACTGTCCTCAGATTAAAAAGTTAATTCTTCTGTTTATTTTTAAATAATTCATATTTCAAAAGGTAGTTTCCCCTGCCATTTACTGGGGCTTAAATCCTGAAACTACTTTCCTTAAAGATCACTGAAATGTAAAGAGATATCGGCAAATTTGGGAGTGGCAAACTTAAGGTGAAAGAAACTGAAGCAACCAAATGATTTCTGAACACAAATGGTTATTTGAGAGGTCATCTAATCGACCTAGTGCCTGAACTAGTGACCTAACTCATTAACTCAATCATAAATTTCCATCAAAGGTTCCTAACTTTTTTTAAAGGTCCTGGATCACTTTATCATTCTGGTGAAGCCCCTTTTCAAAATGTCTTTAATGAACAAAATAAAATACACAGAATTAGAAGGGAATCCAATTATGTGAAGCTACTGAAATATCTTTTAAAAAGTTCCTGGACTCTTGCTCTATAGAAATTAAAGAATTTCCTTCTGGGGTGGGGAGGAGAATTTCAATGCTCAAACTGAAGATAGAGAAGGAGTTTTCCTGGCATATCAAAGTGCCAGATACCAATGGAAATAAAACAAGCTGGACAATTTTATTGCTAGAGATAAAATTTGTAATTAAACAATTGGGATAAGACAGGGATTTTCTTCCTGTATTCTTTCTTTCAGGCACACTTCCTTCTTCTTCTTCTTCTTCTTCTTCTTCTTCTTCTTCTTCTTCTTCTTCTTCTTCTTCTTCTTCTTCTTCTTCTTCTTCTTTTTTTTTTTTTTAGGGCAATGAGGGTTAAGTGACTTGCCCAGGGTCCCACAGCTAGTAAGTATCAAGTGTCTGAGGCAGGATTTGAACTCAAGTCCTCCTAAATCCAGGGCCAGTGCTCTATCCACTGTGCCACCTAGCTGCTCCCATCAGGCACACTTCCTTGATGAGAGAATTCAGGGAAGGATTAATCTTCTGGAATTTGGCAGTATTCAGTGTATCTGCGTTTCTGAAGCACAGAATATTCCCTATTGTTCTTGCAGAGTCTGATAGACTCTGAACAGATGATGCAATTTAAGGAGGACAACTGTGTGCTCTTATTACAAGAATAAAACTACCACCAGCAATACTAAAGGGTCACTGTATGATTGTCTGTCATGCCAAACAAGAATTGATTAGAGAATGTAGGAATATGCAGCATTGGGAGATAGTCAATGCTGAGTGACAACTTCTTGGAAAGTTGTGAAGTTGGTCAGTTACTGGTTGACTTTGGTGATTTCTGATGTCCTTTCCTACTATGAGGTTCTGTGAAATAACAAGTTATTATTGACCTTCATATATAATTTAAAAATGCTATATTATTAAATTGCTTTATAATCCTGCCATTTGATCTTGACAACAACCTTGGGAGATAGGGGCTATAGAATTTTTACCTGAATTTTACAGATCAGACTTAAGTGGCTCACTGATGGTTATCCAGTTGACATCAGCCCACCAAAACTATAACTTGACTCTCATATCAAATGCTTTTCAAAAGACACTGATGATGGTGGTTTGGGGGATGCCATCTTTATAATGAAAGTGAAGGATATGAATAGCCAAGGAATACCAATACACACATGAACTTGTGGAGAGTAAACTAAACCAGGTTTTACTCTTTGCATTCCTTTGCATTCCCACTGCCCATGAAGACCTGTGTGACTTTGAACAAGTCACTTCACTTAGCATCAATTTCTTTCTTTCTTTTTTTTTTTTTGTGGGGCAATGGGGGTTAAGTGACTTGCCCAGGGTCACACAGCTAGTTAGTGTCAAGTGTCTAAGACCAGATTTGAACTCAGGTACTCCTGAATCCAAGGCCAGTGCTTAATTCACTGCGCCACCTAGCTGACACCCAGCATCAATTTCCACATCTGTAAAATGAGGGAGTAGGACTCGGAAGACTGAGGTCCTTTCTAGTTCTCTATCCAGAACCCTATGAGGTGCTTCAAGCACTGAGATTGACTTGACCACTATCATACTGATAGCGCGTGTGTGTGTGTGTGTGTGTGTGTGTGTGTGTGTGTGTGTCAAAAGTTGAACTTGGGTCTTTTGTTTTATTCATAATCAATACTGTCTCTTGGCAATAGGAAGATTTGAATTCAAATACAAATCTTGCTACTTAATATATGCAATACTAAACAAGTTTTGTATAGTATATGTTCCTTGGTCAACTTTTGAGAACTCTTCTAGTAATTCATAGATTGTGTTCTGGGTAAGTGGAGGAAATTACCATCTTGGGAGTTCCCTATATTGCTGAAATAGGTTAGTTAGAATAATAAAATGCTCTCAGAAATGTTCTCACTGTGGGAGCGATTTTGTTGCTATTGTTTTTGTGACAGGTACCATCGTTAAAGATGCCTTTTATTTTTATTTTATTTAATTGCAATTTTGGGGGTTAATTTGTATTGCTATCATTTACTACCACTTTGAGTTCTGAATACAGTCCTCACCTGTCCTTTACTCAGTGAGCCATCCCTTGTAACAAAGGCTAAAAAAAAAAGGTGGAGTGGGGAACAGCAAAACTAAACTTTGACCAACCAGGTATACAAAGTGCCTGTGGTCATTCACCTTTACAAAGAAGGGAGAGAGGTACATTTTTCTCATCTCTTCTGGACCGAGCATAGTCATGATAATTACTTGACATTAAGTTGTGGGTTTTTTTCTTTGTTTGTTTTGGTTTGGTTTGGTTCTAGCCATTTACATAGTTGTAGTCATTGCAAATATTGCTTTCCTGATTCTGCTTCATTCTGAATCAGTTTATATACTTTGCCATGCTTCTCAGAATTATTCCCATTAATTTCTTGAGGCCTATAATATTCTCTTATATTCCCTTACATTCACTTATATTCGTACAGCTATTCCCTAATCAGTGGGAATCTTCCTTGTTCCCAGCTTTTTCCTGTGGTGGAGGGGAGTTAAGAGAATCAAAGTGTTTAATGATTATAAAATTTCACAGACTTCCTGGTTATTTTGTTAAGGTCTTGGGTTTAATATGGAACCAAGATGATCTAGATGAAAAATGAGAAAAAATTCACTTAAGCAGGTTAAATTTTTTTTAATAAATCACCTTTTAGTTAATCCAGTCACTCTCAGTATTCCAGAATCATGCATTCATTTCACATTAAAGAGAAATCTTCATGTCCAGCAAACAACACTTAAGCATCCCTCCTATGAAAGTACTCTACAGGTCTAAAAAAAAAAAATAATCCATAGCTGCCTCAGGCAGGAACTTCATTCAATAAAGAATGACCTCACCTCTTTCTTATTCAGTTTTCCAAAAACTAAAAATATGTTCGACATGCCATGTTGTTTTTCTCTCTATCCCCTTCTTCAATCCTCAAAAGGTATTTTTATTTTTAGGAATTGGATTTCATCTATAGCCAAACTTTGGTAGTGTATGAATAATTTGACCAGTAATAAGGAAAAGGTATAATTCTTTAGCATATCAGAGTCCCTGGCATCAGGGTCACTGAGGAGAAGAAATAGAGGAATTTAGAGTTATATTGTCGGCTACAATCAAACACATGTACACATTAAGATGATTTCTGAACCTTCTGGTTTCCTTCCCCCTCCCTCCCCCCTTCCCCTTCCCCTTCCCCCATTCCTCTTCCTCCCCCCTTCCCCCCACCCAATCCGCCATGGAGTCATGTTCCAGGAAAAAAAACATCTTCCCATTGCAGTAAGCAGCCTTTGTCATGTACACAGTCCTTATTTGAAACTGGGTGCTTCTGTATTGAAAGACCTTCACCAAGGCTACCCCAAAGTAAGATCTCATCAGAATGTAGAAGTTTTCTGATAAAGCAGACCCACGTTTGGCTTTGTTCTCACTCTCAATGAGGATCCTCTGGGCAAGATTAACCCAGTGACAGACGAAAACAAAAAAGCAGCTTCCCAGTTGGGGATTTCATGCAGTGATTGTTATTTAGTATACCACTCCCCTTCTTCCAGGTTCTTAGCACATGATTATTGGTCTTAATTTGGAACCAAAGGATGTCGGATCGAATCCTAGCCCTGCCACTTATTATCCTAAGGTATCCAATTCATCCAAGGTAATGTATAGAGAGCTTGAAACAGAAACAGATGGAGTTTTCATTGCTCTTACTAGTAGCCTCCCTCAGCTGAGGCCACTTAAGCACAGTAGAAAGCAGGTTTTACCATCCCTCTACTGCCTTTGTATTCAGAGGCCATACTCTTGTCCCTCCCACTGAGACCCTCAGAAAGTTATTTGTAATAAGAGAAGGACATTCTCTGTGTTATAGAGACTTCCACATTCAGAATAACTGGAACTAACCTGCTTCCTTAGTGCCCTCTCTCTGCCTCCAGGCACAAACTGGCCTGGATCAGTTTGTTTGAGTTTACCTAAAATGGTCAGTGCTCCACAGAAAGCAAGGCAGAAAGAGATTTTTTTAATATTTTATAGAAAACAAGGCAGAAAAAAGTTTAAAATAATCTTTACCATTAAAAAGACTCAAAGCAGCCTAGATACATAAGATTGTAAGTGAATATAGTTTTATTCCAGTGAAATTTATGTTGGATGATTTCAGGTACATACCAAGGCAAATAACTGAGTTAAGAGGAAAACAAGGCAACTTCGGAAAGACATTTCCAGTAAATAAATATTCTTCCATTGGAATGGATCTGTTTTGTAGAAAGGCATTTTCAGTAGATAAAGACGCTTCTATTGGAATGGATTTATTTTGTAAATGCCACAAACTGAAGGGGAAGCTAACATGTTGGCTATCAGGGTGCTGATCTTGACAGACCCAAACAGGAATTGTTAAGCTTTATTGTACCACGGACCCTTTGACTGTCTAGTCAAGCTTATCAACTCATCCTTAAAATACTGTTGTTGATTTTTTTTCTTGATAGTATTTTATTTTTTTCCAGTTACATGTAAAGATAGTTTTCAACATTCGTTTTTATAAGATTTTGAGTTCCAAATGTTTCTGCCTCCCTCCCTTCCCTCCCCCCTCTCCAAGAGAGCAAGCACTTTGATATGTTATATATGTACAATTACATTAAATATATTTCCACATTAGTCATGTTATGAAAGAAGAATCAGAACAAAAGAGAAAAACATCCAGAAAGAAAAAAAATTTAAAAGTGAAAACAGTATAGTTCAATCTGCATTCAGATTCCACAGTTTTTTCCAGATGTGGGGGGCATTTTCCATTGTGAGTCCTTTGGAATTGCCTTGGATGATTGTATTGCTAAGAAGAGCTAAGTCTATCATAGATGATCACACAATATTGCTGTTACTGTAAAATACTGGTTTTAAATTAATAAATAGGATTATGAAGGAAACAAATTATATTGAAATGCAATTTTATATTTATATATACATATATACACAAATATACACACGCACACATGCACACATGCACACATGCACACACATATACACATACAGTTCAAAGAGCCTAGATTAATAATATATGGCTTAGGGGGCGGCTAGGTGGCACAGTGGATAAAGCACCGGCCCTGGATTCAGGAGTACCTGAGTTCAAATCCGGCCTCAGACACTTGACACTTACTAGCTGTGTGACCCTGGGCAAGTCACTTAACCCCCATTGCCCTGAAAAAAATAAAATAAAATAAAATAAAATAATATATGGCTTAGAATAATGCCCTGAATAAGGATAAACTTAGTCTTTGCCATAAGGATTGAACCTGTGATTTCATTGGTATATAGAAACCTACCAGTGCCAAGTCTGTACATTTTCTGTAATTAATAGTTGTAGAGATTTGTCTAAAGCCCTGTTTGGTTATCTGAACTTTTAAGTTGAATATTAACTGATTGGCTTGAATTTTTGAATAATTAACATATACACTAAGTAATTTTAATTAGGGATAGGGATTTGACCTATGCTTTCTTTTGTATTCTCTTGGATCAGAAAACTACCTCTAAGGATGTTTTCTTCTCTGCAACTTAGAGTCTTAGAAAGTTGCCTAGAATGCTGGGTGGATCAGTGACTTGCCCTGGGTCACATAGCTAAAATGTATATATCTTACTTGTAGGTAGTTGTTTCTCCTGTTGAACTCTGAGAAACTTGAGAGTAGGGCCAGTCTTTAGCCTTTTTTTTTTCTTTTCTTTTCTTTTCTTTTCTTTTCTTTTCTTTTCTTTTGTTTTCTTTTCTTTTCTTTTCTTTTCTTTTTTTTTTTTTTTGCAGGGCAATGAGGATTAAGAGACTTGCCCAGGGTCACACAGCTGGTAAGTGTCAAGGGTTTGAGGCTGGATTTGAACTCAAGTCCTCCTGAATCCAGAGCCGGTGCTTTATCCACTGCACCACCTAGCTGCCCCTTTAGCCTTTCTTTATATCCCTAATGCTTAGTACAGGGGCTAGCACATAGTAGCTATTTAATAAATGTTTGTTTATTGACTCTGAGACAGGGCTTGAACCAAGGTTGTCTTGACTCCAAGGCCAGCTTTCTATCCACTGGGCCACAAATCCTTTTGAATGTCACACACATGTTTAGGGGGAAAAAGTTCTTAAATATAGGTTGAAGGGAGGAATAACAGGAAAGACACTGAACTAGAGTTAAAATGAAAACAAAACAAAATAAACAACTAAGGGTTTTAATAGACTATAAGGCTAATACAAATCCATAGTGTGATATGGCAGCTTTAAAACCTAATGTGATGATGAATGCAGAAATATATTTAATGTGATTGTACATATATAAGCTATATCAGATTTCTTGCTTTCTTGGGGAGGGGGAGGGAGAAAAATTTGGAACTAAAAATCTTATGAAAACAAATGTTGAAAACTATCTTTACAGGTAACTGGAAAATAATAAAATACTTTTACGATACAGAAAAAAAGAAAGAAAAAGAAAAAAACCCCTAATGTGAGGGGCACCGCGGTGGCATGAAATGGATAGATCACTGGGCCTGAAGTTAGGAGGACCTGAGTTCAAATGTAACCTCAGACATTTATTAGCTATAAAACCCTGGGCAAGTCACTTAATCCAGATTGTCTCCTGAAAAACAAAGCCTAACTCCGGAGATAATAGCCCCCATTGTACTTTTCATCGTCAGAGTCCTGGATACCATGTTTGAAGGACTGACAAAATCAAGAGAATTTAGAGGGAGTGACCAGCCTGAACTTCAGATCATGACCTGTGAATGTGTGAATGTTTAGAACATGACAGGTATGTTCCAATTCTTTGAAGCACATGGTAACTAGAGAGGAAGTATATAGAGGTCACTGTAGAATCTGGACCTCAGCAGAATGGGGAAGGAGTCAGTTTGCCTTCAGCACTTTCTTGTTTTGCCCTTCTCTTTCTCTCTTTTTTTTTTTCTGTCCTCACTTGTCCAGGCCTGGGTTCTCATGCTCCTCCTTGTCTGCCTAGGGTTCTCACTGATCTTGTCCTGTCCTCTCGGGCAGTGAAAAGTGCTACAGATTTCCTTCTAAATTCCTCTTCTGCTTCCTTCCCCTTCCCCCAAGCAAAACAAGAAAGCCTGACCACACAAAACTATAGCTGTCATGTATCTAATGGGGCCAAAGGTTCTCGATCTTTTTTTTTTTTTGGAGGGGTTTGAGGGTCATAGTACAGTGTTATTCATGGCCTGGAGGAGTCTTGCACAAATTCATGCATTGCAAGAATAATGAGCTTCCTCCCCACCCCAAAAAGAGGGCACATACTTGAAAAACCAGTGCCAGGGAACTGTTTTCTACATCACAATGAAAAAGCTCTGGGCTACCCTAGCCCGGCAATTCAATGCAACAAACATTTATGAAGGGCTTACTATGTGGGAGGCAATAGCATATAGATGCTCAAAAATATTGGAAGTAGATAAACTTATGATACTAACTGACATTTATGTAGGGATTGTACATTTATTAACTTTTTCCATATATTATCTTATTTGATAACCTTTCAGTTCTGACACAGTTGAGGAAAATCAAGGTTCCTAGTACTTAAGTGACTCCTTTAGAGGAACACAGCTAATAAGTATTTTGGAAGGTCATGGAATATAGAACTAGAAATGAACCTTAGAGATCATGTAATCACAGCCCTCATTTTACTTGTGAAGAAGCGGCATTGAAGAGTTTAGGTGACTTGCCTAACCACACAGTTGGTTAGTAGCAGAACAATTTGTATTTTGACCATAAATCCTGTGTCCTTTCTACTGTACCATGTTTTCTGAGATATAAGGGGTGTGGAGGAAGACTAGCCCCTCTAGGGTGAGGGCTTGCTGTGCCCTTTTTGGGGCTTTTCAGGACACCTGATTCCCCCAGCTCTCACCTATGGCTCCAAGAAGCTACAACGTGTGGATTGGCCACAACCCAGTAAACAGGCCAATTGATTAAACTGACAAGCCTCAAACCCGTTGGTGAGTTAGTTTGGGGAATGTCTACCCCAAATATGTGAAGACTTTCCCTGGTGGAATGGGTGGATCAGAACAATTTGTTTCAATGGGCATGAAGGTAGCTGAAGTAGGTGCTAGGGAAGCTTGTTGTTTATCCTTTGTTCTCTAAGAGGACCATGACATCTGAGTGATGTCATGACTTTCAGTGAATTGGATTTTAAGTGAGGAAGGGTGACATAGAAGAGACCAGGGCCATCCATTGCATTCCTGGCAATGATGTGAGTGAGTGAGGACTGCATAAAGCTCTGCCTCACTTAAATCAATTCGTGTGCAAGTCATTATCTGTGAAGTCATTGGTTCTCTTAGAAAACTAAGGACAAACAACACCACTATTCTTTCAGTCATGCTAAAATGTTTGTTTTTTTTAAAGGGGGAAGCTAGGTGGCACAGTGAATAAAGCACCAGCCCTGGATTTAGGAGGAGCTGAATTCAAATGCAGCCTCAGACACTTGACACTTACTAGCTGTGTGACCTTGGGCTAGTCACTTAACCCTCATTGCTCTGCAAAAAAAAAAAAAAAAAAAAAAAGGAATAAACATTTTTATTTATAGTTTTGAGTTCCAATTTTTATCTCTCCTTCCCTTCCTCCCCTCCCCTCCCTGAGGTGGCAAGTAATCACATATGGGTTACACATGTATGATTATGTAAAACATTACCATATTAGTCATTTTGTACAAGAAAACTTGAATGAGGAAAAAAATGAAACAAAGTGAAAAATAACATGCTTCAGTCTGTGTTGAATCAATATCAGTTCTTTCTTTGGAGGTGGATAGTATTTTTCATTGATAGTTCTTTGAGATCATCTTGGTTCATTGTATTGCTGAGAATAGTTAAGTCTTTCACAGTTCTTCATCAAATAATATTGTTGTCTCTGTGTACAATGTTCTCTTGGTTCTGCTCACTTCAATATACATCATTTCATACACATCTTTCTGAAATTCTCCTGATTGTCATTTCTTATAGCATAATAATATTCCATTACCATCATATACCACAGCTTATTTAGCCATTCCCCAATTGATGGGTATTCCTTTGCTTTCCAATTCTTAGGCATCACAAAAAGAGATGCTATAAATATTTTTATACAAATAGGTCTTTTTCTCTTTTGGGGGTTGTCTTTGGGATATAAACCTACATGCTAAAACATTAATAGTTAATAAATAGCTTAATATGGTAGACTTTCTGGGGATATTGCATTTTAACAAGA
Organism: Dromiciops gliroides; assembly: GCF_019393635.1. Lineage (NCBI taxonomy): Eukaryota > Metazoa > Chordata > Mammalia > Microbiotheria > Microbiotheriidae > Dromiciops > Dromiciops gliroides. Next base: position 164,340,931 of record NC_057862.1, on the reverse strand, counting down.
CAGAATTCCTTAATCAAAAAAAAAATGTTTAAAGGTAAGATTTCGGGCCCTAATTTTTTTGGAGAGAGATATTTTCAGGCAGATATTCCTAAAACCATTCCATTTGCATGTAGGCATTTTGGTACTGAAAACAACAAAAATTTTAAAACAACAAAAATTTTGGTACTTGAGATACAGCTGTGGAGTAATCAGTAGGGAATTAAGAGACAGGTCTTGCTTTGGATACTTAATAGATCTGTGATCCTTTAACTTCTTAACTTTAAATCACTAAATCTCTCTGGACCTCAGTTTCCTCATTTGTAAAATCAAAGAGTTGTGTTTAATGGCTTCTCAGGTCTGTTCCAGCTCTAAATCTGTGATGCTATTAAAAAAAAAATCACCTGAAGAAATGAATGAAAAAGTATTTATTAAATGCTTAATTATTTATCAGGCAGTGTGCTGAGAATTCAATTTCAAAAGGGAATGCAATTCCTGCCCTCAGGAAGCTTCTTTACATTTTAATGGGTGAGATAAAAGGAAAGGAAAAAGGAAAGGTAGGGACTGCTAAAGGAGTAGTTTAGTTGTTTAAAAAATTACATGGATGATGGATGAAGGGAGCTTTAGAGGACTAGATACCAAACCCTTTCAAGTAGCAATGGACGCATTGATTTGATTAACCAGGAGGAATTTTTGAGTGTATAGGAACTCAAAGGCATGGTGACAGATGAGTAACACAGACAGGGAATAAAACATAGCCCTAGACAGCTTATTTGTAGAGAGCCATGTGAGCCAGGACATTGGAGGCCCCTGGAAGGAAGTATGGGGTTAAGTTCACTGAGAATGATGACACCACCCTGAAATGAACACTGTATAGAGTAAAGAAACCAGGTTTTTTTTTTTTTTTGAGTCCAGTTCTGCTCATGTGACTTTGAGCAAAGTGCTTGACCTCTCTTGGCCTCAGTTTGTCCATTTATAAAATGGTTGACTTACATAAGATGGTTCATGGAACAAATAATAACTTGCATTGAATAAAATAGCTAACATTTGTATAGCAAAGTTGGGAATTGTGCACTCAAATCCCAGACTTCTGATGCCAAGTCACTTGGTATTGTCACAATGTGTTTGCTATCTGTGTCTCCCTTCCAAAATTATACTCCTAGGATTCTGTTCTATGAATCAAATTTGTCTCCTGCTCCTGGGTACCACACTGAGAAAATTCATTATTTTGTTATCTCAGGGTTGTTCTGGTTTTCAAATTATATTATGAATATAAAATATGACATAACCACAAGCTATTATATTATTACTATTATGTTAATAAGAATAACTGCTATTTCAATAGCACATCAAGTAGGAAAAATCACTTTATATGTCTTTACACATTTGACCCTTGCAATATCCACGAGGTAAGTGCAAAAGGTATTGTTCACATTTTATCCACGAAAAAACTGGGGCTAATTTGCCTGTGGCTATACAGCTGGGGGGAGAGTGTGATATTTAAATCCAGATTTCCTTTGGTCTGTTTAGCACCCAGGTTACTATCCCACAGTACAATGACATCACTTTCTTCTTTATATACACAGAAGAGTTTCCCAGATGAAACCTCTTTTATAAAACAGATGTTCTTGTATTTCAGTACTTTCTCTTGCAGCCATTGACTCCTGACATTGCAAAAAATGTTTAACAGGGCTATGAAATATGGTGGAAAGGGTTCTGAACCAAGTATCTGGAGAGGACTGGGTATGAATCATGCCTCTAACACCAGTTGTGTGGCTATGGACATTGATGAAGCAGAAATAATTATACCTGTAGTATTGGTCTCACGTGGTTTTCATAAGGATAAAATAAAATAATGTAAAAAAGCACATTAACTATTGTAAATTGCTCTGCATACAGGCTATGCAACAGCTAGGTGGCATAGTAGATCGAGCACTGGCCCTGAATTAAAATCTGATCTCAGACACTTACTAGCTGTGTGACCCTGGGCAAGTCACTTAATCCCAATTTCCTTAAACATCCAGGGCCATTTTCAGTCACGCTGATATAAATCCTGCCACCGGACCCAGATGGCTCCAGAAGAGAAAGTGAGGCTGGTGACTTTGCATAGCCCTTGTTCACTTAAATCCAATTCATTGCAAGTCATGATATCTGTGATGGTCCTTTTAAAGAATGAAGGACAAACAACAGCAACAGCAGCAACCACTACCATCACCTCTACAGGGTATTCCAAAAGTTTTAGGGCAATTTTAAAAGCACACTAAGATTTTTGGAATATCTTGTATAACTTTTAATTATATAAGATAAAATAATATTTTAGTATTTTATTCTATTATTTGTAAACATATTTTATTCTGTACTAAGAAATAAACATTGCTATAACATAATAGAATAGGGGCAAAAAGATGATTGCACAAGAAACTGCAAATCTATTTGGTTTAAAGCTGTTGACAAGGCCTATAATGGCCAAATCTCCAGGTCAAATTTATAGAATTCATAGATATGTATATATGTGTATATTTATAGATATATATAATCTGAGGTATATATATGTGTATATGTATTGTGACACTTGAGATATATATATATATATATATATATATATATATATATGTCTCGGTGTCTTTGTTTTCAAAATGGCTATGAGGGCAGAACTTGGAGCAATGGGTGGAAATTTCAGGTAGGTAGCTTTTGACTACATTGAAGAAGAAACACTGCAAAAAAGTGGATATCCGTAAGTGAAACGGGCTGCCTAAAATAGTCATAGATATCCCCTCTCCCTAAAGATCTCTGAGTCAAGGCTGATGACTGCTTTCTGGGGAAATTGTAGAGGAATTTCTCAGTCAGATATAAGTTGTTCTGCATAGCCCATGATGTCCCTGCCAATTAAATAATTCAATTAACACAGGAGGGAGTGACAGCCTAGACAATTACTCTCCTCTGCTTTAAAGTGAATGTCAAGATGATACATACACTCTGATACCTTAACCAGATGAGAACATATATCTTTAGAATCAAACTAGCATACAGTAGACTAAGCACAGAAAAGGCACTTAACCAATTTAGATATTTTTGAAAGCTATTGGATAAAGTGGCGATTCATTGTACAGGAAGCTTGTCCATATGGGTTCAGGAAATTTGGTCACCTCCTGTTGGTTATGGATGAAATAGAGAATCTAGAATTTAAGCAGCAGAGGACAGGGATGAAAGGAGAGGGAGAGGGAGGGGGGGCAGGGGTGGGGAGGGGGGGATGGAGTGAAGGGAGAATGAGAGACAGCCAAAGCCCTGAGAAAAATTTGCTTGTGAAGGGAGAAGAACTTTGGCATCAGCCTCAGTCTTGGCCTCCCATTTCCCCACCTTTACCAGAAGAGGACTTTGCAAACTTTGGAGGACTATAATATCTGGACTTTTGCATCAGCATCCTAGTAGTGTTCCTGGATCAGTTAACAGAATTGCTTGCATTTGGAGCTGAAGGGAGACTGGATGCAATGAGGGAGTACATATTTAGGGCTCCACAAAGCCCAGTAGAGAACTATATAATATCTTAAGGGAACATAGAGGACTGCAGCAAAATGACTTATAGGAGATATGAGTTGCCCCCTTTCTTGCACCTGATGGCTAAGCTTGAGTCCACTTTCTCAAGGACTTAGTTTATACTGGTGAATGAAGGTGTAACAGATTTGGGGGGAGAGGTTTTATGCCAAGTATGTCATCAAAGTAAACTCCAAAGTAAATATCATTTCTGAAAACTAATCAAATATAACAGCATAATTGATATTAACCCATAATAATGGGGGAGAAGTATGTAAGTTAGGGTTTATGAACTCTCATTTTAGAAAGACCCTGTTACCTCAAGGGTAAGGGAGGTGTAGTTGCCTTACTCTGGGTACTCAACCTGCTTGTAAGAGTAGGCTTTGGTAAAGTGAGCCCAGAGAATGTACTACACTGTTAATATTTGTGTTGCATTGAAAGTTGAGCACTTTTAAGATTTTTAAATGCTATACAAAGGTGACACAATAATTATTTATTAATTGCTTTATCACTTGTGCCTTGTATACAGGCAGGAAAACTATAAAGTCTTTGACCAAAGGACATAGTAAAGTGGAGAGAATGCAGAAGCTGGAGTCAAAGACTGGGTTCAAATCCTAATTCTTAACTACTACCTGTACGATCTTAGGCAAAATACTCCTCTCTTGGCCTCGGTTTCTTTGCCTGTAAAGTGTTATTAGATGAGATGAGTTTAGACTCTTTTGAGATAAAGCATATGCTTCTAATGAGCCTGTTTCAGATAGAATTCTGCCTTACAGAATTATGAACCTGCTTTGTCTTTTTTTAATGTTGTCAACTGTACCTGCTCCTAGAAGAAAAAGCAGGTTATCTCTAAATTGAGTGAAAGAGAAGATGCTTCTTTTTAGTCTTCCAGGCAGAACTCCAACGTAGCCAAGGGAAGGAAAGGAGGTTGTGCTTTTCAACTGTCTCATCAGAGACTGTAATTATTGTATCAATTATTACTGCGTTATGTTCCTGGAAGTGTTGAACTAGAAGGTAGACTTTACTACAGGCTTGCAGCTGGCAGGTTCTTTATCACTGAATCATTATAGTACAAAGTACCAACTGTAATTGTGTATAGATATGTTCATGCTTGGTCAGAGAATTGCAATTAACCACCCCTCCCCCTTTCCCTTGTGGAATTGTGTTCCAGGATATGCCCACATATTTGCCCATATATTCCCAATCTCCACATCCTACTCCCATCCCAAGAGAGAATTTGTCAGTCTGCTCTTTAAGTAGCTCAGGTTCTCTAAATGTAAACTATCATAAATCTCTTTGAGTTATAGCATAAAGGATGGAGGGTAAGCCTGGGACTCAGGAAAACTGGGGTTCAATGCTAGTCTAACCCGTACTAGCTGTGTGACCCAGTGAGTCATTTAATGCCTGAGGCCACTTTCTGAAACTATAAGTCACAGATGAGTTGCTAGTCTGTATTGGTGGAAGGAGTTCCATACCTGGAGTTCCTAGCTGATGTATTTCCAGGGACTTCCCTCTCCCTCAATAGCTGTCCTTACCCATAACAGAGTGGGTCAAGAAGGCTTGCTGGAAAGGCTCATCTGACTAAAACAAATGAATCACAAACTTTCCAAGTGTCCTAGTGTCTACCTGAAATTCCCTAATTGAGTCAGATTTATTCCATTGCTTTCTTTTTCCTCCTGGTCAGTACCTTAAACTGATTCACAACAAGAAATTTGTTAGTGCAGATCATGAGATGCTTTATTCTCCTGAGGCAGCAAGAGCAGCCTGACAGGTAGGAGAAGGTGAAAGCCTAAGGAAGGAAGTAGACAGGTCTAGAAAGGAGTTGAGAGGCACTAAAAACAAACTTCATTAACTTCACAATTTAGCTTACAGCCAGATCCTGCTAAAATTCATGCATGCTATGACTTGTCTAAAGCATAGAAACTATTTTCTTTCCTTCCTTCCCTCCCTCCCTCCCTCCTCCTCTCCCTCCCCCTCTCTCTCCCTCCCCCTCTCTCTCCCTCCCCCTCTCTCTCCCTCCCCCTCTCTCCCTCCCCCTCTCTCTCCCTCCCTCCCCCTCTCTCTCCCTCTCCCTCTCCCTCTCCCTCTCCCTCTCCCTCTCCCTCTCCCTCTCCCTCTCCCTCTCCCTCTCCCTCTCCCTCTCCCTCTCCCTCTCCCTCTCCCTCTCCCTGTCCCTCTCCCTCTCCCTCTCCCTCTCCCTCTCCCTCTCCCTCTCCCTCTCCCTCTCCCTCTCCCTCTCCCTCTCCCTCTCCCTCTCCCTCTCTCTCTACCTCCCTCCCTCTCTCTCCCCCACCCACCCTCCCTCTCTCTCCCTCTCCCTCCCATCCTCTTTTTCTCCCTCTTTCTTCTAAAGAGGGCATTGTTGGGCTCTGTGGGTTCAAAAAAGTAGAATTTTTTAACCTAGGAAATGTCAGGAAAAAGATGGAAACATTTACTAATTTGTATAAAATAATTGAATACTCCGAAGAGATTTTTTTGATGCAGGTTATTCAAATCCAGACATTTTCAAGGTTTGTGATTCACTGAGTAGTTGATACATGTAACGTAAAACTTTTGTTCAGAACAGGGGGAAAAAACACGAAAAACCAAAGCTGTGATGAATAAACTATACAGATACAAATGGATTAAATGGCTTACAGTCTAGCAATCTTATTTGATAGAAATTGGAATAATAAAATATCTTCAATGTTGAAAAAAGGGCTGTGTTTTTAGAAGCTTATGAATCTAGGGTTTGGCTCTTCAAAATAGTGAATACATTCAGTTTGTTTTTATTTTTTTCTTAATGTTGGTATTGTCCAGCTCTGTTCTTATGCACAACTCATAAGAGGTTTTACTTCAGTAAAGGTATTTAGATACATAGCACAAAGTTAGGCCTGGAGGTAAATGGGTTTTTCTTTACATAAATACACACATTTTGATTTTCCCTGTTTTTGAAACATCATTCACTTCCTACTGGCCTCTCTTCATCTTCTTCACGTTGTCATTTTTCAGTCATGTCTTTGTGACCCCATTTGGGGTTTTCTTGGGAGAAATACTGGAGTAGTTTGCCATTTCCTTCTCCAGCTTATTTTGTAGATGAGGAAACTGAAGCAAACAGGGTTAAATGACTTGTCCAGGGTCACATAGGTAGTCAGTGTCTTAAGCCAGATTTGAACTCAGGAAGATGAATCTTCCTGAACCTAAGCTTGGAGTTCTATCCACTGCACCACCTAGCTGTCACTAAGAACCCTCCCTTGTACCAAGGAAGTATAAACAAAACAATACATTGGCATCTTCTGACAAGAGGGACATCATTATTATTTCCTATAGTCTACCAGCTTTCTCTCAAGGCAAGGGAGGCCTATGTCATTGTCAGTTCTCTGACGTTGACTTATGACTACATTGATCATTGATGATTTCCAGTGTTGCTTGTAAATTGTTGTCTTAGCTTATCTTTCTATGCATCAATAAATGGTGCCAGGATTCCTAATCTGGGGCCCAAGGACCCTCAAATGGTCTGTGGATAGATTACAGGGAAATTGGATTAGAAAAAAAATTAGAAAAATTAGAAAAATTAGAAAAAAATTAGAAAAAAATTAGAAAAAATTAGAAAAAACAATTCATCTTTATTTCCCCCATCCACTGGAAGTTTCATGTTTCCTTTAGTTATTTAAAAACATTATTGTGAGAAGGGATCCACCTGAGTGCCCCCCTCAGAAGTCCATGATGCAGAAAAAAATGTCAAGAATCTGTAATTAATACAAATACTACTCTTTCCTGTTCTCATTCCTTCCAAAGCCCCAGAGACACCATTAGTGGCAGTTCTGAAGTTCATTGTCCCAAGAGAACAAAGACAGGAGATGTAGCCTTGTGTGTCCAGTAGTGTCTGCCAAACCCACAGAAAATACAAAATATATAAGGATAGAAAGCTGGTATTTCCCAGTACTTCCTTGGCTATGTCAGCAATCCCAGATACTTTTATACACAGACTGCTCTGCTCTTTGTTTTATCTCTGCAGAATAGAGGTGGGATAATTAAAAAAAAAACAACTGCCTCCTAACTGCTTAGGGTCCTGCATTAATACTAAATAGGTAATTACCTCCTTCCTCAGGACTGGAAGTCTTAGCGGGTGTTCTAGCCAAGTGACAGCCTCTTTCTGCTTCCACTCTTCCCAGGCCATACAGCGATGTTGTTACCCTTCCTATCTGCTGCTGACAGAAATTCCATATAGGTCATTTTTACTGTTTTTTTCCCAAGTCAGCAATGCAGTAAGAAACAGCTTTTAAAACACTGGCCTCCTGAATGAAGCTGAGTTATGACATCTCAAAATTGCAGGTAAAATAATGTTTTATTTGGAAGGGAAATTAGAGATCATCTAATCTAAATAGCTTATTTTACAGGTAAAGAAACTTAGGCCAAGGGAGATATATGACTTTCACAAGGTCACACAACTATTTGGTAGCAAACTTATTACTCTTAACAGCTATCCATCACTCTTTACTATTCTCTCTCTTTTTTAAAAAAAACAGAACATTCCTTTAAAGAAAATTGAGGGGGCAGCTAGATGGCACAGTGGTTAAAGCACTGGCCCTGGATTCAGGAGTACCTGAGTTCAAAGCCGGCCTCAGACACTTGACACTTACTAGCTGTGTGACCCTGGGCAAGTCACTTAACCCCCATTGCCCCGCAAAAAAAAAAAAGAAAAAAAAATTGAGTTCCAAATCCTCTTACTAAGTTCAGCCCCTTCCCAACCCATTAAGAAGGTGAGCAATGTGATATCAATTACATATGCAAAATCATGCAAAATATATTTTCATATTAGCCATATTGCAAAAAATCAAGGAAAATAAAGAAAGCAAATATATATATATATATATATATATATATATATATAGTTTGGTTTGCACTCAGAATTCATCAGCTCTCTCTCTCTCTCTCTGGAGGTAGGTAGTAGCATTTTTCATCATGAGTCAGAATAGTCTTGAATCTTTGTATTGATCAGAGTAGCTAAGTCTTTCACAATTGATCATCATTATAATATTGCTGTTTTTGTGTTCAGTGATCTGCTTTCTTTGTTATTGTTGAGTCATTTTGCACTTGTGTCCAACTCTTTGTGACCCCATTTGGGATTTTCTTGGCAAAGATACTGGAGTGATTTGCCATTTTTTTTTTCTGAAACCATCTCCTTTGCCGTTCCATCACAATTATATACCACAACTTGTTCGGCCATTCCCCAGTTGATGGGCATCCCCTTGATTTCCAATTCTTTGCCTCCACAAAAAGAGCTGCTATAAATATATATATTTTTTTAACATATGGGTCCTTTTGCTTTTCCTTTCATCTCTTTGGGAGACAGACCTAGTTACATTACTATTCTTAACTTCCATAGATAGGAAAGGGCGGGGAGCATTCTCAGTATTTTAAAGTAAGGAAATCCTAAGAGCTATTGGTTGCTATACATCTTACCTGGGTCTAAATATGTGATGTTAGGCAGGGGTTCTTAATATAGAGTTTATGAACTCTTTTTTAAAGGGGTTCTTAGGCTTCACCAGCCTGACACTGGATTCCATGACAACCAAAAACTGGTTAAAAGACTCTTCTCTAAGTCATTTCTTCATCAAAACTGTTCATTTGATTTAGAGAAGAGTCTTACATTATGATTGAGTTTAACTACTGTGGTCCAGCATACTTTGGCAAGAAAGGTCTGGTAGAGATCCTATTTAATCAGTGTAAAAATTAAAGATATAATGTATCTTAGTTAAGCAAAAATTTTTCCACTTAGAAGTATTTCCCCCAGTTACACATAAATATAGTTTTCAACATTCATTTTTGCAAGATTTAGAGTTCCAAAATTTTCTCTCACCCTCCCTTCCTCCCCTCCAGAAGCTAACAAGCAATTGGATATAGGTTATACAGTACAATCATGTTAAACATTTTTCCACATTATTCAAGTTGTGAAAGAAAAATCAGAACAAAAGGGAAAAACCATGAGAAAGAAAAAGCAACAAAAAGTGAAAATAGTATGCCTCAATCTTCATTCAGACTCCATGGTTCTTTCTCTGGATGTGGAGAACATTTTCCATCATGGGTCCTTTAGAATTGTCTTGGATCATTGTGTTGCTGAGAAGAGCTAAGTTTATCATAGTTGATCATTGCACAATGTTGCTGTTACTGTGTAGAATGCTAAGCAAAAGTTGAAACCTATCCTTGCAAATCTGAACAGATTAGTTAAATGATAATCTCATGCTCAACAGTGTGAATTGAGAGAAGGTTAGTGAGTGATAGAAGATTCTGGTAGTAAAACATCTAGTGGGTTGTGCAATTTGAAGATGTTTACTAAAAGCATTATTTTAATATTTAATGATTTCCTAAGTTTACAATAAAGGAAAAAGGAATAAGAGCATTCAATAGTTTTCATTGACATTTCTCCAAATGTTGTACTTTCATTGCATTTTAAGGTATCACCATCTCTGATATCCTTCCCCTATCTCTAATTTACACTCAGAGGTCAGGTTCCCTGAAGTATGATTATGGCAGGTTAAATATATTCTGTGGCCTCATAGTCCTATAACGATCTCATGAGCCCCCATTGGTGTGTTTTGCTTAACTCCAGTTAGCCAAAGTACATAATTGGCTTAAAGTAAAGGCATCTACAAAAATGATATAGTAAGAACAGTAGCAATAAAGCATCTACCACATAAACTTGGGGTAAGCTCTCCTACAGATTTCCACAGTATTGATGGAAATAGTAGTAGATAAAAGTTTACAAGCAGAGAGGTACACATGTATGGAACACATGTGGCTAAGTCACATGTCAGGTTAAGTAGCTCATGTTTCTGATGCTGAAGGGGTACAGAGGCATTGATACTGTTTCCCTGTTCCCTTTGACTTTGGTCTTGTAGTATTTGCAGAATGCCATTTTACAGCTTAGCTATAGTCACCACCACTTCTAGGTTTTAATTTAAATGATAGCCCAGACTAGGGTACTGCTAAATTCTTTCAAAAAAGAGATGCTACTGGGGGCAGCTAGGTGGTACAGTGGATAAGCACTAGCCCTGGATTCAGGAGGACCAGGGTTCAAATCTGGCCTCAAACTCTTGACATTTATTAGCTATGTGACCCTGGGCAAATCACTTAAACCTGAGAGAGAGAGAGAGAGAGAGAGAGAGAGAGAGAGAGAGAGAGAGAGAGAGAGTGAGAGAGCGCGCACAAGCATACCTTTATTTGCAGCTCCCCCTCTACAGCACAAATTATGTCAAAGTTGACTCTTCCAACTTTTGGACTCTTTCAAAGAAGATCCACATCTCGGGGTAATTCTGCACTCTGACAATTTTCAACCTAGTTTCCTAATCCTTTCATAAGCAAATGGAGAAGTTAAATTCTGAAAGGGGAATGCTGCAACAATGTGCAAATTAGGACACTGAGAAGCGTGCAACTTTACATCACATTTTTATAACTTTTTTTTTATAACTTTTAAAATAATTTTATCAAGGGGATTTGGTGGATATGATTGATCAGGAATCCCTTGATTGCTTCCTTCCCCACTACACTTAAGGTTTTTCTAAAATTGTATCAGTATTTTAATCTCCTATGTAGGTTGATTGTAACATTGAGTCTAAATGTTATATTAGAGGGGCAGCTAGATGGCGCAGTGGATAAAACACTGACCTTGGATTCAGAAGGACCTGAGTTCAAATCCGACCTTAGACACTTGACACTTACTAGCTGTGTGACCCTGGGCAAGTCACTTAACTCTCATTGCCTTGCAAAAAAACCCAAAAAACAAAAACAGATAGGTAAATGTATTATAAGAAAATGAGAAGGGCAACAGAATGCAATGGTGGATGTGGTAGCACTGTGTGTTTTTTGAGTCAAACATATCACCAGTGTGGGCCTGAAGAGGCCTGCATATCTGATCTGAGGCCTCTCTAGATGAATTCATAGAAGCTCACCAGTAGCTTCACTGAAGAGTAATGAACTCTTTGGTGACAATGACTAGGAAGATAGCACAAAAAGGCATGAAAGGGTTGTGATCTTTATTAGTGAAGGGGTTAGACTATATCTCTCAATAGAATTTAAATTCCTTGAGGACAAGGACTGATTATTTGTTTGTTTGATCTTCATATTCCTAATGCCTTGCGTGCACACACACACACACACACACACACATTTGCGAGGCAAGGGGGTTAAGTGACTTGCCTAGGGTCACACAGCTAGTAAATGTCAAGTGTCTGAGGCCAAATTTGAACTCAGGTCCTCCTGAATCCAGGGCCGGTGTTTTATCCACTGCACCACCTAGCTGCCCCCTATAGATTCTTTATGTACCTCTTGCACCAAGGACCCACATTAATGAAATCACGGAGCCATAGAAATATTATGCTGTTCACCAACTGTATCTTGGTGACCTTCCACTTGACTTAATCACCTTTTCTTATTGAGGAAGATAATCTTTAAAAATATTTGGTATTTAGAAACAGGACAACATTATATACACAGTAACAGCAACATTGTGTAATTATCAACTATGATAGACTTAGCTCTTCTCAGCAACACAATGATCCAAGACAATTCTAAAGGACCCATGATGGAAAATGCCCTTCACATTCAGAAAAAGAACTATAGAATCTGAATGAAGATTGAGACATACTCTTGTCACTTGTTTTTTCTTTCTCATGGTTTTCCCTTTTGTTCTGATGATTTTTTTTTTTTTGTGAGGCAATTGGTGTTAAGTGACTTGCCCAGTGTCACACAGCTGGTAAGTGTCAAGCATCTGAGGTCAAATTTGAACTCAGGTCCTCCTGACTCCAGGGCCAGTGCTCTATCCACTGCGCCACCTAGCTGCTCCTGTTGTGATTATTTTTTCACAGCATGACTAATGTGGAAAAATGTTTAACAGGATTGTATTGTATAACCTCTATCAGATTGCTTACCCTCTTAGGGAGGGAAGGAAGAAAGGGAGAAAAATTTGGAACTCAAAATCTTACAAAAATGAATGTTGAAAATTACATGTGATTGGGGAAAAATAAAATGCTATTAAGTGAATAAGATAAAAAAGAAAGGTAAAAATATTTTTGCTGTTGCTTTTGGTGAGCATTCACAACCATGGCAACCTTCTTCCTTTAGCATCTTAAAAATAATAATTGCAAGCATTTATACAAGGTGTCCCTAAGGTCTTAATGCAGTTTTAAGTTTTGATAGTATAAAATTGCACTACGATATAGGGGACCTCCTGTATATGGAGTTAAGGGTTAAGAACTTTACATATGTTATTTCATTTAATAATTACAACAATATTTTGATGTGAGTGTTATCTCCTTTTTACAAGTGAAAGAGATAAAGGGCCTTGTCATAGGCCACACAATTAGAGTCTGAGGAAGGATTCACACTCAGGATTAAATCCTGCACCTAAAGATATTACAGAATCCAGTATGATTAAGGTATATGTATTTTTTTTTTTGAGTTTCTGCAGTAGCAGTGATAGATTTTCTTGTATTCATCCTTATTCTTTTTTTGTAGGATCCCTCATGGGAACAAATGTTAAAAGGTTTATGAGGGGGCAGCTAGGTGGCACAGTGGATAAAGCACTGGCCCTGGATTCAGGAGCACCTGAGTTCAAATCCAACTTCAGACACTTGACACTTACTAGCTATGTGACCCTGGACAAGTTACTTAACCTTTATTATCCTGCAAAAAAGAAAAAAAAGATTTATGAAATAGCCCCAAATGAAGGGTATCAGCTCTGACCATGTACCTATGAAAACTCTTTCATTCACATAGGGACTGAGCCAGTGACTTTGGTCTTTCTCTCAAACTCCCTGTTTATGTTCTCCAAGCAGATGATCATATACATGATACATTTATGTTTATGTGATTCAAATTTTGTTGCTAAATGCCTTAAGTGACATAAAGCTTCATGTATCAGGATCATTTCAGATTATGACTTTTGAGGTTGAGTGAAAGGGTGGCATGATATTGACATAATTATTTACGTAATTTCATTTGAGCCTCACAATAACCCCGTGAGATGGGCTACACGTTTTACAATCAGGAAACAGGTTCAGAGATGTCAAGCAAATTGCCCATGTTTACTCAATACTAAGTGTCAAAGGCAGTATTCGAACACAGATGTCTCCTGATTCCAGGTCCACCCATCTTCTGCATGACAATGACTATGTTGCATTTCAACTATTTGGCATTAAGACCCTGACAGCTCATAATCCAGAGATGAATTTAGATTGAATGGTCCTAATTTTCTGTCTTTGAAAACTCACATGTAACAGTAAAAATGTTGACCTACAATTTCATCACAAGCATTTGCTTTGAAACCAGCTTAAAGGTATTATTTATTATAGAAATGCATCAGGCAAGCTTTTTCAAGCTGTACCATATGGTTTATTCCCTGACATTTGTCCCCCTTGGGTATCTGTTTACACAGAGCTAGACAAATAGCTGGCTATTTTAGGTGAAGTCATAATTTTTACCTCAATTATCTTGATATGTCATTCCTCCATTACATTTTTTCATGGAAACACATACAGTTAATGATCTGGGTGGGTGATGGGTTCCTTGGAATAGGACCTGGAGTGCTTCAAAATGAGATTTAAATTTGCAAAAGTTTGCTATATCCACTTTTCTGAACTTTTATTTCTTCTTTTTCTTTTTTTTTTTCCAGGGCAATGGGGGTTAAGTGACTTGCCCAGGGTCACACAGCTAGTAAGTGTCTGAGGCTGGGTTTGAACTCAGGTCCTCCTGAATCCAAGGCTGGTGTCTTATCCACTTCGCCACCTAGCCGCCCCTTGAACTTTTATTTCTTAAAACTAGTTGTTGGATTCTGCTACAAAGATTACTTTGACATGATATTCTTTGGACCAGTCCCAACTCATCAACTAATAAAATGACATCTCTGAGAAACCTTGGTATTCTTTTATCCAAACTATAATTGGGCCAGAACACATCCAATCTAATCTAAACATAGACAAATGAAAAAAAATAATCCTGCCTTTAAGGATGTTTGCATTTTCTTGGGTTGATTGAAAATGTTTACAGATAAGTCAGTATGCACATAATTTAAAATGGAAGAAAGTCTAGCAAGTAGAGGGATCAAGCTGATGGTGCGGGTTAGTGGGCATTGGGGAGCATGCAAATGAGGCGGCACAACATTGTCTTTGGTACTCCAGAGAAAGTTAGTGGTGTCATCCAGAGAGGGGAAAATAAATGTCAGAATTTACCAGTATCAATCAATTAATCAATAAGCAATTATTAACATCCACTTTCTCTTCAGTGCTATGCTATGAATGGGAAGCAAGCAGATATCCCTGCTTTTCAGATACATGATAACTAATAAAATGAATCAAAGTTTTTGTAAAGCTCGTTACAAAACTCCCCATTAAAAGATTTATGAAATAGCAGGCCCAAACTGAAGGGTATCAATAGTTGATACAAATTTACAGTAATTGTAGATGTTCTACTACTTATGACTGTGTGTAGCCATAGGATTCAAATCAGATTTTCACCAGATAAATTCTTCTCCACAAAACCAAGTCCTTTGGGGAATTTTAATGACTATAGGTAAGTAGGCAAAATTTCTTCTTTCTGTCAGTGACATGTTTTATTAACAATCAGATGTTATTTAGCACTAACAGTTTCAGTACTTTTTTGAGAAGTAAATAACTTCCATTGTGAAATATGTTGGTGGTTATTACCAGAAGTTTTATTAGCAAAACCAAAAAGTCCCTTTATTAAAATACAGAAATTGTTTTTGAAGAATTTACTTCCTAGGTCTCTTTGTGTTTATTTCCCAATGTGGGGAAATTTAAACTTTTTTTTGATAACCCTTTGTATCACAATTGGAACTTGATCATTATATTCTCTTGGATTTCAGATCTTCAGCCTCATAGTCATGTGTAAGTCATAGGGTCTGCTTATGAAAGGATCTTGTTATCTTTGTTGATTTGTTTTGCATTTCCATCGTAGGTTATATGAACTAAATCCTGAGGTAGCAAATTAATAAAGAGGTAGGATGGTTTAGGAAATAAGAGGGCCAGCCTTAGAGCACAGAAGACTTGGATTTAGGTCCAGTCTCTAACATGCTAGCTCTGGGACCATAAGCAAGTCACTTAATCTCTCACTGCCCCAGGTAAATCTGAAGGTTGGTGGACCCCTGAGGAACCCATGAATTGATTTCAGGGACATCTGTGAACTTCAATAGAAAAAAATACATCTTTAATTTCTAAGACTCATTGGTTTCATTTTGAATCCTATATATCTTTATGCATTTAAAAACATTATTCTCAGAAAGGCTTTACCAGACTGCCAGAGGTGTCCATAATGCAAAAAAAAAAAAAGATTAAGAACTGATCGAAAACTATATTTTAATTATGAATTGCCAATAAGTATTAGTATGGGGATTTTCCAGAATAAGAGCTATCTAAATTGATTAAATTACAAGTCTGGACAGAAAAATGAATAAATCAAATTTGAAAAATATTGATTAAAGACCTACTGGAGGTGTTTCCATCCTATACATATTAAGATATCTAATTGAATGTATCTATGAAGGATGTACATAAAGATTTCTTCAATAATTTGAAGATAAGTAATTTTATAGGTATAATAACATCTCCCAATCCCCAACTCCTATGCAAATGACAACAATAGTACAGATAACTTGGATGGCCTCTGTGAGTTGCTGTGGCCAAGCCATTCATCACCTCTCACATCATGGTCATGAACCTTCCTGAATTTATCTGGGCTGGTGCTTGGACAACATATGTAGTCCATCCATCAAAAGGATTTTACCTGAATCCTTTATAGCTTTTATCTACGATCTTCAGAGCTTGTATTCTTTGTAGTCTTTTGGAATTATTTCCAAGAGCCCATAGTCACTTCTATGACCTTTTGAGGCATCTAATTATTAGTTTAATGAAGGTTACCAAAAAACGTGTGGACCAAAACCCATTCACAATGAAATGACATGGAGGTTGTGACCTGCATCAATGGAGGGAATAAGCACATTGATACATTCATGGAATCCATCTAAATACTTGGGGGCAAAGTGTTACTGATATCCAGAGCTATGTTGTGGCCAGATAACACATCTGCCCTTTGTCTACATTCATAATTTTACAGTATCATCTATGTAGATCTAGAAGGGACCATCTCAAAGGCCTTGTAGTCCAACCCCCTCATTTAGAAATGAGGAAACTGAAACTTAGAAAATATAAATGACTTGCCTCAGGTCACATAAAGTAATAAGACTCATAGGGGGGATTTGACTCATGTCCTTGGTTCTAAATTTAGCACTCTTTCTACTGTACCATGTCAGGTACAGTGTTTATTGAAAGGGCTCTCTTTCATTAATGATACTGGGTGTTCCAAAAGTCTTCGTGCACTTTTAAGCTTTAGTAGTTTAAATGATTATCAAATTTATTTAAATTTGTAATATATTAAGTGATATTATTTAAAACTATTAAAACATTTAAGATTTGTTAGCTCTTTGTTTTTTCCAACTCTTTGTGACCTCATTTGGGGTTTTCTAGGCAAAGATAGTGGAGTGGTTTGCCATTTCCTTCTCCAACTCACCTCACAGATGAGGAAACTGAGGCAAACGGGGTTAAGTGATTTGTCCAGGGTCACAGAGCTAGTAAGTGTCTGAGGTGGGATTTGGACACAGGAAGATGAGTTTTTCCCAACTCTGGGCCTGGCATTCTATCTATTGCCCCACTCAGCTGTCCCTTAGCTTAATACTGAAGATTTTAGAACACCCTATATACTTAAAGATAGAAGCCAATTTGGTTATATGGAAGTTGACCATAATTTTTTATTTCCAAAAGTTGAGGTTTGAATAGATCTAATAGGTCCACCATCTTCCTGCTGTTGTGATTGTGCTGCTGCTCCCAGCAGCCACAGCCAAGGGGCAGCAGAGGTTCCCCTAGTATTCTGCTTAAGTGGCTGCCAGAAGTGGAGAACACACCAGTTCAAATTCTGACCCCCTGTTGCTGCTTGTTAGACCATAAGGAGCTGCTTTAGCACATTAGCAATTGCTTAAGTAGCAGGCCAAGGTAGGTTCTGCTGCTGTTGGGTTTAGGTGCTGCTGAGAACAAGATTGGGTAGGGCTACCTGGCATTTAAATCGATCTCAATTTAGGAGATTTTGTTTTTAACTGTTAAAGGTTTCTCTCTCTCTCTCTCTCTCTCTCTCTCTCTCTCTCTCTCTCTCTCTCTCTCTCTAATTTTTGACATATAGTTTGCACAGTTTGGCTTATGGATTACTGTGAGTTGGAAAAAAAAACCACACACCCACAACAAACCTATGACATGATCGACCTATCAAAAGTTAGCTAGCAACACCTTGGTTTGATTACATAATGAATACTCTTTGGGTAATTGCTCTTTTCAAGGGAAATACAAAAGTAATTCCACTAAAAGTCTAATGATTTATGTGAAATAGGTGAAATGGAGTTTATTTTAACCCCGGAAGGAGAGATTTATTTATCTTTGAATATTCTCGCTATTGTCTGATACTTAGTTGGATTTCTGTACCCTGAAGTATGGTTAGATTTCCCAAACACTGAGAAATATAGTATTTTTCTCCACCCCCACACCCAACCCTTTAGACTAGAGCCAGGGTTTAAATGTGTACCAGAGAGACTTTAAGCTCTATTATAAAAACTAATATATTGTTTTTGCTTTGACTGAATGGGGAAGAAGTCTGGGTAATATGTTTTGTTGTTGTAAGGTGGGAGAGATGGATGACTTTTCCTGGCCAGATATGAGTGGGGCTGGGAAGGGGAACAATGCTAGTGTCATGTGAGAACTTCTTTTTCTTTTCTTTTCTTTTCTTTTCTTTTCTTCTCTTTTCTTCTCTTTTCTTTTCTTTTCTTTTCTTTTCTTTTCTTCTCTTCTCTTCTCTTCTCTTCTCTTCTCTTCTCTTCTCTTCTCTTCTCTTCTCTTCTCTTCTCTTCTCTTCTCTTCTCTTCTCTTCTCTTCTCTTCTCTTCTCTTCTCTTCTCTTTTCCTTCTTTTTTTTTTTGACTTGAGGAAGAAATCACAGAATTCCTAAGTTTTGGCACGGATTCGTAGTTTAAAATACATGTTTCCTATTCGTTTCCCCATTTGCTTGGGTAATTTTTAAACTTAGTAGTCTGGAAAACATGATGAAAGGGTCCCTTAGAATATGTACCAGCAAGATCCCTAGGGATGGGACTTCAGTACCTCCTTTCCCAGACCCTCAGTGTTATCAGCTGCTTCTCAGGGACAATAATTGGAAAATGTACCTCATTTAAATGCATTGTACTTCCCCCCCTCCTCCCCCGGTGAAATGAAAGCCCCGTTAAATTCAGAACGGTGATCATTAAATTATCCACCAGCCCCATTACCGAAATGACCAACTGCTGATGCGACTAAGTAGAAACCGGTAGAGACCACTGCCACCATTGGGGTTATGGGACAGAAAGGTTAGGTTACCAGTGGCCCTAGCAACGGATCTTCCCACCTCAGATGCGAAGCTATGTTCTTCCTCGCCCCCGCCAAGTTATCTGCATGGTGACCAAGGATAACACCTGCCAAAGCTTGGTACCTGCATCACTTGTGATAATCACACAGAGAGAAGGACTTTTTTTTTTTTTAAATTTCTTAGTCTCTCTCCCTGGGTCTGTGTGTGCAGCAGCAGCAGTAGCAGCAGCAGAAGCAGCAGCAGCAGCAGCCACCACTGCCGCGCTGTTAGCTTTCCAGAGGAGGGCTAGGGCGAATGCAGTCAGTGCTGCATTCAGAAGCAGTGGCGGGGGAACAGTGATGTGTGAAGTTGCCAGCCCACAGCGCACCAAGAGCCTTCTGCTACTCAGTTGTTGATGTGGCAGGGTGGTGGTGTCTCCTCCCGAGCAGAGGCGCGGATGGGCTCCCCATCTTGCCCTCCTGGAGCAAGGGAGGAGAAAGGAGCTGCTAGTGGGAGTCGGCAATAGGAGCCAAAGGCAGTTTGGGGCCAGCAGCTAAGTTGTGAAATTGAATTGGATGCTGCCTCCGAGCACGATCGAATCGACAAGAACAGATACCCTTGCAGACTAACAGCATGCCTGATTGCACTTGAGGGGAATCACTGGGGAGCAAGCTTCTTGCTTGGTACTAGCCTTTGTCGCTAAGTAAAGACAAGGAGAAACAAGAGCAGGGTTGTGAGTGATTCCCCTGCAAAGGAGAGAGGAGGGGATACTCTCTTCTGGTATATACCTTTTTTTTTTTGAACAGAAGAATCTCTCAGGTACGTACTCTTCTCCTCCGATCCACTCTACCTCCTTTGCTTGTATTTGTTTGTTTTTATTTGTACTTTGATGTGCTCCCTTCTGTAAGGCATGCATTTGCAGATGCTTCCCTTCCTAACGCTGTCATTCAGTTGATTGCTGTGGCTGGTTTGCTTACTTGTGAATCAGGCTTCATTTCAAAGGTCCCTCACTCATCTACCCTTCTAACGTTGTTTCCTTTTCCCTCAACTTTCCGTAGAATAGCTGCATAGGAACCAGTAGTTTTTTTGGGTGGGTGGGAGTGGGGGGTAGAGGCTATTATGGGCATTACTATGATGACTGAACCACGTTTTAGCTGTGAGACACTTAAAAAAATTAGAGGAAAGCAGAAAAATCAAAGTCAGTGGGCTGCTAAGTCCGGATTAGCAAAGCAAGAGGATGTCATTGGGTTGGGTCACGTCACCCCAGTTCCTAGTTCACAAAAGCATCAGTAACAAATGAAGCTTTTGCAGCTGGTTCTGCATTTCTAGGTTTTGATTAATTGTCCAAGATGAACACTCTGCAGCTTTGTTTTCAGGAAGCAGCCTGTTTCAAGTACATTTTTAAAAGATGTATTTCACAACTAGATCAAGATATTCAAGAAAGCTATCTTTTAAAAAAAAATACGGAAAAAAAAACCCTTCAAAACAAACCCAGACCCAAAACAAAAACAACCAAGGTCCATGTTCCAGCAGTAGGAGTTACCATTAACTTCTGCAGCTGGGTCAGCTATATATTGGGAACACACACACACACACACACACACACACACACACACACACACACACACATATGAACAATCGTGGTAGTATTTCACCCTTAGGTTCTAGGGTTAAAGCTTAAAGTTATGCTTTCTTTCTTTCTTTTTTAAGAAAAACTAGGTAACACGGTGTATGCCAAAGTGAGTTTTTTTTTTTTTGAGATACACAGTGTTGAAATGCTAAGAATTTCAAGATGTCACTTTTGATTGAAAAGTAAATTTGGTGTGGGCTTTTGAATCCAGAGTTTTTAACCTGTCAAATTGGATGCAAAAATCCTGTGATAGACATAAAACTATACAATGAGCAATCTCATAAAATCTTTCTAGAATTTAGTTGTTGATACATATATTTGGGAATGAGGTGGGAAATAATGAAAACACATGAAAGTTTGCTCAATTTTATAATTTTTTTTTCAAGAGCACATGGATCTAACAGGGAAAGAATACTCATGTTCTTAACCAAGATTTAGTAGAATCAAGAGTTAATAGTAGAGCTAAAGAAACTGAATTACTAAGTTCCATTATTCTTAGTCACAGTTTCCCATGAATGGAAAATCCAAGTAGCTCAGATATTTTTTCCCCTAAAACTAAAAAAAAAAAAAGAAATGATAGAACCTTTTGTAGTCTTCATTGTTGTTTATGCAAACCAAATTACTTCCCCACTTGGGGTAAAGTAAAACAAAACACTGATATTTACCAAATGCCAGAGGGTTTTTTTTTTTTTAACACTAAGTGGATTGCATGACAAAATGATGAAATCAGAGCTTCTGACAATCATTCTAATGACAAGAATTGAGCATCTAGTTCAGGAAATGCTAGGCTCCTTGGGAAAGTACCCATAAAGAGTTAGATTGATTGGCAGATGAGGAAAGGTATTTTTATTCAGTGTTGTTTTGGGGGTTGAGGATATGAGAAAGAATATGTATGCCCACAGAGTGTAAGACAAAGGATGTTTGCATTTTGTATTTCTCCCTTCCACATCCCCCTCAATTAAATTAGTCTAAAATGTCTAAATATTGAAAGTGGTGTTTCTCTGTCTTCCTGTTGTTTTTTTTTCCAAACTAGAAGGGCAGTGGATTCCAACTGATGGAAAGGATTAAGGTAGATTGGTGTCTGTGTGTGAGTGTCTGTGTGTGTGCACATGTGTGTCTGTCTGTCTTTCTATAATTTTATTATTCCTACCCCTATCCTTAGCTCTTGAACCTTAGAACCATTAGTCCTTAGAACCATTAGAACCTTAGTCCTTAGAACCATTGGTGGCTAGTTCCTGTGGTCAAATTCTGCCCTAATTTAGGAAATATGATCATAAGAATAATCTTTATAAGTTGAATTGGGGACTATCTTAGGTAAAAGGACTTATATATATATTCAGTGTCAAGAGATATAGAGGAAAATATCCCCACCCCATATAATGTAATTCCTTGTGGTGAGTTTATGGGAAGACATTGACAAGGATGAGTTTTGTGATCTTCATGATTAGATGGAATGCCCACAGATCTGCCAAAGTACAAATTGTTTCCAATTGTGTTGGTCTTAAAATGTGAGAAAGCTAATTATGTTGAGCATATTGCTACTAGTGTATTTCCCCAAATAGAAGTAAATATTTAATACATAGTGACTTTGAGGATTTTCAGCTCACATACTAAGTACCTTGGCCAGGGCAGTCGGGACAGATGGAAGGCAAAACACATTAGCATCCTCCCAGATTAAAGGAAAGAATTACATTCTTTAATATTAACTCACATTTATATAGTGTTTGAAGGTTTGCTAAGTACTTCCTCTGAAAGGACTTTTTGAGGTGGGTAGTGCAAATCTATCTCCATTTTGCAGATAATGAAAGTGGGGCCCTCAGAAGTGATATGACTTGCCCTTGACCATACATTTGAGGTAGAATTCAAACCCAGGTCTTTGCCTCCAAGACTGGCATTCTATTTACTCATTTACTTTTACTTAAGACTTGTCATCTTCAAATAACTCAAAGTATTTTTACACTAATCACAATTATCTTTAATAGTAACGATGAGGATGATGATAGCTAACATATAGTACTTCCTATGTGCCAGGCAGCATGCTAAGTGCTTTGCAATCAGTATATTATTTGAACCTCACAACAACCCTAGGAGGTAGGTGGTATTATCTTAATTTTACTGTTGAGGAAACTGAGGCAAACCAAGGTCAAATGACTTGCCCAGAATCACACAGCTAGTAAGTGTTTGAAGTTGGATTGGAACTCAGGTTTTCTTGTCTATAAGATCAGTGCTTTATGCACTGTACCACCTAGCTGACCCTATATATAGCATAGCCAACTATGCTTTAAGGCCCCCCCCTTCTACCCCCTCTCCTTTGCCTCCCCAAGACTTCTCATTCTCATCCCCAACTACTCTATGGTATTGCTGCTATAAGTCTCCCTTAGTTCCCTTCTCATCCCACCCCCATTCCTACCTCATTAATGGAGGTGTACAATTTCCAGCAATTTTGAGATTAGGGAAAAGATTGCAATTTTTTTCTTGTTTTTAAATTGAATTTTTTTTTTCCTTTTAGAAAAGCAAAATATATGCAGCTCTTTAGAAACAGAAAGTACTCTTGGCAAATCTAAAGTCTCTGTCAGTTTAAGGATATTCAAATGTATTATGTATAGCTTCATTTGCTTATAAATTTAATGTTTGTTTTATTACATGTTTAAAATGTAGTTAAGACTATAAAATGAAATTACAAGCTTACTAATTTAACTTAGTTTTAAAATGATTTAAATTTGAGCCATGAAGTTATAAACTCCTTATGGATCTCAAGGTCAGTAGGACCTTAGACAAGGTCAAGAACCAGGACAATATGGTTTCCAATTTTTTCTTAAAATCCAACAACTTGGATCAAATATATAATATGTATGGCAATAAATGGATACTACTGCCTATATGCCCACTCTGCTTTGTGCTTTAAATCTTATTCAAGAGGAGAGGGATATTTTTGCCAACCATTACATCAAAATTCAACAAAAAGCCCATAAGCAAAGTCTTTCTATTTAAAAAAATAGTAGTGCCCCCTAGAGGCAGAAATTAATTTTGCTTCCACATTTGTACTCTATACTTATTCTCAGGGTATGGGAATTATGCCACATACTATAGATGATACTTTTATATAAAATATCTATTCATAGGATTTATTTCTAGAAATTAAAGGCCAGGAGACAAAACATAA
Organism: Dromiciops gliroides; assembly: GCF_019393635.1. NCBI lineage: Eukaryota > Metazoa > Chordata > Mammalia > Microbiotheria > Microbiotheriidae > Dromiciops > Dromiciops gliroides. The sequence goes on along the minus strand of NC_057862.1, from coordinate 164,317,221 downwards.
TCACCATGCCTCAAACATTTTATCATTCACACAGACCATTAAAAACCTCTATTTTTTAGAAATAGAAGTAAAATATCATTATTAAATCCTTTGTTTCATATTTTCTTTCCTTCCCCTCAAACTTTGACATCTCTATTATGTCTTCTTTTTCCTCCCTTTCTATTCCCCTTGACTATCATCAAATTTCAGAGACAGAAGTACAGTATGCTTAGTTTCTAAATGTTCTTATTGTCAAATAACAAATTATAACATTATTTTGACTATTAATTTCTATTTAAGATTTAGTCTCACATTTTTAATTAAAATAGCATTCTATAAACAGTGAAATCAGGGACTGAGATTATTATTTGTCTTTTATATTAGGGGAGAGTGAGTTAATGGCTAAATGTCTAGTGAAGTTAAACAGTATTCCACTTGAAGTATCAACATCTATATAAAGAGTGAAAAATAAACTCCAGATGTTTAGAAGCATGCATTTGTTAAAAATCACAAAGACAATTTTTTTCTTCATCAAATAGATATGTAGTCAACACAAGGTAGGTCATCATAGAACCTGACCTTTTGAGTCCTAGTTGCAAAGTTGAACCACTAAAGTATGATATGAACTTTAAGATACATTTTTCATACCAAAGTTTTTGATATAAAGTAGATTATATCGAATTCATTCCACTTGAAATTTATCTTGAATAAAGTTCCTAAAATGTCTTTATATGAAAGACCCTGTCTGGTGATAGGTTACAAATACCCAGCCAGTACCTGCCTCCAATGTTTGGTTGTTTCAGTAATGCCTGACTCTTCGTGACCACATTTTGGTGTTTTCTTGGCAGAGATATTGGATTAGTTTGCCATTTCCTTCTCTAGTTTATTTTGAAGATGAGAAACTGAGGCAAAAAGGTTAAGTGACTTGCCCAGTGTCACACAGCTAAGTGTCTAAGGCTGGATTTGAACTTATGAAGATCTCTTCTTGATTCCAAGTCAGTACTGTACCCACTCCACCACTAAGATGCCTTACCTGCCTCCAAGATCATAGTCAAATAAAAGGAAATAAGCAACAAAAATAAGTTCCCTTGGGCAGAAGCTGCACTTTTTTTTGCATCTGTTGGGGAGGGGGTGGAAGACAAATTCCTCCCCTTCCCCAATTTATTCCATGAATAGCCAACTACTTTTTTGTTTTGTTTTGAAGAGTTGCTCACTGAAAAACAGAAAAAAAATCCAATAAGTTTAAAAATCCATAAGTTTAAAAAAATCAAAATTTAGTTCTAGTTCAACAACGTCAGTAAATGTAGGTGAACAATTTATTTTTATCTTCAAGCCACCTGCCACAACAATATAGAGTCATTGGGCAGTTAATGAAAAATAACTTTAGTCCCTGACTCCTTCAATAGCTCTTCTTTCTCCTCCTACATCTTACATGTAGACAGTCCCCAAGGTTTACTCTTGCAGCCTTTTCTCTATAGACTGTCTCCCTTAGAGACTTTCATTCCCTTAAATGGCTTCAAGCATTATCCCCAGGCTGATCACTCCAATATCTCTGTCTTTAGCTCTGTCAGTTTTTTGATGGCATTTCTAATTGGATAGCTTGTCAGTAACTCTAAGTCAACATATCTGAAACTGAACTTCTTGTGTTATTCACCAAACTGACTTCCCTGTTAATGGCCCCATCATTCTCTCAATATCCCAAGCTTAAAATCTGATTTAGATTTGACACTTCCTTCACTCTCACCCCAAATCCTACAAGTCATCAAATTCTGTCATTTTTGATATGTTTACATCTTTTCCTTAATTTATAATTTCTGCCACCAACTTTAAGGTCTTTGATCAATTTAATTAGTCTCCTTCCTGGACTATTGTAATAATTTCCAACTTAGGCTCTAGCCTCCTCTCTTTCCAGTTCATCTTTTATGCCATTGCCAGATTAATCTTTTCAAAGTACTGATTATATTGTGTTACTCATCAGCTCAGAAACCTTCAATGGCTCCCCCATTGAGTGCAAGATAAAATTCAAGCTTCTCAACCTGGCAGAGAAATCCTGAGCTGGCTGCCCTTCCTTCATAAAGACCTCTTGTATCTTTTATGTCACCTTCCCATATCCTTTCAGGTCTGCTATTGGGGTTGATTTATCATTTATGTATATTAAGGAATATAGTTAAACTTGTATTCTCTGAGTTATCAATAGCAATGGACTTAATAAAACTACTAAAGTGTCTTTCTCATCTCCTTCCTTTTTTTTTTTTTTTTGATAACTTTAGAATGTTCATTGAATTGAATGAACATTAACAGATTAAATGTCTAGGACATGTAAAGTAATATTTTTAACATGGGAGACATAAAAAACAGATAAAACCATAGATCTTTTCTTTCTGAGTGTGTAGGAACCAGTTATGGCATGATGAGGGCATATATTTAGAAAACTAATATAGAAATACACATAAGTGTATTTAATATAGAAATACACATAAGTGTATTTCTATATTAAAAAGTAAAATTAAAGTAAGAGAACAAACAAAAGTCATTATTGATTATGGTGATAATGAGTTGGGAAGACAGAGATTATAGAAAATCTCCTTGAATCGTCTTTGAGGTAGGTCTTCAAGGGCAGATAGGAATTCCATAAGCAGCCAGATGATAAGAAGGCTATCCTAGCTATTAGGAGTGATGTGAAATTGTGGTAAACACAAGGTTAATTGTGGAATTTGCCTGGAACATAAAGTTCATGGAGGGAAGTGGTATAAAGCAAAATTTTTAAAAAGGTAGAATAGTGTCAGATTATGGGAAACCTTGAGAGCCAGGCTAAGAAAACTGAACTCTATTGGGTCAAAGTTATAGGAAACTATCAGAGAATTCTGAGCAGCTAAATGAAAGTCAGATATATGTATATCATTAGTATTGTTGCTCTGTGAAGGACTGATCATCCAGGGGCAAAGAATGGCAATGGAAAGTCTTTTGGGAATCATTTAGAATACTCTAGGACTGGGCTTCTTAAACTTTTTCTACTTGTGACCCCTTTTTGCCGAAGACATTTTTCCTCAATCCTAGGTTTATAGGTATATGAAATTGGTATATATAACCTTTTCCTCTTGCCAAATTTTCCATGTACCCCAGATGTCAGTTACGTAATCACATATGGGGTGGTGACCCACAGTTTAAGAAGCTAGGCTCAAGGAGATCATGAGGAGAGAACGGCTATGAAAATCCTCTGATAACAATCAGCAGGACTTGATAGTTGATTAAAAACCTCGATGTTATCTTTGACTTTCACTTCATCTCCAACCATGGAGGATGGTGGTTTGCTGACAGAAGCAGTGGAGGCAGGAAGAAATTAAGTCTATGCAGGAAAGATAATAAGCTCATTTGGGGCTACGGCACACTTGGGGTGCTGGTGAAACATAAAGGTAGAGATATCACAATGGAAATCTCAGGTATAGATCTTAAATTCAGGAATATTTACAATTAGAGATATAGATCTGTTGTTCATTTTTAAAGAAATCAGTTGCATCTATAGCAGTCACTGAGATTAGCAGGGGAGAGAAGGAAGAAAAAAAATGAGAGAAATTCTTGGAAAATAGACACATTAAAAATACATTATAAGGGGCAGCTAGATGGTGCAGTGGTAAAGCACCGGCCCTGGATTCAGGAGGACCTGAGTTCAAATCTGGCCTCAGACACTTCACACTTACTAGCTGTGTGACCCTGGGCAAGTCACTTAACCCTCATTGCCCTAAAAAACAAAACAAAACAAAAAACAACAAGAAAAAATACATTATAGGGGGCAGCTAGGTGGTGCAGTGGATAAAGCACCGGCCCTGGATTCAGGAGTACCTGAGTTCAAATCTGGCCTCAGACACTTGACACTTACTAGTTGTGTGACCCTAGGCAAGTCACTTAACCCCCATTGCCCCGCAAAAAAAAAAATACATTATAAAAAATCAAAGAGAGATTCTTGGGAAACAGACATGTTAATAGTTTGGGAAGAGGATGAATAACCAATGTAATAGGGGGCAGCTAGGTGGCACAGTGGATAAAGCACTTGCCCTGATTCAGGAGGACCTGAGTTCAAATCTCACTTCAGACACTTGACACTTACTAGCTGTGTGACGCTGGGCATTGCCCTGCAAAAAAAAAAAAAAAACCCACCCAAAAACAAAAACAAAAAATCAACAAAACAAGAAAGGAAGGAAAGATTTATGAAATACCTACTATGTGCCAGGCACTGTGCTAAGCACTTTATAAATATTTTCTAATGTGATCCCCATAAAACAACTCTGGGAGGTAAATGCTATTATTATCCTCATTTTATAATTGAGGAAACTGAGGCATACAGAAGTTAAATGATTTGCCCAGTCACAAAGCTAGTAAAAGTCAGTGACTAGATTTGAACTTGGTCTCCCTGACTCCTGTCCCAGTGCTCAATTTACTGGGTAACTAGGAATGATAAGAGATGACAGTAACCCATTTCAATGTGTTTCTGAAGTCAAGGAATGAGTATATTCAGGAGTGGGTAATCAACATTGTCAAATGGTAGAGAAATGAAGAAAGATGAGGACACTGCCTCACAAGGTAGAACTAAGATCTTTCTGGATTTTATAATGAGGGCTGATTTACGGTTGACATAAAGAAAAACTTGCTAGCAGTAGCAACTGCCCAAAACAGGAGCAAAGAAGCTATCTCGGGGGAAGTAAGTTCCTTGTCATGGAATATATTTAAGCAGAGGTTGGTTGATCACTCGGGGCTGTTGTCGATAAGATAAATTATTTGAGTTGCAATTGGACTAGGTGATTTGCAAAGTCTGTCTCAATTCTATAATTCTGTGACTCTAGGAAAAAAGCTATAGTGTTAATACACTTGGTACAGTGCAAGCTGCCTAGTTATTGTCTGTCCTTTGTGTTTTTTTTTTGTTTTTGTTTTTGTTTTTAGTGAGGCAATTGGGGTTAAGTGACTTGCTCAGAGTCACACAGCTAGTAAGTATTAAGTGTCTGAGGCCGGATTTGAACCCAGGTACTCCTGACTCCAGGGCCAGTGCTCTATCCACTGCACCACCTAGCTGCCCCCTGTCCTTTGTTTTTAAAGAGGATCAGTAAAAGTACGATCTGAAGAGAAACCAGAGTATTTGGTACCAACACTTCCTCCTCCCTCAAGAACCTGTTTCCTCTCCAGGCTTCTGTGTCACAGACTTGGGATCTTGGGATGCCGCTGGCCCTGTCATTTTATCCATCTCTGAGGGTTCGGGCCTATCCTGGGGGATGAGGGGGCTTGTCCTTTTCCCTAACAAACCAATGGTGTCCTTTTTCTCCCCCTTTTCTCTCATTCACAAGGGGGTGTCCTGTGTATTTTGTTCATGGGATGACAAATAAGTAATGTACCTGCATGGAAAAAAAAATAGAGGATCAGTGATACCATGGGTAATGTCATCAATTGGTTTTAAGTGAGGCAGAGTTGCACAGTCATTAGCTTCTCTCTTCCTGAGTTATCAAAGTCCATTGGAAAGATGAAAGTCAGGAGAACCAGTGAAGGCTGGGGATGGGGCAGATAACCTTGGCATTTTCAATGCCTGACCAAGCTCTAAGAGCCCCACAGTGCCCGCTTCAGCTGCCTTCATGGCTGTTGGAACAAATTGTTCTCATCTGCCCTTTCTGCCAGGGAAAGGGCTTAATAATGCTTAGTGACTTTGTATATAATGACTATAGCTAAATGCATATGAAAAAGAATAAGAAAAACAATCATGCCCTTAAACTTCATAGGAGTAGAATCATAAGTGGGTGAGAGTGCTTGGAGAACTGGACCAGGAGTCAAGATGCCTGGCTTAGAGTCTTGACTCTGCCAACTAACTAGCTGCTTGACTCATTTTGATTTCAGTTTCCTCAGCTGTAAAATGAGGGTGTTGTGTTAGATTGTCTCTAAGGTCTTTTCCATCCCAGAAGTGCTAAGATTGTAATGCATGGAAACCCTTCAAAACAGACTCTAGGAAAAGGCTTTTGCCTCTTTCTAAGAGACTGAAACAAGGCTAGCTCTCTTTTGGGGAGAGCTGGTGCTCTGAGACTGAAGGTGGCTTGTGTGTCTACCTCGCTGGAATAGAAAGACCTCTGTGGAACCTGATATTGGGAATTAGTCTCTGAGGCATTCCTGGAAATTTCACTGGTCTTAATTGGGGATTTGATGGAAGGGAGGAAGATACAAAGATTAGGCCCTCTGCTATGAAATGAGTGGTAAAAAGGAAGACAGGCTAAATAGAATATCACTTAGCTCCTTTTCAGGAAGCTATAAGGAGGGGTCAGATGGATGGCAGACTCACCATTGTAGTTATCTTTTAGTGTTTCCTTGTAGGGATTTTTGAACACCCAATGAGGAAATACTCTTAAGGAAAAAAAAGGAAGATGGTATCTTTTCTGTAATTTAAGGCTTAGAGTTGTACCTAGAAGCTGAGACTTAAACATATCTTCTTCTTTCCTAGACTGGCTCTCTATCCATTGCATTGTGCTGTCTCTCTCCCCATAGAAATAAAAACACTTAGAAAACCTTAATAACAAAGTTTTTGATATCTATTACATCTTTGCATCAATAGATGCAAATTAATCATTCTAGGCAGCTAATTGGCATAGAGCTCTAGGCCTGGAATCAAGAAGATCTAAATTCAAATACAGCTTCAGTTACTAGCTGTGTGACCCTGGACAAGTCACTTAACCACTGTCTGCCTCAGTTTCCTGACCTGTAAATTAGGCAGCTAGGTTACACAGTTAATAGAGTACTGAGATTGAAGTCAGGAAGACTCATCTCCCTGAGTTCAAATCTGGCCTTCAACATGTACTAGCTGTGTGACCCTGGGCAAGTCACTTAAACCTGTTTGCCTCTGTAAAATGAGCTGGAGAAGGAAATGACAAAACACTTCAGTGTCCTTGCCAAGAAAACTTCAAATAGGGTTATGAAGAGTCAGGTATGGCTGAAACAACTGAACAACAATGGATAATAATGCCTTCCTCCTAGGATTGTTGTGAGCGTCATATGAGATGCTATTTGTCAAATGTTTAGCACAGTGTCTGGCAGTAGAAGCTTAGTAAATGCTTGTTCCCATCTTTTCCTTCCTCATTGTCTGCCCCCTTCCTACCTTTGACCCTAAAGGAAGGTTGTGCTTATTTTAGAAATGGCAAGACTTGGGAGACATTGGAAATTTTCAGTGCTCTTCCCCTCCCCTCCCCTCTTCTCTCTCTCTCTCTCTCTCTCTCTCTCTGGAAGACTTGGGAACCCAGGTGGAAGAGAGAATCTTAAGTCTAGGGTAATAATATGAAAGATCAGCCTATAAACCAACCCTGGACTCCCTAATGAAAAAAAAAATAGAACCCAGGAATCTGAAATGTCTCTGGGAATTTAAAATCCTTGATGGCTGCTTAATGCTGACACCATACTTTCTTTGTCAATAATACTGAATATTGATGATAGTCCATCATAGTTGAAGACCTGAAGAGAGAGAGAGAGAGAGAGAGAGTGAGAGCAAGCAAGCTCGAGCCGAGCAGCCAGAGCACCAGTCAAGTAGTTTGTTGTATGGAAAACCCAGTGACCTTAGAGTCACATGAACAGAGATGGAAGCCAGACACAGGTTACTTTGCATATGACCTTGGACAAGTCACTTAACCATTTTGGATCTCAGTTTTCATCCATAAAATTCTAGGATTGGAGTAGATAACCTTTAAGGCCCCTTCCAGCTTAAAATTTATGATCCTGTGTTCATTATGATTTTAATGCTAAAACAGTTCACAAGGTACTCCATCTCCCATCTGTTGTGTCTTTGCTTTAGCTTCCCTCATACCCAGAATGCACTCCTTCATCAATAAGAAGCTGTCATTTACTTCAAGTCTCAGTTCACACATCACCTTCTTCTATGTGAATTGGTGTTGATTTCTATCCTCCACACCAATCAGCTGCTACCTCCCCTGTACTGCAGAATTACCTTATATATAAAGTTATCTCTTCCACATCACAACTTTCCTCATCATGCTTTTGATATATTACAGGTTGGCATAAGAAATGAAATGGGAACTTTGGGGGAGTTTTGTGGTAGCCACTGATGGCACATGGAGACCAGGAGATGACACAGAAAAAGTTTAGTAACTCTGAAAGAAATAAAATATATGTATACTTACTAGCTGTGTGACCCTGGGCAAGTCACTTGTGTAATTGAAAATCTAAGTGTGGGTTCTAATCTGTCCCCTCAGTTTTGTGGGGAAACTGACTAAAATCACTGATAAATGGGTTTAGTTTTTTTTTTAAGGGTTTATTGAAAGATAGTAAAAGAGAGAGGAAGATTGAGAACAGGTTTTTTATAGCCTGGAAATCCTTGCCTTCTTAAACCTGTCACTTCTGAAGTCCTCTGCCACCAAGCTGATGTCTCGCACCAAAAGAAGGAGAACCGTCTCACCAGTGTCCGCTTCCTCCTTCATGTTCCCCTCCCAGAAATGGGAGGTTCTTCAAGTTGATTGGCTAGCATCATTCAAATTCATTGGTTCACTGGACCCAAAGGTGGTCTCCATGTAAAGTTCAAAGTTTTTAGCTTCAGAGAACAATACATTCTTAAGTACCCTCTTAAGTACCAGTCAGATTGCTTACAATCTAGTTAACTGGAAATAAGCCAGTCGTAGTCAGTCATTCTCACCCAATTCAAACAGTTTTGATCAATCTCCAGGTGGGCCCCTGAGTATCTGCTAAATCTCCTCATCTACCACATTCTATTATCTCGACACACACTTAACCATCATTTCCCCCCACACACAAAAATCCATGTGTAGTATTATATAATATCAACATATTTTCTCTTTTAATACCTTAATAATTCAGACTTCTCTGGTACAAAGGGAGGGTCAAAACAGTTTTATGTGGTTTCCCCAGATCATGGGGATACTGCACCCCTAACCCCCATGATGTGGAAGGGATATAATTATTTCATATTTACTTCCATGTATAAATGTTGTGTCCCCATCAGAATATAAGCCTCTTGATGGTAAAGGTTGTTTCATTGTTGTTGTTTGAGACCCAAGTGCCTGACACAGTGTCTGGTGCGTAGTAGGTCTGTAATAAATGATTGCTCGATTATTCTAATTCTTGGAAAATTGGTAAAGCAAGTAAGTTATATAGGGAAATGGTCAATTCACTGAAATATTCGATTTCCCAATGACTGTCTCTGCTTTTCCACAACTACCTATTATACCGAGAGGGGAAGTCTCAGGTTGACATTTCTCTGCCATGTTCTGAATTCACTGAGTCACTAATATTCATGGCCTATTTCCCATGTGAACAGAAAAGGCCTCATCTTGTTTCAGGCTCAGTTCTTCTACCGACAGACCAAAAAGACAAACAGGGAACCCTGTTCCCTTGAAACACATGCAGATGGGGACTCTGCAGGACTCTTCCTGCAGCTGAGCTTATGGCCAAGTTCAGGCTCCCTAGCTACTGAGCTTATTTCAAGAGCATATTCCTTTCCATGCCCCACACCTCCCCTCCCCGATTTCCAACATGCTCCCTTCTCTCAGCATTAATTCCTTTCCATTACCTCAGTAAACATAGAATGCTTTGCATTCCTCATTCTTGAGTGTCTTTGTGCCAAGGAGCACTTTGCCTTGTGTTCTGTCTGGGGCGGGGCTGCCACTCTCCATTTTGATTCTAACATCAGCAGGCTGGCATCTCTCCTGCTGTTGTGCCAAGTATGGTCCCAAATGATTCCTTTACTCTAAAACTGCTCATAGAATCATTGACACCATTAACTAGAGTACTCCATTCCCTCCCCATCCTTCATTATACAGAAGCTTATTCTATAAATTAAGTTTAGAGCTAGGGACTTGACTTATGCTTTCATTGGCATACGGAAGTTTAGATGAGGAAATTCCCTTCACCAATGTAGTCTGGCACCTTTTTTTTTTTTTTTTGCAGCTTGTCTTAGAGAGATGCTCAAAGCAGGGAAGGGGTTAAATGGCATTCTCAGGGTCACTTGCCAATCACTATGTGTCATGGGTAGGACTTGAACTCTGTTTCTCCTGGTTCCAAGGCTGATTCTCTCTCAATACTATGCCATGCTATTTCTCAAAATAAGTTAAATGTGTAAATAATGTAAATATAGTAAGTTGTCAATTATGCAGGGTAATGGAGTGTGACGATCCCCAAATCAGAGGTATTTGATTATGTAAGGGAAAGAACATTATGAACAGCAAAATGTTCATATCCCATGTGAGGCAGTTAGCTTCCTTCACCCAGAAAGTGATTCTGTCCCAAGGCCACAATGCACCCTGATTACAAACATCCTTCTTGCAGGATGCTCCTGTCTCCATAATGTGTCTCCTATCTAAAGTCTCACTGTGCTCTCTATTCTCACAGCTACCCTTAGTCCAGGCCCTCATTACCTCCTGCCTACATTATTGCAACAACTTCCTAACTTGCCTCCCTTCTCCAAGTCTCTCCTGATTGCAGTCCTTTGAGCTCACTGCTGCCAAAGTGATTTTCTTGACTAGATCATTAGTTTCCTTTTTTTATGTATCTTCCTTTCTTTTATCTTAAAAATATTTCATTTTTTTCCAGTTACATGTAAAGATAGTTTTCAACATGTTTAAAAAAGATTTTGGGGGCAGCTAGGTGGTGCAGTGGATAAAACACTGGCCCTGGATTCAGGAGTACCTGAGTTCAAATCTGGCCTCAGACACTTGACACTTACTAGCTGTGTGACCCTGGGCAAGTCACTTAACCCTCATTGCCCAACCCAAAAAAAAAAAAGATTTTGAATTCCATATTTTTCTCCCTCCCTCCTTTCCCTCCCCCCAATAAACATATTTATGCATTAGTTATGTTGTGAAAGAAGAATCAGAACAAAAGGGAAAAACCTCAAAAAAGAAAAAAAAAAGCAAAAAAGTAGAAACAGTATGGTTCAATTTGTATTCAGATTCCAGAGTTCTTTTTTTCTGGATGTGGAGAGCATTTTCCATCTTGAGTCCTTTGGAATTGTCTTGGTAAATCATTTCTCTTTTCTTTCTCTCTCTCTCTCTCTCTCTCTCTCTCTCTCTCTCTCTCTCTCTCTCTCTCTCTTTCTTTTCTCCTTCTTTCCCTCCTTAGCAACGAGAGTTAAGTGATTTGCCCAGGGTCACACAGCTAGTAAGTGTCAGGTCTTCCTGAATTCAGGGCCAGTGCTTTATCCACTGCTCCACCTAGCTGCCCCAAGATCATTCCTTTTCAATCAATGCTAGTGGTTCCCTCTTGCCCCTAGGATAAAAGCGTTAGCTTTTTTTTTTTTTTTAATAAAAGCTCCTTTGTTGAGCTTTTCAATCCATTCACAACTTTGCCCTAGCCTACCTCTCCAGCTTCATTGGGTATTATTCCCCTGCCTGTACTCTATGATCATCTAAAATGGCCTTGTGTCTGGTGCTCACTCATAGGCCATTTTGCCTCCCATCTCTGTGCCTTTGCCCTGGACATACCTGGTATTTATTATGTGTTCCTTCCTTACTCCTATACCTTCCTTCAAGATGCAACCAAACAAAAAACAAAAAAAAGATGCAGCTCAAGCACCATCCTCTACAGATCTACCCCTAAGTGCCACTATTCTTCCCCCTCAACTACCTTGTATTTAACTACTCTATATTAATTTTTTTCCTATTTATTCTGTACAGGCTTATGTGTATACTTGTCTCCCATATTTGACTTTAAGTTCTTTGTAAAGAGAGGTTTTTTATTCTTGTCATTTGCAATACCTAGCACAGTGTATGTCATGTAGTGGACATTTAATACTTACTGATTGATGGTGAAGGGATGTGTTGAACATGGAGAAATGGATATAACATCAAAGCTCTTCAATCCAACAATTAATAAACACATTTTTATGAGCTAGGGAGGCAGCTAGATGGCTCAGTGGATAGAATGCTGGGACTGGAGTCTGGAAGACCTGAGTTCAAATCCAACCCTAGACACTAGTTGTGTGATCCTAGGTAAATTACTTAACCTCTGTTTACTTTAATCCACTGGAGAAGGAAATGGCAAACCACTCCAGTATCTTTGCCAAGAAAACCGCATGAGTTAGACATGACCAAACAACTGAACAACAACAACATTATGAGCAAGGCAGTGTGATAGATGTTACAGGGGGAAAGACTGGTGAAAAATAGTAGGAGTTCATATTCTATTAGAGTATATGTGTAAACATAAGAAAATTCAAGGTAATTTTTTGGGGAAAAATGCACAAACAACTAGGGTAGATCAGGAAGCTTTCCTGAAGGAGGAAGCATCTGAGCTGAGATTGAAGGAAACAGAATTTTAATCAATCAACAATCAGTGATCAACCATCTCTTCCATGTTAGGAAATTTGCTAAGTGCTGGGGAAATAAAGAGAAAATGAAAATAGTCTTCTTACCTCTGTAGGAAAGACACAATATATGTGAATAAAGTAGATATCATTACAAAGTAATTTTTTTTGGGGGGGGTTGTTACAGTATCAGCTGGGAATGTCTGGGAAGGCTGCATGTAATGTGTGACATTTGAGCTGATTTTTTTTTTTTTTTGGTGAGGCAATTGGGGTTAAGTGACTTGCCCAGGGTCACACAGCTAGTAAGTGTTAAGTGTCTGAGGCCGGATTTGAACTCAGGTCCTTCTGACTCCAGGGCCGGTGCTCTATCCAGTGCACCACCTAGCTGCCCCCTGAGCTGATTTTTGAAGGAGACAAGTAGTTTTCAGAGGCAGCAGGGAAGAGGGAGTGCATTCTAGGAACAAGTTACACAGATTATGCAAAAGCACACAGGTGGGAGATTGCCTAGTTCAGGAACAGCCATTGTAGTCCAAAGCACATATATTGACAGACAAGGAACCGTTTTCACCTTCAGAGGGCACCATGTTTAAACAGTTCTATTGGAAGGGTTAAGTTCTGAAGTTCTTGGGTATATGCAAGCTGGCAGTGTTGAGACACCCAGGAGTGTTTTAAATGGCAGGAGAAAGTCATATTGGGATTTAAAATTTGCCTTAGATAATCCATAATGCAGACAACGTCCTCTTCCCCCCAGCAAGCTGACTATGTTTACATTTTCCCATTTTGCTCTGTTACCTTAGGTACTATGCCTGCTCATTTCTGATTAAGAGGTGGATCTCCTGCCATCTGCGCTGATGCCCCTGTTCTAATTAGTCTCGGGGAAAACACTTTCAGTCTAGGGGATTACTTCTGGGTTAATTACCGAGTTCCTAACAACTTTTGAAGGAAAAATGAAACCACTTGCATCTCAAATTGGGTTCCCAAATCACAGCCTAATCCTCTGTCACCTGTGCTGCGACGCCCCTTTGTCCTGCTGGTGATTGTGTAGGTGCAGGTGCTGAAGAGACCTGGAGGATGGGAGTCACTGGAGTTGGGTGAGGTTAGTCATCAAAGGCTTCCCAAGAGATGAATTTCTCCCAATGTTACGAAGGGCAGGTTGAACAGAGCAGGGAGGGTATTTTAGGCAGTAAAAAGTTAACGCAGGGAGCAGCTAAGTGGCGCGCAGTGGATAAAGCACCGGCCCTGGATTCAGGAGGACCTGAGTTCAAATCTGGCCTCAGACACTTGATACTTACTAGCTGTGTGACCCTAGGCAAGTCACTTAACCCCCATTGCCCCGCAAAAACAAACAAAATTTTAAAAAAAGTTCATGCAGAGATAAAGACAAGAATAAGTAAAACTTATGTGGGGAGGACAAATAGGTTATCTTGTTTAGAGCAGAGATTTGAGTTCCAAGAAGGTCCTTGGAATGGAGTATTCAAAAATGAGGCAGAGAATAGAGACTAGGGTTGGGGAGGAAAACAAGGGAGGCCTGTGAGGAGTTTGCTCCAGCTCTTCCACACCCATCATTGTTTGCTAGAGGTTCTGCCATGGAGATGATACATCCTGGTTTTGTTATGAGCATCTTTATATTCAATGTAAAGGTCATATCCTTCATTGTTGAGATGCTTCTTATAAGTAAATGGAACTTTTTCTTTGTCACCAACAAATATTTATTAAGAATCCATTATCTGTAAGCCACTGGAATATTAAACAGTGGGAATAAGAAGCTCCTGCCCTTTATGGGTTTATTGACTACTTAGGTTGGTAGGACATGTACACAAAAAGATAGATTCTGAGATAAGGTGACATACTCTGAATGTCTTTTTAAAGTGCCCTAACGGCCTGGGGCTGATCAGGGTCCATAACTGGAAGAGAAAAAGGAAGGGGATTGTATCAGTAGGGCAGCAAGAAAATTCTTGGACTCTTGGTACCCTTAGCCTTCCCTTTCCAAGCTGAGCAAATCCAGCATAAGCCAACATAGGTCTGGATAGGACCCTAGAGATAATTAAATCATACTGTCCTCACAATTTTATGAGTGGGAAAAGAAGAAACTGAGAGCCAGTGCAGTGGAGTGACTTGTCCAAATTCAGCAAATTATTAATTATAGCAGAGGATGACTAACATTTATACAGTGCCAAACATTGTGCCAGTCACTGGGGATACAAAGAAAGCCAAAAAACATGGTGCCTGGCCTCTAGGAGCTCACATGCTAATAATGTAGGAGACATCATCTAAAACACTGTACATCCAAGATATTTAGAATGTAAAGGTAAGATCATTTCAAAAGGAAGAGGTCACAAAGTCAGTAAATAGATTCAAATCCTCTTCTCTAGATCTATAGCCTATAGATGCTAGGGCTCTTTCCTCCATAATAATTGATGCCTGTTTACATGGGGAATGATGCTAACCACAGAGTCTTCCACTTTTTAATCAATGAATCAACCAGCATTTATGGAGACCTACTATGAGCGAGGCAGGGCTGTTTACATTACTTTATGGCACTTCAGTAATTCAGTTGAACAAGTCTACAGATGCATCTGAAATAAATCCATTATCATGATTTCTTGTAGGGTTAAATCATCTTTATTAAAAGGCTTATTTTACCCAACTGTAGAAAGGGAGCAGGGGCACATAAAAGAGCACTGGATTTAGAACCAAGGAGAGATGAGGTTCGTGACCTTGGATAAACTATTACAACATTTGAGCCTCAGTTTCCTCGTCTTTAAATTGGGCATGTACTTTGATACTTCAATGGGACCTGTGATCTCATTAGTTAGGATTAGTGGATACGTCATTGGACTTGGAGCTGGAAAGACTTGGGATTAAACCCTACCTTAGATGCTAAGTAATTATGTAGTGCTGGATAATCTTTACTTGTGCCTGTATCCTCAACTGTAAAATGAGGGGGTTGAATTCAGTGACCTCTTTAAGGTCCTTTTGGGTCTAAATTTTTCTGCTGGATTTCTTTATACATTTTTCTGTGTGACTTTTATCTAAAGTTTGGTAAGATCCTACAAAGGAGGTGGTCCAGCCAACCTTCTGGGCCCAGTTTCAGGCTCTGAAATTGGAGATATGATAATATAAAAGGAAAGTGCTTTGTAAATCTTAAGGCGCTCTCTAAAATGTGGATTGCTCTTAACTTTTAAACTTCCTTTTCCTTCTCTATAAACTGAGGGTAATAATATGTGTGTCTTCTACCTCCATAGGGATTTGGTGAGGACTGTGTTTAGTAATCTTTGGCACATTGTTTGAATGAGATTTACTAGTGTCTCTTCAGGTCAGGGAAGTAAAGGAGCATTATATCTTTTCATTTCTCTTGAAGGTAGAGTTGCCCCAGGACCTAACTCAACCTCAAGGGAATTAAAACCAGATCCTTCATAGGGTTATGAATAAGGGCAATAACTCCCATTTATACGATGCTCTAAGGATTCCTCATCCCCATTTTTGAGATTGAAAAAACTGAGGGTTAGAGAACAGTCAGCAATAAGATAAGGATAGAAAAACATAGGGACTTAACCCAAACCCCAAAAGTACAGTTATAAAAGATGAAGGCTGGTTCTTTGCCACAAGGTGCAGATTCTTATTTAAGGATAGTTAAGGGCTACCCCAATATGTAGAAAGTGCAGTATGAAGACATCTATAATAAATGTGTGTCGATCCCTAGCCGACATATCAGCATGATGATTTACACTCTGAATGTCACATCCCGCAAAGTTGTAATCAGAAATAAACTCTGCTGAACTCTAGTAATTCTGCTTGCATTTGTCAATATAGGCAAGGTTATAGGACCCCAATTACAAAGTTAGGAAGCTGTCAACAAAATCTGATTAATAACTACTATTTAATTGTTAAAGACCCAGGCAATCTTTCTTAGTTTATGCATGAAGTGATTGCCCTGTAGAAAACTCAGGCCTAAAAATAGAAAAAAAAAATTAATCTACCCAAATGATTCCTTAAGGCACCAAGGCAGTGACCTTAAAAGAAAATTGCAGTTGGGTACTCCCTAATTTACTATTAAATCAGTAGGTTGTTACTTTGTCACACATGAATGGGTTTCCGTTTTACTTGGTACTTTATGGGAAATAATCCATCTGATTCTTCAACCTGGTCAGAGACCTGGCCAATATTAATCTATGAGAGAAGCTCCCTGGTGGTTTGAGAGGGAGGCGAGGACCAGAATACCTATGCCCCAGTTTTCAAAATGTGTGCTCCTACCAAGTTGTAGGTAAAGTAAATCAGATTTCAAATGCATTACTGATATTCCTGTGTAAAACCAAAACCAAACAGCAACCCTGGATTAAAATTATTTGGGAGGCCAAATAGTTACCCTCAAATTTATCTATTGTGTAAATGAGGCAGTATGGTGGAAGGAGACCTAGACTAAAATTTAGGAGAACTGAGACCTGGAAATTCATCTTGGGACTGTCATTTTCTTTCTGTGTGACCTTGGGCAAGTCATTGAATCCCTTAGGACATTCATTTCCTCATCTGTAAACTGAAAGAAGCCTTCTCCCAAAACTTAGCATGGTACCTGGTACATAGTAATTGATTAATAAATGCTTGTTGATTAACTCATGAGATGATCTGTAAAGTCCCTTCCATGTCTAAAATTGTAAGTGTGGATTTTCCCATATTGTTATACGTGGAATGTATCAGAACTTAGCTGTTCTTTTTCTGTGTGTTCTCTTCTTTGTAGTGTTCTTCTGTGTACTTCTGTGTAGTGTTCTCTTTCTGTGTGTTCTCTTTGTAGTGTTGGACTCTTACAGTAAGCATATTTTTTGACATTCAGTGAAGACACTCTGAATTCGAATCCTGTAACATAGGGGTAGCTATGTGGCACAGTGAACAGAGCACTGGGCTTAGAATCAGGAACATGAGTTCAAATCTGCCCTCAGAGTTACTATTTGTGTGACCCTGGTCAAGCCACTTAATTCTATTTGCCTTAGCTGCTCACCTTTAAAATGAGTTGGAGAAGGAAATAGCAAACCATTTTAGTATCTTTGCCAAGAAAATCCCAAATGGCATCTTGAAGAGTTGGGCACAACTGAACAACAAAACCAACAAACACGGAGGTGACAGGGATCAGATGTTGAGAGCACAAAGGGATGTTCTGCACATCTTGTAGATGTAGAGCTCAAAGTGATGTTCTGGTTCAACTACACAATTTGTAGATGTATAAATTGAGACCAGGTGAGATTAGATGATTTGCCTGGTGATTATCACCACACAGATGGTAAATAGCAGAGTCAGAGTCTGGACCTACTCTTTCAATTCTAAATCTAGAAAGTCTTCATTGTATCACATGGCTTCTCAATGGTCTTAAAGAATCTCTAGAATATTCCTCAAATCATTATTTCCCTATCCCCTAGTTAGTAAGACCAGAAGAGAACACAAAGAGTTAGCTCTGGGAAAAGAATAAAGTAGGTATATATGGTCAGCTCTGGACAAGTCTGGAAAAAACAAACAAACAGAAGTTTATCTCATAGTCTTCTCAACCTTCCTGTTAGGTACTCTCTTTCTCTTGGTGTCCTTCTCTCTAAGTACTCAGCATTCTCCTGTGTCTTCGGAGATTGTGCCTCCAGCTGTCTCCACCCACTTCCCACTTGCAATCTCTACTTTTCCCCTGACTTGTTTCTACTATTAAGATCAGGAAATTCCATTGGCTGTGACTGTGAACGTCCTGGGGAATACTTTCCCCACCCTCCAAGGTATGTCTGGGAGGGATTTTAAGTGACTAGGCATTCATACCTCTAGGATTATGCCCAACAAACAGATCTTAGGTGCACCCTCAAATGCAGCCAAAAAGGGTGTTTAGTTGTGACAGATGAGACCTATGAGGGGCTCTCTGTTACATGCCATTAATCTTGTGAGGTTTGGCCCTTGAGAAGCCCTGGGGTAAAGTTGCTGATTCTGTTGGATTCTTCACTTGAGATCATGGCTGGTGAGTTATTGAAGGGAGAATGGTTGCAAGGGAGGGGAGGTGCGTGGGTCATAGCCCATGACTCCTTTGGTAGAATTTAAGTTCCTTGAGGAAAGGACTTTTTTTTTTTTTCATTTTATCCCTAGTGCCCAGCACACAGTAGTTGCTTAAAAATACTTCCTGTATTGGATTAGCTTTCTGCTCTTAAACTTTCAAATATAGATTGAATAAATCATGAAATGATTCTAATTAGGTACCCTACACATTTATGCCAACTTCATCTGGCCCCTCACTGCTGCACGACTCTCCTTTTATCTACCTCTTTTGGACTCTTTATTACATTGTCCACAAATGTTCCAAAACTTTTTTTTCCCCGACTCTCTAATTGTGTTTCTTTTCTTCCTCAGCAAATGACTTTGACTCTTGTTTTCTTGAAAAGATGGATGCTATCCATTGTTAACTCCTTTAACTGCATTGGCCAGCTCTTCTTAACCAATCCTCTCTCCTCTTTTCTGAAGATGAGGTGACACTCTCTTGCTGAAGTGACACCTTCTCTCTATCCCATTCTCTCTTGTCTTTTCCATGTTTTTGTTCCTTCAGTTCTTCCTTTGGTCTTGTAAAAGGCCAGCTCATCTTTTCTGCCTGCTCCTTCTCTCTAGCTTTAAACACATGCTCCTATTTTCTCCACCATAAAACAATTTTGTCTTGATCCTGCCTGTCCTTCAAATTATTCTTAATCTTTTCTCTCCTCTTTATTAACCAGAATCCTAGAAAGAATAGTTTATTGTTGCTTTCTTGCATATATACCACTGACTCCTCAATCTTTCACAATCTAGCTTCCCTGACAAGAATTTTACTGATAACACTTTCCAGGTCACTAATTACCTCTAATTGCAAAATTGAATGACCTCTCTTCTTCCCTGATTCTCCTTGATGTCCCTGTGACACTGGGAATGTCTAGATACCCTCTTATTCTTCAACTTCTGTGACAATGCATTTGGTTGGTTTGCCTACCAGTTTGGCTATTCTTACTCTATTTTGCTGACTCATCTTTCAGTCTCTTAAATTTGAGTACTTCCCAAAGTTCTCTCCATGTCTCACTCTCCATCTCACTATCAGTCTTTCTCTCTGTGTGTGTGTGTCTTTCTGACACAATCTTATGGCTTCAATTACTTCTGTGAAGATCACTCCTATATGCCTATACTTCCATATTCAACCTATCACCAAAATAACAAATCCTTATTTCCAACTGCTTTCTGAATATCTCCACTTGAATATCCTACTAGCAACTTCAAATTTAACATATCCAAATCAAAACTTATCATTTAATCCCCCAATCCAACTAATAATACCATTACTTCCTTCATATCTTGTGATTGATTTTTGTAGGGAAATCCAAAAAGTACAGTTATACTTGTTCTTATGTTTTGGAAAAATGTTCAAGGTAGTCCTCGTGTGTATTAAGAAAGTTTCAGTAATTTAGGGTTAAGAATAATATTAACTCTGGGAAATAATATAGAAAAAGAAGGAAAAAAAGTCTCTTCGATAAGTGCTCAGGGAGCAAGTGTTCCCAAGTTGAGATAGGGAGAACAAATAATATGGTTATGAGTCGACCATAATTATTAAAGAGAAAAAAATAATGTATGATTTGCTTGGTGTATCTTGATACATACAGCATTTTCATGCTGAAGTATGAAGTTTATTTAACGATTTCCTATGTTCATTTTTTTGTTTTTGTTTTGTGGGACAATGAGGGTTAAGTGACTTGCCCAGCTAGTTAGTGTCAAGTATCTGAGGCTGGATTTGAACTCAGGTTCTCTTGAATAGAGGGTCAGTGTTTTATCCAATTTCTTATATTTATATTCAATAGCATGAATAAATAGAACCATAGTTATCACCTAAAATAATCATTCAAAACTTAAAAGTTCATAGATTTAGAATATTATGGCATTTTTGTTTTTGTTTCATAGATTTAGAATAAAAAGGGATTCCTCAAGTCTCTTCTGAGAACTTTTCCTTATTCCCCCTTAAGGTAGTATCTTCGCTCTATTGATTATTTCTGATTCATCTTAAGTCTTATTGATATTTTTTGTTGGTTTTACTGTCAGAATTTTCCCCAAAGCCCTCCTCCTGCCCATTCAGGGTACCATCCTAAATAACACAGTATTTTATCTCTATACTCTTTTTTTTTTTTTGGTGAGACAATTGGGGTTAAGTGACTTGCCCAGGGTCACACAGCTAGTAATTGTTAAGTGTCTAAGGCCAGATTTGAACTCAGGTCCTCCTGAATCCAGGGCTGGTGCTCTATCTACTGCACCACCTAGCTGCCCTAACACAATATTTTATAAGAAAAATAAAACAAAAAGAAGAAAAAATCAGAGGAACAGATCAGGACATTGAAAACATCTAAAAACATGTGTAAATATATATACTATATCTATGGACCTCTCCACTCTGAAAAGAAGTAGAATAGGGATGTCTTCTCATTTCTCTTCTTTGGGGAGGTCATGGTTTTTTTATTTTTTCATTTTGCAACATTCACTTTTGGTCATTTTGTGGTTGCTTTTTAAATTGTTTCAGTCATTGTATATGTTGATTCTTGCCTCTGCATCAGATCATGCAGATTTTTTCATGCTTCTTTGTATTCATCATATTCACTGTTTCTCATAGCACAGTAATAATCCTTTACATTTATGTGTCACAGTTTGTTGACCCATTTCCCAATTGATGGGGAACAACTTTGTTTCAGACTCTTTGCTGCCATTAAACATGCTACTATAAACATTTTGGTGTAGATGAGGAGTTTGTTCTTATCAATAACCTCTTTGTGGGATAGGTCTAGTAGTGGATCTCTTGGTCACAGGGTGACCCATTTTAATTGTTTTATTTGGATAATCACAAATTGTTTTAAAAAATGGGTGTACTGCAGGTAGCTAGGTGGCACGAGCACCAGCCCTGGATTCAGGAGGACCTGAGTTCAAATCCGGCCTCAGACACTTAAAACGTACTAGCTGTGTGACCCTGGGCAAGTCACTTAACCCCAATTGCCTCACCCGCCCCCCCAAAAAAATGGGTGTACTGCTTCCCAGCTCTACCAGCTCTGTATCAATGTGGCTATTTTCCATAACCCCTCCAACACTGACTATTTCATCTTTGTTCATGTGTGGGGTAGGTTAGGTGAGTTTATAATCGCTTCACAAATTAGGACAAGTTGGATTCAGGGTAGAGTTTCCAAACTGAGCAGAGACAAGGCAATGGTGGTCCAGACTGGAGGATAGAAAGGAGGGAAGGGGCAGCAGCAAGGCTGATACATGGCAACATGCACAAGAGTGGATGTCATCACTGAAGTATAGGGAAAATATTATTAGGGAGCAAGAGCATAAATTGGAAAATATTCAGATAAACAATGATATAAACCAAAGAAGCAGCCCCTGGATGCTAAATGTACCCTTGCTCTCAGATCCATCTTATGTGGGAAAGAGCTTTTTTTTTTTTTAATGGAAATTCCCTACAAACCATAGGCATGAAATTGGAGATGAGGTAAAAATTTCAGCAACTTAGCACACTGAGCTCTTCTTTCTATAAATCAAAGGTGTTTAGCCTCCAAACCTGAAATTTGGGAAGGAGAGGGAATCTTAAACTTTAATTCCACCTTTCAATCATCTTGAAAATCACTTTGTGTTCTTTCATTTCCTGCTCCCTAATATTTTTTGTTTTTTAACATGGTAAAAAGCCAATTTTCTTCATTTATTTCAAGTGGAAATAGTGCATATTTATATATCTGTATCTGTATGTGTATGCTTCTATATATCTCTCTATCTCTATTTTATCTATCTCTACACACATATGCATGGTAGATATAGAGATACAAATAAGTGCATTTAAAAATTTTACAGTTTTAAAATCATGAAAAGTTTTAGAAATATAAGTTTAAATGTATACTGTACCTATTAAATCAGAAACATTTGGGTACAATGAACACATGAGAAATTAAATCTAATATTCATAGATAACTCTTTAATAGAGTCAAGTAAGGACTAAGAAAGATGTAGGATGCAGTTAGTCATCTATTTTCCTTTGAAAAGGACTTGTTTTCTGCCTATCTCCTGTCTCAGGAAGAGAGTTATTGCTGCTTAAGACACACAGAACACTTGCTAGCTCACCTATACTGATAGTCCACCAACAATATCCTCTTTATAATTCCATGATAGTTTCTATTCTGTAAAGCATTTTTCAAGAATATGAAACATTATTGTGTTAGCAGAAAAGGAAGGGCTCCAGTTTCTAGTTAATATTGGCACTGATTGCTGTATAACTTTGGCTGTGTCTTTGTTATTTAGTAAATGTAGGTGAGACTCCTAAGCTTTAATGGATATTTAAAAGGATGGCAAAAGATCAGAATACAAGCATTCACGTAATTATCTTCCTACCCCACCCAATTTTAGAATGAAAACATTGGATTTATTATAATGCTTTGCTCATAATGGGAGATAATTTGAATCTAGATCTTGGACAAAGACCAATGATGGATAATTCAAGACTCTCAATCTTAAATGGTGTGTGTGTGTGTGTGTGTGTGTGTGTGTACGTACAGAGGAGTGTTTTAAGTGAAATTAAGATTAGGATTCCTGAACCACTTAAATTGTCTCCTTCATTAGCATCACTGATCTTTTTTTTTTTTTTTTAAAGAAAATCCATAAAAATGATCAACATTTTAAACTGCCTAATCGCTGAAGTAAACTTGCTTTTGTTAGCATTAAGATGATGCTCTTAATAACATAAAGGATTAAATTGAATACTTTTGATTCTTTATCATGGCATGTACTTCATTAAACATGCAAATCACCTACCTCTGGATTATAGCTAGACCATGATTAGAATGTGTTAAATCTGATTTCATTGAAAAGGGAAAGATAAATGCTAACTAGCAAATGGGCAGGTTGGATTGTAGCCCATGAATGCCTTATACATAAGTAAAGTCATTTTAGGAAATCAATAAGAAATTTTGAAAGAAACCAACACTATTCTGAAGCTCCAAATAATTATGTGAAGAAGGCAGTTTGTCTGATACACATTACTGTTCATCTCTTGCCTAATGTCATATGCATTTATTTCCCAAAATAATTATACAGGGAATTCCTCCCAAAGAATAATAAGCATTTAAATGTGCCCCCTTTGTGTATCAAGCCCTGTATGTATTCACCTTTGGTCAGTATATTCATCTATTCTTTTAGGCACTGGATCCTTTGCGTGTGAAAAGAATGTTGGATTTGGTGTCAGAGAACATGGCTCTGGTCATTGCTATCTGTGTGATTTGAGGCCAATTGCTTAACCTCTTTTTTCCTCAGTCTCCTCATCTATAAATGAGAGGATGGCGGTAGATGACCCCTAAATTCCCTTCTAACTCTATCTTTGACCTTATGATACAATAATCTGTAAGATCACACAAGGAGACTTCTTTTGGGGAAGAGCATTTTTGCAAGTTCAAGGTTTATTTTCTCTTGTAGTTCCAATTGTGCCTCTGAAAATGGGGGCTTCTTGTCCTTAGAGAACATGAAGAAGAGTTCTTGGTTTCAGAATACAAGTGGTAATTGGTTCCAAATTAACTAGCTTTGTGATCTTGGACAAGTAATAAACTTTGAACAGTTTCTTTTGCTATGAAATGGGGAGAGTAATACTTGCATTATTTGCCCCACAGTGTGGCATATAAAAACTTATTTTGTAAACTTTGAAGGGACATACAAAAAAGAATTCTTTTTTAAAAAAGATTACTAGAATCTAGCCTTGGCTAAAAGCATGGGGCGGGGGAGGTTCCTGAACTATGACATCAGAGCAATGTTAATAAGCATTTATTAGTTACTTATTATATATCCCAGGCACTGAGAATATATCCATAGTGTACCTGGATTCTAACAAATCATTTGACAGTTTTTGTGAAGAAAAGATGGAAATGTGGGCTCGATGAAAGCATAGCTAAGTCAATTCATAAATGGTTGAATAATTGGATCCCCAAACTTCTGACTGGAGTGACATCAACCTGTAGGGATGTTCATAGTGGACATCCATAGTAGAGCGCTACAGGCCCTATTCTGCTGGCTTCAACATTATGTAATAAAAAGGAATAGTTTATCATTTTTCAATTCTTTAATGATAGAATCAAAACAAATCCCAATGGCCTAAAGCTCATAAGTTGAAATATTTGGGGAAAATAATAACTCACTTTCACATAGCACTTTAAGGCTTAAAAATACTTTCTTCACAACTCTTCTATAAGGTAGGTAGTGTAAGAAATATTTCTAGTTTATAGATGAAAAAATGGAAGCTGAGAGAAGTTAAGCAACTTCCTAGGGTTACACTACTGACCATTGGTTGTGCTGATATGAGTACAGGACTCTTGATTACAAGTCCAGCACCATTGCCACTGTGATAACTGTCCAAAGGAGTTAGCTATTTCTTCATAATGAGGGTTGCTTTGCAGCATTGAGGGATCAGTTGAAATTAGAGACTGCAAATTTGCTGTGAGCCAAGTAGTCACTTTCTCTAGCTTCTTCTTCTTTTTTTTTTTTTTTGGTGGGGCAATGAGGGTTAAGTGACTTGCCCAGGGTCACACAGCTAGTAAGTGTCAAGTGTTTGAAGCTGGATTTGAAGTCAGGTCCTCCTGAATCTAGGAGTGGTGCTTTATCCACTGCACCACCTAGCTGCCCCTCTAGCTTCTTTAGGGTTGCAAATGGTGAGAATAAACTAGGTTTGGGATTTGGCAGGGTATGAGCAACCATAGAATGGGGAAAAAATACTTCAAAAGTTGAGGAAAGTGAAGAGTTGATTAACCAAAGAGCTGAGATTGAAAAGAAAAGGAAACGAATTTAGAAAGGAGGTGATGGTTTAGGGATATATGGAGGGTCATGGTGAAGATGAAGCTCTATTTAGGTAGAAGACATAGAGAGAGATAAGGAATTTCAGAGTTCTTGGTCATGACAGTGAAATCATTATGGGTGATAACATGGTCAAAGATAGGACTCTCTCAGTGTGTAGTTGTGATGGAGTGGAGGATTAGGTTGTGGTTGTTTAATGGGTTGAAGAACTGGGAGGTTTGGGTATTTAAGAGAAAATCAACACATGTAGAAGTTCCCTAGTGTAAGGGTAGAGGATGTGTTAGAGAAGGGAATTTTGAGCCAGGAACCGAACTTCTTGAGAAAGGGGACAACAGGTGATGAATTTTGATAGACTGAACTGCAAAGGAGAAGAATGATGGGAGAGTATAGAAATCATAATAGAGAGTAAGGAATATTCCGACTCTACTCTAGCACCAGTATACCTGGGATTAAAGAGAAGATATAATCAGAAAGGATGGACACAAATGCAATGTTTTCTGGGGGAAGTCCATTGTTTGAGTCCCAGTAGATGGAAGGGTGATGTGGTTGTCAAAAAAAGCAAACACAAAGCCTGCATTAATTAAAATTTTTAGAGTAAGAAAGAACTTATTCTTTTTTTTTGTTTTTTTATTTTTTGCAGGGCAATGGGGGTTAAGTGACTTGCCCAGGGTCACACAGCTAGTTAAGTGTCAAGCGTCTGAGGCTGGCTTTGAACTCAGGTACTCCTGAATCCAAGGCCAGTGCTTTATCCACTGCGCCACCTAGCTGCCCCCAGAAAGAACTTATTCTTACCATGCTCTCCCCCGGTCAGAACACATTTGAAGTATTAATTTTAGTTTTGGGCACTACATGTTAAGAAGGATATCAACAAACTATAGAGGGCCCAGAAAATGGTAACCATAATGGGCAAAGGGACCCAAAACCATGCTATATAAAGAATAGTTGAGGGACTTGGGTATATGTGGCCTGGAAAAAGGAAGACAAAGGTAAAAGATGGTTATTATCATCAAGTACATGAGGGGATATCATGTAGATGGATAGAGGGTTAGACTTGTTTGTTTGGTCTCAGAGGAAAAAAAAAAAGTAGGAGCAAAGGATGGCAATTGGGAGATATAGGCTTGTGGTAAAATTATTTCCTTGAAGTCCCATTTGAAAGATTAGACTCAGTTTTGTTGGGTAGCTGATTCTTGGTTGGGTGGCAAATTTCAGACTATTATTTTTGTGGAGTGGGAATGGGAAAAGATCAGGAAGGGCTTCTCAGAAATCTTTATCACACATTTCATCAATTCAAAACTCATTTAACATAAGTTATTCCTTGATTATCTTCTCCAGTCTCCTAAAACCTCACTGATAGGCAGCATGGTGTAGTCAAAAGAATATGAACTCCAAGGAGTCCTGGGTTCATATCTTATTGGATCCTGTGATCTAATAAAATAGCATAGATTTAGGGGTGCAAGGGGGTCTCAAAAGTCAGTTAGTTTCTCATTTTACTGATGTGGAAACAGATCTAGAGGATAACTAGTCTAGGGTCACACCTATAGTAAGTTAGCAGAGCAAGAATTTATATTTATGACACAGACTCATTAGATCATAAATTTAGATCTGGCAGGGATCTCTGATGTCATGTGGTTAGACACTGTCATTTTACTGATGAGAAATTTGGGTCCCATCGCCATTCAAGGTGACGAAAGCAATAACTGGCAAAACTGGGACTTGAACCTTGGCTGTCTGAATCCAGATTAGATATTTGTTCACTACATTTGATAGGGTTCTTTCCTTCCTCCTTCTGCCTTACTATACTTTCAATGAGAATTGCATTAACCAAAGATTTACTTTACGATGAAATTTGATTAAAATAGTACCTTAGCGACTTAGGATCACAGCTATAAATATCACATTATCTAACCCTTTCATCTTACACATAAGAAAATTGAGAAATATAATGTTGCCCACATATTAGCTCTCTGACCAGAGACAAATCATTTATCCTTTCTTTGTTTTTTGTTTTTTGTTTTTTGTTTTTTAGTGAGGCAATTGGGGTTAAGTGACTTGCCCAGGGTCACACAGCTAGTAAGTGTTAAGTGTCTGAGGCCGGATTTGAACTCAGGTACTCCTGACTCCAGGGCCGGTGCTCTATCCATTGCGCCATCTAGCTGCCCCCATTTATCCTTTCTTATCCTTCATTTACCCATATGAAAATGGGGACAGTATGTATGACAGCTACCTCATACATAGAGATGCTTTAAGGATCAAGTGGGATGGTGCTAAATTAATAAATAATTTTATTAATCATTAATAAAACAATTTTTATTCATCATTGTAATTTAAATAAAGTGCTTTGCAACCCTTAAATATACAAAAGATATGAGATTTGGGTGGGCTGGCACTAATAAAGGGGGTAATAGGACAGATCTCATGGGGAAGATGTTGTCTAAAATGAGCATTTAAGGAAGGTAGGGATTGTAGGAGCCTGAAGTCAGGAGAGAATTGCACTCCAGGCTTGGGGAAAAGGCAAAGCAAGAGGCAAGGTGAAGGGAGATGGAGCACAATATGTGAAGAACAGTGCCATAAATGAAAGGCCAGTTTGGCAAAAATATGCAATAAGGCCGGGAAGGGAGGACAAGGCTAGGCTGGGAAGGGCTTTAAATACTAAACCCTCATTTACATTTAATTCTAGAGGTTAAATACAGAGCCAATGAAGTTGAATGAGTTGGGGAGTGTCAAGGTTCGCCTTACATTTTAGGAAAACTGCTTTGGTGGCTGTGTGTAGGATGGGTTGGTGAGGAGAGCCAGGATTGGAGAGGCAGGGAGACCAATTAGGAGGCTACAGCAACACTCCAGGAGATAGATGATACAGGCCTGAATATGGTTGGTGGCTGTGTGAGTGGAAAGGAGGAGACAGATGCAAGAGCCCCTGACACTTACTAGGTATGTGACCCTGGGCAAGTGACTTAAGCCCTGTCTACCTAAGTTTCCTCAACTGTAAAAAAAGGAATAATAATAGCAGCCACTTCCTAGGGTAGTAGTGAGAATCAAATTATATAATATTGTGCTTAGCATATCACTTAGCACCTAGCAAGTGCTTAATAAATGTTTGTACCCTTCTTTTCTCCCTTCCCCTCCCCCTTGAAACATTGTATGTCAGCTAAAATAATAATAATAATAATTATTGTTTTCTTGTAAAAAAATCTTTTTTTTTTTTTTGTGGGGCAATGAGGCTTAAGTGACTTGCCCAGGGTCACACAGCTAGTAAGTGTCAAGAGTCTGAGGTCGGATTTGAACTCAGTTCCTCCTGAATCCAGGGTTGGTGATTTATCTACTGTGCTACTTAGCTGCTCCCGATAATATATATATATATTTTTTTTTAGTGAGGCAATTGGGGTTAAGTGACTTGCCCAGGGTCACACAGCTAGTAAGTGTTAAGTGTCTGAGGCCGGATTTGAACTCAGATACTCCTGACTCCAGGGCTGGTGCTCTATCCACTGCGCCACCCAGCTGCCCCGATAATAATTATTTTTATATAATTTTGTTTGTTTCTTTTGACTCCCCTTTATTTCACCTTTGCTTCCCTCTTGCTCATCTGCCCCCTTTCTCCAGGTTTCTACCCATCCCTTGTCCTTTTCTATAAAGGCTTCTTAGTTGCTCCTGCATTCCTGTCATTCCTACATCGGTTCAACCCAGAGGTGTCAAACTCAAGAAGCTGCAAAACTCCCAAGTGCATCTTGAACTAGATTAAGACTCATTTGGGAAATATTTTCCAAAATAAATAAAAGTACAAAACAACATAGATAATGTTATTTTGTGATTTCTTAAGACATATATTTGAATTTGACATCACTCTTCACCAACATGTATAATATGATGTTATGGTTCTAGCATTTATGTTTCTGCTTTTAAAAAATCTGTTAAGTCCATTTGCTGACTAATCAGTGTTTGGCCTTAATTTTAAGTCTTCTTGGTTAAGCAGACCAACCAATCCCAGATTTTTTTGGAAATTTTATTTAAGTTTCTAGTCATTATTCTCAAAATCATTACTTTGGAACTGGAGGGAACCTTAGAAGTCACCTAGTACAGGGCTTCTTAAACTTTTTTCTACTTGTGACCCCTTTTTGCAAAAGAAATTTTTGTGACCCTGGGTATATAGGTATATAAAATAGGTATACATAACCTTGTACTGTTGTAAAGTTCTTTGCAACACCCACATTCAGTTATGAGACCCCATATGGGGTCACAAACCACAGTTTAAGAAACTAGGACTTAGTGCAACTATCATTTCACTGATGAGAAAGTTGAGGGAGATCCAGGGAAGTTGGATGGCTTGCTTAAGGTGCAACACATAGTAGGGAACAGAGGTCTCGGTCCTCAGACTCTAAGTCAATGTTCTTTCCAGTATACCACCAATAGGGTGCTTTTCTTCCACTTGAAACTTCTGTCCTTATATAAATTATGTAATGAAAGAATTTCCTTACCCAACGATTTACTCTATCTATGATGGAATTTGAAGGATATAATACTTTAGGATCATAGAATTGTAATTGGAAGGGGCATCAAATGTTATCTAGTTGATCAAGAAAGAGCTCATCAAAGAAGGCACTGTGCTCTGTGAACAAAGCAGAATTGCAATAGCTCAAAAGAAATGTGAAATGAGCAAATTTAGAAACATCTCCATCCCAAATGTTCATGTGGATTCTTGGTACACAACCTGTGGCATGGCCTTCTGAACTTTTATTGGTCTGATCAGCCACAGTCAGACACACTATACCTTGACTCCAACACAGTGATGTTATTTGGTCCTCTCTGAGAATGAAGGACAAGAACCAACCAACCAGGCAAACAGATGCCTAGAGAGTTCGTGAATTGCTGACGATTAAAAATAAATGACAAAGCTGGGTTTTAAACTTAGGCCCTCTGCCTCTAAATTGTTCTCTTTGTATTTTAAAGGAGAATACCTTCCAAATATTTTAGACAATTGCAATACTTTATATATTTTATAGTTCTTAAAAATTTTAAAGCACTTTCTCATATATCATCTGATTTTTATAAATATCAATGTAGTATGATGATGAGGCCTTTCTGATGAATCCATTTGGTGGAATTAGTCATAGTTAATAGTCCCAGGGAAAGAACATCCAACTATATGATTAAGCAGTAAGATTGCCACAATGGTTTGAGGTAAGGCAGATGCCACACACTGGAGAAAAGCTGGGGAACAGTAGGTGAGAATCAGATTGCCAAAAGTCAGGAATATGAAAAAGCAAAGTCACATTAATAAGGGAAAGTTCCTGATTAAAGTGCAAAGCAAAAAACAGATGAGGGCTGGAAGGGAAGATCACCAATAGGAAAAAAACCAACATCTACCTAGCTGGCTCTGGTGGTGGTATCTTTTGCTTCAGCTGAAGCTATAGGCTAACCCCTCTCCCTCCTCAGACAGTCTTTACAGCAATTTTATGTATGATAAGCAACATAAATAATAATTATTTATTAAATTCATTAAACCAAATCCTAATAATGAAGCAGGAGTAAATTATGATTTGAAGCTTCATTAACTCTTATGTGAGGATACTCACATAGCAAAGTGGGCAACATATAACATTAAGTGATTTTCTATTTAAAATCAGTTTGTTTATTTTTAAAAAAAAATTTTGGCTTTTTTTTTAAGCAACAAACATTTATTTTATTTTTTCCAGTTACATGTAAGGGTAGTTTTCAACATTAATTTTCATGAGATTTAGAGTTCCAAATTTTTCTCCCTCCCTCCCTTTCCTCCCCCCTCCACAAGATCGCAACCAGGTTATATATGTACAATCCACAAGTGTTCTTTTTATCAGTTCTTTCTATGGGGGTGAATAGTAAGCTTCCTCATTAGTTCCTTGGGATTGTCTTGTATCATTGCATTGCTGAGAGTAGTTAAGTCATTCACATTTGCTCACTGAACAATACTGCTGTCACTATGCACAATGTCCTCCCAACTCTGCTCACTTTACTATACATCGATGTTCATTAGTCTTTCCAGGTTTTTCTGGGATTATCCTATTTGTCATTTCCTATAGTTCATGACCATTCCACCACAATCATATACCACAGCTTCTTTGGTCATTCCTCAGTTGATGGACATTCTCTTGATTCTCAATTCTTAGCCTCCACAAAGAGTTGCTATAAATATTTTTTGTAAGATTTTCCCCCTTTTGTCTTTTTCATGATTACTATTGTTAACTGTTTCCCTTCCATCCTATTCCCTTTCCCATGATATTCTATTATCCATCTTCTTTCATCCTATCACTCTTCAAAAGGGATTTGCTTCTGTCTGTCCCCTCCCCCACTCTGCCCTTCCTTCTTTTGCCCCTCTCTCTTTATCCCCTTCCCCTCCTATTTTCCTGCAGGGTTAGAGAGATTACTCCACCCAATTGAGTGATTCCTTCCTTGAGCCAATTCTAATGAGATTGAGGTCTTTCAGCCAATTTTGATGAGTGTTAGGCTCATTTACTGCCCAGATTAAATAGATTACTCCACCCAGTTGGGTGTGTGTTAGTTCCTCCTTGAGCCAACTCTGATGAGTTTAAGGTCTTTGAGCCTTTTCTGTTGAGTGTAAAATTCATTTATTGCCCTGCTCCTCTTCCATCTCTTCCCCCACTCCATAAGCCTTTTCCTGTTTCTTTCTTTTTTCTTTTTTTTGCGGGGCAATTGGGGTTAAGTGACTTGCCCAGGGTCACACAGCTAGTTAGTGTTAAGTGTCTGAGGCTGGCTTTGAACTCAGGTACTCCTGAATCCAGGGTGGGTGCTCTATCCACTGCGCCATCTAGCTGCCCCCTGTTTCTTTCATGTAGGATCTCACCTCTGTCCTTCCCCCTCCCCTAGTGCATTCCCCTCACTCTTCAATTTAACCCTAAGGATGTCATCATGGGGCAGTGGACAACCCCCCCCCCCAACAGTCACCCACTGTATGACCCCAAACTCCAATTTTTTATAGTTCTCTAGGGTCTTGTATTTGAAAGTCAAATTTACCATTCAGTTCAGGTCTTTTCATCACAAATATCTGAAAGTCTTCTTTTTCATTAAAGTCCCATTTTTTTTCTGCTGAAAGATTATGATGAGTTTTGCTGGGTAGGTGATTCTTGGTTGTAATCCCATTTCCTTGGCCCTCTGGAATATCATATTCCATGCCCTTTGGTCCTCTAATGTAGAAGCTGCTAGATCCTGTGCTATCCTGACTGGGGCTCCACAGTACTTGAATTCTTTCTTTTTGGCAGTTTGCAATACAGTTTGTTTCTTTAAAAAAAAAAAAGATCTTTTTGCCTCATTTAGCATCAGTGTTGAGTTCAGTAAACTGGCAGCTCCAAATACGTAGATGACTAAATGGAAGTTACTCCTATAACGTTTTTTTTAATGGTTGTTAAAAAATTTTTGTGGGGCAGTGAGGGTTAAGTGACTTGCCCAAGGTCGCACAGCTATTAAGTGGCAAGTATCTGAGGCTGGATGTGAACTCAGGTCCTCCTGAATCCAAGGCCAGTGCTTTATCCACTGTACCACCTAACTGCCCCACTCCTATAACTTAACAGTCTTGTATTTGGCTTAAGCCCCGTAGCCTGCTACCAAGCATCTCAATGTGCTGCATAGTTTTAGAAAAACTAAGAGAATGGACAAAGTACTGTGCTTGAATTAATATGTGATAACCAGATACAGTTTAATTTAACAAGCATTTATTAAGTGATTACATGCCAAACATTCTGCCAAACGGTGGGGATGCAAGGACAAAAGCATCTTAGTTGCCACCCTTGAGTAATTTATATTCTACTGTAATTGTGCACTGCTTTTTTTAACTTGACTTTTGAAGGTGAGGATGCTAATTTGGTTGGGTTAATACTTTTTGGTAAGTCTAAAACTCCAGGATGCACTTTTTTTTGGTTATACTTTTGAGGAAGAATCAAGCAGATTGAGGGCATAAAAGTTTATATATATATATATATATATGTGTGTGTGTGTGTGTGTGATTTATTTATAACATATAATTACATGTAATTTTATGCACACAAACATATTTATAGGTCAGGAACTGGAGCAATTATTTCATTGGTATAAGGATCAATCACTTGATTATCTTCTGTGTAATTTGTAGTCTTAGGAAGCTACCTAGAGCACCGAGGGGTTAAGGGACTTGCTCAGGGTCATAAAGCCATTATGTGTCAGGGTGGGACTTGAACCCAGAAGCCAAGTCTTCTGGATCCAAGGTCAGTTCTCCATCCATAATAGTAATAGTAATAGTAATACTACTAATAACAGCATTGACATAGTGCCTACCCTGTACCAGACACTCTACTAAGTGCTAAGTATTTCAGTTGTTCCTCACAACAACCCTGGGAGGTAAGTGCTATTATTATTATTATCTCCATTTTACAGATGAGGAAATGGAGACAAACCATGGTTGAATGACTTGACCAAGGTCACACAGCTAGTGTCTGAGGCCAAATTTGAATTCAAGTCTTTCTGATTTCATGCCCAGTGCTCTATCCACTGTGTCTCCAGTGCTCTATCTACTGTGTCTCACATAATCTTTTATAGGATTATAAATTTAGGGCTGGAAGGATCTTAGTCCATCATCCAATCTAACCTTTTTATTCTATGTAAGGACAAAACAAGGTCCCCAGAATAGTCATATACACATAAACAGATATACACATACACATACATATATGTGTTTTGAGTATAAGAGAATCATTTAATGCTATAGGTTGCCAACGTTGCTATGTAAGTATCCTCACATAAAGAGTTAGTGAACCTTCAAATCATAATTTATTCCTCCTTCATGATTAGTATTTTGTTTATTGAATGTAATAATATATGTCTATGTGTATATAGGCTCTACGAGTAATATATAGATATATAGAGACTATACATATTTAGACATGTCTATACCTTGTGCATATATCTACAAATATATGTACCTATATTTCTATTTATATTTGTGTGTATAAATGCCTAAAAGTATATCTATCTATATCTATATATCTATATCTTGTTTATATATAGTTGTTTTCATGTTGTCTCCTCTACTGGATTTTGTGCTCCTTGAGACAGACTGTCTTTTGCCTTTCTTTCCTTATCACATGGCACAGTGACTGGCATGTAGTAGGTGTTCACCGAGTGCTTATTCATTGACTAGCTATATGACCTTCCCAAGGTCAGCTGTCAAGAACTGCCATGTAACCTCACTTCCTCTGATTCCAGATATAGGACTCCTTCCAATACACCACTAATAAGACTCTTTATAGTTGCTTATTTTGGACAGCCTCCCTCTCTCATGGCATTTTTGCCATGGAGCCAAGCTTCCCAAAGTGCCAGTAAAGTAAGTAAATGTAGATGTAAGCACACTGGGATTCTCTTTCAGTAGTCATTCTACCTGCAATTAGCAGTGATGCCAGCTCCAAGTGCCAGGGCTGTAAAGTTTCATTGTATTTTTATTTGTCACTTTTATATAACTGAGAGAAATCTATGGGCAGAAGAAAGATGTATGGCTTAAAAAGAATGTCACTTTATTATTCTTTGATTCCACATCTTTTAACCCATTCCAAATCTACCTAACTGGACTGCACGTATCTCTCTGACTTTTCCAAAAGACATGATGAATAATTTTGCCAAATGCCTCAATGAAGTCATCTGTTCTTAAGACCAAAAATTTTTGAAGTCCTGTGTACCTCGCTCACCAGTGATGTTGGACTTGGTGTTCCAACATATAACATTTCCCTCATCTATAGCGCTCATGGTATTGTTGAGAAAGAAGCATGGTAAGCTAGCATGGGCTAGTTTTGTTCTATCTATGCGGGTTCTAAGCGAACTCCTCATTCCTTGTTAAACGGGGTTGTTTTGTGAGCATTTCATAAAAGATTCTGGAATTTTGCCTACAATTGAAGAGTATGGAAGATTCCATACTTTTTCCTATTTTTTAAGTTGGTAAAACATTTGTCCTCCAGATTTATAGTGTGCCTCAGTCTTCAAAGGTTTTTTTCAATGACAATTGACCATTGATCACTTTTTAAATGATCAATACTGATTAACCACCACTGCTTGCCAGATCTTTCAATACCTTGAGATGAAGCTTATCTCAGCCTTGTGATTTGAAGTCATTCAATTTAACAAATTTTTGAGGACCTACTGTGTTCCAGGAGCTATGCTAAGTGCTGAGACTATAAAGACAAAAGAATATGGTTGTTCTCTCTCTCTCTCTCTCTCTCTCTCTTTTTTTTTTTTTGGTAAGACAATGACGGTTAAGCGATTTTCCCAGGGGTGCTTTATCCAACTGCACCACCTAGCTGCCCCCATGAATAGCATTGTCCTCAAGGAGTCATATTCATTGAAAATAGCCAAAGCATCTTTCTATCCTCTTTCCACTTGTTTGGAGTTTCAGCCATTTTTGTACTATCCTGAACCCTAAAATCATTTCCCTTGGCAGGAAAAATGAAAATGAAGTAAAAATTTTTATCATTTTGCATTCTTTCTGTTATCCAACATTATTCTTTCTCTACTTAAAAAATCTACCTCTTGCTAAAAAACAGCTTTTACCACCTTTAATCTTGTCCTCAGAAATCAAACTAACGGTAGTTTCCTCATCCTCAAGTTCCTTGAAAAGAAGGGCATGTGTTTCCAATAACACGTTCAACTCAAAGAGAGACCAATTGACTAAAACTCTACATACAGCTTCCTGTCTAGCCATCTAGACAGTGTCAGTGACAGGGCTGAGCCTGGGAGTCAGGAAAAACTGAATTCAAAATCAGTGTCCTACAGTTCCTAGCTGTGTGTATAAGGGCAGAGTCACTTATCCTCTGTCTGTCTCACCTACCTCTCAGGACTGTTGTGAGGATCAAATGAGATAATATTTGTAATATACTTTGCAAACCTTGAAGTACTATACATATAATAGCTATTATTATTACTTGACAGACTTTGCTATAAGTTTGTGTTTCCAGAAGCCTCAGTACAAATTAGAATAGATGCTGGCACATTTCCAAGAATATTCAGCCACTAAGAAAGAGTGGTGGATCAATGGAATAGGTTAGGCACAAGAGACACAGTAGTAAATGACTTTAGTAAGGTACTATTTGCTAAATCCCAAAACTCCAGCTTCTGGGATAGAAACTTGGTATTTGACAAAAACTGCTGGGGAAAACTGGAAGAGAGTATGGCAGAAACTAGGCATAGACCAACATCTTACACCTTATACCAAAATAAGGTCAAAATGGGTACATGCTTTAGACATAAAAGGTGATACCATAGGTAAATTAGGACAGAAAGGAATAGTCTATCTTTCAGATCTTTGGAAAGGAGAACAGTTTATGACCAACCAAGAGATAGAGAATATTATGAAATGTAAAATGGATGATTTTGATTACATTAAATTGAAAAGTTTTTGTACAAACAGAAGCAATGCATCCAAAATTAGAAGGGAGGCAGAAAGCTGGGAAACACTTTTTATAGCCAGTATTTCTGATAAAGGCCTCATTTCTAAAATATATTGGGAACTAAATCAAATTTATAAGAATGCAAGTCATTCCCCAATTGAGAAATGGTCAAAGGATATGAACAGGAAGTTTTCTCATGAAGAAATCAAAGCTATCTATTCCCATATGAAAAAATGCTCCAAATCACTATTGATTAGGGAAATACAAATTAAAACAACTCTGAGGTACCACCTGGCACCTATCAGATTGGCTAATATGACAAAAAGGGAAAATAATAATAAATGTTGGAGAAGCTGTAGAAAATTGGAACACTAGTGCATTGTTGGTGGAGCTGTGCATTGATCCAACCATTCTGGAGAGCAATTTGGAACTATGATCAAAGGGCTATAAAGTTGTGCATACCCTTTGACCTATCAATACCACTATTAGGTCTTTTCCCCAAAGAGAACAAAAAACGGAAAAGGACCCACATGTACAAAAATACTTATGGCTGCTCTTTTTGTGGTGGCAAAGAATTGGAATTTGAGGGAATACCCATCAATTGGGGAATGGCTGAATAAGTAGTGGCATATGAATGTAATAGAATACTATTGTGTTGTAAGAAACGATGAGCAGGTGGATTTCAGAGAAGGACTTACATGAACTGATGCTGAGTGAGATGAGCAGAACCAGGAGAATATTCTACACAGTATCAACAACATTGTGTGTTGATCAACTGTGATTGACTTGACTCTACTCAGCAATACAATAGTCTAAGATAGTTCCAAAGGACTAATGATGGAAAATGCTTTCCAAATCCAGAAAAAAAGAACTGTGGAATCTAGATGCAGATTGAACCATACTATTCCTACTTTTTTTGTTTTTGTTTTTTGAGGTTTTTCCCTTTTGCTCTGATTCTTCTTTCACAGCATGACTAATGCAGAAATATGTTTAATGTGATTGTACATATATAACCTATATCAGATTACTTGCTGTCTTGGGGAGGGGGGATGGAGGGGAGGGAGGGAGAACAATTTGAAACAAGAAATCTTATAGAAACAAATGTTAAACTATCTCTACATGTAACTAGAAAATAATAAAATACTTTTATGATAAAAAAGCAAAAAAAAAAAAAGAATGTTCAGCCACCAGGAAATCTACAGATGGACTCCCCCCCCTACCCCCAGGTATAACAACAATAATTCAAATTTACATGGTGCTTTACAGTTTTCAAACAACTTGCATACTAGTTTTTCTTATGCATTCTTAATGTCTTCTAAACAAAATACATGCTTAAATACATTATTTAATTAATATTTGAGAAATTTAAGAAATCAAGCACATACCCCAAAAATAACAGAGCTTGGGAGTTTCCTTTTCTATTTTCCACAAGTTTCAGGGATAGCCATTATGGGCCTCAGTTTGCTTTAGTCATGGTAGCACAATGGGAAGAGCACTGAATTTAGAATCCTAGGCCTAAGCTTGAGTCTAGGCTTTGGCACTTATGTGACTTTGTACAGGCTACTTAACTTCTCCAAGCCTCAGTTTCCTCATCTGTCACATGAGAGGTTTGGATGAGATTTTTGTCTAAGGTCCTTTTCTACTCTAGATTTGTGTTCCAGCTTTCTAGTTGTGTGATTGTGGGCAAGTCACAGCCTGTGTTTGCCTCAGGTTGCTCATCTTCAAAAGGAGGGGTTAGAGTTGATGATCTCCAGCATCCCTTCCAATTTTATATTTTGTTATCCTATGGTTTATATTTCTGTCTCAAGAAAATGAGATTACATAGTCCAAGGAACAACATATACCCAGTGGTGGATGATCATGGCACCTAAACATATCCTTGAATTTTCAACAGTCATTTTGTATTTTTTATTTATATATTTTAGATTTTTATTCACATAAAATGTGAAAATGAACCAAAGTCTTCTGGACTCTAGCTCCCGTAACCTTTCCAACATTATGCAGCCTTTTGATATTTTACTTAAAGTAAACCATTTTTTTATTCATGCAATTTAAGAAATAGATAACTCAGCAAATGATTTAAAATAATAGAAGAAAGGTCTTACAATTCCATAATACCTGGGCCCAGTGGAATGTAAGCTCCATGAGGCCAGGACCATAATATGAACTTGATAGTTGTTGTATTGAATTTAATGAAATAACAACCTTCATGGATCATGTTTTATTTAGCATTATATTTTCCTCTGTACATAGCAATAGTGCCTCTATACATGGTATATAATATTTAAAGAGTTTGTGTTGACTCCAAATTACAAATCTTGGAAGGGAAAGAACCTGAGAAAGTCATAATATTAATTAATAAGTACAGTTATGATAATAATGACAATAGTAGGTTAGCTATAGCCATTTATGTCAGATGTGGGACCAATGATATCCATTTCTTAATATTCTATAGATACTTATTAGTAGTGTCTTCCTTTAGGGGAATGGTTGAATAGTTATTAATAGTTATAAAATAATTTCTTTGTAAAATAATTGGTTATTAGATGATCACTGACCAGTTATTGAACTCATTTCAACTTTGTTTTTCAAAATAAGAGATTATTTGAATTCAATCACTTAAAGACATTTTTCATACTGACATAGACAAAGTATAATGGGTACTTCAATTGTATTTGGTGCAGTACTAAAGTCAACAATCATTTATTCAGTGCCTACCATGTAGCAGGCATTATGTAAGGTAATGGAGATGCTAAGGCCAGAAATGATCCCTACCCTGAAGGAGCTTATATTCTACTGGGAAAATAAAATAAATAAAGATGCATAAACACAAAATACATGCAAATTCATACAGGGGTAGAGAGAGTCTTCATACTATAGAGTCTAAGAGAAGCCTTATGTTGTGTATGCCACTTAAGCTTAATCTTGATTTTAGGGACCCTAAATATAGAGAGTAGAATGAGTTTTTGCTTTTAATATATTCATTTTAACAAAATTCCTTCCCTTTTAGACACTACATCAAGCCATGGAAAGAAGAGAAAGAATAATGTGGCTTCCCTTCAAAATAAATTGTCTTTTATGAATGGAACTTTGCCCTTCTTCATCCAAGGACAAGAAACTTGCAGTACTTACCATCTCAACTATCTTCAAGTGACTGATAAAACACAGTAATGCTTGGGTTGGAGTTTCATATTTCCATCTGGGTATATCATTCGGTTTTTACAAACATGAAGGAACATGTAGATTACCCTCCATGGTGTCTGACCTTTTTAAGAGCCTGATCTTACCTTATCTCCATAAGCTTTGTAAAGGAATGTTTACAAAGAAATTGGGAAATCCTATAAAAAAGAAAGAAAGTTGCCCTAGCAAAAAAGAGCAAGACGCTCTCCTCTCTGGCCAGACCAAACCCCCTAAATTTTCTAGCACTTTGAAGAGCACTGTTAAAAAAA
The DNA here is from genome assembly GCF_019393635.1 of Dromiciops gliroides. Taxonomy (NCBI): domain Eukaryota; kingdom Metazoa; phylum Chordata; class Mammalia; order Microbiotheria; family Microbiotheriidae; genus Dromiciops; species Dromiciops gliroides. The sequence continues at coordinate 164,277,286 of NC_057862.1, read as the reverse complement.
TTGCCAAGTGTTCATCTGCTCGCAACTTGTCCACAGAAGACGACGAAGTCAATAGAGAATATTCCCTCTCTCCCACATTCAGTTATCGTGTCGCGATTGCTAACGGACTGCAAAAGAATATTCTTGTGACAAACACCAGTAATGAGGATCTGGTTCAAGAGCTATCATCCATTGAGAGCTCCTACTCAGAATCATTAAGCGAGATCAAGGGCAGCATTGAAATCAAGGAGCACTCTTCATACACGATGCCAGTGAGACGCAATAGAAAGAGTTTGAGCAGCCTTGCTCCTTCTGAGGGAAGTTCAGATGGGGAGCGCACATTACATAGCCTGAAACTAGGAGCTTTACGCAAATTGAGGAAGTGGAAAAAGAGCCAAGAATTTGTCTCCTCTGATTCAGAGTTGAGCACAATGAAAAAAACATGGGGACTTCGAAGCAAATCATTAGACAGAACTGCCCGTCCCCAGAAAACAAATACTCTCGAGCCTGGCTTTAGTTCATCGGGCTGCATTAGCCAAACCCATGATGTTATGGAAATGATATTTAAGGAACTTCAGGGAATCAGCCAAATTGAAACAGAACTTTCTGAATTAAGAGGCCACGTCAACGCGCTCAAACACTCCATTGATGAGATCTCTAGCAGCGTAGAGGTTGTTCAGAGTGAAATAGAACAGCTACGTACTGGCTTTGTCCAGTCTCGAAGGGAAACCAGAGACATTCATGATTATATTAAACAAATTAGTCATACTGGAAGCAAAGCAAGTCTGAGATTTTTAAATGTGCCCGAAGACAGATTTGAATATGTCGACAATGTCGTATACCGGATTCTCATAGATAAAATGGGGTTTTCAGACGCACCCCTTGCTATAAAAATTGAATTTGCTCAAAGAATAGGGCAGCAAAGGGACTGTCCAAATGCAAAACCTCGCCCCATATTGGTATACTTTGAAACACCTCAACAGAGGGATTTCATATTGAAAAAGTCTTATAAACTTAAAGGAACAGGCATTGGGGTATCAACAGATATTCTAACTCATGACATCAGAGAAAGAAAAGACAGAGGCATGCCAACCTCCCAAACCTATGAGAGTATGGACATAAAGCTCTCCACTGTGGAGCCCAAACTCAAAAGGAGCAGTTGGCAGTCACCAGATGATAGTGATAAAGATCTGGATTCTGATCTTAATAAAAACAGTTATGCCATGATATCAAAGTCAGAGTTTCAAACCAAAGCAAGTGGTCCAAAGTCCAATTCAAAATCTCATAATGTTAGAAGTAGGAATAAGACTGCCGACAGCAGCAAATTTTCTAATAAATCAGGCTATGATGAAGAAACCCCACAGTTCCCTGCGTCAGAGAACTTGGAGAAGGAATCTAAGGCCTATTATGCTGACGTGGCTCCACTCTGGCACTCACAAAGTGATTTTCTCACTCCCAAATTGAGCCGTTCTGAATCTGATTTTTCCAAACTATGTCAATCCTATTCAGAAGATTTTTCAGAGAATCAGTTTTTTACCAGGACAAATGGAAGTTCTCTCTTATCTTCTTCCGACAGAGAACTTTGGCAGAGGAGACAGGATGGTACATCCAATTGGTATAGTAGCTCCCAAGACCAGAACCTTAATAGGAGTATTCAAAATGACCAAGGTCCCAATGAAATAGAGAACACTGAAACAGTGGACAGCGGTGTCAGCAATGGAGTAGTGTGTGTCTCAGGAGACAGAAGCAATTACAGTGATTCTCAGCTCTCTTTAAGAGATGATCTCTCACCATGGAAAGATTGGAATCAGTCAGAACAAGGTGCAGATTTGGGCCTCGATTCATCCACACAGGAAGGTTTTGACTATGACACCAACAGCCTATCTGATCCACAGTTGGATGGTGACAACAAAGATCTGGATGACCTAGGAAAGTGCCACAGTGACCTTCCAGATGACTCGGAGAGCTATGATTTTACCTTAGATGACAATTCTTCCCCATGCCCAGGGTTGGATAATGAGACACAAGGTCAGTGGGTTGGTCCATTTGATACTTATGAAGAAGCTAATTCTAATGAACTTTACCAAAATCAAAATCAACTACCAATGCTGTATCGGAGTCAGAGTGAATTACCAAGTGATGCTTCAGAGGATGCTGCACCCAAGTCTTGGCATAGCAGATTGAGCATAGACCTTTCTGATAAGACATTTAGTTTTCCAAAGTTTGGGTCTACCCTTCAACGAGCTAAATCAGCTTTGGAAGTTGTATGGAACAAAAGCACTCAGAGCCTAAGTGGTTATGAGGACAGTGGGTCATCCTTAATGGGGCGATTTAGAACTTTATCCCAGTCTACAGCAAATGAGTCAAGTACCACCCTTGATTCTGATGTCTACACTGAACCATATTACTATAAGGCAGAGGACGAGGAAGACTACAGTGAACCTGGAGTTGAACATGAAACAGATTACGTAGAAGTGATGGAGCAAGTTCTCGCCAAACTAGAGAATAGAACTAGCATTCCTGAAATGGATGATAATGTCCCAGAATATGAACACCTTTCATATGAAACACCTTATGAAACACCACAAGATGAGGGGTATGATGGGCAGGTAGATGACATCATGAGTGAAGAGGGATTGGAACCTTTAAATGGAACAATAACTGAATTGGAAGTAAGGGAAGATGAAAACCAGAATGTCCCTGAAAAGCCTCCAGAAGTACCAAAACCCAAGAGAATTCGTCCCTCTTTTAAAGAAGCTGCCTTAAGGGCATATAGGAAGCAAATGGCAGAGCTGGAGGAGAAGATTCTAGCTGGAGGTACTCAAATTTAAATGCTACATTATAAATGTAATATTTCTATAATGCAGAATGGTGTTTCATCATAGGTATTGTCTATATTTACTTTGGGGAGACATAATTTACCTTTGTCATATAGCCCTGCTTCATCCAGGTGGGATTACATGTTACTCATGCTAAAATTGAGGCCTAAAAAATTAAACCTAAAAAGTTAAAACCATAGCACACTTTAAATGTAGCCTGCTAAGTTAAAATCACCTTTTAGCTCCCAGTTATGTGTTGTGGAAGAATGATGTTTGCTCCAGGCATAAAGAAATGAGTGAAATTATGGGTATCCTCTCCTTGCCCCATAATGGATCTCTAAAACATATTCCTTGGCTGTATTATACTCATTAAGCTAGAAAGAAGGGAGGAATTGATGCTTAATCAACATCCTAGTTGAAGGCAACATAGACTTGGAATATGGGAAAAAAGAAAATCCCCAAAACAGCAGAAATTTTTCAGTACATTTCATGGGTAGTACATACAGTTAGGTGTCCCATTGGTAAAGGAAGGGAAGGGAAAGGAATAAGCATTTATATAGTGCTTGCTATAGTTCAGGTACTGTGCCTTGGCACATAAAGGAATGTTCAGGCTTTGGCTTCTGCAAGAGTGACTTTATACTGTTTAAGGAGGCAATTTGATTTTGTTTCCTTTTTTTTTGATGGGAAAAGTCAAGCCTTCTTAACAGAAAGAAATTTTTAATGATGTAACTTTCCGAATTATGACCTTTCATATAAATTTAACTTCAGCTTATCTTGACCTCGGTGATTTACCCTCCTGACAAATCTCCCACTATTTATCTCAGTGATTTATCTTCGACAAGTGGCTCAGTATTTTTTGTGAGGTTATATATACATGGTGATAGGTTTTTTAAATGAATTAACATTATTCTTTCCACTACTGAATAATGAGCATTTATTAGTCATTGTTATCATGAAGATATTTACTTCATTTAACTGCGTGTTTTGGGGATGATTCATCAGGTCAAATTTTATTGGCAAGTAATTAGAAGGTAATTAATATAATGATTAAATTAAAATAGCTGGCAAAGAGACCTTTTTTCTTTATTACTAGAGCGAGAATTCTACATCATTTTCTGGTTGGCTCAGGCAGATCATTGAGCACTTGGGTGAATTTGCTTCATGACTGATCCCATTCAGTTACTAACATGGTTGAAAAGTGTCAGGGTGCTTTGTGCTGATACATATAAACTAGCTTGACTACTTTAGCCAAATAGCAATAAAAATGAAGGAATTTAATATGTGTGAAGACAGTATGGTGTAGTGACTAGAGAGCTGGAATTGAAGCCAAGATTTAGGTTCAAGTCCCACGTCTGACACAAACTGGATATGTGACTCTGCTCAAGTTATTTAATCTCTCTTCTGTGTACTACATCTCTCTAAAACTTGCAAAGAAAGTGACACAGGAAGTGTTTCCTCCCCTAGGAATTCCCAATAACAGTGAAATCACAGGACCATTCCTTATCCCTCTACCTACCGCAACTCTCTGATAAGATCTGTGATAGCGCATCTATCATCTCCTAAATCTACTCTTTTTATCTAACTATCAAGATCAAGGACTTGCCTGATTGGTTTTCTACTATCCCCAAATTTTCCCAAATCAATACATCTTTGCTCTGAACTTGTAACCCTCACTGTCCTAATTTTATTTAGAAGAGAATAGATAAGCTTTTTATCTATCTGTCTGTCTGCCTGTCTGTCTGTCTATCTATCTATTTAACTTTGCTCCTTGAAACTAGAGAACACTCAATACATACATATATACACAGGTAAACTCAACTACGAAGCATTAAAGGTATCAGAAAAAAATAATGACCCTAGTAGCCTTCCTGACCAGCTAAAATACATTCCAGGGAAGTTCAAAAATCCGAGTCAGGGAAGTTGAATTACTGTCACAGTAAAATTGACAGTAACAGAGCCTAAAGCTCCCTTTCTCACACAATGCAAGTTTGAATATCAATTCTTTGGCCAAGTTCCCAGGATTCTTCCCTGCTACCCGCCTCTAGCATGAATTAGCACCAGTCCTTAGGTACAGAATCCCCTTTCCATCTGCTAATGCCTGCTCCTGCTAAACCAAGGTAAAAACCTTGTTTAAAAACAAACAAAACAAAACAAAAACCTTTGGACTTCATTGGTTTGGCAGAGGATTCCCCATTCACTCAGACATCATAGAGAGGTTCCTTACTCCATCTAATACTCCAGCAGAAGGTCTATTTTCCCTGACCACCTCTTTTATTTTGTGAGTAGCTCCCTCAATAAATCTGACAGCCTTTATTGGATTGTTTGTCCCATGAGTTCCTTGTATTTGACTTTGGCATTCCAAACCTTCCTGTGTCTGCTTTAAGACAACATTCAATCACCAGGTAGTTCTATCTTCACTCTGTGTTTTTCTTCACTAGCTGTCTGACACATCATAGCCTTGGAGGTAGGAGAATCATTCAAGGACTGGATGCTAGATCACATTCAAAGATCTTAGTCTATAGATTTGTGGATTCAATTTGGTAAAATTGGTTAGTGTTGACTCTCACTTTTCTTAGAATCTGCTTTCCCATACTGTGGCTCTGTGTATGGGAGTCCTAGGCTAGTTAGAGGCATACTCCTGCTATGGTCTCTCTCTTTCCCCACCTTCATTTCCCATAAGACACTATTTCTCCTGGGATTCCGGCCTGTAAGGAACTTACTATACTTATCACCCACCTAAGTTAAGTGGCATTCTTGCCTCTTGCAGGGCTCCTTAAATGAGCAAAATCCTGCCCTATATGATCTCTGAAGATTTCAGCTCTTGGAAATAGGCTTTCAGAATCTGGTACTTGTTGCCCTTTAACCCCTTAAGATATTCATTTTAAATCCTGGAACCAGGTGCTCATTCATTTTCTTGTTCTGGTTGGTTAGGGTGAACAAGTCACTTCCACTCTCTGGGTATTAGCTTCAACCTCTGTAATATGAGGTTATTGGAGTCCATAGCCTCTTAGTTTCCCTTTACCTCTATGTTGGCAGGTAGGTGGAATAATGGAGAGCAGGACCTAGAGACAGGAAGACCTGAGTTCAAATCCTGCCTCAGATATCTACTAACTGTCTGATCCTAGGCAAGTCATTAAACTCTGTCTACCTCAGGTTCTTTGTTTAAAAAAAAGGATTACAATAGAACCAACCTCCCAGGATTGTTGTAGCTCAAATGTGATAATATTTTAGAGGACTTTGCAAACTTTAAAGCCCTATATGAATGCTAACATTTATTAGATTAATGGTCCTGTGATCCTAACATCTCTAGTCAAATTACTAATTGCTGTCATGACTTTTTGTGATGTGGTTTCCTTCTCTAGTAGTTGCTATAGATTATTACCAGTGACCACTATTTCCTAGAGTTTATAGGAGCTGGAGCCCATAAAGCAAGGTGTGTGGTTCTTTCTCCTGAATTTAGCATACCATGATTTCCCAGAATGTCATCTCTTCCTGGGGCCAACTTTCTTTTCTCTATTTTGAATCTGTACCCTTTGGTTGATCTCTTGGCTTTTGACTTGCTCACAGACTTAAATAAGACATCTTTAGGTTAGACACTTGTCTCTGGCTAGTGACATACTCCAGGCAGCTTCATCCCTTCAAGTTGAATTGTGCTTCATGTCCTTCTCCTCAGATGAATGGTTTTCCAGAGTCCAGGCTAACAGAGATATTTCTTATACTTAAAGTAAGCAACATTCTCCAAATCTGTGTGCAAAGATATGGCCCTATACTGTTTTAGAAATTTTTGTTATGGATTGGCTTTCTTCTTTGGGAATTTTATGTAAATGTATGGCTGATTTGAAAATATAAGGAAGTCAAAACCCGCCCTGAAACCTACTTGGATCAGATGTTTATCTTATTTTCAGAGTAGGAACTATCTTTTTTGTTTTCAAATTTCAGTTAATGATCGTTACATTTTGTTACATTACCTTGTACAAAAATCAAATGTATATGTATATGTATATGTATATGTATATGTATATATATATATATATATATATATATATGCTTTTTCTAGGTTCTTATTCCTTGATATGAAAACAAGTAGAGAAGCACCATATCTTGGCGTTGTGATAGAAAGTCAGATAACATTGTACAAAATACAAATCAGATGACAGAACAGGGACAGAGTCATGAATTTCATATTCCTTACTTTTAAAAGATGATTCATTTTGGCAAAACATGTTTAAAGAAGAGGCCTTTAGGGGCAGCTAGGTGGCGCAGTAGATAGAGCACTGGCCCTGGAGTCAGGAGGACCTGAGTTCAAATGCAGCCTCAGACACTTGACACTCACTAGCTGTGTGACCCTGGGGAAGTCACTTGACCCCAATTGCCTCACTAAAAAAAAAAAAAAAGAAGAGGCCTTTATCCCACAAGAAAATATTTTAAATTAAGAATTAAAATAATCATACTTTAACATATTGATAACAAATTACTTACAATTTGATTTTTAAATAGTATACATTTCCTTTAATGCAATAATGACAAAAATGTTGTGTTTGCTTCCATGTGCCTATCTCTTCCTTTCCATGTGCCTATATGATGCCTTCTGTGTCCCTTTGGAAAATTACATGAAAAGCACAAACATGCAAGCAGCTGTCAAAAACCAGAATCTTTTAAGAGAGAAAAGCAAATTCTTAGGCTGAGTAACTGCCTTGTTTGCTCTGGATATAGGGAATTGGACTACCTTTAACATTTTAGAGTCTAGATGCTGTAGAAGAACTTTCTCTGGAGTCTGTTTTAAGTGCCTTGAGGGAATTATTCTGAAGTAATTTAGCACATGTATCTATAAGTTAGTCTCGTGTTGATAATGGGTTCACTAGACTGATGACTTAATAGGCTGAAATAGCCTAATTTTCTTTTTTTTTTGTTTGTTTTTGTTTTTTTTCTAGTGAGGCAATGGGGGTTAAGTGACTTGCCCAGGGTCACACAGCTAGTAAGTGTTAAGTGTCCGAGGCCGGATTTGAACTCAGGTTGTCCTGAATCCAGGGCCGGTGCTCTATCCACTGCGCCACCTAGCTGCCCCCAAGTAGCCTAATTTTCAAGAGAACATGCCCCCTTTCAGCCAGGAGCTAGGCAACCTTCCCCATCCTACATTGTCAATATGCCTTGGCTTTTTGGGAGAAAAGCTAGCCAAGGAAAGGTAATGAGTCAGTCTCCAGCTCAGATCTCTGTTCTTCATCTGTGCTGAGAAAGCCCCCAAAATTGCAGTGTATGATGGTTTTTGTAACATGGACATCTGCTTCCTTGGCATTGGCTTGAGGTCATCAGATTTTCTTACTCTGGCCAGCATAAGGCAGTCATGATGTCTTTTATTCATTTCTCTTTCTTTCTTTCTTTCTTTCTTTCTTTCTTTCTTTCTTTCTTTCTTTCTTTCTTTCTTTCTTTCTTTCTTTCTTTCTTTCTTTCTTTCTTTCTTTCTTTCTTTCTGCAGGACAATGAGTGTTAAGTGACTTGCCCAGGGTCACACAGCTAGTAAGTGTCTAGTGTCTGAGGCCAGATTTGAACTTGGGTCCTCCTGAATCTAGGGCTGGTGCTTTATCCACTGAATCACATAGCTGCCCCCATCTTTTATTCATTTCTAACCTAGGTCAAATTGGACCCTGAGAATCTTGCTATGAAATCCTATGACTCAGCATTCCCTGATAGATCTCTGTGGAATTATAGAATAATAGAAATTAGTTACTTCTTTGTTTTCAACTATTTGGGGAAGCTAAGTTAAAAGTGGATCTTAAAGTATTAAAGTGTGCGATATGTTATTTCAGTGCTACACAGTGTTAGCATTCTAAATAATTTATTTAGCAAACTGAAGAGATCCTAGAAATGCTTCTAGCCCCCACACTGGGACCTCTTTTACTCCTTAAAAGATAAGAGATAGAGGAGGGATTGCTCCTGTATGCATGGTAGGAGCTAGATTTCCCTCAAGTCTTAGGATTGTAAATTGGACTATTCTTGCTCTCATAACCTATAGCTACTTCATTGAATATTACAGGTAAAAAGGTGGGGTAGAGGTTACCTTGTTCAACAAACCTGGGGATTACTACTGTCAGATTTAGATATAGACAAAATTCTGAATTAATTGTTTATTTTGGAAGCTCCTCCCACCAACATTCCCTTTACTTTCCATTGCTGTGTTGTTCTTCCTTTCCCTCCACTCCTGGTAGCCTTAAATGCCTAGGGACTTCATACAGCTCATGGTATCCAGTGTACCCATCAAAACTTCTTCAATGATAAATTTTCTTAGGGTTCTATTATCTGAGAGACACTGGGTATTGATAGTAGGACTGCAATGAGCAAGACCTGAGTTCAAATCTGGACTCAGACACTTGCTATCTGTGTGAAACTCAGTCAAGTCACTCATTCTCTGTCTACCTCAGTTTTCTCAACCATAAGATGGGGATGATAACAGTATCTACTTCCCAGGATATTTGTGAGGATTAAATGAGATAATATTTGTAAAGTTTTGAAATAGATTCTTAATAAATACTTGTTTTCTTCTCTGTGAGGGATAATCTAATAAACTAGTTGATGGTAAAGTGTTGGGGTCTGGCAATATCTTAATTTACTTGGCAGAGGAAATATTATATTTTAATAATGACCTTTAATGCCTTATTCCCTAGAGAGACACTGTGGGAATTTAATGAATTGTGTTAGGGCAGTGGAAGGGACAGTTCTGTAGGACTCTCCAAATCGGACCACCAGCTTTGCCTAGAAGCCCTGATCTTACCTCTGTGCCATAGCTAGTGATCCATCTGTCTTCCAGGGAACCTGGAAATATATGTGTTTTGTGATGATTAACACACCATACTCTTTTCAAAATTGTAGAGTTTTCTGAAATCATGGCAATGGGATTTAAATTGATGTCATACCACAAATACATCACTGTTCTGCTGCTTCATTGCTTTGGGCCACCGAATTTTCACTAGTTTTACACCAATGTCATTTTGTTCCTGTTTTGATATGGAATAGATTATTAAAAATTCAGAATGCTGTCTGGAACAGTTTATTCCCACTAAACAAATGTCAACAGGAATTGTAAATGATGAAAAAACCTCGAGTTTTCTAGACACACCAAGATTTTGAAGTAAAAGATTCAATTCTTAATTTTTCCAGATTTAAATCCTAGTCTAGTCAGGGACTCCTAAAATGCTGATAAATGGAGTATTACAGTTGCTTGAATGGTGATGAATTTGATGTTTAGCTTTGATATGCCTAAAATTAGTTTAGTGTTTCTTTCACCTGAATTTTTTCCTAGCAGAAGAATGTACCCCACCTCTTACTCAGAACTCTGCCTCCAGTCCCTATTCATATAGCCTCTGAAATGGTGATATTTCTGAGTAATAATTTATATTGCTAATAGATTAGTTCTCCCACCCATCCACCACTACCAGGCTAGGCATTTTGTTTAAACTATTTTAGTTTGTGTTAGAATGAGCAGTATGCATTGCATTGAAATTGAATGTATCATTATTCACTTTAAGTTGATCTGTTCCCCAGATCTAGTAGCTTACATTCTCTTGTGCAGAAAATAACATGAAGACACTAATAAACATACATTTTTTTCAAAGCAATTCCATTGTTGAATGAGGGCAATAATCATTCAAGAAAATGTATTAAATACTTGTCATGTGCTAAAGCACTGTCCTTATTTCCTGGGAACACAAACAAAAAAGCAAAACCAATCCCAGTTCTCACATTGTAATGCGGAGAGGGGAGACTCACATTCTCTAATAGGTATATACAAGAACATACACTCAGAATGGATAGAAGGTAATCAGAGAGGGGAAGTCATAAACAACTTGGGAGAGCCAGAAATAAGCTTTTTGTACAGATGGTACACCAGCTGAGTTTTGGAGGAACCAAGGATTCTAGAAGTTATACCATAGAGACATCTACTTGATGCAGTGCATTCTTGGAATTATTGTTTAATAGTCTTAAGAAAACTATGTTTAATAAACTTAAATTTACTCCTTTGAGTTTAGGATGGTAATATTTGACTTCTCAAATAAGCTTTGTTACATATTACTTGTGTGACTTGAGGCAAATTATCTAAATGCTCTCATTTTACTGATGAGGTAATGAATGCCCAAAGAAATTGATTATGATTGATCTTAAAGGTCAGGTTCACGCCATTTCTATTTGGTCATTAAAGAAATAGGTGCACATGAAGAAATAAGGGAGTTCCCATTCCTCTGTCCTTGTTCTATCCTTCATTCAAGCTGGACTATATCCCTTGCATTCCTTTAAGGTATAGGGTTTCTAACCTAATCTTTAATTTTGTGCATTTTTTTTTTTTGCACACTCCTAATGGCTGAGAAGATACTTTCCTTCCAGCTTTCCCTTTCTTCACCCAAGAGTAATAGCCTGCCCAAGAATCTGGAAACTATACCATATGACAGTTGTTGCAACACTTTGGTCACACAATGGCTAGAAGAAATGTTTACATCATATAAAAACATGACAAGTTCAGTTGATCTTCTTTGGCTGTCACTTCTACTATCATGACCAAAAGTCTTTGTAGCTTTTCTTTTTAGGGACTATGGCCTTGGGTGTATAGGGAAATGTTGACAGCAAAACACTTTGAGGTAAATTTTTTTGAGCACCTAAAAGGTACTTTACTCCAAGCATGGAAATTGTTCAAATTATGGACTACATACAGGTAAAAGAAAGCTGATAAAAGTTCAGCTACACTCAGAGTAAACAAAATCTTACTTAAAAATTGCTTGTGCTTGGATATAGTTTTTCAAGCCTAACTTGGGTCCCAGATAAGATCTTTCTTAAGCTCATAGAAATCAGAAATCTTTCTCCCTGGTCATCTAATTTCTACTTGGTCATTATGTAAAAGGATATTTCCCCCAATTCCATGTTTGGATTCATGCTGGACTGTGTTCCTAGAATTCTCTTAGGTACAGATTTCTAAACTGTCTTCCATTTTTATAGAAATCTCCACTTTTATCTTTTTTCCCCTCAGTCTTCTAGCTATCAATCCTAATCTTGATATATTCTTAAGAAAAAACAACAACATTCTTCCATGTTTCTAAGACCACATGCAGATTCTGTATCTGGCTAAATGAAAAGAAGGCTTAAAGCATTTCTTGAGATAGGAAAGCAGAGGTTGGGGACACTAAATAGAAGTACCAAGATTCCCCCCTTCAAGTTAATTCATTTAGTTCTAACTACAATAATTTTGTTTCTGCATTTTATTTTCTACATGTAATTCTACATTTTATATTCTATCATACTAATCTGTTATTTAAGAACTCCTCCCCCCATATATATCTGTGAAAGGTACCTTCTTTTGTTCTCTAATTTTATTATGATGTGATCCTTTCTATTTATGTCACATATCAATTTGGATTTTTTTTAGAATATGGTATATGATATTGATCTAAAATGAATGTCCAGTAGAAAGTTTACCAATTTTACTCACGGTTTTTCTTGAATAGGGAATCTGTGTATTGGTAGTTGTTGTTGTGTTTATTGAAGACACAACTAAAGTTTCATTGCTTCTGAGTTGTACTTGTCTAGTCTGTTCCATTGACCAGCTATTCATTAATGCTAGGCTCCTTTATTTACTTTGTTTTACTATTTTTCCTTTCAGATTCTTGACCTTTTCTTTCTCCAGATGAATTGTGCTACTATTTTTTCCTTGGTCTATAAAAATAACCCTTGGTAGTTTGATTGGTAAAGTACTAAATCTGTAAATTGCTTTACAAATATTGCCTATGTGGCACAATACATACAATACTGAACTTGGAGTTAGGAAGACCAGAGTTCAAATCTGCCCTTAAAAATTTACTAAATGTATGATGCTAGGCAAGTAACAGTCTCTCCTTCAATTGTCTCATATTATCGCATCTGTAAAACGAGGATAATAACAGCACTTACCTCCCAGGGTTGTTTTGAGGACAAAAATGAGACAAAATTTGTAAACCAATAAAGTGCTATGCAAATGTTAGTTATCATTATCTTTATCACAAATAACACCATATCTAGGTGGCTTATTGGATAGACTATTGGACTTGCACTTAAGAAGACTAAAGACTCAAAGTTCAAGACCTCTTTGAGTCTCAGTTTCTTTGTCTGTAAAAGAAGGACAAGAATAGTATCTGTCTTAGAGTGTGATGAAGATGAAATGAGGTAACGTAAAATAATTTGCAAACAGTAGATCACTACATTAAAAAAATCACTAGTTGTTTCCCTCAATGGGTATCATAGTTATAGTTATATAAATCCTGGGTACTTCTTGGTAGATCGACTACCAGACAATTTATACATTTTTAATTAGTTAGATCCTGATTTGTGAAAATAATAACTCCTGGTTGAATTTGAGTACATGAGACCTATAGGAAATTAATTATTCCCACTAATCACAACTCAGATTTTTGGATGAAATATTTTTCCTATCTATTCCTACTGTGTTTGGGTATCAACTTTCCTTCTAGTTCTTTACTACTAAAACTATTTTCCCATAAATATTTTCATACATATAAAACCTTTCCAACTTCTGCCTCCTTGAGGAATAGTATATGCCCAGAAGTGCTATAATTTAACCTAAGTTTGGGTATATTTTAATGACAATATAATTATTCCTTTTGAGAATAGTTGCATCAATTTATTACTTCACCTGTAGTGTTTTAATGTGCCTAACTTCCCTCAACCCCTCCAATACTTAACATTTATCTTTTGCCATCTTTCCCAATCTATAGAGTACAGTGATCTTGCTGCTTTCTCTTAAATTACTATAGGACTTAAAATCAGCACCACACAAATTTGCATTTAATTGTGCTTTTTTTTTTTTTAAATGTGGGCTAATTGTTGCTTTGCAATGCAGGCTATGTGCTCTTGAGTACAGGTACCATGCTATAAGAATACTTTTGTATTTTCCACAGCTTCTAGGACAGAGTTGGATAAACAAAAACACTCAATAAGTACTTCAAGTGATTTACTTGATTGAAGAATACATATACAATAGACAGCATTTTATCACCTGTATTTTCAAAGATGACCCATGTTTTTAAGTCTTGTCAACTAGATCAGAACTGGTCTCTAATCTATGAATGGCTGGAGCTGAACAGAACAGGCCAGAGACAGGAAAGTAAGAAATTAAAGTTTTATGAGGAAAAAGGCTTGCAAGCAAGGAGGAGCTATAGACACATATGCTGGGGCCCCACCCCCATGGTGGTGGTTGGGGGGGAAAGGTAGTGTGGAGAGATCTCAGTCCTTATATTAGTGGTTGCCCATTGAGCTATGGCCATGACAATGAGGGAGCAGCAAGCATGTGACAAGTTTGATTCATTGCAGGATGTTCCAACTTTGTCTACTGCTTGTCTTTGATCAAAGAACACCTGGTGGATTGTGTGACTAGTCCAGAGGTTGAGATCATCCAGAGGATAATTGCAAAGGATTGTTGTCCTGCCAAACTCAGGGCAGAGCTTGCTTGCTGAGCCTTAGCTTTGGAAAACAGGAGGTCTGTCTTTTTTTGTCAATCTTCATCTTTTGTTTTCAGTACCATTGAATCAGACTATTAAAGCTTACAATTACTTTAGGAATGATTTAGTCCAACATTTTCATTTATAGAAAGAAGTGGGGCCCTGAGAAGGGAACAGACAGCATAGAGATAAAAAAATAATTCATTAAGATCCTGTTTGAATATGATACTATGCTAGGGAGGGTTTTGAAAGCATAATAAAGACACAGGTCTTCTCCACATGGAAATAAAAAAAATGTAGGGAACTTTCAGAAAGAGTACAAACATTGAATACAAATATATCATATTAATAAGATGTCCATTGTCAATATGGAAACGTTTTGCATAACTATGTATGTATAACACATTGAATTGCTTGCTTTCTTAAAGGGGGGATAGGGAAGGAGGAAGGAAGAGAATTTGGAACACACCGTTTTTAAAAATGGATGTTAAAATTGTTTTTATATGTAATTGGGGAAAATAAAATTCAAAATAAAATAAGATGTTCATAGTTATATATAAATAAAAATTTGGGGTATCCAGAGTAGATGGAGATTCTGTAGGACTCATGCTTTTTTCTGCGGATGTCAATGGAATGGAACAGGGAAGTGTATAATACATATTAATGTGGGCTGAAAATAACTTACAATTGATTTTGAAATGTATCATATAATGCTTTAATAGAACATTCATGTGTCCTTAATATTGAGCTAGGGAAGATATAATTTTGTGTAAGAATTCAGTGAGTGGTAGAAATGGGATTTAGGAAAGAGTCAGGACAAGCCTGAAAAGATTTGTAGTTTTTCTCAAGGATGTTAGCCATCAGCTTTGCAACTGATACAAAAGCAGAAGAACTAATATACTGGTTGTGAGAATCAAGATTCAAAATTAGCTTTATTTATATAGTATTGTTTAACTAAAACCAAACAGATGAAAAGTAACATGGATAAATAGAAAGTCTTGCCTTTACATTAAAAAAATCAGTATATTGATATTGGAATAGGGGAATGCTCATTTGGTAGTTGTTCACATAAGAAGTTTGGGGATCAGTATAGTTTGGGGTTGCAGAAAGGCACACTGATGCATTTTTGGTGAAGCTGTGCATTAGTAATCCCTTTTGGAAAACAATTTTATATTATGCAAATGAAGTAACTAAAATGTTCATACCATTTGACCCAGAAATACCACCCTTAGGTGTACTCCCCAAGGTGTTTATTCAAAAATAGAAAAGCTTCTTATATACCAAAATATTTGCAGTAGCACTTTTTGTGGTAGCAAGGATTTGGGGGAAAATAGACATTAATTGAGGATTGATTAAACAAATTGTGGTACATGAATGTAGTAGATTATTACTCTACAAAATGGTAAATATGATGAATAAAGAGACACATGGAAAGACTTGCATGAACTGATACAAAACAAATAGATCTGGGAAAAATACACAATGACTATGACAAGGTAAATAGAAAGATTAGCCACAAAGCAATGGAAAAGCATATGTTGCAAAATTGCACAGAATAAGCATGCAAAGAACCAGCTCCAAAAAAGTGATGAAAAGACACCCTTCTCCCCTTTAATGCTTTAGGGAAATGGGGAGTCAATTTCTTTGGAACATTGCATCAAATGACATTTTTTTCCCTCCAATATATCAATGATTTTTACTGAACATTTGTTTCTATGCCTTCTTTTTCCTTTCTTTTAAAGAATTCTTTGTTATAAGGAATGGCTCTCTGGAAGGGGAAAGGATAAGGTCATGGGGAAATCTAGGCAATATAAAACGAATGAAATAAATATGGCCAAATATTACAAAAAATACAAAACAAAATGAGTAAAAAAATATTTTAATCAAAAGATCTATGAAGTTTCAGCTCTTCTAAAATCTTAATCTAGGCCAAAAATATATCTGGCAGCTAAGGATGCTAACATAATCTTAGGTTGTAATAATAGTATTATATCTGGAACAAGGGGAAGAAGAGTGTGACTTGATGGTCAAACTATATTTAGAAAATTTTGTTCAGTTTTTAATGCTATTTTTTAGAGACTGACAAGCCAGAAATAGGGTATGGGATCTGGCAACCATATAATATGAAGAATAGTTGAAGGGACTGATGAATTTTTGGTGATAAGAATTAGAGCTGGAATGGATCATAAAGGTCATCCAAAGGTCATTCCAAAGTATAAAGCAGAGACCCAGAGTGGTTTCATCCCACTTACCCACATTCACTCATTACTTAGAAGAGCAAGAGTATAAACCTAGATGCTCAGATTCTGAATCTACCATACCATAGGTGTTTGCAAAAGATAAGACTAAGACTAGTCATGATAATAATTTCCAAATATTTGAAGGGCTTTATTAAGAATAGGGAGTAGTACTCTGTATTATACCAGATAGGACAACTACAATCAAACCTCTAGGTTTGTAAGTAGTAAGAAGAGCTTACTAAGAATTGAGACCTAACAACAGATTTGGTAGCTTTTGATGTAGTGAGTTAGGTATCGCTGGAAGTATCCAAACAAAAGACTGTCTGACCTTCTTTAAGTAGTTAGGTGTCAAAGAGTTATAGCTCTGAATCTGGATTCAGGAATACTAAATACTTCTATATGATGCTGAACAAGCTATTTAACATTTTTTCAGCCTGGGTTTCCTTATATATAAATTTGAGATAATAATAGTACCCACCTTACATGATTGTTGTGAAGATCAAGTAACACAACATATGAAGCATTTTGCAAAGCTTAAAATACTAAATGCTAGCTATCATTATTTCTGGTATGCTGTGGAAGGGACTCCTGGAATGTGTGGGGGGTAGTGCCAGATATATGCACAAGCAAAATAAATTACAGTTTGGGGCCCAGAAATAAAAATAAAACTCCTTAAATTTCAAGTTTTACATAATTAACTAAAAGATGTAAAAACATACTCAAACCATCAAGGACTATATCGATGAAAGATTTTTTTTTTTTTTTTTTTTTTTTTGGTGAGGCAATTTGGGTTAAGTAACTTGCCCAGGTTCACACAGCTAGTGTGAAGTGTCTGAAGTAAGATTTGAACTCAGGTCCTCCTGAATCCAGGGCCGGTGCTCTATCCACTGCACCACCTAGCTTCCCCCATCAAGGACTATATGAAGTTGCTATCCACAATAAGATTCAGTAGATTTTTCAGATATGTAGAAGAGGATTATAGTTCTTTGGGAGTTGTAAGATAACAAACTACCCAAGAGTAAGGCGATTTTCAAAACCTGTAAAAAGTCCAAGATAAACGGTGGGAGGGAACAATGGGGCAAGAAAAATTGTACACAAAAGTCCTATGTGGATCGAAAGTGAGAAACTTCAAAGGTTGTTAGCTATTGATATCAACTGATGCTCTCAAAAATTGACAAAAGTACTTTAAATGTTATGTCCTAAAAACAATGCATAAAGAGCAAGGCATATTAACTCCATTTGGTAAACATCAGAGTGCACAATTCTTTTTGTTTGGATGTACATGAAGAGTTTTTGTATGGGCTATTGGAAATCTACAAAACATTCTTATTTATAGATACTTTTCATGCAAATAGGCTCATTGCAGAAATTTGTTTTAGCCGACCTTTTATTTTATTTTATTTTATTTTTTTGGTGAGGCAGTTGGGGTTGTGATTTGCCCAGGGTCACACAGCTAGTAAGCATCAAGGGTCTGAGGCTGGATTTGAACTTAGGTTCTCCTGAATCCAAGGCCAGTGCTCTATACACTGCGCCACCTAGCTGCCCCTTTAGCCAACTTTTAATCACATTCTAGCCCATATTATGATTTATCCAAAATGCAATATTTTATGATTTATTTTCATCATTCATTTTTAATATTTATTTAGAAAAAATTCTCATATATAGATAATAGGTTCCTAAACTGGACAGAGCTTCAGATTCCAATATATTTTAATTCAGTCTTGACTAGGAGTTGGATTAGATGTCTGTTTTCCTTCCGCTTTTAATAATCTTTGATCCTAAACTAGTAGTACATTGTTAGAGAAATTGGACAGCTTTCTTAATCAGAATGACTATAGGAAAATTACTGCATGTTTTGACTTAGCAAGGACCCAAGTGAAACAGCTTCTAAACTCTCATTTTGAGTGGAGAAAAATCTATAAATGAGTTCAAACTGTTCAGATTAGCTTCTTCAATGAAGGGATATCTTCTAAGGCAGCTGCTAGATACTTCAACCTCCACTAAGTCTGTATTAACCTCATCCCTAAAGAGCCCTGAAATGACCTCTTTGGTTGCAATGTGGATTTAGGTTCAAAGAAGTCTGAAAAAAATTGTTAGGTGACAGATGAAAAAAAAAAACATTTTTATTTCTCCCAGTTAGATTACAGATCACTATAAAACAGTAGCCTGCTCGGAAAACTCCTTTATATTTCTGTTTGTTGGTTTCTATTTAAATTATTTTAAAATGATGTTTTCTAGGAAAATGGGCATAGTCTCTTTAAAAAGAAAGGTAACTGATCCTGTCCGAGGCTGCTGACAAAGTGACCAATTTCATGTAAAGGTAAATTAATCTGTTAGTATAAGCTCAAGCTTCAAAAGGCTAAATATGAGAAGTTGGCAACTAGCTGTGAAACCCCTTTTTAGTGGAACAACATAATCAAATGTGTGTGTGTATGTGTGCATATATATGTATATATATATGTTGTTGATATGCAGATGCCCAATTTGCTTATTACATTTTTTCTTGAGTTTTTCTGTCAAACCAAGTGGAAAAGGAAGTTAGACATCTGAAGAGATGGTAACTAAAATGATATGAGGAATTATTTTTAGCTAAAACAAAGAATTTCTGATAATATAGTCAGAGATAAAAATCTAACCTGTGGGTATTAAGGTTCAAACTCTACATTTTGTGTGTGTGTGTATGTGTGGGGGCAATGGGGATTAAGTGACTTGCCCAGGGTCCCACAGCTAGTGTCAAGTGTCTGAGAGTCGATTTGAAATCAGGTCCTCCTGAATACAGGACTGATGTTGTATCTACTGCAACACCTAGCTTCTCCTAAACTCTACATTTTTTAAAATAAGGAGGGGAAATGTACATTTAATGGAATAGACAATTTAAAGGCATTTCTGTGTGGGTTTTTTTTTTTTTTTTTTGGTGAGGCAATTGGGGTTAAGTGACTTGCCCAGGGTCACAGAGCTGGTAAGTGTCAAATGTCTGAGGCCGGATTTGAACTCAGGTACTCCTGACTCCAGGGCTGGTGCTCTATCCACTGTGCCACCCAGCTGCCCCTAAACTCTACATTTTTAATTGAAATCATAGCCTAATCATATACAGACTTGGGACGTTAACTAGTAAGGACAAAAGTATTAGGATATGAAGTGGTTCTCATTCTTTAGCATAAACTGAAGCTTCTGTCAACCTGATTAGTAGGGCTCTTACAGGGAATAACAGACACTGGACAAGCCTAGAAATGTTCAAGATGAGTATAAAAGGTGAATTGTATTTATGGCTATAGAAGGAATCAATGTTATATTAACAGTGTTTAACAACAATTGAAGATTAATAAACCCAGGTAATAGTGTTTCTTTAAATCTTGATTCAGAGTTGATATCTTAATAAAAGTGATCATATTTATTTTTCAGTCCTTAGTGAGTTCTGTTTTGACAGTAAAAAAATCATAACTTGGTAGAAAAATATGTTACATTCTCTTCAACTTAGAAAACTATAACTCTAAGAAACCTATCTGTTCAGAATAGGAGGCTGGCCTGTGTATCACTGGCTTCATCAAAGGTAGCATTTTACTCAAAATCCAGGGATCGTGTTTAGGAGAAAATGATGGCCTCTGAAATTTTAGATTTGGAGCCCTACACCTATAAAGAAAAAGCAAATATTAAACTTAACAAAAGACAACTGTTATTGAGTAATATTTTCCTGACCCTAAAGGTAAAAATTAATCTAAGAAGAATCTCTGTTTTTTGTTTTTGTTTTTGTTTTGCAGGGCAATGAGGGTTAAGAGACTTGCCCAGGTCACACAACTAGTAAGTGTCAAATGTCTGAGGGTGGATTTGAACTCAGGTCCTCCTGAATCCAGGGCTGATGCTTTATCCACTGCATCACCTATCTGCCCCCAGAATCTATTATTTTAAAAATAGTAGCAAATAAAAGACAGATTGTTCTTTTCTCTAGGGGAAAGTGATTATATTATGTAAAAGCTTGAGAGGATTATGATAAAAAGCCATAAATCCATGTATAGATATAAAACAAATGTGTTACTATTATGAAATATGCATAGTCTTTTTTGGGTGAATAAATATATTTTAAAAGTCCTAGTTGCTCATGATGGCAATCCTATGGCAAATCTTTTTGAATATTAAAAAAATCCCCACTGTATAACTGAAAGAGTACTAACTCTGAAGTCATGATGTGTTCTAATCCCAGCTCTGTCACTAATTTTCTGTGTAAATTTTGGCAAGCCTCTGTTAAGTGACTTGGTCCTCATTTTACTCAGGTAGACTAAATTACCTTGAAGGTCACTTCTAACTATAAATTATTATAATGATCATGTCTATTTTATGCTTGCACTTTCATATATACATATGGATTTAAAGCAATTTCATCATGTTTGAATTTTCATAAACATTATGTATGTATGTATATATGTGCACATAGATGCATGTGTATATATACAATACACATGCATATATGTTTATATGTATGTGTGCATATGCATATATTTATAACATCCATAATGTTAATAACAGAAAAAGTGATTTTAGGAAGTCCAGGTTAAATGTCATGCTTTTAGTTTACTTTTTTTTCTTCTGAAGTGTTTGAAGCCAACTCTAAATAATGTGAATGAATTTATGATGTGGCATTTTAACACAAGGGGGCAAGGGTGTTAGTGGTGGTGTCGATGATGATAGTAATCAAGCCAAGGTGTGTTGTGCCATTTCAATGTATGGTAGAAGAAACTTCAAGGTCAGCTATTCAGTCATTATTAGAAGTTTGTGTCTATATCAGATCATATTATTTCCGGTCACTGTGAAAACGAATGACCATTATTTAAGGCCAAAAAATTACTATCAAATTTTGTGTACAGTTAAAGAAATTTGAGAGTAGGCACTTGATATAATAATGAAAATGTCTGTGATCAGGAAGGAATTATCCAGTTACCGATGAGACTGATGAAAAGGTCAGAAATTTAGTTCATTCATATAAATGATTAATTATGAGAGATGTTAGGAATTGCCTCAGTAAAGAAATGGGCATTTTAGTAAAAGAAAACTTGATCATGAGCAAGAAGTTTAGAAAATTCCAGAGAAAGAACTGATAAATAAAAGTAGGTATAGAATGATTTTACATGTGTGTATACATATTCCCACATTCATATATCTGTATATGTACATACATGTGTGCCTAATAGTAGCCATCTCTAGGATGGGGGATGGGGGGGATTTCCAGTAACAGATAACTTACTACTTACTTAGGTAGCCCATCCTACTTCACAACAGCCTAATCCTAAGTAGACTTTTCTTACATTAGACCAGAATCTGTCTCTGTGCAACTTCTCCTCATTGGTCATACTTTTGCCCAATGGGACCAAATAGAAGAAGTTTCCCCCTCACTCACATGTCAAACCTGAAAGTACTTCAATAAAATTACCATATAAAGCCCCCCTCCCATCTCACCCCCATTCTTCCCAGGTCTAACTGAAACAGAATCTGCAAAAATTTCTCGACACAAACACCATTGTGAATCTGGGGCAATCCCAGGGTGATCTGTTATGTTATGCTCTCATCCTGGCTTGAGACACAAAAAAAGCTACATATTAAAGCACGGAACTAAAATGGGTAATGTACAGCTCTTGGATCTCTAAAACTGGGACTTAGAGAGTGATAAAAAATAGTTTCTTAGCTGACTTGCCCAGAAGTATTTTCTGCATAGGAACTGTGAGTTTTACAAAAAAAAATGTAGTTAATGTTAAAAAGTGACTTGGGTTTTGTATTTTCCATTTCATTTCTAGAGATTTCTACATCCCTATAGAAAACACTGCCAAGTATTTTCTGTCAAGGAGTTTCACGGTGAAGATAAAAAATGACAGTCTGGGACAAGCTGGAAAAGGGTTCCAGTGTTCTGTGAATTATTTTAAAACACCATTCATTTAAAAAATATTTTAATTGAAATCTGCTTTTATTCTACCCAAATTTCAGCTATATGATTTCCCCTTCCCAGAGAGTTATTTCAGATAGGCAAAATTTTTAACAAAACAGGAAGAAGAGAAAACAAATTAGAAAAAAAACCCCAAGGAATATATGCAATGTTCCAGATTTGTGGACCTTTTACCTCTGTAAACATAGATGTCTTCTTATGTCTTTTCTTGAGGGTTATACTTGTTCTTTGTGATTTTGTAAATCTAACTTTTGAAATTTTTATGGCTTTCCTTTACATTTCCATTATTGTAGTCATTGTGTATATTATTTTCTTGAACCTACATATTTCATTCTGTATCAGGTCATTTAGGTATTTCTATGTTTCCATTCATCATACATGAATTTATTTATGTAAAAGAGTAATCATATTTTTCCATTATAACCTAACTTTTGTAAAAAGTCATTACAGCAGTCTTCTTCACTTGTGTATTAGAAGGTCCTCATTAAACAATGCAGTTGTGTGGGTACACAAGAGGAAGAATGATGATATTCCCATTAAATTCCTGTGTTAGGTTGTAATAAAACATAGTGTACAGGTGGCCAGTCTGTCCCTATTACATGTAATTAGGGACAGCCTCTGGTGAATATAGATAGGATTCTGAAGATACTAAAAGTTATACAAATCATACTTCATGTCTTCCCCTCTAATGAAATGTATATTCAATCCAGCAAGCATTTAAGCTATACCTATGGGGAATACACTGTCCTAGGTGCTGGAGATACTAGGACAACATAAATACTCCCTGTCCTCAAGAAGCATGCATTTTGCTGGGGGTGAAGGAAAGCTGTCCAAATATAGAATATAAACATCAGCATACATACTTGAATATTCAAAGAAAAAGTACTAAAAACTAGAGGAATAGAAAAGCTTTCACAATGGACATAGCATGTGGGCAGAGCCTGGGAAAAACAAATAACGGATCTTGGAAGCCTTACATTGCTTGGTGCTTGGTAGATGCTGAGCTAATGCTTGGTGATTGATTTGATTAAAAGGTAGAAGTGAGAAATAAGTGTGTTCTAGACACAGGGCACAGAAGGTTAAATACTGAGTTTGAAGAGTGGCAAGCAGGCCTATTTAGCTGCAACATGAAGTTTGTGAAGAGGAGACATATGAAAAAATTCTCCAAAGGTAGACTGGAGTCAGACTATAAGGTGACTGTTGGAAAAGAGGAGCTCACTTGAAGTTAAGAGGTCATCTAGTGCAATACCCACATTTTACAGATTTTACAGATTGGGAATCAGTTTGATGCAAAGCTTTATTGCCAACAATGGGAAAGAGACAAAAGGGGAAAGAGGACAAGGGACCCAACATGTAACTTGTTTTGTTTTGTTTTTTTAGTGAGGCAATTGGGGTTAAGTGACTTGCCCAGGGTCACACAGCTAGTAAGTGTTAAGTGTCTGAGGCCGGATTTGAACTCAGGTACTCCTGACTCCAGGGCCAGTGCTCTATCCACTGTGCCATCTAGCTGCCCTATTCCTAATCTTCTAATGGGAGAGTTTTATTAGGTAGTTTCTCATAAAGAATGCAGCAAAATGCAGAGACATATAAAATAAAAACTGCTTTACTATAAGATTTTTTTTTTAATTTTAAGAGGGGGCCCTAGATCTAAAGCTAGAAGACTATCTAATCTAAACTGCACATTTTACAGAAGAGGCAACCGAGGCCCATAGAGGTTAAGTGATATGCCTAAGGTCACAAACATGCTTGCAGTTGGCTGTGGGGTGGCAGAGGGCCCCTAATACCAGTTAAATGACCAGGAAGGCAGTCAATATGGTGTGATGCTCCATGGACTTTTGGTTTTTGTGAGGCAATTGAGGTTAAGTGACTTGCTCAGGGTCATACAGCTAGTAAGTGTCAAGTGTCTGAGCATGGATTTGAATTCAGGTCCTCCTGACTCTAGGGCCAGTGCTCTATCCACTGCGCTACCTAGCTGCCCTTCCATGGACTTTTTATTTCATTGATCTTCTCTTGCCTCTTAGAGATATTAGGCAGAACCAAATCCTATAGTTTCTATCCTGCTGACTGCCTTAACTAACAATAGCTTACATTTCCATAATGATATACAGCTTACAAAGTATTTGCACATATATTATCTCATTCAATTTAAACCTTACAATGACTCAGTAAGGCAGAGAGGGGAAGGATATAGGATTGTAGAATTTAGAATTGAAAATGACCTTAGAGTTAGTCTACTGCCAATTCCCTCCCTGCCCTTATAAATATGAGGAAATTGATTTAAAGACTTACCTAGGGTCATAGAAGAAGCAGACAGGTTCAAATCCAGGTTTTCTGACAATAAATACAGTGGTCATTGTACTATGTCACCCTGTGCCCATTTTGTGAATTGAGAAACTGAGTCTAGCTTTGTAAGTGCATTTTCATTTTTGAGAATGCATGAAGTGGGGATAAAGGGAATGGTATGAAATTGGCCATCTAAACATTCTTTATCTCCCTTAGGATTACAGGGTGAGCTAGGGTGCCTGAGTACCATTTACTTCCTACATCTACATCCCAACTTGCTTGGGCATAGTACCACTCACCTGGGGACCCTACTGCCATTCTCTCCCTTCATCTTGTTCCCTTCCTCAGCCACTCCTTTTCTTTTCCTACAACCTCTCTTCCTTTTTCTTCCTAAACCCTTTTTTATTTCTATTTCTTCCCTCTCCCATCAAGGTCTTTACAAATAATTATTACTGATACTTAAAAAATACCTTCTTTATGGTAATACCCCTGATTCTAGATAATAATAATAGCTAGCATTTACATAGTACTTTAAAGTTTGTGCCATGCTTTGTAAATATTATCTCATTTTATCCTCACAACTCTGGGAAGTATTATCCTCATCTTATGGGTGACAAAGCTGTGGGGCAGTCAGAGGTTAAGTGACTTGCCCACATAGCTAGGAAGTATTTGAGGCATGACTTCAACTTGGGTTTTCCTGGCTCTTTTATGTCTAACACTCCAGTTACTGCACCATACAGCTGTCCCTTGAAACTAAGAAAAACAATATGTGATGTGGGAATGACCAATGAGGCCCTACTAGTCCTAGCAACTAGTATAATACATTCTACCTACTGGTAACCCACATGGGGTTTAGGGCACCTGCTTTTGAAAGAGTACTATTGATGTATAATAGAGCACTCCTGCCTCCAATTTAGAGCCCATGCAGGTTTTCTGTGACTTTCACTGTGCAGTAGAAAAAGACCTTTTAATTGGGTTTAATGCAGAGTATACATACAGAAAGGGCACGAAAAGTCAGATTTCATGATTGTTCATGTTGTGGTTTGAGGAATGACAAGTTAACTTGCTATAAGTCTCCTGAAATAGGGGTAAAGGAAGACCTGCTAGAATGTTTGTTAGGAGAGTGAGTTCAGAAAAATGCCAGATTTTCTCGATGGCATCTTAAAAACAAGGAAATCCAACAAAGTGGATTCCTGGGTAGCGAATCTCTCTTGTGGATGGATCCCTGCGAATGGTCCAATGTTTATCCCAGACAAACTTCTACAGAGTGATTCAGGACACATTCTCCCAACTTGCATGCCCATTAGCAGATGGTGTTCTCAGAGCTTAGCTGCCTAAACCTTTCCTTTAAAATTTAGTGGTATCCTGAATGGTAGTGAAGTTTTTCTAATGCTATTTGTTAGCTATTAGCTTGAGCCACCCACCATTCCAGTGAATTCTATGCAATATCATTTGTTATTACTTAGTGCCTCAATATCATATAATCAATTAGATATTAGAAAGGGATAGTTACTGGAAAGACATAGCAAAATACCTCACTGAATTGGAGCACAGATTTGCTTTCTTTCAACTTACTCCTTGAAGCAAGTGACTTAAGTTCATTCTGAGGTAGGTCATGGGTACTAGGTGAGCAGCCTTGATGCTGAAGATATCTTGCCTATCCAGTTAGTCTGCTGCCTGGATGGATTTTTACAGGTTGTTCTTAGGACTGCATTTTCACAGGGTTCAGCTGTGGGAAAACTCTAGTATGGTCTCTAGACTTGTACCTTTTGTTGCTATTTCAATATTTTGAAGCTCACAAGATTGCGGCCTAGGCAGCTGCACCTTAAATACTCATCCACCTAACGGCAGAAAGAGCAAAGAGGCAAAGGAACAGAAGTGCCACGTATTCACAGTCTACATGGAACCTTGGGGAGAGGTATGGGAAGGGTACACAGCTTATCTCCTCCTCCTGGAGGCTTCAATATTTCATCTCTCCATTTCCAACAAAAAAGAGCATAAGGTTCGACCCTTTGCACTGCATTCACTTTAGTTCCAGCATAGCAACCAAATAAGAGTTTTCTTCACCAAGTAGTAGATAGACAGGAAAACAAGAAAAAGTAAAAGAATGTTGATGCATTATCTGACTGTGTACAGTCCCTGCATTACCCATCATCTTATATTTCCCGACAGAATCTCACTACTCCAGTGGGTCAAAGGCAGGCAAAGTTGATTGCCCCTACTCCCAGGTCAGGCCCTTGACTGTCCAGCCCACTGTTACAAATACTGCAGATGCAGCCATTTTATGACAAAGGATGAGGGATATTTAGGCATACGAGTTGAGCCTTGAAGCAAGAGAAGGATTTCAATAAATAGAGATGAAGAGAGGAATGTGTCCTAGGTGGGAGAGATCAACAGCAGAAGTATGTGGAAGAAGTTGTCAGGACAAGATCAGGGAACAATTACTAGTCCAATTTGGTTGAGCAGAATTTGCAAATAAGTCTGGAAAAGTAGGCATTAGGGAGATGGTAGTGGACTTTAAATGTAAGTTTAAAGAACTTGGCTTTTGACTGACATAATAAGACTTCTTCATTAGAAAGATTATCCTGACAGAATTACAAAGGAGGTAGTTGATAAGTATAGAGAGCCAACAATTTAGGCTATCCTGAAGAATTTATTCTCATTTATCATTAGTAATGAAATCGAAGCAGTGCTACTGGAGGCAGGGGAATGAGGATTTTGGATCATTTAGACTTTATCAATCATCTATCAATTAAGTGGATTGGGGAAGGCACAAGGGAATACCAGAAAATTATGTGTAAATGCACGTACTTGAGGCTGGATGTTAGTGATAGGAAAAGGAAAGCTAGCTGCTGTGAAATTGTTTCCTGGGTTGTATAGTGTCTGAACAAGCTATGTTATCTTTAATGAGAAATGAAGTATACAGGATATAGGAGGAAACAGCTGATATTGGATTCCATTTTTACATTTTGGAGAACTACTAAAATAGAAAGAGAAACTGTAAAAGTGAATTTGTCTGTGGAAAAAGTAATATTATAACTATTTGCATGAAAGACTTATTATTAAATACAATTATGCAAAATATGTATAAAATTAATTTTGTTGTAAACTTTATTTTTTCATAACTGCTCATGTATCTATCTTCATGGCTTGTTGCTCAGAAAGCATATGTGGCTGTCTGCTGGAAAGGAACAAAACTGAAATCTCAGCTTTGAATTCTGAGAGGCAATTTGGAGCTTGACCTAGAGGAAGAAAATAAATTCAACCCAAGGTCCACTGTCAAATAATGGCATTATTCTAAGCAGTCTTTCTGAGTTATGAATTCAGTAATTCAGAATCTTGATTTGAATACATTGGTACCTTTGGATCATTTGCCATTTTTCACTTCTAGGGTGAATGATTTACAAAGAAAACCAGGTTGTAGGAAAAGCCTTCATAAGATAGTCATCTCTATGTCAAGCTAAATCAAGTGGGTTTGATAAGAAGAGATTCTCACTGATTATACAGCTGAATAAACATGAGTTTTACTTGGACAGCCTTAGAAGCAAACTTTCCTAAGAACATTTTCTTTAAAATCTCTGGTTGCAAAATGCCTACATGATTTGAAATGTAAATAGACTATTAGGGAGATGTTTACTTATCCTATCTTAGCATGTGACAGATCCAATTTGTAGAGCTTTTGCCATGACCCTACCTTTACTGGAGCAATAGCAGAACACCAAGATACATTGGTTTTATTTGGTATTTAAAGTCACTGACTCTCATAGCCAATAGCAGAAGCACATGATTTGGTGCAATAAATAGAGGCTTCCAGAAAAATAGTTGCTCCCTTAAGTGGAATTTTAAAGGCAATTAGTGAAGAGATTAATCACTTTTAAGCCACCATTTAATTTAGAAAGGGAAACACAGATGCAAACCATTCAATCTTTCTATGTATTTATATTGGGATTGAAATCTGAAAAAAAATTTCCCCAAATTAAAATCACATTAGTATTAAATACTGGAGGAACACACCTGTCTCCTGTTTTTCCCCTAATCTAGATTTATATTCTTCATTGTCCCTCAGAAATACTTAGTGATGCCACAGTTTCTCTTGTAAGTAAATAGTATAATCAGACATGAATCTAGAATTTAAAATCTCCAATGAGAACATTGTCCTGTATATCATGAGAAAATTTAAAGGCAGTGAGAGGAAAGGCAAGGAAAAAGAACCATAAAGCTAGAGCTGGAAGGAACCTCAGAAATCAACTTTTCCAACCCTCTTATTTTATAGTTGTAGAAATTAAGACTCCCAGATGACTTGTTGAAACTCATACATGTAAAGGATTAGAGTCAGGATTTGAATCCAGGTCTTCTGCTGTAACAGACTCCCTCCTGTGTCATCAATTATGCATAACTCATGTCATTTCTGTAGCTTGTGATTTGCTTCTGCCAATAAAACAGCTCCTCTGGTTTCTTTGACTCATTTGGAATGTCCAAATAATAATGATGAACATATTTAGATTGAGGATGAGGTCAGGGCTACCCCTCTGAATTAATTGACATAAGGGACTTCAAGGTTAAAAGACTCCCTCAACTGATAGTTTGGCAAATTCTCTGCAATTTATAGTCTTAGAAAATTTACTTAGAAGACTTAGGGGTTAAGAATCTTGCCCAGTGTCTCATAACCAGTATACATCAGGGGTGTGGCTACTTTTTATCCAAATACTAGGCTGACTCTTTAACACTTAATAAATACCTGATTAAATAATTGCTTGCCTACATGCCTCGACTCTAGCCTCCAGTTTCTGGTTTGAATAACAACATGCTATCAAGTATAGGCTATTATATTTTAAAACTTGTCAAGTGGACAGCTAGGTGGCACAGTGGATAGAGCACTGGCTCTGAAGCCAGCTGGTCAAGTCACTTAACCCCAGTTGCCTTAAACAAAAACACCTGGGGCCATCTTCAGTCATCCTGATATATATCTTGCCATGGGACCCAGATGGCTCTGGAGGAAAGAGTGAGGTTGGTGACCTTGCACAGCCCTCCCTCACTTAAATCCAATTCAGTGCAAGCCATGATATCACCCTGATGTCATGGTTTTCTTTGAGAATGAAGGACAAACAACAAGTGGAATTTATTAAAAATCTTATCCATGAGCCTGAAAAGGGCTTTAGCAAGCCTCCAATTTACCCTTCTGTGATTGCAGATAAAGAAACAGATTCAGAGCAGTAAAATCAGTACACATTTTCTGTTTATAATTTCCTATTTGGGGTTCTTTCCATTATACCACATTGCCTCTTTCTATAACATTTTTTTAAATTTAGAATTTTCCCCAAGTTACATGTAAAAAACCACATTTTTTCACATTGATTTTTAAAAACTTTGTTCTAAATTTTCTTCCTCCCTCCTTAAGAAATCAAACAATTCAATATGGCATACATGTCTTATTTCAAGTATCCTTGAAGGAAGCATGTCAGGAGACAAAGAAGCTTGTTCTTTGGAGTCAGGGTACCTGGATTCGAATCCTGTCTCTTTCCCTTACTACCTGTGTGACTCTGAACAAATTACTTCACCTTTTTGGGCTTCAATTTACTCATTGGTAAAATGACAGAGCTGAATTAAATGACCATTAAAGTCCTCTGTTGCCCTCAGTCAGTTATTAAGTGATCATGAAGGATGGATTTATTGTTGATACTTAAGATGGTTCTTGAATTCATTGACAAATGAAGGCTTGTGTCCTAGCCCTATCTCATGGGAGGTGTAAAGTGATTGTTGCAGATGATGGGGAAGTTTTCCAGTTAAATTATAGCAGCATTTTTAGATGGGAATGGATGAGAGCATAACACTAAACAAAATGGGGAAAGTTTCAAGAATTATCTGAAGTCATCTCTTTCCTCTCTTGCCCCTAAACACACACACACACACACACACACACACACACACACACACACACACACACACACACACAATGCAGCATGTTTTTAGATAGAATGGAAATTAAGTAACAATCAAGCTGAAGGATGATGTCCTTACTATTCAATTTTTTCTTAAAGGGAGTCTGTGATGTCTTATTTTTTATAACCTGATCTAGAAAAGGTTGAGGTTTTTTTAAAACTCTAAAGAATTTTTGTCACTGTTCAAGCCTAGGAGCTGGAACTCTGACCCTAAAACATTGTTAAATGTGGTGTGTTGGTGACCTCCTACCTTTTCCTTTAATGCCCCATACCTACCCAGGTCCTTGTCCTGTGTCAAATTACTATAGGGTTGGTGTTGACTCTGATGTAAGACTTTAGAGAGCATTTGGGATGATCATTTCTAAGCGTGTATAGGAGAATTCAGCTACTTAGGAATTACTTGATTCTGTCTACACAAAATATTATTTGTCAAATTAATTTCTCATTATTTTACTTGACATCATTTGTAGTTCACAAAAAAGGAGTCATCAGAGGAAGGCTTCCAACCTCATTCTCATGTCTCTCTTTGGTCCAGAGGCTTAGTCTTGTCAATGTTACTAGTCATTAGACACAAAGACTTTTGAGTCCTTTGTCCTGTCCATCTCAAGCTAGGGATTGAGGACAATGGACTTGTAATGGTAGAAATCAATATGCTTCTTGTGGCAAGTCAGAGGCAAGTGTTGAACCTTTAAACAAAAATTCCTTTTTACTAATTTAAGTAAAAGGGATGTCAGACAACTTAAGTCTAGATTAAATGTGCTGATTTTTAATTTCTCTGGAGTCCAAAGATCTTGATTTGAATGCTGTCTCTGATAATAATTACAACCCATGTGACCTTGGACATCTCATTTAACTTTCCTGAGGAAGGGAATTAAAACAAACTCTGAGTTTTTTCCCTATTTTTAATAAGAAGGATTTGAACTAGATGACTTTTGAGGTCCCTTTTTGGTCTTTGATCCTAGGAAAAAGAAAACAAATATTTAGAATTGAAAAAGAATATCTATCGAGTTCAATTCAATATGAGTATGATAGGAGGAGGGAGGGAGGTGTGTGTGGGGGAAACACCAAGAGACAAGAGAGAGGCAGTTGAAATGAGGAGAACTTTTATAAAAACATTTGTAGCCGATTTTTGGTATATTACGCTGCCTTAGCCCTTTCCTTCCTCTCTGTCTACCTTTCTTCCCCTTATTTGCCCATTACTTTCTTTTTTTTTTTTGGTGAGGCAATTGGGGTTAAGTGACTTGCCCAGGGTCACACAGCCAGTAAGTGTTAAGTGTCTGAGGCTGGATTTGAACTGAGGTACTCCTGACTCCAGGGCCGGTGCTCTATCCACTGCACCATCTAGCTGCCCCTTCCCATTACTTTCCATTTTTTATGTTGGCCTGAAGAGCACAGAGATATTTTATTGAATACATTCAGTCCACACTAAAATTGTAGTGACTAAATGTGTTATTTCTGACACCAGGAGTATTTTCATTTTTAAAAGAGGTCTCTTAGGAATCATACTTAATTAAAAGGAATTTGTTGTTAATGATGATGCAAAGCAGTTGGTTGATACTTAGATGGCAGGGGACTTACTAGGGTCTTTCAAATTATATGAGGTAGGCAACCATCTATTCTGCCTCATCTTTTACTTGATTTTAAACTCTCCATTGGGGGTGGGGTCTGCTTCTCAGCTCCACTCCTGTTCCCAGCTTCAGAGGGTCCCAGGTGTTTTGGTTTGAGGGAAGGCAGGTTTTGCTCTCACCTGGCCTATTCTCTGGTCTGGAGATAACCTCAAGCCCACTTACTAAACAACCAACCAGCAAAGCTTTCTGTGGTGTTGCAGTCCTGTCTATATAGGCACAGAGAGAGAACATGTGAAGGATAAGCAAGACAGTCAGATTGCCTGGAATGTAGGACATGTGAAAGGAAATGCTGTTACAATGAAAAAGAATGGAAAGATGAATTGATGCCAGGTTGTGAAGGACTTTAAATGATAAAAAAATTATTTGACCCTAGAATCATATGAAATCACTGGAGCTTGAGTATAGAAGAGTGACCTATTCATCTGTGTGCTTTAGGAAGATCATTTAGGGATCTCATGTGGAAGATGGGGTGGAAAGGGAAG
Source organism: Dromiciops gliroides (assembly GCF_019393635.1). Taxonomy (NCBI): domain Eukaryota; kingdom Metazoa; phylum Chordata; class Mammalia; order Microbiotheria; family Microbiotheriidae; genus Dromiciops; species Dromiciops gliroides. The sequence goes on along the minus strand of NC_057862.1, from coordinate 164,244,516 downwards.
GACATTTAGGAGTTTATTAAAATACTCCCAGTCAGGGGCAGCTAGGTGGTGCAGTAGATAAAGCACTGGCCCTGGATTCAGAAAGACCTGAGTTCAAATCCGGCCTCAGACACTTGACACTTACCAGCTGTGTGACCCTAGGCAAGTCACTTAACCCCCATTACCCAGCAAAAATTAAAAAAAAAAGAACAGAGTAAAATACTCCCAGTCAGTATAATGAAGGCCTGAACTAGTGGTGGTTGAGTGTGTAGAAAAGGAGAGAGATGGATGGGATGTTGTGGCCTCGGCAACTGATTGTATATTTGGAGTGAGAGAAAATGAATAGTTGAGGATGACTTCCAGATTAGGAATTTGGGAGAATGGAAGGATCATGGCATCTTCTATAGAAATAAGGAAATTTAGAAGACATATCAGTTTGTGAAGAAAAATAATATGCTCTGTTTTGTGTATGTTAAAACTTTTGAAGTGCCTGCTGGACAACCAGTTTAAAATATCTAACAGACTGTGAGTGAGGATGATAAATCAGACTAAGAAACCTTCCTTGCTTCTGTCTGAGATGCCTTGCAGCAGAAGTTCTGTGTGTTTCCTTCAAAACAGCAAATTAGCATTTGCTAAAGAAAAAATAGAAAACTCAAGGGAATTTAAGCATAATTTAAAAAATCTCTGCACAGTGAGTTTTTCACTTTTATACCTCTCGCTTTGACAATCCGACTGTCTGGCCTTCCTGAACTACCTGAGAGAGAGGAGGGAATTAGTACTCTTGAAGTGACCTGTGGGAAGTGCCAACTTTGAAGTGCAATAGTGGGTTGAAGTAGACCTCCCTTCAACTTATGTGAAGCAGAGGAAGGTAGGGGAATAAAGTTATTCTTTATTCTTACAGATCAAAAATAGTGGCCATATTGCAAACATTTGTATTTGAGAGAGAGAGAGAGAGAAAGAGAGAGAGAGAGAGAGAGAGAGAGAGAGAGAGAGAGAGAGAGAGAGAGAGAGAGAAGGAGAGAGAGAGAGGTATTTCCCAGGAATATTTATATTTTAAAAGAGGCCACCAGAGATGAGGCAAGATTATTAAGTCTCTCATAGTATTTTTGTGGGGAAGATGGAGAAATAGCAGCTAGATGATATCACAGTGAAATGGATTCAGAATTGGTTGAATGTCCTGAGCCAAGGAGTAGTTATTAATGTTTTGATTTCAACTTGGAAGGAGGTTTACAGTGGAGTGACCCAGGTGTCAGGGGAACTCTTTTATATTTTTAAAAAGACTTGAATAAAGTCCTATTTGAAATGCTTCTCAAATTTGGAAAAAAAATGACACAAAGCTAGCTAACATACCACATCATATTCAGAAATATCTTGACAGGCTAGAACATCAGCTCAAACCTAATAATATAAACTTTATATTTAGATTAACAAAATGAAGTTACAAGTTTAAGATAGGGCAGGCATGTCCAGAATATAGTTAAACTGAAAAATAAAACTACAAGGATTTTAGTAAAGTACAAGTTTATTATAAGACAACAGCAAAATTTGACTAAGAAAATGAATGCAAACTTTAACTATGTTGAGAGAGGCAAAGTGTACAGACATAAGCAGCCAAAATGCTATGATACTCTGTCTTGGACAGACCACTTCTGGAGTACCACTTCTATTCTGACCTCAACATTTTTTTTTGGTAGGGCAATGAGGGTTAAGTGACTTGCCCCAGGTCACATAGCTAGTAAGTGTCATGTATCTGACGCTGTATTTGAACTCAGGTCCTCCTGAATCCAGGGCTGGTACTTTATCCACTGTACCACCTAGCTGCCCCATGGCCTCCACATTTTAAGAGAATATAGAAACGTCTATAAAATATTCGGAAGAGGCAATCAGAATGCTGTGGGGCCTTGAGAATATGCCATATGAGTTCTGATTGAAGGGCTTTCCCATATATTACAGCCCTAGAGGGTAGAATTAGAAGCAAATTGGTAGAAAGTACAAAGATATACAGAAAGAGAAAGTTGTTTTTCCTTATAACAATTAGCCATAGTCCAGATTGGAAGGGGATGCCTTGAGAGGTAGCAGTTGCCTTGTCACTGAAGGCTTTTAAGCAAACATCAGGTGTGACAATGTGTCGAGAATCACATAGAGGGATTCCTGTTCTGTAATGGGTTGGACTTGTTGACCCATGAGTTTCCTTCAGACTCTGAGATTCTGTGATCCTGTTAAAAGAGGAATGAAATGCAAATGGGACTTTCATCTTTAGGGAAAGTATTTTGGGGAATGAGAAATATACATAAATATTGAAAACCTTTTATGGTTGGTACCTCTATAATTGTGTCGGGGATTGAAGTGACCCTGCAATTGGATTAGAAGGCAAGAATTCAAGTCCTGGTTCTTGTCACTTACTATATCTGTGACCTTCATCACCTCCTTTAGGGCCATAGGTTTAGATCTATTGGGATCTTGGAGGCCACTGAATCTGACCTCTGATCTTCTAGATAAAGAATTTGAGGTCCAGAGGAGGGAAATAACTTGTCCAAGATCAGATTGGTAGTAAGCAAGTGGGATTTGAAATATAAATTGAACCCAAGTACTCTGAATTCCTGTTCAAAACCCTTTATGCTACGTGCCTTAATTTCCGTGATTCTTAATTTTCTTATCTGTAAAATGATACTGGACAGCTAGGTAGTACAGTGGATAGAGTGCCTAGCCTGGCATCAGGAAGACCTGAATTCAAATCTGGCCCCAGACACTAGCTGTGTGACATTGGCATGTCATTTAACTGTGTTCACTTCAGTTTCTTCATCTGTAAAATGAGTTGGAGAGGGAAATAGCAAACTACTCCAGGATCTTTGCAAGAAAATCCCAAATGGGGTCATAAAGAGTCAGATACAACTGAAATGATTGAACAACAACATATACACCATATTCCTCTTATAGCACTTTGTAATTCTTGTTGGATTGACTTATTGTAGGGTCAAATTAACCAAAGTATATGAATATTATATTATCTTTATTATATTATATTATCATATATTATCTTTATATGGAAGATACTGTCATTATCCATAAGCAAAGCACCTGCCAATTGTCATGTTTAATACTTCAATAGACTAAAAATTTAATCATTTGTGAAAAACCATCTAATATGCTTCATATTTTATGAACAGTTAGGCATACCACATGCAATATATCTTTTGGCCATGCCAAGCACTTTACAGATTCATTCATTTAAACCAATTTTAGTGTACTTTCCTGCTGAATTCACTATATTGTATGCCATGCCTGGTGTGAAGATAGGTTGGGGGTTTGTTCATTTCAGACACAAGAAGGAGACCTTGGTCATAGTCTACATCATATCTACATTGAATAACTGTAAAGTGAAGCAATTCATAATGCTTTTTATAGACTAAATGGAAAGTTACTTCTTTAGGGTTGCTCAGGCCTCCAGAATCACTGCCAAGTTTGGCAGGACTGAGACTAATCTAATTGGTTACAACTCATCTGTACAGCTGTGCCACCTGGCAGGGACTAGGTAATGCCATTTCTAATATGTGCCATAATTAAGGCAGTCTCTGGTAATTGGATGTATTGACTGTTTCAGCGCTTTGTGTAATTTCCCCGTGCCATGTAGATCTGGCCTTAGATAAGACAATGTACAGTATTGTCCACTGATATAGAGGTAATAGAAATGAAGAATGGCGTCTCAGGTTTAGAAACAGCTAGTAATCAAATCTGGTTGGAACACACTTTATGAGAAGAAAGAAAAGATAAGTGGGAGCCAGTCTATGGAAAGTTTATCAAGCTAAGGAGTTTAGATTTTATGTTATAGTCAACAGATAAACATTGAGACTGTCTGAACAAGGGAGTAAAATAGTCACATTTGTGCCTTGGGAAAAATAATTTGCTATCTATGTGGAAGATGGAGTAAGGGAATAAAGACTAGAAACAAGGGTATCAATTATGAGGCTTTCATGAGAAGATGTGATGAGGGCTTGACCTAAGATAGTGACGCTACAAGTTGAGAGGAGAAGATAGAAACACGATGCTATGGAGTTAGAAATGACAATATTTGATAACAAACTGTATGGGACTAGGGAAAGGGACTAATAAATGATGATGTGAAGTCCTGAGTCTTGCAAAATGGAAGCATGCTGGTGCCCTTATCATAAATGTACATATATATTTCTTTATTTATGCAGAAGATGCCTTATAGTTAAAGATGTGGAATGAGGATCAGGAGAAAAATCTCGGTGTCTCTATAAATTTGGGAGTCATTTGCGTAGATATAATACTTAAAAACATCAATGAAATAACATTTATTAAAAACCTATTTTGTGTCAGGCATGGTCTTAGCACTGATAATGGTAAAAAGAGATAGACTTTGTCCTTCAGGATCTTGTATTGCAACTCTGGAGGAACACAATATGTACATTTATGTGTATACAGAAAGCAGATGCTAAATAAAAACAATGTGATTACATTTTTGATTCATAAGCAGGTAGTGGATTTGAGTGAATCTTGGAGTTAAGGAATTTAATGAGAAAGAGATGAAAAACAGTTGTATACTAATACTATAAATATACAATAGAGTCAAATGGCTTCACTTGATTACTTTGAATAATATACCTGGCCTAATCCTCTGATCAGAAGCTGGATAAAGTTATTATAAATACTTAGAGGGAAAATTTTGAATTCAGAGAATTCATTTACCCACTCTGTTACAAAAAAAGAAAGCACTAGAGGTAAGGGTCAATTAAATTCGATGCATTTTTATTGAGGATCTGCTATGTCTGAGGTATTGTGTTGAGTATAACAAAACATGTGTGGAGGGACAAATCATAGCCCCTATACTTCCAGATGTTACTGTGTAGTAGGTGAGATAAGATGAGCTCACAAATAATTATTATATGAGTAGAGTGTGAATGTGTATTAGGAAAGGTATAAACATCGTATAACTTCAGAGGAGGGAGAGATCATACCTCTGATAAAGGGATCGGGGATTTCTTCAGGATGAAGATAGAATCGGAGATGAATTTTGAAGGCTTGGTAGGAAATAGAGGTATGGATCTTAGAAAGGTATTCCAGGGGTGTGATGGAGTAAGAATATGAGCAAAAGTATAAAGGTAGGAAACTGAAGTATTTGGAGGAAGAAGCAAGTATAAATGTCCAGTTTCATTGGAGGCATATTTATATGAAGATGGAATAGAATAGGAGATGGAGATAGTGACAGATACATTTTTCCCTGAGGGAAATGGCAGACAAAAATGGCACTGAGTATAATATGTGAGGAAATCAAAGGCGATATGGACTGTATGACAGCTAAAAAATATTTTGAAAGTGAAGAAAACAATATTTATCATGGTTCCCTGAGTGTTAGATTTCAGTCTTGATAAAATCCATGAAATCTACCATTTTCACTCTATTTCATTAAGACTGTCAAATAGGTTCATATCTTCTCCCCTTTCCCTGCTGCCAAACTCTATTTCCTTTGGCCTGGGTTCCAGGGCTTACTATTTAATTGTCCAGAGGTTGAAGCTGATAAAAAAAGAATGGACATTCAAATGCAAACCTTACTGAAATAGCTCTTTGTAGAATGCAATATGAATACTAACCACTAAATACCACAGGATATCATAGCTATAGGGGTAAATGAATAGGTAGATGGGAATCCCCCCTACACTATCTAGATGAGAGACCATCTAGCTTCTGCTTAAAGAACTTCACTGATGCAGAAACTACTTAAGTTTATGTACTGTAAGATGGTGAAAATTTCCTCAGAGGATCAAGATCATGTAATAAGGCTCCCTGTTTATAAAAGATCTCACCCACAAAACTGTATATTTTTTGATAAATTTTTTCTAGTAATAGTGTGAATGGGTGGAAAGAGCAAAATAAAAGATGTTGACTCAAACATTTGATTCATGACTTCATCAAGAACAGGTCATGCTAGACTAACTTTATTTCCTTTTGGTTTGCTTGTTTGACAGGGCTACTATATTGGTTGGATAGATCAGTAGAATGCTGTAGACATAGATTTTCAGATTTTAGAAAAGCATCTGGCACAATCTTTCATGCTATTCTTGTTCACAACACAGAAGAATTTGTCTAGATGACAGTATAGGAAGATTTGTGAATTGGTTGGATCCTGTATTGGACCAAAAGAGTAGTAGAAGAAGCTGGTTGGCATAATAGAGAGAGAATTGGACCTGGAATCAGGAAGACCTGAATTAAAATCCTGCCCAAGATAACTCCTAGCTGTATGATGCTGAGCAAATTATTTAGCCCATCTCAGCTTTAGCTTCCTTACTTATATATAGGGATAATAGTAACACATACTTCCCAGGTGGTTGTCAGTGTCAAATGAGACATGTAAGCATTTTGAAAACCTTAAATGCTATATAAATATTACCTTATTGATTATGAAGACTGATATTATGTTGAATATTAGTCACTAATAGTTGGTGTCAGCTTTGTAAGGAAATGGCAAGTGAATTGCCCTACAGATGTAAACTTCTTCCAGATTTGTTTGAAATTTTTATCAATTACTTGGATGAAGACAAAAATGGTATGCTTTATCAAATTTAATATGATGAAAGCTGCAAAGGATAGCTAAACTGTTGAATAACAAAGCCAGGATATAAAAAGATATGACAGTCTGGCCGAATCTAATAAGAGGAAACTTGATAGGAATAAATTTCAAGTTTCATGTGAGGGTTCAAATAATTAACTTTCATAAGTAAAAATGAGGAAAGCATAGTTATTGAACAGTTTATCTCAGGAAAAAAAACAGAATCAATGAAATTATTATTACAATACCACCAACTTTGTTTCAATCTTGATTAAGTATTTTTCTGTATTAATCATTTACTTTATTCCTTCCTTCATCCTTCCACTGTCCTACCATTTCCAAATCATTATTTCCCTATTCTTGTGTCCTTGTTGGGTAAAAAAGAATGAAAATAAGGCTTTGACTAAGATACTTTGTTTTCATGCTAACCCCATCATTATACTGAATGAATTATTCTATAGTGAATTGTTGTTTTTTGAGGGGTAAATGGCCAGTTGCCGTGCAATTGATTGGATCAACTAGGTGGGTATCTATGTCACATGTAGTTGTCATAATCAGACCATGGCTCTTTTTGGTCTTATAGATTTGACCCAGATGATATCCCTTACACTACTTCATTTTTTAAAAATAATTTTCAAACTTCTATTTGAGTTTTATTTTTACACATACACATGCACATATAAATAGTAATTCTAAGAAAAACATAGCTATGATACAAGTAAACACATAGATATTTTTAACATATAGACTTTTGCATATATGTTTATACCAGATTGTCTCAGAGACACATGTCAATAGTTCCCTCTAAGATTTCTCCTTTCAAATTGTAGCTAGCATGATTCTTACCTTAATATATTTGCAAATGATTTTAGCAAAATGAACTGCATGGACATGAAGCAATGGCAAGTGATGAGGGAATATGACAAGACAATATAGAATGAAGTTCTAAATTTAATATATTCAAATGTCTAGGATATGATAGAGAAGTAAATATTATTGCAATTCAGGAAAGGAGGGATGTGATGTAAGTTTGGATATATAGGTTATGCATATATTCAGCCTTACACTACTTCTTGCATATAAATCATCACTAGTAATAGCTAGGAACCTCCTCATGCCCACTGCATATCTCTCCATTGCTTTTAGGATCATTTGTCATCTAAAAATTTCCTTGACTATTGTAATTTTCTATAATTTTCTTCCACATAGCATCATTAGGAGAATATAGGTTTAAAACGGGTTTCGAATAGGGAGTGTTAATTAGAATCATTGAGAGTGCTAATAAATAAATAATAGACCAATAAATAAATAAGAACTTTTAAAAAAGAGAGTGATTTTTTACCAAATGCAGTCTATCCTACTTTTCCCCCTATTATTTAATATTGTGATCTACTTATTAATTACATGCTGTCCAAGATATATGCATTAATGGACCATTTCAATGGGTTTACTAAACAATCACATTATGAAATCTGAAAAAATAGGTTCTTTTCATAAATTTGGTTTTTCCTCTGTATGTATGAATGGATAAAGCATTTATCAGTCACTCAGTGGATGAAAAGCACAATGCTAAGGACCGGTATACAAGTAGAAAAGTAAGAGTCCCTACTCTCAAGGAGCTCCTATTCTAATGAGGAGGAAAACATATATGGAAGATTTCACTTGCAAGTCAGATGGAAAGGTCCCATGATCCTTAGAGTAAAGTGGCAAAGGTAATGCCTCTTCTTTAAAGTCAGTTTCACTGATAAAATCATATTAGTTTCTGATGTTGAGACATTTATTTGAAAGTGCCAAGAACTCTGATGATAAGGACTTTTTTCCAGGTCTTTGGTAGATTCAGCTATTGCACCTACAAATCTGTACCTCCACAGGTTTGCTTTCCGGGATGATGGTTCAAGGCACAGGGATGAGGATATTGCCATTCCTTGGGTTCAGGGTCTTGAAATGTCTCCACTGGGGTATGAGGTGAGATTGGGGTCAAAGTGGTTATGGTAGCCTCATCTGCCCAACACATTCTGTATCTTGTCCTTTCCTTGGGGTGCCTTGCTTCTTCAACCAGATTGTTGAGTGGTCTTTTGTTTCATTGAGGAATTCTTTTAGGATTCTAGAGTTTGAAGCAATGAAGACATCATCCTAAACCTGAGGCATTTGTAATATTGTATCATCTATTGGAATATCTGTTACATTAGGACTTATGCAGACCATTCTTCAAGGCAGTCTCCCTGCTTTATGCCTTTCTTGACATTTATAAATAGGAGATTAATAAGTAAAGTTATATCTGTGGTTATATTCATCATCAAAGACTCTTGTATGATGTTAATATATGTATAGGAGATTCTTTGTTGGAGTAGAGGCTGCCTTTAAGGCTGTATTTCATTCTCTTGAGTTACATGCTTCAAAAAATTGTCAATGTAAATAAAATCCAATTGGATTTTACGATATTTACATCAACTGATTTTTCTATTGCAGAAAGTCGTTGTGATAACCTGTCTCCTCATATATATATATATATATATATATATATATATATATATATATATATATATATATTTGGTGAAGCAGTTGGGGTTAAGTGACTTGCCCAAGGTCACACAGTTAGTAAGTGTCAAGTGTCTGAGGTCAGATTTGAACTCGGGTACTCCTGAATCCAGGGCCGGTGCTTTATCCACTCTGCCACCTAGCCGCCCCCAAACCAGTATTTTTTTTTCAGGGCAATGAGGGTTAAGTGACTTGCCCAGGGTCACACAGATAGTGTCAAGTGTCTGAGGCCAGATTTGAACTAAGGTCCTTCTGAATCCAGGGCCCGTGCTTTATCCACTGAGCCACCTAGCTGCCCCTCTCCTTACATTTTTAATAAGGATTTCTCTCCTACATATGTAGATCCTCTTTAAACAGATTTTTAAGAAAGTAGGACTATAGAGTTGTAGTGACCAAAGCACCATGAACTTCTTGTTTTTGGTAATAATACTCTATAATTTTTCTCCTCTTTGGGATGTCTTGAAAATTAATCCCTTATTATTTTTTTAAATTGTTACTTTCAGCATGAATTACTTCACTGTGTATTTGTCAAGGTCCATACACATTTCCCCAGAATATCATTCAGGAAATCTATGGTCAGAAAAGAAGGTGGGTTGCCATGAAGAGACTATTCTCTCTAACATTCTAAATGGCCTCTTAATGGCTAAACCTATTGGCCTTTTCTCAGTTCTCATTTTCTCTGATTATTTAGTAACTTAACCATCTTGTCTAGCCTTTCCTCCTTGATTCTCTTTCCTTCCTGGACTTTTGTAACACTATTACTGTTGTCTCTTGGTTTTATTCCTTCCTGTTTGACTATTCCCCTTTACTGGATTATCATCCTCTAACAGTGGGTATCCCTTGAACATCTGTATTGGGCTCTCTCATTTTTTTTCTATCCACATTCTCTTGCTGATCCTCTTGGCTGCCCTGAATATACCCCATCATATGGAAATGTGTCCAGTATGAAGATAGGATATAGTGAAGGATGTGGTGTCTTGTATGATCTTCAAAAAATACAAATCAGAGAGACCTTGACTGCACATGGTTAGTCAGTAAACTATGTGCCTACAATGTACCATGCATTGAACTAAGTTCTGAGGATATGGTGAAAAGCAAAAGATAATACCTGATCTCAAGGAACTCACAATTTAATTGAGGAACACGCACACGCAAATGATATATACAGGATGGGACTTGTTATGCCTTTAGGTGACCAGGGAGCTGTATCAGGGGAAATGGGACTATTTAATTCCTGAGGACAGCTTTGCCTTCTTTTAGGGAAAGCTAAAATTCCTGAGAAAGACAAAGGGCATGGTCCTAATCTATGTTGTTGTGGATTGGTAATAGTGGGGAGAAGCTATGTCATAGAAATGCTGGGCAATATTAGTCCTATTCCAATTAACTTTGCCAAGCAAATGTGTTTGTGATGTTATAATAAGCATTTTCCTAGTTATTAGTCTATTAAAGTATTTTTTTCATGTGGCCATTGATAACTTGTATTTACCCTACTGAAAAAATGCTAATTCATATCCTTTTTCTCAACTATAGTCTTATTAATTTGAATCAGTTCCCTCTAAATCTTAGAGAATAAACCTATACTGGAGAAATTTACTATACAATATGCCTCCCTCTTCACCTCCACCTTTTATAATCCCTATCTTCCTTCAGGTTTAGCTCAAGCGCCTTCTTTTATGTGAAAACTTCCCTGATCTCCCCATACTTTCTTCCCACAAATGACTTTGTATCTATTTGTTGGTGTCAGCAATTCCATCTGAGAGGCATCTGTTCCATTAGAGCAGAGACTATTCAACTTTTCTTCTCTATATCCCCAGTGCTTAACACAGTACCTTGTACACAGTAGGAATTTAACAAATTCTTGAGAGATAAATGAATGAATAAAAGGATAATAGAAGGATGGCCCACATGTTTCATTACTACTCATGGGATGTAAAAAAAAAACACAGGAAGGTTCTCTATTACTTTGCTAGATCATTCAGCTATTGAGCATTTATGGGAGCATATGAACAAGAATTGTCTTAGATGCAAAAGCATAGATGGTTTCTCTTTTGCATCATTGGAGGTAGTAATGACATCAGTGGGTTGGTGGAACAGTTGTATAAGTTTTGACCTGAATAAGAAGTAGAGTAGTTTTGTGCAGATCAATATAGTATAACATTGCAAAGATCAATATATTACAATGTATATTACAAAACCATCCCAACAAAACAAACTGATTTTATCAAATTAAGTAAGACCACTTGTGAAATTCAGTTGAAATAGTTTCCTTTAGACCAACATGGTGTAAAATATTTAAATGTTCAACTTCTTAATTGGTTGTTTTGGTAAAATGCGAATATAGTCTTTGTAGTATTTTAAATTGGCAGGTTTCTTGTTGGTACTTGGCTCTTGATGAACTGGCTCTTATAGATAGCAATTTCTACGTTTCCTTTTGTCATCTGGTACATATAATATGGTTATATTCATCCACCTTTTTGATCATTCTTTAGTGGTTAAGGAAATAAATTCCTTGAGATCCAACTTTTCACTCCTATGTTCATCTTTTTGACATGTGCTGCTACAAAATTTAAAAAGTAAGTACTATTGTTGGGCAGATGACAGAGATTTATTTGCTACTTTAAGCTGATCTAACTTGGGGAATTTAATTCTGTAACCATGTCTAGACAAAATGCAAATGGAGGTATTCGATATTTCCTTCCAACAGGGTCATTGTGAATTTGGGGAGCTGCTGGAAATTGGCTACTCAACTAATTGTTTTACATTACTCATTATTAAGACTGGAAAATCTTTCCATTTTCCAGAAGGGGTGATGACTCAGGTTTGCCTTTATAGAATGTTTATCCCAACTTATTCTATTAGATAAGAACTATAAAGACTAAATCTATGCCATGATGAAACAAAATTAAGGGGACTCTAGTGAAAGCTGTCAGGTTATAATGTCAATTGGAGAAAAAAGTGTTATCTCTATTATATATTTAAAAGGAGTAGTAAGTTGTACAAAATAGATTTGCAATTTCATGTACAGTCATCTTTTTTTTTTCTATTCTACTATGTTATGGCCATGCTTGTTTTATTTCTTAAGTTCAGAATAAAATAAATAAAAATTTAAAAAATGTTATTGAGACTTGTGCATGACTAACAGAAGATGCTTTACAGAACCCAGGATTCAGGTCACTGGTACATCTAGAAGTTTTGTTGTAGGTTATACTACTTTTGATAATAATTATTTGCTAGTCTTGATATATAAAAAATTCTGTGATTCCAACAGCATGGAGAACTTTCAGTGTGGGGACTTCTACCAGTGCCAATGTGATTTAGTAAATGATGAAGACAATAGCTGACCTCTATATGGCTAATTCAGGTTTTCAAAGCATTTTATATACATTATATTTTGTTTGAGTATCTTGACAATCCTGTGAGGTGAGATCTTTAGGTGTTATTATTTCCATTTGACACGTAAGATGGAAGTCAAGACTCAAATTAAATGATACCTCTCTGGGTCACATAGCAAATAAGAACTAGATGTTTTCTGGGGCACCCATAAGTTAGATGGCTTGCCATGGAATACACAGCTTTATGTCTTTATGCTATAATCAATTAAGAATATGCAAGTCATTTAAGCCCAGACTCTTCACTTGTGAAGGAAGGATGATATATGTCCTACTTACCTTGTTAAGCAATTGTAAGGATTAAATAATAAAGTCAGAATATAACTGTAGAGCAGGAAGGAGACCTTGGAGAACATGTCATCTAACCTGCTCATTTGACAGACAAGGAAACTGATGAGGGAACAGAGTATACAGGAAAGCACATTTGAAAGCTGAAAGCGATATGCAAATTGATTGCTTAAAGCTAGGAGACTTTAAAGAAGCTGTTACATATAACTTTAAGAAAAGGTTTGTAATTGATCAAAGAAGAGAAGACTGCGGCTCTTCTATCTTCAAAGTAAACAATTTGGGTGCATTTGTGCATTGTCTTGAATCAGAGTGCCACCCCCTTGCTGAGAAAGACATTGTGAGAACTAGAGCAGCTCCGCTCTGAGGAGAAAGCATGTGACTAGCATTTGGACATTACATTTATTCATAGAACCACCTGTAAGTCATGTCAATCAGTGCTACCAGCCAATTAGCTTGGAGCTGTGTGTGGGGACCACACCTAAGTGGGCAGTAGGGAGCTTCCACTTGGGGAATACGAAGATCAGGTGTAGGGACCTAGGCTCTTTCCTATTGAACTACATGTGTTCTTCCTCTCTCTTTTGCTAACTTCTAAATACTTTAATAAATGCTTAATGCCTCAAAGACTGGTGCTATGAGCTTCTAATTTAAGGTGACCACTCATTAGATTTTAATCACAATTAGATTTTAAACATCACATATTGTTTATGCCACCCTTGGATGCTGCTACACAGCTAAATGTTGTTACCATAAAGGAAGACATCTTTATAAAGTCTACACTCTTTCATTCAATATGCAGGTGAGAACAGTGATACAATTCAGTATGGCTGATTTCCCAAGGGAAGTTGCTAGCTAGTAACAGAAGTTTACCTGGAAGAATTAAAAGGGATTCTTCTAAACATTGTATTTACTCATCTAATTCTTACCCAACTTTTCCCCCTTATAGCTATCACATTAAAAAATGTAAAATTGCTTAGGTATGTTTTTGGCAACATTCATTGCCAAAAATCTGGAGTAGAATTCCTTGAGTCTTTTTTCCCTTAAGTCCTGTTTTTCTTAAATCCTTTCTCTCTCTCACAAATCCAGCTTGAGTATAGGTATAAGGCTTGATAAAAAATAGGTAAATTCATGAGTATGCCAGCACATCTTTCATTTGCTTTTTGTGAACAGGTTTTAATTAAATATAATTCATGCTTCTTAAGAGGCAGTTATTAATCTAATCTAATAAAACATTCATTAAGTGCCCTTTTTTTCAGGGAATTGTGTTAGGCACTGGAGATGCAAAGACAAAAAGAAAAAACTGTCCATGCCCTCAAGAAACTTATCGTCTATCAGGGAGATACAAAATATAAAAACCATACATGTGAAAATGTGAGAAGGGAAAGGGCCTTAAAAAATATGGAGATCAGGAAAGACTGAAAGGAAGCTATGCATCCTGGGCAGTTGGTCAGGTAACAAGCATTTATGAAATGCCTACTAGGAGTCTTTTGCTGTAGCCAAGGCAAGAAAGTCTGAGCTAGCATGGTGGCTGGGCAAGTGAAGGAAAGCTTCAGATGTTTAAGCTTACTATTTGCTGAGACACTTCAAAATTAGAGGCAAGCTTAAGCACATTGACAAGTGTATACAGGCATATGAAGAATATGTGAAATTATTACAGTTTGCTAATATTACAGTAGTGAAAATAAACTACAATTTTCTCAGATTCTTTCCAATTCACGGTCATGGTGGAAATTTCTTCTACTATTATCCATGTCCCTTGCTATATGTGACATCTGTAATGTCTTCTTCCAAGCATTGAACTGCAAGGGATATTACAATTTGAGACTGCCAGGAACCTATGGAGAAGCATGCAGACAACATACAGGGGTTAACTTCCTAGACATGGTCTGGTGGTTATCAAGTATTTAAACCCCCCAGGCACTAGCCAACCCATTTGAAGATCTCCCCACCACTTTCTTTGAGCCGGAACAGTAATATTTTTATTATCCTATTCTTCCCTGTCTCACATCTCTGGAGTTCCTGACTGTATTCTAAGAAAGCAGGGTTGAAGTAGCCATTTAAACAAGGCTTCAGGTATCTCTCATCCAAGGGCAACAAATAATGGTTACAACAGTGGATGAATCCATTTACATTACTATATCTTTGCATAGTTTGCTATATTTTATTTCTCCTTCAATAGAGGTTAGGGACTTTTCTCCGTAAGGCCACCACACTTTTGGGGGAATTTTCACATCATTGGACCATCAAGATATTGCAAAATAGTCATGACACCCATTCACACTGTAATGATTGGAATAACGCCACCTGCTGGAGACTTACTGTATAAGAGTTCCACCCATGAAGTGAAGGTCTTTGAGGGCAAGACCACGAGTCTTTTCTTTGGCGTCAGGAAGTGACACGGGCTAGTGGGAGGAGGAAGGAAAAGACTGGCGCTCGCTCTCACTCTCTGGCCTTTGGACTCTGGTGGAAAGTGGAGCTAGAAATGTGCTCTCCCTTTAATAGATAGGAATCTAGGCCTTTCTCTTTACCAAATTCTTATTCTCCTTAATAAATGCTTAAAAGTCTAACTCTTGCTAAAGCTTATAATTTATTGGCGACCACTCATTAGCTATTTTAGACAGTTTAGCTAGAATTTTAGCCCTTAACACACAGTTCAGTCAGTTTTGTTGCCTCCTTTGCACAGGCCAAAGATCATTTTCATTGGCAGACAAAATTATTGGAAAATAAGTAGTTTGTACATATACCCTTTTTTCTATCATCCATCATAATCATCCATTTCCTCCACACCAAGCTGGAGTCCTATCCCTCTCTGATCCTCTACTTTCCCTCCAACAAAACTTTGAAACTACCTTTTAAAACTATATTTGGCAGTGGATAAAGCACTGGCCCTGGATTCAGGAGTACCCGAGTTCAAATCTGACCTCAGACACTTGACACTTACCAGTTGTGTGACCCTGGGCAAGTCACTTAACCTCATTGCCCCGCAAAACCAAAACAACAACAACAACAACAACAACAACAAAAAACTATATTTGGTATTTCCCACCAGCATCAGCTAATTATAAGTTATAATGTTCCTAATATTGTTCTTAGAGAGTGGTGCTACACCTTTGTATTCACCTTCTACTATCTTGTCTTGCCTTTCATTTTCTCTACATCTTTAAAACAATATAAGTTTATTGGTGAGTTCCCTGTGTATCCATATTTGTTTTCTTTAGATAACTCCCCCTTTTTCCTCCACAATAAAATTATTTCTCTTTGCAAAATGAATTCCAATTTCATTTGATATGATCATAAATGGAGGAAACAAGTGTAGAAAGTGAATGAATACCAAAATGACCTCTTTCTATCCCTTCCCTCATTCATTCTATTCAAACTCAAAGAGTTAACACAGGTGGCATCTGAGAATAATTTATTCCATTCATAGAGTTATCATTTTACTTCTCTGATGCATCTTTCACATAGTTTCCAAAATAATATTCCTAAAATATTGCTCTGACCACAATATTCCCATGAACCTTCAGTGTCTCCCTTCTTAAAGATAAAATAAAAACTCAGCCTGGTATTTAAGTCCTGCTGCAATGTGGCTCTCATTATACCTTTCCAGTTTTATTTCATATTATTCCCCTTGATATGCTGTATGTTCTAGCTCAATCAGATAATTAACTGTTTCTTGATCTTATCATTGCATTTCAATCTTCTATACATGTGTGTCACAGGTGGGATGGTTCTTGGATATCCTTATTTAAAGAATTAAACTCACACACATAATTGAGATAAAAGTAGGATTTGTTTTTTTTGCAATAAAGCAACTGGTTGGGAGGAGAGATCCTATATCTCAACCTCCTGGAAGCAAAGAAACTGCTAATTTTTTATAAGACAGAGTAAACAAGAGGAATTATGCAAAGGGTCTTCCCTACTGCTTGGGGCCCCCCTCACGTGGCACCTTAGCAGAACGTTTTGTCTAACAAATATCAGGGACTCTGTCCTTGGTCTGGGCTATATATTGGAGCAGATATCAAGATGCTCTATTGGCTCTAAAAGGATCCTTATTCCCCCAGAGGTTGACATATTTCAGCTCTTCCTTACTAAGGGAGAAGGCCCTTTCATGCTATGGAACTGAAAACAAAAACAACCAGGCCAGTCAGGCCAGCACAGCTCTCTCCCTCTCAATGCCATTTTGCTACTTTTTTTTTTTTAGTGAGGAAATTGGGGTTAAGTGACTTGCCCAGGGTCACACAGCTAGTAAGTGTTAAGAGTCTGAGGCTGGATTTGAACTCAGGTGCTCCTGATTCCAGGGCCAGTGCTCTATCCACTGCACCACCTAGCTGCCCCCATTTTGCTACTTCTAATCCTGTCCCCTACCTCATTCTCCCCACTCCTTTAATTTCTTAGGAACAGGGGTAAAGATTAATTATCTGTAACTGCTTCACACTGGTAAGGATGTAGAACTGGCCCTATGAACATCAGCAATAGAAGTTATGATGTACATGACCAAGGGGAATCTTAGTAGCATCAGTAACCATGAGTTGAAGGTTTTGATTCTAGAAGACACAAACTTAACAAGCATGTCAAAGAGGCAAGGGCCAAAAATCAAAAGGACAAGAACCAATATTTACTATAGGGAGAAAGGGGGCCAATCAAGAGAGAATTCAGGAAATTCAGGATCCTGTGTTAATAACAGAAAGAAATTCATTTCAGAAAATTACATCTTATCTTGATGTAACTAGTACTCAGGCTAAGCGGATACTTTTTTCATCCCTAAATTCAATATTGCACAAATGATTTTGCTTAAAAATGCTTAATAACAGGCAACAAAAAGACTTGGGATGAGAAGTATAAATCTAATAATCCTAAATCATTTGAGGGGAACAGATTTGACAATGTTTCATATAATAGCATGTTCCCTTCATAAAATAGCTTAAAATATGTCCTGATTTTAAACTATTCCACTACAAAAGATTTTAAAAGTGGCAGTATATTAACTATATTAACTATATTAAATCTTTTTTTCCCTGGGGCAAGGAGGGTTAAGTGACTTTCCCAGGGTCACATAGCTAGTAAGTGGGATGTGTCTGAGGCTGGATTTGAACTCAGGTCCTCCCGAATCCAGGGCCGGTGCTTTATCCACTGCATCACCTAGCTGCCCCCTATATTAAATTTTATTACATTTAGGAACCAGTTATTATCAGATTCCTTCCTTTCCCTTTAGCACAAAATGCCACATTTGCACCAATTATCTCCCATAACCGATATGTATCATCTTAATTCCATCTCTCAAATTTCTTAATTTCCATTAATTGCTCAGCTTGGATGGCAGGGGGAAGTCATGTCCTCCATGAAGCTATCCCTGACCTCCCGCTTGTAAATACTCTAGTCTTCAAATAATTTTGTATTTATTTAACTTCATATAGGTTATATTCTCTCAATAGAACATAAGACTCTTGAAGGCAGATAATTGTTTTTAGGTTTTGTCTGCGTCTCTAGCTACCAGCACAGTACTTTGTAGGTAATAATTGCTCAATGAATGATTGTTGAATTGAACTGAATCATCACAGAAAAGGTGCTTAGAGTTTCATGTTTTGGTTAGTATTCAGCTGGCTTTTCAGAATAGAATAGGAACTGACTTATTCCTGAGCCCATTTTCTGTTTCTGAAGATTGATGGTTCCTCTGAAAATAGATTTCTCAAATAAATGTGAACTCAGTCTTTTAAAAAGCTTTCATAGTTGAGCCTAAGTTCTCAGTGACTTAAGTAAGAGTTGAGAATAGTTGCATTCTGATCATTCAGATGGTCTTTAACAGCACTGATGTGACAAAGCAGGAGAGTCATGACCATCTTTTATTATAGATGGAGAGTAACCAAAGACATCAACATTGGGGTAAAGATTGGGTATTCTGTATGCTTACAGAATTATTGAAATGCTGGTGGCTTTTAGCAATGGCTACTTTTGCTTCTCATTGATGATAGATAGTTAGAATTCATTGCTGTCTCTCATGATCTTCCAAAGTTAATTTCTTGACCTACATTATTTGTTATTCCTAGCTCCACTTGTGCAACTCAAGAGAACTCAGACATGAAGGCTCATAGAAATCTGGAGCTGGAAGAGACTTAAGATGTCATGTATTTTATTCCTCCCACCCCCATTTTATAATCCTGCAAATTGAAGCAACTTGCCTAAAGTAAGTTAGTAAGGAGCAAAGTCAAGAGTTGCACTCATATAGTGCTGATCACTTCAACTTCATTTTTTCTTCCAGTGTACAATAATGCCTCCCAATGAACAAGAGACCGAGAAATGCTAGCTATGGTGGCTGCTATAGCTGTTGGAGAGTTTCTTCTCTGCTCCATGTCCCAGAAGATGGAGTAGTGTTTTTCTTAGAGGAGAGGCAGTGTGTGGACATTATTGTATCTGTCCAAGAGATTGGTCTGTGCTAGTATGAGGGAGAACTGGGCTCTGTTTTGACTTTGGGCTGACTTGTACCTTGTTATGCTTGTGAAAAGGTACTGTGCTTACTCCCTTTGGTGTCTGTATACTTTCAGTTCATGTTTCCTGCTGACACGGATGTTCTCAGTCAATAATTTTTCTACTACCTTCCTGCTTTGGTCAATTTGATGACAGAACACGTTTTCAATCTTGGTTGAATATTCTTGGAAGCAGCATTAACTTCCAGATAATTGCTTTACCTTAAAGAAGATGAGACTGTTCACACATAAGCGATATTGACAACATAGATCAATGTCTTATTTAAAGGAACTTTTAAAACTGCTTGTTAGCCTGATAAATTGAGAGGCCATGAATAAATCTCTTAACCTCTCTGGGCCTCAATTTCCTCATTTACAAAATGAGAATATTAATACTTATAGTAAAATTGTTGTAAGGCTCAAACGAAATCACATAGTATTTGGCCACTTTAAAGCAGGGGTAGTGTTATAGCACAAAATATAACCTAGTTTGAACCAGATTTAAATATAATTGGGAAATATTCAACAAAATAGGCAAAAATACAATGGAATACAGATAATGATACATGATTTTTTTAAATGAATATGTTGCCTACAGGAATCCTTATTTAGAATTTAGTGGCTCCCAGTTTATATTTGAGGTTGACACCATTACTTTAAAACACTATGCAAATGTCAGCAGTTCTGGTTTCCAGCTTTTAAGATTTGTTTTTGTTAAAGGCTAAAATTCTAGCTAGACTGTCTAAAATATCTAATGAGTGGTCACCAATAAATTATAAACTTTAGCAAGAGTTAGACTTTTAAGCATTTATTAAGGAGAATAAGAATTTGGTAAAGAGAGAGAGAAAGGCCTACATTAATCTATCTATTAAAGGGAGAGCGCATTTCTAACTCCCTTCTCCGCTGGAGTCCTCAGGAAAGCGAGAATCAGAGTGCCAGGCTCCCCCCTTCTTCCTCCCACAAGCAAATGTCACTTCCTGAAGCCAAAGAAAAGACGCATGGTCTTGCCCTCAAAGACCTTCACCTCATGGGCGGAGCTCTTCTATAGTAAGTCTCCAGCAGGTGGCGTTATTCCAATCATTACACTTCAGATTAATATTAAGTATTGAAACAATGACAGTTGTGTGAGAAATACTAAAAACAAACAAGCAGAATACCCAACTCCACAGAGAAAAGATTGTAACATAGAATAAAGATAATTGAAATGCCCTATTTTCTAGCATTGAATTTACATATAATAGATATGAGGACTTTAATATTGAAAGCTAGGAGACCCTAATACTAAAAATTATTTGGAGGCTATGGGACAATTATATTTTACCTAATTTTTGGTATTCTTAAATTGGAAATGGGGCTTGTGATGCAGTTGCAAGAACATATGCTAGTGGGTTGTAGTCTAACAGTTAATGATTTGCTGGATTAAATACTTCTTATTGGTTCTCTCTGGTCTAAGGAATATAGAAGGAATGTTAGCCAAGATAACTTTAGACAATTTTTAAAGTGGCCTAGGAAGGGTAGTTGTCATGCTAATAAAATCAGCATTGGAATTTTGTAATTTTACTGAAATGTGCATGAATCTTCCAAAAAAAAGTTCATAAGAAAAATACACATATGTCTTTCAGTGCTTTCTAGAATATGGTTTGATATTTGATTTGATTCTTCTGAGACTTGACTGGCTAACTTGAAGTTATTCAAGGATTTTTGTTTATTTTACTATTTTTGAAGTTTTTTGTTTTTGTTTTTTTTTGTTTTTTTTTTGCAGGGCAATGAGGGTTAAGTGACTTGCCCAGGGTCACACAGCTAGTAAGTGTCTAGTGTCTGAGGCCGGATTTGAACTCAGGTACTCCTGAATCCAGGGCTGGTGCTTTACCACTGTGCCATCTAGCTGCCTTGAAGGTTTTTTTTTTTTAATACAGTAGAGATAATAGTGACACTGCAATATAGTTTATTTTATTTTTAAATTTTCATTTATTTATTTTCTTATATTTTGGGTTCTAAGCTGTCTCCCTACCTCCCTCCCAAACCCCACTAGAGAAGGCCAACTTTTGACAGAGATATTTATGTGAAACCATACAATGCGTACTTCCACATAGTTCTTTCTCTGAAGATAGATAGCATTTCCTTCATAGTCCTTTATGGTTTATCTGAATATTCATATTGTTCAGCATATCTTAGACATCCACAGTTACTTTTAATAATATTGCTGTTACTGTAGGCAACATTCTCCTGATTCTGCTTGTTTCATTCTTCATTATTTCATGCAAGTCTTTCTATGTTTCCCTAAAATCAACCTGCTCATCATTTCTTAGGGTACAGTATTATTCCTTCACAGTCATATATCGCAACTTATTTAGCCATTCCCCAATGGATGGGCATCCCCCTCAATTTCCAGTTCTTAGCCACAACAAAGAGAGTTGCTATAAATATCTTAAAACATATTGTTTTTTTCCTTTTTTCCCTAATCACCTTGGGAAACAGACCTAAAGGTAGTATTGTTGGGTTAAAGGGCTGTTCTAGGGTTCTTTGGGCATAATTCCAGATTGCTCGTTAAAATGGTTAGATCAATTCACAGTTCCACCAACACTGTGTTAATGTCCCAATTTTTCTAAATCCCCTCCAACATTTGTTAATTTTCCCTTCTATCATTTCAGCCAACCTGATAAGTGTGAGATGGTGTCTCAAAGTTGTTTTAATTTGCATTTCTTTAATCTATAATAATTTAAAACATTTTTTTCATATGACTTTATATAACCTTGGTTTCTTCTTCCAAAAACTACCTGTTCACATCCTTTGACCATTTAACAAGTGGGGAATGGTAATACAATTAAAATCGAGTACTACTAGAACTCCTTCCTTTATATTTTCAGTAATTCCTTTTATATTCCTTTGTTATTCCAACTGAATTGTATTATTATTTTGTCCAACTCAATAAAATATTTTTTGGTAATTTATTTGTGATGGCACCATAAAGTAGATCAGGTAGAATTTTCAATTTTATTATATTGCCTTGGACAACCCATAAACAATGAATATTTCTCCAATTATTTAAAACTGATTTTATTTGTATAAAAAGTATTTTACAATTATGTTCATATAGTTTTTGGGTTTGTCTTGGCAGGTGTACTCTCAGGTATTTTACATTATCTATGGTTATTTTAAATAAAATATCTCTTACTATTTCTTCTTCTGAGGCTTTGTTGGTGATATACAAAAACACTTATGACTTATGTAGGTTTATTTTAAATCCTGCTACTTTGCTAAAATTATTAATTGCTTCAATTAACCTTTTAGCTGAATCTCTAGGATTTTCCAAGTATACCATTATATTATCTGCAAAACCATATAATTTTATTACTTCATTGTGCAGTCTGATTTCTTTATTTTCTTTTTCTTCTCATTGCTATTGCTATCATTTCTAGTATAATACTGAATAATATGGGTGATAATCAGCATCCTTGTTTAATTCCTAGTGTTTTTGGGAAGGCTTTTAGCTTATATCTGTTACAGATAAAGCTTGCAGATGATTTTAGATAGATGTTTCATGTCTTCTTAAGCAAAAATCCATTTATACTTATGCTTTCAAGTGTTTTAATAGGAATGAGCTTTATTTTGTCAAAAGTTTTTTCTTGCATCTATTAATATAATCATATGCTTTTTGTTATTTTTATTATAAATAAAACTAATTCTGTTAATAGTTTTCCTAATTTTGAACCAGTCCTATGTACCTGGCATAAATCGTACTTGATCATGATGTATAATTTTTGTGATATATTACTGTAGTCTAGGTAGTATTTTATTTGGGATTTTTGGATCAACATTCATTATTTTTCTATTTTTTGGAATATGTTTTTCTTATATATTTTTTGTTTTTCCTGGTTTTACTGTGATTTCACCTTTCAATTGTTTTTCAGTTGTCTAACTCATTGTGACCACATTTGGGATTTTCTTGGCAAAGATACTGGAGCAGTTTGCCATTTCCTTCTCCAGCTCATTTTACAGATGTGGAACCCGGGGCACACAGGGTTAAGAGACTTACCCATGGTCCACAGTTAGTAAATTCCTGAGTATAGATTTGAACTCGGGAAGATGAGTCTTTCTGACTCCAAGCCCAGTGCTCCACCTATGTGATTTATTATAAATATATATTTTTAGTAAGGCAATTGGGGTTAAGTGACTTGCCCAGGGTCACACAGCTAGTAAGTGTTAAGTGTCTGAGGCTGGATTTGAACTCAGGTACTCCTGACTCCAAGGCCGGTGCTCTATCCACTGCGCCATCTAGCTGCCCCTATGTGATTTACTTTAACATTATCTACAGGCTTCTTTTATACTATGACTATTCATTTCTTGAAATTGATTTAATTTGTATGACAGAAGAATGTTATATTAGTCCATACTCTCACCTAATACAAATGATCCTATTTAATTGAATCTGATCACATGGAAATGCTGATGAGATTTTTCTGTATACTTCCTTACAGCACTAAAGGGAAGAATAACAACAACAAAAAACAAAAACTTAAAACAGCCAATTTGGTTGATTGGTAAATGTGAAGTACATTGATTGCTGTGGGGCTTAGGAGCAAGAGTTATGAGTAGTGGGAATTGATTCATCGTATTAGGTTTATTCCTAGGACCCTGAGAATAGGTTGTAGCAATATTGCCTCCCACTTTAGACACTTATGATTTGCCAGCACAAGTGAACCAGACCCTTACAAAGAGCAAAACTGGGGAGAAGAAATCAGAGGAGGTAGAGGGAATGTGGAAAATGTCAGGGCCCACATGTCATGGATGAGTTATTCCTTGAAATCTCAAGCCAGACTGACACCAATGCAGAGCTAGTATCCATGTCTTCTGCCATCTCTGTCTAGGAATCTTTCCATTCACACTGCCTTGTTCCTCATTCCAGCAACATATTCTGGTAGAAAAATCAATTAACATCAATGATTGTCAGTGTTAGTATTTGAGAATGAATTTGAATTGTCTTATCTGTTTCAAAATGTTTTCTGCTGTCATGAAAGGAATTTTCCAGACACCCCGCTGGTTGACTGGTTCTGCTTTGCTGTCTTTTTACTACTCTACTACTTCCACAAAGACAACAGAGAAAGACAAAATATTCTGAACATTTAAAAAATCTTGGATCGGGTCTTCATGGATCGATTGTCCCAGGTCTGTTTGAGATTGAAAAACAAAACAAAAAACAAAACAAAAACAAAAGGCAGCCTTCTGGATCTCCTCCCAGAGAACAAGCATTTACTTTTGACTCTGTAAGGATTTTCTCCCTCACTTACCTGTAGGCAAAATTTGAGACAAAGGCAAGTTCGGGACAAAATGAACCCACAATTAGATGTGCCTGGGAAGTGTCTCCATTATTGGAGTTGCTATGTTTCACACCAATTTTTCACTTAAATGGACTAAATAGGGCATGAAAAAGTGAAAATTGTGCATATGGCCAAAGTAGATTGAGAAGTTTGTCTTTTTAGAAACCCTTCCATGGTTTTTGGTTTGTGGATACTATTCAGGGCCTCTCTTCTCTTTTTATTTTAAAGGATGACATGTTTGTGTCTTCGCTTTTATTCTGCAATGATATTTAATGGATGATCCACTTTGTAGTAGAAGGAGGAAATGGAATTTAAAGTAAATGGAATTGAAAGAACCTAGGAATCCTTTACAAGAAAAAGCAACTTCATCCTTATTTCTCCTGGGAATTGTTAATATTCAGTTCTTTGAGCTATAAAAGGA
The DNA here is from genome assembly GCF_019393635.1 of Dromiciops gliroides. Lineage (NCBI taxonomy): Eukaryota > Metazoa > Chordata > Mammalia > Microbiotheria > Microbiotheriidae > Dromiciops > Dromiciops gliroides. Next base: position 164,219,557 of record NC_057862.1, on the reverse strand, counting down.
CATTTTACTAATAGTTATTTTAATAATGCGTATTGAGTAATGAACTTGTTAAGCCTTGATAGGCTTCCTTACAAACTGCACTGAATTAGACTGGGGTGTAATAATTCCAAAATCACAGCATCTCAGAGTTGCTAAGGTACCTCAGACATCAACTAGTCCAATATGCATCTGAATAGTCTTGAATAATAAACTCAAAAGCTTCCCCAACAGACTTTCCCCAGAAAACTATTGGTGAAATGGAACTTACTGTCACATGGGGCTCAAAATCACAGAATTTTGAGATTTGGATTGGGACTTCATTGACCACCTAGTTTAATCCGTGTACAAAAGAAATTTCTGTTAATACAAATGTTTACCCAGCCTGTTCTCATTTTGTACAGCTCAGTTTTTTAGAAAGTCTTACGATGAGTCAAAATCTACCTCACTGCAGATTGCTCTCATTTTTCATGGTTCTACCCTTTGGGACTGAGCAAGACAATTCCAAGTCCTCCTCTAATTAATACTTACCGGCTACCATTTTGGCATACTATTGGTAGAACCACATCTTTACTAAAAAAATTGGATTAGCAATCCACATGGGAAAAGCAAATAAAGAATTCATATTGCACATATAGTTTACTGGAGAAGTCCATTTAATTAGTTCATTGTTTCAGGTCTCTTGGACAAGCAGTAGAGTTGGGTAAAGATCTGAGCCCAGAATTCAGTAAGTGGAGATTGGATTGACTCATTTAAGGAAGAAATGGTTCAGTTTTCCCAATAATCCCAAATTGCTCCCTCCTGACAAAGCCCCTCATTGTTTTCTCCTTCAATTTTAGGGAACAACTGGAGTCTATAAATGTGATTTAAGGCTGAGGGAGATACACAATTTAGATAACATTGGGATTGTTTCCTTCATGAAGCTTATCAAGGTAAAGAGATCCCCTAATTTGGCCATGTGGATTTGCAGTGTTGACTCGGCAGAAGGATCTGGAACTGTAGAATACCTAGAGGTTCTGGCACATTTTACCTTGACTTATTTGTATGTGCTACCTTTTGAATATTCAGGATCATGCCAGAAAGTCTTTACAGGGATTACTTCAAATTACATATGAGTTACAAAGGGTGTAAATGAAATTATTAGTCCATTGCATTCACCTGAATTTCTATTTAAATAGCTAGTTAGGCAGTATTCATCTGTAAAGTCAAAAACAAGAGAATAAATTATTTTTCTAAATGCATGATACATTGGAAAACACAGTTACCGGACAATAGAAAATTATGTAGCTGAGTTCTCCCTATGAGATGAGTACAACTAGCAGTATAATGTAAGAAACTCTACTACTCCCACACCAATACTGGTACCAGTCGGACCTCTTTACATGACAACTAACTGTTAGATGTACCGTTCAGGCATGTTAGGCTGCTGAATGCAATTTTTTTCATCCTATTCTTTCTCCCTCCTCACCTGTGCCTATCAACTACCCTGGCTTCCTTTAAGATGCACCTCACATCCCACCTTTTACTAGAGATCTTACCTCCTCCTTCACCCATGCCTTTACTTACGAGGTAATTTTCCATTTTCTTTGTATATATGATCTGTGTACTTGAGTTATATACATGTTATCTCCCATTGGAATGGCAGGGACAGTGGTTCTGTATTTCTTTGTATCCTTAGTGCTTGTTGACTGAATGACAAATTCTCAATGCCGCAGGTAAGTCTCTAAGATCATAAGTTGGGAAAAAAGGACCAATATATATAGGTAGATGGAATTCTTCATAGATACCTCCTCTTGCCAATGAAAACAAAGGTCTAGTTTAAAGAAAAAAAGAATGGGACGCCTTTCAAAAGTGGAATATGCCATTTTAATAATATGCTATTTTAGAAGAAGTAAATGAACTTCCCATCACCAACAGTCTCCCAGAGGAGAGACTGAATTGCCACTTTCAGGGATTTTGAAATTCTTTCTCAGAATTATGTGATTTTGTTTTGTTTTGTTTTTTTGGTGAGGCAATTGGGGTTAAGTGACTTGCCCAGGGTCACACAGCCAGTAAGTGTTAAGTGTCTGAGGCCGGATTTGAACTCAGGTACTCCTGAATCCAGGGCCAGTGCTTTATCCACTGCGCCACCTAGCTGCCCCAAATTATGTGATTTTTGATATTCCTTTCAACTCAGATCCTGTTTCACAGTGATATGCTTACAAACCTGGTGCTGCTGAGCTATTCAGACAATAACAGAAACAAAAAAGATAGAGTGGTGATGTGACAAAATAAGGTGAAGGTAAACCAGACAGGTCCATTTAGTAAACAGGATATTTCTCATGTATTTGGTATGTGATTATTGTTATTATGTTTAATTAGATATTGTGGGACCAATAAAGCTGTAACTAACTACTTGTGCCAATTAGTGGGTTAAGACCAAGAATTCAAGTCTTGATGAAGTAAAATGAGCAGGTAAAAACCATGTATTTAAAATACTGGTAGAAAGGAGAATATTGTTAAATACTGTATATACTAAGGCTACAATTCTGCCCTGAATGATTTGAGTAGTCTAAACCAGGATTATGGATAGAAGGAGCCTGGCTCACAAGGGCATGCCTGTCCCTTCTTCCCATGCCCCTTGAAGGCCATTTGAAGACTAGAAGAGAACATATTGGGAATTTCTATGTACGTATAAATATGTACATGCATGTAACACATATTTGCTCTTGCTTGAACACAATATTTCACCTCCCAAATCTAATTCTTGTCTTTTTACTTTGCTATGATCCATGCCTGGAATTATCAGCCTCCTTACCTTTGCCTCAGTTTCCATGGCTTCCTTCAAAATTTAGCCCAAATCCTACCTTCTGTAGAAGGCCTGTTCTGGTCCCCCATGCAGCTAGTGCCTTTCCTTCTGAGATTACCTTCCATTTACCTTAACATCCCTGAAAGTGGTCATCATTCATTCAGTCTCTCTGGAAGACCATTGGTGATGGCAATCTCATTTTCTTCTAAAATAGCATATCCCACTTTTGAAAGGTGTTCAATTATTTATTTTTTAAACCAGATCTGTGTTTTCATTGGTATGCAGAGGTGTCTAGGAGGGATTACCTTTACCAATACATATTGGTCTTTTAAAAAAATTCATAGTCTTAGAGACTTGCCTCGGAAATATAGAATTTGGCATTCAGTCAAAAAGCATAATTAGAGGCTTGCTACATACCAGGCACTATGTTAAGCACTAGGGATACAAAGAAAGATAAAACCACTGTCCCTTCTAATGGGAGATAACATATAAATAGTTAAGTATACAGATCATATATACAGAAAATATGGAAAGTGAGCTCAGAGGTAAAGACATGGGTGGGAGAGAAGGTAAGATCTCTAACAGAAGGTGGGATCTGAGGTACATCTTGAAGGAAGCCGAAAGGCACAGCCGAACAAGGAGATAATTCTAGGCATGGAGGGGACAACCAGTGCAAAGCTACAGAACAGAGAGAGAATGTTAAATTTGAGGAACAGAAAGAAAACCAGTGTAGCTGTGTCAAGAATGTTTGGAGAAGAGGAGAAAAAACAAATGGAAATAAAAAGGCCAAGGTTTTGATCACCGAGGAAAACTACAGAGAATCTAATTTTGGCAATTAGAACTATAGAAAGGTTTAGTGGTCTGCCTGAGGAAGTAGTGAGTTCTCCTGCACCTTTGATAACCTTTAGGTTATCAAATAGGTTTGATGGCCATTTGGGGAGAGGATAATTGTTCTGGTACAGGAAGGATGTTATGGCCTCTGTTCAGTCCCTTTCAATTCTAAAGGCATGGGAGATGGTGAATAGTGCTATGTAGCTAAATGATATGTGGAGAAAAAGAATGAGGTAAGGTGGATGGGTAGAGAGGTACCAGATTTTACAGGGCTTTGAATGCCACATAAATGAACTTGAATTTTGCATGATAGGCAGTGGAGACCCACTAAAGAGGGATATCATGGTCAAATGAAGGAGATAATTATTGCAGTTGTGAAATCTATTGAGGTGGTTCCAATGGGTGATAATATGGGTTTGTACTGGGATGATGACAGTGGCAATTGAAATGAGACACATGAGAGATCACACAAGGGTTTTGTTGACAGTACTTAAGTGATTGAATATGAGGAAAAAAAGATAATGGAAGAGCCCAGGGTAGTGAATAATTCTGCCATTAGTGCATATGGAAGAACGGCACCTTTGAAGGTGGTGAACATAATTTTGACGATACACAAAAGAGATACAGTTAGGATCAAGGGCTGAGGAAGATGCATTAATCTTCTCAAATGGGTCAATGCCGTGTAAAAGAGCAAACTTTGTTTCACTTTAAAAAGGGTAAAGGGCTCTTCTCCCCTTGGTAAGAATGGTACATCCATTTTGGGGAGGGGACCAGGGCAGCAACTTTCATTCCTCTCTGGGCTGTACTTCTGACTTTCCAGATTTCAGTCCCATTCCATTAAATGAGTACCTCCTCTCACTGTTTTGAACCACCTTTGCTATGTTGTCTTACCCTATTAGAATGTAAGCACTTTGAAGGCAGAGACTGGTTTTTGTTATTTGTTTTGGTTTGTTATTTTGCTTGACTTGTATCCCCAGCACTTAGAGCAGTTAATGGCACATAGTAAGTACTTAATAAATTCATGTTGCCTCTATTCTAACTTCTAGTGTTAATCCAGTATATTTGGCCATGTATCTGGGCAGTCAGGTGGTACAGTGGCTAGAATGATCAGCCTGGTGTCAGGAAGACCTGAGTTCAAATTGGTTTCACATACTTCCTAGCTATATGACCCCAGGCAAATCATTTCATCTCTGTCTGCCTCAGTTTTTTCAAGTGTAATTTTCCAGGACTTCAAAGGTCATTGTTATAAATTTACCTTTTAAATATCTGAAATTGTCGGCAAATACTTTTTAAGAGTTGTTCAATCTTTCCCATCTAGTATATAGCTTCTTTTTTCATTTCATCTGAAAAGAAGCCTTTTTAAAAGTTTCCACACTGAAAAAAGGAAGATGTCTCTTGGCTTGGCACAGCCAACAATGGTTTTTAAAAAGTGAGCAATGTTTTAGACTCCTTAAGACATTGACAGTCATGTGACCAACCAACCAGCTTATCAGCAAAATGATATGAACAGGGAGCTAAGATATTTAATAGTTTTTTTCCAGATATGCTGGAAGCTCTTAGATAAACTCTCCCCCCACCCCCATTAATCTAAAGAAAGGAAAAGCTGAAGATTACTTAGAGTGATTAGAATTGTATAGTAATCCCTACCTCAAAACAAGAGAATACACATTTACTTTTTAGAAGTGATAATAGAGTAGTATATAATTACAAAATACATGTATTCTTCATGTATTTAGAACATTACCATTAATCCCCAATATGTATATGTTACTAATTTTCTTACAATGCTTTTGAATAAATGATAGCATTATTTCCATTTCTCCCATAACCTAACTTGATCTTACCTGTATCAGACAAATTTCACTTACCTCCTCTGCTGTTTTAGCAAGGAACACAGTGCTTGAAATGGGAACAGAACAGTAGGCCATGTTCTCCTCCCACAACACTGTCCTTAAGGCCCCTATGTTCCCTGGTGTGATGACAATTCTCACTTCAGGATATATTCTGTGATTTTGGTTGTTTTGCAGCAAGCCATCAATTTAGAATCTTTGAATTTGCGAAGGACACTAGAGGCCTTCTAATCTAGTTCAATGTTTCATTCAAGGCAAACAGTCCTGATAGCAAAGACCTGACAGATGATTATCTAGCTTGTTTGAACACATTGGATTATACCACATCCCCTTCTCAGTCATGATGCATCCCAAGCCGCTGTTAGAAAAGTTATCCCTCTATTGAGCAAAAATCAGCCTCCCTATTAATCCACCCATTTGTAAGACTCTTGTATGTTTTATAACTAAATGTATTCATTTTGTCTTTACTTCTAAACAAATAAATACTAGTTTAAATTTATTTCATGATCAAAGCCACAAAGGTCAACAATTATGGACTCTAATAGATTAAAATCATTGTAGTTCTTATTGACATAAATGTTTAAATTTGCTTGCAGAGAAAAACACCATTGCTGCCAGCCAGTTATTGTTGTTGAAATATCAGTTATTAAGCCTACCATTGCATGTGGAACAAAGTGGTAAAATCAGAGCAGGCATTATCATCAACACTATATTAAGCTCCAGGGACCAAGTAATAAAACTAAGGAGTATAGTCCTTGACCTGAAGAAACTTCCACATGGATAGAGGTGTTCAAGCTATGGAAATATCATGTTTCATCTCTACCAAGCTGACTTCTTTCCATGGTTCAAACTCGTTAGTGATGAAATTATAATATTAAAGCTGAAAGGAACTTTAGAGGTCACTGAGTCCATTTTTATAGTCAAGATGGGAGTGAGAGATGCTAGAGCCTGAATTGGCCAAGTTTGAGGTTTTATGTTTTTGAAAACATAATTTTTATGATTGTTGCCAGTTGTGCAAATAGAACACATATCTTCTGATGTGTTCATATTATTAGGCCCCAAAGGGACTCACCTGAGAAACGAAAGAAGCCTTATGATGTACTAATGTAATAGAATGTGGTGGGTCTCAAGAGGGTATGGTGAGTCTGTCTTTAAGGGGGACATTTGCTTTTAAGTGTTCAGGGGTCTAAGATGGAAATATGTATTCTGAAGATGTACACTTTTGTCCTGATGGATGGCAAGAAGAAAGCTGGCCAAGCCCACGAAGGAGATAAGCAGTGTCCTTTGGACATTCACATTTGCTGACTAAGACTCTCAAGTAATAACTGTGCTACCTTGTAAGGAGATATTGAAACAGTCAATGACCTTGTTCTCTAGGTCAATTGATTGACATGTACAATGTCAGATTCACCTAGAAGCTGACTAAGAGTTGAAAGCTAGATGTGAACATCTATAACCTAGCTAACAATGGGAATATGGTGACATGAGAGTATAGTGAGGCATGTTGGTGTCTGTGGAATTATTGAATTAGTAGATTAGGAAAAGCAGTTTAGGCAATCGAGACAGCAGGGCCCTAAAGAGGATGTTTCTCTAGGGTAGCTAGGGCCTTGGTAAGGCTGTGGAAAAGATGGTTGGGGCGTGTTAAACTTGGAGCCATTGGAACTGAGTTCAAATTTTAGCTCTGTCACTTAGTACCACTGTGATCTTGGGGAAAATTATTTGGTCTCTTTCAGTCTCTCTTTAAAATAAGGAGTTTGGATAAGACAGCTTCTGATTTCCCTTCCACTTAAAGAACAATGATCCTATGGCAAATTGAAACCCCTTAACTCATCTTTTCCACACATACTGTTGCCAAGCAGGTTTCCTCAATACTATATTCACACCCACAGGTAAAACTCAACATTTGTTCCATTATATTTTATCTTATTGGTTCCAGTTCCCCATTCTAGTCAGTTGGGATCATTTTGGGTCTTGCTTCTTGTCATCTAGTGCCTTTGTTTTATTTCCTTGTTTTTGTGACATCTGCAAATTAGGACAATCCATTAGCAAGCATACATGAAGTAACTAATACATGCTAGGCACTATGCCAAGGTCTAGGAATGTGGAGACAAAAGTAAAACTCTCCCTATCTTCAGAGGGCTTACCTTCTAATAAGGGAGATGAAAAATACATTCATACCTATACACAGAGTACATGCACAATAAATACATGATAATTTGGGAAAGATGATTGAGTAGCAAGATAATGAAGAAAACTTTCATGTAGAAGTGGATGCAAGGGATTCTAAAAAGTAGAAGCATGATGATGGAGTGCATTTCAAGCATGTGAAACAGCCAGAGAGCAAAGTTTTAGTGTCAGGACATGGAGGGCTGTGGGCAAGAAGGCAAGTTTAGCTGAACTGGTGTATGAGAAAAAAATAAGGCCGAAAAGGTAGTTTGAAGTCGAGTTGTGAAGGATTTGATGTGCCAGACAGAGAAAATTTAAGTAGTCACTGGAGTTGATTGAGTTTGGTGGTTGGGGAGGAGGATGCAACATGGTAAGAGCTCTGCACTAGGAATATCATTTTGGTAGCTGAGTGTAGTATAGAAGATAGAGAGGAGAGACATGTGGTAAAGAGACCAATTAGAAGCTATTGCAGTATTCCAGGGTAGAGCTGTGATAAGGGGCTAAACTTTGATAGTCACCATGCCACTAGTAAGAAGAGGTTGGATATGAGACATGTTTTGATAAGGCTTAGATCATGCCTTTTGGGAAATATGAAAGCTTTCCAAGAATGCTCAGATCTCTGCTCAAATCTTCTTCAAATATTATTCATTTGCTTGTGAACCCAGTAAAAATTATATAAGTTAATATGGATGTTTATTATGGATGCATGTGATTCTGTTGCTAAAAGATTATATGCTTTCCAAAGTCAATTATAAATATTTTAAATTAACTGTATGTAGGTAAGTGATTGGGCTTACAATTAAAAAACTGAGTACATGAATAGAGGCTGTGAGGGTCTCTAACTCAAATAAAGAATCTGTGGTTTAGTTGGAGCACATTGTCTCCCATACAGCCCCCAAAAATCAACCCTCAAAACTATTGTGAAACCCAAAACCTTTCTTTGTATGTGATTTTACTAGGTCATTGCTGATTTATATTTGGAAACAACGTTTTTTTTTTCTTTTTTGTATTCTCCATGTTGGTCTATCCAGTTTAAGAATTTTCATCCAGGTGTTCAAATACCATTGGCTCTGAAGTCAACCTGAGTTCAAAATTTTCTTTGAAAACTTGCATTTTCCATCATTTGGTGCAAGTCATTTAATTTCTCTGGGTGTTGGTTTCCTAATTTGTAAAATGATGGTGAAGGTGGGGAATGGTTGATAGGTTTGGATTAGATGACTATTAGGGCCCTACCCTGTTTAGAGCCATAATCCATAGCTAGTCTCTGTGGTCCCTTCCATCTCTATATCTGGGGTCCTACAATCTTAAGGGAACACCACACGTATTTTTTTCCTTACAAATTTTCTTTCAGTTAAATAGAAATTTAGAAATAAAATGGATAGTGCAGCTAGGTGGTGCAGTAGATAAAGCACCAGCCCTGAACTCAAGAGGACCTAAATTCAAATTTGGGCTCAGACACTTGACACTTACTAGCTGTGTGACCCTGGGCAAGTCACTTAACCCTCATTGCCGTGTGTGTGTGTGTGTGTGTGTGTGGAGAGAGAGAGAGAGAGAGAGAGAGAGAGAGAGAGAGAGAGAGAGAGAGAGATGAAAATGGAAAACAACAACAATATGATCTTTGTCTATTATGGGGGAAAAAAGATTTCAGTCCTTTGTAACTAAACGTCCAAAAAAACTTTGACCCTTTTACGATTGTATTAATAAAAATCATACTAACAAAGATACATTACTGTTTGCTTTGCTACTGACCTTAAGTACTACAAGGACTTTTTACCTCACTAGCTGTGTGGCCCTGGGTAAGTTATTTCACCCTGTTTGCCTCAGTTTCCTTATCTGTAAAATGAACTGGAGAAGGAAGGGGAAAACTACTCCAGTATCTTTTATCAAGAAAACCCTAAATGGTGTTACAAAGAGTTGAATATAACTGAAAGGATTGGACAACAGCAAAAGCAGCTGACACCTACTGTATCTCTCCCTTACTTGAATGTGAACTCCTTAAGAATGAGAAAAGTCTTGCCCAATCAATCAACTAACATTTTTTAAAGCATTTCCTACCTGTCAGGCCCTGGATTCACCCTTGGGGATACAAAAAAAAAAGGCAAAAGAATTGTCTCTGCTTTCAAGAAGTCCATGTGCTAATGGAGGAGACATATAAATACATGCATATATGTACATATTCATATATGCACATGTATGTGATATATGTGGATATATACACATGTATATAATATATACGGTGCAGATGGAACACCATCTCAGAAGGTGGGCAGCAGTAGTAGGTTGGGGGGCAAAAATGGCTTCTTTCAGAAGGTGGTATTTAAGTTAAATTTTAAAGGAAGTCAGAGAAGTTAAGGGGTAGAAGAGAGAGGGCAAGCATTCCAAGAATCAGGAATATCCATTTCAGAGGCATGGAGCTGGATGAAGGAATGTTATGTCTTTGAAGTAGGCCACAAGGGCAGGATTGCAGGGTGCCTTGGAAGAGAGGGAAATAGTCTTGTTTTATTGTTGCTGTTGTTATTTGTATTCCCAGCACTTAGCACAGTACCTGGAGGATACATAGTGTTTAATAAAAATGCTTTTTAAATTCATTCATTCTTTAGTTGAAGAATGAACATGATGGATTTTGTAGTGATATGTCATTGTTGGTCATAAAGAAATCATGAGTCTTTCCTAGCATACTGGCTGGTAAGAGTGAACTATTTTTGCATGGTAAGGGTGGGGTGAAGATAATCTCTGGATGTAGTAGTTTTACTAACCCCTGGGGACCAGCAGAACAAATACTGGGGACCTGCCCAGTTCTTCCTGTCTTATGGCTTAGGAAATTAGGTGGAGAAAAGTAATGACAATCTCAGTGCTTTGATTCTGGGGCATTCCAGAATGCATTCAAATGCCAGTCTCACTCTTCGAGTTCCTTGCTAAGGAAAATATGATTTTACCATTTTTTTTTTAAATTTGTAGAATTTCTGAGTTAAAGGGGAAAGTTACCATTTTCTGGTTTAACCCCTTTGCTTTCACTTGTGGGAACCCAGGTAACATTCCCTTCCTCCTATTCTCTTCAATATCATTTCCTCCTTTCCATTACTGTTCCCTTCCTTGTTTTCCCCTTTACTATACTACTGTCTTCTTTCCCAAATTACCAGAGGTTCCTTTGTTCCTGAATTAGTATTTAAAGACAGAGCTTAAGTTTTAAATAGAATTCTTTGTGAAAAACTCACAGAAGTTCATGGACAAGAGTTGCACAAGATTAGCAGGTGAGCATGGGCTGCAATCTCTCTCCTTGGATGGTTCTTCTGAATTGATGAGAAGATTGATCTATTTAATTAATGAGTATAAGTTGAATATGTTTATATATCTTTCCTAATAGAATGTCAACTCTTTGAAGGGCCCTCTTTCTTTTTTGTCTTTTTAGGTGCAGCATTTAGCATTTGGTATTTAATAGATTCTTATTGATTGATTATATTTTCTCAGTAAGGCTAGTACAACTAAGCAATACAATTCAACAAATATTCAAGTGCCTACTAGACAGATGATGATCAAAGTGCTAGGGCAGAGAGTATATTCTTAATCTTTATCTGTTAATTTCCCTTTTCTCAAATTATAAATTATTTTTGGTAAAGGTCTTTCTTATTGCCCAATACAGTTCTGTTAATTTCCTACTTAAATACATCACTAGACCATTCTCTTGGAAATAAACAACTACTCTTGTACCATTTACACCGGGATACAAAGTACCAATCATCTCTAGAGTCAAGAGAGAGAAGTACAAAGACATCAGAATAAAACAATTCTGTACAATTCTTCATAGTAAAACAAACAAACAAAAATATAACCCGAACCAAAAAAAACAGCAGAATAAGTAGATCCAGACTTCTCTTAACCCAAAGGACTATCAAAGCCTAGCTGTGATGAGAAATACTACTTTACCACTGACGGTTCAGTCAGAGTTGATTACACGTGGATAATAGTGCATCTGTGCATGGGTTACATGGGAAAATTAGCCTTGCTTTTGATAGAGCGCAGAATCTTGGGATAGCTAGATTTCACATGCTAAGGATATATTGTTCTGGAGTTCATATGTGCCACCTTTGCTAATATTCAAAGAAATCTTATGAAATAGGCTTCAGATATCTTATTCAATATGCACTGACTTGCTAAAGAGTTAGGACATACCAATGACAGGGAAGAGAAACTTGAAAAGAAGATCCCCTTGGAGAGAAAAATAGGATAAAAGGGGAAGAGGGAAACTGTGTTTGCTTATCATAAAGTTTACAATTTAAAACTTAGAAAAATCAGTCAGTCATTTGGATATATAGTCTATGTTTTCCCAAATATTCAGAGATTTTTCCTAGATTTACTATTTTTTAGGTTTCATCTCTCATGGGATTTTGATGCATAGAATATTTGAAAGGGCAGACTAATCATGTAGGATTCTGAGGGAGGTTTGGTAATCCCTCCCTCAGTTGACTGTCAAAGGTACCAAGGAATGCTTCACCTTGAAAAGATATATTCATCTTAGTTCCTTTTGGTCTCATGCTCAAGGTCTCTATGACTTTTTAAATCACAGGTCTCATTTATTATCACAGTTTCAAAATAAATAGTAATATTTTTTGTGGGACAGTGAGTGTTAAATGACTTGCCCAGGGTCACACAGCTAGTAAGTGTCAAGTGTCTGAGGCTGGATTTGAACTCAGGTCCTCCTGAATCCAGGGCCGGTGCTTTATTCACTTAAATAGTAAATTTGAATGGAAATAGACATGTTTGAAAGTTTGAACCTGGTTAGAATACAATGGCTGAGTTCAGTGTTGACTTGAAACTGATGAATAGAAAGGTGCTTTTTAATGAAAGAAAGGCTGTTAGGTTTCCAGGGCCAGTATACCTAATTAAATGTGAGTAGTTTGCTCCAAAGGGGTTTTTGCTTTCCTTAATATGGTTTAATAGGCAATTTTACTTCTCCATCTTCATGGGTATTTTGTTTTCAGAATACTTACCCTGCTTTGGGTTTAGGACATCTGCTGTGTCTACCCAGAAAGATTGGCATCTGAAATGGATACATCAAGACCATTTTTAATTAAATAGAATTCTAGTCCTATGCCTGGTTTTCACATATCTCAGGCAATTATTCAGTTTTTGTTGGGCTTTTTTAGGTCATGTCCAACTCTTCATGGCCCCATTTGAAGGTTTCTTGTTAAAGATACTGAAGTGGTTTACCATTTCCTTCTCCAGATCATTTTGCAGATAAGGAACTGAGGCAAACAAAGTGAATTGACTTCCCCACGGTCATAAAGCTAGTAAGTGTCTGAGGCAAGATTTGAATACATGAAAATAAAGCCCCGTGTTTCTGTCCACTGTGCCCCGCCCCAGGTGCCCTAATCTCAGCCAGTAATAGCATTTGGATAGCAATGGGGCTACAGCATGGGGTAGTGGACAGAAAGCTGGCCTTGGAAGTCAGTAAGACCTGGGATCAAGTCCTCCTTGCACTCAGACTACTTCTGTGACCCTGAGAAAAGCTCTTGAGCTCTCAAATACCCAGGTAATTCTTTAAGACTATATATTGCCCTTTGATCCAGCAATACCACTGCTAAATTTATATCCCAGACATTCCAAAAAAGAGAAAAGCACCAATTTGTACAAAAATATTTACAGCAGCTCTTTTTGCAGTGGCTAAGAATTGGAAAACAAGGGAATGACCATCAATTGGGGAATGGCTAAACAAGCTGTGGGATATGATTGTAATGGAATATTATTATGCTATAAGAAATGACAAGCAGGATTTCAGAAAGGCCTGGGAAGACTTATATGAACTGATGTATAGTGAAGTGAGTAGAACAAGGATAACATTGTATACAGAGACCACAATATTGCTCGATGGAGAATTGCGAATGACTTAACTGTTCTCATCAATACAATGATCCAAGATAATCCTAAAGGACTAATGATGAAGCATACTATTCACCTCCAAAGAAAGAACTGATTTGATTGAACATAGAAGCATGCTATTTTTCACTTTCTTTCATTTGAGTTTTCTTGTACAAAATAGCTACTATGATAATGTTTTACATAATTGCACATGTATAATCTATGTCTGATTGCTTACTGACTCAGGGAGGGGGAAGGAGGGAAGGAAGAAAGGATAGAATTTGGAACTTAAAACTTTAAATAGAAATGTTTATTATTTTTTAAAAAAGACCCTATGTTGTACAGAAGGTGCTTGACTATGTATTGACAGAGGGAATCAACTCATCCAGGAGTTCCTTATACCAATGAAATCACAGGCCCAATCCTTAGTCAACCCACAGTATTCCCAAAGGAAGTGATAATGAATTCTTTCTTACAATTTTCTAAAGTTATTTATTTTTGTTTGTTTTTAACATCTTTTTAAAGTTCACAAATCTCTCCTCTCTTCTTACACCTTTCCCCTATCCACTAAGAAGGCAATCAATATGTCAATCATACATGTGAAGTCATGCAAAACATATTTTTGTATTAGCCACATTGCAAAAGAGAACACATGTAAAGACAGTTGTAAAAGTATGCTTTAAACTGTAATTAGTTCAGGTAGATAGTTTTGTTTTATTTTTTTATCATGAGTCCTTTGGAATTGTCTTACATCATTGTACTTATCAGAGTATCCAAGTCTTTCAAAATTGGTTGTTATTAAAACATTGCTGTTACTTGTGCACAATGATCTCTTGGTTGTTTTCACTTCACTTTGCATTATATAGGTCTTGCCATATATTTTTCTAAAACCATTCCCCTCATCATTTTTTATAGCACAATAGTACTCCATCACAATCATACACCAGTCATTCAGTGATTCTCCAATTGATGCGCATTACCTCCCATTCAAATTCCTTGCCACCACAAAGAGCTATTATAAATATTTTTATACATATAGGCACTTTTTCTTTTTCTTTGATCTCTTTGGGATATAGATCTACTAGTGTTATTGCTGGGCCAAATGGTCTGCACAGTTTTATAGCCTTTTGGGCATAGTTTCAAATTGTTCTCCAGAATGTTTGGACCAGTTCATTGCTCCATCAGCAGTTAATTAATATATTTTCCCCCCACATCCCTTCCAACATATGTTGTTTTTTATAGGTGTGAGGTGGTACTTCAGAGTTGTTTTAATTTGTTTTTTTAATCAATGCACATTTAGAGCATTTTTCATATGACTAAAAAGAGCTTTGATTTCTTTTTCTTCTGAAAAATTCCTGTTTATATCCTTTGACTATTTATCAATTGGGGAAAGGCTCCTATTTTTATAAATTTGACTCAGTTCTATACTCATTACATATGTGAGAAAAGAGAGTTTTATCAGAGAAACATAAAATGTTGATATTAATTACCTGTGGTACTCTTTAGCATAATGTAGTTTCCCTGATTATATCTTTTAAGAGGTCTATTTCTGCTTATGCTTTAGGTCTATCTCTTGTATGGCTTTGTCTGAAATCATGATTGCTACCCATACCTTTTTTTTTTTCTTCAGCTGAAGCATATTAGATTATCTTCCATCCCTTTATTTTAACTCTGTCTTTCCATTTAAGTGTGTCTTTTGTAAACAACATATTATTGGATTCTGGTTTCTAATCCATTTTGCTATCTGCTTCTATTTTATAAGTAAGCTCATCCCATTCACAGTTATGATTATTATGTATTTCCCTCCATTCTATTCTCTCTCTCTCTCCCTCCCTCTCTCCCTCTCTCTCTCCCCTTCCTCACTCCCTCTGAAATCTATTTTACTTCTAATTTCTGAGTTGCTTAATCTGCCCTTTGCCTTCCATTTTATCACTGCCACCACCCCCTGACCTGTTTCTTGTCTTGTTTCCATCTTATTTCCTCTTTGGGTAAGTTATATTTCCATACACAATTGAGTATATGTGGGTATGTATTCATTCTCACTTTGAGCCAATTCTGATAAGAATGAGGTTCAAGCATTTCCTTTCACCCCACACCTATTTTCCCTTTCGTTATAAAAAATCTTCTTGTGTACCTCTTCTATGTGAGAAAAATTTCCCCATTTTACCTCTCCCTCTCCCCTTCTCCTGGTCCATCCCTCTTTCTCAGCCTTCCCCCTCCTCCTACCTTTTTTGAGATCATTCCAACATAATTGACTAATCACCATGCCATCTATGTAAATTCCTAATAACGATAAAGTACTTGGGAATTATATGTACCATCTTCTTATAAAAGAATATAAATAGTTTAACTTTATTATATCCCTTATGATTACTCTTTCATGTTCACCTTTTTATGCTTCTTTTTATGCTTCTGTTTGAATATCAACTTTTCTATTCAGTTCTGGTCATTTCATTATGCATGCTTGAAAGTCCTCTATTTCATTAAATATTTATTTTTCACCTGAAGGATTACAGTTTTGCCTGGTAGATTATAATATTTGCCTTGGTTGTAATCCTAGTTCTTTTGCCTTCTGGAATATCATATTCTAGGTCCTCCATTCCTTTAACATGGAAACTTCTAAATTTTATGTGATCCTAACTGTGTCTCCATGATATTTGAATTATTTCTTTCTGGCTGCTTGAGAGTTCTGGAATTTGGCTATAATATTCCTGGGAGTTTTCATTTTGGGATCACTTTAAGGAAGTGATCAGTGGATTCTATTTTTCTCTCTGGATCCAAGATATCAAGTTAATTTTCCTTGATAATTTTTTGAAATATGATGTCTAGGTTATTTCTGTGATCATGGCTTTCACGTAAACCAATTCTCCTCCTCCTCCTCCTCCTTCTTCTTCTCTTTGTGGGGCAGTGAAGGTTAAGTGACTTTCCTAGGGCCACACAGCTAGTAAGTGTCAAGTGTCTGAGTCTAGATCATTTTTTAGATTTTGTTTTCTTTCTTGATGTCTCATGGAGTCATTAACTTCTCGCCCAATCTTTATTTTGAAGGAATTATTTTCTTCAGTGAGCTTTTATACCTCTCTTTCCATTTGGCCAATTCTGCTTCTTAAGGAGTTCTTCTCTTCAGTGAATTTTTGTGCCCTTTTTACCATTTGGTTAATTCTGGTTTTTAAGGTGTTATTTTCTTCAATACTTTTTGTGCCTCTTTTACCAAGCTGTTAATTTTCTCCTCACAATTTTTATTGCATCACTCTCATCCTCCCCTGTATTTCCTCTTATTGGTCTTTGGTCCAAATAGCATTTTTTCTTTGAGACTTTGCTTGTAGGGCAGCTAGGTGGTGCAGTGGATAGAGCACCAGCCCTGAAGTCAGAAGAATCTGAGTTCAAATCCGGCCTCAGACACTTCACAGCTATTAGCTGTGTGACCCTGGGCAAGTCACTTAACCCCAAATGCCTCACCAAAAAGAAAGAAAGAAAGAAAGAAAGACACTTTGCTTGTAGCTGTTTTCACATTGCTGTCTTCTTCTCAGTTTAGGTCTTGGTATTCCCTGCCACCATAGTAGCTTTTTATGGTCAAATTCTTATTTTGTTGTTTGGTTATTTTCCAGCCTGTTTCTTAACTTTGAACTTTATGTTATAGTTAGGCTCTGCTTACCTGAGGAAGAAGAAACACTGTCCCAAAATTCAGACTTTTTTGTGCTACTGTTTTCAGAGCTAGTTATGGTGGTCTGTAAGTTTTTAGTGCTTTTGAGGTGGCATTATCCTGCGGGAGATCATCTCTGATAACTACTGATCTCCTGTTCTACACTCTGGTTTTTACCCAAGTAGGGTCCCTGGTCCCCTGTAGCTGCAAGTGCTAATGATCCTCTTTGCTTTGAAACTGTAACTAGGACTCCTGCTCCCTTGTGATTGACCACCAGAATTCCTCTCTGCCTTAGAACTATGACCTAAAACTGCATATAGACAGTAGAATTGCTAATCAGTACCAGCTGTACCAAGTATAAGCAGAAGGTTCCCTGTAAATCTCTTTCTGACCAGTCGTGTGAGCCCCTTACTATCTCTGACCCAAGAGCTCCTGAAGTTGCTGCCTATCCTCTAGCTGTGTGTGTAGGTTCCAGATGGGCCCTCCCTCACTGTCACAAACTTCTCCTGCTAATTTCATTAGTTTTCTTAGGCCACAAAAATGTCTCATCCAGACCTTTTGTTAATTCTGTCACTCCACAATTATATAATGAGGCATTATTTTAAACTTGTTTGAAGGGGAATGTTGGGAAAATTCAGCTGGGTGGCTACCCCTAATCTGCCATCTTGCCTCTGTCTCATAATGATTACTCCTTAGGAATAACATCTACGGCTTGTCTTTTCAGCAGGACTATTTAAGATCCTGATGGTGGAAATTATATCAAAGCACACAATTCCATCAAAGGTCATATGTCTACTACAAAAGTGAGTGGATAATGCAACAATTATTTAGATAATTGTAGCAAAAACAATCCACTTGGACTTCATTGTCCAGATATTTCAGGAGTAATGTTATTTTTTAAAGGAAGTTTCCATTAACAGCTGGTTTAAGTCTCTCATTCCCATTTAGTACTATAGGCTATACTCAAAAATGAACCTGGGAATCCTATAATGTGGAATCCACAGTCAGCATTTGTGCAATTCAGAGCCCTAAGTCTTTGGGGGAGGGTTAGGTACAAAGAACTTAAACTTTTTTCTATCTAGCTTGCTTTTTTGTTGTTGTTCTTATTTTTCTCAAATTTGCCAAGTATATTCCTCAATTTTCAGTGTTCTCATAATTGCCTGGAGTTTCCTTTTTTGGCTGTATCCATATTCCTTTTCTTAATAATTTTCCAAAACTTGAAAAAGAGTTATATGGAACTAAATTAAGATTATAGTAAAAGGTGTTGAAGGATTGTTCTCATTAAACGTTCCATCTGTGCTAAGTGCTGGAATGAAAAGCATTAATTGGATAGAAAAACCAAGTGTTCACATGTTGCTATGCAATTCCAAATGTGTTAGGTAATTTGGTATATTAGCCACTTAATTTTCTATGTGTGAATATCACAAACAAGTGTTGTCATAATCACATTCATATGACCCTATAAATCATCAGACTAAGTTGGTTAAAGAATTAAGAATCAGATCTGAGTAAATAATACAAAATGGACAAGACATGGAATAGATTACTCAATAAGCTTTCATTTTCTTTTGTAACCTCTGTAATTTTACTGTATAGGGGAATCTGGGAGTTGTTAAGTTAATATCTGGGGCCATGTGGTTGGCTATGGCCTCAACAAATTTTTTGACATGGATTCTGAAATCTCTTTCTTGGAGAGCTGATTTTTAAATATATCCATTTATTGATTAATTACAAATCATGACACAAATGAGGTCACAATGAATTTTTTTTTGGTGAGGCAACTGGGGTCAAGTGACTTGCCCAGGGTCACACAGCTAGTAAGTGTCAAGTGTCTGTGGTCAGATTTGAACTCAGGTCCTCCTGAATCCAGGGCTGGTGCTCTATCCACTGTGCCACCTAGCTGCCCCCACAATGAATTTTACAAAGAAAATTTAATGTTGTTTACCACTGTCAAAATATTTTGTTAACTAGGTCTAATTTGGGGGGCTGAAGCTGACTGGAGGACTAAACTGGGGACTTTTGACTATTTGGCTCTCTGACTTCGTTAATTTAATGTGGGCTGTTTATAAAGTTCCACCACACTGCTCTCAAACTGATAGACTAAAGATTAAGAAGCCTCTTAACCAAATAATCCAAGCAGAGTTTATTTATGAGATACTATTTCAAATTAGGAATACAGGGAAATAAAGTACAACCTGACTGCTTTCCTGGTCTCTTTCCACTGCCTCTCTTTCCCACCTACTGCTCTTCAAACTTCTTGAATACAATAAGGGCCTTAGCAGCCTCCGGCCTCAGGGCACGTTACACTTTCCCTGATTTGTATTAAGTCCTGTAACCTTGTCAGCCGAGTCTCTCCTTTTCTGAACCGAACTCTCCTCTGTCCTTGTCCACTTTCCCCTCTAATCACCCCTCTCCAATCTTGTCTCTCTATCTAGTCCATCCTATAGTCCTTTTCCTGCTGTCTAACTCCCAGGTCTACATATACCTTTTCTTTTCTCCACTCAAATCTCGGGGATTCCTTCACCCCCACAGACCAAGCTAATCCGCCAGCCAGGGCTGCGGCTGGTTGGGGGGGAGGGGTGCAATCCCACTTCATGTGCCTCAGCACAGGCTATCCAGGATCTTTCAGGTAGCTCTGCTCAGGTTGGAGGGAGCTGGGGGCTTTTTTTCCCCCCAGCTGTCTGGTCTTGTATAGCCCACGGGGCTTTTTCGCTCAGCTGAAGCTGAGGGAGGAGGGGGAGAGACCCTGAGGGCCTAAGGCTTTCTAATCTCAGCCTAAAGGTAGGGTCCCCAAATCAAAATAAATTTCCAAACCACAGAAGTGATTCAATTGAATCCAATAAACATTAGCACCTAAAATTTGCTTATTAAACAGTAAAAACATGAAAAATGCTGTCCTTTCCTGGGGACAGGCGTTTCTAGTCTATTAGGAGGAAAGTGTATACAGAAATAAATAACATAAAAGGAATAATTAATGTGATGTGGACAAAAGTGAGAATCCTTCAAATAATTCTAGGAGAATTTGAGAAAGGAAAAGTCATTTTAATGCAAAGGTTGAGGAAAGAGAAGGTTTCATAGAATAGGAAAAACTTGAGTTGGGCCTTGAAGAAAAGAATCTCAGCAGTCAGAGATGTGGAGAGAGAATATATTTGAACTGTAAGTGATGCTTTCTGTGGTCTCATGTAGAGAAGAGAATGCAAAATATGTCTGAAGAATGGTAAAGTTGGGCTGGAGCATAGTGTATGGAAAGGGGAATGATATTAATTAATCCTGGAAGGCAAAAAAGAGTCAGATTTTAAAGAACCTTAAATATCTACAGAATTTGTATTTTATCCAATATAAAATCAAGTATTTCTAAAAGTTTTGGGGCTGTGAAGTACATGGTCACAACTGTGAGTTGGGAAGTCTATCTTGACATCTATGTGAAAATCGTATTGGAGAAAGGAGAGACTGGAATCAGAAAGACCAGGTAGGGAAAATATAATAGTCTACATGAGAGGTGGTAATAGTCAAGAGTAATAGGGAGTGTGAGGGAAGAAGAGGGTACAAATATGAGAAATCTCAGGCCACTATTGACCAAATATGGTAAATGATTGGACAGTGGGTTTGAGGGTGAGGGAAGCAAAAATGTGCCTCTGAAATTTAAAATTTGGATGGCTGTGGGAAGAAGAAATGGTGATGAAATCAAAGAAATAGGAAACTTGAGAGGAAAAAGTTTAATAATACATTTAGCTTTGGACATGTTGAATTTGAGGTTACCACAATACTTCTACGTGGAGATGTTCATTGAATCATTGAAGATGCAAGACTGTAGGTTTAGGAATCATCCAAATAATGGTAATCGCTGAACTCATGAAAGTGAATGGGGGTGGGGGAAGAAGGGGAGGGAGGAGAGAGAGAGCATCCCAGGGAATATGGATATGAATGTGGATATCTTTGACAAAAGAGAGGGTAAAGATATATAGTCAGGTGGATAGAGGCAAACCAGAAGGTAAGAGCTTCAGGTCAGGAAAAAACAGTCAACTATGTCAAGTGCTACATAGTGGTCAAGATTAAAGAGGACTAACTAAAAAACTATGCAACTTGGCAATTTGGGAATTAGAAATATGTGGGAAAACTGAGGTGAGGAAAATTGACTGAGGAAGGCGAAAGATTTTAGACCACAAAGCATCTTTACACTTTTATACAGGGTGGCCCAAATGTCACAATGTTTTAATCACTTTTTGAAAATTATTTTTTCTTTATTTTTTTTTTACTATTTATGAGATTTGATTTTTCACATATAATATAAATTCATTTCCTATACATATAATGTATATGACTATAGTATTGTAAATTAAAAAAACATAAAATAAAGGAATTATTAAATATTGAAATTCTTTTGTAATTTTTGGCCCTCCCTGTGTAATGAATCCTTTCTTGGAGTAACGAATTTGTAGGTGCTTAAAACAGCAGGCCCAATTAACATAGTGAAATTGAAGTAAATTATGCATTTAAAAAATTAAATTCTATTTTTATTCAACAAAAATATGCCTTTTCTCCCTCCTTTCTATCTCCACCCATCAACTGAGAGAAAAAGGAAGAAAAAGCTCTGTAACAGCTATGCATAGTCAAATAAAAAAAATTCCCATATTGACTATGTCCAAACAAGTATGTCTCCATCTGAACTCTGAGTCTATCACCTCTCTGAAACATGGGTAGCATGTTTTCATCAGAAGTCCTCTGGAATTTTGGTTGGTCATTGCTTAAAAATTGTTTGTCTTACACTATTATTGATATTATGTAAATTGTTCTACTGTTTCTGTTCCCTTCACTCTGTGAATTTTCATTCTGATAATTCACACTTGTCTTTCGAGGCTACTCTGAATTGGTCCCCACCACTATTTCTCATAGCATAGTAGTATCCCATCACATTTATATTCTATAATTTTTTCAGCCATTCCCCAATCAATGAATATGCCCTTAGTTTCCAATTCTTTGCCACCACATAAAAGCTATTTTTGTATATCCTTAGAATTTGTTTTGTTTTGTACTAATCCTTCCTTTAATCTAAACTCCCCCTTACTCTCTCCCTCCCTCTCTTCTACTCTTTTCCTCCCATTTCTCTGTCAAAGAAAATATATGTGCATATTCTTCCTTCCTTTGATCAGGTCAGACCAGAATGAGGTTCAAGTGTTCTCTGCTCCATCGTATTTCTCCTTGTTTATATAAACTCCTACTTATACATTCTAATAATGTAAGATAATTTTCCCCATCCTTCTTCAACCTTTTTCCCCCTAGTGTATTCCTCTTGACTTCTATTTTGATTCTTTTTTCCTTTCTTCTTCTTCTTCTTCTTCTTCTTCTTCTTCTTCTTCTTCTTCTTCTTCTTCTTCTTCTTCTTCTTCTTCTTCTTCTTCTTCTTCTTCTTCTTCTTCTTCTTCTTCTTCTTCTTCTTCTTCTTCTTCTTCTTCTTCTTCTTCTTCTTCTTCTTCTTCTTCTTCTTCTTCTTCTTCTTCTTCTTCTTCTTCTTCTTCTTCTTCTTCTTCTTCTTCTTCTTCTTCTTCTTCTTCTTCTTCTTCTTCTTTTTTGCAGGTCAATGAGGGTTAAGTGAGTTGCCCTGGGTCACACAGCTAGTAAGTGTCAAGTGTCTGAGGTCAAATTTGAAATCAGGTCCTCCTGAATCTAAGGCCAGTGTTTTATCCACACTGCCACCTAGCTGCTCCAATTCTTTTTTTATGATCATCAAAATGGATCAGCCATCAGAATGAAGTCTTTCCCAGACCCTCCATCTAATTAGATCTCCTCTGTGATACATAATGATTATAGGATTCAGAAGGGAGACACGTTTCATCTCCCCATTTTAGAATGTAAACAATTTTATCCTTGTTTAGTATTTTATGATTGTTTGCTTATGTTTCTCTTGACTCCTGTGTTTGTATTCCAAAGTTTCTCTGAAGCTTTGGTGCTTACAAGACATCTATTTCAATAAAGATCCATTTTTTTTTTCAACTTGTAGGATCATAGTTAATATTACTGGTTGAGTTTATCTGGGTTATAGAACTTCATCCTTTGTTTTCTGAAAAGTCTTTTCTTGTAGATATTTTGGAGTCAGCTAGGTTTTTGTCTTAGGTACCCTTGCCACCATGATAGTTTCTCTGGTGAAATTATTGTTGCCCCCACTTATTTACTTGTTCTTCCAGTCTATTTCCTGCCTTTGGACTGTGTTAGGTTTGGGGTCTGCATACTTTTTGGAGGGAATCTTTAGAATGTTTGTTCATTCTTGGGTCCTTCTGTTGCTTTCTAGGGGTTATTAAAGGTCACATTATTCCAGAACCTAAGGGATAAATCAGATTGGGCACCTGAAAAGTTTCAGTGCTCTCTAAGTGCTGTGATCCAGTACAAAGTCTGATAACTGCTGTTCTAGAACCTAGCTTCTTAAACTGCAGGTCTCGACCCCATATGGGGTCATGTAGCTGAACATGGAGATCACGAAAAATTGGGCAATAGTAAAAGTTTATGTTATACCTATTTTACATACATAGCTGGGGTCATGTAAAAATTTCTTCAGGTGAAAAGGGGTCATGAGTGGAAAAAGTTTAAAAAGCCCTGTTCTAAACTGAGTTCTGAAAAAATTTCTTACCTTGTTTTGGGTCTGAGGAACACACCTATTGGCTTAAACTGGTTGGAATTCAAATAGACCGCTGCTGGTTGCAGTCACTATCTGCCAACTGGAAAACTGCTCATCCAGAGTGACAAGTATAGTTTCCTCTTTGGGCTAGCAGTCCTTCCCTGGTTAATCAGTCAGCTTCAGATAGGACTGAGGCAGCTAGGTGGCACAGTGGATAAAGCATGGGCCCTGGATTCAGGAAGACCTGAGTTCAAATCCAGCCTCAGACACTTGACACTTACTAGCTGTGTGACCCTGGGCAAGTCACTTAACCCCCATTTCCCCGCAAAAAAACCCCAAAACAAAAAAAAAACCAGACAGGACTGAGGGTTGGAATTCAAATGCTGGGCTACACACCACACAGCTGCTACTTGTTTCCAAACTTTCTTTTTGCTGAATCCATGGCATGGGGACCATGACCACTTTTCACTCTGGATCATCACCCCTAGGTCACTTTTTTAGTCAGCCTTATATTGTGACTCAAGTGGGTAATGAAAAATAAAGGTGCCATTTGGGACCTATGCCTACATCCTGCATAAATTTAGGCTGCTCTCTAATGGATTTGGGATAGCTTCTTTTTCTGGGATATGGTCATGGCTCTTTTTTATTTCCTGAAAGCCTCTGCTCTATTTGGAAGTTCTATGGAGGAAGTAATGGCAGTACTTATTCTGATAATCTGCCTGCCACCTTGGCTCCAAAATAGGTTGTATTTTGATTGGAAAGGGTTTTATATTAATGTGGTATGTATATCTGAATTAGCTGACCACTGACTTGTCAGAACAAAGATGAGAGTCAGTAAAAAGCCAAGAGAAGGAATGATAATGAGAAAAAGATAGGACATAGGATCAAAGCAGCTCAGTCTTGAATTACTTAAGTAAGTAATAAGATGAGAAATGGACCTCAGAAACAACATTAACCTCAATTATATTATCTTTATGCCAAAATTTAGCTAACACGAATTAGTTGCCAAAGAAGAACAAAAGAATAATTTTACTTATTTGCCATGAGAGATTCACAGGCAACAGTGGCTTCAAATATAAACTCATTTGTAAAATTTCTTGAATAATGATGATTTTGAACAGCACCATCTCATATAGCCAAGAAAGACATTAGAGAGTAACAGCAGTTAATGATAGCTTGGCGAGAGATCCAACCATCTGAAATTATCCTGAGGGTATTTATTGATGAAAATGGCAGGACAGCTAAAAGAAGAAAGATGGGAAAGATTTATCAGTTTCACCAAGAAAGATTTTCCACAATTAAGGGCAGTAGAACCAACAAAATTGGACCTTAATATTGTAGGAGGATCACCTACAGTACACTGGCTGAGTGGCAAATTTATGGGAGGAAAAGTATAAGAATTACAGGAGAGAGACATGTAGAGACAGGCTTTAATCTACATCATTCTAGCTAACTCCCAAATCAATGAGATCGTATATTCATTTGGATATCTGAGTGTTTTTAGGGTAGAGCAGATGAATATGTTTTTTGGCAGTGAGAAAAGAACCAGTAAAGAGAGATTGCAAAAGAAGGGGGGACAAAGTGCCAGAGAAGATATGTGGGAAAAGGATCAAATAGCTTAAGTGAGAGGTTAGAATTAGAAAGGAGAAGGGCTAACATCTCCTGAAGCTTAATAAAAAGAGTGAGAATTTGAAGACGTTTGTTTTGATTTTTTCAGTGAAGTAGGAGGTGAGGTCATACACTGTCAGTGTCAATTTCAAGTTCTAGGCTTAAAGAGAAGGGGAAATTTTGGAGAAACTGTTATCGGAGTAGGCAAAGCAGACAAAGATAGGCGTGTCCCTGGGTTGAAGATTGAGGTAAAAATAGGGAAAGGTCCAGGGGTAAGGGATTCGAAGCAAAGGAGAATGCCTTCTAAACATAACTAAGGGTCAAGACTGAGAAGTTAAAGGGAGTAAAGACAAAATAATTGTGATGGAATTGGACAATAGGGAGGGACTGAAGAATGGGGACTAGATATTGAGATTAAAGTAAAGATTAAAATTAAAAGGAAAGGCAGTGATGGAAGTGATGGAAGGATAGGTAATTGTGATGAGATAGGGGAACAAAATTTCAGAATCTTAGAGGTGTAGTATTTTGAGATATAATGCTTCTTCCTCTGCCCTTTTTTCCCACACCCTCCCCATGACTGGTATTTGTGTCTAATAGTAGCCGTCTCTAGGATGGGGGATGATGGAGGAGGGGAGAAAAAGGGGGAAAAATAAATGTACATAAGAATTTTGTTGTAAATTTGAAAGGAATAGCAAGTTGTGCATAGTACATAGATACTAGAAAGGTTTGCTGGGAATTGTGTCTACAAAGGGAAATCAGATTTCAGTTAATGATGTGGCAACAACTTCCCTTTCCTATTAGAATGAAAAGGATATAAACAGAAATCCTTTACTATCTCAATTTAAATTGGCCTTTTAGCCAGCTGTCTACTCCTCCCTCCTGATTAGTATCCAGAACCTTAATGCCCTTTCCTGACTTCCCATATATTTCTCTGAATTGGTCTCTGTTTCAGTCCTCCCTCTTCCTATATTTATGTAGTGTTATTCTTCCCCAAGGCTTTGCTTACACACTGATAAAACACATGGAGGGAAGTCTTTAGTTTCTGTTTTTAAATCAAGCAAATGAATGTTTCATTGGTTTCTTCCAAGGCTATTTTATAGGATCATAGATATAGAATTAAAAAGGGACATTAGAAGCCATCTAGTCCCCCCCCCCATTTTATAAATGAGGATGTATGCCCAGGGGTTTTACATGACACATACAAGGTCATATAATTAGCATTTAGTCTAGCTATGATTTTTTTAGATGTTTTGCTTTTGCATAACAGAAATTTATAGAATATAACTATTGTATGAGATATTTCTTGTAACAAAGTAACAGTTAAGTAAAACTAATTACCTCATCTGAAAGTGCTTGCAACATTTCACATTGATAGCACCTGCCTATACCTCTCTATCATTTTTAAATGATAAGAAATCATTTTCCCCCCTCCCACTGCTCATCCCTTTGGGGGAAAAAAAGAAAACCCAAATTCCTTATTAGAAATATACATAGTTTTCAACATTTGTTTTCATAAGATTTTTAGTTCCAAATTTTTCTCCCTCCTTCCCTTCCCTCCCCCCTCCCCAAGACAGAAAGCAATCTGATATAGGTTATATATGTACAATCACATTAAACATATTTCTGCATTAGTCATGTTGTGAAAGAAGAATCAGAACAAAAGGGTAAAACCTTAAAAAACAAAAGCAAAAGTAGAAACAGTATGGTTCAATATGAATTCAGAACTATCTTTACATGTAACTGGAAAATAGTAAAATACTTTTATGATTAAAACAAACAAATAAAAAACCAATACAATGATCTAAGACAATCCCAAAGGACTATTGATGAAACATACTATCCACCTCCAAAGAAAGAACTGATATTGATGGAACAGACTGAAGCATGCTATTTTTCACTTTCTTTTTTTCCTTTTAAGCAAGGTTTCTTGTACAAAATGACAAATAGGTTAATGTTTCACATAATCACACATGTATAACCCATATCTGGTTGTTTGCCACCTCAGGGAGGGGAAAGGAGATAAAAAGAGGGATACAAATTGGAACCCAAAACTATAAATAAAAATGTTTATTACAAAAAATTATTGTTAAAAAGTTTTACATGTAATTAAACATGTTTAACAAAATAAATTAAAATATATTTAAAAAGAAGGAAAAAAGAAATATACATCGTTAAGTAAAAAAAAATCCCTTTATAAACAAAGTATATATGTCACATTTTGTTTCCTAAACCCATCACGTCTCTGTCTGTCATTGTTTGTCTGGAATCATGAATTATTATTGCATTGATCATAATCCTTGCAGCTTTCAAGTTTTTTACAATATTGTTCTTATTGTATACATTTTTCTTCTAGATCTCACATTTCATTTTTCATCAGTTTATTAAAGTCATGAAAAGTGTTCATTTTTATCATATTGGTGTGACTATGAATAGTTCTTATTTTGGTAACCTGATTCCGTTCATATTCATTCCATTTCTTCTTTAAACCATTTATTTCCTCAATTCTTATAGAAAATGGTATTTAATTGCAGTCATATACCATTATTTAGCAACTTCTCAACTAATGAGCACACTCTTCTAGTTTCTAGGGTTTTTGATACCACTAAGAGAAGCCATAAAAATTTATTTACATAAAGAATGTTTTCCTCTTTCTATGATCTCTTTTGCAGACTGATGAATAGTGTACCACTGTGCGTGTTTTCCCACAGCCTCTCCAACATTTTTCATTTCCCTTTGTTGTCATCTCTGCCACGTCAATAGGTGTAAGGTAGAATCTCGGAATTGCAATGATTTGTAATTCTCTATTTAGTAGTGATTTGGAGCATTTTTATGTCTATAGATAGTATTGGTTTCTTCCCTTGAGAACTGCCTTTTAATATCCTTAGACTATTTAACAATTAAGAATATCTTTTTTCCTATACATTTGAATTAGTTTCTTATATTTTAGAAATGAAATGATAGGCAGAGAAATTTGATGCAAATTTTTTCCATTAGTTTCTTTGTTAGCCTGCTTTATTCAATTTGTACAGAACCTTTGTGTAATCAAATTTTTATTTTTTAAAATTTTTTTATTTTTTTTTGCGGGGCAATGAGGGTTAAGTGACTTGCCCAGAGTCACACAGCTAGTAAGTGTCAATGTCTGAGGCTGTATTTGAACTCAGGTCCTCTTGAATCCAGAGCTGGTGCTTTATCCATTACACTACCTAGCTGCCCCCAAAATTATCCATTTTTTAATGTGATCTCTATTTCTTGATAAATCATGAGCTTTTCTTCTATCCATGAATCAGGTAATTTTTTCCCTGTTTTTAAATTTTGTTTTTGGTGTGACTAAGAACTTTTTTTTTCCTGAATCTTCAGTGTCTTTGGCTGTAGCACTTGCAGAAGTAGTTACCAAGCTGCATCTTCAGAGGGAATGCTACCTAAGGTATGGCTGAGGGCACTGGACTGGAAGCATTGCTATTCCCTAAACTCTTTGATTCTGGGTCCTGGGCTGTCTTCACAGTGTCTGAGGAGAGATGGTCTTCAAGTTGGTGGTGGTAATGCTTTGACTAGTCTGACAGATGCGTCCTCCTGTTTCTCTCCCAGGGTGCCTTACTTCTTCAATTAGCTTGGCCTTCCTTCTCTGTCTTTTGACAGTTTGTTGGCAGTTGTTGGGTATGGTTGGCCCTTTCTCCATAGTAGCTTCTTACTTAAATGATGTCTGTGAGGGCTGGAAAGCAGGAATGGGAGGAGGGGGGAGAAAAGATGCCTACCCTTGGGACATGATGAAATCCAACAATCAGTTTGAAAATAAAGAGATAACTGGCCTGGGTCCTCTCCTTAAATGGAGGTTTTTGTAAAGTTATTGATTCCACCTTCTTTTAAATGAGGTCTCAGGAGCAGAGGGATGCTAATGAGATGTGAGTACCAAGACTGAAATGGTCTTTCAGTATGATGAGGTTTGTTGGGGTCATGGATGATGTTCACCAAAATAAACTTAATTAAAAGAGATGAAAAAGGAAACTACATTTTGTTGAAAGGTAACAATGAGTTGATTTTAATGTTTAACATATAGGCACTCAATAAATGCAACCATGAAAAAAAACATATAGGCACTCAAAGACAGTTCTAAACACTTAAAGGAATATCTAAATGAATTCTAAGGAAACCTAGACAATAAAAGTACAATAATAGGAGACCTAAATTTATACCTGTCAGTCCTAGATCAATATAACAAAAAAAGAAAGAAGTTAAGCACTTGAGATGTTAGAAAAAATTACATGTTATAGCACTCTGGCTATCATATCTAATTTATAATTATTCAATAGAATTAGAAAGGAGTCTGCATATTTCTTAGCTGTGCATGACACCTATAAAAATTGATGATGCTTTAAGACATGAACTCACAAATAAATGCAGAAAAACAGAAATATCAATATTTTACTGATCACAAGGCAATGGAATTTTATCAGTGTGTAAGGGGCTAAAAATCTAGCTAGTCTGTCTAAAATATCTAATGAGTGGATGCCAATAAATTATGAGCTTTAGCAAGAAGACTTTTAAGCATTTATTGAGAATAAGAATTTGGTAAAGAGAGAGAGAAAGGCCTAGATTCATCTATCTATTAAAGGGAGAGCACATTTCTAGCTCCCTTCTCTACCCGAGTCCTGAGGAAAGAGAGTGAGGGCCAGCCTTGCCCCCTCTTCCTCCCACAAGCAAACGTCACTTCCTGACACCAAAGAAAAGCTGCATGGTCTTGCCCTCAGAGGCCTTCTCCTCATGGTGGAGCTTTCCTACAGTAAGTCTCCAGCAGGTGGCATCATTCCAATCATTACAAGTGAAAGGGCTACTGGGAAAAAAAAGGTATTAAAATCAACTGGAGAGTAAATAATCCCAAAGAATTTTTCAAAGAGCACACCATAAAATAATAGTTGGTTTCATTAAAGAAAATGACAACAGTAAGACAACATTCCAAAATTTGGGGAATGAAGCCATACCAGTCCTGAGGGAAGAAATTATATCTTTCAAAAAGTTGGGGGAGAAGAGGAGGGAGGGAGGGAGGGAGGAAAAGAGGGAGGGAGGGGGAGAGAAGAAAGGAGATTAAGATTGATTGAGATTAACTGGCAATGCAACTAAAAACCTAGCTTGTATTCAATCTGACATTTACAGACTACAAGTCCACTACTCTTCCCACTACATCACACTATCTGTACAAATGGTTGATTCCATCCAAAATAGTGTTTAAACAACTGTTTTATGTAGTGCAGACAAAATGACTGGTAGACTTATTCATTCTCCAAGAGTTTCTTTGAGGCCTATGGAGATGGAATTTTGTAGCTAGAGCAAATGAGTTTGGCTGATCAGGATTCATTCTGAATTGAGACACATTCCTGCCATCTTCCCTTCCTTAAAGGTGCAAATTGGTCATTTGGAGTTAGTGAAAAAAGCTGTTTATAACTTCTTTCAAACTGGGAGTAATCTGGCTAAATACAAATGAACAATTTAATGGGAGTGTATTTTACTTCTTCACATGGATTATTCAATCCATGCTAAAAGGAAGTTTCATCAGTAAGAGTGGATGCTTTTTAAAACCTCTGGGTTGTACTGTACTGTACTGCATTAGGAGAAAGAATAATAAATGCCTTGGAGAAACATCCTCTTGCCTCCATTTAGCTTTTATCTAAGGCCTTCTTAATTCCACACAGTTCTTTTGTTCTATTCAGTGCATTTCTGATGCACTTTTTTCAATTCGGATTAAGGATCTGAAAAACATACAAAAGCCAGAACATTTCTCATTATTTTTGACACCTCCATCACTTACTTGATGTGTGACCTTAGGCAAGTCACTTAACCTCTGTTTGCCTGTTTCCTGAGCTGCAGAATTGGGATAATAGCACCCACATACCCATGTTGCTATGAGAGCAAAATGAGGTATTTTTAAAAACACACTATAAAACCTCAAATCACTATAAACATGCTAGTTACATAATAATAATGATAATAGAATCAATTTGCCTATGATTGCTTCAATACTTCAGTGGATCTGTGATCTCATCAGTATGGGTATTTTTTCTATCACCTGAGATAATAATCCCTCTATGCTTTCTTATCCTTTCAATTCAGCAGACATACATTAACCACTTACTGCATACATAGCCCTGTTAGGACTTGTATACGTATACAAACATAAGACAGTCCCTACCCTCAATGAGGTTACTACTGGAAAGATATATTATGTATGAGTATAAGTAATAGAGAGTATTTTTTCAACTTGATTTATGATTTTGTTGGTATAAGTAATTCCTGGTAAGAAAATTCACTTTACTCATGCAAATTGGCACTTGTTTAGAAGCCTATACAGTTGGCTGGGAGAAACTCAGGGTAAGTTGGTCACATAATGTGTTTCAGAACTAGAACTTCAATCCAGGTATTCCTGACCAGATATCATTTGGCTATAATATGTTGTTTCTCAAATAAGAAAGCATGTATAATGTAAAACAAAGTAATTTTTTGAAGAAAGTACTAACACCTAAAGGATAGGGAAAGGTCTTATGCAAGAGGTGGTACCTGAGCTGTGCTTTGAAAGACCCTAGGAATTTGTAGAGATGTAAGAGAGAAAATTACTTAGGGGATTGAAACTTTGGGGATCCATTTATGCAAATGCATGGAGGTGGGAGATAGATTATTATATACTGGCCTTGAGTTCTATCCACTAATGGATGAGAAATTCAGGTAGAGGTAGGTATCCAGAATCTGGTCGGTA
Organism: Dromiciops gliroides; assembly: GCF_019393635.1. NCBI lineage: Eukaryota > Metazoa > Chordata > Mammalia > Microbiotheria > Microbiotheriidae > Dromiciops > Dromiciops gliroides. The sequence continues at coordinate 164,187,490 of NC_057862.1, read as the reverse complement.
ATGGGGGAGTAGATATCAGGAGACATATTATGGCTGGAAATATAGTTTTGGCAGTCATCTGCATATAGGTCCTAAGTGAATTCATAGGAAATCATGAGATTATCCAAAGAAAGAGTGCAGAGAAAGAATAAGAGAGATCCTTGGACAGAGATTCTGGGGATGCCCATACTATATGTGAGGGAGGAGGAAGGTGATCTAGTAGAGAAAGGGAGGCACATCATATAAGATGGGGAATCAAGAAAAATCTGTGCCCGAGAGAATCAGATGGTGGTGGTGCATGAGTTTCCAGAACTGCAGAAAGATACAACAAAAGGAAGACCAAAAAAGGCCACAGGAAATGGTAAAATGTTGATAATCTTAGAAAGAAAAGTTTCATGTGAGTAGATTAGCAATTCTCACTCATGAATTTTTTATCACATGATTTTTTATCAGTTTTCCAAAGAGAATTCATCTAGATCTGCATAAGAACTTCCAGAAAACTAGAATTAAATTCCCACTCATATATAGTACATTATGACAAAGAGTGTCTCTCAAACAACACTTGTTATTTCCATTATGCATTTGCTTTAAAAAAAGTATTTATCTTAGAATCAGATAATCATAGATTTATACATTGAAAAGGTCCTCTTAGGTCATTAATCAAACCCCCTGATTTTACAGACAAGAAAACTTGAGTCACAAAGAGCTTATGTGACTTGCTTGAGGTCATATGGGTAGTAAATTACAGAGCTAGAATTCAACCAAAGGCCCGCAACTCCTTATCTAGCATTCTTTCTGCTACATTAATCTATAACCTCTTAAAGTAAATTAGTTATCACTAGCTCCATTTTACAATCTAGAGAGAGATTTCTGAGTCCATAGAGTTTATAGGGTGCTTTGGGATAACTGAAATTATTGTAACACAGAATTTTTACTCTACTGATTTGGGAGCTAGCATTTTTTCAGCTAGGGCCTAACATCTTAAATGTGGACAATCATTAAGCCTCTAGGCCCTAGGCTTGACCCAGGGGTAAAACTACAGAAATCAAACAATCTTTGTGCTTTCAAAGTTTCCTGTTGTTTTCAAGGGCATCACCATCCTACCAGCTACCCAGGTTTGTCATTCTCAACTCCTCTCTCACATCCCTATATCCAACCTGTTGCCAAATTCTGTCAATTCCACCTATGTCATATCTCTCCTATCTGCTCTCTTCTCTCCTCTAAGACAGGTCCTAAGCCTAGTGCAGACATCTTACCTTATTCCCAGACTATTGTAGTAGCCTGCTGGTGGGGCTCTCTGCCTCAAGTCTTTCCCTACTGCAGTCCATCTCAACTGTCAAAGTGATCTTCCTGAAGAAAAGAATAGAAATTCCTCTTTCCAAGATTACCAATTATCTATGATTTGCCAAATCCTATGGACTTTCCTCAGTCTTCACTCTGGTTCTGCCTGACGAGCAGACTCCAGTTGTCCGCCTATTTCCTGCAAGATCAAATATAAAATCCTCTGGTTTGCATCCAAAGTTCTTATTAAACTGGCTTCCTCCTGCCTTTTTTTTTTTTTTTTTACTATTTTTACACTTTACTGTCCCTATGTATTCTGTGATGCAATGATACTGGCTTCCTCCCATAGGACCCTCCATCTCTAGATACTGTGTTTTAACTGGTTCTCCCCCATGTACAGAATTCTTACCCTCCTCATATCTATCCAGCTTCCTTCAAGTCCATATAAAACTTTACCATCTACAAGTAGATTTTCCCAATTCCCCTTAATTCAGGTGCTGTCTCTATTAATTATCTCCAATTTATTCTGTATATATCTTGTTTGTATAATGTTCTTTGCATGCCATCTCTTCTATTAGACTGTGAGTTCCTTGAGAGCTATTTTTTTGGTCTTTCCTTGTATACTCACTCAGTGTTTAGCCTAGTGTCTGACACACTGTAGGTATTTATTGTTTTGTTTTGTTTTTGTTTTAGTGAGGCAATTGGGGTTAAGTGACTTGCCCAGGGTCACACAGTAAGTGTTAAGTGTCTGAGGCTGGATTTGAACTCAGGTCCTCCTGACTCCAGGGCCGGTGCTCTATCCACTGTACCACCTAGCTGCCCCACACTGTAGGTATTTAATAAATGCTTGTTGACTGTCTGCCTTTATTGGATGAAATGGTATGTATATAAGGAAGTTTAAAGCATATACCGAGTGGATCTAAGTTAAATACCTGGTGCTTAGGGAAGAGCAGAATAGATTTCCTGAAGGAAGTGATGTTTGAGAAAAATTTTGATAGAAGGTAAGAATTATAAGAAGTTGAGATCAAAAGGTAACTCCTAGAGGGGCAGCTAGGTGGTGCAGTGGATAGAGCACTGGCCCTGGATTCAGGAGGACCTGAGTTCAAATCCAGACTCAGACACTTGACACTAGCTGTGTGATCCTAGGCAAATCACTTAACCCCAGTTGCTTCACAAAAAGAGAGAGAGAGAGAACCCCTAGGAACAGGTACTATCTTTGCCCTTCTTCATAACCCCAGCAGTCAGCACAGTTCCTGGTGCATTGTAGGTGCTTAATAATTGCTTTTTGATGGATTAACATGTTACATGTGGGTGGGGCAGTTTGTACTATACATTAAGATGGTAGAAATTTTTGAGAAGCTGGCTTCTACAGAGAGTGTAAACTCTGGAAAATTATCAATCTGGGTTCTTCATTTCATCTTTATGGACCTCCAATTTCTCTCTCTGTAAAAATGGGTTATTGAGGCACAGAATAGGGATCATTGTCTGGGATCATTGTGGTCTTATTTTCTTGAGCTCCTATTTATACTTGTTAGGCTTTGAGAACATCCCAGACACAAGGTTCTGAATCCTAATTCAGGAACAATGGTATAAAGTAATGAAGAGAGCTGAGACTTCTACATGGAGAGCCCTGCCACTTTTGGACATGTTTGCAGTATATTCTTTGCCTCCTGGGAGCTCACTGAGCTGTGCTGTAGTGAAACTAAATCCCAGACAGTATTCAGAGTTCTAGGGGTTTGGAGGAAATTCCTATAGTGTGACGTGGAGAATTGGGCTTGCTGATGTGAGGATAGTAGACTCTTTTAGCACCCTCCTCTCCAGTAGGGCAGGAATAGCTTTTAAAGTGTTCTTTCTAGGTGTACAAGGACTTTGGGAACAAGTTGTAGAGGGTATATCTGCTAGGTAGGTGATCTTAAAATGGAAAAAAATAATACTTCCCAGCTCATCTCCTATGCTTCATGTTGAATCACACATTGCCACAAGGTTACAAGGGTCCCTTTCAATTTGAGATGGTGAGAAGAAATATTGAAATAGTCAAAACAAAGTTACTAAATTTATTGAAGTACTGTGTAAATTCCATCCACCTACAATAATCCAAATTCTTATCCCAGTGAAAGGAATACCTATTGATTTATATTTGCAACCCATAGACATTTGAAGAAAGATGTTTTAGAGTCAAGATGAGGGCATGGTCTTGAATCTGATCTCTGACACAAAGTACTTTTATAAGTGTTAACTCTCTGAGCCTCAGTTTCTTCATCTATAAAACGAGGAGAAAAAGGATGAACTCTGAAAATCCTGCCAGTTTTAAGTTTAAGATTTTATAAGACTGTGGAAATAGCTTTCTGTTCTTAAAGTCAGTAGATCCTGCAGTGATACCATCTTGAATTGTGTATACTGTAGTGGGTGTGTACTCCTCAAGGACTTAATGAATTTGGATGTACTTTATGTTAAAATCAGCATGGGGAGGGAAGCTAGGTGGCACAGTGGATAAAGCACTGGCTCTGGATTTAGGAGGACCTGAGTTCAAATCTAGCCTCAGACACTTGACACTTAACTAGCTGTGTGGCAAGTCACTTAACCCTCATTGCCCTGAAAAAAAAAAAAGATGAAAAAAAGTCAGCATGGGGCTGTGAATATAATGATGCACACTAGTAAATCCTGCTACTAGGGCAGTGTGATGGGTGAAATCTGAAATAAGTGAGGAAACAAAGGTTTGAGCTTCCAAGTTTATTGATTCATTAATTAATTCATGTCAATTGTATAACAAATTAGGATCAGGTGTCCTCAGCTTGACTCTGGACCCTGATTACTGGGGGAAACATATTTTTATGCATTAAAAGCAAGCAATTAACAGGATACAAACAAGGATAGAATATTAGGTAATCTGATTTCTAATTGGAGGAAAAAATTAGGGGTTTTCTGAGTTGGGAGAGGGATGAATGAGTTTCTGGATTTGGGAATGGCAGGGAAAGAGTGAGCAGGTACAATTCCCTGAAATCAGGAAAAGAGGTGTCACACTCCTCCCAAATGTCTGTATTCAATGAAAATAAACATGGAAACAGTAACTGAGTGACCAGCACAGGACCAATTTCAGATAAGACATAGGACTTTTTTGAGATGTATAAGTGTGAGAAAACTCCTTGTATCAGTCTTCAGATGTGATTGAGGTTCTGGTCAACATAATCTAGGTCCTTAGTTAAGGGTCTTTAAGCAACAGGTAAAGGTAGTCCAGCTTCCCAGCAATGCAAAGCTAGGTTCAAAGAGTACAGTAAAGTTTTCTTACAATTCTCATAATTAGTTTTTTTCACAAGAAACAAATTAGCCTAAGACTCATAATTGAATAGGAAGAGAACTAGCTAGATCCAGAATTGAGTTACGAGATAGTCCAATGTGGTTCACTCACAATTACCACAGTAGGCTGAGATTGGTGGATCACTTGTTTGAGAGTGCTGAGCTATAGTGGGGCTAAAGCCAATTGGATGTCATCTTTGAGTTCATCACCAATATAGTAAGCCCCGAGAATTGAGGGAAGGAGAGGGTAATGCCTGGTCATCTTAGGAAGGGCAAACTGTAACAACTCAGGAACAGAAAGACCAAAGCTTCTAGACCAATAAGCAGTGGGTTTGGACCTGTGTGTGATCAATGAGGGTTAAATGACTTGCCCAGGGTCACACAGCTAGTAAGTGTCAAGTGTCTGAGGCTGGATTTGAACTCAGGTCCTCCTGAATCCAGAGCTGGTGCTTTATCCAAATATCCACATAGCTGCCCCTAGGCTGAACTTTTAAGTGATTTTGGATCTCTGTTATACTAGGAGGCTCAGTAGTATTTTATGTCTTTATTTGTTGATGAGTTGACAAGTTGGGGTTTTGATGTTTGTGTATTTTATGTATATGTGTACGTGCCACACAATGCAACATCAAAACTGCAACCCAGTGTTAATTGCTTTAGTTGTATTTGTGTGCATGCAAACTCAACCGCAATATTGTTTTAATTCTTTTCATTTATGTTTATACAAATATAAAAATTAACAGGTAGCCAAGGATGCCAATGACCAGCCTGATTATTATTAGCAAGTTTTTTAGAACCGGTGGTGTAACCATGGGAGAAAACACAGGAGAATAGGTACAGGACATGGAACCCATTGGGTTAGTTTGTGTTTCTCTTTCTCTACTTCACTGTGTAACTGCTGCATTCCCCAAATTGTTCCTTCTTTTCATGCCTTCCTCTTTTTCATTCTAGTTCTTGAATTAGGGACTGGTAGGGCCCAGGTGTTAATTTTAAATCTGCTATGTTTGCTTACAATGGAATAAAAAGAAAAAAAAAAGATGCAGACTGTTAGGTTGAACAAATAATAAGCTGTATTGAATTACAGTTTTTCAATTCATATTACAGCAGGGAAATGGTGTATACTATAAAACCTTTTCCACAGGAACATTTCCAAACATTGTTAGGAAAAAACATTTTGACCCAGGAAATTCAATGCTGGCTATTTTCTTTTTGGGTAATTTGCAAACTATGATCTCCTAATGGTGATCTCGACATTCATCAAATGCCAAGGAATTCCTATAGGGAAACTTTCATTCTGCAGTTCACTCTTAAAGTAGGTCAGCAAGGAGTTTGTAAGCATTGAAGTTTACAATTTGTGGCTATAATTGCCCTGTAGGTCTAGGACAGGAAGTGGAGACCATCATTTCTTTTTTTCTTTTCTTTCATTCAGTTTTTTTTTTGTAGCCTTTAAGATTTGCAATTTTGCCTTGTGGGTTTCATGGACTTAAATGATCCTTCTGGGAGAAGGCTTATCAACAGTTCCACAATCCTTTTGTTTTAAGACAAAATGATTGTGGTGTTTTGGACCTTGCCAAAGAGTTTATTTGATCAAAGCAGGAGCCCATTACATTCCACCCATAGAATGCCTAGTCATTCAGCACTTCAGGAGAATTCCCATGGTCCTCTGACCTCTGGCCACCTTTCTTCCTAGTGAGGGACTATAAAACTTGTGATGGATGAATAATATAACTTGTGAGCACTAGTGCAGAGACATACTGCTGTCTGCTTAAAACCATATAGTGGTTCCGTATTGCCTACCATTGAATGTAAAATCTTCTGCTTGGCTCTCTATTATTTGCTGCTGCCACCCTCTCCCCACCCTGGATGGAGGGGTTCTTTACTTTTTTATGTATCAATCTGGTGAAGCCTATGGAACTCTTCTGAGAATAATGTTTTGTTTCCTACATTCATTATTAAAGAAAATTGGAAAGAAGTTAGTGAAAATGAAGATGTTATTTTTCCCATCCAATTTTAATTCCCTTGGGTTAACCACAAGTTAAGAACTACTGCTTTAGACCTAGCCAAATTATCTCTAGCATCCGTGGATCAGGCCAGTTTCTCTCTCTTCTGATAACAAATCACATTGATTCTGCCTTATTTCATGTTATTTTTCCCTTACAATACTAGTCATAACCTATGATCCTTCAAGGCTATCATCAACTCAGCTCATTTCAGATCAATTCAATTCAATTCTTATCTCCCCAAATGGATTATAATAAGTTTGAAGTCTGGGGCAAATGTTTCACCCTTCTTTTTTATTCCCCAGGGTGCTATAGGACTAGTGTTGATGAACTGCTGGATTTGAATTAATAGGAATGGAGTTCAAACTCAGCTTTACTACTTAACTACTATAATTTTTGGAAGGGAATCTTGGTCTACTATTCTGAAAGGGAACATTGAGAGGGAGGGGAAGATATATAGAAGTCAGGAAAGAAAATATAGCAAGAAATATACAGGGATTGAATTAATGGGTTGGCTCTGCCCAGCAGAGTTTTCTTTTTTGGCTAAGTGGTAGATGGGTTTTGGGAAATGTTTCCCTTCAGAGCATTAGAGCCTAGTTTTCCACTAAGCCTCTGGTCTTTGATTAGGAAGGTTGCTTTTAGAGACAAAATGGAATAAAAAATGAAGTATTAGTTTCTAAAAGGGTACAGAAGGTTTCATGATCTCACTTGAAAACACCAGGACATGATCCTGAATCTCTTAGTCTTTATCTGGATAGACTGGATATGGCTACATCTTTTTTGTGTGTTTTCTTCAGGAGATATGAGTGGGCAAATAGAGGTACTGACTGAACACACACATATGAAAGTATATGTACTATGTGAAGGAATTAATATAGTAGGGAAGAAGAAAGGTATTACATGGGACTAAAAGTAGAAATTCAAGGTCAAGAGAAGTGTGATCGTGTGATTTTTAATGTTATAAGTGTCAAAGTTGTGTGTATGTTTACATACAGGAGGAAGTATAGCATAATGCATAGGTCTTGGAGCTGAGAAGACCAGGACTCAAGTGCTGTCTCTGACACTTTAGCTGTGTGGCAAGTCAGATTAAAAAGGCTCATAGAGCTAGAGCTGGAAGGAGTTACAGTGGCCAACTCATCTACCCATTCACTTTACAGTTGAATAAACAGATATAGAGCAGTTAAGTGACTTGACCGAGACCATTTAGGTAATAATTATCAGGCATTGGATTTGAACCAAGGACTTCTGCATCTAGAGCCAGTGATCTTTTTACAAGACCATACCACTTAATATCTCAGTTCTTATAGGCTACAATCTGAGATAAGTTACAGATATGTTGCTGATTTGCATTAATGGAGAAAGTATCCATGCTTGGAGTATATACACACATACATATATACACATCTACACAAATACACACATATCATACATGTATATATATATATATATTATATAAAATATTATATGTTTGTTGTTTGTGTCTGTTGTGCTTGACTCTCCATGACTCCATTTTGGGGTTTTTTTGGCAAAGATATCAGGATGGTTGGCCATTTCCTTCTTCAACTCATTATACAGATGAACTGAGGCAGTTTTAAGTGATTTGCCCAAGATCACACAGCTAGTAAGTGTCTGAGGCTGGATTTGAACTCATGAAGATGAGTCTTCCTGATAACAAGCCTGTTGCTGAATCCTCTGTGCCTACCTAGCTGCCCCATAATATCATATATCTACATGATAGACATTGGGGTGTCCAATCACAGCCTTCATTTTATTACTCCCCCACTAAAATAAAATCCTACACAAAAACAAGTGTGCATATGTTCATGTACACCCACAACGTGCAACATGGAGCACTCAAATCTTGTTCTGCAGTCCTCAAACCCACAGCAACAACAGTCAACCTTTGGATGGTGTTTTTATTTCCTGGGACATCTCAGAGTCTCATGGTCCTTTTCCCTCACAAGTCTTTGTGAAAGCAGTTGCTTCTGCACAAACTAGGAGAAACTACTCTTAGGATGTTAACTCATAACCTTCAGTTCTGTAAGGTAACATAGAAAAGTTGGCTGGCCCACTGTCCTCCTCCTCTTCTGTCATTTTCTTTTTCACAACACTAAGGGAAAAATTCTATTCATTCATTCATTCATTTGCCTCCCCCCCAAAAGACAAAATGTATTTTTTAAAAAAAGATTTAATCTCCCTATACCTAGAAAGTCTGCATGGTATAGTAGAAAGAATAAGGGAGGAGAGACAGATTCTGGATTCCAATTCTAGCCCTGACACTTACAAGCTATATGAGTCACTTAATCTTTCTAAGTCCTACTTTCCTAATTTATACAGTGAAGACAATTCTTTTACTAATTATCTCACAGGGTTATTATAAGGAAAGTACATTGCAAAGCTCTCAAAAACTTACATGAAAATGAGTTGTTACTATAACAGCCTTGAGGAGACTAGATAACAGATGTAAATTCTTTTCTTTGAGTCCCATGTTCTCGCGGCCTTTAATGTTCACTTTTCTAAATTTTGGGGAGGTACAAAGGAATTAGACATGATTCGTTTCCTCAAAGAACTTTCTAACTGTGTGTCATGGCATAAATCATCATCATCATCAATAGCTAACATTTATATAGCATTTTAAGAATTGCAAAGCTCTAAAAATATTATCTCATTTAATCCTTACTACAACCTTATAAGGTAGGTGCTATTATTATATCCATTTCACAGACAAGGAAATTGAAGCCGAGAGAGTTTAAATATTTTCCCAGGGTAACACAGCTAGCAAGTGTCTGAGGCTGGATTTGAACTCAGGTCTTCTTGACTCTAGGCCTAGTACCCTTACCCACTGCACCAGTACACAAAACTGAAAATCATGAAGCTATTTATGATTAAGAGCTCAATGGTTTTAAAAAGGGAAAAAAAGTCCTTGAAAGAATTGTGTTGTTAACCATATAAAAGAATTTCTGAATGACTAATAATAAGAGAAATATAAACCAAACCAACCTTGATATTTCATTTTACATCTAGCATATTGGTAAGGATGACAAAAGATGGGAACTGTCAGTCTTGGAGGGATTTTAGAAAGACAAGCACACTACTTCATTGTTGGTAAAACTATGAAGCAGCACTAAATTTCTGGAAATCAATTTGGAATTATGCAAATAAGAGGCTAAAACATCCATACCTTTTGAACCCAGACATTTCGTTGCTAAGCATTTGCCCTAGTATGGCCATTGAGAAAAAGAAATATTCTGTGTATATAATGCACTGCTACATTTATAGCAGCAATTTTTTGTGATAAATGTAAACAAAGCAGAGGCTAGTTAATTGAGGAATGGCTAAATAAATTGTGATACATGAGCAAAAATAATATAGGAAGTAGAAAAGCCAGAATTTGAATCCAGGTCCACTAAATCCAGATTCAGCTATTTTTATCCTAACTTTTTAAATGTCTTCCCTATTTGAAAGGGCAAATGAATTCAGCTTTATGGCTAGAGTCTTCCATAGATATAGAATTGGAATTACTTCCAACATACTATTTGTAGTGTCAAAAGCCCTTTATGATAAAAACATTTATTCCATTTGCAGGTGTACTTCCTAACATTTAATTGACTTGACATATAATACTAACACTTTCTTTGTGTAAATATGTGGCACGTCTTCAATTGCCGAATCAGCAGTTTCTTTATGTTTAAAATGAGCTCAGATAATTCCTGAAATTTTCTCTCTGGTTCAGCCAGACTCTGATTTGATAATTATACACTGTGATTAGTATTACTTTATTAGCTTTAATTGCTTTAATAAAGCATCATATTTTTAATTAAAATATAAGCATTGAAAAGTAAAAAAACACTTGGTTTGGTACAGATTATAAATGCAATCTCTAAGTTCAGACTAACATGAAGGTTATTGAAGGCTGCAGAGGTGAGGAAAAGTGTCAAGGAGGAGGTAAGAACTAATCTAGGTATTGAAGAATGAATTGGTTTTTTGTAGTCTGGAGGGAAAACCCATTCCAGGCAGTGGCAACAGGAGTTTGAATCAACTTGCCTCATAGTATGGACATTGCTTCCTTTAGATTTCTATAAAAAGAGAACATTTATTCCCTTTTCAAGGGAATAGATTTAACCTACCAAATTCAGTGCTTATGATAATGGAAATTAATTTTAAATCAGCTTTAGTACTTAATTGAAAAGTCCCATTATGGTTGAATTGAGCAAACAGCATGGTGTCCTGGAAACAAAACTGGATTGGGAGTGAAGAGAAATGAGTTCTAATCTTGTCTGGAATTAACTAGGTTTGTGAATTTGAGGAAGTTACTGTACCTCTGAGACTCAGTTTCCTTATCTATTAAAGGAGTTGTAGATCTTAGGTTTTAATGATCTGTGACTATTTTGCATCTGTTTATATTAAAACCCTTAAAAGGCTAATTTGAGTTAATTTAATGCATTCATTAAAGTAAATCCCATAAGGATCACTACTAGGTAACTCTTTGTTAAATACTGTGTGGATTCAAAATAAGAGGATGACATTTATATTTTAAATAGTCTATAATTCAGGCTGGCTTTTGCTCATTAGTCAAAATTACCAAGTGTTTTTATTACTTACTAGAGCTTTCTTTTTTATGGTACCTTTCATTTGTTGGTAGCTAAGATCTTAATAATGAGGCAAGGGCCCAGTAGCATGGCTAGATCTGACTTCCTATTATAATAGGTCATGATATTCATTTAGCAGAGTTATATTTAAGTAAATTAATGTCTTCATCAAAAGACAATTACATTTGCCTTTTAGAGACTGCAATTATAGGCAGAAAAATGATGCTGAAACTATAATAAACAATAACTAGAATTGTAATGATTGGACAGGATTCATGGACAATGACTTAATTTATTATCTGTAACCTTATACTCCAGAGATTTAATTCTGTAACACTAATGTAAGTATTGATCCCATATAGGTACAGAGCATTTGGGCTAGGGATTTCTTTTTTAGAAGAAAGAATATACCTTTGTCAGAATAAAAATAGAGTTGTTTGGATTACAAAAGAAATCTTCTGGATGTTTGTTCTAAATCTGAGAATAACTTTTTTGATTTTTTTTTTTTAGGATTGACTGATTTACTTAAATGAGTTTTTTTCTTCTTTTACTACTTATTAGTAAAGGTGATACATGTCTATGTTGAGAAAAGTTATTTTAATTCTTTTTCTAATTTAAGTAGAAGCAAGAGTTGCTACATATTCAGTAGCATCCAGGTGGTACAGTAGATAAAGCACCAGGCCTGGATTCAAGAAGATTCATCTTCCTAAGGTCAAATCTGGCCTCAAGCACTTACTAGCCATATGACCCTGGGCAAGTCACTTAGCACTGTGTTCACCTCAGTTTCCTCATTTGTAAAATGAGGTGGAGAAGGAAATATCAATCCACTCCAATATCTTTACCAAGAAAACCCCAGTGGGGTCACAAACAGTCAGACATGACTGAAACAACTGAATAACAACAATGAGAGCCTCCTCTCATGAAAGCTCCATCAGATATGTAAAGATATTTGTATAGTTTTATGTAGTCTTCTTTGCCTTTTTCTTTGTCTTCCTCCTCATCTTTTTCTTCCTTTTCTTCTTCCTCTTCTTCTTTTTCTTTTTTCTCCTCCTCCTCATTTTTTCCTTTTCCTCTTTTTTTCCTCCTCTTCCTTCTCTTCCTTCTTCAATTTTGGTTTGAAAATTCCTTCCACCCATGCAGATGGGTAACCTGAATGAAACTTGAATCCAGGGCCCTGAGCTGTGTGTCCCTTGGTTCACTAAGTTAAACTGCTTCTCTCACACACATTTGTCTAAAATTTTTATCTCTATCTCTATGTATCTGTGTATTTGTTAATTTCTTCATGAGATTTGAATACCTCAGACTGATTTTCTTGGATAGAACTGGGTGGTTAGTGATATCCTAGTCTCCCAGAACATCTACTATCACTGTGTTACTACATACTCAGTAGGATTCCTGAGCAAGATGCTGACATACTGTTTGGTATTTTTCAATTTTGCCTACTCTGGCTGATTGAGAAGCAGAATATCTATTTTGAAAAGATACGGTAACATCAGTGGCAGTGGCAGTTTAGTTCCTGTGGTCAAGGATTGCTAAGTCCTGTCAAAGTACCTCTTCCAACCCTGCAACAATCCATTTTACCCAAACCTCAGTGGTTTCTGGCACTCAGGTGGCCTTGAAGCATATTTTTAAGATGGCATCATGCCACTGGCTAATAACCCTGATTAAATAAGGACTGCAATGGTAGAGGACATGAAGAAATGTTTCATTTAGTGCCCACACAATGACATTGCTTATCTCCAGAACCAAATCTTCTGGCTCCATTCAATGGGACAAATTGGCTCTATAAAGGAAATTCCAGATTCCAACCTGGGTAAACCAATCCTTCCCCCATTTAAAAAAGCAAAACTTCAATGCTGAAACCATAAAGGTGAATATACCTTACCCTGATCTTGTCTATCAGTTAGCCATTGTTTGCAGAATTCTCTGAGCACCTGCGACTTGTCATTATATAAAGTATAAATATTTTGAGTTTGAAACCACTGCCTATACCTTTATATTGTTATATTTGAATTTTTCTCATTGGGAATTAAATTTTGAGTAGCAAAACAGTAACCACTATAAATTTAATTTAATCAAGGAAATACCATTGAAACTATAAACTTGGATTTCAACAAAGTATTTGGCAGTCTAGCTCAACTTCCTTTCTCATAAGATAGAGTGATAGTTAAGTAGAGTCAGAACTGACTGAATGATTAAATCCAAAGAGCATGGAAACATAGGATTCTAGCTATAAAGAAAGAAGGACATTTAAAAGTTAATTCCCATCCCACCATTTCACAGATAAGAAAACCGAGGTTCAGAGAAATTAATTAACTTACCCAAAGTCACACAGGTTGCAAGTGATGTTAATAGAAATAGAACTTCAAATCCAGCACTCTTTCCACTGAATAAATGTCAGTCTGGAGAGATGTCAATACTGGTGTGTGGTAGGGATTTTCCCATTGCCTTTTTCTGTCCTTTTTTCCCCAGTGATTTGAAAGAACAAAATTATAAAATCTCCAAATGTCAGTTAGAATGAGTAGCTAATATGTTGGGCAACCAAGTAAAGAGCCAGAAAAGAACCTGACAAGCTGGAATGATGGGTAAAATATAGCAAGATAAAATTTATCCCCCAAAATTAAAAGAATCAACTATTTAGCTTTAAGGAACCAACTGCTGAAGCACAGAGGAAGAAAGAGAAATGGAGAGAGAGTTCTTTGAAAAATATTAAAAAAAAAAAACGGTAAGCTTTCTATTAGTCGACAATGTGAAATGAAATTTTTTAAAAGATAATGCAATATTAAACCGCATCATTAAAATTATGACATCCATGATAAGGAAGGTGATTATCCTATATTCTGCACTGGTATTATTACATCTGAATTAGTGTGCAGTTCTATATGCCAAAATTTTAGGAGGAATATTGAGAAAGAGAGATGATGGAAGTGAGATAATTAAAAATAAGCTTATAAGAAGACTTATTGATGGAAGTCAGTGCTTACATCATAGAATAGAAAGCGACATATTACCATAGTCTCAAAATAATTAAAGGGTTTTCATGTGTAAAATGGATCTTCCCCACCCCTACCTACTTTGTGGATGGCAGAAATGAGACTAATCAGTAGAAGTTAAAAGCAGGCAGACATTAGATCGATATGAGAAAGAATTATTTAATGGTTGAATTAATAAAAAAAGAGACTGAATTAGAAGGCAGTGAATTTTCCATTGCTAGAGGTGACTGGGTAAACACTTTTGGATGTTACAAAAGAGAGAATGTCTCATGTAGGGGTCAAAGTCACTAACTACTAAGGACTTTCCAACTGTGAGGATCTAGGAGTCTATGAAATATGCACAAAACTATTTTTTCTAGTTAACTGAATATGTATGCCACATTATGGCCTCAGAAAGTAAATTCTAAGAATCCTCTAGGATTGCAGGTCTGAGTAGTTTAGCTCATACCAGTTGTATTCTGATTTCAAATAATTTTTGCATCCACTCTAAGCTTCAAAGGACAGGTAGTAGATGAGGAGAAGCAGTTGGAGAAAAATTACTCCTAACTGAATTGAAAAGAATCTGCTCAAGGAATTCATCCTAGGGATACATAGAGATTGCTGCTCATTTTCTCTTTTGGGCTTAATCAAACTTTATACAACTAAAAATGAGTTTCTTACCACGGAAAAAGACATATAGGAAATCAGTAGAGAGAGCTGAGCACTCATGAACACAATCAGAATACCCAAGATGCTGCTGGGACCATAGATTTAGCAATATCAGAAGCCCTTGTCCAACCTCCTCATGTTACATATGAGGAAACTGAAGTTCAAGGAGCTCATGACTTATTCAAATCACACAGGTAGTGAAGCAGTTTGGTGTAGCATGAGAGGTAATACAGCTTAGTGGACAGAGTAATGGCCTTGAAACCAGGAAGACTTGGGCTTACATTTTGGCTCAGATACTATCTGCGTGATTATAGGTAAGTCATTTCTGTGCAATCTTGGACTTTTTTTTTTCAATTTCTCTGCTCCTTTACCTCCCTACATCTAGTCATTTGCCTAGGTTTTTCCATTCTCGTTCTCATATTTTCCGGCTTTTCACCAATCACAATGCCACCATTCTAATTCAGTCCATAGGACCTATTGCTTAAAGTATTATAATGACCTCTTAACTAGTCTGGTTCTAGTTCCTTTCCACTGTGATGTTTAAAATCTAATTTGTGTCCTTACCTGCCCCAACTCAGTTTTTTGGGGGAAACTAGCTAAGATTTACTTATAAATTCAGCAAAAATTTAGGCTTTTAAGCATTTATTAAAAAGTAAAGATAACACATGTAGTACAGTAAAGCAAGAAAAGCCTATCTCCTTTCCTCTCTCTCTGCCACCAACCCAAAGACCCAGAACCAAAAGGGCGATCCTCAGTGGCTTCTCCCAGAAGTCCCCTGTGAAACAGAAAGCAGGGCAGTCCCCACACATAGCTCCAAGCTAATTGGCTGGTAGCATTGATTGACATGACTTACAGGTGGTCTATGAATAGATGTAACTTCCGGAAGCCAGGCAGCTTCCTGGAAGGTAGTCACGTACTTTCTTTTCAGGGGGGTGTTGTCCTGGTTCTCACAATGTCTTTCTCAGCAGGGGGTGGCACCCTGATTCTCACACTTCTCTCATCTATCCTTTTCATGGCTACCAAAATATTACTCTTAATTCATATGTCTAACAATACTACTTCCCTATTCAAAAGCCTTCTGGGGTTCACCATTGTCTGTAGCAGAGGTCTCCCAACTTTGATTATTTACCCTTATAAATAAAAAAGAGCATGCACTTGCAATATGTACATATTTACTTACTCATGAATTATATATGTACTGCTATATTAATAATTCTATATATCATGACACAAAATAGAAATTGAAGATGTAATAAAGATGAAATATTTGATCCTAGAGTCATTATGAATAACATAGAGTTGAGTGAATAGGGTACTAGGTCAGACACTTTCTTCAGGAAATTCAATTTATCAACTGTGTAGAAGACATTATAGAGGGATACAACTTGAAGCAGGGATTCAAATTAGGAAGTGATAGCAATTTTCTAGAGGAAAGGTGATAAGGGCCTGAAAATAGGGAATTGGTTGTTTGAGTAGGGAATGGAATGAATGTGAAAAATGTGGAGGAAGAACTAGCAATATTTGGCAATTCACTGGATATGGAAGGTCTGGGGCACAAGGGAATGCAAGGAGTTGATGCTAACAGAAGGCTCGTGAGACCCTGGATGACTGGAGTGACAGCGGTTCTTTCAAAGCAATAAAAACATTGGGGGGGGGGGGGTTGGCGGAATGTTTAATGAGTTCTGTATTCCAGATCACAACCCAGCCATCCCTGTTCATCTTGGATTACTCACTCTGTCCCCACCCCAAATGGGAAAGGGTTGGCAGGGCTCTTACTCATATTCACTGCTGCAAAGCACAAAACCTGCTTGTTGAGAGTTGACAGGCAAATCCAAGCGATGATCTGGGAGGCAGAGGATAGGGGATAATTGTCTAATGGTATCTGTAGAGCTACTACATCTTTGGGTACCTGGGATCCCTGAGACAGACCTTTGACTCAAAGCAGGTGGTGGGCCACTGGGAGCTTATACAGCACAGTGAGGGGTCAGATTGTTCCAACATTGGAGGATAAAGGTAGCTGTGGGTGTGTTAAAAAAAAAAAGAGCCCAAGATGTTATTGTAATAATGCCAG
Organism: Dromiciops gliroides; assembly: GCF_019393635.1. Lineage (NCBI taxonomy): Eukaryota > Metazoa > Chordata > Mammalia > Microbiotheria > Microbiotheriidae > Dromiciops > Dromiciops gliroides. Next base: position 164,170,638 of record NC_057862.1, on the reverse strand, counting down.
GATGTAACCCATCTTCTCATTCTCTTAACGACTGACTCTTGGTCTCATTTCAGGGATTCTCTGGGATAAATAAGACTCAGAGCCCTCACATAGGGTTATACCTCCACTTGGGGGACAACTGATCTATAGAATAAAATACTCTTCAACTTGGCTTTGAAATCCCACATCTTAACCCCCAATTTGGCTTCAAGCTATGTTTCCCACTTTATTTTGCTTTCCTTTCCTTCACATAATTTATATTTCAAGCAAATTAATCTATCTGTTCCTTGATCTCTTCCTGCCCTGCCCTGCCTCTGTGCATCCACATAGGGCAGATTTATACTCCCATCACATTTCTGCCTGAAATAATTTTCCTTCAAGGCCTAGGCCAGATGTCCCCTCTTTCTTTAGATCTTCTGTAATTTCTCCTTCCATATTTTTATTAAGTAAACTTATATTTTTTCTGTTTATATTCTACCTTATACTTGTGTATGGGTCATTTTTTTCTCTATTATATTTTAAGTACTTTAAAGACAGGGACTATGTTGTTTGCTTTTGAGTCACAAGGTCTATAATGATATCTTAGAAATGGGAGGCATTTAATACATATTTATTAAAAAGGAATTTTATTGTAGTTAATTGTGTGTAAGTCTTATTTCTTAGTCTTATCTTAAATTGCATAATTTTCTTAAAACATTATTTTTTGTTAAAGGAAACATCATGGGAAATAGCTTCTTAGGCATACAGTCAATTAGTCAAGGGTTCAAAGCCAGCCTCTTAACTTGATACCTCATGTGACCCTTGCAAATTCCTTAATCTCTTTGTTACTCATGGATTTTTAGTAGAATTTACTAGCATTTATTAAGTTGGAACATTTGGATCTTTGTTGTTGGATAGAGGTCTTACTTTGGGAATTCAATACTTTGAGTAGTCACATGGTTAGGTAACAGATTATATTATCCTGTTAATAAAGTGGTTATATAGAAAAGCAAAATTACTTGAAGTGTATGGTAATCTGAGACTCAACTAAGCCTACTGGGAGTTTTTTTCTTTGGGATCACGTAGCTGTAATCAGTCACCACTATTCACCTGAAATATTAGCACAAGGCCTAGGAAAATAATACTTTATTTAATGCCTATAGTCTTATAAACCTGAGCCTATGAAACAATGGAGAAATTATAGGTTATTTATGAGGGAGAGAATATTGATTTATACAACAAGGTATAGGGCCAGCTAGGTGTCAAAGTGAATTGAATACAGGACTTAAAGTAAGGAAGACCTGAGTTGAAATCCTGTCTCAGACACTTATTATCTGATCCTGAGCAAGTTACTTAACTTCTCTGTCCCTCAGTTTTCTCATCTGAGAAAAAGGCATAAAAATAGCACAACCTACCCCAGGGTTGTGAAGATCAAATGAGATAATGTGTATATAAAGTGCTTTGCAAATCTTAAATGCTAGCTACTATACATGCATGCTGAATAGTGATATAGACTAAGTATCCTGAGGTTTTGTGACCCAAATTTGAAAATATATGCATAAATGTTTCAAATATCACTGTATTTTTTAAAAAGTTTACCTCTTGGGGCAGCTAGGTGGTACAGTGGATAGAGCACCATCCCTGGATTCAGGATGACCTGAGTTCAAATCCTGCCTCAGACACTTGATACTAGCTGTGTGACCCTGGGCAAGTCACTTAACCACAATTGCCTCAAAAAAAAAGTTTACCTCTCAAGGAAAATGACTTGGTTTATTTTTTGTAATTTTAAATGGATTGCTGCTATGTAACTTTGGAGGGAGAGGATTTTTCTTGTTTTTTTTTCCTGACATATAATTTGATATCTTTCAGCATAAGTGATCTTTTGTCTCCTTTACATGGAAGTGGGTTCTTACTCCCCCCCTCCCCCCACTACTACTTTGGGAAACACACCCAGAACAACATAAATTTTCCTATTTTGAAGTTATTTATTCATATCTGTTGAAATCTTCTTTAAAGTTTGAATGGTTGATTCCATTTGGTATGACAGTCATTAAAAATAATATTCAAAAAATTTAATCCCTCTATTTCTATCCTGTTAAAATGATGCTTATCCCATTTACCTTGGGTCATTCACTTTCCAATAGCAATTCCAATAGCAATGATCTTGATTCAGAGACTGTCTCATTTATTAGAATTGTGTGAGTAAAAATGCTTCTGAGACTCATATTTACAGAAATATGAAATAAAATACCAAGAGCATGATCTATGGCTTAGGGTAGGGACATCTGAGAGTAGATAGTTTTCCTCCTGATAGCAATGAATGAGGACATGTCTGAAAGAATCATTGAGAAAAGGAAGTATCAAAATGAGAAATCAAAACCTACAAATGATCATCTAAATATCTCTCATCTCAAACCTTTAATAACTACTGTAAATCAAAATAATTTTCTGCTACAAAATGACCAAGATTTTAGATTTTGTGCTTTCATGATAGAAACCTGTAGCAGGCCATTAACACATTGAAAAATAAATCCCAGAACACATATAAAAAGAATCTATTGATATCTTAGGAGAAAAAGTAGTGTCATGAAAATAGAACTAAGAATAAATAAACCAAGTTGTTTTTTTAATCACAAATGTATTTTATTATTTTCTAGTTACATGTAGAGAGAGTTTTCAACATTTGTACTTATAAAATTTCTAGTTCCAAATTTTTCTCCCTCTCTCCCTTTCCTCCCCCCTCCCCAAGACAGCAAGCAATCTGATATAGGCTATATATGTACCATCACATTAAACATATTTCTGCATTAGTCATGTTGTGAAAGAAGAATCAGAACAAAAGGGAAAAACCTCAAAAAAGAAAAAAGAGAAAGAAAAAAAAGTAGAAATAGTATAGTTCAATCTGCATCTAGATTCCACAGTTCTTTTTTTCTGGATTTGGAGAGCATTTCCCATCATAAGTCCTTTGAAACTATCTTAGACCATTGTATTGCTGAGAAGAGTCAAGTCTATCACAGTTGATCATCACATAATGTTGTTGATACTGTAGCAGCAGCCTGGTGGGCCTGGGTCCAGTTAGGGATGCTCTGGCCCTGAGGGGGACACAATGACCATGGAGCAATGTGGTTGCTCAGCTTTTCTGGGTCAGTTAGAGATTACTCTTTCCTTGGAGAAGCAAAGTAGTTGATTGACCAGGCAGTTGTTGGTCAAACAGATAATAAAGCAGCCACCCAGAAAGCTGGGCTCCTTGAATTTACAACCTGAACTTAGTTGGGAGCCAGTTGTGTTTGCTGTGTGATTAGGACAAGGTAGTGACAATAATCTCAAGTTAGAAATGTGGAATTTTTATTATTAATATATCCAAGTAGCTAACAACATCATTTTCAGATGGCTGTAACTTTTCAGTCTTAGGTCTCTCCCCCCACCCCCTTCTCACCTCTATAAAATTGTCATCTTCTCCATTGTTCTGGGAGTTGAAGTTAAACTTCTTCTCTCAGCCATGCCTCTGTGTGCCAAATAATAAAAAAACCTTTTACTTAAATTCTGATTGGAACGCGTAGGCAAGTAATTCTTTGAAAGAGGAATGTTTTCAAGAACCCAAACTAGCGGTAACAATACTGTGTACAATGTTCTTTTGGTTCTGCTCATCTCACTCAGCATCAGTTCATGTAAGTCCTTCCAGGAAATCAAGTTGTTATCACCCATACCACCACTACTTAAGCTCTTGGAGCCTGTGCTCCTTCAGCTAAAAGCAGTGCATTGAATTTCAAGATATATGTGAATATGATACAGGTTCCACCTGCCCTCAGTGAGTTCAATACCAGGTCCAGATGATCTGCAGTTGGTGGCCTTTTGATTTGCTCTTGTTTTTATAGGAAAATCACTCTACAGATTGGTATTCTCTCTGTAATTTAGAGAGCTGCCTGGAGATACGAGGAGGTTAAGTGACTTGCCTGGGGTCACCCACTCAATATGTGTCAGAGGCAGGGCTTGAACCCAGATTTTCTTGACTTGAAGGCCAGCTCTCTAGCCCCCATACTATGCTGATTCATATTATTGTCATTGCCATCATCATCATCCTCATATCACCATCCTTTTTCTCTTCTTGTTTTTTTCTTCTCTATCTTGTTCCTCATCTCCTTCCTCAACACTCAAAATCCTTCTCAGATGCCTTACCATAGAATGAAGATGACCCTGGATTAAGCAAGTACAATAGAAATGCTGGTTAGTTCTACCACACTCAAAAGGCTTCAAATACAATCACTGCAAGAATCTGACTCCATCTCTTGAGGACTAGCGTAGCTAAGTACTGAGAGGCTGATCAGTTGGAGATAAAATCTTTGGTTGTGTAATCTATGAAAATAAAAAACCCAGGATGATACTAAGTCCTATACATTCCCTTTTGGCTCTCATAATGATCGTGGTAAAGTGGTGTGAAGTGGGGCAGAGGGAGCTAAGAATCACATTTTTAGACCATCTAGAGACTACAGTCTATTTAGCTCTTCATAATCTTGATGAAGACCTCCTTGGTCTTCTTAGCTTTCACTGCTGCCTTCCTTCTCTGAACATTTATGGCACATGTTAATAATACCACTCATCTTGGCACTGATTGTACAGGGTTTTCACTGCTATCACGTTATTTGATGTATGTAATCCCTATTGCCTCAATGGGATGATCAACTCATTTAGAGTAAGCATCCAATTTTTAAAATATCTGCATAAGAAACACTTGGCACACTCTTGGAACATAGTAGTTAAATGTTTAGCAACTAGCTGATGAATTAACAAGAGAAAACAACTAACCAAGGTGGAGAGCAATTGAGGCATAAAGGCAGAAGGCTGAAAAATTTAAACTTTTCTCGATTGATGTATGTCCTTTGCCAAATGTGTTTTGTTTTCTAGTTTCTTTTTATTTGTATTTCACAGAAGGAAGTCTAATGGATAGGAAATGTTATATACATTTGGTTTGCTTGAGTGGTTTCATGTTATTAGAGCAGTAATTGTGTAAATGTGTTCTAGTTCAGGGCCCGAGTCTCATTAGTAAATTGCCTAATCCCTACCAAGTCAGTGGTTGACTTAAGGATGAAAAATTCCAGGGGAAAAATATTACTGAAAGATAAAAATGTTTCTTGTAGAGGCCTATTAAGTAAGGCCTTATTTACATTGTGGAAAGAAACCTTGCCAATTGTGGAACAGTAAAAAGAGCCTTGGATTTGGGGTCAAAGCAACTAGGTTTGAATACTGACTTAGCATTTACTACATACACAGAAAATCATGCTATCATCTTAATTCAATTGGATATCATTGAGGTAGAATATTCTCATAGGGAACATTTGATGATTCTGGAACATAGTTTCCTGATTGGTAAAATGAGGAGAATAGATTGCATCTGTAAATCAAGGCAGCATGGTATAGTGGATCAAGAGTAAGAACTGAAGTCAGGATAACCGAGTTCAAATCTCAATTCAGGTACTTATTAGATGTCCGACTCTAGGAAAGTCATTTAAATTCCCTATGATTCAGTTCCTCATATGTGAAATGGGAGGATTGGATTTAATGGAGTCCAAGATACAGTTTAGATCTAAATCTATGATCTGACGCTGAGGTGATCACAAATGTTGTTTCATGTCCTACATTCTATGATTCTATGAAGGGGAGCTTAGATTGGAAGGGGGAAAGAGATATGGTATAGTGTATATAGCACTTGACTGATAGTCAAGGGACCTGGATTCTAATAACAAACTTCTCTGAGCCTCAGTTTATTGCTGCTCAGCCATTCAGTCGTGTCTTACTCTGTGACCCTGTGGGCCATAGGAAGCCAATACTGTTCATGGGATTTTCTCGGTAAAAGATACTGGACTGTTTTGCCATTTGCTTCTCCAGTTGAATAAGGTAATCGGAGGTTTTGACTTCTTTGAGTCCTCAGCACTTCATTTAATGAGTGACCTAGCTGCCTCCCGAGCTTCAGTTTATTCCTCTGTAAAACAAAGGAATGATCAAAGAGCACTAAATGAATTCTAAAGTTCCCTTCCAGGTGTGATATTCTAATGATTCTAAGATGAATAGAATGTATCACCATGTCTAAAAAAATAGTATTACTTGATTGAATACAAATATGCTGTAGTCAAGGATAGCTTTCAACATTTGCTAGGGCCCAGACAAATAATAGGATAGTAAAGAATGTTTGATGGAGACTTTTGCATCAACATCACAGGTAGGGATACTTGAGTCTACTTGGAAGGAATAATTAATTTCCAAAATGCAAAAAAGAGGTTTTTTTCCCCCATTGCTAAGAAAATAAGCTTCAAGCATAGCAAGAAGGAAAGTGTCAAGAAAAAAAGGAGATCAGCTGCTGTCAGAAAATCACCCTAGGCCCCTTAGGTCCCTCCTAATTTAATTACAGCAGATCCTCTGAGCAAGCCTGTTGGTCTGTTTTCTGTTTATTTAATTACTGTTGACGCACTGGGCAGTTTCTGTGACAGCATACCGTTGGGGTGTGTGTGTGTATGTTTTTGTGTGTATGTTTATGCATGCATGTTTGTGTGCAAGAAGGGAATGGGAAGCAACAAATTATTAGTGTCTGGATTATGGGCGGTTCCATAGATAGTTTCATCCTTTCCTTTTCTAAAAGGAATATGTGCAGCCCTCAGTTATATTTCTAAAATTTAATTAGTTTACTTTGGTGTTTACTTCATCCTAGGACTAATGTTGTAGCATCTAATTTCAAACCACATATTTCAGTTCATTTTATTTATTTGGTGAAAGCAAATGCTTCTCCCTCATTCTGTCTCTTCTAGCTGATAGGCAAATGGTCTTAGGCACTTGCTTGTGTTCCACAAGCTGTGTCTAGAATCATGTTAACTGTTGATAGGAGCTCCTGGGAGAACAGTGTAGTTGAAGGAAAATAGACCAAGAGATAGGTGGCTATTGCAAATCCCACCTTACACAGGCTAATTGTTTGATCTTGGAAAAATCTTATTATTTTTCTCAGACCCAGGATCCTCATCCTTGAAATGTTAATGTCTCAGAAGTTGTAAACAAAGTCCTTTGTAAACCTTGAAATGCTGCTTACATATGAGTGATCATTACTGTTTCAGTTATCAGCTGAATAATAGCCAGGACTCCCTCCCAACTCAAAAAAGCATAGCAAAAAAGTCCATAAATCTCTTCTCCAGGTGAACAAATAACCCCAACAGTAAATGCATCTCCTTAAATATCTGAGGAAGTGTTATGGAGGCAACTAACTAGGATCCAGAAGACCCAAGTTTTCATTTTGCCTCTGCCATTGACTTTTTGACTTTTGGCATGTAAGTTACCATCAGCTCTATGCTTCAGTTTGTCCCTAAATAAAATGAGAGAAGGAGGATGAGGAAGAGGCTGGTGATGGTGGTGATGATGGTGATATATTACCATGGCCCAGACACTGTGCTAAGTGTTTTATAAAGATTATCTCATTTGAACGTCACAACAACCTGGAGAGGTAGGTGTTGTTATTATCCCCATTTTACAGACAAGGAAATTGAGGCAAATGGAGATTAAGTGATTTGTTCAAGGTCACACAGCTAGTAAATATCCGAGGCAGCATTTGAACTCAGATCTTTCTGACTCCAGGCCCAGCATTCTCTCCACTGTGCCACCTAGCTAAAGGCATTTGATTCAGTGGTCTAACTCCTTCAGTCAATTACTGTTCATTTCTAAAGAGCCTACTATGTGTCAGGCACAATGTTAAGTCCTGGGGATACATAGACAAAAAATAAACAATCTCTTCCCTTCAAGGAGCTTACACGCTATACAGGGAAATAACCTGTTGACATAATTAAATACAAATGTAGCAATCTGTTTGAGCTAACTTCCCAACTTCCACAATCCCTGACTGGGTCATTCAACAGATGACTGACTGTTCTCAGGAGTCTCAGAGTTAAAATGAGAGGCTGTGATTTCCAGTGCTAGAGCTTATGAGGCTTCATTTGCCATGCTCTGCATTAGTTACTAGTCAGCCATACCTAATTAGCTTTTAATTGGAAGTATTTATGAAACAGAATAAGAACATGGGACAAATCTAATTCTCCCACAAGCTCGGTATATACTCTCCCACAAGTATATATAGGGTGTAGGGGAAAGTAGACTCAGGCTTAATGAGCCCTTGTGGTAAATAGGTAAAAAAAACTTCAGATTTTTGGAAGTTTTTTTTCTTCTCTTTGTGGAGTCCTCATGAAGTTGCTCTTTGGTGTATCATTTTCTACTGGTCTTTGAGGATTGATGCCCTTGGGGACTGAAATGGCCTTTCCTCAGTATCTCTAGTTTGTCCATAGAGTCCAATACATATACTGATGTCAGTCTCTGCTATTCAGGGATGCTGCTACAAATGCAAATGAGGTGTTTAAATCTTCTGACCTTTTGAAGTTCAGGCGATTGTCCTTTCATCAAGTGATTCTCAAAGACATGTTTGGGGCTCTTCCATCACTAGGTTGGCCTACTATTGTAATGGCCAATTATGAACCAGATTGCTGTCTTATCCAAGTCTCAAAGGGCTTGAAGGACGTGACTCTTCTTGTGGTTATAAGACACAGCCTCCAGTGTGGAAGTGTCATCTGCTCTCATTCATTTCATACCTAGGTACATCTATAGCTGCGGGGAGGTAGTTGGATGGTTCAGCAAAGGAAACTGACAAGCAATAATATAGGTAGAAGAAGCAAGAATATCACTAATACCCAGGAAGAAGTGAGTATCCAGGAGGTGAGGGATAGTTAAATGTCAAATGCTTCAGAGAGGTCCAGATTGGCCATGTATGTCATAAGCATGGTGAAATGGCCCTAAGATCCAGCTGGCAGTGTTGTTCACGGGGAAGAACACAGGTGATCTCCAGTGACAATTTATAATTCATAAAATCTATTAATAGAAAATCAGAAGGTGAAGAGAGAGATGGTATGTTGAATAACAATGAAAAGCTGTAGAATCTCATTCTCTTAAATTTTTAAAAAATGGCAAGCATTTCCATTATTTTAGGATGGTTTGTCAATTCCTGTAAGAAGGAAGGAAGGTGAGCTGTTAAGATTTTTTTTTAGTCCCAGGATTACATGATTTTTAAAAAACTTCCAGTAGCTAACAAAGAAAAAAGAAAAACAAAATTAAAAACCCTCAAAGACCCTACAAAGAGACTTATTTTATTTTTGGATGAAGTTAAAATTTAAATTAGAGATGGGGGGAAAGGTAAATTTAAAGATACAGTACTATGATTCCATTGGTGGGGATGCTATATCTATCAGTGGCCCAGCGACTCCTCGTTTTAGTAGATATAAAAACAGCTTAGTCTGAAAAAGATTCATCTCCCAAAGGCCAGCCCTCTAGTGATGATTTCTGTATGTCAAGGATCAGCAATTTCATAGATGTCTCTGTGCCTTCTATCAATGGGTCAAAACTCATTGACAAGCTAAGATAAGAAAGAAAGCCTTATCTCAGATGGCATTCATAAATTGCTATGTTTGGGGAGGGGAGGGGCGGAGATTACCTTTTCATCCACTTTCTACTTATGGTTCCTTTCAAAGGTAGTCTGGTCCTGAACCATTAACTATCATCATGTCCATAAATGAATTTTTCTTTCAACTTAATTGACTTGCTAAATTAATTGACCTGTTAAAACTTGAATTCTGAGAACCTAAGGTCACCTCCCTATAATGATGCAACATTATAATGAGCAGGACATTAGTGGATGAGGAACTGATATTATAGACATGACAAAAAACCAACAAAACAGAATGACATAATATCTTGTGATTGGGAGAACCCATTACTTGAACATAAGAAAAACAATTTGAGACCAAAAATCATTCAAGGGCATATCAAATGGGTCTATTGTTTTTCTGGCTGTTCTTTCATCTAAAAATGAATTTTTAAACCTAAAATATCTATAGCAAATACTTTTAGATCTTGGTTAGATGCTGCTTATTCTCTTTCATTGTGGGAGTTTTTCCAAATATATTTGAGTATTTTCATTAGACAATGCTATTTTTGGACACGTGAAGAAAAGGAACCTAGACTGAGATGGAATTATATGGTGCAATCTTCTTACTGCCTAAATAGTTTTATGTATTAAAATAATTTGTCCCCCTCAATCTGACTTGCTAATATCAGCATTTATATTTGATATTTTGGGATAAAGAAAGATTTTCTAATTGGGAAGAGAAGAATAATTAAATGTTGGTGGAAGGTTCAAACTGAAGGCAACTACTTTCAAAACAGAAATTTACTAGACCATTCCAAGCTTGAGGGCTTTTAAATAAAAGGAAATCAATATCAGTGTCCAATATCAGAAGCCATGCAAGAAACAGAGTAGTGATATAATTCTGTTGTGTGAGAAGAAATGGTATATCATAATCAATACAAAGCAAGCCTTGAAATCAAGAAGGTCTGTGTTCAAGTCTCATCTCTGACACTGACTTTGTGATCTTTCGAAATTCACTTAATAGAGCAATGCTTTTGACAACCCTTTAAGTCTATAACTTGCTGATCAACATTACTAGAAGGAAGTTCCTCATCCAGGAGGTCCTAACTCCAGTGAAATCACAGGTGCAGCTGCCCTATCCCTATTCCTCTATTTGCTGGAGTGTCAAATCTCTGCAGAAATGTTCTGTGGATTTGATATCTAACTTCAGAAAGTACAACCAGTTCTGGTATATGTAAAAATTGCATCAAAGATATTAGAGCTAACACCATTAAGAGGAACCATGGTAGATAGTGTTGGATTGGGAGTCAAGGGACCTGCAAGTGAAATGAACCTCAGAACACACTTTGTACCTGGGTGATTCTGGGCAACTTAATTTATCAGAAATTCAATTTCTTTTTCTACAAAATCAGACTAAGAATATTTGTATTACCTACTTCACAAGATTACTGAGGTGGAAGAGCTCTACAAACCTTATAGAGTTATATGGATATGAATCATAATTATGCTAACAGCATAGTTATGGGGAATAGTGGGGCCAACGAGAGGGGAACTTGATTTTGCTGCTATTACCAGCATCCAAGTATAACGGTTCATCCAGTAAATATTTAAGGAATGGGAAGAGCCCTGGAGAACTTGGATTTGAATTCTGTTTCTGCTACTTTTATGATGTTGAACATATGTTCTTCGGATTTCAGTTTACCTTGCTGTAAAATGAGCTAGCTGGGTCTGATCATATCACACTCAATAATATCTCCCTATTATCTCTATGAGGGGCAGGTAGGTGGCCCAAGTGAAAGGAGTGCCAGGCCTGGAGTCAGGAAGACCTAAGTTTAAATCCTGCTTCAGATATTTACTAGCTATGTGACCCTGGGCAAATCATCTAACCCTGTGTGCCTCAGTTCCTCATCTGCAAAATGAGCTGAAGAAGGAAATGGTCATCAGGAGTACCTGAGTTCAAATCTGGCCTCAGACACTTAACACTTACTACCTGTGTGACCCTGGGCAAGTCACTTAACCCCAATTGCCTCACTAAAAAAAAAAAAGAAGAAGGAAATGGCCAGCCACATCAGTATCTTTGCCAAGAAAAGCCCAAATGGGGTCACAGAGAGTTGGGTATGGCTGAAATGACTGAACAACAGCAACAATCACCTCTATGATCAAATAGAAACTTTTCTGTTTTGCATGTAAAGCCTTTCCCAAACCTGGCCCCTAACTTTCTAATCTTCTTGCATATTATTCCTCCTATTTTTTCTCCTGCCTGTGCCTCAGATCCCATCTTTTTGCCTTTGTCCTGACTGTTGCTATCTTGCAATGCTCTTCCTTCTCTCTGCCTCCTAGAATCCTTGGTTTCCATTAAGACTTAGCTTAAGCAGGAGGCTCCTTATGGTTCCTTGTGCTGCTGGTATCTCCCCAGTAACGTAACCCTCTATATACTGTGTGTCTTACAGAGGTTATTACTTAGGTCTTCACGAGCTTTTTGTGTTTTGTTTTTGTTTGTTTGTTTCAGGGCAATGAGGGTTAAGTGACTTGCCCAGGGTCACACAGCTATCCACTGTGCCACCTAGCTGCCCCCAGAAAGTAAGCATTTCAAGGGCAGAGCCATTTTTTCCTTTTTTTTTAGACTCTCTATAGTACCCAACATTTTATAAGTCCTCTGATTGAAGAATCCATTGGTTCATTTCAGTTCTCAACTTCTGCTCCCTAATTGTGAGTAATGCTGGTATATTATCAGGCTGGCCATAAGCTTATTGCCTTTGGCCAGATTTGGTTATATACAGAGTGATAATCGGACCTCAGTAAGCCTCATAGGTGGATAATTAGAAGTGATCATCTAGTCAGTGTTACCTTGAAGATATTTAAGATGAGGCCTAGGGAGTTTCCAAGGTCACATAGGTAATAAAATAGGGCATGAATGCCATTGTCTATGTTTCTTAGGAAGTTTCACTTATTAGGGTTATATCTCTGTGTGTTTTCCCCCAGTAGCTTATCTGTGGGAAGGCAGCCAGCACAACGGTGTGTTGTATCCATGTTGCCCACCCAGACCAAGCATCTTGTAAGCTATGGCTGGATTTAGAAATTTACTGCATGATAGAGGATCAATTTGTTGCTATAGGCAAGTCTACAATGACTTAGGTGCTTAGATAACAGTCTTGGCTACATTTCTGATAGAGCAAGAACAGTTATACATTAATTCTACCCATCATCCTATGGGAGTCATTGACAGCCAGACATAATAAATGACAGATTATAGAGTCGATTTTGAAATTATTATTTAAGGTTTCTACTCATTAGGAAAACATATAATTATCTACCATCCAAACAATGAATTCCTAATTCTAGCCACATGTTTAAATGAACATTTTAATTTAAATGAACAACCATTATTTCTTTATTTTTTCCCAAGGCCTACTTAGACAGAGCTGAGGATTGAACTCAAACTTGGTTTGAGTTCTTTTTTTTTCTTGTCTGCTCTTGAATATAGCAAAATTGTCCCCTATTTTAAATGGTTTCCTAGAATGAAGCTGATTAAAGCATTGAATTAATGTCTGAATCTAGCAGCTGGATGGGTGGCTCAGTTGAGCAGTTACTATATGCAGGCTCTTATACCACATTACTCTTACTTTAACTTCAGAGAATACTAATGATTGCAATGTAACTCTGGGAAGTAAGGCTAGCTATCCATTAGTACTTGTTGCAAGACTTACAAGTATTACATGAGTTCACAATCATAGTCCAAAAGAGACATTATTATATATCTTATCACACTGATTTACTTTAATTTTTATAGAGTACAAAACAGACCCGCACCTTGGAAGCTCCAAACCATCCCTCTACACTGTTCCTTCCTGATCCTTTTTGTACACAAGATTTGAGGAAATAAATGAGAATATTGACTTTTGAAACTAACTTGATGCTTACCTAAAGGAAGAGCTTTAAGAAGGGGGGGGGGGAAGTTAGGTGTCACAGTGGATAAAGCACCGGCCTTGGATTCAGGAGTACCTGAGTTCAAATCCGGCCTCAGACACTTGACACTTACTAGTTGTGTGACCCTGGGCAAGTCACTTAACCCCCATTGCCCCGCAAAAAAAACAAAAGGGAGGGGGGGGGTGGGTCTTTATTGTTAAATTGTTTTCAGTTGTGTCTGACTCTTCTTGACCTCATTTGGGGTTTTCTCTACAAAGCTATTGGAATAGTTTGCCATTTCCTTCTCCAGATCATTTTGCAGATGAAGAACTGAGGAAGACAGGGTTAAATGACTTGCCCAGGGTAGCACAGCTAGTAAGTGTTTGAACTCAGGTAGATGAGTTATTCTGACTCCAAGTCCAACAGTCTAACCACTATGCTACCTACCTGCTCAGGAAGAAGTACCCCAATTACAGCGAAATATAAATATCAAGATTTAAAAAAATAAATTTTACTACAGGCATTTTACATGTAGCTAAATTTAACTTAAGAATTATATTTTATTTTAATTGGTGTACTTTGTAATATTTATTTTATTTTATACATTTGAAGAAGGGATTCGTAGGTATCATCAGACTGCCAAAGGGGTCTATGACCCCCCAAAGTTTAAGAATCCTTGTCTTAGATCAATATTAAGGCATCTATAAGGATATGAATTGAGGGATGCCAAAGCTATGGACCCTCCAAAAGATTTTTGATCAACTTGGTAAGTGTTCCAAAATTCTTCCATCAGCATCAAATTGGTTCAACTTTAAGTGGCTAACGTACCTTGGGGGAATCAATATCTGAGCCTCAGTTGAAGATTTGAGATTATAGATTTAGAGGTGGAGCAAAAAAAATAGAAGTCATCTGATCTAAACTCTTTTTTTCCAAATAAGGAAACAGGACCACAGAGTTTCTCAAGGTTCATATAAATAGTAAAGGATGGAGCTCATTTCTCATTTTTAAAATGGCTGAGTTGAGCTGGATGATTTCTAAAGTGCCTATAATCACAGACAAGTCACTTAACTGTTCAGAAATTAAATTTTCTCATCTTAAAGAGGAGAAGATAATGATACAACCTCACAGGATTATGCTGAAAAATAGTTTCTATGTCTTAAAGTACTTATTATTACAGATACGCTATTCATCCTTCAAAGGCCAAGTCAACTGCCCTCTTTTTTAAAATTCTTCCTTCATCCAGGCCAAACTGACCTCTCCCTTCATTAATTGGCTTCTGGAGCCAAGCAGAGCAAGTTAAATCCTGGTTCCAGAGATTTAACTTCTTCAAGTACTTAAAAACAATGATCATATATACCTCATAAATCTACAAGTTAAACATCCCCTGCTCCTAGTATGGAATGATCTCCAGGCCACTTACAGGCCACTTACCATGTTCGTTACTTTCCTTTTATCATTCTCTGGGTTGTATATATATTTACTAAAATGTGGTGCTCAGAAATGAACATAACATTCCAAATATACTCTGATTGTGTAGAGTAAGGTTAGACTATCCCCTTCCTTATTCTGGGCACTGTGTTTCTCTTATCTAGTCTTAGTTGTCATTGGTATTTTTGTTGGCCATATCACATTGTCACAGACAATAATTGCAAGAGAATTAGGGAAGGGAGAGATTACTTTGGACTAGCAGAGATGTTAAATTTCTGAGTTGGAGGGGTGCGGTTAGGGGAATTATATTACAATGTAACTGGGAATGTTTAATAAAATACAATACAACACAGATCATGTTAATCTGTGGTTTTCTGTGCAGCCTACAGGGATCCATTTCCATTTGAGAATGACACCATGGTAGAGGATGGAAGAATTCACAAAAGAAATGATAGTTGACTTCGGGTTTGAAGGATGCATAGAGTATCAGTGATAATAGCTCACATTTTTAGAACACCTTAACAAATGGAAACTATTTTATCACAGACCTATGAGGTTGTACCATTATCCCCTCCTCACTCTCCTTTTATATGAAGAAATTGAACTTTTTATAGGAAGAAATTGAGCAGTTAAGTGCTGGTATGCACTTTACAAGTCACCTAGTTTAGGCAATTCATTTAACAGATAAGAAATGCAAAGTCCTCCAAACCTAAGTCAGGCATTATCATTCCTGTATAGTATGCCTCCAACCTGCTTTTTTAGGTGTTTCCCCTAGTTCTCCCTTTCACACTCTTTTTGAGCTAATTGGACTGATAGTTCTTCCCTGATCTGGTCCTGAATATCCACACTTCCATCTATCCCCAGAATGTTCCATCTCATCATTTATGCTGTTTGAAAACCTTTTCTTCCTTTCAGACTTATCTCAGGTGCTGAAAACTTTACTGGTCGCCCTAGCTAAAAGTGATCTGTCTTCTTAAACATTCCTGTTGCACTTTGTCTGAATCTTTCCTTTGCTTTTATCACACTGTATGTTGTACTGAATATGTTGTGCATACTGGAAGGACCTATGGCATTTTTCATCCCTCTACTGAGTTGGTGCATAACAAATTTTTCTTGGACTTGGATTTCTTAACAGTCTCCTTTATGGCACTTAGAACATAACCTTTTTGATATGATGGAGCCCTACTTAGTTAACCCTACCTAGGCTGCATGGTAGATAGAGTGCCAGACCTGGAATTAGGAAGTTGGTGGTGGTGGTTGTTGTTTCATCGTCACTTTTCAGTTGTGTCTGACTCTTCATAATCCCTTTTGAGGTGTTTTTTGGCAAAGATCCTAGAGTAGTTTGCCATTTCCTTCACCAGCTCAGATGAGGAAACTGAAGCAAACAGTTATATGACTTGCTCATGGTCACATAGCTAGTAAATGTCTAAGGCCAGATTTTAGCTCAAGTCTTCCTGACTCTAGCCTGGGCACTCTATCCACTGTGCCACCTACCTGCCCTGGAGTCAGGAAGACCTGAGTTCAAATATAGCTTGACCCTTGGCAAGTTAGCATCTCTTTGCCTTGGTTTTCTCAACTGTAAAATTGTGATTTAAAATAATGCCTATCTTATACCCAGTTGTGTGTAAAGACCAAATGAAATACTTATAAAGTGCTTAGCATGGTATCTGACCTATAGTAGGCATTCAATAAAAGCTTGTTCCTTTTCCTCTGTTGCCCCTTGGCAATGGAGTGAAGCCTATAAACCTCTTCTCATAATAATGTCTTTATATAAAATGTATCACACTTCAAAAAAGTAATATTATTATCAAAATATTAAAAATGGAAAGTTCACAGGCCACCCCACAATCTTTTTATGGACAGATTACGAAACCCTGCCCTGGTATGTTTCTACACATTCCATTTCTTATTTTCTAATCATTCTTTCTTTTCTCACCTTGCCTTCATCCTTTCCCTCCCCTTTTTCCTCTCCCCTATTTTTTAATTCATAGATATGCTTCAGATAAGCAAAATATAAAATGTAGTTGATTACTTACAATTATGAGTGTTTCTGGGTCTATACCCCAAAGAGAAAAGAGAAAAAGAAAGGTACCCCTATATACAATAATATTTGTAGCAAATCTTTTTGTGGTGGCAAAAAAATAGCAACTGAGGTTTTGCCTTTCAATTAGTGAATGGTTGAAAAAGTGCTGGCATATGAATTTGATAGAATAGTGTTTGGACGATGAAGGGGACAGTTGTAGAGAAACCTGGGAAGATGTATGTGAACTGATATAGAGTGAAGTGAGCAGAACTAGAGGAATATTTTGTATAATGACAATAATATTGTAAAGAAAACAGACTTTGAAAAACTTAGCAACTCTGATCAACCCAATGACCAACCACAGTTCAAGAGAACTCATAACTAAATATACTATTTAACTCCTGATAGAGAGGTAATAGAATCAGTTATAAATTGAAACATTTGTGGGGAGGGGCAGGGAGAGGACATTGTCAGGGTGGAAATTCATTTTGCTTGACTATACATGCTTGTAACAGGAGCTCTTTCCCCTCCTTACTTTCACCTTAGGGGCAAGGGAAGTAGGTAGGAAGAAAGAAGTGTGAATCTGAAAATAAAGTTGAATTTAAAAAAAAAAAAAAGAAAAAAATCAGGAAAAATAATTTAAAGTGCTATAGATGGACCCTAAAAAGACATAGCATGCACTTGGAAAACAGTGTGAGACGGTGAACAGAGAGCTGGCCTCAAAGGCAGGAGTAGGGAGGATTCAAGACCTTCTGCCTCTTATAAAGAGTGGCTGTGTGACACTGAATGTCTCAAATACTTAATGTCTCAGGTAGCTCCTTTAAGACTGCAAGTTGGAAGGGAGATCTTAATCTGCATTGATAAAGGAGTTTCTTCATTGAGACTTCCCTATAGCACTGAAATAATGTCAACTACAAAAAGAAGGGAAAATATTATGCAGTTCTTATTATGTACAACTAGGGAATAATGCTAAAAAAAATCATAGGATTATGGAATTTTGAGTGGGAAGGGCCAAAAGAAACCAAGTCCAGCTTCCTCATTTTGCAAATAAGATCAATATGCTCATTTTCTCTCGCATTAAAAAAATTCCACCTGAGAGACAGAATATTTATTGGCAAAGCCATCTCCTCTCTCCACATTTTACTTCTGTGCTCTACAGGACCTGTGCCTATGGTTAATTAGCAGGAGTAACATCTGTGCCAAGAAATTGTGCGCACAATTTTTTTTCCTTTGGATAACCATTCATTGTCCTGAAAGAAGTAATTTATCAAAGCAGTTTACTCCTGGATGGCAGTTTATTCACCCCTTATACTTTATCATCATGGCCCATTGTTTCTGTGACTGAAGGTTAGGGAAGTTCCAAAAAGGGGGTAAAGAACAGAATTAACAATTGCTAACTTGGATCTGTGTACAGCTGCGACTGACCCCAGTGAGTCTGAAAGATTTCCTGCCTAGATTCAAAGGAGGGTAGTCATGCTAGGGGTAGAGGCTTGGATAGAGAACTGGACTTGGAGTCAGCAGAACCTGAGTAGAATTTTGCTTTAGATACTAGCTTTGGGACCTTGGGCAAATAAATCATTTAGCCTCTCTCAGACCCTGGTATTTTTATCTGTAAAACAGGAATAATAATAATAATAGTATCTACCTTACAGGGTTGGAGTGAGGACCACATGAAATTATCTATGTCTGTCCATCTATCCATCCATCTATCTATTCATCTGTCTATCTTTCTGCCCATCTGTCTATCATAAACCTCAAGGTACTATATAAATACTAGATATTATTGTAAATAATAATAATAATAATTTCGGTCAAGGTAACAGTGGCCTGCCCAAAGAATAATAGATTTAAACCGGGAAGAGACATTAGAGGCAATTTCCAACACTCAGATTTTACATGTAAAGAAACTGAGGCACAGAGGGGTTAAATGATGGTGAAATTGATGGTGCTAAGGGGCAGCTAGGTGATACAGTGGATAAAGCACCAGACCTGGATTGAGGAGGACCTGAGTTCAAATTCAGCCTCAGACACTTGACACTTACTAGCTATGTGACCCTGGGCAAGTCACTTAACCCTCATTGCCCCACAAAAAAAAAATAAAGAAAATAAAAAAAATTGATGGTGCTAGTACGACATAGCAGAATTTCAAACCAGTGCTTCCTCATTCCAAGTCCAGTGCTTTATTCAGTATATAATGCTACCCTGTCTTAAAAGGTCTTATTTACCAAAAGGAGGCCTGAGTCTTTAGGCCCATAGTTTTATTTTCATCCATTCAAAAATTTTTTCAAGTCAGACGTTGGAGGCAACAGAGTACAACAGAGTACAAGGGTCTTTACTGACACCAGAATCTATGAAATTTCTTCATATATCCTTAGGATGATTATTGATCCCTAGACAGAAATGGTCTCCTTTTTCCTCCCTTTATACCATGTAATATTGTTTGATTCTCTCTCAAGATTGGATTATAATTGTCATAGAGTTACTGCATTTTTGTCAGAGACATTTCACTATTGGCAAATTGTATACTTTGAGGATACAGAAATGTGCTCTTCATTATCTTTGTCTTTTCCCCCAGGGGATGGTACAGTGATTTGCACATATCCACCACTGAAGCAATGGTTTTAAATGAATTAATGAATGAAAGAATTTGAGGTTCATTTTCCAGGTTTGAAGCTAAAGGGTCAGTAATGATAGGAGAGATTATATGATAACTGAATTATTTAAGGTAACAAGAAATTCTGTTTTATAATGAAAGGTATGAAGGTGAGAAAGCATCTAAACAGAATTCTTATGCATTTTTTAGGGGGAGAAAGAGACTAAGCATATAGCTCAGATAAACTGTAGAATACTTTCAATTTTTTTGTGAATTGATGCCACTTAACTAAATCAGTGGGGGTACATTAAGGACTACAATATTCAAACTTAATAGCAATAGTACAGGTTCAGGAAGGGAAGAGTAGTGGTTGTCCTGGGATAATTTATTTATTTTTTTGGTGGGGCAATGAGGGTTAAGTTGACTTGCCCAGGGTCACACAGCTAATAAGTGTCAAGTATCTGAGGCCAGATTTGAACTCAGGTTCTCCTGAATCCAGGGCCGGTGCTCTAGCTACTGCGCCACCTAGCTGCCCCCGTCCTGGGATAATTAAATGACATTTCTGTCCATGACAAGCCAGTAGGTAGCCAGGAAATTTCAGTGATAAAGACTGTGCAGTACTTGCATTGAGGGCATGAGAGTTAGACCTCTTATGCATCTACAGACAGAAATTACATAAGAGGAGAGAGAGAGAGAGAGAGAGAGAGAGAGAGAGAGAGAGAGAGAGAGAGAGAGAGAGAGAGAGATGGATGGATGGATGGAGTTAGGATGACTGCAGCAATGGGGCAACATGCTTGTGGTGGTTCATGGACCTACGCATTCCATTGTGTTTTGCTCTGTTGGTACTTGTCCCCTCTGGGAAGGGAAACTATCAAGGGAAATGACAGCACCACCTATGGTTCCATAGTACATTTCTTGCTGTTATGTTGCTACTGTCTCAGCATCAGGTTACAATGAGCACATAAGGAGTAGTCCCTAACGAGTCTGTACTTTCAGGCACAACAGCTTCTATATAAACTGACCACTGTTGTCTATATCTGAAGTTATTTCTGTCCTTTGAAGAATGCTGATGGTAGGGGCTAGCAGTGGTCACAATGTTTTGATTCTACAAATCAACTTCAGTTCTCCTTAGTGTCATAAGAACGTAGGAATAGATATCTTCCAAGAAGTTGGAATCAGAAATTTCACATCTTACCTTTATCCCTTGCTAGATGTAAGATCTTGGGCAACCTCTCTGCATCGGTTTCCTCATTAGTTAAATGGGAAATGTTTTGTATGACAATGGTATCAAGATATTTTGTCCTAAGAATCAGAATTTCAAAATTGGGAGGGATTTAGGAGCCATTTAATGTGATCCTTGCCTGAAAAAGAATTCCTTCTAACAATATATGGCAAGTGTGCTCATAGAACTTTTGCTGAAAGACCAGTGGACTGGGAGACCCCTTTCTTCTGAAGGCAACCCATTGCAATCCTGGATTGCTTTGCTTACTAGGAAGTCTTTCCTGTTGTTGTTCAGTCGTTTCAGATATGCCCAACTCATCATGAACCTAATTGGGATTTTCTTGGCAAAGATACTGGAGTGGCTTGCCATTTCCTTCTCTAGCTCATTTTGCAGGTGAGGAAATTGAGATAAACAGGATTGAACTATTTGCCCAGGGTCACACAGCTAGTAAGTGTCTGAGGTTGGATTTGAACTCAGATCTTTCTGATTCCAGGCCTGGCATTCTATCCACCTAACTGTCCCAGTCTTTCCTGATGTCAAGTCTAAATTTAAGCCTTTTCATCTACTCAGCGTCACTACTAGTTTTTCCCTCTGGGGACAAGCAAGATAAATCTAATTCCACCAGCAACCGTCAGCTATTCAAAGGTAGCTACTAAATCTTCTCTTCTCCAGGCTAAACATTCCCCTCTTCTCCTCTCAATAATCCTCGGGAACTCAGCAGAGAGGTGAAAAAAGGCTTTTTATTTCCTTCTCGTGAGGAGACACCCTAGTGTGCAGCTAATGGGGGCCCCATTTTATCCCCTAGTCCCTAGTGCGAATGGACCCTCCCCTTTTTCATCACTAATTAATTACTCAAGGGTTACAATCTACTAGCAAAGACTAGCTAATCGGGACCTAATTGAGACCAGTTGGACCTGAGACCATCCCGGGCTCCTAGAACCATGTGATTTCGTTTGCCAGAGGGGGAGGAAAAGATCCGAGACCTTTGTCCTACAAGCAGGTCAGGAGGGGTATGATTAACTGTTATATCCTCGCTGAGAGAAGACAACTAACTACCCATTTTCTCACAGTCCATGATAGCAGCCTCAGACAGCTTGGAAATGACACCAAAGATGATTTTTGTCAATATCCTATCCAAGCATTTATTCAAACTGTAATTAATCTAGTGATGATTTCAATCTTTACTGTCTCTTGCCATATTCCTTGTTTATTCCTATCATTGTGTGCCAAAGTAAAGTAATAATTCCTTTATTGTCATAAAACCAAGATCTACTGACTTGTAGTCAAATACTTTTGCTATCACATTACACTGTCCATCTTTAAGTTCTAAGCTATGATTTATATTTTAAGTATTTCAGAATTTGTTGAACACAATTAGGACCACTCTAGACATATGCACCTCTCAATACCTAGAATTCAATTACATTCCCACTGAACCTTCATTTTTTTTGACTACTGAAACTATTATTATTATTATTATTATTATTTTTTTTTTTTTTTTTTTTTTGGTGAGGCAATTGGGGTTAAGTGACTTGCCCAGGGTCACACAGCTAGTAAGTGTCAAGTGTCTGAGGCCGAATTTGAACTCAGGTACTCCTGACTCCAGGGCTGGTGCTCTATCCACTGAGCCATCTAGCTGCCCCTAGTATTATTTTTTAATAATTTGTCCTCAATGGAGCTCCTTTCATCTTTTTTGATCATATAAAGTATTCCTCTCTGAACCTCCTCTAGCTCCTACAAATATTCTTTGACAAAAAGTAAAGCACAATCTTTGATATGAATTATGCTAAAGAACAACACAAATTACTTGCAGGTGACTAATACAAAACATTAGTGTTTTTCAGAGCTCATAATGGCCAACACATTCCATCATCTCCAAAGGCCTTTGATTTGAAAAGATTTAATGGTAGCCTTGGGTGAGAAAGGAACCTAGAATTTATTTTCCTTAGATATTATATTCCTTAAATATTTTTACACATTTAGTCTACATAGAGCACTGTGGTAGTCCCTGAAAGTAAAAATAAAACTTAGATTAGTGATGATCACTTCCCTTATGGAGTTTAAAGTCTGAGAGGGGATTAATACACACAGATAACAATATATTATAAGATTATCTGATAGGTTCACTGGAGAGTTACAGAACAAAGTATTATGTGAAGTCTGAGTGGAAGGTCATTATGAACAAGGTAAAGCAGAGGCAGCTTCATGGTAGAGGTGGTGTTTAAGATGAAATTTAAAGAATGGATGGGAATTCCATTAGCAAAAGAAGACAGGAAGGATATTTCTGGTGGCAGGAACAACATGAGAAAAGTTATGGGGAGGGGCAGAGAAAAGAGTTTACCTTAGGTCATATTCCAAGGGCCAAGAACAGTTTAATTTTGCTGAGGTCAGTGAGTGAGTTAACTTAAATAAGGCTTAAGGGTAGCATGGAATTATATTTTAGGGGACCTTGAATGCCAGGAGAAAGTGTTTAAAATTTACTTGATAAAGGGTGGGGAGTTAGGGAAGGTTTTTGAACAGAGGAGTGACATGATCAGAATATCAGAAGTAATGAATTTTAATCTGGAAGAAACAAAAAAGAATATTTTAGAGCAAAGAGAGAGAATGGAGGTATATATAACTGTTTGAAGAAGCTATTGTAATAATCATGGAAATGGTAATGAGTGTGGTGGCAGTGGAAATAGAGGAGATGGATGTAAGAGATTTTACATAGAATTTTACAAAAGTAGAATCCACAGGGCTCTCTGTTTTGATAGAAGAATTAAGAGAGATGAACAAGTGAAAGAATAAATCCAAGGTTTGAACATAGGAGACAGGGAGAATATCAGAGAATTGACAATGTTTGAAATGAGGAGAAGAAGAAAGTTTGGAGAAAAAGGTGGTTTTTTTCCCCCCAGTTTTGGATGTGTTCAGTTTGCAATGCCAGTAGAAAAGCCAGATGGAGCTGTGACTGTGACTTACTGCCCCTTGCCAGTATCATACATAAACATGATTAATGAAATAGGAATAACCTACTGAAGGGGAAAAAAAAAAAAGGTTGTGATGTTCTTCCCCTCCCCCCACCCCTTTGGAAAAAAGGTAAGCTTTTTTAGAATGTATGTACAATATAGATATGAAATTGCATTTGTTTTGTGTGACAATAATGAGAGAATAAAAATTGCCAAATATAACAAAAAACGTAATGAATATGAAACAGAAAAACAAAAACATGGGATTTTAGAGCTGAAAGGAACCTCAAAAATCCTCTAGAAGGGAAGCATGTTTTAATGGGAAAAAATATCTCCTAATGAAAAAAAACTCATATAATAAATGTCTTTAAAAAAGAAAAATAAAACATTGGAATTGAAATCAGGGAACAGGGACTCTTGTCTGGGATCTGGTACTTATTTATTTACCATGTAACAATGGGCAAGTCAGGGCAGTTGATAGAGTGCCAAGTCAATAGTCAGGAAGACTCATCTTCCTGGGTTCTAATCCAGCCTCAGACACTTACTAAACTGTGTGACCCTGGGGAAATCACTTCACCCTGTTTGCCTCAGTTTCCTTATCTGTAAAATGAGCTGGAAAAAGAAATGGCAAACCACTCCAGTATCTTTGCAAAGAGAATTCCAAATGGGGTTATGAAGTGTTGGACATGACTGAAACAACTGAACAACAATTGGCAAGTCATTTAACCTGTGAACTTCTCTTTTCTCATCTGTAACATAGGGATAATATAGTAGTTACCTTTAGTACAGATTTCAGGGAAGTTTTTTGTTTTTGTTTGGTTTTTTGGTTTTTTTAGACATTAAAGCACTGAATACATAGGAATTCTTATCATGATCTGGTCCACCCATCTTCTTTTGTAGATGACACTGAGGCTTAGGCAGGCTGAACAATATTCTTAAGATCACACTGATAAACGGCAGAAACAGAAGTAGGTCCCAGGTCTCCCAACTCTCCTCCAATGCTTGAAAGCCACACATGTCTATCTATGTGTGTGTATACAATATACATCTGAATCCCTTACTAAAGAGAAAATGATAGTATTCTTTTGTCTTAGAAAATAGAAAGGATAGGTTAAATGTATATAGGATTGAAGATATGAAATTGAATTGTTTTTCTATTATTTTGTGGGATAACAGTTGATGAATAAAAATGGTTATTTATAGTGAAAAATCAGTGACTGGTTTCCCATGCCATCTCCCAATAAGTATGAAATTATATCTGCAGGGTGATGGAAGAATATAGACTATTTACAGATTAAACCATTTATCAGTTATTCTCCTGCATGAAGGAACAAAAGAAATATTTCTTTCTAATCACAAAACTTTTCTGAATATTCTGCCATGCTCATAAAATTCATGTACTGGATAGCAGTTCTAATACTAATTATTTATGTCAAAAAATTCAGCATATGGTCTTCGGCCCCAGAAGATTTACTTATAGGACTACCAGAAGAACCTTGTTCTTCTGTTCATTGGAAAATGATCCAATGAAGTGGACTGAGGCTTCAGTGTTTTTTAACTACATACTATTTAATCTAAAAAGGAGCTATAAGACCTCTGTATTAAACTAAACTTTGTTTAGCATTCTTCTTTTTCATATCAAAATAGAATTCATAAAAAGTAAGATAATGAGGGAGAATTATTTATTTTTTTAAAAAATCAGATTTAGAAAGAGCTGTAAAGGACATTATATAAATCATCTAGTTAGTTCAATTACTTTTTTTTTCTTTTTTTTTTCTTTTCTTGTGAGGCAATCTGAAGTAAGTGACTTGCCTAGGGTCACACAGCTCGTGTTTGAGGCCAGATTTGAATTTTTGAATTCAGGTCCTCCTGACTCCAGGGCTGGTGCTCTATCCACTGTGCCACCCAGCCGCCCCGTCCCCCCGCCCCTCAACTACCTCATTTTACTGATGAAGAAAGCAAGGCCCAAAGAAATTAATTGACTGTCCCCAGAGTCACACACAGCTGGTATGAGGATCAGTGGGACTAGAACCCAGATTCCTAGACTCTTAGAATTGTATTGTGCAATTCTGTAGTTTCCTTGAGCTAGTTACAATTGATTCTTAGGTCCATCACCTTCTGAATCCCCATCTATATGTACCTGTACTGTCTAATGAAATTGATATTTAGAATAGCAACCTTGGCCTATCAGAAAATCATCAAAAATAGACCAAAATACAATTGATATGGAATATAGTTAATAAGTAAAATAAAAGGATTGAGAGATTATTATTATTTTTTTTGCCACAAGGGTCAAATTAAAAAGAGAAAAATTAACTAGAATACCTCTTCCCTTCCCATCTTACCCTATCCATTTGATTAGTTCCACTTTTGTTATTAGCATGAATAAATACAATCACTTTGAAAACAATAGTATAAAATGCTTCTGGGTAAAATAGATAAGTAGACTGTGAATTTGATCATGTTAGAATCAAACATGACCTAAAAATTCAATTTGTTGAAGGTACTCAAATACTGAAACTGTAACCCATGGGGGTGGTTTAATTAGCTGTGGAGAACTGATAATATTGGATTTTAGAGTAAGAAACTCTCAATGTAAATACCGGGTTAATATGGGTCAAGTCACTTCATATCCCTGGGCCTCAGTTTCCCAAAAATTGTATTGCTAATGGCAGGGGTGGGACTAGAACTCATATCCCTTGGTGAAGGGTTGAGCTAGTTTACCTTTGGCACCTTTCATAAATTTCAATCCTTAGTACATAAGTTTACTGTCTGGTGTGAATTTTGTGACACATGCAGAGATGCCCAAAACAGAAAAATCATTTTATTCCCCCAATGTGACAAAACTTTGCAAACATTTGGCATCTTTTCAGGTTCTCATAATATTATCAGTCATATGTACTAGGAGCATGAACCATTCATGTTCCCTGGGATATTATGTAGTAATTTTCACTTTCATTTATTATTTTAAAGGAATGTAACAGTGTAATAGTTTATTCATTTATAAATGCATATATTTAGATTTTTTCTTGGAAATTCTTTCATCTAACATTTATCCCCTCTTTTCCTGATTCTCTTTCAGATAGCAGTTCTGTGGATGAAAAGGTTTCAAAATCACATTTTTTTTTTCCTAAGGGAACTTGTCTATTGTCCTTGTTTGTTTGTGATATATTTGACCTGTTTTTTGGTTCGTTTTAGTTTTGATATCTGCATGTTTCCCAGCTTTCCATCATTTGGTTGTCCTTTGAGTGTCTCTCCAATATGTTGCATTTATTAAGATGTTAGCCTCTCACAGCTGTGCTTCCTTTATTTCATATTTGCCAACTTAGGGGTCTGCTACGGTCAAACATGGAATCTGTTTTTATGTCTGACTAATCATGTCCTTCCTGAATGCATCACAATCTTCACCACATAGTTCAAGATTTGTAACAGAACTACTATGGGGGAGACAAGCTATTGGCCTGGATTTTCCCAGTACTTTTTGTAAATGCTGACAGCCAATTGTCAAAAAACCCCAGGACAAAAAAAACCAAAAAACAAAAAACCACTCTACCACACAAAAGTACAGTAGCTTTGACTTGCAGCTGACCCTGCCTAGCATATGTCATCCTAGGTGTTACATGTATAGTGAAGTTGACCTGTGTTCCCAGGACACAAATATGTACCTGTATAATGCTAAATGTCTTTTCTTTTCTCATTCTTCATTTAAGGCTCGAATAGTAAGTGGGAGTGGTCTGGATGCTTCCCAATTCAGTGCGCTCCAAGCATTTGGGTAAGTGTAAATCCACTGCCTGTCTTATCCTTTCTTATGCTTTTTCCATCTCCTGCACAATCATTATCTTCAATGAGTTTTGCACTCAGAGTTAAAGGATTTTAATTTTTCTTGAGAAAGCAGTTGAAATGCAGACAGTAGTACAGTGAGATGGTTGGTAATCTAATCTTTTATTTTCTTAGATGCATATAATCTAAAGGAGTGGCATGATATTTGTGGTATGTGGATAGGAGAAAAGCCATAAGGACATGGGTTCAAATCCATTCTCTAGCTTATACTAGTTTTGTGACCAAGGGCAAACCATTGAATTCATTGAACATTGATCCCTTAGGCAACTCTCCCAAACTATAAGTTCTGGACTATTTTACAGTTTTTGTCAATGCAAGTGGTAATCACAAGGAGAGTTTCCTACAAGAATGAAATCAAAAGCGTGTGATTTGACTCCCCACAAATACTAAGAGAGTGACAGGGTGGTATGTTGAATCCATCTTGGGACTTGGTCCATGTCCCACCTCAGACTCAGCTCTGTGACCATAGATAAGTAATTTAACATTTCTGAGCCTCAGACAGCTTTCTAATTCTTATCTAAGTTATACAGTGTTTGAAAATTAATAAGTTTTGATAACTGTTTTTTAATTTATTCAACCCATCAGTCAACAAACACTTATTAAATGTTTTCTACATGCAAGGTTTTGTGCTAAGGATATTAGGGATATGAGTCCACATTGGTGGATGGAGTTCTCCCACCTATGGATTCACAGATACTTGACCAAATAATCATTGTCATTCAGGAAAATACCAAATGGCGAGGTGAGTTTTAGCTTATTCCAAAGTTCAATATCTGTATGCAAGATTCTAAATAGATTTAATTATTTAGAGCCTCCTGCTACTCATAAATATATTTTATGGTCAAGTATTAACAAACTGGGGGGCTTGCTCAATTATTTCTTGACTTGGATGTCTTACTGGGATATTTTTCCTTGCACCATGGATACTAATCAAAATGTCAGAATGATAATATCCAGCATGACCAAATGCCTTTGGGGTAAGGCCTCTGTCACTTTGTGGAGTAATGTATTTGCACACCATGCTACTTCTGCTTGAAAGTGGAAAGAATCACCAAACCCTGGTAGGGTTGGGTTGTGCTGCTAACTCAAAAATCTGATGATTTCAGAAAACTAGCAGAGTTCTTTGATCTAACAGGCATTTCAGTTAAACCCTGCAGTTATAAACTCGTTCTAGACTTCAGAATATGAAATAAACTATCCTAAGATCAAATTGAAGAAATCTCCTTTCTAGTTTTATTCATCAGCAGATTAACAAAGTCAGGAACCATTTCCCAAGGTGATTCTAATAAAAAGAGATCTATCTTATATATCTATATTGCCCTGGGCAGAGTAAAATGCTAGAAGAGTAGTAAACTAAGAGTTACTAGGATCTCAGTTGTGCTACTACTACTATGTAACTCTGAGAAGCAGAGGTATCAAATGACTTCTTCCATTTCTTTTCTTTTCTTTTCTTTTCTTTCTTTCTTTCTTTCTTTCTTTCTTTCTTTCTTTCTTTCTTTCTTTCTTTCTTTCTTTCTTCCTTCCTTCCTTCCTTCCTTCCTTCCTTCCTTCCTTCCTTCCTTCCTTCCTTCCTTCCTTCCTTCCTTCCTTCCTTCCTTCCTTCCTTTCTTTCTTTCTTTTTTTGGTGAGGCAATTGGGGTTAAGTGACTTGCCTAGGGTCACACAACTAGTAGGTGTTAAGTGTCTGAGGCCGCATTTGAACTCAGGTCCTCCTGACTCCAGGGCCAGTACTCTATCCACTATGCCACCTAGCTGCCCCTTCCATTTCTCTTCTTGAGAAATATGTAGAATACAAACTTGTCCTGCTCACTCTCATTACATGGAAGAGAGAAGGAGAAGAAAGAAGTGAGTATTTATTAAATGCCTACTATGTGCCAGGCATTTTGTTAAGGGCTTTACAAATATTATCCCATTTGATCCTCACAACAACCCTAGGAGGTAGGAGCTATTATTACCCAGAATTTACAGTAGAAGAAACTGGAGCAGACTAAGGTCATGTAACTTCCCTAGGGTTGCACAGCAACTAAGTGTCTGAGGCTAGATTTTTCCATCTAGCATCATTTTCCATCATTTTTACATCTTCTTGATTATATCAAACTTACTCCAAGCATTACTTGGGAATATGTCACAACCCATCTATACCCACTATACATCTCTCCATTGTTCTTTTGGTGATATGCAACTATAATTCTTCAGACACTGGGGTTCTATCACACATACACACACAGACAGAGACAGAGAGAGAGACAGAGAGACACATACAGAGAGAAAGAATATTACTAGAAAAATATTGGTGATAAAAACTGAGGTTTTGTTTCAGGGGTATGAAGATTCAAATGTGGGCTTTCTTGATTGCTGATGACATCCCCCTTAGAAAGAAGTTGGTAGTATCTACTGCCTCCTGAAACTCCTATTGCAATCTTTGTTTTCTCTCCTTTCCTCCTCATTCCCCGTTTGAGAGTCAAGGCAAAAGTATCTCACCTTTCTGCTTCTTTTGTGACATAGAATCCATAATGTAGACAATACCAGAATCATATAATGGAGCTGTCATGGTGTCTCAACTGAAGCACAGGATTTGGAACCAAAAGACCTTTATTTGAACCTTCAGTTTCCTCATCTATTAACTGAGCAGGTTGGACCAAATGATATCTAAGGTTGTTTCTAGTTTTAGACCCAGTGACTGAATTCCTTGCCTTCCTCCCTGGCCCCCCCCCTTGCCTTTTTTTTTTCTTCTGATTTCTATTCCTTCCAAGGAAATGAATATTTGGGCCAGTGGATTTTGTATTACTTGAATTTTTGGCCTCAGAAATGAATGCCCGGATTTTAATCATTAGTAATTTCCTAGCGATGTTATATGGCTGAGAATCAAAAACTCCTAGTCTCTCAAGAAATAGAGTTATATATTACCCAGAGAACGAAAGTGGAAAGATTCCCAATGAAGTATCACAGGTGAAAAGCAGTGAGTGTATAAGAATTCATTGAAGACATGTATAATTGGAAAGGGAGGAAAGTCAGTCATATAGCAAGAGCAGTAAGAGTTATTTTATTCCATTAGTACCTATATAATGTTAAGAGACAAAGAAAGCACTTAGTATATTGAATGAAAACCCTGTGGAAGACTGAAGGGAAGACATGAACATGAGTCACATAGGATAATGCATGGATTGGTCGTGATCTTTCCTTCGAGGTGAGTGTCCATAACTATAAAATTCTGCATCTGTAGAATTTGGTGTTATGTCGGGAGGGGGGGGGAACTTTCACTGTTGGCTATTATATTAAAAAAGTTTTATCTTGTTCTAGGCATTTGTAAGTCAGTGCCATGCTGAGGAGGGTGTGCACATCTTTCCTAAGCTATATTAAGGTTGTCTATTGAAGACTTCCTCATTTTTTCTACTCTCAAAATAGCAGCCTTGACTACACTAGAATTTAATTATAGAATGAAGTGAATAAAATAAGAAATTGAAACTCAAGAGAAATAAAGAGATGGCAAAAGAGCTCCTGGCTGTCCCCAATTAAATTTAATATACCTGACCCAAAGGAATTAAATCCAACAGGAGTGAAAGAACTGCTCAATAAAATTACTCTGAACTATTGTCCCTAGCTTTTGAAGAATAGCAGATTAGACAAAGTGCAACCACACTGGAAATAAGCAAGCAGTGTTTTGGGAAAGATGGGAGGAAGGAAGAAAGGAGATGTTAAGGGTTTACAATGTGCTGGGCACTGAGCTAAGCTCTAGGATACAAATACAGGTAAAAAGAAAGATAATTCCTGCCCTCAAGGAGCTTGCATTCTAATGTGTATGTGTGGGGAAGACAATATACAAAAAGAAGCTAAGAAAAAAATGGAGTGATAGTGGAGTGGTACTAAGGTATCTGGTTCTGGGGAGTGGTTTTTAAATGGACACAAAGTCAGAAACAGACTCAGGAGGAGAATGAAGACATTCCAGCCTTGATGTTTCCACAAAAATCGAAGTTCTGGGAACTCAACGATGATTGAAAGGGGAAAGAAGGTAGATGCTCCAAACTGAAGACCTGTAAATTTGATATGTTCTTGGAAAAATTCTAGTGAATGCTAGAAAGGAAAGCCATAAACCTTAAGATTACCATGATCTTTCTAAGAACAAGCCACTAATATAATTTTTGATAGAGTTATTTCATGAGCGCTACATCATAGGCAGAGTATTTCAGAAGGCTGTGATTTCAGAAAGGCATTTGACAGTCTTTCCTGAAATCCTTATTAAAAATCTGGTACTATGTTAACCAGGTCATAGGATAATTAGGGTTTTTCAGAACTAACTTAATGACAGGACTTGGGGTTGATGGAGTGTCTCTGTACTCAGTTTTTATTATGTTCTGTTTAACATTTTATCATTAATTTGCATTAAGGCACTTATGACTTGCTTATAAAATTTGGGAAATCCAAGAAGGATAGATATTTAGTTGAATGACAAAATCAGAATCTAAAATGATCTCAGTAAGCTGAAATAATAAGCTAGATCTAATAATATAAAATGTAAAAGGGATAAGTAAAAAAGTCCTACAGTCTTATTAAAACACACACAAGACACACACACACACACACATGCACAACTGTAAAATTACAGGATAGGAAAGGTGTGCCTAGACAGTTGTTTAAGCAGAAAAGACCTGAGAGTCTTAATTGACTATAAGGTAAATATGACATAGTGGCCAAAAAGTTACTCCAATATAAACTCAAATCCAGAATTGAAGTTACATTCCCATTCTTTTGTGCCCTGGTCTGGCCACAATTTGACTATTTTATGGAGACACATTTTTTAGGAAAGATACTGATAAGCTCTGGACTTCCAAAGTGACCAAGCATGGCCTTTTAGGTAGGAGTGGTGGCATGGTTGTTGGAATATGTTGGTTCTGTCTTAGGGGTTATGCTGTGTCCATGGCCTCATTTCCAAAAATAGGACTCTGGTTTTGGCAATGGAAAGTGTGGCCCACTGGGGTGTCCTGCTTCTCCACCCCCATGCAGGGTGGCATTTGGCTTCTTGGAATGGCAAATTGGATGCAAAGCATGTCTTTGCAAGCCTATCTCACTGATTAAGTAGGGTCTTTGATTGTTTAGCCTATTAAATAGTAAGGATTTAGTAAATGGGCCACCATTTTTTTTTTTCTCTTCCGCGGACATCATTTGTTTCTTTGGGATTAGCTGCACAGATCTAGGTATATCAGTTAAAGGTTTTCCCCAGCATCTCCCAGTATTTGTGGAAAGAACATGAAGTCTAGTTGTTTATTTTCTATTTACTTCCTTGTTTCATGGGAGGACACTCTATCTAATGCTCATGGAAAGACAAACCAGAAATATATAAGATAAACAGGTATGTATGGGTTGCAGAAATTACAGACACATTTGAGCTTTTACTTCTTTTTGTTATTGTTCAGTCATTTTTCAGTCATGTTTATGACCCCATTTTGGGGGGCGGGGAACAAAGATGCTATAGTGGCTTGCCGTTTCCTTCAGCTCATTTTATAAATTAGGAACTGAGGCAAACAGGGTTAAATGACTTGCCCAGGGACACACAGCCAGTGTGTCTGAGGTTAGATTTGAACTCAGAAGAGGAATCTTACTGACTCCAAGCCCACCACTCTATCCACTGAATTATCTAGCTTCCCATTTGTTTCTTTAGTCCCTTCTTTTCCTAATTTATTGTTTTTGTTCTAATATATAATATGGTTTAAAAGTATTTACAAAGATTGTGATGGGTTAATTTCCTACAGAACTAAGCAAAAATAAAATCTAGAATTAAATAGATTTCATTCATATAATCCAAAGAAATTAGTTTTTGAAAATACATATTCATAAGTAGAGCTGAAAGGGAATATATAAATAATATATAAGTAATAAATTGGGCTGTTAAATGGCACAGTAGTTAGAGCACCAGGCCTGGAGTCAGGAGGATCTGAGTTCAAATTCAGATTCAGACATCTCATAGCTGCGTGACTCTGAGCAAGTCATTTAACTTTGTTTGACTCACTTTCCTCATCTGTAAAATGAACTGGAGAAGGAAATGACAAACCATTCCAGTATCTTTGCCAAGAAAATCCCAAATGGGAACACAAAAAAACAGACATGACTGAAGTGATTGAACAAAATAAACCAACTTGCATTTTTTTGTAGATGTGGGATGGGAAGGGAAGTCATTCATTAAATACCTGCTATTCCAGGTACTGTAGTAAGTATTTTATAAATAGGGTAAATTGAAGCCAAGAGAAGGGAAATTACTTTCCCATGGTTTCATAGTATTAGCCTTATGTCTTTAACACAAGTTTCCTTCTGTCCAGGCCAGCTCTTTTTTTTTTTGAACTTCAGATTCTCTTAATTTTGTTTTGAGACATTTAAAATTATAAGGCGTTGTGATAGCTAGGTGGTGCAGTGGATAAAGCACAGGCCCTGGATTTAGGAGGACCTGAGTTCAAAATCCAGCCTCAGACACTTGACACTTACTAGCTGTGTGACCCTGGGCAAGTCATTTAACCTTTACTGCCACACTAAAAAAAAAAAATTATATGGGGTTGCCCTATTTCTGTCCTAAGTTTTAGGGAAACATGGCTGGGGGCTTCTCATATATAGCTACTTAGAAATTAGAGGCTACTACACCAGTTTGGGGCATTAAGCATTTATTAAAGCATATTAAATATTAGTAAAGAGATAGGGCACATGACTCAGAAAGATCAGAAGCCTACCTAGGAAAGAGGGGAGAAAGAATAATCTGCACCTGCCTCCTTGACTGTTAAAAACCAAGAGAGTGTGTGAGAGCCCATAAACTTCCAGCAGTCAGGAGCAGAGGCGGCCCTTACACACAGCTCAAAGCTAATTGGCTAGCATCATTCAAATCTATTGGCTTACTGAACTTGAGGGTTGTTCGGTACTGTATGGAGCCTTTTGAGGGGAAAAAGCCTTTAACTAGGTGTGGTTTTGAGTAAGGTAACTTCTATTGTCGGTATTCACAGTCCAAAGTAAAACTCCATTTCCTTTGAAATTCTCCTGACTCTGGACTTGCCTTAAGAAAGGTTTGGCCAGGCTCTCTGGATCTCCTAGAACCCCATTATTTTCTCACAATTTCTTTAGCCTATAACTATATTTGAGGGTGATTGTCCCTATGTAAGAGATTCTGGGGACTGTACATTCAAAACTATTAAAGTATGCTTTACTTCAGTTCAACTAAATAAGATCTGAATCTTCTGATGTTTCTACCTTGACGTAACTATCATAGTCCTTCTTTCCCTCTTTGTATCTTCCTCAGTCTGTTCTTTCCTAAAATTACATCACCCTTGAAAATTTGCTTGCTAAATCTGCTGATACTGGAGTTGCCTTTTCCAAGAAATCATTCCATAGATTAGTTAATAAATATGTATATTATGCCCACCATAAACTGCATTTGGTGGGAGGTCCAGTAGGAAAGTTGCCTAATCTCTTTCAAAACTATTTAACATTCAATAACATCTTATGTTCCTGGTTATGAAGAAGAAAGGGTTAAAGATATAGTGCAAGTTCTCCCTGGCTTTCTGACAATGCAGTGTTCATATTTCATATAACTAAGTCTAAGTTTGGTGGGTAAGAGAATTATAATCTTTCTTCTTGAATGTAAAATCTAAAAATTCCTGTCATTTTTATAGTTAATCTTAATCACATAAAATTCTTTAAAGCATCAAGAAAAAGGTTAAAGAGTAGGAAAGACATTGCAGTTGATCCTATCAAAAAGAAATCAAATAGATGTTAAAATATGTGTAAGATATAAAAGAGAAGTTGGGTCTTAACTAATGCTACTTATGAGCTCTGAGAAAATACAAGGCGCCATGACAGTGGATAGAGCATTGAACTTGGAGCCAGAAAGGAATGAATTCAAACCCACCTCTGATATTTACTACTTTTGTGACATTTGGGAAAGCCACGTAACCTCTCTGTGTCTCATTTTCCAAATTTGTAAAACAGGACTAGCTATATCTGTAGTACTTGTTTCACAGGTTTTGGGGGAGGCTCAAATGCAATATGTATAGTTCCTTGAAAACCGCAAATATGATTAACATTATATAATTATTAATTATAATAATTAGCATACAATAATGATATCATTAATATGATGAAACCATGATATTAAATGAAGTTGTGTTATTGGGGCCCTTAAGTCCATGATCATATTGTTTTAAGTAGTAAAACAAGCACATGACTGAGTAACATTCTGGTTAGTTTCCGACATTATGAATTCAGGTAATAAAATTCATTGATTATGCATTAATAACATTATGGGAAGGTGGAATTCATCAGGGTCATATTTATTGTTATGTAAATGTGACCATGACCAAGATGTATCCTTACTGGTATTTTAGCTGGCTTTAACCTTGCTTCTAATTTACTTTGTTTCTCCAAATCAGCCAATCTCTGGAAGTAGCATTAATGTTATCATGCATATAATTAGGTCTGAAACAGTGCAAAAAGACATGAATCATTGTAGTCCTCTTTAGCATTTGGGAAGCTTGTTGAGTAATGGGGAATTCTATAATATTAATAAACCCTAAAATCTGATATGTGAACTTTAATTTTAAGATAACAAATTTTTATGTTTTTTTCTAAACTAGCTTTTTTTTTTCTCTGTACATTTACCTTCTGTGAATGGGGTGGGGAGAACCTAATCTTTAAGATCTCTTCTAGATATGAAATTAATTCTGTAATCATGGTGTTTGACTCACTTTAGGAAAATGTAGAAGACTCTTTGATCTGACTGAAATGTTAGTTTCTCTCATGTGCGTAGATGAGATATACTCACTCTCTTCCTTGATTACAGCATTTACTCACTGATTCCCACCAGAATGTCTGACTGCAGCAATATTAACCACTCAGCTATAAACTCACTGTTTTGAGACTTATTGCTAGTTTTATAGGGAAAATGTGCTTCCCATACCTATAAAGTACTTTCAGTTTTCTTTAGATGACACTGTATAGGAATTCATTTATTTGGGGAAGATATTTCTTTCCAACAATTTAGTAGACTTTTAGAGACATTGGTTGCTACTCCTTTTGGATGTTAGTTTTATATTTCCTTTTACCATTTCTAGAGATTTTTTTTCTGATTTGTGGTTATTTTGCTGATCACATACCTGAAGTTTGAATTGTGTTTAGCATCATTTCCTAAGAATGATAAAAACTAGTCTCCATGAAAGTCCTATTTCCATGGTGTAGAATGACCCTTAGTTTTTCAAGGGTAATGCCATAAACTTGGGCAGCTTCAACTGTGTTAGAAAGGCATTGACTGTGGTTTCAACCACAGACTTTGTCTGATTTCCAACAACTAGTCTAAGTAACTAGAATCTTAGCACCAAAAGGCTGCCTTCTTTGTGATTGATTCTTTGGTTGTGTCAAACAATAAAGCTAACTATAACACCAAAGGGGCTATACAAATTTGATTTGCTGCTGCAGAGATGATGCTAGAGTGGTAGGAAAAGTAGGCTCAAAAATCACATGATTTTTAGGTGATCTATAAACATTTACTTAACAGTTGGTTCTTTAAATGTGAAACCCTTGTCCCAAAAAGCATTGAATCATTGGGCTACTGGAAGAATTGTAGTATCAATTTTGACATTATTCCTCCTTTAACTGAAACAATACGGTGCAAGGAAGTTGCTGTTAAATGGAAGGATAGACCATAATATCTCCTTGGAGAGGCAAATAAAGGACTAAGTTCCACTGAGTGCTCAAAGGCAATAAGAAACATCACTTCATGCAACATTTGATTATCCCACCTTGAAATCAGGCCACTCACTGCAGCTATAGACTCTCTCTATAAGTTCCTACATTTGGTTGTGTAATGACTGATTATGTGGTAATCCAACATCTGCACTATAGAGAACAAAAAGGAGAAAACCCACATATGAATCTTATATGAACAAAGGAAATTTATTAAAGTGCATTCTTTTCAGCCTGTCAAAATAAAGAATACAATGTTTTGGAGTGCTAAAATGTTAATTCAGATTAGAATGGTGGTGTGGCATCTCCAATGACAACTTCTTGTTTTTTCATATTTTTTTTACAGCAATTTCTCTCTCTGGTGTTTGTAACAGATGTTCTCTTCTTTCCAAGGATTCCAAGATGATTATTGATAGAGAGCTAGTTGTCTTCAATTTCTTCCGGTTCCAGAACAATGTTTTAGATTTTTGAGCATAAGAATTGGTTGAGAGGATTAAGAAGATGAGAGTGGAATGTTTTCCTGTATACTCAAGGTTACATAATTGGGAATGTGTAGAGGATTTAGTCTTTAACATTCTGGTGCTATGAAGTCATTTAGCACATTTGGATACTTAATCTCGAAGTATTACTTGTGCAAATAGGGTGTGGGGTGGGGAGGGGGGTTGGTGGTGCCAAATCTGTTGGTTTTATGGCTGAAAGCAAAATAAAGTGAGAAGCAATTAAAATTGCATAAATCCATAGGATATTAGTCCTATGGATATGTGTCTTCTCATAGAGAAGACTTAATCTTAATATTAAGAAATGTAGAGGATATTGGCTTAAGTCTTCACAGGGAGTTCTGCTTCTGAATTGCCTGATTAGTACCAGAAAAATGGCTTTGTGTTAATGGGCTTCCAAGGAAAAGTCAGACTTTATGGGGTGCTTATATCTTCTCTTTGGACTCTAGACAACTTTAATTCAAATTCTATAGGATGGGGCAGTTTGGTGGCCTGCTGAATAAAGCACTAGCCCTGGATTCAGGACGACCTGAGGTCAAATCTGGCCTCAGACACTTGACACTAGCTGTGTGACCTTGGGCAAGTCACTTAACCCTCATTGCCCCACAAAAACCCCACCCCAAACCAAAAAAACAAAAACACTCCCAAATTCTATAGGAGGAGAGAATAAAATTTCAACATACAGTTAATCTAATCAGGGAGAAAGCCCTTAAGTATTGTAACTGTATAACTATGTAGGCATTTGCCAACAATCAATGTCAATTAACTTTCATTCAATAATAATGTTTACAGTTATGAAATTCTAAGAAACAAACCTATTATTCAGCAAGGTTATAGAAACAATGAGGCAGACAACAGTTTAGAATAAAAATTCCTTTGCCAAATCTTATGGAGGAGGAATATGTAATATTATAAACAACACTGCCTAACAAAATAGTGAGAACTGATAGAAGGAAAACAAATTTGCAGAAAATTTGGTGAGAGTCTAATTTAATTAAGATTATTCATAGAAAAATCGAAAGCTAATATCAGAAGACAACATATGAAAAATATTTGTCAACATTTCTGTAACTATTTTCTTCATCAGTGACAAAAGAACCATCTGCAGTTGGGCTCTAACATCATAGCCATAATATTATGCTTCATAGTGAAGAGCAAATGGCATTTAAAAATGAGAAGAGCAGCTGGACTTGAACAAATATGAACAGGGAATATGTATGTTGGAAACAAAACTATTTTCTGAGTATATTGAAGGATGAATTCTCTAAATATTTGAAAGCAAGGAAAATTCTGAACAACTGGACAAAACTAGTCATTACTACTGTGAAAGGACAGTCTGAGGGCATTGGTATTTCTGGATTGGTATGCTTACTTTCTCACCTTTACAAAATCTTTTTGAGGTAATCTACAAGCATATTTAGGATGCCTTTAACAAAAATTTGAGATGGGAATAGGCAGACTTTCACAAGTTATTTTCTACAACAGACTATATTTTTAATCACATAACTGACTGAAAGGTACAGAGAATATGGAGTTCCAATGATTTCGTTGAGTATTTTTTTGAGTTTTTTTTGTAAGGCAATCAGGGTTAAGTGTCTTGCCCGGGGTCACACAGCTACTAAGTGTTAAGTGTCTGAGGTCAGATTTGAACTCAGGTCCTCCTGACTCTAGGGTCGGCGCTCTATCCACTGCGCCACCTAGCTGCCCCTTGAGTATTTTTTAAAGCATTTGGTTCAGTAGAACAAAATGGAGCCTCACAGTTTGGCTTTTAACGTAGGATGCCCCATGAAAATCTTAAAATCATAAGAGCTCCATGAAAAGGTGAAATGGAGATATTTTTGTTCAATGATCTGATTCTTAATTTTGTTCGGTATAAAACAAGAAATGTTTCTTCATCAAGTAAACTTGCCACTATCATGGAGTATTTCCAGACTTGAGTCCAAATAAAAGAGATTTCCTATAAATGGAGAGGTCCACCAGATATTCTTATTTATAGATGTGGTAATGATTACACATGGTCCCAGAGCATGGTGCAGTCTCCTTAAATGAGATTCACAAACACTCAAGAGTTTGACCTAACAATTCGCAGAAAAAAATCATGTATAAAATATAATTCTTATGTAGACTATAATAAATAGTTGGTCGAGGAACCCAAATACATCTTAGATAGATACTGTTAATGGCCAAAGAATTAGTCTAAGAATTGAACAGGAGAGAGAACGTGGGCCACATTTTGGAAATTGTACACCATATTCAATGATCCCAAGCTTCTCATTAAAACTAAAGTCAGTCTTATTCATGCCAGCATTATTCTTCCAATACTATATAATTGTGCCATAGAATACCACAATTTCTGAAGATCCAAATTTCCAGGTCACCCAAGGGGGCAAGAGCATGATATGTGGTGGGTGTAAATATGTTATAACACATTGTCATGTTAGTTTACTTGTAAGGAGTAGCACAAAGCCTGCCAAAGAATTGTATGACTAAGAAAAGTGAGAAGTCAGTTGTGTAATAAGAGTGATGGTCCCCAGAAAATGCTAAGAACCCTAAATGAAGGCTCCCAGTACATCAGGTGAACCTTTTTATGGAGAAATTTTGGAAGGAAATGGATGAGGATATGCATATATAGTGTCTGATCTCTACCATAGGAAGGAGTAACCACATCAATGAGATCACAGAGCACAAGTAATCATACCAACTATATGTAAAAAGTCCCTTTCTACCATCTCTACCTATACTAATCCTATCCATTCTTCTAGATATAATTCAATTCAATTATATTTTCCTTTATACCTTTCTCCCTGATCCCCATCCCCATGTTGTAGGTAGAGAAAATCACTTATCTCCTCAGAATTCCCATAGTACTTCTAGTCAAGTCTTCTTATGTCATCTCTCCCCAGTTAAAGCTATAAGATCCATGAGGACCATATCTCACTCATCTTTGAATGTTTTGCGTGACTAATAAAATCCTTTACTTGTAGAAGTTGTTTAATGAGTGTCTTGTGAATGAATGAAAATGTCTTCTAATTATATTATAAAATTCATTTTTTCATGAATGTTACCTATAGATTATTAGTCTTATTTGTGGCACATAGATACTTATGTGTTTCAGTTAAAGGAAATGTCCCAATCTTGGGTCAGTGTCCTATTTTTTTTCTTAAAGATTTTCCACAATCCTATTTTACACTTTGGGCTCTAACTTAGTTAGAAACATATGGGT
Source organism: Dromiciops gliroides (assembly GCF_019393635.1). Classification (NCBI taxonomy): domain Eukaryota; kingdom Metazoa; phylum Chordata; class Mammalia; order Microbiotheria; family Microbiotheriidae; genus Dromiciops; species Dromiciops gliroides. The sequence goes on along the minus strand of NC_057862.1, from coordinate 164,129,847 downwards.
CCTGTTCACTATGACATTCCTGAATATGTCACTTGCAAAAAAAAAAAGAGGTTAACAATAATTGAAAGACAAAAATATTTCATTAAAACGTTCCCAAGGTTCAGACAATAAATTCAGCTTTCAGATTCATGATAAGACCTGAGAGAATGTATATTTTTGAATGTATAATTCTCTCATGAAAGACTGATGTTGAAAAAGAAATTTAAAATTTCCTTTAATGCACAAGTATGATATGGTTTTAATTTTTGAGAACTTTGATATTAAATTTAAAATTAAAGTCATGGTTTAACACAGAGGTATAATTTCCACTTTGCTATTTGGAGCAGAGAGAGGAACTACTAAAACATAGAGAATATCTTAATGTGTTATAAGCATAGAAGCTTTATTATCAGTGGTGTCTCTTGACTGAATTCTCCAAGATAATAATTATTACCTTACTTTAAAATGTCAAAAGATCCTTACTTTTATCAGTGCATGATTTTTGCCAATGTTAATTAAAAGCCTCCCATACCTTCCTATCCTGGGCAATTTTTTTTAGCAGGATACATCACATAAATTCTCTATAGAGGGTCCCCCCAAACATCCTAGAGATCTTCCTCTCATTGTTTTAATATATTAGAGGTACTAGTGGAGTACTAGCCATCTCTTATCTCTCATTCTTACTACATGATCTGTCTGTTTCCTTTCCCCCTCTCATATATTCTATCAGTTGCACTTTTTAATGCCATGGTTCACATGGAAACTGTTAATACTTTTTCTATGTATCTTTCCATGGACCTTTGAAAAACTTAAAATTTTGAATCTTTTAAGATTTTGGTAATTCATGATTCAAAATTATCATGAGGAGAAGAGGATATTAGTATTAAACAAATGGACTTTTGCTTCATCAAATAATTTGGAGTCATTGAAAGTATTGAGCATTTTTGCAAGCAATACCTAGCCTGATTTCTTACTGTGCTCTTCAGGACCTAGTTCATTATGCATCTTCAACATCCATCCAAGATAGTTGAAGGGACTCCTACTCAACTATATGTTATTGTCTGGCTACTGTGAATTTTTAATCTTCTCTAGTTTTCTAGTGTGAATCATTAGGCCAGTCTCTGTTGTACTTCCCTTGATTTCACTCAGTGTTTTGTGGTGTTTTGGAACTTGGTGAAATTGACAATAATGCTATCTGCAAATACATATGCTTAGAGTAACATGCCGTTGATATGGAATCCTTTAATTTGCACAGGATACTTATATAATATTATTGACAAGCACCTTAGGTAAACATATATCTTTTTGTTTTATATTTTCTTTGATGTAAATATTTAGTGGATTATTGACCAAAGTTACATTTGTATTTGTCATTGTATAAATTATGATTTAAACTATATGCATGAAGGACTCCTTGTTTGAAGGGTGCCTTCGAGTATGCCTTTTGTTCTTTCAAGTCAAATTCTTTTTGAAAAATCAACAAATAATAAACACATCAGAAATTTATGTTTTTATATCTTTCATTCCACCTTGTGGCCATAAAAATGTGAACTGATGTAGAAAATCATTTGCAAAAAGCCAGCCTATTCTCACTTCAACATTTTTTTACTGTGATAACTGAACATTTTTTTGTTTTCTTTAAAAAATAAAGCAAATACATAGTTTAGTGTTAGTTTATGCCTTCTCAGTCACCATTAATTTTGATGATCTTTTCCATTTTTGGGGGGGCTTGTGTTCACTGTGCAATATCTTAAAACTGGATTACTGAGTGATTATTTTGCATAGTTCTAAACCTGTGATTTCCTTTCTTCCCAAACTTCAATTTGCTGTTTTCTGAGATGGTATTGCTCATTATACTTTGTCCTTACCATCCTTAATGGTTTTCTAACTTTCTTATACCCTAAGTTACTTAAAATACTTAATATCACTATCTAATTTCCTCAGGTCTCTCCCATGCCCACTTTTACATTAAAGTTAGTGACTATGAATGTATATTATTACATGGTTTGCAGGATATTGTCTGGTGCTTCATATGATTTATCTTTATTTTTGTTCTATGAAATGGAAGTTACCGCATAAATTGATATTGTCTTACTGCATGTGACTACCCTATCCATTAAACTCCAGTGGTTCTCTATTAGCTGCAGGATCAAATACACAATTCTCTGTTTGAGTTTAAAGGCCTTTGTAAGGCATCCCTAATTATCTTTTGAGTTTTTATATATCTTATGTTTCTCCACAAACTCTGATCTCCTTGCTGTTCCTCTCACTCTATCTCTTGATTTCCTGGCTTTTGACCATGCTTGGAATTCTTTCTTTCCTCATCTTTACTTCCTATCTTCTTTAGGTCTTAGCTGAAGTCCCACCTTATATAGAAAACCTTTCCTGGTCCTTATTCTTACTTCCTTCTGAAATTTTCTCCAGGTCAGCCTGTATATCTTGTTTGTACACAGTTGCTTGTATGTTATTTATCTCATTAAGTTGTGAACTCCTTGAGAATAGGGACTAGATTTTTTTTCCTTTTCTATCCCAAATACAATACTTGTTGTTTGTGCATAGTAATGATATTACAAGGTAAGATAACCAGTAGTCTATGACAATATTCTTATTTTTAAATTTTTGCATTTTCTTTTTGGAGGCAATTGGGCTTCAGTAACTTGCTCAGCGTCACCCAGGTAAGTGACTGAGGCTGGATTTTAACTCGGGTCCTCCTCACTCCAGGGTTGGTGCTCTATCCACTGTGCCACCTAGCTGCTATTCTTTTTTGAAAGCTCAATGGAAACCATCTTTACTGAGTCTTTAATCCATGTCTATGAAGAAAACATGTAAGCTATCTTTTCTTTTAGCTGCAACTCCTTTATGTCTTTTAAGGCAATAGATAGAACTCTGGGCTTGGTGTCAGGAATACTCAAATTCAAATCCAGCCTCAGATACTTCCTAGCCGTGTGACATGGGGAAAGTCCCTTCACCTCTGTCTTACTCAGTTTTCTTAACTGTGAAGTGGGGATAATAATAGGGCCTACATCTCAGGGTTTTTATGAGGACTAAATGAGATAACATTTGTAAAGCACTTAGCACTGTCCCTGGCATATAGGAGAAGCTTAAGAAATATTTATTCCATTCCTCTTCCTTTTCCACTTTTATTGATAATAGTATATTTCTAACATTCTTTTTAATTGGAATATCAATGAAGACCTGGATCAGGGCCTCTAGATGTCAACTCTTTGATATCAACCACTAAATGTACCAACAGTTGAATCCACATTGGCAGGTGATCTTTTACACCCTTGATGATTCTTAGCTCCCTCTACCATCTTTCTCACTACTATGCAGTCATCACTGTGAATGAGGAAGAAAATAATACAGGCCTGGAATATAATCTTGTAGTTTTGTTTCTTGGGTCCCTGGAACCAAAAAAAAACTCACCTTGTAGGCAACCTTCTGGTGATTAGCATCTTTATATTGAGCCCAACTTGTCCTCTACCAATTGACAGAATACATCACAGGGTTTCTATTTGAAGCATTTCCAGCTGGATAAGACCTGCCAGATATAGAATATTAGTGGCATAACATTTGAGAAGGCAGAGTCACCTCCATGCCCTGACCAAGCAAACATGAAGGCTTGTAGAGAGGTTATTAAATAGGTCCTCAATTTAAGAACTCCTCCTGTACCTCATCGTGGTACCGAGGTGACCACATTCTCAAAGTCATACCATGGTTCTAGTCAGCAGTGGCATACAAACGAGTCACATTTACACCCAGATCAATTGCATATGCCTAAAATATTGGAGCAGTGTCAAATGATTAAATTATGGGTTACCATGTACTCAAGATGGTCGTTCCAAACCTCTCTCCCCAACCCCCAAATTAATATTTTTCTCAGAACTAAGCATATAAAAATGATAGGTGCATCATCCTCATTCCTTTCCTTTCTCCCCTCTCCCCAAACCAGAGGCATTCTGCAGAGTGATTTTTAAAATGTGATATTACATGAGAGATGGTTTCAGGACTACTTGAGTAGGAGGCATAGAGTAAAATAAGGTACTCAGAATAGATTCTTTGAATCTATACATTGCTATAATAACATAGAGATAGCCAAAAAACAAATAAAAGGAAATTGAATCAGAACCCATCTTCTAGGAGTAAAAATGTATTTTAATGGTGGCTAAACCTCTCGGTCCCAGGCTGGCATCACCAATCATTGACAAACACAGAAACAGAATATGAAAAATGATCTTTACCTGGGGGCACTTTCCATAATTACCCCTACACACACACACATACATATACACACACACATTCAGACTCTTAGTCTGAGTTTGCTATATCTGTATTATATTATTTTGTTTATTAACTGATTGAATTTATATGTTCCTGATAGGTAATTTAAAAAATAATTTTAGATCCATGCAAGCTCAAAAATTCATGATCCTCAAACTTCATCCCCATCATAGAATATATGTTTCTTGAGAGCAGGGCATGTTTAATATTTGTCTTTGTATCCCCAGCACCTTGCCCCATGCTGAGCCATAGTGGATGCTGGATAAATGTGTGTTGAATGATTAATTTCATTTTCAGAACATAACCCAAAAGGCCATGGGCTGACTTATTTTTTATAAAAATCTAGGTGTCACCCTGCCCCAAACACCATATGCCAAAACAAATCAAACTAATAACTTTTAAGGCAGGAGGAGGAGAATGGGGAAGAGAAGAGGGGGAAGAAATGCTTGTAGAAATACAGTAGCATTAAATTACTTGTGCTGGGGGCCAGGGAGAGCCTTACTTTATAGATTAACAATATAATAGTCTTTTACAGTATGTAGTTATGTTTTGGGGAAATCCATTTAATAAGCTATTTTATATCGGAGTTCTACTCCATTAGATTTGAAGGCTGCGACAAGTGGCTATAGAACATGGGCAGTTTGAGGAGACCACAACAATCTAAGAAAAGAGTAGTCACTGCTTATACATGCTCTAACAGAATTAATACAGTACGGCAACTGACTAATTTTATTCCTAGCAATGTGATTCCTCTACCGTAATTCATAAATTTTTACATTCCAATTGGTGCTTTAAGTTTTTTTTTTTTGATTGAGGCAATTAGGGTTAAGTGACTTGCCTAGGGTCACACAGCTAGTAAGTGTTAAGTGTCTGAGGCCAGATTTGAACTCAGGTACTCCTGACTCCAGGGCTGGTGCTCTATCCATTGCACCACCTAGCTTCCCCTGCTTTAATTTTTAACATTAGCGACTTGAAGTCTCTGTAGTGGATCTTGAAACCACAGATTCAGAGTTAGAAAAGACCTTTGAGATCATCTCTGGTTCAATCTCCTATTTTTACAGAAGAGGAAACTGAAGCTCAGATAAATTAAATGTCTTGCTGAATAACCAAGATTTGAATTGGACTCTTCTGACTTTAAATAATTTTTTCTTTCCATAGCACCATTCTTATCACTTTCTTTTATGAGTATAGCAATAATGTGTTCGAGATTGTACAACAACTATTATCCTTATTTAACAAATGGGGAAAATAAAGGCAAATGAAAACCCTGGGAGCCCTGGGATTTGAACCTATTTCTCTTGGGTACAAATTGAGTGTTGTTTTTTCACATGTTATAGTACTTATGGTGTGGTGTCATCTTTTAATCAAATATACTTCTATATCTAGTCATAAGGCAATAATCTGTGATTTTGATTTTTTTCATCTTGCTTTACTTATCTACAGCTTAACAAAGTTAAACTATAACAGCCCTCATGCACATCCAATTAAATGTTTTGTTTTTAACCAAAACATTACATTGGGTTCCAGAGGAAATTAGTCAAGTGCCTCTCTGATAGGAAAATCTCATTGGTTGCTTCATTGTAGTTTAAGTGATGTGAACAAATCCTACTAAGTGGAAGGAATCCCGTGGCTAAGTATCTTAGAGAATACTAGTTTTCAGGCACAGAAGCCAGACCACTATCAGCCATTATGAAAAGGAAATTGAGCCACATTTTTCTTCTTCCCTTGGTGCCTCTAAATCTCTCAGGATTCTAAATATTTTTCATTCAGTGTCCATGGCCCTGCAGTCTACATATTAGACTCGTACTTGATGTGAAAAAAATCTAGTTGTCACGTAAGCTTAAGTGGTTCAAAGCAATGTGGCTTATTAGTTAGGATCCCACATTGATTGGTCAGTTGGTTGCAATGTCGTTAACTAGCATTATCACCTTGTACAAGTTATTTTATTTATCTGGGCTTCAGTTTTCTTGGCTTACAGAAAGGGCATTTGTTGTTCAGTCATATCAAACTCTTTGTGACCCCATTTGGGGATTTCTTAGCAAAGATACTGGAGTGGTTTGCCATTATCTTCTCATTTAACAGATGAGGAAACCGAAGCAAATAGGGTTAAGTGACTTTCCCAGGGTCACACAGCTAGTAAGTGTTGGAGGCCTGGATTTGAACACAGGTCTTCCTGACTTTAGGCCCAGCACTCTATTCACTGTACTACCTAGCTGCTTGGAGAAGATGCATTCATACTCTAGTACTAAAATTCTGAGTCTAGTCTGAGCTGTGCTACTAATTACTAATTGAATATATGCCCTTACAACTCATCTTCAGATGGGGGTTGGACCTGATTGACTCCAATCTCCAAAGTCTTTTCCAGCTTTACAAATAGGATTTGAGTCCATAGTCATTTGTCCTGGGAAAAGTATTTATGTCTTCTTTGTGCTTGGCTGCTATGAGTGTGTATGGCATGGTCTAAATAGAGCCATTAGACCCCAAAAAGTCCAGGTTCATTTGAATACAACCTTTGGTGCATACTGGCTATTTGACCATGAGTAACTCATCTAACCGTTTATTGCTCTGGGCAATTCTCTAAGATTCTGAATTACAAAGAAAATATTGATCTGCATTTTTGTGAAAAAAAAAATTCTACCCTGGGAGTACAGGAAGAAATTACAAGTCTATTCATTTACCTCTTCTCCCCCAATCCTGCCCAAGGGTTTGGCTTCTATTTTTCATGTATTCCATATATTTACATGCATATACCTGAATATTTCCATATAAGAAAATGGAAATTTTATTGAATTGAGATGCATCTTAAATTAGTATTATGCCCCAGAAAAAGCACTAGATGCTGGTAAAATAAAATCATTGCAAAGATGTTTAGCAACAGAGAGCTAGTGAATTTCAGAAACTGAAGTAAATAAGTGACCAAAATGATTCTAGAAGTGATGAAGTATCTGAAATTCCCTACATAAACATGTTAATCATATTCTTTAGAAATATCCCTGAAAAACTATTCATTATCTTAAAAAATAAACTTGTAAAATGTTTCTCTTAGAATGCTCATTGATGACATCCCCCCACATTCCCTTTTCTGAAGGGGTCAATGTATACTCTATGTATTCCCTTCATACACAACATTTAGTCCAATTTATTTTAGCTTTGGGCTTGTTTTCTTTCTAGGGGAAGAAGCACTAATAAGAAAAAAGCAAACGACAGTTTCCTATGCTGACATTGTCAGTGTTTTTCTATTATGATGTATTAGTCCATTTACAATAGTCTATTGTTTAAAGCATTTTCTGAAAGTAAACTGAGCTAATAAAACATATCCTAGAAATATTTTGACAGTTGAAAAATTATTTCTCAAGACACAGAATAACTATGCTCTAAATCATCAGTTTATACTCATCAATCACATGCACTAATGCTCAATACACTTTTTTCTTATTATACAGTCTTATATTTCAGAATTAGTAAAAAAAAAAAACCCAAACCAAATCCCTCCCTTAATTTTAGGGCGCTTGGGTTTCATTTTTTCTAGAAGCAAATAGCTCAGATTACCATTTCATTATGTGTGGATTCAATACAGATTGATCACAGATCTCGGAAAATCAGGTCAAAGATGTCCTGTGGATGATGTGTTTTTGTGTTTGTATATCAATTCGTCTTATTTACAAAAAGGTAAGGTGGTGTGACATGGCGGATAGTCTGCCCAGAGGAGTCAAAAAGAACTGGGTTGGCTTTTGCCTCTGGCACTTCCTAGCTGTGTAAATCACAGCCCGGGCAAATCATTAAACCACTCTGAGTTTCAGGAAAATGACAGACTTCAATTTAGTTATGGATGGGGTGTGAGGGCTAGTAGAGCTAGTTCCTACAGTAATTTGACTTTATTAGCCAATGTTTACTATATTTGACCTTCAAAATTTCCTCTGATGTAGGCAGTGCAAATATAACCTTACCTTGCAGATTAGGGAACTGAGGCCCAAAGAGGTTCAATGTCTTTCCCCAAGTCATTGACCTTACAGACCAGTTTCTTGGGCTGTTTCCTAATATCCCTGCTAACTTTGGGGATATAACCCTGATCATTCTGCTTATTTTATCTGACTGGGCAAGTTTAATTAAGGACTCGTCCACTGACCCATGTAAGTCCCCTTAGTCATCTAGAAAGCTATGGAGGCAGCTAAGTGACTCAGTGGCTAGAGCACTGGCCTTGAAGTTGGAAGGAGCTGAGTTCAAATCCCACCTCAGACACTTAATAGCTTTGTGACCCTGGGCAAGTAACTTGCCTTAAACAATCCATGCAATTTTATATATATATATATACATATATATAATATATATATACATACACATATATGTTATATATACATATATAATATATACACACATATATACATATAACACACATATATACCTATATACATACATATATACATATATACATATATATACACATATATACATATATATATATTCAGTGCACACGCATATATCCAGTTAGTTGTTTTTCAGTCATGTCCTATTCTTTGTGACCCCATTTGGGGTTTACTTGGCAAAGATACTGGAATAGTTTGCCATATCCTTTCTATTTCATTTATACAGATGAGGAAACTGAGGCAAACAGGGTTAAGTGACTTGCCCAGAGTAACTCAACTATTAAGTGTCTGAGTCTTGATTTGCACTTAGGCCTTCTTGACTCAAGACCCAGTACTCTATCCATTGCACCACTTGGCTGCCTCTGTGTATATATAATATAACCTTAAAAGGTAGAGTACTCATATATAGCCTATGAATACATTTACTGATAGCCATTGTTCATTTTATAGTAGGCCTTGCAGACCAGTTTCTTGGGCTAAGTTTCCTCCTATCCTGGCTAAATTTGGGTGTATAATGCTGATAATTCTGCATATTTTACCTGACTGGCTAAGTTTAATTCAGAACTTGTCCACTGACCCATGTAAGTCCCCTCAGTCACCTAGAAAGCTATGGAGGCAGTATTAGACACTATGAGGACAGGTCCTTGTGCAGAAAGAAAATGATGTATCTAACTATAGCTTTCCTTTCACTCCCACACACATTTCTTCTTTCTTCTTTTCATCTGGTCTCCGAGGGTAAAGTATCCCTATTTATTCCTACAGCTAACCCTTCTACCATTTTCATCAGCTCTAGGATATCGTTCTAGTATTTATTAGCCTTCCCTCAGGTATCTTTGATCCTTCTCTCTTCACCAGCACCATACCTCATGCCTACAGACTGGCTTCTATCTGCCTGTAAGCATGTTCAGGTTTCCTGAATCTCTCACCAAACAATTCTTTCCAGTGCCCTTATTATCCATCTAGGTAATATCCTAAATTTCTCTCCTTCATAGACATATTTCTTGGGGGAAATTGTCTATAATGACTTTCATATCCTGACCATTTATTCTTCACTAACATTTTGACTTCTCTTCTTACCACTCTATTAAAATATTTCTCATAAAGGTCACTAACAATATCTTCTTCAGTAAATTCAGTGTTCAGTTAGGCAGCTAGGTGGTACAGCACATAGAACATTGACACCTAGAGTCAAGAAGACCTGACTTCAAAACTAGCCACAGATACTGAATAGCTGTGTGACCCAGGGCAAGTCACTTACCCTCTGTCTACCTCAGTTTTCACAACTATAAAATGGGGGTAAATAAGAACAGCACCTACTTCATAGTGTTGTTGTGAGCATCAAATGAAATAATATTTGTAAAATGCTTAGCAGAGTGCCTGATGCATAGTAAGTACTATAGAAATGTCTTCCCCCTTGCCTCTTGACACTTCTGGAGCATTAGACTGGTAAATAACACCCACTATACATACATCTTTTCTTCTATATACTCCCTAACTTGACTTTGAAGCTATCAATAAGCATTAATTATACTAAGGTTTGGGAATACAAATCCAAAAAAGAAATAATCTCTGCTCTCAGAGTTTAGAAACATCAAAGTCTCCATATTCTCTTCCTACCTCCTTAAATAATTCCATGTTTGTCTCCTTCCATAGTTGCTCATTTTCTTCCCAGTCATTTAAGGTGAATACACAAAAAGTCAGGGCATATGTGTTGTATAGTAAATAGAGTGCCAAGCCTGGAGTCGGGAAGACCTGAATTTAGTTCTGGCTTCAGGCATTTACTACCTCTATGACACTGTGCAAATCGCTTCACCCCCTTTGCCTCACCTTCTTCATTTATAAAATGAGCTAGAGAAGGAAATTGCAAAGAACTCCACCGTCTCTGCCAAGAAAACCCCTAAAAGGGATCATGATGAGTCAGACAACTGTAATTGACTCAACAACAACAAATTCACAAAGTTCTATCCTACACCCCCTTTTTCTCCATTACTCTTTCCTTTTCCTTCTCATTCATTCCAAGGTTTTAAGCACAATCTTTATGTAACTGAATCATAGATCTCTTCTTAACCCTGATCTCTCTCCCAAGCTCTAGGTATACATTTCCATATGATATCAAATCCAGCCTTGAACATTTAGTAGCTGTGTGACCCTGGGCATGTCATCTAACCTCTGTTTGCTTCAGGTTTCTTCATGCATACAGTAGATGTTATAATAGCACCTATCTCTCAGGACTGTTGTAAGAATCAAATATGATACTATTTATATAACACTTAGTATGGTACCTGACATGTAGAATGTACTGTATACAGGTTAGTTATAATTACTACTTTTATTTCTTGATCTAGAAGTATCAATAGTACTCCAAACTCAGAATGTCTAAAACTAAGTTTGTATCTTTTACCAAAAAACTATTACTTGGGGTTTCACTATCTTTTTTAGTAGTACCCTCTTAACCTCTTATGTTAGCACTCAGTTGCTAGTAATGCCTATATTTCAGGGATTCTTTTGTATTTCTTTTGCATATATTTTCTTCATATTTATGTATATGTTATTTACCTCCAATAGAATGTAAGCTTCTTGAGGGCAAGAACAGTTTGTTTCTCCTTCCTTCCTTCCTTCCTTCCTTCCTTCCTTCCTTCCTTCCTTCCTTCCTTCCTTCCTTCCTTCCTTCCTTCCTTCCTTCCTTCCTTCCTTCCTTCCTTTTGTCTTTTTATCCCCAGGTTCATAGTAGGTATTTAAAAATTGTTTGTTGAATGAACGAATGTGACTTTTAAAACTTTTGGGGGGTCCCTTTGGGCATCCTGAGGTCAGAGTTTAAAATAACATTAATTTTTTTTTGTGGGGCAATGAGGGTTAAGTGACTTTCCCAGGGTGTCACATAGCTAGTAATTGTCAAGTGTCTGAGGCTAGATTTGAACTCAGGTCCTCCTGAATCCAGGGCTGGTGCTTTATCCACTGCACCACCTAGCTGCCCTAGCTTTATAAACTTTTAGCTATGTTTGCTGCTCTTTGGGCATTTTCCTCTTCTTTCAACATTACCCTTAAGACACAGAGTTCCACTCACCAATGCAATGACACAAAAGAGTTCCAGGGAACTTGTGATGGAAGAGGATCTCCAAATCCAAGAAAAAATAAAAAAAGAACTGCGGAGTATAGATGCTGAATGAACCATACTATTTCTTTTGTTTTTGATGCTGTTGTTTTTTTCTATTTTGAGGTTTTTCATCAGTGCTCTGATTTTTTCTCTTATAACATGACTAATGCAGAAATATGTTTAATGTTATTATGTGTATGTGTATATATATGTATATGTATATGTGTGTGTGTATATATATATATATATATATATATATATATATATATATATATATATATATATATATATATAAAACCTATATCAGATTACCTGCTGTCTAGGGGAGGGGGGAGGGAGAGGAGAGAGGGAGAAAAATCTGAAATTGTAAAGCTTATATAAACAAAAGTTGAGAACTATCTTTACATGTAACAGAAAAAAATAAAATACTTTATTAATTAAAAAAAAAGACACAGAGTTCCAAATTGGAGAGTAAGCACCATGCTTTCTATAGGAACCAATATAGAACAATGCATGGGTACAATTCAATAATCAAAAATGAGAGGTTTGGGGTAGAATTTATTGTGCTACAGCTGATACATAAAAGGCAGGGTAGCAATTATTATCTCAAAGTTATGTATAAAATAGATTTAATTATAAGAGATGAACAGAGTAACTACATTTTTCTTTTTGGTGAGGCAATTGGGGTTAAGTGACTTGCCCAGGGTCACACAGCTAGTAAGTGTCTGAGGCCGAGTTTAAACTCAGGTCCTCCTGAATCCAGGGCCGGTGCTCTATTCCACTATACCATCTAGCTGCCCCGAGTAACTACATTTTGATAAAAGCTATCATAGACAATGAAACAGTATCAACACAATTTATATGTACCAAATAATATAGCATCTACATTTTTAAAAAGAAAAGGTTAAGTGAATTACAGATGGAGATAGATTGTAGTACTATAATAGTTGGGGACTTTAATATTCCCCTCTCAGACAAATTTAACCAAGAATAAATAAGAAAGAAGTTAAGGAAGCAAATAAAATTTTAGATGAACTAGATATGACAGATATCTTCAGAGACAGAATTGAATGGAAATAGAAAGGAATACACCTTTTCTCAGTGGTGTATAGAACCATTACATATACTCTCTATAGATCTTATTAATTGCTTATACATTTTCTTATCTGTGATGCATGTATTTTCTTTGATTATCATTTTATTTTCTTCATCAACTGTTTATCTCCTTAAGACCAAGGACTTAAAAATCTACAGCACTTAAAAACACAAGACATAGCAGAATGATCTAAAGATGGTAGGCATTTAATAAGTGCTATTGATTGATTCATAGGCAGTTAGGTAGTGCAATGGATAGAATGCTAAGCCGAGAGTCAGGAAGACTCATATTCCTGAGTTCAAACATTATGCCTCAGTGGGCGGCTAGATAGCACAGTGGATAAAGCACCAGCCCTGGATTCAGGAGTACCTGAGTTCAAATCTGGCCCCGGACACTTGATACTAGCTGTGTGACCCTGGGCAAGTCACTTAACCCCCATTGCCCCACACACAAAAAAAAAAACAACAACAAAACAAAAACAAACACTATGCCTCAATTTCCTCATTTGTAAAATGAGCTGGAGAAGGAAATGGAAAACTACTCTAATATCTTTGCCAAGACCCCAAAAGTGGTCAAAAAGATTCAGATACAGCTAAAAAATGACTGAGCAACATTGATTCACATATGATAGGACTGATAGGTAAAGATATCAAAAAGTCCACTTCTGTCCATTCATCTTTTTGGTAATAATATATTTAGATTAAGAAAAACATTGTCCTGTTCATTTAACTCATGGGAAGGTCGTGATTCGTTATATCCTGAAATCTTTTTGTATTTATATATAGTATATTAGTATTACTTTCCCCCTTTTACAAATGAGGAAATTAGGGCACAGAAGTGAATTGATTTAAGATTATATAGCTAAATGCTTCTTACTCTCAGTGCTTTGGGCCAAAGTGATCGTCATTTGCCCACCATCTTAAAGCAAATAGCGTAGCTTAGATGTGAACTCAAAACCTTTGATTTTAAAGTTTTTTTTTAGTGTATCTTTCTGCTTTTCAGTATTTTGAGGCAGGTGATCTATGCAGATATTTCCCTCAAATCACTGTACAAAGATGGATTCTGTCTTCTTAAAAGGCTGGCTATAGAATAGTTAATAGTGAGAAGCCTTTGCACAAAAGCAGTAGTTTGATATTATTTTTTTTAATTCACCATGATGTAGGAGTAAATTTCACCTATCCCAAGATGACCCAAATTAGCTATTTTTCAAAGATAGCAAACCTAAAATTCACTGTGTGGGGAAACATGTAATAAACAATTAACCTTGTGGCTGATTACTGACTTAGTGAACTGAAAATAGACGGTAATGTTTCTATAAATGAAGATTTAATTTGTTCTTGTCAAGAAACAAAATAACAATTTTCATATCATATTTGTTAGGGAACTTTTTCAGCTGATTTCCAGAAGTAGATTAATGAAATATATAATTCACTTTAGGGCAAAAAAAAGTTGACTTTTTCTTTTCCCAGACTTTGCCTTTTCTTGGGTGACAGGCAAGCAGCAGTAGCTAACTTATTCTTTCACTGTGTTAATTTTCACCCTCTGGCAACAGTTAATATGTATATATTTTAGAAGGGGCTGTCCAGTAAAATGGCAGTAGGAAAATGTCTGCATGAAATTATAGTCAAATCTAATGCCAAAGAGTAGATAATTTGTTTTCTTAGAAATGATTATTATAACTATAAAAATCTTCCACTGCTCCATCCCCATGGTAGTATTTATTACTCCAAAACTATAGCTCTTCCAGCTTAGAAATGATGGAGGCTTTCTTTTGACTGTTATTTCAAACTAGTGGTTTGTCTTTTAGTTGTGACAGGCTCATTTTCTACATCACTGTTACTCATTCCTGAAACTCATTATAGACTTTAATGAGTACCTACTATGTACTAGAAAGCACTGTGCTCAATTTTGAAGGATATACAAAGATGAATAATTCACTACCTCTAGCCTTTAGAAGTTCTACAATCTACTAAGAAAGAAGTTATTCTATTCTGATAACTTGGCATTGAATAGAAGTGACTCTAGGTTCTCAAAGGTTACAGCATTTGAACCAAAGCTCAGTAAATTGCTACCAATAGTTATAACTCAATTTATTACGCCCTTTAAAGTTTACAAAGCATCTTTCCAACAAGCTCTCAGAGGTAGATAGTATAAGTATTACTATTCCCCTTTTACAAATGAGAAAATTAGGGCATAGAAGTAAACTGACAATATCATATAGCTAAGTGATGAAATGGAATTAAGTTGCAAAGGCATTGAGTCCTGTGAAAATTGATATAGGAAGGATTTCTTTTCTCATCAGTCACTCTAGAGATCCTGAGCACTGCCAGGATAGGTTGAATCTTATTGAATAAATAGATGTAAATTTCCTCAAGACAAAGGATATTTAATGAGCATATGGTGTTTTGGGGAAATTTCTAACGTTAATTACATGTAGATCTATCAAATTATTTTTATCAGTTGAGAATATAAATTTTAGCAATAACTCCCAAAATATAAGCATACAAACACTCTGCAAATAGGACAAATTTGTATTACAAATATGCCCTCTTTCTGTGGCTCTGTTGGGCTCCAAATCCCAAATATGATGCCTTAAGGAGATAAAGAGAAGAGAGAGAGATTACAATATGGAGGACAGAAATAGAAAAATAAAAGAAAACATATGACAATTCGACCAATGATCTGAGAAATGGTGAGAGAGAGAGATTTGGGTTACATAGAAGGAGTAACATACTGTAGGTGATCTGGCAAAGAGCCTGATTCAGAAGCAGAGCAGAAATCCTATTTCCATTTTCTCTATAACCTCATAGCTACTGAGTTAGTAGGATCATATGTTTAAAACAATAACAAAAAAAAGTACCTTCCTAGTTGCTAAGGTATCCAGTCCCTCCTGTTCAGCTACCCCTGAGGATTGGAGGCAAAATTGGATCTTCTGTCTTCTGTCTTCTATCTGATGTGACTCTGCAAGAGGGCCTGAGGGGAAGTGGAGTCACCCATTTCTGAAGAACAAGTCAGCTAAGAGTTAAAGAAGTCCAACTATGTTGAGGACAGAAAACCAACTCAGTTTAGTCACATGACCTTAACTGATGCCTATTCAGGCTAAATCTGGGGGCAAAGTGAGGAATATTTATATCTACACATACACATACTAGAAGATAATTATTTGTCAATCAAGGGCAATGTTGTCAAGTATAGCTAAGCATATATGCTCTTTTTTTGTTTTGTTTTGTTTTGTTTTTGTTTTGCAGGGCAATGAGGGTTAAGTGACTTGCCCAAGGTCACAAAGTTAGTAAAGGGCTGGTGCTTTATTCTCTGCGCCACCTAGCTTCACCATATAGGTTCTTTTTTTCTGTTTGTTTTGGGTGAGGCAATTGGGGTTAAGTGAGTTACTCAGGGTCACACAGCTAGTAAATGTCAAATGTCTGAGGTCAAATTTGAGCTCAGATCCTCCTGATTCCAGGGCCAGTGCTCTTTCTACTGCACCACCTAGCTGCGCCCCCATTTAGGCTCTTAATAGCAAAGTAATAGACTGCATTTTTTCCTCTGGGTTTGAGGACCAGCTTCATTAAGAGATACACAATACATCAAAAATTGTCTATTAGATTGTAACTATTTTAGACAATGTCAAATCAAAAAGACTGTTAAGTGGTAAGAAAAAGGTTGTAACCTTCATTGGTGGAAGGAATACTAACACAAAGGCACAAATATTTTGTAATGTTTGAAGAAAGAAAGATGAGACAAAAACACAGCTAAGTAGAATGTGAGGAATACCATAAGAGGTTTACAAAAAACTGCCTTGACTGTATGAAGATTCATAGGACTGAGAGACAATGTGAGGTTGAGGTTCTCAGGAAAGGCATCATGAAGGAAGGAAGTATCATTCAGTCTTAAAGGTTAAAGGATCAGTAGATCAAGCTGCTGTAGAGGCAGAGGGAATAGAATGAGAAGAGGAAAGTTAGAGTGAATAGTCCAGTTTTGCAGAGTGAAAGGTGAGTTTTGTGAAGATAGTGGAAGATGAGGGTGGAAAAGTATATGCTTAAATGAGGAGTCTAGATTAGGTGCTTGGCTTAAAGGAATTATTTCTCTACACTTTTCTTGGGAAATGAATGTTCTCTGGATACAAAGTGGAGAATTGCTCTTAATGATGCAAATGTTCAACCTATCTTTTCATATTTTCTTTTTAGTTTTATTTCTTAAAAAGTCCTATGATTATTATAATTAAAGAAACATTTTAATAGTACTTTCAAAAATCTCACAGGGAAATGAATGTCCTAAGTAGTCAACTAAGTAAAAGACATCAGAAAATTTTTAGAGTTTATAAAGGTGAGGATGTCTGCTACTTTTTCTCTTTCTAGTTCTTTTTTTTGGAGCTTTTATTTTATTTATCATTTCACTTCTTCATTTCTTCTGGGCATTCATGTGTGAAAAATAAATTTTTCTCTCGTAATCTGTGTTTACATTTGTTATGGAGATAGATGTGATAATTTTTAATACTGATTGGTATTTTCATTGACTACTCACTCATGTGTCCAGTTTTTGTCCCAGGATTGAGACTTTGTGCCATGGCTAAATTCTGCCCTCCCCATCATTCTTTGAGCTGAGGAGGTTGGCTTACTATTAACCTGGGGCCCCTGGAATCTTGTGCTGTTCCCCACCTTCTAGCTTGGTCACCCTGGTTCTTTGAAGTTCAGAAAGTGAGATCTTGTTTTTTTCTTGTTTTGTTTTTGTTTTTTGGTGGGGGAAATGAGGGTTAAGTGACATTCCCAGGGTCAGACAGCTAGTAAGTGTCGAATGTCTGAGGCCGGATTTGAATTCAGGTCTTCCTGAATCCAGGGCTAGTGCTTTATCCACTGTGTCACCTTGCTGTCCCAGAAACTGAGATCTTAAGGGCTTTCTCTTATATCTGTAGTATGGCAGTGCTCTTTGGTCTGAGCTGTCCTTGCACCACATTGTTCGAGAGCACATTGAACTGCTTAGTGATGCTCCATGGCTTTCCAAGGTCTCCATGCTGAAGCTTTCACTCTCACAGGCAATACGTGTCTCGTTTCTGGTAGTTCTGGTGATTTTTTTTTGCTTGAGGAGTCCCCTTTCCCATTGACCATGTGCTTCTCAATGACTTTTCTGCAGTTCGTGGGTGAGAGATGTTAATTAGGGTAGTTGCTCATTGAATTTCTTGATTTTAACTTGATCTAATATAAATTTCAGGATAAGATGATTCCTGTGGAGACAATCATCTTGGCTAGAAGTATCTCTTCTTCCTCTGCTTTCTTTTCTCTCCTCCCTTTTACTTTGTTTATTTGCAATACTCTTTTGAAACATTTAGTAACTACAAACTCTTGCATTTTGTAAGGAAGTAGCATATCTTTTTTATTTTTTTATTTTTTATTTTTTTGGTGGGGCAATGGGGGTTAAGTGACTTGCCCAGGGTCACACAGCTAGTAATTGTCAAGTGTCTGAGGCGGGATTTGAAGTCAGGTACTCCTGAATCCAGGGCCGGTGCTTATCCACTGCGCCACCTAGCCGCCCCGGAAGTAGCATATCTTAATTTGACTTATGTGAATTGTTTAAAATTACTCATATTTGGGGTTTAGAAGTTCAACTGTTGTTTAAAGACTACCCTAAAATACATATGCCTCTTAGCTATTTTCTTTTTAAAGTTTTGAAAAAAAACTTTTTTGCTCATTTTTATATCAGCTTCATTTCTGAATACATCCCTTCCCCATTCTACTCAGTGAGCCATCCTTTGTTTATTTAATTAAATGTTATTCTTTTCAATTAACTAAAATTAATTTTCTCTATCTCTCCCTATCATTAGAGAAAAAAAACAAGAAAAACAACCCCCTTGTAACAAATATGCAGAATAGAGCCAAACAAATCCTCAGGTTGGTCATGTCTGACAAATACATGTATCAGTTTGCATACTGAGTCCAACACCATTTTTTGTCAAGAGCTGGGTAGCATGCTTCATTTTTTCCCTCTGTAATCATGGATGGTCATTGAATTATCCAGTTGTTTATTTTAACAGATGTATTATTATATATCATATATTACATTATGTTATGTTATATTTATTATTATTATTATATAAATTGTTCTCTATTCTCTCTTGCTTCAATTAAACAAGTCTTCCCAGGTTTCATTGAATCATCCTTTCATCATTTCTAATGATATAGTAATATTACATCATATGTATATACCATAATTTATTGTTATTTCCCCCAGCAGATGGGTATGCTTTTAGTTTCCAGTTCTTTGATACTACAAAAAGAGCTATTATAAATATTTTTGTAAATATAGGTCCTATTCCATTTTCTCTGAATACCTTGGAATATAGGCTAGTAACGGTATTGCTTGATTAAAGATATTAATAATATAATGATACTTTTGGACACATTATTAAGTGGGTGAACCATCCCCTGTTGTGAGGGAAAAGAGAGAAAGAGAGAGGAAAGAAAGCAGTACAAGAAAGGGAGTAGAGAAAGGAGGAGGAAGAATAAAGAAGTTCAACATGGCTAAGCAAAGCATTAGTGGAATCTGATAGTATGTGTGTACAGTGTTCCACAGCTTCTCTTTTCCCACCTGTGAAGGAAAGGAAGGGAGATAATTTTTGACACTTTCTCTCCAGTGCCAAACAATCATAATGAAACAACATTTTGATTTTGTTGTTCTTTCCATTTACATTATAGAAATAATTATATATCACTTTGCTAATTCTGTGTATTCCATTTTGCATCAATCCATATCATCCCATGTTATTTTGAATAGTCCATTATATTCATAAATTCCAGTTTGCTTTTTCCATTTCTCAATCAGTGGAAATCTATGTTTCTTATTATTTCCAACCACAAAAATGATGCTATGAATAGTTTGTCATTTTTAAAAATCTTCTCGGAGGTACATTCCTAGCAATGGTATCTCTGGGTCAAAGGGTTTGGAGATTTTAAATACTTTTTTAAAAAACACAATTAGTTTGGGAGACAAGATAACGGATTAAGAAGTAAATTGCTGTAATTTTCCCATATTCACCTCCAAACAGCCATAAAATAGTGCCCCAAAACAAATCCTGGAAGAGCAGAACCATCAAAAAACAAACAAACAAAACTGAGTGAAACAATCTTTGAGCACAAGAAACTTGGAAGGTCAGCAGGAAAGGTCTGTCTCAATTGTGTAAAAGTGAAGCAAGCCCAACTTCAGCAAACCACGGGTAGATCCTGAGGCTCAGTGCAGTGGAGCAGGTAAAATCCAGCACTTTACTTCCCATGTGCTTCAGCATATCCAGCAACACCCACAGACCACTGGTCCTCCTAACTAATTTCTTAAAACCATTGTCTAGGAAAGCAAGGACTGTGAAGATACAGTCTGTCCACCATTTCTGCAGAAAACCCAGTAAAGAAGGTTCTTCCCACCAAAGTCCTTGGCACCATCAAATGTCAACATCAAAAAATGACTTAGCTTTATCAGTGGAAATGGCACTCAGATGGCCAAGGCGCCTTTATACCTGACCAGCAACTCAAGGCTTTTATGCATGTTCTCTCTCCTATTAGAATGTGAGTTCCTTGCAACCAAGGACTTATCTCTGCTTTCCCTTGGTAAATCTATCACTTAACATAATGTTTGATACACAGTAGTCCCTTAATTATTGCTTTTTCATTCATTTATTTGTTCATTTTTTACTGTCTTTGGAGTTACTTTCCTAGTAATTTGAAGTAATCTTTCATTAACTTGTTGATTATTTTTCTTATTTTGAGAACTCTTGGTTCATATCTTTTGACCACTTTTCTATTGAGGAGTGGTTTTAGGTTCTAATACAGGATATACCAAAAATCTTACTGTAGGTTTAAGCAATTAAAACTTTAAAAGCTTTTAAGCAATTAAAGCTTAAAACTGCACCAAGTGGGGGCAGCTAGGTGGCGCAGTGGATAGAGCACCGGCCCTGGAGTCAGGAGGACCTGAGTTCAAATCCGGTCTCAGACACTTAACACTTACTAGCTGTGTGACCCTGGGTAAGTCACTTAACCCCAATTGCCTCAGTAAAACAAAAACAAAAACAAAAAAAAACTGCACCAAGTGGGGCAGCTAGGTGGCGCAGTGGATAGAGCACTGGCCCTGGATTCAAAAGGACCTGAATTCAAATCTGGCCTCAGACACTTGACACTTACTAGCTGTGTGACCCTGGGCAAGTCACTTAACCCTCATTGCCCCACCAAAACAAACAAACAAACAAACAAAAAACACCACCACAAAACTGCACCAAGACTTTTGGGACTCTATGTATTTATGTTGGTTGTTTCTATATCTTGGATATCAACCCCATATCTGATGATTTTTCCCTAATCAATAACTATCTTTATAATCTTAGTTGCACCAATTTTGTTCATGCAAAAGCTTTCCAACTTCAAATAGTCAAAATTATCAGTTTGACTTTTGTGATTGTCTTCACAGGATATTTAGCTCAGAACTCTTTCCTTAATTGTAACTGTAAAAGATACATGATTGATTTCCTTTATCACATTTTTTTTATGGTGTGACTTTTCATTCCTGTGGCTTACACTTATTGTGGTTTACATGATATATATGATGTAAGAGGTTGGTTGAAAGCTAATTCCTGCCAAACTGGCTTTTCAGTTTTCCCACAGTTTTTCTCAAAGTGGAAATTATTCCCCTAATCATTTATGGTCTGTGGCTTATTGAACACTGAGTGTCAGCAAATGTTTAAATATCTCTTATGCAGCAAACTAAGTTTTGTTGGATAGATAATTCTGCTTTTGTGGCCCATGCTTTTTAATTATGCAATATTCCTATCTTCATGATAAAACCTTGTCTTTCTTGAGGAATGATCATAATTCACATTCTTGCAACACTATGTCTTTCAGTATTCAATTTTTCCTTTTTATAATGTTGAAATTTACAATGTACTGAGGGGATTTGACCCTGCAGAATCAATCCATGTCCATTTTCAATTGTTTTTGTTAATTTGGTGTTGTTTTTCTGATTTACCGGAATATACTGTTCAGATTCTTCTGATTTCTGACATTGTCAGAATATCGTTAACCCTGGGGTGACCATGAGGGCAGCTAGGTGACTCAGTACACAGAGCGCTAGGCCTGAAGTTAGGAAGATTGAAGTTCAAATATGGCCTCAGACACTCACTGGTTGTGAAATTCTTAACAGCTGGCTTAATCTATGTTTGCCTAATCCTTTGGGAGAAGGGAATGCAAAACCTCTCCAGTATCTTTGCCAAGCAAACCCTATATGTGGTCATGAAGAATTAGACACAACTGAAAAATGACTGAACAATAACAACCACCAGCACCACCATCAAATCGACATGACTACATCTTGATCTATCTTTAAGGTCTATTGCTGGAATCATCATGTTTTCAAATTCTTTTGACAATTCAGTGCTTTTCTTAGGTTTTCTTTCAAGTTGGTTAGAATTGTCTACAATCGGTTTGACTCTATAGCAAAATACTTCTTAGAGATCAATTAACTTTGTTTCCTCCAGATATTTCCCAAACATTATTTTTTGTCCTGGCTTCAGTTCCTTCTATCATTAAACTTTTTTATAATTTCTACTTTTATGTGGCCTTGTGGTTTTTTTTATTAGTGTTATTTTTCACTCAATCTTAAAATGTGACCTTTATCTAGTTGAAAATGTTTCTTGTGGTGTCCTGTTATGTTTCTTCCGATTTGTATTTCTCTTGCTCTCAGTTTCAGTTCTTCTGTGGTATTTTAAAGAATTTTTATTGATGTGTTTTTTTATATATCACCGTCATTTCCAAACATTTCTCTCCACAATTCTGCAGACCATTTCTTATAACAAAGAGAAAAAGAGAGCAAGAGAGGAAGAAAAGGCAGCTCAATAAGATTAAACAATATATCAAATGAGTAATACAGTATTTGTAACTTTCCATATATATAATCCCTCATCTCTGCAAAGGAGAGGCACATTTTCTCTTCTCTTCTCTTCTCTTCTCTTCTCTTCTCTTCTCTTCTCTTCTCTTCTCTTCTCTTCTCTTCTCTTCTCTTCTCTTCTCTTCTCTTCTCTTCTCTTCTCTTCTCTTCTCTTCTCTTCTCTTCTCTTCTCTTCTCTTCTCTTCTCTTCTCTTCTCTTCTCTTCTCTTCTCTTCTCTTCTCTTCTCTCCTCTTCTCTCCTCTCCTCTCCTCTCCTCTCCTCTCCTCTCCTCTCCTCTCCTCTCCTCTCCTCTCCTCTCCTCTCCTCTCCTCTCCTCTCCTCTCCTCTCCTCTCCTCTCCTCTCCTCTCCTCTCCTCTCCTCTCCTCTCCTCTCCTCTCCTCTCCTCTCCTCTCCTCTCCTCTCCTCTCCTCTCCTCTCCTCTCCTCTCCTCTCCTCTCCTCTTCCTCCCTCCCTCTTGACAAACTTGCTCATTTCATAGCATTCAGTTTCCTTTTTGTTCTTTCTGTTTATATTGTTGATTGTGTATATAGTTTTTCTGCTTCTGTGTACATCACTCCTCATGAGTTCATACAAGTCCTCCTATTCTCTGAAATTTTCACATGTATTGTGTCTTTTGGTGCTAAACTATTCTATTACATTCATGTATTATAGTTTGCTTTATTGTTCAGTAGTGCTCTACTCTTTATGACCATGTAATTCATACTGTACTTTAGTTTTTTTTGGAAATGATATTGGAGTAATTTATCATTTCTTTATCCAGTGGAGTAAGGCAAATGGAGGTTAAGTGACTTGCTCAAGGTCACACAAGTAGTGTGTCTGAGACCAGATTTGAACTCAAGTTTTCCTTACTCCAGGCCTAGTCCTCTATCCCCTTGGTCATCTGGCTGCCTCCTACAGTTTGTTTTACCATTCCCTATTTAATGGACATCTACTTTGTTTTTCTTCTGTGGTATTAAAAAATCATCACCCTTTATTTGACTTAGTTTTTAATTTTTTCTTTGTTTTCTGTTTTTAAGTCATTGTCCTACCCATTTGTGTTTTTGTCTTTGTCTTTGTATTGGAGAATACAGTAATCTGGCTCCCTTCAGTAATTATTGCACCTTGTCATTTTGACTGGTGTCAACTCTGGTAACAAATGACCAAAGAGTCACAGATCTTTTACAACCACCATTAACTCCAAAAATACTGAAGAACTCACACAGGTTAAAAGCAAAACATTTTCTTTATTCCACTGTGGGAGAGAAATTAGATGCATGTTGGGGCCTCCACTAATAGGAGAACCAAGTTAGTGGGGCTAAACCTTGATTTATATAATTGTGACTAGACAAAGAATCAAAGAATGTAGCAACAGTAGTAAGGCATAACAGCAACAGTGAGGCAAGGTTGTCTAGTAATAAAAAGTCCATTCATAGCAGGGCTTCATATCTAGACCTGTTGCTGCTTACCTGGGCTCAGGAACCATCATTTCTGTGATTTGGTTGTAATAAAATTCATCCAGAAGGTGAACGCAAAGGATTGTTGTTATGCCAAGCTCAGGGCACAACTTGCTTGCTGGGCCATAGCTCTGTAAAACAGGGTATCTCCTAATAGTAAAAAGAGGAGTAAAAAGATTGGGATGGTCTTGGATCCTAACACTGGAAAAGCCCTATTACAACATTTTAGATATCACAGGGATGTAGATGACCTTTTTAAAAAATTAGAACAGTATCCCTGTTGATAATATTTCTCTTTTCCCTCCCTACCTCAAATTCTCTAAAATAGGTTTCCTTTTATTATGTCTCTGACAGACTCACTTTTCCATTGTTATTGGGTATCTCCAAATATAATATTGTAGGTATTTTAAATTCTTCTTTTGCCTTTGCCCCATCTGCCTTACCAAATCCTTTTGATTCTATTTTCTTAGTTCACTTTGGTTTAATAATTCAATTCAACTTGTGTTTACTGAGGGCCTACTCTCTGCTGGGTCAATGCTAACTCTCTTTGACCTTCTTTATTATTTTCCATGTCCCAATTGAAGTGCCAAATATTTAGTAAAACTTTCCCAAGCATCTGGCACCGAATGCTTTATATAAATCATATGAAATTATATCCTTTAGAAAGCATCTTTCAGTACATTCATCTCCCTTTTCAGGTCTTTTAGGTTTTATTAAAGACTAACCTTCCTCACCATATTCAATCACTACAATGCTTGATTCCAATTTATGCAGGACCCTCATAATTTCCCTATAAATCAGCTTAAATACTCATTTAAGTAAAACAAGTTCAGTTGAATACTGGAACTGTTTTTTGGTTTTTTGTGTTTTTTTGTAATAACATTTGAATTATCCGGAGCTTAATCCTTCCATGATAAACTAGCCTTGGCTGCTAACCATTCCTGAAGAACATTAGTATATTAAATTGTTTTATTTGATCAGGAAAGGGATAGTGGTTAATGGAGAAGAAACCATGAATCTCAATTCTAAAGGAATCTTCAATGATTCCTGATTCTAAAGAAATGCATTAGTAGATTCTATGAGTCATAACAAATCTCCAGGCCTAGGTGGTAAAGCATGCACAGGCGTGACCCAGAGTGTGGTAGTGGCAAGAGTAATAAAACCACAGAGAGCAAGACACTGGCAGTATATGGGCCTGTCTAGACTAACCAATAAATTACGCTAGAGATAGTGGTGAGGCTTGTAAGCAGAAGTAATAAAAGGATGGGAACCTTATGATGACAGTAAAATAAAAGACAACACACAGTAAGTTGAAGGAGTCAACTCTCCATGTATTTGGACCATTGTGATCTGGGAAATGATGAAGCAAAATTATAAGCAAAGGACTCTCTCTCCCTCTCCCCCTCCCCTTCCTCTTCCCCTCTCCTCCATCCCCCTCTCTCCTTCCTTCCTGTCATGAATGAAAGAAGTCTAAAAGGTTGTGGCCTCCATTAAATTTATAAATCCCAATACCACGGAAATATGCAATGTGGGGAAAATACAACATCCTAATAGAAAATTATACCCAAGGTGTATCCCTGGATGGCAGCACCAACTTTTGTTCTAAATAAAAGTTATTGAAGGAACTATACCTCACAGGGTCCTAAAGTCCCTTTAGAGTAGATTGTGTCCTTCTCAGCAGTCATATTTTGAAGATTAATGATGATGATAGGCTCAAAAATAAAGGGAATGGGGGCAGCTAGGTGGTGTAGTGGATTGGCTCTGGATTCAGGAGGACCTGAGTTTAAATGTGGCCTCAGACACTTGACACGTACTAGCTGAGTGACCCCGTGCAAGTCACTTAATCCTCATTGCCCGCAAAAATTAATTAATTAATTAAAAATAAATAAAGGGAATGGATGTGCAGAAAAGCATAGAATAAGGTCATTTGCTTATGCTTATAATCACACACACACACATACACACATACACACATACACACACCATGTTTCTGGCATAGTTGGGAAATGAGAGTTTCCATATAAGTATCCTTCTTAATAATCTGGTGTCATCATTATGAATATCATATATTATACAATGTTGTAGCCCAGAGATGAGTTCTGAGACCATGGAAGTATATGCATTCTTTATCTTTACATTAGGTGGTTCTATATTTAAATAAAGATAGAGAGGTACAGAGATACAGGGATACAGAGCTAAAGAGATAGATAGATATTTGTGTGTGTGTGTGTGTGTGTGTGTGTGTGTGTGTGTGTGTGTGTGTGTGTGTGTACTGTTCATCTTTTACAATTTTGAGGGATTTTTCCCCCTCAATAACATTGTCTTCTATTACTTTTTTCTGCTATACATTCATTGCTCATGCTTTAAGCATAATCCCTACCCACCCATTTTATTTTTTTGCATCCAATAATCTTTGGACTGAATGGGAAACCAGATAACCAAGCTTGTTAGAATTGTGACAAAAATAAGAGTAAGGATAAACTTCCTTTGAATACCAAAAAGCACTCTCCCATGAGTAAATGAATGGACTTTGTGATATCTATTTTCACTACCTCAGTGGTGTTTTTTTCTTATTTCTTGTTTCTTAGCCTTGTTCTGAATGGTTGAAGCTCCTAGAAAAGAGACTTTTTGATTAGTTAATAACAAAGTCTATAGTTTAATTCTTTTATTTTTCTTAATGCCCTTCAGAGATTATGGAACTCCAAGGAACAATAATCCCTTCTCCCTGTTTCATGATGTATGTATTTTGTCTAACAGTTCTGAGTCTCAGAATATAAGCTCCTTACAAGGAGGGATTGTTTCATTCTTTGTCTTTGTATCCCCAGACCCTAGAACAGGCCTATCACATTAATAAATGCTTGTGGATTGATTGTTTGGGTAGGCTATATCTATATTGTCTGTCCCACAGTAACCTGTATATTCAAGAAGTCTGTACTTGGTACTCTGGTTCTAATATTTTGGTTAAAATTTTAAATCATATCTTAAAATATTAAGTTTTATTTTGTTGGGTTTTTTTGGTTGCAAACATTTTTTTTTAGTCAGACAATTGGGGTTAAGTGACTTGCCCAGGGTCACACAGCTAGTAAGTGTTAAGTGTCTGAGGCCAGATTTGAACTCAGGTACTCTTGACTCCAGGGCCGGTGCTCTATGCACTGCACCACCTAACTGCCCCCTGCAAACATTTTTTAAAAAGTAAAGATAAATATTTACTAGGACTTATAAATAGATGAACTTTTGGAGTTGGTGAGAACAACCCTAGTATGTCATAAATTTGTAAGGCTATGACCATATGAATGTTTGGTTTTATGGGAGACTACCATTAACTTCATTCTTGAAAACTGGTGTGTCTTTAATGCCTCTAGCATTTGAAGACAGTGGGGTATAGAAAAGATCATAGAAGTGATAGTCATGAGACCTTAGTCTGAATCCTCATTCTGTTACCTGTTTGCCTTGGGCAAGTAACTCTTCTTCTCTGGGCCCCAGTTTCCTTATCTAAAAAAATGAAATAATTGGAATAGGTAATCTCTAATTTCCTTACCACATTTAGATGCTATTTATTCAATATCTGCACAAACTTGGTAACTCAGATTAAAGATAACAGAACAATATCTGGGCTAGATATCCAAGCTTAGCTGAGGAAGTGAAAAAAGGCATTATTGAACTGTATTTTTCTCAATAGTGCATAGATATGGATGGCTTATACTTAGGAATAGCCCTTGGACTATAAGGCACCAAACATATGAGCCTCTCAGTAGAAGTCTGGTTGGATCTTTATGATAACAAAAGGCTTTCCTCAGAAGGCTACTGAATTTGCTACTTGTGTTATCGAGAAGGGCCTGATGTTTCTGTTATATAGCTTCTAGAAGTGTCAGCTTCTATGCAAGTTCTTTGACAATAGACAAAAGCAGCTACCATATAGTAGCAGTTTATGGAGATAATATTGTTGAGGTCATAGTCTGCCATGCATTTATGCATAGCTAAAATCTTTTATGGTACTTTGTAAATTGCATGCCTATTAATTCAATTACTTGGGTACCACTTTCCATGTTGGTAATTTTTGATAAAAAAATACACACATATTTTTCCAATTTGTTGTCTTTTAATTTGGCTCTAATATTTATTATATTATTGCATTTTTAATTTCTATTTCATCCTTTCTTTAGACTCCCCATTACTTTTCTAAGGTTCCTCAGATTTTCTTCCAGGAATTCTTGTGAATTTTTTTTTAATTAAAAAATTAAAAAATTAAAAAAAATTAAAAAAAAGATTCCAATATTCTTGTTTCCTTTGTAATCCTATGTATTATAAATAATGCATTCAAAAACACTATTTTGAGAAGTGGTCCAGAAGTTTCACCAGATTGACAAAGGGGTCCATGACACACTAAAAGGTTAAAGAACCTATATGTTATTGTTTCCTGTTTATTTCACTACTTTTTTTTCTTTCTTTTATTAGGTCTTCTGAAAGCTACTGGAGTTTATATGGCTATTTCATATTCCCCTGAGGTCTTAGTCCTTCCTTCCTTCCTTCCTTCCTTCCTTCCTTCCTTCCTTCCTTCCTTCCTTCCTTCCTTCCTTCCTTCCTTCCTTCCTTCCTTCCTTCCTTCCTCTCTTCCTCTCTCTCTTTATCTCTCTCTCTCTCTCCCCCTTCTCTCCTTTCTTCTCTTTCTTTTCTTTCTTTCCCTCTTTCCATATGGGGAACCATCTCCTTACCTGACAGCACTCTGCCCAAAGGAATACAAATTCCTCTGCAGAAATATCACAGGATTTCTCAGGGTTTACCTGTAAGATGCCTTCTAAGGACCACTCCTTAAACCCAATTAACTCTGGCCCTCAATTATTGGCAACATTAGGTGCCAGCCCAGGCCTCATTTTGCCATTGTTTAGCCTCTTGGTGGCTCAGGGTGTGCCATTAAATAGCAATTTATATCTCTTTAGGTCAGATCAGAAACCTTGAACATCTTCTCCCCTACTGCCCCCCCACCTTATCTTTTTTTAAAAACTAGTTAAAAGAGGTCTTTCTTTGCCTCCTTTCTTACCTAACCATAATCACTTAATGGACTTGTCTCAGACAAACTGAGACCCATGACAAGCCTTAGCTTTAAAGGCCAAGGTCTCCCACTGCATCTGGGTCATCTCCAGTTGTCCTGATGTATATCTTGCCACTGGACCTAAATGGCTCTGGAGGAGAGAGTGAGGCTGGTGACTTTTCACAGTCTTCCCTCAAATCCAATTCATTGCAAGTCATCACATCCATCATGGTCCTCTTCAAGAACAAAGGACAAACAACAGCAAGGGTTCTAGTTGCATTTGTTAAGGAAGTATTCTTTTCTTGAACTTTATTTTGGGGTTCTCAACTTATATTCTTACATTATATCAGAATTTTTCCATTTGGTCATTTCTCCAGTTTCTTTGATGGATTCCCCACCCACCACAGGGAGATTCCAACTATAAGGAGTAGAGAACTGTGGCTGAATATTTTCTTAATGGATTCTCTGATAGGGAATGGTGTAGGAGTGTAGGAGCTGGTGTAGGAGCTTAGTAACTGAAAATAACTGGTGTAGGAGCTTAGTAACTGAAAATAACTCTGGTTATCATTTTTTAAAAAAATTTAAAAAAAAACTTTCTTTTACTCATTTGGTTCTGAAGACACTGTCACATAGAGCTTGACTAAATGGGCCAACAGTTGGGGTTGAAGGTGGTAATTCCTACAACAGACTCTAAAACTGGAGTAGGCCAGTGTTTAGAGCATGAAACCTGTACCTTATAGATGAGGTGAACATAAAGGTCTTTAGAGATTGTTCTCTTTCCTTCTCTTCAAAGCTATTTTTTAAGCTTTTGTTGGTTTAGGAGCTGCTGCTCTAAGGAACCCACTGTGTCACACAACTGTAGAAGTCAAATATGGAGAATGAGCAGAATGTGGCACCAATAATAGACTCTTAAGTGGAGGCAGGAGCAGATGCAAGTGTAGGATCCTGGATCCATTAACACAGTTCATTATGTTTGTTTGTTTTGATTTTCTATGGTATTATTTTGCAGAAATTAATTTCTTTTTATTCTTTTTATTTATTTATTTTTATTAAGTAATTAATTCTTTTATTTTTTTTTTATGATCTCAGCCCTTTTATTTATTTATTTATTTTTTGAGAGACATTATGGTAGGGTAGAATCATTAGATTCAGATTGATCCCAAGCCTGGATTCAAATTCTGTCGCCTATTTTGTAAAGTTTTATTGGCATGTTTTATTTTAAAATTACAAACATTTTCATATTATCCCCACTCAGTGAAAGGTCTCTTGTGACAAAGTAAAAGAATTAAGCTAAATCAACAATACAGTGACCTTATCTAAAAGTGCATGAAATTTTCCATACCAATATTCTATAGCACCCCACCTTTCTATTTTAATTTTGTTTTAATGAACAGAAATTTATTTTCTCTCCCTCCTACCCTATTAAAAAAAGGAGAAAAAATTCCTTGTAATAAATATGTATACTTAAGTAAAACAGATTTCCTCATTGGCTATGCACACACCTACAGATGTGCTTACATCTATGTACATATATGTATAATACCATTCTTTAGCCTCTTCGTGGCTCAGAGTGGGCCTAAACTGCAATTTATATCTCTTTAGGTCAGATCGGAAACCCTGAGGGTCTTCTCCATCACTGCCCCACCTTTTTCAGGTTGTGCATGTGTTTTTCACCCACAATAAAAGAGCTACTATCAATAATTTTGTACACAAAGGAATTTGTCTTCTTCCTTTGTTCTCTTTTGGGTGTAGACCTAATAGTGGTTTAGCTGGGTCAAATGGCATGTACTGTTCAAATACTTTTTGCATTTTCTAGAATGGTTGTACCCATTCACAAGTCCACCAAGAACGAATCCTTGTTTTGGTCATTTTTGCCAATCCAATGTGTAATATGGAATCTCAAAATTCCTTTTGTTTGCATTTCTCTAATTTGTAGCATCTTAGAACATTCCTAGGTGTTTTCATTCAGCATGTAACTGGTGGAGTCTTTCATTTTCACATTGTCCCCTTGTTCCCCTTGTTCTGTCTGGGAAATATCTTTAATTATTTCTTGAAATACGATATCTAAGTTTTTTATTCTTTTTTGTCATGGATTTTAGGCAACCCTGTGATTCTTAAAATAACTCTCTGTCAGTCAGTTGTTTTTCATATCAGATGGCTTACATTTTTCTCCGTTTTCTCAATCTTTTGACTTTAAGAATTGCTGTTTCTTGAAGTCATTACTTTATATTTTATCCATTCTAATTTTTAGGATGTTTGTTACTAAGACAAGGTTTTCTACCTTTTCTGTTAAGCTTTTATTAGTTGTTTTTCAGTTATTATCTTCTTCTTTGTGCCTTGATCACCCTTCACATCATAACAGTCTTTTATTTTGTCATTCTTTATTTATTTTTGTTGCTTAGGTTTCAGGAGTTGATCTCTAACTCTCGCTTACTCTGAAGATGACAAATCAAGCTGAGGCCCTTTCCTTTGTTTCAGGGATCTCCATTTCTTTTGGGTTAAGGTTTTAACCTGACTTTTCCTTTATCATAGACACCAAAGGTATCCTCTTCTGTCATTACACTTAGTCCAAGCCCTTTCCTTTTACTAATGAGAGAGGGAGAAGAGAAAACTGTTCTTAAATCCAAGGTCACTCTCATGTGGAATATACAGAGTTGAGGCCTTTTCCTTGAAGGGGAAGAAAAGGAAGGAGGACTTCACTACTATTTTCCTTCCTTTTCTTCCACAACCATATAAGGCCCACTATTTTCTTGCCATTCCCCTTCCCTTTTTTTGTTTTTATCTTACAACCAAAGTATTTTCATTTCAGTAAGTCAGGGGAAATCCCATGAGGCTTTTAGTGCTAAAATCTCACTTTTGTTTATTACCTTTCTTACTTTGGATTTGTCATTTAACCTCTTTGAGTCTCTGTTTCCTCATCTGTAAAAAGAAAGCAGTTGAACTAGTCCAACATCAGATGGAGTCTGTAATCCAGTGCTTCATTATGATACTTCCCTAGATTCCATATGGTAAATTTTGAACAGAGACAACTCCTACCTTTAGGACTATTAAAGATTTATTTGAAAAATGTGGTGTCGGTAGCAAGGAGATTCAAAAGAGAAGAGGTTAAAATTCTTTTTTGGATAAAAAATGACCGGGGCGGGGGGGGGGAGGGCAACTAGGTAGTGCAATGGATAAAGCACCGGCCCTGGATTCAGCCCTGGATTCAGGAGGACCTGAGTTCAAATCTGGACCTCAGACACTTGACACTTACTAGCTGTGTGACCCTGGGCAAATCACTTAACCCCCATTGCCCTGCCCCCCCCCAAAAAAAGACCAGGGCCTGGAATAAATTGTGCCTAGAGGCTTTAGGAAGAGAACATAGATTTTGAAGATGTTGTGATGATCCAAATTAAAGATGTGCCATGTGAAGGTCACTAATGTCATGTCATAACTCCCTAGGATAGGAATCTAGCAGTGGGAGGAAGAATGTGAGAATAATCTAGTAACTCATTATTTATCCAGTTGAATTTGAATTGATATGGAGACATCTATTTTCTTATACTACATAAATAACTGTATAAAAATGGTCCCAAAAATAAAGTAGATGGGGGCAGCTAGGTGGCACAGTGGATAAAGCACCAGCCCTGATTTCAGGAGGACTTCAGTTCAAATCTGGCCTCAGACACTTGACACTTACTAGCTGTGTGACCCTGGGCAAGATACTTAACTCCCATTGCCCCACAAAAATAAAAATTAAAAAAAAAAGTAGAGGGATATTAGATAGGTTTTTGTCATTGTTGATTGTGGGGAAAATGCAGAGTGGTGTAGAAGACTGTTGACTTTGAAGCCAGGGGTATCTGGATTTAGTCCTGCCTCTTACACATATCGCTGTGCTCTAGACAATTCTTCAAAACTGTAATTGTAAAAAGATGTAAATCTGCATTAATGGAGTTTTTATCGAATAGTTCTCTACACCAATGAAATCATGGTGTCAGTCTCTATTCCCTGTCTCTATCCCTTATATTTTCTTGGTGCCAATATCCAGAAACCCACCTATTTACAGATAAGCATGGAATTTGCAATTGACTAGATGACCAGCTGCCTAACAGCAAAGAACTCTTTAGGGTCATTCAAAACTAACTGCAGCATTAACACTGCTTAGAAAGGTGGCTGAAATTACCTCTAATATGAGCTTAGCAGAATTAAACAAATCTGCTGAAAAGTGAGCTATGTCTGTACACTCCTTCCTCAATTTTCTTGGCAAATTTTAAAAGCTTATGCAGTCTCACAAGTATCTTTTACTGGATTCATGTTGGGTGTTATTTTGCATAGCTCAGCTGAAGAAACTTGACATTTATATTGCTGTTAGCCCTCTATCAAAGTGTGTTGACACT
This sequence comes from Dromiciops gliroides, assembly GCF_019393635.1. Taxonomy (NCBI): domain Eukaryota; kingdom Metazoa; phylum Chordata; class Mammalia; order Microbiotheria; family Microbiotheriidae; genus Dromiciops; species Dromiciops gliroides. The sequence continues at coordinate 164,096,278 of NC_057862.1, read as the reverse complement.
GAATTTGATCACAAGTGGTTTTAAATTAGGAGAATTACTAGGGGCTCATACTTATTACAAAGGACATACTTACCTTGAACTGTTAGGTTTCTGCATTTTGTAGATAGGATGTACTTTACAGGTGATAATTGAGCCCAGGAGAGGGGATGATAGAAGGCATTGCCCTTTGGTGTTCACTTTGTCATTATGTGGGTGACTTAGATATTACTCCTGGCACAATATTGGCAGAGCATTAAGTTTGGTTAGACTGTGAGACCTGTGTAGCTACAGAAAATAGAAGGATAGTCTTTTAGCTTAGCAGAATAGGTTATTTGCTTAAGCTCTGGAAAGAAATTATTGTCCCAGTGATGATAATGATTTTGTTATGGTTCTTCCAGATTTAAGATTTTAATTCAGTAAACATTTATTTGATCTCTAAGTGCCTAGCATCTTACTAAGTGCTGAGAGTACAAAAAAGAAAAAGGAAGACAGTTCCTGCTCTCAAAGAGTTTACAATTTAATGGGAGGAAGTCAACAAACAAAGAAGGTGTAAAAATGGGTGTAGGCTTTGGGGAGCAATGGGGAGAGGGCACTAGAAGGGACTGAGTGTGAGGACATGATGTTTTATGGAGTGTGGAACACGAACAGAGCTGCTGATGGAAAATGGAGAGTTACTTAGAAATTTCTGAGACCTCTATAAAGGAATATATTTCTCCAACCTCAAATCAATGGGGAGAAACAACTGAAGGAGTTTAGAAGATGCTGAGTATTAAAACTGAATCATGGGGTGGAAATTTCATGTCATGAGCTGATCCAGGGATGGGCATAATGTTCTCTGGTACAAACCAGGGCTGCTGATAGAAAATGGAGAGTTATTTTATTCATTTCATTTCATTGGTGTAGCAAATGAATGTCCTGTCTACATATTCTGTCCATCTCTTCAGATCAGCATAGTATGAAAGAATTGTCTGTGACCCTGATAGCTTCCATGGATTGCATGGGGTCATCTGGTCAACAATTGTCACAAGTAGGACTTGAACTCTTGTCTTACCTCTACTATCACATCTCTGGTGGATTTGAGTAAGAATCAGAAGTAACATTTCAGATCCTGAGCTGAAATTAGGAAACTTCTGTGAAAATGATAGAGAGAAAACACCAGGGAACTCCAGTGTCATATGTTTACTCAGTCTTGTGACTACAACGACACTTTAATTAGTTCTTCTTAACGGGAAAACAACAAAAACCCACCATGCTGTGTTTCAAAAGTGTTGGTAATATAAGTCTGACAGTGTACTGGCAGAGTTGATTACACATTAAGCTAAACTTGGAAGGATTTGTCTCTGTTTAAACACCTATAATTAGTTGTGTGTGTGTGTGTGTGTGTGTGTGTGTGTGTGTGTGTGTGTTAAGTTTTACTTCACTTCCAAGAACTGTACCTGAAAATGCAAGTCATTCTCACTAGGCAAAAACAACAGTGAATTTCCTGCTTAAATCCTGATTTATTCTAGGATGCAAAGTGCTCACACAGTAAAAACAGGAAGAAAAGCAATGTACTAGACTGCTTAATAATGAATGACTTGCAGTCTTCCCATGGACTCTTACGAGTACCCTTCATCAAGCCCCAAGCTCAGGGAAAAGAAAGGAGACCTGTTAGTACCTTGGATTCAGTAGACTCACACTTTACAATACATTCTTCTCAGAAAGTAATATTTTAAAACAAAATTATATCATTTGGGGATTTGCTTTCACTGTATTTGTGCTTTGGGATTTAAAGTCCACTCAGATAGTGTGCAGACCTAATTAAGATTAAGAGAATCAGCTTGACATAATGGCTAGAGTCAGAGAGACTTTTAATCAAGTCCTTCCTCAGACTAAGCATTAGAAAAGTCCTATATCTCACTGCCCAGGCACCTCTACAACAGTATTATTTTATAGACTAGTACTTGATGTGCATTGGAGGAAGGAGTTTTCATGGCAGAGAGATTCCTACATCAGTGAAATCACTGATTCAAACTGTATTCTCCTCTTCTTCCTTCCCTTCCCAAAAGAAAAGCTTGGTAATAAAGATAGTGCTGTCATAGATCTCATAGTCTCACAAAACAAATTTCTACATTGGCCATATCCTAAAATGTATTATATACATACACATGCAAACATGTATATGTATATCTATGTGTATAAATGCATATGCACATGTATAAAATGCATAAAGTTCACATATACATAAAATGTATGTATATGAATATGTGCTTTTAATATACTGTGTATATCAAATGTGATATATACATGTAAAAGGATATTGTATTACATTTCCATAATGTTACATATATTCTTTTCTCAGAACCCTTCACTTTTCTCTTTCTTGATCTTTAGTCCTCTAGAGTCATAGTTGGTTATTATTCTGGAGAGTTCTTAAGTCATTCAAAGTTCTTTGTCTTTATTGTGTGATTTGTTTTCCTGGTTCTATTCACTTAACTCCACTTCACTTCATATAAGTCATTCCAGGTTTCTTTGAAACCATCTCCTTCACATTTCTTATAGTACAATAGTATTCTATCACATTTATATACTGTAATTTGTTCAGCAGTTCCTGAATTGATGGTTATGCCCTCAGAATCCCATTCTTTGCCATCTCAAAAAAAGCCATAAATATTTTTGTACATCCTTACAGTTTGTTTTGCTGAGAACTAAATCTCTTTTCCCTCTAATCCTCTTTTTCCTTTCTCCTTTTCCCTTCTATTTCCCTATTGAGTGAAATATGTTCTGGGCTCACCCTATTCTACATCTGCTGTTCTCCTTGGATTTAACTCCAATAAATAAAATACCTCCCAGATTAAGCTCTTCACCTCTAATCTTGTGACTATGCTGTTGCTAATACCACCTCAGTGAAGGTTAGAGTGTGGAATCTCAAACTCCTTCCAATGCCCTCCTTTATGGAGGGTTGAAACTGGACTTTATGGGCTCACTTCAGTCTACATCTGCTGCTATGCCTGGTTTCAACTCCACAAAATGACATGGGTACATGCTGGGTACTCCCTGATGTTCCATCCCCTTTCCCCATCCCCATTTTCTGCCTCTTTTTCTGTGTTGTCTTCCCTTTCAGATTGTAACCTCATTGAGGGCAGGGACTATCTTTCTTTTTATTAATTGTATCTCCAGGATTTAGCACAGTGCGTGGCATGTCATAGGCACTTAATAAATATTTACTGGATTGGATTACTCCCAATTCTATGTGTAAATTTGTTTTTTTGCCTTTTGCTAGCTCAGATGAGAGGAGGTTCAAGTGTCAATTGCTTACCACTTCCTTGTTTGTATGAACTTTTACTTACCCCATTATGTGAAACAATTCTCCCAACCTTCTTTTCTACTCTCTTAACATTCTTCTCTTAAGATCATCTAGACATAACATAACCATTCCCAGACCTTGTCTAATTAGACTTCCTTTGTGAACTCTAATGATAGTTGGGTACAGAGGGAATGTGCATCATCTCACATTTGAATACAAGCAATTTTTCCTTGTTTAGTCCCTTATGATTGTTCATTCATATTTATCTTTTTATGTTTCTCTTAACTCATATGTTTGAACTTCAAAGTTTTTAATGTAGCTCTGCACTTTTCATCAGAATTGTTTGGAAGTCCTCTATTTCGTTATAGGTTTATATTTCCCCTGTAGCATTATACTTAACTTCTCTGCATACATTATTTTTGACTCTAAGCCTTCATTTTCTGCTGTTTGGATTACTAGGTCTGAACTCTCCACTCCTTTATATTTGTGGCTTCTAAATCATGTTATCTTGACTCTAGTGTCTCTATACTTGAATTTTTCTGGAAGCTTGCAGTATTTTTTCATTAACCTGGAAGTTCTGGATTTGGGCTATAATATTGCAGAGATTTTTCATTTAAGGCTTTCTTTCAGGAGATAACCAGTGTACTCTTTCTATTTCGATTTTTCTTCCTGGTTCTAAAAGATAGAAGCACTTAAAATAAGAGCCTACATATTATATTTTTGGTCATGACTTTCAGATGATCTAATGACTCAATTTTTTTTCTTTGATGTGTTTTCCAAGTCAACTGTTTTTGTTGTAACTTTACATTTTCTTCTACTTCTCAGCCTTTTGACTTTATTTTAATATTTCTTGCTTTCTCATGGAGTAGTAGCTTTCATTGGGTGTATACTAATTTTACTTGGGTAAAGTTTTATATCTTTTATGTCAAGCTCTTAATACCCTATTAATATTTCCATATCTTATTTCTTTTCCAGTTTTTCTTCCTCCAGTGATCACATTTCATTTATTAAAAGAAAAGAAACCTTAAAAAACCACCTCCTTAAGCCTCTCATCTTATCTCTTCCCAGAATTCAAATTGAACTTTTAAACAACAGTTATTGAGTGTTCACTGCACTGAAGTCAATGACCTAATATTATGCTATAGCTAAAATGCCCAATACATTTCTGAACGTCATTAGGAAGTGTTGAAAACAGCCTTTTCCTATCTTGGTGTCCTGATCCATAGTTCATTTATACCTGGAATATCATGTTGTTCTGGTTGCTGAACCTCCAGAAAACCGTAATAGGGGTGAACCAGATCAAAAGAAGGGCAGGTAAAATGATCAAGGGGATTGAAAGGCTTCTATTTGAGGAATTTATGGTAAGGTATGGAAGTGAAAAGTTAATATGATTAAAGCAGATAAAACCATGAAGGTTATAAAGTCAACAATAATTTATTAAATAATCCCCAGAGTTCTAGAAAAATGCAACAATTCTCAAGTTTGGAAAAGGTAGCTTTATAACAAATGAAAGGAAGCATCACTTCATATGACAAGTTAGAAGCACTTTTAGAGAACTTGTACCCCCTTGAGTTATGGAGCTCAAAATATACATTTCAATTCAATTCTATATTTACTAAATGTCTTGGGCAGGGTTCATTTTTTCCAGTCATGTCTGACTCTTCATGACCGCATTTTGGGTTTTCTTGGCAAAGATTCTGGAATGGTTTCCCATTTCCATCTCCAGCTTATTTTACAGAGGAGTAAACTGAGGCAAACAGAGCAAAGTAACTTTTTCAGGGTCACATAGGTGGTGTCTGAGACCGGATTGAACCCAGGTCTTCTCAGGCTCAATGCTTTATCCACTGTGCCACCCAGCTGCCCCAGAATACTGAAGGGGACTACAGTGTCTACCTTTTGCAAATCACTATTAGGTGGGTGATGGGGAAAACAAGAAAGGAACATCCTTGCTTTCAAGTAGTTTGTACTCTATATTTGTGTTGGTGGATAGTGGTTTTTGAAGATGATAGTTAGCATTTATATAGTGCAAAACACTTTACAAAATCTCAGTTGATCCTCACAACACCCCAGTGAAGTAGATGCTATTATTTTCCCCATTTTACAAATGAGAAAATTAATGCAAATAAGTTAAGGATCTTTCCTAGGGACATACAGCTAGTGAGTGTTGGAGGCAGATTCAAGTTCACTTTTTCTTGAATCAAAGTCCAACATTATGCATTGTTTCTCATTTGTGGAAGGACAGATAATTAAATGGGAGTAAAAGGGAATGTTTAGTGGATACAGTGATACCTGAGCTGAGCCTTGAAAATCTAAGTATTCTGAGAAATGGGGGGAGGAGGGGATGCATTCCAGCAAGCAAATGCTAGGAACCAGGCAAGCATTTCAACCTTATACAATCTGATATTGGTGGTTTGAAAGGAAGAAGGGATGTTAGAAAGTATAGGGGCATTAAATATGCTGTCAAGTTCTATAGCATTGTATAATTTAAAGAAATCTAAACATTCTGCTTTCAGAAATATATTTTGCCTGTAGTCGAATATTGGATTCTGTTTGTCCAAGTAATACCTAAGTAAAACATTTTTAAAAGTTGACCTTCCATTAGCTTGTGAATGAGCTTATGATTTGAGACTACTTCAAATGGATGCTAAGTTTGTCCAGAGGGAAATAATATGGAAATGAGCTTTAATGCCAAACCAAAATAATATAGGCATTTTCAGCTTACTGTAATTCCATACTTGGCCAGGGTCTTTTTTTTTTTTAATGTTCGCCCTGCTATTTCACAGATTTAGGGAACTAACAGTGGAGAATGGAGGTAGACTGGAAACTCATTTGCAATTTATAGCCTTAGAGAATTTTCTGGTATCTGAGATTTGTTGAGGAGGAAAACAAAAACACCTCCAATTCTCTTTAGCATTAGACCAATTAGGTATTTTTAAATTATATTTCATGTAATCCTAAGGAGAGTTTCATAGGGGCAGCTAGGTGGCACAGTGGGTAAAGCATTGGTCCTGGATTCAGGAGGACTTGAGTTCAAATCCAGCCTCAGATACTTGACACTTCCTGCCTGTAGGACCTTGGGCAAAGTCACTTAACCCTCATTGCCCTGCAAAAGAAAGAAAGAAAGAAAGAAAGAAAGAAAGAAAGAAAGAAAGAAAGAAAGAAAGAAAGAAAGAGAAAGAAAAAGAAAAAAAAGGGAGGGGAGAGTTTCAGACCAGGAAAGTAGTTTACTGTATATCTAAGAAGTTTGAGTAACAGCCATGATTAAGATTATAAATTCTCTAGCTTAACCTGTGTCAGATATTCTTAACTTGGACATTTAAAAATATGTTGATAACTGTATTTCAATATAACTTACTTCCCTTATAATCCTATGTATGCAATGTCCATCTCCAGTCATGCTGATATGTATCTTGCCACTGGACCCAGATGGCTCTGAAGGAGAGAGTGAGGCTGGTGACTTTGTGCAGCCCTGCCTCATTTAAACTAATTCACTACAAGTCATGACATAACCTTCCCCATATTATGTTAACAAACAACAACAATATATCTTATGTATTTTATTTTATTCATTTAAAATATTATTCTGAGGCATCCATAGCCTTTGCCACCTGATTTCTAATGGGGTCCATGATGAAAAAAAATTAAGAACCCCTCATCTAAGTTTTTATTTCTCATTTAACATCCAGATTTAACATGTTAACAATCAAGATAAAATAGTTTGTCTCATAGAAGTAGACTCAAAGACCTTTTTTGTAGTATTAACAAGATAGGCTATAGTACATATTCTCAAGGAACTCCTGATATTAGAACTTAATAGTTACACATTTCTAAAGAAATGGCTTTTGTTTCTTCTTCTCCTCCTCCTCCTCCTTTCCCTTCTCCTTCCCCTTCTCTTTCCCCTTCCCCTCCTCTTCCTCCTCCTCTTTCCCCTCCTCCTTCTTTTCTCCTCCTCCTCCTTTTTAATATAAAACTTTTCTCTTTCATTCTTTCATTCTTCCTTCCTTCCTTCCTTCCTTCCTTCCTTCCTTCCTTCCTTCCTTCCTTCCTTCCTTCCTTCCTTCCTTCCTTCCTTCCTTCCTTCCTTCCTTCCTTCCTTCCTTTTCTTACCATTCTTCTCCTTCCCTCTCTTCTAGGGCAAACACAAAGTAGCTTGACTACACCTAATTTGTTTCCTCAATTTCTTAATGTCTACACAGATTTTATGACTTGCCCATGGTCATCACAGACACAAACTTTGTTCCTGTGTTTATGATTTATCCACTAAGCAATGTTATTTTTCAGGGTGTATCTTAGGAGGAAAAGACCAAGATTTTATTTTGCCACTATATTTATAGGGAAAGAATTCATGTGTATGAAGTAATTAGAAGGTAGATGTGGCTCTTTTCTCCCCCTTTGATCAGAGGTAAATGTAAGTTCCTTTGAAAGTTATAGTACTTTGTTTTAAGATCTATGAATCTTCCTTTGTATCTGCAAGTAAGCTCTTTGAAGGCTATTTGAAACTCTTTGTTTTTGTTTTTTCCATTTTTACTATTTCTTAAGCATCTACAACAGCACCTTGCATATTGTGTTTAATGTTTGTTTACTTGAAGTGAATTGAGTTGAAACTAATACTCTTGAGAGGAATTTTAAAGAATTATTTTTTTCTTTGCCTTAACACTCAGAATAAAACCAATACCTGAACAGGATTAGTTAATTTTATTTGCTTTGTCAGAAAAATGCAGACATTGAATGATAAGTGGAATTTTGCCCCCCTACTGGAGGAGTAAAATTTTAATGTCTTTTCCCCAACCACCCACCAACCCATCCACCTTTAATCCTTAGCTGTTATAACAGTCCTCTTGGAAGCAAGAGCTTACTGCACATATGAGGATTCATTCTGGAGAGAGACCCTTTGAATGTAATGAATGTGGGAAATCGTTTAGGTAGAGGCAGTAACTTACTGTGCATAAGAGAGTTCATACTGGAGAGAAACCCCTTTGAAGAGAATGAAGGTGCTAAAGTCTTTAGCTAACATTAAGACCTTACCAAACATAAGAAAATTCCGATCAGAGAATCATTTGAGTGTGTTAAGTGTGAGATCTTTTAATTGGAGTATGCACCTTACTGAACCTTTTGGCCAGACTGGATTGAAACTCCACTACTGAATGTAAACAGTCCTTTAGCTTACATCAGGGCCTTTCTCAGAATGAGAGTATTCATGGGGGCAGCTAGGTGGCGCAGTGGATAAAGCACTGGCCTTGGATTCGGAAGGACCCTGAGTTCAAATCCAGCCTCAGACACTTGACACTTAACACTTAACTAGCTGTGTGACCCTGGGCAAGTTACTTAACCCTCATTGCCCTGCCAAAAAAAAAAAAAAAAGAATGAGAGTATTCATATGAAAGGGAAAATTATTCTGGAGAACATCAATGTTATTGGATTATACATCACCTTGAAATGACTATGTATAATACCATCTTTTAATGCCACATATAAGGTGTTAATAACACTTTTTTGTTGCTGTTGGACAGATACTGTGATTTCATTTGTCTAGGAAACTTCTTCAGTAGTCCCAATCCATACCTGTTCTGCAATTTAAGTCTTAAAAAGTTTCCTGAGGAACACAGAAATGTCTTAGCCTAACTAGAGTTACAGCTCATACATCAAAAGTCATACTTGAACTTAATTCTCACTGGATTTTGAGGTCAAGTCTTTGTCCCACTCTGAGTGAAGAAGAAAAGTAGGTTTGAGGGTTCAATGGCCATTTTGTGGCCATGTTGAAATTGAAATGCTTATGAATAAAGTGCACTCCAAAAAAAGCAAGACTATTCCTTTGCTCAAGGGGCTTATTATATTCTAAAAGAGAGAACATATATAGGAGTGTTGAACTGTAAGGTGAAGGAAAAGTTCAGTGGTCTTTAGCTTCTAGCAGCAGTGTGGATAGATAATCAAGATGTAGCTGCCTAGCAGACAGCAATGCATGAAAGTTTAAATGTTGTAGTTGTAGGGAATAAGGTAAAGTCCAGTGGTCCTTCAGGAATAGTAAAAGGGCAAATGGCTGCCATCTTTTCAGAAAAAATTGTAGTAGCTGTTCCTGGGCCCAGGACCATTGGGAAGGCAGGAATGGCCTGAGTATTAAAGTTGAATTGACACTCTGGTTTCTTTCCCATGATCAGTGGGATAGAGGATTGGCATCCAGTTAGGAAAAAGGGAAGGATTTTGTCAGGAAGGTCAGGAGGGAGAAGTGATGCCAGTGGAAACTAAAGAAAGGGTTCTATGCCTTCCAGTTCAAAATAACCAATTTTGGTGATGAGAGACTAGAGTTCAGGAGAGGGATCAGGGATAGATACATAGATCTGGGAATGATCTTCAGAGATGTGTTGAATGAGATCCCTATTATGAAATTCAAGGTATGAAATTTTCATACAAATGCTATTTAAGCTTCACTTGACCATCACAGTCAAGAAACATAGGCCCTGGAATTCAGTATGTTTGGGTAAGAACTAGATAAATTTTCAGATATTTTCAAGCACTCAAATTATATGATTTATTGACTACACCAAGTAAGGCTAGGGCACCTACTTTGCTCTAGGATCAGTAAGAAAGTTTTCTATCATTATGTAGTTTTCACAGTTTTATTTTGATGACTACTTCAGAATCAAAGCAATATCCCCAATTTCCTTTTGTTCTCAGTATAGAGTTTGAGGGGGAGAAAGGAAACATTCATTTAACAGATATTTATTGAGCACCTACTATGTGTAAGGTTCCATTAGAAATATAAAGATGAATAAGATATAGTGCCTTCTTTCCAGGAATTTATAATCTAATGAAGAGATAAGCCTTATATGTAGACAGATGTCTTCACTATAAGAGCTAGTATTCATATAGCATCTACTGCATGCAAGGAATTGAGCTAGGCACTTTACAAATAACTCATTTGATGTTTACAACAACTCTTTGAGGTAAGTGCTATTATTTTCATCAGAGATTTAGAGCAGGAAGGCAACTCAGAAGCCATTTAGAGAAAGGTATATTCCTTTGTCAGTGCTGTATGGATTAGATTCGAGTGGAAAGAGACTGAATGCTGCTTCTCAGATGAATTATCCAAGTAGACTAAAATGATAGTTTAGTGTTCATCAGCCTTAGCAACCTACTCTAAAAATGATGGCTGCACTTGCCTACAATGAATTGAAGACCCAGGAGGTTTGGGGCATCTCTTCTGTAAGCATTACTAGTATGGTGGGGCTTGCCAGACAGTTTGCTAAACACCATAGCAGTGATAGATTGTAAGAAATGGCAGGACGTATATTTTATCTTGGGAACAGCCAAGGAAGAAATCCTTTCATATTCATCTTTGTGAATGATGTACTCACCAGACAGCAAGAACCAAAATAATTTCCTAACTATTTGTTTGAATCATTTTGAAATGACTCAAAATCCTTAGTATATAAAATCTTCAAGGGAATGATGGGCAATTCAGAAGTCATATGTTTCTTGGCAATAGTGTAGTATTAACTCCAGTAAGACTCTATTCTTAGATGGAATTATCTCTTGAATTTATCATGTAATGCATGATATAAAAATAACTATTATTATAGTTATTATAGTTAATATTTTAGATCTAGAACTGGAATGTACTTCAAGGTCCACTTAGGCTATTGTCTTTAATTTACAGATGAGAAAACTGAAACCCAGAGTGATTAAATAGCTTGTCCAAAGTCACATAGGTAGTAAATATCATATATAGGCTTTGAACCCATGTCCCTTGACAGCCAGAGTTTTTATCCCCTAATTCAAATTAGTACAAGTAGATAAAATTCTGGGACTGGAGGGAGCCTTAAGTTAAAATCAGCCTCTGACAATTACTAGCTATGCGACCCTGGACAAGTCACTTAGCCTTTGCCTCAGTTTCCTCAAGGGGAATTTAAATATTGGCATTTACGTCCTTGGGCTGTTGTCAGGATCACATGAGAAAAAGAAATTGTAAAGTGCTTAGCACATTGCCTGGTACCTAGTTGGTGCTTAATAAATGTTTTTCCTTGAGAGTAAATTCCTTGAGAGTAGTGTCCATGTGTAATCTAAACTTTGTATCTCTACCATAAACTAGTATAATCTTCTGTACACAATAGGCATTTAATAAATGTTCTCTACTTAACTGATTGCATTTGCCTTTCAATATTAGAGTCATAAGATGACTAGAGATATCTAGTCAATCAATATGCATCCATTTATTAAGAATCTTTGAAAAACAGTCAATTTGTGTCATGTTGGGAGGATTGGAATTTACTCCTACATCATGGTGAATTTTTTTTTAAAAATAGTATAGTAATTATAGAGATACACAAATAGGAAATAGTGTCTGGCTGCAAGCAGGTTCCATTCTATTGGGAGAAATGATCTTCAAATCTACAAATACATGTAAATGTTATATATGTGTATATGTATATACATACATATATTACATATACACATACGTATATGCATATGTATGTATATGAAGAGTAATGTCAGGTGAGCATTAGCATTTCTGCTGGTGGCTGTTAAGGAACAGCCTCATGTGGGAGGTATCACTTGAGCTGAGGTTTGAAGGGAGAGAGGGTTTCTTTGAGGTGAAGGTGAGGAGGGAAGGCATTCCTTGCATGGAAGATAACCTGTGCAAAAGCATGAAATGAGATGGGATATTGTTTACAAGGAATAACAAATAGATCAGTGTGCCTAGATTGTAAAATGCAGAATAGAGCAATATGTAATAAGACTTAGAAGTTAAGCTGGAGCCAGTGTCTAAAGGATTTTGAATATCAAACACAGGAGTTTGTATTTGATCCTAGAGAGAATGGGAAACCACAAGGACTCTGACTAGAAGTATGACATGTACTCCAGGAATATCACTTTGGCTGCTCTGTGGATGACAGATTGGCATGAGGAAAGATTTGAGGCAGAGAGTCCCATCAGGAGACTCTTGTAATAGTCCAGGAGAAATGTGATAAGGGCCTAAATGAAGGTGGTTTTCATGGAGTGAAGCAATTCCATTTCTTTTTCTCTTTAAGGTTCCTTATGGCTAATCACTATATAGTGTTTTCCTATTTATTTTCATGTTGTCCTTCCCCTCTCCACCCTAATCTAGTAATGTAAATTCTTTGAGGACCCAGAAAGTTGTTACTTTATCTTCCTATTCCCAGCATTTAGCATGGTTCCTGCCATGTGGTAATTACTTAACAAATACTTTATTGACTGAAAAGGGAGGAAATAGAGGGGGTGCCATTGAGGTCATTTGTCCATTGATTGAATTGGGTGGTGGTGGTGGGATAAAGCAGAGTAATGAGTTAAAGATGATTGCATTTACAGAACTGGGTCACTGGAAGGATGATGGTATCTGCAATGCAAAAGAAAGAAGGATGGATTGAGGGAAAATATGGTGTATTTATTCTTTTTTTGATACATTAATTTTTGGTTGCCTATGGAACATCAGTGGGATGAGTCCAATAATAATTTTTAATAAAAGCTAGCATTTAAATGGTGCTTTAAGATTTGAACAGTGCTTTATGTATGTTTTCTCCTTTGATCCTCACAACAACTCTGTGAGGGAGAGGCTATTGTTATTTTCATTTTACAGATGAAGAAACTGAAATAGAAAAAGGTTAGGTGATTTTCTCCAGGGTCTCAAAGCTAGGAAATGTCCAATTCAGGATTTGAACTCAGGTCTTCCCGATTACAAGTTGAATACATTATCCACTACATGAAAGGTGTCAAACACCCAGCCAGTAGCTGTATCCCAGTCCACCACACTCCTAATTGCAGCTCAAACCATATTAAAATTTAATCAGGAAAATATTTAACAAGATAAATAAAAATACAATAACAAACAATGTTAATTTGTTTTCTAAGTCCATATGTGGCCCCAAGAGATCTTTATGTATGGTTTAGTGGTCCCTATTTCTTTTTGAGCTTGATACTACTGCATTACATCATCTATCTACAGTAGGGAGTTAGTGGTGCAGGACTGAAGCTCAGAAGAGAGTCCAACCAGAGTTTGTATATCTGAGAATCATTTTCATGGGTATGATCATTGGAACCATGGGAGCTGAGGAGATAACCAACAGAGAGTATGAAGAGGACCAAGGACAGAGCTACTTACTCATTGTCTTGCAGCTTGGCAAACCATGGAAACTTTTAATCCTTAGTTTTCTCATATGTAAAATTAAAGGACTAGATAATGTCTAGTTCCTTTTCATCTCTAAACTCATAATCAAACGATTATCACCATGTATAATCCCCTTCCATCGTATCCTCTATTTCAAATTCAGTTTAAATCCCATAAAAATCTAACCATGTGAAAATGTTTTTTCAGTTGCCTTTTTATTTCAAAATGGCACACTGCATCAGAAATTATGCTGGTTATATCTCAGAAGACTTTAATACTATATAACAAATTGTTCGAAACAATCAGCTTTTTTGAAAGTTCTTGTAGAAAAGGGGCAACTAGGTGGCACAGTGGCTAGAGCTTGAGGCCTAGATTCTGGAAGTCTCATACTCATAAGTTCAAATCTGGCCCCAGGCACTTACTAGCTGTGTGACCCTAGGCAAGTCACTTAACCCTGTTAGCATGAGTTTTCTCATCTATAAAATGAACTGGAGAAGGAAATGGCAAAACACTACAGTACCTTCGTCAAAAACCAAACAAACAAATAGAGTCAAGAAGAGTTGGATGTGACTGAAATGACTAACAACAAAGCAACAATAACAAAAACCCTCTAAATCTGTTTCCTCGTTTGTAAACTGAGATTTGACTAGATGGTCTCCAAGATTTCCTTCCATTTCTAAATTGAATTAGTTTCTTAAGCTTATTCTTAAAAACATAAGGGTCATCTTATTATAAAGTAGTTCTGCATATGTCTATAGACTTCTTAAAACTACTAAATATTCCAAAGACTACTAAGCAACCATTGCAATCAATAAGTCTTAGTCTGAAAAGATAGGCTGGAGTCACATTGTTAAAGTTTTAAATAGTGTGTTAGAAATACTTTTACATGATTTAGTAGACAGATACATTCTGCTATTTTGACATTATAAAAACTGTTTTGTATGAATCCTTGGTAACACGTGAAGCTTGATTCAGTCAGCACAATGTCATTGGAAAAGAGAAGCATCTGTATAGGGATCCATGTCTGGATCTAGATACATTCATAAAAATACATATTTAACATCAATATGCCTATTAGGTTGGCTGAAATGATTAAAGTGGAAAGTGAAAAAATTGGAGGGGATGTCAAAAAATTGGGGCATTAATTCATTGTTGGTGGAATTGTGAACGGCTCCAACCATTTTGGAGAGCAATCTGGAATTATACCCAAAAGAGTTATTGAACTGCCTTTACCCTTTAACCTAGCAATATTAAATCTATTTCCAAAGATTATTAGGGAAAAAAGAAAAGAGCTTAGATGTTCTAAAATATTTCTAACAACTCTCTTTGTGGTAACAAAAACTAGAAATTGCAGGGATACCTGTCAACTGTGGAATGGCTAAAAAAGTTTGGGTATATCACTCTGATGGAATACCACTGTGCTATGAGAAATTATGTGTTCAGTGATCTTAGAAAAATATGAAAAGACTTGGAAAAATAGTAAAGAGTGAAATGAGCAGAACCAAGAGAGCATTATATACAGTAACAGCAATACTGGGGTTTTTTGTTTTGTTTTATTTTGTTTTTTTAGTGAGGCAATTGGGGTCAAGTGACTTGCCCAGGGTCACACAGATAGTAAGCGTTAAATGTCTGAGGCCGGATTTGAACTCAAGTACTCCTGACTCCAGGGCCGGTACTCCATCCACTGCGCCACCTAGCTGCCCCAGCAATACTGTTTTAAGATCAATTGTAAGCAACTAAATAATTTTTACTATTATAAATACCCAAAGTCACTAAAAAGGACCTATGAAGGAAGATGTTATCAGCATCCAGAGAAAGAACAGATGAAGAGACGTATTGTCAATAGTAACAGTTGTTTCTTGCTTCATCACATGATAAGTTGGAAAAAAACAAGGTAGCTTGGTATAGTAGATAGAACACTGAGCCTGGAATTAGAGAGATTTACTTTTTCTACCTTTGCTATTTATTAGCTGTTTGACCCTGGGCATGTCACCTAATATCTCTCTGTCTCAGTTTTCTCATCCATAAAATTAGAGGGAAGTGGGATTATACTTGATTACTTCTAAGAATCATTCTGGTCAACTAGATGCCACAGTGGACAGAGTGGAAGACCTGGAGTTAGGAAGAATAATTTTCCTGAGTTCAAATCTGCCCTTAGATATTTATGAGTTGTGTTGACCCTGGACAAGTCACTTAACCCTCTTTTCCTCAGTTTCTTCATCTGTAAAAATGAGCCAAAGAAATAAATGACAAACCACTCTAGCATCTTTGCCAAGATAACCCCAAAAGGGGTCATGAAGAGTCAGATACAACTGAAAATGACTGAACAACAAAGATTCTTTCCAGTTCTACATTATCGTGTTCCAATGTATTCTAGCACCCAGTATATTTAGATGGGAGGGGGGAAGACAATGAAAAGTAAATTACTGGCTCAACTAAGACATTGTGTGGTCTTTTGCAAGCATGCTATCAATACTTTTATGAAGGCAGTGTATTTATTTCTCTTCTTAATAATATCCTTACTACTGAGATTTCTGGATTAAAAGGAATGATCAGTTTTTAAACTTATTCAAGCATATTTCTAGCTCTCTATCCAAAAAATTTGCACCAGGGTGTAGCCCTAATCAACTGTAATAGAATGCTTTTCCCCTGAAGTCCCAATTATATTTAATTTTATCCCTTTTAGATTTTATATTTTTGCTCATCTGTTGTATACAAGTTTTTATACTAAAGTTGTTTAATTTGTATTTTTATCACTAGTAACTTTTAAGTGGTTACTAACAACTTGTAGGGTTTTTTTCCTCTGAAAATCGCTTGTTCTTATCTTTGACCATTCTTTCCTTTGGAAAACAGGTATTGTATTTGTAGATACTCTATGTATAGTATTGATTTCCAGAGTCTCTTCTAGATCTAAAATCCTATGAAGATGAATTCACTATAAATTTGCAGTTAAAAAAATTCTCCAATACCTCCCCCCTTTTTTCTGACTTAGTGAATTCTAGCTTGCAAAGTTCTCCCTGCCCCTATTCTCCCCCCCAATATATTTTGTTCCCATGAATTTCTTCCATGCATTGAATGTATATTTTTTCCTTTATATGATTGAGCTGTTGCTTTTTCTTCCATAATAAATGATTTTATTGAATATTTATAGCACCAACCCAATTAGTTTATTTTTAGCATCTGGTATAAAATGAATCTAAGATTATTTTTTGGAAACAGTGCTATCCAATTCTTTTCAATATTTTTACTGGATGAGTCCTTTTTCAATATTTCTAACCATGAGTTTATAAAACATTAATCTCTTGAATATATTAGGAGTTATCACTTACTTTAGCAAATCTTATAAATCCTTTATCATACACCACAAATAATGAATGTTATACCTCTAGGCATATTTGGACTTTATTTGGCATATTTAAATTAAGGATCTTTTTAGCTTAAGATAATCAGACATCCCAAGTTTGGTTTGATTTATTAAATTCGACCAAGGCTACTGGTAAGTCAAGGTCTTTTTTGGAAAAAAATATTGTTTATGAATTGTTAATATTCTTTTCTTTTTAAATTTTGAGTTCCAGATTCTCTCCTTCCCTCTTTCCCACCCCTCCCCTACTCACTGATGAGGCAAGCAAAATGATACCAATTAGACATGTGAAATCATGCAAAACATATTTCTACCTTAGCAACGTCATAAATGAGCATCAAAAAGCAAGAAAATTATACTTTAATTTATACTTGGAATTTTTCAGTTTTCTCTCTGTAGGTGGACATTTTTTTTTATCATGAGTCCTTTGAAATTATTGTCTTATATCATCATATTGATCAAAGGAGCCAAATCTTTCACAGTTGATCATTATAATATTTTTGTTACTGTGCACAATGATCTCCCAGTTCTTTTCTTTTCACTTTGCATGAGTTCATATAGGTTTTGCCATGATTTTTTTTCCTTCTGAAATCAAGCCCTACCACCATTTCTTCTAGCAAAATAGTATTCCATCATAATAATATGCCACAACTTGTTCAGAGAAAGAATGTAATACCACTACCCAAAATACTTGATACTTTTCTATATAGGTGTAGGTCAATCTTATCAGTAATGTCCTTGGGCTATCTAGACAAAAGGATCTGTCTTCCCTCAGGACTCCTTTATGATGCTGGGTCTGGTTTGACCCAGATGAATCTTACTTTCAACCAGAACTTAGAACTTGAGTGTGGGAGGAAGAAATGGCTAAAAAAGAGGGGGAAGATCACTGGGTCCCCCAAGATATCTATTATTAATAATTATTTTTGCATAGGTGTGAATCTTTAATCAATAGTGATTTAGAACATTTTATGTGACTATAGATAGCTTTGATTTATTTTTCTTAAAATTCTGTTCTTATCGTTTGACCATTTAACACTTAGGGAATGGCTCTTATTTTTATGAATTTAACTCAGTTCTCTATATATTTGAGAAATTAAACTTTTATCAGAGAAACTTGCTGTAATTTTTTTTATATTGCTTCATTGTTTATGGTACCTTTTAGCAAAATGTAGTTTCCCTGATTATCTCTGTTAATTGGGTCTATTTTTGCTTTTCCTTTATCTGAGATCAATGATTGCTACCCTTTTTTAACCTCAGCTGAAGAATAATAGATTCCACTCCAGCACTTTAATTTAAATCTGTGTGTGTGTTTCTGTTTCAATTGTTTCTCTTGTAAACATTGCAGTGTTGGATTACCTATTTTGGTATCTGCTTCCATTTTATGGCTGAGCTTATTCAATTTGCACTGACAGTTAATCATGAATTTTCTTCCTTCTAATTTTCTTCTGTTTATCATGCTTTCTCTTTATATAATGTCTTTCCTCAAAAACCTGTTTTGCTTTTGACTGCTGCCTTTTTTTTTTTGGTGAGGCAATGAAGGTTAAGTGACTTTCCCAAGGTCACACAGCAAGTACATGTCAAATGTCTGAGGCTGGATTTGAACTCAGTTCCTCCTGAATCCGGGGCAAATGCTTTATTCAGTACACCACTGCTGTCTTTCTTAATCCAACCTCCCTTTTTTCATTTCCCTTCCCTCTACCGTCCCCCTATACCCGATAGATATCCCTTATCCCCTTTCACTCCTTTTTTTTTCCTGTTGGGTGAAGTAGATTTCTACACCCAACTGAGCATGTATATTTATTCTTCCCTCTAAACCAGTAGAGATGATAGTGAGGTTCAAGCATTGCCTTACCATTCCTCCTATTTCCCCCTCCATTATTAAAAAACAAAACAAAACAAAACAAAAAACTTCTTTGCAAGCCTCATTTATGTGAGAGAAATCTCCCCATTCTTCCTCTTCTTTCTTCCCTTTCCCAATTCAACCCTCTTTCTCACTTCATTTTTTAATCATAAAAGTATTTTATTATTTTCCAGTTACATGTAAAGATAGTTTTCAACACTTGTTTTCAAGAGATTTTTAGTTCCAAATTTTTCTCCCACCCTCCCTTCCCTTCCCCTTCCCCAAGACAGCAAGCAATCTGACATAGGTTATATATGTACGATCACATTCAACATATTTCTGCATTAGTCATAATGTGAAAGTAGAATCAGAACAAAAGGGGGAAAACCTCAGAAAAGAAAACAGTGTCAAGTTCTTTTTGATGTTGCTGTTGATCATTTTTCAGTCTATTTCTTGACTTTGAAATTTATGTTAAAGTTTGACCCTGCTCACCTTGGTGTAGGGAGTCCCAAGCTTCAAGCTTTTACAAGCTATTGTTTATAAAGCTAGTTTGGGGCAGGGCGGGGGGCAGTCTGTGAATTTTCAGTGCTTCCAAAGTGCTGTGATCCAGGGAGAAGTGTGGTTACTGCTCACCTAGTCTATGCTTTGATCTTTAAACAGTAAAGGCCCCATATATCCTGCAACCATAAGCACAAGAACTTGGTCCTGGAATGGTGACCAGGTTGCCTACTCCCTTATGATGTACCGCAAGCATTACTCTCTGTCCTGGAACTATGAATGAGCAATAGAGCTGCCAATCAACACCAGAAAAAGGTCCCTTGTAATCTCCTTCTAACAAGTTTTTCAACTCCCTTATCCTCTCTGGTCTGAGCACCCATGCCAGTGGCAGAAATCTCTCCTACATCTTGACCTAGATCAGGTACTGTACCCAAGTTAAACCATTTTCCAGAAAATATTCTATAGCTCAGTCTTGTTTCTCTACCACACTTCAACTTTCCATAAGTTTTCCTAGCATTTCTTCTCACAGTAGTTGCAGTATGTTGTAATCTCATCATATTCTTCCCACTTCTTGCTTATAGTGGGTGGAGAGCACTCTAGAGTCTGATTGAATGGTTGCCAGATATTACAATGTTAGTTGTGGAAGAAGCAAGTGATTGATGGTGTAGTGTATCTGCTTCTTTAATTACTGAAGAAATCAGCATCCGTTTCAGGGAATTTTTAAAACTTAAAATGTAAATTTATTTATTAGGTTATGAGTAAATGTTTGCCTGGCTTGATTGAGGGGATTGTGAGGGCCAAAATTTGATATACGGAGCGTTATTTGGGTGACTCACCTTAATATTGGGGTCCCGGAAATATGAGGGACCTTTTAGATTTAACCCTCCCCTCTGAACTGCCCTTTTTAGATATTTCTCCCAGGCCAATAAGGAAGGAGCCTCTAAACTTTAGTTCAAAAGACGATCAGATTTTATTACTCAGGAATTAAACAACAAAGGTGAAACTAATAAAAATCAAAGATAAGGAAATAGGAAAATAGAAATATAGATAGATATTCTTAACTCTAAATTTAGCCTATGCAATCCCCAGACCGTTTTCCCATTAATCTAGTTCAAAGGAATTTAGGGTTTTCCGTCATTAACTCACCAAACACCTGAACAGCCCGCCAGTCTAAGGCTGTTCCTGCACCACCAGGACAGCAGTCCCCGGACAGAGAGCTAACTAGCATTCCGGAAGTGCCCTCCATCCTCCCTTCAGGGAGTGTTCAATCCTTTCTCCTCCGAAAGGGAAGGTCCTTCAAAAACTGCCTATACCACAAATAATTTTTACCACAGGATAAAGTGGATATTGCCTGATACTTCAGTTCCCAACTTGGTGATTAAGGACATTTCTTGAACTCTTTTTAAAAAAGTAATAAATGATAGAGCTTTTGTTTTTGCTAAAAGGGCCCTTAGAACTCCAACCTTTTTTCCCCTTTATTCCTGTCTCTATTCTTTTCTACCTCTAATTTTCTCCATCCACCTTCTCATATCTCCTTGTTCATCTTATCTCCATATCTCTGTTAACCTCTTTTCCTGTTTTTTAAATCTTTTTACCTCTACCTTTCTAACTTCTGAATTGCCTAACTTTGAAATAATAGTTTATTTGCTAGGAGTGTATAAATGGAATCTGTCTGTCACTGCCTAGGGAAAGCCAACTAAGAAATGCATATGTGTGTGTATACAGACACATACACATACGCATATGCATACACACATGCACACACACATACACACACACATACATGTATGGGGCAGCTAGGTGGCACAGTGCATAGAGCACTGTCCCTGGAGTCAAGAGGACATAAATTCAAATCCAGTCTCAGGTACTTGGTACTTACTAGCTGTGTGAACTGGGGCAAGTCACTTTACCCCATTTGCCTCAAACATCCAGGTCTAACCTCCAGTCATCCTGATATATAGTTTGCCATGGGACCCAGATGGTTCTTGAGGAGAAAGTGAGACTGGTGACTTTGCACAGTCCTCCCTCATTTAAATGCAATTCACGGCAAGTAATGATATTTCCTCCTTATGTCATGGTTTGCCTTGAGAAAGAAAGAAAAACAACAACAATATGCATACACACACATATATACACATAAACATACATATATACATACAAACATCTATATATGCATATATATTTACTATATTCTAAGCACTCTCCTTTCTTCCCACCATCTACATTGTAGACAAACTGGCAAACAGGTATCAAAAGGCATTATTACAACCTCATTAGTACATGTAGAAGCTAGACAGGGCAAATTTTATAATTCCTACCCTGTTACAGTGCCTTCATAAAACAGACTTCATGAAGGATTTAACTATCTTCTTTGTGTGATACTTCTAAAGTAATTTCCACAAAAAAACTTGAGCAAATTATATCCATCCTATTTTATTTTACTTTATCCAGACTTGTGACTTTAAGGGTGTGGAGAACTTCTAGGTGTAAAAACTCTGCCCAGTGATGCACATATACAATAATGATTTCATAATGTTGCTTCTAAGAGAGTTAATGGGGCCCTGGGAGGTTAAGCAACTTGTCTATGGTCATACAGCTACTAAATGACAAAAATAGGATTTGACCCAGATCTTAATAATTCTGGGGCCTACCATATATCCATTATGCCATATAAATTATTTTTTAAAATAAATGATATATGCCTATTCAAGATGAGTTTTAAAAGTTTTAACACTGGTGGAAGAGCAAGGGTAGGAGGGAAGTAATTTCTAAACAATTGATAATCTTCTTATAGTTGCTGATAATTTAGGCCTAGACCAAAAGCATTGTTCACTTTGGTTTCAAAAACAACAAAATGTTTTCTGCTCAGTATGATTTTGTTTCATAAAGAGTGACTCAATCCAAGAAGAACATGATTTATAATCCCAAAGTGTTAGATTACTTCATGCATCAGTTGAGTAATTTGGGGAAGCTGGAAAGGAAAAGCAGTGGATCTTTATATTAATATCTTATTTCCCTCGTCCAAGTTCAGTGTTGTTGTTTTTTAAATGTGTGACATTTCTTGCCACCAGAGCTAAAATTATACTTCTGATGGAACATTGTTTCGCCTGCTAAAATAATGTCTTTTTTACAGGGTTGGGAAAGGACTGTATGGTATTGACAGCATGCCTGACCTCCGCAGGAAAAAAACCTTGCCCATTGTCCGAGATGTGGTAAGTAACTTCTGGGCAATTATCCTATTACATGTATTGTTTCCTATTTCATTTTTTAAAATTGCCTTTTGGATTAACTTTTTAGCCTACAACTGTTGCATGGATAAAAATATCCAAGATGGTGGATTCATCTAAGTGTTCCATTTATATTTTCTTCCTTCTCCTCAGTGAAGGTATACATTCTACATATTTAGATGTGCTAGTAACCCAACTTTATGCCTGCTATTGATGCAACTTGAAATTATGAACTGAAGCAAAAATCATCCTACAGTTAAGTAAGAAAGTATTCAGCAGAGTGCCATATGAACTGAGGTGAACAGGTGTATTTTGGTCCTTTTAAAATGGAATTGTCTGCATTAAGGGGGAAAAAATCATCATGAGTTTAATATACAAGATTTAAAGACTTATTCAAGTTTTCAATACACTCAGCATTCATTTATTACTGTGGAGCCAGGTAATAGTAATTGAGGTAAAGAAATCAGTTCAGGTAGGGCATATGAGAATTCTGACTCTTCTGGTGAGGTCTGTTCTAGACAAAATTAACTAGAAATTGTCTTTCACTGAAGAATATTAATTACCACTGGAAATTCCTGTGGTACTCTAGTCATTCAAATGCTCATTAGGCCATGCACATTACAGAGCTTCACAGTGATTAGTAATCTCCTACAATTTTCAATGAGAGCTGAGTAGTGGGAAAAGTAAACAGAATAGGAATCTGAAAATGCCAGCTTAAACTTAGGACATATGCAAGGAAAGTATAGTAAAAGGAATCATCTACTTGTATACTGCTCACTTTGTGAGTAATATACCTCCTTCCCTATCCCTCTTTTTCTTTCTTCCTCTTCTTCCCTCCCTCCTTTCCTCTCCCTCTCAGTCTCTTCCTCCCCTTCTTCTACTCTGTTTCCATCCATTGTTATGTTTACTCCTTATTAAACTTCCCTTAATATCTTTGAAATGTGATTAAATGTTAATTAATGAAATAATAAATAACTAAGGTAAGAAATCAACTTCAAAACCAGAATAAAATATGTTCCAGATTAAAGAGTATAGAAATACACTATTTAATATTATCTGTATGTTTCCTTCTTCCAGAATATCAGAAATCTTCATTAAAATAAAATATAAGTTAATAAGTTATAAATTATTATGTATTTTTTCATGTCTGACAAAATATTTTCACATTTTTCCTATGTATTTGTTAGAATACACCATTTATTTCTGGTAATGTATAAAAATTTGCCGTTAATATCAGGGATTTTTATTTCTGCTAATGATAATCTTTGTAAAAGTTATCACTATAGTTATAAGGTAGAAAAAAATGAGTTCAAAATGCTTATATTATAAAAGAGGTGGTTGTGTGTACATAAAAATAATTATCTCACATTCCTATAATAGAATGTGGAATTTTACAAATGTTTTATGTTTAATATCATTATACGTTTTTCCACCTTTAAATAGCTAATTATTCATACTCTGTTTCTTCTCACTGCTGGAATTTTTCAGGCCATGGTAAGTGTTTTTTTTTAATTCATTCAATTAATGTTTGTTGAGATCCCAAGGGTACATCATGAGGGAAAACTAGATTGTAATATAAGGCAGAGTTAATAAAAGAATCTATCACCTCATTCAAAAACAACAAAGAAATGGATAAAGACTAAGTGTAATTTTTGAGAAGGAGTGGCAAACCATTCCAGTATCTTGGCCAAGTAAAACCCATATGGGGTCACAAAGAGTTGGACCCAGTTGAAGAATGACTGATCAACAACATAATTTTGTGACCAAGAATAGACAAATCAACCCCTGTAAATTTGGGGGGAGGTGTCTTCAGGGATAGTAGATCAAGCTGCTGGAAAAAAAAACTTTGAAGGTAAGCTTGCTTTGGTTTTTACTCAGGGAATCTTTCTTCTTTAGATAATATAGTAGAAGCCATAGATCACCAAAGGGAAATTATGTTTGCAGTAGAGCTTGGTTCAAATAGTGATTCTCCTGCTTTTCCTGTGTTTGATGGCCACTTTTAAGGTAGTTATAGTTGTCATTTTCTGTCATTAAAACAAATACACACACACACACACACACACACACACAAAAAAAAAACTTTGCATGCCTTATATATCCTAAATCTTCATAGGTGTCTCATTTTGACAATCAAGCCAATCGGGCTATATCCTCATAATGGCAAATAAAAAATGCAACCCTGGTATTTTGACACATAATCTTGACTCATTCCTTATTAAATCAGGCTATTTTTGAAAAAGTATTAAAGCATTTTTCAGGTTGGATCTAAATGACCATTCAAATGAGGTTATAAAATAAAATTTAAAAAGTCCCAAATCAATGCTCCATATCCATCATCTATTAACATGAGCTTAGTTTGCAAAAAATTCATATAATATATCAATTTCATGTAATAAATCAAGTTTTATCTAACAAAATGATTATTTTAAGGGATTCTTTAAAAAAAAAGCTATAAATACCATTAAGTTGTGGTATAATCTTGGGCACATCAGTTAGTAGTATTTACACCTTACTTATTCTATGCCGTTGTTCTATGCTTTGGCATAGAACATTATACCCTTCCATTTAATTTCAATCCCATTATGTCATTTGATACTCAACTCTTGGTGTTAAGCAAAACAGGGATTTTCATCTCTATTGTACATGAAAGGAAACAGGCTTATAGGGGTAAAGTGGTTTTACCCAAGGTCACATTGATAGTAGGCATTAGAATTGGAACTCAAGTCTCTTGACTAGTTCTTCCCTAATATCATGGGCCCCATTGCTCTCCTCTGGAAGCTCTTAGGGAAATGGTCTAGATGGTGGTAGCTAGGTGTCTCAGTGGATAGAATGCTGGGCTTGGAATTAGGAAGACTCATATTCCTGAGTTCAAATCTGGCCTCAGACCAACACTTACTAGCTGTGTGACACTGAGCAGGTCATTTAACCCTGTTTGCCTCAGTTTCTTCATCTGTAAAATAAGCTAGAGGAAGAAATGTCAAACTACTTCAGTGTCTTTGTAAAATAAACCCCAAATAAGGATCACAGAGAGTCAGACATGAATCAAATGACTGAACAACAACTAAATGCTTTCAATTGCCCCCATTTATCTATAATATTGTATCATTCTGTATTTATAAATGTATAAGTAAAGGTCTTATAAAGATCTTGTTAAAATAAATAAACGGCCACTCTGCCTAATGCTACCAAAGGAAATAGAAATGGAGATGGCACATGTTAGTGTCCTCCTTTTAAGGTCAGGAACTATTAATATTTCACATATTGTAATCTGCTCTTCTTGCTCTATTTATTAGTAATGGTTTTCTGATATTTGCTTTAGACATTAGCTGCCCGAAAATCTGGAATCTCCTTGGCCATGGTTATTAGGACATCTCTGAACAATGAAGAATTGGTAAGTGTGATCTAATGGAAAAATGAATTAAGTTATCCAAGGGCTTACTAAGAGGGAGGGAGTAGGACAGAATCCTACAGAAAGTTTATCTCTTTAAGTTTTGATGATCATGTTCGCCAATGTATAACTGAGATGAAAAATAAACAAGGCTTCACTGGGGCATTCTTCCCTGAGATGAATTATATGCAACACATCATATGTAAATGATATAGCACCGTTTCTCATTAGTCCCTCAACTTTCTTGAGTAGTAATTTTTAGGTACTGTCCCTGCATGCACTTGTGGATTATAAGCACCTTCGTGACAAGTCATAACAGGTCCTCCCTACATAAAGTCCTCTGCATGGAGTGTGGCTGGCACCACTCTCTCTGTCCCCTCAGATCAGGATCTCATTTTGGATAATCACAAGCTATCAGCAACATCCAGTCTGAGCACTTCTCTGTCCCTTTTTATTGTCACAGATAAACATTTGTTTTTCATATAAGCCATATTGGTCCTATACAGCCTCAAGCCCTGCGCCTCTCCAAACTTGCCTTTTCTCCTCTGTTTCTTTGTTTCTCTGTCTCTCTCACTCTCTCTCTGTCTCTGTCTCTCTGTCTCTCCACACCCCCCCCATCTGTCTCATTGGACACAGGAACATAGATACTTTTACCACTTTTAGTGGTTACAAACTCTTTTGGGTGGGGGGAAGAGGAAGATAAAGAAGGGTGGATCTAGACTTGTCATTTTATTTGTAAAGGGAATTCTGGGTTATAGAAGTCCTGCTACTAAGGAAGATAAGAAAGTCTTCTATAACATGGTTTAAGAAAGTTTTCTCAGGGTGTGATAACATAAGGGATAGAAGCCAAGTCTCTACCACAAGTCTGGTTCTCTGTTTATTAATAATAATAACAAAAATAATAACTTAAATTTCTATTATTTAATAATATGCTCTTATGCATTATTATAATTATTATTAGAATTAATATTTATATAGCAATTTAAGGTATATAAAGAAGCAGTTTACTTACATTAACAAATTTGATCCTCATAACCACTATGTGAGGTAAGTTCTATTATTATTCCCATTTTCACCCATGTATAAACTGAAGCTAGAAGAGGTCAAGTAACATTCCCAGGGTCATGCAGCTAGTGTTGAAGGAAGAATTTGAGCTCAAGTCTTCCTGTATCTTGTTCTAGAATTTTATCCACTTTAGCAACTGCCTGACTCTTCTCTATAGCAAATTTAGGTACTGAGCAATATGGCAAAAATATGCCCAGGGAGCTGGAGTATAGACAGTGTAGATGACTAGGGGCCTACGAGGCTAGAAGGGAAGTCTTAAGACAATTTTGGCCCAAGGACTGAGGGTGGGGTGGGAGCTGGAGTAGGTAAAGGAAGAAGGATTTGGGGGCAGCTAGGTGGCTCAGTGGATAAAGCACCGGTCCTGGATTCAGGAGGACCTGAGTTCAAATCCGGCCTCAGACGCTTCA
Source organism: Dromiciops gliroides (assembly GCF_019393635.1). Lineage (NCBI taxonomy): Eukaryota > Metazoa > Chordata > Mammalia > Microbiotheria > Microbiotheriidae > Dromiciops > Dromiciops gliroides. Next base: position 164,069,107 of record NC_057862.1, on the reverse strand, counting down.
CACTTACTAGCTGTGTGACCCTGGGCAAGTCACTTAACCCTCATTGCCCAACCAAAAATTTTGAAAAAAAGGAAGAAGGATTTGGTGCATGAAAGTATGGGTGCTCTCTGACATTTCTATTATTCTTCCCCAGGATTAGGGGATAGGAGACTTCCCCATCCCTCCCTAGTGCTACTTCCTTCATCAGTTGTAAAACAAGAATATCCTTCACCTGGGTTTTGGGGAACTCCTTTATATTGTCTTTGGAAATAGGGAGTTTGATTTTTATGCTAGACGTGTGTTCTCATGAAGGTTAAGGAAAAAAGAAAGGAAAATGCAAAGACTATTAAATTTAAGCTTCACGTTTGCTAATTTCATGATTTTATTCATTTTTTTTTGTCACAGCTATGCTTTAGCCTAGAAATGACCACTCAGCTTTGTGATGTGGCTGAAGGCATGAGGAAAAGCTTCTGGTTTGTGGGGTGGTAGAGGTGAGGTCAGAGACCACAGAACACCCTTTCAAAAGCCTCAGATGTCCATTTCCTAAGGGCACATGTATGGCGATGTAAATGAAATGTGACTTCTGTAACACAGCCCTATTTCAGCGTCAGACTTGACAAGCTGTCACATTCAGTTGTTACATGAAAACCAACGATAAATGTAAAATAGAATAAAATGAGTTCTTCGTTGTCAGAACTCTTCAGTGGCATCCTCAGGGTGAAAAGAGCTAGCTAAAAGTATTTGCTTTTATATAAATGATAAAGGGCTGACCAGGTGAAAAAATAGCAAGATGTTGATTTTCTGTTTTCATAAAAGCAAAGCACTGTTTAAAAAAACAACAACAACAACAAGTTATACCTTCCAAAGAAATTGAAGATTTCAATGATTGATCCAAAATCACAGGTCATATTTTACGGTCAACTTCTTCATTGAAATTGTGTCAGGCGTGAAAAAAAGTAAGGCCAAGTGCTGCCTTCTACCAAATAATTCTTCCCCTTTATGAATGAAAAGGGTTAATTTAAGTTTGGGATAAGTGAATGAATTGTATTCTCCAAAGATGTTCTGGACTAAAATTTAATGTTAAGATAATATACAGGGGGCGTCTAGGTGACTCAGTGGATAAAGCACTGGCTCTGGATTCAGGAGGACCTGAGTTCAAATCCGACCTGAGACACTTGACACTTACTAGCTATGTGACCCTGGGCAAGTCACTTAACCCTCATTGCCCTGCCAAAAAAAAAAGAAAAAAAAAGATAATGCACAGAGGCATGATTTTTTCTCACTTAGCCAGTATGGTAAACCAGTTCAGAGACAGAAAGAACATGATTTAAGTTCTGATTGACACATACTAACTGTATGACTCCAGACAAGTTGCTATAGGTTGGTCTCTTAAAGAGGCTAAGTTACAGAGGAGTTGGCAATCTGATTTAATGGAAGCAGTTTCCACTTTGAATTCCTTACACCAATTGTAATCACAGGTCTGAATATCAGTAACAAAACATCTGAACAGGAATTGGTAAGGAGAGTAAAATTTTATTTTTCATAGACATTATTTTCTTTTTTAACTTTAATATTTTTAAAAAAAATTGATTTCCAGTGCTCTCCCTCCAACCTTTCCCCCACTCATTGAAAAGGCAAGCTATCCAGAGCAACTAGGTGGCAGAGTGGATAGAGCACTGGCTCTGGATTCAGGAGGACCTGAGTTCAAATGTGGCCTCAGACACTTGACACTTACTAGCTGTGTGACCCTGGGCAAGTCACTTAACCCCTCCCCCCCAAAAAAAAGAAAAAGAAAAGGCAAGCAATATGATGCCCATTATACAGGTGAAATCATGCAAACTATATTTCCATATTAGCAACATTATTTACTTTCACTTTAGACATTACTATGTGCAGCTCATTACTATGTCTGAATAGGTAGTTGTCACCATTCCTGCAATATACAATTGGTAAGATTTTTTTCATATCTTTAATATAAAGTATTTGGAAGATGTGCTTGAATTCAACTCACTCAGCAAGGGTTTGTTAAATGCCTACTATGTGCTAGGTGCTGAGCTAAGTAGTAGGGATGCAAAGAAAGGCAAAAGCAAAAATTGTCCTCAAGGAGTTCATATTCCCCACCCTGACTCCTGTCCTCCCAGACCCATGCCTGAGACTATAAAGAGTAGAATTTGTACATTGCTTCAGTATTGGCAGATTCTCAGAGGAAGGGCAGGAAGATAGACCCTCTGTGGGTATGATGTTCTGTATCCATGTGAACTACAAGTCACCCTGTGCCTCAGTCAATCACAGGGCTTCCCAGTGACTCCTGCAGCTAAACACAAAGTCTATTTCCTGTGCTGATAAAATCAGCTATTATTGGTACAAGTACAGTGTCAGCAGCTGACTGACTAGGAGACATTCTAATCATAAATGCTGTTGGCTTTACTCATCTATTACCACTAGCCACCCTTATTTCATAATTATGCATCTGGGTTATGTGAAGACAAATAGAAGGTTATATTTCCTCTATTGTATCCCTGGGGAAAAGGAAAGAATCTCTCCCTACGCTTCCTATCCCTGCTATACTTGCACCTAGGAGTAGATCTCTGGAGGACTTGGCTTGTGCATGTGTTTTTGTATATGTGTGTATACATACATATATGCATGTGTACATATGTGTGTGTAGTAGCCCAGGCTCTGGGAATAAAATAAAACCCTACATTTATATGATTTAAAATTAATACGGGGACAGCGAAGTGGTGCAGTGGATAAAGCACCGGTCCTGGATTCAGGAGGGCCTGAGTTCAAATCTGGCCTCAGACACTTAACACTCACTTAAATCTCATTGCTCCACAAATATATGTGTGTGTGTGTGTGTGTGTGTGTGTGTGTGTGTGTGTGTGTATAAACTTGCTCCAATGGAGTAGATGTCCAAAGATACCAAAGAGCACAATTTCTTTTTTTAAAGATACACACACACACACACACACACACACACACACACACACACACACACACATATATGTATAGAGAGGCGGGGGAGAGTTATATCACCATTTTATTTTCAAGACAATCCTAGTGTCACTTCTCGATATCACTAATCTGGATCTTTTTTAAAAAATAAGTATTTTTATTTAAAGTTTTGAGTTTCTAATTCTGTCCCTCCTTCGCTATTTCCCCCCTTCCTCAGGCAGTAAGAAATCAGATATAGGTTATACATGTAGTGCCCTATTTCTAAACTCTGAATATGCATATTTTTTCATTGAAAGTTTGAATTTGAAGGGGGGGAACCTCACCACAGTAAAGCGTTTGGGGGTGGGGGACATATCAGACCTTTTAGGAAATCCATTTTCAAATTATGTTTTTGACCATGACTAAAAGTAGGTATCACTTCCTGATATATAATAGATGATTAATAAATATTTATTGATTAGTTTATTGAATAATGAAGATTAGGGCATACTCCTAGCCCAACATGGCTGTACTTGTAACACTGAATGAGATCATCTACCTTACCTTTCATTCTGTCTTACATATCTTGAACTCCCACATAATTATTATTTTTTTAGTAATTTTGACTTATGGTCACTGTAGAACAATGCTGGGATATATATATATATTTTTTTGTCTGCCATGATTTTGGATATAGTTTTTAGAGTCACTCTTCGTATTGACTGCTTCAAAAGTCATAGCTAAGAGTATTTTAGACACTGTCCTTAAATCAACAGAGTGATGGGTTGACTTAATGGCTTCTTTTATGAAAGAAGCTCTGAAATATTACCTTTTTTGACACTCTGAAATTCACTTTCTTTCATGTTTTGATCTTGATAACTTCATTTAAAGGTCACATTATACATAGTCTTTACTCTGAGTCTTGTATAGCCTTTGGCCAAGAGCAGTACGGTCCTGACCTGAACTGTCGGCCATGCAATCATTTACAGATGTTTCTTTCACACTCTCTGCTCGTCTTTCCCCCCACTTCCCCACCAGCCTTATAATAATAAAACCAGGCTATGAAAACAAAAACTAAGCTATTAAACCAAAGCTCTAGAATGAGCTATCTTGTTTATACCAGAATCTTAGAAACTTGTTACTAGGAATTCAGGAAAAGAAATGATCAAGTAAATGTAAAAATATAGAATATAATTAAATAAACAAACAAATAAATGAATAAATGAATGGATAAATAAACGAATGAAGGAATAAATAAATAAACAAGCAAGCAAGCAATCAAATAAATGATGACGATGATGATGATAAATTTACAGAGGGCTTTCCTCACTGTAACCTTATGAAGCAGGTTGTACAAATATTATTACCTTTCTATTGATGAGGAAACCTGCTCAGAGAATTTGAATGGCTTATATGTCCTCATTCACAACTAGTAAGTGTTAGAGCTAGAATGTGAATCTAGGAGTCTCCTGACACCAAGTTCAGTGCTCTGTAGTATACTGGTATTTTATATGTCATAAAGAAGAAAGGGGAGCACTATTAAATGAGTTGGAAGAACAGGAATGCTGAATTACAAAGGATACTGTCTTCATTTCAATGACAATTCTTAACATTTGGAAGATTGGCTAGTGACCCTAATATGATATAAAAGAGCACATTATTACCCTTAGTAAAAATCCTTCTTGGGGCAGCTAGGTGGTGCAGTGGATAGAGCACCAGCCCTGGAGTCAGGAGTACCTGAGTTCAAATCTGACCTCAGACACTTAACACGTACTAGCTGTGTGACCCTGGGCAAGTCACTTAGCCCCAATTGCCTCACTTAAAAAAAAATCCTTCTTGATTCATGCTCTTTATTATACAAATAGGGTGACAGTGCATAAATTATTGTATTTGGAGTCAGGACCATCTAGGTTTAAATCCCAACTCAGGCACTTTAGAGCTTTATAACCCTGGGGAAAATCACTTAATCTCTCTGAACCTCAGATTCTTTATCTGTATGCTACTGCTACTGCTTGTGTAATTTAAGATTCTAAATGTGGGTTCTAATCTGTTCCCCCTGTTTTGGGGGAAACTGACTAAAATCACTGATAAAACAAGTTTAGGTTTTTAAGGGTTTATTGAAAGATAGAAAGAGAAAGATTGAGAACAGAATTTCAGCAGCCTGGCATTTCTATCTTTCCTCAAATTTCCTGTGAAGTCCTCTGCCACCACCACCACCATCAAGTCAGGAACCAAAAAGACAAAGAGCTCTCTGCGCAGGCCCTCCTTCCTCCTTCCTGTCCCCTCCCAGAAAATAGGAGGCTCCTCAAGTTGATTGGCTGGTAGCCTTGATAGACAGCACCCATGAGCAAACATCACTTCCTGACGCCAGGGAAAAGCCGCATGGCCTTGCCCTCTGAGGCATTCTCCTCATGGTGGAGCTTTCCTATAGTAAGTCTCCAGTAGGTGGTGTCATTCCAATCATTACAGTCCCCCCTGGGGAAAATCACTTAATCTCTCTGAACTTCAGATTCTTTATCTGTATGCTACTGCTACTGCTACTATTTTGATTGTTTAGATGGGAAGACTAACAAATTAATTATGCCATAAGAGGGGCAGCTAGGTAGTGCAGTGGATAAAGCACTGGCCCTGGATTCAGGAGTACCTGAGTTCAAATCTGGCCTCAGACACTTGACACTTACTAGCTGTGTGACCCTGGGCAAGTCACTTAACCCCCATTGCCCAGCAAAAAAAATAAAATAAAATAAAATAAAATAAAATAAAATAAAATAAAATAAAATACACATAAGAGGGGGCAGCTAGATGGCACAGTGGTTAGAGGACTGGCCCTGGAGTCAGGAGTACCTGAGTTCAAATCCGGCCTCAGACACTTAATACTTACTAGCTGTGTGACCCTGGGCAAGTCACTTAACTCCAATTGCCTCACTAAAAAAAAAAAGTATAAAAAAAAATACACATAAGATACAACCTATTTATAATTTAGGAGAGTCCTAGGGAGTTGGTACAAGAATGAAGAAGTTAAGGGACTTGGTTATAGTCACACAGGTAACATACATCTCTGAGACAAGATGTAAACCCAAGTCTTTCCGACTCCAGTACCCCTTTTAATAACACGTTGTGTTTAATTGAAATTATAATTAGAGTGCATAACTAGATGAAAAAATGGACCTGTGGCAAGTAAAACTATATGTGGTCGCCTTATTACGGTCCCAAGAATAGGGAAAATAAGCTGGGGTTTATGATATATTTGTTACTTTAGAAATTAGAGGCTACTGTACCAGTTTGGGGGCATTAATCATTTATTAAAGCATATTAAATATTAGTAAAGAGAGTGCACATGGCTCTGAAAGATAGGAAAGCTTAGTTAGGAAAGAGAAGAGAGAGAAAAGAGAAAATGGGGAACCTTAGTGGGCTGTGTCTGCTCTCACCAAGTTCCCTGGGCCCAAGAGAGAGATCAGGGAGTATAAGCTCTCTGAGGGAAGGGGCAGAGCCCACCCTAACACACTGTTTAAAGCTAATTGGCTAGCATCATTCAAATCTATTGGTTCACTGGATTTGAGGGTGCTTAGGCACAGTTGTGTTGATGTCAGAGCCCAGAGAACAGATCTTCTGGTGGGAACAAGGCTTTTAGGTGGGTGTGGTTTTGAATGAGGTAACTTCCTGACTCTGGGCTGACCTTAAGAAAGGTCGGGCTGGGGCAGCTAGGTGATGCAGTAGATAGAGCAACAGCCCTGGATTCAGGAGGACCTGAGTTAAAATCCAGCCTCAGACACTTGACACTTATTAGCTGTGTGACCCTGGGCAAGTCACTTATCCCCAATTGCCTCACCAAAAAAAAAAAAAAAAAAGGTCAGGCTAGGCTCTCTCGGCAGGAGCCTCTGGGAGTCCCAAAAGCCCTGCTATTAATAATTTTCTCACAGACCCCTCACTTATCATGAGTCAAAGACAATTGGTACATAGTTACAGTGCTTCCCAATGAGTATGAAGAGAAAATGAGAAAAAGATTCCTAGCTCATTAGTAGATCTCTTGTGGCAAATTTATAGAAAGGCATGGGTGAGAGTCATATGAGATGAGGAGGAATTATTGAATTATGATTTGTATTATTTAAGAGAATGTTCATTTTCAATGAGAAGGCTGGTCCATTGGTGTATTGACATAAAAATGTTTAAAACATTCTGTGATTCCCCCGCAATTCGAGCATATAAGACCTTGTGGATCACTTCTACCCTCAGAGACCAATAAACTTACACTAATTACCCTTAGCTGTTTGAATATCTATCTCAACAGGTACCATATGACTCTAAACCAGTTTTATCTCTTTTAAAATGAATATACCTGAACAGTATCAGAATAAATATCATTCCCTTTGTAATATCACCTTAGAAGGTCATGAAAATACTTCAGTAATACTGTCACTGACTGTTCAGAATATTTTTGAGATACTCTCTAGAGTTTCAAAGCATATTTATTTAAATAATTCAAATGATGATAAAATAGCCAAGTCATTTGGAGTCAATTCTAGTAAATTAGATGGGTAAAACCATTCATGGTCACAAAGTGCTTATTGATACTGGAATACTTTTCTTGGATTATATGTTAATAGATCTCGGACCCTTTTCTAGAAAGGTAGCAAGATATAGCAGAAAGAGTAATGGGCTTAGAATTAGGAAGACCAGAATTCAACTACAATCTCAGACCCTGACTGGCTATGTGACCACAGGGAAATAACTTAAGCTTCTATGTCTCAATTTCCTTTTCTGTACATGAGGATAATAATGGCTGAAGCAATTATCTCAGAGACATGTTTTGAGACACAAATGAAGTAATACTTAAAGACTTTGCACACTTGGAAATATTAAATAAATGCCAGGTTGTTGTTTTTTATCACAATTGATTCACATCTCATCCTGTCTTATAATTTTTTTATGGTTTTTTTTTTCTCCCATAAGCCCTCTGAGAGGAGGGAAGGCAACAATCATTTATTAACTAACCCCTGGCACCTTACAAATATCATCTCATTTAATCCTCACAGTTATACTGGGAGGTAGGTGCTTTTATTATAGCCATTTCACAGTTGAGGAAACTGAGGCAGACAGAGGTTAAGTGACTTTTCCAGGGTCAGACAGCTAGTAAAATTTTGAGGCTGAATTTTAATTCAGGTCTTCCTGAATCCAGCCTAAGTGCTCTATTCACTGCATCCCCTAACTGCCTATATAATGGAACTATGAAATATATTATAGAACTTACTCTGGATCCTTTTTTATGAACTCCAGTATACCACTTGAACTATTCATCTTTTATTACATGACTGGTCACCTCATTTTTCTGGGAATATAAGTCATAGAGGTTATCTTGCATGCCACTTGTCATTTATAAATCACCACTAGGGTTATGCTGCTTCCAATTTACACAAGTCATTTATAAGGCCATTGGGGTCTCTAATAATTTAGAGAACCCACAGATTACACTGTCTCATGATTCAGAGGCATATGGTATCATAGGGATTTTTGACTATAGGTAAGTAGTTCAGGATTTTTGGAAGTGCTGCTCATTTCCCAAGTGAAATACAACCTGGTATACTCCTCCTGTTCAATCCTATGTACAATTTATTTTCTTTTTTGGAGAACCTATCCAATATTTAGTGTTCTGAAAGTCTTAGTGATGTTTCAATGCACTAAAGCTACTTATGCTATCAATCAGGTTAAACTTGACATGGCACTAAAACTTTAGGGACAGGCTTTATATATTTTTATGGACTAACATGGTGTTCATACCATAGTCTTATTGATTTGCATTCTTCACTTATTTGGTAGCATGTAGGGATTATGAATATAAACTCATTTGACTGACTATGGTCTCACTGATATTGTCGTGTGTCAGTGTCAATGAAAGCATTGTAAAACTTCTCACATGTAATCTAAATTCCTCCTATTTATTTCTGCACCCACTGTCATACATTTGAAATGCAGTGTTTATTAAATATGTGCACATGTGTGTAATGTATACTGTATGCATATGTGTACATGCTTAAATATACATATATAGATAGATGACAAGTATTATCCCCATTTCACAGATGAGAAAAAGGAGGTATAGAGATATTACTTTCCTGTGGTCATATTGAAACTTAGGTTATGACTCGAAGTTCAACATCTGAGCTACTGTACCATCCAATCTTTCTAGTGGAGAAAAAAGCCCATATAGCTTCATAAGCTTTACATGCAGATAGATTTGTAGTTATTATACATAACATATGTGTATATACATAGAGAGACATATTTATACTCATATGCATGCGTATGTGGGCATACAATGCATACATATATGTGTGCATTATACATGCACATATGTAGATACACAAGTACATACATGCATATAGACACCTACATACATTCATACACACATAGAACAGATCTATGAGCCATCCACCCAGGTATTTATCATAGTCTGGGCAATAAGGATTCTTTTCCCACTTCTTTTTTTCTCCTGTACAACTACTTAGCTTGAGCTCTTTTCAGTGATTGTAGAACTGAATAGGGAGGTTCTTCAATATTTGGGGATTAATACAGTTGATGCAATGTCACTTACAAATAGGACCTCATTGCCTATAGGGAATTGATTTTTAATTTGAACTCTGCACTAGATCCTCTAGGACAGTAGGAAATATCTTTGGCGAGTATACCCTCTTTTTCTTCTTTTTTTTTTGTGGGGAAATGAGGGTTAAATAACTTGCCCAGGGTCACACAGCTAGTAAGTGTCAAGTGTCTGATGCCAGATTTGAACTCAGGTCCTCCTGAATCCAGGGCTAGTGCTTTATGCACTGTGCCACCTAGCTGCCCCGAAACTCTCTTTATCTTCTTATTCTTACATCAAAAAAGTGAGTTTTGCATACTTTAACATTTGAATATAGATACCTTGTTGGAGGATTACCTTTAAGGTTGAATTTTGCTCTAACAAATCAAATTCTTTAAAAAAAGGATCAACAAACAATAGGATGTTGTAGGATTCTTCAGAGAGTTGCATGACTGTTAAAATGTAGTTGCTCTACAATATTGTTTTTTGAAAGTCTGCCTATAGGAATAGTCATTCTTCTATCTTCAAGGATGTTCTCAATACATGTGCAGATTAAATGGGCTAATTCTTATTCATATATTCTGGATCATCTTTTTTGTTGGTGGTAATTCATGATTTTTGCAAGTAGGATAGATATTTTAGGAATTGATTCATTAATGTCCTCACAATGGTTGCCCTCAGAGTAGATACTTGCTGTCCATATTTTTAGCATATATTTCAATCAGACGAGCCATTCTCATTTTTTTAAACTTTATTTCTTCTTTGTGTAGCACAGTTGTCTCAAATAGAATTACTTGTTGCTTTAATAATTAGACTAGAACTTTTCCATTTTTCACCTATTTCTTGTCATTCAGATTTCATCCTAAAGTTCTCTGGGAATGATCTTGATTGAGTCTTCTGTCAAGCTTTCTGTAACTGTCTTTACCTCTCTGTTGCTTCTGCTTTATGAGATGGTACAGTTCACGTTATTCCACCACCTTCTATAATAAGATTTTATGAGTGAGTTTAAATTCCCAAAACATTGCTGTCCTGTGTGTAAACTTGGCCAGGAGATCAAATATTTGCTAAGCAAGGCCATGTTGGATTCTTTTGTTCTTCTCTTTGTAGTATCTGATTTATTTCAGTTAATGTACTTTGGAAATGGTGATGGTCTGGATAAATGATTGTATTTTTCAGAAATTCATTTCCCAATTTTGTCATCAATAGTTGTTTTTTTAAAAATAGGTCATTGGAGTTATTTCAATCACACTCTATAGCTTCTCATTTTTATTTTCCTAATTTGATATTGATTTTTATTTTTGCTCTAACAAGTTAATGGTCTGACTATACATATAGATAATTCAGACATGAATCCTATATTTATAACCAATATTTTTCTATTAAGTTATAATCAATTTTAATTGTTATGTTATATCATATTATGTTATATACACATATTACATATGTGTATATTTGCTATGTACAGTGGCTCTAAACTATCTTTTTGATTAAAACATTCAGGATGAATACACATGAGCTTTCTTTGCAAACTACCAACCTTTGCCCTCCTTTGTTTACTTTTTCACTCTTCTGACATATTTTCCAGCATGTTTAATTGCTGTACCCCATGCCTATCTTTGATCAAAGCCATCAAATATTAAAACATGTACATTTACTTTTGAGGGCTTAATTAGATTCTTCATATAATTGCTACCTCCTGATGGTCTTCAATGAGCCTTGGACCATAAGATGTCATCATCTTCATTGAGGAGTTTCTATAAATGGTCACCAGGAATATATCAATGAAAAATAACCAATTATAAAGCTGTTTGTTATTACCTTTGGATACATGACAAAAATAACTTCCTCAACCTTTATTTGTTTTACTGGGGAAGACTTGAGAGCTATCTTTTAATTTAACTGCAAATTATTTTTTCTACTAGTTTTTTTTTATGGAATAAATGCCAATATTAACAAGATTCAATCCTTTTACTATTATCACTACTTATTGATCAGTGGATCTCACATTTAGAGTAATTTCACATTTACTGGAAATGTCAAAACTGTGATTATTAGCACCATCTCTTGCCTTTTGCAAAATTCTTCCATGGCTAGTACTCCAGAAGTAGAAATGGATTGCATATAAATAAGGCAATTTTTAAAATATGTCTGGTTTCATGAGTTGCTATGACCAAGCAACTTATCATTAAGTAATTAGCCAAGTAGTAATGAGTCGTACCATGCCTAGCTCTACTTTTCCTTGGGAAGCAAACATAATCTGTTACCAGGAATACCAGCAGTCTTTATAGCATGTAGAACTTGCCACAGCTTGCATTCCGATGCTTTTACCCAGTATTACCTCTATGCCACAATAAAGACATTGAGTTGCCTGACCTTTTATACATCTCATATTACCTACTTTTTCTATTACACTGGAGTACCACACATCTCTCCAAGACATCTGTTTTCAACTGAAGCTTCAGCTTTGGCTAATTAATGCTTATAATTTCCCAAACTTAAAAGCAGAAAAAAGATTTTTTAGATTATCCATCTCTCTTGCCACTGTGGATGAATTTTTTTTCAATTAATTGTCTAACATTTTTCTCTCTAGCGTCAGTACTTTTAAATGTTGAGATTTGCTTTAATGTCCCATTCAATTGATTTTCAATGTACTATCCAGCAGATTTTCCATGTTCCTTTTAAAAATTAACTTGACTCTCTTAGATATAAAGGGTCATGGCACTTAAACAAAAGAAAATATAAGAAGTGAACAATAGCACATTAGTCTCTTATTTAGAATTACTTTTTATTCTTTTTCCTATCACCTGTGATGATGTAACAATTGCTGCTGTTGTTAAATGAGGATTCTATTATAAAGTAATTGCTTTATTGAAAAGGTAAATATCTATTATTAAATAAAATTTATCTGCAAAGCATGCAAAATAATATGTTACTTAATCTTTTTTTTTTTTGGTGGGGCAATGAAGGTTAAGTGACTTGCCCAGGGTCACACAGCTACTGAGCATTAACTGTCTGAGGCCAGATTTGAACTCAGGTCCTCCTGAATCCAGGACTCGTGCTTTATCCACTGTCCCACCTAGCTGCCCCCTGTGTTACTTAATCTTAAAAGAAGAGGCAAGGCCCTTTAGATAACTAAGAACATCTCTTTATCTATTATGGTTCTTTAGATATTTGAACTAATGGCAATCCATGTCCAACTGTTCTTCCATAGGTTTTGCTGCTGCCTCTGCTTTATGCCCACTGGGCGTGCTATAGCAATACATTTTGAGATTGCTATGGTGGTATTTTTTTCCCCAAACTATCACAATGATTTTCTGCCAGACCGTTCTAGACAGAGTTTGACTCCATTCTTATCTCTTAGAGCAAAATAGCTAAATTCCAAAAAAAAGTAATAGCATAAAGAAGATTTTGTTGAAGACTGGCTGAAACCCTATGGCACAATGTTTAAATGAAAAGCTTGATGACATTTTACACTCTAGCAGGTGAAAAGGTTTTCTCTAAGACAAGATCAACACAATTGGCTGAAAAGTTAAGCATGGCATATTCATTAAACAAACATCATGTCTATAATATGAATAGAACTCTGTTAGGAATTGAGAAATCAATCCACAAGCATCTATTAGAAATAATTTATTGTTCTAGGCACTATTGTGGGGCTTAAAATTGTATAACCTACAATAAAAGAGACTGAGGCAGAGCTATGAGTCAGTGGCACTTTATTAAAGGATCCACTGCTCTCCTCTAATGAAGTGGACTACAGATCTTCCTCATGATTCAAGATGCCCCCTTCTTCTGGGGCCTTATCTTTATAAGGTTTGATACCAGATCTATTGCCTGGATGTTCTAAAGTGGCTATACAAAGAACAGGATTCCATCGCTTGACATCTCATGCATGAGCTAAAATATGCAAAAATGGTATGGCAGCAGGGTCATGGGTTGGATGAAACAGGGGGTATCTCCACGGACTAGATAGTTATGAGATAACCACTTGCTCATGTTGAACAGAAGAGAATGGTCCAGAGGTACGAAAATAAGTTGGAAGACTTTCCATGTACTTGAGTCACCTCCACCACACTGGGTTTGGTCACCATGACTAGGAAAAACAAGGGTACAGGGCTTCTAGTTAGCTTCCTATGCTTAAGCAAGTGAACTTACAACTTGTAATTCTTAGCTCTGGGGTCTAATTCATACAACTTATAATCACTACACCTATGAAACCATATCAAACTGATTAAAACTGATTGGAATAGAGTAGTGATGCAAATGAATTATTTCTCACACTGTGTTAGATGCTAGTTATACAAAAATAGTAGTCCCTGCCCTCAAAAGGCTTACATTCTGTAGGGAGAAAATGTGTACACCTATGTGGATGAAAAATAATTTCATTGGAGAATCCCTGGTAGCTGGGAGGATCAAGAAGGATCATGTGGGAGTTACTACTGATGCTTGAGAAAGATTAGGGAAACAAACTTGAATCCTATTCTCAGGGAGTTTATAGTTTTGTAGGGAAAATAGAATGTACACACATATGTTATTTTAATTTTTATCATTTCGTCATGAAAATATATAGCAAGACATATATACAATTTTGCAAAGCATGTGTAAGAAGCCTGAAAGGGAAGCCAAAGCCAGATGGTAAAGGACTTTAAATGCCTTACAGGGGAGTTTGTACTTTGTCTCAGAGTCAATAGGGAATCACTAGAACTTCTTAAATAGGAGGTGTGACATAGTTTGGCCATGCTTTAGGAGTCTCACTTTAGCAACAGTGTGAATAATGGATTAAAGGACATAACTCCCCAAACATCTCTTCCATCTGTTGGAGGGAATGGCAGCGTCAGAGAGCTCATTGCTCCTTTGAAATGTTGAAATATTATATTGAAAGGCATAATTTAATTCATCAAGCATATATTATCTGCTATAGTTTTGGGGCATACAAAGATAAAGGCCTAATCCTTGCTTTCAAGGCATTCACATTTTACTGGAATAATATATGCAAGACTGGGAGAAGATTCATATAATAAGAAAATTACATCTCTGTGTACAAAACTGAAGTTTATATGGCAAACAGATTCCCCAGCAGAATCAAAAATGGACATAATCTGAATTTGTACAATGAACAGAAAGAAATTTGTAGCTACCGTCATTGTAGAAAAATTTGGTTGGTATAATCATTTAAACTCGGTCGTTCAAAAATTTCTATAACTAAGTATGTGCTGCCAAAGGGAATAAAAAATATAGAAGGGGAAAAAAGGTGCCGGAAACACCAAATTATTCCATAGAATGTTTTGTTACAAAAAAAAAATGAACTGAAAAATGTTGATGCCCACTGACATGGGAATGGCCTGATAAATTATGATATGTGAATATAATGGAATATTACAGTTCAACATAAAATAGTGAATATGGAGGATATAGTAATGCTTGGAAAGATTTATGTGACTTGATACAGAGTGAAGTGAGCAGAAGTAGGACAAGATGGACAACTACAACATTGTAAATGGAAACAAACAAACAAAAACCCAAAATGAGTACTATGTAACTCTACTGATCAAGATTGTTCCTGAAGAAGAGATATGAAAATCATTTCTCTCCCTTCTTTGTAGAGGTGGGGGATAGGTTTGAATTTAATTACAGAATATCTTCTATGTAGTATTATTATTTAAGGAGCACCAGGACAGCCCCTTTAAAAATATCTTTCCTTCACTATAATGTGCTGAGGGTAAAAATTCTATCATCAGAAATAATTTCCCTTAGATTATTAATGAATATACCCATTGAATTGCCAATAGTGCTTGTAGAAGTGATAGAATAAATCTTGGCAGTTATTCACTTCTGTGATTAAATTGATTAGAGTTTTTCTAAATGACGACTTGTTGAGAGCAGCTTCCTAAAAATTCAGTGAATTTTGATAGGTGAGAGGACAGCCAAATTTAGAATTAGAAAGTACAGGCCTGAGTAGGTTTTACAGTAGGGCTTTTCTAGACAATCACGGAATATTATGAAGGTCCTTGGAATTCATGGAAAAAGAGAGATTGCTATGAAGAGAACAAGAGATGACCTACAAGACAGACTTATTCTGTTTCATAGTTTGGGCCATGTATGGAAATAATTATATGAATATATTTTCAAATGATAAGTGAGTTTGGGTCCCTGGCAAATATACAAGAATAAGACAGTGTATGGTCATCCTATTCCTGTGATCGTTATGTGTGAGACTCGTGAAGAAGTATGATTTCTATCAGAGCAACAATTCTGAACCAAAGTGGGAAATTGGTCTGTTGTAATGCTTTATTTGTCGTCTCTGTGCAACATCATTTTGCAAATTTCCTCCAAAAGATTGATTTCTTTTGTTTTGTTTTGTTTTTTCCTTTTTCCTCCCACTCAACAGAAAATGCACGTCTTCAAAAAGACTCTACAGGCATTGATCTACCCAATGTCATCCACCACTCCTCATAATTTTGAGGTGTGGACAGCTACCACCCCAACTTACTGCTATGAATGTGAAGGTCTTCTGTGGGGGATAGCAAGACAAGGCATGAAGTGCATGGAATGTGGTGTCAAATGTCACGAAAAATGCCAGGACCTTCTTAATGCTGACTGTTTGCAGAGTGAGTATTCAGCCAAATGTTCTTCATTTTCAAGCAATATGGTGCCCATACGCTTTCTAGCCTTGACAATTCTTATATTTTATTTAGATTGGTCGATTAAACAGTCACTGAGTGAATATTTGGTATTTTCCATGAGGTGTTCAAGTAGTTTTATATTGTCATTCCCACAGAAGGGCAAAGTTATAATTAGCTTGAGATAAGGCAGACTCTATCCCATCTCACTTGGATTTAGAGGGCACTGAATACACTTGCATTTCTTCAATAAGTATAAAGAACTGAGCTTATTGCCTGGGCTTGGCCTTTCCCTGCTTCCTCCCCTTTAAGAAGCCTCCTTTGTAGCAACCTTACTTTTCTCTTAGATTCCCAGCCTGCAGAGGCTTTTGTCCCAAGTTCTCTTTCTCTTATGTCCCAGAATCTCGCCACAACCAACTGATTTTGTCTTAAAAAGCTTGTTTGAAGGACCACTTTCCACCTCTCCTGAGCACCAAACCATAGTGATGGTTCTGTGACAGCATCCTGGTTTTATAATAGAAAAGGGCAACCATAATGTGAAAAGTGGTTATAAAGGATTTTGGCCTCAATTCAATGAGGTAGGCATTCTTAAAGCAAAATGACCCCAGAACCAACTGTTTAGCCATGTGCTGTCACTGTCACTGAGGGAGATATTTCAATATCTTAAATTTACATAATTTTTTTATTATTTTTTTTTGTGGGGCAATGAGGGTTAAGTGACTTGCCCAGGGTCACACAGCTAGTAAGTGTCAAGTGTCTGCGGCCGAATTTGAACTCAGATCCTCCTGAATCCAGGGCCGGTGCTCGATCTACTGAGCCACCTAACTGCCCCAAACTTACATAATGTTTTATACTTTTTCTCCTCCAAAGTATATTAACCTCATTTATGTCATCTTAATCCAATAGCCCTATGAGGAAGTAGATAGGTAGGTAGCATACACAGTCCATTATCAGTGGCCAAGTTATTCCCATGGAATTGTAGCAGCATAAATTCTTGCCTGAGCTTCCAGATTGAGGACAAAGGAACGATTTCCACAGTCTCACCTGGCAGCTATGATCCTGCCATGGACAGCTCTTCTAGTGATGCATGAGTACCTGCTGTGGCCTTTTCTAACAGATTACCTAGAATTGTGTACTTTAGAGAATTCATGCAGCACTCTCTTTGCCTTAGTTAACCTTTGTCTAGCTACTGAACCACCACAATTCTGCACTATGAGATATGTTATATTTTTTAAAAATTTTCTGATGAGATGCTCAGTTGCATCTGTATGCAAAACAAAAGGACCTTTCTAATCTAAAACGCTAACAAAACTGTTTCCAGGACTTCTTTTTAAACGCTGATATGCATTTATAAATCGTGCTTTCTTTGACCCATTTGCTCATGACCTGTTCCATTTCTGTTTACACAGAATGTCTAACACAGAGTTTGGGTGAATTGAGCAGATTCCTTTGTGGGAAACACAGGGAAATGTCAAAGGGAAGATGAAGTCAGAGATAGGGCCAGTGCCTGTCATAATCTCAGCCATATACATTCCATAACCTTTTTACCTGATTAAAATTCTCTCTGCATGACCACGCAGAAGCTATGTTAATGGTAATGAATACATATGAATATATTTTCAGCTAAAGGAATAGAATTGTTCTTTTGAAAAATCTGCCATTTGGTGTGCCAGCTTATAAAGGAAACAAAGCCCCTTTACAATTGATGTTATTTGTCCAGTTTATTTGGAGGAACAAAGACTCAATTAAAATCTGATCCACTGAATAAAAATAATTAATTGTATATAGTTCTAAGAAATACTCCAATCAGAATGATAGGGTGGGTTAAAGTCAATGGGGGGTATGTATTTGCAGCATATAATAAATGATTAGTGTCCTTAGAGGAAGATGGTGAAGATCGCACATAAATAATTACTTTACTCCCCTTTTCTTCTTTTGTGTAGAATAGATGATACGCTGCTCATTAAATATCAAAAAGCTCTATATATTTTCCTAATATTCACTGTTTGTAAGTGGATAATATTTTATATTGGTTTAATAAATTGTGCAATTCTTTAAAAGACTAGTGGAATGGGGACAGCTAGGTGGCACAGTGGATAGAGCACCAGCCCTGGATTCAGGAAGACCTGAGTTCAAATCTGAACTCAGACCAATGACATTTACTAGCTGTGTGACCCTGGGCAAGTCACTTAACCCCAATTGACTCACCAAAAAACCCCCAAAAGACTAGTGGAATGAACTCAGATTATTGGAGGAGGAGGAGGAGGAGGAGGAGGAGGAGATTTTCATGTTTAAATGTATATATGAAACTCAAGAATAAAAGAGAATTCATGCTCTTGGAGGCCTGTGCTGAAAGTCTCAGTTCTAGCTCTGCCACTAGTCTATTGTGGCTCATTCCTTGGTAAGTCACTACCCTTCTCTGCTTCAGTTTCCTCTTATATTAAATAAGTATAATAATATATCCCCCATATCTCTTATAGGAAATGATAAGAATAAAAAAAGAGTAAAGAGAATAAATATTTTTATTATATTGATCTATACATATGCATATAATACACACACACACACACACACATATATATATATATATGTAAAGAAAGAATATATATAAGGGAGAAGAGACAGAGAGGTCAAAGGTGTGTGAGGGGAATGAGTGCTCTTTAATTGTATGTGTATATATGTATATGTGTATGTATGCTTATATGCATGCATGCATGTACACAGGTAGGTAGGTGTATATATAGCAGCCAGCTAGGTGGTATAGTGGATAGAGCATAGGGCCTGAATTCAGGAGGACCTAATTTCAAATCCAGTTTCAGACACTAGTTGTGTGACCCTGTACAAGGCCCTTAACTCTTTTTGCCTCAGTTTCCTTATCTGTAAAATGAGCTGGATGAGGAGTTGCAAAACACTCCGGCATCTTTTCCAACAAAACCCCAAATGGCTCACAAAGAGCCAAACATGACTGAAACAAATGAATGACAACACCACGTGTTTTTCTGTCTGTCTATCTATCTTTCCATCTAGATATATATGTATATAGATATAAATATATATATATAATATCTATAGATTTTTCTCTTAGTTTTCCATATGCACTTTATAAGCAGTCTCATCTCACTAAAGAACAAAAAACAGTGAAAGGAACAACTAGCCTGAAGAAATTTTCTTCTGAAACTTACTTGTCAGTTCTTCCCAAGGTTGCTTATAGCTGAAACTGAAAGAGTAACAAATACATATGAAGGGAAACAGATCTGCCAAAATATTTATAGAAATTTAATCCCTTAGAACCCAATATGTTGTGTGAGAATGTGGAGTTAATAATCAATTATAGGAGGGGCAGAGCCAAAATCGTGGAGAAGAGGCAGTGACTTTCCCGACCTTTCCCTATGAATAACCAAGTATAATCTAGAAAAGTGGCTAGACTTATTTGAATCTGTACTAGAGAAATATGTTTTTGAGGGACATAAGAGGACAAAGGCATTATGTTTCAAGTTTTTTCAAAGAATGAAACAAATGAACAACATCACAGATGATATTGTTAAAATACCACAGATGATATTATTTGGTTGCTCTTCAGGCATCCTAAAATAGACTGGAAATTGCCAACTCATATACCTATTTCTCATCTCCACAGAATCTTTATTAGAAAGGTGAGAGGGTTTTCTTAGGTAACACAGGTAAGTGAACAGGCAGATTTCCACAGATGGTTTTCTACAGCAGACCACAAACCGAAAAAGGATATCTCTATGATTTCTGTCAATTAATAAACATTTATCAAACATCTAATATGTGCTAGGTATGGTGCTGAGTACTGAAGATAAATAGAAAGGTAAAAAGCCCCTTCCCTCAAGGAGCTTGCTAACTAATGGGAGAGATGACATGCAACCAAATATTTACAGATAAGCTACAGACAAGATAAATTAAAAATAATCGACAGAGGAAAGACACTAGAATAGAGATTGGCAAAGTCTTCCTGTAGAAGGTAAGGGTTTTAGTTGAGACTTAAAGGAAGCCTAGAAAGCCAGAAAGCAGAGATGAAGAGCATTCCTGGGGGCAGCTAGGTGGTGCAGTGGATAAAGCACCACCCCTGGATTCAGGAGGACCTGAGTTCAAATCCAATCTCAGACACTTGACACTTACTAGCTGTGTGACCCTGGGCAAGTCACTTAAGTTTCATTGTCCCCCCCTAAAAAGAGCATTCCTTGCATGGAGGACAACCAATGAAAATGTCTGGAGGCAGAAGATAGAGTATCATGTTTGAAGAAAAGCAAGTGTCATTGAATCACAGAGTACATGGTGGGATGTGAAGTATAAGAAGATTAGAAATTAGACAGGAGGCAGGTCATAAAAATCTTAGAATGCCAAAAAGAGGATATTTTATTAGATTTTGGAGGGTATACAGAGGCACTGGAATTTATTGAGAAGGAGGGTGGCATGGGAAGGCCTGCAGTTTAGGAAGATGAACTTGACAGGTGATTTGAAGATTAACTGGAGTGAAGAGAGACTTGACCAGATGGGAAATAGTGGGAGCCTGTAAAAGGGTGGTGGCCATGGAAGAAGAGAAGAGTGTATAAGAAATGTTACAAAAGGACAATCAACAGTCCTTGGCAACAGATTGCCTATGAGGATGAGAGAGAAAGAGGAGTGAAGAATGATACCTAGGTATCCAGTATGGGCGGCTGGTAGGATGCTGGTGTTCTCAACAATAATAGGAAAGTTAGGAAGAAGGGATGTTTTGGAGGGAAAGATAGTGAGTCCAGTTTTTGACATGTTGAGTTTAAAATGCCTATGAGACATACAGCTTGAGGTGTCTAATAGGTAGGTGGATATTTGAGATTAGAGGTCAGAAAAAAGGTTAGGGATGGATAAGTACTTTGGGAATTATCAATGTTGAGATGATTATTCAATTCATGGGAGGGGATGAGATCCCCAAGTGATATAGTATAGAGAAAAAAGAGACGAGGCCCCAGGACAAAAGCCCTATGGGACACCCATGGTTAATGGGGGAGGGGGTGTGACCTTGATGAAGAACCACAGAAGGATACAAAGTAGCAGATAGGAGGGGAACCTGGAGAGAGTAGAACCTAGACAGAAAAGAGTATGAAGAAGAAAAGGTGAACAGCAGTGACAAAGGCTACAAAGTTGTCAAAAAGCATTAAAGTTAAAAAAAAAAGGCCAAGCAATTTGGCAGTTAAGAGACCATTAGGAGCTTTGAAGAAAGAAGTTTCAATAGAATGGTGAGCTCAGAATCCAGTCCATAGAGGCTTAAAAGTGAGCAAGAGGAAAGGAAATGGAGATAATCCATTCAAGGCAGGCTTCTCCGGTTCAGTAACAAAAGCAGGGAAACTTTTTGCATTGACACTTGTCTGATATCTGTCCTCTTGGCAATGAGCTTGATGATTTGTAAATGAACTCTAGTGAGAATGAAAGGGAGCACTCAGGTAGTGGGGAAGCCAAGAACGAGTAAAATCACAAAAACCCAGAGAGTGTCAGAGAGATGGGGTAATAGCTTTTGGAGATGAATAGATCAAATTTATTATGGAAACAGCACATTCTTGTGACCTGCTTAACAATAGGGCTTCTCATAGCAAGCATGGTCATTGGGATCCCAAACTTCTTAAATTCACAATGTCAGGAATTATCCACCAGCACAGTATGGTTGTGTCCTTTAATATACAGGGTAGACCAAAAGTCATGAAGGGGTTTCAATATTTAATAACTCCATTATTTTTCATTTTAATTTATACTACCATAGCTTTATATATAGTATATATTGGAAATGAATTTCCATTAGATGTGAAAAATCAAATTTCATAAATGGAAAAAATAAAGAGAAAATAATTTTCAAAAATTTATCAAAACATCATGACTTTTGGCCCACTCTGCATATACATATGTATATGCTTACATGTATATATATATATTCACATATATTTGTCCCTCCATATATATATATATATGTATGTATGTATGTATATATATATATATATCCTCACCTAAGTCCAAATAATATCATTATTAACTACAAAACAATAATAATGTAAGAATAATAACAAAACAATAGCTACCACAACAGTAAGAATATGAATAATGAGAAAAAACATGGCATAGTAAATAGAAGACCTGCCTTGGAATTAGAAAACTTAGTTGCAAATCCTTCCTCTAGCACATCATATCTGTGCAACAGTGGGGCAAGTCACTGAACCCCTCAGCACCCCCAGACAACTCTAAGTCTTCTGTTGCAAGTCAGTGGCCAATTTGCATCAGTAGAAATTCTATCCTAGGAGATCTTTACAGTAAAGAAATCACATGTCCAGCCCAACAGCTAGAAGTGAAATAAAATCTCTCATGTAAATGGTGTTTTGGGATTCAAAAGCACTTTCCAGACAATGACTTTGTGAGGTAGGTTATTCCCATTTTATAAATGAGAAAGTTGAGGCCCATAGAGGTGAGGTGACTTGCTCAATGTCACTTGGCAGAGCTGGAGCTCAAACTAAGCTCTCTTGGAACCTCATAATTTATTTCCCCCACACCATATTGCCACTTGGTGTACCCATGCCAAATGGCCATCTGCTTCATTAAGGACAATTTTGGCAAATACAATGACAAAGAAAATAATAATAGCTAACATTAATATAGCACTTACTATGTGGCAGGAACTATGCTATGATCTCATGTGATTCTCACAACAACCATGGGAGGTAGGTGCTATTATTATCTCCATTTTACAGATGAGGAAACTGAGGCAAACAGAGGTTTAAGTGACTTCCCCATGGTCACACAGCTAGTAAGTATCTGAGGCTAGATTTGAACTTGGGTCCTTCTGACTCCAGACCCAGCACTCTATTGAGTGTGCCACCTAGTGGCCCCCAGAATTTTTGCCAAGAGGTTTAACCAAACAACCATCTGATGGTTCCCCTGATAAATCTGATTTTGTCTTAGTTACCTATGATATATTTTAAAATATAAATTTTAAAAAGAGGCAACATTCAGGGGCAGCTAGGTGGCGTAGTGGATAAAGCACTAGCCCTGGATTCAGGAGGACCTGAGTTCAAATCCAGCCTCAGACACTTGACACTTAACTAGCTGTATGACCTGGGCAAGTCACTTAACCCTCATTGCCCTGCAAAAAAAAGTAAAAAAAGAAGCAACATTCATTGCTTTCATGCTAATATTCAAAGTCTATTATGGTAGATCTCCTTGTTGATAGGAATATTGTTTCCTTGTCCTCTACCCTACCTTTAAAATAGCTGTACATAGTTTTAGGTTAGCCAAATGGCACAGTAGATAGAGCACCAGGCCTGGAGTCAGAAAGATTCATCTTGCTGAGTTCAAATCTAGCCTCAGACAGCTGTGTGAGCCTAGGCAAGTCACTTGACTCTGCCTCATTTTCCTCATCTGTTAAATGAGCTTGAGAAGGAAATGGCAAACTACTCCAGTATCTCAGTCGAGAAGACCCCAAATTGATTCACAAAGAGTTAGACAAAACTGAAACAACTGAATAATCACAGATAAATTTATTTTTTATTTTTTATTTTTTTGGTGAGGCAATCGGGGTTAAGTGATTTGCCCAGGGTCACACAGCTAGTAAGTGTCAAGTGTCTGAGGCCGGATTTGAACTCAGGTACTCCTGACTCCAGGGCCGGTACTCTATGCACTGCACCACCTAGCTTCCCCTATCACAGATAATTTCAAGAAACGTTTCTTAAAAACTGATAAAAACAAAGCTTGCTTTTAGGCAAAGGAACTTGAGAAACTAACCAACTAACTAACTAGAGAAACTAACAAAGAGCTAACTTGAGAAAAACTCTAGGATGAGGACTAATATTAAATGTAATTAAAAAAAAAAAGCTAAATGGACTATATCAAAGTACATGACACACCCAAGAGATTCATGGGCTACTTTATTTAGATCTGCATTTATTCATTTATTCATGCATACATACATGAATGTATTCATCCAGCTAAGTTGTATTGTGCACCTACTATGCATAAGCTAATAGTACTGATTAATGATGGGGTTCAAATATATATATATGTGTGTGTTTGTGTGTGTGTGTGTACACATAAATGTATATATATGGTTCCTATATTAAAAAGACTTAGAATATAATGGGGGTAGAGGGTAAGATAAGTAAATAAATAACCAATACTAGTCTGTTTACTTGTTTACATTCCCATAGTGTTCTCTCTGGGGAAGAGAATCAAGCCTAGATAATAAGGGTTGGAGGGC
Organism: Dromiciops gliroides; assembly: GCF_019393635.1. Classification (NCBI taxonomy): domain Eukaryota; kingdom Metazoa; phylum Chordata; class Mammalia; order Microbiotheria; family Microbiotheriidae; genus Dromiciops; species Dromiciops gliroides. Next base: position 164,044,764 of record NC_057862.1, on the reverse strand, counting down.
ACCTAGAGACTAGATTTCATCTTGCATCCTCCCTACACTTGTTTACAGCCAACAGGGAGGCAGCATAAGCGCAGCTGGAAGTGGTCTGAGCTCTCACTTTCATTTCAAAGCCTTCTTTTGTGCTTGGTAATTGCTGTTCAGAGAAAATAGTAGGATAGAAAAGGGAACATGAATGAAAATGACAGTGTGGCTGACATCCCTATAATCTGTCAGTTAAGCAGTATTAGTGTTTATATTTGACTGTTTCCGAGATGAAGAAGGGCTAGGGAAGAGCATTGCAAGGATCACAAACCTCATTCCACAATGTAAATCTCACCTCCGTGACCTGGGACTGCCTAAGAACTAAGAGAGGTTCTTCCCTGAAAGTCCTTAGGTCAATTAAACACGTATCTTATTTCTAAATGTGATATTAATATAAAGAAGAATAGAACTGGAAAGTCAGATTTATCCCAGCAACCAGAGGGACAAATCATTTTCCATGATTTAATTAATTAATTTTTTGCATTTTTGATAAACATTTTATTTACTGACCAACAGAGTAGTTCTTAAACCGTAGCTTCTGGAAAAACCACTTGTTGGTTGGCCTTGACCTTGGCCTCCCTTCTTGTCTTCCATTTTAGTGCAGGGTCACAGAACACATCCTTGTTGACAACTGTTCTGTCCAATGGGATATCCACAGAGTATCTGGTGGGCATGAGGTGGTTGTAGTTATAAACTTTCATGAAGGATTTGATTTTCGATCTCTTGGCAATCTTCTTTTTGCCCATTGCTGCTGTCACCTTTCGAGGGTAGCGGTCGATGTCTGACACCAAGGCATGGCTGTAGGACCTGTCAGGTGTCCCATCATCAATGTTCTTGATGATGATGGCAGCTTTGCGCCCTTAGTACCGCCCGCCCAGGACCAGCACCACCTTCCCAGGTTTCATGAACTTGCCCATTTCGACATGAAGCAGGACGCTCCTACAGTCAAAAGCTCCATGCTTTATTTTTTTTTAAAAAGCCTGTTTTATATCCTTTTCATTCTTAATATAGGAATAAAGCATTCTCTGATTTTTAAATGTTTGTAGAAGCATTAAAAAGTAGAAATAAAGTACCTTCCCTTTCAGAAATGCCTGAGCACCTCTATCTTCTTAAATCATCAGGATAGGGGCAGCTATGTGGTACAGTGGATAAAGCTCCAGCCCTAGATTCAGGAGGACTTGAATTCAAATCTGACCTCAGACACTTGACACTAGCTTACCCTGGGCAAGTCACTTAACCCTCATTGCCCCACAAAACAAAACAAAAAACATCAGGATATTAGGTGTCCTCTTACCTCTCTCTCTCTCTAAGGCCTGTCTTTCCCTATATGACATATGAAATGGTATGGGGGTTCTAAGAAAAGATAAGAAAAAGAAATTAAGTGGGAGGGAGTCTTCTTCCTTTCCAAAATCCTACTGGATAAAGATGCTTTTTCATAAGATCATTATTTTCAGAAGTATTGTTGTTGTTTGGGGCAGGTAGGCGGTACAGCAGATAGAGCACTGGGCCTAGAGTCAGGAAGACCTGAATTGAAATTCAGCCTCAGACACATTAGCTGTGTGACCCTGGGCAAGTTGCTTAATCGTATTTGCCTCAGTTTCCTTATTTATTAAATGAGTGAAAAAAGGAAATGTCAAACCACTTCAGTATATTTGTCAAGAAAACTTCAAATGGGGTCATGAAGAGTCAGGCATGACTGAAACTACTGAACAATAATAATATCAATAGCAATAACTCCTTCTCTAAGGCTTGTCTTTCCTTTCTCCAACTGGAGGAAGCTATACAAGAGAGATGGGCTGGTATGGGGGTTCTAAGAAAAGATGGAAAAAAAAAAGAAATAAGTGGGAGGGGATTTTTCTTTCCAGAGTCTTATAGGGTAAGAATGATTTTTTCAGAAATTGACACCAAATGATATTTTATTTCTGTTTAATTTAAGAGCACAATTTCATTTTGTAAGCACCTCTGTGTCTTCACAAAATTAAGAGTGAGGGAAGAAAAAGGACCTGGCACATCTCCCTTCAGGAATTCTTCTCATCCCTTGTTTCATTCAAGGAATGAACAGTTAGAGAGAACTTCTATGAAGATGTAGTATGACTATGTCACCATTAAGGAGCTAGAGTGAGGATGAGCAAATGAAAGTTGGGAGGGGTATCTAGTCTAGCTTTCCAGTATATGTATCCCTCCCATGAAGACATAATCATCTGGTTAATGCTTTAAAATTTTCTGTAGCAGTGGACCTGGTATCTCATGAAATAGTTCTACTATTGGACAACCTTGATTAATTGTTCTAATATTAAACCAAGATTTTCCTTTAAATTCCTTTAACTTATTGGTCCTAGTTCTCACTTCTAGAACAACAGAGAGCAAATCTAATGACTCTTTTACATGGTATTTTTAATGTTTAGGTGATATATGTCATATCTCTCCTTGTTCTCCTTTCTTCATGTTAAATATCCCTACTTTTTTTATCCATTCCTTTATGACCTAATTTCTAGACCTTTTAACATCTAGATAATTATCCTGTAGAGTCTTAGTTTTCACTGACCTTAAAATTAGGTTTCCAGAAATAAATAAAAAATTATGTTTTCTGATCAACAAAGAGGAGAGAATATGAGGAAGAGTTTTGTGAAATGATTTTAAGGTACAGTTTACATTTAAGAATCATTTTCTTTCATAGTGTTGGGTTTGGGATTTAAGTACCTTTGACAGAAGAAAAAGCAGCAGGAAGATGTTCTGAAGGCATTCATTGTTCTGGTGTCTCCATGAAGTGTCAAAGATACATTGGAAATGGGAACACTCTTCCAAGGAATCACCATCAATTTTTTCCTTGGAGGACTCTGCTTAGCAGTAGTTTCTATAGTTCTCTGCCTTCCACACTCGGTCCAATAACCTAAAGCAGAGTGAGCAATCTGTAGCATCCTCAGCATGTGCAATTCTTTCTTGAGCATATTTGAGGCTTATTGTGCCAATTTTTAAAAAAATCTGTACTGCTTTGTTAATTCTTGAATTAGCATGAGTAGAATTCCCTATTTAGGATAGTGTATCATTTTCCTGGTAGGTAAGTAGAACTCAAGCCTAGAACTTTTATGCTTTAAACCCTCCACCACTTAAATTGTTACGAATGCCCTAATGGGTTATAACATGTGGCTCTCTTTTCCTTAGGCAATATTCCCTTTCCCCATTCTCTTCCAGTCTTTCAGTAACTCCCCCCTTTTTCTGTCTCTGAAGGTCTCACTTAACTAACAGATTAAATTTATTGTAGGCACATGTTAACTGGAGAAGGCTATTCAAATCCTCAGAGCCCATACTTCAGTTCTTAGGCAATATATTCATTATGACAAGGATCTCTTGGAAAGGACAAATAGCCTTTCTATGATATCAATGTTGGTAAATTTAATCAAATAATACAAATCTGTAAACCACTATAAATAAAACGGGCATAAAATTTCTTGAAATCTGTGTGTGGTGGTATGTGTGTGTCTGCATGTACGCAAACATTATTGGAGAAAACTTGTATGAAAGCATAGCATATATTTGTCAGCATTAATGAGGAAAAGTGAGCATGACCATGAACAGAGGCAGAATACATAGTAAATTCAGAGTCATTACAACCTGGCTTCAAATTCTATCTTTGACCCTTATTATCTGAGTTGTTTTAGACAAGGCTATTTTATCCCTCTATATGACAGGAATGGGGGTGGGGGTGGGGGTGGAGAGGGGCAATAAGTATTTATATAGTGCCTCCTATGTACCATGTACCGTGCTATGTGCTTTACACATATGATCTCATTTGCTTCTCATAGGAATCCTGTGAGATTGGTGCTATTATAATCCCCATTTTACAGTTGAGGAAACTGAGGCAAACAGCAATTCAGTGACTTGCCCAGAGAACCAAAAAGTTATTCCAAAGTAGAAGAACAGTTAAAAACAAAAAGAATAGGGAAAACATCACTATATTCTTTAAATCATGTCCCAAGCTGTAGACATGATCTTAAAAAACCTCAAGAATAGCTTATTATTGGGGCAGCTAGATGGCGCAGTGGATAGAGCACCGGCCCTGGAGTCAGGAGGACCTGAGTTCAAATCCGGCCTCAGACACTTAACACTTACTAGCTGTGTGACCCTGGGCAAGTCACTTAACCCCAACTGCCTCACTAAAAAAAAAAAAGAATAGCTAATTATTTCAAGGAAGAAAATTGTCTGTTTGACAGGTCAAAGAGATTATGTGGGAAAACATTTTTTTCTTTACTTTCTTCCTCAATGGGGGAAGGGAAAAATATATCAGAAAGAAGCATATGTAAATTATTGATCAAAGATCTGTAGCTAGAAAGGCCCTTATGTCTTCTAGGTTAACCTTTTCATTTTATAGATGAGGAAACTAAGGAAGGTTAAGTGATTTGTCCCAAGTCATACAGGTGGTAATTGTCCTACTTGGGATTTGAACTCAGGTGCCCTGAATTCAAGGCCTGTGCTCATTCCTCTGTAACATATTGGCATCTTTATGCTGGCTAACTGAGTTGTCTATTTTTTTTTTAATCTGGCTCAAAAAGATTTCACAGGCTCCTTGATTGCACGTCCCAAGGACTCTAAGGCGCAAGAACCTGCCTATAGCTAGAAATAATTCCATCAAAGATATGGGAACAAGATTTCTTTCTCAATTTATATACTCCCTCCTATCTTAATCTTACAAAGCACTTAACATATATCTCATATAATATTCCTATAAAATAGATTATCTTATGTAATACCATGTAATGTGTAATATTCAGTATATATTACCTAATGCACTTAACACTTAATTGAATTAATGAAATCTGTTTGATATTCTCTTTTTTATAAATCAGAGATAAGGTTCAATTTATTTTTACTTCCCTGGTTTTTATGTATTGCAGCAGCACCACTTTAAGTCCATCAAGCAGTACTTATTGGGGATCATAAGTTTTTATAGTGAGGTAGCATACAAACAATTCATAGTTAGCAAGGATAGGAATCTTGGCTCTAATGTGTAGTTCAACAAGAAGATAAGGGAGACATGGATAGAGATGGAGATGAGCTCAAAAGGAATTTAGAAAGTCACATGCATCCATGTACATTGGCACAAGGTTATGCACTGAAGTACCAAGTATTGGGAAGATAGAAAAGAAGGAGGATAAAGGATGGAGAAAGATAATTGGAGTGACTGGAAATAGAGCATCATAGAGCTAGGGCTGAATGGGATTTCAGAAGTCCAACTCCTCACCTCAGAAGGATTTGCTCTGGAGCCCAGAAAATTCCTATTTGCCATTCTGCTAAAATGCATCATTACCTTTTTGTTCTGTAGGCCAGTTCTCCTTACAAACTCTATTCAAAAGTCATCCCTTTTGGGGCAGCTAGGTGGTGCAGTGGATAGAGAATTGGCCCTGGAGTCAGGAGGACCTGAGTTCAAATTTGGCCTCTAACACTTACTAGCTGTGTGACCCTGGGCAAGTCACTTAACCCCAATTGCCTCACCAAAAAAAAAAAAGTCATCTCTTTTAAATGGATGATGCCTAGCTACTTAGCATGGCACAGTGGAAACAGGAGACCTACGGTCAAGACCCACCTCTGCTGCTGGCTATCTACGTCTCCTTAATTGAGTCCCTTCATTTCCTGACATCTCCCTTTGGAGATGAGAAAACTCTGGGCTTGCAGGAATGCCTTCCCTCCTCCTCATCACCACCTCCTGGTTCCCCTGGCTTGCTCCAAGTCCCAGCTAACATACCACCTTCTACGTGAAGCCTTTCCTGACTCTAGCCCCCACTTAATTTTGGTAACCTCTCTTTCTTGATTAGCTTCCATTTATCCTTTATGTACATTGCTTGAAAATAGTTGTTTGCATGTTGTCTCCCTAATTAGAGAAGGGGCCTGTTTTTGACTCTTTTTATGGTCTGAATGGTTAGCACGGTGCCTGACACACCATAGGTATCTAATAAATGTTGACAGACTGACAAAAAGAAGGAAAAAAAAGAAAGAAAACTATGGGCCCAGCTAATGAAGTGATATGGATTGCATAGGCACTAAGCACCAATGGTGAGATTTGATCTCAGGTCCTTTGATTGTCCAGCCAGTACTTCATCTTCTGTGTCATGCTGAGTAGGAAGTTTTACCTATTACAGAGAAGGCGTGTTTTGAGAAAGTGTGAGCAGAGAGCAGTCAGTTTGACAATGTGGGGAGAGTAATAAGGCATCTCAGCAGAACTATAAGTAACAATTCTGGTTTACTTGGAAATGTGGCATCTAATGCTCTGTTTGGCATTCAAAGCCCTTTATAATCTAACCCTCTCTTTCCTTTCCAGTCTTCTCATGTCTTACTAGAGTGATTCTGGTTTCCTGGCTCTTTATTGAACAAAAGACTTGATCCCTTGACTCTGGGGATTTTCTCTGGCTCTCCCCCATGCCTACATTGCACTTCCTCCTCCACTCTAACAACTGATCTCCATGGATTCCTTTAAGTGCTAACTCAAATCCTACTTTCTATAGGAAACATTCTTGGGCAAAGACCCTGGTCAACCCATCCTGGTTATGGCTTTACATTTTATGTTGGGCAAATTGTGTGAACTGGCTGAGAGTGTGAGAGGTAACAGTATACCATATTGTTTATGAAGCCCTCTCTCATCACTCTCCCTCTCCTTGTTAATTATCTATCCCATTTAACTTCACATAATGCATGATTTTGCTGTTCCTTAACATGTTTATAATATGATGATGTGTTACAGTTTTCTGCTTGTCACATTTTCCCTCTGCTTGACTGTCAGCTCCTTGAGGGTAGGATCTTTATTTTTTCGAACCTATTAAGTACCCCAGTGCTCAGAACCCAGTAGGTATTCAAGAATTCTTTATTGTACAAAATTTTACAAACGGGATTGCTTTTCTGGAGCAAGAAATTGAACTCTAGTTTCAAGGGATGAACCAGTAACTTTCATTTGGTGGATGTCCCCTGATGATCAGTACTCCTTTTGATGTTATGGACAAGGCTCTAAGCCAAAGCTTCTTAAACTGTGGGTTGCAACCCTATGTGGGGTTGCATAACTGAATGTGGGGGTCGCAAAAAATTTAGCAGTAAATGTTTGATTTGTATGCCTGTTTTATATACATCCTATATACCCAGGGTCATAAAGATTTCTCAGGCAACAAGGGGTCTCAAGTGACAAAAGTTTAAGAAGCCCTGCTCTAAGCCACTCAACCCAACATTCCCTGGATCAGGAAGACTCTTCCTCACCCAGCCATTTCCCACTTTGACAAAAGACCTCCCATGCCCTTCTAACCCCTATCAATGACAAATGTAATCAAATCAACATTACTATTATAGTATTGCCTTTTAGTTGTTCTCGCTATATTTTTAACTTGAGACTCTAACTCCCTCCCTGAGCTATAGTTCTTCTATATGTGTATACACACAAACACACACACACACACACACACACACACACATAGACACACACACACACCCCATCTTACCCTGTCTACCATTAAAATGTAAAGTAGGCTTGACCCACTGAGCATATACTAGCTCCATGACCTTGGTTAATTCCCTTAAGCTCTCATTGCCCCAGACAACTCTCTCAAGACTATAAATTGTATAGCAGGTTCAGGTCTGCAATGGTATGTATGAGATGTTTCATCATAGCCATTTTCCTATATCAATGAAATATAATACCCTCTCCCCTAAATGAGAGGCAGTGACTGCCCCCCTTCTCAGAGCTCAGCAAAATGTGCAGCACACAGCATACACCCTTAATGAAAGCTTTTTATTCATTGTAATCATTATCTGATTGATATGCTATGGTGATGTTAAACAGGCTCTATTGACTTCTGCTGTTCTGGGAAGACATATAAGATAAAAGCACTGTCATATTGTCATGCTTGCAAAAAAAAAAGTCTGCAAGAAATGCCACCTTACTATATTATTAATATTCTCTTTTATAGTCATTGTTTCAGTGAATTACTAGTTCAGAGTTTTGCTTCCATTGCATGCTTTGTTAACATTTCAAACACAATTTTAGCTCAGCTCAGTGTGGATAACATTTTCCAGAATAAAATATTGTTACCTTCAGTGTTTTTTTAAAAAATGGACAAAAATTAAGGAAAGTTATGGGTTGATTAGTCTAAGGAAATGGAGAACAGTCCCCTAAATATAATATTATCTGTTGATTTCCAGAGAGATCATGTTTTTACAATACCTGCATTTGGCATAAGATTTGGCAATTTCCAAAGTGCTTTCAGATATAGAATCTCATTTGATATCTCAATAATCCTGTTAAGTAGGCAGACCAGGTATAAATTACTCTGATTTACAGAAATGTAAAGTGAGATGCAGAGGTTACATGACTTTCCAAAGGTCACACAGCTACTGCTGCAGCTAATAACAGTAATAATAATAATAATAATAATAGGCAACATTTAAGGTTTACAAAACACTTTTCACTATTAGCTTATTTGATTTTCACAGAAACCCTATAAAATAGGCTATTATTTTCCTTATGTTACAACTATTCATTAGAGGTTGACCTTGAACTCAGGAGTATTTTTGAGTGTGTGTCTAATACACTAAGGAATATTAGTACAGCCACATGGAAAAAAATGCCTAAACTATTGAGCTATACAGAAGTAGCAGGTTCTGCATCACTTGAAGTCCTCAAATGAAAGCCAGATGATAATTTCTTGGGGTCTTTTCTCCAAGACTCCTAATCACTTATGGATTAAGTGGATATAGTGTTGGACTTTGAGTCAGGAAGATATGAGTATGAATTATGCCTGAGATATTTACTGTGTGATCCTAAGTAAATTACTTAACCTTTTTCAGGTATTAGTATTTTATTATTATGATATAGGCATTTTCTTATTGCTCTCCTATTTCCCTTTTGGTAATAATTTTCACCTGGTAACTCAATACTCAGGCAGCCCATAACAGACATTCAGAGGTCTCCTCCCAATATGCAAACCTTTCAAGGCCTATGCAACCTAGGCTGCTCCACAAATTCTAGACTTCTTTCTCCTTCATGAAAGCTGACTTATCATGTATACTAATTGGCTCTATTTATTTACTTTTATTGGGTGGAAAACAGCCTAATAAAGAGGATACAGTTCCTTAATAAAAAGGAATATAAAATTTCTTTCCCCAATTCCTATAATTTTTCATAACATTGAGTTATCTGAGTCCTCTTTTTAAAAAATAACAATCATTCCAAGCCCTGCCACCTATATGACCTGGAACAACTCACCTATTTTGAGTCTCATTTTATTCATCTGTAAAATGAAGCAATTGAACTGGATCGCTTCTACTAAGGTCTCTTTCTATGCTCCTACAATATTTTGGAAATTTAGGAGTTCAAAGATTACAGTTAAAGTGACTCCCAAATCTCTGGATTATTATATCAAAGAAATAAAAAAAAATCTCAGCATTAAATGTGATACCAGGGATAATGATGATATCAACTAGCATTTATATAACACTTTTTGTTTCACAAGGTAACATTTATATATGTTACCTCATTTGATAATAACTGTGAGTCAGGTGCTATTATCTTCATTTTACCAATGAGGAAACATGCTGAAATAGTTTAAATGATTTTCTCCAGATCACAGTAAGGCAGGATTCATATTCATGGCTTCCTGAATCAAGGTTCAACATCAAATTCACTTAATCCATAAGTGAATGGGAATCTTAGAGAAAAGACTTTAAGAAATGGTCAAATAGCTTTCATTTGAGAACTTTTAGTGATGCAGAACTCACCACTTCTGCATAGCTTAACAGGTTAGGCAATTTTTCCTTGGATTGAACCTAGATATCTTCCTCCTCGTATTGCCCCCACCCCCCCTTTTTTTTTCTTTGTGACCAGAGATAACAAATCTAATTCCTCTTCCATCTCATAGTCCTACAAATATTAAGTGTTCTCCAGGCCAGTATTCTCTCATTTCTTCAAGGAAACCCATACATTATCTCTCCCGTCTCTCTTCTCTTTCTTCTCTTTTCTTTGTTTTCTCTGTTCAGTTTCTGTCTCTGTCTTCATTCTTCTCTTTCTTCTCTTCCCTTTCCTCATAAGGGAAGTAAAGTTAGTCTAGCACGACCTATTTTATCTCTATAAATTCAGGCTGGTTTTTACTGATCACTTTTCCCCCTTTCAAAATATTTTCATCATTTCTAACTTATAATATTGTAAGGCTACATGTCATAACTATAATCCCCTAAAAATTCAAGTTGATTATCACTCAAAGAGCAATGAAGAGGGTTCTGGTGGGTTGAAATAAACTGTAACCAATTATAAAGTTACAGATTATTATAATTGTAAATTGCAAATTATAAATTGTAATTATCAAAATTACAAAGGGGAAACATTGTAAAGGATGTCATCAAATCAATGCATGAGCTCTAAAGAAAAGTCATACTGCACAAGTAAGGATAATTGATGGATGATGTGTGAAATACATCAGTATCCTTTTATTTTCATAAAATCAGGGGAGGCCTCAAACATGTTGAGTGATGACAGGAGGACATGGACAAAAATCACATAGGATGGGCCAGCACAGATGGGTTGTAATATTCATTAGCAGAAAGAATGTCCACATGAAGGATATCATAGAAAAGTCAGAGAACTAGAGTAACAGACATTCTTGACCATTTTTGTGTTGTGGAATCCTTTTCAGAATAATGATTTTGAGTGCATTAAGTAAAGTGCATGGGATTATCAAGCAAACCAATTATATTAAAATTCATATATCAAAATACTTTTTAAAGTAGTTCATGGACCCCAGATTTAAACCAATGATCTTTAGAAATGTGATAAGTTCTTGAGATGGAGCTATTACTTTGGCTGACAATATTGAAAAGGCATTTGAAGCTTTGTACTACTTTATGTTCAGATGATTTTCCAAGTACCTTAACATTGTTGACATTTTGTCATATAATCATAAAATAGTTAGAACAGTAACACATTGGTGATTGGGAGGGAAAGGTATTTTTGTTCTGTTTTATTTTTATTTTTCTGTGGAGGGAGGATAGTGTTTATTAACACTGAATTTGTTTGGCTGAAATGAATGATTTGTTAATGGACCAATAACTGGCCAATAATTTCTTTTGCATTTGACAGGATTAGATAGTACCATATGTCCTTGTGGGTCATAGTGTCTAAGTACCCTGCTTCTTTTAAACACACATTCACCCTCGTGACAGAATTGGAGTCTTCTATTGTTTTCAAGAAAATGTGTGGGGGCTTTTTTGCTTTGATTTCGTGAGGAAGAGGAGGAGGGGGAGGATGAATTTGGGAATGGGGGAGTTGTAATTCTGTTCCTTGGAAGAATTTGAAGACAAGTTAAAGGGGGAGTGGATGAGATCATTTGTATGTGAAGCAATTAAAGTAAAGGGGAGAAAACACCAAGCATTCACCCACCTACAGCCTTTCACAAGAAATGAGAAAAAAAAGCAAAAAGATGCTTAAAAACATTGTGCCTTAAATAAGAAAAAAACACAGTATGTGAATGATATGATGATCTGAGATCCACCATGTATGTAGGGCAATGTTGCTTTCTACTTTCTGTCAAACTGAAATGTAAGTAAGGCTCCAAAACAAAAAAGAACCTTTCCCCCCTCCAATTTCTTCACATGTTAAATCTCCAAATTTTAAATTATTAATTTAATGTAAATTTATTCCATACCTACTATGTTTCAGGAAGTATTTTTAAGAGTTCTAAAAGACTTGGAGTAATTATAAGGATAAACGCCTTGAAATTTTTTTTTCAATTTGAGCCTCTCTACACCTTCCCCCTTCTGCTCCTCCCTCCCCTTCCTGAGTTTGCTTGTCTAAAAGTAGTTCGTTTTTTAATGCAGCTCCTCTTAATTGCACTAAACATCAGGCTGGTTCTAAGCATTTGTACTTTCTTTTCTTTTCTTTTTTTTTAATACATGCTGCATATGAGCCAAGTTTTGCTTTCTAGTCATGTGTGCATGACCTCTTTTTTCTTGAAAGATACAAATCTAAAGCCAATGGCCAGATTTATAGCAATTTTCAATAGTATTAGGTCAGAGAAACTCCATAGGGTAGTGAATAGAGAGCTGGCCTAGAAGTCAAGAAGACTTGGGTTCAAATGTGACCATACCAGATATGAGGTCATTTTTGTGCAAGTTATTTAACCTGTGAATATCATCCAGGAACTCTCTAAAGTTTGGAACAGTCATTGCAAATGAGTATTGATAGATTGAGTTTCCTTCTGTGGAATTCCCCATACCATTTAATTCATAGGTCCATTAAAATAATTTTACTAATTCAACAGTGTCACTTTAAATTGAAACTGGCGTTAATTACAGAATAAAGGCACATAACCATAGTTTAAAAGAATCTGATCATTTCTCTGTGTTAGCCATGACTTTGATTTGTCTGTTGATCTAGGATGGCCACAGAGCCAGTTCTAAGATTTTGCCCCAGGAAATTGAAATCTAGAGCTATGGTAGCACTACCTTGAGGCATACTTCTCTCCCTCAATGCCCACAATCCCAATAATACCATCCTTCCCTTCATACATACATGACCTCCCTAGCAATAGCCAGACCTTTAGCAGCATAGAAACTTCATCTGGATATATACATTCTCCTCATATGCTGGCTTATGGCTTTAGTTTATCATGTGATGAGTTATGTCACAAAAGGTGGTATAGGATGTTTTTTCTATCCCTATCATTTCAATATTTCTTTAGCCACAGCTCTGTGTAATTTATTTTTATTTTGCATTGCCTCTTTTGCTGTTGGATTATAATATCTTTACACTTTTTTGTCAAGATGAATTTCACTTTCTTATACTTCCTTTTATTAACACCTGGAGAAGGTTTCTAGATGTGTATGGACCTGAGCTTTTGCCATCTGAGAATCAGATGAAAGAATTGTGTATTTTTAGCCTAGAGAAGAGAAGACTTGGGGGGTAACATGATAGCTAGTCTCAAAGATTTGAAGTACTGCATTGTGTGAAAAAATAGATTGGACTTGTCTTATTTGCTCCCATGTAGCTTATATAGTAAAAATGGATAGAAGTTGTAAAGTTGTAGATTTTTAAAATCTGGTATGAGGTTGGGGGGGGGGCCTTCTGACAATTAAGAATTATCCGAAAGTATGATTGCATCAGAGAATCGTAGAGGTCTTCAGGTGTTGACTGGATGACCACTTGTCAGTTACATTATAGAACAGATACTTATTAAGATAAGGGGTTAGACCAGTTGAATTCTGAGTTCACTCAGAACTCTGCTATTCAATGCTTCTGTAACATTCTTTAAAAAAACAAAAACCCAATACAAGAAGGTTTCTACAGACCACTACTGAGTAGTGTGGTCTCTTCAGAGGTATTCATTCATCTAAAGCAATGTCATGTACAATTTGTTTTGTAGAAGAAGTATTTCTGGAAATGTTCTTCCTAACTCACTTTGTTGAGTCATTTCAGTCATATATGACTCTTTGTGATCCCCTTTGGGGTTTTCTTGGCAAAGACACTGGAGTGATCTGCCATTTTGTTCTCCAGCTCATTTTATAATTGAGAAACTGAGGCAAATAGGGTTAAGTGACTTGCTGAGAGTCACACAGCTAGTAAGTGTCTGAGGCCAGATTTAAATTCATGAAGATGAGTCTTCCTGGTTCCAAGCTCAGTTCTCTATCCACTGTGCCACCTAACTGCCCCACCAGATTCTTATTTAATCCAAGATGGGAATCTTGCCATATTTTTTTAATATAATTTCCTATAGCTTTCCTTTTTACCAATAATCAGTGAAAAGCTACCTTTGGTCATATGACTATGCTCAAGACACGCATCTATCAGTCATTTACTCTGTGGAAATCACAATGACCCAGGTCCTAAAAGGGTATAAAAATGAAATGGGGGCAGCTAGGTGGCAGAGTGGATAGAGCACCGGCCCTGGAGTCAGGAGGACCTGAGTTCAAATCCGGCCTCAGACACTTAACACTTACTAGCTGTGTGACCCTGGGCAAGTCACTTAACCCCAATTGCCTCATTTTAAAAAAAATGGATCTCATGTAAGTAAACCAGCATATTCGTTTCTAATTCATTTTGGCAGTGCTGAAAGAACAAAGGATTTGGAATTAGAAAAGTTGGTTTTGAATGCCAGCTCTGCTACTTATTACTTGTGTGTGGCTGGCCACTTCATTTTATCTCAGGACCCAAGTTTCCTCATCTGTAAAAGAAAAGCACCAGACAAAATGGCCTTTGAGGTCGCCTGTTGCTTGAAATCCATGATCATATGATGTCTGGATATTGAATTCTACTTTTCCATTGACTTACATTACAATACAAGAGATGTAGTCCTCTGGAAATTTGGGGGGCACTAAGAAATATGGGAAACCTTATATATATATATATATATATGTGTGTGTGTATGCGTATATATATCTCTATATATTTATGTGTGTGTGTGTGTGTATATATATATACACATGTGTGTGTATGCATATATATATCTTTATATATTTATGTGTGTGTATATATATGTATGTGTGTGTATGCGTATATATATCTCTCTATATATTTATGTGTGTGTGTGTGTATATATATATATATATATATATATATATATATATGTACATAAAGGGATAATACTGATGGCAATAGTAATTTACAAATTGCCTGTGGAAATTAAGTACAGTTTTAAAAAAATATTTGACACAGTTGTTTAATTTGAATGTGTTATTGAACTTATTTCACATAACATGATAACATGCTTTTTTTTTTTAAGAATTCAAGAAAATTTCTAGTATGGGCACAACAATGACCACAATATTATATAGCTATAGATCACTACCCATGAGCATGATCAGGAAGGAAAGAAATATCTTTTAATACTAGTGTTCTGGAGCCAATATTGATTGATCATTGCATTGGATCTAAATTCTATTGGCTTTATTGATGTATTCATTTTCACTATTAGAGTCTTTCTGCGTATTGTACTAATTCTGTTTTCTAAACTATGCATCAGTTTTTTAGATTTTACCAACTTTTAAAATTCCTTATATTCATCATTATTTATGATTTATTAATATTCAGTAATTCTCATATGCCATAATTTGTTCATCCAGTCTACAGTCAATGGGTACCTTCTTTATTTTTAGTTTTTTTGTTGCTACAAAAGGTTCTGTTGTTACTACTTTGTAAAAATGCCTCTTTATCATCTATGATGGATTTCCTTGGTATATAGGGCTAATAGTGGGATCATTTGCAGTTTAGTAACTTCTTTATGATCCCAAATTGTTTTCCAGAGTTGTTGGGCCAATTTAGAACTTTAGCAGTGGCACAATTGGTTTGGAGTGAGGAGAAATTGTAATTAAAACCCTGCTCTTGTATTTAGAATACAAAGGAGAGCTAAGCCATCCCCTATATTCAATTTTCATTGTTTTTTATATCATTTGGTGTCCATATTGAGATATTTTATAGTAATGGAATACATAAAAGAAATATATATATAAAAGTAAGAATTACTGGTTGGAGCTTCAAAATGGGTTCCAGATGCTTCCAAATGAAAGGATACTCACAATTCCCTAGCGTAATTACATTCCTGACCCTAGATAATATCCCTATTCAACCAAAATTCATGTGCCATAATCACAAGCATTTGTTACTACATTTAGAAAGGGGGTAACTTGATCTTTGTCTTTCATCAAAAGACAAAAATATAATAGGCCAGGCCTTAATAGGACTAATCTCACACCTCAGATTCAAATTTGGAATGAGATGTTACACCTATAGAACACTTAGTGTTTAATGAAAGAAGGCTGCTTAGTTACAGCTGGGGAAGAAAATTCAGTGAGGATACAGAATTGATTTATTTGAACGTAGCTATATTGTGCCAGTGTTGGTCATGATGTTTCCTGATCTACTGGTCAGAAGACTCAGGAAGCTGCTACAACTCCCTGTATCCTGAACTTTTTTGTATTTGAATGACAAAGAATTTAAACGTTCATTATTGCATTAGGAAGGACTCCAGTTCCTGAAGGTAACCATATCCTAAAAATGTCTTAAGTAAAACATGATGAAAGCTATCATCTGATGTTCAGTAGGAAGCCAGAAGGAATCAAAGATTTATCTTCTTTGTTTTAAAGTTTGAAAAGCCCATTGATGGGTCACAGCTAGACTGCAATTGAATCACTAAATACATTAACATATTAACATAGAGGGGAAAATATAGTTAAGTAAAAGTTATTTCTAGTAAAACTAGAGCTTCAAAAATATTTAAACATTTTCCTTAAATAAGGGTAAAGTTTAGGAACAAGTACCATTAATCCTTGTGGTAGAAGGAACATGTACCAGGGTACTGTTTTATATTATAAGTTAGGCTACTACTTTCCATTAAAGTCTTGAAACCATCCTTGTTATTTAAGGAATTCTGGGATTCAGAGATTTGGAACATTAACATAGCTTTCATTTATCTCTCCATATGCTTCACTTTTCCTAAACCTATTCTTTGATATTCCTGTGACCTCCAGTTCCTCCATCCCTAATTATTCCTAAAGACTACTATGATTACATTGATCTGCCTTCCCGATTTTGACCTTGTATTGACCCTGTTGAATATTTAACTGTCCTTCATTCTCAAATTCCTTGCCTTCTCTGTGGAGGTATGTCCATTTTGTTAAGTCATTTACACTACAAATTGAGGTTATCCTATGCCACATATGACCTCACTGCAGGAAGGAAATCATTTTTCTTCTCCAAAATCATTCTCAGCCCACTTTTTTGTGTGTGTGAGGCAATTGTGGTTAAGTGATTTGCCCAGGGTCACACAGTTAGTAAGTGTCAAGTGTCTGAGGCCGGATTTCAACTCAGGTCCTCCTGAATCCAGGGCTGGTGCTTTATCCACTGTGCCACCTAGATGCCCCTAGCCCACTCTTTATATAATCTAAATCTTCACTATTGTCCTCAAGGTTCCCTCCTCCACCCTTTCAGTTGAACCTTAGCTTCTTCTTGTTCTTCCTTCTCAAAGATGACCAAAGACAATAGGAATGTGATGTCTTGATTTGCAAACTTACTGGGAAAATAAATTCAGTTTGCTCTGCCTCTTCTCCCACTCCACATTTCGAAACTTCTTAATAGCATCTTTCATTCATACTTCTTTACTCCAGTCTCTGGTGAAGAGATGGCCCTTTTCTTCACCACTTATTTGTATAATCTTATATGTGTATAAGTTGTGAATGCTTCTACCCTCTATAGAATGTAAGCTTCTTAAGGGACAAGACTGTTTCATTTTTGCCTTTGCATCCTAAGAACCTAGCATAATTCCTGACAATTTCCAGGTGCTTGAGGCCGTAAACATTTTAATTCTTACAACATTCCAGAAACCATGTCAAATGCTTGGAATACAAATATAAGCAAAAGGAAAGACAGTCTTTTCTCTCAAGGAGTTTATACTCTAATAAAGGGAGATAACACATAAAAGGAAACTGAAAAGTAGGGTAGGGGTGGAGAAGTTACCTGCATATAGACATGGTGGAGAAAAAAGTCAAGAAGTAAGAGTGGGGCCTAAAGAGGAACTAAGGAGTAGACATAGGGAGCCTGGGCACTTCCCTTAAAAAGGAAATTCTGGGGGCAGCTAGGTGGCACAGTGGATAAAGCACTGACCCTGGATTCAGGAGTACCTGAGTTCAAATCTGACCTCGGACACTTGACACTTACTAGCTGTGTGACCCTGGGCAAGTCACTTAACACACAATGCCCCACGTTAAAAAAAAGAAAAAAGGAAATGAGACTCAGATCAAGTGCCTCATTCAAGGTTGATAATTCAATGAAAAAAAAACATTTATTAAGACTGCATATATGTCAGCAACTGTGTTAGGCAATTAAAAAAACAAAGACAAACCTTACTCTCAAGGAGCTTACCTTCTATTAGAGAAGGCACATCAATAAGTTCATATAGGATAAATATGAAATAAGCATAATAAAAAAATTCAAGGAGAGAGGGACCTTGTGAAAAATCTGGCACTTATGCTGAATCTCCAAGAAAGCAAATGATTCTGGATTCTAAGGCAAGTTGGTTATGCTTTTGAGTTTCCTGAGTCCTAGGCTGTTACTCTTTCCATTGCATCATGTTGCCCTCTCATATCTCTGTACTTCATTGTCTCTATTATTTCATTGACATCTGTATAGACAAAACCTACTTATGCCACCCCATCCTGCATAACTGTTATCCATATTTTTTCCATAAATGCTGGCATACACCCAATGACCTGGGTACCAACCTTGAACTCTCACAATATCAAGTATTAAATGGATACAAATACAGCAAGTGACCTATTGTCAACCAGTTATCTGTTACTTTTACTATGTGACTGATGTGAGGGTCATAAATCTCCATCAGTCAGTAAACATTGATTAAGTGCCTTCTTTGAGAAACACATTATGCTAAGTACTGAAGAGACAAAGAAAGGTGCAACACAGTCCCTGCCCTTGAGGATCTTATAATCTCTCTCAAATGATATCATTAACATTGTTAGAATATTCCTTGTCAAAAAAAAGAATATTCCCCATCTCTTCACAATAGGGTAATCATCTTATTTATACATCCATGATGACTTCTACCATCAATCCAATCCAATCAAAATTTATTGAGTGCTTCCTGCATGCTAAGCACTGGGGATACAATTAATAAAAGCTCCTCCAGGATCTTACAATCTAATGGTGGGGGGAGGCAACACACACACACACACACACACACACAAAACCAGGAAGGGGGGAGATGGGACACCAGAGGGTACTTGATGCAAAGGTGTCATGTTTGATGGAATAGAAACCATGCAGAGCAAAGTAGATATACAACCATCAAAAACCAAATACTGATAATGCTTAACTCTTTATTCTAGGAGCTGCAGAGAAGAGTTCTAAGCATGGTGCGGAAGATAAGACTCAGACCATTATTACAGCCATGAAAGAACGGATGAAGATAAGAGAGAAAAATAGACCAGAAGTGTTTGAAGTGATTCAGGAAATGTTCCAGGTTTCCAAAGAAGACTTTGTACAATATACAAAAGCTGCCAAACAGAGTGTGTTGGATGGGACATCTAAGTGGTCAGCAAAAATAACCATCACAGGTGAGAAGATCCAATCAAATAGATCTCATTTTCTATTTGAATTTGGGAAGGCTAGAGTTCAAATCCTGTGTTGAAAATTTACTAGATGTGTGACTTAACCTTTGTCACCCTCAATTTTTCTCATTTGTAAAATAGAGATAATAAAAGAGATAATAAAAACACTTATCTCATAGGTTGTGAGAATCAAATGAGATAATATATATAAAGTACTTTTCAAACTTTAAAGTGCTATGTAAATGTTAGTTTTTTATTATTGTTATTTCATAATGAGATTTTTTTTATCCCAAAGTTTAGAATTACACAAAAAATAGCTTATAGTAGATAAAACTATTGCAAATAACAACATCAACAGCAATAATAATACAATCCAGATTAAGGAAGAACATTTTGCCACTGTGCTCTCCCTCAGAGGAGAGAAGGAGGCATATCGGAGGGATATTGCAAGGTAAAATTAATAGGCCTTGGCAACAGATTGGATATAGAGAAGCAAGAGATAGTGAGGAATCCAGAATGGCTCTAGGGTTGTGAGCCTGAGGTACTGAGAGGGTAGTCTTGTCTTCTAATACATAAGTTAGGAAGAGTGAAGGTTTATGGGGAAAGACAATGAGTTCTGGCATTTTGTGATTCTGAAATGCTGTGGTTTTAAAATTAAAACCTAAAATATGCATGGTTAGCACAATACATCAAACAGAAGCTTTCTGTTATTATCAAATTCTAACACAAACCATATGTAAAGACAAGAAAGTGACTCTTTCTATCCCTCTGGCCTGAAGATAGTCTGTTTTGTATTTGAGGCTATTTGCTTTTTTTTTCCATTTTAAAAATCCTCCTCTACCTATTCTGAGTACCAGATAAATTGTAAAAGATGCTACCTTTTTTTTTTTTTGCTGGCCATTGCTAAATTGCAAGAATAACTGATATTTTCAATGGGTTTCCTGATAAAACAAAGATCACCTCCATGTAGCACTTGAACATAGAAGTTCAAGATTCTCTATCTGTTCTTACTTCTTGAGTTTGTTTAGAATCTTTTCCATTTTCCTGTGTCACTAAGAACAACTGCTGTTGCATCTTGAAAATGCTAATCAAGGTTCTTGAGTCACTTCTGTTGACTTTACATAGTGGGAAATAACATGAAGATTTGCTCTTACCTGATTAATTTGATCAAAGAGAGCAAAGCCATTTAATTCACAGATATAGGAGAATCATAAGAGTTAGAGCTGGAAAGAGGTTTTAGTGACCATTGGGTCCCTCATTTACATATTATAAAAATTGGCCCAGAGAAATTAAATTTTGCTGAATGTCATATAGATAATTAGGTTCAGAGCTGGAGGTTGAATGCAAATCTTTTAACTCCTTTTTCAGTGCACTGTCCACCATTCCCCTTTAATTCACTACCTTATTAATAAAAACTTGAATGGATTTGTGATCTCATCAGTCATATTCCCTGAAATGATAGACTGATCCATGCCTGAATATCTTGTAGTTACTCTTATCCATGTCTGAGGACAGATTTGAACTCAGGTCCTCCTGACTCCAGGGTTGGTGATCTATCCATTGCACAACCTAGCTACCCCTGGGGAGTACTTTGTTGAAATTTCCTGATATAAGAAGGATGAAAATCCTTAACTATTCCATCATTTTTATTATCATTTTTATGATATATTGTACACTAGTTCTTTGTAGTTCCTTATTTGCTATATTGGGCCAGCTAGGTGGGTTTGCATTCAAGAAGACTCATTTTCATTTTAAGTATAAATCTGGCCTTAGACACTAACTGTGTGACCTTGGACAAGTCAGTTAACCCTATTTGCCTCAATTTCCTCATCTGTAAAATGAGCTGGAGAAAGAAGTGAAAAATACTCTAGTATCTTTGTCAAGAAAACTCCAAATGGGGTCATGAAGAGTTGAACACAATTGAAAAACAGCTCAACAACATTTGTTATGTGTTGTCACCTAGCAATTTCTACCACTCACCTTTATGTTGCCTTCTGGGTGATTCTCAAATTTAGTTCCTTAGAGATACTAGTGGTCAATGACTTTTTACCTTAGAACACTAATAGATATTAAGATAGCAAAGTTGGGCCTTTCTTTTCTGGGATAAGTTTAGGAGCATTGATGGAAATTTGCAATTCCCCAAAGGCAATCCAATCCTCTCTCCTCCTCCTATTCAATTCTAGGCCCAACCCATTGTCCATTTTTAGTGTCAGTGCAAGACATACGTACTGATAGATAATTCCCACAGGTCAAACCAGCTAACAACATGCCATAATCTGGACAATAGGAATTCTTCAACCCTGTGATAGTTTTCATATGTGTATGGTTAGACCAAAATCCTTTGAATGTTTCCAAATCTTACACAGGAGGCTCTGAAATATTCTAAGACTTGATATAACAAGCACACTGTCACCCACATACAGAAGTTTTGGGAGGGATCCACAACCATAGAGAAACTTTTCAGTATGGATTGTGTACTGTGTACATACTGTGATAATGGCAGATACTATTAGAGAAATACAGCTCTCCTTTTTGAATGCTTCCTCTTATATTTGCATCAATGTTACTTCTTTTTTCATATCTTGCAAAGACCCTTGTGTAAGTTTGATATATTTTGACATTTTATTAAAAGAGAGCCTTTAATGTGCTCCTCTAAAGAAAATTCCTTTTTTATATCACCAATTCACAATAAGCACAGTGGGATCTTGCATTCTCTACATCTTTCTGTCAGTTGTGTAATGTCAAAGATAATGAAGCTTAGATGGTACAATGGATAGAGAGCACTGGGCTTGGAATCAGGAAGGCTCATCTTCAAATCCAGCCTGAGCCACTTATTAGCTATGTGACTGGACAAAAGTCACTTAATCCTGCTTGCCTCAGTTTCCTCATCTGTAAAATGAAATGGAGAAGGAAACTGTGAACCCCTCCAATCTCTTTGGAAGAAAACCCCAAATGGGGTCATGAAGAGTCAGACATGACTGAAATAACTGACAACAAAAGAACTACTGTGAAATATCATCTGTGAAAATCTGCCTGTTTTCTATTAATATCCATTTTTTGTATCAGGAGCTTATTATAATACCTGAAAATGACATTGTTTTAATTGCTTGCCACATATTTTTCTCATTTTTTATTGATCTATCTTTGTATTAATTTTTTATCTTTGAACCAAGTCAGTGGTCTGACTATATATATATATATATATATATATGATTCTGGTATGATTCCCAATTATAATGAGTCATTTCCTATCTCCTAAAATAATATTAATTTTATTTTTTAGTGATTTTATTCAATACTCATTGAATACCTTATACCTTCTAACTCTCCCTCTTGATAGAAATATTTGTCGTGGACCATATAGCCACAAGACTTATTGTAGTCTACAAGTCTGGCCCTTCTCATTACTTATTCCTGATCCACATTTTATTACATTTTTTCAAATTCCTTATTTTTCCTATTTTTCTACATAAAGGTAGAAGCCCCTGAAAATCAAGCATTTTGGAAAGTTGTTTTTAGAATTTTTTTATCTCTGAATCCTCTGCAACATGTCATACGATAGGCAGCAATTATTTTCATGGTGGTCTTTTTGCATATACTTAGGAATACTGCAATAGGAGATGACCAGATGCCCTATGGAACATTCCTTGTTGCCACTGGGCACAGGGCCAAGGCAACCATGCCAAGGAAAACCTATGAGCCATCCTTCCATTTTGCTGCAATGTACTCTGATTTTTCTTATAAGGAAGATGCCAAGACTCATAAGACGACCTATAAAAAAAGAGAGAGAATTCCTTGCATATTCTATGTTAAAATATTTTTTCCTATATATACATCTATAGAGGCAGGGTTGACATAAGCATGTATAGGTGATGCACAACAAGAGACTAATAGCAAGCCTTGCCAGAGGAGATTTCTAATGTTTACTATTAACCACTCACTTGAGATATGCATGAACCATTGAGTTCATGAATTTGTTTTGACTGAGTAAATTAAACTGGCTCAAGGGAAAGGAGGTCATTGTATTCTGGAATATTCTGAATATTAAATAGCCCCTTCAAGTCAATGTTATATATTAACTTGTTGATCATTAGTTGTAATAATACACATTTACTTTATTATTAAGGTTTTCACTGAACTAATAACAATTGGATCAAATTTAGAATCCAGAGATAGCTTTTTCTTTTTTTATATATATATATATATATATATGGAAAAAACCACACACTGATTTCTTATTTAAAATACTGCTCTGTACATCTCTTGAGTTAGATTTAGTTCCCTGTTTATCATTGCCATCACATTGGAAGGAGTTGAAAGCCATGGATTTTCATAGAAAATAATGAAATTAATAATATTAATTATTATGATCATTATCGCTATGTTATAGCTAATCTTTATATAGTGATTTCAGGTTTGCAAAGTGCTTTGCTCATATTATCTCTTTGGACTCATAACAAACCTGTGAAGTAATTGCTACAGGTAAGAAAACCTGTGAAATTATGCTTGATGGAAAGCCTGAAAATATTTAGGTGGCAAGGCCTAGGCTAATGGGGACTTCATGGATATTATGGTGATCTTGAGTATTGGTGTCACTTGTGAGTGCTTCATTGGGTCCATATTGTGGTTTCAGATATCTAGAACTTTTTCTCCTTATAAGGTTATAAGCTCTAAATGAAGTCTACAAGCCATCTAAATTTTACTCCTATAGCTAATTAAAGATAGACAGCTGTTATTAAGCCCACTCCTTTCCCAAATGGAAGAACTATAAATCCCTTTGGATTTGAGGCCAAATTAGGAATTTGCTGCGAAGGCATTTTAATTTGGAGTATGAGATTGGGTATCAATGAAGAATTTTGAGTTGATAAGTGATGTGATCAGATATGTACTTGAACAAGATCAGTTTGAGAGGAATAGAGAGGAAAAATTGGAATGGAAAGAAAAAGTAGAATGGAAGACCAAATGGGAGTTTATGGTAATAGCATATTCAGGATGTAATAAGGGCTTACACTATGGTGGTAATAGTGGGGAAGAGAGGAAGGAATGGACAGTGAGACACACGAGGGAGGATTTGGTAAACCACCTGGATATGAGAAGTGAGGGATAGTGAACAGGATAGTGAACAGTCAATGACAATGTTGTTTCCAATATGAGACTAAGTGAATAGTTGGAACACTAACCCAAAATAGTAAAGCCAGAAAGAAAAATGGGTTTAGGAAATGTATTGAGTTTGAAAAACCAGTGGGGCACCACCTGGTTCTTCTTCATCTATCCTTTGAATAGATGAAGCTATACTGTGTTCTAGGGTAAGTAACATTACTTAGAAATAAAATAAGGGAGTACAACAGGATAACTACGTCTAGCTAAATAGCCATTTTACAAGCCTCCATGTACCTACATTCTTCTTTTCAGTGAATCGTTGGGATACTGTGTGTTGTCATAATCCTCTGAATTTCTTAATAGTAAAAGGCCTTCATTTTGGTTTCATTTCAGTGGTTTCTGCCCAAGGCTTACAGGCTAAGGACAAAACAGGATCAAGTGATCCATATGTTACAGTTCAAGTTGGGAAGAACAAGAGAAGAACCAAAACTATTTTTGGAAACTTAAATCCAGTCTGGGATGAAAAATTTTATTTGTGAGTATGCAATATGAAACAAAATTATTTTGGAGGGCACAAATTAGACAAAGACAGAAGACAAAAAAATTCATTTTCTTTTTAAAAGTACTCAGTAAAAATAGTAATAGGAACTTATTTTGTTGGTTTCCTGATACAAAAATTTTAGCTGTAATAAGTAAAGATTTTTTTTAATTTGTAAAAGTGTGATATGATAATATTTATAGGGAATTTTAGGATATTATGTGGTCCAAAACTTGGATAACCCTGCAGGATACATCAATAAACTGGACCAAAGTAAAATAATTAAATGAATTGCTGTATGCATTCAATCATATAATTCTAACAGCTTAAAAAAAAACCCTAATATGTAGTATTTCCTACCTCTGTGACAAACGTGTTTTACATGTAGCATTGTGTACACAAGATTTTGACAGTTTTTGTTTAATTCTTCTTCATGAAACTACATATCACATTGGTTGTTTTACATATTTCTGTACTGTCCATATTTCTAAATCTAGCCTTCCATATAATAAATAGGCTATTGGAGCTCCTAGGGAATTGAAAAATGCTTTTCTCCAGCCCTTACCTAAGATTCCTTACCTTTTTGTGGCATGTTGCAAAGTTATGCTACTGTGTGGAGCAGTCTTCTGAGAGTCAGAAAGTGGTGCTGATGTTATTAGGTCTTTGATTCTCACTGGCCATTCTCAGTTTTATAGTTTTTACTCATATTCTTGCCTGAGAAAAGATGTCAAGTTTTTATTATACTGTGTGGAGTTGGGAATTCAAAGAGGGAACTGGAGAGAGAGACAAAGAGACAGACAGACAGAGACAGAGAAAGACAGACAGAGACAGAGACAGAGACCGACAGACAGACAGAGAGCTCCAGTGAAGCTATACTTGTTCCTATTGGTGACACCTTGTTAATCCTTTTCCTCCCTCTCTGTTTTCACTCCCATTATTACTCCATAATACTTTACCCTTTACCTGCCCTCCTTCATGCCATGGAGTTACCAGAACCACTTTCTGATCTAGAGATGGGAACTACATCAACACATCGATATATTCATCAGATTTCATCATTCCCTTGGTGGGGTCAAGATTTCTATGACTACAGGAAATTTTAAAAGTCCCCCAAACATGTTCAGAAGTGAATGTTTAACAATCTGATAAAAATATGCAGATCTTAGAGACTTCTTCTTTCAACAGTCGTTTGTGGTGTAGTCTTGAATTTAAAAAGTGATTTTTGTCAGTTTTTTAGTACTCCAGTCCTTGTATTGCTTTACTCCCTTGACAAGTTTCTTTTTTCTTCATAGAAATGGTTATTATTGTTGTTGTTTTCTGATTCTCACTGTTTTTCCCACTTCGAAGCCCAGCCGCTAGGTTCCTCTGAATGGATTTGCTTGCTTTAAGTTTAAATAGGCTGTTCAGTTTTTGGTGTTGGTTTCTCACTTCACTTTGAGTTTTGATGTGACTGATTCTATTTCATTGTGGGTTTGAATGTTCCTTGAAACACTTGGCTTCCCTCCCCCAACATCTGCAGTATTTCTACTAGCAACTGAAATAACTTTTTAAAAGCTACAACCTTTGCACTCTTCCTTGGACTAATATCCACTCTTAAAAACCACAGAATTAAAAACACAGTTTTTTAAAAAAGGCAATAGAATGTGTTCATGGCAAATAATCCAGCACTCCACTGACAGAGAACTACATAAAGGTGAGCAATTCAGATCAATCTTGTTTATCTGGTCAAGGTCAGAGTTTGTGATTCAGCTTAGAATCATCAGAGGAACTCCCTCTTCCTCTCCCCTTCTCTTTCAATTTCTTTCTCTCCCTTTCCTTCTCCCCCTCACTCTCCCGCTCTCACATTGGAAGTATGCCTCTATGCAGCCTTTGCATGAAAGTAATGGAGAAGAATGTGTTCCCAAAGAGTCTTGAGAATGAAAGGTACCTCAGGAAGTCAGCCTTTCCATCACATCCAGCTGACCCACACCTGCACCAACATAGACTGAGGAGATGTCTAGATTGTTTTTAATCATCTCTGAAAAGAGATTGTCCAGTTTCTCTGTAACCTATTAAATTCACAGAAGGTTTTTGTTAGAGAATTCTTTCTTAAATATAACTTATCTTGTAATGCTCCTACGGCCAGCAGCTGGAATAATTTTTCTCAAGGGTTCTTTACTCTGTTCCTTTGCTGAAAAGAATATTTAAAAAAATGACTACCAGTAACATATTAGGGAGAACAGAAAAAGAAAATGTTCATCAT
Source organism: Dromiciops gliroides (assembly GCF_019393635.1). Taxonomy (NCBI): domain Eukaryota; kingdom Metazoa; phylum Chordata; class Mammalia; order Microbiotheria; family Microbiotheriidae; genus Dromiciops; species Dromiciops gliroides. The sequence continues at coordinate 164,017,786 of NC_057862.1, read as the reverse complement.
AGATTTAAGACTCTACAAAAACTGTTTCTCATGGCTCATATCCTTCACACAAGTCTAGATGACCTGTTTACTATTTCCGGCTTATATCTAGCTTTCTCCTTTCTATGCCTATATCCATCCACCATACCCACTACTCACCCCCAGAGATTATTCTTGTCTCTTTCATGAAACTACTCATGACTACCATTACAGTTACTGTAGCTATCTTTTAGCATTCATGGTTGTTACATGTGTTTTTCTTTCATGATTCTCACTTGTGTATTTCGTCTTAGCTTTTTGCTATGCATTCCTGAAAATCTTTGTTGTTGTTGTTTTTGTTTGTTTGTTTCTCTTGTTACTTTCATTACTCTGTAAGTAGTTGAAGGGTAGGTCTTGTCTTTTGCTGTCTTTTATTTTTAGTCCTCAGTTAAATATTGTTGACTCTTGCAGCTATATTAACAATTCTTTATTACTTGTAGTATTTTGCCTGTATTCCTTATGATGATAAAGTTCTAAACACCCAGGAAAAAAATGTCACTTCATTCTCCCACACCTAGAAGCTTCATTTTGGAAGTACAGACCTATGTAAAGTAGTATAGTATAAATTAGACTCCCCTTGCATGTGCATATTCATAATCAACTTTTGTCCTATTGAGTTATTGCTTATCCTCTGATAATGTATGGTATGGAAGACATATGAAAATCTACTATGGATGGAAAAGTCCATACCGATCTTCCTTAGGGTTTATCCAAACTTCGTGGGCTCCCCCCCCCCCCCCCGCCCCAATTAAGACTGAATTCAGTTTCACCATGTGGGATTGAACTAAACCAGAGCTATAATTTGGAAGAACAAGGGTTTTTTTTCTTCTTCTTCTTGTTTTTTCCTGGTGCCTGATATTTGGGAAGATATTTTCTTTCCCCTGCTTTCCTGCCAAGCTGCTTCTCATTCCTTTTGCTTCCCCTAGGCTACAGAATTGCTATTTACAGCTCTGAAGTAGTCTAGGTGTGGGAAAGGCACAAGTGAGGCAATACTGGAATTTACTAGACCAATTCCTCTCTGGGTGAGTTGGAAAGAATATTAAAAATCATTCCTTGCAGTTAAGTAGAAAAATAAAAATGAATAAGATTGCCAAATCATCTCAATTAGGAAAGGGAAGAGTTTCTACTTAGTCAAAGTCTTAGATTCAACCCTTTATCCCATCCCCATTCTTTAGATGATTTTTATGGGAATAAATAGTGAAAATATGAATAATTTGTGTCTGTGTATCTTGGTTGAGATGGATGCCACTGTGTTTTTGTTTTCTTTTTACTAAAGGGTTCTAAATTATATTGACATTGCCTATGTACCCCATTTTGTACAATTTCAGTGGCATTCTTTATATAGTTTTTATATAGTATATATATACAGTTTTTATTTAGTATATATATTATACTTTATGTACTTTTTATATAGTTCAACAAAGCAGCGGGAATTCCAATTTAAAACAGTGGTACCCTGTCATCCATGTAGAATCCTGTAGATAAAACAGATATGCAAGAAAAAAGTCTCTGGTTTAAAATGTTAGTGTTTTATTTGGTTTCCCTTATGGAAATTATCCAGAGAGTTACTAAAATCATACTTATTTTTGCAAGTTTTATTTTCATTTTCTTTTTCATTGTGATCACTGTCTCTGAGTTATAAGAAAATCTTGAGAGAGAATCATTTCACTCATTCCGCTAGCAACATGATCTAGTTGGAGAAAGTGCATGGAGAGAGTGATGAACTTAAACCCAGGAAAACCTGAATTAAGATCACACCCCTGAACCTTACAACCCTCAGCTAAACCACTGTGTGTGTTTAACTGATTAGGACCTGTTGTTAAGTTAGAATCAGTCTAAAGTTGGTGGAATGAGATCTCATTTCAGGATTTCACCTCTAAATAAGTCACATATCCTTTGCATATTTGCATTTTTTTCTAACTAGGATATTCCCAATGGATGCCATTATTATCTCTTAACTTGCTTAACTTTTTGTCATATCTTTTTGTAAATTCTAGGGCATTGTAATGATCACAAAAACTTAAGTTACTTTCATAACTGATCTATTGATGTAGGTGTTCATTTTCCCTATAAAATGACATGGGATATAACAAATTTATCTCTCTCATTCCAAGGGGTTTCTTCTTTAAGCAGAGGAAATTAATTCATGTTGGGTTATTTTAAAATATTTTTTTTCTCAAACACACTCGTGTTACTGGCAACCTATTCCAGTCCTAAAAAAAAAAACACTAATCTAGAAATCCTGTCCTGGGTTATTAGGGGTATGCTTGGGTTTCTAGGTTGCTCCAGGCAAGACAAACCCAAGATCTCCTCACATTTCATCCACTGTCATCCATGACAAACTCCGGACTAAACACAGCAGTAATATGTTTATCAAGCCAAAAATATCACATGATACAGAGGGACTATGTAACTGTGAAGTACTATTGAAATGCTAAGTTATAATTGGGCCAGGGTAGAAGGAAATAAGAATGTTTGAGGTAATTTCAAACATGGCCTTTGAAAAGGCTTTGGCCTTCCTTTGTCTTTGTAAAAACTTTAGGTAAAGTCAACCTGCCTTGCCTTTGGGAAAACTCTATTTGTATGCATATCACAGTGGATCATAAAACTAATCAGATGGAGGGGTCATTTAAACAGTCTGTGGAATTTACATTTAAAGTTTGAGTTGAAATCTCACCTTGTACAGATGACATACCAATACTCTTTTCATAGAAGAGGTAAAATATTCAGTGGCATGTAATATTGTCCTCTGTATCTTAGCATGAATAAAGAAAAGTGGCATGATTTCTTTTAACATTAGCTCGTTCTCTGTGTTCTCTCTATTTCTAATCACTTAACCATGTAGGCCTGCCTTGATTCTACAGTGCATAATTCATTTCCAATCAAAGTTAGTTACAATGTTAGAATATAAACAATCTATTATATATTCATCAGATTTGCCAGCATTCTGGAGAATCCCTTGTAAGTGTTTCAAATGCTTATGACATGTTTCTTAATTTGCTGCTAAAGACACAAGGAATTATGCAGTTGTCTATTAGAGAGAAAAGATCAGCATCTGTGTTGTTCTTTGAAATGGATAATGGTAATTTCGTAGTCTTGGTAGGAAGGGAAATTTTAATCAGCTCAGTTATCACAGCCAGAAGATGAGAGAGTTGGCCAGTGGAGCTTGATGGGATGATCTGTGTATAAAACGGTGATTAAAGAGCACTCTCCATGTTGACTCTCTAGGGCTCCCAGGACTGCCTATAATTTCAATATGGAATCCATATTGCTATGGTATAGTCTCTTCTCTGCTTTCCTTCTTCAGTCCTGGGCAAATAATGAGTATTGTGGCATTGTGGGAAGGCCCCTGGAGTAGGAGTTAGAAGACCTTGGTTTTCATTCTCCTCCAATACCATTATTTGTGTTTTCTTAGTCAAGTCCCTTAACATCTCTGGGTCTCCATTTCCTTATCTATAAAACCATGTTTGCTTTGCCCATCCAACAGGACTTAGAAAAGGGAGAGAAAACAAGGAATAATAATTTGGATTTGTTTTGTTCAATAAGGCCAGAGATAGTATTGTATGGATTTAAGGGGCTGTGTTTTGTGGTAAGTTAGAGAAGAATTGTAAATATGAATAATGTTTCTTTGCCTTTTCTAATAAAATCCTGTGAAGGAATAATAAAATAACAAGTGAAAGTACTTTGAACAATATCAAGTACTATCCAGATATAAAGCATTATTTTTTTTATCTTTGATCCCAGTACAGAATTTTAAAAGTACATCATTTCTTAATTAATTATAATCCCCCCCCCATATTTAACTAGTACTGATATCTGATACTCTGGACATAGGCTGTTTCTTTAGAAGCAATGGAACTCATTGTTTCCTTATGCGTGCTAGAGAGACTCATTTTGGCATTCAAGTAAAACAGTTTGGGAATTAGAAGGATTGGATTATATATTTACATTGTCATAGAGCATATACAAGAGAAGTGAATTCAAGGTGGTTTAGAAAAAGATAGTGTCCATTAACAGCTAGGAGCTGGATGGGTAGGAATCAGGCAGGGCTTCAGAGAGGAGCTTGCTAGCATCCTCAGCTAAAATCAGAGATTCTGAGAACTAAGAGCAGAGAGTGCATTTCAAGCATGGAGACAGCTTTTGTAAATTCACTGAAACACCAGTGATATCTGCTTGTTAGTTCCACTTGAAGCATGTGCCAGTCACACCCCTGTAATAGCTTTGGCATTTTGTGAGTACGGTGTAGATGCTTAGGTCTGTAGCCTTATTCACAAAGGTGAAACAATGTACATCCGCATAAGTACTCTCGGAATGGCCAACCCCTTGTGGTTTTATCTTACTCCAACCTATGGGGAAAAAAAAGTGGAGCCGACTATGAATCAAGCACATAGTAATCTTTGTTGCAGAGTGCATATACTATGGTTTTGCTTACATCTCAATACATTCAAGACTAAGATTAAAATGGCAATGTAAATGAAATCAAGGATTTAAATCAGTTAAATCCTGCATCGAGAGGAAGTGCAATATAGTGCAGAAACAGGTGGATTAAAAACTAGGAAAAGGTCTTTTCAAATGCTGATACGTAATACATGTGACCCTTAACAAGTCACTTAAACTCTCAGGGTTCTAGAAAACTCTCTAAAAATACAAATTGCAGAAAAGGTCTTGACCTGCATTGCTACAGGGGTCTTCCTCACCTTAGAATACCATCATATTCTCTGTCTCTAAATTCTAAATTGGGAGCATGGAAGTTTGTGATATAGTAGTTGGAGTTCTGGGCACAAAGTCAACAGGACCTGAGTTCAAATCCAGTTTAGTCACTTATTCTTTGTATGACTCTGAGCAAGTCACTTAACTTCTGTCTCCTTCAATTTCCTCAAATGTAGAATGGGGATTATAACAGCATCTACCTCCCAAGGTTATTTGGTGTATGAAAGAAATAGAAATTTTTAAGTGCTTAGCACAGTGCCAGCACATAGTAGATGCTTAATAAATGGTTGTCCCCTTCCCTCTTCTTCTTTGTCATATAGTAGGCCTCCACCAGTCATGGACAACCATGGATCAGCTCCCTGAAGAGCCACAGGCCACAGTGTGGCTGTGCAGTCCTATATGGGAGCCGCAGCTCCTGAGTGACTTATAACCGGTAACTGCCAGTTATATCCCATGGTTGTATCTACCCCATGAGGAGTAGCTGGAGTGTCCTCTCCAGGGCATTGGCCTGGGCGGATCAATATGGAAAACAAGCTGTTGCCCATGCAGTAGGTTTTCCCTCTCCCTGACATTGGTGGATCCAAAGGAGAGGCAGAGCCAATACAGTTTGGCATCAGTGCCGCCGCAAGAGTTGCCAGAAGGATGTGATGTCCAACATCCAACTGCCTAAGGGACTCTGACTCCTGATTTTTCCTCGGGGTTAACTCCCGAAGCCTTTCCCATATATGGGTATAGCCTCAAGGCAGCGGGGATTTAAAATCAGGGTTCCTTCCCCTAGGTGGGTTGCCTGCCATGGCTAACAAGCCACACCTGCCCGAAGCGACTGGTTTTAATGTGCCAGTGGCTCCCCTTCACCCCTTCTCCTGTTGGTGGAAACAGTTCCTCCATGAGAAGGCCAGGAGTTGGGTTTCAGTTGTCAGAGGCTATTTGAGACTCACGCCATTGGAGCATTTTATAGAGAGTGGGAGCTTATCCCCACTCCCACCTCGGCATGACAAACCTTTGGAATCAATTTTTTTTTTTTTGGTGAGGCAACTGGGGTTAAGTGACTTTCCCAGGGTCACACAGCTAGTAAGTGTCAAGTGTCTGAGGCCAGATTTTAACTCAGGTCCTCCTGAATCCATATCGAAAGTGAAAATGTTTTTAAGTCATCTGCATCAAGTCATAATGATCCCATTAATACCATCCAGTCATTTCTCATACAAGATTGTACTACATATGTCTGCAGTGACACTAGACTATAGAGGATATTAATCACACTTGATTAGGTTGGAAAGCTTGAAAATGATTTTTCTAGGAATGTGCCACATAAAGCATATAATCACATGGATTGCTCTTGAATGTAGTAAAAAAAATTAATGAGTTACACTTGTACCCAAAATATACCTTATGGAATATCAGTCATTTCTTTTCTTTTCTTTTCTTTTCTTTTTTTGTGGGGCAATGAGGATTAAGTGACTTGCCTAGGGTCACACAGCTAGTAAGTGTCAAGTGTCTGAGGTCAGATTTGAATCTAGGGCCAGTGCTTTATTCACTGCGCCACCTAGCTGCCCCCAGAATATCGGTCATTTCATCGGTCATTTCAATAAATAGAGACATTGTTGATTTGAGAAGCAATATGGTATAGTAGCAAGAAAATTGTGGTAGAAGTCAGGAGATCTGGGTTCTAGGTTCAGGACTCACCAAGTAGACCTGCACTAAATCATGGTTATAATCACAGAAGAGATCACAGCTGAAACCCTCACAAAAATTGACTGTGACGATCCTTCATTAGTCCTTTGGGTCACTGTTGGACACATACACGCACACATTGTCAGAAGTGTGGTCATCATTGAGTAAAACTATCTGAAGGGTCATTCATTTGTCTATTTAAGTGTCTGTTATGGGAAGAGGAGCATGCTATGTGTAGAGTGTGATCACATGATTTAGAAAAGATGCTATTCGGGGCCTCACACATCTTATAATACAGAAAGATGAAAAGATAAACAGCAAACTTTCATAATGACATCGTTAGACATGAGAGACCATCTGAGCAGAGGTACAGAGGTAGAACATAAAATATTGTGAATGGAGGAGAGTTGCAGGGTAGTTTGCAACAGAGACCATGTGAATGGGAATAATAGGAAATGAAACTCAAAAAAGTAGGAGGGAGTCATTATGGAAAACTGTAAATTCCCAGCTGAAGAAACAACATGGCTTAATGATTGGATAAGATACCCAGACTTGGAAACAGAAATACCTGTGTTCAATCAATGTCTTTGACACATGGTATCTGCCTGACTACAAGAAGGTTACTGAACTGAACCTCTTAGTCCCCCAAGCAACTGTTTAAGGTTATAATGGGCTAGTTACCAATCTATATCAGTACAGTTCCTTACATTATGAAGTACCCTCCTCCACTACACATAAACATACACACATATACACATTCATATGCTTTCTCACACACATACACATACATACACACACACACATACACACACACACACACAATCCTAGAAGCAATTGAGAGCCACTAAAGAATTTTTAAAGTGAAAGGTGATATTTTCAGAACTGAATCTTAAAAATATTACTCTGGCAGCTGTATGAAGGATGTTTGTAATATTGAATAAATTTTCCATTTACACCTCATAAATATATTCATTACCTCAAAGTAATTTAGACACCATCTAGGTCACTGCCTAAATTAAGACTATACAGAATTATATTAATTAAAGCATAATGATAGTTCTGAAAATTCTCTCAAGTTTATTCCATAACTCATTTTTTTTCCAAAGTAGTGATTCTAAGAGAAAATGATCTTTTGAAAATCCACTGAGATGCTTGGAGAGTATCACATAATTGGCCTTGTAAACAGAAATTATTTTTTGTAAGGCTTACAGTTTTTTGGGTGTTTGTATGAGCCATTAGTATATGATAAGCTCAGAACTCAATTGTATGCTTAATTGTTTCTTGTGTTATATCCCATTTAAACTGAAATTTCTGAGAGTACAAGTTCTTAACCTAGCATCCATGGAGAGATTTCTAAGGATCCTTGAAGCTGGATGGGGGAAAAAAATTGCTTCATCATTTTCTCTAATTTCTAATTAAAATTTTCCTTTCCTTTTGATCACAAAAGTTGATAAGAAATCATAATTCTGAAGTGTCCATAAGCTTTATCAGATGGCCAAAGAACTCCATCTCTCTCTCTCTCTCTCTCTCTCTCTCTCTCTCTCTCTCTCTCTCACACACACACACACACACACACACACACACGAGAAAAAAAAAACATCAAGAACTCTTGTCTTAACACATGGCAACCACATCTTATTCTATTTTGGTTCAGATAGCCCCTAGTACAACAGAGGGCACATTATGGGCCCTTGATTCACTTTCATTCTTGGTTAAAAATAGACTTTTGATTCTTGTTCAGTTGTTCAGTTATGTTCAACTCTTCATGACCCCATCTGGGGTTTTCTTGGCAAAGATACTGAGGTGATTTATCATTTCCTTCTCCAACTCATTTAACAGATGAAGAAACTGAGGCAAATAGAATTAAGTGATTTGCCCAATTACACAGATAATATATGTCTGAAGCCAGATTTGAACTCAGGAAGATGAGTCTTCCTGACTCTAGGCCTGACACTGTATCCACTGTGCCACCTAGCTACCCCTAAAATGTACTGTCAAGTTAATTTTATATCCTACCAGCCCATGATTTGCTTTGCACTTCTAAACATTTTTTGTTTTCTTTTTATTTAATATTTTATTTTTTCCCAATTACATGTAAAATAATTTTTACATATGTATACTGTAAGGGGCTAAAATTCTAGCTAGTCTGTCTAAAATATCTGAGTGGTCGCCAATAAATTATAAGCTTTAGCAAGAGTTAGACTTTTAAAAAATTTATTTATTTATTTATTTGCAGGGCAATGAGGGTTAAGTGACTTGCCCAAGGTCACACAGCTAGTAAGTATCAAGTGTCTGAGCCCGTATTTGAACTTGGGTCCTCCTGAATCTAGGGCTGGTGCCTTTTCTACTGTGCCATCTAGCTGCCCCAAGAGTTAGACTTTTAAGCATTTATTAAGGAAAATAAAAATTTGGTGAAGAGAGAGATGCCTAGATTCATCTATCTATCAAAGGGAGAGTGCATTTCTAGCTCCACTCTCCACCAGAGTCCTCAGGAAAGAGACCAAGAGCTCCAGCCTCACCCCCTCTTCCTCTCACAAGCAAACGTCACTTCCTGACACCAAAGAAAAGCTGCATGGCCTTGCCCTCAGAGGCCTTCTCCTCATGGCGGAGCTTTCCTGTAGTAAGTCTCCAGCAGGTGGCATCATTCCAATCGTTACAATGCGCACGCACACACACACACACACACACACACACACACACACACACACACACATATATATATATATATATATATATATATATATATATATATATATATATATATATATATATTTAGAGAGAGGGAGGGGAAGGGGGAAGGGAGAGGAGCTCCAAATTCTTGCCTCACTCTCTTTCTTCCCTCTTCTTTAACAACGCAAGCACTTTGATATGAGTTATACATGTGCAGTCATGCAATACATATTTCTATATTAGTCAAGTGTACTTAATAATTAAATTGTTCTTGTTCTTCTCTTAAAAAGCCCTACTGCTATTTGCTTACTTGCTGTAACTCTTCATAACACTCTCTTCTAAGAAATCTCAATGACCAGCTTTATATACCCCTGCTTCATCACTGGTGCAATGTTTTAAGAAGTGCAGTTGTTTTTGTATGAGTGGAAACTTTTTTCCCCTTGAGATTCTGATGATGCTTTCTTCCCTTATGTGATATTTGTAATTCTGTTCTGATACATTAGCTTACCAGTAAACTTTGATGCTGTTATTGATTAGAATTGAACCCCTTGGAGAAATAAAAAGCTAGGGGCAGGAAGAGAAGCTTTTCTAAATATACTTGAAGAACTAAGATAAATAATAAAAAGTAAACTTTTCTCCTTTATTCTAGCTGGATCCACATGCTTTAAGTATTGCTAAACATATAGTTAATATGTGTGCTATACACCAGTGCTGTCAAACTCAAATGGAAATGATCCCTTTGAGTGTCATATAGACTAGAAAACCACAAATTAATATAATTTAGATTGTATTTTATTTTACTAAACATTTCCCAGGTATATTTTAATCTGGTTCAGTTGTAACCAGGAGTTTTGCTGGTCTCAAGTTTGACGCTTCTTTATACTAAAACCAAAAAAAGTAACTAGCTGTCAGACAGTATGGAAAGTTGCCCTTATTGTCAACCAATCAAAAGACTTTTTGGGGAAAATTTCATAATTTTTTTTTCAAATCAAGTCTAAAGGGTCCAGTTACTCTATAGGGAATTATCTTCCTCTCTTGGCTTTTATCAACCTTGGAAACCTGGGACAATACATGTGGGGTACTCTCCCACTATAATGAGAACAAGTCCCCACATATTAAGCACAGAGAAAGAATTCACTATCAAAGTTATAATACACACACCCACATGAATATATGTGTATATATATTAAAGTCAATGGACATGAGATTAAGAAACCCTGCCTGCTCTAGAATCTTCCAGTCTTTTGATGACATCTCTCCAGTGCAAGATAAGGGCAAAAACTTCCACAGATTTAGTCTTCTCTGGCTTCCACTGTTCTTTCTCCCTGGGCTTTTTGTCTTCTCTGCCTTAGAATAATAGTTCTAGAACTGAAAGAAACCTTAGGTGTCATCTCATTGAAACTCAATTTTAAAAAAGAAACTGAAGCCTTGAATAATTAGGTGACTTTCCTAAGGTCACACAGATAATAAGTAACAAAAATCAGGCTTTCTGACTCCAGACCCAAATATCTTTCCCCTATAAGGCACTGCCTCTATCTCAGTTATCAGCCCATCTGTCATCTGCATTATATTTCTTGTGACAGAAACACTTTATTTTCTCCAGTTATTCATGAGGAAAAGAGCGAAAATTTCCAGCACTCAGTAAAAACAATCCCGGAGACAGTCTACATAAGGGCAATGCATATTCTTGTTCCTCAAAAGGACTTTAAAATGATTAAATTGCTATATCTTCAAAAAGTATAGCCAAATATCCTATAGAAATTCAGAAAACATAAGTCACTAAACATCACAAAGTGAACAATTTTGTCCACAAATGCTTAATATGGGGAATATGTCTATACAAGGCCAGAAAAGAAAGTGATGGGGCTGGTGGACACATTTACATCTGGCTGTTCATGCCCTGGTTCCTTTCCTTTCTGACTACTGTATTGTCAATTGATTGACATGTCCTTTCTGGGATAGTGGAGCAGGTTAATGCTGAACTGGAAAAGGGGGAAGATAGAAATGACAATGGTTGGAAGATGGTCGAAGTGTAGTGTGATGAGTGTGTGGGTGCCTAGAGATGTGGTGAGTTAAGAACATGGGTCCTAAGTCAGGAGGAGCTAAAGTACCAGGTCCCTATATGAGGAAGACATGGGTGAAGCTCAGCAATATGGAAGGGAGGAGTTGTTCCATTCAAAATATGCTATAATGTTGAAAGAAAAAAAGGTTTGAAATGGTTTCTGGCAAGTTATGTCTTACTGCCTGTGTTACTTTGGACAAGTTAGCCTACTTCTCTGGACCTGTTTTCTCACCTACAAAATGAGTGGGGAGAACTACATGCCCTTTGCTGTCCTCCCCAGTTCTAAATTGGAGCCTCTGAAAGTTATCTGAATATAGGCTTGAAAGGGAACACTTTGAATCCTATAACCTCAATTATGGTTTTCTAATAAAATATCATATGAGAAGAGTTTAAAAAAATAAAAAGCAGACTGACTAATTCTTGATGAGAAATTATTACCTTTCTTAGAAGATAGGAGTAAGTAGAGAACTCTTGATCTGGAGGGATCAGTTAATGGAAGAGAGAAGTTGGAATTTTGAGAGGAAATGATCCTATCATTTTAGACCTCATTATAGTGAAAAAGGGGAGTGCTAGGCATAATCAGCCATGTATCTTATACTTTTTTTTAAAAGCAAGTTTCAATAAAATGAGACAAAAGATACTCATCATTTGGCCTAATACTCAGAAAGGGAAGATGGTCAAATGAACCAGATGAGGAAAAGAAAAAGAAAGGAAAGGCATATAAAATCAACATTATCTTACAGGGAGTTTTCTAATCCATTTAAAAATGACATGTATAAAAGATGGAAGCAGAGATGCTCAACCAAAGAAGAATACCAAAGACCAGCATGGATAAGTCAGAATGCTGTCATATCATAAAGAACAAGTTGTAGAATAAGCTACAGGTAATAAAAATTATAAATGTTATGCCATAAATTCCAGGCTTTATATGCATTATGCTGATTGATCCCCATAAAAAACAACCCTAGATTAGAATTTTCAGATTGTGGATTTATAGGGGAAAGTGGTAAACACTAGAAGCCAATAGGGTTCGTTAAAAACAAATCATACAAAAATGACTTCATTTCCTTTTCTTTCAGAGTTACTAGAATGACAATAAGGGAAATTCATAAAAGTGAGTTTCATTTAAAAAAGCACTTGATAGTCTTTTAAGAAGTTAGTTCAAAAACTTAGTTTTTTGAGACAGTTTGTTAACAGTGGTTAGGGTATTTGATTTAGAATCAGAGGACTAAGGTTCAAATCCTCACTCAGTTACATAATTTTTTTTTGAAATGTTGGGTAAGGGACTCATCTCTGATAAAAGACTCACTTTCTCCAGTTACTCATGGGAAAAAAGAGCAAAAATTTCCAGCAGTCAGTCAAAGCAGTGATGGAGAATAGTCTATGCTACAGTAATGAATACTCTTTGTTGTTGTGTCCAACTCTCTGTGACTCCATCTGCGGTTTTCTTGGGAAAGGTACTGGAATGGTTTGTCATTTCCTTCTCCAATTCATTTTACAGATAAGGAAACTTGCCCAGGATCACAAAGCTAGTAGATGTTTAAGGCTGAATTTGAACTCAGGACTTCCTGACTCAAGGCCCAGTGTACTATTCACTGTGCCACTTAGCTTCCCCTATGCATACTCTTGCCCCTCCTCAAAAGAATTTTAAAATGGTTAAACTGATATTTTCAAATAATACATCCAAACCAATCAATTAAAAAATATATTACCAAAATTAACAAAGTAACCAATTTTAGCCACAAATGCTTAATTTTGGGAATATGTATATATAAGACCAAAAATAAGATAACATCAAGGGGTTGGATTAAATCAATAGATTAGCATATTTCTGGCCTTCAGACCACATTACACTCTTTTTTTGGGGGGGGGGCAATGAGAATTAAGTGGCTTGCCCAGGGTCACACAGCTAATGAGTGTGAAGTGTCCGAGGCTGGATTTGAACTCGGGTCCTCCTGAATCCAGGGCTGGTGCTTTATCTATTGCACCACCAGCTGCCCTTACTGCGCCCCTAGCTGCCCCACATTACCCTCTTAAAAATGCTTGGAGATGCTCCAAAGAGCTTTTCTTTATGTAGTTTATGCCTATTAATTCTTATTGTATTATAATTTAAATATCTTACTATTGTTACCAAAGTAATTTTGATCTTTATAACTTATCTGGAATGTATGTGACTATGCTCAAGATAGATTGTGGAAAAACAAGTCAAGAATATGCTAGAATTAATTGAAAACACCCCATGGAGAAATATTTGGGACCCTCCTGTGATTGCACCACACTTTGAGAATTGTTGGAATAGATGATCACTAAGACTTCCTCCACTTCTAAATCTATGAACCTAGGGTGTTGGAGAAATTTTGGTTGGATGATAATATGGTAAGATAGATTCATACCTGGTTAAATGACTGGCACCAAAGAGTGTTAAATGGGAGATTGATTTCAATGTGGAGGGGGCAGGGTTATCTATTTGTGAGAGGACATAATATGATAAATGGTGCCTAATACACCCAATTTCTCCACTATGTGAGTGTGTGTTTGTAGTCCCACACCATTAGTACTTCTTTTCTCTCTCTCAGTTTTGTTAATGTTATTGTGTGAAATTCAGTAAACTTCAAGAACACGGTGAAGGTGGCCCAAGATTCTTTTTCTATCCCTCTTCTATCCAATTTTTAAAAAATGATTTGGAAAAGGCATAAATTTAATATTTGTCAAATTGGGTGAGTGTTGAAAAGAATGGTAAATACAGTGAATGTCAGAATTAGGATAGAAAAAAATTTTCCAACAGGCTATAAATATAGGTCTAATCTAATAAGATGAATTTTAATTGGGTAAAAGGCAAAATCCTGCACTTGGATTGAAAGGTCATTGGCATGAGTACAGGAACAGGGAGACTTGACTAGCAAGCAGGTACTGTGAAATAGTCTTTGGGGTTTTAATGAACTGTAAGCTTGATATGGCTGCCAAAAAAAGGGTAATGCAGTCTTAGCATATGCTAATGGAGGAAGGATGCAAGGAACCTCTACTTACAGGAGAAAAACAGAAAAATGAAGCAAGCCTCTTAAAATAAGGAAGATAATCATCTCAACCTACTGTGACAAGCCATACAAGAACTAGGACATTGTGGTCTGTGATGGATGTCATATTTTAAGGGGGACATTGACAAAAATGCAATACAACCAATTAGGACAAGATGGTAAGTGATCTCTAATCAATATTATATGAGGAACATTTGAAAAGATTGAAGATGATGACTGCAGAAGAAAAAAATAAAAACAATATAATTGCTGTCTTCAAAAATTTGAAGATCCAATATGTGAAAGAGGAATTAGACTTGTTCTTTTTTAAAAATTTGTTTGTGCCAATGAGGGTAAAGTGACTCGCTTATGGTCACATAGATGTATCTGAGTCTGGCTTCGAACTCAGGTCCTCCTGACTTCAGGGCTGGTGCTCTATCCATTGTACCACCTAGCTGCCCCTAGACTTGTTCTGTATGGCTCCAAAGAGGAGAATTAGAATTAAAGGGTGAACGTTATATGAAGGTAGTTATTTCAAAATAATGAACTATTTTCTTACTATTTGAACTGTCTTAAAAAAGGGGAAAGAATTGCCATATGATGTAGTAAGTTCTCCATCACTGGAAGTATTCATGTACAATTGTTTGAAATTAAATACTGGTCAGGGAAATAGATGGGTCACACAGACTGCCCAAATTATAGCAGGAGAGTTGGTCATGAGGATGATCCAGGGAATCAGATAAGTAGATGGAAGGGACCAGAGATCAGTCTCCAAGCTGGGAGGCTGGGGAAGGTGCTCAGTGAATGTAGAGGCTGACAGCCAGGGTAGACAATAGGCATATATTAATCATTCCTTCTGTTCCAGGCACTGTGCTAAGCACTGGAAATACAAATTCAAACAAAAAGAAAGACTGTAACTGCCCTCAGGAAGGTTACATTCTAAAGGGGTGGGAGGTAAGAAATAATACCTACAAATGAAGAGAGTAGAAGAGAGTACCCTTTTGAAGGTATGGCATTGAAGTCCAGAAAGTCAGAGGCACAGCTGGGAGGGGAATAAAGGTTAGGTGGCTTGGGTCCCTCCCCAAATGGAGGAGCTTTCTAATGGGGGAAATGATGTTCCAGATGAGATGTTCAAAGGAGAAAGATGGGTGTTCCAGGGTGAGGAGGTCCCAGGTGCTGGGCAAAACTGAGAATGCTTTTGAGGTGGGGTGCTAAGTCCCAAAAGTCAAAAGCGTACCCAGAAGGAGACAGAGTGGTCAGGGAATCTGTCTTATAGCAGAACAAATGCTAAAGAATATCATGTCTCCTTGAGAATAAAGAAAACCTAAAAGAGTCCTGATGGGTCTAGAGGGCTGACCTACAATGGGGGAGACAGGTAATGCCAGATGTTGAATAAATACTCCAAGGTGCAGATAGTTAGGTCAGAGAGGCCAGCTTATGATAACAGGCAGAAGTTAACCACTTAGATGGACAAGTCAGAGAAGGAATCTAACATCGCTGAATGGGAAATGAGTCAGGAATCTTTTGTTCAGTTTAGAGAACCTTGTTTATTCAAAAGTCCCTAAGCAATTTTATTGAGAGGAGTGGCCTGGTTATCCAGGAAAGTGCTGTTTCAGAATTGAAGTTAAATGCTTTGAGCTAAGGGTCATGCCCCTATCCCTTGTGCAATACCAGTGCTTCTAACTTTGGCCAGGAGTGGTAGGGGAGGTGTCCATCATCCCAACATTGTAACAGCGATCACCCCCTTTTTTCCAAATAAGACATTAAAGAGATTTGTGTGGACAATGCCTCCTTCTGACTCGGGAAGAATCTCTAGACTCTCTGAGCTGGGATAGCATTGCCTGTTTCTTTTCTGTCTACTTGACTCTTTGGCTATACAGTTGCCTTGTAAATCTGTAGATTGAGTCTGTCTGGAATAGTGGTTAATTCCATATTACTCCAAATTAGATACTAGCATTTTCTCATTTGATTTTCCATTTTAACAATCAGCCTAAAATTGTGTTATAAGGAAGAAAAAGCATTTTAAACAAAAAAATAAATAAATAATCATCAGATTATGGCAAAATGAATGAGCTGATTTTTAAAAAACTAGAAACTAGTGTGGGAATGTTAAAAAGGATGACAAAGCACTTTGAATGTCTCCTTGTGACCTTCTCCCTCTAACTAGCAAGACTTTGACTTGTTGGTTGTATTAGGGTATAATTGCTAGCTTTTGGTGATTTCTTCATGGCAGGGGCATCAAAATTGTGAGAGCTGTGTCAAAGGTAAAAAAAATATTCATGTATCAAATTAACTTTCTCTAATTACTACATGCATTCTTTTTGTTCAGTCATTTATCAGTCATGTCTGACTCTTCATGGCCCCATTTGGAGTTTTCTTAGTAAAGATACTGAAGTGGTTTGCTATTTCTTTCTCCAGAATTACTGCACATAGAAATCCTGAAATTAAATATTTTAAAATCATGATATGAGTATACCCTACCTGATAGAAGAAGGATAATTATCCATTGAGTTGATGAAGGAGTATATAGTACAGGGTTCTTAGCTTTTTTTTTTTTTTTTTTTTTGCAGGGCAATGGGGGTTAAGTGACTTGCCCAGGGTCACACAGCTAGTAAGTGTTAAGTGTCTGAGGCTGGATTTGAACTCAGCTACTCCTGAATCCAGAGCCAGTACTTTATCCACTGCTCCACTTAGGTGCCCCCAGGGTTCTTAGCTTTTCATTGTTGCATGGGCCTTTTTGATAGATTGGTCAAATCCATGGTCCCCTTCTTGGAAAAAAAATGCTTTTAAATGCATGAAACAAAATATGTAGTATTACAAAGGAAATCAATTATATGATTATCAGAATTTTTTTTTAAGTTCACAGATTCCAGGTTAAGATGATAATAGTACTTTTACATAGTACTTTATAAATATCAACTCAAGACAACTCTGGGAGGCAGGCACTATTATTATCCCCACTTTACATATGATGGAACTGAGAAAGATAAAGTTAGGTGACTTGCCCAAGGTCACACAGCTAGTAAAACCAGATTGAAACTCATCTTCCTGATTTGAGCTCCAACACTGTATCCACATAGCCACTTAGCTGATATGATCAAGAACCCCTGGTAATTTAAGAATTGCTGATACAATCAGACTCCTTTACTAAATATTAAATTGGATTTTTTTGGTGCCTTGGTCACTTCAGAATTTATATTAACTTTTCTAGGTCATGTCTAACTGAATTAGTGTATACTGGACTAGTTTTAGCAGACCAATTCCCTCATAGGTTGAGTTTGGTACTGGAGCAGAATGCAACACTCACAGGTCATTTAATAGTTATCAAAAAGAGATTTGTTTAGTCAGAGCAGGAGAAAGATACTCAACAAGGATTGGCATTGAGGACAACTTGAGTGAAATTAGTTGAGGGAAGCTCCCTTGCCTTGATTATCCATTGTGACCCACCAGCCAAGAACCAGAGCCCCTGGCCTAGAGCTCCTCATGCCTGCTTTGTACTCGGGTGATGAGAAAATGTCAACAGTCTGAGCCTTCTGAACCTTGAGTCAGCCAAATGATGAATGTCTCAATGCCTTTTAGGGAAAGATTAACATAACTTGCATGGGAGATGAGGTTAGGCTATTGCTCCTTCCATAGCTAGTAAGTTGATAGGGAAAGCATAATATTGTGGCAAATTGACAACTCTTGGAATCAGGAGATATTCATTCAGATCCTCTCACGTTTTCATACTATGTGATCTTGGCCAAATTACTTAAACCCTGAGAATCTCAGCTTCCTTATCTTTAAAATATAAATAATAATACTTGGATTGCCCACCTCATAAGAGATGGTAGATAGAGAGTTGGCCTTATAGTTAAAAAGGCCTGGGTTCAAGTTCAGCTTATATAGCATCTTATGCCTAAGTCTGGACAGATGCAGGGTGATAGCAAAGATCTGGGACTTGAATTGTGTTGCACAGCAATCATCCCCTATGTAGAAATGCGACACAGAAAGCTAAGAGGAAGCAGAAATACAGTGGACATTTAGCCCAACACACACACACACACACACACACACACACACGCACGCACATATACACACATATACACAAGCACATACGCATGCATGCATGCACACACACACATATACACAGTATTTTCAATTATCACTTTGAAGATCCAGTTCTTTCTCCTTTCTGTTTTTTCCATTAGTCTTTTGCTGAGTATTTTAAGGAATTTTAATTTCTGCCATTGCCTCTGAAGAAGTCATGTTATAGAAATAGAGGTTCTAAATTCTGCTTGAAATATTGTTAAACTTCAATGTTCAAATAGAAGCAGTAGCTAAAGCTTGAAATTCTACAAGTTTTTTTCAGTCAAAAGTTCAGTGGGTCAGGCAGTAAATTTTCATATGCATGTCCTGGTTTCATTTCCTCTCTAATGGGTCAATGCTATATTTAGGAGGGAGAGAGAGACAGAGAGGCAAAGACAGAGAAAGAGACAGAGAAAGACAGAGACAGAGAGACAGACAGAGAGACAGAAAGTGAGACAAAGAGACAGAGACACAGAGAAGACAGAGATAGAGAGACACAGAGAGACAGTGGCAGAGAGAGACTACAGAGAGCTGTGTTCTTTTTTAGAAACTGTTTTGTGGCCCCCCTCATTTTCCTCCTAAATTCTATTTATAGTATATTCCACAGGATCCCTTTCTACTCTGAAGACAGGTTTTTTTTCTGTTACCCATTAACATTTTGTAGCAAAATGTAAGTTTCTATTGATTTCTCTCCCATACTACTACTGCTGCCCTACAAAGACTTGGAGATGCAATCCTTCCTAAGCCACAAGCTCAGGACCACAGTCCTTTGTACCTTGTGATGCTATCTATAGGAGGTCCCTACTAGACTGTAATGTGTGTGAAGGCAAGGACCATTTCTTATCTAAGCTATGTAACCTATTCAGGCCCTACCACAGTACTCTGCCCAGGGTAGATTTTAATAACTTTAGAATTGTACTGTATTGCTCTCAGACCCAGGCTGACCTCCTGTACCCCTGTTTCCACTTATTCCCAGACTTGACAACACCCCCAGGACTGGCTTGGTTTTCACTGACCCCCACCTCAGCACCATTTCTCTCATTTCTTGATTCTCTTCTTCACTCAGTCCTCCTGCAGAATATGACATCAATATTAAACATCTTCTCCTATGTTATTCTGTCTTAAGAGTAAGCCCTCAACCCTCCTTTCAGTTTTTAAGAGTTTTGTCTCATTGTCAAACTGTTTATTTGATCGTCTTTTTGGTTTTTTCTTTATAATTGTTCTTTTTCTCCTCCTGCCCCATTCACCTGTATTCAAGTTAGACTACTTTCAATTATTCTGCTGCATCTTCTCTTCTAAGCATTCTATTTGCCTTTCTCTCTCTCCTAACCTTTCCCTAACATTACCATATGCAGGTGTAAAAATTTAATAGAATTCAGAAAGGATGGTATCATGTCTGCGAAATTGCTAAGAAAGATAGAGAGATAAAGCTATTTCATCAAAAGCATTTCTTTTTTATTTGGAAGCAGAAAAATGCAAAATTCTAATGGATCCACTTTGTGAAAACTCAGGCTTTTACATTTTTAATATTAGAAAATTATGAGTTTAATAATTGTTCATTGACAATCCACTTAGAATAAACACTATGCTAGTGCAATTCAAGTGAATGAAGTGGCCAGCACCTCCACCCTCTTCTTCCTACCCACTCTTGCCTCTAGAGATTTAATTTTCCATTCCCTATTACAATTAGTTTGTATTCGTTAAAGACGTGTGTACGTGTGTGTGTGCATATGTGTATTTCTGTGTGGTTTGAGTGGGTAATGAGATAGTCTATGACCTTACAGAATAATAATATAAATCTAGAACTAGAAACTATCTCAGAAGCTATCTTGTCCAACCCCTTCAATTTCCAGATGAGGAAATAGAGGCTTGGGGCATTGAAATGACTCATCCAAAGTCATACAAGTAGTTGGCATCAAAAGCAAAATTTGAACTGACTACTGAACCTGTGTTTTTTCAATTAAGACATATTATCTTTCTATAATCTAATGGGATATGGGTTGGGGAGTGGGTAGAAAAGAAAGACTATAAGGGCAAGGGAATAGATTGGATGATGTTTCACAATGCGTTACAGCCTTTTGCATCTGTTCCAGAGTGTTACAAGGTGCCATAAAGCTTTGCAGCATCCTTCAGATGCTATTTTTAATGCTACTGGTCTTTGTCAGAAAATGATCCTAATCATGAAATTCAATACCTATTTCTATTCATTTATTCATTGTGTCTTCTCTCTCTCTGACATGGGGTTATTTCTACATGGTACAGCCCCAAACCACAAAGAAAACCTCATCAAAAGTAAATTGTTGGGGACTGTTTGTAAGCCTCGGTTATCCTATTTGTACAGGGTGTCATTATTGAATGAAACCACGTTTGTCTCCAGGATTTTAACCGAACATCTGCTTGTGTCCTGTAATCAAATTTAAAGATTTAGCATTTTGGACTCAATAATAAGTTGGATGCCAATATTCTAATTGAAATGGGCTACTTGCTTCATAATTAATCAATAACAGGAAATATGAAAGTTGAGTATCTCACAGTATTTCCATTTGGTAGGTCAGAGTTGGAGGGATTAAGTTGTAATGAAAGAATTGAATTGCTATATAAAAGGCTGATGCTGTTTTGAATCCGGATGGCTCCTTCCACTGGGACTATGATGATAATGTCTTCCTCTATGGATAACTTCCTTCCTCCAGGCTAAGATCAAAGGACATCTATTATGTCCAGGAACAGTTGCTCAAATGTGCTTGAATGTATGGTGTGTGTTTGTTTAATAAAGCTAGCATAAAGGAATGACTTCTCATTCCTGGAGGGGCATTGTGGAACAACAGATAAATTTCCAATTGATTCAGGAAGATTTAGGTTCAAGTCCTGCTCTGACACATACTGGCTACTTGACCTTGGGCAAATCTTTAAGACTACAAGGTACAAAGCAGGTCCAATCTGTCTTGGTAGAGGGAGTTACTTTCCTGGGAACTCCATGCCTGGATGAAATTACAGAACACAAGAAAATAAAAATTTAGGCATGAATTAAGGTCAGGATCAAAAAAAAGTCACTGCTTGCTTAGTCTGGTTTAAGTTATAAGAGAGAAGAAGAATGAATAGATTACCTTAGATATATGGCAAGAGAAAGGAGTATGATATCCTTGGTCTTATGAGATCCTTCAAGTGTTCAATTTGTCTCTGAGATACCTGAATTAGCCCTGTTTTGGAGGGGATCTTTTTGCAGTAATAGGAAGACAAAGTTTTCAAGCTTGTGTTCTAAAAATAGCAAAAAAGATTTGTACCATGCATAAGTTAGATATTCAGGTACACTTTATTAAAATTGACTCATCTTCATTTACACAGCCAATTTCCATGGTGTGAGGTCAATTAAAAGAACAAGCTAAGTCATTCTAAAACTCAGTCAGTCAGAGGCCCTGTTTCTTAAGTCTTGAACTTCATTTCTGTGGGGTTGGGGTTGCTGTTAACTTTTGATTTGGGGGGCAGTTGTTTTAGGGATTTTTGAAATAAAGGATTGAGATGAGAAGGCTAGGGTTTGGGGGAAAGGTTAGAAGTGTAGGTATCAAGAAAGAAGAATGTTCTGTAAGTATTGAGGACAAATAAAAGGGTTTTAAAGCTTTAGGTGTGGGAATTCTGGGTATGTGGTGTAGGATTGACATAGTCATTCAGCCAATAAACATGTATTGTGTGCTAGTTACTACATAAGCACTGGGGATACAGAAAAGGTCAAATGACAGTCCCTGTTCTCAAGGAACTCAAAGTCTAATAGAGAAGACAATATGCAAACAATTGGGTATTCTTTTTCTTTCTTTCTTTCTTTTTTTTCATGGGCAATGAGGCTTAAGTGATTTGCCCAGGATCATACAGATAGTAAGTGTCAAGTGTCTGAGGACAGATTTGAGCTCAGGTCCTCCTGAATCCAGGGCCAGTGCTTTATCCACTGTGCCTCCTAGCTGCCTCCAATTGGGCATTATTTTTTTTTAAGCTATAACAGGATGAATTTGAAATAATAAAAAGAGGGAATGAAATAGAATAAAAAGGGACCCAGGAAAGGTTTGCTGTAGAAGGGGATATTTTAACTGCAACATGAAAGAAGTCAGGGAAACCAGAAAGCAGAGATAGGGAAAGAGGCCATATAGGACTGTGGACTTTGGAGGAAGGTTTAAGACTGGGTATAAGTCATTGGGGGAAAGTGAGGATTGTGAGCAAAAATGAAGGAGATAGCTATGGGAAAAAAGATAAAGTTTGGGGGTAAGGATGGGAGTGTAGGGGCAGAGGAGTAAATGTTGGGGTTAGGGGAAAGGAAATAAGGATTGGATTCAAGGTATGAGATTTGGGCTAGAAGGGAGAAATGAAATATGAGGATGCAGAGAGAAATGGTTTTGATGGGATTAAGATTGAGGTGTAAGAGGGGAAGAGTGTGGCTATTGAAGGATAAGAAAGAGTTTAAGATATTTGGTTTATAGGAAATATTCAGATAAAGGGGAAAATCTATGAGTGCTTAGAGAGTAAGGAAGGGTATCAGGCTGTGAGAATTCGGCATAGAGCAGTTGGGTATGAAGTTTGTGCTGTGAGAATAGAGGGAAGGATATGAAGATTGTTCTATAAGAGAGTGGAAATTTTCATCTTAGGGAAAGGGGATAGGCTGTAGCTTAAGTGGTAATAAAGTGAAAGGGGTAGGAAATTGGTATTAGATTTGGGTTTTTTCGTCATTACTGGGGCTTTTGAACATTGATGTATGACCAGAACATGGAATATGGAAGGGTAGGAGATAGATTCTGTCAAGTTGAGGTAAGATAATGTAAAAAATAATAGAATGAAGGAAAAGCATTTGTGGAGATTGGAAATAAGGGAGATACAGTGTGGTGTGTTAGAAAGAAAAAAAAGACTTGGAGATAGATCTAGCATTTCTGTAGCATGGTATGGTCTTCAAAATACTATGAGTGGGTATGTTATCTCATTGGATCTTTACAACAACTTTGAGAGGTAGGTGACAGCAAGAAAGGACCTTAGAATTCATCTAGGCCAACTTTCTTCTTGCACAAAAGAAAGAATTGAAGCCCAGGGTCCAACCCTGGACTTCGTGTCAGGAGGCCTTTGTCTGAATCATGCTTCAGGCATTTACTAGTTGTGTAAGACTCAATTCCCCTGTATGTAAAATGGAATAATATTTCTACTAATTACTTCATATCATCATTGTGAAAAAATTCTTTGTAGACTTTAAAGAAACCATAAATGTGAGAAGTTATGGGGGTATATGGGAACACATTCTAAACTTAAGTTTGAGAATAAACATGAGTTTTTTAAGAATTGGAAGACATTTTCTTGACCTGTCGTGGTTCTATACTGCAATATAAATTGGGGTTCTTATCATTTCCACGGTGTGCCAATTTAGACCCTTTTTCTAACAACAATGAAGGGAACATGTTTTTGGGGTTTCTTGTTGTTTGTTTTTTTCAGCTCCTGAAGAAACCAATACTTACTTCAAATGGTTTAACAAATCAAATCCCTGAGATCAAGGCCTTTAGTGAAAAGCAGAGCTATTACTAGGGTGGATTGATACAGTTTTGTCCTTGGTTTAGAGGGCATTAGCATTTGTACCCCTTTCAAAGGTAGAAACAAATTTAGTACTTACAAGAATAATTAGTTGAAAAAAGAAGTTAGCCTCTGTTTCATTTGCCTTGGGGACTTGGGTATTGAGCTCCTAGGTCTCTTCACAAAGTCTCTCTTCCCTTTGCTTCAGATATGATTTTGATCCTCACCCTAGAATACCCAGAATTTCTAGTTACTGTTTTAGAAAGGAGACATAGGATAGCTGTTGGAAGGTGGACATACTGGGATAGTGAAGAAGGACACTTTATCCAGGAAAGTAACTACATAATAAGAAAGAACTCTGTCATTACATTTTAAAATTTGATATAAGATTTTGCTTGTTTTAACTCCATGTTGATACAATTTTGTGGTATTTTAAAATCTTCCCAAGAAAGGCAACATGAAGGTTTTTATGTGTTTTGTTTCATTAGCTAGAAGGGTTTCATTTAAACACAAAGACATAAAACTCAATTTGAATTCAAAATTTTCTTACTTGAACCTAAGTCACAATAAGTAAACCAACCTGAATGAAATGTGCTGTGCAGAAATTGGCATTTAGAGAAATTATAAGGCATACAAATGATCCTTTTAATAGCATCCATAAAGATAAATTGACCCTCAATAAGAAATTTATAAGGTATACCAAGGAAATAGCTTAGCAACCCTTACCAGAGTTCTTAAATAAGGAAATAAATATAAGATTATATGTGATCAAAATGCCATTAATAATAAAATAGCTAGCATTTATAGTTATTCTTTATAAAGTATTTTATACATGTTATCTTGTTTGATCCTCCCAATAATCCTTTGACATATGTGTTATGATTATTTTCATTTCATAAATGAAGAAATCGAGGTTGAAGAAAGTTCAATGACTCACCCAGGATCACATGGCTAGTAAATGTCTGTGGCAGGACTTGAACCCAGGTTTTCCTGACTCCAAGTCCAGCACTCTGTCCACTGTGACACCTGGCTGCTAAAAATCTATTGGTTTTTTGTTGTTTTTATTTATCTATCCTTTTATCTATCTATTTATTATTACTTTGGTTTTCCATGGTCTACTCCATGTCCATGTCTTTGTATGACCACAGGTAGACAGGCATGGATAGGTTGTAGTCTGCATTGCTGGAGGGAGTACTCACATCCATGAAATCATAGATCCATTCACCTATCATAATATGAAATTTGTGTTAGAGATTGGGAATTTTAACTTAAGTTGCCGAATTTAAAAACACAAACAGGTATGCAATCCTTTTTTCCTTAGATCTCTCAAGAACACATAGTTTCTGGTATAATATCTTAAATTTCACACTAGTATTTATACTTTGCTATTTTTCATATTCTTACTGCTTACTTTAAATATTTCCATCCAGACCTTTATGTAGGGTACTCCCCTGTAGAAATTCTCTCAAATGATGTAAATAAATGATTCATTCATAATTCAAAGTTGCCAATGGCACTGAGAGCTTAAATAAATGGTTTTTGTTGTTGTTGTTGTTGTTTGTTTGTTTGTTTGTTTTTTGTCATCCTACAGCTAGTAGGTATGCATCAGAGGTAAGAATTAAGCCTGAGACTTGTAGTTTCCAAAACCAACTCATTGACCTACTTTACCATGCTACCTTCTCATTACAAAATTACCATGATTCCTTCAACATGAGAGGCAACATGGCACAGTAAATTGAGAACTGGCTTCCAAATCAGAAGGAAGTGGGCTCAAGTTCCCACTCTGACACATGCTGGCTCTGTGATCCCTCGGCAACTAACTTAACCTCTCAGTGTCTCCAGACTAGTCCCCAAGACTCTGAGGGTTTCATTTAAACATATGTGTATCTACATTGATAGAGTTCATTTCCTCACTGTGGAAGTTCTTTATTTCAGTGAAGTAATAGGTCCAGTCCCAACCCCCTCCTTCATTAAACACAGGATGAACAAATCTGTTGTATCCTTAAATGATATTTGTCTTACATCTTGGTATGGACCCATTATCTTTTGGAAGTAGAGGAGATCCATAGGAAAATGAAAGCCAAATAGACACCAACATATTAAATGGTAGGAATGTCCCATTATAGGCCCAACATAGACATGTCTACTTCTCTTTAAAGTCTCCAAGTGTTTTATATACATTACCTCATTTGAATCTCACAATAAGCCAGGGAAGTAGGTATGGTTTAATCTCTATTTTACTCTTGGGGGAGGCTGAGTCAAGGAGAAGTTTAGTGACTGAAGGTCACTCAGCTAGCATCTGAGGCCGGATGTGAACACAGATCTGGAATTGAAGTTCACTATTATCTCCATTATACCACATTGCTTCTCTGAAGTTAGAGAAAGGATTTGGGTTAGCAGGGCAGCAAGTTGGAGCTAAAAAGAGAATTCTGTAACCACCAGTGATGATCAATATAGCTTCTAGCAGTTTCCTGTTTCACTGTCCCCACAATCTGATCTTGCTTAGGGGAATGGGACGAGTCATGCTGAGACTTTCCAGGTAGTGTCTCATCTTTTCTATTAAGTGAGGGATAGATATATATGTATATGTCAGTATCAATGGTCAAATTACTTCAGAGACAATATAAATGCTTTTGGAATAATAAAAGGAAGAAATAAATCTAGTACTACCTGCTTCAAAAGTGATCTTATAATTTTACATGACAAAGGATTTTATTATTACAGGAAAAAAAGCTATTTGTTAGAGACAAAATTGTATCAGATTGTTAAATATAATAGTGAATGCTCCAGAGTAGAAATGTAACAAAGGATATATTTTTTCAGTTTTAGAGGAACAAAGATGACATGACCTAATTCTTAGTGGGTTTTTTCAGTCTACTTTAATAAAATGAACATACACATTAACAATAGACAAATTCTGGCTGCAGCTATAAAAATTATCATCTTATACTCACCTGTCTACATATCCAAATCTCTTTAATCGGACATCTTATTATTTAGTTAAATATTATTTTTTAATTACTTAATTATTTAGTGAATAAAATATTAAAGGGTTTTTGGGGGAAAAGGGAGGGAAATGTGTAGATATATGAATTAATGGCATGGAGAACTCCCAGTGGGGCAATTCTTTCTACCAATGAAGATCAGCAACTCATGTGCAACTTATGGTTATTGATCATTGTCTGGGACCTAAAGAGATTAGGGAACTTGTCTGTGGTCATACAGTAACTATCAGAGGCTGGGTTTGAACCCAGATCTTTGTGACTACAAATATACTTTCCTGTACACTATTCCAGGCATATTAGTTACAAGCCAGTTTCCATTTCCAAGGCTTGGCTCAGTGCCCAGCACACAGTAAGTAAGCACTTAATAAATGCTTGATGACTAACTGATGGCTAACCTATAATTTGATCCAAAATTAGCAAGCCAGTTGTACATTTAACACTTCTGTCCCTTGAGGTTATATTCATATAAATCTACCCATTTAAGACTAAGTATGTGGCAGCTAAGTGCCACAGTGAATAGAATGTTGGGTCTGGAGTCAGAAAAACTGATCTCTGTGAGTTCAAATCCAGCTTCAGACACTTGACTAGCTGTGTGACCCTAGGTAAGTCATTTAACCTTATTTGCCTCAGATCTTCTTCTGTAGAATGAGCTAGAGAAGGAAAGAGCTATATTTTTTAAATCTCTCTAGCTCCCACCCAGAAGTTCTGGGAAAATTACCCTATGGCACCATACATTGATGACAACAGGTCTCCTTGTAAGTACATAGATCTTTATACTCAAAGGCAAAGTGTCTTATTAACAGGCCAAGGACAATAAAATACAGTTCACGATAGAGCTCTTGGAAAATGAAAATATCTCTCAGCCCTCTTACTCCCAAGAGATCTGTCCAGTGTCTCCTTGCAGTCATGAACTAGGTAAGGAATGGGCTAGGTTTCTCCTCTAACACTATGTGACTCTTGGCAGATGCCATTGTCATCCTTCTTCAAGAGATCCTAAAACCATATGAGGAAAACTTCAGAGTTTCCCCTTCTTGACAGATTCAATTTGTTCTGCATCATGCTCTTAATGCACTGCCTGATGAATGACCACTGCTTGGCAGTTTTGTCCTTGTTTTTGATGGTGTTGATTTTTGGGGTTTTTTTTGTTAAACCATGCATTATATTTCTTGCAGGCACCTGACTTCCTAGAAATTTCAAAAATATAGCATCCCTGTCCTAGCAAGTCAGAGTCCCCCACAGCAGGTTCAGGTATTGTAACCCCAAAGCGTGAAGATCACTCTCTTTACTGTTCTTTGGTGACCCTTGAATAAGTTTCCGACTTATCTTTTTTTTCCTTTTTTCATCTGTTTGGAGAAAGCTTATATTGCGCATGTCCACACTGTGCAAAGAGTAATTGACTAGAATGAATTCTGTTTTGAACCTGGTTATTTATGCTGTCAAGGCTATAAAGAAATAGGAGGAGGGGGCGGCTAGGTGGCGCAGTGGATAAAGCACCGGCCTGGGATTCAGGAGTTCCTGAGTTCAAATCCGGCCTCAGACACTTGACACTTATTGGCTGTGTGACCCTGGGCAAGTCACTTAACCCCCATTGCCCTGCCAAAAAAAAAAAAAGTAAAGAAATAGGAGGAAGAAGATGGTTTAGATCTGACAATCTGATGAGTTCTGTCTTCAACAAAGAGCTCTCTTCTCTAAGATGGAATCACTTTGAGGTGCCCCGTCCTTGTCACATTTTATACAAGTGAAACAACATCGAGACCAGTCTTAGTTGGTATCATAATACAGGAGAATCAGCAGGAAGAAGTTGCCAGTTAGGAGAAAATGTCTCAACTGGGGAGAATGAAGCTTAAGGCAAGGAGAGTGAAGGCCTTGCTACTCTGGCCTTAGAAACACCAAGATGATGTTTGTCTATGGATTTTATATGAATGTTTCACATCACTACTAGTGCTTGCTTTCACCACTCACCCAAAGAGTCACTGTTCAGTCCTAACCACCCAGTGTCTTTTAAGAGCATATATCACAGGGGCAGCTAGGTGGCACAGTGGATAAATCAGCCGCCCTGGATTCAGGAGGACCTGAGTTCAAATCCAGCTTCAGACACTTAACACTTACTAGCTGTGTGACCCTGAGGAAGTCACTTAACCTTCATTGCCTTGCCCCCCAAAAAAAAAACAAAAAAGAGTACATATTACAACCACATGTCTTTGAAACTGAAAATGGGAACATAATTACTCTTAATTAAAAATACATAGAAAACTGTTGTACCTTATCTTTCCATTTCAAACTATTCATTCAGGTTTGGTTTTGAATCTTTAGTCACCCTAAGAATGAATACCTAGAGAAAGAATAGTTCATGTTTCTTTAATTAACCAAGTCCCTATTTGGTTGTGTTGAAAATAGATACTAAAAAGTAAGAAGAAGCAATGATCACAGCAGGTCATATTTTAAAATATTCTTTCCTTGTAGTAGTCTTCTCTGAGGATTCTTGGAATATGATCTAAGATAAACATACATGCAAAAATATACACATTTACATACAGACATATTTCTATGTCTATGTGTACCTACATACTGTATGGTGTGTTTACACACATGTATATTATGTGTATATGCCTCTACATACATACACACAGACAGACAGTTTTCTCCCCTTCATGATTCCCAGAATCTGCACAGCATTAGCCACTGCTGATTGCAAACTTCAGGTTAACTAGAGTCACAGATATTCAGAGTTGATAATAGGTACTTGAGTAACCTTTTTTCCCATTAGATACATGATAAAGACTGTATAGCATGGAGCCCAGAGGAGGCAGAGGGTTGGGGGTTGACACATAGAAAAATGTCAATTAAGAGAGAAGAACAAAATTGTAGAGAAATGTATTCTCTACATAGCTCATGGATTAATTTCAGGCATCAGAATTTTACAGATGCCACTATGTCCTATCAACAGACACTAAATAGAGGCAGTATCTGTTGATAGGACATAGTGGCATCTGTAAAATTCTGATGCCTGAAATTAATCCATGAGCTATGTAGAGAATACATTTCTCTATAATTTAGTTCTCTCTTAATTGACATTTCTCTATGACTCTAGGTGAATTTCTTATTGTTCTGGGTGTCCTAGGGGGGAAGAGATCCTTGGAGATGGAAACACTGTCATGGCAGAATCCCTCCTCCAACAGCTTTTTCCATAGAATATTGAGGACAGAAGTCATATTGCAAGGCATTGAGGAACAAATGGGTGTTGAGGACCCAAAAAATGTGCCCCAAGATTACAGAGGCAGTTTCCAGTTTCTGAACATCCCCCCCACCACCCTCTATCAGTCATCTTATGGGTTCTTGTCACATGTTGTTACAGCTCCAGTACCTTATGTTTCCATCAATGTCAGGCAGCAGTAATTTTGATAAAACCTCAGAATATTTCTATATGTGGAGTCATCCATCTCAGGCTAGGTTAAGCTGTACTTTCTTGTGCTAGAATGAAAGAGGAAATTGGATCATGTTATATAACAGAAAACACCTGAATCTTAGAAAATCAATTTGGTTTTGTGTGTTTGTACTTGCATAGGATCAACCATGGAGCTGATTCATTGATTATAAAAACAAACAAAAAAAGCCCAATAGTTTGAGTAGCCATTTATTTATTTATTTGTGTGTGTGTTTGTATAAACACAGATATCTATCTTATTAAAAGCTTAAGCTGCACTGAGACATTTGGGACATCGTGTGTGTGGGTTACACAAATACATGTATATAAACACACATATATACATATATAATTTCAAATGGAAGACATTAATTTTAGGAAAGATATGAACACTGAAAGGTAAAGTGTTTTTCTTGGTTCCCCCAAATAGTTCTTTAGAAATAAGGAAAGAAGAGACTATGATTAAGGGAAATTGGTTAAAATATAACTCAAAAGAATTACAGAAACCTGGACTTTCTATAATAAAATGACAGAGATTATAATTTTTCCATTATCAACAGAGATTTTCCCTTAAACCTTTTAGATGTTGTTATTCAGTCATTTCAGTCATGTATGACTCTTGGTGACCCCATCTGGGGTTTTCTTGGCAAAGATACTGGAGTGGTTTGCCATTTCCTTCTCCATCTCATTTTATAGATGAGGAAACTGAGGCAGAGTTAAGTGACTTGTCGAGGGTTACAAAGCTAATAAGTGTCCAAGGCAGATTTGAACTCAGGAAGATGAGTCTTTCTGACCTCAGGCCTGGCACTCTATCCACTGCACCACATAATTGTCATTGGATCTGAGTAGGGACTAGCTTTTTTAGTGGAAGGTTATTACAAACAGCTTATTTCTAAGAATTCTTTTTCTTTCTTTTCTTTTTTTGATCTCCAGTTTCTTATCTCGTTCAGGCTCAAAGTGGAAAGATTACTCATGTTTCTCTGTCCAACCTGGACTGCTTCATCTTTCCTTAGATAATCTGGTGGTCCCTTATTCTTGTGGACCACGATATTGATGCTGTACTTAAGGACCACACCCAATTGGCTTAGCCCACTGCAATTTAGAGCTCCCTAGCTCAATAGATCCACCAGCCTCAGTCTCCTGGTAGCAGGACAAGGCCCACCATAGCCAGTGAGAACAAATTGTTTAAAAACCCAAAATTTATAATGAAACTGAAAGGAGGAAACAGCATTTATTCAGCAAGTTTGCTTTGCCATTGTCACAGAAGAATTAAGAATTCTCTTTACT
Source organism: Dromiciops gliroides (assembly GCF_019393635.1). Taxonomy (NCBI): domain Eukaryota; kingdom Metazoa; phylum Chordata; class Mammalia; order Microbiotheria; family Microbiotheriidae; genus Dromiciops; species Dromiciops gliroides. Next base: position 163,986,325 of record NC_057862.1, on the reverse strand, counting down.
CCAAGAAGGCAACATCCACTGTGATAGACCAGAGTTTTTTTCAGTTGTTTAACGTAACTCTGATTAATGCTCTTTTTTTTCTTTAATTGTTATTCCTTGGACTCTTATATAGTACACTGTTAACTCCCCAGCAAATATTGTTGCTTTGTTACTAAAGGACTGGAAGGTTGCTGCCTCTGGAACCAGCTAATAAAACTTCCTTTCTGCTCATTGTGTTCTGTGAACCAGATCAAAGGTTTGTTTTCATCTGGACCTAATTAGAGGTAGTGTCTGTTGATAGGACATAGTGGCATCTGTAAAATTCTGATGCCTGAAATTAATCCGTGAGCTATTTAAATGATTTGTACGTGGAGTAGAGCAGTGGACTTGGAGGCAGAGGTCCCAGACTATTGTCTTAAATGTGACACTAACTAACTATGGAACCTTGGGCAGCTCCACCTCCCTGGGCTTCAATTTCCTGACCTTTAAAATGAGAGGATTGGCCTAGAAGTTCTCTAGGATCCCTTGCACTTCTAAAAACTCTAGAGAAATTGCTATATCCAATGGGGTATTTGCATTTTTTAACCATTGGAGAATGATACCAAATGTTAAATGCTCAGTCTTGAATGCATTGTGAATATATATTAAGTTGTCTTAGAAATAGTACTTTGAAAAATTCACCTTAGAAAACCTTTTTTTAAACTTTCAATTCTATTTTCTTCTGTGTTTTCCAGATGTTTCATAGCAGACATACAATTATAAATCTGGAGCTAGCTTTTCTCAAGGTGGATATTGGACTTATTACATTATTACTTTAGTGGTCTGCAATTTCATGGGTGTAGCTACTCTGTCTGAGAATAGCCATTGATTCCCTCCTATACTTTGGCAGACAGTCCCTCAAAGTTAATAGTCTCTTGGATTTTTAGAGCTGGGAGGAATGATAGAGGTAGGAGTGCGCTGGAGCCAGGCCAAACTGACTTATAAGATGATTGCTAAATTTTCAATGTGAGCATTTATACCTTGAAAATAATGTTTTTTGTTTTGTTTTTGGTTTTTACTACATATCAGGAACTGATTTACTGTTTTGTTTCTTGAAAGTAATAGGAAAATGCCAATGATGCAAATTATTAAAAGTATGTCATATTTGGGGGCAGCTAGGTGGCGCAGTAGATAAAGCACTATCCCTGGATTCAGGAATACCTGAGTTCAAATCCAGCCTCAGACACTTGACACTAGCTGTGTGACCCTGGGGAAGTCACTTAACCCCTGTTGCCCCACCAAAAAAAAAAAAAAAAAAGTATGTCATGTTTACTTTTTTTTTTCCTTCTAGAGAGCTAGTGGTTAAACATTTACCACCATCAAACTGGTTGTTGTTATTCAGTTGATTCAGTTGGATCCAACTCTTTATGACCCCATTTGGGATTTTCTTGACAGAGATACTGGAGTGGATTGCCATTGCCTTCTCTAACTCGTTCTATAGATGAGGAACTCTAACAAACAGGGTTAAGTGACTTGCTGAGGGTCACACTGCTAGTAAATATCTGAGGCTGTATTTGAACTCAGGTCCTCCTGAGTTCAGCGATGACACTCTATAAACTGTACGACCTACCTGCTATCTAATTCAGTCTTTTCATTTTATATATGAGGAAATTGAGATTTAGAACTAAAATCACTTGGGATTCAATAGAATGATCAAGAGAATTTCCTTTTCTGATGGACTGGGGCATCTCCCTTTTAGGTGAGGATGTTCTCTTCTGACTCTTATAAGGATGGAGATACATACACACATATATACATAGATATATAAACACACATATATCTGTTCATGTATGTATGCATGTATAATATATGCTATATGTGTGCACATACATGACTGTACATATCTCCACAGAGCATTATTCCTGCTTCATGTCAGTAATAAAAAGAACCTTTATTTGACTTTGGGCTCACCTTTAGGATTTTTGCTTCTTTATCATGTTGTTATATCTGTTAACAAAATCCATTACCTGTTGGCCAACTTTCTGGAAATTAATCTCTTCAAATTTAGTCTGGTCCTAAGTTGACAGATATCTCACTTCCTTTCTTCATGCTCTCTTTCGATCTGTCTTTCTTATTCCTTTCTCCTGCAACTGGATGGATGGATGGATGGATGGATAGATGGATGGATATAGATATTCTTGCATATATAATATAGGTATTTACAAGGTGGCCCTCCCCATTGGAACTTGATCTTTTTGAAGGCAGGAACTGTTTTTATCTTCAATTTTATCCCTAACACATGGCATAATTACTAGAACATAGGAAATGCCTAATAAATGTTTTTTGACTAACTGAGACGGGCAGTCTGGTGTCAGGTCTCACTTCAAATGTTTTCAACCTTTTAGCATCTGCTGGAGCAGCTTTAAAAAATACATTCACTTTTAGGTCCCAATGAGGTAGGAATCAAATTAAACCTTTGATGGCTGTTGGTTTAACATATCCTCTATGAATTAAAAATGTCACAAGCTAAATAATGATAATTATAAGAGTTAACCCAAATAGCACTTTGAACTTTGCAATGCATTTTACACAATGCTATCTTATTCAATCCTCACGATGGCCTTGTGAAGTGGGAGCTACTACTATTTCTGTTTTACATATGAGGAAACTGAGGCAAAGAGAGGGGTTTTTTAAAATTGATTTATTTACATAACTGGTAAGTATCTGAGGCAAGATCAAAGTATATGTTTTTCCTGGTTCTAAAAATAGTCTTTTATCTACTTTGCTACCTTGCTGTCGAAAAGAAAGTTTCTGAATTCTATTTGATTATATATGGTTCAACTATGTAAGGTGATATATTATGGTGGTCAAGTTAGAAGATGTATCTCTAAGTCAAAGAACCTGTTTGGTTCTATGACAATTATGCTACTAATATAGGGGACAAAAAATCTTAGTGTAGCTTTAAGGTATTAAAAGCTAATATGTATGATTATGATTTGCTATGTATCTTCATATTACCATGAATGGAATCAGCCTAGTTGAAAACCTCCTAGGCTATGGAATTTAATACTTCTTCAAGAGTCATATGGATGTAAAATAAATTTTTCCCCCAGAATCCTTTTGAAGCTATGAAGAATGGTTGTTAACCTACATATTTATTTTTAGTGAATGCCATAATTCTACTGACCGCATCAAAGTCAGAGTGTGGGATGAAGATGATGACATTAAATCAAGAGTCAAGCAACATTTCAAAAAGGAATCAGATGATTTTTTGGGACAGACAATTGTTGAAGTAAGGACACTGAGTGGAGAAATGGATGTCTGGTACAATCTAGGTAACTATCTTTATAAGTTTCATGAATTACACAAGGGTCCCTAACTGGAGACATGTACCAAAATTTCCATAGGTGAACAACTATGTGATATCCCCTAATGTCAACTGCTCTTGGATTTTTGAGTTTCAGTCTGTGTTTGGAGACAAAGCAAAGTAATTTAACTGGAAAGTAAAGGTGATGACTTTCCTGTTCTTTCAGAGGAAGGGGAAATGGGGTTATAACTCAAGGAAAGACTTAAACGTAATACATAATAAAACCACTGGTGGTGTTCTAGGATCTGTGATTTCATTTAATTTAAGGGACTTCCTATGCAGACAATGTTTCTATTTATGTACATCTGTAGTTTATAGTATTAGAGGCATGTTGCCTAGGGTGCCAAGCCCTGTGCTAAACCAACAAGGATATAAAGAAAGGCAAAAATAATACCTGTCCTCGAGGAGTTAATATTCTAATAGGGGAGACAACATGTATATAGATATGTACATACAAAGTTCAGTAGCTGAGGGAGCTCAGGCCAGGCTTCCCCCAGAAAATGTATTAGAAACTGGTCTTTTAGACTCCAAAGCTCACCCTCTCTCTATTCGCTATGCCAAGCTATATTTCAGGGCAAGTTTAAAATAATTATATCATTTTTTTAAAAAATACCTCCAAGAAGTAAAATGCATTGGCAAAGATGTGGGTCAAATTCCAGGAAAACAAGTATCAACAAATGTGCTCTTGCAGGTTGGGACTGATTTGACTGTGGTTTTCTAAATGGAACTTGATGACACTTTTAAAAAATGTATTTTCGATTTGTATTTTTACCTATATATCAGGAAATAAATTTTTGTATGCTTGAGGACAACCATCCTTTGGGCATCATAAAGAGGTCTAATAGACTTCAAGTTCTTTTCTTGAGTAGTAATAAAGACATTTGAGAGGCTTGTGAAAGCTAGAGTTCTGTATGTGAATTCAGGGTGACTTGGGTCTGAACCTTGTCACTGACCCTCAAAAGCTTTGTGGCGGTGGGCAAGTCAGTTAACGTGCAAGCATCTCAGTTTCATTATCTTAAAGTGAGGATAAAAATAACTGTAGTATGTATACCTTAGGGTTATTGTGAGACCTTAATGAAATAACTGATATAAAGCACTTTATAAAGTACAAAACTTTAAGTAGTCCAGTGGATTAAGTGATAGACTTGGAGACGGAAACATCTGACTTCAAAGTTGAACTCACTAGCTGTGACCATGGGCAAGTTATTTAACCTGCATCAGTTTCCTCCCTCATCTGTGAAATAGAGATAATAATGATATCTACTAACTAGAGTTATCATAAAGATAAAATGAGATTATATCTGCAAATCCCTATACAAATGCTACTTATGATTTCAGTTAGTATTATTATTGATACTATTTTCAGTTTCTCTTTAATTTATAATCTTAGAGAGATACTTGGGACACTAACAGGTCAAATGACTTGCCCAGAGTCACAAAGCCAATGTTTTAGAGGTATGAATAAGTCTTTCTAACTTTAAGTCCAGCTCTCTATACATGATATCATCTGTATTGGCAGAAAATGGACCTTTTGATACCAATGAAATCACACATCCACCCTACTCCCCCACCCCGAAAGAAAAATTAGGTCACTTGTTAAGCAAAAATTGAGGAAACAAAACACAAATCTAAATTATATGTGGATAGCTTTTCCTTTGACCACTGGCAAAAATTGAGAGGTGATACCTATGCAAAAAGTTGTTTTAATGTCCCATAGGACAATTAAAAAGGACATCTCAATTCGCCAAAGCTCCTGTTGAAGAACTGATCCTAGGGACTTATATTTATCCAAAGCATTTGTTTGTTTTAATTATATTGCTCTCAGTTAGCCTTCAGTGAATCATTATCCAATAAGAAATAACAGTGTCCTAAAGTGTACTTATTAGTCTATTAATACAATTGCAGCAAATGAAAGAATGCTTTTTTTCTTCTTGAAAAATTTCATGCTGGATGTAATTTCACATTTGACAAATTTAAAGGAAAGCCATTGGAATGAGTGAGAGTCTATATTAGAAAGGTGATTTTAGAAGTTTCAGGCACATGCTATAACTCAAAGTAGGTTTGAGTTAAGTTCCCTAGCAAAAATTTTCAGGGTACCTAGTTTGAAGAATAGTTTTGGAAAAGACTTTACAATATTTCTTTGTATATAAAGATACTTTCAAAATACTTATGGTTACTTGACAATTTTTCCCTCTTTTTCAGTTAATAGAATGCCCTCTGTTCCCCCAACCTCTTTTTTAAAAATAATACTATTGGGTGCAGCTAGGTGGCACAGTGGCTAGAGCACTGGCCCTGGATTCAGGAGTACCTGAGTTCAAATCCAGCCTCAGACACTTGACACTTACTAGCTGTGTGACCCTGGGCAAGTCACTTAACCCCCATTGCCCCGCCCCCCCCCCAAATACTATTAATTTTCTCTGTACTTTGGGGATGAGTTTGCAAAAACAAGAGTGAACTTTAGCTCAAGCACTATCCAATTATCTGGAATTACTGAAATCTGAGTAATTGAATGTTTAGAGTATTTTTCTTTCTATGTGACAAAACTGCTTGACTGTCTTTAAATGCATTCCAATATGGTTGTGATTTAGAATGTGGGTTTCCTCAGTTTGCTATTTGGATTCATTGCCCGTATGAAGAATAAACTACAGTTATGTAGAGCTTTGCTGAAGAACCTGAGAGTGCTCTTAATAACAATAGATTCTCATACTCCAAACTAGAGTTTGCTCTTTAACTGGAGAATACAAAGGATCACAGCAGAGGAAACTTTTGTGTCCTCCATTAACATACTTTCTTACCCTTGTTTCCTAATGTTCTTAAGAGTTATTTCTTTTTTTTAAAAGAAAAAAAAAGGGATTTTTGACTAGATGGCACAGTGAATAGAGGGCAGAATCCTGGAAAACCTGACTTCAAATCCAGACTTTGACACTTACTGGCATTGTGGCTCAGTAAACCTCTGCCTCAGTTTGCCCCAGTAATTACTTAACAGGGTTTAGCATGAGGATAATGTAAAACAATATTCGTAGAGTGTTTTGAAAACCTTGAAGTGTTGTAAATGCTACTTATCATTATGATTACTCATATTCTTCTTATTATTATTTCAATAAATAAAATTCCTTGAAACACTGAATCCACACAAATACTTTATCCTTAATCCATATACTTTTCATTCAGCACCCATGCCACTATACTGAATAGAAGTCCTAAAAAACTCACAAACAACAAAAAAATTAAAAAACAAGAACAGTGCTTTCAAAAATAGAATTTACTTCTGTAAAAGGTGGAAGGTGGAATGGGTACAAAGGGGATTGGAATAATGATGATTGAAATCAAAAAACTGAAAACAGCTCTCAGGCTCTGAGAGGAGTATCTAGTGACTAATCTATCTCAAGTTGTTTGATTTTTTTTTTTGCCTTCAAAATTCCCAGAAGAGACTTCAGACTTAGGCTGGAGACAAAATAAAATAAAATAAAAGGTTTTCTTTTTAGCAATCAAGATCTTTCATGCTATTGATATACCTCAAGGGAAGTGTCAGTGAAATGTAATTCCCTTTTTAAAGTTCAAATAAAAAGTAGGAAGTAATAATTATGCAGAATCTCAAGATAAATGGTTAGGGACTCCCTCCACCTATGAATTTCAGAGCTTTCTTGGCTACTTAGTCTTAGAGAACTGTCTAGGGCACTGAGAGGTTAAGTAAATTGCTCAGGGTCACACAATTAGTATTTATTAAGGCAGAGTTTGACTCACAGAACAATTTTCTCTTCACTACACCATGATACTTCTTGTGACTATGGCTAGGTCCCAATTAGTGCCAATAATAACTACACCTGAACTGGTCATGTTATTTCAATTTGCACTGTATGTTTCCATTGTTGGAATCAGTTATCATATTATACATAATTATAACTTTAAATATTATGAATTGTAATGTGCACAATTACTTCAGGGAATTCATAATTCACTCTAATTGGAATATATAGCAGGAAATCTACTTAGGTTTAGGCAAAGATGGAGAAAGTCAGTGAAGAAAACATCCTACCACTGACTTTGTCATTTCACCTTTTTTGCGGGGTCCTATTTTCTAATTTGTAGTGAGGCTATCATGATTTTACTTCTATCCCTCCTTTCACACAGGATACTAGAATTCACATTCAGAGAGGGAAGAGGGAGGGAAAGAGTGAGTGTGTATATATGGAAAAGAGAAAGAGAGACAGATGGAGAGAAAGGGGGGAGAGAGAGAGAGAGAGAGAAGGAATGTATGATTTATATTGAATTGCTTGATATATTAGGAGGGTTGAGGAGGAAGGGAGGAAGAAAATTTGTAACAGAATTTTTAAAATTCATGTGAAAAAATTGGGGTTTTTTTAACATGTAACTTGGGGAAAATTCTTAATAAGATATTGATGAAACAGGGAAAAAAAGAAGGAATGCCAAATCTAGAATATGAAACCCAGGTTTCAGTTTCTTTTCTGCCAGTCTACTAGTTTTATATAGTTCTATAGCAAATTATTTTAACCTATCTGAGTAAAATGCAGAATTTAATCTGGATGATCACTAGCTCCCTTCCATTTGTTTTTTGTTTGTTTTGGGGGGGGGCAGGACAATGAGGGTTAAGTGACTTGCCCAGGGTCACACAGCTAGTAAGTGTCAAGTGCCTGAGGTTGGATTTGAACTCAGGTCCTCCTGAATCCAGGGCCAGTGCTTTATCCACTGCACCACCTAGCTGCCCCCTCCCTTCCACTTTTAAATCTGTGAATGTAACTGGCAGTTTGTTTGATTGAACTGAATATTACAGAATTCTACAGTTTTAATCTGGTTGTCTTCTTTGTAAGCCCAGGCTATGTGTTTGAATAAAACTCAGTTCCCTGACAAAAATGCTGTGAAAGTTCAATTATTGGTGGATAATTATTTACTATGTGTATTTTCCATTTTCTTTTCTTGATCTCCCTTCTGCTTTCCCTTTTAACTTTAATTATAAAAGCTTCTATCTAAGTGCCTGCTATCTTCCAAGAACATTGAAACAGGGGCCAGGAAGAGAGAGAGAGAGAGAGAGAGAGAGAGAAAGAGAGAGAGAGAGAGAGAGAGAGAGAGAGAGAGAGAGAGAGAGAGAGAGAGAGAGAGAGAGAGAGAAAGTCCCACTCATTAATTTTATTTGCTGAAGCTTTAAAGAACAAAATGAATCTTCTTTTTTGTCCATAAACATCAATAATCTTGCCTTCGTTGGCCCCATTAGCATGGATGACTTTCCTTATTATCCAAAGTATCACCTTTGTCAGGAATCCTAAACATGATAAATATACCTATATCTGCAGAAGTGCCTGACATTGTTAAATAAACTTAGGTTAACTTGTATTAATGATAGTATTACTTCAGTAGTTAAAGCATCTGTGATTTCATTGGTGAGGAACACCTATGGTGACTTCTCTGCACCCTAGTTGAGGATATTTACCAATAGTATGGCTAAAAAATTAAATTCATTAACTGTTGGCCTACCTTATCCTTCATGATGAATTTCTCTGACATGATTTTGACCTTGACCTGAACTGAAGAAGAGTCTCTTGTAGCTGGAGGACTATGGGTATGGGACTATACAGGTACTGTCAGACTCAGTTGATATGTTGGTTAGTTTTGTTGAACCTCTTTTTTTCCTTTCTCTTTTTTTGTTCTTTGTTACAAGGTATGACTCTCTAGGTAGAGAAAGGGGAGGTATAGATTTGAAAATGAAGGTGATGCAAAAACAAAATATATCAATTTTAGAAGCATTTAGATATTAAAGGGGATCTTAGAGATCTTCCTACCACAAATCACAGAAACAGAGGGATTTCATTTTAGAATCTGACTTCTGTGAATCATGATTACTCAATTGACATATCCGACAGAGTTAGAAATATTCACTTTTAATATCCATTGTTTGCTTTGAGCTTATGAGCTCTTGTGACAGAATTATGGTACTGTTGAAAATTACTGACCAATTTCTTTTCCGTTCATCAGAGAAACGGACAGATAAATCAGCTGTGTCTGGTGCCATTAGATTGAAAATCAATGTTGAAATAAAAGGAGAAGAGAAGGTTGCACCATATCATATACAGTACACATGTCTGCATGAGGTAAGTAAATCAAATAATAACGATAATAAAGTTCAGATAAATCTAACTTAATTGAATATCATATGTGAACCTTCAGGCCATTGTGTTTATTGAACATCTACATTGTGTAGAATATGGTGGTAGGTAATGGGAACTATAAAGGAAGAATTAGCTTTTTCCTAGCACTACCTTCTCCTGGATTCCTTTGATGCTCAACCCAGGCCTGAGTGCTCCTCCCTTCTCCAAATCACTTTTTATTTACTTATATATGAATTATTTCCACCAACATAGTATAATCCCATTGACCCCCAAAACATTGCTATTTTTGTCTTTCTACCTCTTGTGCCTAGTATAGAGACTGCCACATAGTAGGTGCCTAATAAATCCTGGATGCATGAATGGATGAATAATGAGGCATAGCATTTTGCTAAGAGAGCTTGCAGCATAATAAGGGAAATTTAACTAGCATAAGAGTCAACTATTAATGAAGGTTTTTTAATCTTTTAGGGACGGAAAGGGATTATAGAGAGCCTGAAATTTACTTGGTTTATAGAACTGCTGATATTGATAATCCTTCCACCAATGCAGATAAGCAACTCTTCTGTCATTTATGATGTTAAAGAGTTTCTTGCAACACTAGGAAGACCTAAAACACTAGCAATGTGCCAATGGTATCACATAGGTCAGAGGCAGAAATAAGTCTTCCTGGTTACACAGTTGGCCCTCTATTTACCCTACACTTTCTCATGAAAAGAATTATGAAACTGAAAACTATTAAAACATATTAATATATTTGGAAGACGTCATGGAAGTGGTGAATCTTGAGTAGTCTTTTGAAGGAAAAAAGTAACAGTGGTATAACTAATGGTAGTTAGGAGAGGAGCCAGTTGATGAAAGTCCTTGAAGTTCAAAATTTATAGTTTGGAATCAATTCAGAAGTCAATTGGAAGACCTTGTATAGAACTAGAATAATAAAATGTTCATAAATTTATTAATGACTCATTTCACAACTTTTCAATAGAACAGTGCCTCTCTACTGGAACCTACTTGCTGGAAAATTTCTTTAATATATAGTTTTTCTTCTCTTCCAAAAGTCTGAAGTAACTCATAAATATTGAGTTAAAGTCAGTCACTAAACATTTATTAAGCACCTTCTACGTAACAGGCACCGTGCTCTTATATTCACCCTAACTCTTTTCTTATAATTGAGGAATGACTGTCACTTTTGTGAGAGGTTCTCCAGTGCTACTGGTGTCTCAAAGGGGTCGATTTGTATACACTGGGCCTTCTCTTCCAAGTGTTTTGCAGATCAGGGCAAACCTACAGATGGAGTAAACCATTTTTGAACATATATAAGCATGTAGTCAGCATGTAAATGTGGTAAGGGTCAAGAATGGACAGAGGCACCTATCAAGATGTCATCACCTTTAGATAGGCACACAGCTAGTAGCTTCCTAGACACGTAAAGAAACTTAAAAGAATGGTGTCTATATTTTTTTCTGACAATAACTTTGGGAAATGTAGAGGATCACAGATTTAGAAGGTAAAGGTCATTTAGCACAACCACCGCTTTTTTTATTTTTTAATAAATGAGGATGTTGAGCTCAAAGAGATTAAACGATTTCCCTAAAGTCACCCAAGAAGCAAGTGGGCAGAGGCAGGATTCTAACCCAGATCCTTCTGCTGACTCCAAGTGGAGCAGCTTTTTAACTTGTCTAAAACCAATCTCTTGCTATTCTACAGAATTTAAATGATTTAACTTACAAAGTTACTTAAGAATGGAGCCTAGATTTCAAGTCATACTATTCACAGCAATAATACCAACAATAATAGTAGCAATAAATCATGTTTATATAGTACTTTAAGGTTTCCAAAGTTGATTATATATATATATGTATGTACATATATATATATATATAAAATCTCAACCTTATTATGTAAGTGTTGTCATGATCTTCATTTTGTAGATGATGACACTGTGATTCAGAAAGAGATTAAGTGATTTGCCTAAGGTCTCACTGATTACATATGTTTAAGGCAAGATTTGAACCCAGATCTTATTGACTCCAAATCTAATGATCTTGTCCTATTGGACAAGCGGTTCTTAAACTGTTTTTTGTGTTGTAAACCCCTTTGGCAGTCTTGTAAAGCCTGTGGACCCTTTCTCAGAATAAATGTTTTAAAGTACATAATAAGGATATATATATGACTATAAAGGAAATCAATTATATTAAAATGCAGTTATAAAAGTTTATTATTTTTTTTAAAGTTCATGGAAATCCCCACTCCTTCCCCACACCAAGCCAAGGGCTTCTATCTAAACCATGGTGCCTTTCTCTTCCAGAAATTTAAATCGGTTGCTTTTTTTTTTTTTAAACTTCCCAAAAGTACTTCAACTTGCATGAGGTCAAAGGAATTCTAACACCAAAATATAGGAAGGGAAGAAGCAGACTAAATGGAACCATTTATATAGAGTTCATTTTTTTATTCCTTCATGCTGGTCCCAGAACCAGAAGAAGATATGATCCTAGATGGCAGTCTCCAGCTGAAAGCCTGTCTACACTAAAACCCCTGAATATGATGGAATATGGTAGAGTACTTGACTGAGTGATTAATAAGAATCCAGAATATTTACTATTAGTCTTGCCCGGACTGTTTTGCCACCACTGTACAGTATTTACATAACTATCTTCTATATCAATAAAGCCATAAATGCCAAATTGTTCCCCCAGGCTCAGTAATTGACTGGGAGCTCAAGGAAGTCAAACCAGTGAATCAACTTGTGCTTAGCAATGCAAAAGTGTATACCTTGTCAGTAATTCTCAGTTGCAGCAAATTTCATTTGTAGTAGTCTTCCTGTTCTACTGAAGATGTTTTTCTTGCAGGGAAGGTTGATATCAAAAAACATTTTTGAATAAACCATTTGAGCAAGTAGTTCCATGTAGATGGTTAGAATTGAAAGTCAGAATGGTTCTCAGGGAAAGGAAAGAGTGGATTAAGAACATGCTATGCTCTTGCTGCTATTTCCCCAGGGGATGTAGAAGCCAGGCATTTGGTAAGAAACCTTTAGAAGCAAAGATAAGATGAGTGGATTTCACTATGAGTTATATTTAAACAGTTCTGGCCTCCATTGAGGAATCCCTGAACAATTGAAAACCCTCTTATCTTTAGAACCTGTTCCATTACTTGACTGAAGTTAAATTTAATGGTGGAGTGAAAATCCCAGAAGTCAAAGGAGATGAAGCCTGGAAGGTTTTCTTTGATGATGCATCCCAAGAAATAGTAGATGAATTTGCAATGCGTTATGGAGTTGAGTCTATTTATCAAGCAATGACGTGAGTACAACACATTGTTTTTGGGTCTGTTTTTTAAGCTCTGTGAGAATCTAAAGGAAAAGAAAGAAGGCTCACATCTCTATTGCCCCTTTTCTAATGAAATTCTGATCTGAGTTGATAATGTCATATCAACTACAATTTGAAAAAATAGAGAGAGATACAGAATCTGGTAGTCTCATCCAGCCAGCTCACATCCTTCATTTGTTTTTCTCCTTGTGGCACCAGTTGTTACAGGATGGAGACATGTAAGCCTTTTTAGAACCTATATTGAATATCTTTAAATTAGCATTGGGACATTAGACTTGGTTTCCTAGTTATTGTTACTTTCAGCTTTTTTTTTTAAAGAATGTTTTGAAATTCTAGAAATCTGTAAAACCTAGTTTAATCTGAAAGTACATTTTAATTTCAAATATAACATATATGAAATGTTTACTTACCAAAAGCATAACTTGAGCATTTATTTTTATTTATTGGGGGGGGGAGGAAATGAGGGTTAAGTGACTTGCCATGGGTCACACAGCTATTGTCAAGTGTCTGAGACCAGATTTGAACTCAGGTCCTCCTGAATCCAGGGACAGTGTTCTATCCACTGCACCACCTAGCTGCCACCCTGAGGATTTATTTTGATATCCACAGGCCATATTTTGTTTTGTTTTTAAACATGACTCCTGAAAAGATCCTTCCTCTGATGATCTATTCATTGAGTCTATCTGAATGCTGTGGGGTTCTGCAATGCTGAAAAATTAGTCTAGCTTCAATCACTGGCATCAACCTCAAAGATTGCCTGAATTTATAGAGCTGCCATTTTTTTTCTTTGAAAAACAAATTTTACTAATGTCTTTTACCATAAGATTTTTTAAGAAAAAAAAAAAAGAAAGGAATAAAATAGTAAAACAAACACAGTTGGCAGTGACTGAAACTAAAGGCATTTATAATGTTCTACTGCTGTACAATTCCCCACCTCCCCCTGCTTCACAAATGGAAGGATAACTGTTCTTTTCCACTGGGATTGGTCATTGCATTTCACCTGAGTTCAGCTGGATTTTAATCTTATTTTCATTTGCAATATTGTAGTCATTGTTTGATTGTATTCCTGTTTCTGCTTTTTGCATTTTGTGTCACTTCTTATGAGCTTTTCTATGTTTTTTAAGGAATAATGTTCCATCATATTAATATAAGGATGACATCTTAAAATGCAAATGTTGATTCCCTCTCCCTCCATTTGATCTATCTTATTTCTTTTAAATAAAGGATGTAAATAATTAAAAGTTAGTACCTCCTCCTACCTTGCTCCATTCTTTAGCAATGGGATGTGCATATCATAGTTACTAAACTCCTGTATAATAATATTTTAATTAATTAATTAATCTATCCATCATTTATCTATCTATCTAAAGTTCTGAGTTTTAATTCTATCCCTTTCTCATTCCCTCCCTCCCTCCCTTCCCCCTCCCCAAGGTTATAAGCAATCAATATATGTTATACATGTGCAATTATGTAAAACATTACCATATTAGTAATTTTACATAAAAAGACTCAAGTAAAAAAAAAAGAAAGCATAAAATAGCATGCTTCAGTCTGTGTTCAATCAATATCAGTTCTTTCTCTGGAGGTGGATAGTATGCTTCATTATTAGCCCTTTAGGATTGTCTTGGATTGCTGAGAGTAGTTAAGTCATTCATAATTGCTCATAGAGCTATAATGCTATCACTGTGTACAATGTTCTCCTGGTTCTGCTCACTTCAGTATACATCAGTTCATATGAGACTTTCCAGGTTTTTTCTGAAATTATCCTGTTTGTCATTTCTTATAGCACAATAATATTCCATTACAATCAAATACCACAGCTTGTTCAGTCATTTCCCAATTGATGGACTTTCCTTTCAATTTCCAATTCTTAGCCACCAAAAAGAGTTACTATAAATTTTTTGTACAATTTTTTTCCTTTTCTCTTTTTCACAATGACTATTATTAACTGTCCCCCTCCATCCTATTCCTTTTCCCATGATATTTATTCTATTATCTATTTTCTTTCACCCTATCACTCCTCAAAAGGGATTTGCTTCTGACTGCCCCCTTCCCCAATCTGCCCTCCCTTCTCTTACCACTCCCTCCTTATCCCCTTCCCCTCCTACTTTCCTGCAGGGTTAGATAGATTACTCCTACAAATTGAGTGTGTATGTTAATCCCTCCTTGCACCAACTCTGATGAGATTAATGTCTTTGAGCCTATTCTGATGAATGTAAGGTTTATTCATTTCCCTGCTTCTCCCCCATCTCTCTACCTACTCTATAAGCCCTTTCCTGTTTCTTTCATGTGAGATTTCACCCCACTCTACCTCTTCGCTTGCCCCTCCCCCAGTGTATTCCTCTCATCTCTCAATTATACCCTAAAGATGTCATCATGGGGCAGCTAGGTGACACAGTTGACAAAGCACCCACCGTGGACCCAGGAGGACCTGAGCCCAAATCCAACCTTAGACACAAGACACTTGCCCACTGTATGACCCCAGGCATGTCACCCAACTCCAACCACACCACAAAAAACAAAGATACACAAAATATACTTCACAGATACCATCCCTTCATATTCAGTTCAGACCTATATCCTCTGTTTAAGGATATTTCTTTCAGCTGCCCTAATACTGAGAAAGTTCTTATGAGTTAGAATATTCATTTTCCCATGTAGAAATGTAAACAGTTTAAACTTTTAACATCCCTCTTAATTTCTTTTTCTTGTTTACCTTTTTATGCTTCTCTAGGGTCTTGAATTTTATTTTATTTTTTTAGCAACAAACATTTATTTTATTTTCCATTTACGTATAAGGGTAGTTTTCAACATTCATTTTCATAAGATTTAGAGTTCCAAATTTTTCTCCCTTCCTCCCTCCCTCCCTTTCCTTCCCCCTCCACAAGATTGCAATTAGGTTATATATGTACAATCCACAAGTGTTCTTTTTATCAGTTCTTTCTATAGGGGTGCATAGTAAGCTTCCTCATTAGTTCCTTGTGATTGTCTTGGATCATTGCACTGCTGAGAGTATTGCTCATTAAACAATACTGCTGTCACTATGCACAATGTCCTCTCAGCTCTGCTCACTTCACTATACATTGATGTTCATTAGTCTTTCAAGGTTTTTCTGGGATCATCCTGTTTGTCATTTCCTATAGCACAAGACCATTCCACTACAATCATATAACATAGCTTTTTCCATCATTCCTCAGTTGATGGACATTCCCTTGATTCTCAATTCTTAGCCTACACCAAGTGTTGCTATAAATATTTTTTGTACAATTTTTCTCCCTTTTCTCTTTTTCATGATTACTATTGTTAACTGTTTCCCTTCTATCCTATTCCCTTCCCATGTTATTTATTCTATTATCCATCTTCTTTCATCCTATCACTCTTCAAAAGGGATTTGCTTCTGTCTGTCCCCTCCCCCACTTTGCCCTTCCTTGTCTCGCGTTTTAAAGTCAAATTTTCTTTTCAGTTCAGGTCTTTTCATAATACCTGAAATTCCTCTTTTTCATTAAAGTCCAATTTTTTTCTCCTAAAAGAGAGTTTTGCTGGATAGGTGATTCTTGGTTGAAATACCAATTTCTTTTCCCTCTGGAATATCATATTCTAATGCTCTCTGATCCTTTAATGTAGAAGCTGCTAGATCTTGTGCTATCCTGACGGTGGCTCCACAGTACTTGAAATGTTTCTTTTTGGCTTCTTACAATATTTTCTCCTTGAACTGGGAGCTCTGAAATTTGGCTATAATATTCCTGAGAGTTTTCATTTTGGGATCTTTTTCAGGAGGTGATCAGTGGATTTTTTCCATTTCTATTTTACCTTCTGCTTCTAGAATATCAGGAAAATTTTCCCCGACAATTTCCTGGAGGATGATGTATAAGCTCTTTCCTTGATCATGCTTTTCAGGTAGTCTAATAATTTTCAAATTATCTCTCCTGGATCTATTTTCCAGGTCAGCTATTTTTCCAAGGAGACATTTCACATTGTCCTCTATTTTTTTTTATTCATTTGGATTTGTTTTATTGTGTTATGATTTCTCATAAAGTCATTAGCTTCTATTTGCTCAATCCTAATTTTTAAGCAATGATTTTCTTCAGAGAGCTTTTGTACCTACTTTTCCATTTGGCCAATTTGGCTTTTTTTCATGTTGACTTTTTTTCATGACCCTTCTGCATCACTCTCATTTCTCTTTCCATTTTTTCATCTACCTCTCTTACTTTATCTTCAAAGTCTTTTTAGAGTGTCTCTATGGCCTGAGACCAATTCATATTTTTCTTGGAAGCTTTAGATATAGGGGCCCTGATGTTGCTATCCTCTTCTGAGGGTGCACCTCAATCTTACTTGTCAGTAAAGAAGCTTTCTATGGTCCTCACCTTTCTCTGTCTGCTCATCTTAGCTATCTTTTACTTGACTTTTAGCTCCTTAAAGTGGGGCACTGTTTCCAGGCTGCACTTTCCCAAGCTTTAGGGTGTCCCAGATGGTATGATTTAAGGAGGGGCAGGTTCTTCATTAGCCTGGCCTATTCTCTGGTCTGTAGATAACCCCAGGACAACTTGCTAATTAACCCTGACAACAGAACTTTATGTTCTGTGTTTGTTAGCTCCAAAAAGCCTGTGCCCCGGGCAGCTAGGTGGCGCAGTGGATAGAGCACCGGCCCTGGAGTCAGGAGTACCTGGGTTCAAATCCGGTCTCAGACACTTAACACTTACTAGCTGTGTGACCCTGGGCAAGTCACTTAACCCCAATTGCCTCACCAAAAAAAAAAAAAAAAAAAAGCCTGTGTGCCCCTCCCCCACCTGGGCCACTGCCACTCCAGCCTACTTTCTGGTGCCCAGCAAAGGTGAAAAATCCAAGTTCTACCTCAGCACCAGCAGAGACCCCTGTAATATCCCCCGGCCAATCTCTCAGTTCTATCACTAGATTATCAGTTTATTTCCAGATGATACTGGCACTGCAGCTGATTCAGAGGCTCTGTGGGTCTCTTTCTCTGGTGAGGCCTGACTGGGACTGGATCTATATCAGCATGACTGTGGAGTTGGTCTCCACTCCTGCCCCAGCACAGCAAGCCATCTTTGGCTGGAAATTGATCTCAGCCCATTCTTTTGTGGGTTTTGCTGGTCCAGGAATTGTCCTATGGAATTATTTGGAGGTTTTTGGGGAGTGATCATGTTGTGGGTTCTGAGAGCTTACTACATTTCCTCCACCATCTTGGCTCCAATATTTGTATTTTATAAGTGGGGGAATCCTACATGGAAAATTTTATTATAGATCTCAAAGGGTAAAGACCATTCCACCTCAGAGTTTAAGATAGAGGATAGGAAATTTGGCTACAATCTGACAGGTACTCTAGATTTTAGGAAATCAGATTTCAGTGGATCCATAGGAAATATAGGTAGAAATAAAACATTCCAGGAGACATTGGTATAGAACAGATAGATGAGAGATGCTCCAAAAAAAATATTCTGAAAACACTAAGAGAAAGTTATGAGGAGGGGAAAAATAATTTGTCTGAAGAGACCAATATATATGTAAAAGAAAATTATCAACAAATTTAGATTTGAAAATATATATATATATGTCCAGAAGAAAAAAGCAAGACTATTTAGCACAGTAAAAAAATATGATACTTTAGTTGTGGTTCTTGTTCAGTTTTTTAGTTGTGCCTGATTCTTTGTGACCCCGTATGGGGTCTTGGCAAAGATACTGGAATGGTTAGCTATTTCCTTCTGCAGTAGATTAAAGCAAAGAGAGATTAAGTGACTTGCCCAGGGTCACACAGCTAGAGAGTGTCTGAGCCCAGATGACTTCCTGACTGGTGTCCTACAAAAATAATGTCAGGAGTTGTTAATACACAGAAAACTGAGTTTGGTGAGGAATAAATGACAATGAGAAAAAGGAACACTTTTTTTTTATTTTGAGAAATATACTGTAAAAGAAAGCGATCTTTATACTTGAAATTACAGAACAAAAATGACTAACAGGAAGGTAATATCAGAGATATGAAAGGAAATAGCAAGAGAAAGTATAAGTGCCTTGAAGAATTCAAGTCACCTGGTTTAGGTAACT
This sequence comes from Dromiciops gliroides, assembly GCF_019393635.1. Taxonomy (NCBI): domain Eukaryota; kingdom Metazoa; phylum Chordata; class Mammalia; order Microbiotheria; family Microbiotheriidae; genus Dromiciops; species Dromiciops gliroides. The sequence continues at coordinate 163,967,498 of NC_057862.1, read as the reverse complement.
TATATCCCTGGCTCCTGAAAAACCTTGTAGCTACGATTGAACTTCTATCAGTTGCATTTGAAAGATCATCCAAAAACAGGAGAGGTACCACAAGACTGGAGAAGGGCAAATATTGTTAGGGTTTTCAAAAAAGTGAAGCAAACAGAGTTGGCAAAGTCTAGGCCACTGAACTGGACTTTGATTCCTGGGGAAAGTCTAGAATGAATCATTAAAGTAATATTTGGTGAACATCCAGAAAGTTGATTACAAAGAGCTAGAATACTTTGATGAAGAAGGTCATGCCAAGGAACTTAATTTTCCTTTTTGACAGGATTGCTAAACCTTTACATATGAGGACAATACTGTAAATATAATTGACCTAGGGGGCAGCTAGGTAGCATAGTAGATAGAGCACCAACCCTGGATTCAGGAGGACCTGAGTTCAAATCTAGCCTCAGACACTTGACATTTACTAGCTGTGTGACCCTGGGCAAGTCACTTAATCCTCATTGCCTTGCCCCACCCCCAACAAAAGAATATAATTGAGCTAGTTTTTAGCAAAGCTTTTGATAAATTTGCTTCCTCTTATTCTTATTAAAAAATGGAAAGATGTGGATAAGATTATAATCTAGTCAAATGGATTCAGAATTGGTCATTTATGTATAGACTCAAAGAATGGTGGTCAAATGGTTCAATGACAATATGACCTGAGTTCTCCATTAGCATCTCCCTATAATCTGTAAGTGGACCTGTTCTGTTCAATATTTTTCTTAATGACTTTGATAAAGGCATAGAGAATATGCTCATCCGATGAGATAAAGCTGGCAAAGATATCAGTTGTGGGATGCCAAAGATAGGACAAAGACAAAATGACATTGAAAGCTAGCACATTGGGCTGAATCAAATAGTATGAAACAATTGGATAAATGAAAAGTTTTGCTCTTCAGCACAAAAAATAAGCTTTACAGGCATAATATAGGGAATATTTGAGTGGTATTGCACTGAACAAATAGATTAACAGATAGAATTGTCATTTTTATTATATTGCCTCATCCTACCCTTGAATATGTGTGAAGTGTTTTATAATTGTGTTCATGTAGTTCCTGGGTTTGTCTTGGCAGGTAGATTTCCAAGTATTTTATATTATTTATATTTAGTTAACATGTAATTTTATCTTTCTATCCTTATCTCTCTCTTTTTTGTGAGGCAATTGGGGTTGTGACTTGTCCAGTGTCACACAGCTAGTAAGTGTCAGGTGTCTGATGTCGCATTTGAACTCAGGTCCTCCTGATTCCAGGGCCAGTGCTTTATCCACTGTGTCACCTAGCTGCTCCTCCCCCTTATCTCTTTTTATTGGATTTATTTTTTATTTTTGCTTTGTCTAATATCATGATTGATCCAACTTTTTTTTTTTTGCTTCATCTGTAGCCCCTTACTTTTACACTGTATTTGCCTCTGTGCTTCAAATGTGCTTCTCGTAAATAACATATTGTAGGATTCTGGTTTTTAATCCATTCCACTATTCCCTTCCGTTTTATGGAAGGTATAGATAGACAGTCATTGTTCTTAATAAAATTTAGACTTTTGAGTGGACTTCAAGCCTAATATGAGTTAAAGAAAAGTGACTTCCGGAAGTGTTTATATAATTTTGGGATGTAGGAAAAGGCAAAACCAGTAGTAATACAGAGGTAACAATTCCTTTCTACTCTACTATCATTCATCTTGAGTATTGTGTTTTGTTCTAAGCACCAAGGTTTAAGAAGGATACTGATAAATTGTGTCCAGAAAAGGGCAGTCAGAATCTTTTTTTTTTTTTTTTCAGTGAGGCAATTGGGGTTAAGTGACTTGCCTAGGGTCACACAGCTAGTAAGTGTTAAGTGTCTGAGGCTGGATTTGAACTCAGGTACTCCTGACTCCAGGGCCGGTGCTCTATCCACTGCGCCATCTAGTTGCCCCCAGAATCTTTTAAGGCATTGATCCCATGGTATATGTGGCTCAATTGAAGGAACTGGGTATATTGAATGGGGAGAAGATGCAGGAGTGACATGAAGCCATCTTCAAGGGAGAAAGAATTAGACCGGTTCTGGTTTCTTACAAAGGATCAAACCAGGAACCATAGGTGGAAGGTGACAAGGAGGTTAAAATTTAGGAAGTTGACAATTTACTTTAAAAGTCAAGAAAATGGGGCAGCTAGATGGCGCAGTGGATAGAGCACCGGCCCTGAAGTCAGGAGTACCTGAGTTCAAATCCGGCCTCAGACACTTAACACTTACTAGCTGTGTGACCCTGGGCAAGTCACTTAACCCCAATTGCCTCACTAAACCCCCCCCAAACCCCCCCCCCAAAAAAAGTCAAGAAAATTCCCTGATGAAATGAGCTATCTGAAATGGAAAAATCTCCCTTGAGGGGTCGTGGGTTTTGCCTCTTTGATATCTCCAAACTGAAGCTGAACAGTCATTCATTCTGTTTGTTATAATGGGCTTTCCATTTGTGTATGGGTTGGATTAGATTGCTTCTGAGTCCCCTTCCATTTCTCAAATTTTGTGAGTCCGGGATATGACACAATTTATTCAGCCACTAAGCAATCAGAGGACACTCATGTTTTCCCAGATTTTTCCCACCATAAAGAAGTGTCAAACTATTTTTTAATTTGCTCTTTTCCACAGATTTCTGGCTATAGGTTTCCTTTCTTGCTCTGTAGCATAGCTCTAACATAAGCCTCATACTGCGCTCAGCATTTATGCTCCCCTTGTAATTTAGAATAACGTACTATACGGGTAGGTGTTTTCTGTTATTGCTAGAAGATGGGTACACTTTTCTAGTTCATGAGATCTGGTAATGATAATGTACTGTGCTCTTGAATTCTGCCTTTCACTATGCCAATTATTATAGCTCTGCATATTGCTAATGGTAGAATTTGAATGCAATTAAAGTAAAAGAATAACTGATGGTTTAGAGTAAACATCTTCCTGCTGATATAACTGAATAAAAAAAAAAACTGCTTCAAAAAAGGCTCCCAGGGACAGCTGTTGGCTAAACAGTTTTTTAAAATCAGGTTGGCTATATTGTTTTCATTGCTATTCTTAACTACTCACATAGAAACATCAAAATTCACCCCTCTTCACATAGATTAAGATAAGTAGTCAAGTTAAAAGGAAGAGATATAACTCTCAGTTCCATATAGTATTTTTTTTAAGTGAGGCAATTGGGGTTAAGTGACTTGCCCAGGGTCACACAGCTAGTAAGTGTTAAGTATCTGAGGCTGGATTTGAACTCAGGTACTCCTGGCTCCAGGGCCGGTGCTCTATCCACTGTGCCACCTAGTTGCCCCTCCATATAGTATTTTTATCACAGACTCTCTTGACTTTCGATTTCTGCCTAGCAGGAGCAGTGAACACTTACTGATGCCCACAGGGTACAAAGTACAGGGCTGGGTGCCCTCAGGCTGACATAATTTTGATTATACATAGTCCCTCCCTTCATGGAGATAACAATTGAGGAGAGAGGAAAGTTCATAGGCAAAAATGTAAAAGGTCATATCTACTAATCAGAAAATCTGTATCAACAGTCTATAAAGTAGAAATATGGTTTTGTTTGTTTGTTTGTTTGTTTGTTTGTTTGTTTAAGTGAGGCAGTTGGGGTTAAGTGACTTGCCCAGGGTCACACAGCTAGTAAGTATTAAGTGTCTGAGGCCGGATTTGAACTCAGGTACTCCTGACTCCAGGGCCGGTGCTCTATCCACTGCGCCACCTAGCTACCCCTAAAGTAGACATGTTGATGCCTCTGTTTTGTTTTTTGTTTTGGTTTTTGTGTGTGTTTTTTTGTTTTTTTGTTTTTGTTTTTGTTTTTTGCAGGCAATGAGAGTTAAGTTACTTGCCCAGGGTCACACATGTAGTAAGTATCAAGTGTCTGAGGTCACATTTGAACTCAGGTCCCCCTTAATCCAGGGCTGGTGCTTTATCTACTGTGCCACCTAGCTGCCCCTGACACCTTTGTTCTTAAACTGTTTCCTTATTTTCCTATTCTCATAACCCTGAGGTGAAATATGCTAATATGAGCAGAGGGCTATTTATTACAGTTTGTCACTTTACCAAGTAGCCTCACCATGATTATGGGTGATAAGTTTGTCCAATAGGCTATCAAGTTAAAAACAGAAGGCACAGCTTCTAAGTTTTTGAATCATGTTCAAACAGTGATGAAAAATTTATGTAGTATGAAAGTCATACTCTCATGCTTCATCTCAATGTGGAGGTAATCATGACTTCTTGATGGTTGAGTCAACAGAATGCAATATCTAGCAGGTTCTACCATACTGGAAAAGTTTTGAGTATTGTCCTAGTAATGGACAGGTTATTTCTTCTTTCTAAGGACCATCCCAGCCAAATACAAAGAAAAGTTTCTCACTAGTAGGTGAGGCAATAGATGATACATTTGTTGACTATGGTAATCCATTAAACAAAGAAAAATACAAAAAGGTCCACGGTCTGTCCAAAGCATCTTTACTTCTTCAGTAATGGTGGAATAGTGTTCTAAGATTCACATATTTTATACATCATTTATAGATCTGTAGACAATACATCTGGCACTATCAAGGAAATATCCTTGTCCAGTTTAAGTAGAAATGTCCCTAGAGGACGTGAATCATCATCCTTGAAATTCTTGCTGTATATGAAAACAGAAGATAAAAATAAGTTTTAGGTAAATGGTTTACAATTTCACCTTGGAGAGACAAATGGAAGGGTTAGTATTTTGGTTCTCCTGTGCTTTCAGAGGCAAAAAGAAATCTCATTTCAAGGGATATGTTACCACATTTTAGTGTAGTGTTCATGTTAAATATCAGCAAAAAGATTGCCATGAAGGTAATTACAATTTGTGCTCCAAAATCTATTTTAGAAGTGGAAAATTCTACAAATAACTTGACAAGATTCTACAAATTAAATCAATGTATATTTAATTCTCGCTGATTTCAGTGCACGAATGAATATAGTGAAAGATGTTTGCAGATGATTGTGTACTCAATGCAGCCTCAGAGGCTGAGATGCAACAGTGTATAGATTAATTTTCTGCTGCTTGTGCTAATTTTGGCCTGACAACTAATACCAAGAAAACAGAGGCTCTCCAACTAGCCATCACCATTACCATTCATACACAGAACCATTGGTTACAACAAAAGGAGAGATTGTCAGTCCTGTGGATAAGTTCATTTACTATAGCAATATACTTTCTAGGGATGTCTCCATAGGTGATAAGTTTCATGCACACATTGCCAGAGCTAACTTTGTTTGGGTGGCTCTGAAGGAAAGTATTGGAGAGAAGAAGCTGCCTACCAAACTGAAGGTCTATAGAGCTATTGTGCTGACCTTGTTATATTTCTGTGAAACCTGGACAGTATACCAGTGCCATGAATGTGAACTGCTTCCATTTGAATTGTCTTAGGAAGATTTTGAAGATCACCTGTGTGCTGCTTAAAATCTATATTGTGTGATCACCTTAAATTAGAAGTTTCAGCACCAGTCTTTGGGCATTAAACATTTATTAAAGCATCCAGGTATTAACATGGAGTTCAGAAAGTTGAGAAAAGGTCTATCCAGCCTAGAGTTCCAGCCTGGTTGGGTTCTTCTTCAAGTCCTCCTCCCAGGAGCCTGCTTTAATCAGGAACTCTCCAGCAAGCTGATTGTGGAAGCTTTTTATAGGTCTGGAACAGAGGTGGTCCTTACATACTGCTTCAAGCTGATTGGTTGGCGTCATCCAAATCCATTGGTTTTGAAGGTGTTCTCAAGTTGAGTTTACAATCTAGCTTCTGAGAACAATATCTTCTTAAAGGATAGCCAGGTGTGATTACAATCCAGTTAATTTGAAGTAGGCTAATCAGCAGTCAATCACTCTCACTTGATTCAATCAGTCTAGATTAATCTCCAGGTGGGTCTTTAAGTATTTGCGAAATTCCATTATTTCATCACACCTGTCAAGATAGATACACTGAAGTACCTTCTCCAGCTGAACTGATTGGCATTCAAACTCTACTGCAGAAAACACAACTCCAATAGGTTGGCCATGTTGTTTGAATGTCAAACATATGTTTGCCTAGAAGACAATTTTACAGAGAACTCACACAAAGTAAGCACTCACAGAGAGATCAGAAGAAGTAATACAAGGACACTCAAAGTCTTTGAAGAAATTTGGAATTGGTGGTGAGACATGGCAGACACTAGCACAGAATCACCCAACATTCTGTGCCTGCATCAAAGGCACCATGCTCAATGAGCAAAGGAGAATTATGGTAGCTGGGGTGGGGGGAAATGTGTGATGTGGAAATTTAGAGCCATCTCCATTTCAAATGTTCAGATGAATTATTTGTGCCCAACTTCAGGTAGAACCTTTCAAGCTCATATTGGTCTGATCACTGTCAAAAACACTGAACCTTGACCCCAACATAGTGATGTCATTTTGGTTTTCTTTGAGAATGAATGCCAACCACCAACCAACAGTTATATTATTGATTATAATTTTAGAGAATGTAGTATCCCACTGCCCTTGTTATTTTTTTTAACGGAGATGTGTGTTTGTCAAAAGTGTTTGCCCCCATTGTGGAGGACCTAAAATACAGTCAGAATTGTCCCGGAAATGTCTAGGGATTCCCTAGAGATGGTGAATGTAACCAGATGCTTGTGTTTGCATGTCACATTATAATGATCACATCAAGCCATGAAACATTTTACATAGTCCTCCATTGAGTATGACTTAAAAAAACCACATAGGAAAAACCAAATTGATGGAGGTTATACATGTTCCATATTGCAATAGTCAATTCCATCAGTACCTATATCCTGGACATACACCACAGAAGGAAAATTTACTTGGCTCAAAAAGAAATAGGAAAAGAGAGCAGGCTAGATTGCATTTAGAAAATGCTATTGTGAATGAAGTCAACAAAGCCAAGTTTCTCTCTGAAACCCTAAAATCATATTTAAAAATATCAGTACTCTAAGTTGAATACCCCTAAACAACAAAAGATATAATCACAAATATAGAAACTTACTCCCCTAGCTGTGGGAGGCATAATCCTTCTACCCCTTATCACTAATTATTAGCTCAGTTTCTATATAGTCTTGTCCCAATTCCAAATCCAAAATCCCTCTCAGACTCGAGTCTCTGGCATCCTGGATTCTCTCTTCTTCCCAATCGGATTGTCTGACTGAAACATCCTTCCTAGAATATTGTCTACAAGGTTTGCCATGGCTCATACTCTCAATTCCGGGTTCTTTTGAGGATCATTGCTGCCAGCACTGGAAACTGAGGAAAGATAACATAGAATAGAAATATACGCCCTCAGACTCATTTCTCAGAGCCCAGAAGCTAGAATGATATCTCACCAGTTTTAAAGACAAACCTTCTGATCAAAGAAGGCAGCCAATCAAAGGAGGCTAACCCCACCTCCTCCATGTAGTAAGCAATCTGGAAAACTGAAACTAATTCCATTTGCTAATAGAAGATCAGATTAAGTTGGGAAAAGTTAGTTATCCTGATTCTTCATACCTCATAGTAAGGAAATCTGGAATCATCAATATAGATGCATTTATTTTATTTCTCATACTGGGCTAAGATTTGTTTACCATATAACATGAGGGTTTTTTTTTCAATTCTTCAATGTAGTCCATTGTGATTATAATTACACAAAGACTTTGTTTTAATTTTAATATGTATTGGTAAAATATTTAGTGAAAACATTTTGAGAATTTAGTCTTATGCTCATTGATAGTCATAGAACATTTAATATAACTACCTTTCATATGGTCTTTTTTTTCTAGTCAAATGACTTAGCTATCATTCCCTATGAATGACATTCCCTATCTTGCCTCTATTCCTTTCCTGAGGCTTTCACCCATGTCTAGATTGTACTTACCTCTGTCTCTTAGATTCCCTAATCTCCTACAAAGTACAGCTCCTGTGTTACTATTTACATGCGGCTTTTCCTGATCTGTCTACTAGAATGTAAGCTCCTTGAGGGCAGGAATTGTTTGATTTTCATTTTTTACTTTATGTCTGGCACCTTTCATAGTGACTTGGGCATATTAGATGCTTAATAAGTGTTTATTGCATTTAATTTAATTAATTTAAATTTCATTTAATTTAATTGATTTAATTAATTTTAGAGCAGTGGTGCCAAATTCAAATAGAAATGAGTGGAGAAGGCCTTAAACCATAGTAAGGATTCCTGTGAATTGCATATTGACATAGAAAACCATGTACTGATGTTTTCTATGTTTTGTTATATTTTTGTTTTGTTTTATATTTCCTAATTATATTTTAATGTAGCTCCAATGGCACTGTGTACCCGACATGCCCCACAGGCCACGTATTTGACACCCCATTTTAGAATACTGGTATTTTTCTATTAAATGTTAGAATTTCCTTTGCTGAGATGCCTTTGATTATATATAAACAACAAAGCAGTTTTGAAAATGCAGCATAAGTATTATTCCCAGTATCCTTGGACTAAGAGTAAATCAGTATGCATGAATGAATCACAGGATCATAGACTTAGAATGTGAAACATGTTAGGAGATATCAAATCCAAATAGCCTCACATAATAAATGAGAAAACTGAGAACTCAAGAGGTTAAGGGACTGGCCTAAGGTCACATAGATATTAAATAAAAGAGTGTGGATTTAAATCCAGGCTTTCAGACTAGAAGTCCAGCATGGATTCCACTATGCCATGCATAGCGGTTGAATAATTAATCAAATAAAGTTTCTCATGTTGTCTTGAAGATTTTTTTTTTCTGGCAAAGATAGACCCAGAGAGTGAACAAGTCCAGGTCAGATATATAGCAGGTCAAAGCTTCCATGTTAATCAACAATGGGATTGTGTCTATGAGTGGCTGCTACACTTCCAAGCTGGATAAGATAGGGCTACCTGGTCTCAAAAAAAAAAAAAAAATAGGGGCAGCTAGATGGTGCAGTGGATAGAGCACTGGTCCTGGATTCAGGAGGACCTGAGTTCAAATCCAGCCTCAGACATTTAACACTTACTAGCTGTGTGACCATGGGCAAGTCACTTAACCCCAATTGCCTCACCAAAAAAAAAAAAAAAAAAATAGACCCAGAGGAAATGCATCCTGCTTAGGTTACTTATTTTTCAAAGTTAATCCATCTTTTTTTTTCTTTTTCTTTTTTTATTGATTTTTGTATGTGAGAGGCAATTGTGGTTAAGTGACTTGCTCAGGGTCACACAGCTAGTAAGTGTCAAGTGTCTGAGGCCGCATTTGAACTCAGGTGTCCGCTGCTCTATTCACTGTACTACCTAGCTGCCCCTAGTTAATCCATCTTTAAAGAAGATGGCAAGCCTGTGGTTACAGACCTATGCATCAATCCAAGAGTCACCTTCATATGAACATGGACAGAAATAGATTGTTTGGACTTCGGTGAAAGGCTGCTCATTTACATAGCACCACTTTGATACAAGACCTGCCCCTTTAGGTCTTTAAAATATCATGTAATAAATGAAAGATCTTCTCTTTGGTTATCATTCCAATTCTTTCTTTACCATCATGTAGTGGCTATGATCTTCTACCCCTTTATTAAAGCTTTCTTGTGCTTCACTCCAAACATGTAATTATCACATTTTCATGTTTTCAAAGGATTGGGGCAAGAAAGGAAGAATAGGATAGTACTTATTAGAAGAAAAATTCTTAAGGTAAATGATTAAATTTCCTTTCTGTATGTTTGTCATAAAGAAAAGGAGAACAATCTATTTGCTAGTAAACAACCTGAACACTAACAACATACTTCCTAGTTACCTAGGGTCCCTCAAGTTTACTGTAAATGGACTGCCCTTTCCCCACAAAACATTCCCTCTGGGGCCCCAATTTATTAGCTCTATCTATTACATGAGAAACATATTTTTTGTTCTGGAACATTTATAATAACAGAGAAAATGTGTGTGATTTCCCTGTTTGGACAAGTGATTGATCAAAGACTGCAAAGATTAGTTCCCACATGACAACTACAATTATCAATCTGCAATAAAAACAATTTTCTAATTAAAGAAAGAATAAAAAGTCTAATCCTCTTTGCCAAGAGGAGTGCCATTGATTGTAAATATTTTATGTCCTGAGGTCAGGCATGGAGCCTATTTCTATTACAGAGTTTTTGGGACCCCCTTACACTTTTTGTGATACCAAAAGGACAAACCAGAAAATCTGAAATGTATTGTGTCTCTGCAAGAAAAAAAAGCTTATCATATGTAAGTATGTACCAAGTAAATCTTCTCTTGCCTTTGTCAGAGACAAAGGACTGAACAAAATTTTTTAAATCATCTAGAGGCACAAATTGGAACTATGCCCAATGGGCTGTAAAACTGTGCATACCTGGGAGCAGCTAGGTGGCACAGTGAATAGAGCACCAGCCCTGGATTCAGGAGGATCTGAGTTCAAATCGGGCCTCAGACACTTAATACTTACTTATTAGCTGTGTGACCCTGGGAAAGTCACTTAACTTTCATTGCCCTGCCCCCCCCCCCAAAAAAAGGAAAAAAATTTGTGCATACCCTTTGATCCATCCATACCATTGCTAGGTTTATATCCCAAAGACATCCCCCCAAAGGAAAAGCACCTATTTGTACAAAAATATTTATAGCAGCTCTTTTTGTGGTGGCTAAGAATCAGAAATCAAAGGAATGCTCATCAATTGGAGAATGGCTAAACAGGCTGTGGTATAAGATAGTGATAGAATATTATTGTGCTATAAGAAATGACAAGCAGGATGATTTCAGAAAGGCTTGGAATGACTTGTATGAGCTGATGTATAGGGAAGTGAGCAGAATCAAGATAACATTGTACATAGAGACAGCAATATTGTTTGATGAAGAACTGTGACTTAACTAGTCTCAATAATACAATGATCCAAGACAATCTGAAAGGACTAATGATGAAACATACTATCCACTTCCAAAGAAAGGACTGATATTGATGGAACACAAACTGAAACATGCCATTTTCCACTTTATTTCATTTTTTATTTGTTTTCATATTCAAAATGACTAATATGTTAATGTTTTACATAATCATACATGTATGACACATATCTGATTGCTTACCACCTCAGGGAGAAGGGAGGAGAGGGAGGGAAGGAGGAATAAAAATTGGAACCCCAAACTATAAATAAAAATGTTTATTACTTTAAAAAGTAAATAAAATCATATAGAGGCAATTCATTATTTAATGTTAAAATATCCTTGATAAAGATAAAAAGGAGTTCAAGTTTCTTCACAAAATTTGATTTTTTCTTAGATGAGCTACAAATAGGGGAGACTGACCAGAGCTTTGGGCCAAGGTAGTCAATTGAGAGGACACTGAGAGCACTTTAGCAGGAGAGAACCAGCATGGTTTAGCACCATGTTAGCAAAAAAAATTATACTTAAAATAGAAACATACCATCTGATGCGCTCCTCCCCTGCCCTGAGCCACCTTTAGGAGAGGGATTTTTTTCTTATCTCTTTCCTTAGATATTGTTCATGGAACTTCACATGAGTTTTAAAATGCTTACTCATCTCTCTATTAGGTTATGGCCTTACCTGTAGAACAAAATAAATGAGTAAATGGAGAAAAACAAAAGTATCTGTTCACTCTGCTTAACTTTGATTTGCTTAACAACTATCTTCCATTCCTGAGGGTTGGTAAATTGAATCAAACTAATGTTTTTCTTTGGAAAATATAAGGAAGGTTCACTGACAAAGGTAATCCTTCTTAGCTGATTGTACAAAAGACATTTATTATGGCACATTGCAAAGGATTAATGGGAAAAGTGTTAAGAGTCCTACTTTATTGCCTTTGTGGCTAATATTGCCTATTCATGCTGCCATGTTCCATGATGCCTCCCTTTGTCTCACAGCCAGGAGCCTAACCTTCCCACCTGTTTGCAAATTGGCTTCATCTGGTTCTATAAGCAGCCACAATGCTTGCTGAACAAGGAGAAAGGGTCTGGGAATTCTACACAACTTCTCAGGTGTCTAAAACGGATGCAATATTATGCATAGAATGTTCTATAGGCTTTGTAAAAAATGGCAATGCATAAATATTCAGTGTTTCTATTGCTAATCATTACAGCTAATTTTTCCTTTCATCTACACAAGTTTTCCCCTAGAGTGTCTTCTAAGACAGACTAGAGACTCATTGATCTCTCTTCAGTGCTTCTATCTTATTATGTTCATTTTCCCAAATATTTACTTCTCATTACCTTCTGAAGCAAAAGAAAGCCAATCTCTTGACTCATTATGCAATTGGTGACAAGCTCATGTGGGAAATCTTGTGAGCTCGATTATAATCAGAGAGGCAGCATAACATAAAGAAAAGAAAACTCTTGAGTTTGGTTCCATTTCCAGTTCTGGTACAAAGTAGCTGTTTGACCTTGGGCAAATCACTTTATCTTTCTGGGTTTTATTCGCTTCACATGTAAGGTAAGGCAGTTGGTAAGGTCTGAAAGTTTTGATTACTAGTGTTCTCCATCTTGCTAGCTATTAATCATTAGGGAAATTAGAAGTCATATATGCTTTCCAATTTGCAAAAAGTGTTGGCAGAATTTTCTAAGTGCTTTCCAAGATTCACAGAAAATCCTAGAATTGAAAAGGACATCTGAGGCTCTATATTCCAATCTGTGCCTGAACTAGAATACCCCCTGCAACCTGCCTAAGTTATAACCCAGCTTTTGCTTTGATACCCCAAATAAGAAGAACTAACTTCCTCCACAGATGTGCCTTTTTACTTTTGGATATCTCTCATTGTTAGAAAGGGTTTCCTTGATTCAAGTTCAAGTTTGCCTCTCCAGCCCTTCCAGACAAGGCTCCTAGTTCCACCCTCTTGGCAAAAGAAAAAATGATTCCTTTTTTACTGTACAACCCATCTTATTCTTGGATATCGCTGTCTTACATTCCTTAAATCATTTCTTCCTCAGGACAAACAACTGATATTTCCATGGCATGTTTTTAAGATTCTTCACATTATCAGACTGTCCGTATTATCATTGTATTTCCTGAAATCTATTGCCCAATTCTGATCACAAGGTTCTAACTTGAGAGTATGTATCTCTTTCAACATGTACAGGAAAGGAATCTCCACTATGAATAATACTCTACAAACATTTTCTAACCAAGTTAGAGTACAGTGCAACTGTCAGTTCCATAGTCTTTCAAACTACTAGTTACTGCAGGTGGTTATCTCATTAGATTTCTTGTCTGCCACATTACATCAGTGACTCAAATTGAACATTTGTTGTACTTTTTGGCACTAGATCTTTTTGTTGTTTAGTTATTCGAGTCAGGTCCTTACTCTTCATGACCTGTTTGAGGTTTTCTTGGCAAAGATACTGGAATGGTTTGTCATTTCCTTCTCCAGCTCACTTTACAGATGAGGAAACTGAGGCAAATGAGGTTAATTGACTTGCCCAGGGCCACACAGCTAGTAATTGTCTGAGCCTCATTTATTTTAGATAAAGCACTGTCTGGTCAGGTCAACTGCACCTATTCTTATGATGCTGGGCCCAATTTTCTATCTTGTTGAAATCTCTTTACAATCTGACCAACATGTTAACTCTCCTTTCTAGCTTTGTGATACCTGCAAATTTGATAAGCATTCCACCTATGCTTTTGTCCATGTCATTGATAAAAATGTTAAATGACACAGGTCCAAGCACAGATCTCTAGGAAGCTGAATTAAGAAACATGACTGCAAGGTGATATAGAAATAGTAATGACTGCTTTTTGGTCTTGCCCACTCAACCAGTTCCAAAGTTATGTCTAGAACATATCTTTACAACTTTTCCGCAAGGATAGCATGTGGGATTTTACACAATACTTCATAAATTATATGGTGTTTTCTTGATCTGCCAATCTAGAGAATCATTCCAAAAAGGAACTAGACTAAGTAGCATGAAGCTATGCTGACTGTTATAAATTTGCTTTTCTATATAAAAATCTGATTGACTAAGAGGCCCCATAAGATATTGGGACAAGTGAAGTTTCCATCTTTACTATATGTAGTCTCCTTGCTAGACTTTTGGGCTGTTTGCCAAATTCTGCATGTTTTCTTTCTTTTTTTTTTTTTAGGCAATGGGGTTTAAGTGACTTGCCCAAGGTCACACAGCTAGTAAGTGTCAAGTGTCTGAGGCTGGACTTGAACTCAGGTACTCCTAACTCCAGGGCCGGTGCTTTAACCACTGCGCCATCTAGCTGCCCCTGCATGTTTTCTTTTTATCCACACAGCCTAGAGTATGCTTTGTTAACAAAAGCACTTTTTTTTCTTCTGCCTCAGTTGATTTTTTACCCAAATCCTTTAGCTACCCCAGTTAGTTAGATTTTCTCACTTGAATATATATTCTGGATGAACAGTCTTATTCTGGCTCCTCTTTTTGCTATCCTGCTTCTTTTAAATAAGGTATGGATATTACAAAACCATGTTCCAAGTCATAGATCTCATGCTGTGAGGCTTTAGTAACATAGGGGAGGTCAAATTTGTCTCCTTGCAGTAGGAGTTCCCTTTCTTCTGGCTCATTACCAATATGTCTTACATTGCATATAAACACCGGATCCTTTTTGTTTCATCACTGGCTCCTCTCTTGGATTTATTGCCTTAGACTTTCTTATCTCCTCTGCTGTTATTCTCTTTCTTACTTTGTCACTAATCTCTATATTGTTTAGCTAGGTGGATTTATAAAAGCAGTTTTCTCACTCTCCCTTCCTTTTTTAGTTTAAATGCTTTTTGATTGCATTTTCAAGACTCTTAGCAAATGTGTTTACCTTTCTTTGTTAGGGGTACTCTATCCTTGGTCAAGAATCCATCATTCTCGTATTTTATCAGTGGCTAAGAAATCCAAATTCTTTTTTCAGATAACATCATCTTTACAAGTTATTTCCCAGCCCTCTCTTTCTGGGATAAAACCCTTGCATTCAGTCAATAGAAATGATGAAAGTAGTATGCCGTCAAGTCTTTCATTTTTGTTTTTCTTTGCCCCCACAACTAAATAATGCTCTGTGATATTTTCTGAGTTCCACAAGAACAGGAACTATTTTTAACCTTTTTTGTATCCCCTCATGCCTAGCACAGTTCCTTGCATCTTTTAGGTCTCTTACAAAATTGCTTGTTGCCTTACAGACCAATCCCTTCTGACAGTATTATTTGATTCCATATGAATTACCAGAAATGGGTAATGCTCCTAGGACATTTGTTGGCATATCTTAGACACATATCCAGTGAAGACAGCAGATCCTTATAGAATCAAGCTGGAAAATCTCTAATTCAGGAACTTCAGCAGGGAATTCCCAACCACTGCTATTCATCTCCTCTTCCTCTGAACCTTACTGAATGAATGTCTTACTGGCCATTCCCTATAGTCTCCCATCATCAGTAGATGATCTGAATCTGTTTTTTGTCCAAGAAGTCCCTTTCTCATCTCTTCTAGAATTTTTTACTCTTTAGTATTTGCGTTACTAACATCAGTTCCAATACTCATGATTCTTGAGAATATTGAATTTTTAAAGGTAGCAATTGCAGCTGTTTTTCTGAACAGCAAAAATGCCTCTAAACCCTTTCATTAATAATGATTTAAAAATCATCTTTGTTATAATTTTGTGAAACTGGAATTTCATTTGTTAATTTGTTTTGAGACTAATTTTATTGTAAAACTGAAGCCAAAGTGTTTTAATACCCTCAATTCATTGTCTTTTAGTCATGTCTCATAAGGGGTAGGACAGAGATTTTAAATTTTCCTGAGAGTCTAAGGAAGAGATTTGCAGAACAGATTACTTCACTGCTTACTTTGCAATCATCAGGGTATAATATTCTTATTCTGGGTCTCACAAAAGATTTCTTATGCAGGTACACAGCATGGTTCTCCCTACTCTCACCATCCCCAAAGTTAAATCATCTTTGATGGAGCTGAGTAAGAAATAACAAATTTGGGGCAGCTAGGTGGTGCAGTGGATAGAGGACCAGCCCTGGAGTCAGGAGTACCTGAGGTCAAATCTGGCCTCAGACACTTAACACTTACTAGCTCTGTGACCCTGGGCAAGTCACTTAACCCCAATTGCCTCACTAAAAAAAAAAAAAAGAAAGAAATAACAAATTTTCCTCAGGCTTGGCCTCACAACTCAGAGCTCATACACTTATTCCATTATAAAACTCAGTAGCTCACAGCTCTCAGATGAGAAAATATAGTTTGCTTTGTTTTGTTTGGTTTTTAACAGCCTATCCCCTTTCTTTTTGCTACCTCATTCTAGGCTCCAATATAATTGAATGATGACATTAAAACACCAAGCTAGAGAAAGACCATTACCTTACTTTCTTAGATAATTAGAAGTAAAAATGACCTGAGAGATTTCTTTGTCTAAAATTTGTACAAATGAGGAAAATGAAGCCATAAGGGGTCATGTGACTTATAAAATGTCACCCAGTATATTGGATTGATCTACTAACTCTTGCTTCATTCTTTCTATCTTGGGGCAATGAGGGTTAAGTGACTTGCTCAGGGTCACACAGCTAGTAAGTGTCAAGTGTCTAAGGCCGGATTTGAACTCAGGTCTTCCTGAATCCAGGGTTGCTGCTTCATCCACTGTGCCACCTAGCTGCCCCACTTCATTCATATTTTAATAATTCTAGGTCACCTAAAACAAAAATCAGGATGGCTACAGGAAATCCAGGAAATGAGAGAGCTTCTAATTAGCCATCCTCTAACAATGCAGAAAATCCTCAGGCATGTTTCTTCAGAGTTATTCCAGAAATATACACACTGACAACCCCATAGAGTTACAGAATCTCTGAGTTACAGAATTTGAGAATTGAATGGGCTCTTTGGTAATTGTCTAGTCTGACACATACACAAAAGGAATTCCCACTATAACATACCCATCAAGTAATCATTCATCTGCTTGAAGGCCTTCACCATGTCACAGGGCATCCCAATCCACTTTTGGACAATTCTAATTCTCAGGAAGTTTTTCCTGACAGTAAGCTTAAATTTTCTTCCACCCAAACCTCCTATTCCTACCAGTGAGAACCTGGCTGTTGGTAAGTGTTCTTGGCAAGCTCTGTCTCTCTCTTCAATCATCTGAGATTGTCTTACAATTGCCACCTATAGTTAGCCATATCAGTTCGTTATTTTACATTGTGCGATGTCAGGGAAATTGAACTTTTTTGTCTGGCAAGTGCCAGCCTGGGGCCATTAGTCTGCTCCTGGGAAGCTATTTTGACTCTTAGACATCCCATATATACTTCCCAGTTTCTAGAAATAAAAGTACTATTGAGAAAGAGCAATGGTACTTGTTATTTTGCTATTATCTTTAACATTCCCCTTCAGCCATTAGATTATACCCAAAAGTCTTTGTGCAATTTTAAGCTATTGAACCTTGAAACTGCACTAAGACTTTTATTATAATGTGCATATGATTCATAACAAAATGTTCTTTCTTATGAATTACTAGAGCCATAAATCAAAATTCTGGAACCTAGGAAAATAGGTCTGGGGGAAGACCTCATGAATGATGACAGAATTTAGTATCAGTGGAAAAGAAGGACTTTAGGATACTTACTGCATTCAGGGACAGAGAACGAGACTGTGGATCACTGTGAGGCCACTGCTAGTGAGTCTTAAGTCCAGTGAAAAGTTTCACTGATGTGCTACCACTCAGGGGTCAAAGCAAAAGTGAGAAAATGCACCATCTCATAATTTTGCATTTTAATGAATTATTCTTGGGTCAGTGTGTGTGAAGTTCAATTATTTTTACTTACTTAAGGAAATACTATGAGCCTTTTAAATTTTAGAGCCTTGAGGCAAAGTTTCATTCTCCCACACTGGAAGAAATGACTAATCCTAGTAAGGACTGTTCACACTATTTGTTTTATGCCCTATTTAATATTTCTCTTTAGTCCTTAATGTAAAAACAATAGTAAATGAAATAGTTCATTTAGTTTTCTCAAAAGAAAGTGTCAAAAAATTTCACATACCATCTAGTTCCCTGGAAATTCAAATGCTAATCACAAAAATACTTGATTATATATAGGTTACCATTAACACTCAAAAGCATAAAATATATTACAGCATTAACTACTATATATGCCTACTAAATGTTTATAGGAAAATTGGATGATATGATAAACTATCACACTAAAAGCAGCTAAGTAAGTATTCTGGATATGTTAGCAGTAAATAAACATCTGCTTATGACCCCTTGGATTTAATATTGAAATATGAAAAAACCATAGTAGAAAAAAAGCTAAAACTACAGTAGTAAATACATTTTGTGATAATGTATTGGTTATGACATTGAAATTACCACTTTTTTTTTTTTTTAGTGAGGCAATTGGTGTTAAGTGACTTGCCCAGGGTCACACAGCTAGTAAGTGATAAGTGTCTGAGGTCGGATTTGAACTCAGGTACTCTTGACTCCAGGGCCAGTGCTCTATCCACTGTGCCACCTAGCTGCCCCACAAAACTACCAGTTTTAAAAAAGAAAAGAAAGAGATTGAAATTCTTTTGGGATTTTTTTTCTTGCTATTTTTTCCATGCATCCACATGTATTTTACTTGTGATAAAGGAAAATTCTATGCTACATATTAAACTGAATGATCAGTAATTATTTCTATTTTCATTTTTCTATGTCCAATTCATAAGGTTTCCTAAATCAGCTTATTAAGTCCCACACCACCAGATGTAAGTCTAAGGAGAGATATAGGAGGTTAAGCTTTTTACTGAATTCTTAAAAATTGCCGGAGCAGCTGGGTGGCACATTGGATAAAGCACCGGCTCTGGAGTCAGGAGGACCTGAGTTCAAATGCGGCCTCAGACACTTGACACTTACTAGCTGTGTGACCCTGGGAAAGTCATTTAACCCCAATTGACCTCACCAAAAAAGAAAGAAAGAAAGGGAGAAAGAAAGAAAGAAAGAAAGAAAGGAAAAGAAAAGAAAAGAAAAATTGCTGCAGGATGCCATAACCATTATCTCCTAGGATCTTTTCATCACAAAATTAAAGACTAGAGCATCTTTAGTCAAACATCATGAGCCACAATTTCCTTTCGAATTCCTTCCAATCTTATAGTATAAGATTATAGTGTCATGTATCTAGAGTTGGAAAGAACACCAGAGGTCATCTGGTATAACCCCCACCCTATTTTATATAGATAAGGAAACTGATATCTAGGAAGGTTAAGTGACTTTCTTCTTCCTCTTCTTTTTCTTCTTCTTCATCATTAGTCATCGTCTTTATCTAGTGCTTTAAGGTTTGCAAAGTTCTTTATATATCTTCACAACAACCCTTGGAGGAAGGTGCTATTATTGTTCCCATATTTGGCAATGAGAAAACTGAGCCTGAAAGTGGTTTGCCTAAGGCTAGATAGCTATTATCTGAGACAGGATTTCAGTTCAATTTTCCTAATTCAAAGTCTAAACTTCTATCCATTGTATTACCCACTTGTCTCATAAGTGGGATTTGAACTCAGGTCCTCTAACTTTAAAGCCATTTTTCTTTCCATTGCTCCACAATGTATGGAAGTAAAAAATGAAGCCATTATTTATTTTCTAAGTAAGCAATTTTATGAAGTTTGTGTAGTACTCCCTTGTTACTTCTATATTCTTAAAATCTAGTTCTGGCTCTGTCTACTCAAAATAATGATCATGATGACCCTACCCTACTAATCTCTCTGAATTTGTTTCTTATGACCAAGATATTTACTCTGTTATATGACATAAATGACATAACATAATAGTGGTGAAAATGGATGATACTCATGTATGCATATATAGATATGTGTATACACACATGCCTACATAAACATACACACACAGGTATATGCACATGTGTGCACGCACACACACCCTCAGTAGATATATTCATTGTTCGGTCATTTTTTCAGTCATGTTAGATTCTTAATGATCCCATTTGAGATTTTGTTGGAAAAGACACTGGAATGGCTTGCCATTTCCTTCTCCAGCTCATTTTATGGATGAGGAAACTGAGTCAAACAGTTAAGTAACTTGCCCAGGATCACATAGCTACTAAGTATCTGAGGCTGGATTTGAACTCAGGCCTTCCGGACTCCAGGCCAACTCTCTATCCACTATGCCACCTAGCTGCCCTTCCAATAGAAATATAGCATGGTGTAAATAACAAGGAATACAACTCTACCCATTTCCTAGACTACAATTACATTATTCTGCAATTCCCAGGAGAAGAGAAAACTAGAGCTGGTAAGTGACAAGGGTCTGAGACCAGATTTGAACTCAGATCCTCCTGAATCCAGGGCCAGTGCTTTATCCACTATGCCACCTAGCTGCCCCCATATTTATCTTTTCACTGTTATTAGTATGTTTTCAATGTTGGAATCTTTGGTTGTAGTTCAAATAGAATGGATTTCTTTGTAAGGAGTCCTAGAATTAACTCTTTGGGTCTTTGATGCCTGAAGACAATGCTATTTGAGGTTCTGAAAGAAATGGATTTTAAGCATATAGCTGAAATAACACTGGTTGTCTTCCCTATTTAATCAGCAATCTCATGTTCGCCTAATTAAATCCTGGTTGTGACAAAATGCTTAGCAAACAGAACTGCATGTGTAGGAATCTTCCACTCTGGGGAAAGCTTTCACACCTGGGTTAGAGTGAGATTCTTCTGTTGACTTGACCAATTGAGATGCAACACTGATTATCATAGATAATGAGAGAAGCTGCTGTCATATTTAATGTCAGGATGATGAAAATGCTTCAGAAAAAGATGTACACAGCATAACTTATCAATAATTAAGATATAAATATGTGTATATATAATTATTATTTTTTACTTATTTAGTAGTTTACTTATTTACTCATTTATTCATCTTTCTGTTATCTATCCATTTACAAAGCATAGGCTTATTAACTATTTCAGGGACAATTCATAAAAACAATTTTGCTAACCACAGTCCTCTGCTCTTCATTCTTGCTGTTACTCTGATAGCAAAATGTGTTGGTTATATTTGCACCAGAATTTAACAAACTGAGATACATAAGTCAGAACCAAGTTTAAAAAGCAAAAAAAAGTCATATCTCTGGGCAAAAATCCTGAAACAAGCAGTCCCTAGTTTATGGAGTATATTTTTCTTTGATGAACCTTATTGAAAACCTTACCCTATATCTATCAGCACAAACCCTAAGGGATGTGACTACCTAGTATAAAAATAGAAAATGGAAAACACCAAGGTATTAATTATGGTCATTCAGCATAGATAATGAAGCCTATCACTGATATTACTATGTTTTAATTATCAGATTAACCAATATCATATAAAGGTCAATTATCAAGATACTTTTAAGAAGATTCCAAAATATTTTAAAATATGATAAATAATGCCTTTACCAAAGAGAAACAAAAGCAGGAAAGACTTATCAATACAATAACTGCCAGCTTATATCAACTTTTGATATCTAAAATTAAAAAATATAATTTTATATGAGTAGTCTATCAATGTTTCAAGAAGTCTTGATGAAAACATGAAAATGGTACAGGGAAGTTGTTATAAAAATATTTCAGAAAGGGACTAAATTTTTCCAGTTACCCGATTAACTGGCATGTATAGGGAATAAAATATCAAGAAAGTCCTGAATGTAATCATAAAGTATTGTTTTATGCAGGTGTCAAGTAATTTTCCTATCACTGCACCACAAATGTGAGACTTTATACTTAATCACCTCTGTGAGGATTATATGACCTTCTTTGACCATTCAATAAAGGCAATTGATAGCTCACAAGAAAAAAAAATATATATATATATATAATTTGCTGGGTAATGAGGGTTAAGTGACTTGCCCAGGGTCACACAGCCAGTAAGTGTCAAGTATCTGAGGCCGAATTTGAACTCAGATCATCCTGAATCCAGGACCGGTGCTTTATCCACTATGCCACCTAGCTGCCCCCAAGAATATATATTTTGATCAATTCAGTAACACTTATTAAGTACCTACTATGTATCAGGCAATGTGCTAAGCATTTGGGATACAGAAAAGAAAAAGAAAGACAGTCCTTGCCCTGAAGGAGCATACAATATAACATAGGAAGTCAACACACAAAAGGAAACAGGAAAGTTAGGGTAAAGGGATGAAGATTGAGAGAATCCATCAGCCTTTGAACCAGTATATAAAAGCAATAAGCAACTCAATAGTTAGGGATTCCACGCTTGGGAGAACTTTATGTAGACATAGCCTATATTAGAGGACAGCAAAGTTACTGTTGGAGGAGAGTGACTTCACCTCTTCTCTATCAGTCATGTAATCAAAGGTACTGAATATGTGAAAGATAAGGCATCCACCACCTGAGCAGAGAGATACAATGAA
Organism: Dromiciops gliroides; assembly: GCF_019393635.1. Classification (NCBI taxonomy): domain Eukaryota; kingdom Metazoa; phylum Chordata; class Mammalia; order Microbiotheria; family Microbiotheriidae; genus Dromiciops; species Dromiciops gliroides. The sequence goes on along the minus strand of NC_057862.1, from coordinate 163,945,171 downwards.
GACAAAAACAGATGAGGAAAAAGTCACTAGAGGAAAGAGGCAGCTTCTGATAGCATGATGCCTCTTGGCCGTGGACTCAAGAATGAAGCTGACTCTTGGGGGTCAGATAGGTAGCCTGTTCATTAAAATGCTGCTTTCAAAGGATGCTATGTGAGGACTATGCAAAGAAGGAAAGAAATTCCAGTACCAGGATATGTGATTCCAACCCATGTATTCATTGCACTATAAAGTCAACTCCACTCTTCCTATGTATTTGTTGGAAAGTATGTCCTCAGGTTACTGAGAGGAATGCTTTGTGTAAATTCTTATTATGCCGTCTTGGTAAATGCCTTTGCAGGAAATTAATAGCGTCTACTGGCTGATAGTTAATGAAAGCAAACTGCTTGGAGCTTTAGAGCTATAGGAGTAGGAGCAACAACCCATAGAATTACTCTAGAACCTACGAATAGCAGAACCCTTCTGGAAATACAACTAGTTAATGAAAGTACAAATTGAGGGGAGTGGCCCCAGAAGAGATATTATACAAAATAATGATATTTGTTTGTTTAGTGATTTTAAAAAGTCATTTGATATAGCAGAAAAAAATGTGACCTAAAGACATTTTTCCCCATACCATGGAGAGGAAGAGTTGGGCCCATGATTTTATACATATTGGGAACTCCCATTGTAGAAAATTCCTTTACTCATGCAGATTGAAAATTAGTCATTCATCTTTAAATTGTCCTTATTAAATGCATGCATAAAAATCACATTTTTCAAATGAACAATTGTTAATTTCATATATAAAATAAATGCTTCAGTCACTCCAAAAATACATCTACATATTGCTTACTGGACAAAGATTGCACAGTTAGATCTTCAACTTGGGAATCAGAACACATGGTCTGTCTTTTTTTTCCTTGTATTTGTCAAACAATTGACATCACTGGAAAGGCATATGGGTAGACAGGTATAGGTACTATGAAGAAAACAGAGGAGGTAATGAGAACAACATCAACAGTAATTGCATGTACATAGTACTTTATTGTCCGCAAAACACTTTACAAATATTACCTGGTGTGATCCTTATAACCACTCTAGGAAGTATGTGCTATTATCCCCCCCTTCAGTTTCATCCACTGTAAAATTGGGATCATAATAGGTGTGTAATTTAAGATTCTAAATGTGGATTCTAATCTGTTCCCCCAGTTTTGGGGGAAACTGACTAAAATCACTGTTAAAACAAGTTTAGGTTTTTAAGGGTTTATTAGAAAATAGAAAGAAAAAGATCGAGAACAGAATTCCAACAGCCTGGCATTCCTATCTTTCCTCAAATTTCCTGTGAAGTCCTCTGCCACCACCACTATCCAGTCAGGAACCCAAAAAGCCCCAAGAGCTCTCCGCACAGGCTCCCTTTCCTCCTTCCTGTCTCCTCCCAGAAAATAGGAAGCTCCTCAAGTTGATTGGCTGGTAGCCTTGATAGACAGCACCCATGAGCAAATGTCATTTCCTGACGCCAAGGAAAAGGCACAATGTCTCTGAGGCATTTTCCTCATGGTGGAAGTTTCCCACAGCAAGTCTCCAGTAGGTGGCATTATTCCAATCATTACATAGGGTAATGATACCCACAATTAGTATGAGGATCAAATGAGTTAATATCTGTAATGATAATATTTGTTATATTTCTGTCTGTAACATAGTAGGTGCTTTATAAATGTTCCCTTCCTTCCCCCCTTTAGAAATGAGGAAACTGAGGCAAGCAAAGATTTAATTACTTGCCCAGGATCACATAACTTGTAAATGTCTGAAGCAGGATTTGAATTCATTGCTGACTTCAGGTCCATTGCTATATCCATTGTACTACCTACTTGCCTCTAAGAACAATGCCCTTAGGCACTATAATGTAAAGCAAGTACTTGTACCTCTTCCTAAAATGTCAAAATCCCAAATTATGGACTGGGTCCCATTAACCATACTTTCTTTAGTCTCTTAACTTTGTACTTCCCTTTTCTACCATGATACAGACAGCACTATAATGGGGCAAGGCACATCAGAATGGGAACACAAACAAAATAGTTCTATTCTTGCTGTTTTGCAGTAACAAAATCTGATTGGGAGAAAAGTGGTCAGAGGATGCTAAGAATCTCACAGTTCCTAAACTGTCAACAAATATTAATTTACTTTTTTTCAGTGACTATTGGACACCAATGAAAACCACTGACAGTGGCCTCCTTGTTCCTCACACATAACATTCCATCTCCCAAATCTGGAGATTTTCATTGGCTCTCCTTTATGCCTAAAATGCTCTTCCTCTTCACCTCTGCCTCCTAGTTTTCCTATTTTCCTTCAATTCTCCTTTAAAAGTGCACTTTGTACACAAGACCTTTTCCCAATCCTTTTTTTTTTTTTGGTGAGGCAATTGGGGTTAAGTGACTTGCCCAGGGTCACACAGCTAGTAAGTGTCAAGGGTCTGAGCTGGATTTGAACTCGGGTCCTCCTGAATCCAGTGCCACTGCTCTATCCACTGCACTACCTAGCTGCCCGCCCCCCCAATCCTTCTTAATCTTAGTTCCCTCCTTCTGAGATTATCCTCAATTTATCTTGTACATATTCTGTTTGTACATAGTTTTTTGCATGTTATCTCTCATTAGACTGTGAGCTCCCTGAGAGCAGGGTTTATGTTTGATTTGGAGTTTGTTTGTTTGCCTTTCCTTGTACCCTCAGTGCTTAACACACTGACTGGTTACTTAATAAATGCTAGTTCACTGACCAACAAGTTGGATGTGCTGAGCCAGGTTCATTTCAGTATTTTAACATCAATGAAACAAAAAGAAGTTGCAACTAACTGGGAAAATAGCTTGTTCACCTAAGTGAATAAAGTTTGTTGGCTTAGTTGTTTTCCCAGGATATCTAATGGTAACAAAAAGGATCATTTCATTGGATGGTTTGTCTTGCACAGCTCATGACCTGTATAGCAAACAAACCACCACATACGTAATCACATTTTATATGCCAATACCAGTTGCAGAGGATAAGAAAGTCACTACATCTATGAAAATCTTTGTGAGAACCTTCAAATTAAGAAAATATGTACCTTGATAATTGGTAACTTTAGTGTTAAAGTGGGCACAAGGGAATTCTTGGGAAAATGATTGGAAGGGACCAGATAAAGCACCTACCCTGCATTCAGGAGGACCTGAGTTCAAATCCAGCCTCAGACACTTGACATTTACTAACTCTGTGACCCTGGGCAAGTCACTTAACCCTCACTGCCCTGTCAAAAGAAAAGGAAAGGAAAGGGGAAAAAAAAGAAAATGTATTGGAAAACATGTATTGGGCTCAAGAATGTCTGTGGACTACTCTGGAACTTTGTACCTTTAATGGCATGAATATTTTTTTCAAGAGAGTATCACAAGGCAGTGGATACAGAGAAGGCTGGTGATCATTTTTTTAAAAAAATGAAATTGCTTGTATCTTAAGTTACTTGAAAATCATCTCTCTGTATACAGCAGACCAGTTATAGTATTTGAATCAAAGGTTAAAAATCAATTGCCAGTTAGAAGAGAAAAAAAAAAAAAGAAGGCACTGAATCAATTTATCAAGCACAACCTTTGAGTATTTAGACTAACCTCTGTGCCTACCAAGTAGAACAAGTTAAGGAGCACAAATAGGGCTTTTGCGGGGAATGGTCATTTTACTCCAAATCAGCATCATGTACAAGAGTTGAAGAAAAGATGGCCAGGTTGAATATAATGGTCACATTTGTACAAAAGATGCTATCTTCTAAATAAATGTATTGAGTTTTTATTTTTTTCACTTGACCAGTGATAGTGTGCTTTAGTGAATAAAGAAATGGCTTCAAATCTAAGAAAGCCTGGGTTCAAGTCATGCCTTTGGCACATACTGGCTATATGCTCCTGCTCAGGTCACTCAAACTTAGTGCTCCTGGCAATTCTCTAAGACTATAAACTGTCAAAAAGGTGCCAACCTATTTTGGGAAATAGTTTACTCATTTGGGAGTTTTCTATAGCAAGGAAATCACAGGTTTAGTCCTGACCCCTAAAGCTTAATTATGCTGAATGGTTAAAGTAGCAGAATAAGTATATGGGGGGAGACCATTGAGAGGATGGCATTCAAGGAGCAGAAGTTAAAGAAAGACCTCAATCTTTTTGACAATCCCTGTATGTCTATAGAGATTGGCCCTTTTGCTTTTTGAATACTTAATTCTAACCCTTCTCTCAAATAGAAATGAATCATGTAGTATTCAGAGAAACAGAGCATGGCACTAATTAGTTATCTTGAACTTGAGACAAGAGAATTTGAAAAGGTCAGATTTGATAAAGAAATTCTTCTTTGTCTAAGAAATGGTAGTTCTATATATTTTATCTTTCTTTTGTGTGTGTGTGTGGGGGGGCTATGTTGGAAAAACTATTTTCTAGCTTTGGGTCTAATATTGACATCCTTTGTTCAATAAACCTGCCATGTATTAAGAGCTTTTAATCCCTTTGTGTTGCAGGCACTTTTCATGTCTGTCTTCCAAGTACATGTGCCCTGGTGTCCCAGCAGTGATGAGTACCCTATTGGCAAACATAAATGCTTTTTATGCCCACCCAACTGTCTCAACTAACGTGCAGGTGTCTGCCTCAGATCGGTTTGCTGCTACCAACTTTGGTGTGAGTATTTTTTAGTACATTACAATGACTGGCTTTTCTGAATTGATTTTCCCATTGTTATCTATATTATTACTTCCTATGGGGCTATAAGAGGTGGACCTGACAACACCACCTTGTGAGAATTGAAATACCACCCCCTGCTAGAGAGATACTGTAGGGAAGCCCCACCATGACGAGAAGCCTAGTGAGGACAAGTCAGGTGGTCTTTGGCGTCTGGAAGCTGGTTGGCTTGCATTTGTAGAGCCACCTATTAGTTCTGTCAATCGGGGCTGCCAGCCAATTAAATTATCTTGGGGCTGTGTGTGGATGGCCCTATTTCCTGTGGGAGAGGGGGTTTTTGGGAGAAAGTGGGGGAGGAGAGGGAGCACTCTGGCACATGAGGGAGATGGAGAGAGAGAGATGCTATGCAGCTGGTTCTCCTTGAAACTGTGGATTCCATGTGGTGGTGAGTTTGCAGGTCATATTTTTTTCCTTCCCCTGTTCCATTTTTCATTGTCCCTAGCTCTATTAACCTCACTTGTGTTTTAAATTTGTTCCCATTAATTAACCTTGTTTTGTTTATTGAAAAGAATCTTTAATCTCCTTTCTTACCCCAATATTACAGTGAGCCTCCCAATTAACTCCCCCCATACTAAATTTGGCCCTTACAACCTGTTAGTGGTAAGTTGTGAGTTATTGAACAATTAACAAAAGGATGTTTACTTTGCCCTAAACCACCAAGGATATACAGCAAGCATTTAGTTTCTGTCCATGGTACCCACTCACCTTCATATAGAAATTCATCTGATCAGAAAAGGAAGGTTTAGTGTCACTACTTATGTGGTCATTAGATATCCATTAAGTTGAAGGAGTCCTAACACTGTATGAGTGGGAATTTTTCAGTCCTTAGGTCATCAAATAGCTTTTCAAGCTAGGCAGGGTCCAGGGTCCAGGAATAGCAGTGTTGCTTCTTAGGGAAAACTAAACCCTCTTTGCATGTATTTAGGGGAAAGCTTGATGCTGGTCCTATTCCCAGGGCCTTAGGATGTTAGTTGTTTCCAGAATATCTTTATAGAATTCTCATGCCTGTTCCTATCTAGCATATAGAAGTTTAACACTTATTTGAATATTTTTAGTGAGATTCACTTATGGAGAAAATTTTTGATGAGTCAGAGAAGAGTCTAAATTTAATTAAATCTAAGCCTTTAGAATGGCCTTTGATTCCATTTTCAAAAAATGCATTTTTTGTATTCTCATTTTTAAAAAAGTGAAATATGTAATTGTTTACTAATGCCTATTACTGCATCCACCACAACTGTTGCCCTTGTGGCAACTCTGAGTATATTCAGATGTCCTAGATTCCTCTTCCCCCAAATCCATATATATGAGCATTTTCAGGTATTAGAGATTTTAGTCAGATTAGCTTCTGATTAAGGCCTTCCTTATTTGCAACTAGTCAGAGGCTTTCTACCTCTCCTGAGCAGAATAATTTTTTTTTTTGTAGGCAATGGGGGTTAAGTGACTTGCCCAGGGTCACACAGCTAGTAAGTGTCAAGTGTCTGAGTCCGGATTTGAACTCAGGTACTCCTGAATCCAGGGCCGGCGCTTTAACCACTGCGCCATCTAGCTGCCCCCTGAACAGAATAATTTAAAGAGCATTGAAGAGAATTTGGGGGAAGCTTAGCACCACGATCAAGAGAATGTTGGGCCTGAAGTCAGAAAAACATGTCTTCCTGAGTTCAAATACGACCATCCTTACTAGCCATGTGACCCTGGGCAGGTTACTTAACTCTATTTGGAACAGTTTCCTCATCTGTAAAATGAACTGGAAAAGGAAATGACAGACTCCAGTATCTTTGCCAAAAGAACCCCAAGTGGAGTCAAGATGAGTAGGACATGACTGAAAAGCAACTGAGAATAACACAAGAGATTTTATAGCTAAAAAGGGAATTTGATCCATTTTCATCCTAATTATTATTACTTCTATTGTCTGGACTTTTGATTTCATCAGTGTAGGACAATTCCCATATACTGATCCACAGAATTGAAATCTGTGAACCTGAGAGGTTAAGGGACTTGCTACTATGTATCAGAGACAAAATTTGAACCCAGGCCATCTTATTTCCAAGGCTGGCATTCTATTAAATCACACTACCTCTCTTCTGGACTATACTTGAAGGTATACCAGTCACTGAATAGCTATGAATAAAGCCCTCATGTGTCAAGGTCATTTAGCTATCTCACTAAAGTTAAAAATAATAGTTTTAGGAGGGCATGAGATAGAGGTTAAGGGGAGGGATGCAGGAAGAAAAACTTATAGTAATGTTTTCCTTCTATTCCCACATATATAAAAGGTTAGTGACAATTCCAGCTATTAAATAGCAGGCAACCAGCACTGAATTCATGACATGTTTATTGGGCACCTTGTTAGGCATATTGAGCTTTGACCTATAACACACTTCGCTCTAGAAATGTAAAAGTAATTCAAAGTCCTTTCCAGTCCTGGAAAGTGAAGTGAAGCTATAAATGGAGTTATCTGTATCGTTCAACCCAAACAGGTTGATTTGGTGACTGAAGTAAAAGTGTGCTTGCAGCTTAAATTAGCTGGGTAATTGATTAAATTCCCTTTTTATTGCCATGCCTATACCAACACCTAATTCAACAGGGAACTCTTTTCTATTCTTGAACATCAAATATCCAATTAAAGCAACCTTTGTGTGTTGAATTATTAGAATACTTGATTATGCAAATTGTGTTCCTGTGTTTTTTATTTTTTTTAACTGAATGATGGGATAATTCATTTTCAAGTGAAAACAAACTGTATCTTTGAAAACTTTGCTTCATTATCATCCATTTTAATATAGAGAAGAGTAAATACCTGAAGTGATAGATAAGAAAAATAGGGACATGGTTGTTAGAAGTGAGATTTTGGACAGATACCACTATATAATTTCAATAGATAGTAAATTGTTTAAATACATGCTGCATGGCCATATTAAAAGATTTTACAATTTAATATTGTGTTAAAGGCCATATGTTTGTAGAGATGTGTGTCTACCCTATATCTGGTTTTAAAAAATCCTCTTTACAGTCTCTCTCTCTCTCTTTACATATATATATATATATATATATATATATATATATATACACACACACACACACACACACATATATACGTGTGTATATATATATGTATGTATGTGTATATGTATGTGTGTGTATTTATGTATGTGTGTGTATTTATGTATGTGTGTGTATGTGTGTGTGTATGTGTGTAATAGAGTGAATGAGGAAGTGAAGTCTGAATCTGAACCCAGTATATATGAAGTAGGGATATGATATAGCCCTAGTCTGTTTTCTCCCTTTTTTGGGAGGGAAGGTGGCAGGGCAATGAGGGTTAAGTCACTTGCCCAGGGTCACACAGCTAGTAAGTGTCAAATGTCTGGAACACAAGTCCTCCTGAATCCAGGGCCAGTGTTTTATCCTAGCTTGCCCCCATTTTCTCTTCTTAATGTTCTTGTATATATGTTTAGGTGTCAGCAATCAGAGTTTATAGGATTTAGGGCAGGGGTGGGGTTTCTGTTGAGAATGTCTGGAAAGGGGGAGGGGCATAAAGTAGTAGAAAGGGGCAAAGCTTAGATAGACTTCCACAATAGGAGAAAAGTCCTATAAATCAAAGGAAGGGAACATAGCACTGGGATTCATTAGATCTGTTTATTTTAATAATGAGCTATGTGACCTAGGTGAGTCAGTTAATTCCTCTGTGTTTCAGTTGCCCTGACTGCCAAATTGGAAGGGGTAAGTTCCTTATCTAGCCTATAGTTTTATGATCCAGATCAAATAAAATAATAGAAATGGAAACCTTTTAAATGTAAAATTGTTAAAACATATGCAAAGCATCCTCATCCTTTGAACTCAGGTTAGCTCTCTTCTGGTCTTTGGATCACACCATACAAACAGCCACGGGCCAGTAGTTTAGTTATATGTATTGACTCTTGCATGGCCAGGGACCAGAGAATTGGCTGTAGCTATATCAACATAGTACAGTTATTTATGGTCATCCACTGGAACCCAGCTGAGCTTTGTTATACAAACCCTATGTTTGGAATGGTATCAAGGGATTTTACCTGTCATGTGAAGCAGGCTATGTTTTATGCCCGTTCTATTTCTAATATTGTGCCTGGCTATGCTATAAGGAATAGCTTAACCTTGTGGAACACTAGGCCTTTCTCCCTTTAGAGAGAAAGGCTGTTAATGTTATCATCAACCATGAAACCTACTTATATGGAAGTCAGGTGAAGAGTCCCTTCATTCAGCATAACCTGAAAGAGAATGCAGAATGGATTTCAATAGAGCCCAGTGCTTTAGCTGAAATGTGAATGGGAAAAAAAAATGTTCTTTCAGAGGAAATAACAAACCAGGCAGGAAATAGAAACTCAATTCATTTTAAAAATTCAATCCTGGTTTGTTCTTATTAGTTGATTATTCCACTCTCCCATTGTTGAAGAAAATGTGTTTTATTTGTGAAATTTTATTGATACCTTTTGTTTTTTACATCATATTCATTTCTAAATATATTGCTTTTAACTCTTCTACTCAGAGTCCAGCCCTAACAGTTTTATAAAGAGAAAACAGTGTTACCCAAAGTAATATACATATTGAGCAATCTGACAATATGTGTGTGTGTTTAGACACACACACACACACACACACACACACACAGTATTTTATGTCCTTAGACCCTACCAATTCAATGAAAAAGAGAGAAGAGCATAAAAAATACATTTTTTAATGGGATGAAACTTTTTCTGCAAGTAATCTAAGACAAGCAAGAATTTCTTAGGCATTTGACGCACTTAAGAAACACAAGAGTACTGGACTTGGAGTCATGAAGAGAATTCAAATTTAGCCTCAGGCACTTGTTTATCCTTTGTTCAGAAAGAGGGACAATGACTTCAAGAGACTGATGACTTGAAAGGGAATTGGATTTAGGTGAGGCAGGGCTGTGCAAAGTCATCAGCCTCTCTCTCTCTTCTCCAGGGTCAACTTGCTAAGTGACTGTGACTGTAGGCAAGTGACTATGCATAGGTTTCTTCATCTGTTAAGTGGGGCTAATGATAGCATTATATTGCTTATACTGGGGAAATCCCAAGTAGGGGTTGGGGGAATTTCAGCATTCCAGCTTGTCTTCATGTTATATGACTTGAAGTTGTCTGTTTCATTTGGGACCAAGCTACCTCATTACAGTAGTCCTCAAATGTTGGCTAAACCAGACAGAATGGTTTCCACATTTTCAAACTGGCACAAATCTGACAGGGGCTTCTAACTCCTTTTGATGGAAAATATCTGGAACTCATGTGATTTCCTGAGCAAAGGAGACTGCCTCCACACAATGTGTCCATCATAGTTGAACATTACAACAATGTTGCTGTTATTGTATACAATGTTCTCCTGGTTCTGCTCACTTCACTCAGCATCCATTCACCTAAGTCTTTCCAGGTTTTTCTGAAATCTCCCTGTTCATCATTTCTTATAGCACAATAGTATTCCATTACCCAATTTATGGTCATTCCCTGAATTTCTAATTGTTTGGCCACCACAAAAGAGCAGCTATAAATATTTTTGTACATGTGGGTCCTTTTCCCTTTTTTATGGTATCTTTAGGATGCAGACCTAGTAGTGGTATTGCTGAATCAAAGGGTATGCATAGTTGTATAGCCTTTTTGGCATAGTTCCAAATTTCTCTCCAGAATGGTTAGATCAATTTACAACTCCACCAACAATGCATTAGTATTCCAATTTTCCCATACCTCCACATCTATCATTTTCCTTTTCTGTCATATTAGCCAATCTGATAAGTGTGAGTGGTACCTCAGAGTTGTTTTGATTTGCCTTTCTCTAATCAGTAGGGATTTAGAGTATTTTTTCATATAACCATAGATAGCTTTGAATTCTTTATCAGAAAACTGCTTGTTCATATTCTTTGACCATTTACCAATTGGAGAATAACTTGTATTCTTATGAATTTGACTCATTATTTTATATATTTGAAGAATAAGACCTTTATCAGAAACAATGGCTGTCAAAATTGTTCCTCAGCTTTCTGCTTTCCTTCTAATCTTGGTTGTATATTGGTTTTCTTTGCCTCCACACAATCCCTTAAGGAGATGCCTGAGGCATATAAGGGTTATGTGACTGGTTCACAATCCAGAGCTACTAAAAGTGGGAGGCAAATTTGACACCAGGTCTTCCTGACTGAAAGCCCAGCACTCTATAAATTACAGTGTGATGCTCTTTTGCTAATTGTAAAACAACTATGAAGACATTTCAAGAGAATAGGAGCATGAATGACAAAGGAAAACCAGGAAAGGCCTTGGGATTAGCTAGTACCTGATAGACATAAGGAGGGAATGCTTTTGGGACAAGGAAGGAACAGATAGCCTGTGTAAAGCAACGAAAACCAGAAGGTAAAAGGTCATATAGGAAACAATCAGCTAGTCAACATTACTGAAACAAAAGTGATATGAAATAAAATCATAAAGGTAGATGGGAGCAAGATTGTGAAGGACACTAAATGTCAGATTGAAGATTTTGTATTTTATCTTAGAGGTAATAGGAACCCTGATGATTTTTTAGTTTGGGAGCAACAGTCAGATCTAAATTTAGGAAAGTCAACTTAGCATCTATGTATAGGATGAATTTGAGAGGAGAGAAACTTGAAGCAGAAAGACCAGTTAGGATGCTGTTGCAATATCGCAGCTGAGAGACATTGAGCTGGGTACCAACTGAGTGGAGAAACGAGAGAAAGGGACAGGCTGGAGAGATGTTGTGGAGCTAAAAATTGGTTAAAGACTTAGAAAATTATTGGATATTTGATATGATGGAAAGATTCACTTATAAAAAGGGGAAGGATACCTCAGTTTTTATAGACAGAAAATATATGAAATGTGAGTTATTATTGTCTCTATTTGAAACAGTAACATGATTGATAAAGAAAAACGGTAAAATAATATGGGCAAATTCAGGTATCTTGGCAGGACCAATCTAGGGAAACAGAAATTGAGTAGCCATTGTTCTTAACCTGGAGTCCATAAAATTTTCTTTTTAAAAAATATGTATATTTCAGGGGGCGGCTAGGTGGCACAGTGGATAGAACACCAGCCCTGGAGTCAGGTATACCTGAGTTCAAATCCGGCCTCAGACACTTAACACTTACTAGCTGTGTGACCCTGGACAAGTCACTTAACCCCAATTGCCTCACTAAAAAAAAATAAATAAATTTGAAAAATATGTATATTTTAATAATTAGATTTCTTTGTAATCCCATGTATTTATTTTTATTAATTTAAAAACATGATTCAGAGAAGGGATCCTACAGACTTCACCAGACTGCCAGAAGTGTCCATGGCAAAAAAATTTTAAAACTCCTGAGTTAGAGGGAAATTTGGTACCCCTAAAATTAGGCTATGTAGGTAGGTAGTTGCTGAATCTACCTTTGCAAAACAGTTCCTACTTTTTAATTAGAAACAAATACTCTGTCAATCAAAATTAAACTCACCTGGTATTTGTATATTCACTAGGAAAATTCAATCAGAAAACTACTTTTAATTTCACAGGTTCTAAGACTATTGGGAGCACAGTATCAATCTTCATAGTTTAGAAAACTAAGCATTGCTTTTCTACAGTATTGCTGTCTCTTCCTTTAGAGCACTTGTCTATCATTCTCTAAACACTGAGGAAGAACCAATACTTAGATTAAAATTGTGTCTACAATGCCAAGATGGGCATGGTCTATGGACTGGTCAATTTCAGCCATTCCAGTTATCTTGTTGATTTGTGTCAATCACTGAGGTCAAATAAATCATGTGATGGTCTGCACTGGGAGGCAGCAGGGTGTAATGGTAAGAAAAGAGTTCTTAGAATCAGAATATTTGGATTTCAGTCCCAGTCCCAGCCCACTCAGCTATGTGGCCTAGGAAAAATTGTTTAAAAAAACCTTTTGAATCTGTTTCCTCATCTGTAAAAAGGGAAATATATGTACTACCTAACTCATATGAAAAACCTTATGACATAATGGATAGAGAATTGGCCTAATGGGAACACCTAGGTTCAGATCTCCCCACTAACAAATTACAAATCTAGGCAAGTCACTTGACATGTATCTTAAACCACACTCTAAGACAATAAGTTGCAAGCTAGTTGCCTCTATGAATCGGTGTATGAAGTTTTCACTTTGGGAGTTAGCTACACAGATGAAACCATAGGTCCAAAAATATATTTTTTTTAACCTGCTTCATAGGGCTGGTGCAAGGAAAGCATTTTCTAAACTTATAATCTCCATATAACTATAAACTACTATTATTTATTATTATTATTATATTAATCATTACAATTGGTCATGTCCTTAAAACATTTATTCCAGGCATAAATGGAAGATTGTATGTAGGTTAGAGTCCAGTTTTTGTTTTTCTGTTGAGGCCATAACTTGTAGAAAGAAATAATTAAAATGTGATATATCTATATAATTAGTGTAGATATAAAGATATGTGTGTATAAGTATATATATACATGTATACACAATGTATAGTATAATATATAACATATATATAATTTTAATTTCATATACAGATGACATTTAAATTATTTTATGTTGTATATGGATGACATTCAAATTATTTTATGTCATATGTCATCTATCTATATAACATTAAAATGTTTTTTCCTAGGGGTTTAATGGCCTTGAAAGAAAATAAGAAAATAATAAAACCTATGAACTTATCCTATACATCTTGATCTAATTATGTCTGGAATGTGTGTGTTTTTGTGTATATGTGTGTATACAAATATATATACTTCCCCCATACACATCAGGATCTAATTATGTTGTATTCATTCTCATTTTCTCTCTCTCTCTCACACACACACACACACAGAGGATTTATATGTGTGCATGTGTATATATATACACACACACATACATATGCACATACAGCTGGTTTAGTTGTTTGTTTTTCTATTTCAATTAAAAATACTTATTGGGGGCGGCTAGGTGGCACAGTGGATAAAGCACCAGCCCTGGATTCAAGAGTACCTGAGTTCAAATCTGGCCTCAGACACTTGACACTTACTAGCTGTGTGACCCATGGCAAGTCACTTAACCCCCATTGCCCCACAAAAAAAAAATACTTATGGAATGTCTATTGTGGTTGACATTAATCTGCAGCTAGAGTATTTTGAGCAGATATTCCTATCAGTAAATTGTTGAAGCTGTACTCACAATATATGTATAAGTATTTATAATTATATACAGGCACTACTGTGCCATTTACTCTGTGTAACACAAAACCAAAAAACAAAAAGTGTGGTAGTAAAGAGACTGCAATCTTACTCACCTGTGACTTCCCTGGAATACAGAGCATACACTTCAAGAGACACAGCCAGGTGGTAAAGTGAAGAGGGAGAGGGGGGTACACAAGGTTGGATATGCAGGAAATGGGGGCGGGGGGGGGTTCCCAGTAGTAGATACATAGATGCTATGGCAGTGGGTTGCCTTATAGAAGTTAGCTTATAATTGTGCTGAAGGGGTGACTGGAAAGAAATGAGGAGGTTAGACAGTCTCACAGCAATGGAAGAAGGAGGAATGGAGTACACTGGTAAGAGAACAGGGGATTTGTTAAGAGATGCTTGATGAAAATAGGTGTGGTTGTATTAGAAGCAAATCCCACATTAGTCCTTGAAGAGGAAGAGCCAAATTTGGACCCATCTTCTGATTGGTTAATTTACACAACTCTTGGGGTCTTGCTACAGCCACCCTGGGATAATGACACTTAATTGAAGAGCAGTGAATAATGATTAGTCATTTTATAAATCTATGTTGCTGGTGACACTCATTCAGTCAACAAACATTTACTAAACACCTACTATTATGCCCAAGGCAATCTACTAGGCACTGTGTATACAAAGACAAAAAAGAAATAATACTTATTCAACAGGACCTTCCATTCCTCATTATAGTGAGGAAATGACATGAATACAGATTGGATTAAACAAAACACAGATAAAGTAATTACAAAGTAATAATAAACTGTTTCAAAATATTCATAACTTGTGTTTTGTGTGTTTGTGGAATCTTAGAATAGTGGAACTAGAAGGAAACTTAGAAATGATCTAATTTAATCCCCTTAAAAATGAAATGTCTCTGAGATCCAGTGAATTTGAGTGATTTATTGTTTGCTCATTGGTGGCTTTATATTTTCTTTGTTCTTGTTTAATATATGTAATACCAGCCTAGGATGTAACTGCTATATGCTGCGAGTACCATCCTCTTATATGTGGAAAATTTCTTATTTACTATTTTCACGCTCTGTGTAAGTGTATGGATGTAGGGACCTATTCAATTTGGATACAGCCACAGGAGGATTTTGGAAGTGAGAGGAGGCTAATTTAAAGTAAAATCCTTGGGATTAAAGCGTGAGCACTCATTTAAGGAAATGTTGCTCTTTCAGAGAATTGACATTTAGTAACTGTGTTAACCAAAGAGGTTCGACATTACTAACAGTTACAACAAAGCACATTATTTGATATGGTCAGTGACAAAAAGACAGAAGTTGCTGTTACCTCTACAGAAAGAAGTAGGTTAAAATTTGAACTTGTTAAGGGAATGTTGATTTTTCTTTCTGCAGTGGTGATTTTACTAAAAATACTCTTGTGCTAATAATAAACTGTTCTGAAGAGCTGGACAAAAAGGGCACTGAGTCACTTTACTACCATAGGATCATAGGGATGTGGGACCTTGAAGGCCATCTTATCCAAACCTTCTCATTTAACAGCTGAGGATCTGGAGGCCATGAGAGGTTAAGTGATTTGCTTAAAGTCTCAGGCAGAAAAATAGGCAAGTTCTGTAAAGGGGGAAAATGGGGTATGGGTTGGGGTCAGGGGGGTTGGGGTTCTTAGAATTCCTCTTAAAGAATTATACCCTCTTGCACACAAAAGTAGTTAGAATAAGGTGGTAGTTTATTTAGGAGCAAGGGAAGGGAAGGGTGGGGGGAGGGGAAACCATGAAGAAATCCTTGGACTTCTCGTGGGGAGATAGGCACAAAACACGTGGTTCAGAGGTACCAGTCTCCTCAAAAAGGAGACTGGAAGGTATCTGGAGGACTGATGGGGGGTGGACCATCTGCCTGTGAAAGTTCCTTTAGTGAGGGAGGACCATCCCCCACTGGGGTAGCTGGGGGAATTGGGTGAGGAAGTGGAGGACCATCCCCCACTGTAGTGACTAGAGGAATTGGGTGAGGGGTGGCTCTCTCTTCAGGACCCAAAGGCTGCAGCCACACCCAAGGGAGACAGAATGAAGGGTAGGAATCCAAAGCTAGCTCAGTCTGATTTGGTTTCCACTTATCTCTCTAGGCGTTATCTGTCCTCTGTTATTTTTTTTCTCAAGGAGAAGATTCCCGGTGTGCCCCAGAGAAAATCTGGGGTGCTCTCTACCCCATGACAATTCCAAAAGCAACCTAAAGCCTTTTTTAAGTGGTGAGGGGGGAGAGGGCAGAAGAGACTTCTGGCAGGTTTTTCATTTGTTTATTTTGACACAATCTTGGCATTCTGTCAATGATTTGCAACCATTGTGTCAAATAAATCAATGGTGAATTCTCATGTTGTCCTTCTGTACAAGAAGCAACAGATTCCACACTACTGGTACAGTTTCCCACTTGGAAAAAATCACTCTAGAAGAAGAAACTCTTATTGGACAGACTGAAGAATTTTGGTAACTCTCTAGAATTCTAATAGAGAAAATTCATTGGATACAATTCGGTCAAACCTAATGAACAGCCTACATGGTGTATGCATAATGGCTTTACAGCATAACACTCCAGCCAGAAAATCACTTATTTACTCAGTGAATCTTCAGTGGAGTTTGGTGTTTATCAGTGGGTCATTGTTGCTAAGAGTATTTTGATTTATGGAATATAAACTCTTCCAGAGCAGGGTCTCCATCAATCTATTTACAGGCACAGGACTGCCCAGCATGACATGACACGTAAAAGAAAGTTCTGTGCCCTATGAGCAAAGGAGGAATTTCAGTGGCTCAAAAGAAATGGCGAAATGTGCCAATTTAGAGACATGTCCACTCCAAATGTTCATATCTACTATTTGTGCTCAATCTCTAGTAGAGTCTTTTGAGCTCTTATTGGTCTGATTGGCCATAGTTGGACACACAGTTCCTTGACCCCCACCTAGTGATGTCATTTTGGTCATCTTCAAGACCGAAGGACAACAACCAACATATCTAATACTAGCACAGTGCTTCATTTATACATATACCACCTTTCTTGATAGAATTCAGAATTTCTTTGATGGTGACAACTTCTGTTTTTTGTCTTTTCATCCTCTGCTCCTGGCACAAGCCATAGTAGAGCCTTAATAAACACTTGTTGAATGACTAATCATTGGGATTAAGTTTGTTGAATCAAATGATACATTATCAGACTCAACTGATCCATAAAGACCAAGTCAGTCTGTAATAATGGTCAAGGTACTCAGGGAGGTAGTGTATGAACTCCAGAGATTTAATTTATGAAATAACTCTTGGTGGTCTTAAAGTGTCATTTATGCTTAGGGAAATAGCTTTCTCTCCAATGAGAGCTCATATTTAGCTGAAGGGGCAGGGATTTAGAAAGTTCTGTCTTTTTTTTCCCCCTTTGGGCATCTTGAGGTCAGAGTTTAAATAACATTCAAATAATTTTTTTTTGACAGGGCAATGGGGGTTAAGTGACTTGCCCAGGGTCACACAGCTAGTAAGTGTCAAGTGCCTGAGGTCACATTTGAACTCAGGTCCTCTTGAATCCAAGGCTGGTGTTTTATCCACTTTGCTACCTAGCTGCCCCCCAAATACACTTTTGAGAGAAAGAAAAAATTTGTGAGTCCTGTTAACCTGGAAATTAAGGAAATAATCAATATAGGAGAAATAAGGTCTTTAATCAGGGCAGAGGAACTATAGTTCCTGGTATTGCAAAGCTCAGAAGCTAGGAATACCCAAAGATGGGAACAGAGGACAGGGTTTTTAATGGGGTAACAGAACAAAAAGGGAACCAAAAGATTGCTCCAGAGTGACATATAGCTAATTAATGTAAACGAACCTGTGACAAAAGAAATAATAGAACAGCTCCTAAATTAAGTATGGACCTTACTGACTCTGAATAGAAACTATTTAATGTAGGTGGACCCTTTTTACATAATAACATAAAGTCCAGGGAGTAAGGTGGGGGAACATAGGGAGGGGATAAGTTGCTTGGGGGAAGGTCCATAAGTCCATCAAGAGTCTGGAAATGACAAAGACAGTCAGCCCCAGGCAACTCATTTGTCTGGGAAAGAGGGGACTGGGTGGGGAATCAGTTCTCAGTAAATTTTGTAGTTCTCGATCCATAAGAGTTTTAGGACAATCCTCTGGACTTTAATTGGAAATGAAATTATCATTTATTCAGGTGGTTCAAAACCTTTGTTTTTTCAACATTTGCATGTTTTCCCCTTCCCAAGGAGATTATGCTTGTTTACCTCACAATGGGCTGGTTAGTGAGATAAAGAACAGAAGAGGAGGAGAAAGGAAGCTCTTGGTGCTTGCTAATGCATTCTAATCTGAAGGCTACTGGCTGGGCACCAGGAGTATTTGTACTGCATTAGGAGAATGGTGAAGTATGGCAGCAGGCATAAATGGAGCTCAACAAAACACGTTTTGCAATTTCTGATACACTTCCTATTATCTCCTAGCAATGCTTGTATGACTATAAATTGAAAACAGTGTGCATTGCAAACAGATCCCAAGAGGAAGGCAGTCAATCCATGCTTTATGTTAGGCATTTTCTATGGCACATTTACCCTTGATAGGATTAAAAAAAAATTATTCATTCAAATTCCAATGAACATGTGTTCTTTTTCTTTTTTGCTTTACACAGAGAGAAAAGTTCATAAAACTACTGGATCAGTTGCACAACTCTTTGAGGATTGATTTATCAAAGTACAGGGTATGTACAAAACTATCTTCCTAAGAGGAAAATACAGAATTGGGGCTAACTGGCTGCTTGTCATATTATAGAGTAATCACTTATAGAGTAGAATCTTAAAGCCTCCAACTAATTTGAGGAGTTTGGTATTTTCTAAAGTTAGAAACAGATCTCTTTTTTATCAATTTTTTGTTGTTGTTGTTTATTTGTTTTATAAACATCCCTTAAATCTCCAGTTATTAAAAATCCTAATTGGATTTAGCTAAGTTTTTTGGTGGGTTTTAGCAACTATAAGCATTGGAGAGTCCACATAGAATGGTGTAAAGGGATCTGGCCTTGGACCAGAAAGACCTGAATTTGCCCTACTTTTGATACCTAAGCTATAAGGTACAAAAAAAAAAAGGTGCTGGTTTGCGTTTGTAGAGATTCCTCATCTGAGGCTCCATAAGCAGCCAATGAAATCACAGGTCTAGTTCCTGTGCCCTTCTGGTAAATTGAGCTGGTCCACAGTTTGTCTTCCAATGCTTATCCATTTCCAAAACAACTCTCTCAGGTACCCAGAGTCAACCATAGCCCTCATGAGGCCTGTCTCACTGGCTCTACCATCTTTGATTGAACATCTCCATGATGTTCTCTTCTCAGCAAGAGATGATTGCTACTCTGTCCTCTACTTCATGCCCACTAACACACCTGACCTATTGAACATCGTCCTAGTACCAGACTCTATACTTGACAGGTATACAATTAGCCAAGCATGTAAACTAGTCAGTGATGATAAGAGAAGACTAGAAGAGACCCAGGAACCTTCTTCAATATTCTAGTAATATAAGTAATTTTAATAACAATTACTAGCTTATATTGAGTCAACTAGTAACACAATGGGCAGAGTGCTGAGCTGGGAGTCAGGAAACCCTGAATTCAAATCCATCCTCAGGCATACTAGTTGGATGACCCCAGGCAAGTTACTTAACAGCGATTTTCTCATGTTCTTCAAATGTAAAATGGGGCATCAAATCAGATATTTGTAAAAAGCACTTAGCACAGTGATTGTTGCTTAGTAGGTGCTATGTAAATGCTTATTCTTTCTCCCTTTTCTTCCATATAGCGTTACAAATATTATGTCATTTTGTCTTCATAGCAACCCTAGGAGATGAATGCTATTTTTATCTCCATTTTTGCTCACGAGATACCCACAACAAACAGAGGTCAAGTGACTTGTCCAGGATTACACAGCTTATATGTGTCTGAGGCTGAATTTGAGCATCAGGTCTTTTTGACTCCAAGCCCAGAGCTCTAGCCACTGTGAAACCCACATAATACCCCCAAATGGGGACATATTGCCCCAAAAGAAATGATTCTTAATGGACCTGATAGCACAGCTACCTCTCCTTCCTCTCACCCTTATTCCTGGGAGTAGACCCCTAAATGCAAAATATATTGCACACTGAAAAAATTCTTTGCATTTCATCTCCAAAGAAGTCAGCATTTTTTGGCATTTCTCAGACTATATTAAAAAAATAACAATCCTAAGCATCTACATGAAAATTATAAATGAAGTGTACAAATAACTGGCTTTTCTGAATTATCAGTATAATCTTTTATTTCTGATTTATGTTTTTTATGCTTTGATTATTTCTTTGTGAGTTTGATAGCCTACATAGTGATATATAAAGTCTATTTAAAAAGTCTATAGTCTGTAAAGACTATAGGGTAGAAGAGGAGGGTGGATTTTTTTTCCTATCATTGTTGGTCACAATGACTCATGATTACTAAGAATTGGGGAGGATTCAAATTTACATTTGTAAAGGGAGTATCCACTCTTTTTAAATCATAGAAGCAAAGATTAAGAGCTAGAAGAGTTTTTAAAGGTTATCCAATTTTACTCTTTCATTTTACAGATAAGGGAAATGTGGCCCAGGGAAGTTGTGTGACTTGTCTAGGATCACACAGATAGCAAGTGGCAAAATCAAGACTAATACAAGTCTTTTGATTCCAAATCCATCTCTTTTTCAAGAGGACCACAATAATACATGAATCTTTTTGAAGTTTTTTTCTTCTAAATTGAAGTCATATATAAATATTGAAATATTTAATGGAAAAACATTTTAATCTTAATATCTCAGTCTTTTTTTTAAAAGGACGCCAAATTTATACTTTCCTTTAAAAAAAAAAGTTTCTCTTTCTTTAGAGTTTGATGCTGATAACTTTACCCTACACATTTCCCCTTCTCTCTAATTAACTAGGACAACTTTCCTGCTAGCAATTCAGAGAGACTTCAAGATCTGAAATCAACTGTTGACCTCCTAACAAGCATCACCTTTTTTCGAATGAAGGTATCTCATTTTATTTCTGTCATTGTCTTGGTGAGACAGGGAGCACATTTATTTTTTCAGGAAAAGTCATGTTTTACCATCTCTTCCTGCTCTCACACTACTCAGCCTCAGTGATTAAGGTGCCAACCTCTGCCTTAACTTGATGAATCTTCCAATAAAGTTTGATTTGAGGAAGCAAATGTCCTTACCGCTTACGGCTTTCTGATATATTCAGGCTGACTTAGTTTTAAATCAAGTCCATCTTGAGCAAGGTTCTCTGAAAAATCTAAGCAGATGTGAATCTTCTGAGAAAGAAATTAAAGTCAAATTGCAGTTCTTTCCTGGCAATGGTTGAACTCAAAGGGCATCACTGACATTCACCCCCAAGAAAGAGAGGGCAGCTCCTCCAGTTTCAACCCATGTTCTTCAATATTTAGACCGTATTTCTTGGTTTAGTATTTGTCACACTGACCGCTGCAAACTCTGGCCTTGATTATAGACAAATGAAACAGTACAGTCTTCTTACCCAGAAGGCTTGTTTCCCATCAGCTAGTGCTTTTGTTCCTGATGTATTCTGACATTTTACTTTTAGGTTTTTGTCTCCTTATCTTACCCTACTTTCTAGTAATTACTTGGTGCGATGATGATTTTGGTGATGGTACAGCTCATGCAGTGCCTGAAAAAAAATCTTTTTAAATGATTTTCAAGGACACAGATTAAAAAACGTTGCCTCTTGATCAATATCATACTAGTTCTATTGCTAAATCTGAAGAATACTGTAAAGTTTTTTTGGTTTTCTTTCTGGATACTTAGGTCTTATATTCACCGGAAAAATTAGAAATTATCATGGAGGGGGAAATTACAAGGCTTTTAAAAAACTGGATTAAAAATTCTGCTTCTACATTAAAAGTCAGAAGTACAATGGGTGACTAAGTTAAACAGTTGCAGAGTCTACTAGACAGAAAGCATTTAGGAAACCGATAACCCTATTAGTCATTGTAACAGGAATTATTTGAGATAACTATGATATATTTCTTATAATGTTACTATTGTGGGTTTTAAAAAAATCTACCCTATAATAAGTCCCAAAGAAAATTCCATGTTAAAAAAAAAATTCTGATTCCTTTAATTCAAAGAACTAAAACTCAATTTGAACATTGTGATTATATGTAAACAATTAAAATATATGTATGTATACATACATACACAAAAATAAATACTCATACATACACATTCCCTTCTTCATTGCCCTTTGGGTGATCTTTAATTTCATTTCTTTAGAGAATGCCACATACTGTGCCTTATAATTGTGATGATTAAAAAATTTAAGAGACAGTTTCTGGGCATTTTAATGATTTTATTAATAAAGCCAGCATGTTATCAATAAAAGGATGATCATTTGGCCATCTCTCTTAGACCAAAGACAATCATGGTGACAGGCTCAGAGCTTATATGTTTTTGTGGAAAAGGAGTAGCAGCCAACTCTGATTGGTTAACTCAATAGGAGATGAGCTATATTAAAATGAGGGACTGAGAGTGATATATCACCCTTAGACAGAGAAACTATAGTCAGACCACCCTCAGCCTTGGCTGATCTAGATAAAAGGATTTTTTCCACCTAAGCTTGATTCACTGGAATTCACCTGAGACTAGATTCCTTGTAGGGTTGAGTTGGGTCATATAAAAGAGTTCAATCCCATCAATAATGTCATTCAAGAGACAGAACTTTACACTTTTTTAAAATCAAGACTTTAGAAGAAGGGGGGAACTCTGAATCTCCTAGACTCATTGGTTATTAATAATCATTTCTCTCACAGATTAACAACATCATCAAAAAGGGCAATGGAATTGCATATGGTAGCCAGGATGAAGTGCTTGAAAAGTAGTCATTGCAAAGAATAGGATCACAGAGACACAAATCTAGAAGAAAAAAAAAAAAAGAACGAGGTGATCACATACTGAGAGCAAGAAATGACCTATGGAGAGCTAGATATTGGTACCAGGGAAATGTCAAGTGATCTAGAGGAAGGCTACCAGGATATTGGGTGGATCTGTTATGTGGAATTTTCAGGAAGACAAGGACAGGAAGATACATAAGAAGGGATGGTTCATGATCTGCATCTCTGGAAAGGGTATCCATATGAGTGAGACCATAGATCTATTCAAGTATCTAAAACTGATGTAGATAAATTTTATTTATTGTTAACATGATAGACACTATAAATAAATGTTGTATATTTCTTATTATACTATATTTTACATGTTTGTATAACTTAGATGGCATTATGATGGGATAGAGTTGGCTGCAGAATCATAAAGACATAGGTTTAAGACCCATCTCTGGAAGATAGTAGCTCTGTTAATGTGGGCAAATCACTTAATCTCTGTGTCCTAGGAAGGTAAGACTACCAATGAAAATATAGGTACACTTTTTATTGAGTATTAATAGTATATTTAAAAGGATGGATGATTATTATTCATAATTCTTCAAGTTCCAGGATGTTCAATTGATGAAAATCTTCTCTTTCTCAGGTTTTAGAACTCCAAAGTCCACCAAGAGCCAGCACTGTTGTGAAGGACTGTGTCAGGGCTTGTTTAGACTCCACATACAAGTATATTTTTGACAACTGCCATGAACTCTACACACAGCTAATAGATCCGGTAAGAGCAAACGTATGCTATTTGTTATTTATCTGCTTCCTTGGATTTAAAATAGAATTAAAATAGAATGAAGGTTTTGTTAATTTTACATCAATCAAGATCTTAGAATTATATCATGTTATTCACAGAGGAGAAAGAATAGTAGGGGAAAATGAAACCTTTGTTCCTCTTAGGAAAGGTTAATCAAGCTACCTCATATTAAAGCAAGATAAATTAAATTAAGTAGTAGTGTTAATCAGATGTTTTGCCATATGCCATGCACTTGGGGGTGAAGATTAGATTAGATAAAAACATATATTAAAGATTCACTATGTGCCAAGCTCTGAGAATAAAAAAGTAAAGAAATGAGAGTCTTTACCTTAAGAGAACAGGAGGTAGGGGGACAGGGAATCAGAAAGTAGTCTAAAGAGTTGGGAGCTGAGTCAAGTGGGAACTGAGCATGGTTAACATGGGTAAGTCTTCAAATGGAGGTTTTAAAGAGGAACTAACAAACCAAAGAAGAAGCCCAAAGAGAAAAGCATTATCAAGTGAAAGGTCAGTGGGTAGAGGTAAAACGTTGTAGTTCTTGTGAAGATATAGTTTTTTAAACTATTAAGCTCCAAAAAAATTACAACCAGAAGGTATTTTAATTAACATGCATTCTACATAACTTCAATATAACTATTCCCAAGCTCCTGGGGAAGGGTGGCTAAATAAGAAAGATTTATTTTATTTTTTGTTGTTTGGCTTTTTTACTTGTAATGACAGAGTCTTAGAGTTTGTGCCTATTCTGGATCATATCAACAACGTCAGTCGAAAACAAAAATCAGTCCAAATCAAACTAGTTGTTTGATAACCTGGAGATCAGGAAAATTGTGTGACTGAGTCTTCCAAAAATATTTTTAAGTTATTGTTGGGTCCCATATAGATGTCAATATAACCTTCTGAAGAGAACCTGAAGACAGATAAAAAAAATATTTCCCCCCTTAACGATGCTTGTTTATTAAGATGAAATACACAGGCCTTATAGCCAGTTTTGGACCATTACCTGATACTTTAGCATATGTTCAGATGAATGTTACTGGGTAGGGGTTAGAAAAGAGCATGATTCTAGCTGTATCTCACATTTCACCAGAAAAGACTCACTACTGGTTGTTGATTGATAGGAACTGGTCACATAGGTGAGACTACTTGTGTCTTTTAGTACTTATGCTCTTGGGTATCTCTGCTGTTGTGTTGCCTCTGTTTCTGTTGTCCATGCCTAAATAACTGCTAGGTTCTGACCCATTGACTGTCATT
The DNA here is from genome assembly GCF_019393635.1 of Dromiciops gliroides. Taxonomy (NCBI): domain Eukaryota; kingdom Metazoa; phylum Chordata; class Mammalia; order Microbiotheria; family Microbiotheriidae; genus Dromiciops; species Dromiciops gliroides. Next base: position 163,920,292 of record NC_057862.1, on the reverse strand, counting down.
CAGGAAGTTTATTTGTTTTCTGGGGCAAGACAGATATTTTTAAATAGGGTGGAACTAGGTGTGAAGGTAAGGTGCCACTATAACTAACTATACCCTAAAACCATAATTCATCCATGAAATCAGTCTAGGCATTCATTCCATTAGTGAATATTGCAACACATACATTTTTTTCTGATTCTGTTTCGTTTCTCCATGAGGGGAGGGGAACAAAGTAGGATAGAATGGGTGATAATAGAGAATGTTTACTATGTCAAGGGAATCTTTTGTCATGGAACAGGGTATGAGAGAAGGCTTGTGATTGAAAAACTCTGTTTGCATAGGAAAGTAGGAGGTATGGTCCGCTGCTGATAGAAGGAAGGAATGGGAAGGGGGTTGAAGAGAGAGAATAAGTATTGAAAGGGCTGTTGCAGCAAAGCATGACAGTCAGTATTCAACTTTATTAAATTATATATAATAATATACAAATATACATATACTACTTATACAAATATTTTACATCTTAAATTGTATAGCAGAAGTTCATTTTCTTTTAGTCTCTGTTCTTTGCACTTGAAAAATTTGATTATTAAATTCATAATAAAAAATGTAAAGACTATTTTAATTTAAAACAAACATGATGAAGAATAAAAATATTGTTCTGTAATAATAATGACACTATGGATATTAGGATACCAAGAATTTGTATGTCTTCCCTTGGGAAGAAGCTAAAATTTGAATACATCCAAGGTTGGGAGTTGTATGAATAGTTGTAGATCAAACAGGCAGAGAATTAAGGCAGAAGGATAGTGTGTAGTTGACCTCATCAACTATAGGGTCACAACTTTGGAGAGGCAAAAAAGGACCAGCATAAAACTGATATTGTAGGGAAATAGGAAGGGAAGAGGTACTTGAGGTTGTAGTGGAAAAGATAAAATTGAGTTCAGAAGAAGCAGAACAGTAGGGGAAAAGGAAGACTGGAATACTCAGTCACTTAACATCTCCAGGTCTTGGTGTCACCATCTATAAAATAAGGAAGGAAATTGAATTAGATGACCTCCAAAGTCCCTTGTAGCTCCAAATTTAGCCTCCTTTGATGTCATGATTGAAGGGAAGAATTTTAGAATTCAAGATAATGGATGGTGGTGAGATCCAAGGTAGAATTACACTTGTGGGTGGCTGAGGTAGAATGTGTGTATGTATGTGTATATGTACGTATGCATTTGTGTACTGTAGAGAATTGATAGGGACTCCTGATCAGTTGAGTCCTCTACTTCCCCATTCTACCTGTTGAAAGTACAAAAGGAATGGATAATCAAGACAATAAGGCCTTGTTTCCCTCTTTGTTTCAGTGTCTGAATTCATAGTTTGTTAAGTGTGTGAAACTTTCACTTGCCCATAGGCTGAGTGGCCTCAGATTGTAGAGTGGAAAGGCAAAGGAAAGAAGTAGTTCTCTCCCAATTTTCTATGGGTTCTAAGGGCTTATCTTCCTACCCTTCTTAAATAACCAGAAGGAAATGGGATCTTCCTGTGCTTTGGAGAATAATTTTCTTGATCCCTAGAGTTTGTTTCAGATTCTACACATAGCTACACAAACCTAAATGCTAATTGGCTTTGACCCATTGATTGGAATATGTGTAGCTTTAAAAAACAAATCTGTCTTTGCTTCTGTCTTCTGTTGTTGTTGTTTTTCAGTAGGAAACTTATGTAAAGAAAATAGATAGGTGGAAACAAAGTAAAAACAACCAATAACTGAATCTTGTCCAATATGTCTTCTTGGTGCTTTCCCCTGCTCCTGGGGAAGGTGGCTAAATAACAAAGATTTATTTTATTTTTGTTGTTTGGCTTTTTTTACTTTAATGACAGAGTACTTAGAGTGTGCCTATTCTGGATCATTTCAACAATTTCAGTGGAAAACAAAAATCAGTCAAATCAAACTAGTTGTTTGATAACCTGGAGATCAGGAGTGAAGAAAACCTGAATACAGATGAAAAAAAATTTTCTCCCTTAAAGATGCCTGTTTATTAGGATGAAATGCACTGCTAAATTTTAAGCCCTATACTCTGTATACTAAGGAGTTCTATGGTCTGCAGATAGACACGCTTTACCTTCCTACATATACTTTTATATACAGTGATACACTTACAAAGTTGAAAATCACATTTAAAGTTGAAACTCACAATTAAGCCTAATTTTACACCTAGTTGGAATTTTTTAACACATAAAGAAAAACCCACCCACAAATTAAATGGAATACTTTGGGATTTATGTAATTGGTTGTTTTGAGAATTGGTTCCTTAAATATACACTATGTTTTTAGAAGGTGGCATGACTGACAGATGAATACAGTGGGAAATGAGTTCCCTAGCAACAGGGGTAAAACTATGAAATCAGAGTAAGCACATTTTCCCCTTTATTTTCCAAGGTTGGAATTTTTATACACCACAATGGCTAAAAGTTAGATAAGACAAGCATTCTTTGTTATGGTTTATAAAAGACTGAAGAAAGAAAATATTCTAGTTAGGAAATGTTAACTGCAAAGGAATAAGTGTTTGTGTACTGTATGTGTGGGGCAACTAAGTGATGTAGTGGATAAAACACCAGGCCTGGAATCAGAATGACTCATCTTCATAAGTTCAAATCTGGCCTCAGGCACTAGCTGTGTGACCCTGGCCAAATCACTTAACCCCTTTTGCCTCAGTTTCCTCATCTGTTCAGTGAGCCAGAGAAGGAAATCACAAACCACTCAAGTATCTCTGCCAAGAAAACTCTAAATGGTATCATGAAGAGTTTGAAAAGACTGAAAAACAACTGAACAGCAACAAACTGTACATATGTACTTGAGCGCATATATAATACATAAGCTTAAGTCTCAAGGATCTTGGAGGATAAAAAGATAGAGTTGGAGGAATATTCTAAAAAGGTTCCTTCAACAAATCCTTATATGTCATGTACACAAAGTCCTTAGAATCCTGGCTGTCCTCATTGGGACACTCTCTTGCTTATCAATGTCCTTCCTAAAATGTGCTATCTAGGACTGAACGCAGGACTGCAGATGACATTTGACAAAGGCTGAATGGGACTCTTACTTTCTGATTCCTGAATAAAATACAGTGCTTTATGGAAACTATTACTGAATCAACTTTCTTGTCTACCATAACATACTATATTCTCATTTTGAGATTGTAGGCAGGCAAAATTCCTATCATCTTAGAGATAAGCTACTGCCTGTCTCTGCCTCTCCTGTCTCATCCAAATAAAGTTGAACTTTTGAACCCATGTTTAAGACTTGATGGGAGCTAGGTGGCTCAGTGAATAGAGTTTCAGGCCTGGATTCTGGAAGACTCATCTTCAGGAGTTCAAATCTGTCCTCAGGCACTTACTAGCTATGTGACCCTGGGTCACTTAGCCCTGTTTGCCTCAGTTTCCTCATCTGTAAAATGAGCCAGGGAAGGAAATGACAAACCACTCCAGCATCTTTGCCAAGAAAACCCAAAATGGGGTCAGGAAGAGTTGGACATGATTGATATGACTGAGTAACAACAAAATAACAAAAAGACCCTCTAAATCTGTTTCATTTGTAAACTGAGGAGATTTGACTAGATGTTCTCTAAGATTTCCTTCAATCTCTAAATTGAATTAGTTTCATAAATCTATTCTTCAAAACATAGGGGTCATCTTATTATAGAATAGTTCTACATATGCCTAAAGACTTCTTAAAACTATTAAATATTCCAAAGACCACTAAGCAACCACTGTAATAGTGGTCTGGGAAGATAGGCTGGAGTTACACTGTCAAAATTTTAAATAGCATGTTAGAAATTCTTTCATGGGGGCAGCTAGGTGACACAGTAGATAAAGCACCAGCCCTGGATTCAGAGGACCTGAGTTCAAATCTGGTCTCAGACACTTGACACTTACTAGCTGTGTGACCTTGGGCAAATCAGTTAACCCTCATTGCCCTGCAAACAAACAAACAAGCAAATGTTTTCACATTATTTTGTAGACTTAAATACATTCTTCTATTTGACATTATAAAATCTGTTTTATAGTCACCTTTGGTAACATTTGAAGCTTGATTCAGACAACACAATTGTCATTGGAAAACAGGAATATCTGTATAGGGATCTATGTCTAGATCTAGATGCCCTTATTAATATTTAATATCAATATGCCTATGAGATTAGCTAAAAATGATTGAAGGGGATATAGAAAAATTGGGACTGAATTGGGACTGAATTGGTCCAACCATTTTGGACAGCAATCTGAAATTAAGCCCAAAACAGTTATTGAACTGCCTGTATTCTTTGGCATGACAATATCATTACTGGGTCTATTTCCAAAGATGATCACAAGAAAAGGAAAAGAATGTATATGTTCTATAATATTTCTAGCTGCTCTCTTTGTGGTGGAAAAGAACTAGAAATTGCCAGGATTCACATTAGTTAGGAATGCCTGAACAATTTGTGGTATATGATTGTTGTTTTGTTTTGTTTTTTGAATAATAAGCATCCCTTTATTTGTTGATCAGTACATGCAAGAAGTCTGACATTATATAATGGGTTCCACATCCATAATCCTCCTACTCTGGGAGCAGGTAGGTGACACAGTGGATAAAGCACCAGCCCTGGATTCAGGAGGACCTGAGTTCAAATCTGGCCTCAGATACTTGACACTTAATAGCTGTGTGACCCTGGGCAAGTCACTTAACCCTCATTGTCCTGCAAAAACAAACAAAAACAAAAAAAAACTGAATCATAATCCTTCTACTTTGCAAAGAAGGCTGGGAGGTGCCTTCTCTTGTGTCTTTGGGATGAATATTGGTCATACCTATTTCACATTTGTCACATAATATTGATTATTTTATTGTTCTTTCCATTGATAAAATTTTGGGTTTTGGGGTGGCAGGGCAATGAGGGTTAAGTGACTTGCCCAGGGTCACATAGCTAGTAAGTGTCAAGTGTCTGAACCTGGATTTGAATTCAGGTCCTCCTGAATCTAGGGCTTGTGCTTTATCCACTGTACCACCTAGCTGCCCCTGTGGTATATGATTGTGATGGAATATGATGATGACCTCAATGATCTTGGAAAAACATGGAAAGACTTGCAAAAATAATGAAGAGTGAAATGAGAAGAACCAAGAGAACATTGTATACAGTAACAGCAATGCTGTTTTGGTAACAACTGTGAGTAAATTAAATCATTTTGACTATTATAAATACCCAAATTAACAAAGGACATATTGTGAGATTAAAATTGGATATTAGATCATAAATCTCCCCTACTTAACCTTTCCCTTAATTTATCTCCCAGACTAGTAAATGGAAGAAGCTTCTGGTTTTCTAGATAGAGCTTTATATTGTATGGTAGTCACAAGGTGATGTTGATTAGAAGGATAGGAAAGTAGAAATACAATACAAATCATCTTAAGTCTAGGCTTAGTCTATATTCCGCATAAAACTCACCAAAAACGGAAGGCCACCTTTGGGGCGAGAGACCGAGTCAAGCACGTGCTATTAACTGAGAGCTGGGCCGAGTCAAACTCCAGTCTGCGTCTGTCTGTGCAATGCAGCCAGGAGACCAGCGGAGCAGGAAAAAAGGCCCCACTTCTGTTCTCTCCTTGCCTTTTAAGCTTGCACCCCGGAAGTCAAGTGCTCAGCAGGCAATCTGGCCTGCGTTGCAGATGGACTGGTGTGCATAGCTCATGCTGTTGGTCTCCTCCCCAAAAGGGTGGTCCTAAAAAAAAAAAAAACTGGTGTCTCTCCATTATCTAACCGACTGTTAAAACTTTTTACCACAATATGAATGAAGATGCTATATACATCCAAAGAAAGAACTGATAAATCCAAGTATGTACCGAATGATTTTTACACACACATACACAAACATTTAATTGTGTCTAATGATAGCCATCTCTACGGTGGGGGAGGGGAGAAAAAGGAAAAAAAGAAAAAAATTTACATGATAACTTTATAATATATTTAAAAGGAATAGCAAGTTGTACATAGTACCTTTACAGTTCCGTGGACAATCATCTTCTTAAAAAGTTTTTTTTTATTATACTGTGTTATGGAAATGCTTGTTTTATGACATAAATAGAAAATAAAATAACATTCAAAGATGTAATATTAGGCAACCTATGGTAGTAGATAGAGTGTTGTCTTCCAAGTCTAGAAGTTCTAGGTTCAAGTGTTGCTTCTGACACATGCCACTGGCTTTAGCAAGTCATTTAATTTCTCATTTAATCTCTTTATATAACTATAAGTTGCAGAGCATGCATAGAGGGGTTTTCTTATATAAATGAAAATGCAGTCTAGTTAAAAAAAAGAGATAAAAAACCCCGCCAATCCATAAATATACATCTTCTCTAGTAAAGTTCTACTCTGATGCTTGCTTCAGCACAGCACAGCACAGCACAGCAAGAAGCTATATTTGAGAAGGTCCTGCCAGCAGACTACAGACTCCAAAGCAGAGCTTTAAGGATGGCTCTAGTGTCACACTGGATCTTTGAGGTAGACCATGTTGTCCGAGATATATATGACAGATTTAATTACTAGAGGGTTGGTCCTCATGGGCTTCATTTGTTCAGTTACAACTTATGAAGACTGTCTACTAAGATATAGAAGACGTTGACATTTGCATTTGTGGATCTTTGTGAAATACCCATCAAGATGGAATAATAAATCCTTAATGTGTACATATATACATACATGTATATGTCCACATACAGGTGAGTAGGTACATCTATACACAGCCTAAATGCAGACACAAGTATATACATATACATACAACCTCTGTCTCTCTCTCTGTCTCTCTCTCTCTGTCTCTCTCTGTCTCTCTGTCTCTCTCTCTCTCTCTATATATATATATATACATAAAAATTCATACATACATAGAGTACATACTGAGAAAGGAAAGAATATTTGTTGTTCAGTCTTGCCCAACTCTTTATGACCCCAATTGGTGTTTTCTTAGTAAAGATACTGGAGTTGTTTGCCTTTTTCTTCTCCAGAATAAACAATAAAGGAGGTAAGAAAAATATTTTGAATATTCCGCATCCTTAGAAAAGCTGTTGTTCTATTTCAAAAACTATATACCTATACACACTTATTTTTTTAAAAATCAAATTAAACCTTCAGGGAGGAAGTATATTGTTATTGACTTCAATTTATAATCAATTATGACATCCTAATTCAATCTGCCTTTTGAGTTTTGAATCTAAAATTGGTTGAATTGGTTTGGACCAGTGTTTATTCCTGAATTGCTTTGTCAGTCTCTGGCACTAGTTAATGACAGGAAGAGTGGCAAAACTGCATTCTTATTCAGTCCCTGCCTGAGAGAATGAAATGGTTAGCTATCCTTTTGTCTTGGGCCAGGGACCTTTATAGGGATCTATTATTGTAAGAGTGAGGGTCATAGGGGCGAGAAGAACTGGCTAAGGATAGTCTCAGGCATACCATTTACTAGTTAGGCAACTCAAATGACCAAATGAGATAATATGTAAAAGTGGTTTTTGGTAAACATTGCACTCTGTCATTTTAAGTTAATTTTAGACAAAACAAATAATGGTGAAATTATTCTGACTTTTGAAAATCCACGTAGATTATTTGATTCTGCCCAATGTATATCACACTTCTCCCAAGGAAGAGAAGTTGTATGACATGAGACTTCTTTTCCTTTGTTCTAGTTTTGTGCTTTTCTAAGTCCTCCATGATTTCTTTTGTTCACAAAAGATGACAGGTTAAAAAGAATGGATTCATTTTATTTTTGCCTTTTGGCATTTTAACCACCCTTAATTAAGATGTTTGTAACACTTCATTTTTCCCCTGAAGGCTAAGGCATCCCTGAACAAATCTTGCATTGGTTACATTTCTGCAATGGTTGAAGGCACTTGGGGCATTGATGGATTCTTAAAGTAAGGAGGATGTTTCAAGTAAAGTTCTTTAGGTAATAAATCAACCAAACATGAATGGTGAAATTTTAATTAAGCCACTCTCATAGTATGTCAATCTAGACAATTCACAATAGTTATCCCTTCCACATTTCAACTTTCCCCATTGTGGTTTCCATATGTCACAGATCCACAAAAGAAATTAAATGGGAATTTTGGGGATGTTTTGCAGAAACCAGACAGACAAAAGCCAGCAGACAACACAGAGCCTGTGACCAAATACTTAACCCATATTTTATAGTAGTACTGTAAACATCCCATGAAAGAAAAATAAAAGAAAATTCAGACTTTTTCTCTGGTACAAAGGGAGGGCCAAAAAATTTTACACAGATTTCCAGATCACAGTGCACTGTGCTCTTAACTCCCACCCCCAACTTCAGGATGTGGAAGGGATAACTGTATTTATAAATTCGAATATAATCAACATGTATAGGGAGGTAGTGTCATGCTGTGGAAAGAACATTGGCTCTGGACTCAGAGAATCCAAATTCTTTTTTATTTATTTAATTTTTTTTGCGGGGCAATGGGGGTTAAGTGACTTGCCCAGGGTCACACAGCTAGTAAGTGTCAAGTGTCTGAGGCCGGATTTGAACTTAGGTACTCCTGAATCCAGGGCCAGTGCTTATCCACTGCGCCACCTAGCTGCCCCAAGAGCATCCAAATTCTAATCCTGCTTCTGATGTTTACTGCCTGAATGACCATGGGCAAGTCATTTAACCTTCTTGGGCCTCAGATTCCTTATAGAAAAAAATGAGAGGATTGGACAAGGTATCCTTTGGGCTCCTTTCTATCTCTGGAGCTATGATACTTACGGAAAGATATTGATTCAGAAAATAATTATAGCTAAGATTGTGACATTAATGACATCAATGGTTTTAGGTTGAATTTGAATCTCAGAGGGAGTTTTTCTATAGGGGCAACAAGAACTACAATTGCCTTTTCATTAATATTAAATACTAGATTGTCATTAGCAGGAGATAGTCCATTAAAACTAAAAACAAACTGTAGAATTCCCCCCTCCCATTGTTTTATTTTCCCAAATTACATGTAAATACAAATTTTGACATCATTAAAAAAAGAAAAAACACAACTTTGTGTTCCTCTTCAAAAAGTCTTTTTTTTTTTTTGGTGGGGGGTGGGGCAGGGCAATGAGGGTTACGTGACTTGCCCAAGGTCACATAGCTAGTAAGTGTAAAGTGTCTGATGCTGGATTTGAACTCAGGTCCTCCTGATTCCAGGGCCAGTGCTCTATCCACTGCTCCACCTAGCTGCCCCATATATAGATATTCATAAAGTCTTAATGAATTCCTTGGGTTAGTCCCTTATTCTATGTACCTTAGTTTCCTCATCTATGAGCTGAGGGAGGGTAGATTAGATGACCTCCTATGTCCCTTCTGGTCATAAATCAATGGTCCTATGACATATGATCCAATTAATTGCTTAGGCAAAAAAGGAATCCTGATGATGAAAACTTTTCAAATTTAGTTACATGTTAGATGTTCATATTTAATTGACTTTTTTTCACTAATAAAGCATCCTTCTTACTTCCCCCACTTCACTGGGGGGTGAGGGGGTGAAGAAAAACAAACAACCTCTGTCACAAGTATATAGAGTCAAGCAAAAAGAATGATGATATTGTCCATGTCCAAAAAGGAATGTCTCTGTCAGGAGGTGATAGCATTCTTCATTAGTCCTCTGGAATCAATTTGATCAAAGTTCCTAAGTCTTTCAAAATTTTTTTGTTTTTACAACATTTTTATTACAAATATTAATTATTCTTCTGGTGTTGTTCACTTCACTCCGTGTTAGTTCACACAACTCTGAAGATTTTTCTGAAACATTTTCCTTTATTTCTTACAGCACTAAAGTACACCAATTGGTTGACACCCCCATTATTTCCATTTTTGCTCCAACAAATATGTTGTACATATAATATTTTTCCTCTTTGATCTCTTTAAAATATAGAGTTGGTACTGGTATTGATGAACTGAAGAATATAAAAAGGTTAGGAACTCTTTGGCCACAGTTTCAAATTGCTTTCCAGAATGGCTGTGCCAGTTCCCAGTTCTACCAAAAATGCATCAATATGACCATTTAACTTCAGCTCCACAAACATTTGGTATTAGCCCCTTTTTTGTCACCTTTATGTCGCCAAGATGATGAGAGTAAGGGAATTTCAGAATTATATTATGTTTAATAATGATTTTTTTCATATGACTCGAGATAGTTTGAATTTCTTCCCTTCATATTTGTCTGTTCATATCCTTTAACCATTTTTCAATTAGGGAATGGCACTTAATTTTATAAATTTGAATCATTTCTTTGTATATTTTTAAAATGAGACCTTCATAAGAGAACCTTTCTGAAAAGATTTTTTCACTAGTTAACTGTTTCCCTCCTAATATTATTTGCATTGAATTTGTACAAAAAATATAATACTTTCTGTAAACAGCTATACTGATTCACAAATGATAGTTTTGCCCAAGCAATAATCAAAGCTTTTTCAGTTTATTATACAGTTAGTATCTGTGCTCTCTTTCTGTGGTCTTGGAAGATAACCCAGTTTTGCTGTTATAACATAATATGGCATCAGACAAATAACTAATATAAAATGGATTACTTAGTATGAAAGAGCTAGAGGATCTGAATATGCTAGAACCCAGACCCAGTGGTATGGAGAACTCTGTCACAAGGAGACACCTCTTACCCCTGTAAGTTGTCTTGTTGTCTAAAATTTATAGTTTTAAAGTATTGAGCCCTGAGCTCTTAGAGTCTTGAGTCCTGCAAAGTTAAATGACTCGTTCAGAATCACATAGTGTCTGTCAAAGGTGGGTCTTGAACTCCACTATTCCTGTATTAGATCCAGCTCTCGGTCTACTATACCTGCTCTTGAATGTGTTAAGATTTCAAAAGAAGGTCAAATATTTACATATGGAGAAGTGGGAAAAATAATTTTCTCATAAGAAAAATGCTATTTGTTTTAGATCTTGTGGAAGGCGGGGCAGCTAAGTGGTGCAGTGGATAGAGCACCGGCCCTGGATTTAGGAGGACCTGAGTTCAAATCCGGCCTCAAACACTTAACACTTACTAGCTGTGTGACCCTGGGCAAGTCACTTAACCCCAATTGCCCCACCAAAAAAAAAAAAAAAGATCTTGTGGAAGGTCAAATTTCCATGGGCAGACATGGAAATGGAAATGCATTCCAAGTATAGTGAACAGAATGGCTAGACATGGGGTTGGGAAAAGTATTAATCAAATGGTGATTTATCCGATTTGTCTGTACTATAGACTACATGAAGGGGAGGACTAGAAGATAAGATTGGAAACGTACATTGGAGTCAGAGTATTTACAATATTTAATACCAAGCTAAGGAGTTTAGACTATATTCAGGCAATGAGGAACAATTGAATGTCTCTAAGTAATGGTGTAACATGCATAGATCTGTACATTAGGAAGATTAATTTGAAATTTGTATATAGGACAGATTAGAAGGATGGGTGCATTGGAATTTTAGGTTGAAAACTAACTATTAATAGTCTAATACAGTGTTGTAAAACAAAGATGGAAACCCTTTCTACTAGAAAAGAGGCAATCTTAAAATTGAAGAGACAACAGAGAATGCAATAAAGGAGTGAGCTGATATTTTAAATGTGCATTTAAATTCCTTGTGTCTTGTTTTTATGTGTATTAATTAAATATTTATATTTTTAATTTGCACCCTTAGTTCATTTATTATACAGGGAAATTTTTTATAAATGAAAACACTTAGCAAATACAGAATAACAATGAATTCGTGCCATATGCTATTGACACTAGGAGGAATGCTTAACAAAGTACATTAAGTTATGCTCTTCTATGTTACTGTTATGTTGGGTTTTTTTTTCTCTAGAAGATACGAAATAACTGATACAAGTAAAATGTGTGTCACAAATCCTTCCCTTTCATATGGTAGTACATTACCCCCTTTTCTTTTCCCTAGGTGTTGAGAGGTAATCTTGCATAATTTGAATAATATCACTCAGCTACTCCATGGGGGATCTTGTGAGATTGAGACACTTGGGGAGAGAACAGAGTGTACTCTTGAGCACCTAGATCCATGAAAAGTACTCATACAGGCAAGGAGTACTCCAACTAGGGAAGAGAGGTTATCAAGCTGTGACAGTCAAAAGAAACCAAAGTAGAACTGTAAATGTAAATGTAAAATTGTCAGGTGTGTGAACTCATTGTTTCTTAAAACCCTGGGGAGGACTCTTGTGAAATCAGCAAGTCACCACCATTGCTTAAGCACCTACTATATGCCAGGCACTGTTCTAAGAAGTGGTGATACAGAGAAAGATCGAAGGCTCTCAAGGAGCTCAGTCTAATAAGTGAGGCAGCATTCAAACAACTATATATAAACAAGACAAGTTGTTTTGGATCGTTTTTAGTTGTGTCTGACTCTGTGATCCTTTTGAGAGTTTTCTTGGCAAAGATACTGGAATGGTTTGCTGGGCAGCTAGGTAGCACAGTGGATAGAGCACTGGCCCTGGATTCAGGAGGACCTGAGTTCAAATCCAGCCTCAGACACTTAACACTTAGTAGCTGTGTGACCCTGGGCAAGTCACTTAACCCCAATCGCCTCACCAAAAAAAAAAAAAAAGATACTAGAGTGGTTTGCCATTTCTTTCTCCAACTCATTTTGCATAAGAGGAAACTAAAGCAAATAAGGTTAAGTCACTTGCTCAGGGTCACACAATTAATAAGTGTTTGAGGCCAGATTTGTACTCGGGTCTTACATATTTCAGGCCTGGTGCTCTATCTACTGATCCATGTAGCTGCCAAAAAATATAAAGAGGATTGATTGGAGATAATCAACAAAGGGATGGCACTTAAATTAAGGGGGATGGAGAAAGGCTTCTTGCAGGTCAGATTTCAGCTGGGAATTTAGGGAATCCAGGGAATCTGAGGGTCAGAGATGAGAAGGGGAAGGATTCCAGGCCGAGGGAGTATCACATGTAAGGAACAACTAGGAATCCAATTGTCACTGGTTCACAGAGTATTTGAGGAAGATAAGGTATAAGAAGACTGAAAAGTAGGAGGGAGGTCAGGTTATTCAGGACTTTAAAAATAAGAAGATTTTATATTTGATCCTGGAAGTGATAAGGAGCCACTGGAGTTTATCGAACAGGAGGTCTACATGGTCAGATATGTGCTTTAGGAAGATGAGTTTGTTAGCTGAGTGGAGGGGAGAGAGTCTTGAAACAGGGACACTAACCAGTAGCCTCTTGCAATAGAACAGGCATGAGGGATGATGGTCTGTGCCAGGACAGTGACAGTGTCAGAGGAGATAAGGGGAGTATGCAGGAAAAGTTGTGAAGGTAGAGCTAACAGTACTTGGCAAGGGATTGGATATGGAGAAGGATATGAGAGAGTGAGGAGTTGAGGATGATACCTGAGAGGAAAATTACCCCTGCTCAATAATTCTCTGGAACTCTGCAGCGATGTGTCACAGGTTCATTTATTTTCATTCTGTTAAGAATGGGCACCTCGGTCAGTGTGCAGCAGGCAGGTGCAAAGGATAGGGACTAACAGGCCCCATTTTAATCCCTAGTCCTTTACACAAAATGGACCCTCTCTTTGTTGATCATTGGCAGATTACTTAAGGGTTATAATCTTTGTCTGAAAGCTAGCTAACCAGAAGTCAGTATTCTTAACCCTATTTTTCATAATTATTCTTTGAGTTCTTAGGTAATTGGCAGGGGACATAGGGACATTCCTTCAATCCTCCTAGGAGAGGACCTGGTTGAGAGCAGCTCAGGGCTACTTGAACCATGTGATCTCTCTGCCAGAGGGAGGGCAAATTGAGACCTAAATCCTCAAAACAGGTCTGGAAGAGTGTAATTTGAATGGTGCTGGCTATGTCCTACTGAGAGGAGACCATTTTTCCTTTCCTCACAATACCCATGTTGCAAGCCTATGTGACTGGGAGGATGATGGTACCCTCTACAGTAATAGAAAAGCTAGGAAGAGAGGAAAGTTTTGAGGGAAAGATGAGCTCAATTTTTTGCATATTGAGTTTAACATGTCCATGAGCCATTCAGTTTGAAATATCCAATAGGTGACTGGTAATCCAAGACTGAAAGTCAGCAAAGAGACAAGGGCGGGACAAATAAATCTGGGAATCACCTGCAGAGAGATGATAGCTAAACTTAGGATCTAGTTATGAGCCCAGAATTCATTTCCTCCTCTTCTTCCTTTTCTTCCTCCTCCTTTTCTTCTTCCTCTTCCTCCACTTCCTCCTTGATCACCACCACCACCACCACCACCTTGATTTTTCTTTCTTGAGAAATGTCAGCCTTGAGAAGCCAGAATCTTGACTATGCCTGTGCTTGTACCATGGACATCTGGGGTTATGGGGATTTGGGTATAAAAGGAGCTTTTAAAAATATGCCTGCGACTGTGTTTTCAGTCTTGGGCCAGAGTATATGGAATTACAGAGCTGACTAAAAGAAGGAATTACCAGCATCTACTGGGAGCCAAGGAGAACTATGGGAAGTATACCTAGGTAGAATGATGGAGGTGAGAGAATCATGACATGGAATAAATAGCATGGCAGAATTTCAGGGTTTCAAAAGGGATTGTAATGGAGAGCAGCAATATGTGACAACTGCAGGAATAATAGATGTGTGACCTTTATAATGGGGACTTTTGTTAGAGTCCCATCCAGACTAGTACTGAAAGTGCTTAAAGGGGCAGCTAGGTGGTGCAGTGGATAAAGCACCAGCCCTGGATTCAGGAGTTCATGAGTTCAAATCCAGCCTCAGACACTTGACACTTACTAGCTGTGTGACCCTGGGCACGTCTCTTAACCCCCATTGCCCTGCAAAAAAAATAAATTAAAAATTTTTTTTAAAAAACATGCTTAAAACTGGAGAAGCCTTTGTGTGGAAAGTTCCCTTTAGAATACCATCTTTGTAAACACTCTCTGTGGATTAGGCATGCCCCAGCCCTCTGTCCTGGGTTCAGTTCTTCTCTGTTTCTCTGTCTCTATCTCCATCTCTTTGTGTGTATGTATTTCCCTCTCTCCTCATTAGCTCTCATGGGTTTGATTATTATCTCTATGCAGATGACTCCCATATCTATATATCCAGTCCCAGTCAATCTCCTGTCCTCCAATCCTATTACCAACTACTTATATTTCTAGCTAAATATCCCATAGATATTTTCAAATGCAACATGTCTAAAATAGAACTCAAAAGTTAAAAAAATAAAAAACAAACAAACCTCAAAACAGAACTCTCTTTCTGTTGAAGGTACAATCAATCTTCCACTCAAGTTTGAAAGGTTGGAGTTATTTTTGGCTTTTCCTTCTTTCCTCACATCCATGCAGTTGCCAAGTCTTGTCTATTCTACCTGGAAAAATACATCTTGCAACTATCCTCTTCTCTCCACTTACAATGCCATCTCTCTAGTTCAAGATTTCAACTCCTCTTTAGTAGACTATTGTACTCTCCTCCATATTGATTCCCCAGTCTCCTGTATTTCCCACCTCCAAGACATCATGTCTGGATTATTGCAAAAGCCTGCTGACTTGTCTTCCTGCCTCAAGTTTCTCACCACTCCATGACATCCTTTATTTAGCTGTCAAATTGCTATTCCTGAAGCATGGGTCTTACTATTTCACCTTCCTATTGTGGGGACCAATTTTTAATTGGGGAATATTAGCTAAGTGGCTCGCCGCAATATTGGGGCAAGGAAGGAGACCCGCAGCCTCCCTCAAAACAGAGCAGGATTTATTTAACAAGAACGAACTTAAAAAAAAAACAAAACACAAACAGTATCAGTAGGATCAAGGGAAAGGAAATAAAATGGGGAAAAGGGAAATGATACAACCTGAATAACACCACTACTCAGGAATCAGCTGAGAACATATAACAGTGTCCTATCACCTTCCAGCTTCAAGCTAGAATGGCAAATCTCCTCCCTTCTTCCCAGCAGTTCCCAGACAGCCCCCAGACAATTGGCTGGCCACTCTGACAGTCACATGACTTCCCTCACTAGGCTTCCAATCATTATAATTTTGCCAGGCCCATGTAGGCTTTGGCAAGTGGTGATGACCTGAGGTGCCAGCGCCATGGTGACAGCTACAACCAGTGGGTGGAGCACCATGCCATTTGCAGAGCCCCAGAGGCCAGTGTGCACGCCGAGGTTTTTTTTTTTTTAATTCTAGGCAAAAGATGGGGTCATAAAAACCTAAAATAACAATTAATTCTTTACATTCTCCCTTTTGTTTCGTCAAGTAACATGGGGTGTTTCCTTGATGGAACAATAAATAATAAACAATAAATAAATTAAAAAATAACAGAATATCATAACCAATGCTAACAAACAATATACTAATAACAATATAGGAAAGGGAAAATATTACAGATGATGTATATAGTAACAGAAGGAAAAACAAAAATGTCCATTTAAAGTCCTTAAAACCTTGTCTTCAAAGGAGGGTTGAGATGTCATCAGGGGAACTGGACTCTGGTCTGGATTCTGGCTGTCTTTGGATTCTGGTTGTCTCTGGAACTGCTGGGTTTTTATTAATCTTTAGCATAGCATTGTCCAAAAATGTTCAAATTAAATAATGAAAGTTCTTCAAAATATACAAAATAAATATAAACTTGATATATACAGCATATTGGAGTCCCCCCTTTGGAGGATACTCATATCCATACGCAATACAAAATTGAGAGAGTTATGACATTACTAACACTTAAAGGTTCATTCAACTGGTGAATGATTACATTCAGTTGGTTATGTTTGGCAAAGGCTACACTATCCAATAAACTCTAATGGCTTCCTATCACCTTCATGATTAAATATGAACTCTTTTTTGACATTCAAAATCTTTCATAACATGCCTCCCTGACTCCTACCTTTTCAATCTTCTTACATATTATTCTTCCCCACATAGTCAATGATCTAGTGACTGTGGTCTCCTTTATTATCCCTCACACAAGACACTCAACCCTGACTCCCGTGCATTTCCCTGGATGTTTCCTGAGACTGGAATACTCTTTGTCCTTATCTCCACCTCCTGACTTGCCTAGATTCCTTCAAGTCCCAGCTAAAATCTCATCTCCTACAGGAAGCCTTTCTCGATACACTATTAATTCTTGTGCTTTCTCTCTGTTAATTACCTTGAATTTATCTTGTACATGTGTTGTCTGTTGATATTTGTTTGCATGTTTTCTCTATTGGTACACTGTGAGGTCCTTGGGAAGCTCATAGGGACTGTCTTTTGGTTTTCTTTGCATCCACAGTATTAAAAACAGAGCCTGACACATAGTAAATGCCTGATCAATATTTATTGACTGATATTCTCCACACAGCTGCCAAATTGATATTCACATAGCATAGATCTAATCATCTCTCTCCCCACCTCAGAGTCTCAGGTTGAGCAACGTGCTCAAGATCATATCTGAATCAGTGGCAGGCCTGGAATTTGAACAATGGACCTCCAAATTCAAATCCATCAAACTTTGTATTGGGCTTAGATCTTTTAGGTAGTATGTTCTTCATCAAACTATTTAAAGTCTTAATTAATCATTTAAGTTAGTAATTATCAAATTCAGACAGGAAGCATGGTGCCTGAAGTATAACGGAATTTCGAAGGCTTTGTTTGGACATGATTCTTTCTGTAAAGGAGACATTTTTTTCCACTTAAAAATAGCATTTTTTCTTTCTGAATCCACTCCAGTGTAGAGTTATGAAATTTGAAATATCTAAATAGAGTTAACAAATTGGCCAAACCAATAGAATTCTAGGTTCATATAGAGTTTTATTATTATTCAAATATCACTTCTATAGCTCACTCCCTAAAAATAGATTGTCTACAATGGTAACATGGAACATAATTGAGTTAAATTTGCTGTCCTCTGAAACTAGTCAAAAAGAAAATAGAATCCCTCTGTTTTTGCTGCCTTATATTTTTCTGTGCTACTTCATATCTTAGTTCTTCCACCATTTTCTTCTGTTTCATGTTTGAAAATGTAGTGACTACATAATTCTTTAGTGTCTCTTTTTCTTGGCCCAGTATAAGTTCTGAGATTTTGAGTAGTAGCTTTCCTAGAAAATACAAAAAAGGAAGTAATCGATTTAAGGAGAAATAACCCAAGCTACATAGAACAATTTCCCACTTGAATCTTACTCTCATGCTTCAATGTGGCACGGAGGTGACTTAAGGTTTTTGAAGGTTATGCCTGCAAGATGTAAACTCTGACAGATGCTACCTATGTGGAAAGATTTCAAGTATAGGCCTGGATGTCTGCTTTCCAAGTGGCTCCTCTCCAGGCTGGTCATAGGATAATGTACTCTTGGGCTTCTGGAAGACTGTGTACGAAGTGGTAGATGTGGCGTAGTCAGCAGTGATTGAAAATAATTGCCCAGGGGGCAGCTAGATGGCGCAGTGGATAGAGCACTGGCCCTGGATTCAGGAGTACCTGAGTTCAAATCTGGCCTCAGACACTTAACACTTACTAGCTGTGTGACCCTGGGCAAGTCACTTAACCCCAATTGCCCCGCAAAAAAAAAAAAAAATTAGAAAATAATTGCCCATACAGATGAAACCATATGTGTCTGAGCTATCATAAGGTCAGAGTTAGAGCTGGAAGGACATTAATCATCATCCAATCCAAGCCCTTCATTTTACAAATGACCAAACTAAGGCCCAGAATAATTAAAATGTTTATCCAAGATCATATAGAAGATAATGCAAAGACCTGGGATTCCATGCCAGGTCTTGATATGCCAAAGCAGTCTTTACAAAGTACTAGGCCAGGGGCATCTAGACGTCTCAATGGATAAAGTACCGGCCCTAGATTCAGGAGGACCTGAGTTCAAATCTGGCCTCAGACACTTGACACTTACTAGCTGTGTGACCCTGGGCAAGTTACTTAACCCTCATTGCCCCACCCCACCCCCCAAAAAAAAGTACTAGGCCACTTCATTTCTGACTCAGAAAACGGAAATGAGAGTCACTATAGACTATACCCCAGAGATATCGGTTCAATATGCTACCTGAAGGCCAATTAGTCAATAAGCATTTATTAAGTACTTATTGTATGTCACATATTATATAATCTCTGTTGATACAAGCAAAAACAAAAAAAAACCCTGCATACCCTTTGATCTAGCAATATCATTACTAGGTCTATATCCTAAAGAGATAAAAAGGGGGGGACTATTTATAAAAAAAAAATATTTATAGCAGTTCTTTTTTTTTTTGTGGGGCAATGAGGATTAAGTAACTTGCCCAGGGTCACACAGCCAGTAAGTGTCAAGTGTCTGAGGTCGGATTTGAACTCAGGTCCTCTTGAATCCAGGGCTGGTGCTTTATCCACTGCACCACCTAGCTGCCCCCTATAGTAGTTCTTTTTAAGGTGACTAAGAATTCAAAATTGAGGATATGTCAATTGAGATATCAATTTAGGAATGCCTGAACAAGTTGTAGTTTATAATCATGATGGAATATTATTGTGGTATAAGATTTCAGAAAAATCTGAAAATGTTTACAAGAACTGATGCAAAGTGAAGTGCGCAGAATCAGGAGAACATTATACATAGCAACAGAAATACAATACAATAAATACCTGTGAATGACTTAGCTATTCTTAGCAATACAAGGATCTAAGACAATCCCAAAGGACTCAAGATAAAATGTTATCTGCCTCCAGAAAAAGAACTGATATTTACTGAATGCAGACTGAATTATAATATACTTTCTCTCTCTCTCTCTCTCTCTCTCTCTCTCTCTCTCTCTCTCTCTCTCTCACACACACACACACACACACACACACACACACACACACACATTCTTTTTGTTTGTCTTATTGTACAAAATGACTAATATGGAAATGTTCTACATGATTGCACATGTATAATCTATATCAGATTGGATACCATCTCAGAGGAGGGAAGGGAAAGAGGGATAGAATTTGGAACTCAAAACTTCAAAAAATGTTAATTGTTTTAATATGGAATTTGGGGGAAAATATTATTTAAAAATAGCAACAACAAAAATCCCTACTCTCAAGGATCTCAATTCTTTTGTTTTTTTTTTTTTTGGCGGGGCAATGAGGTTTATGTGACTTGCCCAGGGTCACACAGCGCTAGTAAGTGTCAAGTGTCTGAGGCCAGATTTGAACTCTGATTCTCCTGAATCCAGGGCCAGTGCTTTATCCACTATACCACCTAGCTGCCCCCAAGGATCTCAGTTCTAATGAAAGATACATGCACATAAATGGACATATAGAGCAAGTAGAAACTTAACTTAGAGGAGAGAACTGCTGGCTTGGGAGATTAGCATAGGTCTCCTGCATAAAGTATCACTTGAACAGAGTCATGAAGGAAATTAGGGATTCTAAGAGGCAAAAATGAAGAAAAGGAACATTCCAAGCATATGGAGAACAGATAGTACCAAGCCACACAAATAAAAAGTTGTGTGTGAAGATCAGTTAGTCCAGTTTAACTGAATTTTAGAGGATGTAGAGGGCAGTAATGTGTAAAAAAGATTAGGAAATCAGGACAGGTCAAGAATATAAAGAATTTTAAATAGAGAAAAGAAATATTATCCTAGGCATAATATGATTGTATGAATGGAACATTTAATAATGCCCACCTACCATGTGCCAGGCACTGTGCTAAGTACTTTATAAATATTATCTTATTTGATCCTCACAACAACTGGGGAGGGGGGTGTTGCGGTGCAGGAGTGCAGGAGTGCAGGAGTAGGCACTATTATTATTCCCATATAATAGTTGAAGAAACTGATTCATATGGCAGTTAAATGACTTACTCAGGGGCATATATCTACTGAGTATCTGAGGCAGGACTTGAAGTTAGGTCTTCAAATCTGACTCTAGATCCAGTATTCGAAGTTAGTTCTTCTGACTGCAAGTTCAGCTTTCTATATAATGAGCCTAGGAAGAGGAATGATATAATCAGATTTATGCTTTAAGAAATTTATTTTGTTAATTATGTGGATAACAGGGGCGACTCCGTGGCGCAGTGGATAAAGCACCGGCCCTGGATTCAGGAGTACCCGAGTTCAAATCCGTTCTCAGACACTTGACATTTACTAGCTGTGTGACCCTGGGAAAGTCACTTAACCCCCATTGCCCTGCAAAAAAAAAAAAAAGAATTATTTATATAAAAAAATTATGTGGATAACAGATTAGGGAGGAGAGAGAAACCAGGAGATGAGTTAGAGGCCAATTACCATAATCCAGGCAAGGATTAATATGGGCCAACCTAGGTGAGTAGAAGGAACATGGTGCTCTTGACAGTAATAGAGAAGTTTGGAGGATGGATGTATTTAGGGGGAAATGAGCATGAGGTCTGTTTTGGACAAGTTGATTTTTATATGCCTATTGGACATCCAGTCGGAAATGTCCAAAAGGCAGTTGGTGATACAGAACTGTCAGAATTGAGGTTGGATATATAGATATGGGAATAATCTACACAAAGCTGATAGTCCAACCCATGGGAGCTAATGGGATCACTAATTGAGAGAGGATAGAAAGAAAAGAGGGAAAAGTTCCAGGACAAAGTATAAGCAGATATCCACAGTTAGTGGATGTGACCTAGATGAAGATTCAGAGTATTGAGGAACATCCAAACAGAAGAAGAACCAAGAGAGGACCATGTCCTAATACGCCAGAGAGGAGAGAATAGGAGGTAGGGAAAGTCAGTCATGGAAAATGTTACAAGGAGGTCAAGAAGGATTAAAATGATAATAATAATAATAAAATGTCAAGCATTATCAGGAAGAGTATTGGCAACAAAACAAAACCAAAAAATCCTGTCCTTGAACAAAGCCATACTATAGCCACACTGGTTTTTAAAAAAGTGTGTGTGTGTGTGTGTGTGTGTGTGTGTGTGTGTGTGTGTGTGTGTGTAACAGCTGTGGCACTTAGAAAATTATCTAGCTGGACATTGTACAGACTAGGTCAATTAAAATGGTCAAGGGAGCTGGGGTTGTTGACATCGGACTGAAAAGGTTTTGGTGCTTACTTTGAAGGAACCCCAAACTAATCAATGTGAGTATTCCCACCTATTGCTTTATATCACAGCCATCTGTGAGCTCTCATTCCCTTTCATTTCTTTATACACACACATACATACATACATACATCCCTCGGAGAGGATCTGCCAAAAATAATGGAGGCTTTCCTTGGGTTCTTTTAATATTTTGAAAATAGCACGATATTCATAATCCATACAAAGCCAGTCAACTTCCTTCTTTGGTCACATGTGTCTTTTTATTCATCTTCACACATTTGCACATGCCATCCTTGGTACTATTCTGCAGGCTTCTTACATCCACCAGATACCTTTTCATCACCTGTTAGGTAACCTCTAATTTTACTTTCCACTCTTCCCAACCATTGCTAGTGCCTCCCCCCTCTAAGATTACCATGCATTTACTATACAACTTATTAATGATCAAATTGAGATATCACATATGTGCATAGTCAATGTGCTCCCCATTACAATACAAAATATCTGAGGGAAGGGATTGTCTTTTTGCCTTTCTTTGTATTCCTAGCATTTAACACAGTGCCTGGCACATAGTAAGAGTTTGATGGATGGTTACTTACTAACTGAGTGATTTGTCTGAGATCATAGCTCCATGATTCAGCACTATAAAACATTAATGGGCAAATAAAGATATGACTAGGGACTGGACTTCTGATTTTACCTGTATAGGGAACCTCCAATGAGAGAAAAAAATCATTCTACCAATGCAAATCAGCAACTACTCAGCAACTTAAGGTCTTAGAATTGCCTGAAGCAAGAAGCTAATTGATGACTTGTTCAGGGTCACATAGACTGAATATGTCAGAGAAGACTTGAACACAAGTATTACTGGCCGTCTAGCCATTATGCCATGGTGTGTCTTGAAACTATAATATTAGTGGGTTGTTTTTTTTTTTTAAAGACAGGCTTTTATGCCATAGAGGAGCTTGGGACCAGTGAAAATGCTATGTGGTTCTTTAATGTCATCCAGCATGATCTCCTCCTATTCACTTCTGGAACCACTTCATCATCTATCCTCAGTGCCTTTTTAAGTGATGGACTAACTTAATGTGTAGCCCATCTGACTGTGTAATCTGTCTGGACAGCATGCATTCAATAAAAGATACTGATATTATATGCAAGACATTGTTCTTGGTAGTCAGAGGGAAATGAAAAAAAGGTAAAAAGTGTTTTTGTGAACTCAAAGAGTTCATAATCTGTATGGGAACACATGAAACATTAAATAAAAAGTCAGGTTCAAGGCAATAGTTGGAAATAAATTATAAAGCAATACTCACCACATTGCTAAGAAAATTATGTAAATAGTTAGAATTCCAGAGGAGTTCACAGGAAAAAAAAGATCACTTCAGCAAACAGTTTTTTAGAGGAAGGAATATTTGGGTTAATGGAAAGAAGAGTCAGATTTAGGTTAATGGAAGGAAGAGTCAGCTTTGGGTTAATGGAAGGAAGAGTCAAAGTGAGATAGCTGTAGAGAAGAGGGAATTGATGCAAAGAAGTGACAGGATTTGAAAAATGAAATTAAAACACAAAAAATTAGTGTGAAAATAGTCATCAATAATGTTCAGTTCTCCATGCAGGAAAAAAGCAAGAAAACAAATGTCAACGATATCATTGTAATGGTGGCATGGTAAAGAATCTATGAAGAAAATTATCAATACATTAAAATCTAATTGTTTCATTACTCACATATATTTGATTTTTAAAAGAAAAATATGAGGGAGAATATTTAAATGACTATACAAATAAGTTCACTTTCCACTCACCAAAAATGTAATAGCCCCATTAGATTAATTTATTTTTTATGATCCTTTCTAGATTTAAAAAATATCCAAAAGTTTCTGTTACTGCATAGAACAGTACTAAAAAGAAATGACAACATTTATGCACACATACTGTTTCTTATTCCTAACCTGAACTTTTCAGAGACTGGCTTGTTTCTCTCTCTCACTTAGGGACTGCCCAGGTAATTTCCACTGGTCATTCCTCTTATCTTTTCCAATCTATACTTAATTTTTCAGGGCAAGGATTTAAGTAAATAATTGGTACCTATTGACTGTTCATTCTCAACACTCAATGCTCTCCTTATTTTCTCCCAGTTGGCCATCTCTCCAGCCAATCAATTCTCCTCTGTTCCAAATGGTCTCTTATCTCATTTGCATTAGCCTTCATTTTAAGCCCTTGGAACTTGCATGAATTTTTTGAGGGTAAAGCATGCAATTGTACTACCTTTTCCCCAGCTGTTCCTAATTCTATCATTCAAGACTGTTCTTTTTAGCTGAAGGTTAATGAAATTTAGTCGTTGTTTTTTTTTAAAGGAGTCCAGGCTCTAATTCTTTCCCCATAGTTTAAATTCAAATACAATGTTGCTTTTAAACAGATGCATTTTGGTATTTTTTTGCAGCATGAATTAGTAGGCACAAGTTTGATGAACTCATCTCAGGTGATTACTCCGGGAAGTACCCCTTAAACTTGAGAAGGGTATATTAAAGACTGCTAAAAGGAAACAAAACTTTGCTAGAGAGGATAGTAAACATATGGAAGCATTTTCTCAAGAGTTAGATGAAAATGTAATTTTTTAAAAAACAAAAGAATTGATGATGAGATGAGAGCTTGTTCATAATGTAATATTAGGGAATAAAATGTAATATTAAGGAAAACTAGGATGTTTGTTTGAGGTTGCATGACTAATCTTTGAGGTTGATGTCAAGATAATTTTATCTTTCCCCATAATGGGCTCCTTGGTATCATTGTCATATAATAAATCTGACCTAGAATGATGATTCTCTTGTTCTTAAGAGTTAATGATGCATCAATACATCGAGGATCTTTCATTTCCTCGGTGTGAGAACTTTCTCTACAAAGTCAGGTTACAACCCATATATAACTTCATAAATTGTGTCAGACAGTTGCCTGAGTCTCAGAGAAGTTAGGAGGCTTTCCCATAGTCACACAACTGGTAAGCTGAGAGAGGAAACTTGAACCCACTTCTTGATTCCAACACTGGCACACTCTGTCTCCTATGCCATTCTGCCTTACCATTTGAATCCATGATTTGGTTGAATTTTCCAACTTAAGGATTTTATAACAGCTATATCTGTCCTAGGATTTCTTGAGTCATAAATGAATAATGAAACAGACATTGACTTTATGCTCATACATTTATTTGTCCTACAGAAGTTCAGAAAGTTGAAAAAATAGCAATGTTAGAAGGTATAACAAGTGAACCGAGTAGGCATTTTTAATCAGAAGGTCAATCTGAACTTATCACTGACTTAGACCAAATGAATCTCAATATGGCTTTTTAGCTAAAGTAAAATTAATGCTCTCTTCTTGTGTGCCTTTGTGAAGTCTCCAGATTCCACTGATGCTGATGCTGTAGATAACTGACCTCTATGAAATAATCATAACAAGTACCTTTTTATTGATATTATCTTATAACGAGATTCATTGAAAATAGTCTTCCCTCACTTTCACTCCCCACTCCCACACTTCATTTTCTCTTTGCAACATCTACAAAATTGAAATTGATTTTTATTACATTTTTAACAAAAGGAGAAATGTAATCTTTTTTTATAGAATGCATAATAACTTGAGAACAAATTTTCCCATATAGCCATCAAATAAAACATCTGTTGTAAATGGTGCTACATAGTTTTCTTCTGTGATAAAACAAATTTTATGTCATTTTGAAAAAGGTAGAATTTTAATTATTATTAATACTAATTATTAAGCAATTATTTTCTTCAGAGAGCTTTTCCATTTGGCTTTTCAAGCTGTTGGCTTTTTTTTCATGATGACTTTCCTGTATCACTCTCATTTTTCTTTCCATTGTTTCCTCTACCTCTCTTACTTTATCTTCAAGTCCTTTTTGAGTGCTTCTATGGCCTGAGATCAGTTCATGTTTTTCCTTGGAAGCTTTGGATGTAGGAGCTTTGATTTTGTTATCTTCTTCTGATGGTGTATTTTGATCTTCCTTGTCACCAATGAAACTTTCTATGGTCCACATCTTTTTCTGTATTCTCATTTCATCAGCCTATTTCTTGACTTTTAACTACTTCTCAAAGTGGGGCACTGCTTCCAGGATGCACTGTCCCAAGCAAGCTTCAGGGGGTCCCAGGTGGTACAATTTAAGGAGAGGCAGGTTTTCCACTCCCCTGCCCTGTACTCTGAATTTTAAATTTTAAACATACAATATTTTAATGTAAGACATAATGGATAATTCCCATTATATTTCCAAATAAATTGAAAGGATTATTTCCTTTCTTTTTCCCCTCTCTGAGCCAAAATTCTGATTTCTTTGGCTTAGGGTATTCTTGATGCAAAGACTCCCTTCACTGAGGAAGCTCAATTGCCTTTCAGTAACTTATTGTGTTAAAGTTGGGGCGCTGAGACATTAAGTTGACTTCTCTATTTTTACAAAACTAATATCTTTCAGAGGTAGAATTTGACTCCAGGTCTTCTTGACTTTGACTTTACTTTGAAGATGGTATTCCATTCACTATGTCATATTATATTGCTATTTCCATTGAAACATAATGCATAATTGTTAAAAGCTTAATAATAAACATTATAAAGATTTACCCCCAAGAATTCCTATAAAAGAAAACCAATCAAAATTCATTCGTTTAGAACAGATAGCCCTATAGTTGATTTCCCTTTGTCATGATACTGTATAATTAGGTATCCATCAGGTTGCATAGGCATTGATCACACCCTAGATAAGTCATAAACTGTAAGTCATATACTGAGTTGGCCTTTGTAGATAATATTGTCATATATATTTTATACCCACTCTGTTCTCCATTACACCTAGCCATATGTACAAATCAAGTAGACAAAAATGGAGGCAGCTGGGTGGCTCAGTGGATAAAGCACCAGGCCTAGAGTCAGAAGACCAGAGCTCAAATACTGCCTCAGGCACTTACTAGCTGTGTGACCCTGGCCAAGTCACATAACCAGGTTTGCCTCAGTATCCTCGTCTGTAAAATGAGCTAAAGAAGGAAATGATAAGCCTCTCCAGTATCTTTGCCAAGAAAATCCCACAGGGTTCCACAGAAAGCTAGACATGCTGAAAAAAATGACTAAACAACAAAAGCACCTTAAAACCCTATTATAAATGACTAGTTTCATTATTCCATGATCAGTGCTTTATTTACTACTCTTTATCTCATTAGAAAGACTATTGGATTTAAATTTGTTCAGGAGTGTGCTAGAGGTAGTTTGTAACATCTCTGATAGATAATTGTTAAATTTTCAATGTGAACTTTATAGCTCAGGTGTCAGCAACTATTAAAATCAGGACTTGACATTTGTTTTTGTTGATTGCCTAG
Organism: Dromiciops gliroides; assembly: GCF_019393635.1. Taxonomy (NCBI): domain Eukaryota; kingdom Metazoa; phylum Chordata; class Mammalia; order Microbiotheria; family Microbiotheriidae; genus Dromiciops; species Dromiciops gliroides. The sequence goes on along the minus strand of NC_057862.1, from coordinate 163,892,964 downwards.
ACTTAAGAAAATGATGAAGAAAATATTAATAATGTAGATTAAATTTAAAAGTGTCAGGTATACTCCTGGAGACCTGGTTGTTAGATTTACCAGCACATCCCTGCTCATATTTTCATTAAAGAGGTATTGTATTAAACTGAGAAGTAGCTAACAATTGGATAAATGATCCACTTAATAATAACTTTCGTGAATTAATAATTTATTATGATAACATTGCTCATAATCATTTGGCCAAAGTTGAACAGAGGCAGTAGGGGGCAACATGATTTGAGGACAAGATCATTATCTGTCATTGGGAAAGTCAAAATTTGTTATATGGTAAGAGGATTCCAAAAGTCATTTTGACAGACCATTTATTATTCTTTTCTGATGATACAGTGTTCAACTTGAATCTATTCACCAAACATATATGGAACACTTACAATGTACCTGGCACATAATAAATGCAAAAATGCTTATTTTTTTCCTTTCCTCCCTCACTCCTTCCCTTCCTTCCTTCTTTGTTTCCTCTCTCCCTTCTTTCTTTCCTTCCTTCTAAAGAATCACCTGGGAAATTTGTTTTTCAATTAAAAAATTTAAAATTGGAAAGGTAGTTTGAAATCTGCTTATGGAGTGTTTTTTTTTGTTGTTGTTTTTGTTTTTGTTTTTGTTTTAGTGAGGCAATTGGGGTTAAGTAACTTGCCCAGGGTCACACAGCTAGTAAGTGTGTGTTAAGTGTCTGAGGCCGGATTTGAACTCAGGTACTCCTGACTCCAGGGCCGGTGCTCTATCCACTGCGCCACCTAGCTGCCCCTATGGAGTGTTTTTATGCCAGACTAAAACTTTTAAACTTTATTCTATAACTGAAGGTGTGTCACTGAAGGCTTTTGATTACATGAAATGACCTGAAGTGTATATTAGAATGATTGATCCAGCATTTATGAAGTGTAAGCAGATGTAGGTAAGATCTGTTATGCAGGATTCAGGAGTCTAGGCAAGGGTAATGAGGGCCTAAACTAGGATTTTGGCAAGGAAGTAGAAAGGACAGAATAAATGCAAAAGATATGGTGGAAGTAGAATTGATAGGGCTTGGGAAAATACTTCTTAGATCAAGGATCTCAAATGCATGGTACCTCCCTATGTGTTGCCTTTAGTTCCTGAAGGACTAAAGGACCTATTATCTCAAATGAAAGAATATTTGTAAAGTGCTTAGCTCAGTGCAGGTTAAAGACATGTTAAGCACATGGGATGGATTCTTAATAATGCTTATTCCTTCCCCTTCCCCTCCTCATAAAATTAATAAGAATTTATGAAAAGAAACAGACCCTTAGAGATAGGTACAGACTGAGGGCAGCTAGGTGGCACAGTGGATAAAGCACTGGCCCTGGATTCAGGAGGACCTGAGTTCAAATCCCACCTCAGACACTTGACATTTACTAGCTGTGTGACCTTCAGCAAGTCACTTAACCCCCATATCCCCGCAAAAAAAAAGAAAAAGATAAATAGGTAAAGATAGTCCTCTAAACTTAAAACAAACACAGAATTTGAATTTTTGACATCTTTACACACATATATACCTATACATACATATACTTTTGAAGTAGGAGGAAATGGAAAGAGAATTTTGAATGTCAGTTCCTTTGGAGAAGGGATTTTTTTGTTGATTGTAGTTATATCCCTAAAATCTAATAAAGTATCTGGGACATAGAAGCTGCTTTAATAAAGATTGATTGATGGGTTATAAAAAATACAAGGTTTTAAGTTAAAAAGAGAGGGTTTGAAGGGGCTTGTGGGATGTGTCATCTTCCTCAATAAAGTAGGAGGTAAGACCTGGCATTGATGAAAGGATAGATGAGTTTGGAGATCTAAAGAGAGGTTTGGAGCAGATAAAATGGGGAATGTCACAGGGAGTTCATAAGGAAAGGAAAGGCAATAAATATTTATTAAAGTTTTTTTAATATATATTCCAGACACTATGCTAAGAACTGAGAATACAAATTTAAGCAAAAATATATAGTCTCAGATCTCAAGGTACTTATGGAGGAAGGAAACACAGATAAAAGAACTGGGAAGCACAAAAGGAAATAGGGAATGGTAGTAAAACACCCTCAGAAGCAGAGATAGGCTGGTTGCCCTGGGGAGAAATTACTGAAGGAAAAAGGGGACTGGAAAGATGAGATGTTCCAGGTGCTGAGGGAATTTCCAGGAGGAGAAGAGAGTGCCGGCATAGTAAAAGAGTCCTATGAGTCATAGTCCAAGCTAGAATGAGAATTAAAGATGAGTAAAATTGAGCATCGTTGTTGACTTAGCTGAGTACAAGGAGTGTGGGCTGGTAGTGGCCTGAATCTCCTACAATTGTTTGCTTGTTTTTTTATGAATATCTTTGTGATGCTCAGCTGCCAGGGAGCAGGGAAAGCAGATGGTAGAGGTTATTTTGGGTGAGAGATCAGCAGGACGAGAATAGTTCACTGTGAATCTGGTATCCTTGCCAATGTGGACTGGAGATCTTTTCCCCCAGAGCAACATTATTGATGATCTGTTGTGTCTTTCACCACAAAGACTGCTCCATTTCAGATGAAAGAGAGGTTGCTGAAATTTATCCATTTCAATACACAAAAAGGCACTACAGCTGAGCTGCTGACTACCTACTTGAAGCATCATTACATTCTGCTTGATGCCTAGGGAGCTTAAGGTTCTGATAGTGGTTCACCTGTGTCAAGGAAAAGTGAAGATGATGAGGCCTGAATTATGCTCACACATGAGTTTTTCTGTGTTCTCACATTTTCCATTTCACTAAATCTCTTAGGAGTTTCTCATGTAGCAACAGGTGTGGCACAGCAATTATGTTTGGGGGGTTGGGGGTTGTTTGTCACCACCAGAGGCAGTATGAGGGTTAACCCTATGAAGTCAGGTTGGAAGATAATGTAGATAAAGTGCTTTACAAAACTGAAAATGCAATATAAAGGTGAGATCCCAGTATTATTATAAAAGCTCATCAATCAACAAGTATTGTGTCAGGTACCACACTAGGTACTGGAAATATAATGTAATAATGAAATAATGCTATTTCTCAAGGAGATTATGTTCTTATGGCAGAGGTTATATATGTGTGTATATATGAATACATGAATGTGTGCCCAAACATGTATGCATGTACATGCATGTACATGCATGTATACATGTGTGTATGTATATATAAAAAGAAATTTATTTGGGGGAGATAGTTGAATTCCAGTGCAATATCCAGCACATGGTAAGGGCTTAATAAATACTTGTTGACTGAGTTGTCAAGGGGATCTGAAGAGACCTCATTAAAAGATGACATCTGAGTTGAGCTTCAAAGGAACCTATAGATTCTAAGAAGTAGATATGAAGAAAAATCACCTTACAAGTGTGAGGAACAACCGATGCAAAGGTGCAGAGATGGGAGATGAGATGTCGTGTGAGGGACATGACAGGGTGGCCAGCTTGGTGGATTAGAGAGTGCTTGAAGGGGAATCAAAACCTAATACTACAGTGGATAAAGCATGGGCTCTGTATTCAGGAGGACCTGAGTTCAAATTCCGCCTCAGACACTTGACACTTACTAGCCATGTGACCCTGGGCAAGTCACTTAATCATCATTGTGCAACAAAACAAAACAAAACAAAAAAACCCACCTTAATACTAGAAAGATAACTTGCAGCCAGACTGTGAAAAACTTAAAAAACTAATCACAGGAGGCACAGTGCAAGAATTTTGTTTGACTTTCAAGATCTTAACAAGGCATTGGAGTTTATCAAGCAAAGGAGTGATATGTTAGACCTGCGCTGTAGGAAAAATAAAATTCTTTTGCAGTATGATGGAAAATGAATTATAGAGGGGAGCAACTTAAATGTATATAGATCAATCAGGAGACTGTAGTAATAATCCAGGTAAAAGGTGATAAGTATCTGAACTATATTTACAGTCATGTGAATAGAGAGGAGACAGATGTGATAGATGCAGTTAGAAATGAAAAACTTGGCAAATGATTGGAAACATGGGTTGAGGGAGAGTGAAGAATTGAGATAAACTATGAGGCTGCAAACCTGGGAGACTAAAAAGGTAGTGGTATCTTCATTCATAATATAGATGCCCTGAAGAGGGAAAGGTTTCAGGGATAGATAGAGTACTGTTTTGGACACACTGAATATGAGATACAGGCAGGACATTCAGTTTGAAGTCTCCGTTATGCTATTGGTGATGCAGGACTGGAGAATCAGAGAGAGATTGGGGTTGAATAGATGAGCAATTATAGGATAAGAGGAAGGGAGGTGGCATTTTAGATAGAGAATGGAACCTGTACTCAGAAAGAGTGGAGTTCAAATCCATCCTCAGATGCTTGTGACCCTGAGCAAGTAACTTAAGCCCTGTTTGCCTCAGTTTTCTTATCTTTAAAACAAAGGTAATAATAGCATCTATGTCTCTAAGTTGCTGTGTGGATAAATGAAATACTTGTAAGGTACTTTGAAACTTTAAAAGATTATACAAATGTTCTTTTCTTGATATTTATCATTATTATTATGATATAGGTTTGGGCATTGTTGTAATAAAAATAATAATCAAACCCATGAAATTATGAGGTCACCAAGAGAGAAAGGTTGAGACAAGAAATAGTCAAGGAAAACCTTGGGGTATACTCATGTCTATGGGGTATTCTATGTATAATAATCCAGAAAAGTAGACTATGAGGCTAGTCAGATTAGTAAAAGAACTAAGAGAAGCAGGATGCCCTAGAGACTAAAAGGCTGACTTGAAGTGTTGCCTCTAACACTTACACCTGGGAGGAAAGCTCTTGAAACTCATTACACGATCACTCCAAAAAACCTCCAAATAAAGCCATAGGACAATTCCTGGAGCAGCAAAACCCACAAAAGAATGGGCTGAGATAATTTTCCAGACAAAGACAGCTTAGAAGGTCAGCAAGAGGGGGCTTCTGTTCTGGGGCAGGAGTGGAGCCCAACCCCAGAGTCACACTGACACAGATACATCCCAGGAAGGCCTCACCAGAAAAGGAGACCCCCCCCCCAGAGCCTCTGAATCAGCTGCAGTGCCAGCATCTTCTGGAACTAAGCTCACAGTCTGGTTAGAGGGCTGAGCAGTTGGACGGGGAGAGATTACAGTGGTCTCTGCTATTGCTAAGGCAGAACTTGGGTGCTTCACCCCTGGTGGGAATCAAGAAGTAGGCTGGGGGAGGGGTGCAGGCTCATCAGAGCTAACAACCACAGAACACAAAGTTTTGCTGTCTGGTTAATTATCACGTTGTCCTGGGGTTATCTACAGACCAGAGAACAGGCCAGACAAATTAAGAACCTGCCCCTCCTTAAATCATACTACCTAGAACCCCCTGAAGCTTGGGACAGTGCAGCCTGAAAACAGTGCCCCACTTTAAGAAGTTAAAAGTCAAATAAAAAACAGACAAGATGGGGGCAGCTAGATAGAGCACCGGCCCTGGAGTCAGGAGTACCTGAGTTCAAATCTGGCCTCAGACACTTAACACTTAGTAGCTGTGTGACCCTGGGCAAATCACTTAACCCCAATTGCCTCACTAAAAAAAACAAAAACAAAAAAAACCAGGCAAGATGAGAGCAGACAGAGAAAGATATGGACCATGGAAAGTTTCTTTAGTGACAAGGAAGATCAAAGTGTACCTTCAGAAGAGGATAGCAACAATATCAGGGCTCCGACATCCATCCTAGCTGCCCCCCCAAATTTATAATAAATAGGTAGCACTGTGAAGTAGCTTAACTGTGCACATCCCATGGCAGAGCACCTCCAGTTTTGGATGAATACTGGCATGATAACCATTTCACCTTATGCTAAGTCTTTCTGTGTTCCACCCTTCCTCCAAGGTTCTCCAGTATCTTTACAGTAAAGATGTCAAACATATGACCCATGGGCTATACATGGCCAGAAAAGCTCCCAAATACACCCTAAATAAGATTAAAATGTAAATTGGTAAATGTTTGACTAACTACAAATACAGCACAATATAGATAATGGTCATTTGTGATTTTCTAAGTTAGTCTGCAGACCACATGGATCCATTTCTATTTGCGTTTGAAACTACTGCCTTAGAGGATTGGGGAGGCAAGACTGGGTCATTTCCTTGAGTTCTTTCCTATGGAATCACCCAGTTTTAGAGACATAGTGTCTATCATCCCAGTTCTATTTGGCCACAACATAAAAGGTTTTACAAAGGACTGTTTAGTTCAGATATAAAGTAGAAACAAACAGAAAAACAGATCTTGGATTCAGGGTTCTAATTGGTCTCCAATCAGAATTGTTTGTTTTTGCAATGCAACGAGGGTTAAGTGACTTGCTCAGGGTCACACACCTAGTAAGTAAGTGTCGAGTATCTGAGGCCTGATTTGAACTCAGGCCCTCCTGAATCCAGAGCTGGCGCTTTATCCACTGTACCATCTAGCTTCCACCTCTCCATCAGAATTGAAGAGAGATAGTAGTCATTGTGGTCATTTGACTTACCTGTCACATGTTGCCTCCTAACTCCCATCATGGTGACTTGCTGTTTCAGCTAAGTTGGCTTGCTTGTCCATATCCGTTATATATTGCTGCCTAGTCACACCCACAATGCATCTCTCCATCGTCCTTGCAATGATATTCATTTTTAATCCTTCATTGCTAACAGTTATATAATGCTTGTAAAATATTGCCATCAAAAAGGTAATTCATTATTTGTTAGATATTTGGTATCACTAAAGGAGCATGTCACTTTCTCAATGGCAATCCAACTCAGTCTCAACCTCTTGTTTAATCTTTGACCCAACTTATTGTCTACTTGATATGTATCCTGATAGATAAGCATTATGAATTTCCTATTCTATTCGACATCATAATTTAGACAATAAGCATTCTCCATCCACTTGATTTTTCCTTTATCTATCTAGCTGTCTATCTAATCTATATTCATCGAAATATCTCATCTATATCTCTATCTCTCTATCTATAGCTATATGGTTAAGCTGAACTTTTAGAATGGTTGCAAATCTCAAGCAGTATGCAACCAAACATTATTCCATTCATTCACATGAGTATCTGGAGAGCCTCACCACCCCTAATGAGTTTCACTTCAACTTAGACCAGGCATTGGATTTCTGTGTAATCTTTTAAGTCTTTAGCTTCTTTCATACCTTATTCATTTTCCGTATTGTCCAACACATTTCTCAAAGTCATCACATATAACCATTATTGCTTTAAAGTTACTAAGTATCAAAGTATATCTCAATATAATTTTTATTCCCTCATTGAGCTCTTTGTAGAATTTGTGCGTCTATCTATTCATACTCCACAGTGGACATTGGTGCAAAAGTGACAATTATTTATTTTAATAGTGTTCTTTAAAAAAATCCCCTAAGCAATACAACATGAGATAAATTCCATGAAATCATATGTTGTCTTTGGATGCATTATACAACAAGTTCCTTTATTTGCCTCTCCAAGGAGAACCTATGAGCTACCCTATACCTATTGGCCACCTTATATCTTCCATGTAACTACAAATTCTCCTATTCCTTTGGTTTTTACAGCAGTGTGTTCAATCAGTCATTGGACAAAGGATGCCATTTTTAGAGTGTTGTCATTCAGTCATGTCCTACTCTTTGTGACTCCATTTTGGGAGCTTTCTTGGCAAAGATACAGGAGTGGTTTGCCATTTCCTTCTCTGACTCATTATACAGATGAGGAACTGAGGCAAACAGGATTAAATGACTTGCTCAGGGTCACACAGCTAGTAAGTGTCTGAGCCTGGATTAGAATTCATGAAGATGTCTTCCTGATTCCAAGCCCAGTGCTCTATCCACTGTGGCATCTAACTGCCCCGTGTTTAGAGTAGTAACTAAGATTTTTAAATGGTCTAAAAATGGTATGATTTTTAGCATTTTTGGTTACTATTTTGCCCATATCACTGCAACTTTAGTATGCTGCTCTTTGGTCCTGAATGTGATTTTGTAATGAACTTTATTTTATGGAGTGTCATGGCCAATGACTAGTCAACTGGTAATGATACTCTATATACTTAAGTTGATTCTGATAATATAAACTGTCTGTTGCCAGAACTATACTAAAACCCTGGCCTGGTAGAACCTGGCAGAATATTCACTCCACTGGAAATGCAAAATCACCTCTTGACTAAGATGATTCGGAACAGGACTTCAGAGAGCCTCTTGCCCAGAATGATATCAGGGAAATTTAGGGTTTGGTATCCAACCTCTTCTCTCAGGCTAGTGACAGAAGACCTACATAGAGGGATTCCATATGTTGCCTTAAATTTGTGTCTCTTGAAATGGAAATAGCCAGTCAAGAGGTAACACATGAAACCACTCAGTCATTTCCATTTTTTTTTTTTTGGTGGGGCAATGAGGGTTAAGTGACTTGCCCAGGATCACATAGCTAGTAAGTGTCAAGTGTTTGATACTTGATTTGAACTCAGGTCCTCCTGAATCCAGGGCCAGTGCTTTATCCACTGTGCCACCTAGCTGCCCCCCATTTTTTTTAGTGAGACAATTGGGGTTAAGTGACTTTCCCAGTGTCACACAGCTAGTAAGTGTTAAGTATCTGAGGCCAGATTTGAACTCAGGTACTCCTGACTCCAGCACCGGTGCTCTATTCACTGCGCCACCTAACTGCCCCCCCCATTTTGTTTTAAATAAACTCACCATATTTTTCCTAAGACCTACGTTTGATAACAGAGAAACTAGAGAGGAAATAAAAATACTGAGGCATCTTTTTAATTTAATATTTTAATTTTCCCTAATTACTTATAAAACCAGTTTTAGATACTGAGCATCTTAAGAGATGCATGAGGTTCAACAAAGGGAGGAGAAAGGAATAGAAAGGTAAAATCTGAGGTACCAAAAGTGAACCTCATGTACTTCTAGTTTTGCAGTTTTATGAACTTGAAAATATATTCATACATGAGTAAAAAAGTTAAATTTTAAAATCAATAATTTGTATGCATCAAAGTGAAAAAATCAATTACATCTAATCATCATTCAAGGCATTCTTTATTGAAATACAAAGATAAGTAATTTGCATAGTGTCTTCCCATGAGGGGCTTATAGTTAGGGCAATAAAACATGTATCAATAACTATACTACAAGTTTAAATGTCATAAATACTTAGAAGTCAAAATCATGAAAGATTGGGAGGGAGAGATCAAGTCTAGCTGAAGAGGAAAATGTCAAGGAAGAATGGAGAAGAGGGCACCTAAACTGATTTTTTGAAAGAGAATTATTATAAAAGGTACAGAGATAAAGGGAGGCTTTTTCTGGGCATGATGTTAAGATTGAAAACTCTGGGGATGTCAAATAGCTCTGTGGGGGAAAACAATGTTTTGCACAGCTTTCTGCAATCTCTTGCATTAGAAAAGTTCTCCTGATGTTAATAAAAGAGAGTGGTTTGAAGTAGTATTGAGATATGGCCCCTGGGTGTGTTTATAGAGTGTGGAACAGTTATTGAGTAAGTGAAGTAGAACAAGATAGAGAATGGAATGTGTATCAGTTGAGTGCAGAAGTGAAATACTGGGCAATGAATGTATGGAAGGCAGGGGTGTATGAAACCATTAAAAATAATGAAGGAAACCCTAGATGGAAGAGCAACTCTCGAAACAATTTCATGTTTAGAGTTACTGTGAAGTAGGATGTCTAACCCAATCCTCATGTTGGGTTCATAAAAAGTATATTATAGAACAAAGAAAGACAACCCCAGCTTATGTAGTTGACTGGAAAGGTTGCAGTCCTTGGGTGCTGATCCCCACTGAAGTTACACAATATTTTGGGATCTGCAATGATGAATCCCTGGGTGATATATGCTTGCCATGGTCCTAAACATGTGATTTTCACATAGGAAAAGGGATTTTTTAAGAAGCCAATATGTGTCTGAATTTGAATATAATAGTGGCCAATATTAAATGCTTTTGAAAGTCCAGATGGGCTCCTTCACTTAGAAGGTAGCCTGGACAAATGTTGAGCAGTGGGGAATGACAGAATGAGATCTGCAAATAATTGGTCCCTTTTGCTTTAACGTAGAGGGTATTGTGGGGGTGCACAATAAAACTGGGAAAACTGGTTAAAGCAGATGGTGGAGGATCTTTGCCAAACTTCTTCAGTTGTATATTGTCACATAGGGAGTGGAGAATTCCTAAATACTGTTAATTGGGGAATGTCAGGATCACATCTGTACATTAGGAATATTGTTTCAAAACCAGTGGAAAGGATAGATTGTTATTCTTCAGTCATTTCTGACTCTTTGTGAACCTTTTTTGTGGTTTTCTTGGCAAAGATATTGGAGTGGCTTGCCATTTGAGACAAACGAGGTTAGGTGTAAGTGTCTGAGGCCAGATTTGAACTCAGGAAGATGAGTCTTCCTGACTCCAGGACCAGCACTCTATCCACTGCACCAACTAGCTGCCATTTTTATCAATTATAAAAGATGGATGTAAGGAAGGCCTGAATTAATGGAATCTATAAGACTAGGAAGATAGACAAAGAGGAAAGAGACATTTTGGAGTTAGAGCTGATGGTATGTGGGAACTAATTAGCTTGGAGAAGAGTGTGGGGAAGAGGATGAATTAGAGATATCTCTAAATTTTTAAAAAAAAATAATAAACATTTTTATTTAAAGTTTTGAATTCCAAATTTTATCCCTCCTTCCCTCCCTCTCTTCCCCACTCCTTGAGGTGGCAAGCAATCATATGTGGGTTATACATGTACAATTATGTAAAACATTACCACATTAGCCATTTTATATTAAAAAACTTGAATAAAAGGAAAAATGAAAGAATATGAAAAAATAGCAAACTTCAGTCTGTGTTCAATCAGTATCAGTTTTTTCTTTGGAGGTGGATAGTATCGTTCATCATTAATCCTCTGGGATTGTCTTGGATCATCGTATTGCTGAGAATAGTCTTTCACAGTTCTTAGTCAAACGGTAGTGGCATCTCTGTGAACAACGTTCTCCTGGTTCTGCTCACTTCACTATACATCAGTTCCTACAACTCCTTCCAGGCCTTTCTTAAATCATCCTGCTTGTCATTTCTTATAGCACAATGATATTTCATCACCATTATATACCAATGACTTGTTTATCCATTCCCCAATTGATGGACATTCCTTTGATTTCCAATTTTTAGCCATCACAAAAAGAGCTGCTATAAATACTTTTTGTATAAATAGGTCCTTTTCTCTCTTTTTGGGATGTCTTTGGGATATAAAATCTAACGGTGGTATTGCTGGATCAAAGGGTATACACAATTTGATAGCCATTTGGGCACAGTAACAACAGGATAGTGATATAGTCAATACAAATGGGTAAGTTAATATGAAGGACAGGTCTAGGTGGAATGAAGGATAGTTCACTTTATCTTCTGATAAAAAACATAATATAAATGATATATATGACAATTACAGGATAATATATTTTTAAATGGAAGGGACCTTAGAAGCCACCTAGCCCACCCCACCCTGGCATCTTACAGAAGACAATGAACTCTGAGGCCCAGAGAGTGGGACCAAGTCACTTTTCCAAGGTCACACAGAGAGTAGAGACCAAGCTAGGATTTCCAATCAGGTTTTTGGCTCCAAATCCAGTATTCTTTTCACTCTACTATACTCCATTTTACATGTGGTATAATCAACTTTATTGAACAATAGGTTTTTAGATAAATTTTCAAATAGGCTCCATCTTCTTGTCAAGCCATAATTTTTAAAATGACCTTTCCTAACTTGTCAGTACAAGTTGAGTAAGAATAGTATATCTATTCAAAGAAAAATCTGATTTGACCATACGAAATATTAAGTATACTTTGTGGTGAAATAGGTGGGGTTATGAAATAAATTATACAATGAAACAAATTTCATTGTTTCAGTGACCAATCAAATATCCATGGAAAATGAACACAATTCAAGCAAACATGTTTTTGTTTGGCCAATACAGACCCATTGTGGATACAATATTAAGAGATGCATTGGATTAGCACAGTTGCCAGTTCCAGGTAACCATGGCCAGAACTGTATTTATGTTTTGATTTTTTCTCCACTGCCTTTTACTGGCATCATCTTCACCTTCAGATGAAATTGAAATCAGTTGTTTTTAACTGACGAATATCTGGTCATCATTCTGTCAGGCTAGGACTGGATTGAGAAGGACAATAAGATTTTAGTTTATATAGCTGTAAGTACATTTTATGGAAAAATTCTGAATAACTTTACACACTAGATAAAGCAATTTAAACTTTGAAGAAGCTAATAATGGGGAAAAATTGGCCTGATATTTTGACATAAACAGTAAGGTCAGCAGTATTCACTGAACCATTTAATATGGAGCACAAAAATGAGAACAAGGTCTGTCCTCAAGCTTCCAGCAGCCTGAAATATTAATGCTGAATGGATTAAAGATCCAACATGCCTCTCACCATTGCAGAGGTCCTACTTATGCTTTCAATGTATTTGTTGGTTTTAAAATGATTCAGAAGTAATTGTTGATCAGCCATTTGTATATAATCACTTTTGCTAGCCATTCTCTGGATTGTAGAAGAGATTTTGTTCCATAATATGACAAGATGAATGAAGAGAGAAGTGAAAAGCTCAGAGTACTTATGCTTAGCATGCCCAGATTTCTCTTGTGGCTTTCCAGCTGTAGACTTTAATCATGCCATATATTTTACCTAAGATTCTTTTTTATAATCCTAAACCAGCTCCTTGAATTGGAAAATGTGCTCATCCTAAAAAAAAAGTTCATCTGGTTGTACTTCCCAACCCCCCATAATCCTAGAAAACACAAACACACACTCACTCATTCTGCTCTATGCAGATATTTAAAGCACTCATCAACTAATTTTTAATATTTGTGTCCATGTACAATGTCAGTTTACCATGTTGCTGTTGTAAATATCACCTGTTGATTTATTTGAAAATTTAGATTAAATGAATGTCCCGGAAATCTGGCTGAAATTGAGGAAAGTATTGTTTATTGGAAGGAAAAATGTTTCTGACATATTGATGGAAAGAGAAGGCTTTTCTGTGGTATTTTTATAATATATCATCTTGGAGATGAACATTGCCCCCACTGAAGCAATGTTGTCAGCTTTCTCTTAGCTATTTCATTTAAAATGCTTAACAGAAGATATTTTTCTTCATTTTTTTTGTGGAAAAAATGTCTAACCCTTACCTATCTATAATGTTTATTCAGTTAACTCTGAATTTTCCATTTAAACAAAAGTTTGAATAAAAGTGTGTTATATATATATATTTTCACTGTGTGGATCTCAACTGTGGCAAGCACTCAGAGAGATAGGGGTACCAGATCATCTTAACTGTCTTCTGAGGAGCCTGTATGTCTCATCAAGAAGCAATAGTTAGAACCAAATATGAAACAACTGGTTACTTTAAGACTTGAAAAGGAATATGACAAAGCTGTATATTGTCACCTTATTTATTTAACTTATATGCAGAGTGAATTATGCAAAGTGTGAGGTTGGATCAATCAAAACCTGGAATTAAGGTTGTCCTGAGAAATAACAATCTCAGACATACAGATGATCTTATTCAGATGGCAGAAAGAGAAGGATAATTAAGAAGCCTCTTAATTAGGGTAAAAGAGGAAAGTATAAAAACTGGCTTGACTCTTAACATAAAAAAAAATTAAGATCTTGGCAACTGGTCCCATCTCTTCATAACAAATAGAGGGAAATGAAGTGGAACAGTGTCAGATTTTATATTCTTGGGCTCAAAGATCACTACAGATGGTGACTGCAGCCCTGAAATTAAAAGACGCTTCTTCCTTAGAAGTAAAGCTATGGCAAATCTGGACAGCATACTAAAAAGCAGAAACATCACCTTTCTAACAAAGGTCTGTATAGTCAAAGGTATGTTTTTTCCAGTAGCAATGTATGGTTGTGAGAGTTCGACAATAAGGAAAGCTGAACACTACAGAATCAATGTTTTCAAATTTTGGTGCTCAAGAAGACTTTTGAGAGTCCTTTGGACAACAAGGAGATCAAATCATTCAATCATTTTTTTTTTTTTTTTAGTGAGGCAATTGGGGTTAAGTGACTTGCCCAGGGTCACACAGCTAGTAAGTGTTAAGTGTCTGAGGTCGGATTTGAACTCAGGTACTCCTGACTCCAGGGCCGGTGCTCTATCCACTGCGCCACCTAGCTGCCCCTCAATTGATTCTTAAGGAAAGTAATTCAGGCTATTTGTTGGAAGGCCAAAGACTGAAGCTACAACTTAAATACTTTGGTCACATAAGGAGAAGATAGGACTCATTGGAAAAGATACTGGTATTGGGAAAGGTTGAAGGCAAAAGTAAAAGGGGATGGCTGACAAATACATGGATAGATAGTCGTGGGAACAATGAACATGAAATTGGTCAGACTTCAGGAGATAGTGGAGGATAGAAGGTCCTGATATGTGATGGTCCATTGGTTCATGAAGAGGTAGACAAAACTGAGCAACAACACATTATATTTCATTAAATAAGATCTTTATGTAATACATTTAGTTCCCTTATGGAAGTAATGTTCACCTCCCTTACTGGCATTAAAACTAGGAATATGACCTAATCAGAAGTCTATTTAAGTTCCACATAGGGACAGCTAGGTGATGAAATGGACAAAGCACTGGCCCTGGATTCAGGAGGACCTGAGTTCAAATCCAGCTTCAGACACTTGACACTTAACTAGCTGTGTGACCCTGGGCAAGTCACTTAACCCTCATTGCTCCAACAAAAAAAGAAAAAAAGAAGAAGAAAATAGGGGCAGCTAGGTGGCACAGTGGATAGAGCACTGGCCCTGGATTCAGGAGGACCTGAGTTCAAATCCAGCCTCAGACACTTGACACTTACTAGCTGTGTGACCCTAGGCAAGTCACTTAACCCCAATTTCCTCACCAAAAAAAAAAAGTTCCACATAGATCAGAATTTGGGTCCTGTTTCAAATAAACCTCCCAATTAAATTAGATATTATTTTAAAAAGAAGGATGCATTTTGTTTTGTTTGTGTGGTTTGTTTTTTGGGGGCAAAATGAGTACAAGAAAGAAACGGCAAACCACTCAGATATCTTTGCCAAGAAAACCCTAAATGATGCCACAGAGTCAGACACTACTGAATTTTGACTGAAGAAGGGACACTTTCCCAGGGTGAAAATCTGATTTACCTAACAAACATGTTTTGTAAATCAATGGCATGGAGAGGGAACAATCCTGGGTGGGCTTGTATTTTTTGACTCCTCTAGGAAACAAAAAAATTGCCTTTTGGAGGTTATTTCCGAAGCTTCAGACCCTCAAAGATGATGGAGATGCTGTTTAGAAAGAGTCACTTGCTGTAGATCACCCTTGGAAGCCAATCACATTCTGTGTGTATTGCATTGAGTACTGAAGTTTTCAAAAACAACGATTTTTTTAAAAATCATATTATCAACGATACCTAAAAACTAAGTATTGGTACATACCAGTAATTCAGTGAGTCAGTTGATAACCATTTAATAAGCACATACTATATGCCAGGGGGATAGATAGATGGTATAGGGTTTGAAATCAGGAAGACTCATCTTTCTGAGATGAAATCTGGCTTCACAGACAAAGATATTCAGGTATTTTATCAAGAAAGCCCCAACTGGGGTAAAAAAAAAAAGTTGGGCATGATTGAAAATGATTGAAGAAGCAAGTATATGACAGGGAATATGCTTAATGCTGAGGATACAAAGAAAGGCAAAAAATAGGCCCTTATCTCAGGGAGCTTACAGTCTAATGGCACAGAAAACATGCAAACAACTATATGCAAGCAAGGTATATAAAGGATAGATTGGAGATAATCAACAGAGATCTATTAAATATTAGAATTAAGGGGGATTCATAAATGCTTTCTGTACCTGGGACTTGAAGGAAGTAAGAAAGCCAGAAGGTGGGATGAGATGGGAGAGAACATTCCAGACATGGGGACAGTAAGTGAAAATGCTTTGTTCAGGGAACAGCAAGGATATCAGTGTAACTGGATCACTTGGTGTTGTGGTTGTTTTTCACTCCTGCCTGACTCTTTATAACCCTATTCAGGGTTTTCTTGGCAAAGATACTAGAGTGGTTTGCCATTTCCTTCCCGAGGTTTTATTACAGACAAGGAACTAAGGCAAACAGGGTTAAGTGACTTGCCCAGGGACACACAACTAGTAAGTATCTGAGGCCAGATTTGAACTCAGGAAAATCTCTTCCTGACTCCAGGCCCATCACTCCATCCATTATGCCACCTAGCTGTACATGAGGGTATGAGACTTAAGAAGACTATAAAGATGGGGAGGGGGCAGGTGATGAAGGACTTTGCCTAACAAAAGAGTTTATTTTTAATCCTGATGATGATAGGGAACCACTGGAGTTTATTGAGTATATTTTATTTGGGAGGTGGGGGAGCTGAGGGGTGAGATGGTCAGAGCTATTCAATAGGAAGATCACTTTGACATTGAGTGAAGGATGGAGTAGCATGGGGAGAAACATAGCAGGGACACCGACCAGCAGGCCATTGCAATGGTCTAGGCATGAGGTGATGACAGGCCTAAATTAGAGTTTGGGCAGTGTCAGAGTAGAAAAGGGGGCATATTCAAAAGATGTCATGAAGAGAAAATAGACAAGACTTGGCAAGAGAATTGGATAAGGGGTGAGAGAAAGTGTGAGGAGTTGGGAAGGAGTCCTAGGTTGCAAGCCTGAGGGACTGGGAAGATGGTGGTACCCTCAGCAGTAACAGGGAAATTGGGAGGAAGGGAGGGTTTGGGTAGAAAGATGAGTTCATATATTTCCCAGAAGGAAGAAGAAAATTGTGAAGAATAAATAGGGCAAGGAGGAATTAAGAGGGAAGAGAGCTACCTGCAAACTAGAGGTTGATCCTCAGCTTAGAATGCTAAAACTGCTTAGAAGGCAATAGAGCCCAGGATATAGCATGAAGTTATCTGGCTTCCCAAGAACATAAGGCACAGTGGAACTTCCTAGTTTGAGGTCTTTACTATTTGTTTACTTGGATATATCTCTGACATTGAATTTCTTTCTCTGAAGATCTTTTAGAGTACAATGAATTGCTACCTGCCTGGAAGAAGTGAGCTGGGTGGGGAGAAGTCTTTTAAACATTAATTCCAGTTCTCAAAATTTCCAGATTTATTAAATAAAAGAGTATTCTCTACATGCTATGTAGTTAATACAATACTTAACTACCATATGCATCCGTTTTTTCATAATCTGATACTAAATGTTCTTTCCCTAGCAGAACTATCAAATCAGTAATTGTCTATTTAGATCATTATTCCCCATGTAACCCTAAACTTCAAAATAATGACTCAGGAGTTAATAAGAAGTCACACAATTTTAAAGCATGCCCCATAAATTTTATGCCTGCAGAATGGATTGATAATCCCTGAGGAAAACTGACTACAGTCTAGGCTGGGAGACTAACTGGGCTGTATCACAATACTACCAACAATTCTTGATTATTTACAGAGTGGCTAGTGACTTTATGAGGCAGCTAGGTGGCCCAGTGGATAGAGTCCTGAGTCTGAAGGCAGGAAGGCTCATCTTCCTCAATTCAAATCTGGACTCAGACACTTCTTAGTTGTGTCACTTAACCCTGTTTGCCTCGGTTTCCTGTTCTGTAAAAATAAGCTGGTGAAGGAAAGGGCAAACCACTCTTTAAAAGTATCTTTTATTTTTTTAAAGTATCTTTAGCAAGAAAACCCTAAATGGGGTCAAAAAGGCCAAACATTACTGACAATAATTGTTTGTGGATTATCCCTGTCCCTTACTTCCCCCTTTTCCTCTTATTTACTGCTTTCTAGATATTTCTTTGTTTTATAACCCCTACCAAAGGGATGAAAAGCAAAGAGAGGAGTGACCCGAAGTTGGGTCGGTCAATCTTTATAGGGAACTCTTCCAGGTGATTTGGTAGTGGAGAGAGTTGAGAGTAAGAAAGTTTTTTAGATGATGTACACTTTTCATGTTATCTGTGCTATTTCTTTTCCCCATTATGGTGGATAAGCAAGAACTTTGTTGGAAATTTTAGAATTTGTAGGTGAGATACAAATTATACATTCTATAGGTTACTAAATAATGTCCCAGATGGTAGACCATGGATAATGGAAATTTTATCCCAGTTTAATTTATTATTACAACACCTCATATTTACATAGAAGTTAAATGTTTGCAAAGTGATTTTCACACAATAGTTCTAAGAAGTAAATAATAGGCTTATGATCCCTATTTTAAAAATGAGGTCATTTAATCAACATAATAGCTAATATTAGCTAACATTTTTATAGTGTCTTAATGTTTGCAAAGCACTTTACACAGATCATCTTATTTTTATCCTCACAACAAACTTGAGAAGTAGTGTTGTTATTATCCTCATTTTACAGATGAAGAAACTGAGGCAGACAGAAGTTAAGTATGAAACTGAGGCTCATCTGGTAATGTTGAGTTTGAATTTAGATAATCCTGACTCTAGGTCCGGGCCCCCTATCCATTGTGAGATAACTGACTGATTAAGCTATTTATTAAGTAGTGATTATATTCCAAGGGTATTGAGGTTACAAAGACAAAAGAGGAATAGTCCCTACCTGCCCTTAAGGAGCTTACATTAAAAAAAATGTAAGTAGGAGACAATATGTACATAAAATATATATTTGTTGTTGTTCAGTCATTTTATTCATGTCTGACACTTCATGACCCCATTTGGGGTTTCCTTGTCAAAGATACTGGAGTAGTTTGCCATTTCCTTCTCCAGCTCATTTTACAGATGAGGAAACTGAGGAAAAGAGGGTTGTAACTTTCCCCAGGTCACATAGCTAGTAAGTATCTGAGGGTGGATTTAAAGTCAGGTCTTCTTGATTCAAGGCCTGTCACTCTATCTACTGAGCCACCTGGCTGCCACCTAGTATATACATACTGAAGTGTTACCAGTCATAGAGGAAAATCAGGATAGGCTTCATTTAGCAGGTGATACATGGGAATCTTGAGGGAAACAAGGAATTCCAATACACAGAAATGAGGAGGGAGTGGATTCTAGGCTGGAAGGACTATTGTGTACAAGTGCATAGAGATAATTGGTATAAGTGATAATTACATGTGATTGCACAAAGAAGCTTGATTCTTTACCCTAACCTTATTCTTTATGCTGTAATACTATACTGGCTCTTTGCTCAGTATTTGTTACATAGCCCTACTATTGTTTCACACAACAAAGGCTTTTCCCTCCATACAAATAAGTAGCATATTTCTTTGTTATCATTTGATCATTGAGAGATACCATGGTATAGTAGATAAAGAGCCAGCCTCAAAGCTAATAATAACTATAATAACAACAAAAGCCTTTTACAACACTTTAAAGTTGGCAAGGCATTTAAAAATATTACCTTATTTTATCCTCACAACCACCCTGGGATGTAGGTGATATTGTTACCTTAATTTTACAGAAGGGGAAACTGAGGCAGGGAGCAGTCATGACATTTGCCTGGAGTCACACAGCTAAGAAAGCAAGTGAGGCCAGACTTATACTCAGGTCTTCCAAACTCTGGGCTCAGTTCTCTATCCACTTGAATTTGGTTCAAGTCTCATTCCTGTCACATACTCACATATTTGCTGTGTTAACTTCTTTAGGCAAGTCACTTAAACTCTCAGTACTCTTTGTAACTCTCTATGAGTGTGAGTTATACAGATAGTGCCAACTTGCAGTAAATGAAGGATTTTTTTCTCCTCTATAAGTTCCTTATGTCACCAAAATCACAGCTTCAGCATCTATCTATCACTCATTTGTTTAGACACTGTACAATTCATAGATGCTGTTTGTTCAGTATTTTTACAACCTTTAATATTTCGTTAACTACATAGTCACTTAACTGGGCAGAGAGGAAGAAAGTGTAGTCATGCATGGCTTGGTCAAGGTTATACAGCAATCAAAGTCAAAGAGTTGTTACCAAATTATCCTGAAACCCTCACTAACCCCAGTGAACTGAAGTCTGAAGTTTCTGCCTATCAAAGAATTTGAAAGGGATGCATTAAAAGAGAAGTCAAGACCCTGACATTGGCCATTTCTGAGAGTGTGAGTTAAACCTTCAAATCCCCTTGTCCCTCTAGCTCATTTTAAGCAATTAATTGACTGAAATCAGTAAATAATTTCTTATGAAAATCACAAAATTATGCACATAGCCAGAGTCTGCCTACTTGAATCAGGTCAAAGGAGATGATGGTGGTGGTGGTGGTGGTGGTGGTGGTGGTGGTAATGATGATTCCTGGCATCATTTAATGCATATTCTACTAAGTTTGGCAATGCATATATCATGGTGTTCTTTCCTCTACCTTGAGTGTAAGAGGTATGGGTCTGGTCTATTGGGAGAAATTGCTTTATTTCCTTTTCTGTGACTTCTCCCCTGATTTCTTATGATATTTAGGTTTGCAAGGCTAGTGCTGGAGAAATAGTTTATTTCTAGATATAATTAGAAAAAAAAGGTTACCAAAATGGTACCAGGTTTTATTCTCTTAACTTGAATATCTAGGCTTCCCATTGGTATGGTTAACTAAAATGAGAGAAAATTATATACTTTTCTACCTAATTACTGGTAAGGCATTTTTGTATAATATATAGCATGCTGGCCTTAGAATCTATGACTTGCATTCATATCTTGCTTCTTATACTTTCTAGCTGTATGACTATGGAAGTTACTTAACCTCCATGAGGCCCTGTTTCCTAGTTTATAAAAAAGCACGTAATAGTAGCTACCTTATAAGTTTGTTGTGAGACAGAATGTATGTAAAGTGTGTCAGTTATTCACTATGCATTTCAATTTACAATATAGCTATTAAATCAAGTAATCAAACTGTATAAGCATTTGTCAGTCTCTAATGATTATATTTTAAAATATATGATTTAGAACATGTAAAGTAATCCAAACACTTTGGTACAATTAGTTATCTTTATTACTAATTTTTAGCTGTCATCATCACTACTTAAGTCAAATTCCAGGTTTTCATATACCTTTCTTGTTTGTAAGTACTACAAAAAGTACTATACCCAATTTAGGTTTGTTTTTTTAATTTTTTTTTTTTTAGTGAGGCAATTGGGGTTAAGTGACTTGCCCAGGGTCACACAGCTAGTAAGTGTTAAGTGTCTGAAGCCAGATTTGAACTCGGGTACTCCTGACTCCAGGGCCGGTGCTCTATCCACTGCGCCACCCAGCTGCCCCACCCAATTTAGTTTTTATACAGCCATTCTTGGATTATATCCCCAGCTCTTAGAAACAAGGCTCTATGCAAAGTTGGCCTTCGCTAACTTTTGATTCTTTTGGATTGATAATTGTTTATTACAAAGGATGTCCTACCTATTTTGCATAATAAAGTCCTGTGATATAAGGAATTATAGTTTCATCTTTACTTAGCATTCTTCAGCAGATTTAGGTATAGGCATCGAATGATAAAATCTTCGATTTGGAAGGGACCTCAGAGATCATCTTTAGAAAACCCCTACATCATCTGTGACTGACTTCAAGAAGCCTTTACTTGAAAATATCTAGTCATAAGGAACTCATTACTCATTGAGATAGTTCTGTACAATGCTGGACAGCTCCAATCATTATCATTAGAAAGGGTTTTTTTTTTTCCTGTATTGAAATGAAAGTAGACTCCTTCAAACTTGTTCCTTCTATTTTTGCTGTTTAAAGAAACAGTTTATTCCTTCTTTCCTATATAATAACCCTTTACACAGTTGAAGATAATTATAAAAACCTCTTCTCATTGTTTTACTCTCTAAGTTAAATAGTCACGGTTCATTTAATCCTTCTTCTCCTCATGGTTATCAGAATGCTCTTAAAAACAAAACAGGGGGGGCAGCTAGATAGCACAGTGGTAAAGCACCAGCCCTGGATTCAGGAGTACCTGAGTTCAAATCCGGCCTCAGATACTTGACACTTACTAGCTGTGTGACCCTGGGCAAGTCACTTAACCCTCATTGCCCTACAAAAAACAAAACCAAAACAAAAAACAAAACAGGGGGGCAGCTAGATGGAGCAGTGGATAAGCACCAGCCCTGGATTCAGGAGTACCTGAGTTCAAATTGGGCCTCAGACACTTACTAGCTGTGTGACCCTGGGCAAGTCACTTAACCCCAATTGCCTCACCAAAAAAATTTAAAAAAATAAAAAAAATTTTTTAAAAAGTAAAAACAAAAACACAACTACCTGGCCATGCTTCTCCTAAATATATTAATATATTAACTTTTCATTTTTTAAATTTTATTTTTATTTGTGATATATAATATAATTATATTTTATACATATATAAGAGATACATATATAGAATTAATATAATATTTTATATAATATATAATAGATACATATACATATGACATATAATGTAAATTTTCTACATTATTACATTTAGATATAGCTAGATATATTCTAATACATGCAACTTAATATTTTAAATCTTTAAATAACTGTTTTATAAGTAACTTGTACAGGGGCAGCTAGGTGGCGCAGTGGATAGAGCACCGGCCCTGGAGTCAGGAGGACCTGAGTTCAGATTTGGCCTCAGATACTTAACACTTACTAGCTGTATGACCCTGAGCAAGTCACTTAACCCCAATTGCCTCATCAAAAAAAATTTTTTTAATTAAAAAAGTATCGTGTACATATCAATTTATATAAATAATATATATGACAAATTTTAAATAATTATTATATAAAAAGACCTAAATAACTCATATGTATAACATATATATTTATTTGTGTGTGTATATAAATACATATTTACCTCCTAAACCCTTCCCAGCTCACTCCTCCCCCATCTTTAAATTTTTTTTTTCCATATTAAACATTTTTTTTTTTTAGATTTTTCTGTTCCAATCTCTATCCTTCCCTCCTCCCCAAGGTGGCAAACAATCCTATATCGGTTATACATATATTTGGGTTTTGATTTTTGTTTGTGTATCACCAGCAGCTGATGGCCTGTCTGGCACAAAGAAAGCATTTAATAAATGCTTTTTATTTAATTAATTGATTACTTCATTCATGCCTATAAAGTTTAGTCTCTTGATACCTCTTTCAAAATGTAGCAACCTAAATTTAACTCAATACTTCACAGAAAACCAATTCTTTAAGTATTCACACATACAAAAAATAGAGAGTAGAATCACTGAAGATCGATGTAGTATGGTACTGTGGAAAGGGCTCTGGATTTGAGGTCAGAGGACTTGTGTTCAAATTAGAAGTTGATATCTGTGTGAACTATCCAGGCCCTCAGTTTCCCCATCTTTAAAATAAGGAGGTTGGACTAGATGGTATCTAAATTTTCTTCCAATTCAATTTATAAACCTCTAACTAAAACTCTCTCTCTCTCTCTCTCTCTCTCTCTCTCTCTCTCTCTCTCTCTCTCTCTCTCTCTCTCTCTCTCTCCCCCTTCCTCCCTTCCTTCCTCCCTTCCTCCCTCTCTCTTTCCCCTTCTCTTGTGTGTATATAGACACACATATATGTGTGTGTGTATGTTTGTGTGTGTGTATACACACACATCTCCCAGTAATACAAGATATACTTGTAAATATTAGTCTTTAAAGCTGATATGTTTACATCTGCAGATATATGATTAACATACCTTCCCTATCCATAAAACCAGTTAGTCACTCCAAATAAACTGGTATCAACACATTTTGAAATACACATATTAGAAAATAAATAAATATATTAGCAATGGAAATGTTACATTTGCCTCTGACTCATGATCATCAGGAGCCAATAAAACCATGAACATTTCATCAGACATTGCTTTTAGAACTTTGGTTTAACGATTTCGAATGGTAGAGAGGCATGAGAAGTAAGACTAACTTAGGCAAGAATGTATTTATCTTGCTTCGTTTGTTCTAAAAGCCATGGTCTTAATAGTTTTGAAAGACTCTGAAAGACTTTTGGAATTTGGATGAGACCTATGTGCAAATAAGCATATTTTCATTTTTGTGTACAGGAAAAAAATCCTGTAAGCCAATTGAGCATTTAAGAAGGTTTTTATAATCCCTGTAATTACCCAAAATTGTTTCTTGTACCAAGATTTTCTCCTTAAAGGTTCTTTAATTCTTCATATTATAATATAAGGAAATTTCCCATTTTTCTCTCCAAATAACCTTTTTTAAAGGTTTTCAGACATTATTGTGATTTGAGAACAATGTTTTCACAATTCTTTTCAGTTGGGAGAAAATACTATTTATTCAATTAAGTATTCTGGTAACATGCCATGTTTATAAATTAGCATAAAATCCATTATTAGACTTCTGTCTAGTTAGTCTAATGACAGTGGCCAAAAAGGTTCCTATATTACTATTCCATAAGGTTTCTGTTGCTTTTTTTCAACTTTAACAAGCCAGAATACTCATTTTTATGCTTAAAACTAGAGGACAACATGCTATTTGCAAGAAGTTAGGTGTGAAGCTGAAATATAGGGTGAACTTGATCCTGAGAGATTAATGTAGCCAGTAAATTTCCAGTGTTGGCACCCAAAAGGGGAATAATTATCTTCTTTAATGGGCACACAATATTTACATGAAATAATGGCAAGTTGGTGCTTTGTTATGAGGGTAGTTTCTGCAGAGAAACATATTTGTTTCTCTTGTTAAATAAGAGTCTCGATGACAACTCCTTGGATAATCAATAGGAGCAATAAAATATATATTCTCAGCATGACTCTTAAATTCAAGAAAATCTGGGTTCAAGTTCCAGCTCTATTACTTATGAGAATTGTGGGGTTTTTTCTTAATTTCCCCTCTTTGGGTTTCAGTTTCTTCAAACTTACAATATTAATGGCCAACATATAGTGCTTTAAGATTTGCAGAGTACTTTACATATCATTTGATTCTCACAACAGACCCAGGGGAATAGGTACTATTATTATCTCTATTTTATTGATAACAAAACTGACATTGCAAGAAGTTGAGCAACTTTCCCAGGAAGTCATACAACCAGGAAGTATCTGAGGCAGGATTTCAATCCAGACCTTCCTAATTACAGGTCCAACACTCTATCCATTGTAACACCAAGCTACCTATAATCGTCTGTAAAATATGTTTTGTTGTTGTTCTTGTTGAGACATTTTTCAGCTGTGTCCGACACTCTGTGATCCTATTTGGGGTTTTCTTGACAGAGTTACTGGAGTGGTTTGCTATTTCCTTCTTCAGCTCATTTTACAGATGAGGAACTGAGGCAAACTGGGTTAAATGACTTGGCTAGGGTCAAAAACCAAAGTCACTGTCTGAGCCTGGATTCAAACTCACAGAGTTGAGTCTTCCGGACTCCAGGCCTAGCACTCTATCCACTATGCCACCTAGCTTCCTTGTAAAATTGATAGGTTGGAACAAATGTTCTCTAAAGTGCTTTCCAGTTGTAATGATCTATGATGTGATATCTTTATTCCAAGAATCCAAGAGGTGGAAGGAATTTTAGAAGTTACCCAGTATAACTCATATCCGAACAAGAATCTCCCCTATACTATCTCTAATAAGTGGTGGAATTTTTTTTTTCTTGAAGACTTCCGATCAAAGGGAATCCAAATTCTTATAAGGCATTCTGTTCCACTTTGGCCCTGTTCTAACTTAGCAAGTTTTTCATTACACCAAGGTTAAAACTTCTCCTCTGTAATTTCCATTCATTGTTCCTAGTTCTACTAAACAAAACTAGTACACGCACTCTTTTATGTAACAGCTCATCAGAAATGTGAAGGCAGCTACCATCCCTTTTTACCCCC
The DNA here is from genome assembly GCF_019393635.1 of Dromiciops gliroides. Taxonomy (NCBI): domain Eukaryota; kingdom Metazoa; phylum Chordata; class Mammalia; order Microbiotheria; family Microbiotheriidae; genus Dromiciops; species Dromiciops gliroides. Next base: position 163,867,201 of record NC_057862.1, on the reverse strand, counting down.
AAATCTTCTCTTATCCTGGATAAATATCCCCAGTTCCTTCATGACACTGTCTCTAGTTCTTTCAACCACCTGGTTATCTTCACCTATATTTACTCTGTCTTTTGTACATCCTTACTAAAGTGGATCAACCAGAACTTAACATAATATTATACATGCCATCTGACCAAGGCAGAGGAATACACAGCTTGACCTTCTTTGTTCTTGGCTCTGTGCTTCTCTCTCTCTGACTCTGTGTGTGTGTGTGTGTGTGTACATATATGTAAAATAATGTTTGCATTCTAATTTTTTGTTTTCAGCTATATTGTTATATTACTGACTTATGGAGAGTCTTTGGTTCCCTAAAATTCCCAGATAATCCACTATTTAGCCATTCCTCACTCATTCTGTCCTTGAAAAATTGTTGTTGTTTTTTTAATTTAGGTGTAAAAGTTTACATTTATCCTTTAAAATGTTATTTGTTGTGTTATTCTTCCATACCATATCCTTCTTGATTCGGATTCTGTCCTCTAGTGTGTTCTTTACCCTTCCAAACTCTGTGCTATTTTCACATTCAGCTTGTGGGCCAACTATGATTTGATCCAAATCATTGATAAAAAGTGGTGAAATATTTAAAAATCACAGGCAGACATATCTTGAGCATTCTACTGTTGGCCTCCAAGATGGCCTTGACACATTAGCAACTATTCTAAGTCCGGTCTTTCAATAGATGCTTAATGCACATAACTGCTCTAGCTCACCCTTCTCTATTTCTCCATATTTTCCATAAGAACATGACTATATTCAATTGTAAGCTCCTAGAGAGCAGGGACTATTTTGCTTCTGTTTGTGTCTCCGGAGTTTAGCACAGTGCCTGGCACATAGGAGGTAATAAAGATTGATTGATATCATTTGCACTAGCCACCCCTCCCCCATCCATGAAATGCACTCTCTCCTCTCCCCAATGTCATAGAATTCTAACTTTCCTTCAAAATTCAGATTAGGCAACACCTTCTTCATTAAGCATTTCTCAATATCTATTCCTGAGAATTATATCCCTTTGTAACTCCCTTGGTATATCTTACATTTATTCTGTTTTATTATATATAATATATATCAAATTTTATATATATATATATGTGTGTGTGTGTGTGTGTGTGTGTGTGTGTGTGTGTGTGTGTGTGTGTGTGTGTGGAGAGAGAGAGAGAGAGACAGAGAGAGACAGAGAGACAGAGAGAGAGAGAGAGAGAGAGAGAGATCAGAATGTAAGCTCCTTGAGAATAGGAAACATTACATTCTTTGTATTCCTATGGCTTCAGTGCCTGGCACCTGGGCACTAAATAAATGTTTATTGATTGATTACCCTCAAGGACCTTACATTTTCCTGAAAGTTTGGGGGAGGGGGAATCAGCATGTCCACAGATCAATGCAGAATATATGCAAAATGATTTGGAATGGAGGGCAGGTATACATTAGCTATTGAAGGAATCAAGAAAAACATTTTGAAGGAGCTAGTATTTTAATTGAGCCTTGAAAATGGTTAGGAGTTCTAAAGGCATAAGGGTCAGAGATAGAGTGTTATTTATAAGACATTGAGTAGGTAAGTTTAGCTAGAAGATAGGGTGTCTGAGGAGGACTAATATGCATCCAGCCTAGAAAGATGGATTAGAACCAGATTGTGAAGGACCTTAATCCCCAAACAGGATTTGGCATTTTGTCCCAGATACACTTGAAAATGGAATGAAATAATCAGACATAGGTTTTGGGAATATAAATTTGATAGCCATGTGGAAGATGGATTAGAGAAGAGACTGGATAAAGGAGAGATGAATTAGGAGGTTCTTTCAATTGTCCCAGTGAAAGGTCATGAAGGTCTCAACTACTAGGATTGTGGCATAAGTGGTAAGAAAATGGATGCAAGAAATGTCGAGCAAGTGAAAATGACAAGCCTTAGCATCTGAAAGAATAAAGAGATAGGCATGACTAGTAGATTGTTTGCCTCAGTGACTAGGAAAATGGAGTTTTTGCTTGACAAAAATAGGGAAGTTAAGAGGAGACAGTCTAGAGGGAAAAACACAATTCAATTTTTGACATGTTGAGTTGTCTATGGGACTTCCTAGTGGAGATATTCAGCAGGAATTTGTAATACAAGATTAGGATAGATATAGATTTAAGATCGATCTGTACAAAGATTTTGTATGGATCTATAAGAGTTGAGAAAATCACAGAGAAAATGTGTGAGAAGAGAGAAGGGACTAGGATAGAACCCTTGGCTAAACACAAACACAGAGGTAAGATTTGGATGGTGATCCCACAAAGGTACCTTAGGATTACTCAGATAAGAAGAAAACTGACAGCACAATGCCATAAAAACCCTGGGAGTATAGATTGTCCAAGAGAGAGTGGTCACCATTACCAAATGCTGCCAAGAAGTTAAGAAGGATAAGGGTTCGAAAAAATGTTATTGTATTTAGCAATTGAGAGATGCTGGTGACCTTGTGGTGGGAAAGAAAAAACAGTTTTCAAGGGTTGTAAAGCAAGCATGAAATAAGAAGCAACAGTCAATGAGAAAAAACAGCTTTTTCTAGGAGACTTCCTATAATAGGGAGGAAAGATATCAGATAATAACATGAGGGATGATAGAGTCCAATGAAAGTTTTATTTTGTTTGTTTGAGGAAAGAGGAGAACTGGCTATGGTTATAGGCAACAGGGAAGAAGCAAATGAACAGGAAAGAATGAAAATGAAGGAGAGGAAGGAGATAATTTTGGAACTGATCTGGAGGAGAGCATGACATGATTGAGTGTACAAGCTTGCATAGGCAAGAAAAGCCACCTCTGAAAATAAAGGAGGGAAGGGTAAATAGAAGTTGATGTTAAGGTGATTTGAAGTTGTAAAGTTAGAGAAAAGAGGAAATTCTGGATGGGTGACTTTCATATTTTTTTTTCTCCTTTGCTGAGAGAAATAGATGAAAGAGTAATGTGGGTGGCTTGAGGAGAAAAGCGTTTTGCAACAGTATCTATGGGGAATGAAACAGAGATTAAAAAGCCTATTTTAATAGTTGTTATATTATCATAAATGTAATTCAAACCCAGGACTTTATGGCTCTAAAAAACACTGTACACGCTCTTGTAATGTTACTCTTTTCTATCCAAGAATTTCATTAAAGAGGGCTTTATTTTCCAACAAAATTCTACATTTTGTTTGTTGAAACTATTGTTCTTTTTTTGGGGGGGGGAGGTGCAATTAGGGATAAGTGACTTGCGCAGGGTCACACAGCTAGTAAGTGTCAAGTGTCTGAGACCAGATTTGAACTCAGGTCCTAAAGGGCTGGTGCTTTATTCACTGTACCACCCAGCTGCCCCTCCATTGCGCCACTTAGCTGCCCTGAAGCTGTTGTTCTTATAGCCAAAGTATAGCATTAGCTTTTCACTTGATTGAAGCACTGCCTTGTCTTTAAGACAAAATTGGAGAACCAGCTAAAGCTGATGTCAGTATTGCTTCCTTCTTCACTGATTTGCCATTTCCACTTCAGTCAAATAGTTGGAAAATGATGGTACCATAAAGCTGCAGTCACATTAACAGGTTCCATCTCTGTGGGCATTAATAACTGTTCTAGAGATTTCTCTAAAGGGTTAACACCTGGGGCCCTGAGATGTTAATGAAACCACAGAAATAACCAAGGAAACCCTTGGACCTAGAATAAGTACATAGAAACTATTGATGGCTAGCCAACTTTTAACCAAATAGTCCTCAATCTGGCAACAATAGCTTAGCATCTTGAAGGTCTTTTGAAATCAGTGGGAGTATTTTAAAAGTTAAACAGATGCACAATGACGTAAATCTATATTGTTTTCCCTTACATTTTTAAGGCTGGTAAGATGACATTGGCCCTACTGGAGAGAGGCAGTGATTCTTCTAATTCATGCCTATAAACACTACAGTTGACTTTGGTATTAATTATGTCAAAGAAACACAGACTATTATCTAAAATGTGGTATCTCTGTACGTAATATAAGTTTAAGATGGGGTGACAAGAAATAAGGTGCAAATGTGTTGTTGGTCTGAGGGAGATGGGAGTGAGGTGAAAAGTGATCAGACAATAAGATAAGCAGTTAGGGTTGAGGGGTAGGAAGAAGAAGAGAATATATTTCTGTTAATTAAAAAAATAGATGTGAAATGATGCAGACACTTTTAGATGAGGTCACTGTACTGTTCATTTTAATTAACTGTTTTATTTTGTTACAAGAGACCTCTCATGAAGTAGGAGTATGTATGTAATGTAAAACAAAACACATCAGTAAAACTGAAAGTGACAAAAAAATTAGTTGTCCAACAACAACAATCGCAAAAAGGCAAGTGAAGAGCCAGGGCTCATTAATGTCAGAAAGGAAAATTATTCTATATAAGATGCCACAATAAGTCACCTTGAAAAAGAGGAAGAACATTCAGAAAAATATATCTATTTCTCACAGAATATGCTTGTGTATAGGAAAGAGAAAATATCTCCTATTCCAACATAATTAAACCCCAAGCTTCAGATCTCAACAAGAGCTAATATAATGGGGAGAGAAAAGTGAAGAGGTATTTCTGGACACCACCAGAGAACTCCACTTTTGACCTTGTTTCCCATATAAAAAGGAGAGGGGGGGGAGAGGGAGAGAAAGAGAGGGAGGGAGGGAGGAAAGGAGAGGGAGGGAAGGAAGAAGGAAGGAAGGAGAAAGAAAGAAAACTAAACTATATGTTAAGAACCAATTATATGCAAGGCACTAGAGATACAAATATGAAAACGAGAAAGTCCCTGACATTAAGAAGATTACTTTTTTTTTTTTTTTTTGCGGGGCAATGGGGGTTAAGTGACTTGCCCAGGGTCACACAGCTGGTAAGTGTCAAGTGTCTGAGGCCGGATTTGAACTCAGGTACTCCTGAATCCAGGGCCGGTGCTTTATCCACTGAGCCACCTAGCCGCCCCCAGAAGATTACATTTTAGTAGTGGGTAGAGATATACATAGAGGAACAGTTGTGACCAAGGAAAGGGGTGTTGTTCTGGGCAGTGAAATGGATAGCGAGTAGAACCACAGGGCAATTGATTGCCATAAACTTTCCAGAAGCAGCAGTTGTACTAATTTGATTGATGTTTCTAGAGTTATAGGTAGAAAACATGGGGATAGAAGGGCACATATGGTGGCAGGGAGGAACCTGGCTAGGTATAGTAGGATAGCTCAACCTCAGTGTCAAGTTCCAATGATGAGTGGATTAACTCCCCTGGGGATTGGGGTGTATCCTAGGGGTCTGATAAGAAGGGCTATTCCAGGCAGGGAAAAGAGGGCCTGCTGTGTGGCAGAAGGCAAGATGCTCAGGACATATTGCTATATAAGGTAATGAGTGAAGTCAATGAATATTTATTAAATAGCTATAATGTACTAGGCAATGCTAAGTGATGGATCAGAAGACTTCTTTTCACATCTTTAGGCAATAGTCTCCTTACTGTTTGGGACAAACTGCCTCAGTTTACTCAAATAACTCGAGGAAACCACCAAGTCAAGCAGAGACAGATTTATTACATCCTCATGAGGACAGGCAAAACCCAATTACACATTGAAGTCTTGCAAAGATAGGCCCAATCCTCTAGGTTTTTATAGTAATCTTGAAAAGGATTGTCCCCACGTACACCCAGGGTGGATGAGCTCACAATCTAACATCCAATCCTGTCTCACCCAAGGTGCATACCGAGCTCGTGATCCATGTATGGAGACATGTCCAAGAACAAAGGGGAGAAGGGGAAGGGGTACAAGTATGAGGAATGTCTAAGAGAGAGGGAGGCAGAAATCACTCCCTTATCTGACTGCAATTAATCCATGACAGGGAGTGGGGTTTTGACATGTGAGAGAGGAGTAAGCCGACTAGTTTATTACAAGCCATAAACTAAGGTATAGTTGGCATGTGGGAATTAAGCAGAAGTAAATAGTATTAATTGGTAGAACTGTGACAAGTAATAAAACTTATTGGGGGACTGGATATCTTCTAGACCCCATTCCCAAAGTTTACAAAACTGTCCCAAGTCCATTATCTCAACAATAAAACTTAAAGGAGACAGTGAGAATTTAACAAGCAATTAACTTTTAGGCAAAGCGAGAGGCTAGCTATTGGGGGGGGGGGCGTGCGGGGCTAGGTATCTTTCATACTCCATCCTCAGAGTTTAATCTGAGTCAAATCCATAATTGTCCCATACATTACTATTACTATTTACAACATTTTTAGAGGGAGGGGCATGAGGGTTCTCTTATCTCAGAAATCCTAGGCATTTATTTTACCATTAAGGTTCTAGTGAGAGCAAGGAAATATATTAAAGTACTGTTTAGTTACAAAACACTATGTAAAGCAAGCAGGTGTTATTGCCATGGATTAATTGCAGTCAGATATTATTGTCAATAGAAACATAGGGGCAGCTAGGTGGCTCAGTGGATAAAACAAAGGCCCTGGATTAAGGAGTTCCTGAGTTCAAATCTGGCCTCAGACATTTGACAATTACTAGCTGTGTGACCCTGGGCAAGTCACTTAACCCCCATTGCCCCACCGAAAAACAAAAAGAATAAAAAAAATAGAAATGTAAACAGTTATGAATGAATGTAGTTAACCCAAAGTAGGGAACTTAGTACTTGTTTTATCAGAGAGATATTTATATTATTGATTAGGTGGCTTTGTGTATGACTTGTCCATCTTTATGTGAACTTTAAAAAAATCATCAGCTTACAGACATCAACAAGCATGAACATTTTCTTGAAAAAAACAGGATTGTATAAGACAGTCGGTTATATTTAGAGAAAAGGTGTCACACTGAAATAGAAATGGGTACTTCTTAACAATTTAGAAGGATCTTTGCTGGCTGTGTATTGATAGAAATGTCATATTAACATCACCTATGTTCTATTGTATTCGTATTTATTTTGGTAATTATTTCCCAATTACATTTTAATCTGGTTCAGACCACACTTGGTAATGTTGCTACAGGCCACATGTTTGATACTTCTTTTATACAACATGGTTTCATTTAAATCTGTAATAGATTTAACATTAGTACTAACACCAAATTCTTTGTCTTTGTCCCCTTTTGAATATTTTTTATGTTCTGTGCATTTTTTTAAAAATCTTTCATTGGTCTCCTTTTCTTTCTTTTCTGTTTTTTGGTGGTCTTTTACTTATTGGGTTCTTGTATTTACAATTCTCCCTGTCTTATTTTCTTTGTGCTATATATACCAAGTTCCACTCTCTTCTGACCATCCAGAATACTTAGTTCATAGGACCAAGGGATCATAGATTTAGAATTGGAATAAACCTTACAGGGCAATTAGTCTAATACTCTAATTTTGCACATGAGGAAACAAAGGCTCAAAGAGGTGTAAGGTCTTGCCCAAGTTCACAGGTGAAGTAATTAGCAAAATCAGATTTTGAATTCAGGTCCTCTGACACTTTCTACTCAAAATGTTTTCAGTCATTTCCTGCCGTATTGGCTAGTTCCTTTAGGAACTGATCTACAAGCTTTGCCAAGTTATTTTCTATTTACCCATCTTGCTATTGTCAGCCTCCTGATAACTTCCATCAAGAGGTCTTTAATGGGGTAGTCTAAGGTATGACCACTCTTTGTATGATTGAGGTAGATTGGAGATAGAGGTCCTAGAAGTTGAAGTTGAGGAAGCTGGAGGAGAAGGTATTCAAAGAGAATTAAGGTAAGAATGAGGAAGATGACTGTAAGAAAGACACTAAATTTATTGAGGAAGAGGAAGAATGACTTGGAAATTTCTAAATGGCAGCAGTTACAGATCTGATTGGTACTGACAGGAACTTTAAAGGAGAAGGGGTCCTTCCTGAGTAATGGTGGCAGTGGAAATATATGTAAAGGGAAATAGGGAGCAAGGAGTATGCCAGCTTCTCTTCTTGTCCCTGTGTTCTAGGAAATGTCAGAAGTTAAAATAGCCTGATGTAGATGGTATCAAGGGGTATCAATTTCTTCAGGAAAAACCTAGGTTGAAATGAGTACTAACAACAAAATGTAAGGAATGTGAAAAAAAGATCTTAGTTGAAAAGGAATTCATTTAAAATGGAATAGAGTACAGAGAGCATAGTGGCAAAGTAGAGCATGGGATGAATAGGAACTGGAGAAGGCCATGGATGTGTTTATTATGGGGGAAGCATCTTTGCCATAGTTCCCATAGTTATTTGGGGCATCCTACATAGCATGATAGAAAAGTGAGCCTTGAGAGATGTGACAATCAAATATCCTAAGAACCAGCTGAGAAAATGTGCTGATTGGGCATTTAGCAGATATACTTCCCCAAATGTCAGTGCCCAGTGTGTGTGGGCAATTCCTCCACTAATGCCATCACGACTCTCATCTCTTTAATAGATAGTTTCATTTATGGCCCTCCAAAAATTAATCACCCACTGGCCAACCTTCTCCTGATCAGTCTTTCCAAAATTGTTGAGACGGGTCTTTAAAAAGAAAACACATGGAGCAGCTAGGTGGCACAGTGGATAGAGTACCAGCCCTGGATTCAGGAGGACCTGAGCTCAAATTTGGCCTCAGACACTTGAAACCTATTAGTTGTGTGACCCTGGGCAAGTCACTTAACCCCAGTCACCTCACCAAAAAAAAAAAAAGAAGAAGAAGAAAAAAAAAAAAGAAAACACAGTCTGCCATTGCGTCCATACCCAAAGACTCTCTGCCCTTGTAAGACTTGACAAAGCTGTTGCTCCAGTTGCATTGAGTTCAAATCCAGTCACTTAACCCCAATTGCCTCAGCCCGCCCCCCAAAAAAAAGAGAAGTCCTGAGTGACAATTTTGAAAAATTCATCTATACATCATTTTAAGGCAGTGAGATGAACATATGTCTTATGTAATCTATAATCATCCCTCCCCATTTCCCCATAAAGGTAAAGCCTCTATGGACTCTATACATAAATAAATTTCCTTGGGAAATTGTCTTTCTCCAGAGCCCAGTCACAATTTCCCATAAGCTTAATTGAATTCCACCCCATCTCTAATCTTAAAGATGATGTTGTTATTATATATATAAGGAAGTTACTGATTAGGAACCTGATTCATCAGAATCTTTGCTCTAGGAGGTGTAAACAACTCTAATGGGTAAAAATACTTTTCAGTTAACCCTGATAAAATAAAAAAACATTCAGAATCTGAAGTGCAACATTGGCACCAAAAACAAATCCCTTGTGTCATGGAGCATATAAGACTAATGGGTATGTAATCTGTAACATCTTTCAGACTTTTGAATTAACGTATATTTAAATACATTTGATTCTTTCTCTTCCTGCAAGTCTCCTGTTTGCCAGATGATAAGTTGGCTGTGATATTAGTCATACTATCAACTGCAATTTCCTTTCATTTAACCATGATACTTACAACCAGTACCTTTTTTTTAAGTTAAGCTGCATGCATAACAGGGTGGTGATTAATGAGAGTACTCTATTATTGTCTCCTGGAACTATCAGAACTAATTTTATTTACACCTTGTTAAAATTCCCAGGGTTCTTTGGTTTCCTAAACTCTCAGGAAAGAGAAGATGTAATTGAAGATAATAGAAAATGCAATCAATTAATCATGACAAAATTTAATGGAGACCTGTTTAAAGTATTAGTGATTCAATATCAGTGAAGACAACTCAAAAAATAAGTTAAGGTACAGAGATACAAATCTCCTGGATAGGGTTTGACTATGAAAAATCCAGTGATATGTCTTGAAGCCAGTGGTTTAAATGTATGATCACAGTTCTGGGACTACCTGAGGCTACCAATCTGTCATTAATTTCACAGAGTCAGCCAGAATTCTCTGATTAAATAGTTAAATGCTTGTACATTTTTCAGCAGAAAGTTTTTCTTGTCTGTTTGTCCTAATTGTAAAAGGTCAATAAATGCCCAAGTAGTCCTGCAGGGAGATTACTTACTGAATGAAAAACCCATTGATCTTCCTCTGTGTGTTTGAAAGAAGTTGTTTGTGAGTAGTGGTGCATGGTTTGAAGGAGCCTCTGTGCTGAGTATGAACTTTCAGAGTCAGTCCCATTCCAGCACACCCTCAAACCTATAATGGAGAGTTCTGGAATATAGCCAGTGTGCCAGTTTGAGAGGTTCTAATAGGATGGAAGATTCAAATTCATGTTTATACAGATCTGATTACAGAGACAGAGGAAGGGATTCAGGGAAACGGCATCTGGAATGATGGGTTCTTGATCATTCAGCCAAAATTGTGTGCCAATGCATGAGATTTTTTGAATTGCATATATTTAACCAAAGAGTTCATTACTTCAGCATCCATATGCCCTCAGACCCTAATACTTTAATTTAAGGTCTTCACAGTGACATTCATGGTTCTTTTTCTGTGGTTCTACAAGTTCTCATCAAAGACATTGACCAAAGACATTCTGAAAGAAATAATCTCTTCTCTTAAAGGATACCAAATCATTAATCACACCAGTCAGTGCAGAGCTGTAACTAGCAATTTTGACATTTATCATAAGTAACAAGACATGAACCCTCAAAGCAACTATAATTTATGATTAGAAAGTAATAAAAAGAAATGCTTAATACAAATTCAATAGAGGTGTGTATTAATTACTATACTGATTTCTAGACTGCTGAAGGAGTAGGATTGTTATATTTTTGTACTTTCTAAATTTCTATACCCAGGGACAAGGACACCTTCCATTTCCCTTCCCATTCATTAATCAACCCTACTAGGTCACTTTCAGATCAGAAAGATTTTTTTTTCCAATGAGTCCTTGTCACTATCAATCTACAAATGGTTGCTCAACTAAGAAGGGGAATTTTATTTAGCTTCATTTTATTTAAATAATCACAAATCTTTTTTCACATTTTTCTCTTTCAGTTACACTGAAATGTAACTAAAATTATTCAATTTGGCTTTTTTTGTATGTTGTGTGATCCTTTAAACAGAGTAAGAAACAGGACATTCCTCGGGAAGATCAGGGTCCAACCACCAAGAATTTGGATTTTTGGCCCCAGCTCATCACTCTGATGGTCACAATTATTGATGAGGATAAAACTGCATACACTCCTGTCCTGAATCAGTAAGTATTCTGCTTTGGAAATGAATGGATGTGATTCCATTCAAGTGCATCAGCCAAATAAAATAACCCTTTATCAATATCACCACAAGACGATGTTAGTTAAAATAGTTTAAAATTGTCTGCAAATGAAATTTAGAGCTTTTCTATATGTTTTCACTACTTGAATTTGCATTAAAATAAAATTAACTAATTTAAGATATTTGACTCTCTGGATATAGTCAGTGCCTGGCATTATCATTGAATTTGGGATTAACTGGATATCAAGACAAAGCTTTTCTGACTACCTTTAAAAAAAAACAGATGCTTTCCCATTCTTTCTCACATTTCGTTGCACTTTCTTATTTATGCAGTTAGAATTTTCACAATAAAATAGAAAGGGAACTTAACAATCTGACTTTGGAAAGTATGTCCAATGATAGGATATTGGCATATTAGTAGATGTGAACATGATAGACTTAAACAGGTGTGTTTAGGGTAGGGTTGTTGTTTTGATAGCTACCAAATGAGCTTCTTAAATAAAACATCTGTTGAAGAAAAATATTTTATAAAATATCCATGTTCAGTAAAATGTAAGATCTTTGAGGGTAGGCACTATTATTTTTTTCTCTTTATGTTTCACTTAGAGAAGTATTGTGGTATAGAGAGTAAGGACTTGGCATCAGATTGAGAACTGCTTTCAAGACTTACCTCTGACATTTTTGGATTTTTTCTTTACTTTGGGCAAGTTACTTACCTCTTGGTGTTCCCCACATAACTTTCTGAGACTGTTAATTGCAGAGTGAGTAAAGCTCTCCATTGGTAGAGAGAATTTCTTCACTGGGAGTTCCCTATATCGATGAATTCACAAGCCAAGTCCAAAATAGAAAAGGAAAAGGAAGACAGAAGGAAAAGAGGAAGAGAAAGAAGGTCCCCAAAACATAGCACAATGTTTTTTCATGTAAACACAAGTGTTAAATTAAGGGTTATTTCTAATCAAGGTTAGCATCATTCATTCCAGAATTTTGCTATCAGGGAATATACCTCCTAAAATGATTGGTTATGTCTTTATTCAGAAACCAACACAGGACTGTTGTTATTTGGCCATTTTTTTGGTTTTGTCTCATTCTTTGTGAGCCCATTTCAGGTTTTCTTGTCAAAGATACCAGAGTGGTTTTGCCATTTTCTTCTCCAGTCCTTTTTATAGATGAGGAAACTGGGTCAAACAGGATTAAGTGATTTACCTGGGGTCACACAACCAGTAATTGTCTGAGGCAAGATTTGATTTTAGGAAAATGAGTCACCTAGCTGTCCACAACATAGGACCAGTAAAATGTTTATTATAAAATGGTAGTATATTAACTTTCTTCATAATTCTTTTTTTATTCACCTTATTACCCAGAGATAGCTAGTTTCTCAGTTAATAGTACATGCTTATGATCTATATTGTGTATTATGCTTGTGAAATTGAATCTTTAAATCGGCATCCCCTATGGAATTGTGCTCAAGGTTTTGCTTATTAGGAGCGATAGCATATAATTAGTGTGATTGCTGAAGCTGGGATGGGAAGATGTCATATTTACATTTCAGTTTATTTTAAAGTAATCTCTGACATGAAGAAAAGAGATTGTGAAAGAAATGTCATGGCTTATGATACCTGTTGTCCCTTGAAGTGAAGCCTAAAAATAAGCAAGCATTTCTTCCTGTTGTCTGACCCTGGGGCTTTATGTCTTTAATTAAAGTCTGGACTTTGGTTTATTCTGATACTGACTTAATAGGCTAAAATTGTCTTATAGAGAAGGTTGTATCAATGCTTTTGGATCCTTCATTCTTCTTTGTTTTAAGATTCTCCCATCTTCCTACATGGTATAAAAAAATCTACCTAAAGACAGGTACTGCTTGGTTCTGTTAGTCTCTCTAGGACCAAGCTTCATTGGGTTTGGTTGCTTATTTTGTAAGATTTCAAAGGAATTTGTATCACTAGTTTTTCTTTTGTTGTTAATTTCCATAGCTCCTTAGATGAGAAGATAGCTAGTGTCTGGGTACATGTGATTTCTAATAGTAGAAATAGAAAAAAATTCTAAAGCACAATAAACTACATCTATAGGTTCTTGGGCTTGAGGCAGTAAGGACAAAAGAGAACACCTTGTTAGTTATAGCCCAGTAACATAACTATTAATTCCATGGCCACATGTGTGAATTATCCCCTCCAAAACAGAAGACAGTTTAGAGCTTTCAGAATCATTTGGTGTCAACATACATTGAAAGAGTGCTATTAATAATAATTTTTTAAAAAACAGATAAGTTAAATACTGCCTTGCCACTGAAAGAGGTGTGATAGTTAACTAAAGAAATATTTCCATCCTGCTATAAGAAGGGGCATATATTATAGTCCAGTGGGTTGTGGAGGATGGTCATATGACAAAGAAGAAATGTTACATTAGAGTCCAAAGCAGTCTGTTTTGACCCTTCAATCAATAAACATTTATTAATAATGTAAAGAGGCTATCACTTTCTTCCCTGCTAAGTGGCTCAGTAGATGCTGAGCCTAGAAACAGGAAGACCTGATTTCAAAATGTACCCTATAACACTTAATATTTGGGGAGAAATTTCTAGTTATTTGACGTAAATAATTTTCAGCAACCATACACTTCATGTATGCATTTTCCCATAGCCTCTTCACCATTTGTCATTTTCCTCTTTGATCATCTTTTCCAGTTTAATGGTGTGAAGTAGAACCTCAAAATTGCTTTAATATGCATTATTTGTAATTAATTTCTTTCATGGAAAATATGAGAGAGAGATTTATTGATTGAATGATTGATTGATTGACTTTGGGAAGGAGAGAGAGCAAGCAAAAGAGATTGGGGAGAAAAGATACTGGGATGGAGGGAGAGGTGGGCAGAGCTCAGAGAGGTCATAAGTTCTGAGCCTGAAAGGCCTGATCAATACTCACTGGGCATATTGCTTAACCAAACAATTTTGTAAGATGGTCAGATACAGAACCATTTCTAATCTGTATTGGTTCATGAATATTCTCTACTGGAAGATCTCCATTCTAATAAAATCAACGTTCTGGTCAAACAAACAAAAAGTCTTTTGCCTCTCTCACTGTTGCTTGATATAAGCAACTATTTACATTTTATACCCAACCAAAGCAACAGGTCTCTAGGCACAAAGCTTGTTGTTGCTTCTCCATGTCAATGTCAGAACAAAATACTTTTCAAAATGTATGCTTCCTTTATCAACAAATAACACTATCTCTCCATCAAAGAATTGCTTTAATTAAAAAACCCAAAACAAATTGGAATACAACTTACTGGTGGTGTGGTGATGAGTCTCCCAAACCTCCTGATTTCCAACTATTATAAATCTAGTACTGTAGTATTTGTGATTATTCAGACTGGTTTTAGTAGAAGTTATGTTATTTATGAATAAGGCTTTCCACAAATACATGCCTTTATCGAGCACGTACTGAGTCAGGAAGACTCATTTTCACGAGTTCAAATCTTTCCTCAGACACTGCAAGTCACTTAATCCTGCTTGCTTTAGTTTCCTCATCTTTAAAATGAGCTAGAAAATGAAATGTCAAACCACTCCAGTGTCTTTGCCAAGAAAACCCCAAATGGGGCCACAAAGAGGCAGACACAACTGCAAAACAACTGAACAAAAACAACAAAAAAAACCCCTGAGATCCTAGGCACTGGGGATAAGCCCAAATTTTAAACATTCTATACCCTTAAAGTACCTATATTCTACTGAGATTCTATTAATAAATTAAAGACTAAGTGTAATACTAAATATAATAATGTAATGACTTATATTTGCAGGGATTTGTTTTTAACCTAGTTAAGAAAAGCAAGCTGTCTCCAAACCTTGCCATGTAGCCATAGAATTATATAGTTAACTGCCACCCCAGTAAGCAGAGCAGCATAGAAGCCAGAAATTAAAAGACAGTAAGTAGGGAGAGCCTTTAACTGGAAACTCAAAAGACCTGAACTCAAAAGCACCACCCTCTGAGCCCACTAGGCAGAGGAAGAAAACTTTAGATGTTACTTTGAAATATGGTGGGAGGGGGAAGGTGATATTGTGAAAGAACCATGATTTCATCAGAACATGATGCATTTGAAATATTTTACATATGTTAATTGCAGTATGCTAATGTTTACATTTGTTAATTAAATCATCAAGAACCTTAACTTAAAGCATTCTGCTCCTGCCAAGTAAGAAAGTACTGAAAAAGCTTTGTTGTTTGGGCAGTGTAGGAGTACAGACTAAATAAACCAAGAATTCTACTTCGTTCAGATGTGAGAATTGTAATAATTATCTAAAATGAGTATGAAAAGAAGGACTTAGGAAATTTCTGGTGTCTGAGAAATGTTATAAAAAATACTCAAGGACTTGTCTCTTATTCTGCTTACGTGTTCACCCTACTACCTTTGCCAGTCCTTCAAAAAAAAAAAAACCACCCAAAACTGGATGTCACTTGATATTTTGGTGTCCCTGAAATACCGAGATAGTAAGAGGGAAAACCCTTTCCTTTGGGAGAATCATCTATGAAGATTTTTATGGAAAGACATAATCAAGAACCTTGAGATTATTTTTTTCAATTTGCAATGGAGGAGGAGATGCCAACACTGGTAACATCAGGGATCCAAGTGTCATGACCTAGGTAGTTGTCCATTTTCTGAAAACTCTAAAACTTTAAGATTTCTGCATCCACTTTCACTTGCTTGTATCATCTCACACGGCTCTATTTTTTGGTTTACTACCTAATGCTATTTCCAGATTTATCTTAAATTTTATGAGGTTTTTCAGTTGAGTATTTGTGAATGGCACATCATCAGCCAAAACCATTTTGAGAGAGAATTAGTGAGGCAAGTCCTCACATTCCAATTTTGAGGCATTCTTGTGGCAAGCAGTTTCACAGCATGACTATGGCTAACTTTCTTAGACCATACATTGTTACATTTTATAATCCTTCATCTTCTTCTCTGCCTGTAACTGAGTTGTTGCTTTTTTTAAAAAATGTTTTGTTTCATTAATTATTTCCTAATTATTTCAAAAATTCAACATTCACTTTTAAAAATTTCGAGTCCTAAGTTCTCTCCCTCCCTTCCAACTTCCCTTGAGAAAACATGCAATATGATATTGATTCTATAGAACTGATAGGTAAATTCTTTTATGCTTCTCTAATTTACTTATGATATAACCCTTTATGTCTGAATCTGTTCCATTCACCTTATCTTTGTATATTGTGTGACATTTATGTCTATTTGCTGCCAAACTGTTTTACAATTTTCCCAGAAATTTTTGTTGAATGATTTCTTGCCCTGAAAGCTTGGATCTTTGAGTTTATCACACACTAGATTACTATGGTTATTTGCTACTGTGTATTATGTACCCAGTCTATTCCACTGATTCACAACTCTATTTCTTTTTTTTTGTTTTTGTTTTTGTTTTTTAGTGCAATGAAGGTTAAGTGAATTGCCCAGGGTCACACAGCTAGTAAGTGTCAAGTGTTTGAGGCTGGATTTGAACTCAGGTCCTCTTGAATCCAGGGCCACTGCTTTATCTGATACACTACCTATCTGCCCCCCACAACTCTATTTCTTAGCCAGTACTAGATTGTTTTAGTGATTACCACTTTGAAATATACTTTGAAACCTGGAAATGCAAGGCTACCTTCTTCCACATTTTTCCATTGATTCCTTTCACCTTTTGTTCTTTTAGATTAATTTTGTTATCATTTTTTCTAGCTCTATGAAATAATCCTTTGGTAATTTGATTGGTATGACATTAATAAGTAAATTAACTTAGGTAGATTGTAATTTTTCTTATTTTTATGATATTTTTATTTAAAGTTTGAGTTCCAAATTCTATCCTTCCTTCTTTCCTCCCTCTTCCCCTTCCTGAGGCAGTAAGCAATCAGATATAGGTTATACATAGGAAAACAAATAAAAGAAAAAAGAATGAATAAAAGAAAGCGAGAAATCGCATGCTCCAGTCTGTGGTCAATCAATATCAGTTCTTTCTTTGGAGGTGGATAGTATACTTCATCATTAGTCCTTTGGGATTGTCTTGGATCATTTTATGAATTAGAGTAATTAAATCTTTCACAGTTCTTCATCAAACAATATTGCTGTCTCTGTGCACAATTTTCTCCTGGTTTTGTTCACTTCACTATACTTCAGTTCATATAAGTCTTCCAGGCCTTTCTGAAATCATCCTGCTTGTAATTTCTTATACCACAATAGTATTCCATCATCATCATATATCACAGCTTCTTTAGCCATTCCCCATTGATGGGCATTCCCTTGATTTCCAATTCTTAGCCACCACAAAAAGAGCAGCTATAAATATTTTTTATGCAAATAGGTCTTTTTCTTTTTTGCAGGGATGTCTTTGGGATATAAAACTAGCAGTGGCATTGCTGGATCAAAGGGTTTGATATCCCTTTGGGCATAGTTTCAAATTGCTCTCCAGAATGGTTGGATCTGTTCACAACTCCACCAACAGTGGATTGGTGTCCCTGTTTTCCCACATCTCCAACATCTAACATTTTCCTTTTTGTTATATTAGCTACTCTGGTAGGTATGAGGTGATATTTCACAGTTGTTTTACTTTTCATTTCTCTGATCAATAGTGATTTAGAACATTTTTTCATATGATTCTAGATAGCTTTGATTTCTTTGTCTGAAAACTGCCTGTTCATATCCTTTGATCATTTATCAATTGGCGAATGACCTGTATTTTTATAAATTTGACTCAGTTCTCTATATATTTGAGAAATGAGACCTTTATCAGTTATACTTGGTACAAAAATTCTTTCCCAGTTTTTTGCTTTCCTTATAATTTTGATTACATTGGTTTTGTTTGTATAAAAGTTTTTTTAAATTTTCCATAACAAAAATTATGTATTTTACATTTTATAATGCTCTCTAGAACTTCTTTGGTTCTATAGTCTTCCCCATCCATAAATCTGATAGATAAAGTATTCCATGCTCTCTTAATTTGCTTATGGTATCACCCTTTATGTATAAATCATGTACCCAATTTTACCTTATTTTAGTATATGGTATGAAATGTTGATCTATACCTAGTTTCTGCCATACTATTTTCTAGTTTTCCCAGCATTTTTGTCTAATAATGAGGTATTTGTTTTTTCAAAAACCTTGGATCTTTGGGTTTATCATATACTAGACTATTATAGTCATTTTCTATAGTGTAATTCAAACGTATCCTATTGCACTGATCCACCACTTTATTTCTCAGCCAGTACTAGATTGTTTTGATAATTACCACTTTTTAATACAGTTTGAGATCAGTAGTGACCCCCTTTTCCACATTTTTTCATTGATTCCTTGATATTCTTAAGTTTTTGTTCTTCCAGATGAATTTTATTAATCTTTTTTCTAGTTTTATATGTCAATTTATTATGTTTGCTTAGCCTACCCATGGGCAATTAGCATTTCTCCAGCTATTTAGATCTGGTGTGTGTGTGTGTGTGTGTGTGTGTGTGTGTGTGTGTGTGTGTGTGTGAAGAATGTTTTATAATTGTGTTCATATAGACCCTTGGTTTGTCTTGGCAGGTAGGCTCCCAAGTATTTTATATTATCTACAGTTATTTTCAATGGAATTTCTCTTTCTCTCTCTTCCTATTGAGTTTTATTGATAGTACATAGAAATGCTGATGGTTTCCGTGGGTTTATTTTATATCCTGAAACTTATTATTTTTAGTGTGTACATGAAAGATCCTTATGAAAGATTGTGCTGAGCATCATATCTAGAATACCTACATTTGAGGGCCTCCTCTGACACTCATTAACTAAGACTTATTTATAGTCTCATCTATAAAATGGGAAACTGTTGAAGATGATAAATGTAATACCTGCCATGAAGGCTTGTGAGATTAAAATGAAATAGTACATACTTTAAAGTGTCATGTGAATGTTGGATATTATCACCAGTAGGGTATCTTATCTGTTTATTAAAATTAACATGACACAACTAGTTAGCTGCACATTGCCAAGGTGGCAGGAATTATATACAAATATATTACATACACACACTTATACACACAAAGAGACATACACACACATATATTTGAGGTTGACTTAATGACTTCTGAGGTCTATAGAGGCTGTAGGTGGTGTAGTATATAGAGTGCTGGGCCAAAGTCAGGAAGACTTGAGTTCAAATCTAGTCTCAGATACTTACAGCGTGACCCTGGGCAAGTCACTTAAGCTCTATTGGCTTTAGTTTTCTTAACTGCAAAATGGGGATAATAGTACCTGCCTCACAGGATTATTGTGAGGAGGATTATATGAGATGGTATTTCTAAAAAAAAGTCTTTAGTATGGTGCCTGGAACATTATAGGTGCTATATAAATACTTATACCTTCCTCCTTCCCTTCCCCTTTTCAAATTCTAAATCTGTGTTCCTATGTCACAGATGTGTGTCTGTGTCTTTGTGTGTGTATGTGGTCCAATCAATATGGCTATGTTTATAAGAGACACAGTACATTTTTCCATTTCTGTATTCATATATATATTCTCCCCAGGGATGTTTAAGACAACTCTTTGAATTTACATAGAGCTAACATATGGTGAAAATATTTAAATAAGGTGCTAGAAGTAAGCATGGTACCAGGATTCAAATTTCAGTTATTCTCTCACTACATTTGTGACCAAGATAAGTAACTTAACCTATTTAGGGGCCATCTGAAAACTGAATGGACAAAGAAGGACTAGATGACCTCTGTTGTCCCTTCTAACTCCACTTATTTTATAGCTGATATTTCAGTGCTAAACTAGATCAATCTGGTTGTTTTTATCACAATTATTCCTTTTTTAAACATTGAAAGTCTTGGTTCTACCATGCTTTATCCAAAATGTCTATTTTATAGATATAGCATATTGGTCTATAGGGTTGTGATAAATGTGTCCATTAGGCTTAACTAGCTCCTTAATGACAATTTCTCATTGTGTTAAATATTGGAATGAAGCCCTTCCCTTCAGGACTTTGAGTCATACCTGAATGACCTATGTGAGTTTTGGAAATAATTTCCTGAAATCATCAAACCTTCATAATGATAACATCTCTTTCCACATTTGCCTATATCTTGAGTCCCACTAACCCAGCAAGCTAGCCCCACTTTCTTAGACTGTACTTGTGTTAATGAACTAGAACATCAACTGTGAAGAGCATATATAAAATTCCCTTAAAGAACTAAAAATTATAAAAGGGACAATTAGAATACATATTAATTAAGGCATTTTAGGATCTTTGCCTAGCTTTCTATTTCTTATTGTAGCCTGCTAAGTGTAGACTTATATATTAGATAGAATAAGTTTTGAGTCAGGAAATCTGGGTTCAAATCTGCCTCTGAAAATTACTATTTTATAACATTGGGCAAGTCACTTACATCTGACATAGAAAATAACCTGGACTTACTTCTCAGCCAAAGACTTGGTATTGAAGGAAATTCCAATGTCACAGATCCTTTTGATTATTATGGCATGCACAATGAATATTTTGACTATTACTCCAGATCCACTTCCACCATATTACCTCTATTTTACTAATTTAAAAGTTGACCACAGGCTAATTACAGCTGGAAAATTTAGACTATTGTAAAAAAATTAATTATTAATAACTATATCTAATCTAACTTGGAAAAATTATATAATTGGATTTATGAAAAATTGTGATTATATGAAAAATTATAAGTTTAAAAAAATTATAATTGGGCCATAAGTCCTGCCGCGGTTGCCATTCAAATGTGAAAATATTTTGAATGACTAGCCTAATTTGGGAGGCTAATCTGACTGGGAGACTAATTCTGGGACTTTTGACTATTTGGCTATCTGACTGCGTTTAATTTAATATGGGCCGTTTATAAAGTTCCACCATACTGCTCCACTCCCAAATTGATAAGCAAAATATTAAGAAGCCTCTTAACTAAATAATCAAAGCAGATTTTATTTATGAGATACTATTTAAAATTAAGGATACAGGGAAATAAAATGTACAACCTGACTGCATTGTGGTGAGTCTCTTTCCCACCTGCTGTGCCTCGAACTTTAATACAATAAGGGCCTCAGCCGCCTCCTGCCTCAGGGCATGTTACACTTTCCCTGCTCAGCTACTTTCTTCTAACTCCTCCTTCACTTTCTCTAACCTGTACCCTGTGCTGCCCGCTTCTGTGCTCTCCGCTGCCTCCTGGTCGGTCTGTCTGCTCCGTCAGTCTGCCCTTCGGCCGCCTTTGTTGCCCCTCTAATCTTGTCCGCCATCTCGTCTTCTTGTCCAAACCTCTCTAATGGCGTCAGCCACTGCTTGACCTCTTCTCCACTCGTTGGTCCAAACCTTTTCTCCTGTCTAACTCCCAGGTCTATATATACCTTTTCTTCTCTCCACTCAAATCTCGGGGCTTCCTGTGCCCCTGCAGACCAAGCTAATCTGCCAGCCAGGGTTGTGGCTCAAGCCTCACGTGCTATACTAGAGCCCAGCCTGGACAAGCCCAGGATCTCTCGAATAGCTCAGCTCAGGGCAGAGGGAGCTGCGGGCTTTTTTCCCCCAGCTGTCTGACCTGGAGTTTTTTTGGCTTTTTGGCTCAGCTGAAGCTGAGGGGGAGGGGCACCAGCACCTCCCACACAGAAGAGACTCTGAGGGCCTAAGGCTTTCTAATCTCAGCCCAAAGGTAGGGTCCCCAAATCAAAATAAATTTCCACAGGACAATGAATAGGAGAAATGGTTTTGGCATTGATTCTGACTTGTTTCATTATATACACTCACTGTCTGAAGTTAAGCAATTTTTAAAATTTATTTTTAAAATAAAAATATTTTATTATTTTCCAGCTACATATAAGGATAGTTTTCAACATTTGTTTTCATAGGATTTTTAGTTCCAAATTTTTCTCCCACCCTCCTTTCCCTCCCTCCTTCCCAAGATGGAAAGCAATCTGATATATATTATATATGTGCAATCACATTAAACATATTTCTGCATTAGTCATCTTGTAAAAGAAGAATCAGAGCACAAGGGAAAAACCTCGAAAAAAAGAAGGAAAAAAAACAGCTCCAAAGTAGAAACAGTGTGGTTCAATCTGCATTCATAATCCACAGTTCTTTTTTCTGGATATTGAGAGCATTTTCTATCATGAGTTCTTTGAAATTGTTTTGGATTGTTGCACTGCTGAGAAGAGTCAATTCTATCACCATTGTTCATCACACAATATTGCTGTTGCTGTGTACAATGTTCTATTGGTTCTGCTCCTCTGTCAGCATCAGTTCATGTAAGTCAAGAAGCAAATTTTTAAAGAAAAGTATTCAGCATATGCTGTTTAATTAGAAGAGTTCCCAGATAAGTGGTACAGTGGCTAAAGAACTGGACGTGAATAGAGGAAGTTATGACCTCAAATATGACCTCAAGCACATATGGCGTGAATATGGTCAAGTCACTTAACGTTTGTCTGCCTCAGTTTTCTAAACTGTAAAATAGGTGTCATAATAACACGTACCTCCCAATCCAATCCAATAAACATTTATTAAGTGCCTACTTTGTGCTAGGCCCCATGTTAGGTGCTGGAGATGCAGTTAATAAAAAGAAAGACGGCCCTTATCCTCTAGGAGTTTACAATCTAAAAGGTGAGACAGCACACAAAAACAGGTAGGAAAGCCAAGATGGTGGGAGAGGAAGGGAGTATACCTGACATGGAAACATCCTGTTCTGTAGAGTCCAAACCAGGCAGAGCATCAGGTGCAAAATGGAATAAGCTGAGAGACCAGATTTGGTCTTCTATATAAGAAGGCATTGGGAGGAATTGATATTCCTCCCTCCAGCCTTCATTGAGTAAGGCAAGGAGGCTGAGGGAGCTGGTGTCCATCAAAGCTTGAGTTAGCAGCATGGTGGTGAGATTAGAAATGAGGAGCTTATCCTCGGAGTAGCATCTGAGGTAAAACCAGGCACAGCAGCCAGCACAAAGTATAATATCTCCTATTATTGTTGTGAGGATAAATGAGATATTTGGAAAGCACTTTGAAAACCTTAAAATGCATGTACATGGTAGCTGTTATTATTATTCATACTGTTAGAAAGAAACTTTTTCACTTTTAATCACATTAAACCTTTCTTATGTTTCCTCTTATCATTGCTTCAAAGCCTAGCCCTAGTCATTCTATAATTTGCTAGAAACACATTTTGCTGTTAACAGTTACTTTTTGGCTATTTTCCTTCCTTTCAAAAAATTGTAGCTAATTGCAGTAATGTTTGTCAAGCTTTGAGAGCAGAATGAATTAACAGAAGCTGCAATTCTTATAGTGTGAAAGGGCTACAAATCTCTCTTGAATTCCAGCAATGAAAATGCAGCCCTAATTGTGTAACTGACACACAATAATGTACAACCACTGCTTGTGGAATTATAATAATGAACATTATTTTCTTCAAAGGCAAACTTTGCATATCAAAATAATACTTTACATCTAATGAAGTTTAATTTTCTCTGTTGTGACTCATGAATCAGCATTATCACATTCAGCAGGGTAAGATTGTTTTCTTCATTTCACCAAGAGATCTGGATGATAAGAAATTGAATTCTCAGGTTATTTGTTACTCGTGGAATTTAATGTATAACACATTCATGTGTTTTCTTAAATACTATATATTAATAAGTACAGATATACTCATAATGCTGTAGTAGGCCAGTTATTTCATTAAGCCTTGTTTATAAGTGATAGATAGGAGAGGAACCATAGGTTGGTGAGTGAGAATTACTTCTTTACATGATAGCATTAAGTTGTATACAATTAATGCTCACTGATTCATACTAATTTGGGAGATGGCCTGTTTAAATTAGTAGCTATGAATAAGGACTGGACCTCTGATTTCCTTGTCATAGGGAACTTCTGCTTTACCAAAGGTTTGGCATCTTCTGTGTAACTTACAGTTCAGAGCATTGCCTAGAGTAATGGATTTGCATAAGGTCACACAGGTGTCATGTGTCAAAGGCAGGACTAAATTATTAAAAAGCATGAATTATCAAATATTTTAAAAGAAATACTGAATTTTAGTTATTACATTTTTTATTCCAAGGATATGCTGTAATACTTACTTGGATTAAAAGAAATTGTCTAATAATTTTTTTTATTATCTGCTCTAGTGAGTATCTAAACATAGAATTTGATTCAATTTATTCATCCATCCATTCATTACCTAATGTATGTAGCATATTATTCTAGATGATACAGAAATCATAGTTCCATAGCAGGAAGGGGACTTCAGAGAATATCTAGTTCAACTTCCTCATTTTATGAATGAGGAAACTGAGGACCAGGGAGGTTAAATAACTTGCCCAACATGGCACCACTGTAGTGGTGTGATGATGACATCAACATCAGAGGTGGAGTATGAGCCCAAGTCTTCTGAATCCAGAATTGGTGGTTTTTCCACTATACTAATATATGTATATTAGTATACTAGTTAGTATACTAATATATGTACCTCAGTACCTACAGAAATCAGTGGGACATGACAACTTGTTTTCAAGAAACTTACTTGTAATCTAGTAAGAGAGGTAAAACATGGATAGCAGGGGCTTCCCTGGCAAGCCAGAAATCACTCTATACCTACTCATAAGCCTATCTCTGAAAGGGATCACTAACTCTTATACAAGTGGAAGAGGAGTCTAGGGGCTAGCTAAGGATGTAGGCTGTAATCTTTCCTAGCCTTGGAAGACATTGAGCTACTGAGATGGAGTGGAGAGTTTTGGCCCCAGTGAGAAACTTAAAAATCTTTAAAATTTCAGATCAAAGGAGAACATATACAAATATATGTGTATGTGTGTATGCATACATATATACACGTAAAAAAATATATGTATATGTACACACATACATATATGGCACCTAGGTAGTGCAGTGGATAGGCTGCTGAACCTGGAGGCAGGAAAACCTGAGTTCGACTCTGGCCTCAGACTCTTACTAACTGTATGATCCCGGGCTGGTCACTTAACCCTGTTTGCCTTAGTTTCCTCATCTGTAAAATGAGCTTGAGAAGGAAATGGCAAACCACTACAGTATCAGTGCCAAAGAAAACCTTGAATGGAGTGACAAAGAGTAGGACATGTTGAATGACTGAACAACAATATATTGATTTTTTAAAATTTGTATGCACATGCACATACAAATGAAAGAGTATACAAACAAATGCAAAGTTGTTTAATATGAGATAGAAAAGGGAGGGCAGTAGCAGTTTGAGGGGATCATGAAAAGTTTGCAGAAAATGTAGTGCTTGAGAGGTAGCCTGAAACAAGCTTATGAAGAACCTACCTTCTTACTCAGGAGTTTAAATTTTGCTCTGCATTCCATGAAGAATCATGGGAGTAGTAGATTGACAGCCAGTCAGCTAAATCAATAAACTTTTATTAAGCACCTACAGTGTGCTAGGCACTGTGAGTGTAGGATCAGGGATATACATTAGGAAGATTGATCTGACAATTGTGAAGACTAGTTGGAAAAAGGGAGAGTTGTTGGAAACTGTTGAAGTTGACTAGGCAACAAATGGTATAGGGACTGAACACAAGGTTAATGGCATTTAGAAATAGTTTAGCAGGTACAGATTCATGAGGTATTATAGAGAAGGCTTGAAAATGGAAGAAAAGAGATGAACAGAATGTGTTAAAGTCCTAAAGGATTTGGGAGACAATAGGATGTGCAAGGGCACAAGGGAGATTAACCCTTGCTCACCAGAAGCACTTCATTCTTCAAAGACAGGAGGTGATAAGGAAGCAACTGGGTTTAAGACCACATAAGGCTTTAAGGGAGGAATTTAAGGAGGAGGAATTTGAGGGAGCTTAAATCAGTTACCAATAGTCTTTCAAAAACTAATAGGAGGGGCGCAGCTAGATGGTGCAGTGGAGTAAAGCACAAGCCTCAAGACGACTGAGTTCAATGTGGCCTCAGACACTTGACACTTACTAGCTGTGTGACCCTGGGCAAGTCACTTAACCCTTATTGCTCTGCAAAATATAATAAATAATAGGAGCTGAAGTCATATGCTTAAAGGGGATGGGCAGAGATGGAGTCAGGGGGAATGAGTACAGAACGGAAAGTTTGCAACAGTCAAAAATGAGCTGGAGCTGACTGGAAACATTTGTTAAATTTTCAATGCAAGCATCAATACTTGGAAATCAGCAAAGGTTAACAATCAAGCTTGATATGTTGTTTTGTTAATCAACTAAACATAAGAGATGAAGAAAATGTTAGTAACGCATATTAAATGTATAAAGTATGTGACATTTACACCTTGTCTTAGAGAACAAGTTAAAATTTTATCAGCATACATCTGATAGCTATTATAATTGAGTTTAATTGGGAGGTCAACAAAGATGGATGTTAACAATGAATGGGGGCAGCTAGGTGGACACAGTGGATAAAGCACTGGCCTGGAGTCAGAGTACCTGAGTTCAAATCCAGCCTCAGACAACTTAACACTTATAGCTGTGTGACCCTGGGCAAGTCACTTAACCCCAATTGCCTCACTAAAAAAAAACAAAAAAACAAAAAAAACAAAAAACAAACAACAATGAATGGAAATCAGCAGCTTCCTAATGTTGTCCAGCAGGGGTTAGTGATCTAGGTTTAGAGGAATGTAGAAAGGAATAGGTGGGGTTACCCAGCTTTTAGAGGTTATCAGAGTAGAAGAAGGTGGAGGGGAAGACAGAACCTAAGAGGGTGGTGAGTACCCCATTGAAATGCCTGAATGTGAAGTTCAAAACTAAGAGGATCCACAACAGGGATGATAGAAGGGGATAATAATTGTTAATGACAATAAGTCCGTCAACAAGCATTTATTAAGTGTTATGTACTAAGTACTGGCATAGAAAGAAAGGCAAAAACATGGTCTCTGTCCCCAAGGAACTCACATTCTAATGGGGGAAGAATAAATGTACATAATTCAGTAGATATTGCAGAGTAGATTGAGGTCATCTATAAGGGAAGACACCAGCATTTGGGGGGTGACAGGGAAAGGAGAAGGAAGAGAGAAAGGCCTCTGGTACAAGGTGAGAGTTGAAAAAAATTAACAAAAAATAAAAACAAGGTGAGAGTTGAGCTGATACTTTTTTTGCACTTTTTTGTTGTTGTAGATTTTTTGTTTTCTTTTTGTTTTTTGCAGGGCAGTGAGGGTTAAGTTACTTGCCTAGGGTCACACAGCTAGTAAGTCTCAAGTGTCTGAGGCCAGCTTTAAACTCAGGTCCTCCTGAATCAGGGCCGGTGCTTTCTCCCACTTTGCCACCTAGCTGTCCCCCTTATTTTTTTTAATAATGAACATTTATATAAAGTTTTGCATTCCAAATTCTATCCCTCCTTCTCTCTCTCTCCCCGCCCTACTCCATGAGGCAGTAAGCATCAGTTATAGGCTATACATGTGCAATTATGTATATTAGTCATTTTGTATAAGAGAACTTGGATAAAGAAAAGAGATGAAAGAAAGTAAAAAAAAAAAAAAAGCATGATTTAGTCTGTCCAATCAATATCAGTTCTTCTTTGGAGGTAGTTTGCTTCATCATTAGTCCTTTGGGATTGTCTTGGATCATTGTATTTCAGAGAATAATTAAGTCATTTCACAATTCTTCATCAAACAATATTGCTGTCACTGTGCACAATGTTCTCCTGGTTCTGCTCATTTCACTATACATAAGTTCATACAAGTCTTTCTAGGCCTTTCTGAAATCATCCTGCTTGTCATTTCTTATAGCATAATAGTATTTCATCACATCATAGACCACAGCTAATTTAGCCATTCCCCAATTATTGGGCATTCCTTTTGACTTCCAAATTTAGCCAGCACTAAAAGAACTTCTATAAAATATTTTGTACTAATAGGTCTTTTTCTCTTTTGGGGGATTTCTTTGGGATATAAACCTAGCAGTTGTGTGGCTGGATCAAAGGGTATGCACAATCCTATTGCCCTTTGGGCATAGTTCCAAAATTGCCTCTCCAGAATGGTTGGATCTGTTCCCAACTCCACCAACAGAGAGGCAGCTAGGTGGTGCAGAGGATAAGCACTGGCCCTGAATTCAGGAGGACCTGAGTTCAAATCCGGCCTCAGGACACTTGACACTTACTAGCCTGTGTGACTCTGGGCAAGTCACCTTAACCCTCAATTGCCCTGCAAAACACACACACACACACACAAACAACTTCACCAACAGTGGATTAGCATTGCAGTTTTCCCATGTTCTTTATCTGTTTCTTAAAGGAAGCCAGGATTCAGAGGTAAGGAGAAAGAACATTCCAGGCATAGAGAACAGCCACTGAAGGGCATCAAGTTAGAGTTGGGAGATGTGAAGTTTTTGTTCAAAGAACAGAAAGATGAATATTGCTGGATTGTAGATCATATGGAGAGGAATAAAGCATAAACCAGAAAAGGAATAGAACAGGGAGAGATATTTAAAAGCTGATTGCACCTGTGGAAGTGGTTATTGATTGTGAACAGCAAAACAATGGTATGGAAAAGGGAGAGAAGGACAAGGAATATGTCAGCCACTCCACCTTACCCTGAGACCAGGAGGGTGGGTATGGGAGAAGGAGATGCTTCCTTGCCACAGGAATAATCAGATTTCAGTTATTCCTAGGAATAATAAGAAGACATTGAAGAATATGCTAACAATTTTTTTTTTCATAAACAGGGATTTCAAAGTGTATAAAAGTATTTAGGAAAAAGGATAGACAGAAGTGGAGAATGCCTAGGGAAAGTTAGGGCTGAATTTAATAGGAAATAAAAGCATAAAAATAAGTTAAGGAAAAAGTAATTTTCCCCAGTAGTAGTCCAGAAAATAGAAATCCAAAAAGCAGGACCCCGGGAAGCAGTCTAGAGATGAATTCTGAGAATATAGAGATGAATTAATAATGGTAAGTTGTTTTTTTTTTAACTAACCAGTCCCGGAAAACCCATTAGAAAGTTGGGACATCTTGTCATCACTATATGGCATCCCCTAATATTCACTCAATATGACACCAGACTCTGGGCTTACAGTAGGCAAAAGATGGGGAGACAAGTTATTTCCACACAGGGGTATCTCTAGGTATCAACCCAGCTAATGTTAAGGTTATGGTTTTACAGGACTTGTAAGGTGCTTGAAATTACTTTGTTCTTCTAAACACATTAAACATGGCTTCTGCAATCTAGTTTGTACAATTAACTTATGTTACAAATCCCAAACCCATTTATCATAGATAGCACAAAAGGAAGCCAGTCTGGGCTTTGTCTGAAATACGTTCTAAAATAGCAGAATTGACAGTAATCATATTTTTGTTAGTTTTTCCAGGCTTTTTAAATTTGTAATTACAATTAGAATGTAATTGCCAAGGGCCCTGAGGGGAAGCAGGAAATGCATAGGAAATAATTCAACCTGGGAAAGGTAACCCAACCATTTCTGATAAATGATTTAACATATCATTGGATCTCAAATGCTCATCCAGCAAATGTGCAGATAAATTGTGATGCTCTGTCAGAATAAGGAAAGCCCAGAAGTGCTACTCTCTGGGGGTGGGGTGGGGGAGCAGTTCTTCCTCTTGAATCAAAATTTGGTTATTATAGTTGCCTGAAGCCTAGAACAATTTATGCCTAAATGAGGTTGATGTTAGTAGCAGCCAAAAGAAAGTTTGATACAATTAGGAAAGACTGGAGAAAGACAGGAATACAATTACAAACCTAATAGCTCAGCCAATAATTAATCCAAAATTTGGCAAATTCTCCTTTTAATAGAAACAATGGGCATTACTCCTAGACCTCAAGGTGCCTGTTCAAATGTTTTAGACTGGGACAGCTTTGCCCTGGGAGCAGAAGCCCTTCCTTCTTCCATTTTAGTGCTATAAATCAGTATAGGATAGCAAAGTCTGAGGAAGGTTTTTATTTAGGGAATATTCACATCCTTCCATTCCAGATCCTGGAAAATGCTTGTACTTTTATAATTAACTGGATTTTAAAAAATTATTTACTTAAATGGATATATAAAAAATAATTATTCTCTGATGGTACTTTAAAGAAGACAGAAGTAAAAGTTTCCTTGCATCATGGTGTCCACAGACCAGGTAGAGAGAAAACAAACCAGAAAAGAGGTAGCTAAGTGGCTCAGCAGATAGAGAGCTGGGTCGAGTTCAAATCTAGCCTCAGACACTTACTAGCTCTTTGACCTGGAGGTCACTTAACTTCTGAATACCTCTGTTTCCTCACTGTCCATTGGAGATAAAAATAGAACAGGATTGCTGTGAGGATCAAATGAGATGATTTTTCTTTTTGTATTTGCAGGGCAATGAGAGTTAAGTGACTTACCCAGGGTCACACACCTAGTAAGTGTCAAGTGTCTGACGTCAGATTTGAACTAAGATCCTCCTGAATCCAGGGCCAGTGCTTTATCCACTGTGCCAACTAGCTGCCCCCAGAGATGATTTTTTTTTGTTGAGTGAGGCAATGGGGGTTATAAGTGACTTCCCCAGGGTCACACAGCTAGTAAGTGTTAAGTGTCTGAGGTCGAATTTGAACTCAGGGTTCTCCTGATTCCAGGGCTGGTGCTCTATCTACCGCGCCACTAGGCTGCCCCCAGAGATTGAAATTTTTAAAGTGTTAAATATAGTGCATGGAAACATACTTTGTGCTTAATAAATGTTTAATTTACTTCTTTCCTAGAACCATCATCAACAACAACAAACAAATTTATTGATTGCCGTGCTTATTTTTCCTTAACTCTAATGGAAAAAGTCTACAAACATCATTTAATGTTGTATCAACCAATGGCTAAAGATGTTTTATCAGAATAAGTAGGGCATAAGAAAATGTACAAATCAACTTTTTCTATTCACGTGTTCCTAGAAAATAACTAAAAGGAAATGTTTTGCTTCTTTCTCTATATCAATGCACTGAATATGTATTATAAAAACAGTTTTGTATTTAATAATTCTTTGTTACCTCACAATGACCTAGTGAGATAGATAATACAAACATTAATATCCCCATTTCACAGATAATAAAACTGAGAATCAGCAAGGCTAAGTGACTATTCCATGGGTGTATAGAGTGTCATAGCCATATGTCTTCTGTATTCCAAGGCTAGCACATTTTTTTTTTTACTACTATAAGTTGGTTTTCAAGGTATTGAGTGCCTATCCTATGTTCAGCACTGTATTAGCTACAGAAGGGATTTTTTGGAGCTAAAGTTTTCATACACAATCATCCCTGGCCTTTTTCAGTACTGGACTACACCTTCACTGATTCTCTTTGGCTGAGGGGTAGCAGAGAGAAAATTGGAATACTCCTTTTTCCCCATTACCACTTCAGATTCTCCCTTCCTCCATCACTCAGTAATCTCTTCTCTTTAGAGGTTCATGCCATTCATATCTGCCACCCAGTCAAAACACATAATGCCTGAATTACTACAATAATCTGCTGTTCAGTCTGTCAGTTTCATTTGTCCCCCCTCCCCTCCAATCCATTCTTCATCAGCTACTCTCAAGTGATTTTTCCAAAACTCAGGGATAATCATGTCACACCCACCTACCCTCACCCCACTCCGAACTCAATAAACTCCAGTGGCTTCCTATTCCCTCTGGGCATAACACAAAAATTTGCTGCTTGCCATGTAAAGCCTTTCCTTCCTTCCAGTATTCTTATACCTTACTTCCTGACATGTATACTTTCAATCCAGTGACAGTGGCCTCCTAGCTCTTCCATAACACAACCACTCCATCTCTCTGTCCCCCATGCCCAGAATGCCCTCCCTCCTCTGTTCTAATTCCTTGTCTCCTTGTCTTCCTCTAAGTCCCAACTCAAATCCTGCCTTCAACAGGAAGCCTTCCCTAAACCCTCTTAATTCCAGTGCATTCCCTCTCTTAATTTCTTCCTATTTATCCTATATATAGCTTTCTTTTTATATATTTCATTTGCATGTTATCTCCCCCCATGAGATTGTGAGCTCCTTGCAGGCTCCTTTTGCCTCTTTGTCTATCCCCAGCACTTAGCATGGTGCCTAGGGTAGGTGTCTAATAAATGTTTATTGATTGATAGATTGATACATGAGACCAAGACTAAAAGCATGAGTATGGTTGCACTCTTAGTATCATTAAGTAGAACAGGTGTTCTACTTTCCACAATCAAAAACTGAAATTATTTTTCAGAACATTAACACCTCTGGTCATTCCATATCTCCCTATTTCTTACTTCTCTTAAACTCTAGTCTTTGTCCTCATTGTGATCTTCCTTTATTCCTCAATACTTTCAAGACTATCAGCTCTTCTCTAACTTCAAGGTCCTCCCTTCCTAATCTCAACACTATATTTTCCAGTTCGATTCTTTGTATATTCTTTAAAACTTCTTGGCTAAACACCATGCCTAGATTACTCCCACATTTATGTCTTCTGCCCCATTCATGTGCTTCCAAACAAGACTAGAGAAAACCATGCAAATGAGCCAAGTAGTTAAAGGGTCAATGATAAATTTATGTTATCTTATTTTCATTTGGGCCCTCACTGCAGCAAGGTACTCTCTTTCTTTCTTTCTTTTTTTTTAGTGAGGCAAATGGGGTTAAGTGACTTGCCCAGGGTCACACAGCTAGTAAGTGGTCTGAGGCCGGATTTGAACTCAGGTACTCCTGACTCCAGGGCCAGTGCTCTCTCCACTGTACCACCTAGCTGCCCCTATTTATTTCTAATCAATGTATATTGATTGATAAAGGTGCATATTAATACATTATTAGTGAACATAGTTAAATTCTATAAAATTTCACAAGAAGGCAATATTAATTCAGGTATGAGGAAGGCAAAATAGAAGAAAATAACCTGGCAAAAGAACTAGAACTTCAGGTGGTTATTGACTAATTGGAAAATTGAAACTATATCCTTCCCAATTCCTCAATATGACCAGCCAAAGCATTTCTGTCTGTGACCTTCTCTGCCAAAACACACCCACAAAAGCAATGTGCACAGTTTTGGAAAAGAGTAGAATCAACAAATGTGTCCACATGGGTCTGATTGCCAGTTTCCTTTCGCTCTGTCAAATGTCCATATATATATGTACCCACTATATACATTTCTGAATTCTTCTTGGTATTTTCCTTCTATATGGGCAGATTAGTGTTGTAGGAACAGCACAAGACTTCAGAGTTGTGAGATCTGATAGATTTCAGCCACTTGCTTGCTTTGTGACCTAGAGTGACTTACAACCTCTCTGAGCCTCAGTTGTTTCTAAAAATGGGGGGGGCTTGGATAATTTCTGAGGTCTTTTTTTCAGCTTTAAAGGTCTGTTATTTTGCTGGCTAGGAGGAAATGAAGCTGCCTTTAGGCAATATAAAGGATTTGAGCTATATCAGAGAACTGTGAGTGAGTGAGTGAGTGAAAGAAAAAACTCTTTTCCTCTGTACCCAAGAAGATGGATAGATAGAATTATCTACTTATAAGAGGAGAACCAAGCCTGGGTAAATTTTATTTTTTCTTATAGTAATGACTGCATACAAGATCTAATTATTTCAGGTAAACTGAACGACAATTCTGCCTTTGAGTTTTATAGCTCAGTGACCCTGGGCAAGTTGCTTACATTTTTTCAACCTCAGTTTCTTATCTATAAAATGGGAATGATAATAATATTTGCCTTGTAGGGTTGTTGTGGTGAATACATGAGTTAATATATGTAAAGTGTTTTGCCAACCATAAAGAGATATATAAATACTAGCTATTATTATTATTGTTACCAATAAAAGAATAATTAAAGTATTCCAAGTTAAACTGTCCCTAGAATAGCATTTCCCAAACAGTGGACATGATGTGAGTACGTGTAGTAAATTTTTGTTGCTAGCAATATTTTTCTCTGTAATATGGAGTATTATACCTAGCAATTTACAGTATGAAAATAAAACCAATTTCCTCAGTTTCACTCCATGTCTAGCAACTTGTTCATAATGATTCTTATAATAGCAAGCATTTATGTAGTGCTCTGAGGTTTGCAAATACTTTACATGTGTTATCTTATGGATCTTCACAATAACCCTGTGATGTAGTGTCGGGGCAAACTATCTAGCGGCATGGTCCCACTGCAAAGAAAAGATAGTGTGATATGGGTGAAAAAGAGGGCTCATGCTAGCATGATAGTAAATAGGTTTACTTACAAGGCCAGTCACAGGACTCGTAGTAGGCCTCCACCCACACCAGGTCTAGCCAAATGTTATATAAGGGCAGAACAGAGAAGGCTTAGTGCTAAAAGATGGTACATGGTCACATGTGAGTTGTCCCATGGAAATAGAGCCGTTTTGCTGTTTTTCAGTAACTCTGATACCCAAGGTCACATTTCCATACTCTTGTTCCCATCATAGACCTAGGTACTGTTATCATCACCATTTTCCAGATGGGGAAACAGACTGAAAGAAGTCAAATGACTGATCCTGGATTAGAGAGCTAGCAAATGTCTGAAATAGGATTCAAAGACGGGTCAGACTTTATCCTGGTACTATTATTTTACCAAACATTTATTAATTCTATCAGTATATTCAAAGCTTAAAAGGTATTCTTTCCCCAAATTATTTTGGGAAATATAATCCTAGTTTGCTCTTATTAGTTCATATGGTAGAAAGGAAAAATGATAGAAGGGGAAAAAAGAAGCAATGTTGCAGAAAGTTTATACAACGGTCAGAAATTGAAATTTTTAGTCTTTTGTACTTATAGCATAAAGGTCAGCATCTTAAAAGATAATAGTAAGCATAGCAAGAACTGGAACTCCTTCTTTATATTACATTATATTGAGCCAAAAATCTAATCTAACACATTGTTTTAAAAAAAATTACTGCTTTATGCATAAGAGTACATCTTCTACAAATGGTTGTCATTAGGATTCAAAATTCATCCAGTATAAAAAAGAATATTGCATATAATACAAAACCAATAACCCAAGCTGTAAATCTTTTAAGGTAAAACCAATAGACCGATGCAATAACAGATTAGCTGTGGAGACATTCTTAATGCTTGGGAACATTTTTGATTCGCTGCCTTATAAAAAATGCATAGAGGGGCAGCTAGGTGGCGCAGTGGATAGAGCACCAGCCCTGGAGTCAGGAGTACCTGAGTTCAAATCCGGCCTCAGACACTTAATACTTACTAGCTGTGTGACCCTGGGGCAAGTCACTTAACCCCAATTGCCTCACTAAAAAAAAAAAGCATAGAGAAGAAATGTGGTCTAGAAGATAGAATATTGGATGGGAAGGTCAAGAGGCATGGGATCCATTCCCATTTCCGACATTGACCAAATTCATAATATGGGAAGACTATTGGGGACAAAGAAAGCTAGATCTATTTCTGAATTTTTAAAATAGCCAACTATATACATATCAACCTTTTTGTCAAAGTGCTTTTTTGAAGATTCATTTTTGAAATAAATTTTATTGCTACGTCCTACATTGCTTAATTTTTCCCTTGAATTCATCTCCCTTTCTCCCTCCCAGAGAATCATCTTTTATAACAAGGAATTGAAAAAATAAAATACCTCATACATTAAAAAAAAAAAACAAGCAATTGTATATTCATTTAATGAGGTTTTTTTTTTTACATATATGGATATCTGACTTAAATGCCTTCAATTTCAATGTTTCTTTATTTTATACACAGGCAAATACATACAAGTACATGTAAGGTGACTTGTAGGTACCTATAACCAGTAGAATCAGGCAAGACTTCATGTAAAAGGTGATGGTGGAACTGAGTCTTGAAAAAATCAGGGGCTGTACAAGATAGAGCTGAAAGGGAGATGAGTTTCATACGAAGGCACAGAGATGGAAAATGACATGCTGTATGGAGAAGGTTTGCAATAAAAGTTCAACTTCATAAAGAGGGTGAAATGCAAAGTTTGGAATTTAGAAATTCATTTACTATTCCTGACTCAGGAAAAAAAAAACTCTTCCAAAGTGCTAACTCCAATTTATGTTGTGAAGATG
Source organism: Dromiciops gliroides (assembly GCF_019393635.1). Taxonomy (NCBI): domain Eukaryota; kingdom Metazoa; phylum Chordata; class Mammalia; order Microbiotheria; family Microbiotheriidae; genus Dromiciops; species Dromiciops gliroides. The sequence continues at coordinate 163,831,179 of NC_057862.1, read as the reverse complement.
GATGAATAGATGAGTAGACTTTTATGGTATTCCCTTTCTATAGCAATTATCACATCTCAAAGTAAAAATTTTATACATTCAGTAAAACTCAAATTCATGAGCTTCCCTCTCCCCTTTTATACTTGGGTGTTATTAATTCAGTTACATTAATGGGGCTAGGACAAGGAAAGGAAGCAAACAGTAATGGAGAGTATATATAGCCTGGACAGCTCAAGAGCTTAGGTGAATTACAAAATCATTGTGATGGCTTCAATATTTTATTATTTTATTTACTATATTTTATTATTAATGCCTTAAGGTGACAGAAGACAAAGATTAATAAGTATCTTAAATCTAGATCTGGACTGAACCACCAGGACCATTTTGTCCAAACTTTTCATTTAACAGATGAGGAAATTGAGACCTAGGGAAATTAAGTGACTTATCTGAGGTCATACAGGAAATAATCATGAAAGGAAACATTGGAACCCAGGTCCTCTGATGTTATGTTCAGTGCTAAGATCACTAGTGCATGATTTTGGTATTCTGTGTCATAACACTGAAATGATCATCGATGTTATAAAAAATTTCATACTTACATTTCTGGTACTTCATCTTAAATGGTATTTCTCACCTGGTGACCTAGAAAAATGTCTTTGGTTACAGGTTTCCTCAAGAACTAAACATGGGAAAAGTCAGTGCTGAGATCATGTGGACCCTCTTTGCACAGGATATTAAGTATGCACTGGAAGGTAACAAAAGTCAAATCTATTTATTGGAATTGTCGGTATAAAATAACAAGAGTTGAAACAGATATTATTGATGTTCCAGCTGGTATTCCAGCTTACAATGAAGTTAGAAAGAATTTGTATTAAAGGTTGCATATGACCTCAGAGGATTTAGGAACATTGAAGAAGCCCTCATGTTTTTTAATCAAACCATTCCTGTTCCAGGATTTAGACGAGTGTCTCTTCAAGAGGATTGTGGGGGGCAGCTATGTGGCGCAGTGGATAAAGCACTGGCCCTGGATTCAGGAGGATCTGAGTTCAAATCTGGCCTCAGACATTTGACACTTACTAGCTGTGTGACCCTGGGCAAGTCACAACCCCCATTGCCCCGTGCAAAAAAAAAAAAAAAAAAAAAGAGAGAGGATTGTGTCCTAGTCCTTCCCAACATGAGTCATTTTTAATATATATATTTTTTCAACTCTTACTATATAATTTGGTTGGTGGCAGTCAGGACTATAAATAAGGATGATTTGGGCAGAGATGTGATGGGGGCTTTTCCCTAGACTGGGCGATTGAGAACATACTAATGGCAAAGTATGGAGGGTCCTTCTCCTGCCTACCCTCCTACCACACTGACAGTGGTGACAGTCTATTCTCAGGAGTACTTTCTCCAACAATGAGCGGTTTAGAAACCTAACAATATCTCACTTTCTTTTTCTTGTCCTTGGCTGCTGTTCTTTAGTTGAGCCCTTCCTCCACACTGCCACTACCCCTGGCATTTACTCAAGAGGCAGAAATTGCTAGCTATGGCTCTGACTGTAGAGCCAGGTATCTATCAGAACAGATCTAGAGAAGGTATTTAGAACAAGGTAGATTAGATATCTGCTGTAATGCATTAGCCAGGAAATTGCCTCAGTAGGACACAATGATTCATCATGTAGCAAATCCAGTATCTTTACTTGAAATAGATTTCATTTGGGAGCAGCTACGTGGCACAGTGGATAGAGAACCAGCCCTGGATTCAGGAGGACCTGAGTTCAAATCTGACCTCAGACACTTGATGCTTACTATCTGTGTAACCCTGGGCAAGTCACTTAACCCTCATTGCCCCACAAAAAAAAAGAAAAAAAAAAGAAATAGATTTCATTTATAATGTTGACATTGCCTGGGTCTTCCTATTCACTCTCCCCACCCCCCACCCCATGCTTGACCATCCCTTATACATTTTTAATGGAAGAAAGAGGTGTCAATTTATGCAATGAAAAAATATTATATGCCACATTTCACACAGTGTCCCCCAACCCCTGCCAAGGTATTTCTCTGATCAAGTCACAAATAGTTGCCACATAAAATTTCACTCAGTACTCTTTCTTCTCCCATCATTAAGTTTAGGAGTCCTCAAAGGTTTATCTTTGACTTCGCTTCTACTTCTTCTTGTTCCACCATTCCTCTCCTTTTGTAATCTCATCCAAATTAATTGCCTCTGTTTAGATGATCCCCAAATATATGTGCAAAGTCTTAACTTCTCTGAGCTTCCATCCCCCATTTCTGCCTACTAGGTCAGCTCAAACTCAACATGCCTCATATTAAACTTAATATCTTTACCCCTCAAAAATGTGCTCTTCCTCCTGACTTTCATATTTTTTTATTGGTAGGATCACCTTTCTACTAGTCATTAAAGTTTGACAACTTGAAGGCTGCCAACTACTTGTAAATCTTATCAATTAAAGAAAGCATTTGTAAATCTAATATAAACAACTTAGTTATTTTTTTTAATTGTTAATATACCTCTGTACTGTCTATCTGTTGACTTGCTGCTCTTTGTTACCACAGCTACCACCCTAGTTTAGGTCCTTGTCACTTTTTTAGACTGATGTAATAATTTTTTTTTTGTGTGGGGCAATAAGAGTTAAGTGACTTGCCCAGGGTCACACAGCTAGTAAGTGTCAAGTGTCTGAGGCCAGATTTGAACTCAGGTCCTCCTGACTCCAGGGCCGGTACTCTATCCACTGCACCACCTAGCTGCCCCCAATAATTTCTTAACTACTCTCTATGTTTTCAGTTTTTCCCTTTTTTAATGCTTCAGTTTTTCCTCATGCCCAGGTCACTTGCCTACTCAAAACCTTTAGTGTTTTCCTTTACCTGTAAAGAATAAAAGTAAAATGCATTAACTTGATAATTAAGACACTTCCTAAAATGTCTCCATTTTTGTGACTTATTTCAACAACCACCCCTTTATCTCTATGCTCTAATCAAAATCCATTACTCATCATACCCTAATGATGTGTTGTCTTCCTCCACTTTCACATACTTATATATATATATATATATATATTCTCACTTCCCATTCTCCACTTTGGTTTGTGTGTGTGTGTGTGATTTAATTGTTGAGGGCACAAGTTGAAATATCTGTTCCCTGTTTATGGGTCTTCACTTTAGAATCTCTTAACTTTTTATTTGGTCATATTCTAGCTTACGGAGTGGATCCTTGGCATAAAGTCTTGCCCTGTATGATCTTAGCAAAACTTTCTAATAAAGAATGGGGATCTTGTTAGGAATATGGCAGAGCAAATGAAACTACAATAGATGTGTGTGTATGTGTATGTGTGTGTGTTTCTTCCCGGGAATAGCTCCCTGCCCAAGGGATTAAAAGAATTGTTACCTAAACAAGAGCACATAGAAGTAAAAAGAGAAAGGAAAGGGGAGGGGAGGGAAGAAGAGAAAAAAAACTGTTCAAGAGATATTCATCTATTTTTCCATTTCTTTATTCTTACCATTGTAGATGTTTGTAGTATGAATTGTTGAGAGGTGGCTTTTTATTCTGCCATCTCTAGTCCAGCCTGGTTTTATAAACATTTTTCTTATCTCCAAAAACATGAGTTAAATAGTTGCATAAATAAAAGAGTAACAACATCCTGTAGTGAATAGAAAGCAGGCCTCATAGCCACAAAGACCTGGGTTCAAGTCCCGCATCTAAAACATACTGGCTTTTTGACTGTGACCAAGTAACTTGACATTTCAGTGTCACAAGAAATTTTCTAAGAGAATAAGTTGCAGAGAAGATACCAACACAAATCTACATTGGTATAAGGAGCTTCCTTGCCTGGGAGATCAATATAATTATGAAATTCAAGTCCAAAGAAAAATCATTATAGAGTAGTGCTTTAAGGGCCAGAACTTTGGGGGGAAATCCTCTTTCAAGGATACTCCCATGATGATTTTGTTTAGCTAAGCCTGGGTCTAAGAATTAGAGACCTACCTTCCATAGTTTTCTGGAGTCTAGATCCTAAAAAAATGTTGGAATCAAAGTAGTCAATTGATGCAAAATGATTTATTACCTTTTAAGGGGTATAATAATCCTGTGGTCAACCAGGTGAGGATCATCCCTTCCAATGAAGGGAAAGCATTTGGATATTTAGAAAAGTTCTACTTCCACATTTGAGAATCTGCTTCTATGACCTTTCACACTGTTCCCCTATAGGCACCTGGAATATATTGAATAACCATTGTAAAGACTTCATTATATCTTATGTAAGAGGTCTAATAGGCTGCCTTTTATCAGTTCACCACCATCTCCTTTCTTTGGTGGGCAGTTAATTCAATAGCAAGCCCAAAACATCAATAATAATTTCTATCACCAATTTGGTCATGTAATATTAGCGAGTCTACATCTCAGGCAATTGATCCATAATATGAAACCAGGACCAGGATAAAATCCCAAGCAAATAGCAAGAAGCAATTGTAGCAGCAGTGGGTTTTCTATTATAAACATAAAGTTCTACTCTTTCCAATATCATAAAGGATTCAAATTCTTTACAGGGATAGTATGTAGCTGGCTAGCTATATTACTCTCTAAATCAGTGATAACCAGAGACCTGTTTGTTACTGGTTTGTGTCTATTAAACTGTTGGTGAAATATGTCCACATCTTTCAGCTTTACATCTTGTTCATACAGAATATATCACATTCACCATAATCTAATGCAAATCAAAGACAGAAACATCAAATAAATTAATAACAGTAATAAAAATATGCTTCATGGCATATATCAATGTTGGGTATATAGAATTTTAAATAAATTCAAAATGTTCCAACAGAGAAAAATTATGGAAATATCCCTCCAAGAAAAGGGAAGAAAAATAGGAATAATAGCTAATGCTGATATAGTAGTTTATAAAGTTTAAAAAGTGCTTCCCACCCATTGTTTCCCTGTATTCTCATAACAACCTTTTAAGTTGGCACTACATACATTACCATATTACTCTAATTTTATAGATGAGGACACTGAGATCAAAGAGACTTGTATGAGTCAATGCATAATGAAGGGACCAGAACCAGGAAAATGATTTATGTAATAACATCAAGCAACTTTGTTGAGACAAACAACTTTGAAAAATTTTAAAACTCTGACCAATGCAATGACCATTTACAATTCCAGAGAACTAATGAACCACTTCCTGGCAAAAAGGTGATGTACTCAACATGCAGAATGAGCTATGTGTTTTTGGACATAGCCAATGCTATTTGTTTTGACTGACTATGCATATTTGTTGAATAGGCTTTTTTTTTTCCTTTTTTTTCTCAAGGTGGATAGAGAAGCTGGTAGGACAAGAAAAAATTATTATTAATTTTAAATGAAATTTAATTTTAAAAGGGAATAAAAATCCTTAAGAAATAAATTATATCTACCAACATCTCCAAGATTGGTATACATAGTTGAGAACTCATTTCTTTGGCAGGCTCTATGACCTTCTACATAGCAATGTTTTTGTTCTTTAGTTTTCCTGAATGCCCTGAAGTATGTTGTTAAAATTAATCGACTATACTATAGTAGTGCTTGAGATTGCTGACCTATAAAGCCCTGAGTTGTGATTATATAATTTGTACTCCATAGCCAGTCTTGTGATTAAAGGATCTAAGTCAACACATTGAATAATAATAAAGTCAAGCTAACAGCAGAAAACAGCAGCTAAAAGTGCATGGGCCTGGGGCATTTGAATATAATTTATTACTCTGCGGTATATATTCAACAGTTATTACAGGAAAGGATAATATAACTGGCAACAAATGAGACAGTTATTAGTATTTCATTCTACCTGTTTGTGCCAACTTGTTTTCAGAAAATGTAAGACTCTAATTGGGTCTACATTTGACATTTATCTACCATCTTCCCTGCATGATAAACAGCAATTGGTTTGGCCACTAGGGAGAGAAACTTAATTTGGATGGAATCAGAGAAAACATTCTTATAGCTTAAGAATAAAACCCACTTTGGGTGGCTAAAGGAGTGTAGGAGAAAGAAGGAAGTCTTAAGTAAACTGTCACTTCTATTAATGGATTGCTGAGATTTTATTTTGGAGAATTTTTGCCAGAAAGCAATAATCCTATTTTCAGGAAAATGCCAAAGGCTGCAATTTTGGGGGTACAATGTTTTGAGAAAGGTCATGAAACTTTTCATGAATCTGCCGAATTGAACACTTGAAACTTTTAAATTCTCTTTACAAATGTCCTGTGGCCCACTAGTGGTCTAGTAGATAGAACCATGAGATCTGGGATTAGGAAGGTCCAGTTTTGAATCTCACCTTAAATACCTGTGACCATAATCAAGTAATTGTAACTCAGCCTCAGTTTACTCATGTATAAAATGTGAAAAATAATAACTCTAGCAATTACCTCATAGTACTAAAGTGAGACTCATGGGATTATAGCTCTAGAGTTGGAAGGGAGCAAATGAAATCATATATGTAAAGCACTTTGTTAACCTAAAGTTCTATATAAATTACAGTAATAATAAAATAACTATATTTATACAGTGTTTTATGGTTCTCAAAATGCTTTATATATGTGTATGTATAATAACTATATTATGTAATGATATACTATAATAGATGAGCAAGAATATATTTAATATTATAACAATAAAACGTAGGTGATATAATCTTAAATATTAAACAACAATAATAAATTATACATTCTATTATATAATTATAATAAAATAACATATAAGGATAATACATAAAATGATAATATATAATATTTTGTATGTATGTCTACACACATATCACATTCAGTCCTCACAACCATCCCATGAGGGAGGTGCTATTATTGTTCCCATTTTGCATATGAGGAAATAGAGGCTTAGAGAGGTTAAGTGATTTGCCCAGTTACATAGCTAGTAAGGGTCTGAGACGGGATTCAAACTCAGATCCTGATTTTAAGCCTGGACATCACCTAGTAATCCTCAATGGGGGAATTGAATGTTTATGTTAAGCACATTGCTTTTCAAGAAAATAATATTACCTTTGTACTCTTCAGAGGGCATGTTCTTTTTCACCGAGAATGATTATTTTCATTTTCATGGTTAAACTTAATTGCCATACATCTTCTTAGCCTGGTAATGATAAGTAATAACTTACTGACCATGCCAAGAAGATGTATGGCCCTTTTCAAGCACAGAAATGTAGTAAGAAAGGCCTACTTTTAAAATATAAAAATACACTTAAACTTATGAAGCACCTTTAAAAACAAATTGCCAATTTTGTCTGATTCATAATAAATTAGACCTACATTGTTTAGAAATGAAATAACTATACCTAGATTTCCCAAGTCACTTTTTAATTTTTTTCATCTTGTAGCCAAACCTCTGTTAGTGGAAATCAATTTCCTCAGCTTTTCACACTGTGCTTTGAATCTTTATTTATTACTCTGAGTAGATCCTAATGTGAAGAACTTAATGCTGCTTTTAAAATTTGGATTGCTATACAAGCCTAATGTTACTGAAGACAGAAAATGTGCTACTGAGTGACTTACTTTGCCATTTGGATTACAGAAATTATGTTGCTGATCTTGTCAATGTGGTGCCATGCTTGCTTTTTGGCAAAATTTTAGATAAAATTATTTTCAGTATTAATGTGTTCACTAAAATTCATTACTAGCTTTTTCACATTAGGGGAATGTACATGGTAATCTTTTAAAAAATATTTTATGGGGACAGCTAGGTGGCACAGTAGATAAAACACCGGTCCTGGAGTCAGGAGGACCTGAGTTCAAATCTAGCCTCAGACATTTGATACTTACTAGCTATGTGACTCTGGGTAAGTCACTTAACTCCAATTGCCTCACCAAAACAAAACAAACAAACAAACAAAAAATTTTATGGATAGCTTTTATTTTTATATTTCCCAAATTTCTTTCTATATATCTCCTCCTTTTTCCTCCCAGAGAACCATCCCATATACTGTACAATATGTATTTTTAAAAAGAGAAAATAATCACATAACCAAATAATGCATCTAAAAATATCTGACAATATATCCTGTGTTCCACTCACCATCCACACACCCTCCATCTCTTCAAAGGAGTGTGAAAGGTGTTTTCTCATAGCTCTTATTTGGGGCCAATCTTGTTCTTTGTAATTCTGTGGCATTCATTTTAATTTTTGTAACTGTTATTCATTCTATTTACATTGTTGCAGTCATTGTGTATTATTTTCTTGAGTCTGCTTATTTTACTCTGCATCAGTTCATGTAAATCTTTATGTGCTTCTCCACATTCATCATATTTATAATTTCATACAGCATAGTAACATTCTATTACATTTGACACAACTTTTATGTTGTGTTAAGCTATTATGGTTACTTTTTCTTTCTATATCTTTGTTATGATAAAAGTGGTATAAATATCTTAGTGTATATGAAGACTTTTTATCTGTGGGGTGTGTGTGTGTGTGTATGTGTGTGTGCGTGTGTGTGGTCCTAGAAGTAGAAGCCCTGGGTTCAAGGTTGTGGACATTTTGGGGACTTTCTTCATTTAATTCTAAGGTGATTTTTAACATAATGGATTGCTTGTATAGTCACTTTTTCAGTTGCTTAGAAATAGAATGTTTGAAGAAAAGTAAAAATATACCCCAAAATATACTTTGTGTACATCTTTTAATTTAGGATTTCTATAACTATTCTAATAGTCAAATGTACCTTTTTTCCTTCTGTATTAGATGGAAAAAATTGCTTAAAGGCTCATGTAATCAATGTATATGTGTGTGTGTATATATATGTATACTCTCTCTATATATATATGTATATATATATATATTCCTTTTTAAAATAAGTTTTTGTTGGTATTTTATATCTCTTACATCAGCATAGTTAGTTACCTAGAGTACCCTCATCCCCCTCTCAAAAAGCCAACCCCTAAAACAAATAGTATTTTTAGAGAGGGAAAAAAATCAGCATAGTTGATCAATATATTGAAAAAATCAGGAAATTTTTATGGACCTCACAGGTCCATAAAGGTTGTAAATTAGGAGATATCCTCTCACCTCTTCATTTAAGTTCTGCTGGATCTTTATAATTTTATTATGTTTACTTTTGATTTTTCTGGTGTGGAGTTTTTCTTTCTGTTTACATTGTTGTAATTACTGTTTTCTTGACTGCTTACTTTCTCCTCCACCAGTCTTCTCTGGAATCATAACACATCATTTCTTAAAACACAGTAATATTCCATTGCACTCATGTACCACAATTTGTTTAGCCATTCCTCAGTTGATAAGTACCTACTTTGTTTCCAATTCTCAGGTAACACAAAAAGGGTTTGAGTTTCTTCTTATCATTGACTTCCTTGGGATATAAACCCTGTAACGGAGTCTCTGGTTCAAAGAATATGTACATTTTGGTCATTTTATTTGTATAATTCCAAATTGCTTTCCAAAATGGTTATATTATTTCACGATTCCATCAACATGGTATAAGTGTGTTTATCATTTTATAGCTCTTCCAATTGTGACCATTGCTATTTTTAGGAAGCCTTTTTTTGGGTTTTTTGTGGGGCACTGAGGGTTAAGTGACTTGCCCAGAGTCACACAGCTACTAAGTGTCAAGTGTTCGAGGCCGCATTTAAACTCAGGTCCTCCTGAATCCAGGCCCGGTGCTTTATCCACTGTGCCACCTACCTGCCCTAGTCCATTGCTATTTTGGGTCATTCATTCATTCATTCATTCATTCATTCATTCATTTATTTATTTGTTTATTTACCAATTTTCAAGGTGTAAGGTGAAACCTAAGGATTGTTGTGATTTTAATTTCTCTTAAGGTACATTTTGTGTTACAAAGGTTAAATTAGTTCAGTAAAGCTCACTGATCGCATATGATCAATTCAGTAAAACCTATCATTCACTACAGGGAGAAGAAGAGACAAATTTTGGTTGACTGAATTTTCTGGTGAAGATATTTTGTTTGTTTCAGTTAACTTGGAATATCTTTCTAAAGTGTATTAGCTTTTCTGATTTAATCAGTACCATGAGAATAAAGTAACTCAGTTGACTTCTCACCTTGCCTCCATACCTTCCATGCCCTCCATGCATAAAACTATGATCTTAAGAGTTATCATTAAAATCTGTTCCTCATGACAATCCTTCAAAATACTTAAAGATGGCTATCTCATCCTCCCTATATTTTCTCTTCTTTAAACAAAATATTCTCAGTTTGTTGTTTTTTTAAATTAAATCCTGGGGGCAGCTAGGTGGCGCAGTGGATAGAGCACTGGCCCTGGAGTCAGGAGTACCTGAGTTCAAATCCGGCCTCAGACACTTAACACTTACAAGCTGTGTGACCCTGGGCAAGTCACTTAACCCCAATTGCCTCACTTAAAAAAACAAACAAACAACAAAAAAAAAATCCCTAAATCCTTATATGAAATGATCTCAAGCCTTTCTTCATCTTAGCTGGTCTCCTCTGGAAGACAGTTAATTTTCCTAAAGTGTGGTAGCCCAAATGGCAGCTATATTGCTATTAGCAACTATGTATACAATGTATACATTGTATAAGAACAGGTGAATTTTCAGTGTAAGCAGCACAGTTTGATGGAATGTACTGACATATGCACACCCCCCACTCCTTGGAGTAAGGTCAATAAGATTAGAATGGACACAAGAGCTCTGTAGCCATTACAGTGTTGGGATCTCCTTGAAAAAGATCTGCTTTTCTGTAAGGATGATTGAATTTAATGATTTTTAAAGTGTATTTTTAAACTACCTATCGAAATAAATTGGCAAAATGGGCATCCCATGGGAACCAGATATTATCAAGAAACATTAAGAACTTTAAAGTTTTAAAACTATCTCATTATGCTTTCTACAACTTGGTATTTACTTATCTTTAGTGAGCTGGCATTTTGTTCTGTGTTTCTAAGTATTGAGACAGAGTGATTCATTAATATGGGAAAAGTCCATCCAGGTTCCATCCAGGTTCAAAAACATTTGACATCTACAGCAATTGTCTCTTTTCTGACTTGCTACTTGTGAAAGGTAAGTTAATAGGCTGATGTAAGTGGGGATTTTGACAAAGCCTTTTCCAGAAAAGTTGTGCTTATTCTGAAAATGATGCTCTTTGCCACGCATTCACACATGAGTTGGTCTTGATGGGAAATTCACCCAACACTTGATTACTGCATACAAAGTTATTTCTTGTAAGTGGAAAAAAAAAAGTCTTTTCCCCTGTGAAAATGCATTCCAAGTATATTCCAATGTCCAAAAAATGTCTTTATGCCTCTAAAAATAACCATGTCTTGTCTATCCATGGTTTAACATGATTATAACAAATGATTGAGGCCCACATTAAATTCTTTGCTAGTCCTAGTTTTTTTCTCTCACACATATATCATGAATATATCTGCACAGGTGACAGGATTTTTGTTTATTTCCCTCATAGTTAATTTATGTAGTTTGTAGGTCATGGACAACATGTTTGCATATTTTAAAGTGCTATCAGAATGTGAGCAATAGTCTCTACAATAGACATTCATTATTTGTAGCATAGGAGTAAAAAGCAATGCAGGGAATAAGATGCATAGTATGTGAAGTCATTGCCCCTGCCAAGATCTGGGGGGCTTTAATGAGTTTCATAATAAGTAGTGTGATGTTTAAAATCTAATGTGTGTGGTTGCCTTATCTGCAGCTCCCGCCCCCTGCCCCAGTGTGTGTGTGTGGAGGGGTAGAACTAGCTAAGTTTACTGATAAATTAAGCAACAATTTAGGCTTTTAAGCATTAATTAAAGTATATTAGGGGTTAACCAAGAGAGAGGGAGAAAGCCACCTTCACCTAGCAATCCATGCTTCTAAAGAGAACAGGTGTAGTTCTGACAGTTAGGAGATCTGTCTACCCTGCCTGCTTCTCCCGCCACAGGCCATTCCGAATGAAAAGGCTGATCTTCCGTGTATTCCAGTGGAAGTTTCCTACAGACCGGAAGAGGGGCGGTCCCCACACACAGAGCTCCAAGCTAATTGGCTGGTCCATTGATTGACATGAGTTACAGGTGGTCTATTAATAGACGTAACTTCCAGACGCCAGGCAGATTCCAGACGCTAGTCACATGCTTTCTTTTCAGGGGGTCGTCGCCCTGGTTCTCACAATGTCTTTCTCAGCAGAGGGTGGCACCCTGATTCTCACAGTAGGAAACAATACATACCCACAAATTGATTATAATCTAATAGGCAAGCAAGGATGGACACAAATGAATAAAAACAGAACCATAAAGACTAATTTTTGGTAGAACAGTAATTAATTGGAAAATGAGGAAAAAATAATGAAAAGTTTGTTAACTAAGTAAGCTTTGAACATTGAGCAGTTGATTAATTTCAGTTGCTTGGGGTTGATATATATAGAATGACACAAGAGAGTATAGTATATGCAAAAAACACTGAGTAAGTAAATCTAGGGTCCTATTCTTTGCTCCACCACTAACAAGCTATGTGATTGATGCTGGAAAAGAGCTCTAACTTCTCTGTGTTCAATTCAACATATCAAAAATGAAACTTGTTCTGTTTCTTCTTTACCCATCTTTCTTCCTAATTTCCATGCTAAGAACACTACCATCCTTGGAGTCCATCATTCATCCAGGTCTGTCAACTCAGGGTAATTTTTTACTCTTCACTCCTCATCCTCCTTTCTGATCCATATACAGTGTTACCAAGACCTATTAATTCTACATCCACAAAATCTATAGAATCTTTCCCCTTTTCTTTACTCGTCTTGGCTCTGCCCTCCTCATTCCTTGCCTCAATTGTTATAAAAGCCAAGTTGCCTGGCTTCCAGGCTCTTTAATTTATCCTCCACAAAGTTGCCAAATTTATATTCCTAAAACACAGGATTGACTATATCACTCCTCTGTTTAAGAAGCTCCAGTGTCTCCCCACTGTCTCTAAGAGAAAATACAGGTTCTTTTTTGGTTTTGAAAGTTTTTGACAATGTCTCCAACCTATCATTTTGGACTGAATTTGCATCACTCTGTATCATCTACCCTTTGTTTCAGCTATATTGGTCTATATGCTGATCCCTTTACACAACAATCTTTTCCCCAGTATTGTACCTTTGTAATTGATATCCCCTATGCCTACAATTCTCTTTCTTCTCTTCCTTGCCTTTTGGAATTCCTGATTCCTTTTATGGTTCAATCCTGAGGAGAAAAAAGTCAACAAAGCTGATCAATACATCTAAGATGTATAAAATATGTACATTATACTATACCCATGATTTCCCATTTCTGCAAAGGAGTGCATTGGGAATGTATTCTCATAGCCCTTCTTTGGAGCCATGTTTTTCTTTGTAATTTTACAACATTCAGTTTTAATTGTTTTGTTATTGTTCTTTCCATTTGCATTGTGTTGTCAATATGTGTGTTGTTTTCTTGGCTTTGCTTATTTTACGTGGCAGCAGTTCACTTGCTTGTTATTTCTGTTAGTGCAGTAATATTCCATTAGGTTCATGGGACACAATTTGTTTAGCCATTCCTCAATCAATGGATGTCTACTTGGTTTCTAATTATTTGCAATCACAAAAAGTGCTGCTATATTTTGACATATACCCTGTTGTTGGTGGATATACACACACACACACATACATTATTCTTCTTATCAGTGACTACTTTGGGGTATATGCCTAGTAATGGAAACTTGGGGCTAAGGGTATAAGTATTTTTTGTCATTTTGTTTGTAGAACTCCGAGTTGTTTTCCAAAATGATTTTGCTGATTCACAGCTCCACCAATGATACACTAGTCTGCCTTTTTTTCCCACAACCACTCCAAGATTGAATATTCCCATCTTTTTCCATCTTTGCCAATTGGCAGGATGTGAGGTGCAACTTCAAGGTTTTTTTATTTGCTTTTCACTTATTATGAGTGATTTGGAGCATTTCTTCTTATAGTTGTTAATAGTTTGCATTTCTTCTTTTGATAACTCTGTTCATTTCCTTGGATCATTTAATTGTTCATAAATTAGAGAATCTATCTATCTATCTAGTCTATATCTATAATTATAATATTATATACAGAAATATATATGTATGTTAATTTATATTTATATCCATAAACATCATATATATACAAACATATAACTATATATTTATATGTGCAGATATATAATATATGTTAGTTGTCTATGTAACTTGTATAATAAATTCTTTACAGAAAAATTCGATGCATTTTTTTTTCTCGCTCAAGCACCTGAACTCATGTCTTCCTGACTCCAGGTCCAGCACTCCTTCACTGTGCCTCCTAGTTATCTTTTTTTTTTTAATTAATAAAGTATTTTATTTTTTTCCATTACATGAAAAGATAGTTCTCAACTTTTGTTTATACAAGCTTTACAATTTCAGATTTTTCTCCCTCCCTCCCCTCCCTCCTCCCTCCCCTAGACAGCAGGTAATCTGATATAGGTTATATATATATATATATATATATATATATATATACATACCTCCTAGTTATCTTTATGATTATTCTTTATGATTGCTGTTTTATAATATATTTGGGGTCTGAAAATCTTTTGTTTTTCCAAATGAATTTTGTTATTATTTTGTTAAGTTCTATAATGTATCCCTTTCATAGTTTGATCATGTGAAAGTGCATTTAACAGTCCACTTCTATGGACTTGATTTTTAAAGTTTGGTTTGTTTTTGTTTTTTAATGAACAGAAATTGTTCCTCTCCCTCTTATTCTCCACTACACTGAAAAAGAAGAAAAACAAAATCCTTTTTTTTTTTTAAGTGAGGCAATTGGGGTTAAGTGACTTGCCCAGGGTCACACAGCTAGTAAGTGTTAAGTGTCTGAGGCCGGATTTAAACTCACGTACTCCTGACTCCAGGGCCCGTGCTTTATCCACTGGGCCACCTAGCCGCCCCAACAAAATCCTTTTAACAAATTTGCATACTAAAGCAAAACAAATGATTATGAGTCTGCATACAAAAAAAAAATAGTATGTCTCATTCTGCCCACAAAAGCTATGACTTCTGTCTTCAGGTAGATATGTTTCAACATCAGGCTTCTGGAATCTGGATTGCCATTTTGTTTATTAGAGTTCTTGCTTCTTTCAAGCTTGTCTTTTCAGTTTTCTTGTTGCTGCTACATAAATTGTTCTCCTGGTTCTTCCCATTTCATTCTTCATCACTTTATAAAAGCCTTTAAAATTGTTCTTTTTTATGATATTGATATGATACTGTCATAGTCATTTTAGCTCTGGTTGCTTTGCTCTGCATCAGTTCATATGAATATGTCCTTATCTCTTTGAAATAATCTATTTCCCATATTTAATAAACACATATTTATTAAATACATATTCCCTCATATTTTAATAAATAAGTAATTTCTTCAGCATGATAGTAGCCCATCACACCCATATATTACCATTTATTCAGCCATTCCACAGTTGATAGGCATCCCTTTATTTTCCAAGGTAATATTATTTTTGCCATCACAAAAACAAACAGAAAAGTTCTGTAAATATTTTTGTACTGTGACATTTAAAATTTAATGTGTGGTCACCTTAAATTAGAAGCTTTAGCATGAGTCTTTGGGCAATAAGAATTTATTAAAGCATACCAGGTATTAGAAAAAAAAAAAAAGAACATGTGGAGTTAAGAAAAGGCTTATCTAGCCTAGAGTTCCAGCCTGGTCTGGTTCTTTCTCAAGTCCACCACCACGAGCCTGCTTCAACCATGAACTCCCCTCAAACTGAGTGTGGAAGCTTTTTATAGGTCTGAAGCAGAGGCAGTCCCCACACACTGCTTCAAGCTGATTGGTAGGCATCATCCAAATCCATTGGTTCACTGGACTTGAAGGTGGTCTCAAGTTGAGTTCAAAGTCCTTAGCTTCTGAAAACAATATCCCCTTAAGGGCCAGCCAGGTGTGGTTACAATCTAATTAACTTGAAGGAGGCTAATCAGCAAAGTCAATAACTCTCACTTAATTCAATCAGTTTAGATTAATCTCCAGGTGAGCCTTTGAGTATCTGCCAAATCCCATTATTTTATCACAGTACACATAGGTTCTTTTCCTTTTTGCTTGCTCTCCCTTTGGCATAGACTTAGCTTGCAGTGATATAGCTGGATCCAAATTCATGTACTTTTAGTAACATTTTTAGCATAATTCCAAATTTGCTTTCCAAGATAGTTATAAAAATTAATAGGTCCACTAGCAGGGCATTAATATGCCTGTTTTCCCACAGCCCTTTGAACATTTGTCATTTTCCTTTTTAAAATCATCTTTGCCGGCCTATGTGTGAAGTAATTATTTTCATTTGGATTTTTCTAATTAGTAATGATTTAGAGTATTTTTTTAAGAATATCACTATAGAAAGCCTGGGTTTCTACTCTTAAGAACTATTGCCTTATGCTATCAATTAGAGAATCACTCTTATTCTTATAAATTTGAATCAGATCTTGACATATTTTGGAAATGAGACTTTTATCAGGGAAAAACTAAAAGATTTTTCCCAGCTAATTGTTTCCTTTTCAATATTAACTTTATTGGATTTGTTTTTGTAAAACCATTTTAATTTTATGGAATCAAAATTATCCATTTGATCTGTGCTTCTCAATATATATGTATATATACATGTGTATATATATAGGACTTGATATGACAAATATTGACTTGAAAAGAGAAAAGTTTCAGTAGGCATGAACTTTTCTCCCATCCATAGATCCATTAGACAATATTTTCTAATGTGTTTATGATGTGACATTTAATGGCTAGGTCACATTTCTATTTAGAGTTTATCTTGGTATAAGTTTTGATGTTGGTCTAAATCTAATTTTTTCCTATAGCTGTCCATTTTTATTATCCCAGGTTCTTTGTATTTGTTGAATACTAAAAATACTTTCTCCTGTATTTTGTGTCTCTAATCTGTTCCGCTGATTTCTCTATTTTTAGCCAGCACTAAATTGTTTTGATGATTTCTGCTTTATACTATAGTTAGAAATCTGACACTGCTATGCCCCTTTCACTTCCTATTTTTCTTTATTTCCCTTAATATTCTTGACTTTTTTGAATCCAAATGAATTTTCTTATTTTTTTAGTTCTTTAACCCTTTGATGACTTGATTGGTACAACATTGAATAAACAAGTTAATTAAAATAATTTTTGTTATACATTGGCATGATAGGCTCATAAGAAATTAATATTTTTCCATTATTTAGATCTATTTCTGAGAACATTTGGTAGCATTGTTTTATAGCTGTACTTACATAATTCTTATGTGTACCTAGGTAGGGAGAGTCAGAAGTGTTTTATATATTCTATAGTTATCTTAAGTGGAATTTCTTTATATTTTTTTCCTACTGAATTTTATCTATATTATATAGAAAGGCTGATGATTTGTGCAAGTTTCTTTTATATCCTGAAAGTCTGCTGAAGTCAATGTTCAAAGTAACTTTACTTGATTCTTTAGAGTTATATACACTATCATATTACCTGCATAAAAAAAATGATTGTTTCTTCTTTAGCTATGCTTACTTGTGTTATTACTATAGCCAGAATTTCTAGTACTGCACAAAATAGTAGTGGTGAATATAGACATCCTTATTCCACCTCTGTTTTTAGTGGAAAGGATTTTAGTTTGTCCCTATACATTAATGATAGCTCTTGGTTTTAAGTATATATCATTTATCATTTTAAGGAAAGGTCATTTATTCCTATGCTTTCCAGTCTTTTTTAATAGAAATAGTGTTGTATTTTGGTAATAGCATTTTCTGCATCTGTTGATATAATAATATGATTTTTGTTGATTTTGTTATGAATATGACTAAATTTATATTTTCCCTGATAATAGATTATTTTGCATTCCTGATATAAATCCAACTGGGTCTTAGTATACAGTATTTGAAAGGGCAAAGTTTGCTAGTAAATATTTTAATTTTTCATCAATAATCATTAGAGATATTGGTCCATAGTTTTCATTTTCTGCAATTTATTCAGATCTATATTTTTCCTTTTGTTTATCTTTGTTAGCTTTATCTAAATCTAAGAGAGGCACATTAAAATCTCTTGCTATTATTACTGTCTTTGTCTACTTTAATTCAGTAATTTTTCCTTTACGAATTTAGGTTTTAAGCCATTGGGAGTGTATATATGATATTGATATTGGTTCCAGTTTTAGCCAAGCCTGTTAAGACTGTGTCAGCTTCATGGTTATTGAGTACCCTTTTTGTGACAAGAAATAGCCTCTTTATATTTCCCTGGTTCTATCAACAGATGTTTCATTTTTTAAAAAATCTTTTATGTAATGAATTTTTATTTTTGCTTTGTCTAGTAGCCTTATGACAGCTCCTTTTTAGTCACTCAATTGATAATAACCTGTGACTTATTTCTATTATGTGTACGATTTTGCTTTTTAACTGTGTTTCTTTGTAAGTAACAGATTGTGGGGTTTTGTTTTCTTATCCATTGTGTTACTCTTTTTTTTTTCATTTTCTTGGTTTGATTAATTTATACTGAAAGTCATGAGAATTAAGTTTATATTTCCCCAATTTGTCTCTAATATTTTTCTTTAGAATTTTCCCCCTTCTGTAAAGAAGGTACTTTGCCTCTTCAGTTATTTTTGTTTAATCGTCTCTCTTAAATTCCTCCTCGCTATTTATTACCCATTTTCCTAATTTGCAACTATTTTTAGTTTTATTCCCTTTTCATTCTTCCTTTTATCTAGTTATCTAGAAAATTATTTTCCTCTTTTATTCTCTCAATTAAAATAACCTTTAAAAAACCCCTTTGTTTTCTTCCCCTTCAATTTAATTTGTTAGGTTTATTTTTTTCTTTTTTCTATAAAAGATTTTTCTCTCATTATCTTCATTATTTATGATCCCTTTATGTCTATTCTAGACTTTTATTCTTTGATTCATGGTCCTTATGTTTATTCTTTGTCTAGTCTGTTTTCCTCATAGAATTAAAGCTTCTTCTAAGTTGCCTATTTTGAATTCCCTTTTCTAAACATTTTCTACATTATTATTTTGTGTATATTACCCTCTCCTTTTTATGTTGTACTTAAATCTTAGGCATACCAATTCCTAAAGAATATATGATAGCATTATCCCATGGTGGAAATTTTCCTACATCCCTGATTTCCTACATCCCCTTACCCCTGCCCATGAATTTTTCCCCTCATCTCACAGTCTATGACTCTCAGTTTGCTGGATGCCAGTTATCCTCAGGAGTTTTGGTTCCTCTTCTCCTGAGTCAGGATGCGGTCCATGAAGACATAACATTCTGTCAGATGATGTCTCTCTGAGCACCATATTCCTGTATATTTATGCACATTGTAAGATCCCTGTCTCCCAATATAGAATTTATCTATCTTCCCACGGGAGCACATTTGGTGAAAACCCCTATCATCCATGAATCAAGATTTATATTTCCAGTTTCATTCCCTCACTTGGTAACCTCACTTCTTCTCCTTTAGACCCTCTCCATCCTGAGAGTCTATAAGAGTTTCTCTTCATTGGTTATACATTCTTTTTCTTCCTCTCCCCTCTTTTATGCATCCTGTCATTCTGTAGTTTAGTCACACACACACACACACACACACACACACAGAGATTCACTTGTACACAGGTTATTATGAGATTTAATCTTTGATGTTTCTGACCTGTTCCTTTGCCATGGAGAGGTGGAGTTGGGTAGAATAATTTAATAATCACCTACTATGTCCCAGGCACTGTGCTAAGTGCTTTATGAATATTATCTCATTTGAACCTTACAACCACCCTGCAAAGTTGCTCCTATTATTACTTCCATTCAGATGAGGAAACTGAGATTAAATGACTAGTTTAGGATCACAAAGTTAGTAACTCTCTGTGGCTGAATTTGAACTCAGATCTTACTGACTCTAGGCCTAGTATTCGTTCTATTCTGCTACCAGGGATAAGCAGGCATTGTTTCTTATTATTTCTTGGAAATTCGTGTTTTAGCCAAGACTATTAAGTCTGTGTCAGCTTCGTGGTTATTGAGTGCTCTTTTTGTGACAAGAAATAGCCTCTTTATATTTGCCTGGTTCTTTCAACAGTTCTGCTTTTCTACCGAGCTAAGTTGAGGGGCCCCTCCATTATTTCAGGGTCAGAGAATGAATGAACACATTGATGGCAATAGGAACGGAAATTTCAGGTAGCAAGCAATGACCCCTCTGCTTTGCCTGGGGAGTCAAAACTATTGGTTGTGGGATCAATATGCTTCACTGCTTTCTCCTCTTCAGCTGCCTCCCTCACACAATTTACTCATGTATAAAATGTAGGTGTAAGCCTAGATGACTTATTTTTAAATTGTTTCAATTAACAAGCAGTTATTTTCTCTTCCTCCCACCTCCATCAACCTCTAAAATTCTGTGGCAGTAGGAATAAAGTGGTTTTTCACTTTATAATGAAAAATTCTCATTTGAGCACATCCTAAATGATTCAGGACCTTAGGAATCAGCTTGTGGCAGGTAAAGGAAAAGGATTATGACTCTACAGGATTTTACATCCCATGGAGAAGAAAAAGAAAATGTTGGTTGTAAGATCAGCCTGCTTTTACTAGAATCCTGGGGCTGGAAGAACAAGATAAAAGTTGTGTAGGTGAAGTAATGAAGGTAGCCTGCTCCTGCTTTTCACTTTCTCTGACTAGAATTTGTGATTTTTTGTTTCACCTCATCCAAACTCTGTAGGATGAAAGCTTCTGTGTTAATCCAAATGACCTGAATAGGAGGTATAAATAATTACTTGACAACTGTGAAAAATGCCTTTCTACAGTTTCCTGGCTTTTCTCTTCCCCCCCCCCCCCCCCCCCCCCCCCCCCCCCCGCGTAATTAAGTTAAAACTCCTCAATCCATACTGTAACGATTGGAATGACGCCACCTGCTGGATACTTACTGTAGAAGAGTTCTGCCCATGAAGGGAAGGTCTTTGAGGGCAAGACCAGGAGTCAGGAAGTGACGCGGGCTAGTGGGAGGAGGAAGGAAGAGACTGGCGCTCAGTCTCGCGCTCTTGCCTTTGGACTCTGGTGGAGAGCGGAGCTAGAAATGTGCTCTCCCTTTAATAGATAGGAATCTAGGCCTTTCTCTCTCTCTTTACCAAATTCTTCTTTTCCTTAATAAATGCTTAAAAGTCTAACTCTTGCTAAAGCTTATAATTTATTGGCGACCACTCATTAGATATTTTAGACAGACTAGCTAGAATTTTAGCCCTTAACAATACTTATAGAGTACACCGAGCATACGAATTGTGTGTTAAATTCATTTAGAAACATGCTGATGAAAATATTTGTCTTCTAAGAAGCAGAAAAGAAAATAGGCATGTATATAGTCTTTCTGACTTCAGACCCAGTTCTCTACTGAGCTACCAGCTGCCTTTGATTCATGTAAAACACTTTGCAAACCTTAAAGTGCTATATAAATGCCAGGCCTTATTATACTATACTATTATATTTGCTTTTCTTTCTTTTAAATAAAATCCCAACTAGACATTTGTACTTAAATAATATTAAGAACTGATTAAATTTTTCAATTGGCATTCAGTGCTGTGATGTGTTTATCAGTGTAGCAGTCGATACCCCACTATGCAGAAGTATGCTAATACTGAAATGTACATGGGTTGTTTTTTTCAAAATTATTAGTTTAGCTTCTGTTAATGATGCCAACTAAAAGCACTTAAATTGAGACTAATATTTCCTAGTTCACAAGCTTTATTACTTTAAAAAAGTGATTCCTTGGGATACAGAAAGCCTATCTTATTCGACCAGGAAAAAGGCGTCTTTGTTTCAGTTCCTCAGATGGCATTTAAAAGGTTGAAATATGTCTCCCACTCTGAAGGGTATACTCACTTCAACTGCTGTTTATTGTTTAATCTCTCAATTGTTGCAAGTTGAAATACTTTCATTCCCTCTTATTCTGTACCATTCTTGCTCTAGTTCTTCCATAAATCTTTCATTGAGTATTATGGAATGCACTAAATATTTAGAAGGTATTGTTGAAGGACTCATCCTTTTCATTTGTTATTTTGTGTTCCTAACATTTGGCTGGTAATCATCATTTCTAAACATACATTTCCTCCATGATATCTCTTATATCACTCAAGCATAGATCATGCCTGGAAATGTACTTCTTCTTATTGTCTTTCCATTGTTCTATGGGTTATTTTAATTCCTTTGAGTTTTATAGGTGCCAAATATCACTGGGAGAACAAGTTCAGTAAAATGCCATTATAAACAAAAGTAAAATGCTGTCTCGTAATTATCTAGATGAACTATGAGGCACCTTACATTTCTAAAAGTGGTGTGTGTGTGTGTGTGTGTGTGTGTGTGTGTGTGTACACTTTTACTTCCTTTTGACAAAGAAACCTAAAACTTAAGATACTTTTGTTGAGATCAGCATTCTAGTGCATTTCTAGTATACATGCATATTGATGATTGCAGAAGAGCTATAATAGGATTTTGCTGCTGCATTTTCAGAGTGGTTGATGTTAAGTAGGAAAAATAATAAGTGATGAACTCCTTTTGAGGGGTAAGAAGGTTTTCTCAGTGTTTTACCTTTGTATCTCCTTTGTCTTTTTCCATCCCTCCTAGCCTCTTGCCAGTCACATGGAGTTTTTATGGCAAGGATACTGGAGTGGTTTGCCATTTCCTTCTCCAGTGGCTTAAGACAAATAGAGGTTAAGTGACTTGCCCAGGGTCACACAGCTAATATCATAGGCTGGATTTGAACTAGGGTCTTCAAGACTCCAGGCCCAGCACTCTATCCACTGAACCACCTAGCTGCCTCTTGTGATATCCAAATAGAAACACATAATTTGGTGAAGATACTGAACTTTTTAGGAGGATCAGACAAAACTTTATATAGAAGATGAAATTTGAGCCTAATTTTGAAGAAGAATTGGGATTTGAAGAAATGTACGTAGGGAGTGGATTCAAGGCATAAAAGGAAGCCCAACAAAAAGTCATGGAAGTGGGAGATAGAGTATTATGAATGATGAACTGTAAGGAAAGTTTGGTAATGTTGTTGTTTGTCCTTCATTCCCAAGAGCACTATGACAGCAGGGTGATATCATGACTTGCACTGAATTGGATTTAAGTAAGGGAAGGCTATGCAATCACCAATTTCATTCTGTCCTCCAGAGTCATCTGGGTCCAGTGTCAAGATATATATATATATATATATATACACACACACACACACACACACTTAGTAAGTATAGGAAGTGAGATTTGAACTCATGTCCTTCTGGTCCAACTTCAGGGTCAATGCTTTAATCACTCAGCAACCTAGCTGCCCTTGGTCATGAAAGAAAGTTAATGAAAGGAAGTCACATATAGTAAGGCTGGAAAAAGTAGGTTTAGGTCAAGTGGACACTGGAGTCAGGAAGACTAGAATTCAAGTCTTCCCTTTAATTAGGTTGTGTCACCTTAGTCAATCTACAAACATTTACTAAATGTATACCAGTCACTGTGCTAAGTGCGAGGAATGCAAATAGAAGCAGAAAAAAATCTTTTCTCTGAAGGAGTTTATATTCTAAATCACTTAACTTCTTCATGTCCCAGGTTACACTGGAAGACAATAAATTGTCTATCGCTTGCTACTCTGCACTGGTAGAAGGGATTTCTTCATCAGCAATCCCTTATACCAATGAAATCATACATTTAGATTCTATGCTCACCATTCCCCCAAAACTTCATTTTAGTAACAGCTAAGGTAGTGATACAAAAATAACAATAGACTTTTAATTAAGTAAAACTTTGATTTAAGATTAAATATGATCATGAGAAAATTGATGAAATATTCCAGTACCTAACATTATCTGAATTTTTAAAGGTATAGCTCATAAGAATCAGATATTTACCCTCAAGAATTCTTTAAATTTGAGTCTAATTAACAATTTCATAGTAAATTATTAGGATCCTTGGGCCAGATATGGAAAGGATTCTTCTGTCATTTAGAAAACCCATTTGATTAACTAAGATAACTGCATTTGACGATGAGTGGTCAAAAAGAAAGTATGGCGATTCTTTGAATTATACATAATTTCAACATAATGTACACTACCTCCTTTGATGGAAATTATAGCCCATCCATTCTCTTCTTCTCTGATTCTCACTCAGATGTTTATAGAAATCTTTCAGAGAGGAGCTATGCAATGTCCTTGAAGTCTTCCTGTTATATTTTGCGTATTTGGGGTACAAATAACCGTTTAAGCTATCCATCTCTTTTTTCTCATTCCCATTCTGACTGAACTAATTATTTTATTTACCTCCTCTTACTATAAACAAGTCATTTTTGTTCACATGCCACAGATACCTTATATCCTAGATTTTTCTTGTCATTGCTCTTTGGATCATTTATAACTTGATTCTTCTGAGATGTTTTACTATTACACGACTGTAGCCATATAGCATTACTAGGAGAATACTGATGCTAAAGGGATAAATAAAGCTTTTCAACAGAAACTAATTTGATATCCTCAAAAACACTGCTGTTTCCCAAATGTGATCTAGTCCTCTTACTCAATTTTGGGACCTCTCTGGGAATTCTGGAAATTATTGTCTGTCTTTAATACATGTCTATATTATATATGTTGATAGAATAACTAGACAGGTTTCCTATCCAATTATATACTATAACTTGGGCAATTTCCATTTTCAAATATTTCTACACACACACACACACACACACACACACACACACTCACATTATACCAGGGTATGGTATAGTCAGAATTTTAAAAAAGTAGGAATTTGGCAAAGACTGCAGAATGTTAAGAATGATTGTGTGACCAGATTCATGGTGGCTTAAGTCATTTGACTTGAACTTATTTAAGATAATAATCTAGCCCATCTTTTTGTATCCCTTTTTCCTTAAGCATTTCACATTTTTTGCATTACATTAATAGAATATCATCAAAAGATAAGCAAAAGAAGTAGTAAAACTCTACTTAGACAAGTATTCATTGTTAGCAGCTTTTGCAAAATGTTCCAAGAATGAAAAAACTGAAAATACTGCTAAAATGAAATGTTTGTATGAGCCTCTAATTAAATTGAAAATTGACTTCCTATAGCAGTCTCAAATACTAATTGTTACCGTATTTCTCTTTCTGCTATGTGTTAAGCAGGTTACTTGAATGTCAAGATGATCTAATGCAAAGAGCACAAGTCTCGAGATCTTGAGATCAAACTTTGGCTCTGTTACTTTCTTCTGTGACTTCTTTTTGGGTGTTGGTTTCTCATTTGTCAAATGAGAAGAATTGGACTAGATCCCAAAGTTCTTTTCATCTCAAAATCTTATGAGTTTATTACCTAGACCAGTGGAAATTTCAGAAGTGTCAACATAACTTTTAGATTTTCTGAATAGCTTTTATTCAATGATAACTTTCTTAAGTCAACTCTTTCAAATGTGAGCCTACAATTTCAAGTATTTGTCTTTTTAAAGGATATTTTGATGTTTTACAAAGTGAAAGTGCTAAGTTCTCTGATATTGTGGATAATTAATGAATCACTTAGTCAATATTGTAGTCATAATAACTCTCATTTAATGTTTTAAGATTTACAAAGTTCTTTAGCTCTTTTCTCATATTAATACTGTGAGGTAGGCACTGAAAGAACTATTATTCACATATTTAATTGTATATTATACATATTATATTTGTGTATAACAAATGTTAATTTTACATGTCAATGAAATAAAGATACGCAAAAAGCTATTTAGTTAGTTACATAGGGGAAAAAGGATATGGCACTTAACAGTGCATGAAACTCACCTCATTATATAGCAGCATGGGGTTGTGTTTTTTTGTTTTGTTTTGGCAAAGAATTGTAAACAAAGTTGATACTTATTGAATGGGTGATGTCAAAGAAGTTGTATTATCTGAAAGCAATGGAATATTAATGCACTATATAATATAGTAAAAATCAAGAGTTAAGAGATTCATTGAAGGACCTATATAAACTGGCAAAAAGTGAAGTAAGTAGAACTAGGAAAACAAAATACACAATTAAAACAATGTAGATAAAAAGAATATAAGAAATAAAATCATACACTATGAAATCATAATGACAAGGTTTGATCTTGGGGGGAAAAGGTGAAAAAGGATACCTTCCATCACTGGAAAAGTTGGAAACTATAAATGTGAAACATCACATACACTGTTAGCTAAGTTTGATTGGCTATTTTTGATAAGCTACTTTTTTTACCTCTCTGTGTTTTTTTCATCTTAATTAGAAAGAATAACTTGAGAAAGACATAGAATATACATAGAAATAAAGGGGAAATGGCTAGACATACTGTTAAGGGCTAAAATTCTAGCTAAACTGTCTAAAATATCTAGTGAGTGGTCGCCAATAAATTATAAGCTTTAGCAAGAGTTAGACTTTTAAGCATTTATTAAGGAGAATAAGAATTTGATAAAGAGAGAGAAAGGCCTAGATTCCTATCTATTAAAGGGAGAGCACATTTCTAGCTCCGCTCTCCACCAGAGTCCAGAGGAAAGAGAGCGAGACTGATCGCCAGTCTCTTCCTTCCTCCTCCCACTAGCCCACGTCACTTCCTGACGCCAAAGAAAAGACTCCTGGTCTTGCCCTCAAAGACTTTCGCTTCATGGGCGGAACTCTTCTACAGTAAGTCTCCAGCAGGTGGCGTCATTCCAATCGTTACAATACATATTTTGTTATGCAAAAGTAGTGAAATATTATTGATTTACAAGAAATTATGGAAAAATGGATTTAGATAAATCTGGTTTACTTATATGAACTGATGCATCATGAAGTGACAAGAATCAGGAGCAGATAACACAATACTAAAGAAAAACAATTTTAAAAGACTCAAGACTGATCAATGAAATGACCAATCATAACTCCACAAGACAAATATTGAAACAAATATTGAAATATTGGTAGGAAAAAAAGAAATATTGGTAGTAATATGATGGGTTATAGGTGCAGAATGAATCATTCATTTTCAGACATGTTCAATAAAAATTTGTATTTAAAGAAAAAATGAACTGATCCAACAATTCTGGAGATCAATTTAGAACTATGTCCAAAGGGCTATGGGACTGTTCATACCCTTTGATCCAGTGGTATCACTGCTAGGTCTGTATTCCAAAGAGATCACAGAAGAGGGAAAAGGACCCACATGTTCCAAAATATTTATAGCAGCCCATCAATTGGGGAATGGCTTAACAAGTTGTGGTATATGAATGTAATGGAATACTATTGTGCTGTAAGAATCAATGAGCGGGAAGAATTCAGAGAAACCTGGAAGGACTTACATAAACTGATGCTGACTGAGAGGAGAAGAACCAGAAGAACATTGTACAGTATCAACAACATTGTGTGATGAACAATGGTAATAGACTTGACTCTTCTCAGCAGTGCAATGATCCAAAACAGTTTCAAAGAACTCATGATAGAAAATGTTCTCAACATCCAGAAAAAAGAAATATAGATTATGAATACAGATTGAAACATACTGTTTCTATGTTTGAGCTGGTTTTTTTCCTTCTTTTTTGAGGTTTTTCCCTTGTACTCTGATTCTTCTTTCACAAGATGACTAATGCAGAAATATGTTTAATGTGATTGCACATATATGATATATATCAGAATACTTCCCATCTTGGGGAGAAGGAAAGGAAGGTAGGGTGAGAGAAAAATTTGGAACTAAAAATGCTATGAAAACAAATGTTGACAGCTATCCTTATATGTAACTGGAAAATAATAAAATACTTTTATTTATTAAAAAAAAGAAAAGACATGGAAGTGATCTAAAAGGGGGGGGAGTATTAATTCAAGGCAGCTAGGTGGCACAGGAAGACCCAAGTTTAATTCCTCTTTTAGATGACCATCAGCTATGTAATCCTGGGCAAGTTGCTTCACCTCTTTGTATCTCAGTTTACTCATCTGTAAATGAATACTAGCTCCTACTTCTCAGGGTCTTTATGAGGGTCAGATGAGCTTAATATACATAAAATACTTTGCAAACTTCAAAGCATGCTATAATAATACTAGCTGTCATTTGTTGTTATTAAATACAGGAGAAGTTGCTTCACCACATTGCCATTTAGTTCTTTTTTTTTTTTGGCAACAAACATTTATTTTATTTTTTCCATTTACATGTAAGGGTAGTTTTCAACATTCATTTTCATAAGATTTAGAGTTCCAAATTTTTCTCCCTCCCTCCATTTCCTCCCCCCTCCACAAGTCAGCAACAAGGTTATATATATACAAGCCATTTAGTTCTAAGTCTTATCTAAGATGATAAGTTTTAGAAATAGAAGAGATGAAAGACATAATATCAACAAGTCTGTTCTTCACATTATATAGGTGAGGTGATAAGCTCAGCAAGGTGAAGGAACTTGTTCAAGGTAATACAAACAGGAAATAAGAGATAATTTTTGAACATGGATCTCTTGATTCAACTAACTATTTCATAGTTTCTATTCAGGCTGTTAAGGCTAAAATTCTAGCTAGACTGTCTAAAATCTAATGAGTGGTCACCAATAAATGATAAGCTTTAGCAAGAGTTAGACTTTTAAGCATTTATTAAGGAGAATAAGAATTTGGTAAAGGGAGAAAGGCCTAGATTCCTATCTATTAAAGGGAGAGCACATTTCTAGCTCCCTTCTCCACCAGCGTCCTCAGGAAAGAGAGAGAATCAGAGCGCCTGGCTCCCCCTTCCTCCTCCCACCAGCCAACGTCACTTTCTGACACCAAAGAAAAGACTCCTGGTCTTGCCCTCAAAGACCTTCACTTCATGGCAGAACTTTCCTATAGTAAGTCTCCAGTAGGTGGTGTCATTCCAATCATTACAAGGCTAAGGTGATAGGAGTATAACTATATCTGAAGCATTTCAATATAATTAAATGAACATGGATTTTCCATACAATTTTCCTGTGATTAATCATAATTAAATTCAAAATTATAAAATCAGAATTTTGAGAGTTGGAAGGAATCTCAGAGGCTACCTAACCTCACCTACACTTGAACAAAGATCCTCTCTGTAACATACACAAAAGTGGACATCTAACATGTTGCAAAGTGAAAGGAAACTCATTGTATCCTGAAGTTGTCCATTCCAATCTTGATATCTCTGTCTGTTAAGACATTTTACTTAGACCCAACATCAGTTTGAGTCTTTGCAACTTCTATCCATTTCTCATAGTCCTGCCATTGGGGACCAAACAGAACAGATCTAATCCATTTCCCATATGACACTCCTTCAAATACTAAATGAATGTTATCTTGATCCTCTCTTTCTCCAAATATTCTCCTCTGTGGGCTAAATACCTCCAGCTTCATCTTTAGATCTTCATATAGATTGATTTTGAGGTTCTTCACTATTGTAATCACTTCTGGATGCACTCTAGCTTATGAATGTCTTTTCTAAAGTATGGCAAACTAGAATTGAATACAATACTCCCCTGTCAGCTGGGTAGAATAAAAGGAAAACTTTCTTCAATTTAGACTGGACTTTCTTCATGGCAGTGACCACCACCTTTAGCACCTTTTCCTGTTTTTACCACATGAAATTTCCTCATGATACTAATTGCCTGCTCACTGGGAAAAATTATCTTTAATGTTATATCTTTTAAGGTATTTTGTATAAGTGACATATGCATGAGAAATTATTTATTGGAAATGAGCTGCTAAATCATTTTCCTCTAGAGAATTACAAACTTTTTATATTAAGCACGGCAGATTTTCTGTTCTATGCACTTTTCAATTGTCACTATTATCTTTGTTGTTGTTATTTTGCTGAGACCAGGGATTTTTCCTTGGTGTAGGGAGCTTCCAATGTGGAACTTCCCCAATTAGTTAAACAGTTAACAAGCATTCCCTAAGCACCTACTATTTGCAAGACACTGAGGTAAATGCAGAGGATACAAAGGAAAGCAAAAACAAAACAAAATAACAACAAAAACCCACTGTCTCTGCCCTCAAGGAGCTCACAGTCTAATGGAGGAGATAACTACTATGTATAAATAAGATGCCAAATATACATATATATTTAATGCAGTGCATGGAGCATCAGGCCTGGAGTCAGGAAGATCTGGTCTCAGACACTTATTAGCTATGTGGCTCTGGGCAAATTACTTAATCCTTTTTGCCTCAGTTGCTCATCTGCAGAATCAGCTAGAGAAAGAAATGGCAAAGCACTCCAGCATATCCGGCAAGAAAACCCCAAATTTGGGTCACAAAGAGTCAGACATATGTGAATAAAGTATACAAAATAAGTTGGAGGTAATCTCAGAGGAAAGTTATTAGCAGTAAGGGGAATCAGGATTTTCTACCTTCTTGGTGATTTATAATCTGAGAGAGTTTCCCAGGGGCTCTCAGAAATTGCGATGTCACAGAGCTTGATGTCAGAGGGCCAGTATGATTTAGAGTTGGGACTTAAAGCTAGATCTTCCTGGAAACAAGGCAAGCTATCTATGCTCCTTGCCACTTTACCTACAGACAGGTTTGTGACTCTAAAATGTGATAGAATGTAATATGCAAAAGCCTTCCAGTTTTCTTCTCATATCTTCATCAAAGATACTTTTTTTGAAATTTTCTCAATTCCTTGTACAGAATTAACACTCATTTTTAAAAATTTTGAGCTCTAAGTTCTCTCCCTCCATCCCTCTCTTTCCTCTCCTTAAGAAAACAAGCAATTTGATATAGATTATGCATGTGTATTCTTGCAAAACATTTCCATTTTAGCCATGTTGCAAAAGAAAACACAGACAAAAAAACACAAGAAAAATAAAGTTTTTAAAAAATATGCTTCCATCTGCATTCAGACTCTATCAGTTCTTTCTTTAGAGACTGATAGCATTTTTCATCATAAATGTTTTTGGAATTGTCTTGGATCATTGTATTTCTGAGAATAGCTAAGTCATTTATAATAGATCATTGTACAATATTGCTGTTAATGTGTATACTGTTCTCCTGGTTCTGTTCATTTCAATTTTCATAGTTCCTGTGAGTCTTCCCAGGTTTTTCTGAAAGCATCCTGCTCTCATTTTTTATAGTACAATAATATCCATATTACAACAATATTCCATCAGAATCATATACCACAATGTATTCAGCCATTCCTAATTGATGGGCATCCCTTCAATTTGAAATTCTTTGTCACCACAAAAAAGAGCTGCTATGAATATTTTTCTACATATAAATCCTTTTCATTTTCCTTTGATGTCTTTGAGATATGGACCTAGTAATGGTATTGCTAGATCAAAGAGCACGCACAGTATGGGCATAGTTCCAAATAGTTCTCCAAAATGAATGGGTCAGTTCACAACTCCACAGTGCGTTACTGCCCTTATTTTTCCATACTCCCTCCAACATTTGTCATTTTCCTTTTCTGTCATATTTGTAAATCTCATAAGTATGAGGTAGTACTTCAGAGTTGTTTTAATTTACATTTCTCTAATCAATAGAGATTGACAACATTTTTATATGACTATAGAGAACTTTGATTTCTTCTTACGAAAATTACCTTTTCATTTCCTTTGACCACTTATCAATTTATCAACTTGTATTCTTATATATTTGACTTGGTTCTCTAAATATTTGAGAAATGAGGCATTTATCATATACATGGACCTTCCCTGTACATATTTTGATCAGTACAGCTACTGTTTCCAGCTTATTTTTTTGTGTCCTTTCTAAGTCCTCGTGTTATTATTAATCATTATATGTTCAGTTTTGCATTAACTTTTTTCTTTTCATATTTGAATTTAAGCATGTGTGAAGTAAATAGGTGTCAAATAATATTAGTAGAAATTAAAGTTCAGGGAAGTTAAATAGAATGTCAAAATAGATTTCCTATCCCTTAGTTTAAAATTTGTTCTCTTTCTTAAATCAGTGTTTATTTAATAAAGCTGTTTGCAAGGGAATCAAATGACATTTTCTTTCCATTTACATGGTAGAATGACCCCTGAGATTGAGAACTGAAGTAAATACTGTCTCTGTAGTTTCAACAAGCAGAATCATCCTGATGAATAACAAACTTCCCTGCTGGGCAATGGAAAGCCTTCATTCATTCATTCCTCTGAAAGGATCTGAAATTTGGCAACCAAATGGAATGTAATTGCTAATAGAGCAGTGTGAACAGTTGGTGTGTGGGCTTGGACAGATTTTGCCTAGATAATAATCCAAGTTAACCCATATGTATTCTCCTGGGAAATTTCAACTATTGCAAATCATGTAGTAAATCCTCTTTAAAAGAAACTTCTGCAAGACGTTAGGAACTTCAGAAGTCCTCAATTACTGTTGCATTCCCCACCACCATTCTTTTCAATTTCACCACTCAGCATTATTTCTGTACTTGAATAATCATTTTAATTCAAAGCCCTAAGTTTAATTTTGTTTTTGTTGGTTTGGGTTTTCACAACATAACCTACATTATTAAAGCAAGTTATAAAGCTAATTTAATTTTGTCTAGAATTCATTTCCCTACACCAAACTAAAAAAAAAAAATTAAAAAGGTTCCTAAAGGGGCAGCTAGGTGATGCAGTGGATAGAGCATCAGCCCTGTATTCAGGAGGACCTGAGTTCAAATCCAGCCTCAGCCACTTGACTGACACTTACTGGCTTGTGACCCTGGGCAAGTCACTTAACCCTCATTGCTCTGAAAAAAAAAATAAGGTTTATAGAAATAGAGAGGTTATAAGGAACCACCCTTGCACTGACCTCCTGATCCTTGAAAGTACCAGGTCCTAGACCACAGGTGTTTTCCCCATTCTTAGAGAACGCTTTCATTATAAATTCCTCCAACTTAGCTTTCTATCTCTTTTGGTCTGGACATTTGTCGTGTCTAATACTAGTTTGTAATGTTACTAATTTTGCCCAGAAATTCCCACCATTTTACAGAGGATAGTCCAGGAAAAAAAAAAGATTTCAAGAACTAAATTTCTGCTAATTGCATTAGTGCCCTAAATTTTCAATTATGTGAGATTTAAATACTGTGAAACCAGTCTGCTTAAAATGAGAACAATTATAATAATAGTAATTTAAAATGAATCAGCTGCCAGTGTAAGTAATTTTTTTAAAGAATTACTGTCAGCTCTATATTCTCTTGATTTTTTTTCTTAGAGAATCAGCTTCATATAACATTCATTTTTAGTACCGTAGACTACTCAATATGTGATTCTATATAATCCTTAGAAAAGACTTTGACACAAAGGTTTCTGATTGAAGTTAACATAAAAAGGATTTTTAAATAAACTTATTACTTAAAATTAATAAATACGACAGCTTTAAAGGTAAAAGGAAGACAATTTGAAAAAACACATTTACATAAAAATTGTTCTCCTTTTGGGGAGCTAAGAATGGGGTAGAGGGTCTAGACCTGTGACTTCATAGGTATGGGGAATTCCCAGGGTGGAAACTCCTTCCACTGATGTTGATAAAAGTTTATTTGTAATTTAATCTTAGAGTTTGCTTGGAAGCACTGGTAAATTAAATAATCTGACCATAGTCATACAGGTATAATCTGTTAGAGGCATCAGTTGAAGGTCTGCCTTTCTAACTCCAAGGTACAAAAGTCATCTGTCTATTACATCATGCTCTGTTCGTTATACAAATAATGAAGGCTTTGAGTTCCTAAACATGTTTTTCATTGAGAGTGAAATAAAGGCCATACCAGGTATCTTTAACCCAAGACCTTGTGCCTGCAGAAAGTATAACACTGTTCTCCCTCTGATTGCCTCTACCCTGATGGTAGATAGATTGGATCATTCAGTATATAGAATCCCCTATATGTTTTATGTGAGCTCATCAGACTTTAGTCATATTTTTATAGCCTTGGCTTATTGGGTAACCAGTATGTTTGACAATTACAAAATTAGTTTCCTCTTGAAAAATTGGCTTTCACTGGACACCACCACTTAGTTTCCACTATTCTTAGGCTGCTGGAAGGTATCCAGATGTCCCAATATAGGAAATGCAAGAAGTACATCTTTAGCCATTTGATTATGTCCATGATATTTTAGTCACGAAACAGGTTCCAGCTGGCAAGCTTGACATAAATATTCAGTAGCATCTAAATATTGTTGTTGTATCTATTACATAAGCTGCAAAGAAACTCACACAACAGATGCTCCCAAATTTATGAAACTTGTAATTCTCGTAGCATTTGGCATTTTCATCACAAAATCTGTGTCTGGGCTCACATAGCTATGTAATTGATTGGATTGCTCACATTATAGTCCTCTCCTTGGTTGAATGTGTCTGCAGACAATTGGATTATTCTAGATGCTCAGTATCTCTTTCTGGTATTTGTATGGCTCCTAGGTGCTCCTTTTTTATCCAGAACTTAGAAGATTTTAGGAAAAATAAGCAACTCTAGGACTAAAG
Source organism: Dromiciops gliroides (assembly GCF_019393635.1). Taxonomy (NCBI): domain Eukaryota; kingdom Metazoa; phylum Chordata; class Mammalia; order Microbiotheria; family Microbiotheriidae; genus Dromiciops; species Dromiciops gliroides. Next base: position 163,796,858 of record NC_057862.1, on the reverse strand, counting down.
AAAGGGCTTGATAGGGTCAGACTTTGAAGACAGATTCTTGGGTTTTATTTGTTTGGTTAGATTTTTTTTGTTTTGTTTTGCTTTACTTTGCTTTCCTCCTCCCCTTCCTCAGACTAGTTATTTAATTGGTGCAAGGAATTCCTAGTATTACAAATTCCTCTATTAATAAGGATTGGCAATTCCTCTGTAACTTCTAGTCTTAGAGGCTGATAGGTTAAGTCATTTACTCATGGGAATAAGTAGGTTAAATCATTTTATCAGTGAAATTTTGTGCATTCTGCATATGAAAAGACAGATGACTATAAAAGGAAATGGGTTGGTCTTGAAGTAAGAATGAGAGGTATAAATTTACAGAGAAAGTGTTGTATGGGTATTCATATAACAGAAAGTCTCCAGTGCATGGGATAAATCTTTTGTGGAAGATATAGGGAAAGAAAAGTACAAGAATTGGAGCAGGATAAGGAAAGAGAAGAAGAGGTTCTGAAAGAGTAACCAGAACTTAAAGGGAAAGTTCCTAGGCCTAGGGGAGATAGAATTTCCATAGGGGAAATTCTTGTCCTCTAAAGAAAAAGGAGTACAAGCCATGGGGATTGAGGTTACATTCCCTCTACCCTTTCCAAGTGGGTAGCTTAGAATAGAAATGTTTTTCGTTTGTTTCATGTGTAACGTAATGCCTCACACTGGTAAAGTGGTATGTCTCTTCCTTCTAAGAAATAGCAAACTTTCCAGCACAGGGGACTTGTTTCCTCCTCAGACCTAATTATTTTCCCATACCTCTCAGGCCAGCACCAGGTATCAGCAACTTCTGTAAGTCTGGTACTCTCATTGTGAGGATAGGGGGGAAAGGAAAAGTCTTAGAGTTCAATTTGACTGAACCAGAACCAGAATTGCCAATAGACATCCTTGTTCTGTATTCAATGCTTTCATTTCTTTTGTAATTTCCTTGCTTATTTCAGGTAAATTATTTATGACGTTCCGTTACTTAGGTTTAGGACATCTTCCTGAGCCACAAGTATGGATACTACCATAGAAGTGTCCAGATCAGAAATTATAACATAAAACTGACTCCAATGAGGAATAGAATTGTTATCAAGTCTACCTCGCCATTCTTTCTCCAATTAGATGGCAAATCTGACAATATTGGGAAAATAAAAATACACTACAAATAAAAAGTCCTCCTTTTGTCCTATGTATCAAAACTCTACAGATTTGCCAAAGCATTCACTTAGAGTAGTTAACAAGTGAGTTTTTCTTTTTATGTATCTCCTCTAATCACCCAGTGAGGAGTTTTAAATTAGTAGTTAAGTGGCCCAAGAATTAGTAACAATAGGTATGAGGACAAAGAGAAATACTCTACCAGTCCCAGGCTTTTCATAACAATCATTTTAGCCTTGATATTGAAATTATATAACATGGTAGCATCTACTATGATCTTGTATTCTCTATGTGTCTCGAAATCTTTATAGCTATTAATTTGAAGCCTGTTATAGAAATTTAACATGATAGTTCCAACATTTCCCTGCTTTTCTGTGTTCCCTTATAAACTTACATCTGCTCTCTTTTATTTTTAATGGTTTTGTGGTGAATTTTCCATCTTTATCACTAAATTCTCAAAAAATAAAAAAAATAATTTTTCCCTTATAACAAATAACTATAGTCTTACAAAACAAATCCATTCATAGGCTGTATGTGAAAAAGAATGTCTCATTCTGCCTTTCTGTTTCATTATGTTTCCTCCAAGAAGTAGGGAAAATGATTCATCATCAGTCTGCTGGAGTTATGATTTGCCTAACTGGCAGCTAAGTGGCATAGTGGATAAAGAGCTGGGTCCGTTTGCCTTGGTTTCATAAACTATAAAATGGATATAATAATAGCACGTACTTCCCAGGGTTATTGTGAGGATCAAAGGAGCTAATATTTCTAAAGCACTTAGAACAGTGCCTAGCACACAGTAAACATGTAACAACTGCTTTGCTTTCTTCCTTCTTTATGTCTTTCATAGTTGTTTTTCTTTAAAAAGTTATCATTGCATATCTTATTTCATGGTTCTGATCACTTCAATACATCAGTTTATACAAATTCTCAGATTCTCCAGATCTTCCCCTTATATCATATATGTGTAATGTGTATACATACATATATATTTATAGATATATGAAAATGAAAGATACTTGGCAGACAGGAAATGACTTATTGCTTCAAGGAGAATAAGTTCAGAACTCAACTGACCATGTAGTCACATCTACAACTATTTGAAATAATAGTTGTCAATTACAGATTGGAAGAAAGGGTATAAACATCAAAGAATAAGAGAAATATCCCCAAAGATTTTACTTTTTAAAAAAGGGGGAAGACTCATATACCCCCCAAAAACTATCACAATTTTTTTGTTTTTGTAGCAAGCTTGAATCAAAGTGGGTGCCTGTCGATTGGGGAATAGCTGAATAAATTATTATATAATAATGGAGTAGAACATTTTTGTCCTAAGAAATGATCTTCATGGTACTCTTTATCCTGTGTTCATGTTTCTGAATACCCCTCACCCCCTGCCTTAAATATACCTCATGTTTACCTCATTTAATTATTCTCTTCCTTCAAGTTTGAACTTAAACATTACCTTCTGCATGAAACTTGTTGCCTAATTGATTGAACTGCTTTTAATGTACCACTTTGAAGAAACTTTATTCTTTTTTGCTGTAATTGCTTTGTGTTCTCTCATTTATGATAAGAATATCATTATAAATATTTTCAGTTTTTCTGGTAGTGTATTGACCCAGTTGTTATATAGATTTCTCTAATTTAGAGTAGGAAAAATTGAATGAGTACTCTTAAGTTTAAAAAATCTATGGCTTCTTATCATCCTTCGACTAACCTGATTAATTGCAATTTATAATTACAATCCCAGCTGGTATTTGGAAAAATTATGTGTTACAATAAAATAGGAATAGGAAATAAGTTGAAACAAGTTATTTCTAGATATACAGAGACATTCTTGAAGTTTTAAGTTATCCCTATCTTTCTACTCATAAGTATACACAATTGTTATGAATTTGGAAGTAACTATATAGTTTGTCATTTTTTACTGTTCTAATAGGTTACTGTTTATTAGAAAGTAACCTTTATAATGCCAATTAGAGAGAAGGCACTGGAACTTTTTAATCTTTCCTTTTATAATCATATAAAAGCATGAACAGGGGTTTAAAATCAAGAAAATCAGTAAAATTGATTTCTGAATATGAGTTGTAAAAAAATCAAATTATTATAACTAAAGCTATGAAAAAAATGTGTTTATTGTTGACTTGAAAATAATATTAAAAATACACGTTGTCTTTCTCTTGACCAGATATTTTAATCTGGAATAAGAAAAAGTATTAATGGAAACATAAAATAAATTACCCTGAGGCTATTGCTACATTGGTATATTTTATTGAATTATTCATAAAATGTCAAAGAATATAATCTTTTATGGACATACTGAATTATTTGGGAAGGTCATAGAATGGATCATAGATCTAGAGCTGAAAGTAACTTTAGAGGTGAACTTTAGGCCAACACTCTCTATTCACAGATGAGCAAAGTGAGGACCAGAGAGCTTAAATGATACATCCAAGGTCATGTAAGAAGTTAATGACAAGAAATTGAGGGGCTGCCCCTCAATTGGGGAATGGCTGAACAAGTTATGGTATATGAATGTAATGGAATTCTATTGTGCTATAAGAAACAGTGAGCAGGAGGAGTTCAGAGAAACCTGGAAAGACTTGCATGAACTGATGATGAGTGAGATGAGCAGAACCAGAACATTGTACACAGTATTGAAGAAATATTTTAAATTGACTGGAGCTAATTTGACTGGAGGACTAATCTGGGGACTTTGGTCTATTTGGCTATCTGACTGCTATTAACTTAGCATGGGCCATTTATAAAGTTCCACCACATTGCTCCACTCCCAAATTGATAAGCAAAATATTAAGAAGCCTCTTAACTAAATAATCAAAGCAGAGTTTATTTATGAGATACTATTTAAAATTAAGAATACAGGGAAATAAAATGTACAACCTGACTGCATTCCCGGTCTGGTGCTTCCACCTGCTGCCCCTGGAACCTTTTTAATACAATAAGGGCCTTAGCTGCCTCTTACCTCAGGGTATGTTCCACTTTCACTACTCAGGTCCTTTATTCTAACTCTGAGCCCCTTTCACTTTGTAAATCCCCCTGCTTCTAACTTTCCTCTCCTTACTGCCATTGCTGAACCCCTGTGTTTCTCTCTCACCAACCTCTCCTTCTGTTTCCCTAGTGCTCCAGTCTTTCTGATCTCTTAGTCTCATCAGCCTCCCTCAGTCTTGTCTTCAGGTCTCCTTATCTTGTCCTTAGACCGCCTTTTCTCCTAATCTTGTCAGTGCCCCCTCCTCTGCCGGCCCCCAGTCCTCTTGTCCGCCCTCCATACCAATGGACCTTCTTCTAACTGGAAAGTCCTTTCTCACTTTCTCTAGTGTCCTTGTAGCAGCCTCCCTGTCTGTCTTCTCCAACCTTTGCCATCCCTCTAATCTTGTCAGCCAGCCTCCAGTCCTCTTCTCAGCCCCCCCCCTTGCTGTCTCACTCCCAGGTCTATATATATCTTTTTTATCTCCACTCAAATCTCGGGGCCTTTTGCACCCCCACAGACCAAGCTAATCCACCAGCCAGGACTGTGGCTGGGGCTGGGGGCATGCTTGAGCATCACGTGCCTCAGCACAGGCTATGTCAGAGCCTGGCCCGGATGAGCCCAGGATCTCTCAGATTGCTCCGCTCAGGGTGGAGGGAGCTAGTGCTCCCTCCCCTCAGCTGTCTGATCTGGCATCTTGTACAGCCCACCGGGCTTTTTGGCTCAGCTGAAGCAGAGGGGGAGGGGCACCAGCACCTCCCACACAGAAGAGACCCTGAGGGCCTAAGGCTTTCTAATCTCAGCCTAAAGGTAGGGTCCCCAAATCAAAATAAATTTCCACATTATCATCAACATTATGTGTTGATCAACTGTGATAGACTTGATTCTTCTCACCAATATAATTGTACAAGAAAGTTCCAAAGGACTCATGATGGAAAAGGCTCTCTAAATCCAGAAAAAAAAAAAAGAACTGTGGAATATGGATGCTGATTGAACCATACTATTTCTTTTGTTTTTGGTGCTGTTGTTTTTCTTTTTTGAGGTTTTTCCTTTTTGCTCTGATTCTTCTCTTATAACATGACTAATGCAGAAATATGTTTAATGTTATTGTACATATATAACCTGTATCAGATTACCTGCTGTCTTGGGGAGGGGAGAGGGGAGGGAAGGAAGAGAGGGAGAAAAAATTGAAATTAGAAAACTATCTCTACATGTAACTGGAAAATAATAAAATACTTTTATAATTTAAAAAAAGTTAATGTCAGATACAAAATCTGAACTCAAATCCTATGAGTCCAAGGTAGCCACTCTTTTCATTGTAGCATGTTACCAGATCTAAGCTTTTTTTTTTTCACTTGACTATTGAAATTAAACTTTAGTTCATTAAGTGAGCTGATAGATACATGAGGCCCCTTTTTAAACTTTAAAAAAAATTTTTTAATCTTTTTTGGGGGGAAGACTTTGCTTCCCAAAAAAGCTCTCATATGAAACAAATACATATAGTCAAACAAAATAAGTTAATATCTTATTTTATCTGAAAATATATCATTCTGTACCTAGATTCTACCCTCTTTCTGTCAAAAGATAGGAGGTATGCTTCATCATAGGTTTGATCATCAGTCTTTCAAGTCATGATCTATGTAAGTATTTCTTGATCTAAACAAGTATTTCTATAACATCTATGCATTGATCAGAAATATCCTATTACATTTATATACTACAGTTTGATCAGCCATTCCCCAATAATTGGACACACACTTTATTTCCAGTTCTTGACTACAACAAAAAGTATGACACTAAATGTTTTTGAACATCTGTGTTCTTTTCCTCTGTCTTTGCCTTCATTGGGATATATGTCCCGTCTCAAAATTATCAAATAATTTAGTGATTTAGAATTAGTGGGGTAGTTCCAAATTGTGCTTTTTTTTTCAGAAGTGATCGTTCATAATTTCACTAAGACTGTTTTATCTTTATGCCCCCTCCAATATTTGCCAATTTTATCTTTTGCCATCTTGGCCAATTGGTAAAGTGGAATGTTAGAGTGGTTTAAATTTGGATTTCTCTTACTTCAAGTGATTAGGGGCATTTTTCATATGGTTGCTGTTAACTTTTCTTTCTTCCTTTGACAATTGCCTATTCTTGTCCTTTGACTATTTATTTGTTAGGGGGTTGTTCTAAAATATTTGTATCATTTTCCTACATATCCTACATGCCAAACCTTTTCAGAGATATTACTGCCAAGACTTATTCCTAGTTAACTGCTTTTTTAACTGTTTACTTTTTAATTCTATTTTTTAAAAGATCTTTAATGTTATATAATTGTAATTTCCCATTTTGTCTCCTATTATCATCTCTATCCCTTGTTTAGTTATTTCTCCCAGCCATAATTATAAATGGCATTTATATCACTTTCCTCTAATTTTATGACATTACCTTTTATATATAGTTCCTGTGTACATTTGGAACTTATTGTGAACATGATGTAAGATATTGCTTAATACAAAGTATTTTGTTTGTTTTTGTGAGCAATGAGGGTTAAGTGACTTGCCCAGGGTCCCACAGCTAGTAAGTGTCAAGTGTCTGACATCAGATTTGAATTCAGATCCTCCTGAATCCAGGGCCAGTGCTTTATCCACTGTGCCACCCAGCTGCCCCTTAACACAAGGTATTTTACTAAATTTTTTTTTCAGTTATTGAAAATCCTCTTCCTCTTTCAAAGAAAAATTGTTACAAACATGTATAATCAAGAAAAACAAATTCCTGGATTTACCATGTCTAAAAAAATGTCTGGTCTATACCCTGAATTGATTACCTCTATATCAGAAGGTGGTTAGTATGTTTTTCATGAGTCCTCTGGGATCATGGTTTGTCACTTCATTGTTTGAAGTTCTTGGGGCTTTTATAGTTGTTTGTCTTTAAAATAATGTTACTGTATAAATTGTCCTTATTCTGCTTATTTCACTATGCATTAATTCATACAATTCTTCCCAGGTTGCTTGGAAATCATCTCTTTCAACATGTCTTACAATAATATTCCATCACATTCTTATACCTAACTTCCTCAGCCATTCTAAAATTTATGAACATAATCTTCACTTCCTAATTCTTTGCTATTACAAAAAATAACTACTATAAATTTTGTTGTACAAATGGGCCACTTTCCTCTTTCTTTAATATATTTAGGAGTTAAGACTTACTAGTGTTATTTCTGGGTCACAGGGCATGCAAAGTTTAATGACTTTGGGGGCATGGTTCCAAATTACTTTCCAGAATAGCTGGATTGGTTCATAGCTCCACCAGTAATGAAGATTACTATTTTCCCACAGCATTTTTTAAAATTTATTTTTATTTTATTTTTAATTTATGGAATAAAACAAATATTTCTATAACAGAATGTGATAAAAAAGAAGAGTGCACATGAAATTGCCTCCCTTAATTTATTGTATCTCTCATTGCCTCCTCTCTATTCTCCCTTTTCTTTCTTATTTCCTTGTTGAGTGAAATGCATTTCTGTACCCGACTCTTTATATGGGTATACTTCCCTCCTTTGACCAGTTCAGATGAGACCGAGGATCATGTTCTAACCAGTCCCTCCACCCCCTTTTTCTTTGGTTTTATGACCTTCTGCTTGTATACCAAAATTATATAAAATAATTTTTTCTCACTTTCCTCACACTATTATTCTTGCCCTCCATTTTCAGTCTTTTAAGATTATCAAAATACAACCAAATCATTCCCAGGCTGTCTGTCTTATAAAATTCCCTTTATGATAATAGGATTCAGAGGGAATGCAAATATCTTCTCTCTACATTAGAATGTAGTCTATCCTCATTTAGTCACTTAGGATTGCTTGCCCACATTAACTTTCTTATGTTTGTCTTGATTTTAATTTTTTTTTAATTTCATGGAAGCTGGTATTTTTCCAATAAGGAATACTTAGACGTGCTCTATTTCATTAGCAATTCACTTTTGCTCACTAACATTATATTCATTTTTGCTAGGTAAGTTATTCTTGGATATAAGCCTTCTAGAATGTGTTATTTCAAACTCACTCATTTATCATAATAGTGACATTATATTCTTTGAGTCTAATTATGGTTCCTTGGTACTTGAATTTTTTCTATCTGCTTGTAATATACTTTTCTTTGATATGGAAATCTAGGAGTTTAGATATAGTATTCCTGGAAGATTTCATTTTGGGGTTTCTTTCAGGTATTATCTGATGGATTCCTTCAATTTTCATTTCTCTCTGTTGTTTTACCAGATTTGACATTTCCTTTTGTGATTTATTGAAATATGATGTCCAGGCTCTTTTCAGGGATAATGGCTCTCAAGTATTCCAGCAATTCTTAAATTATCTTTCCTTGTTCTGTTTTCCAGGTCATTTATTTTTGCTGTGAAATAGGTTATATTTTCATCTTTTTTTTAGTCTTTTAAATTTAATATTTTCTTAGCATCTTAAGGAATAATTATCTTCCATTTTATACATTATAATTTTCAGGAAATTTGTTAATTAGGTAAGATTTTGTATGTATAATGCCAATCTGTTAATTCTCTTGCCAATTCTTTCTTCCATAGTTCTAATTTCTCCACATTTTTTGCTCTTGGACATTCATTTCATTGATTAAAAATAGTTTTCTACTTTTAAAAAAACTCATTTCATGTTTTCAAAGAATTTCTTCTTTTACTTGTATGCAATCAATGTTTTACTTTGTGGTTTTCTTTGTCAATATTTTGAAGTCTTTCTCTTCTTTTTGTCTTGATCATCCCTGTCACCATATCAGTTCTTTAAGGTAGGGTTCTTTTGTCTTCTCTATTTGTTTATTCTTCCTGACTTCTTGTCTTCAAACTTTGTGTTATGACCAAGCTCTGCAATTTTCTTAAGGGAATTTCTAGATAGAGCTTTTGTCCTCTTGTGTTCTGTTCCTTCTTTCTTAGGATATTGAGTGTTGTGTCACTCAAGGATTTCAGGGATAGCTTGGTCTTGAGACTTGCAAGGCTTTATTCCTTCTAAAGTGATCTTTTCCAAGATAATGCAAGGTGCCAAATGATATGAGCTCTGCAAGTTACTGACCTGGATTTGCATCTGAGCAAGATATCTGTGTACTTCTTCTCCCTGGCTAGAATTCCAGTAGACTGCTGCTAGACTCAGCCATTATCAGCCAGCTTAAAATCTCTGTTAATGGGGCAGCTAGATGGCACAGTGGATAGAGCACCGGCCCTGGAGTCAGGAGTACCTGAGTTCAAATCCGGCCTCAGACACTTAACACTTACTAGCTGTGTGACCCTAGGCAAGTCACTTAACCCCAATTGCCTCACTAAAAAAAAAAAAAATCTCTGTTAATTCAGAATGAAAGAGCTACAAGTTTCTCTTTATCTGGATTTCCTGCCTTTGGTATTCCATTGCAGATTCCAGTCTGTGATGAAGACTAAAACTGATACCATAAGACATTGTGGTGATAAAGCAGCAATGCTATTGGCTAACTGGAACTTACTCAATGATTTGGCTTAGGATCCATCACTACTCCTTACCCTGAAAATGCCACATTTAGGCAAAGTTTTTTCTTCAATCCACCCTGAATTTGTGATCCAGAACTTGATAGTGAGCAAAAGAGCAGCCATTTGGCACCTGTTCTGCACCTGATATCAGGCTTTTTTTTTCTTTTTTTTTTAAATTTGCATATGTATCTACTTCTTGAATTACAAAATAGCACATTTGTTATAGTGTTCATGGACAGACATGCATCAAAAAGAGATATTGGGGAAAGAGTGAATCTTTCCTTGGACTTCCCTTAGCACGGATCCTACTCTTCCCAATGCCCATAGAGCCCAGGACTCTTCTCAGTATCTCCCTTCTCTACTCTAGCTAAATCTTCCATTGTTCCATGCTTGATCCAATCTCCAGATTTTGAGATAGCATCTCTCTTTTATATAAAGAGATCAGAGAATGACTCAGTTGCTCCACAAAACCCTTTTTTGATTCAGGGATACATACACACACACACACACACACACACACACACACACCCTATTTACATTCAGTTCAAATTATTTGATTCAATCCATATAAAGAAGTTGTTCCTACTCAAGGTGCCAGATCCAAATGAGGCAGTTTGATTCTATCCTTATATTTATGTGGGGAAAAATGAAAAAGAAAGTTATCCTTGGGGGGTTGGGGGGGCGGGGCAATGAGGGTTAAGTGACTTGTCCAGGGTTACACAGCTGGTGTCAAGTGTCTGAGGCCAAATTTGAACTCAGGTCCTCCTGAATCCAGGGCCAGTGGTTTAACCACTGGTGCTTTATCCACTGTGCCACATAGCTGCCCCTAAAAGAAAGTTATCTTGATGAGATCTGAAGGGGAAAAGCCATTGTTGATAAGTCAGGAAGATCTAGGTCTTAATCTTATTTTGGAAACTTCCTAGCTATATCATTTTGAGCAATACACTTAAACTTTATGAGCTTCAGTTTCCTCATTTATGCAATAAGTGCATTGGACTAGTTGACTTCAAATACCCTGTCCAGTTCTAAATCTCTTGCCCTATAATTCTATTCCAGACATTTACTTTGTAACCATGGATAAGTCATTATCGTTCTCATCCTTAATTTCCTTATCTGAAATTGTGATATTAATAACAGTATCAATTGCTTCACATACTTATCTTTGAAGATCAAATAAGATGCATAGATATAAAATTCTTTTCAAATCTTAAATCACTCTCTAAGTGCCAGTGACTGTTATGATAAGCATTTGGAATTACTTAAAGGCTCTTTCTTAGAATTAAGTACTGTATTGCTAGAGAAGGATAAACACAAATGCCAATAATGTTAAAATATAGCATAGTGCATGGTGTAATTATGATGTTTCCCCCATTTAGACTTTTTCAAAATGGAATTTAATCCACATTGCTGTTCTATTGTAACATCAACAAGAATATATCATATTTAAATAGTGATTCCGAGTTTGCAAAGCATTTCCCTTTCTCCATCTAGTTCCAAATGTCTAGACATAGCAATAGACCCAGAGGCTACTATTCTGATAAGTTGGCCTTAATTTGCTTCTACTTATATGGCATTCTCTATAGCAAACAAGCAAGGAGCAATTAAGAATTATCCTTGGGAAAAGTAGAGTGTAACACAACTGGAAATGCTAATGCCTGCAACAAAAGGGATGGAAACCAAATTTTACATTTGTTTTATCAAAAAAAGTTATCCATTTGGTAGTCACAATAAGAAGCTGTATCTTACTTGCATGTCCTTAATAATTAAAAGTTATGCCTCACAAACCAATTGGATTTTCACCAGGCCTATATTTCACATTGAAGCCAGGGTTAACAAACTAGGCCTTTGTGCAAATAGCCCCACTAAGGGCATAATTCCTTAATTAAAATAGCAAGTAATTAGTTTAGGATCATAGGATAGAAGCATAAACAAAAGAATAAATAAGGAATCAGCTCTGTTCAGTACTATACTGGCCATAAACCAGTATTTGGTATGTTCTTTGCAAACTTTCAGTATGTTGTTTTCTTTATTTAAAAAAAAAGGTTATTGAAGTATTTCATTTTTACATCATGTGCATTTCCCAATATATTTTGACCCTCTCCTTTCCCAAACCTGCCCTTAATAACAAAATAAACATATTAATAAGAGAAAGAAGAAAAAGTTTGAGAATACATCTGAGATTATGCAGTGTTTCATGCCTATAGTCCCCCATCTCTACAGAAGCAAAAAGCTGGTAGTTATGCCTTCTTATAGCCATTCATTACAGCCAGGTTTGGTGATTGTAATTTTCATAGCAGTTGATTTTTGATATTTGTATTGATATTATTGATTACTATTGATAGTTGTATTAGTATCATTTAGGTCATTATGGACATTATACTTTCTTTATAAAACTTTTTGCAACAAACATTTTAATTTTTCTAGTTACATGTAAGGGTAGTTTTCATCATTCATTTTCATGAGATTTAAAATTCATATAGGTTTTATATGTACAATCTATAAGTGCTCTTTTTATCAATTCTTTCTATGAGGATGGATAGTATGCTTTGTCATTAGTCCATTAGGATTGTCTTGGATCATTGTATGGGACATTATACTTTCACAGCTGAATGAGTTGTTTCCTAAAAGATTATTTTTAAGTTTCTTGTTTGGAACGCTTCACTTTCCCTTAAAGATAATGTCATCAATTAGGGTTAGATTCTCAGGTATGTCACCACAAAAGACTAACATCAAATATACATAAAGTTTGTGTGTGTGTGTGTGTGTATACATGCACATATATGTATAGATGTACAAATATGTATGTATTTATATATATGTGTGTATATATATATATATGTATATATATATATATACACACACGTATATTTAAAGTAAATGTGTAGGGGCAGCTAGGTGATGCTGCAGTAGATAAAGCACTGGTCCTGGATTCAGGAGGACCTGAGTTCAAATCCAGTCTCAAACACTTGACAGTTATTAGCTGTGTGACCTGGGCAAGTCACTTAACCCTCATAGCCCCACAAATACAAACAGATGATAGCTAGATGATAAATAGATAAATGAAGTGAACGTGTGTATGTATGTATACACAGAGAAAGTACATATATGTATATGTATATATGTGTGTATATATATGTATGTGTGTGTATGTGTGTGTATGTGTGTGTATGTGTGTGTATGTGTATGTATGTATATATATATACATATACCTGTATGTACATACACACATATAGTGGTTCTTCATGTTGAAGAGGATTGAAATCACGTCACTATGTCAGGGTCGAGGTAAGATTTGTCTGACTGAGGCTGATCAGACCAATACGAGCTTGGAAGATTGGACACAAATAGTCTATATGAACATTTGGAGTAGAGATGGCTCTACATTTGCATATTTCATGTTACTTTTGAGCTACTAAAATGTTGTTTTGTTCAAAGAGCACAGTGCCTTCTTTGATACAGGCATGCCATTCTGGGTGGTTCTGTGCCACTGTCTCTCATATCACATAATTGGTTCCAAAGTTCTTCATAGAGACCTTGAGAGTATCATTGTATTGTATTTTCTGATCTTCTCGTGAGTGCCTGCCTTCTTTAAACTAGTCTTTTAGGCAAATGTACATTTGAACATCATGGCCAGCCCAAACTCTCTGGAGTAGAGTTTTGAATACTTGGTATTTCAGTATTCAAATATCCTCAGTATCCAGTATCTTATCTTGCCAGGTTATCGTCACAATCTTCCCAAGACAATTCAGATGGAACCAATTCGATTTCCTGGCATGGCACTGGCAAACTGTTTGGGTTTCACAGGTATTCAATAATAAGGTCAACACAGTGTCTTTGTAGACCTTCAGTGTGATAAGCAGCGTAATGCCTCTTCTCTCCTATACTTTGCCTTGGAGTCTCCCCAACACTGGGCTCACCCTGGCAATGCATGCATCAACCTCATTATCTATCTGTACATCCCCGGAAAGTATACTGCCAAGGAAAGTGAACTGATCCACAGAATTCAGAATTGTTCCATTTGCTATAACTGATGTTCCACATATGGATGGTGCAGTGCTGGCTGGTGGAGAATCTCTGTTTTCTTGATATTAATTGTCAGGCCAAAATGAGCACAACCAGCAGTGAATTGATCTATACCCTTGCATCAGCCTCAAAGACTACATTGGATACATAGATATCTGTGAACAAGTCATGCACCAACTCTCCTTCCACTTTCATCTTGGCTTATAACCTTTTCAAGTTATACAATTTACCATCAGTATGATAGTTGACCTTGATGCCATTTTCATACTGATTGAAGGCATCTGACAACATTGCTGAAAACACCATGCTAAAAGGCATGGGAGAAAGAACACATCCCTGCTTCACTCCCTTAGTGAACGGGAAAGTGCAAGAGAACCATTGATTATCCAGAACCTATACAAGTATGCCATCATGGAACTGGCATATAATACTGATGAACTTCTCCAGACAACCAAATTTTGCCATGATCTTCTGCAAGTTCTCAAGACTGACAGTATCAAAGGGCTTCATCATATCTACAAACATTGTGTACAGACCTCAGTTCTGCTCCTGGCATTTTTCCTGGATTTGTTGGGCAGCAAACACCATTATTAACTATCTGTTGGCCTTTTCTGAAGTCACACTGGCTCTCAGGTAGACGATCATCTTCCAGGTGAAGAACCAGCCTGTTAAAGAGTACTCTGACAAGAATCTTGCCAGCAATGACTGAGAGAAAACCTTCTGTGAGTATTACAGGACAACCTATTTCCATTTCCTTTATAGAAACAGACAGTGGAGGTGTCCTTCAACTCTTGGGGGATAACCTCCTCTTGCCATATAACCTGGAAGATTTTGGTTAGTTTTTATATGAGCAGTGGATCCTCTGCCAGGTAAATCTCAACTGGAATAGAATTACCACTGGGCATTTTGCCACTTGTGAGGAGTCTGACATTCAAAACCTCTTCTTCAGTTGGAAGTTTTGCTAGAAAGGGATTGACTTTAACTTTGAGGTATACAGTCAGTGGCTTCAGTATTGGTTGATAACAGTCTGTTAAGAAAGCCATGGAAAATCTGAAATTGTAAAGCTTGTATAAACAAAAGTTGAGAACTATCTTTACATGTAACGGAAAAAATAAAATACCTTATACATTAAAAAAAAAAAAAGAAAGAAAGCCATGGGAGTGTTCAGCCTATCTCTCTAGGATCATATCCTTATCACTAAGCAATGTGGTTCCATCAGGGCTGATGTACCTTTTACCCACAACTAACTTTGAGGGCATCATAAAAGCACTTTAGATTGTTACTATCAGCATAAAACTGAATTTTATCTGCCTTCTTACTGAGCCCCAAATCTTGCATCTCTTTAAGCTTTGCTTATACTTTACTTTTGATGGAGTTAAATGCTACATTCTTAGAGATGGACAAACTATCCTGCTGTTAAATCCTGTAGAGTTCACATTTTTCATTTAGCAGCTTCTAAATTTCCCCATCATCAAACAAATCTTGATGTTTGCAAATGTTCTGACCCAGATGAGTAAATGCAACGTCCTACATCAAATCTGTGAAAACTGCCTATTCCTTTTCTGCTCTAGCTATTATCAACCATGTGTTGGCTCAGCTTTCCTTCCAAGTTAACAACAGACTATTCATGCTCAGAGAAGCCCTCTAATCTATTGATATTAAGGGAACTAGGGCAGCTCCACCCTGAGGAGAAAGCATGTGACTTGGCGTCCTCATGTGGCTTGGCATAGGGAAGTGACGTCTATAGAACCGCCTGTAGTCATGTCAATCAAAGCTAACAGCCAATTAGCTTGGAACTGTGTGTGTGGATAGCCCTGCTTCCTGTTTCACAGAGAGCTTCTGGGAGAAGCTTCTGAGGATCTTTTTCTTTTCATCTGAAACTGGCTTGGTGGCGGCAGAGGCGGGGCGGGGCGGAGAGGGGCTCTTAGTCATTCAGACACCGGCTTGGTGGTGAGATATTTCATGTGGGCTGTTATGAAAGGAAATAGCTTTCTTTCTCTCTGGCTATACCAAATTAGATCTGAGCTAGGATTTCCATGCTATAAGGAATCTGTTCTCAATCTCTCTCTCTTCACTAACATATATTTTAATAAATTTTTAAAAGCCTAAACTCTTATCAGTGATTTTAGCCAGCTTCCCCCCAAGACTGGGGTGTGGAGGCAGATTAGAACCCACATTTAGATTTTTTAAACAACACACGTATTAGTCATTTTGTATAACACGGGGCTGCCACTTTTGTTGAATGTGAATATTTAGCTGCGTGAGGATAAGTCTATGACTGGCCCAGCCAATCTGTGCCACACATCACCTTCCTTACTCCATATACATACCAACGGAATCATCTTCACAACAGCTTTTGTACATTTTTTGTGTTTCAACTGCATGATAGGATCCCTACCTGTCCCAATAAGGAGGCCAGGGTCAGGTTAGGTTAAACTGACAATTTTAGGGCACCTTTTCTAGCCCCTTCCTCATGCCAGGAGGCATGCAGTGAGCTCTTTAAAAAAGGCTTCTCAGACACAAGGGACTGCTGAATCCCATTACTGCTTCAACCCAGTGATAAAATGACCCTACAGTATAGGCCACTTGTGTGCAGGGTTGTGACTACGGCTCCCAGTATATCCATACCTGTTGCTTCATTACTTTTCCATCACCACAGGACTTTGAGGTAGGTAAAAATTATAAAATGGTATGGGTGACATCTTTTGAATCACACATAAATTGGATTTAAGTGAGGCAGAGTTGCATGAAGTCATTGGCCTCATGCTGTCTTTCAAAGTCATTAAAGTCCACTAGCAGGACAAAAGTTAAGACAATTGGCAATGGATTAGGGTACAGTGGATGACCTTGACATCTTTGGTGTCTAACCAAACTCTAAGAACTTCATTCACAATGCCTATTTCAGCTGCCTTCGTGGCCTTTAGAACAAATTGTTCTCATCCACCCATTCCAACAGGGTAAAACTTCACGTGTTTGGAGTTGACAGCCCCCTAATTCACCAACAGGTTTGAGATCTCTTGGTTACCCTCAACCTCAGCCTGTTTAATAGTTCTTAACCATGAAGAAAAACACAGTCTGTGATTTTCCCATTTCTCATCTGTATTTAAGTGGTAGCTAATCAGGAAGATAGGTCAGGCAAGTGATCCATGGATCCAGAAGCAACAATTGTTGTCAGGAATTCTGATGAAGGTATCAGCTTCTCACTTTCTAATTATGAGTGTATTTAGCCTAGAAAGAAGAGCAATATCAGGATTCTGTGCCAAAATTTCAAAACTGGCCTTCATACTATGGTAAAATCTCTTTTGGCAGAAGGCAGGACAAATGAAATATTTTAGACATTATTGTGTCATAGATGTGTAACTGTGGAGCATATGGTTAACTGGAGGACTTTGCCTTTGTGTTTGAATTCTTCTGTATTTTTACATGTCCCTGGGGAAATTGCACTGTAGCAAGTTGTGTTTCAAGTTGTTAGTGGTGTCAAGAAAAAGCATGTATTAAAGGACTTGGACAGTGAAGATGCCATGACATTGATTCATTTATTCTTGCCTAAGTGAGATAGGAAAACCCACAGGAAGGGAAATAGGGATAGAAAGAGAGAGGAAGGAAGGAAGGAAAGAAGGAAGGAAGGAAAAATAGATCAAGGTAAGTACTAGAAATACTTATATGTTGATATCATGAGTTTATTAGCAGAGAGGCAGGATGCCATAATAGATAGGATTTTGAACCTTTGAGTTAGGAAGACCTGGGTTCAGGTCCTGCTCTTCTAGCTATCTAACTTTAGACAAATCACTTAATCTCTCTGAGCCAGAGTTTCCTTAATCTATAAAACACAGAAATAATAAGGAATTATACTCCCTATTTTAAAGGGGTATGAGATGTGCTTTGCAAGCTTTCAAGCTCTATATTTACATGTTATTACTAGGAATATTAGTGCCTTTCTTCAGAGTCATTTCATCCCTTTCAGCCTTGGTTTACCTATTTGTAAAATGAAGGGGTTGGACTAGATAATCTCTAAATTCTAATGGTCTATATTGTTATGAATGCACCATCTTGAATTTAACTACTTAGTATATCTTTGTATTAATTGACTTTTTATTATTGTGGTACATATTTAAATATGTATTTGTCTCCTCATTAGAATATAAACTTGGATATCAGGATTGTTTCATTCCTTGTACTTGTATCCCCAGCTCCCTAGCATAGTTCCTGACCCACAGACACATACTAAATAGTTGTTGATTGATTGATGTTACTCTTATCATAGTAGCTATTTGCATCAGGGAAAAGAGAAGTTTCTTGATTTATGATGTTTTGTTTTGTTTTTAACAAATATTGATTTTTATAACCTTTAGAAAATTTACCTTGCTGAGTTCCATATGTGAAGCTATTGAAAAAAGACTTCTTCAAATTATGAGTGTAGTTATACAATAGATAATATTCCAATAGTGAAATTTTTTGGATTGTTAAGTTGAACAGGGAGTGAATTAATGTGAGATACAGAATTATTGACTTTTTCTCACTGGTATAAAGAGATCTTAAAGGCTTAAATACTTACATGTTGTTTAAAAGGATGAATACCTATAGAGCTACTTTACAAATTGATTTTTTCCAGACCTCAGAAGTTTAGTAATAGTATGCTTCACTGGACTTTTTATTTATTGTATAATACTATAGTTAGTGCATGGTGAGTAGCCATAATAATGAAATAGGCTTTTTTATGTGCGATAAATGGCTACATATGAGATTGTAACATTCATTAAAATAGTCTTTTCACATATGTTGTTATTGAAATTGGTTTTTGGAATATTCCTGCTAATTTACTCTGGTTTGCAAGAAGCTCTCTTTCTTTAACTTGTCTAAGAATTCTTGTTTGGCTTGTATCCAATCTACATTTTTCTTTGAGGCTTTGCTTGTAGATGTTGTCAAGTCATAGTCTTCTATGTGTCTGTCTTGAACTTCCCAATCACCATAGTAAGTTCTGTGATTAGTTTGTTTTTTAGTTTTTAGTCTTTTGTTTGTTTGTTTGCTCATTTACCTAGTCTACTTATTAACTCTGGAGTTTATGTTAGTATTGGACTCTGCTCATTTTGGTGTTTGACCTGAGCTTCTTTAAAGACCTGCTGTTTTTACAAACTAATCTGGGAACCTGTAAGTTTTTGGTGCTTCCAAAGTGGTATATTTATAAATGTTCAATAAAAGCAGCATAAGTAAAGTTGTGCCAACATAATAAAAACTGTATCTCAGTGAGAAAACAAAAGAATAGATTTATCAAGTAAGACCTCTTGGAAGGAGAACATTTTGTACTTGGTCCTGAGAGAAGCTGGAGGCAAATAAGTGGGGATTGATGCCAGATGTAGGAATAATTATGAAAAAAGGCAGAGAAGTAGAAATACATAATGCAGGGTGGGAAAAGATGAATATGGAGAGATAATAGAGACCAGTTACAGAACCTTGACTTATACAATGTATTTGATTCAAAGAACAATGGAGAACTATTGATTGTTGTAAAATGGGGAAATTATTTGATGAAAATTTCATAATTTTTAGGATTTGTGTATACATTGGACTGGGCTTGGAGACTATTCAAAAAAACTAGGAAAGATAATCACAGAATCTCAGAGTCAGAAGAAATTTATCTAATCCACTTGGAAACTGAATAGAGATCCCTTCTATATTCATCATGGCAAAAAATCTGTCTCTCTCCAACTTCCACCCAAAGAGGAAGAGAAACACACTGAAAGCTTTTATAAGACTTGTGACTGCTTGGTTGTGTTAGGAATTGGAAAATTGAAAAGAAGAAATCAGGTGTGTGTACACAAACACACACACACAAGACTAGAAAAATGGCAGTGCCATTGAAAATGATAAAGAAGATGGTGAAAGAGATGTTGATTCAGATGATGGAGGTAATGAATTAAAGTCCAATTAATTTAATTGTTAACTAAGCATAGGTATAGAAAACTAGAAATATAGGATTCAAATGACAGAAATTAGGTCCTTGGGTACATGTGTCATTTGAGAACAATAGATAAAGAAATAGTTCATTCTACACACACACACACACACACACACACACACACACACACAGCACTTGGGCATATGAGCTGCAGAGATGAATAAGACACAATGTCTGCCCTCATGAAGTTTTCAACCTAGAAGGAAACATGCACAAAAATATCACTACTATAAGGCTTAATATGATCAAGTGTCATTGGGGAGACACAAATATAGTGTTATTAAAATTCAGAAAGATAAAGATTCACCTCTGGTTGGAATAATAAGAAAGGTTTCATGCAGAATCTAGACCTTGCCAAATTTTGTCAGGTAAAAATCAAGGGGAGGATTAGTTAGGTTGTTCCAAGAAAAGAATTATATAATCAAAGATGTGTAACAATTGGAATGATGCCACCTGCTGGAGACTTACTGTAGAAAAGCTCTGCCATGAGGAGAAGGCCTCTGAGGGCAAGTCATGTGGTCAAGGTCCTTAGCATCAGGAAGCGATGTTTGCTCATGGGTACTGTCTATCAAGGCTACCAGCCAATCAACTTGAGGAGCCTCCCATTTCTGGGAGGAGGACAGGAAGGAGGAAGCAGATGCTGGTGGAGGGGTGCTCACTCTTTTGGTTCCTGACCTTGCTGTGGTCAGTTGGATGATAGGGTCTCTTAGAAATAGTTAGATTTTTATCTTTCTCTCTGATCCTAATGCTCTTTAATAAATACTTAAACACTTAAATACTCTTGCTAAAGCTTATAATGTATTGGCGACCACTCATTAGATTTTAGATGGTATAGCTAGAATTTTAGCCCCTTACAGATGGACAGCCTCAATGAAGCTTAGGGATATGATCAGAAACAGCAAATAGTCCTTCTTAGTTAGCAAGTATGAGTCCACCAACAAACTGTGTATTAGGCATTGTGCTAAGTACTGGGAACACAAAGACAAAAACAAAGTAATCCCTATCCTCAAGGGAAATTCATTCTATCAAGAGAAATAGCATGTACACATTTAAGCATATACAAAATAAACACAATATAATTTTTGTGGGGAGATGGCCTTAGTATTGGGAGAGATCAGGAAAGGCTTCATATAGAAGGTAGACTGTTAGCTGAGCTTTTGAGGAAATGAAGGTCTCTAAGAGGGGAGAACAGGAGTATATTCTAGAGATAAAGGACAACCTGTACAAAAGCACCAAGACAAGAGATTGAATGGCCGATGTCCCTGGGGAAGAACAAGAAGGCTAGTTTGACTGGACTATAAAGTACTATAATAAGTCTATAAAAGTAAGTTAGAACCAGTTTGGGAAGGCTTTCAATGCCAAATAGAGAATTTTGTGTTTTATCCTAGAGCTAATAGTGAGCCACTGAAATTTGTTAAACAGGAAAGTAAAATGGTATCTATAAGAGATTGTAGAAGTTGAGGCCCACAATGGAAGTTGAGGAGACTTTAATACCAAAGCAAATGTGTTTGTACTTGATTGGGTAGTCAATACAAAGCAATGAGATGTTTTAGGCAGCAGTAGAATATGTTATTAAAGATTGTCATTTTAGGGAGTGACCTTAAAGGTTCTTTTTAGCAATAGTTCTTATGATAAAAGAGAGGGAAGTTAGAGTTGGGAAGAATAGTTGAGGATTATTTCAGTTATCCAGGAAGAGAGAATATTCTAGCACAATGGCAGTTGCAATGAAAAGGAAATGATGGGTTTCAGAGACAGTAGAATGTGAAGAACTTGGTTAATAATTGGAATTGGACAATGATGAAGAGAAAGGATTGTAATGTAATTATAATATTTCAAGTTTGGAATAATGGTTCCATCATTCATTCATAAGTTCTTTCGATAGAGCTTTATGAATTGTCTACTATGAATAATGCCTTCTTAATCCCTGACCCTGGTTAGCCCAAACTGTAGCTCATAGGCCCTTGGGAGGGATCTTAGAGATCATGTAGCAATCTATCTCAGAAAGAATACTGAAGTGTCTTACGGGTTGCCTACCCACTTGTCAAGACTCTTCCTTCCCATATAAACCTTAAAGTAGTTAATAGAACTATTGAATTCCATTTATTGTTTTAAAATTTTATTTAATTTATTCTAAACAAGAAATGAAACAAGCATTTCTCTATCATATTACAATAGAAAAAAGATGATTGCACATGAAATTGAAAATCTATTATGTATAACTTGCTATTCCTTTTAAATATATAATAAATAAATCATGAACATTTTCCCCTTTTTCCCTTCCTTGCCCCTATAACTACCACTAGACACAAATATTTATGCACATATAGAAAATCATTCTATACATACTTCTATTTATCAGTTCTTTCTCTGCATGCAGATAGTGTCTTCATATGTATTTTGTAGTTAATTTGGGTGTTTATAATAGTCAAAATGACTTAGTCACTCAAAGTTGTTCTTAAAATAATTTTGCTGTTACTGTATACAATGTTCTCTTTCTTTTGCTCATTATGCCCTTTGTTATTTTGTGCATCTATCCTTATTTTTTTAAGATTATAGAGCTCAACATTTCTTATAGCATAGTAGTATTCTATCAGAATCATATACTTTTTCATCCACCAGAGACTCAAGAAGAATTGGATTCAAGAGTTGAATTCATATTTTCTGCAGAATGACTTGAACTCTCAGTATCCCTAGTCAACTGTCTAAGTCTATAAATTGGAAAACAGTTTCTAATCTGCATTGATAGTGAGTGTTCACTATACCAACTAAATCACAATTCCTTAAACACAGGAACAACTACAAAAAAGGATGTATGGTTATGCTTGGGGAAAGAGGAAGTGGAATTTGTATATGTGCCTTAAGAAGAGTGATAAAGACTGGGAGTAGCCTCTTGGATATTTGAGGCAACAAAACTTATTCAAAGTATTATAGAACAAGAGTGACTGCTCAGTTGAGGTTAGAAAACATGAATTAATACTGAATACAATCAGCAGTATTTAATACTGCAGCGTCACTTAGACTGGGAACAGCAAGGAGGTGCAGCTACACCTGATGGTTACCAAAGGCCCAAGATCAGTAAGTTAGAAAGTTAGAAAGAAGTGGTGGTTGAACACAATTCCACATGTCAGTGGTTGCTTCATTGGGTAGTCCTATGGTGAGGTACAGGATGGATAAAGAGACAAGAAAGGAAATCATAAAATTGAGGTAGGTAAGTGGATTTGAAAAAGTGAAGAATTTGGGAGGCCGGGGTTTTAGAAGTATCATCAAGATAAATGTCAGTTGCAAGAATAGTGAGCTTTCAGAGGGAATTAAAAGAAGCAAAAGAGCAAAACAAACCCCCCAAAATGCAGAAGTTAAAAGGATAAACCTTTGGAAACCCACATAGTGATGGCTTGATAGAGGGTCAGTCAATATAGATATTATGTCAAGACCCACCTCAGGTTCTGGTTTTGTTAGACTTTATGTTAAATATGAAGGGTTCTGGGTATATTCATTTATATCCTTTCCTATTTCTCTGCCTTTTATTTTCTAAAGGCTATTATTTTAAAGAAAATGTAGGGTGGTAGGTTTTTTTTTACTTTTCTTATTTGAGGACCTTAAATTATATTTATAAAACATTTAAAATGTTTAATAAAATATGTTTTTGTTATTTGATTAATATAAACTAGAAATCTATACTTTGTTGCATAATAATTGTAATTTATTTTGTTGATATATATTTGTTAGTATCTGAGAATTCTTTTAAAATTTTTATTTTACAATAGATTTTAATGAATTTTTTTGCTTTCTATCATCTAGACTTTTTGTAATATATCAGTTTCATCCCCTCTCCCAGAGTCATTTCTTATCTAAAAGGGGGAGGGAGAGAAAAACATTAATAAAACTGATCAATATATCCAAAAAAATTTTTACATAAGATACTTGTATATACCCACACACAAAAGAGTGGTGGGAGAGGTGTCTTGACATATTTCTTCTTTGGAGCCAAGTTGTTCTTATAATTTCACAACATTCATTTTCTTTTTTCCCCATATAAATTATTATTTTCCAGTTACATTTAGAGATAATTTTCAACATTTGCTTTTATAAGATTTCTAGTTTCAAATTTTTCTCCATCCCTCCCCCCCTCCCCAAGACAGCAAGTAATCTGATATAGTTTATATATGTACAATCACATTAAACATATTTCTGCATTAGTCATGTAATGAGAGAAGAATCAGAGCAAAAAGGATAAACCTTAAAAAAGAAAAAACAACAACAAAAACAATAGAAATAGTATGGTTCAATCTGCATCCAGATTCAACAATTCTTTTTTTTTCTTCTGGATTTGGAGAGCATTTTCCATCATGAGTCCTTTGGAACTATCTTGGACCATTGTATAGCTGAGAAGAATCAAGTCTATCACAGTTGATCAACACACAATGTTGTTGATACTATGTAGAATGTTCTTCTAGTTCTGCTCATCTCACTCACCATCATACAAATCCTTTCAGGTTTCTCTGAAATCTGCCTGCTCATCATTTCTTACAGCACAAGAGTATTCCATTACATTCATATACCACAACTTGTTCAGCCATTCCCCAATTGATGGGCAACCCCTCAATTTCCAATTCCTTGCCACCACAAAAAAAATAGCTATAAATATTTTTGTACATGTGGGTCCTTTTCCCTTTTTTATGTTCTCTTTGGAGAAAAGACCTAATAGTTGTATTGCTAGGTCAAAGGGTATGCACAGCTTTATAGTCCTTTGGTCATAGCTCCAAATTGCTCTCCAGAATGGTTGGACCAGTTCACAGCTCCACCAACAATGCACTAGTGTTCTAATTTTTCCACAGGTCCTCCAACATTTATTATTTTCCTTTTTTGTCATATTAGCCAATCTGATAGGTGTCAGGTGGTACCTCAGAGTTGTTTTAATTTGTATCTCTCTAACCAATAATGATTTAGAGCATTTTTTCATATTGGAATAGATAGCTTTGATTTCTTCATCAGAAAACTGCCTGTTCATATACTTTGACCATTTCTCAATTGGGGAATTACTTGGATTCTTATTAATTTGATGTAGTTCTTGATATATTTTAGAAATGAGGCCTTTATCAGAAGTACTGGCTATAAAAATTGTTTCCCAGTTTTCTGCCTCCCTTCTAATTTTGGATGCATTGCTTCTGTTTGTACAAAACCTTTTTAATTTAATGTAATCAAAATCATCCATTTTATATTTCATACTATTCTCTATCTCTTGTTTGGTCATAAACTGTTTTCCTTTCCAAAGATCTGAGAGGTAAACTATTCTTTCCTCTCCTAATTTACCTATGGTATCACCTTTTATGTCTAAATCATGTACCCATTTTGACCTTATTTTAGTATGTGATAAAATAATGAGATTTAGCAGATACTCAAAGACCCACCTGGAGATTAATCTAAACTGATTGAATTAAGTGAGAGTGATTGACTGCTTATTAACCTACTTCAAGTTAACTAGATTGTAAGCACACCTGGCTAGTCCTTAAGAAGGTATTGTTCCCAGAAGCTAAGGACTTTGAACTTAATTCGAGTGGATTGGATGACACTAACCAATCCAGTTTGAAGCAGTGTGTAAAGACCGCCCATGCTCTGGACCTATAAAAAACATCCACAATCAGTTTGCTGGGGAGTTTGTGATTGAAGAAGGCTCATGGCAGAGGACTTGAGGAAGAACCCGACCAGGCTGGAATTCTAGGCTAGATAGGCCTTTTCTTAACTTTCTGAACTCCATGTGAATACCTGTATGCTTTAATAAATGTTTAATGCCCAAAGACTGGTGCTAAAGCTTCTGATTTAAGGTGATCACACAATTTAGATTTTAAACATCACAAGTATAAGGTGTAAGACACAACATTCATTTTCAATGATTCTATGGTTGTTTCCATTTCTTCATTTGTAGTCTTTGTGTATATTATTTTCCTTATTCTGGTTCTTTCTCTTTGTATAAGTTCAAGTAAATTGTTCCATGCTTCTCTATAGTCATCATATCCATCACTTCTTACAGCACAGTAATAAAACTCCTTTAATTTCTAACTCATTGAAGTCTCAATTTTCACCAAGACTCTCCTCTTTACTATTTTAAATTATGAACAAGTTATCATAAGCCTTTGGAAACTCATATTATGTGACAACATGACCACTTAATTAGTTAACCATGTATCCCTTGTGATGAAGTCAACTGTCTTCACTCTTTTCTATCAGAAACTTTCTTCCCAATCAGTAGGCAAATACTAAGAGATACCAAACTTGTGGAAGAATTGGGTTCCTTAATCCTTGATTTTATTTTTTGGTTTTGGTTTTGGTTTTTTGTTAATCCTTGATTTTAGACATGGATAGTTGATATCAGGTTGCAGAAGGGATTGATCCATAATCTCATTGCACTATGGAGAATTGGAGTTAGGTTTTTCTATGTACCCTATCATCTTATTGAAGTAACATGATGCAAGGAGTTTTGGTGGTACTAAAAAGTCCAGACCAAGGACTATTAAACCTCAGGGAAAGTTTTGTCTAGCTAATTGCAAATCCACTGTAGCATGTAATCCACATTTTATAAAAATTATTAGAGAAATAAAAGGGAACAGAGGAAAAATTTTGTTAGTGAGAACAGAGCATCAAAATTCAGTTTTATTTTTAATTTCAGCCAAATCTCGCTGCTTCTTTTCTCTCTCAACTAACCTCTATTTCTGTTCATTGTAATTCATCTACCCTGTATCTTCCTTGGGACATTCTTTTTTTTTATAGTCTACAAGTATTTCTTAAATGTTTCATATGTGAGACACTAGGCTAAACCTAGGGATACAAAAAGATTCAAAAGAAAGACAATGTCTGCCCTCAAGGAGCTTACATTATAATGTTCTAATGGGGGAAGACACCACATAAAAGAAAGATGATAAGGAGAAGATGGAAAAGGGGAGGTGTACCCTTGCACATTGTGTCAAAAGAAGTGTGTCCTAGAGAGGAGTGAAGGAGTGAACGTGACTGGCTTGGGGGTCCTTCCTTAAAAAGTAGGTTTCAGGAGGAAACAACCAATCAGAAGAAGGAGCTACAGGGTTGGAGGGATCTTCCACGGAAAGAAAGATTATAGAGCAGGATTAGAAGGCTGCTGCAACATGTGGAAGGAAGAAGTTCAGAGAAGAGCATGGACATCTTCAGTTGGTGGTCTGTTATAAGGAATAGCCCTCAGAATATTCATATTCACTTCATTCCTTAGGACCCACAACTGATTTTCCTGACTTCTTTTGCTGCCACATGCATGGATGTCCTTCCCTTCTATCTTCAGCTTTCTTTTACGTATTATCTTTACCCATTTAAAAATTAGAAGGTCAGTTTCTTGAGGGCAATAATTGTCTTTGCTTTGCTTCAAGTTCATATAACCAGAGGCATTTCTTTTGTTGGTATTTTTTGTTTTAAGATTAACCCTCAGTCCAAGCAAATTCCAAATGAAAACTTGTTCCTATGTTCCCATAGCATGTAGTAGGCCTTTAATAACTGACAAATATGACGGTCTCTCCTCTTTAATGTTACACATTTTTTTTTGTTTTGAAAAAAAATCATGTGTTTAATTGTCTAATCAAACATTATAATTCTATCATTTCAAATTTTTTCTGATGTTACATTTTTATACCTTAATACACCAAATAAGTTAGGAATAGTGCTATTATTCATATATTAAATAACATATTTACATAAAAAAAAAAAGATTAGTCCTCAGGCTCAGCTAGGTAGTACAATGGATAAAGCACCATCCCTGGATTCAGAATGATCTGAGTTCAAATCCAGCTTCAGACACTTAACACCAGCTCTGTGATCCTGGGCAAGTCACGTAACCCTCATTGCCCCACCCACCCCCCAAAAAAAGATTAGCTCATTATACCCAACAGATATTTTTAGAAACTTGATTTTCTACCTCACAAAGTTTTTCTTAAGAAAACATTTTGCAAATTTTTAAATGCTATAGGATGTGTTAATAGTATTTGGAATTTAATTATTTGAGTATTAGTCAAAAGAATAAGGTTTACTTTGTTCTCTAAATCCCATCCCAATTTGTGTTCTCAGATTTCATATGCTTCAATGGTAATCTACGTTAAAATGAATTTAACATTTATTACCCACTTGTTCTACCCAGAGTTGTGAGACAGACCTAGTCAACCCAAAGCATAATTATGAAGTAAATGTTATTTTTAATGCTCCCCACTTTCTACCATACAGGTCTACTTCTTGACATTTAGTACCCCCTAGCAGGCACCCTATTCTCACTAGCTGCCCAGGGTCTTCTTGTTTGCCTCTGCACCCAAAGCTGCCTTTCTCCACACTCTACTTTTCAACTTTCACAATGTCTCTTTTGCCCAACAACCCACCTCCCAATTAGAAATATACTGTAAGAGGCTAATGTCCTTGCAGTTCATATCTCCCTGGCTTTCTCAAGAGGGGAAACTGCTGTATAGGCACTGACAAGTTAGGTCCTGCCTTGTTAAAGCCATACCTGTTTGTGTTTCCCTGAAAGCTCCCTTTCTCAGTGATCTCTTCCCTGAATTTCTATAGTATTTATTATCCACAACTCCAATTTGTCACTTATCATATGCCACAAACTAATACTGTTTATCCTTCCATGTAGGTACCTTGTCCCCTTAACTTGATTGTAGGATCCTCTTGTATGGGAGAGATCATGTCTTTACATACAAGGGCTTCTTATGCCTTTTCCACTCATGACCTCTTTTCTCTTGAGAAATTTCTACACAACCCCAGGTATGTAGATATATAAAATAGGTATACATAACCTTTTACTTGTTGCCAAATTTTTTGCAACCCCCACATTGTTACACAACTCTATGTGGGGTTGCAACCCATGGTTTAAGAAGCTTTGTCTTATACTACACACTGTATGCACTCAATTGTTTCTTACATTGTTATTGTTGATGAGAATGATAAGGAATCCAATTTAATTCAACAAGCATGTATCAAATGTCAGCTGCATATAAGACATCATGCTGAGTGCTGGTAATACAGAGTCAAAAATTAAACAGTCTCTGCCCCCAAGGAGCTGTAATATTCCTTGAATGAAGGAATAAATGAATGAAAAATGAAGGAATGAATCATTCAGATGACAAAAAATGGGTATAGAGAAAATCAATATTTCAGCCTAAAATCCCTATTTGGTTATTTTTTTTAAAATAAAAGCATCTCGTCTTTCAGGTTTACTGAAGAAAAAATTCTAACAACAACAACAATAATAATAATAACCAATTGCTGAGTCATTTTAGTGTTGAGTTTTTAAAAACACTATGGTTGGTTGCTACTGCTCTTCTCATTGGTAGCTTTCCATGTAGTTTTATTTTTAAATGAAATAATAATTGGCCTTCACAGAGGGCTTTGAACTTTGGCAAACTTCTGCTAGGCATAAAATGTATACCTATTCTAGGATAACGCACTGAAACATGGAGTGTCCTTATTTTAGAGGCAGCTAGATTTGAGTCATGGTTTATGACATACAGTCATCTCTCATCTGTCACTAACAGAAGGAAGCAATGGTCTAAGGTGATGAGTAACCAAAAAAAAATCATCAATATTTGGCTTTATTTAATGAGTTTGATTGGTAAGTGCTTTGGATCTGAGAGTTCTATATACTGAAAGCAAACTATTAAAACAATAACTTAAAATGCTTTAGCTGAAGTAATAAGGAGTTAATAGTCCCTCTGTACTGTACTCCTATAGGAACTCATTTGGTTCATTCTGTTCATTTCTGGCCACCACCATCTTTAAGAAGGGCAGAGATAAGCTAAAGACTGTCCCAGAGGGTGAATGGCCTTGATGGTGTCCTATGAGGATCTGTTTAAGGAAATGGGGTTGTTTGAATTAGAGAAAAGAAAACTTGAGGGTGGGGTACATTATAACTGTCAATAAATGATAGAAGAGATATTATGTAGAGAAAGAATTAGATGTGTCCAGCTCCAAAGGGAAATACCAGGAGTAATAGGTGGAAAATGTAAAAAATAAAAAATAAGTGGATGAAGGGCAATTTCAGATTGTTTACAAGCAAAACTTCCTAATAATTGGAGCTCTCCAAAAATGATGTGCACTGCCTCAAGAGATGGTAGGATCCCACCCCACTCCTTGAAGTGCTTTAAGCAGAAACTAGACATCCTCTTGTGGGGTATAGGTTCCTTTGTATAGGTTGAACTAAATGGATACTTGTGGTGTCTTCCAGCTCTAAATCTGTCATTTTTATCACTCTTCCTCCTGATTCCAGGCTGAGAATAGACAAGATCAATAAATAGAGTAGCAAGGTGCCAGCCTAAAACCAAGCTCTTTCTTCAAACTTGGAGATTCCTATAGACTCCACTGGGAAGTTATTGCAGTTATTGCTATCCATCCTGACAGGCAACATAAATAAAAATCTCATTGCATCAAAAAATACTTCATTAAGCAAGAAAAAAAATACTATAGCCTTTTTACATTTGTGTGTTCACATCAATTATTATTTTAATTGAGTCCCAACTTTGTCCCTTCTTAGGTCTATTCTTTAAGTTAGTAATGCCTTTCATCATCTAGATTTCCAAGTGTCATCCTTCTCTTTAAAAGATCTGTTGAAATAACCCCTTTCATGGACATTTCTCTAAATGGCAAATTGGCAACAATTCTTCTCCTTCACAAGTCCATGAAACTACTTACAAGGCAAAATCCAAGGAAATTTATGGGGTTTATGTGTTGTAACTATGTGCTTACGTATCTACATGCGTGTGTCTTGAATATCAAACTGTCTTTAGTGTGTGATTGTGTTTATCCTATTGTACAAATTCAATTCAATTAACTTTTTAAACACCAATTATGTGCAAAGCATTATACTAGACACTAAGGTTATGAAGACAAAAATGAATTGGTCTCTGCCCTTAAGGAACTTAAATTCTTGTGTTCATTTTTAAATGCTAATTTATAATCATAGAAATTTTGAACCTGAAAGAAACCTTAAAATCTTCTATTCCAACCCCCTTATTTTATAGATGAGGCGAGAAAGATTCAGAAAATGAAACTTGTGAGGAAATGGGGAATGGTCTCCTCTCAATAAGGATATAACAGTCACCATTCAAATTACACTCCTCCAAGGACAAAGGTCTCAGTCCCCCTCCTTCCCCTCCAGCAAACAAGATCACATGTTTCAAGGAGCCCTGAGCTGGTCTCAACTACGTCTTCTCATGGGCTGTGTTCATATAAAGGAAGATTGAAGAAATGTCCCTGTGTCACCTCACCCATTGGCTAAGAACCCAAAGAATAATTATGGAAATTAGCGTTAGGAATAGAGCATTCGAGTTAACTAGTTTTTGTGCGTAGATTGTAACCCTTCAGTAATCAATCAGTGATGAAAAAGGGGAAGATCCATTCGTGTTAGGGACCAGAAGTTAAAACAGGGCCTGTTTTTATACAAAAAAAATCTGTTTAAAAGTGGGTACACTTAAATTTTAGAGGAAGAATATGCATTTATTTCCAAATGAATACTAAGAAAAACACCCTCCTACTGTAAAATATTCTCATTCTAATGCAGCATTAGGCTTTCTTCCTTTCATAATTTTAATGAAGCATTTTTATTCTAGTGGTAAAATATTCATACTGCTCATTGGAATTCAAGAGATTAAATTTTGTACAAAATTATTATACTGCAGTTTGGGGAACTAATTAAAGGTTTTTTTTAGAGTTAATGAGATAGAGGGAACTTAGTTGTCATAATTAAATAAGAAGGAGGATTGATGGCTAAGTAAATTCCAAAGAATCATTCACTTTGGATAAGATAGATTCAATTTTGTCAATTTAGTCTTCCACTGAGTGAAAAATAATGAATAGAAATAAAGGCAATTAGTAGTCTGTTTTGGAATATGATTTAGGAATTTTGTTCATTCTGTTGTTAAGTACCAAAGATTTATTTAAAATATCAATGGGGAAGTGTTAATGAACTTACTTGAACTTTAAAATTTATTATGTAATATGTGGTTCCATTCTTTGTGAGTGATTTGTAGAGATCTGGGGAAAGCAAGTATATGGATGTTGGTATAATTAACACCTTGCTTATCAGGAATTGCTTATCTGATAACATCAATAATGAAAAAATACAGCTTGAAAATCATGAAGAAAGTAAAAAAAACCAAAAAAACCCTCAAAGCAGCTGTCCTAAAATCTATATCTCAAAGCTCATGAACTTTATTCATGGAAAGTCCCTCTGGCCCTTCCTAGCTATCTATTTATTTTGATAACTCAACAAGTTGAGCAAACTCATTACCACATCATCATATTAGAAGTATTAAATCATCAAGAAGGTGACAGTTCTACTATTTTCATTTTAATAATGTTTAAATAACTCAAAGTCAGATCTTAAATTGTAAGCCATATCTTTTTTCTCAACATAATTCAATTGGTTATTATACATTTTGATCATAACTGTGATCCTAGTCTGACTGTACACCTGACTATTCAGTCTTGTGACTTGTTCTTTGCTTTTAAAATAAAGGTTTAGGAATAAACAGCCTCTAAGGTCTCTGCTGTGTCTATATGTATCATCTTACACTGCATATAACTCCCATGTCATCAGTAAATGGTCTTTTTTTTCTATCTTTGAAAATATATCTGGCTTCAGTCTTTGTGATGTTATTTAGTGCTTTCATGTCCAGTGCCAACTAATGCTTTCTTTTTAAAAACAAAGAAATTGTTCATTATGTAGATATGTAAAGATTCTGTATAGTCAAAAAACATTTATCTTTTCTCATTTCTATCTCTTGAACCACTTTTCCACATATATTTCTCCTCTTGTTTACCTTTTCCCACCTATGCAATCAAGCCACTAAGTATCAGAGTATATGTTGAATTATATTTGTCAAGTTTCTTCAAGCTCTTCAGAGAATTTCTCTTCCATTTCATCTTCAGGATCTGATTGATGTTGGTGTATAAACCTCTATTATTTCCATGGTGATAATTTTGTAAATATTTCTTAATAATGTAATATGTGATGACTCCATGTCCCATGAATTAATGATTCTTATAGTCTTTGGGCCTACCCACCAACTCCTTTTTTCATTTCTCCAGTAAATACTATTACTATACATGCAGAGAAAACCAGCAGGAAGGAAATTTGAGATTTACCATGTAAAAGATAGGTTGGGGCAGCTAGGTGGTGCAGTGGATAGAGCACTAGCCCTGGAGTCAGGAGGACCTAAGTTCAGATCTGGCCTCAGACACTTAACATTTACTAGCTGTGTGACCCTGGGCAAGTCACTTAACCCCAATTGCCTTACCAAAAAAAAAAAAGATAGGCTGAGACTACCAAAAATATATTAGAAATGCTCCCATATCCTTTATCATCTGACTTTAAACATTGCTTATAGGAAGAAATCTTATGATAATGCAAGGATGTCTATGTACCCAAACTTGCCATTTAGGGTATATTCACATTCTGCCTTTTTTTCTAAGCTTCCAGGGGATAGGGCATTTAATTCCCATTTTTAGCACTTATTTTAATGTGGGTCAATTTTCATTGTCTGACTACAGAGGATTACCTTAGTGAGGGTGCCTTTTCTACATACCTCTCTCTACATAAGTCTATATATACATACTTTTTTGTTGGTACAGAAGTTGTACCTATGGAGAAGGCTTTAATTGTCACTTTTTTTTGTTCCCTCTAGCTTACTCTATGATCATTTTTAAAAAAAATTCTGTCCTGCTTACTCTCTGTGTCTTTGTACTGGTTCCCTCTCTATATTCCTGGAATTCACTCCCTCCTCATGACTACTCAGAATCAGCTCAAATAACTTTCCTGAACTTTTCTGAACCCCTCACCTTGTTAGTGTCTCTCTACCTACTAGGACCTTGCAATTTATTTCATATGTATTTTGAATATGATTGTGTAAGAGGGCTTGACCTGCTTGTGCCCAGATCTCCTAACATGGAGGCAGCCCACAAGACCCCTTATAATTATTATTTAAGCATGCCTTCTTGGACAGAAAGTAAGTTCCTGGAGGACAGGGACTGTTTGATCATTCTTTCTGTGTCGCCATCAGCTAGCACAATACTTACAGGTTGTGCGCAATGCTTGTTTTATTGTTGTTGTTGTTGTTTGTTTGTTTGTTTTGGGTGAGGCAATTGGGGTTAAGTGACTTGCCCAGGGTCACACAGCTAGTAAGTGTTAAGTGTGTGAAGCGAGATTTGAATTCAGGTTCTCCTGACTCCAGGGCTGGTGCTCTATCCACTCTACCATCTAGCTGACCCTCAATGCTTGTTTTTTGATAGATTTTGTATATTCCTTATGAATATCAGAGACACATAAATAATTACTTTTCAATAATTAAAAAAAACTGATCAAATGGTACCTTCCCACATGTAAATATAATGGTTTATGGAGTTTTGGAAGTCTTTGTTAATACTGCGGGATATCCTTTGTTGAATTAGCAAAAACTGGAAGTAGATAGAATTGCTCTCTTGGGCTACCACTGGAGTCTGTGGTGTCTGAAATTGTTATTAATAACAATTTATGGAAATTGGTAGTTTCTGGGAAACATAAGAGCTAAAGGGAAAGTCTAATTCTTAATGGTTCCCAGGAGCCTATCTGTGAAAGGAGGGCCCAGTAGAATTGTTTTTATGTTAAATCCAAGGTTTATTAAACACAATCTGACCTAGCAAAAGTGCTACTAGAATCTTTGTTGACCTGATTACTCACATCTCAGGGATAGGAAACTTCTTAGGAACTGACTCTGATTGGTCTACAGGAAGGAAATGTTTTCTAGATGAGCTCAAAGAAGGATTGGTCCACCCTACTTTTCCTCTCTTTTTATCCTCAGGGAGGGGGGGAACAAAACAAAACAAAACAAAACAAAACACCAGGATAACATTAAGGGCCTCTTTATATATCTCTAAAATGGGGCTTCTTAACCACTTGATCTGGGGGTTGTGAACTTTTTATATAACTATTTCAATCTGATTCATTGCCTTTGTAATCCTTTGTTTTTATTGTATTTTGTTAATTTTAGAATGTTAATCTGAGAAGAGAACTAGGTTTCTAATTGGTAGTTGAAGTCAGAAAGACCATTGTTTAAACATGCTTAAATCACTAGCTGTGTGACCCTGGGCAATTCATCTAACCTCTACCTCAATTTCTTTATCTGTAAAATAAGGATAATCATAGCACTTACATTCAGAAGTTGATAATGATGGAATAATAATTGTAAAGCACTTTATAAATCTTAAAACAGTATATAAATGTTCTGCTATCATTTATAATTATAATATTACTATTATTATGGAGTCCATAAGCTTTACCAGACTGTCAAAGAGATCAATAATACAAAAAAAGCTTAATAACCCCTACCTGAAAATTTTTTGACCTACAGTCATCCCTTCACTTCATGACCTTCCCCATTGCAGTTTTGATATGTTGCAGGTTGGCAAAAGAAATTAAGTGGGAATTTTGGGGAAGTTTTATAGAAGCTGCAGACAACAGATGCTACAGAAAAAGTTTAGAAACTCAGAAATACATTATATATATATATAAATGTATGTATATATATATAATATATGTATATATATATATAAATACACACACATACATATTCTATTGTACAGTATCAACATAGTTTATCTTTTAATACCATAACAACTCAGACTTTTGCTCTGGTACAAAGGAAGGACCAAAAACTTTTGTGCAGGTTGTCCAGATCACAAGGGCACTGCACTACACCCCCCATAATGTGGAAGAGATAACTATACTATTGTTGTCTTTCATGGTCCTTTGTTCCTGAGGAACAATGACCAAGAACATGCATAGATGAGGAGCAGGAATTAGAAAAAGGCCAGAGGTCTAGGCTAGGAATTGGCATGCCTCATTTCAAAGCAAGGTTATGTTCATTTTACTAGAATAATCAGAGGCATGATTTGAAAGGCCCCTAGAATATATTTCCCAATAATACCTAAAGTTCCTCCATTACTATTTCATTCTTTTATGTTTCTCACTAGGGCAAAGACACAAAATGTTCTTTTGAAGTATAAAACACATTAAGTCACTAACACTGGGAGCTAAGGTATATCAAAGTAAACCTAATAAGGAAAGTGAGAGGGCAGAAGGGAGAGGCTCAATGGAAAAGTGATTTTTAAAAAAATCAACAAATCTGTAATGGAGAAAAGCTAGAAGCCTTCTCAATACAGACATTATGCCAAGACCTACCTCAGGTTCTTGTTTTGTTAGACTTTATGTTAAATATGAAGGGTTCTGGGTATATTCATTTATATCCTTTCCTATTTCTCTGCCTTTTACTTTCCAAAGACTACTATTTTAAAGAAAATATAGAGTGGTGGGTTTTTTTACTTTGGAGTCAGAAAGACCATTGTTTAAACATGCTTAAATCACTAGCTGTGTGACCCTGGGCAATTCATCTAACCTCTACCTCAATTTCTTTATCTGTAAAATAAGGATAATCATAGCACTTACATTCAGAAGTTGATAATGATGAAATAATAATTGTAAAGCACTTCATAAATCTTAAAACAGTATATAAATGTTCTGCTATCATTTATAATTATAATATACTTATTTGGGGACCTTAAATTATATTTATAAAACATTTAAAATGTTTAATAAAATACTTTTTTGTTATTTGATTAATATAAACTAGGAAGCTATACTTTGTGCATAATAATTGTAATTTATTTTGCTGATATATATTTGTTAGTATCTGAGAATTCTTTTAAAATTTTTATTTTACAATAGATTTTAATTAATTTTTTTGCTTTCTATCATCTAGACTTTTTCTAATATATCAGTTTCATCCCCTCTCCCAGAGTCATTTCTTATCTAAAAGGGGGTGGGAGGGAAAGAGGGAGAGAAAAACATTAATAAAAACTGATCAATATATCCAAAAAAATTTTTACATAAGATACTTGTATAGAACCACACACATATACAAAAGAGTGGTGGGGGAGGTGTCGACATATTTCTTCTTTGAAAATAAGGATGCTCATTATCACCGCTATTATTCAATATTATGCTGGAAGTGCTAGCTATAGCAATAAGAGAAGAAAAAGTAATTGATGAAATTCGAATAGAAAATGAGAAAGAAAAACTACTCTTGGCAGATGATATAATGGTATACCTGGAATTCAGAACTCAAATTTTTAAAAAAGAAATGTTAAAAACTGTTTTTACATATAATTGGGAACTTATTAAAATATTATTCATAGGAAAAAAATCAACCTGTAATTCTACCATTTTATTTTTTTGCTTTATAGTGGGCTTTGGTGGCAAATTCTATTATCTTGGTGTTTCTGCTCTGCGGTATTAGTTGGTTTTATAAACTGACTTGGATTGAACTTTGTTTTGATCATTAAAATGAAGATTTAAATTGATAATACTTAGATCTCCTTATTTAACACTGAAATGTAGTTTATTCTCTAAATTACGTAGTCTCATAAAATTTAGCTGGAAGTGAGTGGAAGGCTAAGATTCAGTCCAGTCAGTCAACAAGCATCTATTACACACTCTGTGAAAGGCACTAGGCTAGGTGCTGGGAATACAATGAATTGAAAACATCCCATCTTCAAAGAGTTCACATTTTAATAGGGAGGACAGCATGCAAACAATTATGTTCATGCAAGCTATATATATATATACTGTAAATGGGTCTCAAAGGAAAAGCACTAGCAATGGGTAAGACCTGAAAAGGCATCTTGCAGGAAGGAGGGAGAAATAAGCATTGGTATAGCTCCTACTGTGTGCCAGTCACCATGATAAGCACTTTCTTTTTTTTTTTAGAAAACAAATATTTTCTCACTTAATCCTCACAATAATTCCATCAGGTAGGGGCTATTATTATTCCCATATTACACTTGAGAAAAGTGAGGCAAACAGAGACTAGAGTCATACAGCTTGTCAGTGTCTTGAGTCTCGATTTCATCTCAGGTCTTACTGATCAGAGGCCCAGTACTTTTTTGCACTACTAGCTGCCTCTGGCATTTAAAGGGAGACTTGAAGGAAACTAGAGAAGCCAACCTGCAGAGGCAAGGAGGGAGACTTTCCATTCTATTGAACAAGTATTTAAGGGACAACAATTTGTCTGGGAGCATCTGGTGTTAGGGATAAAAAGACAAAAATAAGCCCCTCCTTGCCCTTAAGGAGTTTAGATTCTATTTCCTTTTCTAATTAACAAAACAAAAAAGTGGATTGGGTTTATTTTTATTTTTGTTTTTTGTTTTGTTTTGTATTTTCTCAAGAAAACATTCTATTTCCTCAATACACAATCCTGGAGGCAAACCCCAAACAACCCAGAATTTCTTAGTGACACATGCCTCAGCCCAAGAACCTGGTACGGGCTACTTTGCTGGTGGAAGCAGCATAGGTTTATGGCCATGAGAAGTATAGGTATTATACTGAGAGGTACATGCAACCCACCATCATACTATCTCCAACATCTTTTTTTTTTTCACTTTTAGAACACACCTTTTTTTAAACTGAACTGGCACCATAATTTGCATGATCATTAACCTGAATATAAATTGAACTCTGAATCTAAAGACAACAAAGCCTTCTCCCAGAATCCTATGATAACCTAGAAATCCCATAGAAATTGGCTGAGGTCCCAAGATACGGACAAGTGACCTTTCCAATCCATTTGGAGCAAATGTCACAAGCAGGAGTTGCTTCTGGCTTACATGTGACCATCATAGGATTTTCTAATGGC
Organism: Dromiciops gliroides; assembly: GCF_019393635.1. Classification (NCBI taxonomy): domain Eukaryota; kingdom Metazoa; phylum Chordata; class Mammalia; order Microbiotheria; family Microbiotheriidae; genus Dromiciops; species Dromiciops gliroides. The sequence continues at coordinate 163,758,514 of NC_057862.1, read as the reverse complement.
ACCTTTCATAGTTTCCTGTTTAGGAAGTATTGAAATGATATATAACCAAGATCTTAGTTCAGGAAAAAAAAAAAAACATTCCAAATAGCATCTTAGAAGAGTATTTCAGATGGTAAAAATGAGAATTAAAGGTAATTGCAATTTTGAAAATTCTATAATTGTAGAATATTTTTGGCTTAGCCTAAAGTATGAAAGAGAAATAGTATGGCTTAAGAGTTAGATAGATTTCTTTTAAACTACCATAGTGTTTAGGTGTTAAATAACCCACTCTATAAATGCAGCCTACTTATTCCCATCTCCAATTTCTATCAATGATTATGGCTTCTAGGTTGGTTCATGTTTTATTCATGATTATACATTTAACTCTGGTCTAATGTGCATTGTACCAAGATACTTTGTACCAGTCTAAAAGGCATGAAAAAACCCAGAAGCCCAGGGATAAATATAAAAGGCTTAGGGTTTTCCTGCTCTTCTTTACTCTTACCACCCTTCATGGCCAGCATTTTGAGAGACTGGAGTATTTGAGTTATGGCACATCAGTGTTAGATGTGCCTTACCTTCAGATCATTTCAGCATTTTGCAAACACTTTGGTTCTGTCTTTAACAATTTCTCTTGTCCTTACATCAAATATAGGAGTTTGCTTCTTTTCAAATGCTGGATAAGGAGGCAGTGATAGATAGAGATGGTGACATAGAAGCATTATTTGCAACCTAAACTTTATTAAATGTTTGATTTTATCTGTTATAGAACATGAAAAGCAGCGGTTATGCAAGAGTACAGATTATATGAATTTGCATTTCAAAGTTAAATGGTTTTATAATGAATACGTGCGAGAGCTCTCTGCCTTCAAGGATGCTGTTCCTGAATACTCTTTGTAAGTAGTGATTTTTCACCACTAAGTTTTGTTCTCGGTACACAGAGCTCGAGTTCACTTGAGTTCTCCAGAACTAACAGTCCTTTCTCATAGTCTTCTTGTGATTGGAGAGATTTCAAAGCCAAATATTAGCAACTATTTGATTGTCTTTCATAGTTATTTCTGCTTTGTCTTTTTCATTCTTATCTTTTTTTTTTCTTAGAGAATGTGTCCAATTTAAATGTCATGATCTCACTAATGGGGAAAACTGGATTGCAGTACTAGCAATATGAATTTAATTCCTAAAGAGCTAGAATTTAGGTTATTTTGGAGTTGGAGAAGGCACATACTAAATCCTTTATATTATCAGATTGTTTCCATGTCCTTGCCATATACCAAGGTACTTAGAAAATCAAACTTTTTCACAGTAATTAAAAAATGGACCATCCAGAAAATCCCATTAAAACTTTGCCATGGGGAGAAGGGGTAGAGTGGTATTTAATAAATTTACTGTGTTTTCAATTTGATACAATTGCCATTTTGAGTGTGCTCACTTTAAAAACACACTTAAACACACTAAAAAAAAAACAACCTTAAAGTTTAATTATGTACAAATGAATTGTTTCTTGTGAGCCACAATGTTAATCAAATGAAGGGTCTTTTTTAGATGGTTTGAGCCTTTTGTCATTCAGTGGCTCGATGAAAATGAAGATGTGTCAATGGAGTTTCTTCATGGTGCACTAGGAAGAGACAAAAAAGATGGAGTAAGTTTAACTTCCTGTCTTCAAATTGGTTATTGTCAAGAAAAGCTTTTAAAAAAATATTCCTGTGATTTGATTGATACAGAGATGTCCCAGGGAGGAAAATTCCTCTACCGATAATGAAGAATTAAAATTAAATGATTAGTGATGAGTTTGAACTCCTATTATTTTAAAATTAACTAACACAAGGTAGTGGGGAATAGTAAATAGAGAGCTAGTCTCAGAGTCAGAAAAAAAAATTTATTCAGGCTCTGCTTCTAACACATGCTGGCTGGATGACCCGGAGTGAGTCACTTAACCACTTAGTGCCTAAGGTAACTCTCTAAGACTATCAGTTGTAGAAGAGGTCCTATAATTTCTATGAACATTAACATGAATATTAGTTGAACACTAAAGCTAAAGGCAACATTGTGTTACCACGGCCTTATCCCAGAACCCTATGATAACCTAGAAATCTCATAGAACTTGGCTGAGGTTCCAAGATGTATACAAGTGGCCTTTTCAATCCATTTGGAGCAAGTATCATGAGCATGAGTTGCCTCTGGCTTATATGTGACCATTGAAGAACATGCTAGGATATTCTAATACGGCCCTTCATAGCCCCCTGTCCAGGAAGTAATGAAATGATATATAACCAAGATCTCAGTGCAGCAAAAAGATATTTCAAATAGGATAAACCTTCCTTATTTTGTTGGATCCACAGCAAATTCAAGTGGAAGGGATTGACTGCTTTGAAACAAGCATATTATTACTGTGGGATGGAGTTGGATGATATGAGATTCAGCAGTTAATGAATAATGATGAATCAACTGTCTCAAATGTGCCAGCTCATTGGAATGGTTTCTGCTTTCTCCTTTTTCAGTTCCAGCAGACTTCAGACCATGCCCTCTTCTCCTGCTCTGTGGTAGATGTCTTTGCACAGCTTAATCAAAGCTTCGAGATTATCAAGAAATTGGAGTGCCCTAATCCTGAAGCATTATCCCATTTAATGAGAAGATTTGCAAAGGTAGATTAAAAATGGTCAATCTCTTTCTCATTTCTGGGTCTGTGAAATTTCCTCATTTTCTTGTCTACTGCCTAAATAATTCTGTTGTGTTGTAATCTTTTAGGCCATTGTAAAATTTCAATTTCTTTCACATGACATAGTATCAACAACTTCAGTAATCTTCAGTTTTGCCCCTCAGCTTCACAAAGTCATATTTCTGTGCTATATACTTGCCATTTAAAAATTATTCATGTTCATATTACTGAAGAGATTAGAGAGAATAACTACATTTTTCAGAGGTGCGACTTCCCACATAAAAGAAAGTTTTAACAGTTCTGCCTCAATGCAAAACATGCTTATTAAAAGGATCATTGAGTGTACTACTTCACAGAAAAGACTGGAGGAGTTGGGGGACAAATCTTAGCTCTGTTAGAATCAGATAATTTGGCTTCCCTAAGTCAATAGAAATGTGATTTGAACCCATTCTATTCAATACTCTTTTTACTCCTCCATAAATGTTCTCTAAGAAGGAAAGTCATTGAGTTTGTTCCCTGAGTTTCCTTATTTGTAAAATCGAAGAGATTAGATCTGTAAGGTTTCTATCCAGCTTACATTTTGCTCTTTGCTGTAGAAAGCAAACACACACACACACACACACACACACATGAAAAATTGAAATGATCGTGACATGTATGGAATTGGCTCCCCTTGAGCTGAATGTGTTGGGGAATAGCATACTTTAATACTAGAAGGAACAGGTATGTCAACTGATGCAAAATTGTGCTCGGTCCTTCAAAGCAATGGTGTCAAAGTGAAATAGAAACAGGGGCCACTAAATTGTACACAAAGAATCCTGAGAGCCATATATTGACCTAGAAAACCTCATGTCTATTATATATATATATATATATATAATATATATCCAAATATATGTGTATATATACAAAAATTAATATATTGGCACATTAAAAACAGAAAGGAAATATTTTAACCTGTTTCCAGCCCCACTTGGAAGAAGCATGGGCTATATGCAAACAATGGTTTGATACCTCTACTTAAAAGCATTCTTAAATAAGGATTACAAACAACCTTCCAACATTTTTTTTTGCGGGGCAATTGGGGTTAAGTGACTTGTCCAGGGTCACACAGCTAGTAAGTGTCAAGTGTCTGAGGCCAGATTTGAAATCAGGTCCTCCTGAATCCAGGGCTGGTGCTTCTTTACCCATCTTCCAACATCATCTTATCTGATTTTTGCAACAAACATGGGAGAAAAATACAACAGATATTATTATCCCCATTTGAGAGATGAGGAAACTGAGGCTCATAGAGAAGTTAAGTGAATTGGCCAAGGTCACTAAGAATTGGAAGTTGATCCCAGTTCCCTCCTAGCTCCTTGCCTAGTGACTTTTCTATTATATCATACTGGAAAATTGGATTGAAGAGCTAAAGTGGATGTAAATGATGGAAGACATTGACAAACACATTTAGAAACTTGAATTTGAGATAGAGGAGAGATACAGAGGAAAGAGCACTGATTGCTATAATCCCATCCCACTCTACCACTTTGTTAGGTGGGTGACCTTGGACAAATCCTTAGAGCTCTCTGATTCTCAGACTTCTCATCTCTAAATAGTGGTTATGATACTTATCAATACTACTTACCTTATAGGCTTGCTATGAAATTAAATGACATGGATATAAAGGATTTTTATTAACCATACAAGTATTTTATGAATGTAAACTACTACTACTATTTTATAGACATTTGGGAGTCATTAGACACAGTGAGGGACTGACACATTGAATGGATAGTATTAGAATTGCAGGCTTCATCGACCTTTTCCTGACTCCAGGGGCATAGTGTAGTTCTCTGAGATAGCCAATGGTTGAGGATCTCATAAAATCTTCAGGGAGTTTTCATCTGAAGCCTACTTCTTAATCTGATAAGAAGCCCTTTGTCCCTCAGTTTTTATGCCTGTAAAATGAGAAGGATGCTCCTCTGCTCTTATCCACTAGCCCCAAGCATTTATTTAGATCCAATTTTGGAAAGGCTTTCTAGGCAGAAAAGATTTCCTGATTTGTAACGCACAGATGTTTGTGCCACTCCTGCAAGATAAACACCAGGGGAAAGGATCATTCAAAAAAAATCTGAAAGTAAGTCCCCTTCTGATCAGCAGCTGGTTTCAGGCTGTCTGCCAGGAAGAGAAAGAAATGGAGTAGTTGCATGTCAATCTGTCTACTCCAGGGGAAAGAGCACCTAACCAGGAATTAAGGGACCAACACTCTTGACCTGGCTCTGCTGTTCAGTGCTTTGATCACCTTGGGCAAGTCATCTGACCTCTCAAGGAATCAGTCTCTTCAAACATAAAATAAAATAATTTATTAGATTATTCTTCAGGTACTTTCCCATTCTATTATATGAAGTTCAGAAAGTTATTGGATCCATCAACAACATTTATTAAGTATTTATGAGCTGTGCAGGGAAATTCAAGGACAAAAGTGAGATGGCTTGTGCCCTCCAAGAGCTTGCATTCTATGAAGGGGATAAAACTTGTTTACAGATAAGTAAATAGAGGCTACAAAGCAGAAGAATGTCACATGCTAGTCCCATATTCTTGTATTATGCTTGGTTGGAACAAATTTATATTTCCAAACAAATAAAGTTATATTTATTATATAGTATATTTAATATAGTATATCCTCTCAGTATTCAACAGATTCAGCTCAGTAAATGTTTTGTAAATCCCTATTGTGTTTATTCCTCTGTGATAAGCTTTGGATGTGAAATTTAGATTTAGATTCAGTCTGGGAGCCACAGATTTCTGAAAGGAGAAGCGACATGGCCAGAAATATATATAAAGATTATATTTTTAAAGTAATTAAAATGGCACCTAAACCTCACACAATGTAGGAGACTGGCAATGGGTTATGTAGAGCTGACCAGGATGTTTTAACAAGATTTATTTTTATAATGACACCACCTATTTTGTTCAAGCTTCCTGTACCAAGAAGAATTTTGCTCAATGCAGAGTTTCTATTCATTTATCTGAGATCATTTCCCATATATACAGGATGTACTACTTAATAACTACACTGAGAAAATAGGCATACCTCATGTCAGCCCCCAAAGAGAAGGGATCATAGCAGAAGTTATTTATTTCCTTTTATATATTTTGCATTCCAGCAACAGTGACCTTCTTGCTATTACTCACACCCAATGCTCTCTCTCTTCACTAATTCATTGCCTTTTTAGAGATTTTCTCCCATATCTGGAATGCTCTAACTATTCTTCCCTTCCTTCAAGACAGTTCAAATCCTACCTTCTACAAGAGGCCCTTGATAGTACCCTCTGTTGCTCATGCCATCCCTCTGGTTTTTTCACTTGTTTATACTGCATATATCATGTGTGGATGTATGTATTTGTTTGTATGTTGGGTCTTCTTTTACAATGTGAAGTCCTTGAGAACAGGGATGATTTACTTGATTTTCCCTATATCTCCAGTGCTTACAGTGCCTGGCACAAAAAAAAAAAAAAAAGCACTTAATAAATGCTTGTTGACCGAATAACTAAAGTTGAAAAGGACTTTAGGTGTCATCTTATCCAACTCTCATGTTGTAGACGAGGAAACTAAGCTCCAGAAAAATGACATGATTTACCTATGATTATACCAGCAGGAAAATGGAGAACTAGTATTTAAACAACCCAGATCTCTTGATTGAAAAATCCCATACTCTTTGTGCTTTATTTATTTATTCCCTATTGCCTGCTTTCTTATTCCTATCCCTTTCAAAACAAGTGTCCTAAACTCCCACTCTGAGCCTACTTACCCCTTCCCCTGACCTTTCTGAGATACCTGCTCTATGGGTAACAAATTTGCTTTTTACCTTAAACCTTTTCCTTTCCTGTCTTCTGGCTTTCACTGAAAACGTGGTTCCTTGGTGATGACACAGCCTTCCTATCCATTCTTTCTACTGCTGATTGCACTTTTGACTCATCTGCCTCCTCCACCCCAAATCACTGGATAAGGTGGGAGTATTGGAAAACTAACTGCATACTCCCCATTGCCATTTCTAGGCTTTCCCTCCACCAACATTACTCAGTAACTGCTTCTCTTTTGTTTGTTTTTTGTTTTTGTTTTTTTTGACAGGGCAATGGGGGTTAAGTGACTTGCCCAGGGTCACACAGCTAGTAAGTGTCAAGTGTCTGAGGTCGGATTTGAACTCAGGTACTCCTGAATCCAGGGCCAGCGCTTTAACCACTGTGCCATCTAGCTGCCCCACTGCTTCTCCTTTAAACCCAATCACAATTCTCGTAGCTGTTGGATTCTAACCCCCAGGACATTTCCCTGCTTTTCTTAATAAGTTTAGTGCCTGGTTCAGGGACCTCAATATATTATTAAATATTTCTTCTAGGCTCCCAGTTTCTCAACTTACTCATTTCACATGACCTACTCTTCTACCCCACCTCAACTAAACACAGAAATGGTCCTACCCTTAATATTGCCATCATCCTTAAATGCCCCAGTTCCACATTCATGAACTCTGAAATTCCCTTTACCTGATCACCATCTGTTGTCATTCCATCTCTTCCTCTTCTTTAAAATCTCAAATTCTGTTTTTCATCTCACTGTGACTTTCAATCCCTTGACCCTTCAGCTTTTTTTCAAGCCATCTCACTCTACTGGCTACATTCTTCTTCCTTTACCACCTTGATGAACTAGTGCAAATTCACACTGTCCTCTTCACAAATCCCTTACCAGTTTATGCTATTACCAGTATTGCATTGCCAAACCTCAACATTCTGCCATTGCCATCTACTGCCTTTGCTTTTATTTAAGAGATATTGAAAAAAGCTGGGAAAAGTCATCCAATCAAGCTGGCTGAATTCATCACAAAATGATGTCCTATAATCTCAAATAGTCCTTCTCCAGCTCTTTTTTTTTTCCAGGGCAATGGGGATTAAGTGACTTGCCCAGGGTCATACAGCTAGTGTCTGAGGCTGGGTTTGAACTCAGGTCCTCCTGAATCCAAGGCTGGTGCCTTATCCACTGCGCCACCTAACTGCCCCTCCAGTTCATTTTACAGTTGAGGAAACTGAGGCAAAGAGGGTTAAGTGACTTTGCCCAGCTTCACCCAGAGAGTGTCTGAGCCTAAATTTGAGCTCAGGTCTTCTTGACTCCAAGCACAGCACTCTGTCCACTGAGCCACCTAGCTGCACCTGGCTTTTCTTAAATGAGAATTAAATGTATGGCAAGCAAAGGGTTGGGGGGTGAGGGTGAGGAATGCATACATCTTTGGTCCTTTCTGGAAATGAGAATTGACTTGATTTAGAGAAGCAGTGTGCCATAGTGGAACAGATAGCTGAGATCAAAATCAGGAATACCTGGGTTCATATCTTCCCATCTCTGAGATATACTGGCTGTTTGTCAGTGAACAAAGCACTTATCCTCTCAGTCTTCAGGGCAACTCTTGAAGACAAAAGAAAGTGCCAATCTACATTGGTAGAGGAAGTTTTCTCATCCAGAAGTTCTCTATACCAATGAAATCATAGGGTTAGTCTTCATCCCTATCTTATTCTTCCATAAGAATAAACACTCTTGTTTGGAGCCTGGGGGAAGCCTATTCATTACATAAGAGACCAAGTACCCAACTCCAAGATTTGTGCTAGCTGTTTTTCTACATCTGGGCATAGAAAAAGATTTCTCAGGGGAGTCAAGAAGATACCAGTGTCTTTGTTATTATTGAGCTAATTCTATGTAGCTTCATTGACTTCTTAACACTATAATTTTCTGTTCATCTAATTTTAACTGAATAGTTAGACTGTGGCCCAAAGACCCTATCTCACTGATTGTAATTTAAAAAAAAAAAAGAAGTAGCAGACAGATTAGCTATTGGAAATATCAGGACCACACTCAGTCCATTCCTTAAAACATGTTATTGACCCAAAGCAGAAGAAAGATGTTGTTGCTGTTGTTACTTTTGTTAACCTGGAAATAAATGAAACAATCAACATAGGAGAAATAATGTCTTTAATTGGGGCAGAGGAGTTATAACTCAGAGTATCTCAAAACGAGAATGCTAGGAATACTCAAAGATGGGGACTGAGGACAGGGTTTATATGGGGTAACAGAACATAGGGAGCTCTTTGACTACCCTGGAGAAAAGTAAGTTTCTCACCAATAGAAACTATCTAATGTAAATGAAGCTTTTTATATAATCACCTAAAGTCCAGGAAGTAAGCTTGGGAATCTTTGAGAGGGGATTGGGAGACAACCAACAGTCTGGAATTGACAAAGATTGGTTAACCCCAGGCAATTCATTGGTCTGGGAATGGGGAGTATGTGGAGATCAGTCAGTTCTCAGTAAATTTGAGGTTATCACTTTAAAAATTGAAAACTGCTCCTCACCCCACACTTTGGCTGCAGCTCCACTGAGGCAGCTAGGGCATAATAGTACATTCATTTCTATATCACTTCTCCAATTTCTATTGACAGTTTGCTTGGATAAATGGATTCACTCACTATTTCTTATTTGTGATAGATTGTCTTTGGTGTAATCCCTATTTGGAAGTAAAAACTTAAGCTGGTGAATATAAAGCTCACCCTGCTTCTTAATATCAACCAGGAATAAAAAAAAAAAAAGATCAACCAAGGGAAGTGGCTTTCTTTCTGTTATGGGGGAAAATTGGGGTATGGGGTTTGGTTTAGGGATTGGGGTTCTTAGGCATTCCTCTTTAAAGAATTACACCCTCTTGCACACAAAAGCAGTTAGAATAAGATAGTAGTTTATTTAGGGGCAAGAGAAGGGAAGTGGAGGGGAGGGAAACCATGAAAGAAATTCTTGGACTTTTCATGGGGAGAGAGGTATGGAACAAAGCACGTGGCTCTGAGGTACCAATCTCCTTAATCAGGAGGCTGGAAGGTACTTTTATAGAGGACTGATGGGGGTGACCATCTGCCTGTGGAAAGTTACTTTAGTGAGGGAGAACTATCCCCCACTGGTGGTGGCTAGAGGAATTGGGTGAGGGGTGGCTATGGATCTCTCAAGCCATCTCTCTCTCTTCAGGACACAAAGGCCTCAGCCACACCCAAACTTATCTCCCCAGGGGTAAGGGAGATCAGAATGAAGGGTGGAGGTCCAGAAACTGGCTCAGTCTGATCTGGTTCCAATTATCTCTCTAGGTGTATCTGTCCTCTGGTTTAGTTTCTCAAGGAGAAGATTCTTTGATGTGCCCCAGAGAACTTCTGGGGTACTTTGGGCCCCATGAAACTTTCTAAATTGACCCCTAGAGCAGAAATATTTCAGAGGGTGCAGATTGACATAATTCTACCCCACTATTCTTCTCAAAGACTGGAACAAAGAATGCTTAAGACAAGAATGTAAATTTGCATTTTCTGAAGTCATTTTATATAGATAAAATAAAATCCTCTCAAATTCTCAGAAATATAAGAAAACATTTCACTTCTCTCCTTTAGGGTGGGTGGACAAGTATGGAACATTGCATATAGTATCATTTCAGGATGAGGGATATATTGAATGATTTTGCTAATTTTTTTTCTCCTTTGCTTTCTTTTTAAAAAAAAATTCTTAATTACAAAGAAAGTATGAAGAGTGGGAGGTATGTAGGGTAAAATCTAGGCAATGTAAAACAAATTATATCAGACATGATCTATTATTTAAAATTAAAGGAAATTAGAATGGTTCTTATCTTGTCTTCTACCTCATGACTTTGTCTTTTCTTAACTGCCCATTTCTTCTTCCTTCCCCTCCATCTGCTATTCTTAATAGGGGTCAAATCATGAAAAGGACACAGTTTTCTTTACTGTCCTACTACACCTGCATTCAAACCTTTGCTTTTCAAATGCTACTCTTATAAGACTAATCAGAAAGAAGTGAATGAGTGCATTTCCAAAGAAGATCAATGGTGTGACTTGCAAAGAAATGAATATCTTTTCCAGGTGTTCTGGCAAGAAAGCATTCAGAAATTGTGATGTCTTTTGTGATATCGCTAGGGGACAGATCTGGAGATAAAACCAAAGTGAGGTTTACAGAAAAGATTAGTTCATAGTCACATACCCTCTCCCTCCCTAATAAGTCAATCTAAAAAGAATTTATCCAGTGCTTGCTATTTGAGTGTCAGTAAGGAAACAAAGACAAAATTGAAAATTGGTCCCTGCTTTCAAAAAGCTTGCCTTCTACTAAGAGATGAGATGAAATGAGTAAACACTTAAATAAATACATGATAATTTGAGAGGGGAGGGAGGAAGGGAGGAAGGGAGGGAGAGGGAGAGGGAGGGGGAGAGAGAGAGAGAGAGAGAAATATGAATACAAAGACAGAAGAAAGAATTCGGATAAGAAATAGCATAAGAGTTGGACGTTGAGTGAAGTAGAGAGCTGGGTGAGTAATGTGTAGCCAGGATGAGAATAGCTCACAAAACATCATGGGAGCAGAAGAAGGAACTTTGGATTCAGGGGATCAAAATGTTATGGTGGAAAAATGGGGTATGAGGTTGGGGTTAGGGGTGGGGGTTCTTAGGAATTCCTATTTAAAGAATTACACCCTCTTGCACACAAAAGCAGTTAGAATAAGATGGTAGTTTATTTAGGGACAAGGGAAGGGAAGAAGGGGGGGAAGGGAAACCATGAAAGAAATCCTTGGACTTTTCATGGGGAGAGAGGTATGGAACAAAGCACTTGGCTCTGAGGTACCAATCTCCTCAAGCAGGAGGCTGGAAGGTACTTTTATAGGGGACTGAGAGGTGGCTATGGATCTCTCAAACCATCTCTCTCTCTCTCTCTCTCTCTCTCTCTCTGTCTCTCTCTCCTCCGGACACAAAGGCCACAACCACACCCAAATTTATCTCCCCAGGGGTAAGGGAGATCAAAATGAAGGGTGGAGGTACAGAAGCTGGCTCAGTCCGATCTGGTTCCAATTATCTCTCTAGGTATATCTGTCCTCTGGTTTAGTTTCTCAAGGAGAAGATTCCTTGATATGCCCCAGAGAACTTCTGGGGTACTCTGGGCCCAGAACAAGTAGATCAGTTTGGATAGAAGATAATAAAAAAATATAATCCCAGAAAGGTGAGATGGAATAATCGAGATGACATTTGCCCGGCATTGCCACAGACTTTGCATCACTGAAGATTTTTGTGTTGATCAAGTTTTAACCTCCTAATGATTGAGCTACAACAGACTCTTAAAATCAGGATGATTTGTCTTTTTTTTTTTTCAAGTGGAGAGAGCTAAAATGAAATTACTTCTAAAACCTCCATTCTCATTATGAAATAGTGATTTGGGAACTAACTCCATAGGTAAATCCCATAATAATTTTCAGCATTATGCTTAAAGTGAAGTTTGAATAGCAGCATTTGTGAGTTATTTTGTTATGATCAGCCATCTGTTTTCCTGGATTTATTAGACTATTTCTTGAGGAGATTTTATGTTTTACAAAACCAAATTTCTACTTGAATTAACATGTTATTATAAACCTCTATGTTTCTCCACAAAGCATATTTTCTATCTGCATTTTTATATCTAGTCCTAGGTTCTCAGTATGACTTTTTAAAATCTATAAACCATGGTAACAGTCACATATATGTTTGTGAATAGGGAGTAAACTAAGTCCCTTCCTTTCTGTTTATATTTTGCCATTTTCTTAGTTCCATGGATAGTTGCTATGGTAGATTTTGAGCCCAAGAAGCAAATGCTGGTGAAAATAAATGAATAGCATTACTCTATCTCTCTCTGTCTCAATCTCTCTCTTTCAAAGTCCTTTGCTTATTTTTGATGGGTAAAGGAGTCAAGAACTAAGAATTAGGATGGCAATGATATAGAAAACATGATTTGAAAATTCAAGAGAGGAAACATAAGTATAAAAGTTGAAAAAACTTATTACAAAAATGATTGAAGTAAAATTCTTGGCAGAAAAATTTCAGGAACCTTAATGGTAGTATTCAATAAAATTGGTTCTTACACAATTTTAGGAAATATATCCCTTTAGTATTTAACATAAATGGGAAGTCATTACTTCTAATTAGTACTGAATAATGGAATCATGGGAAAAAATTGAGAGAAGTTCAGAAAAGAATAATAGGAAGTAAAACCTATTAGGAAATGTTAAAAAGAAGTGATGCTCTGTCTGAACAAAAGTCTGAAGGAAGATTTAATAATAACTTTCAAGTATTAAGAGCTCTTTGCATAAAGGATGATGGCTGGATGTTCACTATCTCTTCTGAGAACCACCAAAATTAAGTATCCTTAAGATACATGCAGCAAGAGGGATTTAGGTTAGCCAAAATGATTTTCTCACAGAGGAGATTGATTGTTTCACTTTGGAATAAGAGGTCACTGAGGAAGATTGTAAAACCTCCTTCTCTGGGGTCCCTTGGGGGGAAAAAGGGGTCTGTTCTCATCCCTCTGATTTTCTTTTTAATGGCAGCCCTTCCTTAGGCAATGGGATAGATAAAATAATTTCTCAATGTCCTCTTCAACCAGAAAATTTAATGAAAATATCATTAAGATTGCAATTATTTGGACAATATGTTTATATAAAGGTGTATATTCAATTGTGCAGATAAAGTAAATTCTTTGTTCTTTTTCAGACCATCAGTAAAGTTCTACTCCAGTATGCTGCAATTGTCTCTAATGATTTCAGTTCATATTGTGATAAAGAAAATGTGGTGAGTAAAAATATCAACATTTCAAAAGCATTTCAGCTATTCTTTTAAAATAATAGTTAAAACTTAACTGTGCACAGAGGAGAATTTTTCTACCTTTCTCCTCATATCCCTCCCCTCTTCCAAGTATTTTCATTTGTTCCTTTGATTATCACTTGGGAGTTTAAAAATCAAGAATGTAAGAATGTGGGTGGCTGGGTTGGGGTGGGGGGGATGTGTTAGTAAAAACAACAACAACAACAACAGCTGACATAAATGGAGCATTTTAAGGTTTACCAAATTCTTTACATATATACTCTCATTTATTCCTCTTAGCAAACCTGTGAGATAAATATGACTGGCATTATTATGCTCATTTTACAGTGGGGAAGTAAACATTCAGAGGGTTTAAGTGATTTCTTCAAGACTACTGGTCTGAGTCTAGAATCAAAACCAGGTCACACTTGACTCCAACTTCAGTCCTCTTTCCGTTCACCAAGAAGAATAGTTGAAAGTAGATCACAGCAATTCAATTTGGTGGACTGAGAAGAAGGCTGAACTTGGGGGTCAGCTGACCTCTAGATGCAAATCCAGAGTCAAACACTGGTTGGCTCTGTGACCCTGGATAAGTAAATTAATATTTCTGTTTATTTCATTATCTGTAAAATCTGTAAAAGGGGAAATAACAATACCTTTAGTACCTATACCTCTCAAGTTTGTTATCAGAAACAAATAGAATCACATATTAATATATATTACATAATATGTATTATCTATTAAAGATAAGCAACTGTTTTTCACATCTAATCTCCAAAATCTTAGCACAGTTTGTTTCTTTTCTTTGGGGTTTTTTGGTGAGGCAATTGGGGTTAAGTGACTTGCTGAGAGTCACACAGCTAGTAAGTGTCAAGGGTCTGAGGCCCAATTTGAACTCAGGTCCTCCTGAATGGAGGGCTGGTGCTCTATCCACTGCAGCAGTTAGCTGCCCCTTAACACAGTTTTAAACTATATATGTAGTCCTTTACAAACCATAAAATGTTTTATAAGTCTCAGCTGAGAGACTATAACCAGTAACAAAGAAGACAGCCTTTAAGTCATGATGAACTGGATTCAAATCCTCTTCCTTACATATGCGGGCTATGTGATTCTGGTCAAGTCACTCAATCTCTCAGTGCCCCCAGGCTACTTTCTTAGAAGATAAATTACCAAGTGGATCCAGATCTGCATTGATCAATGCAGTTTCCTTATGAGGAAACTTCTATCAGGAACTTGGCAAACTTTATATGGAAACAACAACAAAGTCTCCTATTATTATTTGGTTTTTGTTTTTTGTTTTTTGCAGGGCAATGAGGGTTAAGTGACTTGTCCAGGGTCACACAGCTAGTTAAGTGTCAAGTGTCTAAGGCTGGATTTGAACTCAGGTCCTCCTGAATCCAAGGCCAGTGCTTTATCCACTGCACCACCCAGCTGCCCCCATCTCCTATTATTATTAAAAAGCATACATATTTAAAGTTACAATGCTTAAAGTTATATTTTCCCCTTTTTTCTCTATTTTTTCAATTAGGAAAGTTTTCCTCTTTCTCTGTAAAGATAATACTTTGTTTCTTCAGATATTTTTGTTAAATCTGCTTTAAGGCAACTCTTCCAACAGGCTCTCTTCTTACCTTCAAGTCACTTCCTCCTCTTGTTTGTCACCCTATTTCCTAGTTTTGGAATTTTGATTAAGTTGTTCATTATTATTTTTTCTTTCTTCCTTTAATCTAGCAATCTAATTCTCTTCTTCTCTTTTCCTCTAAAGGAGGAAAAGCAAACCCTTCCTTCTCCTTCCTTTTGACTGGTTTTGTTTGCTAGTTTTTTGTTTCATTTTCTGAACCTCTATTAAAAAAAAGGATTTCTTTCCCTTATTCTCTTCATTATTTCTTTTTCTTTCTGTCTAGTCTAGATTTTATTTTTATATTCATTGTTCCTATACTTATTTATTCCATCTTTAGTCTCTGTATTCCTCATGGAATTAAAGCTTCTAAGATTCCTATTTTAAGTTCCCTCCACTAGTTTGTGCATTATTGTCCTGTACATCTGTCCCCGGCCCCTCTTTTCCTGTTTTCCCTCACTTTTAAAAATACTAATTCCTGTAGGAGACAGGATGGAAATACTGCCTGACAGTAGGAATTTTCCTACTGTCATTTCCTATATACCACTAATTGTGCAGTTCATTACCATTCATTGCCTTTCCCTTCATCATTTCCCCCATTTGTCACAAAATCTCATCTCTAGATCCAAGGACCCTCCACTTTACTGGGTGTCAGTTATCACCCCCCCACCCCCTAAAAAAGTTCTGATTTACCTTCTCCAGAGGAAGTATCCTGTCCATGGTGGCATAACACTTTCCCTGAGGTAGTAATCTCTGTAAGCACCAAATCTCTACAGATTTGGCTGGGGGAGGAATACTGGGAGATATTTAGTGATATAAAAGAACAAATATTTTAAATGATAAAAAATGATTTAAAATATATACAAATGTAGCCATTTCATGACAGTCATCTCAAGATTTTTAATGGTGATGAGAAAATAGGGAGAGCATAAATAATTGAAAGCCAAATATAGCCCCCAGACAAAAATATTTCTGATATAAATTGCATGCATAACCCAGGCTTGAGAAGAAGGGATTTTGGATTTGAGACATAAAGCAAAAACAAAATAAAACAAAATTCTCTACTCTGGTTTCTACATTAAGCCCAGCTCATGGTTCTCAGTACCAAGAAACCTGACTTTCCAAGTAAATATGATTCAATTCTTCTCTTTTTATGAATGAAATTGGTAGTAAATTTTAAAAGATTTTATCCCTGAACAATCTTTAGTAGAACTAAGCCTTTTAAATTGATTGAGAAAATGTCTATAAGATCCAAAACAATCTCAAGAATTAATGAAAGGTCTTGGCATTTCCTATATAAGATCAACTATGAGGATTTGAAATGAAATCATCCTTATTAAACCAAAAACGCATAGCTAGCATAGTGAAAGAGAAGTCTTGGCACTTGAACATGTTCCAAAGTAGTCACTTGAAAAAGAACCAATAGAAATGAAAATTTTCCATAAGCATTAGGTATCTTGTTCCACAAATTGGTTTTTAATTCCAGGAAAGGGGAAGAAGAGCTGTAGTCTTTTTTATTGAAAATTCAATAACATCTCATTAATACTTCACCAAGATGGTTCAGTCTTAATGGTTCTTGGAAATTCTAAAAGAATCTCTTTTTTTTGGCGGGCGGGGGGCAATTTGGGTTAAATGACTTGCCCAGGGTCACACAGCTAGTAAGTGTCAAGTATCTGAGGCTGGATTTGAACTTAGGTCCTCCTGAATCTAGGGCCAGTGCTCTATCCACTGTGCCACCTAGCTGTCCCAGGAATCTCTTTTTAAATGAAATCAAACCCTCAGACTCTCTCTAAATTCCCTAGCTGTCCTGAGATATGCCCCTTGCATGGGCAGGGAGTCATCTGCAATGAACCTGCTGGAAAGAAGGTGGAACACCAGGACTTAAGATCTGCCCAGCTACTATATTCTAAGGCCCCACTGACCTTACCATATATTCTGCCACTGTGCTCTCCAGTTGCTTGGCCGTTGCCATATGACCTACAGATGTACCATAGGGACTTGTGGGCTTGATATCCACCACACCACTGGACCTTTAGGACTTCTAGATCTTTACATCTGCCTTAGAGATGACTTCCTCCCTAAATGAATTGTCTTCACCAATGACAGTAGGATCTCTTTAAGTTCAAGGACTGACTCACTTTTTTCTATTTGTTTTCCCAGAACTTAGTACTGCTCTTGGTAGCAGTTAATTTAGAAACATCCTATAAGTGCTATTTTTATCCATTCATTCATTGATTCCCCTAATAGTGTAGATGGTATCAAAGACCTTCATAACCTAGTTACATCCTACCTTTCTAGTCTTACTACACCTAATGCTCCACCATATACTCTTCAATCCAGTGACCCTGGCAGCCTGACTATTCCACAAAGAAAATACTCCCTCTCTCAGTTCATTTCTCTATGTATGTCAAAAACCCTGGAATGCTCTCCTTCCTCTGCTCTAACCACTAACCTTGCTGGTTTCCTTTTAGTACCTACTAAAATTGTACATTCTACAGGAAACTTTCCCCAACATTTCTTAATTCCAATCTTTTCCCTCTGTTAATTATTTCCTATTTACCTTGTATATAGCTTACTTGGTATATATTTGTTTGCATTTTGTCTCCCCATTAGACTGTAAACTCCTTAAGGGCAGGGATTGTCTTTTGTCTCTTTTTGTATCCCAGCATTTAGTACACAGTACCTGATACATAGTAGGTGCTTAATAAATGCATATTGGTATTGATTGATTGAATTAATGGAATTTTATGAAGAATTTTAGGAATCTCAACAATGAATAGCAGGCTATATTGACAACAGCTCCATAAGGATGAAATAGTGCTATTTAATGAAAAAAAGTAAATATTTTTGATATGTTACTAATATTTTTATTATTTCAATATTTTAAGGATCTGTCATCTCATATTATGGGCACATTAATGAAGATTTCAGACTCTTGTATACTTTAATATTAGCCTTGAAAAGGCAAAAAAAAAAATTCATAACCCTATGGCCAGCCTAGGAATGAGACTGTCTGAATTTACTTATATTGGTCTATGTTACAACAGACATCACTGGGCACATGCATGAAGCCTTTGTAGCTTGATATGAACTGGGAATGTGTACACTTACCTAACTCACTGGTATAGTCTTTAGGAACCTAGGGTCAACCACACACAACATTAGCATCAGAATGATTTTATTAAATGAGTTAAGATAGATATATGTTTTAATAATAATAATGGTAGTAGCTATCATTAAAATAGAACTTTAAGATTCACAAAGCATTTTCCTTGCAACAATCTTATAAAAAATATTATCCCTTTTATATAATTTATTCAATAAACAATTATTAAGCATCTTTTGTATGTGCAGAACACTATGACATAGAAGTTTTATGCAAGTCTTATCCACATTTTGCATACATATGCATTTATTCTAAAGATATATAACCCAAGTAGAAAGAGTTAAAAATTTATTTGAAATTCAAAATAAACTCTCAGAACATCCTTATTCTAATTTTATCAGACAGCTGAAAGATTCCAAACTGAAATAGAAAGTGAGGCTATGTATAACAGTACTAATTTTGGTAAGCTACAAATGAAACCTAATTTTACTCATTTAGACTTACCCCACCATGTATAGTTAATAGAGTCCTGGTGTCACCATCTTGGCATATTCATGAAAAGGTTGAGTGATTTGACCTCTAGAATTCCTTCTTGGTCAAAATGATGTCATGACATCCCATTCCTTTCCATTCCCCTCCTTCTACCCATCTGCCCCCTCCCTCTCCATTTTTATTCAGGTCTAGTTGTGATGATGTACCTGACATCTATATATAGATACATTGAGCTTGAAATAGTACACATACCAGAAACTCCAACACAAAACTCCCCAGAGACTGCATCATGCTGCATAAGTTAGCAATTTGGCTTAAGCAAACTAAAGAGTTTTCCTCACTTAGGTTTAATTTTTTGATTATCAATATTATTGTTTATCCCCATTTGCCTTAATAGCAATGTAATGATGGTAATAGTAAATTGGCCTGAAACCTTCCAGTGATAAGTATCCTCTCTGAGATTACCAGAACTCACAGATATTACAGTACCTTGCACAGAAACTGGAAGATAGTAGGCACTTAATAAATTCTTGTTGACTGAGTGAGAGATTTCAGTTGGTTCAAAATTGTTCAAGACTCTAGGGTACCACATCCAGAGAAAGAGCAGATGGAGTCTGAATGCAGGTAGCATCCTATTTTCACTTTCTTTGTTGTTTTCTTTCATGGAATTTTCCTTTTGTTCTGTTTCTTCTTTCACAACCTAACTAATGTAAAAATATATTCAACATGATTGCACATGTATAACTTATATAAGACTGTTTGCCATATTGGAGAGGAAAAGGGAGATAGAGGGAGGGAAAAAAATTGGAACTCAAAAATCTTACTAAAATGAATGCTAAAAAACTATCTTTACGTGGAATTGGAAGACAAATAATATTTATATAAAAATAAGGATTTTCTATTTCAAAAAAAGAATATAGAGTACGCCAACTTCTTTAATAATAACAGGATGTTTCTACTTTAATATGTTATTTTTAGATTTAACTCAATTGTCTGTCCACCTAACAGGAAGTTCAATGTTCATCTCAAGATAATTATCCTATCCCAATGTTGAGCAATGGAATTCCAGTCAGTTCAAACAGAATACGCATCCATAATGATAGATCTTTATTAATGTGCTTCATCAGATCAACAAGTATTTATCAAGCCCCTATTTTGCATCAGAAACTGTACTAATGTCCAAGGACACAAAGAAATGTAAGCACAGTCCCTGCTCTTGGGCAGCTCACGTTCTAATGGAGAAGACAACATGCAAACGACTATGCAAATATAACATATAGACAGGATACACTGAAGGTTATCTTAGAAAGGGATCAGTAGCAATAAGGGGAACTGAAAAAGGCTTCTTGCAGAAGGAAATATTTGAGCAGAGACTTGAAGGAATCTAGGGAATCCAGGAGGCAGGGAAAAGAACCAAATGACCTTTGCTACAGCAATATAAAGATGGTCCAAATGTGGCATACATTGCCATTGCCCTTTCCTAACTTCCCCACCATGATTATTCCTGAGTTCTAGAAGCATTCCAAAACCTAAACTTTGTTATTTAGATATAAGCCCCATTATGATATTATTAGAGATGAGAATAAAAAATAAAGCAAAATGGGATTACAACTAGACTCCAAAGATAGATCACTTATTTATTAATAATCTTCTAGATGTTTCTCTAGCTTAATCCATCAATTGATATGAGCCCTTTAAATTAGATTAATATTCCCTTTCCTGTTTTTCTCATTTGATATAAAGAGGATTAGAGAGAAAGCTGTTTTATGATTGAGGTTAAGGTAGATTTGAGTTATTCAATTCCTCTCAGTGCGGAATCATTAATTTAATTAAATAAAAATGAATGCAAATGCTTCAAAGTCAGGCAGTACATTTTATTTTTTAAATATTTCTTTTTAATGTTAAAGACTGGGTCTTCTTATCTTGCTCAAGCTAGAAGTACAGGAACTATTCACAGGTCAGTTTCTTCTCTAAATCAGAGTTTTGACCCACTCCATTTCCAGTCTAGATCTGTAGGCATCCCAGTGGCACCCCTTACCAAATGTTTAATGCCAAACCAATACAGACAGCATAGTTCATTGTAACTCAGAACTCCTGAACCCAAGGGAGCCACCAGCCTCAGTCTCTCTGGCAGCTAAGATTACAATATTATACTCCTCTACTTGTTAGGCAGTGCATTTTAAAAGAAGATCTGTCAGTTGCATTGATCTCCATGCCTCTGATAGATACTGGCTATGTGACCCTACAAAAACCACTGTTAGCCCTATCTGAGCCTAGAAAAAGATCAATTCCAGGACCCCTTATCTTCCTTTTGGGTGTGAGTTGATTTAGATGGATGCTGAAGGGTCCTCTGTGTATGTGTACATAGAAACACACATACTTTGTTTTCCTATCTCTACCATTCTATCACTACTCATGTCATGCCCACTTCTTCTCCACTGATAAATTGGTCTTTGCCACTGGAGTCATCCTTGGCTATGACAGGGCAGTTTGGGTATAATTATCCAATCCCCTGGACTCAGATTTCTACAGATATTTTTTGGCTATTGGTGTACCTTGTTCCCTACCCTTTCCAACTTCCCTTTATGTGCTGTGTTCACCCATTAGAATGTAAACTTCTTGAGGGCAAGAACCATATTTTTTGCTTATATTTGTATCCCCAGGCACTTAGCACAGTGCCTGGTACATAAGAGCTTGATGAATTCCTTATCTAAATAACTATTTATCTATTTACCTATCTATGCATATGCTATTTTTAGCTAATCAATCTGTATTTCTTGAGCACCTCCTAATTTTGAAACACTGTTCTGTGATAGGTACAAAGAAGTATCAGAAATCATCCCTATCTTTAAAAAACAACAACTAAAAATGTGCATGGGGAGTTCATAAATAAACATAGAAAAGAAAACTTATAGTTTAAAGCAGCATATGCTAAATATCACCTCATAGGACAAAAAGTATGAGAAAACAGTATGGGCCTCACTAATAAGAGAAAATTTCATATAATGAGAGACACATGCTGAGTCTGCAAGGATGGGTAGAATTCAGACAGAAAGAAATAGGTGGAAGATTATTCTAGTTGAAAAGAGCAATGGGAACAGGTTGATGTTTTGTTCCTAAAGGGTTTGATGTTTGTGTTGTTGAATAGTCTATAAAATCTCATTGCATACAAAAAGGAAAGAAGGAAGGAGGGAAGGTAGGGCAGACAATGTGAGTAGTGATACAGAAATGGGACTACATAAGGTGTGTTGGAGGGATAGTAAACAGACCAGTCCAACTAAAATGGGGGATTCATTAACAATGGGAGATAAAGATGGATATAGGTTGGGAACAGTTTGTGGAAAGGCCTTGAATATATACTCTGTTCTGTAGCCAGTGAAGACTCATGAAGAGTTTTGGGTTTTTTTGTTTTTTAAATTCAGATGATGTTATAAGAGATATACCACATCTCGTATTTTACATTTTCACTAGCTATCCCACAGGCCTGGAATTCTTTCTCTCCTCATTTCTGGCTTTAAGTATCAGCTAAAGTTTCACCTTCTAAAGAAAAAAAAATCTATCCTACTCCTTCTTAGTCTTAGTGCCCTTTCTCTGAGATTATCTCCAATATATTCTGTCTAGATCATGTTTGTTCATAGTTATTTGCATGCTATCTCCTCCATTAGACTGTGAGTTGCTTGAGGGTAGGGACTCCCAGTGCTATGCAGTACCTCACACATACTAGACATAATAAGTAATTGCTGATTTCACTTACATATATTTCTCTTATGTCTGTCCCCCTCTCATAAACAGAATGTTATTGGTTAATTAATGTCTAGGTAAGGGATATTCTAATGCTGTGACCACAAGAAATGTTGGTAGCAAGTTTCTCTTGGTCTAAGGATGTTCGAGGATATTCTGTCATTCTCCTAATATATCTATGCATTATATTGTTTCTCTTACAATCTTTATCTTAAGACCTACTGTGAAAATACATTGATGAGAGATGATAGGTTAGAAAGCAATTTGTTCATTTTGCTGAGTACTGAATGGCAACTTGCCTGTCCTTACTAAATTCACTAATTTAATGTAATTTATAAATGGTTTCTTACGCCCTTTTTTTCTTCTTCTTTGTAGCCCTGTATTTTGATGAACAACATTCAACAATTGCGAGTCCAGCTAGAAAAAATGTTTGAATCCATGGGAGGGAAAGAGGTCAGTAATCCACCCCACCCCCACCCCTGCTGTATTCTATTTAGAGATCATTAGCAACATAGCTCTTTACAAAGGAAAGAGTATCATAAAGTGTTCAGTTAGCTTAGCAGGAAAAGAAACAAATATATGTAAGAAACTGCAATTCTGGTGTTTGTTTTTAAACACATGTAATTCAGTATTACCTTTAAAAGTCATCTCATAGAAAACCAATTTTAGGTCATTGGTAGTTCCAGGTCCAGTAGCAGGGTAGGGGTCTTGTGGAAGGACTTGTAGCTTTCTGGTGTATATATGCATGTATACAAACACATTAACTCACATGCTAATTATCTGTAAAGTTTTCTCTTATTATGGATGTTTAATGTTGTACTCTGTCGTACCAGCTTGATATTAATGTTGTTATTGTATTCTGATTTGTGATGGCAGTGTGTGTGTGTGTGTGTGTGTGTATGTTTAATGTGCCAGTATAATTTGTTTACATATGAAATTCTCTGTCCCAAATGTGCTTTGTGCTTTGTCTGTAATTTGTCATGTCTTTGTCCAATACTTTTGACTTGCAATACCCTGAGCAGAAGAAAGAAGGAGAAAGATTCTCTTATGAGGTTTGTGATAGTAAGCATCTTGACCATTTTTTCCCTAAAACAAAAAACCATTGCATTCCCTATTTCTTGTTATTTGCTCATGTAGCTCAGGCAGATCATTTAAAACTAGCTGCATACCTTCCCCTTCCTGCCACCAGCATCACCCTCCCCAGCTTAAAAATGGGAAGGCTAATGTTCATCTGGGGGTTGGAAGAGTTTGTGCACAGAGAGAGAGCCATGAGGGAAGTGGCTCTGTTCCCTCTACATCGACGACCAGGCAGGGGCCTCAGCTATGTGGCCATCACTCAAAAACAAAATTAAATCATTTCTTGCAATAACGAGTACATGAAATGTTTGAAAACTGAATTTAAACTCTAATATAGGCAGCTAATCTTTTATAAATTAAAGAGGCTATAAAAGTCTTTTTACAAGATCTCATCTCTTCTTATTGGATATTGTTTCTAATCACAAGTGGCACTTATGTTCATTCCCATCTCAATATCTTCTCCCTCGCCTCCATGAAATATCTGGCTAAGTGCTGGGCAGTGGCATTTGATAATTAGAATCGAATAGTTGAGAAGCATTGATTTCGGCATGTCATGGGGCAAAACTTTACAAATGGACTTTTATGAACTACATTTCCCCTGCAGTGTCTGTTCAATTTAGATAAAATAAGGCTCCATTCCCCAAAGTGTTAAAATTTTGCAAGCTTTGAGAACATAAATCTGATCCTCGAATTCTCTTGCTGAATTAGATATTCACAAGCACTTGAAGATCATAACTGTAAGATTTCCTTTTTCATTGTAGTGATCTGTTTTACAGGAAGGGTTTAAATATCTTCATTATTTTGGAATGTCTTGGAGAAATTACTGATTTCTTATGGGAAATCCTATCCTCTCCTTCATGAATTTTTAGGGCCACAGATCTTTTAAGGTTTAAGCTATATTTTAAATGCCATCCTTGCTCCTCGGAGCTGCTGTTTATTTGTTAACCTCAGGGTTCAGCCCCAGCATAAATAACATTCCACAGGGCCATGTATAATCATGAGAATGTGCTAGAGGGAAAAATCCCTAATTTATTAAACCTATACTTGCCAAAAAAGTCACCAGGTGTAGAGTAATAAGTGCTAGAACAGTATCAGGATTTTGTTTTTGTTTGGTTGGTTTTTTTCAGTCATTTCAGTTATGACTGATTCTTCATGAACCCATTTGGGATTTTTCTTGGCAAAGCTCCTAGAGTAGTTTGCCATTTCCTTCTCCAGCTCATTTTACAAATGAGGAAACTGATTCAAACAGGGTTAAGGGACTTGCCCAGGGTCACACAGTTGGTAAATGTCTGAGGCTGGATTTGAACTCAAGAAGATGAGTCTTCCTAATTCCAAGCCCAATGCACTGCCCACCTGCCCCAGTGTTAGAATACCTGAATTCTATTCCTGGCTCTAGCACTCATTACTTTAACCAACCAAAAATCATTTTTTAAGCATTTACCATGCACCAGGCATTGTTCTAGTTACTGGGGATATGAAGTAAAAATGAAATAGTCGGGGCAGCAAGGTGAAACAGTGGATAGAGCACCGGCCCTGGGTTCAGTAGGACCTGAGTTCAAATGCGGCCTCAGACACTTAACACTTACTAGCTGCATGACCCTGGGTAAGTCACTTAACCCCAATTGCCTCACCAAAAAAAAAGAAAAGAAAAGAAAAAAAGAGAAAAAACAAGAAATAGTCCTTCTCTGCTCTCAAAGAGCTTACATTCTCTCTAAGAGGTACTGACTCTATTGGCCCATGATCCCATTGAGCAAGTCATTTAACCTCTAATCTTCATTTCCTGATTTGAAAAATATAAGCATTGAACTAGATAACTTCTAAGGTCTTCTCCAGCTCTCATATTTTATGGTTCTAGTGATTCTTTGCATTTAAAGTCAGAGATTATAAAACTATTTGCATATATTACTTCATTTCACCTCAGTAACCAGTTTGTTACATAAGTAATAAATATTCTTATGGAATTTAAAATTTACAAAACACCTTCCTTGTGACACCCCTGTAAGAGAGTTAATTCCAGTATTATCTTCTTCATTGTTTATATCAAGACCTTGAGGAACAGAGAGGTTAAGTGACTTGGCTCAGGTCACTCAGTCAATAAGTTTCATAACCAAAACTTGAGCTCAAGTCTTCTGATTCCAAGGCCAGTATTCTTTCTAATTTGCCAGCTATTATGGTGTAGAAAGCTACACCATCCCTGACCCATCATCATCAATAGCAATCAATATAGAATGTCCATCATTGTAACCCATAGACTCTGGGATTTCAATGATGCAGAAAGCACAGTGTTGCACCTCAAATAGCTAATTTAGGAAGTATTCATAAGAAGATACAATGCAATAGATAATATGTGCCAAATTACAATAAATACTTTAGGAGTTTAAAGGAGAGAGGACTCACTGAGTGTTAAATGAGCTACCAAAGGTTTTATAAAGGAATGGGACCTGAGTCTGACATCAAAGTCCAAATGAGTGGAAATGATGGAGTAGAAATAACATGTAAGGTAAGAGAATATGAATTAAGCTAGAACATACAGATGTTATAAGGGTGGGTTTTTTTTTGGGGGGGGGGGAAGAGTAGTTAGTAGTTACCAGCTTGGCTGGAGCAGAGGTTTATGTAGAGGAGTAATGGTAAGTAAGTAGGACTAATGTATTGTGTGGGGCCAGATTATGGAGATCTTCAAATGCTATGCTGAGTTTTATTTTATGGGCAGTGAAGGCCTGCTGCAAGTTTTAGAGCTGGGGAGGTCCATGTAAGCCAGCAGTAATATGTAGCATGGATTAGAAAGCAAGAGGAGAGGGGCAGCTAGGTGGCGCAGTGGATAGAGCACCAGCCTTGAATTCAGTAGTACCTGAGTTCAAATCCAGCCTCAGACACTTAACACTTACTAGCTGTGTGACCCTAGGCAAGTCACTTAACCCCAATTGCCTCACTTAAAAAAAAAGAAAAAGAAAGCAATAGGAGAGAAGCAAAAGACCCAGTTAAAAGACTTTAGAAATTATACTTCACAATTTACGCTAAGTGAAGATTCCAACTCTATCTTAGAAGCACAATAGGAAAGTTTTATTCCTTGAATTTTTTGCATCTTTCAGCTAAAATAGGAAGAGGACCATATGGGGATATTTCCTTTTTTTAAAGTTAGGAATTGAGTACTTTATGCAAATTATTTATTTGCTGGAGGGAAAATTAGCTCAGAGTCTAAAATGAGATAAAATCATCATACAACACTTCTCAATTCATCTACAGTTTCATGCAATCTCCCCTTGGCCCAGAAGAAAAGCCTGTGCAGAAATGTTTTAATTGAAAAAAAAATATATATATATATCCAAAAATGCATTTCTCACTGATGAGAAAGGTGCTTTTCACATTTATATGGGCATTAAGAATTCTTGAAATAATGTCCAAGTAGGGGCAACTAGGTGACACAGTGGGTAAAGAACTGGCCCTGGATTCAGGAGGACCTGAGTTCAAATCTGACCTCAGACACTTGGCACTTACTAGCTGTGTGCCCCTGGGAAAGTCACTTAACCCTTATTGCCAAGAAAGAAAGAAAGAAAGAAAGAAAGGAAGGAAGGAAGGAAGGAAGGAAGGAAGGAAGGAAGGAAGGAAGGAAGGAAGGAAGGAAGGAAGGAAGGAAGGAAGGAAGGAAGGAAGGAAGGAAGGAAGGAAAGAGAGTGAGTGAGTTAGAATCAGGCAAGATCTGAGTTTAAATCCTGCCTCAGTCAACCAACCCACTGAGCCTGTTTCCTCATCAGTAAACTGGGACTTGGGTGAGGCTTGGGTGGATAGTATTTTGTGAACTTTAAAAATATACTTCATAAATATTAGTGATGTCAGTGAGATGATGACTATAACTTCTCTGATTCTTCCCTTATGACTCTACAAAGCACAAATCACTGGGCCACCCATAGCACAGAAGGAAAGAATCTTATATGAATCCCTTCACAACAAATCACCTCCAGGCAGTAAGTGAGCTCTGCTTAATGAGAAGCTGTCAGAATGTGTATTCAGTGGTCCCAGCTTTACATTTGTGCTGTCTGCAACCCCAAACAGAACTCCACAGCAGTGTTCACATATATACAATCCCACCCAACATGCCATTGAGTTGAGTACCTACTGTATATCAGGGGAGAGGTAGTAATAACATGATCAGTGCAGAAACATTCTAGGAGTAAGGAAGTCCTGGGTTCAAGTTAGGTACCTCTGACACTTATGGCATGATCCTGGAAAAGTCACTTAATTTTCATTATGCTAGATATTTCTGTTCCCCTCTCCCCACCAGATGTTTAAGGCACTGTTCTAGATGCCATGAACACAAAAAGATTAAAGACAAAATGAAAAGCAAGCATTCCCTGCCCTCAAAAAGTGTACACTCTCTCAGGGAGAGACACTGCATTTACACAGATGATAGAGTGAATTTTGTGGAAGAGAGCACCAAGTGTTGGGAGGGTCAGGAAAGATCTGCAGTCGCTTAGAGCCACTGCTGTGACCTTTGAAAGCAGCTAAGTCTCCCAAGAGGCAGAAATGGGGAGGGAATGCATTCTAGGCTCATGCAAAGGGTGAGAGACCCAAGATGAAGTGCCAGTAGGAATGGAAGCAGCAATTAGGACAGTGAGTTAGAATATGGAGTGCCTGGAGGGGAACAGTATATAATATGCCTGGAAAAGTACTCTGGAGCCAGATTAATGACCTTCACATTTTAATGCTAGCCTGTCTGGAACAGGTCCAGAAATCCACCACATATATTATTAGAAAAAC
The DNA here is from genome assembly GCF_019393635.1 of Dromiciops gliroides. Taxonomy (NCBI): domain Eukaryota; kingdom Metazoa; phylum Chordata; class Mammalia; order Microbiotheria; family Microbiotheriidae; genus Dromiciops; species Dromiciops gliroides. Next base: position 163,730,437 of record NC_057862.1, on the reverse strand, counting down.
TTCAATGGGTCAATCAACAACCATGTGTAAGTGCCTATTTTCTTCCAGGTATTGTCTTAGGTAATGAAGATCCAAGTATGAATGTGAGGCAAACTTCAGGATCAGTCTGTTACTGTGTTCTTTTGATTGAAAATGTTTCTACATTTTTCAAAATGAATAGTGAAAATTTAGTTCTGTTTCCTGCTACCTAACAGTATAAAATAAATGTTTTTTTCTTTATATCCTTGTTACTGCTCTATTAATATAGGCAATTCTTTTTAACTAAGCCCACCAATCTTTCAATTTAACTCCTTACAATTTCCTTTAGTTGGAATTTAATATGTGCATAAATAATTGTTTTACTCCTCAAATTTTTTCACAGCATTCCTCAGCTTTGAAGATTGAATAGGAATGCTTTAGTTACACACACACACACACACAAACACACACACACACACACACACGAAGAAAGGCAATAGTTTGTATAAATTATTTATTCTCATCATTTATATAATACATTCAATAACAGGTTTTGAAAAAAAATTTACCACCATCCCTACTCCATACTGGGCTAGTCATGATTCTGAACTGGACCTAGAAGGAATTATAAACCATTGGCATCAGGGCAGCTAGGTGTTGCAGTGGATAAAGCACCAACCCTGGATTCAGGAGGACCTGAGTTCAAATCTGGTCTCAGATAGTTGACACATATTAGCTGTGTGACCTTGGGCAAGTCACTTAACCCTCATTGCCCTGAAAAATAAAATAAAGTAAAATAAACCATTGGCATCATAATTTATTCAGCAACACTTCTAAATTTAATTAATTGAAGCATTGGCCAATGAAAGTCTTTGTACACACATTAAAAGTCAATGGCCGATAAACAGGAAGTTCAGTTACTTAGATCTCCGTTCCTACAAAGCTCCACTTGCCCCTTTATAGTCCAGAAGTACATGCAAAGACCTTCACTATAGTATAATTTGCTTGTCTTTCATATGTCACTGAATGACTCACAGATCATATAGCCCCTTATGAACAAGTGATGCATTGTAATCTCAACTCTCAGGCCTCATTACATCATCTTAATTGTTTGTTTGTTTGGGGATTTTTTGGTGGCAGATAGGTGGTGCAGTGGATAGAGGGCCAGGCCTCGAGTCAGAAAGACTCATCTTCCTGAGTTCAAATCTGGGCCTTAGACCACTAGCTGTGTGACCCTGGGCAAGTCACTTCACCCTGTTTGCCTCAGTTTCCTCATCTGCAAAATGAGCTGGAGAAGGAAATGGCAAACCACTCCAATATTTTTTCCAGGAATATCCCAAATGAGCCCCCCAAAGAGTTGGATACCACTGGAACAACTGAACAACAATAATAACAGTGATAGTAGTGGCAAACAAACAAAAAACAAGTAATTTTGTTTCTCTTAATTCACTAAATGTATTGCCACTGGTCAGGGAAAAAATTAGATTCAATCTACATGGTCTACAAATTAATCTTTAGTATAAGGAAAAAATCCTCCAAAATGAAATTTATTTTCAGAAAGTTATGATGTATTATTTACAAAAGTTCCTTAAGAATTATTTTAGTAGCTGATTTATGACAATTATGAATGTGTTGTGTATGCAGAATCCATAGACATAAAACAAAAACCCTATTTCTTCATTCAAATATATGTTTATTATCTTTCATAATAATGCATTTGAATAATCACCTTAAAATTATGGGACACTCAATTATCTATAATCCTGAAAAAATAAAACCATGTATATACAGTAACCATAACACTAAAAATAATTTTTAATTAAAAAAATTTAATACCTGAGATGCTTTCATATGAACTCACAGGGTCCTTGGCCCCTTGATGAACATAGAATCATAGAGTTAGTTCAACCCCAGATGAGAATTTCAGGTACCAGAGAAGTTAGGTGACTTGCCTAGGTTGTATATTGTTATTGTCCAGTTGTGTCTGACTCTTTGCGATCCCACTGGAGTTTTCTTGGCAAAGATCCTAGAGTGGTTTGCCATTTTCTTGTCCAGCTCGTTTTATAGATGAGGAAACTGAGGCAAACAGGGTTAAGTGACTTGCCCAGGCCCACACAGCAAGGAAATGTCTCAGGCCAGATTTCAACTCAGAAAGATGAGTCTTCCTGACCACAGATCTGGCACTTTATTCACTGACCCATATTGCTACCTCTAGGCTGGTATAGGCAATGTCAAGTAAGATCTGAACTCAGTCCTTCTGACTCCAGAATTGGTGTTCTCTCTGATATACCATATTGCCTCCCTTTCCCAATTTTTGCACATACTGTACAGTCTATAAGTTGTCCACTTTTGTGCTTATTTCTTCCTTTTCCTTTCCCCATCAGGAATGTCCTTGGTGTTCCTTTTAGCCACTATACACTTATATAAAAATTAGGATTATTCACTTTCTCTGATTATTTTTAACCAGAAGGGAGAATACTGGGGCAGTCCTAACCAATGCATACTCAGCACCGTGGTAAGCAATCAACTCAAAATATATATATACACCAAAGACAGAGAAAGCCATGATGAAAGAGAATTGTTGAGAGCTACTCCTTGGCTTCTTGTTTATCCTTTAACTGCCCCTGTTTCTAGGTGATATGACTATACATGTATATTATAACCATACTACCATATAGAACAGAGGTTCATAGTACTTGGATGAACTTGAAGAAATCAATCAATAAATATTGAGTAAGTACCTATTATGTGCCAGACTCTTAGCTAAGCTCTGTGGTTACAAAAGGAGACAAAAGATGGTCCCTGCCCTCAATGAGCTCACAATCTGATAGCATAGATAGCAAGCAAGTAAATACATACAAACAAACTATGTAAATAGGAAATAAGTAATGGAGGGAAGGCACTAGAATTCAGAGGGGTTGGGAAAGACTTCCAATAGAAGATGGGATTTTAATTGAGATCTAAAGGAAGTCAAGGAAGTCAGTGGATAGATTTGAGAAGGGAAAATAAATGTTCAGTTCATGGGGGAGAGTCAGAGAAAATACCCACAGCTGAGAAATGCATTGTCTTTTCAATGGAAAAAGCAAGGAGGCCAAGTGTCACTGGATCAAAGAGTATGTGGTGGAAAGTAAGATGTAAAATGACTGGAAAGATAGGAGGGGGCTAGGTCAGAAAGGGCTTTGAATGCCAAAGGAAGATTTTGTATTTGATTCTGGAGGCAATGGGGAGCCACAGGAGTTTACTGAGTAGGGAAGTGACAGGGTCCAACCTGTGCTTTAGGAAATCACTTTGGCTGAGTGGGGGATGGTTTGGATGGATGGACTTGAGGCAGATAGATCCACCAGCAGGCTGCTGTAATAGTTCAGAGGTAAAGTGTTGAAGGCCTATGTCATAGTGGCAGTAGAGTCAGAGGACAGAAGTGAGGTATATTCCAAATCATTAGGAAAGATAGTGAGAAGTCAAGGATGACTATTTGGGCGGATGGTTTTTCCCTCTTCAGTAATAAGGAAGGGGAAACTTTAGGGCAAAGCCATTCAGATTGGGACTATTGTTTCCCCTTATGAATTTTCAGTGATAATCATTCCACTTTTTTTTTCTTTTATCCCTTTTGAAGGTACCTGCATGGGGCATATTTACAAGAGAATAACCCTTTAACACACCACCACACATTCTGTCATTTAACAGTCTGTTCTCTAGGGGATTCTTTTAAGATTAAAAGGTACCAAGCAGGTGGTCATTTCCTCTTAGAAATTCTGAAGGAAATCCCAAGTCTAGTAAAAAAAAAAAACACAATCTCATGTAACACAGATTTATAGTCTTTATTTTTTCAACTCTAATTTGTACCTTCTGAAATGAATTCATAAAACCCAAAGTTCTTTGCAAATATCGTTTAGCTTTTTAAAATGAGATCTCTTTTATGTTAATAAAATATAAATAAACATTAAACAATGTTTTATAAACATTAAATTTTGTAGATATTATAAATAATATAATATAAATATAAAATTTTGATAATGTGTTAATAGCTCATGTGAGTAAAGTATTTTAATATTTGTAAAATACATTCTATTAATTCTAACAGTACTCTACCACATACATACTATTATTAGCTTTATTTCACAGATGAGTAGATTGAGATGTAGAGAAATTAAGTGGCTTGTCCATTATCAAATAGCTAGTAAGTATCTGAGGCAGGATATGAGTCCAAGTCTAGCTCCCCATTGAAATCAAGTGGCTTGGGGGTAACTAGGTAGCACAGTGCATAAAGCACTGGCCCTGGATTCAGGAGGACCAGAGTTTAAATCTGGCTTCAGACACTTGACACTTACTAGCTGTGTGACCCTGGGAAACTCACTTAATCCTCATTGCCCCACAAAAAGAAAGAAAGAAATCAAGTGGCTTGTCCATGATTATATAGATAGTAAATATCTGATTCAGGATATGAGTCCAAGTCTACCTACCTCCCCATTGACTAATCTATCCCTCCTCTCAGAACTAGCATATTTGTAGACTCACCATTCTTTTTTTTTTTTTTTTAGTGAGTCAATGGGGGTTAAGTGACTTGCCCAAGGGTCACACAGCTAGTAAATGTCAAGTGTCTGAGGCCGGATTTGAACTCAGGTACTCCTGAATCCAGGACTGGTGCTTTATCTACTGTGCCACCTAGCTGCCCTGTAGACTCACCATTCTACACAAGTCTACATTATAACTTTCTTATCAATGGCATTTTTAAGGATCACTAAAGGTTTACATGCTGTTGGTCTTTATACATTCTGCAATGTACAAACTTTAAACTACACATTTTAAACTAAAACAGCATACATTTTAAATTAAAAGTTCACTGATCCTTAAAATGTTCATGCCCTTGGGGGCAGCTAGGTGGCACAGTTGATAAAGCACTGGACCTGGATTCAGGAGGACCTGAATTCAAATCCGGCCTCAGACTCTTGACATTTACTAGCTGTGTGATGCTGGGCAAGTCATTTAACCCTCATTACCCGGTAAAAAAAAAAAAATGTTCATGCCCCCAAAATGGTGAGAGGGAGGATGATTTGCAAACACATTTCAAATCTCAAGGGTTGTGGTTTTTTTTTAAAAAAAGTGATTCTGGCTTTTATTATTCCTCTTTTGTATATTGCTAAATGTATGGAGAGTCATTTTAGTAGTGACAGGAAGCTGACAGGCGGTTTTTCAGGTCAAGTTTCAGTATTTAATATTGCTTACTCATTTCATTTTTCTTAACATGAATATTATATGATTCAACACATAAAAGCTAAATTAATGTAGAATGTGTTATTGACTCATAATAAAATAACAACGTTTCATCTATCACTTTTTTCCTTTTTTAACTCTAAAAATAATTTGTTGAAGTGGCTGTCCTCTGTGGGAGAAGACTGCTTGCTTTTTTTTTTAAGTAATAATAACCTTTCATTCGCCGTTGAAAGATGAGCTCAGAATGCCCAGTAGTCCTGGCCTTGACCTGACCTCATCAGAGACTAGAGAATGCCCCATGGTCAGCACTCTCAGGCTTAGTATAACTCAAAGAACAGCAGGTTAAAAATACCTTATGATGCTAGATACCTAAAAAGGACAGATGCTTCTTGGTTTTCCTCATCTGTCAAATGAAGGGATTGGACAAAGAAACCCATGAGGTTCCTTTCAGCCCTGTCTATGACTTTATGAGGCTGTTAACCCATTTGCCAAATCATAAGCATCATTTTACTGAATTAAGGGAAAAAAGCACATATGTTTATTATATGATATTATTATTTGACTGAAATTGTTGCTTTTTCAACTGTTTTGGCACCACAGAACAATCATAAAGAATGCATAGTATCCAGAGTATCTCCTTTTCCTAGCCTGCCTCCTCCTCCTATCTCCCATTACACATCTAACTTCCAATGACTCAAAGATCTCTTTTCTATGCATATTCCCTCTTAAAATGTAAATGAGAATCTATCTCTGTCTTCCCATTAAACTGTACCCAAAGATGATACCTAATAGGAACTCAGAATTATTCAATTTTAAAATCAATTAATTGAAGCAGTTAAGTGATGCAATAGAGTGCCTGGTCTGAAGTAAAAAAGACTCAACTTCCTGAGTTCATATCTGGCCTCAGACATTTACCAGCTATGTGACCCTGGGCAAGTCACATAACCCTGTTTGCCTTAGTTTCCTCATCTGTAAAATAAACTGGAGAAGGAAATGGTAAACCACTCTAGGATCTTTGCCAAGAAAACCCCAAATGGGGTCAGAAACAACAACATCATAATTTATTAAGTCCCTACTATGTGTAAGACACTGAGATAGGAACTGTGGAGAGATTTTTGGGGTGGGAGGAAGGGGGAGCCATTAAAGCGATTGAATAGCTGTGATTAGAAACTAGCCACTATAACCACCTTGAGTTAAATCTAGTCAGTAATCTCATTATAGGAGAATAGCAATGAAAATGTCAAGAGTTTTTTTGTTTGCTTTTGTTCTACCAGATAATCCCCATCAAACAGAAGGGTCGACCCAGGCAGGTGATACTCTTTAACTTCATTCCCCACAAGGCACTCAAATTCATTTTTTCAATTAGTTTTTTTCTGTCCCTAATGAACAAAGTACACACATCAAGGAAATCTTCAGAAGATAGGAAAGGAAGAAGAGGCTCTACTTTACGTAGCTCAAGCCTGCTGGGATGTATAATACTTCCCACCCCTAGAGGAGGAGTATAGTATAATGGAAAGAGTATGAGAAGCAGAGACCTTAAATTCAAACATTCTTCTGTCACTTACAACTTATGTGACCTTGAACAACTCACTTGACATCTTTGTTCTTTCATCTAAAAAAATGAGGGATTTAGATAGGGGACAATAAGTGGCTAAAGCACCAGGCCTGGAGTCAGAAAGACCTGAGTTGAAATTCGGCCCCAGACACTTCTTACTACCAGTGTGATCCTGGGCAAGTCACTTAACCTCTGTCTGCCTCAGTTTTCTCAGCTGTAAGATGGAAATAATAATGGCCCCTACTTCCCAGGGTTGTTGTGAGGATCAAATGAGATAATACTTCTAAAGCAGTACCTGGAATATAGTAGGTGCTTCATAAATGTTTGTTTTCTTTTCTCTTAGATAATCTTTAAGGTTCCTTCTAGCTCTGAATGATGCTTCTTTTCATTCTATTACTTATTTCCCATTCTGAACACTCTGATTATACCTTCTCATACTCATAAAGAAATCAGAAGCTAATGAAATCTTACTTCACTGCTTACTAAGCCAGCTAACTCATAACCATTCTTTCTTGGTGGGGTAGCCTTGAGGCATACCATATAAAAGAATACTTTGTAAGGATTTTTCTGTTTGAGAGAAGTGCAGCAGTGATAATAGGTAGTATTTATGCTGCTTTGAGATTTGCAGAGTATTTTTATATAAGTTTTAGCCACCAATATGGCAAGATAGCCTTCCCTGTCCCAACCCCCCCTCCCATTAAACACACACACACTTTTGCCTTATCTTCATATGATTAAAAAAATAATAGGACCCTATACAAAATTTTTACTCAGTAGAAACTTGGGAAGGGGGAGAAGGGAGGAGACCCTTCATTTACCAGCATAGAAATAGTCCCATTGTTTTCACAAAGAGGTAGAAATGCAGATGAATTGAATGGGTGTTTTTCTTAAATAAAAACTAATAATCGTGTTCTACAGTTTTTAATGGTATCATTAGGCTCTGAAGAAACCCTAGAACTGGCTTGAGAACTTGAAAAAACTCGCTAATCTTGTCAGAAAACATAGGTAACACTAATTTTCATCTACAGAATTAACCCATATGCAATAAATGGATTATAGAAGAGCTAGAAGCATAGTGACTACATCACTATGGTCTGTAAAATATTCCTAGCATGTGAGGTTATAATGAAATGCTACAAAAAAGGAAATGTGAAGTGACTGTCTTTCTCTTTCATTCACAGTCACACACACAGAGCATAATTGTGTTGTGTTTGTATTTTTTTGGAGGGGGGGGTGGAAGGGGTCCTGACACATGAAAACTGGTGAAGCTTAAAATTTCATGGGCTTCAAAATCCCAGAAGCAGGAGTTTCTTATTAATCTAACTTTCTTTTTTTTCTTTTTTTGGTGAGGCAATTGGGGTTAAGTGACTTGCCCAGGGTCACACAGCTAGTGAGTGTCAAGTGTCTGAGGCTGGATTTGAACTCAGGTCCTCCTGAATCCAGGGCCGGTGCTCTATCCACTGTGCCACCCACCTAGCTGCCCCTAACTTTCTTAATAATTAATCTGACTTCCTACTAAGCATCATCTCTTCTGGCCCTTCATTTCTGTGGTTATTGCCTGCATAGCATTGGTATGTGGAATACCATTGCTACCACAGAGAACCATCATGATGTCTAAAATCTCTATAGGTTTAAAGATTTATCAGGCCCTTTAGATCATGAGCTCCTCAAGGACAGGGGATGTTTTTTGTCTCTTTGTGCCCACAGTGCTTGGCACATAGTAATTGTTGCAGTTTATCTTTCATTCTTAAAGAGGACTATGACATCCAGAGGTGATGTCATGACTGTCAGTGAATTAGAGGGAAGTGAGAGAGGGCTGTGCAAGGTCACAAACCTCACTTCCTCCCCCAGAGCCATGTGGGTCCAGTGGCAAGATATAGATGAGGACAACCGGCAATGGTTCTAAATGTTTGAGACAATTAGGGTTAAATGACTTGTCCAGAGTGTCTGAGATCAAATTTGAACTCAGGTCCTCCTGACTCCAGGGCCAATAGTAGCTGCTTAATAAATATTTATTGAGTGAGTCACTGACTTTACATCTACTATTTTGGCTAGGATAGACCTCAGTTGAATTCAAGTTCCTTGAAATGAGTGATGATCTCTGTTTTGTATTTGTATTCCCAACTCTGACACTATATGTGTGTGTGTACACATATATATGTGTGTATAAATATAGATATATGCATATGCTTGTATATCTATATTATATATATTTATACACTTATTTTTTTGGGGGGGGTGAGTACAGAAAGACTTCATGAAATCTACTCATTAAACTCCTATAAGTCACTCAAAATACAGTTGGATCTTATTTCTTAAAAGAGACACCTACTCCACAGTTTATGGTGTTATTTTGTTTTGGTTTTGGTGAGGCAATTGGGGTTAAGTGACTTGCCTAGGGTCACACAGCTAGTAAGTGTCAAGTGTCTGAGGCCAAATTTGAACTTAAGTCCTCCTGAATCCAGAGCTGGTACTCTATCCACTGCGCTGCCTAGCTGCCCCTGTGGTGTTATTTTTAATAGATATTTCTACATTTGTTCATTCAGTGAGCCTTATGATGTTTTTACCAAGGCCTAATCCTCTAATATTTTTTTTTACTATTTACTTTTTTGAACTCTAGTTCATTTTTTTTTTAACTTGGTACCATCCCTGTCTTGACTGGTTAGCATCATAAAAAGAAAATCTTTCAATAAATATTTTATAAGATAATATAGTTCTTTCTTATTTTCAAGGAGCACCCTCTCAATTCCTGTGTGATTGCCCCTGCAAGAACATAAAGCTTTGCAACCCATTTTTCTTTATTAAGTTGACATGAACAAACTAGCAGCTGTAAGACTGTGAGAACAGCTAGCAATGAGCTTGTGGAAGACATAAAACAGGAACAAAATTTTGCAGAATAAATAGTAGCAATTATAAACACATTAGCTGTCTGCATTACAGAAAACATTTATTTCCATCTATGGAAAGTATTTAAATATACATATATTTTCCATATACTTTATGAGTCTCCTCACTCAGTATAGCAATTGGAATCAAATTTTATTCTTAATAATAAAAAGGAACATCATATCATTTTTCTACAAACAAGCATAAGATGACCTTTATTGAAAAATGCCCTACAGTTATGCATTAATTTAAAAGGTCAAGAATAAGAAATATTACCTTTAACATGATACAGTTCAACTTTTCATCACTGACCTTTTTTTTGTTGTTGTTATTGTTGGGTTTTGGGGGGATTTTTCTTGGTAGGGCAATGGGGGTTAAGTGACTTGCCCAGGGTCACACAGCTAGTAAGTGTGAAACGTCTGAGGTTGGATTTGAACTCAGGTCCTCCTGAATCCAGGGCTGGTGCTTTATCCACTGGGCCACCTAGCTGCCCCCCATCACTGACTATTAATTAAAAGAAGCAGGGCAGCCCAGTGGAAAAGACAATGCACTAGGAAGTACATTACTCTAGAGCAAGGATTGTTTTCTTTTGTCTTTGTTTTTTGTTGCTTAGCACAATGCCTTGCACACAGTGAACACTTGACAAATGTCTATGGAATTGAGAGTCAGAAGACCTCAGTGTTAGTCCTAATTCTGGTACTCTTTGTGTTTTTGAACAAATCACTCACTACTTGGTTTCCTAAGTTTTCTCACCTCTAAAAAGAGGAAAACCCATGAAATTATTTTTGTTTCCCACCAGTTCCAAAAGTTTATGATTCTAAGACCAAACCCTGTTATAAAAGTTTTGTGTTTTTATGGGGTACAAGCCAAAAACTATTAAAATGCTTATATTGACAATATAAAATAATAAAATATAAACATTTTGTTTTAATAAGATTAAAAGGTTTGCTTCATTTAATTCCCATAGAAAAAAGTCTATTTCAAATGTCCAAATTTTGCTAGCCTCAAGTACTTCCCTAAGTCTGTTGAAAGAGATAAGTACATCTTTCTTTTCTTTGCTTGTCTAGACTGTTACTTATCTTGAAGTCAATGAGTACCGTTAGAGCTGAAAATGACAACTTTCTTATACTTTTGTTTCCTGTGCATTATCTTTAATCAGTATGGAAGATGCAAATATTGATGCTTTTAGGTTTCTGAAACCACAAAGTGAGGAGCATGAATTTACATAACAGATGCCTTTAGGACAGCAGCTCATGAAAATCTCAAAGGAAGAAAAGCAATTCCATAGACCACTATCCAAAATGATGATTACTTGACTATATGAAATTCTTAGACATTGTTTCCTTAAGGCAATTAGAATAACATCTCAATAGGACTCTTCCAGGTAGAGAGCATCTCTAATGTTCCTTCCAGTTTTAAGATTCTTCTAAACTGTTGTACCTTATATTCTAAGATGGGATACATTGATATGGACTCATATCTATAAAACACAAAAGCATAGATTTAAAACACTATAGGGACAGAGAATAATATGTAGGTCAAGGTTAAGTGCATGTAGGAATTAGGGGAAAATCTCTAAAAATGAAGAAAAGAATGAAACAGTCCCTTCTCTGAAGCAGACTTTCTGCTGAGGAGCTGTAAGGGGAAAGGAGAAATGGGAAAGGGAAAGAAAAAAGCATTTATTAGGCTCCTACTATGTAACAGGGTCTGTGCTAAGCACTTTAAAAATATTTCATTAGGGGACAGCTAGGTGGTGCAGTGGATAGAGCACCAGCCCTGGAGTCAGGAGGACCTGAGTTCAAATCCAGCCTCAGACACTTAACACTTACTAGCTGTGTGACCCTGGGCAAGTCACTTAACCCCAATTGCCTCACCAAATATATATATATATATATATATATATATATATATATATATATATATATATATATATATATATATATACACACACACACACACACACATATATTTCATTTGATCCTCACAACAACCCTGCAAAGTAGGTGCTATTATTATCCATATTTTACATTTGAGGAAAATGAGGCAAAGAGAGATTAAGTGACTTACCCTGGGTCATACTACTAGTAAGTATCTGAGGCCAGAAATGAACTCTGATCTCCCTCAATCCGGGTCCAGTATTCTATCTGTTGCATCACCTAACTGCTATGACATGAACATGTGTAAGGAGATACAGTGTAATTTCAAGACAGAGGAAATGCTAACAATGGGGAAAGGAATGAGATCTCACTTATGAGGTGGCACTCTTCTGCCCAAAAAACTTCAGTGACTCTCTATTGCCTCTAGAATAAAAAAAAATATGTTTCCAACTGGGATTTAACCAGGGCCTTGTGCTATCTGGTTTCACATTATTTTTCAACCTTATCTCACATTATTCCTTTTTGATCTGCTCCAGCAAAATTAGACAGCTATGTGTTTCCCAAAGTTTGTATGTTGTTCTTCATGCCTAGAAGAATATTATGCTAACTTACACACATATATGTGTGTGTATGTATACGTATATATATTTGTTAATATAATATATATAATAGCTAACTGTTCTTACATTATTACAGTTGCTAGTTTGTCCACATCAACTTAAGCAAGAAAAACGGATTGCAAAGCATTATGTTCTTGTAGGGACAATCTTTCATGGGAACATTGACATAGGGTGTTAAGGTTTGCAAAGTACTTTACAGACTTAGTTCATTTGATCCTCATAACAACCCTTTAAAGCAGATGATACTTAGAATTAATACTTTTATAATCATAGAATTTTACAGATAAGGAAACAGAGGCTAAGTGATTTATCAAGCATCACCAGGCTAAGGCATGATTCAAATTAAGATTGTTTTGACTCAAAGTCCAGCACTCAATGGGCTGTGTGGTTAGAGTGCAGTGGATAGAGCCCTGGACCTGGTGTAAAGAAGATTGGAGTTCAAATCTGGCCTCAGAAATGTTGGCTATGTCAATTAACCTCTGTTCACCTCAATTTCCTGTAAAATGACGATAGTAATGGCACTTAAACTCCCAGGGTTGTTGTGAGGATCAAATGAGATGATATTTATAAGGCACTTAGCACAGGATCTGGCACATAGTAGGAGATTAACAAATGCTTGTTTCCTTCCTTTTTTTCTGTTTACCACCTGCCTTGCCTGCCTTTTCACCCCTTCCTCATCTCCTCTGTCATTTTCCTTCAAGATATGACTTACCACTTCATTTCTTGATACCCATAGTTGTCAATGTTCTCTCTATCCTCAAATTATCATGCATACATTTGTGTTCATGGTGTATTTCCCTAGTAAACTGAAAGCTACTTGAGGGCAGGAACTATTTTGCTCATCTTTGAATCTCCAGTATGCAGCAGAGTGTCTAGGATCTAATGGATACTTAATTAATGTTTATGGAATTGAATATAGGAATGATGAACTCTCAGCAAGGGCTAGGGTACAGGTAACAAGGGCTTATTTTTAAAAAAGTATTTGCCTGGAGTCATGCAAATCTAATCAAAAAGGCTTTACAGTGCAAAAAGAGTGATGGAGAAAACTCCCCCTATACATCTACTAAGCTAGAGATTAGATTTATAATGTAAGAAAGAGAATAGAAGTAGAAATGCCCAGTAATCCTCAGGAAATGAAATACAAGAAAGCAACCAGGAATAAAATTCATGGTCTCAGAAAGCTATACACAAAAGAATAAAGGATGGATAAAAAGCCAGAGGAGTTGGTGATTAGCTCACTTCCTGACTCATAGCTGGTACTTAATCAATATTAATTGATTGCCTGGCTAAAGAGCCTAATATATAGAGAAATTTGACCTAAGATCGGTATAAGTCGGCAGCTAGGTTGCACAGTAGATAGAACTCCATGGCTGGACTCAAGAAGACTCATCTTCCTGACTTCAAATCTGTTCTCAGATACTTACTAGCTGTGTGGCCCTGGGCAAGTCACTTAACCCTGTTTGCCTCAGTTTCCTCATCTGTAAAATGAGCTGAAGAAGGAAATAGCAAACCTGTATTTTTGCCAAGAAAACCCCAAATTGGGTCATAAAGAGTTGGACATGACAAAAAAATCACGCAGAAAAAATCCAACACTAGGTGTCAGTGAAATTTGCTGTGGAATGGGATTCCAGAAGATAATACCTCATCAGGATAATACTTCATCAGGAAAGATTAAGGAAAAATCTGGAGGAAAGGAAAGTAGGGCATAGGATAATTGTGTAATAAAATGAGATGCTTATATGAGGAAATCTAGGTATTGGAGAGGAAGAAACTAGAGTGAGAAATAATTGGGTGAAGATCAATGAAGGCTGAAATTAAACCAATATTGATATCACAGTATGGTACAGACCACCAGGACAGAAGGAAAATAGATTAGGAGTCTGTGAAACAGATAATAAGCCAGATAATATGTTGACAAAATATAATAGTTGTAAGGGAATTGAGTTATCCACACATCTGAGAACACTCTCCTCCAAAAGCAGAAGAGCTAATATTTTCTTGACTTTCCTTAGTGAAAATTTAATCCTTCAAAAAATGGAAGAAGCCATAAGGGGAACTTCTAAGATCTCACCAGCTTGGAGGAATCCATTGATGAAGCAGAAATGATGGGAAAATTTGAGAGTATGGTTTACTAAGGCTCTGGTCTTAAAAAGATATGGATTTAAATCTTGCCTTAGTCACTTGTTCACTGTATATCTTCTTTGTTCCTTCAGTTTCCTGATGTGGGTGGTGGGGGAAGAGGGGAAGGAGATATATTCAGAGACCTCTAATATCCTTTCCAGCACAAAATCTATGATTCTCTGGTCCTATGAATTTGTGATAGAAGAGAGACAAAATCTGACACTTATCTTATTTGGGAAAGCAAATTTCAAAAGGTTAAGAAATGGATAAGTAAGATTTCAGAGGCTAAAGTCCCAGGAAAAAGAAATTTCTCAAGTATCAGGTTCTGAAGGGACAAAATGATATGATTTCATAGCATGAGAAGATCTCAGTGACTATGTAGTCCAACTGGTATCTGAAAATGAATTCCCTCTACAGCATATCTGACAAGTAGTTATCTATTCTCATCTATGCTTGAAGGCCTCAGGTGAGGACCCAATGCTGTTTAAGATATTTTCCAGTGATTTCAATAAAGACAATGATGTCATGTCTGTCAAATTCACTGGAGACACAAATCTAGGAGAGCTAGCTTAGCCATTGAATCACAGAATCAGTATCCCCCCCCAAAAAAAAACCCCTTTTTTTTGACAGACTAAAATATCAAGTAGAGTCTAAAAGGATATGATTTAATGGGAATAAATGCAAAATACTTCTTTGGATCAAAAAATCAATTCTATAGGTAAAAATATAAGACATTTTGTTGTTAAATAAAAGCCCCTTTGCAAAAATTCTATGGGTTTCACTGTCTGCAAGCTCAAAATGAGTCAATAGTGCAACATGTTATCCCCGGAAAATCTAGTGCTGTTATCCTAGACTGTACTAAGGTACTAACCCTAACCCTAATCCCCCAGGATTGAAAAATCTTCAGGATTTTAGAGGTGATGGCCCCACTTTAATTTGTGCTTCGCAGACCCCATCTGAGGTATTAGGTTGGTTTCTGTGTACCGCATCTTAAAAAGGACATTGATAAGATGGAGAATACATAGGGAATGGAGACCTGTGTGAAGTGCCTCAAGTCTCTACCCTGTGAATTTAAGATGTTTAGGCTAAAAAGAAGAAGAGTAGGAGGTATGGGGGTGGAGTTTGAATTGGAGATGATTTCTGGCTTCAAATATTTGAAAGCTTGACATGTGGGGAATGCATTGATGAGACAGTTTATGCCATTTCCCCCCTGCACATCTTCCTTAATATTATTTTTCTTTGATTTTGGTGACACCAGACTCCTAGTTTTTTTCTCCTACCTCTCTAATTAATCCTCTTCTTTCTTACTGTCTCTGATTCATGTATTGGTACATTTAACATGGATATTCTCCCAAGGCTCTGTCCTTGGCTTTTTCTTCTTGCTACATCATCTCCTCCAGTGATTTCAGTCATTTCTGTGATTTTTAACCTTTCTGCCACTGTCCCAGGCTCATATTCTAGCCGCCTTCTGAACTTCTCCACCTGGAAGTCCCATGAATATCTTCAGTATATCTAAATGTGAACCCATCAGGTTTTCTTTTATTCACTTTTCTACCTGACTTTCTTTTTTTGTCAATTGAACTACTTTTTTTCCTCTGTCATCTTTGATTCAGTCTAACCTGAGTCATCTTCATTCCCTTCTCCATCATTGGCTTAATTTTCTTCTCCTGCATCACATACATTTGCTCCATTTTCAAGACTTGTTCATTTTAATTCTTCAATACCTTTGGCAACTGTCCCTTTCTTACTGCCATCATTCTCAATCACACCACCTTTACCTTTGACCTAGGCAACTTCATTAGCTTCCCCAGCAATATACAACCACCAGATTCTTCTTCCTGGAGCTCAGTTATATTGCTCTAGTACTCAGAAACATTTTGGTAAGTGGAGCTAAAGAGAAAGGCTCCTCATTGTTCCTTCCTTAGTCTGATATTCTGATAGTTAAGGATCTGTGGGTTTAGACTTAGCTTTTTCACTTTATGAAGCACAACTCCCCCTCATGTACTCTGCGCTACTGCCAAACTAGATTGCTAGCTGTCCCCTAAACACTCCTTGTGCTTTCTTACCTCTGCACCTTTGCTCATGCTGTTCTTCTACAATGCCTGGAATGCCTGCCTTATCCCTACCCCACCAATCTATGCTTATTGGTATCCAATCTACCCTTCAAGGTCCAATTCAAACACCACTTCCTCCATAAAGAATTCCCTGATTCCTCTAGCTGAAAATAATGTTTCCCCCTCATGTGACTTCATAGATCTTATCCTCCTTGCATACATTTATTACATTCTAATTTTTATTATATTTATTTGTGTAGCTGTCTTACTTAATAAGCTGTATTTTAAGCTCTGTGATGGTAAGAACGTGCCTTATTTATCTTTGTATTTCTCCCGGTCCTTAACACAATACATTGCTCACAGTAGGCGATTAAATGTTTATTGAATGAAAGTTAAAAACCATTAGCTACCTGCATGACGTTGAACAAGTCACTCTCTCTAGGCCTCATTTTCCTTATTTGTAAAAGGAGGGAGTTGACTTAGATGACCTTGAAGTACTAAACCAATGACTTGAGACTATTGGTTTGGGAGATCCAATAGAGTAACCATACAAGTTCTAGAACTAGACCAAGTGATGCCTAGAACATCAGCTTAATCTAGAAGGTAGAGTTTTAAATAGATGACACAAAAAGATGACTTCCAACAAAGGTCCATGAAAATGAGGTCATGTAAGGCTGATAACTTTGAAAGTGCTATTTACATGTGGAATGTTATCAGGTAAGAATAGGGCAACTAACTGAATGAAGTCAGCTTTCAAATGATAGAGGCTGCCTAAGATTTCAGAGGAAGTAGATAGACTAAGGCACTCTGGAAAAGCACAAGATCTTGGCCTTAATCCATGGAATCTTGTGTCCTTCACATGATTCACATGCCGTTTTCAAGTGTGGTGAATACAAAAGCAAGAAGTGTTCAGCTTCAGTCCAATGGTCACTCTAGCTTTTGGTGCCACGCCAAGCCACAGTAATCCACCAAACCTTGTAATAATTTCTTTTATTAGCAACCTCTCACCAATACTGGAAAAGAAACCTGAAGCACATTATATTTATGGATCAAGATAAGTCCCATTTATATTATACTTTTCCTCTCAAAAAACACTTTCCTCAGAATAAATCAGAGGCCTGTCTTCAATACAAAAGCTCTTTGCCAAGGAGCAGTTCAAAATACCTATGCCTTTGTGAGAGTCCTTATTTAGGCATTCATTTCTTATACATTTTAGGAAAAGAACAGAAATGATGCAGAGAAGTGCTGATTACCTCTCCCTAACATGTGTACCTGACCCTAGCTGCTGGGTTTTTCTTTAGTGGTGAGAAAACTAAGAAAACTAGCCCTGCTCCATGGTTTAGTCTGAGCAATTGGATCACACTCAATTTGTCTGCCCTTGGGTATTAAAACTCCCACACGTTGCCCACAATGCAGTTGGAAATCTGATTTAGGTATCATGAAGACCAGAATTGACTCAGCATTTCTATTTTTTTTTATTACTGAAATTATTCTTTTCAAGTCCCTCTCCTCCTTCTTCCCCCTTTCCTCTTTTTTTGTTTTTATTCCCCCAGAGGGTTAGGTGTATAAAACTAAACGGTCTTTTACAAGAAATAAATTTACAGAGGTAAATCTTTTAAAAATTTACATTTTTTACTTTGTAATTGGTGCATATAAAGATGAAAGATTTGTTATTTGTTGATTTGTTATTCAGTATATACTTGTCAAACGCCTATTATGTGCAAAGAGAAAAGGGAGGAAAATACAAAGAAATTTAAGATGCAGTGTCTGCCTTTGTGGGATTACTAATCTTTGAGAGACAAATAGACATTTACACAAATAACTTCAGCCCAAGGTAGATTGTGATATGCCATACCGCTTAAAGTAATTGATCAGCTAAGGACATATTTTAAACTTTTTGTGCAAGAATGCATTTGCTATCTCTTTGCTGTTATAAACTTTTAAATAGATAATAATACTGTGAAAATGTGCTATTATTGCCAGTAATCTGGACAGTGAAATTTTCTCTTATTTTTTAAAGACTCAAAATTGTATTTTGCCATTTGTGAATATTAGAGGTAGCTAGCTGGAGCAGTATACAGACTGGACTTGGAGTCAGGAAGATCTACTTCAAATCCTGTTTGCCCAGGTACCCCAGACAAATTTCTTGAGCTCTCCAAACATGTTTCTTCATCTGTAAAATCAGGTTAATAATAGCACATGCCTCACAGGATAACATAGCTAAAGTGCTTTGCATACCTTAAAGCACTTTATAAATGATAGCTTTTATTTTTATTATTATTGTTGATGATATTGTTGTTGTTGTCATCATTGTTATCATTATTATTATTACTGTCATTGATTCAAGTGACTGTAGAGGAGAAGGTACTCAATACCAGTGGACTGAAGCAGGAATTTGGTATAATGGAAGACAGAGAGCTATATTCTAGTGCTCTGCTCTAGTATAGTCTAGTTCTGGAAGACATTAGTTGTGTGACCTTGGGCAAATCATTTTGACCCTGTCTTATTTTCTTCATCTATAGGCTAGGTGATTTTTAAGGTCCCTTCTAACTCTAACATTCTGTGATCTAATGTCATTGACAAAGATAATAAATGATCATCTGTAAATATTATTTTACAATTAAAAGTCTTAATTTTTATATTGCTTTTCTCATTTTTGCAAGTTACAACTAACTTCAGTCATCTAAACTTGCTTAAAATACTTTTGCCACTACTTAAGATACATTTTTAATCAGATAAACATATGCAACTGTAACTAAGGATTTCTAAGTATCTAATTAAATTAAAGTTGGAAGTGTTCTACAATAAAATGAATTCAATTTACTTGTTTAGAAATGTCCCCTCCTGAGAAGTAAACATAGCCACTCAGCCTAGATCAACATAATTTTACATTTTGTAAAGGAGATTTTAAAATTTATGCTAATATATTCCATAATAATTTTATAAGCAAATACTATAAGTATTGTTGTTGTTCAGTTATGTCTGACTCTTTGTGACCCCATGGACCATATGATTTTCTTGACAAAGACACTGGAATGTTTGCCATTTCCTTCTCCAGTAGATTAAGACAAACAAGTTAAGTGACTTGCCCAGGGTCACACAACAGCTAGTGTCTGAGGCCTGATTTGAACTTAAGTCTTTCTGACTCCAGGCCTAGTACTCTATCCACTGAACCATGTAGCTGCCTCCTATTACTAGTCTACCCCCACTTAAATAGATAATAGGATATCATAGCAGTTTGTATTACTTTAAAATCTATAATGCAATACTATCTTGTAGTGTACATGAAATAGATAAAAATCAATAATACAATTATTTTAAAAGACAGAAAATGGGATATTTTAAAATGTATTTTATAAGAATTATCCCTAGGTGGGGATGGGTAGTCTTGTGGGAAAATGCCCTCTGGAATCAAAGTACAAAGACCAGGATTACAACTATGGCTCTGTGACCCGTGTGACTAACAATTCTAACTTTAACTCAGAGTCACAGTTTCTTCATCTCTAAAATGAGGACTTTGGACTAAATAATTCCTAAAGCCATTTGTAGGTTCCTCTCTTGGGGTCCTGCCTTTTCTATCCCATTATGTTTTTATAAAGTGAAATTAAATGAATTGAAAGGGGGGAAAGGATCACAAAGCATGGGATCTAAAAGGATTAAATGGAATAGAGGAGAGGAAGCCTCATTCACTTTGACTTGGTAGCAGTAATTGGTTTATAGTTGATTATACTTATGAATGTCAGTCTTTTGTTTTTAGTACTAACTGGTAGTTTTCTTGAGTCACAATGGTTAGTACCCTAACTACATCTAGATGAACCCTGCAGAGTGCAGGACCCAGAGTGACTACCCAGAATGATAACTCCCTCTCCTCCCCATAACTCTACCTATACTGGTGAACATCAATTAGCAGGAGTGAGCTCTAGTCAATCAAATCATAAACACAGCTTTAAAAAAAAGAGGAAATTGGGGCAGCTAGATGGCGCAGTGGTTAAGGAACTGGCCCTGAATTCAGGACTACCTGAGTTCAAATCTGGCCTCAGACACTTGACACTGACTAGCTGTGTGACCTTGGGCAAGTCACTTAACCCCCATTGCCTACAAAACCAAAAAACCAAAAAAAAAAAAGAGGAAATTCAATCAAATCAGATTACAATCTTAAAGGAGTAGAAATCAACCACTCTAAACAAAAATCAACCTGGTCTTAGCCAAATGACTAATTGAATAAAATATGGAATTAAAGGATGAATTAAATATGACTTATGCTCATCAGAAACCAAATTAAATCTTCAACTCCCATCCAAACTTTTTATAAACATATAAACATATAAATAAAATGTCAAAGTCAACCACTATATACCATGCAAATAAATGGTCCATTTCATCAGTTACTATGAGAGACATTCTTAATAGTTTATAGTCTGAGAATATTACTTATTGATCACCAAAAATGAATAACAAATAGGATAAAATTTTATATCAATAGATTTACACAATATTTGGTAAAGCATATTTTGATCCCTTTGATGATTTTAAGAAGTTCTCTAAAGATATTTCTTTTTTCTAACCACCATCCTATTAAGAACATTTTGTTTTAAAGTTTGGACCACAATGAACAATATAAAAAATGTCCTTGATGTTTCCATAAATTCTGATTATTAATTGATTAATAATTAATTAACAGCTTTCTCTGTTGTCTAATTCGAGGGCAATAAAGACTTCTATATTAAAGTTTTTGGAATGAATTTATCAAAGAGGAAAAATATCTTATGAAAAATGTAGGTTCTTGACCTTGAGAAAGTGATTTTCTTCAGGCCTTCAATTTTCTTCTCTGGGGAAGGAGGGAAGAAGATGCTCAGTAGGGTTCTTTATAGCCAAAGGGCTGATGGGAAAGTGATCCTATAATCTTCTTGCTTCCTTTCCCCTTCCTTTTGTTTTTTTTTTTTAAGGTGGAAAGTGAATGGATACAGGAAGGGACCTGGGTTCTAAATGTAAATCCATTGCTAGTTGATTGTGTGATCCTGGGCCAATGATTTCAATGTTTTTGTTTCCCCATTTTCTCATTTATAAAATCAATATAATGATATCTCTCCTGACTATTTTACTGGGATTTTTGAAGGTCAAATAAGACATTGAGGGCGAAAAACCTGCAGACCTTTTAAGAATTAAAAAGTTATAGATTATAAGGTTATAGAAATTTAAATTTTTATCTAAAATAAGAAACAGATGGAGTTAATTTTAATGTCATAAACCTCCATATATGCATATATACATATTATTATAAATAACCTTATGTAAATATGTCAACTCAAATTCAGCATTTTTAATTTTATTATTCTGCTTTAGCAAATGTATTACTGATAATTTCAAATTTTTAAGGATAAAGAAAACAGCAGGGGCAGCTAGATGGCGCAGTGGATAGAGCACCAGCCCTGGAGTCAGGAGTACCTGAGCTCAATTCCAGCCTCAGGCACTTAACACTTAATAACTGTGTGACTCTGGGCAAGTCACTTAACCCCGATTGCTTCAATTAAAAAAAAAGTGTAAAAAAAAAAAAAGAAAACAGCAAGTATTTTCAAAATATTAATTTTCCACAAAGAATCATTCAAATCTGAGTTTTTTTTTTTGTAAGCAGCTTCCATTGATTTGTTATGAGTTACTTTGTACAAAAACAAACAAAAAAACCTGCTTGATTGGGTCTCCTATTACTCAACTAACAAATTATTGACTCTAAGAATTTAAAAAAACTGAATTCAGTTTCCAGAGCATATATCATCTATCTAAGGAATGTCACTGCCTTCTTAGATATACTAAGGTTAAAAAATTATACCCCTTTCATGAAGTCATTTCATGGTAATGTCATGTCAGATATTTGATTTAACTGTTGAGAGTTGAGGAAAAAGGGGAAAATTCATTTCATTTGAAATATAGATTTTTGCCTTGGAAAAGATTGTGGGTAGAGGAAACTTTGCTGTGTTGTGCAGAATTCTCCTTATCCTATTGAAAAAGAACCTGACCTCTGCTATGAGCTCCTTTTCTATGCAGAACCAAGTGCTGCCAGAGTCAGTTCCAGGAGCTTTTTTTTCCAAGGGAGGTCAAGTTGCTGAACTTGATGTAGGTAAGAACCCACTTCTGAGTAGCCCAGTGGCATTCAGAAAGTGAGACCGAGTGTAGGCCGATCCTGTCACAGCCTGTAGAAACATTTGGAGGGTTTGGTTCCTTTTGCTTCATTTGTTTACTTTTGATTCCATTAATGGAAAAATATGAAAACACCTTCAAAGAGGAGACATACTACTCCTTAATAAAAGGAATTTTTTTTAATCAAAAAATTGAATTGTATATGGATTCAGCTTTTGAAAATGGTGCTTTTTCCCATTAGTACCGAGAGGCCCTATTTGCTCACAGCATTGTTGAGGATCCTAGTATATACTGAAGCAGCATTCATTGATCTAGTATGTCATTTTCTCAGTTTTCTAGCTTAGAGGTCTACTATGGTCCATAAGATATTATCCTACTTGCCTCAAATCCCATTGAAGTGGCATGCAAAGGCTTTGCTTTTTAGCTTTAGAAGTCTGTTATGTTTCTCTGCATGCTGTGGATTTTAAATCATTCTTTCATATATAAGGACCCTCATGGTTTGTTTTAAAATTTCCTTATCTTGGTGGTGGTTTTCATATTTGATTTCCAAAAATAAATGTGTGAGTCATATTATGGGTAGTTTATTTTATAATAATCACAGTACTTGCAAAACAAATGTTACCATGTTAACCTGACACCCCAATCAATATTATTTCTGGTCTCTTTGCAGCTAGATCCTGAAGCCGGTAGTGCTCTCAAAGAACTTCAGGTAAAACTCAACGGGGTTCTGGATGAACTCAGCGTAACCTACGGAGAAAGGTAATGAACCCAACTGATAAGTACCTAAAACAATGATTTTCATAGTGATAGGTGTTAAACTAGAAGGGACCCTAGAAGTTACCTAGTCAAGCACTCTCATTTTACAGTTGAGGAAACTAACCTGTATCACAAGAAATAATCAGCAGAGTCGGGATTTTAACCCATGCCCTCTGATTCCAAATCTGTCCCTCTTTCATGATAACTAAAGATGCTTCCCTAGAGATGTTGTATATGCATTTGACTCTGGGTTGGGAATTAAGAAGCGGAAAGCAAAATTACTTTAAACTAGCTCTTGAGTGTACAAGAAGTTAAAATTCAGTATTCAACTAGGATTTATTAAGCACCTACTGTATGTAAGACTTTCACAAAATCTTCCTCTCATGCAAGCTACTGTGCTAGCTGCCAGGAAGACAAAAAGAAAATAAAAATAATGGCCACTGTCTTCAGGGTCCTTACATTCTCCTTGGGAAAAAGGCATTATTGTGTATACATTTAAATAAAACCTGATACAAGAAGTTATGAGAGCACAGGAAAGAATGTATTGTTGGGACTTGATATGCCAAGGTTGGAGAACAGATAATACTGGAAGGTAGAGTATATGAAGGGGAATAATATGAAATAAAACTGAAAAGATAAGGTGCATCCAGATTGCCGATGGCCTTAAATGCTAGGCTGAGAAGTCTGAATTTTACCCTTGAGCAAATGTTCTTAAGCAGGTATCTATGGATCATAAATAAATTTCAAGATATACGTAT
Organism: Dromiciops gliroides; assembly: GCF_019393635.1. NCBI lineage: Eukaryota > Metazoa > Chordata > Mammalia > Microbiotheria > Microbiotheriidae > Dromiciops > Dromiciops gliroides. The sequence continues at coordinate 163,706,506 of NC_057862.1, read as the reverse complement.
GTATGCATGTATGTATTTGTATATGTGTGTGTACATACACATGTGCACACGCACACACACACACACACACACACACACACACACACACACATAGATGCACACCTATTATATGCCAGGCACTGTGCTAGGTATTGAGAATACAATGATTCCCATTGGGCAATTTATATTCCATTGGGCCAGGGGGAAACAACATATATTCATATAAATATATAAATATATATATGTATGTATATGTGTATATATATATATACTGAATATATGTATGTGCACACATACTCACAGACACATATATACACATATATACCTATGCATACATTTATATTTATATATGTGTGTGTGTGTGTGTGTGTGTATATATATATAAAACACATACTGAAAAGAAGGCATTATGTACAGGAGATAATGAGTTAACCATGTAAGCAGGTTCAAAGCCTACCTTTGATGCATACTTCCTTTGTGACTCTAGTTTAAGTCACTTAAGCTTTCAATGCTCCAGGCAAAGTTCAGATTGAAAGTCATTGAGGTGCTGGCCATTTGGTAGATGAAATCTCCTCACCCAAGAGTTCCACATAGTAATAAAATCAGTCCAGTCCCTGTTATCCCTATAAACAAACAAACAAAAGTCAAGGTAAATAGGGAGCAGAGTTCATACCTTCTGCCACGCACCACCCCCCATTTTATTTATTTATTTATTTGTTTATTTATTTTTTTTGTACCCCCCCCTATTTTAAATAGGAGGAAAGTAAGATCTGAAGAATGTACTGTAATTTGCCAAGGGTCAACAGGTAGCAAGTTACAAAGACAGAGACTGAATCAAGGAACTCTGATTCTAAATCCCAGGCTCATTCCTTTGCCCTAAAAGAAATAAGGCAGTTTGGAAAATGGTGCAGGTAAAATTAGGGAATGGATAAAATTCAGTTTTGAACATGTTGAGATAAGGTGGTCATAGAACACCCTGTGGAGAGAGACATCCAACAAGTGGTGAATTGGGCCTGGATTGGGGGAAGGGGAAGGAGAGAACTGGTACTGCATATATATAGATTTTGGAATTTTATGAACAGAGATGATAATTCCCATGAGAACAGAAGTAAATGCTAAGGAATAGTGTGGGGAGAAAAGACCCAGGATATTATGTATTTGTCATATATTTGTGTATACATATACATATATAGACACAGATACACATATGTACGTGTATCTATGTGTGTGTGTGAATGTAAATACCAATTGAACTCCAAATTAGATTCCACCCAAAACTTCATTTTCTTGTGATGGTATTTGAGAGCAGGTATAATTCTCCAAGAGGAAACTGCCTTTCAGCAAATTATCAAAGGTAGTCCAAGACAAAGATAGACCAGAAACTGCTTATTTGGAAAGGTTAATTGATTTATTATGAAGTTTGCTTCATATATTCACATAAGGAACTTTTAATCTATGCTTGTATGTGAACTAAGTGCATAGTTCCCTGTTAAACTTTTAAAGTCCTAGATGTCAGAAATATTTTAAACTTCTCTATACCTCCACAGAGAGTGTCTTGAATACAACAGGTTCACAATAATCACTTGTTTATTTGACTTGATGTGTCTACCTGTGTTTCAGATGGGTTAACAAATATCTTTTTTTCTTGTAATTCTTATTTATTTATTTATTTATTTGTTTGTTTATTTATTTATTTATTTTTGGGTGAGGCTATTGGGATTAAGTGACTTGCTCAGGGTCACACAGCTAGTAAGTGTTAAGTGTCTGAGGCCCGATTTGAACTCAGGTACTCCTGAATCCAGGGCCGGTGCTTTATCCGCTGTGCCATCTAGCTGCCCCAAATATCTTTTTTTTTTAAAGCCTTCTGGCTGCTAAACAGAGGTATGTGGCAAAGTAGAGGAAATAGAATACTTAATACTCTTTCTCGAGCTCTGTCTTCTCTTCATGTCTTCACTCTCCACATGCAAAAGCATCCTTTAACCTTCAGCTTTGAGGCAGCATAGTATGTTAAAGGACCAGCCTTGGGGTCAGGAAAAACTGACTTCACGCTCTGCTATTGAAGTCAAAGAAAAACAATTATAGAATTCCTAAAAGGAATCCAGAAGACTCCCTTCTTCCCATTTAATTTTGGGTCTAAGTTGTTACTCATTTTTATCATCTCCCCCAGATATACCAGTGGACAATGTCTCTACAGATTTTGGTAAAATGTACCCAAACCAGCTCACTGAATTCTTTCTTATTTTAAAAAAGGAAACTTTCAAGTTACAGAATCTGAAATATGAAATGGACTTTGAAAAAATGATAAGAAACAGGTTATTAGTGTGAAAAAATATAATCTCCCAACATGAATGTTATGTATTAGTGGAGAGTGATTTTTAAGTGAGATCCTTCTCATATTGATCGATAAAGCTACCTTACATGCATATATTATTTGTTTAGTGGTTTGTCTGAGATTAGCTAAAATAATGCTAATCTAGTTTTATGGTCATGAGAAAAGCGGCAAAGCACCCTCTACTTGTTTCTAACCAAAGATGACATACTCAAAACTTGAGAAATTAACCCTTGGACATATATCTTTACCTCCATCACTGTGGCTCTATGGACACCAAACAAGGTAGACAAGACTCATTCAGCCAAATGATTAATTCATGCTTTGATTTCTGTTTGACTCATGTAAGCCCCAAAGTCTTTATTCATTGGGGTTCCAAATTAGCCAATTTGGCTGTTTCCATTGAATAAATTAAGTATATAATTGCATGAAAATCAATTTTGCTTTAAGTTTTAAAGCTTAAGATTCAATAATTCCGTCATTTGCTATTTTTATTGCTGTATCTTTATAGGGAATCCAGGGCATATTTGAGAAAGACAATTAAAAGCCTGATTCTTTATCGACAAACACAGCACTTACTGGAGAGCTCAGACCCAAGCACTGTCTCTCAGGAAGCTGCACAAGCAACTACATGACTAAGGGTGGTTCTTTTATGTTTCTGCTAAATGTGCACTTGGCACCTGAGGCTGGCCTGATATGATTTTGAATAAATAAAGCAAATTAAATACATTTCCTAGGAACTCTTGTGTAATTTTTTGGTTCCTTGGGAGCTCATGAAGTCCAAGATTGTTTGGTAGTATTTGTTCATTTCAAGTGAGCACGAAATAATAACCCCTTTAATTGCAAAATGATTGGAAGGGAGAAAAAAAATCAATCCTTGAAAGCAGACCTGCATGGTGTATCCCAAGTGTGGATTCACCATCATTTAATTCCAGAGTAGAATGATCTTTTCAGTTGTGCTTTCATTATCTTTGTTGATGATACCCAGAATCTTGGCTAGTGTAGTGAAATGGATCAATAATTCCAGTATATGGCCTATAGCAGTGGTCCCTGAGGGGATTTCATCATCAGAATGACTTTTCGCTTCCCTGAAGTAAAAATATCACTCCTCAGGGGAGTGGGTTGGAAGAGGATTTCTCTTCCATGAGAGCAAAAATATATCCCTCTTTTCTCCTATCCCTGTCCCTCCTTCACAATGACTTGACCACCCATAGGGAGGTAGTGGATTACTTTAAAGACTAAACAGTAGTTCATCTGATTAAATATCTATAGAACCGGGGCAGCTCGGTGGCGCAGTGGATAGAGCACCGGCTCTGGAGTCAGGATTACCTGAGTTCAAATCCGGCCTCACACACTTAACACTTACCAGCTGTGTGACCCTGGGCAAGTCACTTAACCCCAATTGCCTCACTAAAAAAACAAAACAAAACAAAACAAAATATCTATAGAACCCTTTATTTAGATTTATTTCTTCACAAACCATTGAAGACATTTTTTTTTTATTTAGGCATCAAAAATAAAGGAGAAGAGATTGAATTAAAATATGTGATAAAGAGCTATCTTCTTATAGAATTATAAGTTTTTGTTAAGGAGTGTGGTCTATTGAACCACACTTTCGATTCAAAGTCTGAGGTTATGGGTACCTTAATCAAGATAATACATTTTTCTGGGTTCAATTTCTTTATCTGTTAAAATGGGGAATAAGTTCCCCTCCATTTCTATCCTATGATATGATCAAACTCAAAAATTAAAGAGGCATATTTATCTTTCTATTATTTCATTGCTTTGAGATATTAATGATGGTGATAATTTGAAAGAATCATTAGAGTGATAATTACCTTGCTTAAATATAGCAATCCCATGAATCTATTAGTATTATTTACTTTTTGTTATTATCATTAACCAGAATGAGTAGTGGAGGGAAAAGACTGAGCCAGCAATGGGACAATATTATCTTTACACTCTATTTTGACTGTATCATTAAAGTTAATTTTCCCTGTTTTCTCAGTACCACAATGGTATGAATATTTTGCACCAAAGTCAACAGCGCCAATGCCATTTCAACAATGTGGTTATATCCACAACTACTACCCAGAAAAAAATTCTGCCACCAAAGTCCTTGGCTCTGTCAAATGGCTAAGCATCCAAAACTGTTAAGATTTTATCAATAAAATGGCATTAAAAAGGTGGTATTACCATCTGCTTTGCCAATGTACCCTATGAACATTCCATTTGACTGGCTGCTGAAACCTTCCATACACATGTTCTCTCCCCCAATAGAATATGAGGTCCTTGAGAGCAGGGGCTGTCATATATGTATGTGTACATATACATATATGTGTATGTGTATATATACACATATGCACATGTTTGTTTATATATTATCTATTGTTTAATGTGTTACATATTATAATATAGAATTTCTATTAATTATTTTCATATATTTATATATCTTATCTGTAAGTATCCCTAGTGTTTAGCACAGTGCCTTGTACATAGTAAGCATATAATAACTGCTTTTTTAATTCATTCAGTAGCCATTTATTAAACACCTACTATGTGCCAGGCATTGTATCCTAGGCATACAAAGAAAAAAATGGCAAATGATGTCTCCCTTCAAGGAACTTAAATTGTAGACAAAAACATGCCCAAGTAATTTGGACAGGGAGAGAGCACGAACAGTTAAGGATCTAGTCTGTGTTGGAATCACACACACAGGTATTGAGCATGCTCACTTGCTTATTTCCATGTATCACCATGTTAATGGAGCACTGTAAGTAATGGAACCTGATCTGACCCTTTCCCAAACCCAACCACCAACAAGCTAGTTAAGATAAGATATTTGATGGAGGAGGTTGAACATGGTCAAATTTCACTCCAGAATTCCTTTTTTTGGGGGGCGGGGTTGTCCATGTTTAGTTTCCAGCTCATAATTGAAGAGTGTGTGAAGCAAATGAGTTTAGAATTGAATCAAATGAAAGGAAATGGAAATGCCACCTCCAACAAGAACAATGCAGCTATGGATGCAGAGATTGTATTAAGACCTCTTATGGACTTCTTGGACAAAACGTAAGTACTTCAAGTATTTAACTACTATCCTGGGAATCATTTAATTTTGATTCTGTTTTTCATGAAACCAGAACGTCAACTCCTTGAGGCAAAGATATGTCAAATTGAATCTTTTTTTCTCTACCTTTCTGCCAGGTGCAATGCCCTTTATGGATTCAGTGCTTAATAAGTGTTTGAGTTGAATCGAATTAAGTTAATTTTCTTTTCATTGTTCTGTCCAATTTACTATTCTGAATTTAGTTGCTACATGTTTTGTTTGCTTTTTTCAACAATTTAACAAGGATTTATTAAATGTATCCTAGGGGTGTAGCAGTATGCTAAGAAATGATGATACAAATATTTAATTGGAAAGTTTTGGGTTTTTTTTAAAGCACCATCCTTCAAGGAATCTAATAGGGTGTTTAAGACACATACATATATAATTATATCACAGGGTAGAATGTGATAAGGACAAAGAAGGAGTTCTAGGCAAAATGATCTAAGAAATATTCATCAGAAAAGATTCCCTTTACCTGGGAGAATCAGAGAAGGCTTCCTTGAGGAGGTGGCACCTGAGTTCAGTCTAAGTGTGAAGGGGAAAGCATTTTAGGTACATAAGATGTTTTTTGAAAATCCATGGATATTCAGGTCAAAACAATTCTGGGTACTATTTCATACCTATTGTATTGGAAAGGACAGCAAAGGAAAATGACAAATGTTGTGAGGGATATGGGGAAAATGAGACATTAATACACTCTTGGTAAAGTTGTAAACTGATTCAAACATTCTGTAGAGCAATTTGGAATGATGACTAAAGGGCTATAAAACCACGCATACTCTTTGACCTAGCAATACCACTACTAGGTTGGTATCCTAAAAGAGATTAAAAAAACACCAGTTGAATTCAAAATTGGGGTGATGGCCATCAATTGGGGAATGGCTGAACAAATTGTGGGATGAGATTAGGATGGAACACTATTGTGCTGTAAGAAATGATGAGCAGGATGCTATTAGAAGGACTTATGAAAAATACATCTACAGAGAAAGAACTGATGATATCTGAATACAGATTGAAGTATAATTTTTTTTGCTAGTTCCTCTAGCTAAACATTTTTTGTCTGTTTCTTTCACAACCTGAACAATGTGGAAATTTTTTGTATGACTGCACATATATAATTTATATTGAATTGCTTGAATTCTTAAGGGGCGGTGGGGAGGGAGAGAGGAAGAGAATTTGGAACACCAAGTTTTAAAAATTGATGTGAAAATTTGTTTATATATGTAACAGAAAATTCTAAATAAATAAATGTGGGGAAAAAGAAAATGCATGGAGGGAGGTAGGAGAGTGTATTATGAGACTGGATAATAATCAATAAAACAGTGTTTATAAATAATATTTTTTCTGTGTGATACAATTTTAAAAGAACTGCTATATTTGACTGTTAATTAGTAAACTTAGTTGAATACACAATAAGAATGTCAGAGCTGAAAGGGACCTCACTGGCCATCTAGACTAAACCATACTTAAAAACATCTCTTCTACAACATAGCTGACAAATGGTTATGGAGCCACTACTTGAAGCCCTCTGTGATGGATAAAGTGTCTGTTTTATATTGACTTGTCTGCTTTCCTTTTTTTGTTTTGTTTTGTTTAGTTTTGTTTTTTTGCGGGGCAATGAGCGTTAAGTGACTTGCCTAGGGTCATACAGCTAGTAAGTGTCAAGTGTCTGAGGCCGGTTTTGAACTCAGGTACTCCTGAATCCAGGACTGGTGCTTTATCCACTGTGCCACCTAGCTGCCCCCTGCTTTCCTTTTAAGAGAACAAGGAACAAGAGATTAGAGTTCAAATCATTGTGTTGGTGTTGCTTCCTTGTTACTGGAGGCATAAAAAATGACTCAGCTGTGAGAAGATGATGTAGTGGAAGTTTAGCAGAATTCCTACTGTCCTGTGGGATGTCCTTCTGGATCAATTACCTCAGGGAATAATGAGGAGGGGAGTAACATCATTTGAATTAATAATTGTATCTACAAGGATGTCGTTGCCTTCCATTCTTTAGCCTGAATCATTGGACTGGCCCAAGTTAGGCTTGGCTCAGAGCAATGTGGGTTAAGTCAGCAGTTCTTGAGGCAACCTGTGGTACATTGAGATAGCTCTAAGAAGGTGGATTCCCCCAGGCCCCTTAAACATGCCTATTTATCAATTCTACCAACTTCTCCTAGTTCTGCTCTCTGGGGCTGAGAAGAACAGGCCTAATTCCTCTTTCATAATATGACAGTCCTTCAGACCCTCAAGATAATTATCATAGCATCCAGTCTTCTTTTGAGCAGGCTAAGTCTTCCCATTTCCTTCATCTGACCACGACATGATACAAATTTGAAGTCCTCCACCACCCCCTTCTCATTCTTTCTCTGTTTCATTGTTTATCAATCATATGACCTCTGTCTGCCAAAGTTTCCTCATCTGTAAAATGGGAATAACAATAGTATTCACCTCACAGGGTTGTTGTAACGATCAAATTTTTTTAAAAATGAAGTGCTTTTCAAACTTTAAAGTGCTATCTAAATGCTAGCTATTGTTGTTATTACCTCTACCACCACTGCTATAGCCCAAGATAACATTGAGCCTTTCCAGGGAAATATAGACCCTTAGATTTCTGTGATCATGAAACATTTCTACCCTATGTTGTGTCTGCAAAAACAAATATGAAGTGATAGCCCTGTAAAAAAGTACATAAGACACTTTAGGATATGTTTATAAAGTCAAGTCAACAAGCATTTATAAAGCACTTACTATTTGCTAGACATTGTGCTAAGTGCTAAAGATACAAAGAAAGGCAAAAGACAGCCCTTGCTTTTAAGGAGTTCACCAGGAGGCTGTTTGCAAACAACCATGTACTAACAAGATAGACACAGGATCAATTGGAATTAATGGAGGGAGGGCTTCAGCATTAAGGGGGATAGGAAAAAGCTGGTACCTGAAATAAGCCTTAAAGACCAAGAGATAAGGACAGAGAATTCAAGCCATGGAGTTAAGCCAATGGAATTTCCTAGAGTTGGGAGATAGAATGTTGTTCATGAGGAACAGCAAGGAAGTCAATATAGCTAGAAAATAAAGTATAAAAAGACTAGAAAGGTAGAAAGGGGCTGGGGTGTGATGGAATTTAGAAGCATGCTAGAGACTTTAAATCTGATCCTAATGGTATTAGAGAATTACTTCTTTATGTGAATGGGGTGGGGTGAGAGAGGATGACATGATTGGAGCTCTGCTATTTGCAGTAGTCCAAGTGTGAGTGGTGATGAGGGCCTGCAATGGAATATACAAGGGATGTGATATGAAAATAGAAATGATATAACTCAGTACCAGATTGGCAATGGAGGATGAGAGAGTGAGAAATTGAGGTTTACACCTCAGTTGACACACTCAGATGACTAGGAGGTTGGTGATGCTTTCCACGTTAATAGGGAAGTTACAAAGAAAGGAAGGTTTGTGGGGAAAGATGAGTACTATTATTTGACATATTGCTTTTAAGATGTCTATAAGGGACATTCAATTGGAGAAGTCCTATAGGCTGTTAGAGATGTGAGACTGAAGGTCTGATGTGAGGTAGTTGTTGTTCACTTCTTTCTGTCATGTCTGACACTGTGTGACTCCATTTGGGGTTTGCTTGGCAAGTGATTTGCCATTTCTTTCTCCAACTCCTTTTACAGAGGAGGAAACTAAAGGAAATGGGGTTAAGTGACTTGCCCAGGGTCACACAGCTAGTACGTGTCTGAGGCCAGATTTGAACTCAGGAAGATAAGTCTTCCTGACTCCAGAGTCAGCACTTTATGCACTGAGCTACATCAGAGCTGGATAAATAGATGTGATAATTATCTTCCTACCAATAATTGAATCTATAGGAGCTAATGAGATCACTAAATGAAATTATATAGAGAAAGAAGACATGAGCGCCCATGAGATAAGCCTTGGGAGACACCCAAGATTAGTGGTTATTTCAAATATGTTTATATCTACAACACTGTATGTTTTTTAATCAAACCTGTGATTTCATTAATATAGAGAACTAATGAGGAAAACCTCTCTACCAATTGACACCAGTATCTGCTCAGCAACTTATCTCAGAAAATTTCCTGAGTGCTTACAGGTTAAATGACTTTTCCAAGGTCACTCAGTGAGTACATGTTCAGTACTTAAAATCAGTCTTGCTGACTCTGAGGGCAGCTATCTACCATTCCACACTTGATCTCTTGTTCACAATGAGAGAAAAGAGAATTATTGTACATTGAATTAGGTTTATTGGGGGAATACATGAGGCCTTTTAAGTCAGAACTATTTAATGAATTTTTCCTCTACTGTCTCAGATAGCCTACAAACAATGCTTCATCTTCCAAAGTGCCCAATTAACAATTGGAGAGTAATTGAATTATTCAACAATATTGTATTCTTATAATCTTATCACTTTAGCTGGAGCATCATTCCTAACATTTTAATCTATTTTGCTTTTAATTATGTAAATAGGCCCTCTTGAGTCTGTTTTCCATGGTATACAAGGTAATATGTTACTATCAGTCACTATTATTGACAAGTAAAGAAGGTCTATGGTTAGTTAATAATATCCCAGATTCAAGCCTTCAGTTGCCTGACTCTAAATTCAATGATCTTTCCACTGTATATGCATGCTGTTCCATCAGAAGTCTTTCACAATAGTATTAAAGAGAATCTGCTGTATTTTAAAATCCTGCACTAGTTATATCCATCTAGAATGAGTTATTAATCAATTACCTGATTAATCTATCCAACATGGACAGCCAGTATCATTAAAACAGGTTGAAAATAGATCACTTGAGCTAAACACTTGACCTACTATAAGGTTTAAAGGTCTACACAGCCTGCATTAACCAAATTACTTATTCATTTCCCCTCTGTCTTGTTTTACATAAAATTATTACTGGAATAGAGAAAGTATGCAATAAGATACAGTGAAAAGAGTGATGAATTTGGATTTACAGATCTGATGGCTGACTACTTGTGTGACCTGGGTGAGGAGGGATTTGTCCTCTATGATCTCTTCTACTGACATATCCGTGATCAGTTTGCAATTTTTGTTTGCTTGTGCATATACACACACACACACACACACACACACACACACACACACACACACACACACACACACACACACACACACGACTCAATGCTCAATGTAGGTTAGCCCTCTCCCTCTAGACTGTCAGTGACTTGATGAAGTCCATATGAATGAAGTATGTGATTTATGTTTTAGCTATGTCATGAATAGCTTACCATTTTATAAGCCTTTCTATTAAAATTCAGTTTGTACCTTGTATATATTTTATGAACACCTCCAACTCTATTCCCATGATTGTATTTCTTAGTCCTGTGTCCAGAGTTATTCTGTTGCTCTTAGAGTACTGATCCCCAAAAGAATACCAATTCCTAATTAGAAATAAAATAAACATCTGTGTAAAATTGGTGAATTCTCTAATACCTGAGAACTTCATAAGAGCATGACTCATTTGTAGGCTGTTATGGTTTAGAAATCATATATCCTGGCTGCAGCATTACCCCCCAGTACATGACACAATTGTCACCTGAGAGCAGAGGTTCTTAACCTGGATAGACCAATGGGTTTTACTGGGTCTATCAAGTTGGATGGAAAAATGTCATACTTATTTTCATTAACTTTAATTTCCTTTGTAATCCTATTTATTGTATTTTGTGAATTTAAAAATATGATTCTGAGGGGGCAGCTAGGTGGCGCAGTGGATAAAGTACTGGCCTTGGATTCAGAAGGACCCGAGTTCAAATCCAACATCAGACACTTGACACTTACTAGCTGTGTGACCCTGGGCAAGTCACTTAACCCTCATTGCCTCTCAAAAAAAATATGATTCTGAGAAGGGGGTCCACTGTGTTCACCAGAATGCCAAACAGGGCCATGACATATGTACAAAAAAAGGTGGAGAATTCCTGCTCTAGAGTAATCGCTAGGAGTCTTGGAATTTTAAAATTGCGTGACCTTGACAACTGCATCAGAGACAGGCATAACATGGCAGGGAATACTAGCTGTGACACCGGAATACCTGGTATCAGATACCACCTCTGATGTTTAGTTGGGTAAGTGTCTTGATCTTTCAGACCCTAAGTTTCTTCATTTGTAACACAAAGGAATATGGACCAGCTGTTCTCTCAGTTTCCTTCCAATACTGAATCTGTCATCCTATAACCAGGCTCTGAATAATGATACATTAATCCAACTCTGGTCCAACACGAAAAGTACACAAAAGTTCTTGGCACCAACACGGAAATTACTCAGGTCACCCTGCTAAGCCCACTCTCTTCTTGGAACTAAATAGATACAATGAAAAAGAATGTTAGCTATCAGTAATCTATCACTCTCATTCCATAACCTGACCTTTTTTTTTTGATAGCCATACATTTCTTTAATATGTTCATACCACTTTTTCTGAATTATTTCTCATTTTAATCTATGTCAGCTTGGTAATGTCTACCATGAAATTCCCCATTGCCCTGTGAGTGATCCTCACTTTCATTTCCTTGGAAATTGTTGTCTAGGTGATATTTATTTGAACACTGGTTTTCTATGAGTATAGCTTTAAATATATACTGATATATTGTCCAGTTATAGTGTCAGAGAGAGAGGGAGAGAAAGACTGAAATTGAGTCTGAGACTGATAGGTTGTCCATCCAAGTATATGTCTTGTCTTATTCTGAATTAATGCTTAATTCAGTAAGCAATAAAAATATCCTGACAGATCTTTTCCATTTTTCATGTGTTTGTCTTCCAGTTTTATTCTCAAAAGCTTTCTAGATGTTTATCTGGATCCCTCTCCAAGCTTTCCTTGAGTTTGTTTTTTTTCCCCTCTACTGTTTCTTATTGTTTCTCAGGCAATAATGCTTATAATCTTCCATCATTCTTCTCTGTAACATTTTACAAATCAAGTTACTTATTAAACTAGTGTTACCTTTGATGTTCACATCTCTGTTTGACAAGGAGATCTAGTATTTGCTGGCTGAAACAATTTTTAGGTTTCATTAGTCTCATTCTGACATTTTTTTTTACATTGGTTATATTTCTTTAGGAAATGATTATAATTTATGAAAATGCATGTTCTTTCACCTGTCTCCCATTTGGGAGAGAGGTCAACAGCCTATTTAAATAATCAGGTTGAAGTTTTAATTGAAGACCATATGTTTTCTCATTTTATATTACTTTTTATCTTAACTGTAGGTTTGCCATACACAGGAAACTGATTTAGGAATTTTTCCACATAAGTAATGAAGTTTTTCCCCTGTGCAGAAAAAATAATCAATTTTGTTTTAATTATATTTTTACTATTCACTGTGTACAGCATCCCATGATTTTTTTTCCCTGAAAGCATTGATATTCTATATGCATAAGACTTCTCTGTGGTAAGCCTTTGGTCTCTCTCAATTCAAACGCCTGAGTTTTATTCTTCAATATATTTCTTACCATTTTCCCCTTTAAATTGAAGCCACTGGGTATCAAGGTAGAAGCTGATTTAATTTGGAGAGTCTTACTGAGTTCTTTTGTTGAATTTTATTGCTGTTTTATCCTTTGCAAAAGATGTTGCCACCCAAATTACATTCTTTTTCATGTTGTTCTTTTTTACAAATAGATATCATAAGTACTACAATATGAGATGAACAATTGTCCCATGAAATGATATTTCTTGTTGCTTTTGGACACGTGATAAAACTTTACTTGTCTTTCCAATGAGAACTTTTGAGTTATCTTTATATTTAACTTCAACTTCCTGTTATCTTCTGGATTAATGTGTAGTGAGGATGTCAACCTTGGAACAATTCGTGTTTATTCATTAGTCATTCAACAAAGATCCCAAAGCACTCTGGTCCAGGTCATTATCTCTTCTGGCCTGGACTAAAACAGTAACTTCTTCACTGACCTTTCTGCTTTCGGTATTTCCTTCCTGATTTACCTTAGGACCTTTATTATATAGTATTGCCATCCTCACATTTTGCAGTCCAGCCAAAATGACTTTCTCTTTGTGTTCCTTCACACGTCATTCTCTAACCCCATCTCTTGTATCATCTGGCCTCTGAGACTGGAATGGAATTCCTCCTCACCTCTATCCCTCTGAATCCACATTTTCCTTCAGACTTCAACTCAAGCTCCAACTTCTACATAAGGGCTTTCCAAATCGTCACCTGTTAAAGCCTTCCTTTCTCCTTGCTCCAGTCACCTGGATGTCTATTTTGTATATAGATACATATATAAATAAGTGTTCTGGCTAGCCTGTAAGTTCCTTGAGGTCAGAGATAAGTTTCACTTGCCTTTCTCCAACTCCCAACAAAGCACCTAGAATATTGGTGTTATCAGGCATTCAGTCATGCCCAACTCTTTGTGACCCCTGAACCTTAGCCCAACAATGCTGTTCATGAGTTTTTCTTGGCAAAAATAATGGAGTGGTTTGCCATTTACTTTTCCAGCTCATTTTAGAGATAATGAAACTGAGGCAAAGAAGGTTAGGTGACTTGCACAGGGTCATACAGCTAGTCAGTGTCTGAAGCCAGATTTAAATTTAAACTCAGGTCTTCCTGACTCCAGGCCCATACTATATTCACCAAGCCACCTAGAATATAGTCAGCACCAAATAAATTTTGATTGTTTAATCAGTGGTCTAAAAACTTGGGGTATTTTTGGTAAATATATAATTAATCTTTACATCGTAGTTGTTAGATATCACAAACTTCACAATCATTTTAATTCTTCCTCCCCAAAGTGGAGCCATCCCTTGACAAAAAAGAACAATTAGGAAAAACCATCCAAACCATTCAAGATCATGGCTGTATCTAACAATGTATACATTATTCTGTTGTGGTAGGTAGTCCCTTACTTCTCTATTGTGAGTCCTCTGCCTTTCTTTGCATGGTATAGGGTAAAATCTCAGAGATCTTTTCCACTTGCATTTCTTTTTCTTTTAGTATTTCTTGATATATATATATATATATATATATTTTGCAGGGCAATGGGGGTTAAGTGACTTGCCCAGGGTCACACAGCTAGTAAGTGTCAAGTGTCTGAGGCCAGATTTGAACTCAGGTACTTCTCAATCCAGGGCTGGTGCTTTATCCACTGTGCCACCTAGCTGCCCTCTTGATGCTTTCATTTGGTCATTTACAGTTTGCAACTTCCTTTGAAAACCGTTCATATCAATTGACTGCTTAACATTGGTCCTTCATGTAATATATTTGGGTCAATTGTCTATATATTCAAACTGTCAGATTTTTAGCAGTAGTATTTGATACAACTCTCTTTTTTCACTCAATTGTTTGTTAGTACCTCTTCCCACCTTTTTTTTTATAATTAACATAATCACTTCGTAAAGGGGAGGAAATAAGACTGAGCATTATTCTCAGTCTATTTTTGTTGTTGTTGTTATTGTTGTTCTATGGTCTGCTGTAGCCAAAGAATTTATTACCAGTTATAATGAGCCTCTCCATGGTTAGCTAGGCTGGTTCTCAGAATACATGCACAGTCTGTTGCCAATACCATATTTCAATCCTTTCCAGAAGAAATTGCTCAAGCTTATAGTCCCCTGGCACAGCCACGACAAGCTCAGGGTCACCTCTATGTGTCAATGAGGTAAGAGAACATAACATTGTAAAAGAATAGCTTTATGTAGGTGTAAATTGTTATTGTTCTTTTTGTTACTGCTAGATATGGGCCATGGTCTCTTGTGACTGCGTTGTACACCCTTTTTAACTTAATAATGATGTTTAAGTGAATCTCCTCTTAAATAGAGTTTATAATTTAATAATTTAAACAAACATTATCTGGTGAATCTGGTGAAATCATACATAGCGTTTCCATATGTAGGAGATGTTTAGTTATAATTTGTTTCCAAGGAGTAAAAACCCCTAAGTATGGTATTGGTTTAATAACAGATAGTGACGAAAATGGAAATTGCTTAGTGCTTTCCACTGTATCATGGATGTATGTCACTTAATTGTTGCCAGTTGAGAATGATGTTGGGCATTATTTTCTATGGGAACCTTGATCTGTTACTCTTTAAACATATGCATGCTGTTCAATGGTGTAAGCTACATGGGGCTGAAAGATCCCAGACCTCTCCTTTCAACTCCCATTTCCAATTTGTTCATTACATATTGATCTGAGGCATTGATTTTAGATCAACTAAGGGGAAACAGATATTGAAAAATCTTTTGTTTTTTAATGAATGCTTACCTTGTTCAATCTTTAAATATAGCCATGTTGATGACTCACCCTGTGTCTGTGTCATATGAGCATCAGTTGAAGAACCTGGGAAGGTTAAGTCTGAGTAAGAAAAGATTTATGGTAGAGAAGAGAGCTGTGTTCAAGTATTTGAAAGGCTTTCTACTATGGAAAATGGATTAGACGTATTTGTCCCAGTAGGTAGAAACAAGAATAATGAATAGAAGATGGGATGAAGTAAATTTATGCTTGACATCAGTGAAACAAAATTCTAATAAGAATGGGAGTAAAATGAGTTTCCTTGGGATGTGATAGGTTTCCACTCTGTGGAAGTCTCTAAACAAAGTCCAGATGACTATTTGTCAGTATGTTTAATGCATATTCCTTTCAGGTATGGATTAGACTAGATGGTTACTGGGGCCCCTTTCAACTTGAAAATTATAGGATCCTCCTTTGGTTTGTAGAAATATTTTAAAATTGACTAGCCTAATTTTGGGGGCCTGAGGCTGACTGGAGGACTAATCTGGGGACTTGTGACTATTTGGCTGACTTCGTTAATTTAATGTGGGCCGTTTATAAAGTTCCACCACATTGTTCCACTCCCAAATTGATAGACTAAAGATTAAGAAGCCTCTTAACCAAATAATCAAAGCAGAGTTTACTTATGAGATACTATTTAAAATTAGGAATACAGGGAAATAAAGTGTACAACCTGACTGCTTTCCTGTGATCTCTTTCCATTGCGTCTCTTTCGCACCCTCTGTGCTTCGAATTTCTTGAATACAGTAAGGGCCTTAGCCGCCTCCGGCCTCAGGGCACGTTACACTTTCCCTGGTTTGTATTAAGGCCTGTAACCCTGTCAGACCCGGCTCTCCTTTTCTGAACCGAACTCTCCTCTGTCCTTGTCTGGGCTCCTTCCAGTCTCCTTCCTATCCTAGTCAGCCGTTCTCTCCTTAATCTCGTCTCTCTATCTAGTCTGTCCTTACTCCTTTTTCTAGTCCATCTCCCTCTAGTATCCTTCAGCCGAACTCCTTGCTCTAGTCAGCCGTCCTTCTCTAGTCAGCCTTCCTCCTTTTTCTATCTAACTCCCAGGTCTATATATACCTTTTCTTCTCTCCACTCAAATCTCGGGGCTTCCCTCACCCCCGCAGACCAAGCTAATCTGCCAGCCAGAGCTGCGGCTGGGGGGGGGGGGGGCGGGAAAGGTGCGCTCCAAGTTTCACGTGTCTCAGCACAGGCTATCCGGGATCCGCTCAGGTCAGAGGGAGCTGGGGGCTTTTTTTTTCCCCCCAGCTGTCTGACCTGGGGTCTTGTACAGCCCACGGGGCTTTTTCGCTCAGCTGAAGCTGAGGAGGAGGGGGGAGACCCTGAGGGCCTAAGGCTTTCTAATCTCAGCCTAAAGGTAGGGTCCCCAAATCAAAAAAAATTTCCACAGGTTTTTGAAGTCTAACTATCCATTACTGAAGCAATGAATGGTGAGAGAATGTATAATGAATTTATATTATACTAACCACACGGTATAATGAATTAGTTTATTCATTACATAAAAGTATTGTGCAGTGAACCCAGTGGGACTGAAATCTGAAGATCCAGACTCAAGGCTTCACACTGTTACTTATCACCTGTCTGAACTTAGGGGCAGAGAAATGGAAAGAGCACTGAATCTAGGGTCAGAGGATCTGGGTTTCATTCCTCCCTCTGTCGCCTACTACTTGTCCAGCCTTGGACAAATCACTTCCTGAATCTTGGTTTCTTCATCTGTAAGATCAAGAAAAATGAATTAGGTGCACTTTGAGATTTCTTTTAACCTTAAACTTATGATCCCATGAACATCATGAAAACCTGATACATTGATGGGTCATGAGAAATTGGGTGGATAATACCCCAAAGTCCTGATTATAGAGAGACTTGGATGTCTTGACTTGAAATTTCAAAAATGAATGTCTCTTTAATTTCATTTCAGTTTAAGCCTTTCTGCAAAAATCTGTGAAAAGACAGTGCTGAAGCGGGTTTTGAAAGAGCTGTGGAAGCTTGTCCTCAACAAAATAGAAAAGCAGATTGTTCTTCCTCCTTTGACAGATCAAACAGTAAGGAATTTGGTTCTGGTGTATACACATTTCAAACATTGCTTTTAACTGTTTTGCTTAATTAAATAATTTGGAATTTGAAGAAGCCTTTATGAACTAGCCTCCTGAAAATGCTCTAATCCAGGGAATTTTTCCCCCTAACAAATAGTGATGATTCAAATGGCCCTTTCCCTTGGGGATCTAATATAATTGATGTCCAATTGAAGAGAAACTGTGTGCTTATAATTCCCCAAAGTACATCCCTTTAATTAGAATGTTGTTCAAAGATTCATTGTCATTAGATGCCCCCACAAACTGAGTAAATGCTATCAAATTACTTTAAAAATGTCTTTTCCCACATTTTTCTCCACATAACCTTAGGTAAGTTATTTCACCTCCATGTCTGTTTCCTTATCCAGGAAATGGGGGTTCTAATCATACATGTACTACCTATCTCATAGCATATTTGTGAGGCTCAAATAAATATCCTATGTAAAGTGCTTTGCAGACTTTAAAGTGCTATTCAGATGTTGGCTATTATTTATTAAACACTCACAAGGACACAAATTTGGTTTAAAAAATGTTATACCACCAACCCCTTCCCTCTAAGAGTAGAAATTCTAAATATATATATATATATTTGTATATATATAATCATACAACCACATACACACACACACACACACACACACACATATATATATATATATATATATATATATATATATATATATATATATATATATATATATATATACACATGAGCTTTGCTTTGAGATGTGTATTTTCTTTACCCTTCCTGTGCCCTTGGCTGTTTCTGAATAATTAAATTTTCCTGAAACATCTTCACTCTTTGGTTAATAATGTAGACTTGTTTGGTGAAGTTGAGAAATATAATACTTTCACTTTAAAGCGCATCAAAAAGTGGGAGTGAGGCAGTTACCTATTGCCAGCAAAGATGCACATGGTGCAGGGGTAGAGTAAGAGACACCTCTGATGGGAAACAGTAGTCACAGGCACTGGGCTGAGCAAGTGACCAAAAATACAAGTCATAAATCCCTTGAACAAAAACTTTCTTGATATGAAAAATGCAAAACAGGAGATTCTACTACTATCAGATTCTTTTTGTAGAATATAGCTTGTATACTTGGCATCCATCCTGTAGCTAGATGTTAATAAAGGTCCGACACAGTGCCTGGCACTTAAATTATAAGGGTAGTAATAAAAGAAAAGGATAACATTTAGATAGTTTTAATATTTGCACTAATATTGTACAAATATTCTTATATTTAATCCTCACAACTCTGTGAGGTTCTTATTGCAGGTATTACATTCATTTTATAGATAAGGAATCTGAAATTTGGAGATAATTAAAGAGTTTGCTTAAGGTCAGAGATGATAAAAGAGTTTGCTCATGGTCATGTGGCTAATAAATGCTAAAAGCAGTATTTGAACCCAAGTCTTGCCTATTTCCAGGAACAAAGCCTCCCATTATTTGAAAAAAAGTTGTTTTCCAAGCCACAAATGTGAAAATGCTTTGGTTTCTACTTTTTCATGAGGCAATGATGCCTTTTATGAGATAGTTTTTTATAAAAATTATTGACAGGCAATTTTGAGCATTCTTTATTTCTGGACCATGATGAGTTTTGAAGAGTTGTATGATGGCTTTATCCAGCAGTGTGCTGGAACCAGCTCTAACCAGCTGGAACTGGTTTTAAAATTTTAATTGTGAGCATTTATGCCTCAGAAATCTGGAAATCAAAACTTGATTTATTGTTTGTCTTGGCCACAGCCAATACACGAGCTAAAAGTATTTTTTTTTTTGCATTTTAAAAGAAAATTGTATTTTCTTTAAAAATGTAAAAAATTATTATTAGTTCAGTACTAAAATAGGCTATGGGAAGGATTTGGCCTGCGGGTAATTTGCTGACCTTTGATAACTTATGTGTTTTTTAAATTAATTACTCTTGTAATATATCAGTTTTGGCAGTAAGCATATATTAATTTTTTTAATATAATATATCAGTAGGGAATTGACCATAAGTCTCCCCCAACTTCTCATGGTCTCAGGACATGTGGTAGAGAAAGCAGAGAGAGAGCATCAGCATGGCAGTTAGTTTTAGCAGGAGGAAATATCTAGAAGCAAGAGAAACCTCCAAGAGCACACCCAACTAGAGAGCTTGTGGCCTTTTCCATAGAGGCAGGTCACATACATTGACTAAAGCTAACTGGTTAGAATCATTCCATTCCATTGGTTGGCATGATTTGAAGGTGCTCTAAATTAAAATGAATTCTCTAGATTACATCAGGAAAAAGAATGCAAAAGACCCCCACTGAAGTTGCTCAAGGAAAAGTTCATTATTTAGGTGTGGTTTGATCCTATCAGTCCTTGACAGAGGTAGACAAGAGTCTTTCTCTATTACTTTTGTTCCCTTGGATTTGTCCCAAATAAGATTTGCTGAAGTTTCTCAAAAACTGGACTTTCTGGAGTATGTGAGTAGGGGGGGGGGAGGGAAGCACTGAGAAACTAATCCCTGGATTCCCCAAGAAATCCATTATTAGTAATTATTATCTCACAATCCCCCATCTGATTTGTTAAGACACTACTGTTTCCTTAATGAATCAATAACTAATATTACAAATACTTTACAAAAATTTCTTAACTATGGGGCTTATGATGGTTAACAATGTGAAGGGGAAAAATAAAAAAAAAATAATAAAAATTAGGAGGTAGGTCTTACAGATAGTGTACCTAAAAGGGAAAAGGAAACAAAAAAAGGGAAATGTCCATTGAAGTCTCATCTCCTACAGATGATTCTTGGGACATCATCTTGATGCAGCTCTGTATTCTGGTGTGATTGTTTCTTGAGAACTGGACTTTCTGAATTGGGATGGGGGAGGAGAAAGTATTGAGAAACTGGTCCCTGGATTCCCTCAAGAAATCCATTATTAATAATTATTTTCTCACACTTATGAAAGCAATGAAGATTTTCATTCAGAATAAAAGCAGCCACATGCATTTTATGTTGTTCAGCATTTAGAAACTCACTCCTACCTTTATTCTCCTGTTAAAAATCTGAGCAAATCTCTCCTCCAAAATATAATTGGCATGTTTCTCTCGTGTAGCTCCTATATGACTAGAACCGTGTTCCAAACTCAAAACTTGGTCAAACAACAGTCTTTCCATTGTAACACACTGCTACTCTAAATTTAATAATTCACATTGACATAACCCTGTAAACTTTAGAACTTTTAAAATTGAGACAAAACATGATTGTTCTCCCATCATTGGCCACATTTTTTTGTGTGTTGTTTTTTGGGGTTTTTTTGTTTTGTTTTGTTTTGGGTTTTTTTTGTTTGTTTTTGTGGGGCAATGGGGATTAAGGGACTTGCCCAGGGTCACACAGCTAGTAAGTGTCAAGTGTTTGAGGCCGGATTTGAACTCAGGTACTCCTGAATCCAGGGCCAGTGCTTTATCCACTGCGCCACCTAGCTGCCTCTATTGGCCACATTTTTACTGTATTAAGAAGAGCAGTTTCTTTTTTTTCTTTTTTAATTTTTAATTTTTTTTTGCAGTTTCTTTTTTTAATCATAAAAGCATTTTATTATTTTCCAGTTACATGTAAAGATAAAGAGCAGTTTCTTAATATTTCTCCTTTTCTTTTCAGGGACCTCAAATAATTTTCAGTGCAGCTAAGGATCTTGGACAACTATCTAAACTGAAGGTAAGAACCTTAAGTGAATATCTGACTATACCTATAATAACATAGAAAAAAAGAAATTATTAAGCACTTATATGTGCAGAGTCTTGCTATTGGGGTTGGAGGGGGTAAGGATACAAATTTAGATAAGACCTAAACCCTGTCCTCGAAAACATTACAGTATGGGAGAGAGATAAGATGCTCTTATAGAGAAATATAGCATATGATGCTATATAATGTTAATTACTAATTATATAATAATGTGTAATAGAATTGTATTTGAGATTTATAACACAAAGGGCTATATGAAGTCAGAGGAGGAAGTAATCACTCACTATGGGAACCAGGAAAGGCTTCTTGGAGAAGGTAGCATTAGAGCTGAGCATTAAAGATTGAGCAGAAATTTGACAGGTGATGTCACCAAAATTTCTAAGTTTGATGAAGAAAAAGAAACAGCAAAGGCTCCAAACCATAGATATCGAGAGAGGGATCCTGTCTCACAATACAGCCAATCTCTGACAGGTCTAGGACCTGAGCCTAGGGATCCAGGGGTTTTTATGCCCCTACAGGGCTGCAAAGTATTTATACACTACTATTTTTGGACCAATTGCAATTTAGACCATTGCATCCTAGGTTTATTGCAAATAGTACAGAAATGCAACATTGAAACATAGTCACCATCAACAAATCATGAGCATGGTCCTATATGAAGTGACCATAGGTCAAAGTTTTGCCTGGCAGCTAGCCAATTCAGTGATTTACTCAGAATTTTATTGTAAAATGTCTTGTTAATGGATCTCTAATGCTGATTGTTTCCTTTAGCTTAGGCAATACTATTTTTAGTACCTGGGTTAAACATTTAACCACAATGGAAAGGTGATGGTCAAGAAATGAGTTTTCAATAAAGTTAGTACATAAGAACATGTCACATAATTTCTAACCTACTTAATTCATTGGCTTAAGCCACTAAAGAATATTCAGAGAACATAAGAACAAATTAATATCTATACTAACTTAAGAGACTAGAGTATACTTAAACATATTAAATCACCATTTGTATCATATTATACTGATTATTATCAGTTAAATCAATTATATCTAAGGGGTGGGCAAAATCTCACTCACAGTGGAGACAGAGCAGGAGGACATTTCAGGCACAGAAACATTTTTTAAAATGTATGGTGCATAGAGGCAGCTATGTGACACAGCGGCCCTGGAGCCAGGAGGACCTTAGTTCAAATCCTACCTCAGACACTTGACACTAGCTGTGTGATCCTGGGAAAGTCACTTAACCCCAATTGCCTCACCAAACACACACACACACACACACACACACACACACACACACACACACACACACACCAAAAAACAAACAAACAAAATATATGGTGCATAAATGGGGAGTGATCTGTGATAAGACTGGTAATTCCAGGTGACACTAGATTACTGAGGACTTTTAATATCAGACTTTGAACTTCACTCTGTAGGCAATAGGCTCCCTCTGAAATTCTTCAGCAGAAGAGGTGCATGCATGTAAAAGATAATTTGTTCATTTGTAAGAACTGATGCAGAATGAAATAAGCAGAATGAAGAGTCCTTTATACAATGATTACAGGAAGCTGTACTCTGAGAAAAATGAATGATCCTGGGAAACAGAAAATGAAACATACCTTCCTGATGGCAAAGTGAGGGGACCGCTCAGGCTGAATGTTGTATAAATGAGTCATGGTACCTGGTATTTTTTACCAATTTATTCCCCTTGAGTCAGTCTGAAGGGATGGAGTGGGGGAGGTTTTCCCATCTTGAGAAATGTTATGATGTACATGGCAAAAGGAATTAGTACATTGTTGTCATTGTTTCAGAGAGAATTCTGGCAGTGGTATTCAGTATGGGTTGGATGGGAAAAAGGGTGAAGCAAGAGTGGGGAGTAAATAGTGGATTAGTCTTCATGAGGGGTAAGGCTATATCTCCCGTGTGACAATGCAGAAAGAAGAAAAAGATGGTGTTTGTGGATGTTGAGAAAGTTTGATGAATGGACAGAGCACCAGGTACCCTCTGTCTTCTCAGGCAAGTGGGTAATGCGGTCTTCTGCTAAAGATATGTAGAGTGTGTGGAGATATGGTGGTCAAAAGAGAAAAATATAGAATATTCCCAGTGTAGGATAGAGGAAATGGAGATATAAAATAGGATTGTCAAGCAGCAGCAAGGGCAAAATTGAGGTTATTATTCAGGAAATAATTGTTGAAAGCAGTTGGATTTCATGATTTTTTTTTCAAGTAATCCTCACTCAGCAGCTTTGGGATAGAAGTTGCAAAATGCAATTTTTATTGTCATCTAGGAATGAGGATCCCCACATTAGGAATGGCAAAGGCCATTCCTGTTATTACATGAATTCTTCTAGAGATACTGTTGCAGTTAGGGAAATGTTAGATTGGAAAACTTGACAAGACATACTAAGGGGCAAATGAAATCATAGTGGGAGAGAGAGACTGGAAAACTAGGAATGGATAAAGGGATTGAAGGTCACAATAAGGGCAAAGAATAGGAGGAACATCAGGGAGAGATTGGGAGAGTTTGTGGTTGAATTGTGGCATTTCAGAGTCTAGAGAGTGGGTAATTATGAGACATGGTAAGAGCTACTATATAAAAGCACCATGTCACTGTGTGGCTAGCATGGGGTTGAGGTTTTTGGAACTGAGAAAAATGAAGTATTCTATAGTAACATTGCCAAGGGAGTTATCAGTAGGAGTACTGAAGCCCCCAAAGACTGTGCCAGGGAATACACAGAAGGGGAAGACTATGAGCTGGATAAAAAAGGGTTTTTTTTGTTGTTTTTTTTTAAAAGTCCTTCCTAGTCTTGTGTAAACTGATGCAAGTGAAGGAGTCAGTCAACAAATATTAGTGCTTTTTATATTGTTGATGTCATGCTAGATGCTGTAAATAAAAAAACAAAATTAAATAGTCCCTGTCCTACAGGAAGGGATGTAATATCAATACATGAAGATATTTTTAAATGAATACAGAATAGGTTCATGATAATGGAATAGAGAGAGAAGCAAGAAGGAGAATAATTAACATCATAACCACAAGAATGTCAAGGAATATTGAAATACATCAGAAAATGTTGATGCATGTTCCTGCCTATCAGCTGAGAGGTGGTGGGTTAGAGTAGATGAATAAGGTATACATTGTCAGACTTGGCCAATGAATTGATTAATTTTCTTCAACTGCTTCTTTATTAAAAAGGACAGAGGGGGGCAGCTAGGTGGTGCAGTGGATAGAGCACCGGCCTTGGAGTCAGGAGTACCTGAGTTCAAATCCGGCCTCAAACACTTAACACTTACTAGCTGTGTGACCCTGGGCAAGTCACTTAACCCCAATTGCCTCACTTAAAAAAACAACAAAACAAAAAGGAGAGAGGGAGAGTGATTGACAAGTGATAGCCATGTTTTTTTTTTTTTAAAAAGCATCATTAAACTTTTTTTTGGGGGGGGGGTAGAAGTCTCTGTGAGAGAAATGATGAGAATTTGGGGGAATGAGAAAATGAGAGAAATTGCTAGTTCTTGAAGTAAGCCCTTTTTCCTCAACAGTGTTAATACATATCATAAGAAGACAAGGAGCATATGTCTCTACAAGGTCATTACTACTTCTGGACATGAGACAGGTTACCAGTGAGGTGTCAGACATCTTGTTACTTTGGAATCAGTGAAGATAATTAGATAGTGTTGCATTGTTTTTGTTTTTTTTTTCGGGGGGGGGGGTTGGGTTTTTTTTTGTTGGGTTTTGTTGGGTTTTGTTGTTGTTATTGTTGTTTTGCAGGGCAATGGGGGTTAAGTGACTTGCCCAGAGTCACACAGCTAGTAAGTGTCGAGTGTCTGAGGCTGGATTTGAACTCAGGTACTCCTGAATCCAGGGCCGGTGCTTTATCCACTGTGCCACCTAGCCGCCCCCCATTGCATTGGTTTTTGGAAACTTGTTAGAGAATATGTCCATATCTGTCACACTGGTATTCGTAGTTTGAACCTCCATTTCCTCTCAAGCATTTCTCCATTGCCTCACTGGAATTTCTGAGCCTCAATTTTAGAACTTTCTCATTCTGATCCTTTGGTTTTGATATTCACCACTTCGGGGAACCATCATTGTCAAAGTTAGAGAATTATAGAATGTTAGAGCTAGAAGGAGCTAGAAGGAGCCAGAAGGAGCCAGAAGGAGCTAGCAGTCATCTAGCCCAACCACTTCATTTTCAGATAAAGAACCTAGAGCTCAGAGAAGTTAATTAATTACTTTAAAGTCACATGTATAGTCAGTAGCAAGGCTGGAACTAGAAACTAGTGTTGTGGTTGAAAAGTCAGAGAAGATCTGAGTTCAAATTCTGTTACCACCTGTGGGAACTTGGGCAACTCACTCAACCACTATGGATCTTGTTTTCCTCATCTGCAAAGCAAAGGGGTTGAACTAGATGATATCTGAGGTTCCTTCCAAATTTAAATCCTACAAATACATGAACTGTCTCTTTGCACCATAACAAACTTTACAACACTGCCTTACCCACCCCCCCCCACACACATATGCACACACCCTCTTTGTAAGTAGTGAGTATGCTCAGTTCTCCAATCTAATTTTAATTCACATTTAACAGGTGAATGGAGAGTCTATGGTTTGCTAAACTGAGGTACCTCCCACAGAGCTGGGCATGTGTCCTGACTCCTTCTTGAGGAAGATGCATCTTGCTAGGATAACACAGGGGACTCCTTATTAGTCTTCAGTAACAAGAGTATATCCTTTGATTTTTTCTTTTGGTGAGGCAATTGGGGTTAAGTGACTTGCCCAGGGTCACACAGCTAGTAAGTGTTAAGTGTCTGAGGCCAGATTTGAACTCAGGTACTCCTGAATCCAGGGTCGGTGCTTTATCCACTGCACCATCTAGCTGCCCCAAGAGTATATACTTTGACTTAGTAGCCAATCAAACTCAGCACAGACCTAGTCAATAGGAACCAATCAGGAGTTTACTCTGTTGTCCTAGCAATGTATACGTCTCTAAATAAGGAGCTAGAACGCATGACTTAGTCTATAGACATTGCACAGGCCAACAAACCAGGAATTCCCTTCATCATCCCTGCTATACACAATTACAAGGATGCCCAACCTTACTTTTAGCTTTTAAAAAAAAAGTTAATTATAGCTGCACATTGGAGTCATGTCCTCAGGAAATAAGCCACAGTGATTCCTAGGGCCCTTTCCTGGTTCATAAACAATAGAGCCCTTCATTTGACAGAGAGAAAGAGGAAGAGAGAGATAGAGATGGGGGGTGGGGGGGGGTGAGGGAGACAGAGAGAGATCAAACTAGCTATTCCTAAATGCATTACATTGTAGTTGGTGCCTTTGTTAAAATTTATGTGGCCCACTCAATCTTTTATCTTCTTGTAATGTTGTCTCCCCCATTAGACAGTATACTCTTGAAAAAAAAGGGATTTTAAAAAAAATTTCTTTGTATTCCTAGTATTTAGCATAGTCCCTAGCACATAGCAGGCACTTAATAAAGGCCTGTTGATTTGACCTATGCAGCAATTTCTCTCTATTAATTTGTCTCTTTACTGGCCAGAAGAGTTTAGCATCACCTGTAAACTGAGTTGTTTCAATGTATTATCTCTCTAATGTCATTTATTTATTTATTCATTCATTCATTCATTCATTTATTTAACTATTTATCTATCTATCTATCTATCTATCTATCTATCTATCGATCTATCGATCTATCGATCTATCTATCTATCTATTTTTGGTGAGGCAATTGGGGTTAAGTGACTTGCCCAGAGTCAAATAGCTAGTAAGTGTTAATTGTCTGAGGTTGGATTTGAACTCAGGTTCTCCTGAATCCAGGGCCAGTGCTCTATCCACTGTGCCACCTATCTGCCCCTAATGTCATTTATAATGATAGCAAACCTGACCAGTCCTAGTACCAATCTCTGAGGGATCTTATTCATTATCCATTATCCCTCTCTAGCCAGAGAAGCAGTTTAACAACAGAAGGGCTTCTGCTACCTTTTCAAATAAAGCAGCTTACTAATTCAGCCTGACCTCTTCTAGACAGTCTCTATGGATTCAAAGGACCCTTTAGTGGTTTCTGAACAGGCTCCATCATCTCTGAATTCTTTGGCAGGGGAAACTTCTTTGGAATAAAAAGGAAAATTCAAATGTAAGACCCGTGTGTTAATCTGTAAATGAGGATTTGAGGAAATAGAGACAAAGAAGGCAGCCCTTGACTAGTTTGCAAGCTAAGCTCTTGCTCCAAGGATTGGGTAAGAGGTACTAGTTACAGGGAACCTAATGGCTGTGTGTGTTGTTGGGTTTTTTTTTAATTTCCTTAGTATAACTTAGTTGAATTTTTAGAATTGGCACTATCTATTACAACAATGTCTAGGGGAGTTTTATTCATGTGAAACAAATGCAAATCAAAACTGTCTTCTGCCATGCATGGAAATTTTCCTCTTCCTTGAGAATGTCTTGTTATTATAAGCCTACTGACTTAGTTATATCTTTGACAGACTCCAAAAATTTCAGTTGTGAAAAAATATGCCACATTGACATGGCCATATCTAGTTGGAGTGAAAGTAGGGAGGTCATAACTCCTATGCCTGGGGAAATTCATCATATGTGTTTGGAGCCGAACCTCTTAAGCATGATAGAATTGTGGGTTGGACTAGTATCATGAGATTTAAAGCTGAAGAGATCTTGAGGATTATATTCTCATCTGCTCATTATTTAAAGGAAGAAATTGAACTCCTAAGCAGGGCAGTGACATCTTCCTAGGTGACAAGCTAGGAAGTAGGAGATATGGGATTTGAATTCAGATCCTTTCATTCCAGGTATAGTGTTTCAGGGCAGCTAAGTGGTGTTGTGGATGGAGTGCCTGTCCTGGAGTAAAGGAGACTCCTTAGTGAGTTCAAATCTGGTCTCAGACACTTACTAGCTGTGTGACCTCAGACAAGTCACTTAACCCTGTTTGTCTCGGTTTCCTCATCTGTAAAATGAGCTGAACAAGGACATGGTAAACCACTCCAGCATCTTTACCAAGAAAACCTCAAGTGGGATCACAGAGTTGGACATTACTAAAACAACTGAAAAACTAGTGTTTCTGCTTAACAATCTCCTAGATTCTTAAGGTCATTAACAATTTATTTGCTCTTTTGTTTTTTGTTTTGTTTCATTTTGTGTTTTTAAAATAGTATTAGGGGAAGCTAGGTGGCACAGTAGAGAGAGCACCGGCCCTGGAGTCAGGAGGACCTGAGTTCAAATTTGTCCTCAGACACTGACTACCTGTGTGACTCTGGGCAAGTCACTTAACCCCAATTGCCTCACCAAAACAAAAATTTTTTAATAGTATTAGATCATATTTTACGTCAAATAGATGTTTGCAAGAGCAACACTGACAATGATTGGCAATAATAGGTTGGGTTTTTTTTAAGATGATAAATTTGCTTCACAGCGCAACATTTAGTTACTAATACATATAGCTGTGACTTGCTCCCTGCTCCCACTTCTTTGGGGGAGAAAATGCTATGAAATAATTAATAAAGGCCATTTTAAGTTGTCAGAATTAGTCTCTCACCCTTAGAGCTTCTCAATTCCACAAATATATATGATGCTTCTACTGTATAAAAGGTATTATGCTTGCCACTGAGGACACAGAAAATGAACAAGACAGATTCCTTTCACAAAGCTGACGATCCCCTTCCACCTTTTAGAATCCCTCTCTTCTGTCATTCTGCCACTCAAGCAACCCTTCCTTCAACCTTTCCTGATCCTTTTAACAGTGACCCTGCCAAAGTCCCTTGTGTTTATATTCTGAAATTACTTATTATGTATATACTTATATGTGTACATGTCTCCCAGAACAGAATGCAGGCTCTTGGAGAATAGCTATTGGTGGTTATCAGTTGTCTCATTATTTGCATCCTTAGCACAAAGCATGATGCCTGGAATATATTAGGGAATTAGAAAATGCTTGTGGATTGGTTAAATTAATGCAGTATGGAAGATGAGACAAATACACATATACATATGGCACATACACACATACATAATACAAGTTAAAACTTTAGTGCATTAGAGAGGTCCAAGTCAAGCAGGGCAGGGAATTTGAGAAAGGCATTTTATAGGTAGGAGGTTCAGGAAAGCGTTCCAAAAAGTCTTTATTTTTATTGTGCTATGGTTAGAGAAAGGCTTGTTTTATTCCATAAGGTAAAAACATTTTTTTTAAAAAATCATTCAAAGAGGAAGTGGGAGCTGATCAGAGAAGACTATTCTAAAAGAGGTCAGTCAGTCAACACATCATTATTAAGTACTTACTATACACAAGTTACTATGCTAAGTACTTGGGATGCCAACTAGTGTACATCAAGGGATAGAGGTGGAAAGTCCCAAAGAGACTAGATAACTGGATTTAGAAGGAGAATAACATGCAATGAGACTGGAAAAGTCAAAAGGAGCCAGAATCCTGAGGCCCTTGAGTGTCAACTCATACATCTTTTGTTAATCATTTGGCAACAAGGGCATTTTATCAGGGGGATGGCATGATCAAATTTGTGCCTTAAGAAGGTGATTCTGGCAGCTGTCTGAAGGATGATTGTTGAGGGGGTAAGTACTAAACAAGGGGACTAGCTTAGGAGAAAATACAATAGTCTAGTTGAAGTGTAATAAGGACCTGCAGTGGAGTGGTTAGCAGTGAGATTTGAAAGGAAAAAAAAAAGAATTGAGAGTGATGTTCCACGGCTATAACCCCAGCATCCAGGGAGGCTGAGGTTGGTACATCTCCTGAGTTTGGGAGTTCTGAGCTAAACTAGTACAGATTTAATCTCATCAAGTGTCTGCACTAACTTTAGCATTAATATGGTGAGGCACAGTGAACAGGGGGCTACCACTGCTCTCCATTACATATATTGTCTTCCTCTGCTAGAATGTAAACCCCTTGAGGGCAGGAACTGTGCTATTTTTTGTATTTATATTCCCACTGCTTAGCACAGTACCTGACACTTAGTAAGCATCTAATAAGTGCTTTCAGTACCACATTCAGTACAACAGAGGATATTGAGGAGGGTGAATAGTCAATGGTGTCAAACATTGCAGCCCCCAAAAATAAAATCTAAAAAAAAAACCAATAAGATTTAGCTCTTACATTGAACTCTCTCTGCTTAATTATTAGATTAACATACTTAATGTCAGTTAGACTGACTCCTAGAAGGAAACTAAGGAATGATTGCATTTAAGTTATATCACTCTGTATCTTCATACATATGAGAATCATTCATGTTTCAGAATAACTATTAAAGATTCAAACAGTAAAATTTTTTCTATATACTTGCTTAACTTAGTGGTTCCAAACTCAAAAAAGAAGGGACAAGTTCTGATCAACTTTCCTAAAAAGGGCAAGAAAATTATGTTTAAGACATATTAAAAAAGTTGGAGGAAAAATGATCATTCTTTAGAAGAGACTTGAACATAATGTTGCAGAAGAATTTTTAATCTAGTTCTGTCTCATAAATACTGCAGCACTAAAATACATCATAAAGAAGCAAGTCTCTATCTTAAAAAGGGGTGGGGTTTTTTTTTAGCTTTTTTACACCCTAGTCATTTCCCAGTACAATGGCAAATAGTTAAACAAAACTCTCCACCACAGTCACCGCCAGAGACTATGCCTCAATCCACAGCTGGAGTCTATCTCTGCTCATGGAGAGGATGGAAGTTTGCTTCATTATCTGTCCTCTAAAAGCAGGACTGGTCATTGAGTTTAATCTGAAAGCTCTTGCCACTTAGTGTTGTTTTTGTTCACATTTGGATACTGTTTTTGTATACTATCCCCTAAGCAAGTCTCTGAAGAAATATTGCTTTATCTCCTTTGCAGATGAGTTTAGTTATTAGGAGCCTGGAGGTATGGAGGGTAGCAGTAACAACCTACATGAGCTTCTTGGGTCAGGTTTTTATTAGACCAATAATTCACTTCTAAGCCTCTTCTTCAGAGGCTTCTTATTTGACTGTGCTATGTACAAACTCAATAATTTTTTTTTAGCAAGTATCATGCTGGTCAACAACACCAAAGTAAATTATTGATATATATTTGCGGGAAATGCAAACTCAGTTAAGTTTGATAGAAAGAAGGGAATCAACTCAAAAACTACTTGGATTAGGGGATAGAGACAGGGACTAGATCTATAGTTTCTTTGGTTGATGTAGAGAACTCCTGAATGAAAATACTCCTTGAACCAGAGCAGATCTATGAATTTCTGTCACTTAGAGTCATGGGCAGTTGTTTAGAGGGTTACTTAGTATTACAAGCAAGGTTTGAACACAGGTCCTCCTGGTTCCAAAGCTGACACTGTGTGCAAGGGGATTAACTCACTTATGAACTTTGAGTTAATCTAACCCAAAGCACTTTTCATTTTTATTCTGATACATCCCTCACACTCTTTAATATGTCTTAAATATGTAATTTGCTTTCCTTTTTAGTAAAGTTGATCAGAATTTGACCCTTCTTCTTTAAGTTTGGAACCACTGAGTTAAGAAAGTATATTGAAGATATATGCATCTTAAATGACCATTCTGAAACATTATTATTTCCTGATCTGTGAAATACAAAGTGATATGCTTTAAGCAAAATATTTCTCTTCATTAAGAGATCTGCTGAAATAAAGACAGACTTCCTTTTTTCTTTTATCTCCTTATTGTAACTCCAGCACTCAGTTAACCCTTTGAGAATTTTCATTAAAGTTAATTGTGATGTGGAATTCAGAAAAGAGAATAAAGATGAATATTGTTTATGTACCAACTTATTAGTTATGGTATCTGGCATAAATCAGTCACTTAGCTCCTTTCCAAAGGACTTTAACCTCCCCGTGCCTCAGTTTCCTCATTTGTAAAATGAGGGCTTTAATATCTCTAAATTTTAGCTAACCCATATATAAAAAGCAGAGATTAGACTAGATGATCTTTAGGTCCCTTCTAGGCCTAAATCCTATGAAATTACAACTCAGTTTCGCTGACATGACAACATATTTACCCTAAAATTAGCCAGAGGAACTTTTAAGATAATTTTTTCAGAATTGAAATTAAATGTCAAATAAAAATAAAACCATGTATTTAAAAGCACTGCTTTGTAAAATTACATCTGTACCTTGAAATTATTTTCTATTCAAAAAAGAATAATTGGGGGCAGCTAGATGGCGCAGTGGATAGAGCACTGGCCCTGGATTCAGGAGGACCTGAGTTGAAATCCAGCCTCAGACATTTATCACTTACTAGCTGTGTGACCCTGGGCAAGTCACTTAACCCCAATTGCCTAAAAAAAAACACACAGACAAACAAAAAAAAGAATAATCAACCTTATATAAATAATATCAAATAATTAATATATGCAACCATTTGCCCACATGAAGAAAGTATAATAATAATAATCTGTTATATTTTTATAGATACAACATAGCAAAGTAGATCAAGTATTTTGACTTACAGGCAGGAACACCTGTATTCAAATCCCATACCTTATATTTGATGGATGTTTAAACACAGGTAAATCATTCTCTGAACTTCAGGCAACAAGGTCTAATACTCTAAGTTATAGTAGTTTGGGGAACATCCCCATTAGAGTTCTCATGAAGATGAAAACAGAAGTCCTTGATGTATGTTTGCAGTTTCCAAAATACTTGTATACATTTGATCCTCATAGCTACCTAGTGGGCTAGGTAAGAAGCACTGTTGTTTATCACCCTCATTTTATAGATGAAGAAACTAAGAGTCCAGGAGAATAAATTGTGCAATGACCAAGATTCATCTTTCTTTAAAATAAAGTTCTTAAATGAGTAATCAAGCATTTACTAAATATGTATTATGTGCCCTGCACAGTGGTAAATCCTGTAGGGATAAATGCAAGCATGTACAACAGTCCATGCCATCATGAACCTTGTTTTTTAATGGATGATTGAACTTATAAATCACATACAAGATATATACAGAATAGATGGCAGGTGATATGACAGGGGAAGGATCTAGCAACTGGAAAGACCAGGAAAGGCCTCCTGAAGAAGATAGGCTTTGAACTGAGTTGTTAAGGAAGCCCGAGAAACCAAGAGGTGGAGGTGAAGGGACAGAGTATTCAGCCATGGAGAAGAGATAGTGACAAAATATGGGGACAGTAACTGGAGTGGCAAGTGGTGGGAACTGCAAACAGGCTGATGTAGCTGGTTAGCAGAATGTATGGTGAAGAAAAAAAGTATTAAAAAATTAGAAAGGTCAGAAGGGACCAGAGATCCTGGAAGAAAAAGGAAGTCACTCAAGCTCATGGAGGAAGGAGATAATGTGGTCAGATGTACATATTAGCAGTCACCTGCCAAGGTAATTTATCTGGGGGGGGGGAGGAATGAGAGACTTGAGGAAGGAGAGGGTTTAAAAGATTATTGTAGTAGGTTAGATGAGAGTTGTCAGTGACAGCCTGAACTGGGGTTGTGGCTATATGTACAAAGAGAAAGAGAAATGTTCACCAGATGTATGAAACTGGTCACCTCAGAGCAAAATCTTAACCTGTTTTTCAGGATCACATGATTCGAGAGGAAGCCAAGGGTCTGACCTTAAGACAATGTGCTGTCATGGAAGTCGTCTTGGCCACAATCAAGGTACAGTTTTCTATTTCTCTACACACACATTATATCTATGGCTACATTGTAGGAAGATAACTGGATTCGCATAGTATTATTTCCTTAAAAGTACAGTATTTTCCATCTTCTACCCCTCTCCACACATCCCCTGTCACCCTTGGTCCTTCAGCCTTCATGATACTGCATGAAACATGGGTGAAGCCTATAGATTAAGAATAAAAACATATATATGACCAAAATATTCAGAGCAATAAATGTTCTGGCTGATTGAATATTCTGGTTAACTTTTTGTTTTCATCCTTGGATGCTGGAAATCTTCCCAAATTCACCAGTCCACTCTCCTGCTCTTGTAATTACAATATACCAAATGTAATTAAAGTACTGTATCATAAATACCTTTTTTGTTGTGAAAGGGGCTGAGTTAAACATACACTGATGTCAGTCACTAAACATTTATTAAATGCCTATAGCTAGGTGGCACAGTAGATAGAGTGCCAGACCTGAGGTAAGCAGACTCCTCTCCTTGAGTTCATAATCTGGCCTCAGACACTGCCTGTGTGACCCTGGAGAAGTTGCTTAACCCTGTTTGCCTCAGTTTCCCCATCTGTAAAATGAGCTGGAGAAGGAAATGGCAAACCACTCCAGTATCTTTGCCAAGAAAACCCCAAATGGGGTCATGAAGAATTGGGCATGACTGAAATGAATGGACAACTGTTTGGCAGGTACTGTGCTAAGTTCTGGTGATTTAAAAAAAGGCAGAAGACAGTTGCTGTTCTCAAGGAGTTCTCATTCTTTTTGTTTGTTTGTTGAGGGTTTTTTGTTTGTTTTTTGGTGAGGCAATTGGGGTTGAGTGACTTGCCCAGGGTCAAACAGCTAGTAAGTTGTCAAGTTATCTGAAGCCTGATTTGAACTCAGGTCCTCCTGACTCCAGGGCCAGTGCTCTATCCACTGTACAACCTAGGAGCTCACATTCTAATGGGAGAGATTACATACAAACCAGCTGTATATAGAAGAAATTGGAGCTAATCAACAGAAGGAAGGCACCAGCATTGGAGAGGAACAGGAAAGGCTTTCTGTAGAGGGCAGCATATTAACTGGAACTTGAAGGAAGACAGAGAAATCAGGAGCCAGAAATGAAGAGAGAGGGTGGGGGGAAGAGGGAGAAGGAGAGGGAGTGGGGGAGAAGGGGAGAGGGGGAGAGGGGGAGAGGGGGAGAGGGGGGGAGAGGGAGGGAGAGAGGGAGGGAGGGAGGGAGGGAGGGAGGGAGGGAAGGAGGGAGGGAGGGAGGGAGGGGGAGGATTCTGGGCATCTGGGACAGTCAGAGAAAATACAGAGCCAGAAGATGGAGCATCATATGTATAACAGAAAGGAGGCCAGTGTTAGTGGATCACAGAGTGCATGGGGAGAGGATTATAAGGTGCAAAGAAACTGGAAAGTTGGGGAGGAGGAGGAGAAGTTAAAAAGGGCTTCGACTTCCAAACAGAGGTGTTTATATTTGATGCTGGAGGTGTTAATAAAGTTTATTGAGTAGGACAGTGACATGGTCAGAGCTATGCTTTAGGAAGATCACTTTGACAGCTGAGTGGAAGATAGACTAGAGTGGAGAGAGACTTAGGGCAAGCAGGATATTGCAGTAGTGCAGATGTGAGGTGATGAGGGCCCGCACCAGAGTGTTGGCAGTTCAGAGGTGAGGAGGAGGCATATGTGGGAGATGTTATGAAGGCAAAATTGACAGACCTTGGCAACACATTGGATATGAGGAGGGAGGGAGGGAGACAGAGACAGAGACAGAGACAGACAGACAGACAGACAGACAGACACCTAGACGGAGACACCAAGACCCTTGGCATGTGAGCCTGGGGGACTGGGAGGATGATGGTGCTTTTACTTAACAGTAATAGGGGCATTAGAAAGAGGGTAGGGTTTTCATGGAAATTGTTCTAACTTCGAAATATCAATGTATCTATAATCTCATCTATGTTGGTACTTACTTTAAAGCTGTAAATTGCAACCCATCCATCCCTTTTTATCCTTTGGGATTCCTTATTTCCTGATAAGCCTCCACAGAGGATAGACAGAGTATACTGGAAAGAGCTCTTCAAATAACCTGTCAATCATTGTTGGTTGAACAAAGGTTTCACATTTGGACTGCCAAGAATTAAGGCAAGAAAAGGTTTATAGATATTTGAAGAACTTTCTGAGCACCTTCTGCCCCTCCTTTTTCTCCATTCCATCAGTAACTCTGGGGAAACAGAAGGTGACTCCACTAGACTTTAAAAATTGATTTTTGCATTGGCCTAGCCAAAGATTTTGTCTCCTAATGTCTAGCCAATTGCTGATAAGCTTCTCCATACTTAGCTACATTGATATGCAGATAGTAAATGAAATCAGTTGCCACACTTGGAATCTTTTCCATCATTGTGGAATGAGAGGAGCTTACATTCCACTGGTACACTCTTCAAGAGTCCTGGGCCATCACGGCAAGATAAAGCATCAGAGTAGGACTTGGTGAAAGAAGATAGATATTTTTTAAACTAAATCTTAAATATCAACTTGATTATTATGATTTTACTTTTTATTTTCTCCTGAGAGAAGAATTGAGGAAAGAATATTTTAAAATCAATTTAAATTAATATAAACTTTTAATTAAAAGTAAACAAGAAGGTTTACTCTTGTATACAGTCCAGATCCATATTTTCATTATTATGAGGAACTCTAGAGGAAAAATATCCTCTGCTAGTGGAGATAAGCACCTGTTCTGCAATTTAGAGTTGGGGTTATTTTTTGGTCCTTTTGCTAGGCCATTGAAATCCATGCCTCTGGATTCCTCAGAAGAATGTTTTAAATGCATTAAATAAAATAAAAAACATAGGGATACAAAAGAAAATGATTATACTGAAATATAGTTATAATTTTTTAAAGTTCACAGACCCCAGGATAAGAACAGAGAGAGTTGTCTTAGAGAGTTGCCTGAGTCCCTAAGAAATTAAGTGATTTGTCTAGGGGCACACAGCCAGTTATATGTCCAAAGCAAGACTTGAACCCAAGTCTTATTGACTCTAAGACTGCCTCTTTTATACAATATAGTATATATTATAGATTTGTATAGGTTATATATTATTAATTCATGGTGTTTATTATTTATGATTTATTGATACTACTAAATTATTAATATATGTATATATTTTGTTGATATATCATATATAACATATGTGTACAGATATGTAAACATATATATAATGTCTATATATTCCTATTTGAATATACATATGATCATATACAAGCACACTTTCGGGAAAGTCTTTTCTTTGAAAATTAAATTTTTTCCCCTATATTTTTACAGTGTAGCAGTTTGTCTATTGTTACCTGGTAAAAGAATCTATTGTGCAGGATTTATGACCAGATATCAAAATTCTGTTCCAGCTAATAGAAATAGCCTTGCTTTGTAGAAAGAGATATCCATTAGGTATGTGTTACAATAGGCATCAATGAATATTACAATTGGACTCTGTCACAGAGTTGCTGTCATCTTTGTAGCTTCGGTTTTGTCCTTTGCACACATAAGAGCCTGCTTTTTGCCCTTAAGTGCAACAACAAACAAAGTTACAGGTGGCAGCTTTGTGATGTGTGGTGGCAGTGATACAATATGTGATGAAATATGTAGATCCTGTATCTCGAATTACAATTTTACCTGTATAATATGAATGATTAAAAGTCTCATTTGGTCAGGGGAAGTAGTTTTCCTAAGACTAAGTCTTCCTATTCTGCCCAGGCTGGAAGAACAGCAACCATCCACAGGCCAGACACCACCACTATTCCGTAAAAAAGTTTTAACACTCTTTGTTAATAACCTGGGCATCTCATTAGGCAGCCTGGAGGATTTTTGCTCTAAAAACCTCACCATAAGGGTGTTAGACATAGAGAATGCACCTGATTGTGTGCTTTGAGCCACTGCAGCTCACAACTCCTGAATTCAATCTCCCAGCCTTAGCATCTCCCAATAAACAGGGATTATGGGCATATATACAACCTCATATAGTGGGAAAGGAAAAGAATTTCAAACACAAGGAAACATAAGGTGAAGAAATTACTTTAAAGCAAATTTTTTTGTTTGATTTTTTTGGAAGTGTATAAACAAGAAATTAATTGCCTTCAAACATAGAAGTATTTATTCCTAAAAACAGAACTGTAAGAGTTCTGAACTATACTGTGAAGGAAAATGGAAGTGCGGACAATGTTATTTCACAGAATTATAGATCTGGATCCAGAAGAGACCTCAGAGGATAAGTTAATTCCATATGAGGTCACAGCGGCTCAAGGAGATTGAATAACTTGCTGAGAGTCATGTAAGGAATGTCAGTAACGACAAAGGAACCCAAGTCTCTTGACTCCAGAGTCACTTGACATTGACATTGACACAAATATCACCATTTCCTAAGTTGAACAGACTGAAAACAATTCCTGGAATGAATGCACTAGAAGAGCTTAGAAGCCACCCTTAGTCAAAAAAAAGTCAGGATGACTGGTGGTGAGCTGGGATGCAATGGATGACCACGGCATCTTCTTTGACCTTATAGACAAGGGGAGAGATGTGGAGGACAAAGACAGCATGAGTTTAGGATATCAATATTTATTTAAATATTATCAAGGATAGTAAAAGATTATGGAATACTATTTAATTACAAACAGTTTGCTGAAAGCTCGTCAAGAGACACAACTAAATCAGGTCATTTCTTTAGCATGGTGAGGTAGCATGACTTGGCAGATTGGCATTAGTGCCAAGACCTGGATCAAAGTCCCTCTATACTAGCTGCATGACTGTGGGCCAGTCATTTAGGCCCTAGCCTCTCTAACACAAAAACATTTACCAATTTGCATTTTCAGAGGAAGCTTCTTCACTAAGAGCTCCCTACACCAATGAAACTACAGGTTAAGTAAAAAAAAAATCATAAAATAACATTTGTAGGGGTCAACAGTATTCCACATAAAATTAAATTGTAGGTTAATGGTATAAAAGATTGTAGTAACCATATTATTAATAATAATAAAAACATTTATTGGGCACTTAATATTGCCAAACACTCTGTAAACAAATAGAAAAGTGAAGACAGTCTTTGCCCTTTAGGAACTTAGATTCTACAAAGGGCAGATCACATAAAAGGGAGAATTGTAGTCAGGAAGGAACACTTTGGTCCATAAATTTATTGGGCTAGTAAATGGAACCATAGGAAAGAAGATTGACACAACTCACCTAGGAATATTATAGATTTGATTTGATCACTTCACATGATTCTAGACTGGGAAGGAATGAAATGGGGAAATGTGGAGAGAAGTGAAGCTTGGCTTCTGGGTTTTTCTTGAAATAGTGGCCCTGGTAAGGCAATCACCAGTCAAAAGAACAATAAATATATGAGGACAAAATTCTCCGACTCAACAAGATTATGTAAAGCTATAGAAGTTAACCTGAGTGCAAACATTTATATAGTAATTTAGTCTACAAAGTACTTTATAATAATGATCACATTAAATTCCCCAAACAACTTGTGAGGTAGGTGCTGAAGCAGGCAAGGTGGAACAATTAGGGCTTGGACAGACATTGAGGATGCTATGCTCATCCACTGCATCCAGGGCCATCACCAGTTATCTTGACATCAATGACTCTGGAAGAGAGAGGGAAGCTAATGACTTTGTGCAGCTCTGTCTCACTTTAATCCAATTCACAAATGAGTCAAGACATCAGTCATAATGTCATTCATCCTCTTCTAAAATAAAGGACAAACAACAAAAACAAATTATTACCTCCATTTTACAGTTAAGGAAGCTGAGGCTGGAAGGTTAAGTAATTTGGTATGGTTATTTATGAAGGTGATCCCTTGTCAAAAAAAGTAAAATGAGTAGCCAAACTAAGGAGCTGAGATGACTATCTGAATTAGCCAGAAATGAGATGTGCCATTTGATGATTTCCTCTGTCTAAATATACCCTCAATATAACATAAATAAAGCATCAGAAAAATTCAGTGGAGTGCCTTGTTTCATATTGTAGGGAGAAAATCTACAGGTAATGAATGCCCATCAATGAGATAAGACAATGGTCTGAATGTTCTCTTGTCTGTGACACTAAGATAACAGAACTTTTGGGGGAAGGGTCTTTTCCCATTATATGGAGCTTTGATATTTTAGAATCCTATTTAGCTTTTGTTTGTATAACTTCAGTATACCTTATGCAGTAGATATATCTTATAACTTGTTCTTTCTCTGGACACCTATTGCACTCTTAAGAAAGAAAAGGCATTCCTGTTCTTAAAGGTCTCCTATTCATTAAGTTGACAAAAAAGAGCACTTCAGAATGCTGTCTTAGTGAAAATTAGTCAAATGTTTTTACGTGCTGAAAAGGAGAAAACCAGTTTGCTGTTAAATCAATAAGCAGTGGTTAAGCACTTTCTAGGTGCCAGGCAGGCACTATACTACCAAACTCAAGAGAAAGCCTGACTCCAATACAGACTAATGTCCTGTTTAATTTTTACTCTTTGATTATCATTATTTTTATTATTATGCTTTTGGGGGGGGCAATAAGGTTTAGGTGACTCACCCAGGGTCACACAGCTAGTGTCAAGTATCTGAGGTGGGATTTGAACTCAGGTCCTCCTGAATCCAGACCCGGTGCTTTATCCACTGCTCCACCCAGCTGCCCCTATTATTATGCTTAATAGCTATCTCCAATAACTGAGGGACTTTTATCCCCTCCATTTTCTGTAGGTTGTTTTAAAGTAGAAACTTAAGAATTAATAAAAGCAATTAATAAATGAATGAAAACTGAATAATGATATTAATAATTATTCTTGTTCTCAGCCCCACTAATTCCAGGCTCCTAAAAAAGTGCGACTTACTAATCTTTCTGTAAGCTGTCTATAATTGTACCTATCTGTTATCTATTGTTTAGTCACGTCCAACTCTTAGTGACCCCATTTTGGGGTTTTCTTGGCAAAGATATTGGAGAGGTTTGCCATTTCCTTCTCCATCTCTTTTTACAGATGAGGA
This sequence comes from Dromiciops gliroides, assembly GCF_019393635.1. NCBI lineage: Eukaryota > Metazoa > Chordata > Mammalia > Microbiotheria > Microbiotheriidae > Dromiciops > Dromiciops gliroides. The sequence continues at coordinate 163,665,442 of NC_057862.1, read as the reverse complement.
AACTGAGGCAACCAAGGTCAAGTGATTTGCACAGGGTCACACAGCTAATAAGTGTCTGGGGCCAGATTTGAACTTGGGAAGATGAGTCTTCCTAACTCTAGGTTCAGCACTCTTTCCATTGCACCAGCTAGTTTCCCATCCTTTATCTGTCTTATAGTTAAATGACAACATAACATTTGTATTCAAGGCATAGCTCAAGATTTCCATTCTCCATAAATCCCATCCATGACCTCCTGCTCCTGTACTTCTCTCTTGCCTTCTCTGAGTTCACATTGCCTGCATCACCTGCTACATAGTGAAGTCTTCATTATTTTCCAATTGTCTCTCAGCAGTCCTATCTCTCCAACTAGACTGGGAGCTCCTTGAGGGAAAAGACAATCTCATGTTGGAATCTCTCATGCCTACTATAATGTTGTACTCATGGTAGCCAGTAAAGAAATGTTTGACTGACTGATGAGTGTTAAAGCATGTTGAGTTTCTTCTAAGAAATGTCAAGTGTGATGGCAGGGTTTTTGTTTTTATTTGTTTGTTTATTTTAGAATTGACTCGTGTCTCCTTTAAGAATAAGAGCAATCATTTCCCCTCCTCCCCATTCCCCCTTCTTCATTCAGAACTATGCCTGCTAGTTACAACAGCTTCTTTTCCTACTACTGTATATGCTTCTATGCCTGGCCAAGGCTCACTTTTAAATGAATGTAGATTTCTGCCCAGGGGAGTTGCCTGAAGCCTAACAGCCAAGCAGAAGCATTGCAGCTTCAGCGCTGCATGCTTCCTTCGGGAGTGCTCTAGGCCCCTCCTCTGGATCATGACCTATTTTTAGATGCTAGACATAGTATGGGGGATGTGTCACCTGTATTTTTCAACATATACCTGCCCTTTCTATCCTATAGAACCATTCCTTAAAAGAAAGAATGAAAAAAAAGGAAAAAAACAGTTCAGAAAAATTAACCAACACTTCAAAAAAGTCTGTAACATTATAATGTTAGCTCCTGGAAGGTGGAGACAACCTTCACTTTTTTCTTTGTAACCCCAGAGTTTAATAAAGTGCTTAACACATAATCAGAATTTAATGTTGATTGACATTATATGGAATGTTTCTTGCCCCTAGTACCCCACCTTTACAAAGTTGGGGAAGGTTCCTTCTTGTTTCTCCTTTTTGAACCAAAATTGTTTATTAGAGCCAGTGTGTAAAATGTAACTAGTATGTGCAGAGGTTACCTAGTCACTGAGACCACAGTAGACTTTTAAAAACTATCCTCCAAAACTTCGTTTTTTACTATTTTACCTGGGGCAGCTAGGTGGCGCAGTGGATAAAATGCCAGACCTGGAGTCAGAAAGATTCATCTTCATGAGTTCAAATCAGACACTAGCTGTGTGACCCTGGCAAGTCCCTTAACCCTATATGCCTCACTTTTCTCATCTGTAAAATGAGCTGGACAAGGAAATGACAAAGCACCCCAAGAAAACCCCAAAGAGTTGGACGAGACTGAAATGACTGAATATCAACAAAGTGGGAGGTTAGATTTCACTGCCAGAGTCTGTTTGTGTTGCAATGTGATGTATATATCCCTGGGGAGACTTTCATGCCATCACCACCTTAAGGCAAATCATACATCAAAGAGCTAGGCAGATAGGGTAACAATGGCATCCCTGAAAGCACCATTTAAGTTCTTCCATTTCCCCTTGAGTGGACCTGTGCCAAGTATAACAGGACATGAAAACTATACTACAAGGTGCTTAAGCATTTTCCTGATGATCTGAGATATAATCTTTATCTTTAGAGATGATGGTGGAAAGAGCAGCTGTGGTCTCTGTTGTCAATTATGAGAACTTCCAGTGATAACTTGGGCTCATGGGGCTAGATTCCAAACATCTTTTGTAGAAATTGCTCCGTCCTAAGTAAAGGAAGAAGCGTTGCCTTCTTTATGATTATCTTACATTGAGGATGCTATGGAAAAGAGGAAAGGAGAAACAGCTGTGCTCCTGAGGCTGAGGCAGACACAGCTGTCATCAATTGCCCAGGCTTGTGTTAGGGTGTCACAAAGTGTCTGCAAAGATGATGGTCGGGTCATTGAAGTTTGAGAGGCTAGCCCAGAAAGAGGAAATGTGAGAGTATGAATAGGGAGCTAGTAGACACTAGCTAAGAGGGAATTACACTGAGAGAGCATTTGGTATGTAAAGAAAAGTTTGAGTAATCTTGGAAAAAGTAAGAGTGTACAAAATCATTGGAGGATGCAGAAGAGTGCAGAAACAGCAATTCTGGGAACATAGAGAGAAGGACTTTTTGATTCAATGAGTAAGGAAATGGAGTGAGTCATTGAGAGTCAGGGCAAATTCAGAGCTAGTGAGCCTCAGTCTTTGTGGGATATAACCTATGTCCTGTGGACCCATTCTCCTGCAAAATGTGTATGTTAGCACAAATAAAACAGTGAGGAAAGGCTGCTAGATTCTGCCTTAAATGAGAAGGGGATAAGGCTTTTTCTGAGCTTTTCTTAATCATGTTTTGTGAAGTAGCTAGAGGAGCCTAGATCCTTCCATAACAGTGAATGATAGTTTCATGGCAATGTCTTCCCATGGTAACTGTTGTACATTCCAAACCCAGAAAGGGCTTAGCAGATTAATTTTTATTTATTATTTAAAGCCTCTGATCACAGAAATCATCATGACATTTGCATAATAAAATTTAAGGATGAGAGGACTCTAGCTCAGAATCATAAAATAATCTGGAGTCCAGGGTATTCTCAAGTTCTACAGGGTTCCAATTATGTAACAATGACTCAAAGTTGTGTATAGCAGGCACTCAATTAAAATTTATTAAGTGAATCAATAAGTGAGATTCCTTTTAGCTCAAATAGTCTTTGATTAGTAATGTATTATGATAGCAGAGATGATTTCATTTTTCCTTGATATCACCAGTGCTTACACATCGTGCCTTGTACATGATTTACACTTAATCTGTATTAATTGAATTGAATTCTATCACATGGTTTATAACACCAGCAGTTTGTGTGCCAAGACGTAGCTTTCTAGAGGGCAAAAAGCACTAGGTTTGAATGTGAAAGACATGGACTTAACCAACTTCCAGCTATGTAACTATAAGCAAGTTATATAGCCACAATGGACCTAATCAATTAAAAAGAGTCAGAATAGATGATCTTTGATGTTCCCTCTGGCACTGAATCTGTGATCCCGTTTAGTATCCTGGATTTTATAATTCCAATTTAGCTTTCACATCAGAAGTATGAATTTGCTTCTATCCAATGAGAATTTCTTGGTTGGGGTGTCTGTGCTTATGTTCTTTCTTACTTCTTTTTTGTTAATAGCAATACTTTCATGCTGGAGGAAATGGGCTGAAAAAGAACTTCTTGGAGAAGAGCCCCGATCTTCAGTCTCTTAGATATGCTCTCAGTCTTTATACCCAAACCACCGATGCCCTGATAAAGAAATTCATAGACACTCAAACCTCTCAGAGTAAGTAAGATACCAGGGCTAAAAATAAATACACCTCAGAGGTATGGTAAGTTGTTATTGTTAACATTGTTTGAAATCATCATTACAAATCAAACTAATTAATGGATATATCATTGCTGTAACTTTTTTGTTTGTTTTCTACATAGGGGTTGAGATATTCTGGTTATAAACAAGTAGATTCACTTTCGTGCATGATTAGTTTTGAGATAATTATAATGCAGTAAAATGCATTAAACACTAAACCATACTGAATATAACAAACTTTTTAAAGTATTCCAAAAGTCCCTTGAGAGATATTACATTAACTAAAAGCCTTGTAGTGTCATTTCCAATTTATGAAAAATATCAACAACAGTATAGAACAAGAACCCACAGAGACTCCAGGGCTTACCTAGTTTGATTCTTCTTTCCTTGGAGGGGGGCGGAGGGAACCCTCTGGACAATAAAAATGAATAAACACTGACAGTTTCTAATAAATGTGACCTAGCATCTTTGAAGACTCTAGCTTCGTATAAACCAGATCTAACTCCAGGGATTTGTCACCAAGTCTCATTGTGTCATTGTTCCCACTTGAGGTTCTCTAGGAAAATCACTAACTATGCTCACATTATAGCTCCATGTTTGTTCAGATAGAAGTAACAATGTACCTCAAATACTACACAGGAACTAAGTTGCAATATGGGGACTGGTTTGGGATTTTTTTCCATCCCCACAGAAAATGCTTAAAATGCCTATGAATAGCAATAGCAAAGAAGATTTCTCCTCCATCTCTTCCCCCATGATGTTACTCTAGTCCTCCAGTTATAGAGGCCATCCATGTTAACCATTCTCTTCTTCCTCCAAGAAGCAAGTTGTTGAGCAAAATTCTGCCTGTCCAAAGTCAATGACTAAACTATTGTGATACAGTCTACAAGATAAGCCCCTAAGAGGGGAAGGTCTACTTTCCTAAATGCATTTGTATCTCTATGACATGCTTCTACAGGGATACCATCAGTGCCCAGTTTCTGAAATAAAGTACGTGCTCAGAAATTCTAGTTTCTGACTTTTGTTCAGAAAAGAAAATAGGCAGAAGACACTGGGAATTTAAGGTACAGGGATCCCGAAGTACATAATCACATGTAGCTCACTGTCTACTTTTACTGCAATGCTCCAGTAACTGCTTTGGATGCAGAAAGAAATCTCCCTCTTTCATTGCCTCCAACACACATGTTCTCCTTGCTGTGACCTGGAAGACCATGGAAAGAGAATGGGAAAGGGAAAGGGAATGGCTTGTTCAAGAAAAGCCTAATCTTTAAAAAAAAAAAAAAAGGAGCCTAATCTGTACTTCTCAGTTGCCAATTATCTAAGAGATGGCCACGGTCACAGAGACTCAATCCAAGTAGTTGTCTGAATCTTCTCAGCAAGGTACCAGTGCACATATTTAACTCCATGAGAGGTTCATAAGATCCTAGTTCTAGATCTAGATCGCACCTTAGAGAGTATATATTCCAACCCTCTCACTTTAGAGATGAAAAAATAAGGCACAGAGGTATTAATTGACTTTACCAAGGACAGGATATTATTCCTACAATTTTTTTTGCCAAATTTCTTTTTTAACACTTAAAAAAAATTACTATCATGAATACATTCAGTGTAATACCTGAAGTTCGGATCAAACACTAGGAAGTTGATTTTGCATTTCAACACACTTCTACTCCTGGAATAAAGAAATTTCAGGAAACCATTTTCATTCATAGGTAAGGAGCTCTAAAGATCCCAGTGAACTAACAGAGATCTGTGAATATTCTCCAGTTGTCAATGTATCTCTACAAAGCTCATCTTTTATTGAACCTCTTCCAAATCCAATTGCAAAAAATGAGAAAGTCCCTTAAGTGCAAGTGTTTTCTTTTATAGCTCTCTTTAACCCCTGATGGCTTCTAATTACTTCCAGTTAAGGTAGGCTTTCTAACTTCTCTTTTAACAATGATGGGGTGCCCCAGGCAGAAGTAGGGTTAAAGCAGATGTTAAAATTATAGCTAGAGCAGCGTCAGGGAACACCAGAAAGCACGGGATTAAATTTAAATATATGTAATGTTGACTTACTATCTAGAATTTACAATCTATTCATCTGACAATGCTGAAAATCACTAAAAAAGCACTTTTTGGAATTGTTCTGCTGACTTGTCACTTTCAGCTACTAAATCTTTCATTCCCTCTTGCTCTTATGTAAAATCAGGGTGTTTTTTTCCTAACCAATTTTGGAGTGCTAAATTGTAGAGGAAAAAGAAAGAAAGAAAATCTGTCTCACTGTCCTCCTTTTTGAAACAGTTTCCAGGAATGCATTGTTGCAAACACACACACACACACACACACACACACACACGATATATAGATGGCTGTGGCTATAAAATGAATTATTGACCATTCTGATTGTAAATTAATTTTCATAATATATAAATATAGAAAGATGTATTTTTCTGTTTAGATATTTGAAATTAAAATAATACTTAGGCCATATCGTCATTTGTAAAGTAAATAAGTTGACAATTTGAAAAATGGGCAAAAAAAATCTTAAAATATCTAGATAAATCTAGGGAGTGTTTTATTTACCTAAATCTTTCAGCTTTTGAATTGACTGTTTTGGATAAATATAATATTAGAGTCTAGGACAGTATAGAAGTTTGATAATATCTAAGGCATTTCATACCACAGGTTGGTGACTAAAACATCAGTTTTGCTTCTCTATAGATATCCTATTAATGAGTCTAAATACTTAAATTCTGAGTTGAATTTACTCTACTCAATCCTCCCTCCCACTCCATTTCTTACATGACATTTTAAAAACTGTGACAGAATTAATGAAAGAAATTGCAACCTAGATATAATCTTATTCCATTTCTTCTTTGGAAAAATCCCTGCCCCCCCCCCTTTTAAAAAGTACCAAGAGGTTAACAAAATACTACATCATCGCTCTTTAATTTTTCATTTAATTTCCAGCTGTTGTTCTGTGGGGGAATTATTGCTTGCAATTTATAAGAACTTTGTTCAGATATTATCTCATGAAATGGAATGTTGTTCAAGGAGCTTTATGTCTGGACTTCAATGCTGCCTGTGGTTCACTTAATTTCTATGAGTTTCATTTTCCTCACGTAGAGAATCAGGATAATAATGTTTGTTCTGCCTACCTCACATAGTTATTATTAGCAGGGGCTTTGTAAATCTCAAAGTGGTATAGAAGTGAATGATACTGTTAAAGTTAACTCTTTAGAAATGGGGGGGGGATTGTCACTCCCACTTTTCACAGCTAATCTTCCTCATTTCCTTTCTATTTATTCTCTATTTTTCTGTCACTTTCCCTCCTCCTACTTTTAAAAAAAAATTTTGCTTGAGCCCATTTTCTCTTACTGTTTGAAAATCGACTGAATTTGGCCCAAGGAAATATTGAATAAAAGAGTAAGATTTTAAGAGCTAGGGATACAAATGCAAGCAAAGCAAGCCAATCCCTGCCCTCAAGTACATTACATTCAAATAAGGGAGGTATCATAGTAGGTATAAATAAGATCTATGTAGAATAGATTCAAAGTAATCTTAGAAAATAAGGTACTAGAAGCTGAAGAGACTGGGAAAGGCTTCCTGCAGAGGGTGGGCTTTGATCACAGCCCTGAAGGAAATCAGAGGGCTAAGTAACTAGGCAGAACATTCTAAGGGTCAAGGAACAGTGGACATGTCCAGGCCAAGACAGAGCAAGAGCAAGGAGGTAGCAGATAGAGTATCCTGTTTGAGGAACTGCAAGTAGGCCAACATACCTGGATCATAGAGGCATGGAGGTAAGGAAAGTATAAGGAGAGTGGAAATTAAGAAAGGGTCCACATTATACAGACCTTTAAATGCCTAACAGAGGACTCTGTATAGGTAACCACTAGGGCTTCATGAGCAGGGCGGGGTGACATAGACTGACACTTGAAAAATATCACTTAGGCACCTGAGAGCACTGATAGGTTAAGCAAGCATCAGGCAACCAGTGTACATCACAGGCAGGACTTGAATCCAGGTCTTCTTATTTTCAGTCAGTTCTCCCCACCCTAACCCTGCTCCATTAACACACACTTCTTTATTTCTTAGATAAGTGTATATCCATAGTGACGTTTGTTAGTTGATTGATGATTGTATCTTTTATTTTTTTGACCTTTATTTATCTTTTGTCCTCTCTCTGTCTCTTTAGTTTTGTTTCTTTCTCACCTTTTCAAATTGGATTTTACCTTTTTTTTTTTCTGGTACCAAACAGGACACAAACCACCAAGGATGAAAATTCATTAGAAATTTAGGAGTCACAGAGTTCAAATGATTTTTTATCAACTTGGCAAGATATTAGCATCTCTTTTATTTCAAATATGGGAAAATATCCAAACAAAGGTCCTTGAAGAATCTTTTTTTTCAAGTAAAACTAAAAGTATAAATTATTTGAAATAGTAATATCTCAATTGCCTTTATGTTGAAAGGGTCCATAATTGACCATTAAACTGGATTCTTAATGGTAGGACTGTTTATCATGAGCACCCTCTAAGACAGGGGCATCAAACAAATAGAAATGAAAGCCATTAAAACACAGGTAAGGTTCCTTGCAGACTGCATATTAACTTAGTTTTCAATGTATGTTTATTTATTCTGTCAAATATTTTAATCTGATCTGGCCAGCACTCTGGAGTATTGAGGCTATAGGTTGACAATTCTGCAATGAGAAGTAAATTTATTTTACTTGGGTTGGAATTGGATTTACACCTATTTCCTGAGCCTGGGATTGAGAAGGATTTCACTATCTGTCCTCTAACTCTAGATTCAGTGCTCTTTTCACTGTTGTAGATATAATGCTACCTAAGTGAGGGCAAAAATTGCAAGGAGAAAAAGTACTGATTTGGGAAATTTACTTCCTTTAAGGGGAAATATTTTCAGAACAAGACTGATAGATGAAATAAGCAAAAAGCTCTCATGGGCTTGATGAACAAAATTTGAAAAAAGTAAAGGGGGTGGGACATCTTAGAACTTATATATGGGAGCCCAGTATTAATGAGACTCTAATGAATCTGTGAAATTTTATTTTATCATTTTATTCATGTGTGTATATATATATATGTTCATGTATATTCATGCATATATATGCATGTATATATATTTAACATATGGAATGAGCTTTTAAAAGAATATGAAAGCTGCTTGTTATCTTCCTTAAGCATCACAAGTAAGGAAGATAAAGCTCTGGGGTTTCTTCTAGCACACAAAACCATGTAGCAGGATCCTCAATCCAGAGAGGAGAGACTTGATAGTGAGAAAATCAGAAGGCCAAGTAAGTGAATCTTGCAGTGCCTGGTGAAAAAAAAAAAGAGTAGATTTCAGGATCATAGAAGATCCAGGCCACTGTGATCCTCTGATGGCAAATTATTTGCTGCAGAGGCAGGCTAATAAACACTAAACTATAATATTGCTGAGATGGGAATTGCTGTAGAGCTGACTTCTTGTCTTCTGTATACTATGACCTTGGGGTAAATTGATTGGTGTCCTGATGTATTTGAACTGTTTATTAGGGATACTTTATTAGGAGTACTTATGTGAGCATACTACCATAGTAAAGGCACTAAGAAGATCAATTGGCCATCTAATTGGTTCCTGGTATTTAAGGTAAGTGTGAGGGACTGGAAAAAACAATCCCCTGAAGGTCAAAGATGGGATTTTTCTGAGATTTCATTGCCCTTCCTTAAAGGTTAGTTGATTTAATCTGGTTGATCATAGCCATGGCTATTAAACAAAATGTTAGCTAAATAAAAATATTGGGGATATCCCATTATTCTCATTCCCACCCACCCACCCTAAAGGAGGATGTAGAAAACATCACAGAATGTTTACATTTTTTTAAAAATCACAGAATGTTTACATAAAAATGAAAAGGAAAGCTAAAAAGCTATTATAGAAATTCAATTAAATTTGCTTTCATAAAAGATCACAGAGTTGGAACTGGAAAAGACCTTAGATGTAAGCCATTCTCCATTTTAAGGATGAGGGAATTGTAGAAGGCAGAGTGAGGTTAAATGATGTCCATTATCAACCAACTAGGAAGTATCTAAGGCAGGATTTGAACCTAGGTCCTCCTGACCCCAAATCCAGTGCCCTAACCACTGTACTGTGTAGCATCTTTCTTCCTCAAGATCCTTAGGTGAAGAATTGGGGGTATTCTACCCTAGAATCAGAAAGAACCATTTTACCTCTGAGGATTTATCAACTGAGGGATTAGTGAGAAGAGAATCCTTTGGGGGAGTGGGAGAGAAAAGTGGGAGGGTGATATATGTTTTACAGAAATTTGCACACATAAATAGTAGACAACTATTAAGTGGCTGATGTAAGCACACAAATATTCAATCCAAGAACCCAAGATAATAGCAAATCTCATTTTTAAATCACAGAGACTATAGCCTTTCATGCAAATGATAGCTCCTTGTTTTAAAGCTATTAAAATACATTATACTCTTATTCTTTCAACAACACCACACACACACCCATACACACACATACACGTACATACATAACCATGATGGCTTTCTGTAGAGTAGACATTTCTATCCTAGAGTTCATATAATGATTATATCTAATTGAAATGTTTTTGCTATGCCTTGTATTACCTACATGGAAAGAATGCAGAGATCTATAGCAATTACCAAAGAATTATCTTTCCAAGTCATACATACAGTTTACATTGATCAGCTTGTGTGAAAAAATTAACCCCTCTTGGGTATATCTTCCATCCCATGTGTTAGAGTTTTAGAAATTAAAATATCTACTTTTTTATCACAGTATTCATGGTTTTTCTTAACAGCTCCTTCATTCTTCTAGTGGTATATTTTATATTTCTTAGGCAGACAGTGAAAAATGTTGGAAGTATTAACTTAATAATATAGATTTTTATTTCAAGAAATGGATAACACAGTTTGGACTTAGGTGCAGCATGATTAATCATCTTAAGTTTTATATTCAGTTTCCTTAACAGAGCTTTCATTATGGTGCAGGGAGCCTAAATTGTATAGGTGGTTGCATAAAAGAGGCTATTTCATATCAATGAAAATGTTCAGTTACAACTAAATCATAAAGCCAGCTTTCATAGTTAATGACTTCATGAATTAATTTTGAGCTAAAGTGTTTTTCCTATTATATTCTTCTTTTCCTTTTTTATTAGTAACATTTCAAAGTTGCTACTTATTTCAAATGTCCTAAATATTTAAATGAGCTACTTTAATAGCTTAGCTACTGCTAAAGAATACTGTAGCCATGTTTGTTTTCAAGTAGGAAAGATGATTCCAATTTTTGCCTCATTTTAATAATCAATGGAATTACTTTGTTCATAGATATAGATATTATATTAGTGATGTCAGGCGATGTTTAATTTTTACAGAAAAACTTCAACATTCTATGTTGAAAAAATAGAGGCATTTAAAAAATTATCTTAAAAATCACATAAGGGGTGGCTAGGTGGTGCAGTGGATAAAGCACTGGCCCTGGATTCAGGAGTACCAGAGTTCAAATCCGGCCTCAGACACTTGACACTTACTAGCTGTGTGACCCTGGGCAAGTCACTTAATCCCCATTGCCCCGCAAAAAAAAAAAAATCACATAAGTATGGGTTTCAAACTGAGAAGACCTTAAAAATTATTTGGTCCCAGCCCCTCATTTTAGAGATGAGGAAGCTGAGGCCAAGAGAAGGGATATAAATTAGATTAACTACAATGATCTGTCCAAACATTTCATCATAAGAACTCAAAGTTGGAGTGATTTATTATTTTTTTTATTCTTTTTTTTTTAAGTGAGGCAATTGGGGTTAAGTGACTTGCCCAGGGTCACACAGCTAGTAACTGTTAAGTGTCTGAGGCCATATTTGAACTCAGGTACTCCTGACTCCAGGGCCGGTGCTCTATCCACTGTGCCATCTAGCTGCCCCTGGAGTGATTTGTTTTTAATATTTTATTTTCCCCCAATTAAATGTAAAAATAATTTATAACATTATTTTTTAAGTTCCAATATTATCCCTCCCCTCTGCCAGATAAAGTAAGCAATCTGATATAGATTATATATGTGCAATCATGTAAAAAGATTTCCATATTAGTATTTTGTGCAAGAAAACTTGAACAAAACAAAATAAAAGTGAAAATAGTATGCTTCAGACAACATCAGGTTCTTTCTCTGGACATGTATAGTAGTTTTCATCTTGAGTCTTTTGGGATTGTCTTGGATCATTGTATTGCTGAGAATAGCTAACTTATTCACAGTTGATCATCATACAATATGCTGTCATGTACAATTTTCTCCTAGTTCTGTCACTTCACTTTGCATCAGTTCGAGTAAGTCTTTCCAAGGTTTTTTTTTTTTTCTGAAATCATCCTGATTGTCATTTCTTATAATACAATAATATTCTATTATAATCATGTACTACAATTTGTTCCCTAATTGATGGGTATTTCCTCAATTTCCAATTTTTAGCCATTAAAAAAAAGAACCAACTATAATATTTTTGTACAAATAGGTTCTTTTCCATTTTAAAAAATCTCTTTGGGATATAGACCTAGTAATGGTATTGTTGGATCAAAGGGTATGCACAGTTTTATAGCCTTTTTGACATAGTTCCAAATTGCTCTCCAGAATGGTTGGATCAGTTCACAATTTCATTAAGAGTACAATTAGTGTCCAGTTTTTGTGAGAGTGATTTTTAATAATATTTTTATCTTGTAGCTGCAAACTAGAAGGAATCTTCTATTTCAAAATTTCAAAAGCAATTCATTTTCAAATTAGTAAACTGAGGCCCAGAGACATGAAGTGACATATATCTAGTCATTTTTATTATTCATTACTATTATTTGTGTCTCGCCTGTGGAACAAAAGGAGAGGAGTTATGTACAATAAAAAAAGAAAACTTTTTTTTGATTCACTATTACAAGGGACTATGAATTCCAGGTTCCTGGCTACAGTAAGGGGAATTTATGCTTATATGAGAAATGAAGACCCTTACCATTTAGGAAACTTGTGTCTGGTAGAAACAACATGGTAAAAATCAAGAAATGCACTTTCTGAAACCAATGGTCATTATTACTTGATTTTGTTTAAAAACATAGGTTGATAGGTAGGTAGACAGATCACATCTATTATAGTTCATATAGGTTTGCCTATATGAACACACACACATATGCCTATGTGTAGGCTTGCCGGTGTGTGCATGTATGTATGCACATTTGCATGTATGTATATGTGCATATGGATACATGTATGTGAATGTCTATAAGCATATGTAACATGTTAGCCATGATTACTACTGCTATTAAGGGATGAATACATTATTCCATCTGCCAATTTAGAAAAAACAAGTATATTATGAAATCCAAAATGGCAATCTATAGCATGAATATAATCCATAATTATCAACTATTTCAAATTAATTCGCATACTTTTCCCTATGTAACTGTATTTCCATATTTTTCTCCCCCAACTTTGATCTTTAGATCATGTTTCCTTCCTCCACAGCCCTCTTCCACCCCTCCCCTCTCCCAACACCTACTTCCTTGTTCTTTACTTAAATAGAACTAAGGCTCTTTTCTGAGCAGGAGAGACTTTTGTAGTTTCAACCTCTGCTTTTATAGGCACAGAGTTAGTAACTGGCCTCTCCCATCACTTTGCTTGCTGGTTTTTCTCCTTCCAGTTGTCTTTTATCTAGATTGTAACCACTAGGTCTGCATCAGGAGTTAGGGTATTTGATCTTGAATTGAAAGCTTAGACCCCCAGGGGAGCCAGGGTGAATGATTTAAGGCAATACTTCTCAATTCAAATAAAAAATCTATCTCCAGGGGCCGCTAGGTGTGCAGTGGATAGGAGCACTGGCCCTGGAGTCAGGAGGACCTGTGGTCAAATCCTAGACTCAGGCCACTTGACAACTTACTAGCTGTGTGACCCAGGGACAAGTCACTTAACCCCAAATTGCCTCACTAAAAAAAAATAAGTTATACATGCGTAGTCATGGAAAACATTCCCACATTAGCTAGGTTGTGAGAGATAACAGTCCAAAATACTCCCAAAACTTCAGGACTGAGGAATTGTCAAAGAGAAAAAAAAAAGTGGGTGGGGGTTGGGACATGGAGGAGGGAGTTGGGAACCCAATTTTTTTAAAAAATTGATGTTAAAATTTGTTTTTACATATGTTTTGGAAAATAAATTCTATTCAATAATTAAAAAAAAAATCATCCTCCCTAATGGCCACAGCCATGTACATGATTCTTCTTGGCTTTAGGTGTTAAAATATTCTACCCAAAGAGGGACAAGGTTTTATGCAAGTAAATAAAATCAAATCATAAAGTAATAAGACATAGGAGATTAATCTGTGTTGAAAGCCCATTCTTTATAGAGTTCAGAAATTAGACAGTCTTAATTTTGTGTGTGTGTATGCCGCACATGTTTTGTTTTTGTTTTCACACATGTTTTTTAAATAGATGTTGAAAAACACTGATCATATTAGGATACATAGGAAATCAGAGGCAGATAAACCACTGGCCACCTTCATGATGTTTTATTTCTCCGTTATCTTATACATAAAAGCCACTAGTCAAATAAAGAATGTCATTATACTCTTGTTAGCTCAGTGAGACGTTTCCAATGAATGGGTATCAGGATTCTTTATCATGGTGAAATGCCTTACTTATTTAACTTTGCCTTGGTTCATGGGCATTGCTGCCATTTGTCTGGTCACATGTCATTATCATGAAATAATGAGGGCAGGACATCAGGAAATTTCTCTATTCACTGAGTTCAGGTACTTTCATGACTAAACAGTCCCAACATGAACAAAAGAGTGTTATAGCTTTTCATGTCTTTGAATATTATCCTTTAACTAGCTGCTTAAAGAGATAAACAGCATTGTGGAATAATAGATAACATGTTGGACAAAGAGTCAGGAAGAGCTGGAATCAAACCCCATCTCAGATAGATTTGATTCTTGGATAGTCAATTAATCTCTCTGGGACTCAGGAAAATGAAGGGGTTGAACTCAATGGTATCTATGGTTCCTCCAGCTCTAAATCTGATCTGATGCCTCACATAAAACTAATGCCTAGCACCATTAGTTAGGAAAACAAAGTCCTAACATTATTCAACCTACTTTTGGAAGGTATATCTACTTAAATAATACATCATGAAAAAAATACAATATTTTGGGGGCCGCTAGGTGGCACAGGGGATAAAGAACTGGCCCTGGATTCAGGAGGACTGAGTTCAAAATCCAGACTCAGGACACTTGACAACTTACTAGCTGTGTGACGCTGGGCAAGTCCACTTAACCCCCAAATGCCTGCAAAAAAAAAAAAAAAGAAAGAAAGAAAAAGAAAAAAATACAATATTTTAAGACACTTAGTGTGAGGCTTATCTGTATTGATTCACCCTTCTGTTCATGTATCTTCCAGAGTTGAAATATGTAATTTTCCCCAAGCTTCCTATGGGAGAACACTCAGGTGGCATAGTAGAATGGGCAAAGGCATTGGTTGTGGTGCAGGAAGATCTGGACTCAAATCTAGTCTATAACCCTTACTGCCTGTGTGATCTTGCACAAATAACTGAAATTTCCTGGAACTTTGTTTACTTATCTATAAAGTGAAGAGGTTGGTTTAGAGGATTTCTAAGGTCCCTTCCAGCTTTAAATCTATATGTAACTGCCTCATGGGCTAAGGAGCTTTTGATACTCACCACCATGATGTAGCACCCCATAGGGATTGAGTTAGCAGACAGAAACCCTAGGTAAGTAGAATTACTCCTGACTTCGTAATTGATTCCCAAAGGCATTACAGAAGCCAAACCCTTACTCTATAAATTTTTACTGTTCATTATTGCTGTACATACTGTATGGCATAAAATGACTCATAAAATCATAGAGTAAAGGAACCTGTAACATAATTAAGCAACTCTTTTCCTATCCCAAGTCCCCAATACAGTAGATTTAAAATAACTCAACTGGAAAAGACATAAAAAATAAAAAAATCTAATAGGGAGTTGTTAGCCAGGTGGCCCACTGGATAGAGTGTCATCCCTAGAGTCAGGAAGACTCATCTTCATGAGTTCAAATCTGTCCTCAGATACTTACTAGCTGTGCGACCCTTGGCAAATCACTTAACCCTGTTTGCCTCAGTTTCCTCAATTATAAAATGAGTTGGATAAGGAAATACCAAGCAACTCCAGTATCTTTGCCAAGAAAACCCCAAATGGGGTTATAAAGAATCTGACATAAATGAAAAACAACTGAACAACAATGACAGCAATAGAGAGTTTATATTTAAAATAAGCAGAAAGATGGTGACAGAGCACTGAGTTGACCTTAAAGTATTCAATTCTCCAGGCCCAGATGAATGACATCCCAGGGTACTGGCAAGTTTGATTGCCTAAATCATTATGAAAAATCATGTTGAGCAGAGTGGTGCCAGTGGATTGGAAGAGAGAGAATAGGAAAAATGCATATAGGCCCACAAGCTGAACTTCAATTCTTGGGAAATTCTCAAATATATTATCATCGGTATCATTAGTGAACATCTTGAAAAGAACATGGTGATCTCAAAGAATTAGCCAGGCTTCCTCCAAAATAGGTCACAGCAGAACTACATTTCCATTTTTTACAGGTCAACTAGACTGGTAAGTCAGGAGCATGCTATGGATATAGGTGACTAGATCTGAAAAAAGCATTTGACAAAATATCTCAACCTTTTCTATGGGGGAAGATAGATGATAGTAAATAAAGTTGAGTTGATCAGGACTGGAATGAATGTCAGAGCTGTCATTCATAGTTTGTTTTCTTCTTGAAAGAAGGTCTCCAGGATATGCTTCAAGATTCTGTGTTTAAACCCTATGCTTTTGAAGAACTTTATCTTCAATAATAGCATAAATTTCAAGCTCATCAAACTTTCAGAGGAACAAAAGAGATTTAACACAATGGATCAGAGTCAGGATCCAAAAAGACAGATTAGAACATGGGGCTAAATAAAATGAGGCATATTGAAGGGCTAGTGACTAGACCTGGGAGTTTATTGATAAAAGGAATTCCTGTATGATAATGAAAACTTCTTCCAATTCAGATTATTGCCTTTTCTGCAACATATAGTCTTGGGGAAATAGCCTAAGAGCATTTGGAGGTGACCTAACTTCGTCCAGGGGCAAACAGCCAGTATGTATCAAAGACAAGACTGGACTTGGTCTTTTGTCCTTCACATCTCTCTGATTCAAGATGAAATTTAATAGAGCTAAATGTAAAGTATGACTAATCATAGAATCAGTCACAGCTGAAAGGCACCTTAGACCAATCTCTTCATTTTACAGACAAAAGAAACTGAGGCCAGAGAGGGTAAGTGATGTGTCCAAGATCCCAAGGTTGTAAATGACAGATTTAGGATCTGAATGCAGGAAAACTGAATGTTCTTTCCACTGCACTCTGCTGCCTCCCTATGTTCAGTTTTATGCTTAAGATAAAGATAAAATGAACTTCAGAGGGTTAGACAGTAGTTTCTCTGGGAAAAGATTTCTTATCCTTAAATCCTTGGGTTGTATCTAAATACATAAACCGATCATCTTCCCACTCCTACAAAGCTCCTATCCCTTAATTTTTTAAAAGTACTTTATTATTTTCCAGTTACATGTAAGGGTAGTTTTCAACATTTTGTTTTCATAGGATTTTTAGTTACCAAATTTTCTCCCTCCTCCCCAAGACAGAAAGCAGTCTGATATAAGTTATCTAGTACAATCACATTAAACATATATCTACATAGTCCTCTTGTGCAAGAAAAATCAGAGCACAGGAAAAAAACCTCAAAAAAAGAAGGGAAAAAAACAGTCCAAAAGTAAAAACAGTATGATTCAATCTGCATTCATAATCCACAATTCTTTTTTCTGGATGTTTAGAGCATTTTCTATCATGAGTTCTTTGAAACTGTTTTGGACTATCCCCTTAATTTAAAAAAAAAAAAAACAACTAGGCATATGGTAAGCAAATCTGTCCAATCATAATTTGTTCTAGTTGATGTCATTATGTCATGGGGTTTATACACAGCCTCCTTGGAGGCACAGCCCAAAGCATTTTATGCAATGGCAAAGACACTGTAAGCTCAGAGAAATAAATATTACAGATAATAAAAAGTCAATAACAAGGTACATGAAGCTCATTGCCAATAATGTTAACTAATGCAAGATATGATGTAAAAAACATCAGCCAGAATTATATGGCCAAAAATGAAGGCCTGGAAATTTGATGATGAGAAAAAAAAATACATGTGAAAATATGGACAGTTTGATCATTACACTTATAGCCACAAACTATCACAATATTTGGAAGATGGAACCAGCATATTATTTTTGATTCTTTATGGATGACTTTGGAGACAGGTAGGTGGCACAATAGCTATATTGTCAGGCTTGGAGTTAGGAAGGCCGAGTTCAACTCTAATCTGAGACAGTTACTCATTATGTAACCAGAAGATAGTTACTTAACCCTGTCTTGTCTCCCGTTATGTCATCTGTAAAATGAGCTGGAGAAGGAAATAGCAAATCATTCCAGTATCTTGCTAAGGAAACCCAAATTGGGTCACAAAGAGTCAGACATGACTGAACAACAAAAAGGTATGGCTGATGTATGTGGGAAGACAAGAGTTGAATTGGATAAGAAAGCTTGGATGCCTTGCAATAAGTACAAAGAGGACCTCACCATAGAGAAGATTTCCAGGTAAAAATATCAAAGACATTGAAAGATTTTTATTGTGGCAAACTGCTAAACTTAATCATCTTAATTAATTTTTAGAGACAAGTTAAATTTCTTTTGTTGGAACTAAGGGAGTTTGAATAGATTATAAAGAACATTTTTTTTCTTGGATTTGTAGTTCATTTTTATGTAGGGCACATACCCTTATAGATCAAAGGTGGCTGGTTTGTTTACAACTGATAAAAGTATCAAGTGAGATTAAAGGCAGTTGTAGGGTTGTTGTTTTTAATTTTAATAAACTGAGGACTAGGGAGAAGTCTGAAAAAAGTTGTTTTTTTCCTAATGATTGAGTCAAGAACAGAAAGTCTAATGTTTTCCTAAACTTACTGAAGTAATGACCACTTCTTTGTTTATTGAAAACAGGTGAGAATTCTGTAGGATCAGCACATATTTGATTGATTGACTAGATTAAAAATTAAATAGCATTGGCTTATTAAATGTAAATGCTCCCCAAAATTAGGGAGCCTTTTGACAGTTTTCCCAGTAGTTTATCATTTAAAATTATATGTTATGCTTTTCTATTAAAATAGTAATTCATTTTGGGTTTTGGGGGGGGGGTTAAGTGACTTGCCCAGGGTCACACAGCTAATTAAGTGTTAAGTGTCTGAGGCCGGATTTGAACTCAGGTACTCCTGACTCCAGGGCTGGTGCTCTATCCACTGCGCCACCTAGCTGCCCCAGTAATTCATTTTGAATCAAGCCAAATGATTAGAACTCATAGTTGTTAGATAATGAAGACCCAAGTTCTGTAAACTCTTCCAAATGAAGTTCTCTATCTTTTTTTTGGGGGGGGGGGCAGGGCATGAGGGTTAAAGTGACTTGCCCAGGGTCACAAGCTAGTAACGCGTCAAGTGTCTGAGGCTGGATCTTGAATCCACGAATCCGGAATCCCAAGGCCAGTGCTTTATCCACTGCACCACCTAGCTGCCCTGTTCTCTATCTTTTCATGTTTTGGGGAATGATGGGAAGAAACATCCCATGCAATAGTATTCCTAAAGTCAGCCTTTAGCATGTAGCTTTATAAAGGGGCATAACAGAGATGATTTTGGGCCATGAGTATGTTCATGACTATTGACTGGTAAACATGCCTGCCCCTGATCCCCTCTCAGGGTCATACTACTCTCTTTCCCACCCAAGTCAGACATTGATTGCAACTGGACTTATGTATTTATGGTCTAGATTGAAGTTTCTCAAGCAGAAAGAAAAGCCCTGCTCCAAGAGGGGCAACAAACACTGGGTTAATCATGCAGAGCCAAGGATAAGATACTAGGTATCCTCAACAATTTATGGATATCAGATGGGCTGAAAATAGGATGCAGGATCCAAATCATAGGCTTAAGTTAGTATCAGAAGATCACAGTTAGGGCTAGATAAAAAGAGAAGGTTAAGGATTTAATACAAGGTTCTTATACAGTGAGTATTAGAAGGACTCAAGATTATAAATGAGCCTGAGACAATTTGACAAACTCAGTATCTTGTAGGTTTACTTGTATTTTGGGGGCAATGTCCAAAAATATGAAGTCAGCTCTGCTTCCCATTTTGTACTAAACAGGCATCAGCTGGACAGCTCTCTGTGAGGTAATGTGGTACATCTAAAGACCACTAAATTTGTTGGCATCAGACAAGTACAAATACTGGTGGTGCTGTTTACTCCTTTTATGATTCTTGGCCAGTTAGTTTGCTTTTCTGGACCTCAGTTTCCCATCTATAAAATGAGGGGGCTACACTAGATAATCTCTGAGGTCCTTTTCAACTGTGAATTCACAATCCTACTACTGATAGAATTAACTTCACAGAATCTACCATCTCTAAATAGAATTGGGAGCACTCAAAAACCCATCATCATTAGCAGCTGAGTAGTTAGCTGCTTGACCTCATGAGAATCACATAGGGAAAGTTCCTGTCCCCATTTGGCACCAGTGAATCCATTTTGGTCAATCCAAAGATATTCATCCAAACAGCATTTTTGTTTATGTTTTTGTTTTTGTTTTTTCAGGGCAATGAGGGTTAAGTGACTTGCCCAGGGTCACACAGCTAGTTAAGTGTCAAGTGTCTGAGGCTGGATTTGAACTCAGGTCCTCCTGAATCCAAGGCCAGTGCTTTATTCACTGCGCCACCTAGCTGCCCCCCCAACCAGCATTTTATGAAAAGCTCTATGTACTAAAGTATTCAAAGCAGCATAAGTCAGGATCCCTACCCCAAGAAGCTTCCAATCTAACTGGAGAGACAAGATAGCATGCAAAGTGAGACAAATTAATGGAACAGGAAATAACTATTAATGGGGTTAGCAGAATTAAGGCATTCCTGGGATGTTTGTTCATTAACATATGGTTTAGATTTACCTAAGCAAAGAAAGTTTTTCATGTAAGAGAACTATTGCAAGCAAAATTAGAGAAGCAGGAATTTGAGTAGTGTGTATTTAGGGGACAGTGAGTAGACCCTTCTGGCTGGTGACAGTGGAGGGAGATGAGGGCAGAAAGTAATGTTGTAGTGATACTGTGGAGGGCTTTGAATATCAGGTTCAGACTTTAGTCTATGAACTATCTATCTATCTATGTATATGTATATATGCGTGTATATATACATATACATACATATACACATATATGTATGTATGTATGTGTGTGTGTATGTATGTCAGCCAATGGGGGCTTTGGAGCAGCCATGAAACATGAGTAGAGGGAAATTTTTAGGAGATAAGCCTGTTGGTAGTATGTTGAATAAAAGAACTTTGTAGTCTCCTTCCAGCTATATTTGACCCTTTTCCATTTTTCAAACCTCATTAAAATTTTGGTAATGATATATAGGAACAAATGGTTGATATAAAAATTTGAGTCCTCAATCTCCATTCACTTATAAAAAAGAGGCTGTGCTACAAGTGAATTGTGAAAATCTATAGATGATATATTTAGAAAAATTTTAGGATTAAGGAATGAGTGGGTGGAGGAAGTGGAAATAGTGAGGGTAGACTACTCTTTCTAAGAATTTCACAAACGAAAGGGAATTGAGATGTAGACATCCTTGAGGGATTGTACAAAGGAACATCAACTTAACATGTGGCATAATGAAAAGTGCACTAGTTTTGAGGTATGAAAACATGGGCTCTAATTTTGCCTTTACTATTATGTCCTATATGACCTCCTCAAGACCTCAATCTCCTCTATAAAATCATGTTAGATTTGATGATCTCTGAAGTCCTTTTCAACTTGAAATTGATGATCCTCTGATCCCTCCTAGATTAAAGTTCCAATGAAATATATTTTCTTTAGCTCCAAATGTATTTCCCTCAGTCTTTCATCTGTGTTAAGTTGGTTGGCCATTTTTGTCACAATTGCATATTTTAAAGGTATATGGCTCAAGTGTAGTTTTAAGCAATTCAAGAACCAGGATTTGGGGTACAGCCTGTATATAAAATTAAATATATACAAAATAATTTTGAGGAGACATTAGCAGGGGTTTTGTGGATGCTTCATGCTAACACAATGTTTAAGTTGAACCTTCAAAGAAACTAGGGATTTTAAGAGAGAGAAGTAAAGAGGAAAAGCATTTCAAGCATGGATGAGTGACAGCCAGTGAAAAGTAAAGAGGAGATGTAGAGTTATACTTGAGCAGAAGTAAGAAGACCACTTTGGCTGGACTGTATGGAGCACAGAGACCAGGCCTATGATTTTGTTGGTATGGGGAACTCCCCAGGCAAGGACCCCTCCCTCTACCAAGGTATTCAATATCTTCACCATATCTTTATAGTCTTATATAGTTGCCTGTAGAACCAAAAGGTCTAGTGACTTGCCCAAATCATATAGCAAGTATGTGTGTGTGATATGAAATGAGGTTTACAGCTGTTAATATCAAACCTTTACATCTATATAAGACTTTTAAAAATGTTGTCATTCATACTCATTTCTCATTCTCTTTTCCCTTGTGTAACATTAATTCAGAGCCACAAGGGGTGGAAGTTTTCCATTGGTTAGGGGCTTAATTATTGTTTCAAGCAAGAAATAATAGGTGGGAGAATTGTGAAGGAGAAATAAATGCATCCTACTATTCCTCCTAGCCCTCTTGAAGTCATCTACAATGTAAAGAGACTATGAAGAAATGACTAGAGTACATGTGATCATAAACACACACACATACACACACACACACACACACACACACACACAATTCCTCAGCAGGTTCATCTGTTATCTGTTATTCAGGATAGGAATAGGACCTTGGACAGAGATATGAGTGAGACCTTAAGATTTAGTGTTTTTATTCTGAAAACTGAGAGTATTGTGAGGGAACTTACCACGCATTGGATGGTTTCAAAGAGTAAACTACTATTCAAAATGCAATTTTTAGTCTGTAAATTGAAGAGAATATGTTAACAAACAAGGATTTATATGTTTTATCATGAGGAAACATAATCATCAGGTTTAGGTTCCAATCCTGTCTGTAGAAGGAATTATCATAACCCATATGGATTCACTGGATCTAAGCTGACTGGAAAAGTGAAGGTCTTTTGTCTTCTGCATTTTGACAGGTAATTTACTGGCTAAATTAAAGTTATATAGGTGTACCTGAATATCAGAAAAGCTGAATAAGGGAATGTACCATATAAAATGTAGTACTGGAATATGGTATAGAATTTACTCAGTATAATAATCATATATAGTAGTAGAAGAGATTTAATAGATTTTAATTTAACTCACTCATTTTACAGGTTAAGAAACTAAGCCCTAGGACATAAAAGACTTGCCAAAGATCCTACAAGTAGAACAGCAGAACCAAAATAAGCACACAAATCCTTGACTCATATTGAATATTCTCTTTGAAGGGCAGCATGGGGTAGTAGAAAAACACTGAATTTGGAGCCAGAAGACCTGAGTTTGAAACTTGATTTTATTTATTACTATATTGTGACCTTTGGAAAATAATGTAATCTCTTTGGGCTTCAGTTTCAGATGAGCATATAAATGAGACGACTTCTAAAGTCCCTTATACTTCCAAGTACTATAAAATAAGTGAATGTTCTGTCCAAATAAGGTGAGAAATCCCCCCATCACTCACAATATCTCAGGAAGAGCCCTCACATACTGCCTGGTCCAATTAATACTTAACCAAGAATTCTCTTTCTAATATTAATGACAAGTAAATCAACAACCTCTTCTTAAAGATTTCCAGTGAGCAGGAACCCACTAACTCTTTTTTTTTTTTAGTGAGGCAATTGGGGTTAAGTGACTTGCCCAGGGTCACACAGCTAGTAAGTGTTAAGTGTCTGAGGCCAGATTTGAACTCAGGTACTCCTGACTCCAGGGCCGGTGCTCTATCCACTGCGCCATCTAGCTGCCCCAACCCACTAACTCTCGAGGTAGCACATTGCATTTTTGGAGAACTCTAATGATAAGAAAGTATTTCCTTACAACAAGCCTAAATCTACTTTTCTGAAGTTTTCCTTCATTTCTTCAACTTCTATCCTGTGGAACCAAGCAGCACATATCCAATCCCTCTTTAACATGACAGTCTTTATTTGAGGATTGCCACCGATTTCTCTCAACTCTCATATTATCTCTTTTCCAAGCCAAACATGCTCATTTTTCAAATCCTCAGGTGCTATGGTTTCAAATACTCTCATCATCTGGGTCATCTTCTGGGAGTAGTTAATGTCCTTCCCAAAATGTGGCTCTAGAGACTAAACACAGTACTTGAGTTGTTTATGCAATGCACAGTACAACTATCACCTCCCTTGTTCTGAATACTGTACAATTCAATGCAGCCTATGATATCATTAACTTCTTGGTTGCCAATGTTAATTGACTGATTAATAGCAATGACTAATATGGAGTTTCCTATTTAGTAACCCCCCCATATATTATTCACATCACCTATTTTCTATCCATTCCTTCCCTAGTCTGTATTCATGAAGCAAATTTTGTGAACCCATGTAGAGAATTTTAGGTTTGGCCCATCAAGTCTCATATTCTGGGATCTGTCACATTGTTCAGCCCTGTGAAGGTATTTTGGAATCTTAATTGCTAACCAATATATTGACTATCTCTCCAAAATTTATATCACTTGAAAATTTGAGAAGCATACTCTCTCTACTGTCATCCAATTCATTGATTAAAAAAAAGATAGAATAGCATTGTACTAAAATGAGATCCTTAAAGCATTCAATTAAAGATATCACCGCCAGTTGATGATGATCCACTTCTATTTTAATACATTCATTCAACTAGTTATAATCCAAGTAATATCATGGAGCTCCCATCATTAAATGCCTTACTGAAATCCAAATATATAATGGCTATAGCATTCACCTGATCCACTAGTCTGTTTACTTCAACAAAAGAAGAAATGAGGTTAATTTAGCATGTCCTTTTGTTAAGAAAGCCATGCATGCTTTCAGTGATCACTGCTGAAAGTGTTCACAAACTATCCCTTTAATGATGTTTTTATAGAGTTTGCTAGGAATGGAAGTTAAACTTACTAGCCTATAATTTGCAGGCTCTATATTCTTCCCATTTTTTTTTCAAAATTGAGCCAACTTTTTCCAGGTTTGTGGTACTTTTTCCAACCAGTATGTTTTCACAGATAATGCCCATTAAGTTGTTTCAATACCCTAGAATACAGTTCCTCAGAATCTGATACCTGAACTCAATGAAGATGACAAAGTAATCTTTTCATTTTCCCATTTATCTTTTATTTTACATCCCTATTAAGCATTTTTTTCTCTCTTTCCCAGGCCAAAGATCATTCTCCTTGAAAAAGAAAATAGAAAAAAGTAAATAGTTTTACCTTTGCACCACCATCTTATCATCATCCCATCTTCCCTAAGTATAACTCTTTTTTTTGTTTTTTTTTTGTTTGTTTTGTTTTGTTTTGTTTTTGCAGGGCAATGGGGGTTAAGTGACTTGCCCAGGGTCACATAGCTAGTAAGTGTCTGAGGCTGGGTTTGAACTCAGGTCTTCTTGAGTCCAAGGCTAGTGCCTTATCCACTGTGCCACCTAGCTGCCCCCCTAAGTATAACTCTTATCCCTTCTCTAATCTTCCTTTTGTCCCCACCATAGTTCTAATTTTTCCTTGTTGATGTCATTAGTGTTTTTCATTAACCTTAGTTCATTTGGACTTTTAGCCCTCCTGATTTTATTTGCAGAACTGTGCTACTCTTTTCTAAGGGCAATTAGGTGGCCTGAAGTCAGAAAGATCTGAAAACAAAACTAGCCTCAGACACATACTAGCTATGTGAACTTGGGCAAATCACTTAACCCTCTGTTTGCCTAGGTTTTCAGAACTGTAAACTGAGAATAATAATAGCACCTACTTCCTAGATTTGTTGTAAGGATCAAATGAGATAAAAATTGTAAAGTGTTTAGCACAGTGTCTGGCACATAGAAAGTGCTATATCAATTTTTCATATTAGCTATCTAAAACTATTGTCATTGTCATTATTATTCAGTTTTAGCTATTTTTGCTAGATTACATCTTCTAGATGGGTCTTTCAAAAAACTGAGTCCAGAATAGCATTTCCTCTTGTTATTTCCTCATCCTTTTTGTTTGTTTTTGTTGAGGCAATGAGGGTTAAGTGACTTGCCCAGGGTGACACAGCTAGTAAGTGTCAAGTGGCTGAAGCCGGATTTGAACTCAGGTCCTCCTGAATTCAAGGCTGGTGCTTTATCCACTGTGCCACCTAGCTGCCCCCTTCCTCAGCCTTTTAGAGAATGGAATTATCATTAAAACAAGTTGCCCACCTCATACCTGCTTTTGGAAGAGATGACACTCTAGTGTATATCCAGATAAACAAAGTCTCTCATCTTATATCATATTTCCATGCTGGGTATGTGGTATGTTTCCTGAACTTCTAATTCCTACTTCCGTTCAAGGGGCTTGTTTTATACTCCATGATGATGTCACTTTTGTTCTTCCTTCTATTGCTTCCCTTATTGGGTTTCTGGATTTCCTTACATGGATTTCAGGTATTTTAAATATATGATAGAGCTCTATCACCCATTTGATCTTTTCTATTCTTTTCTAATTCCAAAACCATATTCTCCCTGTGAACCCCATCCTACTAAATCTCAAGGTCAGTGAGGCCAGGTTTTCCTCCTTATAACAATTAGGATCCATACTAAACCCTCTTTGTTAGCTATCATTATGCATTTGGGTATAAATATCTACTCAGGTTTTTTTGTTTGTTTTGTTTTTTGTTTTGGGGGGTTGTTGTTTTTTTGGTGAGGCAATTAGGGTTAAGTGACTTGCCCAAGGTCACACAGCTAGTAAGTAAGTGTCAAGTGTCTGAGGTCGCATTGTAACTGAGGTCCTCCTGACTCCAGGGCCGGCACTCTATCCACTGCACCACCTAGCTGCCCCCTGGGTATAAATATCTAGCACCCTAACTTTTCTTTCTCTCTTCTTACAAGTTGTCTGCTGTGGATTTTCCTTGTTCTTTTCTCTCTTCCTGTAATTCTCTATGATATCATTCTTTGCAGATATATGTGGGTAATTTTTCCCTTTCTCCTTCCTCTTCAGTTTAAAGCCTTCCAGCTCAGATTTGTAAGATACCAAGCTAATAAATCTTTACTGATCCTAGTTAGGCACACTTAATGTATTCATATCCAAGAGCTCATCATTTCTATATTAAGTTAGATACTCAGATGTTGTTGTTCAGTCATTTTTTTCAGTAGTGTCTGACTCTTCGTGACCACATTTGGGATTTTCTTGGAAAAGATGCTGGAGTTATTTGCCATTTCCTTCTCCAGCTCATTTTACAGATGAGGAACTGAGGCAAATAGGGTTAAATGATTTTCCCAGGGGTACACAGTTAATAAGGGCCTTAGGCCAGATTTAAATTCTGAAAGATGATCATTCCTGACTCTAGGCCTAACCCAATCCACTGAGCTACCTAGTTGCTACACCTTCTTATTCAGTCATTTCCTAAATATGTCTTTCTACTCTGAATCCCTTATATTTAATTGATTGTAATGAAAATGATACCAACTTTGTTCCCAAGGTTTAACATATGATGGGAGCAGCAGTTATTATGTCCTAGATACATGCCCAGGAAGACAGCAAAGTTCTCTGTTGTTTTATCAGGTCAACAAATAGTCTTCAGAACTCCTTAACATGGTGATAACCATTGCCATTTGTGTCTTTTTTTTCCTTTGAATATGATAGTCCCTCTAGACCCGTATTAGCATTCCTTACTATGCAAAGAGCAGCTTTCTCCTGAGATATTCCAGCTTATACCCATTATCAAACACAAGCTAATATAGGAGCAGCTTCCTATTTCTTCCAGTAGCTCCAAGAGTTTAGTTATCCTTCTTCCCTTCTTTCTCTGTTACCCTTTGCATTCTCCAACCTACTGATTTAGGATTCCTCTATTGATTATCTTTCATTTGTCCTGTCTACATATAGTTTGTAATAATTGTTTTTTTATGCTATCTTCCCCATTTCACTTTGAGCTTGCTATCTTCCTTAAGCATCACAAGTAAGGAAGATAAAGCTCTGGGGTTTCTTCCAGCACACAAAACCATGTAGCAGGAATCTCAATCCAGAGAGGAGAGACTTTGATAGTGAGATTTTGTTTTTGTTTGGTTTGGTTGGTTGTTTTTCCTTCCTTTGTATCCCTGGTTCTTAATTATTTATTTATTTAGGGTAGGGAAATGAGGGTTAAGTGACTTGCCCATGGTCACACAGCTAGTAAGTGTCAAGTGTCTAAGGCTGGCTTTGAACTCAGGTCCTCCTGAATCCAGGGCTGGTGCTTTATCCACTGTACCATCTAGCGGCTCCCCCCCCCACCTGGTTCTTAATAAATGTTTGGTGACTGATTCTTTTGTATCTTCCCTTTTTTCTTCTAAGTTCTTCCATTCTCTGGAAGGATATATCCTTCTCCCTGGTACTTTGCAGAGTAGGGAAACATTCTTTCAAGTCTCTGGCATTCTTTAGGAAGGAAACAAATTACCACTTCGTTCATGTGTAGATGTCACTCAGTAATGGCAAAAGCATAAACATTATGCACTTTCTGTAAATCTTTACAAACCTCTCCTTGCCCTTCATACTTGCTCGAAGCAAGATCCACAGTCCTTTACTCTCTTTTGGTAGTTTTGTTTTGGGGTGGTTTAAAATTTTATTTATTTAGCTAATGCTCTGCCAACTAATATTGCATATTTCCTGACTGCCAGGGCTGTTAATTGAGTTGGTGTCATCTGGGTCAAGGATGATTTATTTCTGGTGAGCTTCCCCTTCAAAGTCATCTGCTTTTGTTCTATTAATTGACAATAAGCACTAGCTCCATAGTCTTCAAACCTGTCTGTGAGTTATGGGGACGTCTACCCCAAGCATATGAAGACTTCCCTCTAGCAGAATGGGCACGATGAGAACAATTTGTCCCAAATGCCATGAAGGCAGCTGCCAGCAGGTGCTGTGGAATGCTTAGAGCTTGAGTCAGCCATCAGGTACGCCCAAGGTCACTCCGCTGCATCCTGGGCTATGGGAGTCATCCAGACTTTTGTCCTGCCCACTGGATTTTGTGGACTCTGGAAGAGAGAGAGTGAGGTTAATGACTTTGGTGCAACTCTGTTTAATGTAAATCTAATTCACTTGGAAACCAAGACATAAAGATATCATGGTCCTATTCAAAAATGAAGGACAAACAAACAGTTCCAGAGGTAGAAATCAGTTATCCAAATAGATCTAATCATCTATCTTGTTTCTTTTTGTCCACTGACCTTCCTTTGTAGAAAGGAATTAGGTTATGCATAGTCCCTCAGTTCACCTTCCTCTTAAGGTCATTGGTCTAGCAGAACAGGGAAGGCAGAGTATTGGCCCAAATAGTAATTCACTATATTAAGAAGAACTGAGGCCCACTGAGGTTGTGACTTGCCTAATATCATATAGGGAAATAAGCATCTCAGATGCAGGATTTAACTTTGTTCTTGTGACTCTAAGTTCAGCTCTCTCTCTGCTGCACCAGTTTTCCATTCTTTTTTTTAGGAAACATGGCCCAAGTGCTTTAAAACTTCCCTTGTTCCCTCTATTCTCTTTCAACAGATTCAAAGAGATGATCATCAAAAAGTTCTTTGGGAAGGAACAAGTTCTAATGCCCTCAGCTTCTTGATTTACTTTAACTTGGCACTCTGAGACAGGATCAGATGAAGGACGGGTCAATTCCTAGAGTGAAGGCCTAGGAAGTGGTTTTGCCATAGAGTCAGAAATTGTGCTCAGTGAACAATGTCATCACACACCTGAGGTCAGGGCAGATGGAAAGGCTCAGAGGATTGGCAGAAAATATTAACTATTTTGCTTGTAGCTGAGTAGAAAAGGGTCTACTTGGTTTATGGGACTCTTTGGAGGGACTGGAATTATAAGAAAGTCATAAGTCAGTATTTGTTATTGTGGCTATTTGGTCATTTTCCCATCCTGTCTGACTCTCATTTGTTGAACTAGTTGGACCACCCCATTTGGCAAAGATACCAGAGTAGTTTTACCATTTCCTTCTCTAGCACATTTTACAAAACAGGTTAAGTGGACTTGCTCAGAATCACAAGGTACAAAGTGTCTGAGCCCAGGATTGAACTCATGAAGATGAGCCTTCTGACTCCAGGTCCCCATACTCTATCCACTAAGCCATACTGCATATTAACTTTCCTTTCCTCTTACCCACAGGATTAGACCTTGAATGTAACTTGGAAGATTATTCCATCATTTATAGATAAGAAAACCAAGGCCTAGACAGAGAAAGAGACTGACCAAACTTCCTAAAAATAGTAGAAGGAAACAGGCTAGCATGTAGGTCCCTAACTCCAGACCCCCTCTTTTTACTACACTTCTTACTTCCCCTTCCTCCTTTTGCTCTTTTCTTTCTCCACTCATTTATTTTTTTCTCTATCCTCTTATTCTTCTCTTTCTCAATCTTCCTCACTAATTAACAAAATACACCTGAAGTATTTTATGTGCATCTATTTAGATTTAGCAATTAAATGTATTCATTTTATTAAACTTGTATTCCTTATATTTAAATTTTAAAATTAAAGGAATTGAACTTTGTTTTCCTATTCTCTCCTTGAAGAAACAAAAAAAAAAGTGTAAATTTCCTTTTACTCTTATATGGCCCTTGTTCAATTTTTCTGTGGGTGAGTGGTCCCCTGGTTAAAACACGTTCCCTATCCCTGATGTACATGGTGACAGTCTTGCCACAAGTTACTGTATTCATTAAAATCTACTCAAAATACATTCCTTTGGTTAACACATCCTGTTATCTTCTCTTTATAGCTATGACTAGATATGTTGAGATTCAGGGAGAGTGAGGATAAACATGCCCATTAATTCTTTGTTTTTTGATCAACCCCCCCCACCCCCACATACACACACATACACACACACAACACACAATTACATATAGTTTAATGATACTGAAACACAACACTGAAGTTTTTTGCGGGACTCTTCCGAAAAGATGATCAATCTAGCCATAACAAAGATGGGAACTGGGCCTTTTTCAGAGATAAGGAATTATAGACAGTGATTAAAGTACTTGGCTCCTCCAAAGAAGAAGGCAGGGGAGAAGTGGAACCTGGTAATAAAGTGGTAAGATTTCTTTGGGAGTATATATTCTGATCAGTTTAAAGGATTTAATGATGGTTTTGTTGCTGGTTGTTGTTGAAAGAGAGCTTATAGGCTTTGTTTATCAGGCTAAGGTTCAGCTTGCCCTAGGTCTTGTGGAGGGTAAATAGAGACTCTGGCTTTTGAAGTGTCTGATATCTATCCAGTTGTAGTATGGAGCAAGTCTAGGACCCTCCTACCCTGCTGGGTTCTGCTCCTTGAAATATATAAAAATGAGGATAAAGATGTCCAAAAAGAATAGCCAAGAGGCTATTTCCCTGCTCATTTGGTCAGGAGACATAGCGTTAGTGCTTGGGAAGAACTAGTTGACATTCCTGAGAGAATTTTGACCATATCTCAAAAAATCAAATTTTTGCTTTTCAATTGCCTAACTGGGAACCAAGAGACCCAGGTCCTAGTTCCTACTGTGATCCTAACTCTTGGCCCCCTCCACAATAACAAGGTTGGGTAAGATAATTACTATGTCTCCTTCCAGGACTAATAGCCTATGATTTTCTTTTTTTTTTTTTTGGTGAGGCAATTGGGGTTAAGTGACTTGCCCAGAGTCACACAGCTAGTAAGTGTCAAGTGTCTGAGGCCGGATTTGAACTCAGGTCGACCTGACTCAAGGGCCAGTGCTCTATCCACTGTGCTACTAGCTGCCCCTAGCCTATGATTTTCTAAGACTTGGATTCTATATGACTCTATCACAGCTCATTTCATGTTGGTAAGAGTTGACTGAAGCTTCCTCTGTGACTTTGGGTAAGTTTCCTCCTAAGTAAAATGAAAGAGTTGAACAAGATCACCCTTAAAGTCCCTTCCAGCTCTAACATTTAGGTGCATGAGCCTCAAGCCCTTTTTCAGTCCCTACCCAAATATACCCCTACATTTGTTATAGGGGTTTGTTTACCATTACACTCTCCATATCACTGTAAAGAAAGATTTGACCTCAGTGTCTAGTTATCAAAAATAATCAATCAAAATAGAAAGTGATGAGATGGCATGCTTCTCTTCAGGGCAATCCCAGCTACTATCCTAAACTGACCCCTTCCCCTCCCTAAAAGTTGTGATCAATACCTTCTTCCCACTCTCCTTACAAATGAGAATGTGTTTAATACCAGTTGCCCTGGGCATAGTTTTAGGATAACTTCCTAGGTGCAAAAATTCCTAGTTATGTCTCTGGACCATTCTGTGTCTTCACAAAGAGCTTCCTCCTATAGCATTCAAATGTCTTCTTTTTATCACACATTTACATCAGCTACCAGCTTTCAGAGTCAATAGCTTATCTTTTATACCATCTACCTCCCTAAGATTTCCTGATAGGTCATGAATTATTTTCCAATAGTGAAACATATATGGTATCTTTTAGTACTAAATATATACCTTTAAGGTATGTTCTATTTAAATCCAAGTATTAAACTCATTTAAATTCCTTAGTAAAAAGATTTAATTTAATCATTGCCCACCACCATCATCACCACTATATATGCATATATATATAAATGACAAATCATTTTTTCAGTGACCACATAAATGTATTTGTCATTTATATATGCATATATATTGGTGATGATGGTGGGGGCAATACCACATTTTCATTATAATACAAATCTCAACATTTTGTCGTCGAATTTATATTATAATTCTTTTCAAAGTACTCCCCTCATAAATTATGCCATCTGTTTATACCAACATTTTGTGAAATAGGCAAGACTAGTATTATTACTATTTTAGTATGGCTTCATGCAAAAAGTCTCATGGAGGCACAAGGGAAATGGATCCAATATCAAAATTGCAAAAATCTCAGCTGGAGAAGAAACCAAACTCAGAGGGAATCTAATCCAATCCATACCAAAGTTATAAGTCCCTCTACAGCATTAATAACAATTGAACATCCATCCTCCCTGCAAAGATCTCCCATGATGGAGAATGTTATACCTCCTAAGGAAGCCTATAGCATTTTGACATAATTTTTAATTTATGGAAAAGTTTATTTCCTTAAATTAAATCTAAACCCACTATTTTGACCTCTTTCTTCTATTTTTTTTCCCCATCAAGGCGGGGAGGTAATTTATCTCCATTGAATGTCATCTTATTAGATTCAGCCCATAATTCTAGCCAGTCAAACCTCTATTAGCTCTCTCTCCCATCTTTTCATCATTTTCAAATTGGATAAGTATGCCTTCTACATCTTGATCCAAGTCTTTGATAAAAATTTTGGACAGCATAAAATTTTAATCTCAGATGTCTATAATCAATATGTGTAAAATTTTCCAAGATAACTTTGCAAACATTCCTTTTTTCCCCCTAAAGCATTCAGAAAAACATTTTCTGAGAAATTCACAATGATGGTGCTGCCTCCACTTCTAATTTTTAAAACTACCAGTTACTTGTTTACCAATTCAGAAAAATTAACTGCACTAGGAAGTAAACTCTCAATACTGAAAATAACAGACACGTTGTTCTATTAAATTAAATTAATAGTCGTGTGTATTATATATATTTACCCGAAACATGCTCCTATTATACCTATGTATAGATATTTTAGCACAGCTTTTAAAATGTTTGCCTTTTTGTTATAAATGCAAATTATAGTTATAAATGCATGATTTATAACAAAAACTAAATTGGATAGTTTAATCAGTTCAATTTGACCAAACAAAATATGGGTTAAGGAGTGACCTTAATTGTTTAAAGTTATTTATAGACTTGAATAGAAGATTTTGGACATTAGACTTTTTTAGCCTTCCAACAATTTCTCAAAGTTTAAAATTCTTAAGTGCAAAAGAACAAAGAATTATGTTATACCTACAAAAGGAGCTAGTACTATTATGATATAATGAACACTATCTTGACCTACACCTTAGGAGACTTGAATCCTAGTTCCAGGTCTGCCTCTGATTCACTTCTGTGATCTTGTACCAATCTTACCTGTCTCACAAGTCTGTTGTTAAAAGAAAATCAATTAACATATGTAAGAGTACTTTGTACAAGTTAAGTAGTTCTATAAATATGATTAAATGTTATGAATTCTTCATGTAATTGTTTTGATATTTCAATGGGTATCCTGGTTTTATTGATATAAGATCTTCCTCCACCAGGACAGATTATAGCCTGTGAGAAAAAAATATTACTAATCAATTTTGGGGGGACCCAGGAATCAGTCCTTTCTCTCCCCCACTTTCTGGGGAAAGTCAGTTCTCCTGGAGAAACTTCATCAAATCTCCTCTGAAACAAACCCAAGGGAACAAAAGGAAATTTTTGTCTAGTTGGCTGAAGACTGATGATCAATGTATAATGACCCACCTCATCAAAAGTATAAAAATCCTTGGAAAATGCTAAGGGAGGGCTTCTGGGGCATCTTCTGTTTCTCATTGTTTTCTGAGACCACATGCAGTCTCTCTGGGAGACCACAATGGGTCTTTGAAGGGCTTTTATCCTGGTGAGCTAAGTGGCATGC
The DNA here is from genome assembly GCF_019393635.1 of Dromiciops gliroides. Lineage (NCBI taxonomy): Eukaryota > Metazoa > Chordata > Mammalia > Microbiotheria > Microbiotheriidae > Dromiciops > Dromiciops gliroides. The sequence goes on along the minus strand of NC_057862.1, from coordinate 163,631,144 downwards.
TGAAGCTCTCTTCTGCTTTTTTTTGAGACCATGAGAAGTTAGGTAGACATGCAGCAATCCTTCCTGGTATAATACTGATAAATTAATAATATACTTCCCAAAAAACTGTGTCTATAGAATTCATTTTCAAACAACATAAGCCCCTTCAGGCTCGCACACCCTTGAAAAATTTTAACTTGGGGATTCCAAGAAAAAATTCATCCACGATGCACTGATAGCACTGGGGACCAACCTTGGATCTTTTATATTTTTATAAATAGCTAGTATACCACTCAGGCTGCCCAACTGCTTTGCTTGACTCTCCTTACATGATCAGATCAACCTTTTTACAGGCCCTCAAGGATCTTTTTGCTCAGCTCTCATGCAATAGGTCATCCATTACAATATGTGCCATGTCATCTTAGACTATGACTCTTCTGAGATTGTGGTGTTCCATAATTCAAATCATATAGCATCAGCAGGAGAATATTAACATTAAAGAGTTGTGCTTTGGTAACATGGAGTAGCTGTGGCTTCTGTAAAATCCTAGGCCAATTTCTCCAATACAATTCAGCCTGACTAGCTACCTGAAATGCCTATCTTAGATAAAATGACTTAATGCACTAATTCACTGGGTTGCCCAGTCAATTTCATGCCATAATCAGGACAACATACACTCTATATCTATAAAGATTGCTATGAGGATTTATCTTGAGTGCTATAGATCTCATTTAGGAGACCCTCTGGTGTGACAGGGCTCAGTACAATCAGCATGCTGTCATCTGTGAATAGGAGGTTCTGAAGAACTTCATTTAGAGGGAATCTCTCCTCTATTTGCAATTTACCAAGCCCACATCTTCCTATTTAATTCATGTGTTGGTCATTATCTTTCAACAAGGTTATCTCTGTGATGCTTTTGATGGAATTTTGTGTGGTCTAAGGGCTATGGACTGGAACAGTGTTATAAGGCAGGGTTTCTTAAATTTTTCCCACTAGCAACCTCTTTTCACCCAATAAATTTTTACAGGACCCTGGATACTGGTATATAAATAGGTATACAAAATTTACTGCCAAATTTCTCACAACCCCCACATTCAGTTGCATGTTGCCATATGGAGTTGTAAGAAGCTTTTGGTATAAGGAAATCCCAGGTAAGGGGGAAAGTTTCCCTATATACTGCATGTTAGCACCTTATAGACTTTGCAACTTTGCCTCAGCAGATAGGGTACCAGACCTGGAGTCAGGAAGATTCATCAGCCTGAGTTCAATCTGCTCTCAGCTGCTTACTAGCTGTGTGACCCCTGGACAAGTCACTTCACCCTAATTTCCTTAGTTTCTCAACTGTAAAATGAGTTGGAGAAGAAAATGACAAACCACTGCAGGATCTTTGCAAGAAAACCCCAATGGGTCAAGCAGAGTCAGACATGACTGAAAAACAACTGAACAACAAGAAACATAGTCCTTAGAGAATTTCCTAGAGCACTGACAATAGGTATACCCTTTAGGCTAAGAGACAGTCTGGCGTCACACAACTACTATGTGTCAGGGGTAAAAATTGAACCCAAGTTTATCTGGCTTTGAGGTCATTCTACCTACTATATCTCACAGCCCTCTCGTATGCAAATGGGAAATACTAAGGAGAATTTTTTAGACACTACCTCTACCCACACATAATAAGCATTTTGAGGCCTTATGTTATCTTCATGGTCAAACGTGTGACTGTGAAGGTGTTATCTATTGTAGAAAATCATTTGCCCAAACCTTCCCTTTTCCTTCACATTTTCATCCAGGATACATTTTACTTTTCTTTTGAGGGATCTAATTCATTTCTTCCTCCTTCCTTCAGAGTATCTGCCTCAATGTGACTGTTAGAAAAGTAGTTTGTCCTTAGTTCATTATTTCTGGAATCTTGGCATGACCATATGTTATAACTACCAAGTTAACCTTTTTTTTTTTTAGCTTCTCTTAGGAACATTTGCTCATTGTCAGCAATAAAGCTAACCATTTTAGGGAGGGTTTTTCAGTTCATTAGGGCTTTTGTAGCTATTTCTTAGAAATATTCTGTTGTGTCTGCTCCTCCTGATGATCAATTGTTTTCTCTTAGAAGGAACTGTTCCATCTTCTCTTGTCATGCATGCACCTATTACTGGATCATGGTGGACATAGCTCCATCCATCATTCAGGCTACCAATTTTCTTGTCAACTTTTACACATTGTTCAATTACTTCCTCTTTCAATGTATTCAGCAATTTGTTCATGATCTCTGCTCTGTGGGGTGGACGTGTGTCCTGGTCATAATTGATATATGTCACTAAACTGTTGTCTTTAACTACAGAGAAAGAGGAAATTGCTGTATAAACAAGCAGAGTTTGGAGGTGTTTTTAACCATTTTTTCCCTGTAATATTCTTGTTCTTATTATAAACTCAACTGCCATTTCTGGATAATGAAACAATTCTGAATGGCAGAGCAAGATGACGCTTTTGTGATAATCCTATATATTTAGGATATGTGTGTGTGTGTGTATTCCTAAATTTATCTGGTTTGATGATTTGAAAGATTCATGAGTTCATTGCTTTAGATACTGATCTCAGTTCCTTCAATACTTCTTATCCTCTTCTTGCCCACTTTCCCTAACAAGTTATCATTTAACCAATGGGCTTAAAGGCTTTCTTTCTTGGATTTTTTTTCCACTTTGAGTATCATAACATCATAGATTTAGGGTTGAGTAAGTTATCTTGCCCAAAACCCCTTCATTTTAACAAATGAGAACATTGAGACCCAGATAAATGATTTGCCCAGGTTATTCAGTAAATGACTTAGGGTTGAAATGCTACCCATGTACTCTTATTTCTCATTCTTATTAGATAATATGAATATCCCTTCTTTTTCCAGTCAGATATTAACTTAACATCCAACTAAATTAACTCTTGAATTTTAGCTTCTTGCGATTAGGATCTATAATAGTACCTTGTACATAGTAGTAAGTGCCTACATTAATGTTGACTTAGTTGAATTGTATACTCTATGATTTGTAGTCACACTGGAGAACACTGGTGTTGAGGAGATTGAACCCTGAAGAAGCCAACTATCTTGGATCACTAAAAAATATCGAAAAGCCTTTTATTTCATTAATTTGAGATAATCCTTGCAGAATGCAAATCATAGCCCATCTCTACCTATGCATCCTGAGTAACCTGTCCATGCCAACCACACTCACTATAGACTAGAGGCCTTCATCACTTGTCCAGATATCAAGTTGGCTAACAGCATAGCATACAACTGTCCACTTCTCAGCCACAGCCTTTTCTATGTAACTGGCCCACTTTCCTTTTCTATGTTTTGTTTCTATGAAATTCTTTTGTTTTGTTATAGCCTGTTGACATCTACCATTTACCTCTCTTTGTGATACTCAGAAATTCTTCACCACTGATCCTGTTCCATGCCTCACACGCTGTAGAATAGCACTCCCCAAAATGTAGCTCTTAAATAGATAGGCCTTGTGAATTCTGGAATCATTAAAGGAGCTTTTGAGCTCCTGAAGACAATGGAGCCTTTTCCTGTTTGATCCTGGTCCCTACTCAAACCTTTGTTCTGTTGGTCTCCAGATCGATGTGATGTACAAGTTCTAATGATTGTTCTCCAACTGTATATCATAATCTGGGCAATGATCATTCTTCATCTATATTGTTTTTACTCTAAGGATGGCCAGTCTCTCAGTGCACTTAGAATTTTTTTTTTTGCTTCCAGCATATAATTATTCTATGTATATTTGCCCTTAATTTTTCTTTCTTTACTTCTCTTTTCGATATTCCCTACCTTCCTTATAACCACATTCAGGACTGTCATCTTAGTTTATTTCTATTGTTCAGTCATTTTTTAGTGATTGACTGCCTCTTTGTGACCCCTATTTGGGTTTCCTTGGCACAAATACTGGAGTGGTTTGACATTACCTTCTCCAGCTTATTATATAGTTGAGGAAACTGAGGCAAATAGGGTTGATTTGCCAGAGTCTCACAGAACGTTTCTGATTGAGGTAGATTTGAACTCAGGAAGAGAAGTTCCCTGATTCCAGTCCTGGCATTCTATTATCCCCTGTGTCACCTAGCTGCCCCCCAGTTTCTGTGTGTAGTCTGTTATAAAATAAATTAATTTCTTCTTTTTGTTGTTGTTGTTATTTGGTGCTCACCACATCTAACACCTACCAATTCTTTTCTCAGAATATTCATGACATAGAGGTGTAAAGCTTTAATTTATTCTATAAGTCTTTAATGACTCATTCATTATACCTTATCCATGTTTTGCAATATATATCTTCACTATTCATTTATATACCTACCTTTGCTTTGAAGTCTCTACATAGTGTATGTTGATTTGATTTGGAGGATATAGGTGAGTTCTTTGTAGAATTTCTCTACCTCTTCATCCTATATAATAGAAAACAGTTTTACTTGGACTTGACTGACATCTGCCATCATGCTAGTGAATAATATTGATTAATATAGCTTCCTATTTAAAGTAATTCCTGTTGTCATATCTGCCTCAGATTTACCCAGAGACTCTAGGCTGTGTTTTTGCATTACTAAGGGAAATAGTTTCTTGAAATTAATAAACAATAAATCTAGCAGTGTTTTGTTTGCTTTATTCTCACCCTATCTCATATATATATATATATATATAACATATGTATATATCATATATGTGAGAATAAAGAATTTATATATGCATGTATTAAATAGATACTGAAAAATGTAGTATGCACTAGAAAAACACTATAAAATTTGACTGCTTTCCTCTAATTGAACATCATGAGATTGTGAGATGTGTTTAGCTGAAAGTAACCTCAGAGATTACCACAGAATTTTAGGAATAAAAGCAATCTCAGGAACCATTTATTTAATGAATCTCATACTACCCCAATAAGTTGTATACCATTTTCATAAGGAGCTGAGGACAATAAAAGGTCTTTCCATACAAAGATATTAATGCAGTTCCCACAACAGCATTAATGTTACTCAATTGGTACAAAAAATCATGACCAGACCACCAGAAGCTATCTCATTTGCAATCTGGAACAGCAAAAACATGTTTATTTTCTCTTTCACACGATAGCCCTTGAAGGCAGCTATCATGTCCCACACAACTAACTTAACACATTCAGAAATCTGACCCAAAAGCCCACAGTCTAAGACAATGCTCCATTCTTCAGAATAATCAAGGTATTAGATACAACTCACCTGAATGAGTGACTAATCACTTATTAAGCATTTACTATATAGACAGCACTAAAGATCCCATATGCTAAGATGCATCTCATTCACCATTTTCAAGGCAATTACTTCTAAGAAGATATATAGGCTACGAACTTTAAATTTTTCTTCTTTTATTTGTACTTTTGCATCCTTTCCTACCCATCAGTGAACATTAAAGTACCTACTATACATAAGGTTTTGTGAGAGTTTCTCAGGATAGATTACATAGTTATTTTTTTTAAAAGGAGTTAATATTCTACATACTTGCCTGCCATATACCCAGGTGAAAAAATATTGTTAAAATATTACTGGGCAACTAGGTGGTACAGTGGATAAAGCACTGGCCCTGGATTCAGGAAGACCTGAGTTCAAATCTGGAAGGACACTTACTAGCTGTGTGACCTTGGGCAAGTCACCTTAATCCTCATTGCCATGCAAAAATAAACAAACAAAAAGAAAAAAATATTACTACATAAGATGTTAAGTAGCCTGCTGCCTTTATAGGTTTTCCTTTTAACTGGTTTCATGATTCATGCATCTAATTTCATATATGCCATCTTCCAATTTTTCTAATCATCCATCTTCCTTAAGAAGTCTGCTGTGAATCTATTGATATTCCTTGGCATAGCATTTTTATATTCTTATGAATTGTAGTATTTTTGTCTTGTCATTATAATTCTGGAATTTGACTATCATGTTACTTTCATTGTATGTAGATTCTGACTATATGTTGTTGGTTATTTTTATAATACTTGAATTGTCTTTGAATAAACCTTATAGCATAATGTTTAAACACTATTTGTTCTTTCTAAAGCACCTGAGACTGTCAGTGATACTCTGGATCCTAGGTCTTGAAATGTCCTAAAGGTGTGTCACTTGAGTCTTCATATTTCCAGTTTTTTCAGTAGTTTGTTCTCTAAGCTTGTTTTTCTACTTTCGTTTACTTTGTCTACATTTACACTTTTGCTGTAGTCTGTTTGCTTCTTTTTTTTAAAGTCCATTAGACTGTCTATTGGTCATTTAAAAAATAATTTTCTAAACACATTCCCAATAGTTTCAGTTCCCACTATGATTTTCAAATTTCCTAAAATGTTTTGTATTTGTCCTATTGCTTTCTTACCAGTGTTTTAAAATTCTTTCATAGTGCTATATCTTTGAACAGACTTCTAATTTCACATTGCTTCTTTTACATCCAATTTGTTTCTGGTATTGAGCTGTTTCAGTTTATCTTTTTTATTAGAACTCTTATTTTCATGTAATGGGTTTCAGCTGTTCGTAAACATCTAAGTGAGTATTTTCTGTAGGCAGTAGAAATTGGAGTTCAGGTAAGAGGGGGAAGGAAGGGAAAGAGAATAAGCTTTTATCTAGTATCTACTAGGCTCCCGGAATTTTGTATTTTACAAACATTATCTCAATTGATAAGTTATCAGGTCTAGAAATTTAAATTAGATAATAGCCAACAGAAAGGTGAAACGAGCAAGTCACTGAAAGAAATAATATAGAAAAAGGAGAGGAGACAAGGAATGAGGCCTGGAAACATCCATAGATAGACCAGAAAGAGGAATAAGCAAAGGAAACAGCTGTCTTAGAAAGAACAGCAATATCCAAACAGAGAGACAGCTTCAGGAAGAAGGAGGAGGTCGTTTCCTAAGCTAAACAGAGGACAGTGGCAATGAGATCTAAGAAAAAACAACTTAATTTGGTAGGAGAGGAGGAGATTGAAAAGCTTTTAAAGGCAGTTTGGGCATAGTTTTGAGGACTTATTTCAGGTTGCAAGAAGTTGAAGGTAAACTAGGTAGTGAGGAAGTGGGGGCAGCAAGTATAGAACAAAGCAAGCAAGACAGCAGACAAGGGTCCTGATAGATCAAATTAAACATGTTCCTACATATGGATAGATTTTTCATTAGACTTTATGAATTAATCAATAGAGGAACCTTGGAAAGACTTATAAGATTGGCCTCTAATAGAGTATATGTATTTAGCCATTGACTTTTTGTATCCTGTTTGTAAACAGTTTTCTAAAACAGTTTTGTTGTTGATCAGTTGTTTCAGTCATGTGTGACTCTTCATAAACCCCAGTTGGGATTTTCTTGATAAAAAATACTAGAGTGGTTTGTCATTTCCTTCTCCACCTCATTTTATAGATGAAGAAACTGAGGTGAACAGGGGTTAAGTGACTTGTACAGGGTCACACAACTGCTATCTGAGGGAGATTTGCACTCAGGAAAGATGGAGTCTTCTTGGACTCCAAGCCTAGTGCTCTATGCATTGCACAACCTAGATGCCCCATAGTTGTTGTCATTCAGTCATGTCCGACTCTTTATGACCCCATGAACAGTAGTTTTCTGTTTTGTTTTGCTTGTTTTGTGGAGCAATGAGGGTTAAGTGACTTGCCAGAGTCACACAGCTAGTAAGTGTCTGAGGCCAGACTTGAATTCAGGTCCTCCTGAATCTAGGGCCAGTGCTTTATCCTCTGCACCACCTAGCTGCCCCCCCTCCCCAAAGAGATTTTTTAGGAGAGAGAAATCACCTTGGTGATTGTCCTGACAGTAGTTTTCTTTCTTTCTTTCACGGCAATTGGGGTTAAGTGACTTGCCTAGGGTCACACAGCTAGTAAGTGTCAAGTGTCTGAGGCCCAATTTGAACTCAGGTCCTCCTGAATCCAGAGCCAGTGCTTTATCCACTGCCGCCACCTAGCTGCCCCCTGAAGTAGTTTTCTAAAATGATAACAGAGAAATAATTTCTAAATCATGTCATTGAAAAAGGAAGTCCCTGTTCCATGATAATCTTTGAGTTTAGCTCATTTTTAATTGAACTATGTTTGTACAGACTTCTTTTTAAAATTAAATGAATAAATCTGATAAAAATCTGATTTAAGCAAACATTTTAAAATATTTTTATACAGATCTTGCCTTCTTATCAAGGAGGCTAGACTTACATAGGAGGAGTTTGCGCCCCTTCCCATAGACCACTGCCAACAATTAAAAAAAGATTTAAGGCTATGTCTACATAAAATATTTTTTAAAGTTAGTGATTATCTGGATATTAAAAAAAACCAAAACATTTGGCATTGATACATAAGATTTTTGGTTGACTTTTTCCCCCATTTTCATCAACATGTTTGGTATTAATCTAGCAAAATAATCAAATAGCCATAACTTTTCACGGATGAGAATTTTAAAATAATTTTGAGAAGTGTACAAAAGAATGAGGAGTTATCACAACAGAGAATATGCTGTTCTCATTGCAAAATATTCATTAGAAATTTTAAAATAACTTATTTTGAGGATACTCATTTATTTAAAAGTACTTATTAAGTGCCTATTATGAGTGAAATAGTCTGCTTGATGCTGGGGGTGCAGAGACCAATACCAATCAATACCAGTATCAATACTTGTCCCCCAAGAGCTTGTATTCTTTGGGGAAACCACATTTTCCATATAAGAAAATACAAGATCATTTCTAGGTGCAATTGCAGAACTCATGTAGGAGGTGGCACTTGAGCTGAGCTCTGAAGGAAGTTAGGTGTTAGAGGCAGAGGTGAAGACAGAGTACATTCAGCTATGAGGGACATTGCCCAATTCTTGGAGGTGAAATGTAGTATATAACAAAAAGCAATTCTGAAGACTGCATGAAGGTGAGCAATGGGTGATAAGCAGGAAAGAGGCTCTGGAGCCCATCTGTGAAAGGTTTAGATGCCAAAGTAATTAGTTTGCATTTTATCCTAGAATCAATAAGGAAACACTGGAACTTTTTGACTAGCAGAATGACATGTCAGACTTATGCTTTAAGAATAGGATTTTGCAACTATTGGAAATGAAATGGAGAGAGGAGAATCTTAAGTCTGGGATCCAGTTAGATGTGCATTGAAATAGTCAATGAGGGTCTAATTAAGATGGTAGCCATGGGTATGGAAAGAAGTTAATGACTGCCAGAGATGTGGAGATAAAATCAATAAGACTTGTCAACTAGTATTAACTTCTTAATTTTGTGATTTTTTTGATAATATGTTACAAAAGATTGCCACCAACCTCAAAAAGCACTTTGCATATGGCACCTAGGTGGTACAGTGGATATAGTACTAGACCTGGAGTCAGGGAAATGAGTTCAAATCTAGCCTCAGATACTTCTTAGTCATGTGGACTGGGTAAATCACTAATTTCTGTCTACCTTAGTTTCCTCCTCTGTAAAATGAGGGTAATATAGTACCTACCTCCCATAGTTGTTTTGAGGATTGAGATAATATTTGTAAAGCAATTTGCCAGCCTTTAAAGCATTATGTAAATGCTGACTTTTGTAGTTAATATTGTACTTATCTGAAGCTCTTAGTACATTCCATTTTGCTTCAGTTTGTTACACACACACACACACACACACACACACACACACATATAGAGAGTTGTTGCACTCTTATTATATAGTATTACATATCTGCAAGTGTGACATATTCCTACTTACTAGATGATAACATAGTAGTAGGGACCATGTTATTTATCCTTGTCTATCTCCCAATGCCTTAGGCTTCATAATAGCAGAAACTTAAGTCATGAATGAATAAATGCATGGACAAAGAGAGGGAGAAGATAGATCACATGAGCCTTAGACCATCCTGTTCCCCAGACTAGGTTCCTACTAGAAGGTACTTCATACCTTCTGGTCAATGTTGGCATAATACTAGCTAGTGAGTTGAGTATGGATTACATTCTGAGAAAAGAAGGTGAAAGAAGTTGAAAAGTACCCTGGATGTATAATGAGGAGAAAAGAATCAGGAAAATAACTTACCCTTAACAGAAAAATTGTAAAGACAATTTTGAAAGACTTATTGAAACAGTAACTAGTTATCATTCCCAAGGACTAATAATGAAGAATGCATGTTATCCACCTCCTGAGAGAGCAAGAGGATTCAAGGCAATGTACTCAAGATTTTTAAAAATGAGATATACATTTTTGGGATATGGGTAATGTTGGATTTTTTTCTGCTTAGGTATGCATATTTGTTACAAGAAGGATTTTTTTTTAACCCCAATGGAGGTGGGATGAAAAGGAGCGAAAAATAATGCTTATTGTTTTGTTTAAAAGCAGAAAGAAAGTAGCCTGGAGTTATATAACAAAACAGTACAAAAGTGACATCTCTAGAGTAAACCACTTTGTTCCTGACTTCCTGATCCTCATTCCTGGAATTAATCAGTTATAATTTAAGAAATAGAAGTGCCTTTATCACAGACATCACTAAAAAGTTCTTGAGATAATTGATATATCAAATGTTAAAATATTATACTATAGAAGAAAAGTATGAACCATGATTCAGTATTCTCCAGAGTATTTCAAAAGACTTTGGGAATATTTATCAAGTATACACTGAGGTATAATTTCCATTGCCAAAGGACAGTGGAAAGACACATGATAAGCATAAGAAGACCACAGCATTTAGCAATGAAGACTTGTCATTGGAGAAGTGGAAAAAAATCATCAAGGACACATATGACTGGAAAAGGAGTGTAGATGATCACAACAGGCTTTGAGAGACCACAGACAGTCCAAGTCCTACAGTGGCACTTCCCAAGATATTGACAAAACCAGAGGTAGAAGCCTAGTACATTGGTGGTTTGGCTTTGAATGATTTACAGAAATACATTGACAAGGAAAGAGTATGATGCAGTGGAAAGTGGAAGTGGTGGCAAAGGAGGGTTATTGTGATTTGGGAAGGCATAGGGATGCTGAGTGGAGTTACAGGGATGGATATCTGTCTGTGCATGTGGCCACTTTACATTACAGAACACCGGAGATCATGCCCTGGTGAACTTAATCCACTCAGTTTTAGCCCTCCTGCTTAGGCACCAAGCTATCCTGATTTTTGAGTAGCTCAAGTTAACATTTGTATGGATTGGCTCGTGGTTCCCAGAAAAAGGAATGGAAAGAGGTTGAGGAAGGGGACTAAGCAAAGGGGAGTAGCAGAATCCATGACAAGAAGATAACTAGCAGGGACAACTAGATGGAATTTGCAATATGATCTGTTGTGGAGCCCAGTACATTTAATGTATTATGTAAATTTGACTTACTAACTCGGGAAGCAGTACAGCACAGCTCCAGGGCAGGAGGTACCAAAACTTTTTGGGGGGCATTCATTCAATAAATATTAAGCACTTTCAGTACAAAACCCTGTGCTAAGCATTGGTGATACAAAAAGAGGCCAAAAAACAAAAAAACAAAAAACCCTTGCCTCAAGTTTATTATCTAATGCATCAAGTCCAGTGGTCTGGATTGATACTGTAGCAGTACAGATGGCCAGAAGGTGGCCATCTCTGTAATCATGCAGAAACTAAAAAATTACATTAACAATGGGCAAGAGAATCTTCTGTAAATAAAACTACTGACATGATATCATAATTACAGTGTCTTCCATCCCTCCAGCCTCTGTCATGATGTGTTTATAAGCATTATTGTACATTAGAAGAAAGAATTCTCACCCTGTCTAGAGAAAAGGATTTCTGGTAGAGATTTTTAAAATTCTAGCCAAAATTATCAAGTCAATACAAGCCTTTCGCTGCCATTTGGTAAGAGAGCAACGTTCAGTCTTGATGTGTTAAATAGTGTTTGCTATCCGTGGCAGAACAGAGTGAATGGGAGCCAAATCCTGAATCTAGTGACATAAGCCTAGGTTTAAAACATTCATTCTCCTAAAAAGAAAGACCAAAACAAAGCTTATTGTGGTTTATAATTGTACCTTAGGTTCTTTGTTTTGTTTCATCCTCAGGAGAAAGTAAAGATTTTCTCCTTCCTTTTTTCACCATTTTTACTTTCCTTATACAGACTAGTTCCTCCTGTATTTTTAGTTCAATTGGAAAATACTACTGTCTATTTTGGGTTTTATTCCATGACAGATAATTCACTGTCATTACAATGAACAAATGCCACAGATCTAAAGGACAGGCTGTCATGAATCCATGGGAAAAAGCCCTCAGAGGATTCAATAGACAATTTATATCTCCCCTTTCTAGGGAGACATCTTCTACAGCCATAAAACTCAGGTCACTTAGGATATGGACTTTTTAAAGAATTTTTAAAGCTTTTGCCAAATACTGTCTTAAATTTTCATCACTCCCTACCCCACAATATCCTAAATCAGGAAGCATTGTCCAAAGGGATAGGGCTAGGTGGAGAGTTTTTTTGTAAGGAAGCAGTTGCCAAAATTAAACAACCTAAGAGTTCTAGCTTCTGAAGGTACCAACAGGATGTATAAGGAAATGAGATTAGTAATGGCAGATGGGGAAAAAACTAATCTGTTCATTTCACTAGAGATGATATTCCCTGAGACAAAGAAGTGATCCACAAGGAAAACAGACTACAAGAAAGGCCCAACAAATTAATGATGTATCCAAGGAGGGGGACTTTACTCCCTCTGCCCCTCATAGAGGTTCTACAGTTCCCAAAGTCAGTTATCTCATATAAATCACTAAAGGACTGTGACCAAAACCAAGCTAGATTCACTGCAGACCCTTACAGAGAAGTGACAGTTTTTGGTTCACCTATATATAATTTCCTTGCACATCTCTTAGGCTGTGACATGTTTCGATAGTGATAGGTTTGACCTAAAGATCCAGTGTCCAACACAATCCATGTGGCAGAGACCAACACTGCTGGGTTTCTACTGCTTAATACCACCATGGAGATTTAAGGCAATCAATCAACCAAAATGCATTTATTAAGCACCTCCTCTGGGGTACTTGGCAGGGCACCAGAGAAACAAATGCAAAAGTGGAATAGCCTCTGCTCTTAAGGAGCTGAAATTCTCCTTGGCAATCAGAACTCCTAATCTCTTACAGTTTAGACCAGTTTTTCCATTCTGTCTGTAACACTATCTTTCAAAATCCCTTGCAGAATAGTAGATCTGGAGGACTCTTTACTAGGACTTAGCGCAGGCTCTGTCTTAGGGCCAAATCACCAAGACTATATAGAGAAAGTTCTGCCTTGCTTATTTGAAAATGGGGAGAATCAGGCAGACTCCTGATGTTTCCTACTGAGGCATAAATCTACTGGAAGTACAGTATATAGAAAACAAATTCCTATTTCCATTGACACATTTTAAGGGATCATATCATTTAAATTCTTGATGGATTAACTGACCAAACATATATCTTTTGTATAGCTTAGGAAGCTGCTTCAATAATCTAGTTTTTCTTATATAGATGTTCATTATTTGAATCTTCTTGTCTGAATTTTAATTCCTTTACCTTCTGTGGTAGGCTAGATCTGACTCAAACCAATCTGGTGGCAGAGATTTGATATTGGAATGAAATTAGACATCTAATAATTAAGAGAAGTTTGCTTAGCCATAGAATGGAAAGGGATGTTCAGCAAAAATACAACATTGATTTAGGTAGATATAACCTTTTTCATAAAAAATATATATGTATATATGTGTGTGGGTGCGTGTATATATATATATATATATATATATATATTTATATATAAGCATATATGGTCATCAGGGGGAGATATGGTGACTCTAAGGGCTGAGGGATATCTATCAAGGGTGCTTGTTCCCTATGGGACTCATATCTTGGAGTGACTTGGAGTGACTTGGTCTATTAAGTCTTAAGGATAGTTTCACTATCTTTTTAGGAAAAAACTAATATAGCCTTTGAGATATAGGACTATAGGAAACCTAACCCAAACTACATGACAGAGTCTATTTAAATATTCTTCCTCCATGCCTTCCAACCAAATACAACAGTATCAGAGCTACTGTTTATATGGAATTCTAAGGGATCATTATGAAGAAGAATACTATTAAGACATAACAAAAATGTTCCTTTTGAAAAAAAAAACCAAAAAACCCCTTATTTTCAGTGGGAGAATTGGTCTGCTTCACTTTGGGGTATATGGCATAAAGAGCAGCTTATTCTCAAGGGCTACCTCTGACTCAACTGAGCAGTGAATTTCCACATCTTGGCATGTCAAGAAGAAGGAAACATGTATTTTGCAGTCTAGTAAATGCTTCTACCCCAGGGGTTTGCTGTCAAGTATTCAGCCAATGCTGAGAACATAATTATGGATTATTCCTATCTGACCCTATATATCACTATGAAGACATAACATTCTGAGTATACTCTAGATGAAAAATCGAGTGGAGTCATTTGGGGAAAAAAAAAGAAAAAATGAGGAAAATTATGTTTTTAACAAGCATCTTAATCATTTCCTATTAAAAGATTCTGGGCATGTTTCCTTAGATTTTAGTTGTTAAAATAACATAAATCTCATTTCTCTTTAAGTTAAGGAGCCAAGCACAAACTGATGTATTTCCCTAATTTGAAACTTGCATTTTTAAACTCCCTCATAGTCAAAGACAAGATAAATGAATTCTCTAAATTTTGATAATGACCAGAAAATCAACAAAGGTTCCAACCAAAAACATATTCTGGTTAACCCTCTTTTATCCAGAAAATGTAACAAGGGCATTCCCTTCTACAAATAAACCAATTTTGATGTGTACATCACTTGGGAGAGAGAATAAGGAAGGACTTCCTTAAAAGGGAGCTAGCAAAAGTTAACCTCTACTCTGAGCTGTCCAGACAAGCTTTGTGGAGGAAATATTTCCAGATACATTTAGGTCATGGAAAGGAAATGGTTTGGTAAGATGGGGAGTGGGGGTGGGAAGAGATATTTCAGGAATCCATACAACTAAGTAAAAAAATCTAAACAAAGTTACTTCATTAAGGAAGCTTTAAGTATATGTGACAAAGAATAATGGTAGTACTAACCCAAAGCCTGGGAGAGCTAGCTCAGGGCGGTATATTTCAGGTTAACCTGAATAAAGTCTTTGAAACCAAAATGTCTGTGATATTAGATGTGAGAAGTGTGATGAGGAGCTACCATTAGGCCTTATGGAAGCAGATGGCCTCCATCTGAGCAAGGATTGAAAAGACTTTATACCCAAGAACACCAAAATAAGTCAGATTCAATACAATTTAGTGCCTTACCCAACTACTTTTCAAGTAAGCTTCAGGAATGGTGGAAATAGTCCCAAACCAGGAACGAAGACACCTGGATTATAGCCCTGACTCTGCTACTGGTTACCCATCTGTCCTTGGACAAGGTACTTTATAGGTTTTCTGCCTTGATTTTCTCATCTTTAAAGAAAGAGTTGGAGTGGATGGGGATGGTTGATAAATTCCTTTCCATTTCTAAATTGTAATTGTTGAGTTTCTTGATGTTAGCCCTACGCCATGTAGTGAATGTCACTGTACATTAGGATCTAATAATGATTTTGTTTAACAAAACATTTGACAAATTCCTTCATGCTATCATTGTGGCCTCATTTTTAATTCTACTGAAAATGTAGTATTCCATGACTCATATCCATATAACACTGGCAAAATATTAAAATTTTACTATAAAGCTGTGAATACCCTATGATCCAGCAATAGCACTACTAGATCTGTATCCCAAAGATTTTTTTAAAGGGAGAAAGAACCTATTTGTACAAAAATATTTATAGCATCTCTTTGTGGTGACTAAGAATTGGCAAGTGAGGGGGTGTCCATTAATTGGTCAATAGATAAGCTATGGTATATGATTGTAATGGAATATTATTGTGCTATAAGAAATAACAAGAAGGATAATTTCAGAAAAACACTGGAAAGACTTACATGAATTGATACAAAATATAGTGAGCAGAACCAGGAAAACATTGTACACAGTAACAGCAGTAAAGTATGATAAAGAATTGTGAATGATTTAGCTATTCTCAACAATACAATGATCCAAGACAATCCCAAAGGACTCATGATGAAAAATATTATCAGAAAGAACTGATGTCATCTGAATATAGACTGAAGCATACTATTGATGTTATTTTCAGATCGCTCCCGGAATGATTCAGTGGGACAGATATCCGTTCATGTGGATATCTCAACTATTCCAGGAACTGGAGAGCACAAAGTGACTGTAAAAGGTAAATCTGAAGTCTAAGCAACCCCAAAATCTAATTAGAATGTTAGATAGCAACTACTGAAATTAAAGTATGAATTTTCTTTGAATCTCTATCCAAAATCAAATGTCTTTGAAATTGGACTTTTGGACCGTTTGTGTGATAGTAAAATTTTAGTGTAGAACTTAAAAAATTCAGCACTCAGAAAAAACAATTATTTTAATTTTTTTTCTCTTTTTGAGATTTTCTAATGACTTTTTTATATCATAATACTGCCTTGATTTTCCCACATACACAATGTGTGCTACATTCTCTAGTAACACAAAAAATGCTATTAACCAGCACAAAATAGCCATTAACCAATAACTATTAACCAATCAATATGGCATACTAGTCATATTGTTACATTCTGCACTCCTAGTTTCCCAACTTTTCTCTCTTTCATGAGGAGGGAAATGTTTTTCACCATCTTTTCCCCCAGTCAATGAATGATGAGTCAATGAATAGGTCATTGAGTAGTCAACAAGTATTTATGCACCATTCCTTTCATCCTAGTATTATGTGGTAGGTTCAATGAATTTTCTTACAAATATGTAGACACTTTAAGAATGATTATAGTGAGGGGTACCAGTGGACTGCGGGGGAAGGATTCGACTGTTCCACCCCAGCAGGCAACCAGAAAGAAATCCTGAGTGGCTGAAGGCCCAGGTTGGGGAGAGGAGCAGGGGAGCAGGCTCATCGGAAGCTAGGAACCACACCACAGAAAGCTTTGCTGTTTGGTTTCTTAGTAAGTAGGCCTGAAGTTATCTCCGGACCTGAGAATAGGTCAGATGAGATTAAAACCTGCCCCACCTCAACCCAAAACACCTGGGACCCTCTGAAGCTGGGAACAGGAGCAGAGCTGAGAAGCAGCTTCTTTAAAAAAGAAACATTGAACTATTTAGTGATTTTGTGAAAACACAATCTGAATACACACTAATGTGAATTTGGGCTCCAAAATTATTTGATAGCTGAACATTAAAGGACAGCTACATCTTGCTTAGCAGAACAGTAATTTGTTTCGCAATAGTTTTGTTTCTTCCTTTTTTTTTTTAAAGAAAAGAAGCATGTAGGGACCTGGGATTTCATTTGTCTAGGGAACTCCTAAAGAGGAAACTCCCTCTATCAATGAAGGTCTGTAACATGCAGTTTTGCTGCAGTACTAAGAAGTTAAAAATAAGTTGTCTCTATGTATTGGAGGTAAGGCTTAAATCTACCTCCTTAATCCGAGGCCAGCTCTCTATCCACTCTGCCTCTTGGTATTAATTTCTTAATTTCAGTCATTTCTGACTTTTTGTGTTCCCATTTGGAATTTTCTTGATAATGATACTGAAGTAGTTTGCTCTTCCCTTCTCCAGTTCATTTTACAGTTAGGGAAACTGAAGCAAACAGGGTTAAGTGACTCGCCCAGGGTCACACAGTTAGGAAGTGACTGAGGCCAGATCTGAACTCAGGAAGATAAGTCGTCCTGACTCAAGGCCTAGCACTCTATCTACTATGCCACCTAGCTGCCCCCAGTATTGATTTACATATTTATATTAACTATCAGCTAATTATTATAGTTTATATACTCCTTGAGGATAAGAACTACTTAGATTTTGTCTTTGCACTCTTGCATACTACCACAATTTTTTACTGAATCTAATTGAAGTGAACCAGGATATTAATAACCCAACTAAGAACCTTCCCCCTTTTAAAGAAAAAACTTGTTGACTTTGATTAAAGATAAATATTGATTCTAACTTAATCTATATATCACAATAAGAGGATTCAGAAAACTTAGAAATTATCCTTCCTGATTAGTGGCAAGTAGCATTTCAATCCAGCCAAAGCCCCTCATAGTTACACTGAAGTTGGACCCTCCATGGCAAGATTACCCTCCTGGAAGCCATCCAGTTTTCCTTAAGAAGTATTTCCTTAACTGCCAAACTGAACCAATCACTTAGAATTGAACCGCTCATTAATAACAAAATGAAAAAATTTTATCTTTCGGCACATTTTCATGCTAATCTGTTATAATTACTTCTCTTTCCTATTTTAGTCATTGCCATCAATGACCTACACTGGCAAACCACAGCAATGTTTCGTCCCTTTGTGGAGGTTTTTATCCTGGGACCCAACCTTGCTGACAAGAAAAGGAAACAAGGTACCAAGACCAAAAGCAACACCTGGTCGCCCAAGTACAATGAAACTTTCCAGTTGTGAGTATTAGTTCAATCTCATTTAATTGGCTATCAGTCATTGCTCAGTTAAGTCTGTCAAACAATTAGAGATAGAAATGATACTAGCAAATAAAACATAACGTACCTCTTCTTTGTCCCATAATCTCAAGGCTCTATTCTCTCTTAGGTGATAGTGGGAATCATAATAACAATGATTATAGCTATTACAATTTTATTTGTATTGCCATATAATGAGTTTATACTGAAAATTATATATATATATATATACATATTTATGTATATATAATGTATATATGTGTGTGTGTATTTATATATAGCACTTAATACATGTGTGTCTTTTGCAATTATAATTTCATTTGACTCTCCAAATCACCTTCCCTGTGAGATAAACACTGCAAGTAGCCTTCTCCCCATTTTATAGATGAAGAAAGTTTCATAGAGTTGAAGAGATTTTACCTAAGCTCACACAACTAGTAAATAATGGAGCTATCCTCTGAACTTAATGATATTGCCCTTTCTCTTGTAGTACATCATTCCAATGGGTTTCTAAAGGAAACTAAATCTTGATATATTTCCCAGAAATAGAAGGTCTTAATCCAGTTTAAATGTATATGTTGTGCATGTATGTGGAAGATCCTATGAAGTGAAATTAACACGAGCTATAAGGGCAATTCTTTTGGAGATAGCATTGCATTTGGTTTCCTTCCTTTCCTGTCCCAATAGCACAGGCTGGTTCTAAGTATATTCTAACATTTCTCAATCTCCACCTTGCTTTATGTCTCATGTTAAGTCACTAAATCCTTTACTGTTGCTTTAGTCTATCTCAAAAATGCACCCTCACCTTAGTTAACAGTTTTCCTACAGGAGGAAATGTTAGAGTCTGCAAAATGTTTGATTAGAAAAAATCAGGAGTGAAAAGCAAGTTGGACATTTTTACTGTTGGGGCAAATATAGTGTATTCATTAAGGGCCCAGAATATCTGAAAATGAATCAAAAGAAGTTTGAGGGAAGGAATGTTCCTGGAACATCACTAGTCAGCCTTCTTCATTATGTTCTGTTCTGCACTGCCAAGTTGTCTCAGGTTATTAGTAGAAGCCATCATCAGCCACACACTTGACAGGTCTAACTGTTGCCATAGGAAAGAATTGGCATTTAGCTCTGTTGTGGTGCAGAGAATTTGTATTCAATTTAGATGTTTGAGACGAGTCCTTGATAGTCTGTGCAGGGTATTCCTCTGAGAAAATCAATGGGGTGGGGGGGCAGCTAGGTGGTGCAGTGGATAAACTTCTGACCCTGGATTCAGGAGGACCTGAGTTCAAATCCAGACACTTGACACTTACTAGATGTGTTACCCTGGGCCAGTCACTTAACCCTCATTGCTTCAGAAGGAAAGAAGGAAGTAGAGAGAGAGAAAGGAAGGAAGGGAGAGAAAAGAAAAGAAAATCAACAGAGATATAATTCCTTAGTCAAGGTTTCAGCAGGGGGAGAAGGGAAAAGGGGGGAAACAGGGAACCATGGTATGTGGTACTAAGAATGCAAAACAATCCCATGAGTCTCTAGGCATGGATCACCAGCTTGTTCTGATCTTTGCATCACTGCAGAGAACCTGTTCTGAATTGCAAGAGATACATTGTTGTTTGGCCTTCATCCTCGAACACGACCATGATATCAGAGCAAGGGAGGGCTGTGCAAGATCACCAACCTTATTCTCTCCTCCAGAGCCATCTGGGTCTGGTGACAAGACAGAGATCAGGATCACTGGAGATGACCCCAGATGCTTAAAGTCAATTAGGGTTAAGGGACTTGCCCAGGGTCATACAGCTAGTAAGTGTCTGAGGTGAGATTTTAAATCAGGTCCTCCCAACTTCAGGGCCAACAATGAAGGGCACCCAAGGAGAAGTGGGAGAATAGACTAGATGGGCAAAAGGACAGCTTTATCAAAGATGTTGAATGCTAGAATAAGGAGTTTAAATATTGTCTAATGGAAAGATACTGTGGGTTTGGGATACCATGTTGCACAGTCCTAAAATCAGGAAGACCTGAGTTCAAATCCAATTTCATAAACCTACTGTTGTAGGTTTGTGTGACCCTGGGCAAGTAATTTAACCCTGTTTGCCTCAGTTTCCTCATTTGTATAATAAACTGGGGAAGGAAATGGTAAACCACTCTAGTATCCTTGCCAAGAAAACCCCAAATGGGGTCATATAGTGAGGTGTGACTGAAAAATGGGAAAAAAAGCACAAAAATTGTGGGTTTATGAATAAGGTGAATTATGGAAATCATAAGATCAATGATTTAGTACCTAAAGGGAACCTAGAGACCATGAACTACAACCCCATCAGTATATTGCATCACTATATCACACAGTGTCATATTTGAGGAAGAATAGTCTGGGTAAAATTCAGCTAACAGAGAAGTGGGAGAGCCACCCCCATAAGATGAGAATAATATAGAATGACCCTGATCATCTTAGGGTTTTGAGCTGGAATCAGCTCGGCAAGTCCTCTTATGCGATAGATGAGGAAACAGCACCAGAGTAGTTAAGTAATCTGTCTAATGCCCCACAAGTAAGTAAGTAGCTAAGTCAGTATTTGAACCCAAATCTTTTGAGAACAAATCCAGTACTTTTTCAACTGCAGCCCCTGCTACTCACAGTCCAACTAGCTACAGTTAAAACTACCGGAAATAAACATATTGAAACAAAGTTTAAGTGTGTAGTCCAACAAAAAGTTATGTGTACAATGAGAGAATTATGAGAAAGCAATACAAAATGTTTATCTGAATGTCCCTGGATATTTGTTGTTGTTGTTGTTTTTGGTTTTTTTAGTGAGGCAATTGGGGTTAAGTGACTTTACCAGGGTCACACAGCTAGTAATTGTTAAGTGTCTGAGGCCACATTTGAACTCAGGTACTCCTGACTCCAGGGCTGGTGCTCTATTCACTGCGCCACCTAGCTGCCCCTCCTGGACATTTGTTGTAAGCTATATTCCGTCTAGAAAAATCAATGGAATTTATAGGATAGATTGGTAAATAGCCAAGTAGCTGGATAACTACTTAAAAAAAAAAAAGCTCAGATAATTTTAACAGATGAGAATATCAGTCTTGAATCAGATGCTCTTCAGTTACTCAAGTACAAACATATCTGAACAATGTATAAAATCTTCAACAAAATTTCAGAATTGGTTAGAGGATCAGAGGGTGGGAAAGAATTAATATCCTTGATCAAAATTCCTATTTTTAATACCCACAGCATCCTGAGTAATGAAAACCGTCCAGGAGCCTATGAGCTTCACCTCTCTGTTAAGGATTACTGCTTTGCACGAGAAGATCGAGTTATAGGAATGACAGTGATTCAACTCCAAAATATAGTGGAGAAAGGGAGCTCTGGGGCATGGTATCCACTATTGAAAAACATCTTTATGGATGAAACTGGCTTGACAATCCTTAGAATACTTTCTCAAAGGACCAATGATGATGTGGCTAAAGAATTTGTAAGACTGAAATCTGACACAAGATCTGCAGAAGAGATTGCCTGAAACCAATGTTGCAAGGTAGCATCTCCAAGAACCTAGATAAGCTGTTGTTGTTTGACTAGTGCATGTGTGTGAAAATCAGTGGGAATGCATAATCTACTGTGTTTGTGTTTATCAGTACTCTGGTGTGTGAAAGACCTGTATGACTTTTGATGCCTATTGGGATTTGAAAAGTTAGTAGTTCCATGAAGTGCCAAAATGAAGATTAAAGATGCATTATCGAGAGTATCTTTTCAGATGTCAATTTCATTTCATGACCAAACTTCCATCTCCTCAACTCATTCATAGATTAGTTGTCCTTTGAATTTGTTTATTAGTAGTTTTCCTTAAATCACTGTTATGTCTTTTAATAAGTCAGCTGCCTATCTGTGCATTAGAAAGTAATTCGTATTCATAACCTTTATATGTTACTTCACCATCATTTAGATGTCTGACCAATAACTTTTTCTACCATAGCTAGAAATGCAGTTACTTCTAGAAAGTGTTTGTAATTTTATAATTACTGATGTAATGTGATGATTTTTGCATACAAATGAAAATAGAAATGGTGGGAAATATTTTATGCTGACCACTTTCCAACCTTTCTGAACTATCACTGTGAAGAAATGCTATTAAAGCAATCTTATACAAAGCAATGTTCACTAGTTTGTTTTAAAAAAAAAGTTTGATATACTGAAAAAAAAACTTTTGTTCTTCAAAACTGCCACGGTCACAACACATTTGTACAAGAAGGTAAGTTAATGTATTTGCTGTGCGGCATAATGCTTCTACCAAATTATTTTTTAGAAAGTGATGTCGTCAGGGTAAATTATTTAGAAGTAGGAAGGCAAATTTGTTTCTCAAAGTCATCTATTATGTGTAATGATACTGTTAGTGTTTTCCTTCTGACAGTTACAAAGATCACTTTACATACTTAGCTGTATAATCAGTTAAGTGCTTTATTTTTTCTTTAAAAAATATTCAGCACTTTGTACTGAATGCAACATGACTATGTATTGCGCTGAAGCAAAAAAAAAACTGTCTTCATATATTCAGTGAAAAAAACATATAATAAAGTCTGACGAAACTGCTTTCAGTTTTGTAATTTATGTTACCTGTGTGCCCACAAAGTACCAAGTATAATTAATATTGAACTTGAAAGAGAGAGAAGATGGAAGTGCTTGTAAAATATTTTCTATTAAAAAGCCAACTAGGCTGGATTATTGACTGAATTATACTTGGTCCATAATGATCTTACCAAGTTGATGTTTATATGTAAACTATCATAACATACTCATCTTTTACATTCCTGTGGTCCCATACTTTCCCAGGTGAATGTCTACACTCAGGTATACAATGGTACTTTCCAAATGTAGTGAATGAATCACTTGTAGTAGGCTATCTACATAATGGATTCAATAGTACTGATTCTCCAAACCTGACTCAGACTGGTGTTGCTGATTGATTAGATCAGATATTTTAGGTATGATAGTTCTCACAATTTTTCTGTTGCTCTCTATACTGAAAATAATATAACTATACAAAATAATGGGAAAGAGAACCTCTGTGGCATGGTATCCTCTTTGGAAAACAATGTTTTATGCATAAAACTGGCTTGACAAGCCTTAGATTGTTTTCTTAAAGCATCTTCAATGTTGCATCTTGTCAGGCAATTGCTGGATCAGTAATTGCTTACAATGCATGACATAACAGTATTTTGGCACATGCATTAATAATAAATACTTGTGTATGGAAAATTTAACAACCTTTTATAGTATTTCCTGCCTTCCTCTTTCACTGATTGAGCATCAGTTCCTTGTTTAGAAATGAAAAACTCAGGTTCTTTTGACTCTAAGTACCAATGAAATACGTTTGTGATGTTAAAAAAAAATGTTACATCTTGAGAACATTTTTCTACATAATTGTAGTTACAGAAATTACCGAAGACAATAAGCAACATATTTTTTAAATTGTTGTATTGCTCAGAATATATTCTGCACAGCATATAGTTGTTTGCCCAACTAAGGAAACCTGATATACAAAAATGAGATCTTGAAAAAAATTAGGGGATAATTTTCACTCTACTTAGATATTTGCTATAGGATTTCCTATAGAAAGATCCCTTGGTATATTTAAGAGGCAATGTGGTATTGTAGTTATAGTATCAGACTTGGAGTCAGACAATTAATTATGGTCTTTACTAGCTGTGTGAAGGCATTAGTAAGATGCCTCAACTCTCTGAGCCTCAATTCTTTATCTGTAAGATGTAAGGCTTGTACTGACTACCTCACAGGAAAACGCTTTGTAAACCTTAAAGGGTTATAGAAATGTGAGTTATTTAAAACGGTTCCATTTCTAAAGCTTTGATGTACACTTTTCAGAAATACATCCATAAATATAAACGCATTTATGTGCCACTCAATAATAAAAGCAAATCAGGCTTAATTTTGTTTTCCTTTTTCTTTGAATGGGGAGGACTCAGGGAGCAGACATGCATATCTGTTCTGTAACTTAGATTCCAAGAGGGTTATCTAGGGCCATTGCAAGTTTAAGTGACTTGGCCTAGGTCATGTCTCACTGACCCCAGGGCCCGCTCTCCATGTACTATAGCAGGCTTCCTCTGAAGGCTTAATTTTCATTTGTGATACTGAAACTAGGTTGAAGAAGAATTCAGTACTTTTCTATCACCTTGAAAGCATAATCTCATACCATCAGTGCTCCATCACCATTGTTTAGAAACCTGAGTTTCAATCCTCAATAACATTACTTAATTCTGTGACCATAGGCAAGTCATTTCACCTTTTCTGAACCTGCTTTTTCATCTGTGTGAAGACTAGAGTATGGGACTTGGACTAAAGAAGAGGAAGGTGGAAGGGAAAGGAATATTAAATTATATAGTGCCTACTATGTGCGGAGCACTGGGCTAAGTGCTTTATAAATATTATCTCCTTTGCTCCTCTAAACAACCCAGCAAGGTGGGAACTGTTCTCATCCTCGTTTTACAGTTGAGGAAAACCATTAACTATATGACCCTGAATTGTATGACTTCATTGCTTTCAGCCAAACTATCTATTTGTTGTTCAGGAGTTTCAGTTGTGCATACTGCAATGGTTTGCCATTCTCTGGTTCATTTTACAGATGATGAACTAAGGCAAACAGGGTTAAGTGACTTGCCTAGGATCACACAGCTGGTAAGTGTCTGAGGCTGGATTTGAACTCAGGAAAGATAAGTCTTCCTGACTCCAGGCCCAGCACTCTATCCATTGCACCACCCAGCTGCCTCTTCATCCATAACATGGGGTTAATCATAGAACCCACTTCCCAAATCCATTGTGAGGATCAAATGAGATAACATGCAAGTACTTTGCAAAGCTTAAAGCACCATATAAATGCTAGCTATTATTGTTATTTCTTCATAGAATTGTAAGAAAGCAATGGTAAATGTTAAAACATTGCAAAAATTCAATTTAACAAATATTTGTCAAGTGCCTCAAAGTACAAGGCACTGCACTTAAGTGTTAGATGGGCAATGGGGTAGAGAAGAATGAGTGCTAGGCCTAGAGTCTGAGGACCTAGATGCAAAACCTGACTCTGCTTCTTTCACTACTTGTGTTACCTTATTCAAGTCATTAAGCTCTCGGAGTTTCTCCCCACCTGAATTCATCCTCCATTCTGTTGTCAAATGGATGTTCCCAAAGCCCAGGTCTGCTCCCTACCCAATAGAATCCAATGGTTCCCTGTCATCTCCATGATCAAATACAAATTCCTATTGGCTGTTCAAAGTCCTTCATGATGTGGCCCTTTCCAGTTTTCTTACACCTTGTCCCCTTGTATTTTGCAGTTCTGTTATACCAGCCTCCTTCCTATTTGTCAGACAATGTATCTCCCAACTCTGTGAATTTTCACTGGCTCTCTTTCCCTCATGCCTTGAATTCTCTCCTTCCTCACCTCTGTCTCCTCACTTCCTTCAAATATCAGCTAAAATCCTATCTTCTGCAAGATGCCTTTCCCTAGCCTCCTTGAAGTTAGTGCCTTCCCTCTGCTGTTTATCTCTCATTTTTCTTGTATATTGCATGTTTGTACACAGTTGTTTGCATGCTGTCTCCCTTTTAGACTGTGAACTCCTTAGGAGCAGACTGTCTTTTGCCTTTCTTTGTATCTGCAGTGCCTCGCACACAGTAGACACTTAATAAATGCTTACTGATTCATGGACTCTGTTACCTTATTATTTATCATAGATCTACATCTCAATGGACCCTCATTCATCAAGTTTTATGTAAAATGAAGAGCTACACTAGGTATTCTTTGGTTACCCTTGTAGCTCTAAAATCCGTGAGAGAAGGAAAGAAAAAGGAAGACAGGGACAATAAAAGTCTCAGCTCCCCAGAAGCTGATAGTCACCTGAGAGATACATGTAAACGAACAGAAAAATACAAAATAATTTGAGGAGGGAGACAAGACTAAAAACTTGGGGAGGGGGAGGAATCAAGAAAGGTTTCCTGTAGGAGATGGCCCCTCAGCTGAGCCTTGAAGGAAATCAGGGACTCTGAGTGGTGGAGGTGAGGAGGAAGTATGTAATATGACCTGATACTAACAGCGTTTGTAACATAAAGTACTACACTCATGTCAGTTCTCATTTCATATGATCCTCACAATAACCCCATTATGGTTATAATATAATGCAATATATTATCATATTACATTATATCTTATATGAAGTCATATACATATAATACTGCAAGAATAATTATCCCTATTGTACAAATGAAAAGACTGAGGTTAAAAGAGCTTAAATGATTTGTTCAGCTTCACACAACTGGTAATTGGCAGAGTCGGGACTTAAACCCAGTATTCTTTCCACTTTACCAGGCTGGTATTGGCTCCCTGATAGCTGATGTTTTGCCACCATATTCAATTTAATTAGATCCATACATTCTAGGTTTTTTGGATACAGTACATAGCAATGACTAAGTATGGTAATATGAATTATGTCAGACTAAAGTGTATCACCACCGGAAAGTACAGGTAGTAATTTTGAAGGTACCATTAATCCTAAAGTCTTAGTGTTCCTTAAACACAGGAGTATTTCCATGGTCTTTGGATCTAAGCCATGTATCTAAGTCTCTATAGCTAAGATGCTTTCATTCTAATTAATGTAACATCTTTCACTATCCTCTTAAGTCTATGATGTGACCGAACTAATCATGGCAAGGTAATGTTGGAATTCATAAAATTTGTCTTGATAGTGAGCTGTCCACACACATAATCTAGGTGAAAATACATACTGGACCTTAGTTTAGCTGAATTAATTGGACTTAATTGTGGACCCTTAGGGGGATACTATATTGAAATCATGTTACATTAGACAGCTAGATGGCTTAGAAAATGGAGCACTAGGCATGAGTTCAAATCCAGCTTTGGACACTCACTAGCTATGTGACCCAGGGCAAGTCACTTAACCTCTGTTTGCCTTAATCCACTGGAGAAAGAAATGGTAAACCACTCTAGTATCTTTACCAAGAAAAGCCCTTGGACAGTATGATCCACAGGGTCATAAAGAGTCAGATATAACTGATCAATTCAATGACAACAACACAGAAACCACTAGTCTTGAATAGAAGTTGTTCAATGTAAATAACAATAATATTAACCTATATACATTTTTCAGGCTGTTTGCATAATACAAAACAAGCCAAGTCAATTCATTAGTTCATTACTGGAGGAGTTGGAAAGAAAAAGGGATTGATAATCAAATGGATAATAAAATAGAAGAAACAAGAAGTTGAATTGATTTTTTTCCAACTGCAACTTGGTATCAAGGTTTTCATAGAATCTTCAGGTCCACCTAATCAAAGCTATACCTTACCAATAATTCCTTCCACTACATTCCCCAAAGTGTTCATTCGGCCTTCCCTAGGTAACTCAATGTACTCTGTTAGGAAGTTTTTCTTTACATGGATCTACAACTCCTACCCATCAATCCTAGTTTTGCCCTCAAAGCCAAGCAAAGCAAGTCTAATCTAAGCCTTTTAGATAATACAGGAAGCTGTCTTGTCTTTTATTAAATATTTTATTCTCCAGGCTAAATATCTCCCAGGTATTTCAACTGAACCCCATATAATATGATCTCAAGGTTTCATAATCCTGGTCACCCCTCTGGACTTATTTTGGGTTTTTAAATTTTCTTTCCTAATATGAGATGTCAATAACTGGATATAGGTATACCAACCAGATCAAAAATACCATGGAAATAATCTCCTTTTCAAGATACGCCACCTTTTAAAAAAAATTCATCTAAGATAACATCACTTTGGGGAGGTGGCAGTGAGGAAAGGGTGGCTGTCCCATTGTTGTCATATTGAGTTTTCAGTTCACTAAAAGCCCCAGAAAATAGTTTTATAGCAACACTACTCCATACATTTGTGAGGTTGATTTTTTGAACCCAAGTATAGGACTTTACGTTTACGAACATATGACCTGTCTACATGGAAAGAAATCACATTACCTACTCTTACTTCTCTATAGAGGAAGGTAGTTCTTTTCTATGAAATATTAATGAAAAATTAGCCTCAGAGCTAGAAGGCAGAAATCAGAGTGATTAGGTTAGAAATGAGAATTTTCCAAATAGGAATGTAGGTATTCCCTACTTTTCCTCACATAATTATTTCCCTATTTTTCATCACTAATACACATTTTATTGATAGGTTCTGCACAAAGGCATCCCCAGCCAAGAGGTTGTCAGGTGCCTATATTTACAATTTCCTAGTGAAAAAAATGTTTTAAAACTCGTTTTTTTAAAAAAAGTGCTGATGACCTGGTTGATTTTTCTCATAGCTTCTCCATGAAGTGAGAAGTACTCTGATAGGATGTAAAAAAAAAAAAAAGCCAAGTACTGTGAGAGCCACTAACAGGTGTTTTTATCTCACTGTTCCTGACTACTTTCCATATTATGTTATCAAGAAATACACTCACTGTAGCAAACACATTTCTGGTAGATCCAAGGCAAGAGCCAAATACTTTGGCACCCAGGGCAACCTTCAAAAAATATAGCTGACATTTTAAGATAAACTCCATTTAGAGGAATGGTGACACAACTCTTATGAGAGAAGACTCTACTATAGGGGAGAGGAAAATGGAGGAAGACAGAGTCAGAAGGGAAGTTCAACTGGAGTCCAACTGACAGCCCAAAGTGGGATGCTTCCTGCTAAGTTGAAGAGGAAGTTGCTATAGTAGATTCACAGGCAATGAGTGTCATGAAGAGATAGTTGCAATCCCAACTCTGACATAAACAATATTACCTGGGAAAGTCACTTAAACTCTCAGAGAGTCCAGGAAGACTTCTAATACGATAAATTGGAGAGTGGTTGCCATTTATAGAAAAAATTTCCCTATAAGAATGCCCTGTAATAATTAAGTCATAATTCTCCCTGGAAGAGAGGGAGGGAGGGAGGGAGAGGGAGAGGGAGAGAAGGAGAAACAAACACTGATTTCAATTGGTTTTGCTCTATTGAAAGAAAATAAGTGCTTTCAGTAGCCTCTAAATTTTGGAGCTCTGGAGCACAGCCCAATTCACCATGCCCTAGTTAAAGCTATGCTAAAGGTAATCTTTTTTTACTTTTATTTTCTAAGGAGGCATGAAGTGTAGGTACAAGAAAAAAGAAACACTTCTTCCCTTGAGTTTCTGGAAGTGTGATATGGTAAGAATATCTTATAAGGGGGAAATAGATTATAGCCTCCTTTAGATGATAACTCTCTTTAACAAGACTAGCAGAATAAGAGTACTCTATTAGCCCAGCTAGTTGTAACACTTAGGGGATGGGGGGTGGGGAATCTTAATAATTCTTTTTCTATTCCATTCCTGTGAGCTACCATTTAACACATAGATTATGAACACTGTATAGATTAGAATAAGACAAGGAGGTGGTTGGACAATGGAAAGGGGCAAATTTGGGGAATAGTCCAAAAATAATAGAAAGAATAGGCAAGGTATGCAAGCACAGGGACAGGGAAATGTAACAAGGGACAAGATCAATATTTCTTTTTTTAATAAATGTACACAGTTTTAATGCCAGAAAATCTTATTCTCTATAGCATATTGGCATTTATTTTCTGCTTAGCCATTCTCATGTATTTAAATGAAGACACAAAGCCTCTGGTAGACTTTGAGATAGAGAGAGCACCAAATTTCAAACCTTGCCCAATGTATATAGATGCCTCATCACAACTCATTATTAGACTTTAGCATAAAAAAAATATGTTTCAGGAGGAAAAACAACATCAATCATCATCAAATCAATAAGAATATAATTTATTGACCTCTTACTACTATGAACTAAGCTCACAGGTCAATAGAATGATTCAAAAAGCTGTTAACTACAGAGCAATTTATGAAGTGAAGGCATCAGTCCAAAATTTTGGGGATAGCTTTTTAAAAGAAAGATCCAAATCATTCCCCCGACCATGTCCAGTTATACCTAAATTCTACAGAAGTGGGTAGAGTCGATGTTAATTAAATATTTGATATTTATTATAACTAGTATATATATTTCATGTCAGATTTATCAAATCAAGCAGCATAAGCTTTTAAACTTAAACTAAATATAAGCATGGGATTTAGAATCATAAGACCTTGGGTTCGAATTTGGCTCCGCCCCTTAAATACCTTTATAACTTTGGGCAAGTCATTTGTGACTCTCAACTTTAGTCCCTCATTTGTAAAATGAAGTTGTACTAGATGGTCTCTTTTATCATCATTGTTGTTATTTTTCAGTCATGTCTGACGCTCTGTGACCCCATTTGGTGTTTTCCTGGCAAAGATACTAAAGTGGTTTGAATTTCCTTCTCCAGCTTATTTTACAGATAAGGAAACTGAGGCAAACAGGGTTAAGTGATTTGCCCAGGGTCACATAGCTAGTAAAGTGTCTGAGGCCAGATTTGAACTCAGGAAGAGTTTTGCCAACTCTAGGCCTGAAACTCTATCCACTGTGTCACCCAGTGGCATAAAGCTCTAAATCACATGATCCTAATCACATCCAGGTCTTTAAAAAAAAAAAATTGCATATGGAGTTTTCTTAACTTGGGGCATACCTGTGGTTCTAATTCTTCACTCTGTATTCCACAGTATTCATCACAATAGCAACAATGATAAGCAGCAATGCATACTGGATACCAGACTGTCCTTTCAGTCAGAAAGACCAAGATTAAAAATCCCACTTCAAAATCAGCTTGGCTATGTGACCACGGGTAGGTCACCTAAGTTCTCTACAGCCAAGAAAACTCATTAAGAATTTGAAGTTACAGGGGCAGCTAGGTGGCGCAGTGGATAGAGCACCAGCCCTGGAGTCAGGAGGACCTGAGTTCAAATCCGACCTCAGACACAACACTCACTGTGTAACCCTGGACAAGTCAATTAAGCCCAATTGCCTTACCAAAAACAAAACCAAAAAACCAAATTTTGAAGTTACAGATATGTTATTGACCTATATTGATGGAAGGAGTTCCCACATTGCACATTTCCTACACCCCAATAAACACACACATCAGGCTCAGTACTGCTTTGGCTACTAATGATGGTAGCTTGTGGTAATGATTACGATGATGATAACTAGTATTTTGTTGTTCACTCGATTCAGTCATGTCTGACTCTTTGTGACCACATTTGGGGTCCTCTTAGCAAATATACTGGAATAGCTTGCCATTTCATTCTGCGGTTCATTTCACATATGAGGAAACAGGCAAACTGGATTAAGTGATTTGCCCAGGGTCACTCAGCTAGTAAGTGTCTGAGATTGAATTTGAACTCATTAAGATGAGTCTTCCTGATTCCAAACCCAGTTC
The DNA here is from genome assembly GCF_019393635.1 of Dromiciops gliroides. Taxonomy (NCBI): domain Eukaryota; kingdom Metazoa; phylum Chordata; class Mammalia; order Microbiotheria; family Microbiotheriidae; genus Dromiciops; species Dromiciops gliroides. The sequence continues at coordinate 163,599,414 of NC_057862.1, read as the reverse complement.
TTTACCCACTGTGCCACCTAGCTGCTCCTAACTAGACATTTAGAACATTTTAAAGTTTGCAAAGCACTGTAGGCACATTCTTTAATATGATCCTATAAGTTATTTCTGCTACTATTACCTACATTTTACAAATGATAAAACTAAGAGGGATTAAGTGATTTGTCCACAGTCCCACAATTGGTAAATGCCAAAGGCAGGATTCCCACGGAACTCTGGATTCCAAATCCTAGGTTACCTTTCCACTATACCATGTAACCTCCTTAGGGGGGGAAAAATGTTTGGGTCTCAACTTGCCTCAGGACTTTTTGTGCCTGAGACAAGGGGAAGATGAAGAGAGATGAAGCTTATCTGGAATGTGCTATGTAGAGCAGGAAAAAAAGACTACAAAATGTTGAAAGGTACTATTGCTAGGGAGGTTGGGAAGAAGGAAAAAAGGTACTATCAGAAACTACTAAATATGAGTACCCTGTGGAAAAGCCCCAGTTGCCCTGCCCTAGTTACAGCTCTGATTTCAAACAAAAGTTTGCCTCCTTCTTACCTGTCTACATTCTATAAAGATTCTTTAACTGTGGTATAGCAATTGCTTAATCTCAACACTAAAATAATGAACTACAACAATACTATAGATGATTCTTCTATTTACCTCTGGGAGGGTGACAGCAACAAGAGTCTCCCTGCATATAGTGGAAAAGATGCCCTCCATTTCCCAAGTTTGCACAAACACATACACACACATGTGCACATACACACACACACACACGCGCGCACGCACACACGCACGCGCATACATACAGACACATATACCCACACCAAGTCAAACAGTTGTTATCACAATTAATTATATCATTAAAACACCAATTTTAAATTCTTTGGGGTTTGTGTGGTAATTGATGGAAAGCTTGGATTTTACCTGTTTTTCTATCAGCAAATCCAAGATTCCATTACAAGCTTCAAATTGCCATTACTTTTCTTTGTTTCCTGAAATTCCCTCATCCCAAACCCCTGAGGAGAGAAAGCCATGGGTTTTCTATCACTACAATCCTTCTCCTGGTCCACTAACAATGTTATTTTAGGAGGAATATTCAAAAGGTGAATAATGAATAATGGGAAGTGACCAAGATGGCAAAGAGGGGAAGGAGAAGGGAATAAGCATTTATTAAGCACCTCGTCTGTTCCAGGTACTATACTCAAGTCTTTACAAATACGACCTCATTTCATCCTCACAACAACTTCAAGATCATGCCATGGGGGGATCTGTGGAAGGAACCGGGAGTGTTTAGCTTAGAAAAACCTTAGAAGTGGCATGAGAGCACAGCCTGAACTAGCTATAACCGCACCTGATATAAATTCGCTTGGGGAAAACACCAAGGATAGCTCTACCACAGGTGTAGTTGAAGCAGATGGTAATGACACATTCCTCACTGTCCAGAAATTGTTCCTGGGGAGAAGGACGACTGCATTGTGTGCCACCAGAGAATCATGTAGCAAGGCGTGTATAGATTCCCTGGGCCAAAGTCCCATTTGTCTTTCATCAGTTATGATTGCATAATGGCTGTCCTGGAGTATTTGAAAGGCTTGTACAAGGAAAAGCAATTAGTCTGTTTATTTTGGAGGATAGAACTAGGAGAAATAATTGGAATGTGCAGAGGACAACTGAAGCTTGACATGAAGAAAACAAAAGTTCTTACAGTAACAAAACAAGCTTGCCATTACAGAGATTGCATAGGTTGCTGAAGAAGATAATGGGTCCTTCCTCACTTAATTACAGGGTAGATTAGGTGGTGTCTCTGCATTCTTATTCAACTCTGAGTTTAGGTGACTCAGTAAGGTTATAAAGCAACAAACACTGTGGAAAGAGGCAAAAGGAGAGTATGGTTGCCAGTAAAAAGATGAAATGGTCATAGTTTGCAAAGGTTCTTCTAGCTAAAGAGTCCTTAGCTAAGAGTCTGTAAATTTGGTGCACGGGTTATGGGTATGCAGTCTGTGGATCATCCTTTAGAATAATGTTTTCAGGGGCAGCTAGGTGGCACAGTAGATAGAGCACTGGTCCTGGATTCAGGAGGACCTGAGTTCAAAGCCAGCCTCAGACACTTGACACTTACTAGCTGCGTGACCCTGGGCAAGTCACTTAACCCCAATTGCCTCATCAAAAAACAAACAAAAGAATAATGTTTTCAAATGAATAAAATAAAATATATAGGATTACAATGGAAAACAATCATTGAGATGGTTATCAATATATACTGATAATTATTTCAATGTAATTGTTTATATATACTGATAACTATTTCAATATAATTATTTTCAGTGGTAATCCTAATTGTGTTTATGTATATCTACTTTTCATATATGAGTATAATTTGTTTTTGATAATATTTTTCCAATTACATGTAAAGATAGTTTTCAACATTCATCTTTTTAAGATTTTGAATTCCAAGTTTTTCCCCTCCCTTCCCTCGCCCCTCCCAAAGCCAACAAGCAATTTGATATAGGTTATACATTACAATCATGGATGATGTTGTCTGTTGGAATACATGTGTTTTATTTTATTCATTTAAAAACTTTGTTCTAAAATCTGACATCAGACACTCAACACTGACTGTCTGTGTGACCTTAACTTAACCCTCATTGCCCCACCAAAAAAAAAAAAGTTCTAAGAGAGGATCCTCATGCTTTACCAGGGTGCCAGAGGACCATAACAGAAAAAGGTTTAAGAGCCCCTGATCTATTGGTTGGTATCTTCCTATAAATGTTCTGGGTGGCAGGAAGAGGAAGAGGAAGGTCCCTTCTCTATCTCTTCTGACATTGCCTGGCTGCCACTAGAGCACATGGTCTTTCCATCAATTATCCTTTGCTCTGCCTCTATGACCACTTTCTTTGCCAGCTAAGCACCTCTCAGCTGGTTTATGCTTCTTCTTGCAAACAAGTCTCCATAGCAATAAACTACAGGCTATTTACAACCACCTTCCACTAAGTCTCTTAGTTGACTCAGTGATCCACAGTTAAAATGCTGGGAGAATTCAGGATCCTTAATTTGCTGCCTGAATTACTAGGAGAATAGTTTTGTTTTGTTTTGTCTCAGTAGGGTTTTATTTCAGGCATAAAATATGTAAGTTCAGATGTATACAGAGTACCTTTGTTTCCTCTGCCCATCCCTCCCTTCAGACAGCCATGGAACCAACAAATATGCCCCAGGAAATCAGCAGCTGCACACAAGGGTTCCAGCTTTCTCCTGTCCTGTCACAATCCATTCAACACTTTTAACACTCCATAGTCCATATCCAGCTGAGGGTAAACCCCATCACAACAAAGCTGGGTAGCACTGTCCTGTCTGTGCGCAGCAGGCACATGGAGGAAGGGAGGGGAGACAGCATATGAAAGGAGGACTTTTTCACATCTTTCTAGGGGATGTCACGCTGCCAATGCCAACATGGAGTCAGGGCTTCCATCCCCCTCCACTGGAGGGACTGAATTGAATTCTTTTTAAAGCACTTGATGGAGCAGGGGGTATATAAATCAATTTAAGGAGAATGGTCCCTTCTTCTAGCACTTAACTAACTAAAATTGGGCATAAAGTTGGCCAGCCCAAATCACTTCTCAGTTTGCCTTTTTTAGTGCCTTTCTGAGTCTTATAAAGTGAAGGACATGATGCTGTTCTATTATTTTACTCTGCTGAGTAAGGCCTCCAATGTAAGCATTTATAATTTAAAACCACCAAAAAGGGATGAAATAGACAAGCAGATTTGCTTCTGTAGCAAACAATAATGTTTGGTTTAGAGCATTATATTTCACAGAACAAAATGCCAGCACCTAGATCATCCAGAATGTCAGGCTTGCAAGGGACTGCAGAGGCCATTTGATTCAACCCACACATGAACAAGAATCCTAAAAACATAACCTAAAAGTCAGATCATACATTTAGGACTAAAATTGACCCCTGAGATCACCAAGTTCATCAAGAGAAAGTTTTCAGGGTCACATCAATTAAAAAAACAAACAAACTCGTGTGCCAGACACCATGTTAAGCACTAAGAATACAAATACAATCAGGAAAAGACAAACAAAAAAAAGGTCCCTCTCCTCAAGGAACTAACATTCTTTTTTTTTTTTTTTTGTGGGGCAATGAGGGTTAAGTGACTTGCCCAGGGTCACACAGCTAGTAAGTGTAAAGTGTCTGAGGCCGGATTTGAACTCAGGTACTCCTGAATCCAGGGCCGGTGCTTTATCCACTGCACCATCTAGCTGCCCCAAGGAACTAACATTCTAATGGTGGCAGACAATACATAAAGATGAAAAGGGGGGGATGGAGGGAGGAGATTCTAGCAAGGTGATGAAAATATAAAGAGCCAGGAGAAAAATGACAGAGAGAAATGGAGACATATCTGGCCTGGACCCTTTCCTCCAGAAGGTACTGGGAGGAACTAAGCCCCAGGGCTGAAAGAACTTCAAAAGTAAGAAGGCCAAAGGTTGAGTGAACTTGCACAGTGAGAAGATTGCTATGACACAATGGAGAAAGTCTAGAGAGTTAGGAGTGGAACCAGAAAAAAAGATGTTTTTCCCCTAAGACGGAATGAAACTTTGGCTGCATTATCAGAATGCTTATAAAACATTGAGATAATAAGCGATGATTTATTAGGGAAAAAAAGGAACACTATCCATCAATGAGACTTTTTAAATATGACTAACAGAAAACTCTACACCCCACCTGCCCTCATATTAGATGTCCCTGGAATAAACAATACAAATTTTTAAGTGGCAGAAAATGACCGGTTATCAATGGATGAATCATCCCTCAGTTATCTGTGTACACATTAATGTATTGACTTATTAGGATAAAAAACAAAATCAATACTAAATGAGAATAAAGAAAAAATAAGGTAATGTGTACATTTGAGACAATACCTACCTGATCCATTTTAATAAACTCTTTTTTGTTGTTTTTTTTTTGGGGGGGGGTTGTGAGGCAATGAGGGTAAAGTGATTTGCCCAGGGTCACACAGCTAGTAAGTGTCAACTGTCTGAGGCAGGATTTGAACTCAGGTTCTCCTGAATCCAGGGCTGGTGCTTTATCCACTGTGCCACCTAGCTGCCCTAAAATAATAGATTTTGATACAGTTACCATTTACTAAGGAAGTTTAGCCCATGGAAAAACAATCAGAAAATGAGAATTAAAACAACTAGAAATAGCCTCATCTAGCAATACATGATCTCCTTATAAAACAAGTGTGTCATACAAAAGAAAAACCAGTTTATAATTTTATAATTTGTTTTTAAAATATTACAGCAAAAGATAGTGGGAAAATATGAGCAATGCCATACATCACAAACCAGTAAAAAATGTAGAAAGGAAAATTAGTTTACAAAAAAACTTGGCAAGGGACTCAATTAAGTAAGATCATCCTAAGAGCATTTAAGAATAAAACAGGGGGCAGCTAGATGGCGCAGTGGATAGAGCACCGGCCCTGGAGTCAGGAGTACCTGAGTTCAAATCCGGCCTCAGACACTTAACACTTACTAGCTGTGTGACCCTGGGCAAGTCACTTGGTCCCAATTGCCTCACTAAAAAAAAAAGAAAAAGAAGAAGAAAGACGTAAAAGATGAAGAAGGGTAAAAGACGAAAAATGGAAAATCTCTAAAAATATTTTTTGTCTAACAAACTCTTCCCTCAATCAATCTTAGTGGAGCCACTACATTTGAACACATTTTATGATGTGTTGCATAAGGAACTGGAAACAAAATAATAATAATAGCAATAATAACAGCTAGCATTTATGTAGTGCAATAATGTTTACAATGTGCTTTATGTAAGTTGTCTCACTTGATCTTTCCAAGAACCCTGTGAAGCAGGTGCTATTATTATTCCCATTTTACATATAAGGAAATGGAGGATGAAAAAAAGGACAAGTGACTTGCCCAGCATCATACAGCTAATGTGCTTGAGGCAAAATTTAAACTCAGGTCTTCCTGCTTCCAAATCCAACACTAGATTCACTAATATATCTAGAATGAAGAAAACAAAGATAGAAAGAGGAGGGACATAAAAGGCCTATGCTGGAAATGATATAACTTTGAAAGCATTAATGGAATGATTCTACAGATATTTGAAAGAGGGAAAGATATAAAAGGCTTGGGGAAAATATGATGACTTGATAACAGGAAAAAATATTGACCATGAAAAATTTTAAAAACTAAAATATATTCAGTATGAATGAAAATGGAAGAAAAATATAATGGCATTGCATCTGAGCAGCATGAGTAGCCCCAACTGATTTTTTTCCCACCATCTTCTGTGCCATGCCTTGCTGCTATCACAGGAAAAAGTCCTTAGTAGAGAAATTCTTCAATGCAGTCTTTCTATCCCATATCTATTTCGTATCAAAATCATAGGAGAAAAGGGAAATTATTTCACTATCTCTAGCTTCACTTTCATGTGTTATTCTTATAAAAGGCTGAGTGTTCACTCAACTCATAACTCCCCCCTAAGCAAATCTGCTAATCGATAACTCAGCTATTTGTCCTGGAAAGTCCAAATATCCACAAGCAATCAGCATCATGTATATTTTCCAGGGGTCACAGACCTCCCCTGTAACACACAAACACACACACACACACACACACACACACACCCATGTCCCAAAAGAATATGCATAATTAAAGACTCATAGACCTACCACCACAAATCTTTTATGAGAATAATCTGCGAAGATATCAAGGGCATCCTTGACGGAAGTTGCAAAGAGAACAAGCAGGCATGCATAAATGATATTCCACAGGAGACAACATCTTCAATAAGGTGCAATTTCCTGAAAGGTATAGAAAATGTAAGATCCCAGTCTTTTTATTGTTATTTGATATTTTTTTTAATTGACGCACTTGTACAAAATGATATCTCAAAGGTTCTTCTCCAACAAGGAGTCTTTCATGAATACTTTGAGATAATATAAGTTTCCTTGAAAGATAAAAAACAGAGGTGACTTTGTTCAATGACCTTCTGTTGATTGGCATCAACAGACATGGAAAGCTATATGTCTGGTCTCTATTAATGTTTTTCCCCTATCATAGTGAATACCTTGGGAAGAATCCAATATAAATTATGAAATCATCCAGATATTCCTGTTTGCAGATGACATTTGTAATGATTGCATTAGCCTCTGAAATGTTGAAGAGTTTACAAAATGAGGTTCATAATTACCCAAAAGATTTCAGCCTAACTATCCATGCAGGAAAAACAACTCACAGAGATGACCCATCAATACATTTTTTTGGATAGACATTGTCCATGGACAATGACATTGACCTAGAACTGAACAAAAAGAAGAGCAGGATGAATTAATTGCCTTGGGAATTTCCCCCTGAAACCAAAATCTATCTTTTTAACACTGATAATCTTCCAGTAATTCTTTGTGAATATGTGCCATATGATATCAGTCTAAGAAGAATTAAAACTGAGAACTGCCAAAGGGCAATGGAGATGTAGGAAGTGTATATTCATATGCTACCATACATTACCAATTAAGAATTAGGCAAGAGAAGTGATAAAAACAGACATCAACTGAAAAAAATGTATGATTAGAAAAAGGTTGACAAAAGCAAAGAGAGCCAGCAGGAGTGCCACATAATTTTTAAAAATCTGCCCCACCCACCCCAGAATGCAGTATGGATCCCCTATGGAGAATTTAAAGGAGAATATGGACTAGATTCACATGATCTAAAAGGACATAGGTATAAATTGTGATCTGTGTTTTTATTTTTTTTTAATTTTGAAAATTATTATTATTATTTTTTTTTGGTGAGGCAATTGGGGTTAAGTGACTTGCCCAGGATCACACAGCTAGTAAGTATCAAGGGCCTGAGGCTAGATTTGAACTCAGGTCCTCTTGAATACAGGGCTGGTGCTTTATCCACTACCCCACCTAGCTGACCCATGAGCTGTGTTTTTAAAGAAAATACCCACATCTATGAGATGACAGATTTTCTCAAAGTATCTGCTTACTGCCCAGATTCCAGATTCCAGGGTCAGTAACTAAATGTAGTTCATATACTAATTAGTTTGGGGTGGGGTTCCCCACTCAGGAACTAGCTTGCTTTGGGTAGCCTTTCTGAAGCTTGGAAAACTCACTTATTGACTGAAAGTAAACACAAGCATTACTCCTTTCCCTTGGAGGTATACAGAAGCCCTGAGCTTCACAATAAATTTTGAGGCAATAGTTAGGCAATATACTCCAGTTTTCAAAAATGAAAATACTTTTATGGTGTGATTTTTTTTAAAGTAAACCCAAGTTGAGGAACTGCAGGATTGTGGAAAAATTCAAACTATAACTGCTTAAAACAATATTTGGCAGTTCATAAATACTTTAAAATGTTTTTCGATTCAGTGTTCATTTTCATTTTGATGTAAAGTTATTATTGCTTATTTGTATTTGTGGTGGTTGTTGTTTAGTCATGTCCAACTCATCATGATCCCATTTGGAGTTTTCTCTGCAGATATTGGAGTGGTTTGCCATTTGATTCTCCAGCTCATTTTACAGATGAGGAAATTGAGGCAAACAAGGTTAAGTAACTTGTCCTGGGTCACACAACTAGTAAGTGTTTGAGGTCAGATTTGACCTCAATAAGATGAGTCTTCCTGACTCCAGGTTGGGCATTCTATCCATTGGGCCATCTAGCTACCCAAGCTTATTTGCATATTTACCTTGAAAAGCTAGAATACTTAGAGCAATGGGTAATTTGTATGTAGGTCCATATGCCCTGGAGCAGCAGTTAGAGGGACAGAGACTGCTTACCAGAGCAGCTTCTGGAAGCCACCCATGAAGGGACCTGCCACTGATAAGAAGAAATAGAATATAAGCTTGGGACATTACTGTTTCTTCACCATCCCCTAATAAACTGTCCTTGAGAAAAAGGTCATTTCCCACTAGGCTTTCATTACACTACCTACCTAGAAAAAAACAACAACAACAACAACACACACCTTCCCAGAAGCCAAGTAGTAAAGGGTAAGAAATTCAGAGCAGGGATTCAGATCAGCTGGCCATAATCTCTACAGCTGGAAGTACGTCCAAAATTATCCACAAAGTTTTTAACCTTGTTTGTGTCCCAGACCCCTTTAGCAGTCTGGTGAAGCCTATGAGCTCTCTCTCAGGAAAATGTTTTAAAATGTGTAAAATAAAACACAAAGGATTGAAAAGAAAACCAATTATGTTGAAATAGAACTATCAAAATGTGTGTGTGGTTTCGGTTTTTTTTTGTTTGTTTGTTTTGTGAGGTGAGGCAATTGGAGTTAAGTGACTTGACTAAGGTCACACAGCTGGTAATTGTTAAGTGTCTAAGGTGGAATTTGAACTCAGGTCCTCCTGAATCCAGGGCTGGTGCTCTATCCACTGTACCACCTAGCTGCCCCCAAAATTTTTTTTGTTTTTTAAAAACAAGATTAGTATATTGCCAAGTTTGGATCCCTGATTTCTAGTATCACTCTCTCAATTTAGAGATGAGAAAAATCAAGGCCTTAAAAGAATAGATGACTTGCTCAAATATGCCTAAATAGTTTTGGAGTCAGGATTCAAATCCTTGTCTCCTGACTACAAATTTATTACTCTTTATACTACAGAAAATCAATATAAATACCTTGGACTGTAACACAGCCCTTAGATTCCCAGTGGAATAGGTGGCCCAGTAGACAAGGTTATGTAAGCTATGAAAATTCCTAACAATCAGCAACATATTAAAAGAAATAGTGCCTCTGGTTAGGATGTGAAATTGGCAAAAGAGCTGACTTTTACTGAGATAATTGAAAGCTTTACAATTAAATTTGAAAAATGTGGAAAATGACCAAGCTATATCCGTAATAATGGGACAGCTACCCATTTGGATTATTGACATAAAAATAATGCCAAGGCAGTGAGATCACACACAATTACACATACAGACATGGAGATAGATAGATAGATAGATAGATAGATAGATAGATAGATAGATAGATAGATAGATAGATAGACAGACAGACAGACAGAGAGACAGAGAGACAGAGAGACAGAGAGACAGAGAGACAGAGAGACAGAGAGATAGAGAGATAGAGAGATAGAGAGATAGATAGATAGATAGATAGATAGATAGATAGATAGATAGATAGATAGATAGATAGATGATAGATAGATATAGATAGATAGATAGATGCATGCATACATGTATATGTACACGCATACGTGTGAATATCAGCCAGGTGTCACAGTACAAAGAGTGCCAAGCCTGGAGTCAGGAAGACTGATCTTCATGAGTTCAAATCTGGCCTCAGACACTTGCTAGCTGTGTGACTCTGGGCAAGTTACTTAACCCTATTTGACTCAGTTCCTCATCTATAAAATGAGCTGGAAAAGGAAATGGCAAACCACTCCACTATCTTTGCCAAGAAAACTCCAAATGGGCTCACAAAAGAGAGACAACTAAAATTACTGAACAACAACAAAAATAAATATCTATATCTATATATGTCTATATTTTTATATATGTATATATACTCAATATATACATATATTTAGAAGTTAGAAAAGTATCCTTATGCAAAGGGATTAGCTGCATTCCTTTCTTGAATATAAAGAATTAATTCATTCTCAAAAAGCCCTTTTAAAATATTGAATTCAAGAAAAAATACTTCTAGAATATTAGATCATAAATTCCAAGCAAGCCCTCTTCTCTGTTGAAGTCTAAACTCATAGAGGTATGCCCATTAACACAAGTGTTCTAGCTAGCCACTTCCAATAAACTTGATTTATTATAGTCTCTAGGCCTTGGGTTCAAAGGTTTTTTTATTGGGGAGGGGAGACATAAGAGGAGAGAGAAAGACAAAGCAGGCTCCTTCGGGTCAGAAAGAAAAGTCTGTACAGTCATGAGGGGTAATAAATAAGATGAAGTGGATCTTCCAGGTCTCAGACGAGAGGCTCACTCCACCAAATGTTGTTAATTTCATGACATCCTGATGTTAGGTGATACAACATCACAGGGGACAGTTGAACATAGGAACAGAACTAGAAATAGGTAGAATTTTACGCTTATGGAAAGGTTTACTTTCCTGGCTTCCCTCAAGTCCAACATCCCACTTTCTACAGAAAGACTTTCCCAATTCTCCTTCACTCTATTGCTGCCTCTGTGTTGCTTATTTTCAGTTTACCTGGTACATGGCTCATTTGTACATAGTTGACTGAACATTGTTTCCCCTGTGCTCCACAATCAATTCCTTGAGAGCCTGGCTTATCTTTTGCCTTTCTTTGTATCCCTAGCACTTAGAACACTGTCTGGCACATAAAAGTTTATGGACTGATTAATAATGGCATTGCAGAACAACAAATGTGGTGCTCATACCTGAGGCATTCCTATAGTAGAAAAGAATCATATTATGGTAGAAAGCACAAAAGATTTTGAATCAGAGGACCCCCCCCCAAAAAAAAAGAATCAGAGGACCTGGGTTCAAATCCTGATTCTGCTGTTTACTGGTCATATGGTTTTAGACAAGATACTTATTTTCCTTGTGCCTCAGTTTCCTCATCTTTAAAATAAGGATTTTAGACTCTATGATCTTTAGCATACGTTACAGCTTTAAATCTATAATCCTGTGATATTACTCTACGTCTATCACATGAACTGCATGGTATGCAAGGAGTAGATCATCTTGGAAATCATGAACAAGATGCCCTATACTAGTGGTCATGAGAAGGTGGACTGTAATGCTGGCTGTGTGACCTTGGGCAAGTCATCTCAACTTCTGGTCCTCACTTGTGTTATCTGAAAATTGAAGTGGCTGAGTTACATCATCTTTAAGTCTCTTTCCAACTAGGAAAGTATAAGTATAAGAATTTCATCTTAAAGTCAAACTTCATGTAAGCATCAATGAAATAGTGTGAAGTCCTCTCCACCCTATCCTTCCTTGATACAGTGTTAAGACACCACAGAGCTTAATTTATGTAAAATACTGATTATACATTATTAAGATTAGTTCTATTTAAGATTGGATAATACTTTATTCTTTTAGCATCATCCATTTAGCTAAAAATGGCCAAGAAAAATCAGATCATGCCCAACTAAACTGGGGAATCTAGATTTTTTTTTACTCTTTAGGGATTCAGGTCAAGTGAGTAAAAAACCAACCTAATGATATAGCTTCCTATTCTTTGATAAAATTTGTGTTTAATTGGAGTTAGAGGGAGAAGGGAGGAGAAGGGAGTGTAAGAAACCAGAAGCTAATGAGTAAAGTCCACAGTTGGGCAATTAGGTGGCTCAGTAGGTAGAGTGCTGGGCCTAGAGTCAGGGAGACTCATTTTCCTGAGTTCAAATCTGGCCTCAGACTCTTAGTAGCTATGTGATTCTGGGCAGTTCACTTAACCCTGTTTGCCTCAGTTTCCTCATTTGTAAAATTAGTTGGAGAAGGAAATGGCAAACCAATCCAGTATCTATGCCAAGAAAACCCCAAAAGGGGTCACAAAGAGTCAGACACAACTAAAACAACTAAACAAGGTCCACAGTTATTTGATTAGACTAGTATAAAACATATACAACTCAAGGCCAGAAATAGGCAGCTCAAGATAGCCTTAGTACAATCAGGTCCTGTTTCATCCAATTTGATCAACAGGAGAGAGTTAGAGGGAGAAGAAGAGGAAGGGAAGAAAAAGAAGGCAGAGAAAAAAAAAATGGAGAGGATGGGTGAGATTCCTCCAGATGAGAAGAATGCCATTGATTTAATGCAGACACTGAATTTCAACCTCTATTTAGTCCTTTTTACCAGGTTTTGTCTGAAAATAACCCTAACTGAAGAGTTCCATACCTGAACCTTTCCCCAGGGACCTGTTATTTTTACTCTGAAGTGTTTGTAGCTCTCTGAATAGTCTCGTTATCTTGCCAGATGTGGGTTCACAGTCCTTAGACTGTGGTTGCTTGCTGATTCCTGAACTTAAATCTGTTTCTACTGCATCTCCCTCTCATTACTAGGAGGGTAGCCATAGGGGCCTTCATCTGCAAGCTAAAGAACATAAAAAGAAAAAAATTCTTCTGAATCTACCACTGTGGCATTACAGAAACTCTAGTGAGAGGTGAAGCCCTTTTCTACGACCAAACATCCTATGAGCATGACTATATGGAGTTTTATTGAGTTCGAATATGTGGCCTTGTTGATTCTTGCCCCTTCTCCTCTGATGCTTCAAGGACACAGAATATCATGTACTCCTAGATATTTAGCATTGAGCAGCTTCCTTATTCTGCTCCATAAAGCCAAGCCTGACTAAAAGGAACAGCCCTAATGGGCTCAGAAGCAAATAACTTCCAAAGAAAGAAGGCTCCCCTTGATTTCCCATTTATCCAGTGTTTTCTTTCGGTCCCAGCATCCTTCTGAAGCTTTATGTCCCCTCATATTAAACCCCAACAGTCCTCATATTACTTGAAAATTTCAGGAAATAATAATAATCATTATTATTAATTATTATTATTATTACTATCATCATCATAACCCAATTAAATTCAATACATATTTATTAACTATGAATTATTGAATCTAAGACATGTCCAACAAACCAAGAAACCAATCTCTCAGTTGGAGGTGAAAACTGCAGAATTGTCCCATGGCTTTAGGGAAATAAACCTTAGGACAAGAGGATGAGGCTGAAAATAATTCAGGGTATAGAGGTAAGGAGAGAAACTCACCCCAGCCAGTAACCTGGTAGAATCTTCTGTTAACTAATTATGCCTGCTAACTAGGAGCTAAATTCTGCCATTTCTATTCTGCTAAAGGATTTCAAGTGCTGTCAGTACCCTTTAAGTTTAGAACCCTTTAAATGTTGTGCTTCAGTTGCCCCACCCTAGTCATGGCTCTGATTATGTTTAAGTCTCTGCTTACTCTTGGGGACACAAAAAGAAAATGAAAAATGGCTCCTGTCCTCAAAAGCTTATGTTCTAGTGAGAATGCCATTACTAAAGGCAAAGTCCTTTCTGATGATGACCTGATGAAAGAAGCAAATGAAATTATTTTGTTGTTGGATGAACAAACTACAGCATATTAATATAATGTAAAATCATTGGGCAGAGAGATATGACAAACAAGAATTCAGAGACACATGGGAAGATTTGTATAATGGATGAAGGGAAATGGGCAGATCCAGAAGAACAACATATAAAGAAGCTATAAAAATGTGTATGAAAAGATCACTAAAAACAAGGTAAACTCTGAGTAATCAAAAAATCACTAATGGGCAAATTAAAGAAGGTGGAATGAGAGCCAGCACTTTTACCTAGTTCTCCCAACACACCTCTTCCAGAGGAATCCAGAAAATGTACCAAAATAAATTCTCATCATGAAAGTCAAGAAAAACTCACAGCAAGACATTTTTCCACCCCAGGGAAGCTTACTGAGTCAGAAGGGTGTGCAGACAGAGGGACTGGGGCTGGCCAAAAACATAGGGCAACAGGAAGTAGAAGAGGGCAATGGAGAGGGCAACAATGGTGAGGAGAAGCCCAGCATGCAAGGATAGTAAGTGAATATCACCAGGCACAGGAATAGCTGCCATTTGGCAGTTCTGTCACTCATTACCTAGTTCCAGATCATAGTTCAAGGGTGGGAAGGAGTAGTTATAGTCATGAGAGAGCAGGTGTTCTTGCCTGTGTAAGTAGCAAGGAATAAGTTCCAGAAACATAGCTGTGTAGCTCTGAGTTCAAGATCAGAGGACTCAGTCCTAACCTTTATCCAAACATAAGCCTACAGCACATAAATGAGGGCAGGAAATCAAAACCAAGAAGGAGACAATAGTTTACTTGCTCTGAACCTGCAGAATTTCCCATCAGGCTAACTTTTACTAAGTCCATCAACATGTCTTTTGAAACTCAACCACACACATCAATAGACTCATCAGGAATTTGCAGAACATTGACCAAGATGTCAGTGAATAGACCTCTCCTCAAAGCACATCATTTTGGGATCATAAAAACTTACAGGCACCCAGACTGACTGGTGAAACCAGCAGAACATAAAACACAGAAGCTCAGGCCAGATATTCCTCCAGGGGTAAGCAGAGTGCTACACAACATAAAATCCAAAGTCAAGAAATTGGCTGGGAAAATGAATGAACAAACAAAAAAAGAACTTAACCATAAAAAACTACTACAGTGACAGGGAAGCTCAAGATATGCACACAGGAAAAGGCAGTGTCTTGAAAACATATAAAAGTGAAGCCTCAAAGAAAAAAAATGAAATGGGACACAAGCCCAACAAGAATTCCTGAATGACTTTGAAAAAAAATAAAATATGAGTGGCAGAAAATAAATGAGAACTATACAAGAAAAAATTTAAGAGAATTAACAGCTTGGTAAAAAGAGGTACAAAAATGCTAAAGAAAATAATTTTTTAAAATAGAATTTGCCAAATGGAAACCAAAAAACCTCCAAACCATTAATGATCCTAGAGAATAGATCATGAAATATGCCTTCCTCATTTTGAGATGGTGTCAAGGAATAATTATAAGAACAAAATGGCTTTATGTGTTTAGCCAAAGCCACTGTATCAATTGTTTTTGCTTACCTGTTTTTCTTTACTACAAGGAAATATGCAATCTAGAGAGCTTGAAGCATAAAGGGAAATAGGAACTTCCATATCTAACTGTGACTTAAAAAATAAAAGTCATCTATGAAACGTTTTAAAGTCAAGGAAATGAAAATTTTCACAGATTAGTACTTTTTTAAATGGTCCAGATTAAAATTTTCTGCTCATAAAGGGTCTCTAAATAGCTGAAAAATACATTTATACACAATAACTTATTTCTTGAATATGGCAGATGACCCAGTTATCCTTGTCTTAGCACTGGAATGAAGGAGAATGTTCTTAACCATGCCCATGAGCATAGTGAAAGGTGTTTTGGTAATTCCTGTAAAAGGAGCAGAAATATGACCACAATATGTTTTGCCAACATTGTCAGGAATGCATAAAGCAACACTGCTTTATATTGGTTGGGTGATTTATTTAAAAAAATATATGTCTTGTTTCTGCATTGACTTTCCCATTGTTGAAGCAGAAATATGCTTGCTGTCAACCAGTTGACAAGATTCCTCTGACCTAAGAAAAATTAGCTCTTGACTCCATGGTGATGTATTACTTTGTCAATCAAATTGAGTTTCCCTAACCAGATCAGTAAATAGTTTTATTTAGACTTTCCAACCATTTTTTACCCAGAAGCTATAAACCATTCTGCCTGACATAAAGCTGACTGATCCAAACAAGATAGATGTCTGTCATGTATACACAGAAAGGATTTTGTAGCAATTTCCTTTGAAGGGTTGGATGTCTCAGTGGATAAAACTGAAGAAATGCGTGTATGGGTAACAATATATTTCTAGCTTATGTAGAGAGAGCATGTAGGACCCAAAAGATTCACAAGGAGAGTCATTGACAGTTTTCATGCAATTCAATAAATTCAAGTGCTTACTATGTGCAAAGCATTGTTGTAGACACTGAGGATACCAAGAAAAAAAAAGTATCCCTTCCCTCAGTGAGCTTACATGCTACAACCAAAGAACTATAGAAACACTACAAGGATAAAAAATAATGTTCAAATAGCAGACTCAGATAATACCTAAACGGACATGAAGGAGCATTGATGTGGGAAGCATTGTTATCCTTGTTAAATAATATGGCTTTATTCCAGAAACTTTGTTTTTGGTATGTTTACCTAAATCCTCGATTCATACTGTTCATACATTCAGGCACTCACAAACTTATTCCACTCTTGGGTTAGCCCAACTGGTGACTATCTCTGCTGCTACTGACACTGGTGATTACTGACCCCAAACTGGAGTTGACTGAAGACAAGAGTCAAAAAGGTTAGAATGGTAAAGCTAACAGAGAACCAGAAGGACAGAAGTTGGTTGGTGGTAGAAGGCTTTAGACAAAATCAGCCTATAGGTATTGGAAGTTGGAGGTGCAGGAGGTGTGAAGTTCTTCATGTACACAGTGAGTGGGAGAATGGAAGTTTAAGGTGACATTTAGTGGCTTTGACAAACTAAGTTCCTAGACTAGGAAAAGGAATTAAGACAATGACCCACCAACAGTCCAACAATACTCCATTACATCCAAATATCATGTTTTGTTCAGCTATTCTTCAGTTGATGGGTATCTACTTTAGTTTTCATCATTAAAAAGTTACTATAAATATCTTTTTAACACATTGCTTCTTTTTCTTATGCCTTTAATAAGAATATTGGTGAATCAATGGATATGTATGGTTCATTGATTTTTTTTTTTTGGTGAGGCAATTGGGGTTAAGTGACTTGCCCAGGGTCACACAGCTAGTAAGTTGTCATGTGTCTGAGTCTGGATTTGAACTCAGGTCCTCCTGACTCCAGGGCCGGTGCACTATCCACTGCACCATCTAGCTGCCCCAGGTTCATTGATTTTTAAGGGCATAATTCCAAATTCCTTCCAGCATAATCAAGGATTCTTTCCACTGCCATCAAGGACCTACAAAATGTCTTCTTCCCTGATATAGAGAAGTTACCAGCTCAGAAGGACTATTTAGAGACAATACAGAGCTGGACAAGAAAGGACAATATTCAATTTCTGGGTATTATGGGATGTTATTCCCTAAGCTGGAGACGAATACTACTTTGGTCCTGATAAGTTATGCCTGGAACATATATGGTAGATGCTCAATAAATGTTTATGAATTGTTTGAATGATTGACATGTAAGGATATCTGAGCAGTTTATATTTGAAGTTATCTGTCTTAGAAGAACAAAAGCTGTGTGAGGACAAGGAATATGTCTTATTTACTCTTAAATTGTTGAATTTTTCTACTTACTTTCAAATAGTTTGTGTTTAATTAGTGCTTTTAAATGGGGGAATGAATATTTTAGTGGGATAAGTCACTAGAGATGACTGAAATGTGCTCTGTATATACGTTTTTGAAATGGGAATTGGTTCAGAATACAGAGTCCATTTGGTGATGTGGGAAGAGTATCAGATTCTATAAGTCAGGGGCTCTGGTGTCATCCCTAGAACTGATTCATATAGTAAATGAATGACTGAAAAACATCTAGATGTGTATTACATCTACTACTGTGCTAAAGACCAGGGATACAAAAACAAAAGTAAAATTACTGTTTATGAGAGCCTTATATTCTAATAGGGAATTGATGACTATGAAAGGGTGTTTTTGTCTGGGAAGTCACAGGGATTTTAAGTGGAGTCATAAGGAAATCGACTGCCATTTACTTTCCAGAAAAGGTTGTATCAATTTGATTTCCATACTCAGAAGAAGGGATAGAAGGAATGAGAAAGAGAAAATGACAAATGTGGGTTGTATATGCCAGAATGTCATAAAGATGACAGGGGAGCAGTGTACTAGGGTCAGAGTTGGGTTATATAAGAATACTCACCTCTCTGGAATCTAACACCACAGAGAAGAAGTTGAGGTCCCAGTTTATATCCAAGGCAGAAGCAGAGGATAGAGCATGGTATGGCATAAAGATGACTAGAGAATAGTGTACTGGGGTATGAATATGGCTAGATATAGGTGATCTTTGTCATTGATAAAATGTTAACAATTTTCTGTATCTATTTTCTGACTAGGACAAATTCTATATTTACCAGTTCAGCCTCCTAGTATGATCAAATGAAACAATATATACTATAATACCTTCACTGGGACTACTCCTACTCCCACTTTGTAGGCAAAGACTTCAGAGAAGGGATTTATTACCTCTCCCCTCAAGGTTAAAGAGGTTACCCTAAATGGCTACAGGTACCTATTACTGTCATTCGTGAGTCTCTATCCTATATATTCCTTATTGATTATCAATTATCCAGCCAGAATTAGTGTTTAGAAACTGGTATTTACTAAAGCAGGATAGCGTACTAATATTTGGTAATTCTTTCCCCCCTCAAAGAAAAAAAAAAAACTAGGAGCACACTCTCTCCTTTCACACAAGATGCCAGGGGATAGTGTACTCAATCTTAAAGGGTTAACATGGTTAAAGGGGTCATGTAGTGGGGTGCCTAGGAGAGCTAGGGTACTAAACTGGCCCAGGTTGGAAATGAAGCCTATCAAAAGGGAATGGCTGCTACATTTTCAGCCTAAGCAAGATAGGGAGATCCTGCAATCTGTGCTTCCATTTCATTTCTTCCCCCTCTTTTCTTTTTTTTTTTTTTTTTTTTTTTTTTTTTTTTTTTTTTTTTTAAGTCATAAAAGTATTTTATTATTTTCCAGTTACATGTAAAGATAGTTTTCAACATGTTTTCAAAAGTTTTTTAGTCCCAATTTTTTTCTCCCTCTCTCCCCTCCCTCCCCCTTCCCCAAGACAGAAAGCAATCTGATAGAGGTTATATATGTACAATCACATTAAACATATTTCTGCATTAGTCAAGGACATACAATTCTGATGTTTGTCACTAAGCTGGCAGAGCTGTATGTTTCTGGGTTGTTGTGTGATGTTTTGGGTTGTTTCAGTGACATTGAGGGGTGGGGAGCCACACCTCCTGGTTTTGTGGGATGGCGCTCATCGAATACAACTCAAGCCATGAATACACAGTGACTTTGACCCCCCATAGCTCCAACTAAAGCATTGGAAGGTTGGCCACCAAAGGGCAATTATTTTGGCTCCAGCCATGTAGGATTAATATAGTAACTGGATAATTCCTTTCCATTACTTCCTGACCACATCCACAATAAAGGTGGAGACAGAAAAAAATCTTGGCTGTCAGCAGATTCCTGATTAGCACCTGTGTTCAGTGAAAGCTCCAGTTCCCAGGGAGGGTCTGAGAACAATAGAAACCTGAGAATAGAACATTAGAGCTGAGCCACAACACATAGAATGGATCTTAACACACAGCATGTTTGAGTTGGAAAGAACCTCCAAGACTATCTAGGGCAGAGGTTCTTAACCTGGGCTCTGTGAACTTGTTTCTGCTGTTTCATTAGTACTTAAATAGAATTGATTTCCTTTGTGATCCTGTGTATTCTTCTGAGAAGGGGTTCCACAGGCTTCACCAGACTTTCCAGGACAAAAACAAGATTAAGAACCCCAGATTTAGGTGAACGTTCTGACTTGACAGAAAAGGGTTGGAGAGGCTAAATAATTAATGTAAGGTCACACAAGAAGTTGGAGGCAGAAATGGGAATAGAATAAAGGTCTCTCAACTCCCAGGCTAGTGTCCTTTTCACTATCATCATGTAATATGTTGAAGGCACTTCAAATATAAATGGCAAAGACATCCACAGACTAAATAGGAGATGAAGAAGCAGCAACCTAAGCCAGGGCTTTGGACCTAGTCAGCACTGGGGTTGATTCATATCAATATTGCTCTGGGGATGATGCTACTGGACAATACTGAGAGTGAATCTTCTAGGTGGTTGAAAAGGCTTTCAATCGGACAATTCCATTGTCAGGGTTCACTTGGACTTCTGCAGGTCCTCGGGTCCGAACGATGCAGGCAGTAGTTCATGGACTGTCCTGACATCATACGTACCATCTGCTTTTGTCATGTAGACATACCAATGTTTTCCAAACTCTCTCATTACTTGTCTACAGGCTCCACATGGTGTGATAAAGTCATTCTTCAAGTTACTGGTAATAGCAATGGCCCGGAACTCTTTGTACCCTTCTGAGATGGCCTTCTGAATGGCAGTGCGTTCTGCACAGATGCCTAATGGGTAGGCAGCATTTTCTATGTTGCATCCTGAAAAAATCTTGCCATCCAGGGTCAGGAGAGCTGCCCCCACTGGGAAGTTACTGTAGGGGCAGTAGGCAAACTTCTTGGCTTCTTGGCTCCTGCAAATGAGCTTCTGAATCTGAGCTGGATCTAAAGGCTCCCAGGAGTTTGGGCACGGGGCCAGGGCAGCAGGCACTTGAGCCATTGCCTTGACCCTCAGGAGCTCTTCTCTCAGGTCAGCAGTAGGCAGGGAGCCGGCAGACGGCAGCGACTGCCGGGCTGGGGATGGAAGATGGGCCTCTTCCCCCTCTTTTCTTAACCCTTTGCAGCTTGTCTCTCTACCTCATCATTCATCTGAAATTGCTCTCTCCAAATTTGCCAGTGACCTCTTTATCACCAAATCCAGTGGTTTCTTCTCAATCCTCAGCATTCTTGACCTCTCTGCAGCCTTTGACACTGTCCTTCATACTCACCTCTCTGTAGCTTTTTGTGACTACTACCTCCCAGTTCTCCTCCTACCTATCTGGAAAGCAAAGGGGAAAGCAAAGAGGAAGGAATGGGAAAGAAAAAGGGACAGGAAAGAGGACGGGTAGGGAAAGAGGACAGGTCAGGATAGAATAGGAAGGGAAGGAAAGGAGGGAAGGAAGAATGAATGAAAATTTAAATTTCAGAGAAACTGCTGATCTTATGTTAGAGAACATTTCCTCACTGGCAGTTTTCTATGCTGATGAAATAATAGGTGTAGTCAGGGGAAAAGCACTATAATATTGCCAAAACATTATAAGTTAAATTCAAAGTGTATATTATAGCTCTTCACTTCCATTTACTTTGTTTACCCACAAGTTTAATATTATCTCAAGGGAAGTTTAATAATACTGTGTTTTACTGATATTCTGAAATATTTTATTTTCAATCTTTAAACACCAGGAGTTTGTGGTAATCACAGGTCTTTAGTGGTATTATTTACATGTTTAGTTGTTTATATTCCTTACCCAGATATCTCTGTTTGCACAGCTAATTAGCTTCTGATAAAATAACCACTTAATTTTAGTATGGGTTTATAAAACATATGATTTTCAGTTAAATACAAAAATGCAAAAGCCGCAACAGTCACAAACTGGAATGTGTTTCTATATATTAAATGATTCATTATAATGACCAAGGTACTTTGCAAAAGTATGAAGAGAAATTCCCCCCCCCCCCCCGTTTTGTTAACAAGGCTGTATTCAGGAGGACCCGAGTTCAAATCTGGACTTCAGACATTTGACTCTTACTATTTGTGTGACCTTGGGCAAGTCACTTAACCCTCATTGCCCTGCACAAAAAACAAACAAACAAAAAAACAAGAAGAATTATTTTAGCCAAAAGAATTAACTAAATCTGCATCCAAATGCTGACTCATCTCATTAACATGCCAACACTCCTGGTGGTTAAAAAAAAGAATTAATATCTAACCTTTCAGATTGAAGAGATAAAATAAAGAAGTCTTATGTTCTCACTCCTCCTGTATTGTTTGTTCCCCTATTGCTCAAAGCATTTCTCCCCACTAGCGTCCCTCACCAAGATCACTTGTGTAACGATTGGAATGACACCACCTGCTGGAGACTTACTGTAGAAGATCTCCGCCCATGAGGTGAAGGTCTTTGAGGGCAAGACCATGCGTCTTTTCTTTGGTGTCAGGAAGTGACGTTTGCTTGTGGGAGGAAGAAGGGGGAGCCTGGCGCTCTGACTCTCACTTTTTCCTGAGGACGCTGGTGGAGAAGGGAGCTAGAAATGTGCTCTCACTTTAATAGATAGATGAATGTAGGCCTTTCTCTCTTTACCAAATTCTTATTCTCCTTAATAAATACTTAAAACCCTAACTCTTGCTAAAGCTTATAATTTATTGGCGACCACTCATTAGATATTTTAGACAGACTAGCTAGAATTTTAGCCCTTAACACTTGTCAATGTTGCCGTTGGGAAAAATCTCTAATCTACGTCTTGCTGTTTAACTTTTTCTTTCTTCCAACCTTCACTGCTATTATCCCATGACTTATACCCCCAAGAGTCAGGCTCTCCTCAAAATTAGTGGTGGTGGTGGCAGTGGTGGTGGCAGTGGCAGTTCAATCATATCTGACTCTTTGTGATCACATTTGAAGTTTTCTTGGCAGAGAAACTGGAGTCATTTGCCATTTCCTTCTCCAGCTCATTTTATAGATGAGGAACTGAGGCAAACAGGGTTAAGTGACTTACCCAGAGTCACACAACTATTTTCTGAGGCCGGATTTGAACTCACAAAGATGAATCTTCCTTACTTCAAGTCTATCATTCTACTCACTCCACCATCTACCTGCCCTTTCCCCAAAATAGCAATTAACTAATCTGAAATGGTAATTGACTAATGAGAGAAAGCTATAAAAGTAATTTAGATACCCCAACCAGGTCTTAGGCTTTGTGAGCACTGTAGTAAAAAACTTTACTCAGCAATAAGTATTTGATCTTTCTAGTGTATTATATTAGTATGTATGCATTAAAATAGTGAAAATGTATAAATGAGTACTGGACTGTACAGATGGAGTTGATATGATGTCTCTGTCATCAACTGAGATCTATACACATATAATACATATTTATATGTGTAACTTATATCTCTTCAAAAATTATATTCTAAAACTTATTTTCAAGAAGTTGTTTGTTTTTCCTCCCCAAAGGTATACTGCATCCTGGACTGGAAACCATTAAGGTCTAATTTGAAAATTTTTATGAGTCTATGAGACAGAATTTTAAAATCTGTTGTTCCCAAGTCCAGATTAGCAAAGCCAAATGATTTGCAAAAAGTTGTCATCTTAATATTCTGTGTTGGAGTTCTTACTAAAGTTTATTAAGTCTTTTGCTATGTTAAAAATTCCAGAATCCTATAGAATATACAGTGATATGTCTCTACATTACAAATACTTTTCCAGGAATAGGGGTGAAAGGTAATGATTATTATTAACACTAAACTACTTCTCCAAAAATATGAATAAATATATCTTAGAAAGGAAAGGGCAATGCACAGATGCAAGAGTAATTTTTGAATCAGTTCTTCATTGTCAGTGCCTTTTTAGGGCAGAGATGGAAATCAGCACCAAATTAGAAGAAAAAAGATAAAACAATGTTCATGCATGCAAGTAAAATGCTTTCCCTATTAAAATGAGCTATTCTTATAATTTAATTGCCACCATGAGGAGCCTCAAAACTGCCTTAGCCACCAAACACTTGATCCCTTTATCAAGTATTTAGCATAGCACCTGGCATATAGTAGGCACTTAACAAATGATTGATTGATTGTAGTAGAGACACTGGGGCAGCTAAGTGGTACAGTGGATAGAATGCCAGGTTTGGAGTCAGGAAGACTCATCTTTCTGAATTCAAATCTGGCCTCAGACACTTACTAATGTGTGACTCTGGGTAAATCACAACCCTGTTTGCCTCAACTTCCTTATCTGTAAAACAAGCTGGAGAAAGAAATGGCAAACCACTCTGACATCTTTCCCAAGAAAGCCTCAAATGGGGTCATGAAGGGTCACCCATGACTGAAAAAACTAAACATTTTTTAAAAAGTGGAGACATTTGGCTGCTAAGGGTTATATCACTTGAGAATATAACATTTTCAAATGAGGATGGTGGAAAATTATGGATAGTCAAGAGGGAAAAAAAAGGTAGAAAAAATCTTGGAATCGGAGCCAATTAAGCCAGATCATCCCAAGAACATTTAAAGTTTAAATTGGAAAGATGGCAATAAAAAAGACCTGTCATCATTTTTATAACAAGCTACTTCCTTCATCGATAAAAATGAAGCCACCACATTTATAGTCTATCACATAGTCTCCAATGGGTTTATTAAGATGTGGAATTGGCACTTTAATAAAGATGGGAAGAGAGCAAATTGAAATAGAAGAGGTCTGTGTAAGATGTTGGGGGAAAAGTTTGATGGCAATGAAGGATAGATTTCTCAAAATATCTCAAATAAAGGAAGATATTACATGATCAGTATGGGGGGAACTACTTAATGGGGGAAATACTATTGAAAGAACATCAGTAATTATCAAGCCTACATAATAAATTCCAAATTGACATTTAACCTAAATGACAAAATGTATTTCTCCCCCCCCCCCTTTTTTTTCCAGGGCAATGAGGGTTAAGTGACTTGCCCAGGGTCACACAGCTAGTAGGTATCAATTGTCTGAGGCCGGATTTGAACTCAGGTACTCCTGAATCCAGGGCCAGTTCTTTATCCACTGCACCACCTAGCTGCCCCCTGTTTCTTTTTTTTTTTTAATAGAAGAAAATGGAAGGAAATATTTTTCACAAGTATGACTAAAGGAAGAACATGTAAATCCCGCCCCCCCCACACACACAAAGGAATAGATGATCCTAGGAGATAAAAAAGACAACTAACATCATAAAATTCCCAAACTTTTGCCTGAAATAACCTTTGAATCAAATATCTCTGACAAAAGTCTGATACCGATTATACATGGGGAATTAATTAAAATTTAAAGAACCGGGAGACACTTCTAAATATTTAAATGGTCACAGTATATGTTCAATTATTAAATATAGAGTTACAAACTATTAATGAAGATTTGAAAGACTGTTCCAACTGCTAATACTTAAGAGAAGTGCAAATGAGAACAATCAAGGTTTCACCTGATAATAAAAAAGTTGCAATGATAGAAAAAGGCAAAAGTAGTTGATGCTAAAAAGTCCAAGAAAACCATCTGAAACAATCAATAAACATTTATGAAGCACCTACTATTTGTCAGGCACTTTGCTAAAGAAGAAAGGCAAAAAGATAGTCCCTGCCCTCAAGGACCTCACACAATTGACAGGTGAAGAAAGTGCATGATCTCAAAGTACTTAACTGCTTGTTGATATAGACAAACACTTGATTTGGGGGGAATTGAGGGGATTAGGAGCAAAATACAGCCTTAAAAGTTGTCTTCCCATTTTTTCACTGACCCGGTGAGGCGGGGAGGCAAGCCCCCAAGGGGCTCTTGTTTCTGGAAAAAGAAAAAAAAAAAGTTGTCTTCCAACCAGATAAATTTCATGCATATTTTAAGATGATGCAAAATTCCTTAACAAATATAACACAACAGCAAAGATAACTCTAAAGACTGATTATGAATATCAAGCTAGCTATTAAGCAAAAAGAAATATGCTCACCAAAGTGTTTCACACTACCCTGGAAATTAGTGCATATAACTTGGAGAAAAGAAAATTAATTGGGACCAAACTAAATCAGAAAAAGAGAACAGGTTGGATTGCCTTTGAGAAATGAAGTGGCACCTTCATTAACCACAAGTTTATCCTGAAAAGAAATACTCATCTTTTAAACACCAATATTCTTGCAGTGATGGGAATCATAGAATATTATAATCTCTGAAGGAACAAAATAGCAGGTCACCTAAAGGGCTAAGGCAAGAAATATGGTGGGCATAAATAAGGTAAGGCATAGGGTCAAAAACAAACTACATATAAGAAGTGACCTAGGGGCAGCTAGATGGCGCAGTGGATAGAGCACCAGCCCTGGAGTCAGGAGTACCTGAGTTCAAATCCGGCCTCAGACACTTAATACTTAACTAGCTATGTGACCCTGGGCAAGTCACTTAACCCCAATTGCCTCACTAAAAAAAAAAAAAAAAAATTAAAAAAAAAAAAGAAGTGACCTAGAGCACATAAGAAAGAAATGGAGGAATTCCTGAAGAGGTGGTAGAATTCTCCTTGGTACTCCTTCAGCCTGAGGCTAGGTGCCTACTTATAAATTATAATAAAGGCTCTTTTCAGGTTTGACTGCATGAAGGCAGCTAGGTGGTACAGTGGATAAAGTGCCAGGCCTGGAATGAGGAAGATCTGAATTGAAACCTGGCCTCAGACACTAGCTGTGTGACCCTGGGCAAGTCACTTAACCCTGTTTGCCTCAGTTTCCTCATCTGTAAAATGAGCTGGAGAAGGAAATGGCAAACCACTCCAGTCTCTCTGCCAAAAAAACCCAAATGGGGTCACGAAGAGTCAGGCACAACTGAAAAATGACTACGGAACGACTTGACTAGATGGCCACTAAAGACTTTTCTGACACTCAAATTTTGTGACATGATTGAGCAGAAAAGCAGGCAAGCCAGCCTGAGGTAATAGATGGACAGCCAGTTGCCTCTGCTTCTACCTATGTAATGTTAAAAGCTAAAGGGGAGATTTGGTACCTCTGAGCCATGTGCTTTTTGCCAAATCTCCCCATGAAAAGTCCAAGGATTTCTTTCATGGTTTCCCTCCCCCCACCCTTCCCTTCCCTTGTTCCTAAATAAACTATCAGCCTATTCTAACTATGTTTTGTGTGCAAGAGGGTGTAATTCTTTAAAGAGGAATTCCTAAGAACCCCAACTCCTACCCCAACCCGTACCCCATTTTCCTACCATATCATCTGGCGCCTGAACGTTGCAGGGAGGCCGGATTTTCCTCTTTCCTTTTAGCACACAAAACTGTGGGGTAGGAACCTCCCTTTTGGGTTTCCTTTCTCCCTCTCCTGCCTGACTCAACCTCCCGTTTGAGTCACAGAGAGGTAGAGAGAGGGTCAGCTTTCGCACGGGACAGTGGAGAGCAGCCTGAGTCTCCCTCCCTCGCTGAAAGCTCAAACAGACATCTGGACCACGCTTGGCACAGAACCTGGAGGTAAGACCCTACCTTCTGGGTTTCTCTTCTCCCTCTACCACCGGACTCAACCTCCGGTTTGAGTCACAGAGAGGTAGAGACGGTCGGCGTCTGCAGGACAGCAGAGAGCAGCCTGGGATTGCTAGATGTCCTATCCACGCTAGGACCCTCAGACTACACATTTCTGGCAGGTTATCTCAGATTAAAGAGAAATTGGGGAGCTACTCAGAGAACCCTACAAAGTTCATAGATGGCTTTAAGTCTGTGACACTGGAGTTTGACCTTTCCTGGACCGATTTGCAAATTATTCTTGCCAGCTGTTGTACCCCTGACGAGAAAAAACAGATTTGGGACCTGGCGGTACAAGTTGGGGATGAACACTCGCAGGCTCAAGGATTCATGACACTGTGCCTACGTGTTGCCTCTGGACTCTCTGGGCCCCTCACAACTCCGCGCATTCCAGGCCTTCTCCACTTCTCTCCCCTCCCCCCTCCCTTGCGCCGTGATTTCTTCGACCCCTGGTCAGCATGAAGCAGTTTCAGAAGAATCTTCGTCCCCTTTCCTTATATATAGAGAGAAGTGGAGAATGTCATGGGGCGTAGAGCACCCCAGAATTTCTCTGGGGCACACCAAGGAATCTTCTCCTTAAACCAGAGGACAGATAACACCTAGAGAGATAAGCTAAACCAAATCGGACAGAGCTAGCTTGGGATTCCTACCCTTCATTCTGGTCTCCCTTACCCTGGGGAGATAAATTTGGGTGTGGCTTCGGCCTTTGTGTTCTGAAGAGGGATCTGTAGCCACCCCTCACCCAATTCCTTTAGTCACTACCAGTGGGGGATGGTCCTCCACTGCTTACACAATTCCCCCAGCTACCACCAGTGGGGGATGGTCCTCCCTCACTAAAGGAACTTTCCACAGGAAGATGGTCCACCCCCATCAGTCCTCTATAAAAGTACCTTCCGGTCTCCTGTTGGAGGAGATTTGGTACCTCTGAGCCATGTGCTTTATGCCAAATCTCCCCATGAAAAGTCCAAGGATTTCTTTCATGGTTTCCCTCCCCCCACCCTTCCCTTCCCTTGCTCCTAAATAAACTATCACCTTATTCTAACTAAAAAAAACAAATCAAAACAAAACAAAAAAACCTAAAGGAAGGGGGCAGCTAGATGGCTCAGTGGATAGAGCACCAGCCCTAGAGTCAGGAATAACTGAGTTCAAATCCAGCCTCAGACACTTAACACTTACTAGCTGTGTGACCCTGGGCAAGTCACTTAACCCCAATTGCCTCACTAAAAAAACAAACAAACAAACAAAAAACAAACAAAAAAACTAAAGGAAGACTTCAAGAATATCAACTAGACTTCCCTGTAGAGGATTTAGGAATGATATTGAAGGAGGTGTGGATCATTTGTATTCTGTACAACTAAAGGGACTGAGCACATTGATGAGACAAATGATCTATTAGAGTGTGGATAATAGCTATCATTTATATACTGCTTTAAGTTTTGCAAAGCACTTTACATGTCTTATTGTATCAGATCCTCACAACAACCCTGGGACATAAATCCTGTTATTATCTCTATTTTGCAGATGAGGAAATTGAGGCAGGCAGAGGTTATGTGATTTGCCGTGGGTCTCACAACTTGTAAGAGTCTGAAACTAGATATAAACTCAGGTCCTCCTGACTCTAGGGAAAAGAGGGAAACTGAGGCTGAGAGAAGCTGACTGACATGTCCAGTCACACGGCTTATAATTGTCTAAGGTAGTCTTTGAACTCAGGTTTTTCTGACTCCAAAGACCACAACTCCATCCACTGTGCCCCCCTAGCTGCCTTTAAGCTATGAAATCTAACCAAATGAAAGTTCTGTTCACTAGAGAAATGACTATTTCCTTCCCCTGTTAGGAAAATTAAGGCAGTAGAAAAGAAAGATTAATGAGATTATAGACTTTTGGTTTTTTATAATTTAGTTTCCAATATATAAATATCAGAAAAGGAGCTTGCTATATATCCATTTCCAGACAGAGGTGCATTTTTGTTGTTTTTCCTGTTGGAATTCACACACCTTTATTGCCTGTCAGGGAGAAGAGGCATTAATGTCATCTTGCAAGGGATCCTAGGAGCTAATGCAGACATGCTCTTCATTAAGGCACGGCAGCCTTCTTGGCCTGGTTAATTTGTTAGTTCTCTATCACTGCTCAGGGAAATTACTTGGTTTTGCAAGCTGTATTCCCATTAAACAATCCTGTGGCTGCCTCCACATCAGCCTACTCAGTGTGTCACCGAGGACCCCGCAAAATATTTAATGGATATTAAATAACTCCACCCCCTGCTTTGAAACAGATCAAACTCCTTTCTCAATGCAAACTTGATATGAGAGGTAAAGTTCACTATTTAAATCCTTTCTATACTCCTTTGGAAATACTTTCTATCATGGAGAGTGAACTCCATGTATTCAGGACACCTCCAAATTCATGGGGAGAAAAAGTCCTGTAGCTTGTCACACTAGAATTAGTTCACCTGCTGCAAGAAAAGGGGGGCAATTCTACCATCATACCTTTTATTTTATTTTTAAATCATGCAAGATTCCTTAACAGATATAACACAAGAGCAGAGATAACTTTAAAGACTATCTGGCTATTCACATCAAGCTAGCTATTAAGTAGAGAGAAATATGCTCACTAAGGTGTTTACCACTGTCATGGGTCAGCAAATTGGAGAGAGGGGAAGAAGGAAAGGGAATGGGAGAGATTGGAGATGGATAGGGAGAAGGACAGGAGGAGCAAGAGAAGAGCTCAGGAGATCACAAGGGCAATAGGTGTCTGGGGAGTAGTAGCTATGCCAATTCAGTCTTGGAAGAGTGAAGTTAAAAGACAGTTAGTTGTCATTAGGAAGATCACCACTCCCCACACTTGCCCCCGCTCCCCTCCTCCCAAATTAGCATCCTGTATCAAAACCCTGGTCACCTAATGCTGTTTATGGCCCTATATCATACCAAATATTTCACTGACCAAGGGGCTTTCTACTTCTAGTTTACAAATATTAGGGGAATCCATTTATCTTATGCAATGGAGCACCTCCCTTGGAGTTAGGCATGCACACCTTGACTCCTTGGGGTAAAACACACTTTCTGGCTCTTTGCTAAGGGATATATGAGAACCAAACAGGAGTTGCTGGTCAGTAAAATCCTTTAGTAAGGGCTAAAACATGTCTCCTCCCCAGAAGTTTCTGGCATTGTCAGATTACACACAAGCAGCCTTCAGTATTATGGTTCAGTGATTTCAAAACAATTAAAAGGGAGTGCTCCTATAACAAAATGGATTCTTGAAATGCATTTTTTTTTGTAGGAACACTCAGATAAAGAAGGATTTTTAATATCTCTAAGTAAGAAAGAACAAGAAGTGATGATTGGTTTAAATTTTTATATAAGGGGGGGGCGGAGCCAAGATGGCGGAGAAGAAGCAGCAAGCTGCCTGAGCTCTCTTTCTGTTCCCTCAAAAAGAACATTAAATCAAGCCTCTGGACAGATTCTGAAACTACAGAACCTGCAAAGGGACAGAGAGACACAGTCCTCCAACCAGAGATAATTTAGAAGACTTCAGGAAAAAGGCGGTCTGACTCAGGCAAAAGGGAGGCCCAGCGCAGGGCAGCAACCCAGCGCCGAGGGGGTCAGGGCAAGTCAGCAGGAGCTGCGGGCCACAGCCAAACAACTGAGGCCTCTGGAACCTGGTTCAAAAATCTGGTGGCCAAGAAGGACAGTGGAAAAAACCTACCTGTGCCGGCCAGGAGGGCCACAAACGGGTCAGGAAGGAATGGACACCTGGAGCGGGAGCCTGGCTGGCCAAGCGCACCCAGACGGGAAGTGCAGGGTGGGGGATCTCCACACACCATAAAAGCCTCAGAGTAAAAAGCCGGTCTCACAGCACCTATACCCCTACACAAGAAGCCCAAAACAGGGACCCTGGTGCCCCTAGAGCAGACCTCAACTTAAAAAATAAATAAATAAGCTGCAATAATGAGTAAGAAGCAAAAAAGATCCCTCTCCATTGAGAGCTTCTGTATCATTATGGAAGAAGCCAACGCAAACTCAGATGAGGACAATACCCTCAAATTGCCTACATCTGAAGCCTCACGAGGGAAGGTGAATTGGTCTCAAGAACAAAAAGTCTTCCTGGAAGAGCTCAAAAAGGATATTAAAAATCAATTGAGAGAGGTAGAAGAAAAAATGGGGAGAGAAATGAAAGCAAAACAAGAAAACCATGAAAAAAGAATCAGCAGCTTGGAAAAGGAAGCACAAAGATTGACTGCAGAAAACACTGCCTTAAAAAATTCACTTAGCCAAATGGAAAAAAAGGTACATAATCTCACTGAAGAAAATAATGCCTTAAAAATTAAAATTGGACACTTGGAAGATAAGGAATGCATGAGACACCAGGAATCAGTCAAGCAGAATCAAAAGAATGAAAAAATAGAAGAAAATGTGAAATACCTCATTGGAAAGACAACTGATCTGGAAAACAGATCGAGGAGAGACAATTTGAGAATCATTGGACTGCCTGAAAGCCATGACCAGAAAAAGAATCTAGACACCATATTCCAGGAAATTATTAAGGAGAACTGCCCTGATATCATAGAATCAGAGGATAAAATCATCATTGAAAGAATCCACCGATCACCTCCTGAAAGAGACCCCAAAAGGAAAACTCTAAGGAATAATGTAGCCAAATTCCAGAATTATCAGGTGAAGGAGAAAATACTCCAAGCAGCCAGAAAGAAGCAATTTAAATATCATGGAGCCACAGTCAGGATTGCTCAGGACATGGCAGCTTCAACATTAAAGGACTGCGAGGCTTGGAATATGATATTCCGGAAGGCAAAGGAGATTGGATTGCAGCCAAGAATCTATTACCCAGCAAAAATGTGCATTTTCTTTCAGGGGAAAAGATGGACATTTAATGACATTGGGGACTTTCAATCTTTCCTGGTGAAAAGACCAGAACTGAATAAAAAATTTGATCTCAACACACAAGACTCAAGAGAAGTTTAAAAAGGTAAACAAAGGGGGAAAAAAAAATGTTACCCTATTAGGTTAAACTGTTTATATCCCTACATGGGAAGATATTACTCATAACTCTTAAGAACTGTAAATGTATTTGGGCAGAGAGAAGGACTTTATACAGAGGGTATAAATATAAATTGTCTTTGATGTGATGATACAAAAAAAATTTAAGGGGTTAAAAAGGGAGTCTCTGGGGAGGAGAGGAAAGGGGAGGTAGAAGGGGATGAATTATATCATATGAAGAGGTGAAAAAAAAACTATTACAATAGAGGGAAAGAAAGGAGGGGTGAACATTGTTTCAACCCTATTCTCATTAGATTTGATTCAAAGAGGGAATAACATATACGTTCATTGGGATAAAGAAACTTAACTCATTCTTTAGGGAAACAAAAGGGGAAGGGGAAGGGGGGGACTGATAGAAGGGAGGACAAAAGCAAGGGAGAAAAGGGTAAAGAAAAGAGAGGGGGGTGATAAAAAGGGAGGGCAGATTGGGGGAGGCAGGGGTAAGAAGTAAAACCTCAGTGAGGAGGAATAGGGTGAAAGAAGGGGGGGAAAGTACAAAGGGGGTAAATAGAATGGAAGGGAATAGACAGTCAGTAATAATAACTGTGAATGTGAATGGGATGAACTCTGCTATAAAACGGAATCGAATTGCAGAGTGGATTAAAAACCAGAATCCTACAATATGCTGTTTACAAGAAACACATTTGAAGCAGAGAGATACACACAGAGGAAAGGTAAAAGGCTGGAACAGAATATATTATGCTTCAGCTAAAGTAAAAAAAGCAGGGGTAGCAATCCTTATCTCAGACAAAGCGCAGGCAAAAATAGATCTCATTAAAAGAGATAAGGAAGGAAATTACATCTTGCTTAAAGGGTACTATAGATAATGAAGTAATATAAATATTGAATATGTATGCACCAAGTGGTATAGCATCCAAGTTCTTAAAGGAGAAGTTAAATGAGTTACCAGAGGAATTAGACAGTAATACTATACTAGTGGGGGATCTGAATCTCCCCCTCTCAGAATTAGATAAATCTAGCCGAAAAATAAATAAGAAAGAAGTGAAAGAGGTGAATAGATTACTAGAAAAGTTAGACATGATAGATGTCTGGAGAAAATTGCATGGGGATAGAAAGGAATATACCTTTTTCTCAGCAGTACATGGCACATTTTCAAAAATTGACCATGTATTAGGGCACAAAAACATCATAGTTAAATGTAGAAAGGCAGAAATAGTAAATGCATCCTTTTCAGATCATGATGCAATAAAAATTACATGTAAGAAAGAGCCAGGGAAAAGTAGAATGAAAATCAATTGGAAACTAAATAATTTCATTCTAAAGAATGAATGGGCCAAACAACAAATCATAGAAACAATCAATAACTATATCCAAGAGAATGACAATAATAAGACAACATACCAAAATCTATGGGATGCAGCCAAAGCAGTGCTTAGGGGAAAATTTATAGCTCTAAATGCTTACACGAATAAAAAAGAGAAAGAGGAGATTAATGAATTGGGCATGCAACTTAAAAAGCTAGAAAAAGAACAAATTAGAAATCCCCAATTAGATACTAAATTAGAAATCCTGAAAATCAAAGGAGAAATTAATAAGATTGAAAGCAAAATAACTATAGAATTAATCAATAAAACTAAGAGCTGGTTTTATGAAAAAACCAATAAAATAGATTAAATATTGGTTAATTTGATTTAAAAAAAGAAAGAACAAAACCAAATTACCAGTATCAAAAATGAAAAAGGGGATGTTACCACCAATGAAGTGGAAATTAAATCAATAATTAGGAATTATTTTGCCCAACTGTATGCCAATAAATTTGACAATCTAAATGAAATGGATGAATATTTACAAAAATACAAACTGCCCAGGTTAACTGAAGAGGAAATAAAATCCTTAAATAAACCCATATTAGAAAAAGAAATTGAACAAGCCATTAATGAACTCCCTAAGAAAAAATCCCCAGGGCCAGATGGGTTTACTGGTGAATTTTACCAAACATTTAAAGAACAATTAATTCCAATATTACACAAATTATTTGGAAAAATAGGTGAAGAAGGAGTTCTACCAAATTCGTTTTATGACACAAATGGGTGGTGATACCAAAACCAGGCAAAGCAAAAACAGAGAAAGAAAATTATAGACCAATTTCCCTAATGATTATTGATGCTAAAATCTTAAATAAGATATTAGCAAGGAGATTACAGCAAGTGATCACCAGGCTAATACACTATGACCAGGTGGGATTTATACCAGGAATGCAGGGCTGGTTCAACATTAGGAAAACTATTAACATAATCAACCACATCAATAAGAAAACCAACCAAAATCATATGATTATCTCAATAGATGCAGAGAAAGCTTTTGACAAAATACAACACCCATTCCTAATAAAAAACACTGGAGAGTTTAGGAATAGGGGGAGCTTTCTTTAAAATAATAAACAGTATCTACCTAAAGTCATCAGCAAGTATTATATGCAATGGAGATAAATTAGAGGCCTTCCCAATAAGATCAGGGGTGAAACAGGGATGTCCATTATCACCCGTATTATTTAATATTGTACTAGAAATGTTAGCTTTAGCAATCAGAGAAGAGAAAGGAATTAAAGGAATTAGAATAGGCAAGGAGGAAGCAAAACTATCACTCTTTGCAGATGATATGATGGTATACTTAAGGAATCCTCGAGAATCAAGTCAAAAATTACTTGAAACAATTAACAACTTTAGCAAAGTAGCAGGATATAAAATAAATCCACATAAATCATCAGCATTTCTATACATGACCAACAAAGTCCAGCAGCAAGAGATAGAAAGAGAAATTCCATTTAAAGTAACAGTAGATAATATAAAATACTTGGGAGTCTACTTGCCAAGACAAACCCAGGAACTCTATGAACACAACCACCAAACACTCTTCACACAAATCAAATCAGATCTAAATAATTGGAAAGATATCAATTGCTCATAGATAGGCAGAGCTAATATAGTAAAAATGACAATACTGCCTAAATTAATTTACTTATTCAGTGCCATACCAATCAGACTACCTAAAAATTATTTTATAGAGCTAGAAAAAATAATAACAAAATTCATCTGGAAAAACAAAAAATCAAGAATATCCAGGGAAATAATGAAAAAAAATTCACAGGAAGGTGGGTTAGCGGTACCAAACCTGGAGCTTTACTATAAAGCGGCAGTCATCAAAACTATCTGGTACTGGCTAAAAAATAGAGTGGTAGATCAATGGAATAGGCTAGGCTCAGGAAATGCAGTAGTAAATGACACTAGTAATGTAGTGTTTTATAAACCCAAAGACTCCAGCTTCTGGGATAGGAACTCAGTATTTGACAAAAACTGCTGGGAAAACTGGAAGATAGTATGGCAGAAATTAGGCATAGACCAACATCTTACACCTTATACTAAAATAAGGTCAAAATGGATACACAATTTAGATATAAGAGGTGATATCTTAGGTAAATTAGGAGAGAAAGGAATAGTCTACCTATCAGATCTTTGGAAAGGAAAACAGTTTTTGACCAAACAAGAGATAGAGTATATTATAAAATGCAAAATGGATGATTTTGATTACATCAAATTAAAAAAATTTTGTACAAACAGAAGCAATGCATCCAAAATTAGAAGGGAGGCAGAAAGCTGGGAAACAATTTTTGAGGCCAGTGCTTCTGATAAAGGCCTCATCTCTAAAATATATAGGGAATTAAATCAAATTTATAAGAATCCAAGTCATTCCCCAATTGAGAAATGGTCAAAGGATATGAACAGGCAGTTTTCTGATGAAGAAACCAAAGCTGTCTATTCCCATATGAAAAAATGCTCTAAATCTCTAATGATTAGAGAGATGCAAATAAAAACAACTCTGAGGTACCACCTGACACCTATCAGATTGGCTAAAATGACAAAAAAGGAAAATAATAAATGTTGGAGAAGCTGTGGGAAAATTGGAACAGTAATCCATTGTTGGTGGAGCTGTGAGCTGATCCAACCATTCTGGAGAGCAATTTGGAATTATGCCCAAAGGGTAATAAAGCAGTGCATACCCTTTGACCCAGCAATACCACTTTTGGGTCTTTTGCCCAAAGAAATCATGGAAGGGGGAAAGGGACCCACATATACAAAAATATTTATAGCTGCTCTTTATGTGGTGGCAAGGAATTGGAAGTTGAGGAGGTGCCCATCAATTGGTGAATGGCTGGACAAGTTGTGGTATATGAATACAATGGAATACTATTGTGCTATAAGAAATGATGAGCAGGACGAGTTCAGAGAAACCTGGAGGGTCTTGTGTGAGCTGATGATGAGTGAGATGAGCAGAACCAGAAGAACATTGTACACAGTATCATCAACATTGAGTGTTGATCTACTGTGATGGACTATATTCTTCTCACCAATGCAATGGCACAGAAGAGTTCCAGGGAACTCGTGATGGAAGAGGATCTCCAAATCCAAGAAAAAAAAAAAAAGAACTGTGGAGTATAGATGCTGAATGAACCATACTATTTCTTTTGTTTTTGATGCTGTTGTTTTTTTTCTATTTTGAGGTTTTTCATCATTTCTCTGATTTTTTCTCTTATAACATGACTAATGCAGAAATAGGATTAATGTTATTATGTGTGTGTGTGTGTATATATATATATATATATATATATATATATATATATATATATATATATATATATAACCTATATCAGATTACCTGCTGTCTAGGGGAGGGGGGAGGGAGGGGAGGGAGGGAGAAAAATCTGAAATTGTAAAGCTTGTATAAACAAAAGTTGAGAACTATATTTACATGTAACAGAAACAAATAAAATACTTTATTAATTTTTTAAAAAATTATATAACCTAGAAAACCACATTAGCTGGAAGTAAAAATACTAAATATTAAAGCCTGAGTTTAATATCCAGAATATTGCATAAATTAGAGATGCTCATGCCACTCTCCTATTCCAGAATCTTCAGTAATAGGGGCAGCTAAGTGTTGCAGTGGATAGAGTGCCAGCCCTGGATTCAGGAGGACCTGAGTTCACATCCAGCTTCAGATAATTGACATTTACTAACTGTGTGACCCTGGGCAAGTCACTTAATCCCAATTGCCCCACCCCACCCCCCCCCACACACAAAGAATCTTCAGTAATTCCCTATTGCCTCTAGGATAGAATACAAAATCCTAAAATCTCATGTAAAGGATACCCCAATTTCGCTCCCAGTCTTATTTCATGTTACTCCTTTTCATTCACTCCTACTTTCCAGTCAAACTGTCTTACCAGCTATAATGCACACAAGGCATTCAGTCTCCTACCTCTCTGCCCTTAAATAGACTGTCTTTGAAGTCCCAAATTCACTCTGTCCTCACCTCCACCTCAAAGAATGCCAAGTTTGCTCCAAGGTACAGTTCAAGTGCTACCTCATACAGTAATTTTTTCCCAATGTCCCCAGTTGTTACTTTTCTCAACCTTTTCAAATTTTTATGGACCATTTTGCATAGACTTTTACATTTACTTATCTGTTTACATGTTATATTTCCTAATAGAACATAAGCTCCTTAGGGTCAGAGATATGTCAGTTTTGTCTTTGCATGCTCACAATCTAGCACACAGTAGGTACTTAATGGATTGTTAAATTGAACTGATTGCCTTCTAGTTTTTTATTAGCTGTTCATTACCATTGTTGTATACCCACAAAACTATTTAGCAGTGACCTGATGTTCTGTACTTCTCAAGTACTGTTAGGTGAAGCATTTGATAATAACCCAATTTACCAGTGGATTAATGATTTCATTCATGTGGATCCTTCCTCCAAATATGAAGATCATAAACCATCTACATTTGCCAATTTGTGGGACTTTTGTCCATGTCCTCCCATGAATTTTTCCATATATAATCTACCTAATGTACTGGAAGCCTTTTTGTTTCCTTGACATGATATATATTCTAAGGGGTGTTAAATGGTGCAGTGGATAGAGTACCCAGCCTGGATTCAGAAAGACTCATCTTCCCAAGTTCAAATCTGTCTTCGGACACTAGCTGAGTGACTCTGTGCAAGTCACTTAACCCTGTTTGCCTCAGTTTCCTCATCTATAAAATGAACCAGAGAAGGAAATGACAAACCACTCCAGTATCTTTGCCAAGAAAATCCCACAAGGGGTCAAACAGCGTTGAACATGACTTAACAATGACTAAAAACAAAGAATTGTTTGTGATGTCTACCCCTTGTTCTTGCCGAGCCTATCTTTTTTTTCCTACACACATATCTGGATATCACTTCTACTATATAATTCATAGATTTAGGATCATAAGATCAGAGATTTAGGAATAGAAAGGACCTTAGTGGTCATCAAGTACAAGCCGTTCCCTTTAAAAATGAGGAAACTGAGGCCCAGAGAGATTTAGTTTTGGGACTACCTTTTGCTTCTTTTTGTAATCCCAGAATTGAACACAGTGCCTGACACATAGTAGGCACTTAATAAATGGGGTTTTATGGATGGATTCCCCAGGGTCACACAGCTACTAAGTATCTGAGGCAGGATATAAATTCAGGCCTTTCTGAATCCAAGTCCAGTATTGTATCACTACCTACATTCATCCAGTACATACTTCTGCCTCTCACTTATAATGAGATCGTATTACAATCTGCTCACACCCTCCATTCACTCTTCCGTTGCTTCTTAGGTAATACTTAATCTCAGTTCTTAATAATTCTTAGCCACACATCACTAAAAGAACACATATATCTCCCATATGAATAATACATTTCAAACATGTTATAATGATGTTCTCAAATGCCTCCCTGCCCATATGTCTTTATTATTTCACTGACTACTATAGCAGAGTCTAATTCATAGAAATAACTAAAAATGACATCCTTTCTTAAATTCCATATTCCAATTAATAGCATCACTATTATCCCCAAGTCCCAGTCTATAAGCCATGGAGTCCTGTCATCTATATGACCTTGGAAAAGTCAATTCACTCTCTGTCTTGGTTTCCTCATATGTAAAATGACAGGGTTGGACTTAGTGATCTTGATGATCCCTTTCAATTCTAACTTCTATGATCTCTGTTTGATTCTTTTATCCACCCCTTATATTCAATACATCAATAATCCATGTCTATTCTTCAGAGTGGCACCATTTCCTCTCTCTCTCCTATGGCCTAAGATCAAACTCTCAACAACTCATGCCCAGGTGACTGCACAGACTCCCAACTCATTTCTTTACCAGGCTAAATTCTTCTTGACTTCACCATGCCCCCAGAACCTAGTCCTCATGTCAACTCTGAAGCTCATACCTCTTCAATACTACCTGACCCAGTGACCCCTCCCTCCCTCTAACTGGAGAGAGCTGCTCCCAGATCCTCCATTTAAAGGCTGCTATTTTATCATTTCTCATCTAATTTGATGGTGAATTGTCATCATTCACCCTTTGCCAGGGAGCTTCTTTCCCCCACCCTATTTTATTCAGCTTTCCTTTCTATTGTCTATTAGACTGATCTCCTCTGAGAGCTTTTTTCTGTATTTTGCTTTTTTCTGTATTCCTGGTACCTAGCATGGTGTCTGGCACACAGTAAGCCCTTCATATTTACTGACTAACTGACTTCTCAGTGGTCTAGCTGCCTCTAGTTTCACTGGCTTCCAATCCATCCTGCTTACTACTTACAGAATAATCTACTTAAGATCTCAAATAAAAATATAAATTCAGTTTTGTTATTCCCTAGATCAGGAACATTACAACGTAAAGACAGGGGGAGGATGAGGAGAGGGGAGATGGGAGCACGAAATGCAGAAATAGCTGTCTCTAAAGAAAGTCATCAGACATGAATTATGACTCAAGGGTCATAAGTTAGGATGGTAGTTATAAGGACTTCTCTCCCAAAGGGTAAAGACATTGCTCCTGTTGAACTCTGATTCATCCACCAATATTTCTGGCCCAAAAGCAAGGTATTGTGGGAATGTCCAACATAGCAACAAGCAGGAGAATAACCCAAATGGCCTGGAGTAAGTTGTTGGACTAGTTAACCTGTCTCTGCAGTGAGAACATTCTATCTTATTTTGGCTATGGAGACATAACTCTACCACATACCCATAAGTCAATCAGTTCATCACCAACTGGAAATTTGGAAGCACTAAGCATTTGTTCTTGTATACACTTCTGCCCCAGCTTCTTCCTTCCATTGGCAAGTTGCTGCCTGGAACCTCCAACTGATGAAGTGCCTGAGCCAACTTCACTTTTCTCTCATTTCTACTCCTGATGCCCCAGACTTTTTCAGCCCTCCTATATCTGCTTTTCAATACTGTTTTATGGGTCATCTTTCCCCATAGAGTGTAAGTTCCTTGAGGGCAAATACTAGTCTCCCTTTTTCTTGTATTTGTATTCTCAGCAATTAGCACAATGCCTGGCTCATGGTGCATTTAATAAATGCCTTATCTATCAAAGAATTATTCATCGTTTTGACCTCACTCTTTCTAACTAACATCATGGTGTATATTTGGCTACAGTGGAATCCTCAGTCAGCTGTGTCACCAATCTAGTCAGGGCTAGTGCTGCTGTTTTTATTTCTATTGGGGGGACTTATTATTCTACTCATTTTCTAGCTGTATGATTTTATTCACAACAACTTGAATAACAATACTAGATCAGAAATTCCCAGGACACAATGCAAAAAGTCCCAGTCAACAGTAATTTAGCTTTAATGAGAAGTGAAAGAACTGCCTGGTGACCCAGTAAACTGCAAATTAAAATGCACAGCTAACATCCTGGACTAGCACACTTCCCCAGTATAGATAGATGAGAGGACTTTTTAGCTTCCACCACTCTGGACAGATTTCAAATCAAGCTTGCTTCTCACATTCTGGCTGAGTCAGCTACATCTCACATTGAACCCTCCATTGAATGTTGATCCTTTGAGGTTATTTCTAGAATTAAATAGCCCTGTCATAGAAATTACCCTGCCCCACTCACCCACCTTCACTGCAAAGCACGAACAAATACATTTGCCTCATGTGATTAATACAGCACCCAAATAAGTGGATAATAATACTAGCAAACATTTGTATAACAATGTAAGATTTGATCTTCAAAACAATTCTGTGAAATAGGTGCTATTATTATCCTTATTTTATATATAGATAAGAAAACTGAGGCTAAGAGAGATTGAGTAACTTATCCAGGATCATACCACTTGTAGGTGTTTGAGGTAGGATTTGAACTGAGGCCTTCCTGATTCAAAAGCCACCATATCATCCATAAGAGAGGTATTTCAGAAAAAAACTGTCCCCTAGATGGTATTGAATCTGAGGGAAATAGAGCACTGGATCAGAGATTAGCTCCAAAGAACCCAGGAAACAAATCTACAGAGACAATAAGAGTTGCTAAGAAGGTTGAATCCTTGAGTGAATGCTGGCATGTATGAGGATGGAGAGAGATGAGCCTTTACATTTTAAAGTTTTGGGTTCCTGGACCACTGATGCCCTTTAAAGTTTTAATTCTCTCTGCATTGCACAAAGACACATCTTTTTCATCTAACGTTCATTTTCCCAAACCAACCCTAGTTTAATTTTGCAAGTAGACTCTTAATTATTTGTTGAAATTTAATAACTCGGCTAATGAGTGAATTCCATCATCCCAGCATGGAGCTGTACTTTGGAAGAAGAAATTGTTCCTCAATTGTGAAAAAAAGATGGGCCTCATCACATTTATTTTCTGGATGTAGTTGGTTCATCCTGATGTTTCCCTACTCTCAGAAACTGACAGAATTTAAAC
Organism: Dromiciops gliroides; assembly: GCF_019393635.1. Taxonomy (NCBI): domain Eukaryota; kingdom Metazoa; phylum Chordata; class Mammalia; order Microbiotheria; family Microbiotheriidae; genus Dromiciops; species Dromiciops gliroides. The sequence goes on along the minus strand of NC_057862.1, from coordinate 163,557,219 downwards.
AAAGATTCATCCACAAAGATAAACTTTTCTGAATTTTCCACTATAGACCAAATATGCAAAAGACCATCAGAAGGCAAAGAATGGTATAGAGCCAAAAACTAAAAGCAACAGTATTAAGAAACAGATGTACAGTCTGGATGTTACTCTACCACCCAAAGTGTAAAAGAAGCAAAGGAAGACCTCTGGGTCATTGGGTATACCATGGAATAATGGAAAGAGATCTGAACTGGGAGTCAGAAGACCTGAGTTCAAATCATCTCCACCCTTTATTAGCTAGAAGACTTTTAAGGAAAGAAAATAACTTTTCAGGTTTTTAATTATAATTTTAACATAAAATTTTTTAAATATCATTTAAATGTAAAATTATTAGATTGTACTAAGTGATATCTAAGCTCCCTCTTAGTTTTTCTATTCTGTGATTTATAGAAAAGTCAGGTGATATAATGGATAAAGAGCCAGGCCTGGAGTCAGGTAAACTCTCTTCCTGAGTTTAAATCCAGCTGCAAAAACTTATTATCTTCATGACCTTGAGCAAATCACTTAACCTTGTTTGCCTCAGTTTCCTCATCTACAAAATGAGCTGAAGAAGGAAATGGCAAACCACTCCAGTATCTTTGCCAAGAAAACCTCCAAATGGGGTCATGAAGAGTCAGACAAGACCGGAAAAAATTACTGAACAATAAAGACAATAGAACATGGCCAAGAATCTTGTAGGTTAGGGTGCAAACTGGTTATAATTGTCCCTGTTTGAGAGAATACCTACACCAATATGATTACTCAAATAGACCTGTGATCTCATTAACATCCCTCCATTAATGTAGATAACCCACCCATGATTTGCTATACCCTGCAACTTTTATCCATCTTCCCACAAATCCACAGCCAGGAATCTACCCAAAGTTCTGGAAACATTCCTATCTTAGTTTTCTCCTGATTTTAGAAGCACATCCATAAAGCAATTCAGCAGTTATTCTTTGCTCTCACCCTACATCCAGCCCATCTTCTTATTTTCAATTTCTTTGGTGATATATTTTAATCCAGTTATTCATAGTTCCTGATTTTAATGTAATATATTATTCAAGTCTTGTGAGTGATACTTAATTTTGTTGATTTTTTATTTTTTGAAAAACCTGGTATTCCATGACTTTGAGTCATGAAATTAAACTTGAAAAATATTTATATTAAATAGAAAAGATAGGCCTTCTTTTAAAGGAAAAGTTAAGTCATTAAAGGAAAGCTACAATTTTACACAGGAAATCCAGTTCACTCCCCTTTTCTATTTAATTCTGGGTTCAATCTGTTGTGTCTGTCTAAGTGCTAGATAGACACAGAGATAGACAGAAGTGATAGACAGATATATAAGAGACAGATGAACTCTATTAGTTGTCCACAAAATTGCATGTCTCAGCCTAGACAAAAGGCAATTTTCATTTACTTGGTTCTTCCTGTATGGATGTTTTATATGTATCTATGCTCATTTTAGTGGTTGTCAATCACATCCAGGAGGTTTTGCAGTGTTCCAGGAATTGATGTACCTAAAACATTGTCATTAGCAAGAGGAGAACCTGCAGGACCTTACCATCTGTAGGGAATCCCTCTTCAGCTTGGACTCTAAACTCAAACTCCTCCATGAGAGTGGCAGATATACTTGCTAAGCATATGCATCTCTGTTTTCTGCCTCACTTGATGTCAATGATCAAAGGATTAGCCCTTTATATATTTCAAGGAATCTTGAGTAATTTTGATGAATGCCTGGGAGATGCCCCATTGAAAAGGTTTTTAATGTGGTGTTTTGCTCTATCAAATCAATAATTTTTAATGATCAACAAATAATCACAATGGAACCTTGTATTCTCAACATATTTCAGTTTCAGGAGGTAAAGATATGTTCTGCTGTCAAATATTAGTTGCAAACAATTGTCTTCTCCCTACTAACACCCTTCTTGAAGATGTTCTCAATGTACATGTAGCAGTACCCTCTGATTTATTCTACCAGCTTGTATTCACACTAAAGAGGTGGGTTTCCAAAGATTTTTAAATTTGTAAATTTGTAATATTAGTTGCCATGAGCAAAGAATCTATCATCTGAATGGTCAAATTATATAAACAAACAGTTCTGCAAACAAGAATTTCAAACTTTTGACAAACACATCAAAGAATGTTCCAAATAGCTATTAATAAGCCAAATATGAATCAAAACAACCCTGAGGTTTTAATTCAATAGAGTAATAAATGTTGGCAGAGTTGTGGGAAAATATGCCCACTGATGTATTCTTGGTAGAGCTGTAGATCAGGATATCCACTTTAGAAAATAATTTGTAATTAGTCAAATAAAGGGATTAAAATGTCTGTGCTCTTTGACCTAGAGAGTTATTACATTTTTACCCCAAAGAAATAAATGATAAAAACCAGTGTATGTGTGTGTATGTATGAATGAAAATATTTATAGCAGCACTTTTTTGTGATAGTGAAGAATTAGAAAAAAATAGAAACCCACTAAGAGAATAGCTGAAGAAATTGTGGTACTTATGTCTAATGGAAAATTACTGTACTGCAAGAAATTATGATTGCAATGAGTACAAAGAAGCATAGAAAAGCCTACATGAACTGACACAGGGTTAAATTAGCAGAGTCAAATATGTGTATGTGTGTGTCTGTGTGTGTGTGTATACAAACAGTGACCAAAACAATATAAATGAGAACCACAAAAAAAATCAAGTCAATGTTGTGAAATTATATAGAATAAGCATGGCTTAAAAGAAGAGATATAAGAAGATATTCTCACCCCTTTGTAGAGGTGAGAGATCCGTAATTGTATACTGTACATATTTTCAGACTTTGTTGATAAATCAATCAGTTGTGCTGATTTTTTGCTCTTCTTTTTTGTCTTAAAAATATGATTTCTTAAATGGGATGGCTCTCTAGAAAGGAGGAAGGGAGGGATACTGGGGAAAATTATGGTGATATAAATAAAATACACCATAGAAGCTTATTTTTAAAAAGAATTTGTCATGAAGTGGCCAGAATACTGGTAAATAAGCCTTTCTGTATTTAGACTGGCTCTGAGAAAGCAGACCTGTATTCTTACCAAGACTGTTCTTGAAGCCTTTTTGACATGGTAACCATAACTTGTGCATGTTTGCCATTGTCTTTAAGAATGCAGCGTTACCACTCAAGTGGGTATAGTAATAATCCTTACCCTTTGGGGAAGTGGGAGGGTAGAAGGAAGGGAAGGCAGTGTAGTGAGACTCTAATGGGTTAACTTGGAATAGCAGTGAGACTGATAAACAGGCTCCTCTTCCTTGACGCAAAGGAGGCTCCTCTTCCCCTTTTTCCCATACATTCCTCTTCCTCTTATCTCTGGGTCCGGATTGTAACAAGCAGGTCACTCTGACTTCACATACGTGCATTTTTCTCTTGGATAAACCATTATAACAGTACATCCTGCTTTTGTACATTTTTGTGCTAATGTAAGATAAAGATAAACCACTGATGCATGAATTTCTTTGTTTAAGATGACTATATAAAGGAGAAAAAAACTTGCAATAAACGGCACTTGCTTCACATATGCTTGTGTCCATTTTCTCTGTTCCTTTCAGATTCATCGCCAATCGCGACAGGGCAGATTGGGGGAGGCACAGTCAGAAGCAAAACACTTTTGAGGAGGGAAAGGGTAAAAGAAGATAGAAATAGAGTAAATATCTTGGGGAATGAATAGGATGGAGGGAAACAGCAATAGTAACAAGAAAAAATTTGAAGCAGAGGCAAGAGCAATGTAAGATGGTGGTGGTGGTGGTGGTGGTGGTGATGGTGATAGTGGTGATGATGGTACTTACTTAGCTGGACTATTGTGAAGAAAATTCTTTGTCAGGTATAAGGTATTATATAAACTTTAGCTATTATTCTTGTTGTAATAACCTCATGGCTGTTTTGTAAGGAAATCTCCCTCTAAAGTACTATATAAATGTAGTTTACTATTAAAAAAAAGATGATCAGGATGCTATCAGAAAAACCTGGAAAGACTTACAGGAGCTGATACAAAACGAAATGTACTGTATACAAAATAACAGCAATATTGTAAGATGATCTGATGTGAATGACTTAGTTATTTTCAACAATGCAATAATCCAAGACAACTCTGAAGGACTTATGAAAAATGCAATTAATCTACAGAGAAAAAACTGATGGTATTTGAATAAGGATGGAAGTATATTTTGTTGTTAGTTCCTTTTCTAAAGTTTTTTGTCTATGTTTTGCACAACTGCACGTGTATAACTTATATTGAATTGCTTGAGTTCTTAAGAGGGGAATAGGGAGGAAGGAAGAGAATGTGGAACATAAAGTTTTTGCGTATCATCCTTGCGCAGGGGCCATGCTAATCTTCTCTGTATCGTTCCAATTTTAGTATATGTGCTGCCAAAGCGAGCACGGAACATAAAGTTTTAAAAAATCAATGTTACAATTTGTTTTTACATGTAAACTGGGGAAAAATTCTAAATGAATGAATGAACAAACAAATAAATAAATGGATAGATAGGTGAATGAATGAATGAATGAATGAATGAATGAATGAAAAGAATCCAGGGTTACGTCAGTGCCTTGATGAGTAGGATTTCATGAAGGAATGACATTACAATTCCATTTAAGTACATAGTGGGCCAAAAATCATGAAGTAGTTTCAATATTTAATAACTCCTTTATTTTTGTTTTTATTTTAAAATACCAAGAATCATATGCTGTATATAGAGAAAATATATAGGAAATAAAAATAATTTTCAAAAAGTTATTAAAACATCTGACCCCTTCATGACTTTTAGCCCACCCTGTATCTCACACACTATGTGGTAGAAACTTTGTCTCTATATATTTTGAATAAAAACCATGACCTCTTCAGTTAACAGTATTAGTCAACCAATAAACCAATCAATCAAGCATTTATCAAGCATATGCTATGTGTCAGATACTGTATTAGGTGCTAGGGATCCAAATTTAATGAATAAAATATAAGTAGAGAAAGAATCTCTACTTAAAAAGAACTTACATTATAATGGGGAAGACAAGAAATACATATGTAATTATAAACAGAATACTATAATGAGAACAAATGCAAGGTAGTTTTGGAGGGAGGGTTCCAAGAGTGGGGGAGTGGTGGAAGAAGATCAGGAAAAGCTTCACATATAAAGTGGCATTTTAGCTTCATATTGAAGGAAGAGAGGGATTCTATGACTCAGAGGTAAAGAAATTCAGTTCAGGCATGTGAGACAGCCACTGCAAAGGCATGCAGATGGTAGATGGGGAGCCTTGTGTGAGGAAGATAATCCAGTTTGGCTAGATGGCAGAGCGTGGGAGGAAAGAAAATATTCAATGGAAAGGTAGGTTGAGAATAGGCAGTAGAGGGCTTTAAAAAACTAAGTATTTAATCCTGGAAGCAACAGGAAGCCAATGCTTATTAAGAAGGGAAATTCCATGGTTGTATTTGCTTTTAAGGAAAATCACTGACAGCAATGTATAGGACAGCCAGGAATAGTGAGATATTTAGTTAGAAAGATCATCCAGGAGGCTGTGATGATAATATAGGCAAGAAGTGGTAAAGCCTGAAGTAAGATAGTAAATATGTTACTGACTAAATGTACTAAGATTTGTTTTCAGTTTGATGCATTTAAGTTTTTGTGGCAGTACATTATATTGGAAAGATTAAGAATAAAGATCTGGGTTCTTGCCTCTGTCAATTTCATTTTAGAACTTAAGCTGCCCATACAATACAAATTATTCTCAAAAATTGAGAGATCACCCTACCAAAATTTTTTTATGTGACACATATAGCTCTAATACCTAAATGAGAGAAGGATAAATAAGTAAATGTCTACATTTCAACCACTGATGCCAGAGAGGCCAAAGTTGATCAGTTCTATGAGGTTATTTCTTCTAGAAATAACACCAAAAAGAAATTTTTTAAAAGATGTAACATTCATCACAGGAGATTGGAATGCTAAAGTGGGAAGTCAAAAGATAACTGGAATAACAGGTAAGTTTGGTCTTGGAGGATAAAATGAAGAAGGGCAGAGACTAATAGAATTTTGTCAGGATAACTTCCTGGTCATAACAAACACTCTTTTCCAATAACCCAAAAGGAAATTCTACAGATGGACATCACCAGATGGCCAATATTGAAATCATATTGATTATATATTTTGCAGCCAAAGGTGGAGAAGCTCTGTGCCATCAGTTAAAATAATACCTGCAGCTGACTGTGGCTCAGATAATGAAATTCTTGTTGCAAAATTCAAATTGTAGATTGAAGAAAGTAGGGAGGAAAATCAGACTATATATGAATATGAAATGGAGGTGATGAATAGATTTAAGGAATTAGACCTTATTGTTAGCAATGCCTCCTAAGGCCCACTTGACTTCATTTTTTCAGGATGTATGGCTCTAGATCAAAGCTTCTTAAACTGTGGGTCACTATCTCATATGAGGTCAAGTAACTGTATTTGGGAGTCATGAAAAGTTTTGCAACAGGAAAAGTTATGTATACCTATTTAATTTACTTTATATACCTGGGATCACATAAAAATTTCTCAGGCCAAAAGGGGTTGCGAGTAGAAAAAGTTTAAGAATCCCTTCTCTAGATCAATAAGCACACCACTGTGGTTATCAATGATATTAAGATCTTCCTTGTATAGTTCTTCTGCATATTTTTGCCACTTCTCCTTAATTTCTTCTACTTCTGTTAAAATTCTACCATTTTTGTCCTTTATAACTTCTCATTTCTTCATGAAATACTCCTTTGATATCACTACTTTTCTTGAAGAGATCTCTTACCAGTTCCATTCTATTGTTTTCTTATATTTCTTTGTATTGCTCACTTAAAGTCTTTTTCTTTCCATGTTATTCTCTGGAATTCTACATTCAGTTGGGTATAATTTTCCCTCTCTCCCTTTTCTTTTCCTTTCTTTCTTTCCTCAGATAAAGTCTCATCAGATAGTCATTTGGCTTTCTTGCTGTTCTTTTTCTTTGGGATTTTGTTGTTGCTGTTGTTGTTACTACCTCCTGTATATTATTACAAACCTCTGTCCATAGTTCTTCGGGCACTTCACCAGATCTAATTCCATAAATACATTTATCACATCCACTTCATATTCATATTTAGGTTCTAACTATAATGTCTGATGGTTTCTTCCACCTTTGTCTACAAAGTATACATTACTCTGATTTTGATATCGAGCATCTGGTGATGTTCATGTGTAGAGTCACTTTGGGGTTTATTGAAAAAGAGTGTTTGCTATGATCAGCAAGTTATCTCGACAAAATTTTATTAGTCTTTACCCTCCTTTATTTTGTACCCCAAGGCCAAACTTAACGTATTACAATTATCTTTTGATTTTCCCAGAATAAATAAATGTCAAGTCTGTCTGGAAAGCATAGATATCATCTTGCTGACAAAGACGTGTATAGCCAAAGTTATTGTTTCTCCAGTAGCAATGTATGGCTGTGAGAGTTGAACTATGTGGAAAGCTGAATACCCCAGAATTGATGCTTTTGAATTGTGGTGCTAGAGAAGATCTTTGAGAATCCCTGGGACACCAAGGAGATCAAATCTGTGAATACTTAAAGAAATTATTTCAGACAATTTATTGGAAGGACAAATACTGAAACTAAAGCTAAAAAACACTGGCTACATAATGAGAAGACAGAACTCATTGAAAAAGACCCTGATTTGGGAAAAATTGAGAAACGGGATGGCAGAGGATGAGACAGTGTCATGGAGGCAATGAATATGAGCTTGGACAGATTTTAGGAGATAATTGAGATTAGAGGGGCTTGGAGTGCTATGATCCATGGGATCACAAAAAGTCTGACATGACTGAACAACAACAAGAACACAAAATAAGCAACCCAAAATCAAACATACTTTTATATTATAATAATAATTGAAAATAATAAAATACAAGAAGCAATAATAGAAAAAGAAATCACATTTCAGATAACTAAAAAAATTTAAAAAAAACTCTTGGGATCCATCTACCAAAGCACACAAGAGAGTTTTATAGATTCAACTACAAAGAGCTCCTTAAAAAATAAACAACTTGGGGCAGCTAGGTGGCGCAGTGGATAGAACACTGGCCCTGGAATCAGGAGGACCTGAGTTCAAATCTCAGACGCTTGACACTTACTAGCTGTGTGACCCTGGGCAAGTCACTTAACCCCAATTGCCACACCAAAAAAATTAAATTAAATTAAAATTAAAAAAAATAAAGAACTTAAATAATTGGAAGTATATTTGGTGCTCGTGGTTGGACTGTGTAAATTTAATTAAAAAGGCAATCTCACAAAAATTAAGTTACATTTTTAATACTATTCATATCAAATTACTGGGGTAGCTAGGTGGCATTGTAAATAAGAGTGTTGGGTCTGAAGTCAGAAAGACTCTTCTTCCTGAGTTAAAATCTGGTCTCAGACACTTACTAGCTGTTTGACCCTGGGTGAGTCACTTAACCCTGTTTGCCTCAGTTCCTCATCTGTAAAATGAACTGGAAAAGGAAAGAATAAATAACAACAGTATCTTTGCCAAGAAAACTCCAAATGGGACGACAAAAAGTTGGACATGGCTGAAATAGCTGAACAGCAACAGCAAAATCAAACTATTAAATGTATGCTATAGATATTGATAAAAAGTAAATAAATTAATAAAATAATAAAATTAATTTATAAAAACAAAAGATCTAAAAAGTCAAGGGAAATGATCAAAGGAAAAAAAGCTGAGACAAAGGGGGAATAGCACTTCCAGACCTCAAACTATATTATCATTAAAATTATCTGGCATTGTTTAAAAAAATAGGTAGATCAATGGAACAGAATAAACAAAGGAGAATCAGAAACAATAGAATGCAATAACCCAGTGTTTGATAAATAAGAAAACATAAAATAATTAGCAATGTCCCTATTTCAAACAAACTACTAGGAAAAATCAGATAGTAGTCTAATAGAAATTGGGCTTATGTTTGAAGGAAACCATTAATAAGATGAATGTGCCATACACACCAAAGTATTTATGGCAGTCTTTTTGTAATAATGAAAAGTTGGAAAAATATAGATGCCCATTGATTGGGAAATGACTAAAGAAATTTTGGTAGATGTGCTGTAAGAAATAATAAATGTGATGAATACAGATAGGCATGGAAAGATTTGCATAAACTGTGAACAGAGTGAAGCAAGCAGAGCTGGGAAAAAAACCCAAATACCCACAACAATAACAATGGAAATGGAAACAACAACCACACACACACACACACACACACACACAAATTAAAAGCATCAAGCAGGATTCAAATGAAGAAATGTAAGAAGAAAGCCCCAACCCACTCCTTCATGAGGTGGGAAGACCACAGGTCTTGCACACTGCACATTTTCAGACTTTTTCAATGTATTTATTAGATATTCTTATTTTTTCTTCTTTTTCTTTTATATTTTTGCCTTCAAAAATATGATTTGTTACATGGGATGGTTCTCTAGGAGGGTGAACATGATGGGGATGTTTACTGGGGGAAATTATTTTGATGTTTAAAAAAAGACGAACAAAATCTTATTTTAAAAACTTTTTTTAAAAGTTGCTTAATCTCCCTAGGTCTTATTTTTCTCATATGTCGAATGAAAGAATTGTTCTCCCTAATCTCTAAGTCCTTTCCAAAGCTAAAATTCTAGGATTCTGCCCATTCTGTCATGACTTTCATGAAGTATATATTTTTTAAAATAAATTTGCTATACTACCTTATATTTGATTTGTGGTTTTTTCCACTACCAGGAAACAAAATTTCTGATTGTAGATGTTTTCCGTTGTATCTGCCAGTATTTTAACAGGTTTCAAAGCAATCTGTTAAGTAGGGAAAACTTAGAAATGCTTTATGATGTTGAATAAATGTTATAGTTTACAATACTCTCTAGTTATACTAGAAGTATCATCTTGTTCACCTAAAAACCACAGAATGGAATAAGGAGCAACCCCTCACAGAAAGCATTAGAAGACTGAATTTTCTTTCTAATTCTTTTCTAAGGGGCCTAAATTCCATAAAGGTCATTTCAGAGGAGAATACCTGTAGAAGAGAAATAAAATTGTTTTAAAGAAATAAAGACCTCAGGGATGTCATGTTCTGATATATTTTCATAACTGAACTCTAAGGGCCTCTCTGAGCAATTTCATAAAATACTATGATAAAGATGGCATAAAAATATGAGGCAGGAAAATGAAATAAAAGTCTCTTAGGAAACTCATTTTTCCTTTAGGAAAAGTACTATTCTCCACACCATCTCTCCACTCATATTGTCTTCTACATAAGGATAATAACTAGCACTTGTATGGTGTATTAAGTATAACATCCCCATGATATAAGAAGCAGAAACAATATCATTCACATTTTACAGATGAAGAAACTAGGGCTCTGAGAGGTTAAGTGACTTGCCCATGGTCACATAATTAAGGTTTCAGGAAGAATTCCAATCCAACTCTCTTAATTCCAAGCCCTATCAGCCACTGAGGAAACTAGGCTGTACAATTAATTGGAGGTCTGGGCAGCCAGGTGGCACAGTGAATAGAGCACTTAGCTTGGAAACAGGGAGACTCATCTTAATGAGTTGGAATCTAGCCTCAGACACTTACTAGCTGTATAACCTGGGGCAAGTCCCTTAAGCCTGTTTGCCTCAGTTTCCTTAAGTATAAAATAAGCTGTAAAAGAATTGACAAATCACTCCAGTGTCTTTGCCAAGAAAACCCCAAATGGGATCACAAAGAATCAAACACAAATGAAAAATGACTGAACAATAACAACAAAAGTAATATAAGGAAGACAGTATGGCACAATGGAAAAAGCATTAGAGTTGGAGTCCAAGTATCTGAGTTTGAATCATGGCTCTGTTCACTGTGTCATCTATGGGACCTTAATGAATCACTTCATTGTCCTCACTTTCCTTATCTGAAAAATAAGAGTTCAACTAGACGAACTTTAGGGGGTCCTTCTCTGGCTCCTACTAACACAATATTTCTCCAAGATTGACCTATGCAATTTTCTAGGTAAGTTTATCACTGACATGAAGCCATCCTTGTCAATCAATTAACTAACATTCATTAAGTGCCTAATATGTGCTTGGGAAGTGAGGTAAGAACTAGACATACAAAGAAAAGCAAAAAATCAACAACAACAACAAAAACACAGTCCCTGGGGACTACAAATGCAATCCCTAAGGGAGACAACATACAAATAACTGTTTACAAATAGGATAAGTACAAGATAAATTGAGAGCAAGGAAGTCACTAGAATTAGGGAGGAATGGAAATGACCTTGCAGAAGGTAGGACTTTGGCTAAGTCTTTTGGAAAGCTCCAGCAGTCAGGAGGTAGATATGAGGAGTGGGAGTGATACAGGCAGCTTGTTGAGGACAGAAACTATATTTTTGCCTCTTATTATATCCCAAGCACTTAGAACAGTGCCCGGCACATAGAAGACACAATAAATGTTTATTGGTTGACTTGGAATTGCTTGGAATTGGGAGATAGCAAGCTTTCTATGTTGTTTTGTCAAGTTGAGGTTTTAATAATGTGAATATTGCTTTGTTTTCTAGTTGTGTGTTATGCTTCCCCATTTAAATTATCAACTTCTTAAGGGAAGAAACTTTACATTCTATCCTTTGTGCTTTCTGGATGGCCTGTTACTATTTAAGGAATGGTTGTTCAATGAAAGGTTTTTGAATAAAGCAGAATATGTATGGGCTCATAAAACAAGGTAGAAGAAATATTAGAGATTATATATCTGCTTGATCCTCCTCCTATAATAAATGAGAACATTATGGCCCAGAAAGATTAAGTGATTTGCCTGAGGCCACATAGTAAATTTCTAGCAAAGCTGGGACTAGAACCCTCAATCCAATGATTTTGTTTTTCTTCATTTAACTTAGGTTTAGGATAGATTCATGGATATGTGTTCATAAGAGAAAGGAGCTAATGATCCACAAGGGACAGTTAGTTGACACTATGGATAAAGTGCTAGGTCTGAAGTCAGAAAGATTCATCTTCCTGACTTCAAATCTGGTCTCTGACACTTACTAGCTGCTTGACCTCAGGCAAACCATTTAACCCTGTTTGCCTCAGTTTCGCAATTGCCTCAATGAGCTGGAGAAGAAATTGGGAAGCCATTCTAGTATCTTTGCCAAGAAAACCCCAAATGGGTTCATAAAGAATCAGACATGATTGAAAAAATGACTCAACGACCAAGAAAAAAAAAGAGTTGGAAAAGGAAATGACAAACCACTTATAACTTTGCCAAGAAATTATCAAATGGAGTCACAAAGAATCAGACACAACTGAAACAACAAATATTCTACAAAGCAAATTAATGGATAAAGAGTTAAATAAGTACAAACATAACTTCTCTGATTTTAATTTGCCCTGATAAATACCCCATATACTTGAATTTAAATAGTATTTTAGATGGGAAAAGAATTTTAAGTGAGAACAGTTCACATTTATATAACCATGAAGGTTATAGAACCTTTTCATCTACATTTGATCCTCACATCACTTCTCTGAGATACGATGCAACTGTTATAACCCGTGCACTCAAAACCTTTTCCAACTAAGAAAATTTACTTAGAAAATTAATTCATAACACAAGGCTACTTTTAATAGATAATGTTAGTCAAGTCCGATTAACTGATATACCCACTACTACTATTAATCAATCAACAAGTATTTATTAAGAGCCTACTATGTGTCAAGCACTGTGCTTTCAAAGAAGAAAATGGAAATAGTCCCTGACCTTAAAGAATTGACATTCTACCAGGGAGGATGGTTTTCTTGGCTATGAGAATTGCAAATAAGATCATGGCTGGGACATGATCCTGTAAGGAAGAACACAAAAGAAGGAAAAGACAATCAGCAAGAAATTAAATCTGGCAAGACATGGCTGCTTGGTTTGCCACAATCTCAATGGGTGAGTCTGTGTGTGAGGCTTGGGGTAAGTGCAATTAAATGTAACAGAACAAAATAGCAACCCCAGAAAGAAAGACTCTTTATTACCAATTCTAGGTAAGGTGTAATTCTGCCTAATACAGAATTCCTATCTATGAACAAAACAGTTGTTTACAGTACATAGAGAGTGATAAAGATATCTGTCTTTTGCGTAATATGAAAAGAATATTGAGTATATATACCTATATATAGAAAAAAACTACAAAATAAATGCAAAGTTTAGGAAAGGAAAGGAAAGGAGGGTACTAAAAGTTGGGAGGATCAGTAAAATGTAGTGCTTGAACAGAGTCTTTAAAGAAATGAGATCATACAAAGCCATGAGAATGGCCAAACCATAAGTCCCTACTGTCTGTCAGTGGGTCAGGTACCTCCTTCTCTTCCCACTTACCCCCACCAATGCTGAGGTGGCACTGACCAATTTTTACCTTTTTTTCTGGACCTGTTACAAATTCTTCTATGACAGCATGCTGTCACAGAAAGAGCATAGTCATGAGACTAGGAGAAAGGATCTCCTGATTCAAGATGTGTGTGTCATCTTCCCCCACTAAATTATATGATCTTTTAGAACAGAGACTTTCTTTTTTTCTTATTTGCATACCCATTGCATAGCACAGTGTCTGGTATATAACTGCTGTTTAATAAATGTTTATTTAATTGAATTGAAAAGGCTGTGAACATGCTTACCATTTGAATTACAATATCATTGCTATTATTATTCACAATTAATTATAATATTACATATCATTATAATATATAATTATATATAATTATAATATGTAATTAATTACTCTTTAGATTTGTGTGAAACCCTTAGGTCTTATAGTAAAACGATTAACATGCTATTCATTCTGGAACTAGATAATCTTCCTTATTTTGTTGATTTGATTAGCTTCAACTTGCTTTTAAGACCTTGTTTCTACTTTAAGGGGTATCTCCTGCAAGGGGTTTGCAGCCCTCAATTCACTGACTATAAAAGAGTACTTCATCTCTGTAATTGCACATTTTGAACAGGACAAGAACTAGAGTCAATATGCTAACAAGCCCTTGTCCTTGTGATAGAAATCACCAGTGATCAATTAAGCGGATGTTCTTTCCATCACTAAGTATGGCCGTTCCACGGTTACTTAATTTCTATTAAGAGAGAAAAGAGAAACTAAAAGTTTTTTCACTTCCCCCTTTTCTGAATCCATCTGTTCTTCCCTCTTGACTTTGTTCTGAGGGTCATGTGAAGCCTGAATGATTCACAAAAGGGTCTTAGATAAAATCCCAAGTGACATTTACTTCAAGGAGCTCTTTAGCTTGAGTCTGGTGCCTATTATCAGGTCTCCCTGGATTCATTTTCTGAGAATGGCAGACTACCATGGAATCAGAAGTTGGGTAGCTATCCAAGTGTCTTTTTTAGGCTATCAGGAGACCATCATTTATCATGTCAATAGGCATTTAATTTTTTTCTTGGCTTCCTAAGCAGTCCAAATGAAGGAGCACTGTGAAGATAACCTTCAAAATAGCTACCAGCACATACCCAGCACTAATTCTGGTGATCCCAGGGTCATTTTTATTTAGATTAAATATCCCCAAGTGATCAACCATTCAAAACACGCCAGCTCTCATCTCTGTGCCTTTGCACAGATGTCCCCCAAGTACATACTCTCCTCACCTCTGCCTCTTAGAATCTCCAGCTTCCCTCAAATCTGCCCAAGTGCTCCCACTGGAGGCCTTTCCTGATCACCCAGTTACTAGTACATTTCCCTGTCCTCTGAAATTACATATATTTTATTTACAAAGTATAGAGCCTAACTTGGTGGATAGGAGAGAGTATGAAATAGGTTCATGTTCTGTCTCTCACAGTGTTGACTGTGTCACCCTGGTTAAGTCACTTAACCTCTGTGCTCAGAAACAATAGGTTTTAGGGTAGATACTAAACTGCATTAGTATTTCATCACAAGCCCCACACACTGATGAAATTACCCGTCTGGTTTGGGTGGAAAACAGAGAGAGCAAGAGCAAGAGCAAGCACACCCCTATGCTTCATTTCTCAACCAACTCTATGGAACTTTCTAGGGTAAATACTGTCCCTTCTTGGCATGACTTTACCTATCATGAGACTCTTCTCTATACTACTTTATCCCCCAACAACCAAAATTGCCCCAGATGCAGTTTCAGGTCATTATAAATTGGATTCTCAATCCTGGGTTTTCCAATGTACCATGCTTTCAGTTCTAGTCATTTGGAGGTTAAAAACCAATGAAGATGGGGCAGCTAGGTGGCACAGTGGATAAAGCATCAGCCCTGGATTCAGGAGGAGCTGAGTTCAAATTTAACCTTGTACACTTGACACTTACTAGCTGTGTGACCCTAGGCAAGTCACTTAACCCCCATTGCCCTGAGAAAGAAAGAAAGAAAGAAAGAAAGAAAGAAAGAAAGAAAGAAAGAAAGAAAGAAAGAAAACAATGAAGATAACTGGAATCATTTCTTTTCCTTTAACACTTTTAACCCCTGTTATTTAGTAGCTGTCAATCAGCAAAATGAAATTTGGTGTTAACTTGCTTTTTTTTGTTCAAGTCTTCAGCCTGCTTAAACCCATGGTAGAATTTTTCAGTTATCTCTTTAGTTAGTGTAGCCATTAAGGTATAGTCACTGAACATCTGTAAAAACAGTTTTCAGAAACCTGCAATGAGATCCCTTACTGAATACACAATGATGTTTCTAATGCCCTGATAGAGAAATTAACCTTTTTTTTTTTTCCCAGGCTTCATCTGTTAGGGGATAGATCCATTCATTATTTTTGTGACTAGCCCAAGAGTTTAATACCTACATACAAATAATAATGAATTCTATCATTTCATCTTTGTAAATTCCAGGTTATGACATCCTCACTTAATCTTTGACATCTTAACTTTGCTTAGCAATAAAATACATTTGGCCACTCTGCCATTATCCCTCCTTAATTTGTCATAATATAGGCTCCCCGCTGCCAACCACAACTGTCTGGTACTGTTAACTTTCCAGATAGAAGCTATGTTTTTCTTGCAAAATGAAAGTTATCCTAAAAAAAATCTCCATATATGCAGATGAGACAGATGCCCTGAATGGCTTCCATTTCCTTTTCACTTTGCAGTGATAAGGCTCTAGCCAGTGAACAAAAAAGATTTATTTCAGGAAGAGGGCTTTGTCTGAGTCTAAGAGCAATGCCTAGCATTATCTGCTATTATTAAGAGTTATATCAAAGGTTATCAAATCATGATGAACTCATATTCTTTTGTGAAGAAATCTTACTTTTCTGGCTTGTAGTCTTTAACTGAAAAAATTAGAAATCACTACTAGATAATGCCTCCTTTGGGTTTTTTAATTAATATTTTATTTTTCCAAATACATATAAAAACCCAATTTTTCACATTCATTTTTTAAATTTTGAGTTCCAAGTTCTCTCCATCCCTCTCTTTCTTCCCCCCACCCCTGCAATTTGATATAGGTAATACATGTGTAGTGATATAAAAGTTATTACCATAAAAGTCATGTGAAAGAAAATGCAGACCAAAAAAAAAACATACCAAAAAAATTTGTCCACATTCAGACTCCATTGATTCTTTCTCTGGAAATGGATATCATTTTTCATTATAAGTCTTTTGTAATTGCTGAGAATAACTAAGTCATTAACAGTTGATCATTGTTATGATATTGCTGTTACTATGTATACCTTTCTCCTGGTTCTGCTCACTTCATTTTGCATCAGGTAAGACTTTCCAGGCTTTTCTGAGAGCATCCTGCTCATAATTTCTCATAGCACAATAGTATCCCATCACAATCATATACTACAACTTGTTTAGCCATTCCCCAATAGATGGGTGTCTCCTCAGTTTCCAATTCTTTGCCAACACAGAAAGAGATTCTCTTAAGTATTTTTATACATATAAGTTCTTTTCCTAGTTGTGCTCACTTCACTTTGCATCATTTCATGTAACACTTTCCAGATCTTTCTGAAAGAATCCTGCTCATCATTTCTTATAGCATAATAAAATTCTATTATATTCATATATCAGTTTGTTCAGCCATTCCCCAAGTGATAGGTATCCCCTCAATTCCTAATTCTTTGCCATCACAAAAAGAGCTGTATAAAGATTTTTGTACATACATGGTTTTTTTTCATTCTTTAAATCTCTTTAGGATACAGACCTACTAGTGGTATTGCTGGGTCAAAGAGTATGCAGTTGTATAGCCCTTTGGGCAAAGTTCCAAATTTCTCTCTAGAATGATTGGATTAGTTCTCACCTCCACCAACAGTGCATTACTGTTCCCCCATCACTTCCAACATTTGTCATTTTCTTTTTTTGTCATTTTAGTCATTTTGATAGGTGTGAGGTGGTACCTCAAAGTTATTTTAATTTGTACTTCTCTAATCAATAGTTATTTCAAGCATTTTTCATAGTTATGGATAGCATTGATTTCTTCATCTAAAAACTGCCTATTATATCCTTTGACCATTTATCAATTGGGGAATTACTTGTAGTCTTATAAATTTCACTCTGTTCTGTATATGTTTGAGAAATAAAGTCTTTCTCAGAGAAATTTGCTATGAAAATTTCCCCCAGTTTTCTGATTTCCTATTGATCTTGGTTGCATTGATTTAGTTTGTGTAAAACCTTTTCTAATTTAATGTAATCAGAATATCCATTTTGCATGCCACAGTGATCTCTCTTTTTTGGTCATAAAATTTTCATTTATCCATATATTTGACAGATAAAAAATTCCATGCTCTTCTAATTTGTTTATGATATTACCCCTTATATCTAAATCATGTACCCATTCTGACCTTATTTTGATATATGGTGTGAGATTTTGGTCTATACCTACTTTCTACAGAACCACTTTGCTGTTTCCCCAGAAGTTTTTGTCAAATAGTGAGTTCTTGTCCCAAAAGTTGGATCCTTTGGGTTTATCAAACACTAGACTAGTATGATTATTATATGTAGTATATTGTGTATCCAATCTATTCCACTGATCCAACACCACCCTCTTAGCTAGTACCAGATTGTTTTGATGATTACCACTTTGTAATATAGTTTGAGATCTGTAACTATAAGCAAATAAAGTGACTAGAAAAGATTCCCTCTCACCCCTGGCACACTTGGAGTTCTTTCCCCAACAGGTGGCCATACAGAAGACAATGCAGTTACTAGGAAACATGTATGAAGGGCACATACTTTAGGAACCTATGTGGATGGAGCACACATGGAAGAAATACACATGCAGGACATTCCTGGCTATGGTATATGTGTATCTGGAGAAATTCATGTGTCCAATTCTATAAGGCTTATATCCTCTAATGGTGACATTGTCCTACCCTCTCCTTCTCTGTGCTAGATGCCATGTTTCTCTTCTCCACTGAATATCTCATTCTTCCTCTGCTAGAAATCTCCACTTCTTTCTCCATTGGCTTTTTGGGCTCAAAGCTGCTTTCTGCTTTCATTTACTACCACCTTCTGAGCTTTAGCTCTTCAGGACCATCTGTTAAGCTATATGCTTCCATCTACTAAGGTACAGGAATTATGAAACTCCCCAATCACAAGGGTAGACCGACATTCTTTTCAGCACACAGCTGCTAATATAATAGAATACCACATAGCTGCTAATATAATAGCCAAGGTATCATAATTAGCCAGGTAGACAACAAAAACCTCTAATTTGCTCTTAGGCTAAGATGAAGTCTATTCTTTGTAAAAAAAAAAAAAATCAGAAACAGTCCTTGGTTCCAGACAACCAATTTAGGGTTAGAAAATCCCTCAATGCCTTTTTAACTCCTATCCTATCCCTGATCAGAATCTTTTATTCTTAAAACTCATTTTACATACTCTCCTCAAAGAATTCCATAGAAGCTAAACAGAATCAAAGGGAATGGAACCCATCTTGCTCTAAAAGCATAAAAATAGTTTTTACAAAAGTCCAGGTGAGGGGGCGGCTAGGTGGCACAGTGGATAGAGCACCGGCCCTGGAGTCAGGAGTACCTGAGTTCAAATCCGGCCTCAGACACTTAACACTTACTAGCTGTGTGACCCTGGGCAAGTCACTTAACCCCCAGTTGCCTCACTAAAAAAAAAAAAAAGTCCAGGTGAAAGCCATTTTCCATCTTTTGTTATGCCTATCTACCAGTACCAAAAACATAATCCTCTTGCAATCTGCCTCTATCTAGAACTCAAGTATGGGCTCTCTACACAATCTAAGATTTCTAGGGACTAATTTCTGTGCACAACTAACCAAACATATGCCATTCCCACTCAAAATATATTAAGACAATTCCTAAGCTAAATCCTACAAATAATAAAAAGGTTGGATACTCAATGAAATGGTGAAAAACTGCCAATACACTTCAAGCTTCCTGAGGCTCTCTGTGACTTTCATCTAATTCAACTACTTTCTAAACTTGTAGCTAGAAAATTTCTGGGTGGCCTTAGGAACCAATGCAAGCTTAGTCTACTATATACTACAAGTATCTCTACCTTCTTCCTCTGTGAGACAGAGAACATGAAGGATCAGCTCACTTTGTTATTTTTTTATTCTTCTGGGGTTGGGGTCAGGAAAGGGAGACTTTAAGAAAATCTATTAACAGATATCTAAATTAAAACATCAGACATACATGTACAAGTTCACATATACAATACTAAAAGTGCTAAGTTCACCCCAACACAGCAAAATATTTACAGCCAGCACTTTTTGTAGTAGCAAAAGAACTGGCAACAGTAGATAATTATCAGTTGTACAATGGCCAAAACAATAGCAGCAGAGGAACAAACCAGAATGTTACTGCCCTGTAAGAAATTATAACTGGGGGGCAGCTAGGTGGCGCAGTGGATAGAGCACCAGCCCTGCATTCAGGAGGACCTGAGTTCAAATCCGACCTCAGACACTTGACACCAGCTATGTGACCCTGGGCAAGTCACTTAACCCCCATTGCCCCGCAAAATACAAAAACAAAAAAAATTATAACTGGAGAATATGAAGAAGAATGGGGAAACATATGAGCTGATGCAAATTGAAGCAGACAAAATAAGGGAAACAACATGCACAATGACCACAATAATGTAAATGAAAATTCAAACAACCAAATTGAAACTAAATGATGCATGATTATCATGACCAGAATTGTCCCTGAAGAAGAGGGATAAGAATGTCTCCTTTCTTACCAAAGACAGTGAACTATAGGGGAAAATACTGTCAGATTTTATTAGTATGCTAGTTAATCTGGGGGAACTATTTTTTCCTCTTTTTAATTTTTTTCATATATCGGACAACTATGGGTAGGGGAAGAAAGGGATATATTAGGAAATAAAGGTGATTTAAGAAACAAAAAATATGATTAAAGATTTTTTAAAATAGGAAGTTCAGATTGCAAATAATGCTTCAGACATACATGGAATGGAATCTGTGCTATGGGGCCATTCTATTGTATAAGTGTGTTTGTTTAGAATTCTGCAAAGCTGAAAGAGACAATGAAACATAAGGTAGAGACCTTTCCAAGCACTAAGTGTTCTATACCTTGTAGGAAACAGATTTTGAAAAGTTGAACAGCACATGAAAAGTCCATCAGAGATAAGGAACTGTCCCCCTGCTGCCTTTGAATTATTACTACATTTGTCTCAAGCCATTCATTTGTACTGGACCCAATAGTAATCCAGTAAACATACTAAAGTCATCACCATAAATTAGAATGTGGTTCCTCATTGAGGTAAGACACTTCTGAACCATGAAGAATTGGCAAACAGGAGAAGCAATGCTTCTCCCACCTGCAGACTGGGAGTTAAGAAAACTTAGAGATACTAAGCCTTGAAGAAACAGAGATGGAAAAGGCTTCTGTAAATCTTGGTCTAAAGGTCTTGGCTCTTTCTGAAAGCATGTCAACTGAAAAGAGCACTGAAGTGAGTGAGCTCCCAAAGGGTACTACAACCTATTAACACAATCAAAACTAGGTGGGGATGATGATGGCTTTGTTCCAGGGCACTGAAATTCAGAAGGAGGCACTTGCTCTCATTCAGCAGCATGGAAACAGGTAAACAGTGTTCACTTAACCAAATTCTTAGTTAAAATAAAGCTACTGGGCAACACGCTTCCTCTCTCCAGGAGCTCCTGATCCATTTTGCCCTTTTCCACTCCATATTATACACTCCTTAGTGGTTTCCTCAATAGCAACCACAATTGTGCCAAAAAAAAAAAATCTCTATTCTCCTCTCAACTGAATCGTTTTAAAAATTAATCTGAGGGGGCAGCTAGGTGGCACAGTGGCCCTGAATTCAGAAGGACCTAAGTTCAAATCCAGCCTCAGACACTTGACATTTACTAGCTGTGTGACCCTGGGCAAGTCACTTAACTCTCATTGCCTTGCAAAAAAAAAAAAAAGTTTATCTGAGGTTTTTTACCACATGCTCCCTGTGCAAAAATGGCTAATTAAGGTTCTGGTTACTGGGAGGGGGAAAGCATTAAAGAATTCTGACTTTGAACACTTGTTCACTGAACTATGGTACCTAATAAATAAACTATAGATTCTACTGGGTTCTAAATTCTCTATCTCACATGCTTCAAAATGTAGAAATAAATCCTGACTCAGTGGTTTTCCTAATCCTTCACAATTTGATGTGGCATTATTAGACATCTCATTGAACACAAAACAAAAACTAGTTTCACTGAATGCAAAAGCAAAGCATGTAATATTTGGAGACAAAACAACATAAAATTTACATAATTACATATAAATATTATTTATTATTAATAATAACTAGCATGTACATAACACTTTAAGGTTTGCAAAAACTTTACATGTTATCCTCAAAACAGCCCTCTGAGATAGGTGCTATTATATCCCCACTTTACAGTTGAGGAAACTGAGGTCCAGAGTGGTCAATTGACTTGCCCAGGGTCACACAACTAATAAATGTGTAAGGCAGGATTTGAACTAGTCTTTCCTATTGACTTCAAGTCCTGTGTTCTACCCACCATGCCTCCTACCTGAACATACATACACACATATGTACTTATGTGTATGTCTATAAACATATCCATATCCATGTATCCATACATATGAATACTTACATATATACATGTGTGTATGTTCACATAACTGATGGTCAGGGAGGGTGTTTTGGTTTTGAAAACCCCAGGGATAAAAAAAAAAAATCCCAGGGATGATGAATGAAAACCAGAGTTGAATAGATTGGCATACCCTCTTCCAGGAGGAATAAGAGTATAGATTAGATTATGGTTCCAGAACTGAAAAATAGCAAGGAATGAAAAGGGAGGGGGAGAGAATCCCATAGTGACAGGGAAAGAAAATGGCTGACATGTAAAGAGAAGCATGGCAGGAGACTATCTGGGAGGCATTCAGCAATATACATGGTTTTTAGAATGGAGGGTTCATAAGCAGGGCTTCAATCAACAAGATGATCAAAATAAAACAGGTTTATACATATATATATATATATATATATGTATATATATACCCATACATACATAAATACGTACTCAGTATATAATGACATTGATATATTATTTTATGTACATATATACATTGAATGTGTAATGGTTAATGCTCTAATGACTGATGAATTGAGAGGATGTCCATCAATTGGGGAATGGCTGAACAAATTATGGTATGTGATTATGATGGAATACTATTGTGCTATAAGAAATGATGAGCAGGATGCTCTCAGAAAAACCAAGAAAGACTTACATGACTTGATGCAAAGTGAAATGTATGCTACAGAAACTAACAGCAATATTGTAAGATGATCAGCTATGAAGGACTTAGCTACTCTCAGCCATACAGTGATCCAAGCCAGCTCTGAAGGACTTATGGTGAAAAATGCTATCCATCCCCAGAGAAAGAACTGATGGTGTCCAAATATAGATTGAAGCGTATTTTTTAAACTTTATTTTTCTTGAGTTTTTTGTCTGTTTTCTTTCACAACATGAGTAATATGGAAATTTTTTGCATGACTACACATGTGTAAGATGTAGAATTGATTGCCTTCTTGATGGGGGAGTGGGAAGGGAGGAAGGGAGAGAATTTGAAACTCAACATTTTTTAAATGAATATTAAAATTGTTTTTATATGTAATTGGGGGAAAATAAAATATTAAACAAATACATAGCTAAATAAGCTACAAATAGAGTGTTGATGAAAGAGAACTTTTGAGGAGAAAGGGCAATTACTGGGGGTGGGGTTCCAGACTGGGAAATATCTCCTGTGAAGGATAACACTTGAACTGAACTTTGAAAGGAAGCCAGAAATTCTAAGAGGTAGAAATGAGGTGAGAGACCATTCCAGACATCAGACACAGGGGACAGTCAATGCAATGGAACGGAGAAAGGAAATGAAGTTAGTCAGTACAGCTATATCATAATTAACAGGGGAGAAAATTGTTTGGAGGCTGAAAGGGCTCAGGTTGTGAAAAGCTTTGAACACTAAACAAAGACCTTTCTATTTCATTCTAGAAATAATAAGAAACCGCTGGAGAAGTGGGGGGCGGTGGTGGGGGTATTGGTGGGTTGTACTGATAAGTTATATATATATATATATATATATATATATCTTTTAGGAAAATCTGGAGAATATATTAGAGTGAAGAGAAACTGGAGGCTGCCTTGAGGCAAGGAGACCTATTAGAAGACAGCAGGACTTCAATAGCTTCAGGCAAGACCTCAACTAGAGTGCTAGCTGTATAAGTGAAGGGATGGGGATTTGAGAAATGTTTTGTAGCTAGAAATAACGAGATTTGGCAACCAAATCTATATATGGGGAGAGTGAGAGTGAACCTAGGTGACTGGTTAATAGCATTCATATCTTTGTGAGGTAGATAATATTATTAGCCCCATTTTATAGATGATGATTGAGATCTAGAAAGATAAAGTGATTTGTTCAAAATTCTACTGCTAAGAAAGTATTGAGGCCAGAATTTTAATGAGATTTATTTTCCATTGCTTTTCAGTTGTATTCAAACTCTTTGTGACCCCATTTGGAGTTTTTTTCAGCAAAGGTACTGGAGTCGTTTCCCATTTCCTTCTTCAGGTCATTTTGCAGATAAGGAAATGGAGGCAAACAGACTTGCCCATGGTCACACAGTTAAGAAGTGTCCGAGGGCAGATTTTGAACTCAGAAAGAAGAGTCTTCCTGACTCCAGGTGCTACACTCTATCCATGGTACCACCTAGCTGCCCCATTACTTTCCATTACACCATTACTATCTCATTTTTCAGTTGTCAAAATCATCATCTCTGCTACCTAACTACATTTTATGTGTGTGCATTTATGTGTGCAGATGTGGCCCAAACTCACAGAAGAGCCCTATACCTCTCCTTACACATGTTCATGTAAAGCATTTAAATATAATAATTCATATAAAGAGGTAACCTATGTGTATCACTCAATGACATAACCTGATAAAAAGAGAAAAGTTCAGTCATCCAGATGTTTCCACATCTAGTTCCAAGTATAGATATATTTAGAAATATATCCTATTACTTTATATAGATACTTAGAACTATCCAATACATTTTCTCATGCAGGATTCTATTAGAATACAAGGAAGATTCCTTCTAGAGGTCACTATGGATATGTAAATTCTATATTATATTAGTATTGAAGAGGAAAGACATAGGAACAAGTCAAAGAGAGAAAGGAGACTTGCAAGGCTAGGAAAAGGGTAAGAAAAGGAGAGGGACTGAGTGGAATAAAATGAAAAGGCTGAGAAGGGAAAGAGATCATGCTAAAACCTAAACTGATAAGACTGAATTGAATGATGGGATATCAAGATTTATAATCTTTCAAATTAGCCCCCCTATTTTAATTTAAGCATCAATATGCATGTTAAAGGCAGAACTATGATGATTTTTCAGAGTTCTGACAACTGTCACTAGAATGCTAAGAAAAAAATTTGGAGTATGAATCTCCTACTCTTCCCTGACCCCTATATGCCTAGTGTACTGGTACTTTCCTTTGGCTATCCAATATCCCCTACCTTACCTAGGCCTTCCTCCCTGTGATATGCCTACCCTGAAAAATTATTCATCACCTTTTTGATTCATCAAAACCTTTGCTCCAATAGTTTGATGCAATTCAAATGTTTGTTGATCTTCTACCTTATACAAGGTTCCATGCTTGTTACCAAGATACTAGATTATAAACTCCTTGAGCAACCAGTCTCTAAATGATCTTTTAGTTCTCTTAATTCTCTTGATCTCTTATTCTAGTCCTACTTTTCCTCTGCAACTGAACATTCTCCTCCTCTTCTCACTCCTTCAAAATCTTAACTCCAAATATCATATAAGAGAATAGTGTTATCTTCTCTTCCTCTTCTCTTGCTCAGTCAGGGAGAGGGAACACACAATTGGGAGGCAAATCAGGAACATCCCCCCTTCATATAGACATACTTTAGGAGGAGAAGGGGAAATGTTTTCTTCATTTCCTCTGTTTCTCAACCTGAGTGATTCAGAGTGTGATAAGAAAAATGAAGAATTTGAGGAGGATGGGTGGGAGGCTAGGATTGGGGAAGGGGAGTCTTGCCTTAAGAGTAGAAACTATAAAAGAGTAGTGAAATACATTCACATGAAAGGGGGCTCATAATGGATTCTAATTGGAGGTGGGAAACTCAAGAGACCCCCATTTTTTGCACAACAATTGTTCTTGCCAAGATTTTACCCCACCCACAGGTATGTGGGCCCTGAAGGTGTTCCATCATCCAAGTGATGTAGAGGAGATACAAAGCCATAAGGATATAGTGGTCTCAGGATTGACAGGTTGTAAATCAAACAATCATAGAGCACAGATGAGTCGAATGTCTAAATAGAGTAAGTTCTACTACAATAAATTGTTTACTTCATGAATTAATATTAGGAGGAGTAAGGCTACCCAGAAAAATTGCAATCACAAAATAAAACTAGACCAACAAACAAAAAGGTGGGAGTGGGTGAGTTCTGCCATATTACTTATAGTTCTTGGAGAAAAAATAAGAATCACTGGTCTACTTGAATGCTATGATCAAAACAAAAAAATTTATGTAAAACATTACCATATTCGTCATTTTGTACAAGAAAACTTGATTAAAAGGAAAAACAATGAAAGAAAGGGAAAAATAGCATGCTTCAGTCTCTTCCATCAATATCAGTTATTTCTTTGGAGGTGGATAGTATGTTTCATCAATAGTCCTTTGGGATTGCCTTGTATCATTGTATTGTTGAGAACAGTCAAGTCATTCACAGTTCTTCATCAAACAATATTGCTGTCTCTGTGCACAATGTTCTCTTGGTTCTGCTCACTTTGCTATACATCATTTCAGATATGTCTTTCCAGGTCATTCTGAAATCATCCTGTTTGTCATTTCTTATAGCACAATAATATTCCATCACCATCATATACCACAGTTTGTTCAGCCATTTGCCAATTGATGGGCATCCCTTTGATTTCTAATGCTTAGCCACCACAAAAAGAGCTGCTATAAATATTTTTGTACAAATAAGTCTTTTTCTCTTTTGGGGGGTGTCTTTGGGATATAAACCTAGCAGTGATATTGCTGGATCAAAGGGTATCCATAGTTCTACAGCCATTTGGGCATAGTTCCAAATTGCTCTCCAGAATGGTTGGATCTTTTCACAACTCCACCAATAGTGTATTAGCATCCAGGGCTTCTCACACTCCCCCCCAACATCCAATATTTTCCATTTTATTATATTGAGTCTAAGTTTAAAATATAATATTTCAAGAAATCTTAAAATACATATATTTCTTAAAAACAGATGACAAAAGGGGAAAAGAAAGAAGTTGCCACTTACCTGCTGAAAAAAAAAAAACAAGAAAATTCTCAGGAATATTATAGACCAATCCAGAACTTTCAGGTGAAAGAAAAAAATAATACAATTAGCCAGAAAGAGTTCAAGTACTGAAAAGCCACAGGCAAGATCACATATGATTTAGCAGCCACCATAATAAAGGGATTTTGGAATACTATATTCCAGAAAGCAAAGGATAAAGGTTTACAAGCAAAAATAGCTCATCCAGTAAAACTGAGTATAATGCTACAATGGGGAAAAATGGATCTTTAATAAAATAGAGGACATCTGATGATTTCTGATGATAAACACCAGAATTGTATTTAAACTATGAGTTAAGAGAAACATAATAAGGTTAAAATGAAAAATGATTAGAGAGCAATCAAAGATAAACTGTTTACTATTGGTAAAACTTATTGCATATATACATGGGGAGCTGATACATGTAATCCCTCTAAACCAGGGCCTCTGAAATTTTTCCACTCTTGACTCTTTTTTGCCTGAGAAATTTTATGTGGCCTCAGAGATATAGACATATAAAATAGGTATACATAACCTTTTACTGTTGCCAAATTCATCACAACCCCCACATTCAGTTATGTGACACCATATGGAGATGTGATCCATGATTTAAGAAAGTTTGTTCTAAAGCCAATCATCATCAAAGGCCATACAGGTAGCCTAATTAGACAGAAAGCCTAGGAGTGATTTTGTTATATCTTGGTAATCCCAAAAAGAAAAATGGAAAAAGACAGGGAAGAGGAATATACTAGGGGCAGAAGGGAAAGGAAGGTTATAGAATATTATTTCTCATGTTTGTGGTGTACAAATAGAGGTCTATATAAACAAGAATGAAGGGATGGAGAAATGATTGATGCTTGAACCTCATTCTCCTCTGAACTAGTCAAAGAAAAGAATAAACACATACATAGACACAATTCAGAAAAGAAATACATTTCACTCAATGAGGAAAAATATGGAAAGGGGGAGAAGGAAGAAGAAAGGACTAGAAAAGTACTTTAAGGTAAGGATTAGTCCTAAGTGAAACAGTCTCTAGATAAGTATGGCAAAGCATTGAAATCTGAAGGGGTGTCCATAAACTGGGGAACACTGGAACACCATATGAATATGCTCTATGCTACACAAATATGATGGAATACATTTTTTAAAGCAGATCAATGGCATCATGGGTGTTCGTGTATTTGTGTGTATGCAAATATATGTCTGTGTATGTGTGTATCCGTGTGTAACTGTATAACATATATATGTATATATGGTTTACCATATATATTACATTTACACACTTTTTTTTTCTTTTGGACATGGCAATGTAGAAATTTGTTTTGCTGGAATGTTTTCTTGACTACATTTGCTTTATTACAAGACTTCTGTTTCCCTTTCATTCTCATTGGGTTGGGGGAAGAGGGAGAGAACAAAAAGGCAGATTTTTGCCAATTTAAAAAATAAAATTTATTTTTTAAAAATAGTCTAAATTGTTCTGTGTTATCTGTGAATCCAAATCAGTCTCTTTAGACAATTCTCGTTTTACATTCTAATGAGAAATATTTCTCTTTGTGGCTTCAGAATTTCATGTCTGAGAACTTTCCATTCAATTAGGCTTATTTTGCTTAATATTCTCACAACGTTAATCTTATTTATTCAGGTCAATTCCATGTAATAAAAAATTATCTCTTTTATCCTTTATGATTACCTCTTGTCAATTGTTTGACTAAGGATGTTCCTCTATCACAGCTGGGACTATTTCAATTCTCTACTTTTTAAAAATGATGTGACCTTTTATATATATATATATATATATATATATATATATATATATTTTGCATGGCAATGAGGATTAAGTGACTTGCCCAAGGTCACATAGTGACCTTTTATATTTAAGGAATTTATCTACTTGAAGCTTACTGAGGTATTCAGTATAAGTTGATGTTCTCACCTTAATTTCTACCAAACTATCTTTTTTTTTTCTTTTTAGTGAAGCAATTGTGGTTAAGTGACTTGCCCAGGGTCACACAGCTAGTAAGTGTTAAGTGTCTGAGGCCGGATTTGAACTCAGGTATTCCTGACTCCAGGGCCGGTGCTCTATCCACTGCACCACCTAGCTGCCCCTTAGCCTAAAATTCTTAAAGATAGTTTGGTAGAGGGGGCAGCTAGGTGGTGCAGTGGATAGAGCACCGGCCCTGGAGTCAGGAATACCTGAGTTCAAATCCGGCCTCAGACACTTAACACTTACTAGCTGTGTGACCCTGGGCAAGTCACTTAACCACAATTGCTTCACTAAAAAGAAAAAAAAAAAGAATTTTAGGCTATTGGGGGCAGCTAGGTGGTACAGTGGATAAAGCACCCACCCTGAATTCAGGAGGACCTGAGTTCAAATTCGGTCTCAGACACTTGACACTTACTAGCTGTGTTACCCTGGGCAAGTCACTTAACCCTCATTGCCCAGCCCAAAAAAAAGAGAGACAGAGAATTTTAGGCTATCAAATCCTAACTCTCTTCTCCTGCTTCCACTGAAATCTGTTTTCCCGAAATATAGATTAAATGTCAGACTGGAAGGTTTTCCTTTCATCACGGATTCCAAAATGAAGAGATTACTATATATTCTCTCTCTTTCTCTCACTCACTCACTCACTCGCAAACACTTTATGGATATAGAAACAGGCAGAGGTTAAGTGGCTTTCTCGGTGTCATAGGATTTGAACTCAGGTCTTCCTGTCTCCAAGCCTGGCACTCTATCTGCTGCGCCACTCCTGTTGTGTGTTTTTTTATTGCTTTTTGTTCTTGTTTTTTTAACCACAAGACTATTTGTAATTTACTTTTTTTTAATAAATAGGAGGCATGGCTGTGTGTTTTCCCCAACTATAGTTCTTTATTTGGCTATTCTACTCTTACACAAGTGAGCCATATCCCTTTGCTTTCCTTTAGTGGCTTCCTACACTAGCTAAAATACTACCCTAAGTGAAAAGCATGTGGCTAGTGGTTAGCCCCATCTTTCACTGGCCCAATTTCTACTGCACAGGCGCAGTCCACAGTACAAGCTCCAAACCCATC
The DNA here is from genome assembly GCF_019393635.1 of Dromiciops gliroides. Taxonomy (NCBI): domain Eukaryota; kingdom Metazoa; phylum Chordata; class Mammalia; order Microbiotheria; family Microbiotheriidae; genus Dromiciops; species Dromiciops gliroides. The sequence continues at coordinate 163,527,325 of NC_057862.1, read as the reverse complement.
CACTGCTTTTACTGAACTTACTAATGCTCTACAATATCTCTTTAACAAAGTCACAGTGGCTTTGATGGCCCCTGGAGGAGCCGTGTTCTGCTCAGTTGAATCACCATGAAGTCCTTGGAGCAATTCTCTTCCCTTTTTTTTCCCCTGGTAACAGCCTCTGAAATAAATCCAGTTTCAGGGTGGCTAGGTGGCACAGTGGATAAAGCACCAGCCCTGGAGTCAGGAGTACCTGAGTTCAAATCTGACCTCAGACACTTAACAGTTACCAGCTGTGTGACCCTGGGCAAGTCACTTAACCCCAATTGCCTCACTAAAAAACAAAAACAAAAAAAGAAATCCAGTTTCTTTGCTAAGCTAGAGCTTACATCAACCCCTTCCTCGTTGCCATTTGAATTTCCTCATATATATATATATATATATATATGTGTGTGTGTGTGTGTGTATGTATATGTATATATATGTATATGTATATATGTATGTATGTATATATATATATGTATATGTATATATATACACACACACACATACACATATATTTTCCTTGAGTTCATCCCAACTGAATTAGTATGTGAGGTCACCACCACTTAATAGTTTACTAAACAGTGATTTTCATTCTTTGTAATACCTATTTTAAATACAAAATCCTTCCTCAAAATGTTCTTCCTGCCTTCTTTCCCCCCTCAGATTTTTTTCATTTTGTTTTGTTTTCTTTCAAATTATTCTGCCTTTCTAGGTATCTAGGTGATGCAATGGATACAGTGCTGGTCTTGGAGTGATGAAGACCTGAATTTAAATCCTACCTAAGACCTTTACTAGCTATGTGACCCTGGCAAGTCAAAACCTCTCAGACTCAATTTTTTTCATCTGTCAAATGAAGATCTTAATTGTACCTCCCTTACAAGGGTGTTTTGAGAATCAAATGAGACAATATATGTCAAGTGCTTGCCAAACCTTAAAGCTATACATATACATGTATGTGTATATATGTGTGTGTGTGTGTATATATGATATATTACTATATCATATATATGATATATTACTATATAATCATAATATAAATCTATATAAATGATAGCTGTTATTATTGTTTTTCTTCTTCTCCTATAGCCTCAAAAGAATGCAAACAAGACAAAACTAACGTCTGCCTTTTTTCCTTTCTCTTTCCTATCCTTCATTTCTTTCTCAGTTTCTACCTTCTGCTCTAATATTTCATCTTTTTCCTCTTGAACCATTTCTTTATTTCCCTATGTGGACTCACATTAACATGTCTCAGCTTCAGTTTCCTAATCTGTAAAATAGGAATAATTGTACTTACACCACACGGTTACCGTGAGGATCAAATTATATAACTTATGCACAGTACTTTGTAAGCCTTCAAATCACTAAAAAAAGGCTAGTTATTATCATTTTCATCATCAATAATGACAGTTCCCATGTTCCTGTATCCCACCACACCATTTTTTCCAAAAAGAAAATTCCCCCTTTTTTTTGCTCCTTCTACTATTTATTGCTTTTGTAGGTTTCTTTTCTCTCTCAAACTCAATAGCTTGAGGCCACACTAAGCTCCCACTGTCTCCCTGCTCTGCCATCTCACCCTCTTCCATCAGTCCTTACCACACTTCTTCACAAAAAAGCAGCATTATTCATAAGCGATGCTCATTTCATTTTTGCAGTACCACTACTAGGCAGAAGGGGCAAGTATTATCATCCTAATTTGACATATAGAGAAACTAAGGTATAGAACACTTTAAATAAGTTTTCAGACATGAAAATCAGGGGCAGAGGCAAGATTATTTCTTCCAGAGAGACTCTATTATGCTCTAGAAATTGTATGATTCTGTGTAGATGATTTACTTTATCCATTTGATAGAGTTTTCTAAGGTAGCACTGTCTTGGTTATACCGACTTCAAGTATTACTGAAGATACTCCTGGTGAATGCCTATTAGTTTCAAGCCAAGATCTCCCAGTATTTACCCTCTTGCACATCCAGAGAATTCTGCCTGTTAATCTCTGAGGCTGGCAGGAATCCTGACTTCAACTAACAAGCTCACTCCATATATCATTTGTGGGAATGAGGAGAAAGGAAGCCACAAGAGGCATTAGAAGTTACATAGGGGAGGTAGAAAGAGTGAAGCTAATATATAAGTAAAAGAAGAGCTAGTTGCAGCTGTGAGTTCACCACACCAAGACTCCTGAGCCCCAAGGAGTAGAGAGTGAAATCCTGCATGGCTAAAACCAACAAGCTGGCAGAATCAAGATTATGATGAATCATTTTCCTTCCCTCCATCTTTTCCATAAGGTTGTAATGTTTCCCTGCAGAGTTTAATCTCTATTTCTTAAAAAAAAAAAAAATGCTTGGGGCGGCTAGGTGGCACAGTGGATAAAGCGCTGGCCCTGGATTCAGGAGTACCTGAGTTCAAATCCGGCCTCAGACACTTAACACTTACTAGCTGTGTGACCCTGGGCAAGTCACTTAACCCCAATTGTCTCACTAAAAAAAAAAAAATGCTTACCTTATTGTCTCTAATGGGGGACTGGGCACTGAGCCCTGTCTTTTTGGGAATGAACAGAATACCACTGATCCGATTCCCTACATGGATGAGAAGGGCCTCCTTCTGGAAGAGTCATGATGGCATGCAATGAAAAGGCCTTGAAGAGACCATGCAGCACACAGAGATATTTTTATATTTGGGTCTGTTAACAATGTGGTTGAGGAAGAGCCTTTATGATTGGCTGGGGATGCATGCAAAAGGTCTAGCCAAGGAGGATGGTTGACTTCTCAGCTAACTTCCAGCTGGATGGCAACTGATAAAAGATAGTTGGGGGGTGGGGCGGAGAGAAGAAGAAAGAAGAAGGAAGCAGGAAGCAGAAGCAGAAGAAGCAGAAAGGAGAGGAGAGGGAGAGGAAGAGGAAGAGGATTTGGGCTGTTTTCTTATCTGTTGACAACACATGGCCCCTGAAAACAGACTCCGTTGTCTGCCTCAGTTTGTTCTTTTATTTTAGCTGGGGAGTAATCTCAAGGCTACTACCTTCAGATCCAATAGTGATGAGAACAAGCCATCCAAGACCCCAGAATCCTGGGAAATAAGTCCATCACAAGTTTCAGAGTCATCCCAGCATCTATACTGTGGGGACCAATTTTTAATTGGGGAGTGTTAGCTAAGATGCTCGCCGCAATATTGGGGCAAGGAAGGAGACTGGCAGCCTCCCTCAAAACAGAACAGGATTTATTTTAACAAGAACAAACTTAAAAAAAAAAAAACCAAACAAACAGGATCAGTAGAATCAAGGGAAAGGAAATAAAATGGGGAAAGGGAAATTATACAACCTGAAAAAATACCACTGCCCAGGAATCAGCTGAGAATACACCGCAGCACTCCTGTCGCCTTCCAGCTTCCAGCTAGAATGGCAAATTCTCCTCCCCCTTCCCAGAAGCCCCACACAGCCCCCAGTCAATTAACTGGCTGATCTGACAGTCACATGACTACCCTCACTAGGCTTCCAATCATTATAATTTTGCCAGGCCTATGTAGGCATCGGCAAGTGGTGATGACGTGAGGTGCCGGTGCCAGTGCCATAGCAACGGCTACAACCAGTGGGCGGAGCACCTTGTGGTTTGCGGAGCCCCAGGCCAGCGTGCAACAAGGCATAAAAACCTCAAATAACAACTAATTCTTTACAATACCTCAAAGAACAAGTGACTTAGGGAACCAGACAAGTGGCTAGCTAGCTAAGACAAGGATTCATCTATGCATCTAGAGGAGCCAAAGTTATGTACAAAAAACACTTAGTCAGAACCTAGCACTCCCCCCAGAGACCTAGGTGCTATAGGGGAGAGTGTGACCCCATCATGTTTGGGGAGGGACACATACTTCTGTTCTTATCTTTGAAGTAATAGCCTAAGGGCTATTATATGGTTAAGTGGAAACAGAGGCTAGTCACTTTGGGATTAGAGTGAAGGCAACAACAGCTTGGAATGGACCTGAGCCAATAGCATTAGAGAGCAGACATCCCAATTCTTGGTGGGATGAAGGGGGGGGGGAGGAGGGGAGGGGGAGGAAGGTGGCACTGGTTTTGAAAGGAAAGTCACATCTCTAGAACAGAGGAGCCCACCGAGCAACTGGAGAAAAGGAAATTCTCTAAAGGGAAAGAGTATCCAGGCCCACAAAAAGGTGAGGACATGACAGCCCTGCCTAAATTAGAAGTTATCACCTGCTACATGTATTCAAATAGTAATTATAATAACAATGATAACATAGAGAGAACAATATCCTGTAGAATATAAACTCCTTGAGGACATGGGCTATTTTGATTTTGTCTTTGTAACCTCACTGCTTAGCATAGTACTTTGTTTATAGTAAATGCTAAATAAAAAACTCTTGTTGGATTGAACTGCAGATATACAGGCTGTCCCCCCCCAAAAAAATCTTAGTGTAGCATAAATCTTTATTGGTTATTAATAATAATTAATAAGTATGCTTTATAGATTAATAAACAATTGAATACTGGTAATAATATTTAATAACTATTCAAGCTTTTAAAAACTACAGTAAGGAGGGGACAACCAGGTGGTACAGTGGATAAAGCACCGGCCCTGGATTCAGGAGGACCTGAGTTCAAATCTGTCCTCAGACACTTGACACTTACTAGCAGTGTGACCCTGGGCAAGTTATTTAACCCTTATTGCCCCACAAAAACAAACACAAAACTACACTAAGGCTTTTGAGATACTCAACAGGGCACTTTCCAGTTTACAAAGTTCTTTCCTCAAGAACCCTTCACAATTTAACAAAGCAAAGCAATCTAATGACACAAGATTAGTCTGAGAGACAGGGTCAGGTGGGTAAGGAGGGGAGTAGATGTCATGTCAAGAAGGACGTGGGTTCAAGTTCTGGTCTGACATACATTAGGTGTGTCCCTGATATTGTCACTAAAACCTCTCAGTGTCCCCAGAAAAACCTCTAAGAGTATAAATTATAGATTGCAATCACATACCAGGAGTCCCACCACTACCACCACCTCCCTGAAAATGGATAAAATCATAGATTCAGAATCTCCACTAACACCACACCCAACAAAAACATTTGTCTAATTATAATTTAGGAGACTCCAGGTGTTTTATTGGTGGTTGCTTTTTTACTAATTTTCTCACCAATATTCAATATTATTTTGCAGCAGGTATTAGCCAATATAATACTGGGTAATTTTCACATCTGGACACAAATGATAGTGATGTAGTTTTTTAAAGCAGAATCAAAATTCCTCCCTATGATTCAGAATTCCAGCATGGAAATTAAAATCATTTGCTGTTTCTTGCCCCAGTCCAACATTTATACCAAAAACTTGATGGATCTTAGCATCAAGCCTGTCACCTGCTTGCAGGAGATCCCCCACAGACAGGAACACATTCTTGTCCATTGATTCTAATCTCATTGCATGCATTTCATCAGTTGCTGTCAGGCCTAAGTTTTGGGTACGTGCACACTTCAGCTGTCATCACTAGGGCTGCTCAGTGAAAATTAGATCCTGCCATATCTAGCACCATTTGTCTTCATTAGTCTTCACTCTTGCACCATTTGGCCTATAAGCAGTATGTGACTTGAATAACTTACTAGCTCCAGTGTGCTCAGTAACAAGCAGAAGCAGAAAGATGAAGGGTAGAAATAACCTCAAAGCACTTTTGCTTTTGACCTAAGTAATATTGAATAAACTCTTTTTTTCTATTAAACTATTTTCTTTTGTTATTATTTAAATTTTTTGATGGGGGACAATACTGGCCTTATAGTATATTACATGGAATCCAAATAACATAGGCTGACCTGGACAGAGTCTTGTAATTTAAAAAAGGCTCAGAAACTTAAATTCAATTGGGATTTATTGATCCCACGTAATATGTTATACTGAGCTAAATACTATTGGAAGACAGAATCAGAAAATCACAGAATTTAAGAGCTGAAAAGGACCTTGGAGAGTCCTACCCCATCATATTAAACATGAGCAAAGTGAGACCCAGAGAAGCTAACTTCTCCAAGGTTATATGTGACAACACAGGCTCTAGAACTCAAGCTCATAACCCTCAATCCACTGCCAAGATTCACAAAACCCCAGCACTCATTCCCACAGATATTTGCCTTTTACATATGACTCTAGTTTTGAAACATAAATATTTAAGTAGTGAATGACAGGGTCTCAACTCTCAAAGGGTCTCCTTGGGATGACAAGAATTATCTGGGGGGCAGCTAGGTGGCACAGTGGATAAAGCATCAGTCCTGGATTCAGGAGGACCCGAGTTCAAATCTGACATTTGACACTTACTAGCTATGTGACGCTGGACAAGTCACTTAACCTTCATTGCCCTGCAAAATAACAAAAACAGAAACAAAACCAAAAACAAATTTTCTGCTATGCAGATACTCAGTCAAATTCTCCAAAGATAAACATTTGAGTTCAATCATAAAGTACTAGAAATATGGCTGTGAGGCTGAAAATTCAGGACACATCATCACCCCTCAAATCCCTTCTTTGATGTCCTGGGAGGCAAGGAATTTGCAGAATTTAAATGTAAACATGGGGTGAATAAAGGGTCTTTTTCAATTTCTAGTTGTAATAGCAACCTTTGACACCGGAGAGCAGAATTACATACTGCACCTTCCCAGCCAGGTAGTGGTTTGAATTTGGCCAGGTGAATTCCCTTATCTGTGACTGCCTATAAATCTATGTGACTCCCAGGGGCAAGCTGACTAAAATGGAACATCTTAATTAGGCTCCTTGAAGTGTCTGTCAGATAGAAGCAGTGATGCCAGAAGCTTCTCTTTTTACTCTGCTGTTTCACAGATTACTTCCAAGGTTTTCCCCTCATACTGGAAATATGAATTTGTCTGCTGGAAAAATGGAGTTAGTTTGCTATCATTTATTTGGTTCTCATGTCCTATTGTGTCCCTGAATTTGAATCCAGGCCCCCTCCACAGGCTACCACTACACTCTGTGTTCTGCCTTTGGAGGTGCATAGAGTCAGACTATGAAACACATATACATACTGAAAGCAAGGGAGTAAAGACTAATGAACACAAGTTCATGACTGTTTTCTCCCCTGGTACAACAGCCAGAGCCACTAACAGTAACACTAAGGGAGATCAGAGGGAAAATTCAGACCACCACAGTCAAGCCACTACAATTTCTCTAGGACTCTCCCAGCAATTCAACCCCACACTTTCTTGCACACTATACTGTGAACTGACCAAAAGTTGGACTGGTCTAACAACCCCAGCCCCAAAGACAACATGATATTAATAGAAATACAAATTCTTTCCTAAAACCAGGTGATGGACCCTCTCAAGTTAATCTTTAGTTCATGCATTTAGGTTCACTCATCTGTCCCAAACCCAGTTCCTAAGTTTTACCCCCTTTTAAAAATCATTTCCCCAACCCCTTTCCTTGAAAAGGAAGCCAAAGCCTGTAATTTATTCATCATGAAATCCCTGACTACTACGGACACATGTATTTCTTCTGCCTCTTTCCCACATACAACACTCAAAGATCATATCTTTTCTATGCAACTCTGAAATTGGTAATCCAGAACTCCTCTTACCCCATATTCTTCCTGTCAACCAGTGCTAAGGGGGACTGACTACTTCCATTGTTATTTCAAATATTCTTGGGGTTTCTTTGTTTTTTGGTTTTTGTTTTTGTTTTTTTTAGTGAGGTAATTGGGGTTAAGTGACTTGCCCAGGGTCACACAGCTAGTAAGTGTTAAGTGTCTGAGGCTGGATTTGAACTCAGGTACTCCTGACTCCAGGGCCGGTGCTCTATCCACTGTGCCACCTAGCTGCCCTCAAATATTCTTATGGATGAAATTTAGGTAAATGATAGCCATTTGCTGGGCTGTTAAGTATTTTATAGTTAGTAGATTGTTATATAGTTTGGCAATAGTAAAGGGTACAAATTAATGCTCATTGAGGGTGCAAAAGGACCTTCATACCCATAACTGTGCATAGTCTAGGAAGATCTGAACTCATGGTTCTAACATGGGAACCTCTTCTCTATATTGGTTCTCCAGTCATCATATTTGCCTCCATGACCAGACCAGAGCTTTCTGTGTTGTATTCCCAACTATAAATTAAGTTTCTCTGTTCCCAGAGTAGACAATTAATTGTTGCATCTCTGGAATGTTTCCAGGCACTGATATGGATTTCAAGGATATATGAAATGGAATGGAGTTCACTTGGGCACTAATAGGGTCAGAGTATGGCAGATAACAAACTATTAGCAAGTATCACACCCAATCCCACTGAATATATATGATGTAGCAGTACAGTAAGTGCTTTCCCTCTATCCATTTCCATTTGACAGTTTAGCCTGCAGGCAGTAATGGTCTCCGTACAAGTAATGGGATTCCTCATCTGAAGGCCTTCTGAAATTTTGTTGTAATTTACAGCCCATTTTCTGACACTGTGTTAAAGGTCCATATAATTTGACTATATATTTTTTTTGAAACTACCAACTTCTTTGGTAGGCAGAGGGCAACTTCAGGCTGAGAAATGGATGTGTCACCTTCATGAAAAGTGGTTTCTCCATTACAAAGACAGTCAGGGAATCTAAGGATGGGCACGGAGCAGTCAGGAAGTCTATACCTTTTCAGAACCAATACTGCAATAGAACCAGGAAAGGTTGTAGTCAATATTCCATGACTTTTGGTGACATTGCTCCACACGTTAGTATCAGAGATAACACCCACAATCCGACCACCAAGAGTGATGGTGGCAGATTAGTTCTCTTGCCAGGGTCTCCCCGTGAATGCCCCATTAACATGGTGAAATGATGAATTTCCATGACCTTTCAGCATTATGAGGACACCATCATTCACTGGATGAAAGCTTCAGCTTGCCCTTTCAACATGACTGATGCAAATATTGTTTTTCTTCTCTAAAAGCTGCTATAGGTCCATGTTCTAGAATGCATCTGCCAGGGTATTCTTGATTCTTAATAAATTAATTACCCAAAGACAAATATGGAATAATTCTGAAGTGCCTTTCTTTAAAATATATCTATTTCAGGGACAGCTAGGTGGCACAGTGGTTAAAGCACCAGCCCTGGATTCAGGAGGACCTGAGTTTAAATCCAGCCTCAGACACTTGACATGTACTAGCTGCGCGACCCTGGGCAAGTCACTTAACCCTCATTGCCCCACCCCCCCAAAATCTATTTCTATACTTAGATGAATCCCCAATCTCATTTATATAGATAATCCCTCCAAGATGGTTTTGTTTTGTTTTGTTTTTGCCAGGCAATGAGAGCCAAATGACTTGCCCAGGGTCACACAGCTAGTAAGTGTCAGGTGTCTAAGGTCAGATTTGAACTCAGGTCCTCCTGACTCCAGGGCCGGTGCTCTATCCACTGCACCACCTAGCTGCCCTCTCCACAATGGTAAATCATTACCTTTCTATACTACAACCTTGCAGCATTCTATCCATTATGACACATTGCCTTACCAAGTACTAGGCTGACTCCCTCATTCTGGGGACACTAGTCAATTTGTGGCAAGAAAAAAAAAAAAACCTCAACTAAAGACTGGTTAAGGTTCAGGAAAGAAAAAAGGGAACTCTTTAAGGGAATGGACATTGAGATACATAGATTAGTGCCTAGAATGTGTTGTTATCCCTAGTACAGAAAAAGAGACAAGAAAGGGAAGACAATTAGGGGCTTTTCTTTTCAAAACTGATATATGCATGGGTTATACTAAATACTTGCAATGAGGACTCAAATGGCGAGAGAATCATGAGAAGGATGAGAACGAAGCACCAGTGGATGCCAAAATGAAATAGTCTGAAAATGAATCCTAGAGGAATAAAGAGGGGAAGGAAGTAATGATGTGCCCAGTAGGGTGGTTACCCAAACAATACTGCTTTAACTCAGACAAGGCAAAGCAAATTATGGTAGGTATGACTGAGAGGGAGGTTGATATTACAAGGTTGATATTTGAGTGATATTTAAGGCTAGGAAAAGGAAGAACAACTACATTTGTGAAAGTCAAGAATTATAAAGAGAATGAGTGGGTAAGCTGATAAGATCACGCATGCAGGAACAGATGGGACTATGCATAGTCACAGCAAGACCATGTGCCATCTAGTTTAGATGTCACTATATAAATTTAATTAAGACCTTAGATAAATCTAGGTTTACTCTAATTATTCTGTGGCCTCAGGCCATACTATCAAGCAGAAGGAAATCATGAGTAAAAAGCCTGATTCCCCCAAATGTGTAAGAACTCTATTTTCCCCTCCCCAGGATCCCAAAGCATTGCTACTAAGAGCTAAACTTACCAAAGCAATTCTTATGCCCACTGAAGTTTCCATACTAATTTGTGGTGTATTCTGCCACACCTCCAGACCAACTTGCTTTTTCTTAGGTTCATTTCCCTGCCCTTCTTCCAGCTCCTTGTTCCTGGCCTGACTTTGCCCACAATCTGAAACTGATTGATTAGGTCCTCCATACCAAAAACAAACAAACAAACAAAACCACCTGTGTGCCATGCTCTATATTTCTGCAGCCTGGACAGCCAAAGCCTCTGGATGCATCCAATTTGCCTTGGCATCTGAGTTTTCTCACTATTTCCTTGACATCTGATGTCTCTGAAGGAAACATGTTGTTCCAAATAATTTTAAGTTGCATTATTATGTCGATGAGGTCTACTAAATCCTAGGGTACTACATAGCTGTTCAGTAAGCTTCAAGGTTACAACTTATACCTTTTGAAATTCCTAATCAATACTGCTTCTTGTCAGTCCAAAATATCTCACAGGTTCCAAAATTTGTTAATATCGTCACGTAACAACTGGTTACCTTGCCTTAACTAACTTTAAAGACTAATAAAGACTTCTTCTGTATATGCCCAAAGATTACAAGGAAGTTAGATGGGGGCAGCTAGGTGGAGCAGTAGAGTTCAAATCTGACCTCAGACACTTGACACTTACTAGCTGTGTGACCCTGGGCAAGTCACTTAACCCTCATTGCCCCACAAAACAAAAAAACAAAACAAAACAAAAACAAGGAAGTTAGCCATGAACAAAAATGAACTTCCTTCTTCCATTAGCAGTAGGTCAAGTGAATTCTATACTCATTTAATGAGTATAAGGTGAACAGTAGATAGAATGTTGGGGCTGGAGTCGGGAAGACTCATCTTAATGAGTTCAAATCTGGCCTCACTAATTATGTGATCACTTAACCATGTTTGCCTCAGTTTCCTCATTTGAAAAATGAGCTGGGGAAGGAAATGGCAAACCACTCCAGTAACTTTAACAAAATAACTCCAAATGGGGTCACAAAGAGGAAGACATGACTAAACAACAATGACAAATGTTTAAAACACTATGCTAAGCTATAGGAAGACAAAGAAATGCAAGAATTTGATCTTTGTTCTTGAGCTTACATTCCAACAGGGGAGACAAGATACAAACAAGTATACACATACAAGATCCAGTCAGAGTAAATTGGAGGTAATCTCAGAGGAAAGGCATAGTAGTAGAGGTGTAATGATTGAAATGATGCCACCTGCTTGAGATTTACTGTAGGAAAGCTCCGCCATGAGGGGAAGGCCTCTGAGGATAAGCCATGTGGTCAAGGTACTTGGCGTCAGGAAGTGATGTTTGCTCATGGGTACTGTCTATCAAGGCTACCAGCCAATCAACTTGAGGAGCCTCCCATTTCTGGGAGGAGGACATGAAGTAGGAAGTGGACACTGGCAGAGGGTTTTTTCCTCTTTTGGTTCCTGACCTCACCATGGTTGGTCGGATGATGGGGTCTCTTAGAAATAGTTAGATTTTTACCTTTCTCTCTGAGCCTAATGCTCTTTAATAAAAACTTAAACACTTAAATACTCTTGCTAAAGCTTATAATTTATTGGCAACCACTCATTAGATTTTAGATAGTATAGCTAGAATTTTAGCCCCTTACAGAGGGGACTAGAAGAGGTCTTTTGCAGAAGATATGAGTTGAGACTTGAGGAAGCCAAGGGGAGGAGATGAAAAAGAAACACATTCTAGGCATGGGGGACAGTCAGTGAAAAAGGCATGGAGTCTGGAGATGGAGCTATGTTCAAGTGAAGTTCACTTTTACTAAATTATAGAGTGTTTGGAGAGGAGAAAAGTAGAACAGAAACAGAGGAAGGTACCAAGTTGTGAAGGGCTTTAAAAGACAAAGAGAGAGTTGGGTGTGGTGTTGCAGCCAGTAATCCCTGCTCCTGGGAAGGCTGAGCCTGGTGGATCACTTGAGTTCTGGAGTTCTGAGCTACAATTGGACTAAAGGCCAGCAGGTGTTTGCATCAAGTAGTGCACTAGTATGTGCAGGAGAGAGGCACCACAAGGTGTCTGAGAAGGGCCAGGTTGGAATTAGGCCTTCTACAATCTAATATCACCTTTCCATACTTATTTCAGACTATTCATTATAACACTCTATGCTCCACCATAATTGGACTTCCGGCTTTTCCCTGACTATCTCTGATTTCAGATTTCTATGAGCATGCTCATTTTTTTCACCACCACCCATGCGTGGAACTTGGAACTTCCTCCATGTTCCCTCTTACTAAAACTCTTATTTTCCTTCAAGGTCCAGCTTAGATGCTGCCTTCTCCACAAAACCTAACCTAAAAACCCTAGCTGAGAAAGATCTCTCCTTCTTCAAATTCCTTATAGCATCCTCTGTGGACCTCTTCTTTGCACTGATCCCATCCTTTCTTATATTTAGCTTACTTGCATGCATGTTATAAAGCCACCACCACACCACCTATGCAGGGAGATTGCAAAACTCTCATTGAAGGTAGAGTTGAGGAGTTCTGGCAAGATAAATGGCTGTATTTAAACCCAGTTCCCTTTCATCACTACATAGCCGCAAGAAATTCAGCAAAGAGAATCAAGGAACAATGGAAAAAAGAGGGTGAGCGAAAGCAAGCTTTCCAAGAAATACTCCACAAAAGAACGAAAAGGGAGGATGAATAATCAAAACAAAACAAAACAAAAAAAAGAAAACCAAAAAGATCTAATGCAAAGAAGAAATACAACAGGCTAAAAAACAAAACAAAACAAAATGGGAGGAGAAATCTCCAGAAAGAAGAGAACAGTCCTGCAGTAATTACAACTAAATTCTAAGAAATGAAATTGGAATGACTCCAAAACCCCCCAGAGACAGTAAGTAGCTTGGAATTCAGGTCTGATTCTGAATTCCCAGAAGCTTTCACTGTGCTTTGTACATAGAGAAACTTAATAAATGTTTGTTAAATTTAACATAGTAGTGTGACCCAAGAAATAGTCTGGTTTCTAAAGGAATTAGAGAAGTTCTTTAAAACAAACAAAAAACAGAAACCAATTATCTGTTTTCTACTATTGTTTCAATGCCCCAATTTCTAGATTTCTCAGTATTATCTTCATTCTTTACCTGTAACTTGGTCATTTGTTCTTCCAAAAATGTTTTATGATGGTACCGGTAGTCATTATCTAACTCAAATTAGCTAGTACTAATTCAATTCAACAAATGTGGACTTATTCTATTATATAAAGACACAAACACAAAACCAAAATAATCCCTACCCTCAAAAACCTTGGTGGGAGGAGGCACATAATGTACACAGATAATTAATATAAAGTGTAGACAAAGTAATTTTTGGTGGAGCAGGATGGGGTAAAAACTAAAAACTGAGAAGACTAGTAAAGCCCTCACATAGAAGGTGATGGTGGTTGTTTAGTTGATTAGTCCTCTCCCATTCTTTAGGCCCCCAATTGAGGTTTTCTTGACAAAAATACTGGAGTGGTTCATCATTTCCTTCTTCAGATCATTTTACAGATGAGGAAACTGAGGCAAACTGAGGGCTATGTGACTTGCCCAGTGTAGCAGAGTGTTGCCACAGAGTGCAAGAAATTTTTAAGTATCTTACTGGAATAATCTACCTGATTGAAGTATTGTGTGGCTCAAAGATAAAGTATAGCAAGTACTTTGAAATCTTCTAAAATCACAGGAAACTAAGTGGCACAGTGGATAGAGCACCAGCCCTGGATTCAGGAGGACCTGAGTTCAAATCCAGCCTCAGACCCTTCACACTTACTAGCTGTGTGACCCTGGACAAGTCACTTAACCCCAAATGCCTCACAAAACAAAACAAAAATCACTATATAAATTTCAATTTTTATTATTCATTTCAATATTATTTTATATTAAAAACGAGGCAATGATGCCTCCCAGCTTTCAACTGAAAGAAATTCTGTGTATTTCTAAAACAGGTCTGACCATATCACACATACCCACAATCAATCAACTCCAGTGAGTGGCTCCTGTTATATCCAGGATCACATGTAGAATGCACTGTCTCTTAAAGCCCTTCACAACCTGACATCTTCCTTTCTTTCCAGTCTTCTCACACTTTACTCCTTCCATTTATTCTGTCATCTGTCTACACTGGTTTACTTGCTATTCCTCATACAGGACAATCAATCCTTCTCCTGACTCTATGTTTTGTTTTTGCCTGTCTACTATGCCTGGAGTGTTCTCCCTTCTCACTACTGTACCCCAGCTTCCCAGCTTCCTTCAATTCTCAGTACAAATCCCATCTTCTGCAAGAAGCCTTTCTGCCCTCCTTTCTTCTGTTCCATCCCACCCCCCCCCCAAGCTAATGCTCTAGGATTTCTTTCCATTTACACTGTATATATCTTGAATGTACTTTACTAATTGCATGTTCTCTCCCCAACTAGAATGTGAGCTTCTTGAGGTCAGGGATTATGTATTCCCCTTTCATTGTACCCCCAGGTTTAGCACATTAAATGTTCAATAAATTCTTTTTGATTGAACCACTACTATAAAGTATATTTCTGCATGGAGAAGAAAGTGAATATGAGATATATTATAATTTATTGAAAGTCAACTTAAATGTGAGATCAATGGACAGTATTTTAATGAATGGGGGTGTGAGGGAAAAGATGACAAATACTTCCCATTTTTAGCACACAGGGTTGAGATGCCATAAGCTGCCATGCTACTTAAATTTCCCAAATAATTCAGGATAAGACCTTAATATTAATGTAAAGAGATGGTTATACTAGACGACCTAGGTTTAAAATCCAATGATTCTATGAGCAATATTTACAAAAACATTAAATTCTAGAAAGCAAGAGAAATCATATATTCAGAAAATGTAAAGTTGCAGAATAGGGTAAAAGATTTATTTTCCTATAATATAGTTAGTCAATAAACATTTATTAAGCATATACAATGTGCCAGGCACTGGTGCCCAAATATAAAGCATAGTGAATTCTGATGTTTATTTCTTACATTTTGTTGCTCATTCCAAGGCAAATTACAGCAATTGAGAGTAGGAATTCTAGGACTTAAAGGAAAAGCTTATTTAGGTAATAAGGGAATCATTGTGTGGAAAAGAAAATGAGATTCTAGCTGGGATCCTAGGTTTAGAATTCTAGGCAATTTCAGGTTATCTTGTTAAATCCCTCATTTTTCAAAAGAGAAAACAAAGGCCCAAAGCATTTATTCATGATTGCCCAAGCTTACACAGGTAGTAACTGCCAAAACCAGGAATCAAACCCAAGTCTTCCAATTCCCAGCTTTTGTGGAATAAAGTTCGGGGAAAGGAATAAGAAAAGAGAGAAGAGGGGGCAGCTAGGTGGTGCAGTGGATAGAGCACTGGCCCTGGAGTCAGGAGTATCTGAGTACAAATCCAGCCTCAGACACTTAACACTTACTAGCTGTGTGACCCTGAGCAAGTCACTTAACCCCAATTGCCTCACTAAAAAAAAAAAGAGAGAGAAGAATTGGAATCCAAAGAAAAGAAAACCATGTAGATGAATTAGAAAGAATTCATCTGGTGAAGAAGATCCTGAGGGATTGGATTTGGGGAGGAGAAACTCAGGGGAAAAGATGAGGAAAATTTAAAGAGCAATAACCAGGTCTAGAGACTATTCCAGATTCTCTTTCTATTTTGAAAGAGAAGAAAAATCAAGGACAAATTTGATGATATAAAAAGAGTAAGGAAGATTAGGGAGCACAATCTGAAAAGGTAAATTCAAGAAGGTAGAGGTTGTTGTTAAGATAATGTAAAGCAAGTGAAGCAATTAGTAGGTTAAGCAAATTGGTGACAGTGGTTTGGTGAATGGGGCAAGCTGGTGAAATAGTCAAGAGATTGGCAAAAGGCTGAGTTAGAGATAGGTGTGGTTGTGGTTGTGGAGTTGTTCAGATGAAGGAAATAAATCAAATGGGGTTGTAGTTCTACCAGAACTGAGTGACTGATTCCAAAAGTCTTGTGAAATATGTGGTCCATCTACGGACAGAGAACTGATGCTATTTGAATGCAGATTGAAACTTAATTATTTGTGTTAGTTACTTTATCAGAAACAACAAAAAAAAATGATGAGCAGGATACTATCAGAAATCCTAGAAGAACATACATGAACTGATGCAGAGTGAAATGTACTATATACAAAATAACAGCAATAATGTAAGACGATTTGCTGTGAATGACTTGGTTATTTTCAGCACTGCAAAGATCCAAGATAATTCTGAAAGGCTTATGAAAATTGCAGTACATCTACAGAGAAAGAACTGATGGTATCTGAAAACATATTGAAGCATAATTTTTTTGATAGTTCCTTAATCTGAAGTTTTGTATTTGTAGTTCCTCAAAATTACCCTGGTGATAAATGTTGTTATTATACCTAGTTTACAGAAGAGAAAACCAAGGCAGAGTTTAAGAGATTTGCCCAAGCTTGCACAACTAGTAATTGTATAAGGCAGAATTTGAACTCATGTCTTTCTGACTCCAGGCCTAGCAATGTATCCTATGCCATTTGGTCACCTCATTGTTAGACTTTTAGTATTATTTATACTTATTATCATTTTCTATACACAAATTCCTAAAGTTTAGGAAGCAAACAAAAGAAACTAAAGGTCCCAATGTAAAAGGATAAATTTTATCTTATAGGTATCATTGAGTCTTGATGGAAAGAAATCTAGGATTACATTAATGTCCTGTATAGAAATAACATTCAAAGAACCAGAATAAGTAAAAGACAGTGGAGGTGAAGAACACTACATATTAAGAAGTTAGACTCAAGTGAGAAAATTCAGGAACTAAAGGAAAAAATGAGATCAAGAGTATTTTTCCCTCAAAGGAGGGAAAAAGAAAAAGTAGAGTGCCTAAGCACCTTGAAATGCCCTAGTGATAATTTATTTTCAAAAAATAGAGAAACCAACAAGTAAAAAAGTTCTATTCTGGATCTTACTGTTACTAATAAGGAAGAAACAGTTTCTGGTATGGAAATGACAGGGACCTTGAGGGGAAGTGACCACTCTATTCTAAAATTTGCAACAGAAAAGGAAAATGAATCTGGGAAGTCAGGTATTTACCTGAGAGTTGGGGAAACAGGTTTCAAAGAGGTCTGAGGAAAGATAACATGTAGGATCCCATGGTCTAAAATGCTTAAAGGGAATTTCACTCAGAAGATGAGTGGAATGAAAAGTCTTTCTTAAAGAGAAAAAAGGAAATAAGTTCAATGAGAAGGAAAAATGGGATTTGTCTAAAGAGACCGGTGGGTTTACACAGAAAACTCATCAAGCAAAGTCAATTTTAGAAGAAATGTAACAAAAATGGAAACAAGCCCAAGTAACATTAGATGAATTTAAGAACAAAACAGTCTCAGAAATATTGAAGATCAGGATGATCCAAGGCTAGCCAGGGAAACTAAGGACAATAAAAAGAATATATTTAGCTATATTTTGAGAAGAGTTCAAAAAAAGTCATTAGGCCTTTACTTGGGATGAAATGATAACTGACAAGAGACAGAAGGTAAAATTTTTCCATCCTTATTTTATATCTGCTTTCTCTACAAATGAGAATAATTATTACACTGAAAATACCCACAAAATGACTAAGATTTGACATCCCAAGATAAATAAGAGTTAATTAAAAAAGTACCTACTTACTCTTAAATTCAAGTCACCTGGCTCAGATAAACTACATCCTTTAATCCTAAAACAGCTTAACTTTGATTCTGGGGAAAATATTAAGTTGACTCATTAAGACTTCTGTTATTTGTCCTTTGTTTTCAAAGAGGACCAATGGATTTAAGTAAGCAAAGTTGCACCATATTATCGGCCTTACTCTCTCTTCCAAAGTCATCAAAGTCCAGTGGCAAGACAGAAGTCAGAATGACTGGTAAAGGCCAGGAATGCAGGGGATAACCTTGGCATCTTCATTGTTTGACCAAACTCTAAGTGCTCCATAGCACCTGCTTCAGATGCCTTCAACTTAAACATATTTAAAAAAAAAAACATCAATAAGTCATTAAAGCTAGTTGTCAAACATCTGGAAAGGGACATGATAAATACAAAGAGCCCATATGGCTTCATTAAGAACAAGTCATTGCCAGACTCAACTAATTTCCTTTTAGTTGTTTGTTTATATTGGATTACTAAAAACAGTAGAATAGGAGTTTGCTATGGATATAGTTGACCTAGATCTTAGCAAATCTTTTGATAAAGTATCTCATAATATTGTGGAGAAGACAGAGATAGGGTCTAGAAGATGATATATTCAGATGTATAGATTCATGTGGCTCAACTCAAAAAGTAGTTGTTATTAGTTGCATATCAGCATGGCAGGAGGTCTCCATTGATGTACTTCAGGGGCCAAGGCTTGGCCTTATCTTCTTTAAGATTTTTGCCAATGACTTGGATAAAGGCTCAGATTTTCAGATGATATCAAGATGGGAGGGATACTCATAGGGATGAGCTGGAGCCAGTTCAAAACTGTTCATGAGAGCCAATTATTAAATTTTCAGTGTGATTATTTATACCTCAGAAATCAGTATTGCTACAAATAAGGATTTGATTTAATATTTTGTTGACTATCCAGACATAATAAGGCAATGTAGAAAATTTTAATAATGCAGATTAAACTTGTGTATCATGTGTACATTTTTTTAAAGAGCCAATTGTTAAACACTTACCAACATACCGTTGTATATTTAATATAATGGATGATCAGTGAAGATCTAAGATCTTGATGATCTAAAGTATTTAGGATGAATCTAATTACATGAAATTCAATGGGATAGATGTCAGGTCTTACAAAAAAATAAATTTCAACAGCATGACAATAGAAATGGCTAGTACTAATAAAGTACTTTAATATTTGCAAAACACTTTTGAAATATTTTATCATCATAATTACTCTAAGAAGTAGGTACTATTATTATCTTCATTTTATTGATAAGGAAACTGAGGCAGACAGAAGTTATGTGACTTGCCTAGAGACACACAACTAGTAAGTATCTAAGGTCAGATTTGAAATCAGGTCTTCATTTCAAGTCTAAGTGCTTTATCCACTGTGTCACCTCTGTCTATCAGTGAGTCATGATCAGATAGTAGCTGTCTGAAAAAGACCTAAGGTTTATAACACCTTGGAATCTCAATGACACATGAAGCAACAGCCAAATAAAGTTAGTGTGACCTCTGGCAAACGCATGCACATATTCAGTGGCTGGACAAGGGTCATCATCACACAATTAATCAACAAGCACCTGTAATTAACTAAGCAACAACTTTGTGCTAGGTACTGTGCTAGGTTATAGGGAAACAACTTTTTAAAATGAACACATTCCTGTTTTCTAGAAGCATAGACTCTGAATGTAGCAGAATTGAGGGAAGAGAAGAGAGTATGTATAAATGAAAATGTATGCCAAAAAAAAAAATAAAGGCCACAAGGCAAATCAGGAAAGTTTTCTTTATCACATCAGAGCTGAGTGTTGAAGGAAACAAAGGATTCTTTGATGCAGAGGGGACAAGGGAGCCCATTCTAGGTATAGTTAACAGTTAACACAGAGATTAAGAGATGAGAGGAGGACTATAATGTATGAGAAACAGCAAGAAAGTCAATCTAGCTAAAGCACAGAGGGAATGAAGGAGATTAATATATAACATAGTTGGAAAGGTAGGTTGGAAGTAGGCTAGGAATCTCTTTAAAAGCAAACGAATTTAAATTTGATTCCAAAGTCAATAGGAAGCCATTGGAGTTTTTCAGGTAGAGAAGCCACAGACTTTCAGGTCAGACTTTCACTTTAGCAGCCATGTGGAGGGTGAATTAGAGTTAACGGAGACTTGAGGTACAAAGATCGATTAAGAAGTTATTGAAATAATCCAAGAGCAAGGTGATAAGGGTCTGAACTAGGAGTGTTTATGTGTGAGAAAGGAGATGGGTGGGGGCAGCCAGGTGGCGCAATGGATAAAGCACTGGCACTGGATTCAGGAGGACATGAGTTCAAATTCAGATACTTGACACTTACTAGCTGTGTGACCCTGGGCAAGGCACTTAACCCTCATTGCCCTACCAAAAAAACAAAACAAAACAAAAAAGAAAGGAGATGGGTGTGGAAAATGTGGTATAAATATATACATATATCTGTATACATATGTATGTGTAAATGAATGGATATATAAATAAATTAGATGAATGGTTGGATAAAAAGAGGCATGACAAGATTCAACAACTTATTAGATAGATATGTGAAATGCCAGAGAGGAAAGAATCAAGAATAATGATATGGTAGTAAACCCAAGTGATTGAAAAGATGGTGGTGCCCTCATCAGAAATAGGACAGGTTAGAAGGGTTTAGGGCAAAGAAGATGAGTTCAATTTTGAATATAGTGAATTTAATATTGAGTTTGGAAAACCTATTAGGGAGTTGAATATATACAACTAGAGTTCAAGGGAGAAGAGGGCTAAATATACAGAATTTCATAAAGGTGACAAATCCATGGTAGATAATGAGGTCGATAAGTGGCAAGAGTTCCAACAAAGAGCTTTTGGGTACATGCACAGCTGGCAAGAGGGTGGGATTAATATGGATAATGGAGTAGCAAAGGAAATGGATGAGCATTCAGTAAGTTACAAGGAGAACCAAGAGAAAATGGTGCCATGAAAACCTTAGAAGAGAGTATCCACTAGAACAGAATAATCAACAGTGTTAAATACCTTAAAAAGGTAAAAAAGAATTAAGAAAAAGGTATCAGATATGTCAACTACAAGATTACTGGTACTCAAACAAAAAGCAACCATTAAATACAATGGAGATGCCCTAGAAGCTTTCCCAGTAATTACAGGAATCAAGTAAAGGTGCCCATTTTCTTGACTATTCTTTCATTTAGATCTAGAAACACTAGTACCAATAATAAGTGGGAGAAAGAAATTAAAGATCTAAGGATGAGCAATGAGAAAATAATCTTTGGGGTTCTCATTTTGTTTTGTTTTGTTTTGTTTTGTTTTGTTTTGTTTTGTTTTGTTTTGTTTGCGGGGCAATGGGGATTAAGTGACTTGCCCAGGGTCACAAAGCTAGTAAGTGTCAAGTGTCTGAGGCCTAATTTAAACTCAGGTCCTCCTGAATCCAGGGCCGGTGCTTTATCCACTGTGCCACCTAGCTGCCCCAAGAAAATAATCTTTATTGATAATATGATATTTATATTTGAAACCCCAGGAACTAGCAAAAATATCAATTGACACAACAACTTCAGCAAAGTTTCAGGCTACAAATTAAATCCTATTTAATAATACAAAATATAAGAGGCAAAAATAAAAAAGGAAATTGCATTCAAAATAACAACAAAATGGATAAAATGCTTGTGAATCAATCTACCAAAGCACACAAAATATTTTCATAAATTAAATTACCAAGGGCTCCCTAAAGAAATAAAGAGCAACTTAAATGCTAGAAAAATAATCAGTGTTCATGGTTGGGTCATGCCAATATAATAAAAATGACATTACCATAAAAGTAAATTTACAGTTTTAATGCTTTGCTAATTAATCTTTTAAATAAATACTTTACAGAACTTGATCAAATAAAAACAAAATTAATCTGGAGAAACAAAAAAATTCTAGAATATCAAAGGAATATTAAAAAGACATAGGCAAGGGGCAGCTAGGTGGCACAGTGGATAGAGCACCACTAGCCCTGGAGTCAGGAGGACCTGAGTTCAAATCTGGCCTCAGACACTTGACACTTACTAGCTGTGTGACCCTGGGCAAGTCACTTAACCCTCATTGCCTCACCAAAAAAAAAAAAGACATAGGCAAAAAGGAAGAGGAAATAGCACTTCTAAACTTTAAACTATATTATGAAGCAGCAGCCATCAAAACCATTTGATATTAGTTTAAAATTAAAGAAGCAAGTCAATAGAATAGACCAGACAAGTGAGACTAGAAACTGCTGAATTCAATAGCCCAGTGTCCAGTATAGCCCAAAATACCATCTACTTAGGGAAGAACTCCCTAGATGCTAAATAACTAGATAAATAAAACCAATTACTGTCAAAACTGGAAAGAAAATCTGGCAGAGATGAGGTTTAGACTAACTCCTTAAGCCATATTCCACAATAATTTCAAAATATTTATGTGACCTTAAGGTCATACCACAAAAAATTTAGAAGAAGAGATCACATACCTTTTGTAACTATGAGGAGATTAATTCTTAACCAAACAAAATATAAGGTGAATTAAAAAAGATAAAATAGATCATTATGATTACACGAAATTGAAAAGCTTCTACACAAACAAAATTAGTGCATCTCATTAAGAAAGAGGTTAAATGGGAGAAATTTTTGTATAAAACTTCTCAATAATGATGTGGTATCCAAGATAGATGAACAATTAACATATAGTCAGCTAGCGATAGCATCAGTGATATATGTGTAATATATCTGAAAGTCATTCTCTCATACATACATAAATGGTAAAAAGATCCAAATATATATAATATATATAAACTATTAATAAACATATGAAAAAATGTTCCAAATAGAGAAATACAAATCAAAATAATCCTAAGGTTTTACCTCCCACCTAGCAAATTGGTAAAGATGAAAATAGATGGGAACAATCTAAGTTGTAAGATATGTGCATTTACTGTATTGTTGGTGGAACAACAAATCAGTAAAATCAATTTGGAAAACAATTTGGAACTTTGCAAATAAGACAAAAATGACTTTTAGTTCAGAGATTCCTCTATTAGGTATATTTACAAGAAGAAAGTTCCCATATACAGCACATTAGTAGACAACAATTTGCTTAGCCATTCACCAATTGATGGGTATCATTTTTTCCTAGTTCTTTGCTACCACAAAAAAATACTTCCCTCAAAAAGCTTATATTAGTCTTCTCTCACTCAGAAATAACACAAGGAATTTGTGATCCATAGGCAAAGTTTCAGCACTGTGACAAAAAGGCATTTTGAAAGTTTCTTTTAGATATGGCCAGCCCACCATTTTAGAAACCAGATAACAGATATGACCATGTCACTTCTCTTCTTAAAAATCTTCATTGGCTAGGCTTCACCTAATCATCTTGTCAATGGCCATCTACTCCAACATAGAGGCATTGCTTTCCCGTTGCCAAACTGCTTGTGTCTAAGATCTCCAGACCTCTCAAATTCATGAGGTCATTTCCAATCCTGGACATATCCATCTTGGGATATTTACTCAAACACCTAACACCATGAAAAAAAAAACCACAGAAGAGTCAGCTCAACACCAGGCTCAATCTTTCTTGTGCCTTGCTGCTATGTTCTTGTGGCATCATACAAGCGGGTAGGTAATAATGCCAGGCACCCCTCTCCTACCCCACTCTATCATGTAGCTCAAAAACTATCCAGAAAGGGGCAGCTAGGTGGCACAGTGGATAGAGCACCACCGGCCCTGGAGTCAGGAGGACCTGAGTTCAAATCCAGCCTCAGACACTTGACACTTACTAGCTGTGTGACCCTGGGCAAGTCACTTAACCCTCATTGCCTCACCATAAAAAACAACAACAAAAAAACTATCCAGAAGGATACAAAAACTGAAAGGGAGAACTGAGGCAGCTCCCTTTTCTGCATCTACTGAATCATTTATTCCTCTGGCATTTCAGACAATAAGAGGATGCAGGGCACATTGTTATCTCATGGTGCAGGCCTCTCAGTAATGAGATTAATTACACACATACAGAAGCATATCCTCCAAGCTTCCTTACAATTTCCTGGTACCAGGAACACTGACTGTGACCAAGCTTCAAGGAGGACAGAGAGAGAGGCAGGAGTTATGGCCCCATTACTTGTGTATTTCCTTGTTCATGCCATCTCTACTAAACTCCATGAAGATAGACACCAGATCTTATCTAAACTACATATTTCTCCATCTAAGCTATGTCTTTTTCCATACTTATCACTGTTCCCTGAACATAGTAGGCATCTGAATTGAATACTAATAAATTACACATTTAAACAATTAGTCTTAATTAAAAGCATTGAGTTGGACTATTTTAATAATAATCACATTTTAATTACACTTTACAATCACAAAGAAGTTTATATACATTATTCATTTATTTATTCTTCCAATAGCCATTTATTCTGTGGAAGATAAAATATAAGGAAAACATAGTAACTGCCCTGTGTAATAGGGTAGAGAATGTATAATCATCCTCATTATATACATGAAGAAAGTGATGGTCAGAGAGACTTAGATGAACCTGCCCAAAATCACTTCACTAAAAAAGTAGGGTCAGAACTAGATGGCAAGTCTTTTGACTCCCAGTTCATTGTTATTACCATTAATGTATACTAGGAGTCAGCCCTCCAAATGTAGGAATCAGAAAAATTGGGGGGGTTTTAGGGTTTGAGAGCCAGAATAGCTTAAGATATCACCATTTAATAGCATAAATGAACCATATATATATATATATGTGTGTGTGTGTGTGTGTGTGTGTGTACATACATATACACACATACACATACTTATACATATATATAAAAGCTAAGTCCCTGAATATATATACACACATAAATATATATATACACACATACATACACATACACACATTTATTTATGTTTATGTATCTATTTATATATATATATACATACATACATACACATATATATAATATATGGGGATATTTTGTCTCTCAGATTGAGGGTCCTTTTAACCTACTGTGATCAATAATTGAAGAAGAGAAACATCTTTTCTCTTTGGGAGAGTATCATCTTAATTATCAGAATGACAAAAGGGAATAAAGGAACCAGCATGCACCTATGCCTGGAGATGTCCACCTAAATAATTTCTTCATTTCCACCCTTCCTGACATGGGGAAGAGATGAAGTAGCCAGTTACTTCCAAGCCTGAATCCAACCAAGAACCTTGAATTCTAAACCTAGGATCCCAGCTAGAATCTCATTTTCTTTTCTTGATGTCTTTACTCTCCGTGATACTTCCTTCTTTTTTGGTGTCGGGTTCAATGGAAGATGCAGGTTCCGGTCATCACACCATGAGTCTCAGCAAAGTTCAACAGTGACTTCTGGGTAAGTAATACCTTTGACAAAATAAGCATCCACCTAATACATGCAGGCTATTCAGAGGCCATTATTATCAAGCACCAGAAATACTTCTTTTTATTTTATTAAGAATGCACACAAAAGCTATTTGTGCCTTAACTAATCCTTGTTCTCTTCTAATATATTTCAGAGGGTTTGACAACTTTCCACTTATTGTCTAGGGGCTACTATTGGTCTAGTCATTCCAATTAGACACTGGAAACACAAAAGCAAATCATCAAGGCCTTCAACTGCGTCTACTCATAAAAGGGATGCCAACTTCATCCCAAAGGGTGGGAAATATTCCAGGTAGATAACCCAGACCCCAACACTAATGACCTCACTTTTTCTATTTATGTCATATCTGGAGAAAACATTGATTCTCAGAAGTTACAATTCTATTTAGTGAGGCTAAATGCTTAATTTCCTGAGTATTATCAGGCTAGAGGAAGACTCAATCACCACCCCTTGCTCCTTAATACTAAATCCTCTTTTGCTACTTATTCTTTCTGTTTTTCAACCGATCTTTCAGTCTTTTTTTTGGCTCATCATCTATCATAAATCTTCTAGGCATGGGTGATCCCCAAGACCCTACTTTTTTTTTTTTTTGGGTGAGGCAATTGTGGTTAAGTGACTTGCCCAGGGTCACACAGCTATTAAGTGTTAAGTGTCTGAGGCCGGATTTGAACTCAGGTCCTCCTGAATCCAGGGCCAGTGCTTTATCTACTGTGCCACCTAGTTGCCCCCCAAGACCCTACTTTTGACTCTCTTCTTTTTTCTCTGTACTCTAAACTAGTGATCTCATTTATTTCCAAAGGCCATAAAGTTTCACATGGATAACATATTGAATTGCTTGAGTTCTCAAGGGGGGGATAGAAAGGAAGGAAGAGAATTTGGAACACAAAATTTAAGTAATTAATGTTACAATTTGTTTTTACATGTAAGGTGGGGAAAAATTCTAAATAAATATATATATATATATTTTTTAAGATGTAATTTTAGCTATGTTTTAGCTATGGTCATTGGTTTATTTTATTAAATATTTCCCAATTATATTTTAATCTGGTCCTTCCATAGGTAGAGTATTTGATACCTCTGGCCAAAAGCACTAAAGGTTAAGTTACTTGCCAAGGATCAAACAACCAATATGTGTCAGAGGTAAGACCAGTGAGATATATGAACAACAACAACAACAACAAAAACCATAGGCTGGTCACATATAGTGAGCATACACTAACCAATGGGTAGTCTGCAGGCTCCATTGATATACCCATGCAATATCATGTGATCTAGGGCAATGTCCCCAATATGTCAGGTAGATCATTTGAGGACATGTTGCCTTGTTGTTATTATTCAGTCATTTTAGTCATCAGTTGTGTTTAATTCTTCATGACCCTATTTGGGGTTTTCTTGGCAAAGATACTAGAGTGGTTTGCCATTTCCTTCTCTAGGTCATTTTATAGATGAGGAAACTGAGACAAACAGGGTTAAGTGACTTGCCCAGAGTCACACGGCTAGTAACTGAGGCCTGTTTGAATTTGGGTCTTTCTGACTCCAAGCCTGGTGTTCTATCCACTGCACCACCTCGTTGCCCCCGAACAAGAGTAGGACATCATGCAAAGGTGCGGATAGGTCATAATATGCATTGGTCAAACAACAAGAGGGAACAGCCATTTTATTGAGATCATGAATCCATTACACTACGGAAGCATTTAACTCATTAGTTTGTTGTAAAGGAAACTATAAATCCTAAGGCAGTCTACAAATGATATTTAAAGCCTTCCTGATTAAACCCTATAGCCCCATGCCAACATAACTGATGTCAACTACATATTTTTAATTTTCAGCAAGCTTTCATTGATTTAATTTAATTGATATGACTACAGTGGACATTTTTTTTTCCAAGGCATTGCAACCCAATAATCAGCACAAATTAGAAAATGAACCTGCATTGTTCTATTTTCAGTCTGGAATTCTCAGCATGTGAATGCTCAACTCTTTGCTTATCCCAGCATATATTAACTGTACCTTTAGTTAAGATGCTATATATCCTCATTTGGGTTACTTACATTCTATCATTTGGCCATTCACACAGAATATTAGTCTTGCCTTCGTCTCATTGCAAAGCTGCCTGGATTTACTCAAAATAATAAATGGTAGAATTTACAGAAGCCCCGAAGCATATGTTCCTTACTAAGAATAATTTATGGCATAGTTTAAATGCACAATGGCTTAAAACCTCCCTTCTGTTCTGCAAAACAGCTATAGTAGAGAGCTCCACAAATGTGTGCATGCATGTGCGCGCACGCGCGTGCACACACACACACACACACTCTCATTTCATCTTTCCTTGTTAGAAAGGTGCAAGATCCACATTCTCCTAGATGGAAGGAGAGATAGGAAACCAAAGATATGAATCACTCCTTGAGTCATCAATCACTATAGTGATGAGGGGTTCACATATTAATCTATTCTTTTGTGACTACAATATCTAGCTAGATTTATACACAAAAGTGAGCCAGGTAGAATTCTATTTTTTTTTTTTGGGTGAGGCAATTGGGGTTAAGTGACTTGCCCAGGGTCACACAGCTAGTAAGTGTTAAGTGTCTGAAGTCAGATTTGAACTCAGGTCCTCCTGAATCCAAGGCCAGTACTCTATCCACTGCACCACCTAGCTGCCCCACAGAATTCTATTATTTTAAGATGAACTTAGGGGGCAGCTAGGTGGTGCAGTGGATAAAGCACCGGCCCTGGATTCAGGAGGACCTGAGTTCAAATGCAGCCTAGGACACTTAACACTTACTAGCTGTGTGATCCTGGGCAAGTCACTTAACCCCCATTGTCCCGCAAAACAAAGAAAACAACAAACACACACACACACACACACACACACACACACACACACACACAAAGATGAACTTAATATCAAGATAAGTTAAAATGGATACATGATCTGAACATAAAAGGTCAAAATACAAAAACAATATTTATAGCAGGCTTTTTGTGGTAGCAAAGAATTGGAAAGCAAGGGGACACCGATCAATTAGGGAATGGGTGAACAATCTATGGCAAATGAATCATAAGCAAATTAGGGAAGTATGGAAGAAGTTAACTGTTAGATCTATGGAGAGGGAAAGAGTTCACAACCACAACCAAAGAAGAAACAGAGGGGCAAAATTTTTATTATATAATTTTGTTTTTGAAAAAAAAAAACACCAAAGCAACCAAAATTAGAAGAAAAGCAGGAAACTGAAAGATTAGAGCAAGTTTCTTTGATAAAGGTATTATTTTTCAAATATATAAAGAAGTCAAATTAATAAAAATAAGATCCATTCTGTAATTGATAAATGGGCAAAGGATATGAAGAGCCAGTTTTCAAAAGAAATCAAAGTTGTCAGTGTTCATATGAAAAAAAGTGCTCTAAATCACTAATAATCAGAGAAAAGCAAATTAAAACTACTCTGAGGTAGTACTATCTCATACATCCAACAGATTGGCTAAGATGGTAGAAAAAGAAAATGATGAATGCTGGGGATATAAGGAAATAGGTACACTATTACACTGTTGGTAGAGCTGTGAACCAGTCCAATTGTGATATATGATTAATTGGATCCCTATTTTATTCTAATTAGTATTTATCAGTTTTTTTATGATTCCACATGGATGGTGATTATAAATTCTATATATTAAGCCCCAGTGCTATGAACTGCAGATTGAAAGTTCACATGTTTAATCACAGGAATTTAACTAGAGAATCTCTATCCTTTTTTTCCTTGTTATAGTGACCAATACCAGCATGGTGAAAGTGACTCAATTAATTACATGGAAAGCCCCCAGCTATTGTTGTTGCTCTGTCCCTTGTCATCCCTCTATAGCCCACCATGGGAAAATGACTATGAGCATTTATGAGTGACCCTGGTTGCCAGACTTTGGCCTGTCTTTATACCAGCCTGATGGCCCATGTGGAAGTTTTGATATCTGCTTATCAGCCCAACCCTGTGAGCCTGCTCATCAGCTTGGTAGAAACTCTTGAAAGGTCAAGGTAGGTTTGTTAAGGTATTCTCACTATACTGTTTTTCAACTAGTAGGAGTCTGTATTTTGTGTAGACCCTCCTCTACAGAAATGGGCAATTTCTATCAATCAATGAGATTCTGTATTTTTGGTCTATATCAACTGTATTGTCCAGCTTGATTCAAGCACTATAAAACTAAAGCCCTGGAGTAAGGGGGTATCTCAGACTGTGAGGAAGATCTGAGGTCCATTTCATTGAAGGGTACCATGGACACTTTAAGTGCCACTGGGTCAGAGCTCTGACTCAGTGGTTTTTCTTGCAGATTGGACAATTTTGAATATCCCAACACAACTGTTCTCTAATACTTTTGTACAGTAAGAAATAATGAAGAGTATAGTTTCAGAAAAGCCTAGGAATTTCATATAAATCTTATATGAACTGATGCAAAGTGAAGTGAGCAGTACCAGTAGAACAATCTAGACAGTAACAGGAGTATTGTAAAGATAATCAACTATGAAAGACTTAGTAACACTGATCAATACAATGATCCACCACAACTCCAAAGGACTCATGAGGTAAAATATTATTTGCCTCCAGATAGAGAATGAAGATTGAAATATTTTTTCCAGGGAAAAGGACCCACATGTACAAAAATATTTGTAACTGCTCTTTTTGTGGTGGCAAAGAACTGGAAATTTAGGGGATGTCTATCAATTGGGGAATGGCTAAACAAGTTGTGATATATGAATTTTATGGAATACTATTGTGCTGTAAGAAATGATGAGGAGGTGGATTTCAGAAAAACCTGGAAAGGCTTACATGAACTAATGCTGAGTGAAATGAGCAGAATGAGAACAGTGTACACAGTATCAACAACATTGTGTGATGATCAACTGTGATCGATTTGACTCTTCTCAGCAATACAATGATCCAAGATAATTCCAAAGGACTCATGATGGAAAATGCTCTCCATATCCAGAAAAAAAGAACTGTGGAATTGGGATACAAATTGAACCATACTGTTTCTACTTTTTTTGGTTTTGTTTTTTCTTTTGTTTCCCTAGGTTTTTCCCTTTTGTTCTGATTCTTCTTTCACAATATGACTAATGCATAAATATGTTTAATGTAATTGTACATATATACCCTAGATCAGATTGCTTTCTATCTTGGGAGGGAATGGAGGGAGAAAAATTTGTAACTAGAAATCATAAAAACAAATGTTGAAAACTATCTTTGACATGTAACTAGAAAATAATAGAATAGTTTTATGCTAAAAATATATATATTTTAAATATATTTTTCCTTTATTTTTGTTGGGGGAGGAGGAAGGAAGGGTGACTAATACAGAAATATGATTTGAATGATTTCCTATATATAAAAGGTATGGTATTTCTTTCCTTCACAATGGGTGGGGGAATGGTAGAGGGAAGGGGAGAATATTTGGAAATGAAAATTAAAAAATCAATTTTAAATAAATAAATAAAGATGGACTTAACTCCAACCTATAAAATGAAGGCAGTAGTCAAGAAATGCATGTGGCCTCAGATTCCTAACTTTTGGTACATCAGTTTGTTACCTATTGTCCACTAACTAGTATATGAAAAGACCACTGGAATAGGAGTATGATCTCATCACCAGGCCCTCACTGCCTGAGTCCATTCTCTTCTCTCCCCCCTCTCCTCACAATTGTCAAGATATTTTTTTCTTTTTCTTTTTCTTTTTTTTTGCAGGGCAATGGGGGTTACGTGACTTGCCCAGGATCACACAGCCAGTAAGTGTCAAGTGTCTGAGGCCAAATTTGAACGCAGGTCCTCCTGAATCCAGGGCCGGTGCTTTATCCACTGTGCCACCTAGCTGCCCCCAAGATGATATCTTTCTTTCTTTCTTTCTTTCTATCTTTCTTTCTTTCTTTCTTTTTTGCAGGGCAATGGGGGTTAAGTGACTTGGCCAGGGTCACATAGCTAGTGTCAAGTGTCTGAGGCTGGATTTGAACTCAGGTACTCCTGAATCTAGGGCCAGTGCTTTATCCAGTGCACCACCTAGCCTCCCCCAAGATGATATTTCTAAAGCTCAAGTTTGATCATATCACTCTCCCTCCCTACTGAATAAACCCTGGTAACTCTCTTCTGCCTCTAGGATAAAATACAAACTCATCTGCCATTTAAAACCCTGTGCAACCAGGAGTCAACCTACATTTTCAGCCTTATCATGCATGACTTCCCTTCACACACCCTGGTACAACCAAACTAGACTTCCTGCTTTTTTTCTCACACACAACAATCCATCTCCCATCCCTGCACCTTTGGCTATCATCCATGTCTGTAATGTACTCCCTCTTCACCTCTGAATCATTGGATTCCATCAAAGCTCAGCTCAGACACCAACTTTTATATCAGGGCTTCTTAAATTTTTTCCACTTGCAACTTCTTTTTGTTCAAGAATTTTTTATACAACCTCAGGTATATAGGTATATAAAATAGGTATGTATAACTTTTTACTGTTGCCAAATTTTTCACAACCCCCACACTCAGTTAAGCTACTCCATATGTGGCCATAATCTACAGTTTAAGAAGTTTTGTTCTATATGAGATTTTTATTGACTTCTCCCTATTCCTAGCTGCTAGTTTCTTACCACAAAATTACCTTTAATTTATTTGGTTAATTCAAATAATTGATTTTATTAAATTACCTTTAATTTTTTTTTCTTAATTATTTTCTGACAATACTTAGATGTATGCATATTATCTCCCCAGACTGAATATAACTATTGATCCTCACCTATTCTCCATTCCCAGGCCAATGAATTGCCTGGGGCTAACCAATCTTTGTCAATCCAGACTCTAGTCTTAAGGATCTTCCCCAAACAAACTATCCCCTCCCAAAGATTCCCCAGCATACTCCATGGATTTTGGATTATTATGTAAAAGGACCCATTACATTAAGTAGTTTCTATTTAAAGTAGCTTCTATACTGAACTCAAGGGCAGTCTCATAGTTCCTTTTGTTAAAGGTTCATTTAGATTAAATTCTCTTTGTTCTGTTACCCCACATAAACCCTGTCCTCAGTCCCCATCTTTGGGTATTCCTAGCATTCTTGCTTTGCAACTCCTCTGCCCCATTAAAGACCTTATTTCTCCTATATTGATTATTTAATTAATTTTCAGGTTGATACCACAGATAAGGACTGCTTCATATTTTTCTTTGTATCCCTAGCTCCTAACATGGTGTCCAGCCTCTTACTAAGTATTAAGTGATCAAGTCCAAATTCTTGAGTTTCACTTTCAGCTCTATGGCTAGTTAGCTTTTTGAACTTAGACAAAGCAATTGAACTATCTAGGTTTCAGTTTCTTCATCTATAAAACTAATGCATGGAATTAGATGATTTTTAAGGTTCCTTCCAAGTGCACCATTCTATGTTTGCATCACTTTCAGTTGGTCAGTCAATAAACATTTCTTAAGCACCAAATATGTACCAGGCACTATAGATACAAAGCAAAATAAATGGCACTTCCTGATCATAAGGAGTCCACGATTTGATCAGAAAGACAAGAAGTCAGTAATTATGAACAAATAAGCTATATGCAAGATAAGTTAGAAATAATCAAGAAGGAAGGCACTAGAATTAAGGAACATTGGGAAAAGCTTCCTGTAGATTTTAGTGGGGACTTGAAGGAAGTCAATATTACAAGTGGTGGACTACTTATGAATGATGAAATGCTTGGCATCCAATCAGTGACACATTTATCTCTTAGAGGCTATTTTTACTTCTGTCACAGCAAGGCTCTCTGTTTTCTTTCCGGTTCTGTGTGGCATAGTGGAGAAAGGACAAGCCTTGAAGTCAAGAAGACCTGGGTTCAATTAGTCGTGCTGGAGGCAATGCTCTAAGACTGTACTAATCATAATACCTCAATTACATATTGCTTTAAGGTTAGAAAAGTGATCTACATCAAGGGAGGAAAATTGCCCCCACCCTGATGAAATTACAGGTCTAGACGCTACCCCATCCCTCAAAAAAGGGCCTTTTCTCAAGAGGTTGGATGACTTAGGGAACATGAAGACTAAATCCACATAAAGAGAAGGAGTGTTTCATTCAGCAGACATAAGATTAGCCAAACTGTCTTTATGCAAGCCTCTCTTCTTAAATCTCAGAGAACCACAATAATTTTAGAAAGCCCAGCCTACCCCCAATATTTAAAAAAACCCACAAGGGTAGGTATTGGACCCATTGTTTCATTGGTGGATGAGTCTCCTGATGATGAAATTCTTTTTTACCATCACTGGCCCTTATAGCATTAGAGAGTTAGGTGAACTGTTCAAGGTCTCCCAGCCTATATGCTTAAGAGGCAGAAGGTTCCTGACTTTGAAGCAAGCTCTTTGTCCATTATGTTCATTTAGAGCAGGAAGGGACCTAGGAGGCCCACCCATTCATCTTGGTTCTGGAAGAATAAATCTAATTCCTCCCCCATGTAGGAGCCTTTGAAGTACTTGAAGACAGCAAGCATATTCTCTCTTCTTCAGTCTTAAATATCCCTCTCCACCAATCCTTTCATAAGATGATTCTTATTCTTCTCCCTCCCTCTCTCTCACACACATACCACATATGCATGTATATGTGGTCTCATATACATGTTACATATGTACATATACATATATGTTATGTGTATATATATATCTTTTAAAAAACAACTTTGGCAAAAGATATGAACAATTCTGGGGAAAAAAGAGTTGCAAACTATTAACAACTATGTGAGAATAAGTGCTAGGAGATATTTATAATGAATAAATAAATCACTAATAAGAGAAATTCAAATCAAAACAACTCTTAAGTTTTAACCTATTATCCAGCAAATTATCCAAGACAACAATAAATGGAAATAGCTAATGTCAGAGGACCTTCAGAAAGATAGGAACACAAATACACTATTTGTAAAGTTTTGCAGTGGTCCAACCATTCTAGAAAGAAATTTGGAATTCTGTTTTTTAAAAAATTAATTTAATAAAAATTTTAATAGAATCTCTATACTCTATGATCTCACTTTCATCCCACTGATAGGCATATACTCCAAGGAAATCAGAAAAAAATAAAGGTCACATGCCCACCAAAAATTACAAAGCAGCACTTTTTGTGGAAATAAATTAGGTGACCATCAATTAGGGATTAGCTTAACAAATTATACTATATGAAATTAATGGAATACTACTGTATATGGAAAAAATAATATATATAATGACAATATGAGAGTTGAAAGAACTATAAAATAGAAACTGAATGTTGTGTAATTTAATAGTAAAACTTGGTCCTGGAGAAGAGAGGAGAAAATGAATCTCCCCCTCTTTTTTGCAGAAGCTCTGGGTATAGAATGCTGCATATGCTGTCAAACTTGGTTAATTTCTTGGTTATTTTAACTATTCTTTGTTTCAAGGGATGACTCCAGAGGTAGAAAGGGAATGAAGAGGAGGACATTTGGAAATGATAGTGATAGAACAAAAGGTAGCAAGGAAAATTTTTGAAATCTCATTTCCTTGATAAATTCACTGGATGTCCACACTAATTTCTTTGTGGCTCAACATTTTCTTCTCATTGGAATTTTCTGTATTCTGTCTATAGAACTTTATTCTTGAGATGTACCTATTGTTCCTAGGTTAATTTACCTATAAATTTTTAGGCCATAAGATGCCATCGATGCTTTCTCTGAACCCTATGAAATCTCCATTTCCAAAACATCAAATTATTTCAAGCTGTTCTCCTCTTGTCTGTTCCTTCCACCTGAAGTTCATATCATTTTCAACTACACATGATTTTCTCTGGGCCAGCAAAGCAATTTGGTTTTGAGTTCTCTAAGATGTATTGTTTAGAACTTCACCTAATGAACCACTATACCCATTTAATGAAAGCCAGAGTACTTCCAGGCTAAGATTAAATCTTTCTGATTCTCATAACTGCACAGAGATCAAAGCCCTCTTTTATAGGTAAACATCTATTTTAGGATTACATTCATGTAGGATTCTACCTAGTTTAAGTATACAAAGGGATTTATGGCAAGGTCAATGATCTCCTCCCACATAGCCAACATTCTTGTCTTTATTATGCAAATCTGACTGTAGCAGAAGGGCAGCTAAATGGTACAGTTGACATTTTACCTGGCCTGGAGTACAGAAGATTGACTTTCCTGAGTTCAAATCTAGTCTCAGATACTTTCTAGCTGTGTGACCCTGGGCAAGTCACTTAACCCTGTTTGTCTCAGTTCCTCATCTATAAAATAAACTGGAGAAGGAAACACCAAATTACTCCAGGATCTTTGTCAAGAAAATCCTAAATGGGGTCGTGAAGAGTCAGACATGAGTGAAACCACTGAAACATGAAAGTCTGTAGCAGTCTAGCTGTTTTGCTGATGTATTTTGGTCTATAAAAACAAAAAACAAAAATTACACCACACTCTCCCTACATAATAACAATAACCATTACTTTTTTCAGATTATTATTTGTTAACAATAAAAATGATTAATATTACTTGTTAATAATAATACTGTTATTATTTCTGGCTTATGAGTTTAAAACCTATTCTTTAAAATAAGTTTCAGTCATGCAATTAAGGCTGTGAAAGTATGATGAGCTTTGTAGAAGAGTCAGGAACATAATAAAAATTAATTGCATGTTACATGGTTCACTTAGCTTAATACCCAAAAAGTTTAATCAGCAGATGCAAATATGGGGTAAATCAGTTGATAAAAATCTGGAAAAGCACAGGGCACTTGGTTAGGGAAGGGCCTGGGCTGCTTAGAAGCCTTTGGATAACTACTGAGATACCAATAGAAGATGGGATACCTCAGTTTAATCAGAATGAGCACAAGAAGCAAAAAGATACAGCCTATGGAATCACAGAATACAAGTTAGCAGGGGATCTCAGCAGCCATCTTGTACAACCAACATTAAAAGGAAGTCCTGGGGGGCAGCTAGATGGCACAGTGGATAAAGCACCAGCCCTAGATTCAGGAGTACCTGAGTTCAAATCTGGCCTCAGACACTTGACACTTGCTAGCTGTGTGACCCTAGGCAAGTCACTTAACCCCCATTGCCCCACAAAACAAATTTAAAAAAACAAAAAAGGAAGCCCTGGGGCAGCTAGGTGGTGCATTGGATAGAGCATTGGATTCAGGAGGACCTGAGTTCAAATCCAGTCTCAGACATTTGACACTTACTAGCTGTGTGACTCTGGGCAAGTCACTTAATCCCCATTGCCCCGCCAAAAAAAAAAAATAAACATAAAAGGAAGTCCTACTAAAACACTGCTGACAAATGGCCAGCCAGTCTATGTTTGAAGAACCCCAAGGTTGGGACAATCCACCAACATTCAGTTAGCCCTTTCTACTTTTGAACAGCTCTATCAGCAAGCTTTCCCTAATATCAATCCTAAAATGGTATCTTTGCAATATCTATCAGTTTGTGCTGGTTCT
The DNA here is from genome assembly GCF_019393635.1 of Dromiciops gliroides. Lineage (NCBI taxonomy): Eukaryota > Metazoa > Chordata > Mammalia > Microbiotheria > Microbiotheriidae > Dromiciops > Dromiciops gliroides. Next base: position 163,490,475 of record NC_057862.1, on the reverse strand, counting down.
GCTCATTGGGGCCAAACAGAACAATTGTAATCCCCCTCCCACATGATAGTCCTTGTGTGGGGGATAAAGTGCTGGACTTGGAGTCAGGAAAACCTGGGTTCATATCTCAGATGGGTTACTGCAGGGACATCACTTAACTTCTTTGACCCTCAATTTTCTCTTGGGTAAAATGAGGAAAAAAGAAAAATAATTTAAGCACCTACCATGTCAAGCACAGTGTAAGGTAATGGGGAAGACCCTGAAGGAGCTTACATGTGAATAGGGAGAGAAAATCAATGCAGAAGTGTTGTGGCTATAGAAAAGAATTTTGGAACAGGGAATCAAAAGGATGGTAAGTGAAATTTTTGGAGGAGAAAGGGAAGGAAAGGAGATAGGCATTTCTATAGCATCTACTAGGTGCCAGGCACTAGGTTAAGAGGTTTTTGGTTTTTTGGGGTTTTTTGGTTTGGTTTGGTTTTGGTTTTAGGGTTTGTTTTTTGTTTTTCTTTTTGTTTTTGTTTTTTTACAAATATCTCATTTTTATCTTCACAACAATTCTGGAAAGTAGGTGCTATTATTATCCACATTTTAAAATTATAGAGACAAACAGAGGTTAAATGACTTGCCCAGGATCACATACCTACTAAGTCACAAAAAGGATATAAGGTTAGTCTACCATGTTGTCTTCATTATGATGCCATGCTCTTTGGAATCATCACTTTGTTTTTTGGTTGTTTTCTAATTGTCTCTTTAATTATTATTTCTCATTTTCTCAGAAATCAAAGTCAAATTCACTGGCATATAGTTTGCAAATTATGTCCTCATCCCCTTTTTTTGGAAACCAGAAAATTTTACTTTCTTTAGTCCTTCCATATCTCTCTCTTTCTTCAAGATTTTCTTTTCTTTCTTTTCTTTTCTTTTTTTTTAAAGAGGCAATCAAGGTTAAGTGACTTGCCCAGAGTCAACTGTCTGAGGCTGGATTTGAACTCAGGTCCTCTGGAATCCATAGATGGTGCTTTATCCACTATGCCACCTAGCTGCCCCCTATTTTATATTTACTTAAATGTATACATGTTTTATCCTGTCCAGGCCCCAGTAGAAGGCACATTCCTAAGGGCAGGATTGTTTTGCACTCCCAGCTGTCTCCCCTCCCCCCTTTAAAAATCTATATCCTCAGCATCTAGCATAGTACATAACTCATGCAAGGTACTTTGTAAATGTTTGTTGAATTGTACCGAATTTAACAGAACTGAAACACAATGGGGATGGAGTGCAATCCTACTGTCAATGGGATGCAGGCTTATTTGCATGCTTGTTTGTTTTCATTTTCTAGCCCTGTGCTACTTGGAGGGATGCTTCTTTGGGTCCTTTCAAACAATAAAGTCATCATTTCCATTGCAAAATTCTGAGCCTAATAGGAATACTGGGGATGTTGATAGAGCTCTTCAATTCTACCAGAAACAGGGCTTTGTAAAACAGCAGAATAATGTCACAGAACAGTTTGACAAGGGAGCTGTCACCATATTCATCCCAGGGAGAGAGGGGGGTATATGAAGAACACCTTATTAGAAAAGATTTTTCTACCACCTCCCAGCTATTACAGATGCACCCCAGTTTCTGAATCAACCACTTAATCTGTTGATTTCCAATGTACCTAGAATCAATAAAAAATCTGAGCAGGAATAGGCTTCCTTTTGCAATATGTGAATAACTGATTTGCATGGATTCTGGAAGAGAAGCACTGCGGGAATTCTCTCTCTGCTTTTCCCACACTTATTCACCACAGGCAACTATCTAAGAGGAGAAACCATTCTAAATCCATTAATCAACCTGGTTTTCTCCTTCCAGCTTTTCAGGGCACATCAGGAGAAAAAACAAATCCTTTAGGCAAGAAAGTGTGTAAAAGAGGAAACCATGTATCTGCTGGTCCTATAAGGGGAAAACCTCATAATCTCTGGATTTTATATGACTTTTTTTCAAAAACTTTTTAAAATACAGTCATAGATCCTATTTAACCTCAAAGTATCTCAATTAGTTAGAATTGAAGGTACTATATTATACCCATTTTGTGGTTATGGTATTTGAGGCCTAGAGGAATAAAATGACTTCCCAATGTAGTAGAACAATTTTAGGCCAGAGCTTTGGTTGGCATTCAGGGCTCAAGAATGCCAGCCTGATGATCTCTCTCATTGACCCCTACTTAGACCACCATTCTCACCTCTGCCAATGAAGGGCTTTGTGAGGCAAACTTCTGCCCTCTCCCCTGTGCTCTATAGGTGAGAGAAAGATAAGTGAATTTAAGCAAGCGAGTAAGACCAGGCACATAACATTAAAACACTGACTGAAAATTGGCCAATTAGGAGTTCATTGACCATAATACTAGAAAAGACTTTAAATGGAAATCATCTAGTAGAGCACCCTCTTTTTTTTATCAGATGAAGCAGTGGAGGCCCAGAGAGGTGAAGCAACTTTCCCCACAATAACCCAGCCATTAGAGACACTAACTTCCTGGTTCCCTAAATACTCCTCAGTTTAAGTCATTCTGATGATATCTCTCAGATGCCAAATAGCTGATTTAATTGCTTTACTTGTGCTTCTCCTTTTTACCAATACTACCTCCCAAAAAAACAATGTTAATTACTTTTTTTTGACAGATAACAGCTGCTGATCTTTCATCATTTAGGGACACAACAACATTTACTCCCCTTTCATTACCTTTGAAACATTCCACTCATCCTTGGCTAGTCTTCATTTTTCTACTGCTTATATCTTGTATGATTGTTTAAAAGAAAGTCTTGTAGAAACTTTGATTTTTAAAAAATCATCTTCAATATTTCTGAAACTCAGAATTAAATCTGAAAAGCAAATCCTTAACCAGTGAGAAGAGTCCAAGAGAAAAAGGAAAGAATGACAAATAATAATTTCTTTACCTCTACCACTGTTTAGCCCAGCATCTCAATATGATTTTTCCACTAGACTTAAGGTTAATCCAGTTTCATAATGTTAGATTGTGCCTATATTAATTTTTCAGAATCCCAGCATTTTATACTGAGTTATTAAAATCACTTTCATCTTAAGGGCAGAAGCAAAAATGAACTGCATTATAAACCTGTTTGAATGTTAATATACATTCCCTCATAGCAGAGTTTCACAAATTCTGTGTATCAGGAAAAGGTTTTTGTTTAGCTCTTTCATGAAGGACATTTCTTTTCCTGTGCTGCCTGAAGTACAAATAGTTAAAGTGGAATGTTTGAGGTCTGTCATGAAAATAATTAAGCAGTCATGCCTACTATGCGCAAGGCACAATGCCTAGGCACTAGGGAGACAAAGAAAGACAAAAGCATAGTCCCTGCTCTCAAAGAAGCAGTGAAAATGAATGGAATTGGGAGATGGAATGTCTTATATGAAGAGCAGTTAGTATGTAGCTGGATCATAGAATGCATAGAAGGGAGTCATGTGTTTAAGAAACTAGAAAAGTAGAAATGGTCAGGTTGTGAAAGGCTTTAAATGCCAAAGGACTTTTTGTTTGATTCTGAAGTTATTAGGGAGCTTCTAGAGTTGAATAAGGAGTACCATGGTTAGACCTGAACATTAAGGACATCACTTCAGTCAATGACTGCAAGATGAATTAGAGCAAAGAGAGACTTGACACAGAGAGACCAAGGACAAATTGTGAGTGATAAATAAGTACTTATTTATTGGTATGATCAGAAATGCATAATATAGGAAATTGATGAAAGCAATTATGTCATGGGAAGTCAAGAAATATCTCAATAAATGAAGGAGATGGGAATGGTTTCCTGAAGCACATGACCCTGATGGATTGCCAGGATCTGGATAGTCAGAAACCAGGAAGGACATTCCAAATTAGGATGAAAGCATGAGCAAAGGCTTTCTCACCTAGGTAGCCAAAGAGTTACTGCAAGGAGAGTACATCCAGTTTTACTTTTTCCTCAATCAATAATAACAGCATGACCTCTCTCATGAGAGTTCACACAAATATTTCATGTTAAAATGAGAACACATACTTCAAAACTTTGGGAAACATTGGCTTAGAGGGAGAGGCATAGTGTACGTAAAAGGCAAAGTGGGGGGCAGCTAGGTGACACAGTGGATAAAGCACTGGCCCTGGATTCAGGAGGACCTGAGTTTAAATCCAGCCTCATATACTTGACACTTACTATCTGTGTGACCCTGGGCAAGTCACTTAACCCTCAATGCCCCGCAAAAAAAAAAAAAAAAAGGCAAAGTGATTTGCATGGCTAAAGCAAAAGGTGGAAGGGAAGGGAGAAGGTGGCTAGTTAGTACTGTAGACAGAATATTGTACTTGGAGTTAGAAAGAACCAAGGATAAATCCTGCCTTAGACACTTAATAGCTGTATGACCCTAGGCAAGTCACAATTTTCCTCATTCTTAGTCTCCCCATTTATAAACTGGGAACCATAGCGCCTGCCAGGGTTGATTTGGCGATCAAATGATATAGGGAAGGCCCTTTGCAAACTCAAATGCAAATATTACTATTATTAATAAGTATGAGATAAGGTAAGGTAAGTAAATTAAGGCCAAATTACTCTCTAAATGCCTGAAATATAATAATGAGTTTATTCAGCATTCTATACACAATTATTAAGCACCTACTATATGCAAATTGGCACAGTGAATTAAAAAGCCAGACCTGGTGTCAGGGAGACCAGAGTTCAAATTCGACCATAGACACTGACTAACAGTATGACCCTAGGCAAATCTCCTCACCCTGTTTGCCTCAGTTTTCTCATCTGCAAAATGAGCTAGAGGAAAAAATGTCAAACTATTCTAATATCTTTTTTCGGGGGGGGGCAGGGCAATGAGGGTTAAGTGACTTGCCCAAGGTCACACAGTTAGTAAGTGTCAAGTGTCTGAGGTCAGATTTGAACTCAGGTCCTCCTGAATCCAGGGCCAGTGCTTTATCTACTGAACCACCTAACTGCCCCTTACTATTCTAATATCTTTGCCAAGAAAACCCTAAATGTTTGTTTTTGATTTTTTAAACAAATAAACAACAAAACAGTCAAATTCAAAAGTATAGTGGCATAGTGTTTATAGAGCTGGCTTCAGAGTCAGGAAAAAGTGGTTCAAGTCATACCTCTAATATAATTGACTGTGTGATCCTGGGAAAGTCATTTAACTTCTTACTACCCCCTAGCAACTCTCTAAGACTAGAAATCAGAAGGCAAGTGCCAATATGCCTTGTGGGGGAAAGTTTCCTTTTTCCATGAAACCATAAGCCCCCTCCACCAATAAATGTTCAAAAAACCATTCAGGAAGATATAAAGAAAAATAAGGCAGCTGTATTCCCCTCAAAGAGCTTATAATTTACTATGAGACACATGATAACCACTCAAACTACTATATTGCAAAACGGAATATACTTGGAAGTTCTGGGGGAGGGCAAGATAACCTCAGGCTAGAATCTAATATAAAAAATCCTATCAAGGAACACGTATAAATATGAGATACAGGCTGTCATTCCTATGTGGTATAATATCCCTGCCATTTATCTGGTTGAGGTAAGCATGGTTGTCAAATTTATTTTCAATGTTTTTTACTACCTCTATTCCTATGCACCTACTTTACCTAAACACCTGCTCCCCATTGCTTAAAGAAACTCTGTCACAAGAGCAGAAAATCAATCAATGTAAACTCTAAAATCAAACAATGGTTTTAGTAAAAAATAAAAGAGAAAGAGAGAGAATAGGGGAGAAAATAAGCATGATTAAATTCCTTGGAAATGTTAGAATTACCATTTAATGTTTCTAACCAATTACTATCCTATGTCCTCTTCTATTAACAGTGAGAGAGAAGAAACAGGGGTGATTCATGTCCAATTACATTGTGATAAATTCTTTTTATTCAGCCAGTTATATCAGACCAACCATTAATACACACAGAATAAATATACGCATATAAACATGCCAGGCTTAAAAGACAGAAAACACGATCTCCTATTAACTGATGATACATTGAGAAAAACAAATCAAGTTTATTACTAGTTCAAAGTGTATGAGCAATCCAATGACTGCTAATCATTGAATTCCAAGCGGAAGTCAACAATTATAGGTATAATATTAGCAGCAGACACTTATAACTGAGCAAATAGTTAATTCTTGAAAGAAAAGGATATAAATGTTTCCCCTCAGGGGACTAGTCTAAAATTATGCTTTTTTAACAACCTGAAATGTGACATTGCTTCCCTCTCAATATATTTTGTTCAAATGCAATTTACCAGAAGATTTGAGTCATGGACCTCTACTTGTTAACTGTATGACCTTGTCAGTTACCTCTATGGCCCTCATTGTCCTCATTTATGGAATGAAGAGGTTAGACTAAATAATCTAAAAGGTCCCTTATAGCTCTAAATCTATGGATGGTGTTTTCTGGAAACCAGAAAACTCTCTCCATTGCAACCACTCTTATTGAAAATCTGTTTAAAATATATCAGAGCACTTTCTTACTTTAATGAGCAGAGTCTACTGAACATGAGAAAATCTTTCTTGGGTGATTGAGATTTTACAACACTTTACTATAAAAGGTCTGAACACCATCATTAACTGTGTACGAGTCAGGAAATGTGGAATGTGCAGAGTAGCTTACCGTACTGTTCTTATAGTATGTGAAGTACATTGAAAACCTTGAAGTGCCGCATTAATTCTAGCCATCATCATCACCATCACTATTATTATTATTATTATTATTATTATTATTATTATTATTATCTTTAACTTCAAGGAAATCCCTTAACCTCTCTAGATCTGTTTCCTCATTGGAAAAAATGAAGGGTGGTATTAGATAACGTTATAGATTCCCCTCTAGGTCTAAATCTATGATTCTGTGAGCATTTTGTTTTTTTCTTTTAAAATAAACCTTTTGGGGCAGATAGGTGGCTCAGTGGATAAAGCACTGGCCCTGGATTCAGGAGGACCTGAGTTCAAATCCAGCCTCAGACACTTGACACTTACTAGCTGTGTGACCCCGGGCAAGTCACTTAACTCTCATTGCCCTGCCAAAAACAAATAAAAAACAACAACAACAACAACAACAACAAATAAACCTTTTCCCCAAAATGTATTTGTCACATATTGTTTTCTCAGAATCAAAGAACCACAAAAAGTCCCAATTAATGGCAAGTTCTAGTTAGTTGGTTTTCATTTGAAAGACAAAGTGGCAGGAGGCAGCTAGATGGCACAGGGAATAAAGCACAGGCCCTGGATTCAGGAGCACCTGAGTTCAAATCCTGCCTAAGACACTTGACACTTACTAGCTGTATGACCCTGGGCAAGTTACTTAACCCTCATTACCCCACCAAAAAAAAGACAGAGAGAGAGCACTAGATTTAGAATCAGGAAGGTGTGAAATAGAATCCTACTTCAGATGTTTTTTGTTACTGTTGTTCATTTCGTTCAGTCATGTCCAATTCTTCATGACCCCACTAAGAGTTTTCTTGGCAGAGATATTGGAGTGGTTCGTCATTTCCTTCTCCAGCTCATTTTATGGATAAGGAAACCGAGGCAATCAGAGTTAAGTGATTTGCCCAGGGTCACACAGCTGGTAAGTGACTGAGTCCAGATCTGAACTCAGGAAGATGATTGCTCCTGACTTCAGGTCTGGCATTCTATCCACTATACCACTATACCACCTAGTTGCCCACTTGAGATGCTTATGAGCTTATAATTCTGAGCAAGTCACTAGCCCTATGAGATTCGATTTCTCCATCTGTAAAGTAAGAATAACAATAATACCTACTTCACAATATAGCTATGGAAATCAAACTAGATAAGATATGTAAAATGTTTTGCAAACCTTAAATCAGTGTGCTGACTCAAGGTTTTAATGTAGTTTGGAGCTTTGGAATGAAATCAAATCATATCTAATTAGCATCTCTATCAATAGTTTCAACTTGTGCAGTCTCCAAGGCCATGTTCATTTAACTGGAGAGATTAGAAAAAAATATGTTTTTCTCCAGAAAAAAAATGAATCTTTTGTAGCTTAAAACTGAAATAATGTCTTTAAGCTATAGAAATTCAAGTGTTGAATTTCCAGGCACACAATTAAACTTCCTGATGTCTTGGTGGATGCAATTCCTAAAATTCCATTTCTGCAGCACAGCCAACCCAGATTGAAAAGTGCAGACCAAATAAATAGTTTTTAGCTACATTGGAAAACTTTATTTGTCCATGGTCAGTCTTCCTCATACTACGTATTCTCTCATGCACAATGGCAAGCTCTGTTTAAGACATTTTTTCTCCTAAGAGCTTTTCCTTCCATTCCTACATTATATTTATGTACACAACATTCTCCCCTACAGTATTGCCCCCCCCATAAAATATACCCCCTCCCCATTGTAGTATTGGTAATTTTGGAATGACCTTACCATCAGGTTACAATAAATGGAGGTTCCTAGCATAAACACAGCATCATGGTTTGCTTAGGGAAAAGTTAGATTCTCCATTAGTACTTGTGAGTAACTAGTTCCTAGAGTTTTCACTGAAAATTAGAAACCTCTTTGCTATAGAATCTTTGTAGTAAAAGAAAGGAGTGAAATGAGTGAAAGGGGTTGGGAGAAGAGTGAAAACTAATAATAGTTTACTCTACCTGCTAGTAACCACCACACAGAAATGGGAACTATTGTTCTGCCTTTTTTTAATATAAGCAGGAGGTATTTGAAAAATAAGGAATATTTTCCAAAGGGAATTGTCAGGGTTCCTTCTTTGCCATTATATAAGTGGCTCACTCCTCCTGCCCTACCTTATTAATCTCTTATTCATCCATGCACATACACGTAGCCAGGTAGCTTTCTATTACCTAAAGCAGGGGTTACTGCTTATCTGTCAATGTAAGTAGACTATTCGGTAGCTAGGGGGTGAAGGGGATAGAGTATTGGCCCTGGAGTCAGAAGGACGCAAGTTCAAATCCACTTTTTAGCTGTGTGACCTTGAGCAAGTCACTTACCCCCAATTGCCTCCCCCCCAAAAAAAGAAAAGAAAAAAAAAACAAGTAAAATATAAGCTTTTTGATGACACGAACTGAATCATTTTTGTCTTTTTATCCCCCATACCTAGCTGACAGAGTAAATGCTTAGTGATTGATGTTTAAGTATACACTAAATCTAAAACATTAAACTAGGCAAAAGGGAAAAAATATATACTGTTGTTTGGTTGATAAGTCATGTCCAACTATTCATGATCCCATTTGAGGTCCTCTTAGCAGAGTAATTGGAATAATTTGCCATTTCCTTCTCCACCTCATTTTACAGATGAGGAAGCTGAGGTAAACAGGGTTAAGTGACTTACCCAGGGTCATATAGCTAGTGTCTGAGGCCACATTTGAACTCAGGTCCTGCTGAGTCTAGGACCAGAGCTCTATCCAGTGTACCACCTAGCTGCCCCTCTAAGGGGAAAATAACAGAAAAGAAGTAGCATGGTATAGAGCACTGAAATGAGAGGCAGAAGCCTGGCATCTGACTTACAAAGCCATTGGAGTATTTACTCTTTCGGGGCTTTAATTTCCTCATCTGTAAAATGGAAATAATAACATATGTAAGATAGCTCAAAGGTGTAGATCTTTGTTGTAAGCCCCATTTTCATGGAGGGGGTGGGAAAGACAAGTTTATGGGTCAGGAGAATAGAGGAAAATGATCTTGCTCGCTTGACTTGGCTTTGGTGTTTGTTCATATTCATGTACATTCTAGAAGGGGCATCTATTAAGGGACCACTGTGGCTGGGACACACACCTGGAAAAGCAATTCACACCTCTAATGTTTCTGGACTGTTGACATCAGGTGATGTCATCACATGGCCCTTACTAGCCCATTCCCCCTTGGGCATCAGACTGTTCAAGGGTATATCTAAGGGACAGCTGAAAAAAAGAAAAGCTGCATAGGGTTTCTTCAGGCTAAGATTAAGTCTGTTCTTTGGACTTTTGTATTTAGGGCTGAATTGAAACTCATTTTCTTAAACAACTATGGCATTTAACTACTTTTTTACCCATTATATGATCCTAACTTCCCAAAATTCATTCAGTTTCTGACCAGAAGATCTGTTGGGACAGTGGGTTACGAAACACTGCTAAGAGATAGGGTGTCTTGTTCTCAGACAAGAGAAGAGGTCAGTGTCACTGGATCAAAGAGTATTTGGTGAAGAGTAAGGTTCCAGAAGACTGGAAAGGTAGGATGACTTTGAATGCCAAACAGAGGATTTTGTATTTGAGCCTGAGGGGCAATAGGAAGGCACTAGTTTGAGCTGGGAGGAGACATGGTTGGATCAACTCTTTAGGAAAAACACTTTAGTGGCTGAGTGAAGGACAGATTGGAGTAGGGAGAGCAGGCTATTGCAATAGTCCAGGTCTGAGGTGATGAGGGCCTGAACCAGAGTAGTGGCAGGGTCAGAGGAGATCAGAAGAGAGAAAAGGGCATATATGAGAGACGTTGCAAAGGTGAAATCAACAGACCTTGGCAACAGCTTGAACATGGGGAATGAGACCTAGTGAGGAGTTGGGGATAATTCCTAGTTTGTGAACCTGAGGAACTGGGAGGATGGTGTTGCCCTCCACAATAGGGAAGGTAGGACAGGGGAGGGGGGAGAAATTTAGGGGCAAAGATAATGAATTCCATTTTGAAGACGTTTAGTTTAAGATGTCTTCTAGACATTCAGTTGGAGATGTCTGAAAAGCAGTTGGAGATGCAAGATTGAAAGTCAACAGAGAATTTGGGGCAGGACGCGTACATCTGAGGGTCATCTGTATAGAGATGGTAACTTAAATCTCTGGGAGCTGATGAGATCACTAAATGAAGTAGTATAGAGGGAAAGGGGAAGAAAGCCCAGGACAGAACCCTGTGGGACATCTATGATTAGAAGGTGAACTATTATTACTATTTTTACCAGACCAATGATTTCATCAGGGTGGGGGCTTCTAGAGAAGAATTTTACCTTTTCTGCAACATATTAGTATAAGAGAGTTGCTTGGATTCACTGAGAGGTTAAATGGCTTGGTGGTTCTTGAACATAGGTCTTCCAGACAAAAACCAGCTCTCTTTCCACTACACCACACTGCCTCACTGAGTTTTTATTATTATGAAGAAAGAGAAGGCAAAGAACCCTCAAAGTACTTACAGTCTAACTGGAGAGATAATATACAATCTAGAAACAAATGAAGGATATTTTCAGAACACAAGTCTACAAATTATCATAATGTAAGCAGGGGGCAGCTAGATGGCGCAGTGGATAGAGCACCGGCCCTGGAGTCAGGAGGACCTGAGTTCAAATCCAGCCTCAGACACTTAATACTTACTAGCTGTGTAACCCTAGGCAAGTCACTTAACCCCAATTGCCTCACTAAAAAAAAAAAAAAATACAAAATAAATAATGTAAGCAGAATAAGGAAATCCAAAGGTGACACAAAGTAAAAGTAAAGAAGGAAGAGTATAATTACAGGAAAACTTCCTAGGGGGAGGGGTTTGTTGTTGTTTTGTAGCAGATCTTGAGACAGGAAGGCTTCATAGGGTTCATCAGAGATGGCACCAGGTAGGTTGCCAGCAGGGCAAAGACCATACAAAGAAGGCATAGAGGATGGTACAAGCAACTTGGGAAGGTAGAATGACAAGATCAATTTGACTGATGCCAAAAGTCCCTGCTAAGAAAGAACAAGAAGTGAAATTGGTCAAACATAAAAGTACAATCCGATCGATAGAAGATCTTGAGAACTAGGCACAGGAATTTGAGGTGTATTTGACAGAAGCCACTGTATAGCACTTTGAAGAGGAAGATGACAAAATGAAAATGGTGTTAGGAGAAAGATTTGTTTCCAGCAGATCTAAAGAGTATTGACTCAAGTTTAGAGAAACTAGAGATGGGGCAGTTAGGTGGCAGAGTGGATAAAGTGCTGGGCCTGGAATCTAAAAGATCTGAGTTCAAATGTGGTCTCAGACACTAACTAGCTATGTGACCCTGAGCAAGTCACTTAACCCTGTTTGTTTCAGTTTCTTCATCTGTAAAATGATCTGTAGAAGGAAATGGTAAACCACTCCAGGATTTTTGCCAAGAAAATGCCAAAAGGGGTCACAAAGTATTGAACATGACTGAAAAAAGTGACTGAACAACAGGAAACTGGAAGATCTTATATATGACAAGTATTGAAGTTGTTGTTGCTTAATTCTCTTTCCCTTCTTACTCCTTTCCATTTTTCTCTCTTCTGTCTATTCATCCCTTCTCTTCTTTTTTTTCTTTCTCTGTCTTCCTTCCTCCCCAGACCCTACCTTCTCTCCACTGCTGAACAAACTGGTCTAAAATGCAAATCATTTGGGGTAAAGAGATAAATTACTTTGAAAATCCTCCCCCTTTTAAAAACTGATTTAAATTCATCATTTTCATTCCCATTGATATTCAACTTTGCTAAAATTGTTCTGCCTTCCACTGCTATGTTGTTGTTGTTGTTTTTTAACATTAGGTACATTTTAATTAGTCTGATCATTCTATGTCCTTAGTCCCCGAGGGTAGTTTTGTGAAGGGAAACATTTTTAAAGTAACATATTCGACCAACAAACAAGAGCACTGAAATTTTAAAAATGCAAACGAAATACCACAACTTCTTTGCAGAGATTGTTTTCAAAGGGTATTTTTGAGATAATTACTTCTGCAGAACAACATTGTGGAACTGTCATTTCTAAGGCTGGTGTCAGATGATCACAGATTTTGAACTGGGAGGAATATTAGAGGTCATCCATCCCAGATTCCTAATTTTGCAGATGAGAAAACAGAGGTCAAGAGTGATGTGCTTAAAGTCACAGAGGAAGTAAGTAACAGAAGCAAATTAGACTCCAGGTCCTCTAGCTCCGAATCCCCATTGGAACTTGGGGTAGGAAATTATTGGACACTCCCTGATGTAACACACTGTGGTTCCTTAAGATGCAATTCAGTGGCTCAAAGCACCTTCCTTCAAACTGCTTTCAAAATAGAACCACAGAAAGACAGAGGGAAGGAACTAAGTGAGGGAACCAAGCCTAGAAGTAAAGTCTCATAATTTCAATTTGAATGTTCTTTCCACTACACCAGACTTTATAGCCTAAGCATGTATGTATACATATGTGTGTTTTTGTATATGTATGTACATAACAGACACATATATACATAATATATAAACATATACACACATATGTGTGTATAGATATAGATATATTACTCCCACAGTTTATATTCCAGCCAAACTGGTCTATTAATTGACTCCCATACCTGATTTCTCTCTCCAGTCTCTACCATCTGCATCATCTGTACACACACAAACACACATGATTACAATATTCTCCTTCCTCAGCTCCATGCCTCAGAATCTCTAGTTTCCTTAAAAATTCAACTCGGTTGTCATTTACTAAAGGATGCATTTCTTAACCACTACCCTCCCCCACATAGGTACAAGTGCTTTCCCCAACCCACCTCCAGAAACAGTTTGACATTTATTTCATATATTCTGGTTGCCTTTATGCTGTACACCTTCAATAGAATGTAAGGTCCTCAAGGGCAGAGAGTATTTTGTTTTAGTCTTTAGGTCTGTAGGATCTACCTTGAGATATGTAAGGATGGAACTAGGGGAACAAGAAGTAAATAAAAGATGGGGAAAAAATGTGAAAACATTCTAATAACAAATTCTTTTTTGCCACCAAGGACATTGAATCCACCACATTTGGACTTGAACATTAAAGTCCCAGATGTTCTTGTAGAAGAAATACAAAGAGAACCAAAATAAAACCTCTTTTAAAAAGCAGTGCAGGGGGTAGCTAGGTGGTGCAGTGGATAAAGCACCAGCCCTGGATTCAGGAGGACCTGAGTTCAAATCCGACCTCAGATACTTGATACTTATCAGCTGTGTGACCCTGGGCAAGTCACTTAACCCTCATTGCCACACCAAAAAAAAAAAAAAAAGAAAGAAAGAAAAGCAGTGCAACTAGACAAAGTATAAAAAGAAGTGATCAATGACAGAAGTGATGCAGTGTTGAGGGTGGGGGAATTACCAAAGGCATAAGGAAAAAACAAATTTCAGAATTCATTAATGCCACAGAAACAGTGACTAGAACAGTGGGAGCTACTGTCCATATGCTGTCATATAAAAACATTTTAATGAGAATAATCTTCCCAAGCTTCAAGAGTGTTCTTGATGAGAACATTATAAGGGCAAGCTTTTTTCAGGCAAAATTAGACAGTAAACCATATCTTTACCATTACACAACCGACTAGGGAAATGTTGAGAACATAAAGGTCTCACTGCTGGCTATAGAAAAAAAATATTTGATTTAGTAGAACCAAATGCCACTTAAAGGCTCAACAAATTGTCTCTTGTGCATATGTAAAAAATTTTACAAGATTGCTAAGAAGATATAATACTAGAGATTATTTTGTACCATAACCTTCTAATAATTAATATCAAGCAAGGCATAAAGCATGTGTGTGCATCTGCAAGTGCATGTGCATGTGTGTGTGTGTATGAGAAAGATATTTGTCAGGAATGGAAAAGATCCCACTTGGAGTACAGGTTAAGGAGGGCTTTACTATACATGGTGAAGACTTCCTGGTCTTCTTGTTTCCACAGTATATTATGCTTTTTATTAAGTCTAAAAACATTGTTAAGTCGACTAAATGAGATCTACAATCACCCCAAAGAGTTTGGCCTAACTATTCATCAAGGAAAAAAAATGTATGAAGAATGTCCATGGTCCAGACTATGATGTGCAGTTGAATTGATAATCTACAAAGCTGGTCCAACAGTATGGACAGACACTTCAAATGGACAGTATGTTGGATCCACAATTGAACAAGAAAACTTGGAAAGTAGGTTGGATTGATTTGGGGGAAATACCATTAATTAGTTATTAAGATGAATAGATCCAATCTCCCTTAAACAAAGGTCAAAGTAGCATTGGAGGAAATATTCATATAAAAGAGATCATAGATCCATTTCAATGCATATTCTCTATTCCTCGCATATGGTAAACAGGTAGTAAATGCTTGTTGAATGAAGCTGCATTAAATCATTAAATAATATCAGTGCTATGACTGCTTTATAAAGCTGACCAAGACTAACCCTTTACATGGCTAATAGTCAGCATGTATATCTTGCATCAATGTTTGTAGTTGGGGATGGGCCTGGAGATGTTTGAGAAATATAGCAACTATATCATATTCAGTAGCAAAAATGTATAAAATTACTCTCTACAGGGATTCATGCTTAGGCCTAGGGAGATCAAAAGACAGGTATGAGACAGTCCTTATCAAAGATTTTACCATGATGGAAGATGGAATAAACAGCCAATGTACCCGTGTGGATGGGCAAATACAGAGGAACCGTTCTAAATATATGTACAGAGGCCATTCTTTCCTCCAGTACTGCAAATGTCTTCTAATCTTTGTGGTACTCTGTGCTGGACCTGCTCCCTGACATCTCTGCTTCATCTCTCTGGGTGTTGCTCTCTGCTAATCCTACTAGTCATTATTTTCCCACATAAGTCGATTTTCAGATTATCACCAATTTTCATGAGTACTCAACATTCTTGTCAACCCTCCATTGGGGATGTTATGGTTGGTAAGCCTCTTTATTGAAAAGGAGGGCTATAGCTTTTTCAACAATTCCTCCAATGCAGCCACTGTACCACTTTACCCAAGCCAGGCTGCACATGAAGGCACATGCACAGCAGATGCCTAGGCTAAAACTCTTATCCATTTGTTAAATTCTTCTCTGACTCCCTTAATCCAATTCTGATTTGACTTATGGTCAGAAATCCATCTTATTTCTTAGTTCTTACCATGCCTCTCTAGCTAAGACAAGTAATTCTAGAGATTTACTTTGTTGGAAAGAAAAGGAGCCATGAAAGTATGGTAATTAAGCTGCTTTCAACTTCTTTCTTCAATCACAAGGCCTGTTCTGGTTGTTATCAACTGAAAAGGTTAATGACATTTGTTGTCCTTCCTTCCAGCAACAAATCACAGACTGGTCTCTCTGCTTTTTCTGCACTTATAACTGACAAATGAATTCAGATCACCAGAAATGTAGTCTTAACAGCTTGACCCTGTGTCATAAGGGAGATACCAGTACTGTTCTACAATGATGTTGGGATAATTTGAACCACAGATTATCCAATCCCAGCCAGAAGTCAAAAGTATTCCTCCTCAAAAATTTGTACATAGGATCCCAGCACATATTTCCTTGCCATAAAGCTAAACTATATGAAAAGTAAAGAAAAGAGCAAGGCTGGCCCTATTAATATACAGAATAGGAATCCAACAAAACTGTAGGGTCTGAGAAGTATGGTAGAGAAGAAAAAAAACAAGACTCAGAGAATGAATAAGCACTTTGAGATCAAGGATGGTTTTTTGTTTTGTGTCTGTATCCCCAGTGCCTTATGCAAAGAATTATAGATAATAAACATGTAAGGAAATAAACACTTATTAAGTACCCCTTATGTGGCAGGCATCATGCTAAGAAATTAAGATTATCTCATTTGATTCTCACAACAAACCTTAAAGGTAGGTGCTATTATTATCCCCTTGAGGGATAAGAAAACTGAGGCCAACAGTGACTAAATGACTAGGCTGGGATCACGTAGCTAGTAAGTGTCTAAGTCTATATTTGATCTCAAGTCTTCCTGACTCTAGGTCCAGAGCTCTATACATTAATGGTACTACCTAGGTGACTATATATAATAAGCACCTAATAAATACTGTAGGATTAGAATGGAGTCAAAGAAACCAGGTTCTAGTCTAAATTTTGTTAATTACTTGTTATAGGCATACCTCAGAGATAATTGGTTTATTTCCAGACCACTAAAAAGTGAGTCACACAATATTTTTTGTTTCCCAGTGTATATAAAGGTTATGTTTATACTACACTGTAGTCTATTAAGTGTGCAATATTGTCATGTCCAAAAATATATGCTTTAATTTAAAAATACTTTATTGCTAAAAATTTCTAACCATCATCTGAGCCTTTAGCAAGTCACAGTTTTTTTGCTGGTGTAGAGTCTTGCCTTGATGCTGATGGCTACTGACTTAACAGGGTGGTAGTTGCTAAAGGTTGGGGTGGCTGGGGCAATTTCTTAAAATAAGACAACAATACAGTTTGCTGGATCTACTGACTCTTCCTTTCATTTGAACACTTGAAGGCCATTATAGAACAATTAACTGGCCTAATTTCAATATTGTTGTGTCTCAGTGAATAGGGAGGCCCAAGAAGAAGGAGACAGAGAATGGCCACTTAGTAGAGCAGCCAGAACACATACATTTATCGGTTAAGTTTGCCATCTTGTATGGTAATGATTTATGGTAACCTCCCCCCCCCCCCCGCCCCAAATCACAATAGTAGCCTCAAAAATACTGATCACAGGCCGCCATAACAGATATAATAATAATAAAAGTTTGAAATATTGTGAGAATTACCAAAATATGACACAGACATGATGTAAACATACACTGTTAGAAAAATGGTGCCAATAGATATGTTTGATAGAGGGTTGACACAAAACTTCAATTTGTAAAAAACGTAATATTAGCAAAGCTCAATAAAGCTCAGCACAATAAAATAAGGTATGCCTATAAACAACCCAAGCAAATCACCTCACCTAAAATTTGTTTTCTTTATCCATGGACTAAGGACAACACCTGCCCTTCCTGCCTCACAGAATTATTGTGAGAATGAGTGGAAAAGTACTATTCGAATTGTCAATCACTATATAATTATAATGGTGGTAGTAGTTGTAGTAGCAGCAGTGCACATTTATATAGAGCTTACTGTAGCCAGGCACTGTACTAAGTGCTTTACAATTATTATCTCATTTGATCCTTACAACAACCCTAGGAGGTAGGTAATATTAATATTCCCATGAGGAAACTGAAGGAAACAGAGGATAGGCAAACGTGCCCAGGGTCACAGAGCTAGGAAGTATCTGAAAAAAGACTTGAATTCAGGTCTTCCTGACCTGATGGGAGGCCCTGATGCTCTAGCCATTTTGCCACCTACCACTACCTTTTGGAGATCTTTGTAGACTTTATCATTCAATCCAAAACAGAAATATCAGGAGAATAATGCCATGGCAAGTTTGGGCGGGGGTGGGGGTGGGGTGGGGGTGGTGGCTAGCTTTGTACTGGCATCTTCAAATAATGATCATTATCTTACATTTGTTAAGTGGAACTAAAACTGAGGTTCTTAACCCTAGACCCCTGTGGCAGTCTGGTGAAGCTTATAGACCTCTTCCTTAGGGTATTTTTAAATGCATAAAATAAAATACAAAGGCTGACAAAGGCAACCAATTATACAAAAGTAGTTATCCAAAAATACAGGGTGTCCCCCAAAATCTTAATGTAGTTTTCAGCTACTAAATCTTAAAACTGCAGTGTGATAATTAAAAAGTTTTGAGAGACACAGTTTCTAGATAATTTAATAATTTTTAATTGTTTAAAAATTTTTTTTCTCAATTTTCTGCTTTCCTTCTTTTTCTTTTCTTTTCTTTTCTTTTTTCTTTTCTTTTTTTTTTTTGTGGGCCAATGAGGGTTAAGTGACTTGCCCAGGGTCACACAGTTAGTAAGTGTCAAGTGTCTGAGGCCAGATTTGAACTCCCATCCTCCTGAATCCAGGGCCAGTGCCTTATCTGATGCACCACCTAGCTGCCCCCTAATCATTTTATTAATAAGCCCAGCACATTATTATTTTTTTTTTTAGTGAGGCAATTGGGGTTAAGTGACTTGCCCAGGGTCACACAGCTAGTTAAGTATTAAGTGTCTGAGGTCGGATTTGAACTCAGGTACTCCTGATTCCAGGGCCGGTGCTCTATCCACTGCACCATCTAGCTGCCCCAGCCCAGCACATTATTAATAAAGGATGGCCATCTGGCTATTTCTCATAGACCAAAGACAGTAATGGTGGCCTAGCTTACAGTTTATATACCCTTCAAAGAGTTGATGTTCAATGAGGGGCTGAGAGTGACATCATGTTACCCTTGGACAGAGAAACTATCTCTATACTCAGACCACACCCAACCTTGGGATATGTAGACAAAAGTATCTGTGTCTACCCAAACTTGAATGGGACACAATGGGTTTTCCCACCTTAGATTAAATTCCCTGTAAAGTTGGGTGATTTTGACCAAGATTAAGGAGAGTTAATTCAACCTCATTATCACTAATGTCCTTCAAGAGACTGAACTTAAAATCAGGATTTCAGAAGGGGAGAGCTCTAAATCTCCCCCAAATATTGGTTATTCATAATTATTTTTTCTCAGCACTAAGACTTTTTGAATTCTCTGTATTTTTTAAAGTCACAAACCCCAGGTTAAGAATCTCTGGACCAACTGTCACAGAAGGGACGTTAGAGATAAAGAACTTTGGATGAAGAGAAACCTTTCCTGGTAACCTTTATTAGTTTATGAGCTAGCTTAGTCACCTCAGAAAATAAAAGGAGGCCAGTGGAAAAAATACACATAACAATTACAAGAAATTGTGTGTGGGGTGGGGTTAGGATTAGGGTAAGAAGGGCAGGGAGAGTAGGAGTATAGGACAAGTGCCTGGTATAGAAAACGCTGAATGAGAATAATAATAGGAAAGAGAAATAGGGAACCTCCTTAGGAGCTAACAATGACAAAGAAAGGTATAGGTTTCTCCTGGAGTGAGATATTTAGCAAATAGATGTTTCTATCTATGAAGTTCCACTGACTAGTGATGAGCTAATATGGACAAAGAACTTAGATTGGCATTCCAAAGAGGGAGATTTCTACAGTATGAATGCTGATGGGGTTCTCTGTAAATATCACCAAAACAGTATCTTAAATTCATATTCCAGGCCCCCAAATAATAATTTCAGAAAGAACAGTGACTTGGTGTTAAATAGAAAAGAGATTATCTTTCCTTAGAGAGCCTTCCACATAGATTTATCTGCAATGCAGAGGCTCTACTTGGAGGCTGAGAGTAGGGATTGTGAATAAGACCAATAGGTCCAGGGACTACACAGAGAAAACACAGAAAATAAACAGCATTCACTGCCTAATGATTTTCTAACAACTGCTCTGGGAAGAGAAAAATAAACAAAACATTACATTCACTTAAATGCATTACCTTTTTTATAAATTGGATTAGGTCTGACAAATTGAGTCTCACCACCCACCTCTTGGCTCTATCCCAAAGGCAAGCTCTAAATATGAGAGAAATTAACACAGTTGCCCTAATGCAATTCAAATATCAATAATTCATAACATAAGAATTGGAATTGGTAAACCACATTTTAATTATACTGGCTCATTCTGGCATGTTACTTCTGGGCTGTTTAAAAAAAATTCTTTCAGATAGTAACTATCTGATAGCAAGCTACATTGGAAAGCTTATTGAACCTGGAGTCAGAAGTTCTGTGTTTCAGTCTTAGATCAGTTACTTACTGAGTCACATTAGGTAAGTGACTTTGCCTCTGTGAATGAATGAATAAAAAATTTTTATTAAGCACTTATTATGAGCCAATTACTATGCTAAGTAGGCAGCTAGGTGGTGAAGTGGATAGAGTGCCTGGCCTGGAGTCAAGAGAACTAATCTTCCCAAGTTCAGATTTTGCCTCAGATTTTGGCCTCAGACACTAACTAGCTGAGTGACTCTGGGGCAAGCCTCTTAATGCTGTTCACTCAGTTTGCTTATCTGTAAAATGAGCCAGAGAAGGAAATGGCAAACCACTCCATTATCTCCCCTCCCCCCCAAAAAAAAAAACAAAACCAAATAAGGTCACAAAGATTTGGGCATGTCTGGAAGAAAACCTGAGTAAGAACATTGTGCTAAGTGCTAGGGATACAAATAGAAAGGCAAGTTAATATCTTCTCTCAAAGAGCCAAGTCTAGCTGGGGAAACAATACCCAAAAGAACATTCAGCTTGCTGAGCAGATGGAGAGACCCAGAAGTCCTATGCATTGAGTGGCAAGGAGGATGGCAAGGTTCTGAAGTCCTTAGCTTACATTAATAGATCAAGGTGCACTGGAGGTGGAAGGGGCCAGAGGCAAAACAGATAAGGCCTGGAGGACCTTACGGGGCAATATCAGGGGATGTGGTAAGTCCTGGTAGTTCTCCATCTCATCAGAAGACTACAATTGCTGACTCCCATATTATCAGAAGGGCAGCTAGGTAAAACAATGGATAGAGCACTGGGTCTGAAGTCAGGAAGACATCTTTAAGAGTTCAAATTTGGCCCCAGACACTTACTAGCTGTGTGACCCTGGGGAAGTCACTCAACCCTGTTTTCCTCAGTTTTTTTCATCTATAAAATATGCTGGAGAAGGAAATCGCTCCAGTATTGTTGCCAAGATAGCCAGAAATGGGATCATGGACAGTAGTAAATGGAAGAACAACAAAAATACTATCTAAACCCTATAAACAGGGAAGCCTTGGAAAAGAAGGGATACAAGGGGGGAGGGGCAGAGGTAGATATTCCTCTGACCCCATTTCCTCAACTATAAAATGGGGATAATAATCTTTGCACTAATTCAATCGGTAATTATGAGTAAACAGTTATTAAATGTGGTCCATTAGTCTTAATCTAAGAAAGATACTTTTTTTGGGGGGTGTCAATGAGGGTTAAGTGATTTGCCCAGGGTCACACAGCTAGTTAGTGTCAAGTGTCTGAGGCCGGATTTGAACTCAGATCCTCCTGAATCCAGGGCCAGTGCTTTATCCACTATGCCACCTAGCTGCCCCCTAAGAAAGATATTCTTAAGAAAAAATTATCTAACACAAATAAGACTTTAGCTTCTTTTTCTTCTCAGGTATATTGTTCTTTTATTGATCCATCTAGGAAAAAAACTCAAAGAATTTGCAAATTTCCTTCACTATAAAGAAAACTTGGACACTATGAATTATGTCTCTTGGAGTCATGGATAGAGTAAATCATTTCCAAGATTCTCCAGGTTCCATAAATGTTTTGGCTGATACAAATGTAGCATGGTGCTACATTGAAGAGGAGTTACTCTACATACAGGTTAACATGCCAGAGTATTGTTGTATTTGACAGATTTTAAATCCACTGCAAAGCTTCTATAAACTGTAAGAACCACTTTATAGCATGTTAAAATTCAAAGCAGATTTTTCTTCGATGATTTTAGGAGACCAAGTGCTTCCAAACAGACTAAAGATGGTTTATTTCTAGAAAATAAAGCTCTAAATAAATATGAGATTTTTGAAAAAAAAAAACAACTAAGAGCATTAAAGATCAGAGGGGGAAGCATCTTATCTCATTAAATGCTTTCTGGCAGAACTAGGTTGTGGTTTGAGTTTTTACTTTTTTTTTCCTATAGCTATCATATGATTCTACCATATTAATATGAACATGAGCTAGACTTTGTCTCAAATCCGCCTTGTAGAAAATCTTAGGGAGGCATATGCTGACACTCAGATTGGCTTTTTTTTTTAACCTCACTCTTAGCCTTTCCCAGGAAATGGCAGGGTAAATAGCTTGGTATTTGCAGTCAATTCCCACTGATCTCTCTTTTCTCTTTCTTCTGCCTGAATGTTGGTCTTTCAAAATGGCAATGGTGCTGCCACCACTGTAGCTGCTAAGGTCTCTCTCCTCAACCTCAACCAGAGAAGCTTCAGACTGATTACTCTCCAATCATTTAATCATCTAACTTTTAAAGTCAAGTTTTAACATATGGTAATTTTATACAGTTACTGTCTAGAGAAACAGCATAGTGTACTGGACAGAGGGCTGACCTCAAAGTTGCCTCTGACACATATTGGCTGTGTAACTGGGAGTAAGACATTTAGCCTCCCTAAGATTATAAACTGCAGAGGTGCCTATCCACATTGACACAGAGTGTTTTGTTATCTAGAAATTCCCCACATCGAAGAAATTATGGATCCAGTCCCCACTCCTATTTTCTAGTGATTAATTTTGACCCAACATTCTAGAGGTTCTCTTCTTTAAGATACTGGTGACTCCCTTCGTTTGTTATTAGGCATGATAATTCTTTCAGGACACTTGGGACCCAAGTAGTATTACAGTGATTAGTTATAATTGTCTAGGAATGGTTTGTATTTGTTCTGATTGAACCATTACATGTAAATACTAACAATTGTAAAAACAAATTAAATACCCTATAGGTTTCAGAGTCTTCAACAGGTTATCCAACTTAAACAAACTTTCAGAATAATATCCTTATCAATCACATGTTTGGAAATGGACTACATCTTCCCCTGTGGAAATCATTATAAATGATGGTTAGCCCACCATCATTGATTTTATACACAAAGTATACAAAAGAACACTAATTGAGCTCATCTGAATTCTGGCTCCTGAACATGAGTGCAACCCTGCCTCATTTTCCCCAGACGTAAAAAAAAATGGTGACAAAAAAAATATATTTCTATAATAACCCACCACCTTGTTTGCACCTCTCTCCTACCTCTCTATAGGCCCCTAGCTCTTACATGCTTATGAGATGTGTATCTCAAAAATGGGAATAGGGAAGTCATAGACATTTGCTATCAAACACTCCCACTAGCAGAAGCTGCAGCCTCTCTCATTGCTGCCTAATACTTTGGGGAGTCATATTTGGCTTCAGTGATTCTGGTTCTCTCCCTTGACCACAGATGGGCACAAGTGTATGGACCATTGACCAGAGTAATTCTGTCTTTCCTAGCTACCCACATACGTAGAACAATTTTCCCTAGGACAAGGACCAGTAACAAAAGATACCAGAGAAGACAAATGAAACTCTCACAAAGAGACTAACAGGCAAAGGGTCTCCTAAAAGAATCCCTATGATTTATAGAGATTCTTCTCAAGGCTACAGTTCTGAGGGATTATAAGGCCAGCAATACACATGACAATCATACTACAAATAACTCCCCCAGCAAGCAATCATAAGGAAAAGACCTTTGCCAACCTTTATGTCCTAAGTAGAAATTAGATGTCCATGAGAAATATGGAGAATTAAAGTGACAACAACTGTAACATTATGGGGGGAAACTGCAGCACCTGTTGTAGTTTTATCTATTGCCTATGTGGGACCCAGCTGAGCAGTGTGAGTTGATACTTCTCACCCCTCCTGCACCTGCCTTGTGGAATTACTTGCTGTGATAAGCCATCGACTGCAATACTCCAACCCAAGTCTGTACTGTTCTCCAAAAGTACTCCATATTCTAAAATTACCTTATTGCCTCCTATCCCAATCAAACCTTTTATTTCTTCAGCAGACACTGGGTGCAAAGCAATCTAAGAAATCATTTTGGCATCAAAATTGGGAGTGATTGATGTTTCTCCTTAATTCCCCAAGAATATTTGCCTTGTTAAAAAAGAAATGCTTATGAACCCAAGTGAATCTCTACAGATGGACTTTCAGGCAGCATGGGGAGAGAGATTTGGGGGCAGAGGTGAAACCACAAATGCAAAACCAGTTCTGTTCAGGATTATACCTCTGATATCTCCTCTAAACTGCTTTCTTTCTTTCTTTCTTTCTTTCTTTCTTTCTTTCTTTCTTTCTTTCTTTCTTTCTTTCTTTCTTTCTTTCTTTCTTTCTTTCTTTCTTTCTTTCTTTTTTTTTAGCGAGGCAATTGGGGTTAAGTGACTTGCCCAGGGTCACACAGCTAGTAAGTGTTAAGTGTCTGAGGCTGGATTTGAACTCAAGTACTCCTGACTCCAGGGCCGGTGCTCTATCCACTGCGCCACCTAGTTGCCCCTAAACTGTTTTCTTTTCCAGGCTTCTTCCTTTCCTCAACTTCTGAATGGTTCCCATGGTAGTAGCCACAGAAAAGATGTCTAGTTAGCTCTCACCTTCTCTCCACCTCCTACAGGCTAACTTCCCAACTGGAGTAATCTATCTAACCCAGCAGGAAAATAAGAGGGGAAGGGGATAAGGAGGGAGGGGCAAAAGAAGGGAGGGCAGATTGGGGGAGGGGGCAGTCAGAAGCAAATCCTTTTTGAGGAGGAATAGGGTGAAAGAAGATAGATAATAGAGTAAATGTCATGGGGAGGGGAATAGAATGGAGTGAAAGTTAACAATAATAATTGGGGGGGGAAATTGTACAAAAATATTTATAGCAACTCTTTGTGGTGGCTAAGAATTGGAAATCAAAGGAATGTCCTTCAATTGGGGAATGACTGAAGAAGCTGTGGTATATGATCGTAATGGAATATTATTGTCCTATAAGAAATGACAAGCAGGATGATTTCAGAAAAACCTGGAAAGATTCACAAACTGATGTATAGTGAAGTGAGCAGAACCAGGAGGACATTGTGCACAGTGACAGCAGTATCGTTCTATGAGCAATTGTGAATGACTTAACTACTCACAGCAATACAATGATCCAAGACAATCCCAAAGGGCTAATGATGAAGCATACTATTCACTTCCAGAGAAAGAACTGATATTGATTGAACACAGACTTAAAAAAAAAAAGAGTACTTGTGGATTGTACATATATAACCAATAACCTGATTGGTTGCTCTTTTGTTTTGTTTTTTTTTAATGTATGAGGTATTTTATTTTTTCCATTACATGTAAAGATAGTTCTCAACTTTTGTTTATACATGCTTTACAATTTCAGATTTTTCTCCCTCCCACCCCTCCCTCCCCCCTCCCCTAGACAGCAGGTAATCTGATATAGGTTATATCTATATATCTCTATACATATACATATACATATATATATATATATATACACACACACACACACATATATACACATAATAACATTAATCCTATTTCTGCATTAATCCTGTTACAAGAGAAAGAATCAGAGCAGTGATGCAAAACCTCAAAATAGAAAGAAAAAAAAAAACCAACAGCACCCAAAACAAAAGAAATAATATGGTTCAATCAGCATCTATACTCCACAGTTCTTTCTTTCTTTTTTTTTTCTTGGATTTGGAGATCCTCTTCTATCATGAGTTCCCTGGAACTCTTCTGTACCATTGCATTGGTGAGAAGAATATAGTCCATCACAGTAGGTCAACACTCAATGTTGATGATACTGTGTACAATGTTCTTCTGGTTCTGCTCATCTCACTCATCATCAGCTCACATAAGACCCTCCAGGTTTCTCTGAACTCTTCCTGCTCATCATTTCTTACAGCACAATAGTATTCCATTGTATTCATATACCACAACTTGTCCAGCCATTCCCCAATTGATGGGCACCCCCTCAACTTCCAATTCCTTGCTACCACGTAAAGAGCAGCTATAAATATTTTTGTACATGTGGGTCCCTTTCCCCCTTCCATGATTTCTTTGGGCAAAAGACCTAAAAGTGGGATTGCTGGGTCAAAGGGTATGGTTGCTCTTTTGTGGAGTGGGGAGGAAAGGGAGCAAGGGAGAAAATTTTGGAACTCTAAATCTTATAAAAATGAATGTTGAAAACTACCTTTACATGTAACTGGAAAAAATCAAAATATAATATTCAAAAGAAGGATGTATGTTTAACTTAGCTATAATTTATAATTTTATATATAATTTATAATATATTAATAATTTATAATTTATAATTCTTTTAATTTCTTAAACTCCTTAGGGGCAGGGACCATCTCATGCATCTTTTTGCATCCCCAGAGCTTAGCACAGTGCCTGGCACCTAGTAGGTCCTAAATATCATTGGAAGGGAATAGGATGGAGGGAAATAGTTATGATGACCGACTACAATGGCAAAATGTATGGTACCCACTCTGCTGGGCTATTGTGAAGAAAATTCTTTATCAAGTTTAAGGTACTATATAAAAGTTATGATGAACAGGATGCAATCAGAAAAAACTGGAAAGACCCACATGAACTGAGGCAGAGAGAAATGTACTGTATTACAAAATAACAGTAATAGTGTAAGATGATCTCCTGGGAAGCACATGGTTATTTTCAGCAAGGCAATGATCCAATATAACTCTGAAGGACTTATGAAAATTGCAATACAGCTACAGAGAAAGAACTGATGGTATGTGAAAACAGACTGAAACACATTTTTTTTTTGTACAACTCCTTAATCTGGTCTTGTTTTTTATCTGTTTTCTCTCACAACCTAGCTAATGTAAAGATGTTTTTCATGATTACTCACGTATAACTTACACTGAATTGCTTGAGTTCTTGGGGTGGGGGGTGGGAAGGGAGGGAGGAAGAGAAGTTGGATCCCAAAGTTTTTAAAAATTGATGTCAAAATTTGCTTTTACATGTAATTTGGAAAAAAAAACTCTTTGGGATATAGAAAAAAAAATTAAGTAGGATCCCTTCTGAAAAAAAGTGTTTATTGATTGATTGATTAATGTACTATCAGAACCCAGATGTAGATGTAGATCAAATGAATGGCATTCTAACTCCATACTTTTTTATTATTAAATTTTGGTTCTAATTTATGGAATAAAACCAGCATTTCCATTATATGGTACAATAAAAAAATGATTGCACATGAAATTGCAAATCTACTATGTACAACTTGCTATTCTTTTCAAATATACAACAAAATTATCATATAAATTTCTTTTTTTTTCTTCTCTCCCCCACCCCTGCCCTAGAAATAGCTGCCATTTGACACAAATAGGGGTATATATATGTAAAATTATTCTATGCATACTTCTATATATCAGTTCTCTGGATGTAAATAGTGCCTTTCTTCACATACATGCTTATGTTTATTGACTGGGAAGGGTGGGGAGGAGGCAGAGGCTGGAAAACAGACCAGAAAAAAAATCTAGAGAAACATACACTGCTATAATTTCCATTCTACCACCCACCCCCTCTTCAGCCAATCTGCCTAAAAAGACATTTGGTTTTGTGGAGGAGGCAAGGATCCTTCTTTCTCCCATTCATTTCTTGATCATGGATCGAGCATGGCCGGCAGCCCAGAGCAGAGGACAGTCAGCCCCCAAATCAGGAAGACCTGGGTTTAAGAGCCACCTCTGATGTACACTTTCAGTATTTCCCTGGGTAATTCACTTAGTCCCATACAATTCTGACAAACCGTAAGTTGCAGCTCTGCATTGGCAGACGGAGTTTCCCTACTGAGAATTCCCTATATCAACTGCATCACGGGTCTTCTACAAAACTAAAATTTTTGTCCCTTCCCTCAAGAAGCTTACATTTTAATGGGAGAAGATATCACACAAAAGAGAACTAAAAGGAGCAGGGCAGGGGTGGCAGGGTGGGGAGGAGTAATAAAAGAGTAAAAAAAAAAAATGTCCAGAGAATCAGAGCAGAGTCAAGAGAGGTGACCTGTGGCTGACCTGAATCCTTCTTCAAATGGAGTGTCCAAGCAGAAACTAATCAATGAGAATGGGAGGCTGCAGAGGCAGAGATATCACTCCAGGGAGTCAGTGAGAGGTTCTGGAGAGTCAGGAGCACCACCTATTACATCTAAGATCAAATATAAATTCTTCTGTTTAGCTTTTAAATTCCTTAAAAACTTCACTCCAACCTATCTTTCCAGACTCATTGGACATTAGTCCCTTCTGCACTCTATGATCTAACAATATATCCCATTTCCTACCTCTATGCCTTTGCACTGGTCATCCCCCATGCCTGGAATACATTCCTTCCCCACCTCTACCTCATATAGTCCTTCTTTTCATTCATGATGTAGCTCAAGCGCAAACTTCTGTATAAAGTCTTTCCTGACTCCTACAACTTCTGGTGCCCATCCTCCCTTGATTTTGTTTGTATTTATTCTGCATAAACCTATATATTAATTCATCTTCCTCATTGGAATCTAAGTTCCTCGAATGTTCGGATCGTTTCATTCTTTGTATTTGTATTCCTTTCATTTAGCATATGCCTGACTGATAGCAGGCACCAATTAAATGGTTTTTGATTGATCAACTGACTTTATTCTACAATTAATGAGAACCCACAGAAGGTTTTGAAAAGAGGAATGGGATAACATGATCGAAACCTTACTTTAATGAAATGAATCTGATGTCAACAAAGAAGATTAATTTGAAGGAGAAATTAGAGTTGGGGGACTCAAAGGAGGTAAGGAGAGAAGATTAAATGGGCCATTTTGGTTAATAATCCCATGCCAAAAGTTGCTCCTGTTTGCCTTTTTCTTCTCATTCCTAATGCTCACCCTTCTATAGATCCTTATCACTTCACATCTGAATTATTGGAATACTATCTATGTATGTTCCCTTTATTATGACATTCCATCTGTTTCTTCAGTTCCTTAGCAGAGCTTGTCCCCTATACCTGTAATAGATTCCTTTCTAAGAATATTCCTCTAAGAATCCCTAACATCCTTCAAAGTACAGCTCAGGTACCATCTGCAAAAGGGGTCTTTTTTTTTTTTTTTTGCAGGGCAATGAGGGTTAAGTGACTTGCCCAGGGTCACACAGCTAGTAAGTGTCAAGTGTCTGAGGCCAGATTTGAACTCAGGTACTCCTGAATCCAGGGCCGGTGCTTTACCACTGCGCCATCTAGCTGCCCCAAAAGGGGTCTTCTTGATCTTCCAACTAGTAAGACTCTATTCTCTTGAAATTACTTTGCACATATACTTTCTATTTGCTTATTCCCACACATATTGTTATCACCTAATAGAGCATAAGCTTATTAAAGGCCCAGACAAATTTTCCTTTAGTTTTTTTTTAATTGGCAGGAGTGATACAGCATCTTATACATATTAAGGATTTAATAAATGTTTCTTGAATTAAATTGAATTGACTTATTGGTTGTTTTCTCCCTTGTTACCTAAAACCACTAACTGGAAGCATCTAAACCAGTCCTGCCCCACCGGTCCTCATGACTAATACTGAGCACTATGCAGATATAAAGGAATGGAAGAAATGATCACTGTGCTCAAGGAATTTATAATCTAGTTGGCCACAAAATTC
The DNA here is from genome assembly GCF_019393635.1 of Dromiciops gliroides. Classification (NCBI taxonomy): domain Eukaryota; kingdom Metazoa; phylum Chordata; class Mammalia; order Microbiotheria; family Microbiotheriidae; genus Dromiciops; species Dromiciops gliroides. Next base: position 163,460,664 of record NC_057862.1, on the reverse strand, counting down.
ACAGACACATAAAAAGATTATAACATAAAACAGTATTTGAAAAGTGCTAAGTCCCATAGATGCCATAGATGTTCAAAGAAGTTGGTTATCTCCCTATCCTTTTCAGAAACCTTTGAGACCAGAAAATGTCTTGAGAATTAGGGGTAAAACAAAACAAAACAAAAAAAACTTTAGGGGCAGCTAGGTGGTGCAGTGGATGAAGCACCAGCCTTGGATTCAGGAGTACCTGAGTTCAAATCCGACCTCAGACACTTGACACTTACTAGCTGTGTGACCCTGGGCAAGTCACTTAACCCCCATTGCCCTGAGGAAAAAAAAAAACAAAAAACTTTAGTTCCTTATCAAAAGAATGACTAAATCAGTTGGGAAGAATTTTTTAGGGTGCCTGGCCTTTGATTCTTTCCAAATACCTACATGCTAATGTTGTATTATTCCAAAATTTTTTAATTGTGTTGGGAGGGATCAATTATAGTCACATAAGCATGATGAAATTAAGAAATCTCTTGTGATAACTAAAATGGAAAAGAATAATCTATCATTTGGCAGCAATTAGCTTTTTAGCCATTATCATATCCCCACTGGAATGGAAAACAAACATTCAGGGCCCCTGAATCTCCTAACACTAGCTTGCCATAACAAAAGACTCAGAGTAGGTAATTAAGTGGAAAATATCTGATGGACAATATTGAATCCCCACAATTCAAGGTGCTTTGTTTGTCTCACCCACTTTCCAGACCCTTCTGTGGGAATATGAAATGATATGGGCTGTTCTATTCTTGAAGCATTATGTTCAAGAAGTTCCTTTTATAATATCACTTATCCCATAAAGTCATTCCAGTGAACACCTACTTCGTGGTTCAGTGGATATTTCTCACTAGAAGCTCTTGGGGTCTGTGAATTAAAATCCTTTGGATTGTTCTGTGTCCTTGAGGAGTCACCTCATCTCATTCTTCTTGGACATATGAGTTACCCAGACCACAAGGAAAGAATCTTTCCATGTAATTTTAAGACAAATTACAAACTTTGAGGGAAAAGATACTAGTGAAGTCATGGAAGAAGGGCAATAGATAAAATTACGTTAATTCTAAACTGCAGCCCATCAATAAATTAGCATTTCTTAAGTCCCTGATGTATGTCAGGTACTGTGCTAGATACTAGAATTAGAAAAATATAAATGAGAGAACCCCTGCTCTCAAGAGGCTTACATTCCAAGATGCAACATGCACACATATAAAAATAAATAAAATGTAGAAAAAATAAATTAAATTCTATGAGCCTGCACATTGCTGAAAATTCGGTGATATAATCCAATGGTTTGGCTGTTTGGAGAAAAGTAGAAACTTCCATCACAGGGTTTTTTCAACTCTAGTATTTGAGAGGTGTGCTCTGATCATGTGCAACTGTGACGAAGCCCAACAAATAAAAGATGAATGAGAAAAGGAAAGTGATGGGGTCAGAACCCAGAAACTCACCTGTTAAGAAAGGCTATTTCAGACAAACAAATTCTCTCAGCCTCATGCCCAAGACAACTAAACTCCAGTGTGCTTGGTGAAAAGAACCCCACGTTCAGTCATCCAATCACAAGTGCCTGGTATTTGCCCTGAAGATGACCTTGTGCAGTAGGAAATGCTAAAGATATAGAAAACATTCCCTCCCATAGAGGCACTTTAAAATCTTATGGGGAAAAACTTTTAAATTTTATATAAATTAAAATTATCCATTTCAATTTCTTGGTTAGCAGTGTTACTTCACTGGCGCTGGAGATGATGCCCAGGTCGGTGAGGCTGAAACTCAGAAAATAATTTCAACTGAGATAGGCTGTTCTATATATACTATTCAAAGGGATAAAGGATTAGATCTGTTAAGCAACTGTGAAAAATGTTTGGGAGGTGCCTTATGGATCACCGGCTTCTTTACCATGCACTTGGACTATTGGTAAAACCTTCTTTCAAAAATCATTGTACCTCTACTCTTTTTCTTTGTAACACTCTCAGAATGTATGTCATTCTCCTGCTCAAAAATATTCCCTGACTCCCTCTTGACTACTTTGTAAGTTCAAACTCCATTGCCTGGCATTTGAAGCCATCCACACTCTTTCACCTCCCTACCTTTATAGCCTTATCACATGATCCTCCCCTTCATCCAAATTATACAACTTTCACTTCCTAAACATGCTCTGCATTATTGTTTCTCTGCCTTTGCTCATGATATTCCCTTTTCCTGTTATACCCTTCCTCCATTTCTTCATTTGCCTAATTGCTACTCATCCTTTAAAGCCCAATTGGCATGCCATTTCCCAGATAAAGCCATTTCCCTTATCTACCTCATTAGGCTTGGTATAGTGCTTTGTTTTGCAATGCATTTATGCAATATTAGGTGATCTATTTGGGGGGGTTTAGTCATCCTCCTACTAGATAGTAAGTTCTCTGAGGTCAGAGACTATATCTAAACTAGTGTACATTCCCACAGCACCTAAAATAGTGTTCTGCACAGAGTAGGCATTTAATTTATATTGTTGAATGGACAAGAATTCCTTCCATGTCATCTTAGACTTGTGGCCATTCAACTACCACTTAAAGACCTTTAGTGATGGAGAATCCACTGCTAACTAAAGCAGCCAAACCTATATTGGGTATAATCAAATTGCTCAGAAGTTTTTCTCTATTGTGACTCAAAATCTACCACTGAGACTTTTCTTCCAAGACCTTCTGAGCTAATCAATATTATGTAGGACAAATGATAGGGACTTGGCCCATGATTGTTTGTTTAGGGAACTCCCAAGTGAGGAAACCCCCTCTGCTAATGTTTGAAGTTTCCCTGAAACTAAGACTTGGAGAGTTGTCTAGAGCACTGAGAAGCTTAAAGGACTTTTCCAGGATCATACTACCAGTTTGTATCATGAACCTAGGTCTTTCCTATCTCAGATACCGGTTAGTTATTTTTGTTTTGCAGGGCAATGAGGGTTAAGTGACTTGCCCAAGGTCACACAGCTAGTAAGTGTCAAGTGTCTGAGGCCGGATTTGAAGTCAGGTCCTCCTGAATTCAGAGCCTGTGTTTTATCCACAGTGCCACCTAGCTGCCCCCCTCCCTTCGGTTAGTTCTTTATCCTATCCTATCCCTTTATCATCCTACTATTTAGCCAATGGGTACTAAGTGATAACAGTCTTGAAGCACTTTGTCTCCCTTTCACTCTGCTTCAATTAAATTGAATAAACATTTTATCAAATATCTTTTAAGTACAGAGTACTATGTTGATCCCTTTCCTGCTCTTAGGCAGCATATAGGGCAGGTAGGTAGTTCAGTGGATAGAGCTCTAGGCCTGAATCAGGAAGACCTGAATTCAAATATGGCAACAGATACTTAGTAGCTGTGTAACCCTGAGTAAGGCACTTACTTAACCTCTGTTTGACTCAATCTATAAAATGGGGAGACCTCCCAATATTGTTGTGAGGATCAAATGAGATAATAAATATAAAATGCTTAGAACATAGAAAGTGCCATACATAAATGTTAGCTGTTCTTTATTAATAGTAGCATTAGTATTGTACAGCAGGGTAATATAGCACACACATAAATTAAAACTTTTTTCTTCCTATGTATATCTATCTCTCCCTATTCCTCCATTTCTCTCATTCCTTGTCTCTATATATACTCTTTTTGTTTTTTGTGTTTGGGCAAGGCAATAAGGGTTAAGTGACTTGGAGAGTTGTCTAGAGCACTGAGAAGCTTAAAGGACTTTTTCCAGGATCATACTACCAGTTTGTCACAGCTTGTAAGTGTCAAGTGTCTAAGGTCGGATTTGAACTCGGGCCCTCCTGAATCCAGGGCAGGTGCTTTATCCACTGTGCCACCTAGCTGCCCCTTATATATATACTCTTTAATAGACTATAATATGGAAATGAAGCATTTAGAAAATATTCACTGTACTTATTGAACTGGAATTGTTACTTATTTTTAACTTTAGAAAATCAAATAAATATATGTGTTTTTCCAAGTAGGAAAAAAAATCGCTGCTTTTGTGCCTGGTTTATCATTGATTCTTTTTGTCTTGTGATTCAGTGGCCCTCAATAGGAAATGGGTTTCCAACCCTGTAACAGAAACTATGAATAAATGCTAAAGCCAGGAAGTAATTGGTGAGGTGTGATTAGGGAAGACAGCCTTAAATTAGATTGTACAGGAGATGATTGGAATGGATTGACCAAGAACCATGCCCCTACAGCTGTGGTTATGAATGTTGGCCCTGTTTTTTTGCTTCCTCCCAATTCAATTCAACAAACATTGATTTAAAGCTTTCTATGTATAAAGCACACTATACTAAGCCCTGAGGATATAGAAGTATAAGAGTCCCTTCTTTCAAGGAGCTTAGCACTCTATTGTACGGATACATGCACACTGATAAATCTATGCAAAACATTCAGAAAATAATATAAAATAATTTCAAGAAACACCCCAAAATGAGGATGGGTCTCCAGTAGGAGGTAATTCCTGAGCTATACTTTGAAGGAATGTGATGATGTTCCTACTGCTCCCTGATCTCTCTGCTAATTGTTGCAACAGTTATCAAATGGAAATGAAGAGAAGAACCACCAAGTATCCCTACAGTTTGTATTTTCATCCCAATCCAAAACCCTCATTCTGTTCCAGGGATCAGCAACTGAGAATCCATGCTTATTCCAGCTGAGATCAACATTTCTCCAAGAATATTGAATAAAGATTTATCTATAGCAGGCTGCCACACACAACTATATCATACGCATATATGTCTTGTTCCACACAATAGCTAATAGCTAACATTTACATAGCACTTCAAAGTTTGTAAAAAACACTTTGCATCTGTTATCTCACTTGATCCTCACAACACTGTAGAGAAAGTGCTGTTATTATCCTTACTTTACATACTGAAGAAACTAAAGCTGAGAGAGGTTCAATGATTTGCCCAGAGATGAGCAAGTTAAAGGACACATAGCTAATAAATATCTTAAGTCAGGATTTGAACTCGCATCTCCCTGATTCCAAGGTCTCCACTCTATCCACTATACCAAGACAGATATTTCAGAAAAAACTGTGTGCCAATCAATATTTATGCAAATGTAATTGTATTTTAATGATTTAGGATCAAAATTTAAAGTATATTTCAATACCTAGGTAGAGCTATGATCTGTCTGACTTGAGGACTCCCCCCTCCAACAATAAAGATCATTGTCTACCTTCATATTCTCATCCTCTGTTATGCTTGTCCAAGTAGCTATAAATCTTCCACAAAGGGTCTATCCTACATGTTTGGGTTCTTCTAGGTTTCTTAGCATTGTATGATATCAAGGAGCACATGGGCTATGAATCAATTATCCTTCACTTTCTCTATAAGACTAGCCCACTATCTTTTCCTGTTGTTGATTTCCCTGCCACCATCCTGCACCTTTTCACGCATAATTCATTAGTAAGGTTGTTGTACCCACTGAGCATCTCTTCATTGTCCTTTGAGTGGCTTCAGTTACATCTTTGTAGACTGTGGTAATCCATACCTTAGATCCCAATTCTCTAGTTCTCAAAATCTTTTTGGATCCTGACTGTCATCCACTGTGCCCAGTGGTGTTTTGGTAAACATTTAATAATAGGCCTTCTGGTTTAAAAAAAAAAAAGGGAATGCATACATGACATACCTTAAAGTTTAACGTGACTTGTCAACATTTTCTCCATCATTTTCTTAAGACTGGACAATCAACAAAATAATAAATCACACCTTGATTTGTAGCATTTGCGGATTTCTAATGGTCACAATGAAAACTTAAAAATCAACTATTATGAGCCAGCACCAGCACACCCCTCCATAAAGTATGGAATGTAAAGGAAGAATGTAAAAATAATAATTAAAAAAAGAATACAGGGTCACCTGCATACAGCACAGAACTTAGCTCTTAGTAAATACTTGTTAACTGAGTTTAATGTTTTGGGTTTTTTTTGGTGAGGCAATTGGGGTTAAGTGACTTGCCCAGGGTCACACAGCTACTAAGTGTCAAGCATCTGAGGCCGGATTTGAACTCAGGTACTCCTGATTCCAGGGCCAGTGCTCTATCCACTGCACCACCTAGCTGCGCCTAACTGAGTTTAAAAAAAAACAAAAACAGAGGAGACAGGGAGACACAAATTAGGATTGTGATTTTCTTTGAAAAGGAAAGAATAGTCTGAAAGCACAATGCTTAGAGAACCTATATGACTGTGAGGTTACTGTCCACTGGACTAAACATTTTAACCTCCCCTGCCCCAGCCTGTGGTTCCACAACAAATGAACACCACCTGCTTCCCTTAATTTCAAGTCCAGAACTCTATCCTCTATGCCACGTTATCATGTACCAGTGTTGGACGCCCCTGTTTTAGGAAAGGGAAAATTAGTCCAGTAGGTGAAATGAAGATACACAGCCCTCAAGCTGAAACTATATATCATATCATTATTCAGAACACCATTTGGGGTCCCCCCATAAGCTGGTTTTGGAGCAATAAAGGTTCAGGCTGCAGGCATACAAAGATACCTAAGGAACCCTCTCACCACAGGTGCTTCTGATGGCCTCCCATTACACATCAGCCAGTTGCCCATAATAGACACACATGTCACAAATCTACCATTGTTACACCCTCTGAGTCTTACCTGACCTTCAACTATACTGATCCTAGTAGATACAAAATCAGGGTCACTTGGTCTGATGACTATACCAGTTCAGCACTAACTTTGGGTCCACCTGTTGCTCTGGTGCTAAGAGACTTGCCATTGGATGCAAACCAATACACCAATATGTGTATCGTGGCAAGGTGCTTTGCTAGTAGAGATACATAATACATGGGTCCTGGAATTTAATAAGGAAAAGAGATCAGACTAGATAGAATTTGGGAAACTACATGGTGTTTTTAATGACCCCAATCTGCCCAGTGCTGCAAAAGCCATCTAATTAATGTCAATGTCATCTCAGTGATATTAAACCACTGCAAATCATGGAACAAAAATGATAATAGAAGAACAATAATTACAAACTTGAGAAGCAATGGAATGACAGATGGCGATATGTAAGAAAATATATATAGCAGCTCTTTTTGTTATAATAAAGAACTAGAAACTAAGTAAGTATCCTTAAATTGGGGTATGGCTGAACAAATGATGGTATGTGAATGGAATGGAATGCTATTGTGCTATAAGAAATGATAAAAGGAATGGTTTTAGAGACATGTGAGAAGATGAATGATGCAGTTCAGTAAGCAAATCCAATAGAACATTCTACACAATAAAAACAACACTGTTTGAAATGACTTATACAATAATTAACCATAATTCCAAAGGATCAATGATGGAGCCTGTTTCTCACTTCCTGACAGAGAAGTGATAGACTCAAGTGGCAGAATGAGACATACATTTTCAGACACTGTCAATGTAGAAATTTGTTTTGCTTGACTATATATGTTTGTAATAAAAGTTTCTTTTTTTCTTTTTAATTGGGATGGAAAGCTGGAAGACAGACGGGTGGGAAGTAAAAGGTTGCCAAGAAAACAGAAAGAAAAAAGGGTCATTGGCATAATTTTTAATGCATGGAAGAAAATAGGAGAAAAGCCAGAAGGAATCACAAACAAGCAGGACAATTTTGGAAGTTGTACCACGAATTTATTGTGTACTTTAAAAAGAAAGGCAAGCTGTACATAATAGAGATCTGCAGTTTCATGTACATAATAGAGATTTGCAGTTCCATATACACAGTTTCAATTGTGTATATAGAAGTACTCATTTTAATGTTGGTATTTGCTAAATGCAGATTTTTAAAATTTTTTTTAAAGTCTGGATACAACCAGGTTGTAGATAATGCTAAGGACCTTTATTATAATACTTAGCACATTCTGTCCAATATTATGATGATTTGTCTACATAACTTATGTCCCTTACTATATTATAAGCCCTTTCAGGTCAGGAACCATGTTTCAATTCATCTTTTTATCCCCCTGCAGTGCTAGCACAGTAGCTTTACACATGGGAGAAATTCAGCAAATATGTAGTGAATTGGAATCATGTTGGCAAAGAGCAATCCTTCTAACTACTGTCTCAGATAGAATGGTCTGGCTTGTTTTTTTCCAAAGAAATAATTCAGAAGCCGTATCCATACGTTCAAGGATCTCCAACTGTGAGAAGTAGGGTTTTGCTTTCTAGTATATAAGTGCAATCCCTTCTGCAGCTATCCATCCCATCAAAGGCCCTCAGCAGCCATTTTCTAACACCCTTTACTCTTTGCATTCAGCCCTTTTATATGCGTTCTGTGCTTGCTTAATAATTAGTTACAAGGCTTCACCTTTCTTACTCTCCTTTCTGCTCAGTGGATTTTAGACTCTCCTACTATATAGCAGCTCAGAATGGCTGTGCATCTCTGAGTGGAAGCAGCCAAGGGTAGTCCCTGAAGTGCTACATTCCAAGGCTGAAGAGAACAGAATTTTGGTTCATTTCATGTTGAATGCCTGGCTGCAGGAGCACAGAAAGCAGCTTAAGCTGCATTTCCTACCACCCCTTTCATTGTTACATCTCTCCTATCCCATAAGTCCTTCTGCCATTACAACCAGTTCTCTAATTGTTTTCTGAGAGTGTTTTCTCTTCTGAAATAGAGAGTAAGCTCCCAGAGGGAAAGAACAAATTCTTTGTGATTGTTTTGTACCCTTCATAGTCCCTCTAACAACTCCGGCAATTTTGGGCAGGGGGGGAGGGCTGCGTGTGATGATGGGTAAGAAGACCTGATATTTCATAGATGTAAAAAACTCCCAATAAGTTCCCTCTACCAAAACTGTTGTTAAGTGTTCTGCAATTTATAGTCCTAACCTATTGCAGAGGGATACTGAGAAGTGAAGCAACTTGTTAAGTTGATATGTCATAAGTGAGACTTGAGCCTGGTTTCTCTGATTCCAAGGCCAGGCTATGCTACAACATGCTAGAAATAAAAAAGCTGCTTAATAAATGTTAGTAAGGAGGGGTTATCATGCGCTGGCCTGTTTCATACCCTCTTTGTTAGGAACAAAAGTCTAGCTTTGTTCCTCAAAAAAAGATGAGATAAAACAGTTGCTTAGGTGAAGTTGCTTCATGTGTGGGTGTAGTAAGGGTTTGTGCTGGAAAGTCTGAAAAACTATTTCCCCACTCTCACCCCGACCCAAGTTACATAGTTCACATGATCTCAGAAGTATCAAGAACCAAATGGCATCCACACAGGAAAAGTAAAAGTACTTTTAACCATCAAATGAAGTTTTGATCACATACCTATCCAGTCATCCAAATTAATTTTCTTTTCTTTTATCTAATTTCCATTTTAATGTCTCCAAAGCCATAAAAATAATTTTTCATTAAGAAATTATTTCTGTGCCAATTAACACCTCAAATTGTGATTAAACATTTACAAATTAAATGCCTCTCTTGGGAAAGAGAACCATCTGGGGGGACATATCAATTCTGCTAACACCTGGAGGTAGATTAATGTATGTCAATTCATTATCTAAATTTAGAGTGTTTTTATTAATCCATAATTCTCAAGAAGTGCTGTGTATATAGTAGACACTTTATAAATGTTTGTGGAATTGAATATAGACTCTATCCTGCAGCCACTAGTGCCAATCCCCCAAAATATCAGGTATTATTTTGCATAGCTTTATACATGTCCATGCTATCTACTCTGATAGAGTATAAGCCTCTTGAGGCAATAGCTAACATAAAAACACTTACTATTATTCTCATTTAATCTTCACAACAAGTCTGGGGTTTTGTGGTTGCTTTTTGTTCAGTTTTATGCCACTCTTCATGGACCTATTTGGGGTTTTCTTCACAGAGATACTGGAGTGGTTTACCATTTCCTTCTCCACCTCATTTTGCAGATGAGGCAACTGAGGTATACCGGGTTAAGTGACTTGCTCAGGGTCACACAGCTAGTAGGTGTCTGAGTCCAGATCTGAACTCATGAAGAGGAGTCTTTCTGACTCCAGGCCCTGAGCTCTATCCACTGCCCCACCTAGCTGTACCAGCCCTGGGGTAGGTACTATTATTATCCCCATTTTGCAGTTAAGGAAACTGAGGCAAACAGAGATTAAATGACTTGTCCAACCAATCATCTGCCAAACTGTATAGAGTCTCTATCCCTCCAAAGTATTCCTTCCATCTCCTCACCCATTCTTTCCCTTCCATTCACAGTGCCACTGCTACAATTTAGTCCTTTACCACCTCAAATCTGGATTTCTGTAATAGCTTAACTGGCCTTCATGACTCCAGTCTTTTCCCCCTTTTAATCTAGTCTTTCGACAACTCCACAAAAACAATCCATCTAATGATCAATCACTGTGTTGAGTGACCATCAGTTGCCTTCTCAAAAAGCTTTAGTGGCTGCCTATTGTCTATAAGATAAAACGCAGCTCCTTGGCCTGGAATGTCAAGTTCTAAATAAGTTAGCTCTGATCTTTCTAGCTTTGTTTCACACAATTGAGTCTACATTCCAGCCCAAATGGACTACTTACACTGTTTTCTTAACAATAATTCTGATCTCACATCTTACCCCAGTGTATTCATCTCTCATACCTGAAATGCACATCTGACCTATAGAAATCCCTCTCTCCAAGACCTAGCTCACGTCCCACCTCCTCCATGAAGCCTTTTTTTTTTTATCCTCCTCCCTCGGCTCCCCCCTCCCAAATGATCACTCCCTTATTGAACTTTCTTAGATCAATATAATAATAACTTATATTTATATAGCACTTACCATGTGCCAAACTGGGAAGCTAGGAAGCACATTGGATAGTGCACTGGCCCTGAAGTTTGGAGACCTGAGTTCAAATTTGGCCTCAGACACTAGCTGTGTGACCCTGGGCAAGTCATGTAACCCCAATTACCTTAAACATCTGGGGCCATCTCCAGTCATCCTGATGTATATCTTGCCACTGGACCCAGAATGCTCTGGAGGAGAGAGTGAGGTTGGTGACCTTGCACAGCACCCCCTCATTTAAATCCAATTCAGTGCAAGATATGACCTAGATATCACGGTCTTCTTTGAGAACAAAGGACAAACAGGAATACCACGTGCTAGGCTCTATAATAAGCTCTTTATAAGTATTATCTCATTTGATCCTAACAACAACCCTAGGAAGTAGGTGCTATTATTATCTTCATTTTACAGATGAGGAAACTGAGGCAAACAGGGTCCCGGTCACATAGCTAGTGTCTGAGGTCATATTTGAATCCAGGTCTTCTTGACTTGAGGCCAAGCACTCTGTGCACTAGGGCGCCACCTAGTGGCCCCAGTGTGTCCGCATCTTTCCTTTTCTTCTCTATTTTTTAATCGTATTGACTTAGATTGTTTCTCTTCCATCGAATGTAATTTTCTTACAAGTAGGAATTGTTCCATTTGTCATTTTTTGTATTCCCTGTTTTTAACACAGTACCTTGAACATAGTCTGCACTTCATGTTTAGTAGGTGAATAGAGAGTTTCTACTATTTCTGTTTTACAAAGGGTCAGAAATGTATAGTTTGGAGGGATTTTAGAGGCCCTAGAGTCCAACTCCATCATTTTGTAGATGAGAAAGTAGACACCGACAATTTAAGGACTTGATCAGGACACACAAAATTAGTAAAAGTCTCAGGGAGGAATTGAAACTAGGTTTTTCTGATTCCAACTCCAGTGCCCTCTGTTTCTCAATTAATAAGTTTATCATCATTTGACCCATAATATAAAAGTTGTATTAGCTAAAAGAAAAAAGTTCGGGAAGCCATGTTCTTCACTAAAAATTACCCACATTTGGGGTAACTAGGTGGTACAGTGGATAGAGCACGGGCCCTGGATTCAGGAGGACCTGAGTTCAAATTTGACCTTAGGGGCAGCTGGGTGGCGCAGTGGATAGAGCACCAGCCCTGGAGTCAGGAGTTCAAATCCGGCCTCAGACACTTAACACTTACTAGCTGTGTGACCCTGGGCAAGTCACTTAACCTCAATTGTCTCACTAAAAAAAAAAAAAAAAATTTGACCTTAGAAACTCACTAGCTGAGTAACTCTGGACAAATCACCTAATCCCAATTGCCTCAAAAACAAAGCAAAAAAAAATTATCCCCATTTGTGATTTCAGCTTAGATCATGCATACATTTTTTATAAATGAAATATTCTTCCACCCAAAGCACTGTGTAGGCTTCCAAGCATTAGGTTTTAATATTTTCAGTGATTGTGTACCAATATTTTGTTCCAGGGCCTCATACCAAAGTAATGCAGAATTTTTTTTTTAAGATTCAGTTCTAGGGACCACTCATTTCTTTAGAACATATAAAATTGTATCATATTATATAAAGTACACATAAAATTGTATCCCAATTGCCCATCAATTGGGGAATGGCTAAACAAGTTGTGGTATATGAATGTAATGGAATACTATTGTTCTATAAGAAACGATGACCAGGTGGATTTCAGAGAAACCTGGAGGACTTACATGAACTGATGCTAGGTGATAGGAGCAGAACCAGGAGAACATTGTACACAGTATCAACAACACTGTGAGTTGATCAACTGTGATAGACTTGACTCTTCTCAGCAATACAATGGTCCAAGATCATTCCAAAGGACCCATGATGTAAATTGGTCTCCACATCCAGAAAAAAGAATTGTGGAATCTAGATGCAGACTGAAACATACTGTTTCTACTTTTTTTGTTTTTCTTTTTTGAGGTTTTTCCCTTTTGTTCTGATTCTTCTTTCACAACATGACTAATGCAGAAAAGAAATTGTATCCCATCAACTAGTTGGTATTGTTTAAACCACCTCTTTGCTAAAGCCAAATTATTCAGAGAAACTGATGAAGTGACAAAGGGCCTCACTTATAATGCTTCCATTGAGGGTTTTGTGGTCTTTGCCAAAGTCTGCTTCCTGTAGCAGAAATGATTAACCGGGGGAGGGAGGGGAGAGGGGAGACAAGTGCTAGGCAGCTGTTTTTCCTTCAAACCAGCCTCATAGGGAAATACAATAGAGGGAACCTGCTGTTCCTGCCAGAAAGAACAGATACAGAAAAAGTGATGACTGTCAATTTGCACATATCATTTAGTACAGTTCCACACTGCATAGTTAATAACTTAAGGCAGTGCTCTATTTACATATATGGATGTCTCACATATGTGCATTTTTAAGCTCCCCCACTGGGTGCCATCTTGCTTGTAGCATCGCTTACAGCTATAAAAAAAACCACAATTGTTGTTCCCAAAAACACCCCCAAAGGGTCCTGTCCAATGAAATGGGCTTCAATCTGTGGTGGTGTTTGATATATTTGTGCTCCTAACACAAGATCATAGAAGCTGATGGTTCATTTAAGTAAGTGCTAGTGTGGGGATTGTACAGGAGAATTCTACGTCCATGGGCTGCCTGAAGACAAAGACAAAAAAAAAATGATCCTTGAAGTGAATTTTAGGATTCTATCCTGGAACCATCATTTGTCCTCCAGGGGAACATCTCCAAAATTGTGATGAACATCTTGAACTGAATGATACCTTAGATTCCCATCTAAAGGGACCAGATTTGCTTAAATATACATACACAAACAGACATGTTTTGACCATATTGTTAGGCCTTTTAAAATTCAGAATCTAATGTTCATAAATAGTGAGTAGCTATCTGGTAATAACATTACCTAATATTTGTAAAGCATTTTAAAATTGCTCTCATATCTCTTTTCTCCTCTGATCCTTATCACAATGAGAGATATCCTAGTGCAGTGGAGAAAGTACGAGACTTGGAGTAAGACAGAATAAATCCCATCTTTCATACCTACTAGCTCTGTGACCCTGGGCAAGTCATCTATAAAATAAGGATAATACTTCCCAGGAGTCTTGTGAGTCTCTGATGAGATAAAGTATGTAAAGCACTTTGTAAACAACTTTGACATCACATTCCTCATAAATAAAATGGTTAGCATGTTTTGTTGTTGTTGTTCATCCTTCATTATCTGAAAGGACCAGTGATCTTATAGGGTGATGTCTTGACTTGCCCATGAATTGGATTTAAGTGAGACAAAGTTGCACGACATTGTCTGCCTCACTCCCTCCTCCTAAGTCATCAAAGTCCAATACAGAACAAAAATCAGGAAGACTAGAGATGAAACGGGATGCAGTAGACAACCTTGGTGTCTTCAAAGTCTGACCAAGTTCTAAACACTCCATTGCATCTGCTTCAGCCACCTTCATAGCCATTAAAACAAATTGTTCTCATCCACCCCTCAGTGGCAGAGAAGTCTTGACATGCTCGGTGCAGGCAAATCCTGACTTCACCAATGGGTCTGGGGCCTGTTAGTTACCCTCAAGCTGGTTTGGACCATCTGCTAAATGGTTTTACCTCAGTGAGGCCTCTGCACATACTATAGCTTCTTAGAGCCACTGGTGAGAGTAGGGTGATATGTGGATACCAAAGGTGAATGAACATCCTTGAAAAGGACTTGGGAAGCCCTTACACCAAAGATGCTAGTCCTCCCTAAACACCCCATACACCCCAGTTATTATTTATATAGAAATTTAAGGTTTGCAAAGAGCTTTAAATATTCTCTTACTTTATCTTTGCAACAATCCTAATGCCATTATTATCTTCATTTTAGAGATCGGGAAATTGAAGCAGACTAAGGTTAAGTGACTTGTCCAGGGTCACCCAGATAGTAAGTGTATGAGACTGGATTCAAATTCATATCTTCCCAGCTCCAGGTCCAGAGCTCTATCAACTGAATCATCTAGCTCCCTATGATAATATTCCCAGACTTGTGAGATTTAAATGAGATATTATATTTAAAAGCCTTTGTTAGCATTAAAGTACTTCCCCCTTTTAAGACAAGTCTGTGATTTACTCCAGAGGAAACTAGGAAACAGAAATGTGACTAATATGTAAGAGCACACTGAGTTAGTGGCATTGATGGTACCAAAACCTAGACCTTCCTGACTTTTTCCACTATGCTATGATGAGTTAATGAAACCCTGTCAAATGAACATTTTAAAACTAAAGACCATAGTAGCAGATTGAGGGCCTGAGAATTAGAGGGCACTGTCATTTTGCTTCATCTAATTATTCTTGAATTTAGTCAAGTTGAAAATCAAGGTTAAGCTGCTTATAAGAAAGGATAAATGAAAAGCAGTACATGGTCAAAGTGAATCACTCCACACTGATTTTTTAAAATCTTATGATGACTTCATAATAAACTATTTTTAAAAATCATTATTATTGAAGTAACAACAATAATAAAAAACTGAATTGAATCCAAAAAATGTTTTTATAGCACATATTATTAAAAAGTACAGTGCCAGCTACTTAGGGAGGGGAGATGATGGGCTGGGACAACCAAGAATTAGTCAAAGATTCTGTCCTCGTGCAGCTTACGGTCTAGTAAAGGAGATTAAACCCATAAAAATAATTCTAAAAGGAGATACAATGTGAAGATGGGATAACAAAGAGCCCCAAAAGACTGTACATGAAAATTCATTCTCAGGACAGCTAAAACTGGTTACTCTACAACCAACGCTAAACTACATTCATATTTCTAGTGTTGTTTCTAATAGGAGTTCATCATTTACCAGGTGCAATTGCATGATTTCCTTCTAGAAAGCAGATTGTTCCCCTAAAGGTTTCTTTGCTTAAGACTTTTCCTTTTCCTATGAGGCAGCATGGAGTAGTAAATCGAAGGCTGGACTTGGACCCAGGAAACTCTGGGTTCAGATCATGCCTCAAACACTGTGGCTCCAGGCAAATCATTTAATCTCTTTGAGAGAGCCTCATTTATAAAATATGTTGGACTCATTCTCTCTCCTAGCTTTAAATCTATGTTCTTAAACCTACCCCTTGCTCTGAGGGTTGGAGCACTGAAAAAACTGAAATGTCTTTACCATTGCCCCATTAACTTCATCAGGGTGTAAGTGGTACCTATTCTGTTAAGGATTGAATTTGACTAATTAATCATATTTCTATTAAACACCTATTGTTAACCCTGTCCTTTGTATTCCTGTGTGTCCCTTTATTCCAAGCACGATGATATAAGAGACAGTCACATTGGAGGGAATTATTTTTCCCAGGTTATGATGACTAGGATTTCTGACCCTCAAGCACATTTTTAGAGAGTTTTGCTCCCTGATTAGGGGCATGAAGACTAGCCATTTAATAATTACGTTTCCAAGGGCAGATTTACTATGAACTCAGGCCATTTTACAATCTTTCTCATCAGACACAAGCCTAAACTAGTGACTAAGGAATTACACATGAAGGAATGAAGAATTTTTCCATTCGTTCTCAGTAATTCACAAGGAATACCAGCTAAAGAAGACTGTGTGACCCTATTTTGCTGAAGAGAAAGCCCACCCCTGCAGAATCACCAATCTTTGATATATTAAGAGCACTTTAGAAGATGAATCTGACCCACAGTGAGAGATCACTATAGTTATAAAATTCTAGTAGAATAAATAGCTAAATTTCCTTCATTCCCACCCACAACAACCAATAATAGGCATGAAAGAAATTATTCTTAAATAACAAACTGTTAATATTGGGGAAATCCATGATTTTTTCTCTTCCTTATTTGGAGATTAGGTAAAAGCTTAGTTCTCTGAAAGGCAAGGCAGATGATCAGATGAAATCTTGGAATTGTTATACAACCCAACTGGAGAACCCTACAAAGAATTTAATCTAAGGTGAATCCAACCCACTCTCATGTCCCCAGCCCCTCATTTGAATAAGCCCACCTGTCATTATAATATTCATGCTTCTCATTAATTGTTAACCAACAGCTTTGTTGTGATTCAGATTCTGTACAAAGTTGGACATTGCTGCAAACTTAGCCACAGTGATGTTTTTGGAAATTGTGATTGGTGTGAATTTTAAAATGCAAAAATTTCGAATTCCAGGAAGGTTGCCACCCTTAGAACACCCACTCTTCCAAGAGTATATAAGCATTGAGTGGGTTCCATGAGGGGTCTTTAGCACTTGAGAGTGCCACTGACCCTTATTATTAATTATCTGCTAGTATGATTAATAAAATGATGAATTACCTAGCAACTATATCTCTGGGACTTTATATACATCACAGAAGAAAACAGTCATGGAAGATAGCCAGAAAATGACCAGTGACTTGACCAATTACTTTCACAACTGTAGCAGTGGAGAGAAGTTCTTATAGATGTTTTAACTGTAAAGTTTAGGAGGGAAGGTGAAGGAAGGGAGATTATTAAACAATACATTGGGGCATAAGAAGAGGGTTAGATAGAGTTATTAGAGATTTACCTCTGAGTCATCTTGTTGCACTCAGTAATTGGAGCGGCTGGTTTCAAGGTATCATAGTCCATCAGTCAATAAACATTTATTAAGCATCTACTACATGCCAGGCACTGAGCTAAGAGATACAAATAAAAATTTTAAAAGACAGTCCCTGCTCTCAAGGGGTCCACAGTATAATGGGAGAGACAACATGAAAACCGCTATATACGAAACATGCTACATACAGAATAAATTAAAACACTCAACAGAGGAGAAGCACTAGAATGAAGAGAGATCTAGAAAGACTTCCTACAGAAAGTGAGATTTGAGCTGTGACTTGAAAGAAGCCAGGAAGCACAGATGTGGAAGGAGAACACTTCAAGAAAGAAGGACAACCCATGAAAATACTCAGCTGGGAGATGGATTGTCTTGGTCAAAAAACAGCAAGTATCATAAGAGTAGATGGGCGTGGTTAGCACAGGAATGTGTAAGGTATAAGAGAACTGAAAAGTGGGGGGGGGGCAACAGATGAGGGCTTTGAATGCCAAAAAAGAGAATTTTATATTTGATCCTGCAGGTGATAGGAGCCATTGAAGTTTATTGAGTGGGGAGTGCCATGGTCAGACATGAACTTTGGGAAGATTGCTATGACAGCTGAATGGAGGATGGACTAACATGGGGAGGAACTTGAAGCATACAGACCCATTAGCAAGTTACTGCAATATTCCAGGCATGAGGTGATGATACCAGGTTGGTAGCAGTGTCAGAGTAGAGAAGGGACCATATGTGAAAGATGCTAAAAGGTAAAATCAACTGACTTTGGTAACATATTGGAAATGGAGGGGTAAGAGAGAGAAAGTGTGTGTTCTAGACCTGGTTGGCAAAATAAATATCAGTAAATCTCAGGCCCTTGATGACATCTATTCAAAAGTTTTGAGAGAATGCAAAGATGAAATTTTAGAACCATTTACCCAAACATTTAAACTATTATTAAGCTAAGAGTTGGGGTTCCTTTGGGGCTGCTTCCCCAATTTCTACTCACATTGGTGGAAAATTTTTTTAAATTAATAAACATTTATTAAATACCTACTATGTACCAGGGACTGGGCTAAGGGCTGAAGATAAGCTAACCATTATATGGTACTTAAAGGTTTTCAAAGCACTTCACAAGTATTTCATTTTGGTTTTTGAGGCAACCAGGATTAAGTGACTTGTCCAAGGTCACAAAACTAGTATCAGATTGAATTTGAACTCAGGTCCTCCTGATTCCAGATCTGGTACTCTATTCACTGTGCCACCTAGCTGCCTCATATAAAATACACATACATTAAGTGTCTTCATCTGGAATATTGTATACATTTCTAGTACATTCTGAAGTTTAGGAAGAATCCTGTGAGGTCCCCATTCTATGAAGGAAACTAAGACTAAAGAAAGATTATAGTTCATAAATGTCCAAGCCCAGATTGAAACCCAATTTTCCTAATTATAAGAGCAATGCTTTTTCCACTACACAAGACAAAAGGGGTCAAGAATAAAGTGTTTTCAGAGAATAGGCTAAAACTTCTGGGAATGCTTGAGGCTGAAATGAAAAAGGAGAAGAGGGAAAAGGATCCAATTTTACAAAATCACAAAGGATATAGATAGGGTAAAAACAGACACTGTCACAGAAATCCCATACTTGAAGATTGAAATTGATCATTTTAGGTTAAATAAAAGGTATGCCTTTACATAATAGATGCTTCTTAAACTGAACCGAATTACATAGCAGATAATAAATGTATGGAAATGATTACTATTAAAGATGGCAGGGCCTGAAATATGTGAAAGTACAAGAAGAGTGCAGACAAATTAATGAATAATTTATAAAAGGATTAAGGAAAATGAGAGATTTTTGAGGGTACAGCCCTAATCTACTGAGGTTGATATTACAAGAGACCAACCATCCCTTCCCACAAAACTACCCATTAGCTCTATATTCAGAGATGGATACCAAACCACTTGAAATACTGCCCTGCTCCGGTATGGCATTTCTTAAGTTCTTAAGTTAAAGATCCAGCACAGGAATTTGAAAGTCTAAACAGTAAATAAGATCCTTTTCACCGTTTTCGTATATCTACCATTATCGTATTCAAAATATACAAATCTGGGGAAAAATGTATATTTGGCTGACATTCTCTTTTTTTGATGAAGTTGCAAACCTATAGAGCTTTTGTTTCACATTTGAACCATGAGATGAATAGATGATTTTTGAGAAAAAATGTTATTTTATCAGAGAGCATCTGAAAATATCTAGGGAAGTTTTTTTCCCAGTAATTGATTTTAGGTTTGCTATGGCGTAATACCTAGCATTCCTTAGGTGGATTCCAAATTTCAACCCACCTTCACTAAAATCATAGCTCATTAATTTATTCACTAGACACACATTATTCACCTACAAGATATAGATTCAGAATCATTCAGGACTAAAAGGGGCCTTAGAAGCTATTTAGTTGGGGCCAGCTAGGTGGTGCAGTGGACAAAGTACCAGCCCTGGATTCAGGAGGACTTGAGTTCAGATGCAGCCTCAGACACTTGACGCTTACTAGCTGTGTGACCCTGAGCAAGTCACTTAACCCTCATTGCCCCACAAAAAAGAAAAGAAAAGAAAAGAAAAAAGCTATTTAGTTCAATCAACCCCGTATTGTATATGTAAGGAAACTGAGACCCAGAGGAGATTCTGTGATTTGCCCAAGGTCATACAATTAGTAAATGACAGGTGGGGTTTAAGCCTGAGTTATCTGACTACAAATCTATTCCTGTTTTGGTCATGGTCCTTGCCCTGAAAGAGCTTATAGTCTAGTAGAGGAGGTTATCTATCAATGATAGTATTAAAAACTTAGAGATAGGAGGGACCTTGGAAATCTTCTAGTTCCATTCTATCATTTTATAGACAAGACTGAGCCCCCCAAGTGGTGATGTATGCTAAGTCACACCAGCAGTTAGTGGCAGAGCCCAAATTTAAGGCTAGATGCTGGGGCCCAAAGCCATTGTACCATGAGCATTCTAAAGCTAGACACGATGGGGGATACAAAAATGAATAAGGCATAGTTCCCGCCCAAATAAAATTTAGCAGGGAAGATTATTAATTTAACCAATCAAGAAGCATTTATTAAGCACCTCATATGGGCTAAGCACTGTACTATGGGCTAGGGATAGTAGGACAAAAATGAAGCAATTCCTACCCTTAAGATAGAATGCAAAAGATCAGTAAGAGCAAGAATACAAAATACTATTTGGAACATGGGAAGGAAGATAAGTTTTCTTTACAGCCATATGGATTAGGGAATGAGCCCTATATTTAATCTGAATTTTAAAAGATAAGTAGAAATGGGATAGGGAAAAAGGATGCTTTTGGGAGATAGAACAGTATGAACAAAAGGATAGAAGAAGAACACGTCTGTTTAGGGAACAATGGAGTGGTCTGGTTTGGCAAGGGAAAGAGACAGCATGGCATAGTGAACTCGGATTCAGGAAGACCTGGGTTCAAATCCCACTTATAAATTTACTTGCTACATAACCCTGGACAAGACACTTAACTCCCTGGCTCAGTGTCCCCATCCATAAAATCAGGGGCTTAGGCTCAATGGCCTCTAAGGTCCCTTCTAGTTCTATGATCACGTGATATTTATGTAACATGTATTCTCTGTCCCCATACTCTCAGGGTCAGGCTTGTTTTGTCATCCATCAGGGCTGCAGGGAATCCTGAGAGACTTGGGGTATTTCTTTTCCCTTCTAGCAGCTCTGTCCTTCCTATTTTGAGATCCAGTGACTTTTATCCCAGTTCCATTTACCAATTGAACATTGATTGACTTTTCCCAAAGAATATTTGTTTCACAGATATATCAAGAAGAAACATATATTTTCCTCCCACACTGAGGTGGCATAATGTCCCCTACATCACTTCAGTCTGGGGTGGGGGTAGGGGAGTGGGAAGGGAGATTAGAGTCACAATTTAAGTCAGTTCCTATATAAAGAGAACAGTGAGGGAGGGAGTCACATTATTACCCCCAGGTGAATAGGTCCCAATTCAGACAGTTTTGAAGACATCAACATCTCCAGCAATTGAGTTGTTGAGGGGGAAAATGCTACTCCTACCACATGGTAGGCCAACAGAAAATGTCCATATTTGTATGTGTCTATCCTCCTGATTCTCACAGAATCTGCCTCCTAGCATTCTCCATATGGATGATGCCATTTTAGCAAACTAATGGCAGCTGCACATTTGCCAAACCTCCATCACATATAAAAAGGAAGAATTGGAAATGATTCTATGAAGGTAGTTTGGAGCCAAAACTCTGAGACCCTTGAATGTCAGAAAATGAATTTATATATTATTCAGGAAGCAATGAAGGCTTTTTTTCAGGAGGGTGACATGAGAATAGTTATACTTCAGGAAGATTAATCTGGCAGCTTTGTGTAGGATAGGTTAGAAAGGAAGAGACTGTTAACAAGTTAGGAGATTATTGCAATAGTTCAGGCAAAAAGTAGGACTAAATTGCAGAATTGGAAATAGAGAGAAAGGGAGAAAACAACAGACACTAAAAAGTCAGAATGGATTGGATAGAAAAAGAAGGAAAAGTAAAGAATTAAGGATAAGTCTGGGGTTTCAAGTTTGGATGACTGGGTGTTCGTAGCATTAAGAAAAAGGAGATATATATTTGTGGAATGGATATGAAATTTCTTTTTTTGTACAAGATGAATTTTTCTTCATGCAAGACAAAAAAAGCAAATAGTTTGAAATGATGGTATTGACTAGGGTAATAAACTTGGAAGCCATTCAAATAGAGGTAATGTAACACATAAACATATTTTAGTGAGTGCATATACATATATGTGTATATATAACATTCTATTTAAATATACATGTATGTGTATATGCATGTGTGTGTATATGATATTTAGAAAGTAGAACTGTGATTTCAGTAATATACAAAACTTTAGTAAAGGGAGTTTCAAAGCAGATCAGCACCTTCTCTGCAACTCATAGTCTTAGAGAGTTGCCAATCAATGACATTTTGAGCTCAAGTGACTTGCCCACGGTTACACAGATAATATAGAACTTAAACCAAGGTCTTCCTGAATCCAAGGTCAGCTTTCTATTTACTACCCTACTGTATGTATGTATGTGTGTGTGTATGCATGTGACATATTATACATGCAAAATATGTATGTCTACACACATATTATATATATATATATACATATAAATACAAAGGAACATTTAATCATTTGTCAAACTACGTGATGCAAGTTAGCTGATACAAGAAAATGTAGATCATTATTTCTCCCCTTCTCTTTGCTTAGCAGGTAGGAACCAGCATTATTATGTGTAGGCATTTCTCACTTGACATGAATTAATGTCCCCTCTCCCCCCCCCAAATAAAAACACTAGGCAGAGAAATACCATAAAGGTTATAAATGGGCAAATCGTTGAACAATGTTATAGTACTTGCGTAATTTCTGTGGGATTTTAGTGATAACTTATTAATGACTTTAATGCAGGATAGCATTGGATGGGATAACCCAAACATCTGGAAAGTAATCAAGTGTGCAATTTTCCCATCTCTGTCCCTTCCAAAAGCCTAATACAAATTTGGTTTTTCTTAAAAGATCACTTTTCCCCGAGGATATTTAGAAAGTCAGAACATCTCAGGCAAGTGAGGAATACTATCTATTCAGCATACTACTGTTTCCAGCCATTTTATCAGCAGTGTTTCTTTTTTACCACTAGAACAATGTTCATCATTCTACTTGTATCTTCATTAGACTGCATTATTTATTACCTTTTTAAATGTTATCCTCCTGTTCCTAATGGCATTGCCTTTTCTTCATCAATAAATAATGCTTGCACTTACAAAAGTCTCCTAAGGTGTTTATCAACGGCCTGGTACATGCCAAGGAGCCAAATAAAATAAAATAAAATAAAATAAAATAAAATAAAATAAAAGGTGATACACTAACAAGTTAAGAAAAAGGTAAATTGTCTTGGCTTTATGCACTTTAGTTCTTCCTTAAAGCACCAGGAAAGCAATTGACATAATCTATCATCACAAACCTCAGTCTGATTTTTCTTTCTCTTGTTTAAAAAAAGAATGATCATTGTTTTTGCTTAATACACTAGCGATAGAACCTAAGTTAATCTGTCTCTAATTCATCCCATCCAAATAGCCTCTATTTAGCACCTGTCAGTGAAAGGTATTATGGGGAATTCTGGGGATACAAAAGTAAAAAAGATTCCCTGATCTCAAGGAGCTTAATATCTACTGGGGGAAACAGGCACAGAACAATTATATGATACTCTAAAGCCCAACAATAATAACATAGAAACTTAAATGGCACCTTCCAGAACTATGGAAAAACAGGCAAACTAATACATTGTTGGTGGAACTGTGAATTAGTTCAGCCATTCTGGAACGTAAGTTGTGACTATAAGAGTAACTAAGATCTCCATGCCCATTGATACAGAGATTCCACTGTTAGGCATATACTCCAAAGATGAAGTCAGAGACAGAAAGCAAGGTCCAAAAATATACCAAAGAGCATCACCTATGGTGGCAACGAAGAATAGTAAACAAAGGAGGTGCCCACCAATTGGGGAATGGCAAAATAAATGCAATGAAAGCAGTAGACTACTTCTATGTTGTAAGAAATGACAAGGATGAAGAATTTAGAGAAGCCTGGGAATACATAGGGCAGCTAGGTGGCACCATAATGCACAGTGTGTTGGGCCTGGAGTCAAAAAACACTCATCTTCCTGCATTCAAATCTGGCCTCAGACATTTAACAGCTGTATGACCCTGGGCAAGTCACCTAACCCTGTTTGCCTTAGTTTCCTCATCTGTAAAACTAGTTAGAGAAAGAAATGGCAAACCACTCCAGTATTTCTGCCAAGAAATCCCCAAATGGGGTCACAAAGAGTCAGACACAACTGAAAAACAACTCAAAAAGATATATGAACTGATTAAGAAAGGTAGTAAAAACAGGAAAGCAGTTTATACAATGACTACAAGCAAATGAAAGCAAATGAAATTGAAATATGCATAATACTAATGACCACACATGTCTCTGAAGAAGAGTTGAAGTAACTTATCCCCCTCTTTTCAGTACAACGGTAGATGTGGAATACTTTATCACATATAATGTGAGATACAATTAATGTTCAGTTGATTTTGTTGAACTTTTTCCTCTCATGTTTTATTCTTTGTTTCAGGAGATGGGTTGCAAGGTAGGAGAAAAAAGGAAATTAAAATATCGATAAAAATAAATTTCAAAAACAGCACCCTCCATACAGAAAATAGTTAAGACTCAAGGACATGAACACATCTTGAAAACCTAGGATACCTAGAATACAGGAATAGTTCTCTTGTAGGTCAAACAAGTCAGAACCCTGGTAAATCTTGGTCTGTACAAAACTAAGAGAGATTGCTAGCATAGGATATGACTTACTATTTTACTTGTGAGACCTACCAGTAGAATTGGGTCATTTAAAACAAAGCATCCACATACAAGAGTTAGTTTGTCAGGTTATACTCTGAGGTAGGTGGCAGTTTTATCCTCCATTCTCCAACACTGTAGCTGGTGCTTTCTCCCTTTATACCTGGGTCATTCCTTAATTTGCTTATTTGAAAAATAAGAACTACAATCCTCTGATCTCAAGAACAAGGGGAAATGTTTACAAGAAGTCAAAACATATAATGGGGTGGGGGGGGCAGGGCAATGGGGGTTAAGTGACTTGCCCAGGGTCACACAGCTAGCAAGTGTTAAGTGTCTGAGGCCGGATTTGAACTCAGGTACTCCTGACTCCAGGGCCGGTGCTCTATCCACTGCGCCACCTAGCTGCCCCTGAGGTCAAATTTGAACTCAGGTCCTCCTGAATCCAGAGCCAGTGCTCTCTATCTACTGTGCCACCTAGCTGCCCCCAAAACATATAATTTTAAATAAAGGAAATGAGAAAAATAAAATTTTCATACTTATTTAACTCCAAAAAAAATGCAAAGCCTGTGAGGAATATGAGCATTTCCAAAATAAATCAATTATTTTATAAAGAAAACCATTGATGTGGTCTTTGTGTTTTTTTAAGTAATCAACCAAAAATCCATTGCACTAGTATCTGCCAACCCATGGTCTTCTTGCTATCCCAGAATTGCCCATCAATCAATCAATCTATTAATCAACAAGCATCTTTAAGCACCTACTATATGCCAAGCTTTATGGTAGGTAGCAGAAATACAATGACAAAAATGAGATGGTCCCTGCTCTCAGGATTATATTCACAAAGGGGAGATAATATGTACATAAAAATGTATATGTATAATAAATATACAGTACAACTACATGGTAGTTAGGGAGAGTGGGTACTAACATGGGGTAGGGCACAACATTAGGACAGGCTTCATAATGAGATGAATTTTAATTTCAGGAGGCAGAGGTAAGAAAGGAAGTTCATTTAGGTCATGAGGGATTGTCAGTACAAAGGCACAAAGGGAAAAGACAGTACCCCGTGTGAGGAACAATTAAACAAGCATTTTATTAAACTAAGGAGCTTGTCTGCTGTCCTAGAGATCAGATACCTGCAACTGGACTAAACTCCAGAAGACAATCTGCCAAACAAAAGTTGCTGCAAAAACTTTGTTGTTATGATTTCACACATGTTATTGACACTTTTCTGCTAAAAATTAACTCCCAAAAAGACTGTGGTTCAACATGTGACTTCCTCTAATAAGCCTCTCCTAAATCCCCCTCCTCAAATTGTATTGTATTGACTTATCTACTAACTGATTAGACGATTAGATTATAACCCCCTTGAGGACAGGGATTATTGTTTTCTTGTCTTTATATCCCCAGTGCCTGGCCCTTATTTCCTAAGAATCTATGATTTCCTCGATATGAGGAACTTCACATATAACAGCTTCCTAAGGAATACAACTCATCTATGACCTAGTAGATGAATCCCAGGGCACCTGAGGCACATATAAGTTAAGTGACTTGGGCCAGGATCACAAAACCAATCAGCAAGTCAGTCAACAAGCATTTATCAAGTACTTACTATGTGTCAGGAGAATATTTTGAATATTCTGAATCCAAGTTTCCCTAACTCTAACTTTATCCACTAGATTCTGTTGCATTGTGTGTAGCAAGAGCTTAATAATTATTTGCCAGATTGAATTGATTTTTAAATTAGTTAATTTGTATGATTGTTTCAAAGCTGTTCAACTGAATTCCAGGGCTTATTTACTAATATGGCTCATATCTCTGCATTAGTTAATATTTCAACAATGTTATTTTTCATTATTCATCTTTCATTATTTGGTCATAAGAAACATGAAAAAGCTATTAATCAATAAATAATTTTCCAGTGTCAGCAAGGGGCAACATTAAGACTAAAGAGGGTACCCTGAGTGTGGTCTATTACTTTCCAATTCACAGTATAAATTAATTGAGCCTCATATCACATTTCTCAGGACCACATAGACTTTATTGTTAGTCTTCTCCATAGGTAAGGGCTAAGTCATGAACTAATATATTCAAGGGTAGCAGGGTGGTGTAGTAAATAAGGCCTGGAGTCAGGAAGACTCATCTTCCTGAGTTCAAATCTGGCTTCAGACACTTTAATAGCTCTGTGACCCTGGGTAAGTCACTTGACCCTTTTTTTCTCAGTTTCTTCATCTGCAAAATGAGCTAGGAAAAAAAAAAAGGCAAACCACTCTGGTAACTTTGCCAAGAAAATTTCAAATGGAGTCACAAAGAGTCAGATACAACTAAAAACAATTGAACAACAACAATCTATTCAAGGCCTCAGGAATGGATCCTGCCAAATTTTGGATACGAAAGTCCCAAAGGTCTGAATTTCATTTCTCAGCTTTGACAACAACTACCCCAATGAAATAGTTTTAAATTTGAGTATAATAAGAATGCTAGAAATTAAAAATCAGTATATGTGTTATAATATTGTACTTAATAAATATCAATTATTAAAGTGGTCCAAATGGAAGGGTGTCAGCAACTAGTTATATGGGCCCAGAGTCCCATCTTCTTACCATATGTTCATTCTAGTAAAAGAATATTTTAGTCCTTGTTGTAGCTAAGACCCTTAGTCTTTCTTCCTAAAACTCTTCTCAATCCTCATACATCTAAAATAAAGACCTCTTCAAGTTACATCTCTGCTCTAAAACCTTCAGTGCCTTTGTAATGCCTTTGGGCAATTAATTCACCTCAGTCTTACTTCTCAATCAACTTCTCAAGTCTTGCATATCCATCAGAATGGGTCCTCCAATCATTGTACCCCACCTTAACCTTTAGAACTGTGTTTCCCTCCTTTTTGGGGTGGCAAATGGTAAGATATACTGAAAATTGAAGCATACCAATGATTCAAGTCCTAGCTATGCTGCTTATTAACCATGTAACCTCAGGCAAGTCAATTTACCTCTTTTTTTTTTTTTTTTTAGTGAGGCAATTGGGGTTAAGTGACTTGCCCAGGGTCACATAGCTAGTAAGTATTAAGTGTCTGAGGCCGGATTTGAACTCAGGTACTCCTGAATCCAGGGCCAGTGCTCTATCCACTGCGCCACCTAGCCGCTCCCAATTCACCTCTTAAGGCCTCAGTTTCCTCAACTGCAAAATGAGAGCACTGGACTAGGTGGCCTTTAAGGTCCCTTACAGCTCTAAGTCTATGAACATATGATCTTGTGAATTTCCTTCAACATCATCCTAGAAAGTCTCCTACCTTTTTCTCTTCCAAAAGATTTTTTGTGCAGCAGAAAAAGATCATAGGGAGGTAATGGCATAGTGGAAAGAAGACTCACTGTGAAACCAGAGGATTTGTGTTCAACTCATATCTATGGTGTTTGCCACCTATGTGGCAAGTCTCTTGATCTCCCTGGGCTTCAGTATTCACATCTGTAGAATAAGGACATTGGACTAAGTGGCATCAGCGGTCCTGTCTAGCTGTAAATATATGGTCCTGTGATCCTTCGAAGTTCCTTTGTTTATCTTTCAATAAGGATAGCTTGGGTAGCTATGAGTCAGCTAGCTAAATTTGAAGTGAAGAAGAACTGAGGTCAAATCTTGGCAACCACACTCACTAGCTGTGTTACCCCAAATAAGTTCCTTAACCTCTCTGGGCCTCAGTTTCACCATATGTAAAATGAGGGAAATTAATAAAATTTCTCTCATGTGGTGGTTGGGGGAATCAAATGGGATAATGTATCCATAGCACTTTGTGTAAACCTTAAAGGATTATATAAAAGTCAGCTATTATAAGGTACAGGGCAGCGAGGTGATACAGTGGATAGAGCACAGGGCCTGGAGTCAGGAAGACATGAGTTCAAATCCATCCTCAGACATTTACTAGCTGGCTGTGTGATCTTGGGCAAGTCACTTACCCTGTTTGCATCAGTTTCCCATCTATAAAATGAGCTGGAGAAGCAAATGGTAAACCATTCTCATATTTGCCAAGAAAACCCCAAAAGGGGTCACAACAGAAATGACTGAACAACAACAACAATTATAAGGTTAGTTTGAGATATTTTCAGCATTATGTCCTGTGATTTGTTTATTCAAGAATTCCTGAATTCAAAACTAGCCTCAGACACTTACTAGTTTTACAACCATGGGTAAGACAAAGAACCTCTCTATGCCCCAGTTTCCTCACCTGTAAAATAAGCATAATAACAGCAGCTACCTGCCAAGGTTGTTGCGAGGTTAAAATGAGAATATTTGTAAAACGCTTTATAAGCCTTAAGGTGCCATATGAAAGCTAGCTTTTATTGTTATTTTTATTAAGGTGGAAAATTAGTTAGGAATGACAATAATAGTAATGAATCTGTATCTATACCCATTTAGGCACCAACAACATAGAATTGGTGGACAGGATTGTTGACACTGCCCACCCCCAAAGCAAAGTAGTCCTCAAAGAGTTAATTTATAATGGGTATTTCTGAGCATCAGCCTGGTATTTTAGATGCCAATAAGGTCCACAGGAATATGTAGATGACTAGAGAAGGTCTTATAGAAGGCAAAGTTCATGAAGTATTCTTGGAATCAAGAACCTTGAACATTGCTAACCTGGTTGTCCATTTTATCTGACTCTCAGAACCAATGGCTCATTCCAAGCCTGGGGTTTTTTTGCATCTTATCTCTCCAGTCAACTTCCTCTTTTGACAAACAACTTGGGCATCTGCCTTTATCCATTTATCACTATTCCCAAACCACACATTATATATTTCAAGCACTTCTTGAAATTCTCCATCGTATCTCTGTTCAAAACAATTTCAAATACTCCATGATCTGTATGGAAAGGCATCCTGTTAGTATATATAGGGAAACAGAATCTGAAGCAGTTGGTTGACTTGGCAAAACCAATATATGTTTAGTTTTATGAGGCCTTTGGGTATTGGGGCTAGGTTGTCAGAAGGTTTATAATAGGAATCCCTTTACAACTTCTCCACATGACATGCTCTGAATCATTTTGGGCTGATCTGACCTGGGTCTTCACATTACTTCCTTGTCACATTGTAGCTCAATCTTAGATATATTCACAATGAACCAAATAAGATGTGCATCTATATTATTTTAAGCACAAATCTCCAGTCTAAAGGAATAATATCATTTTGCATTCTCCCCCTGAATATCTGAAGTATACTTCAGGTATTCATTAGCAGTCTTCCTTTAGGCATGTAGATCCAGGTAAAATCACATTGCATGTCCCTACAATCATTTTTAAATGGGGAAATCAGGTTAAAATGAAAAAAAAAAAAACAAAAGCTAGAATGAACTCAAAGAAATCAAAGCAAACTGACCTATAGCTTTAAGGGGTATATGTAAAAGAGAACTAGAGCTTTATCTTGAGGGTGGCCCAGCTCTATCCCTAGAGATTGATATGATGCAAATAATCTCATAACCCTCTGGCTATAGTTTAGTTTTTGCTAGAGAATCATCCTCTTGACCCCTGGACTGCCTTTAAGAGCCACTTAGTGACTCTTCAGACTGAATAGCATAGTTTAGGGAGATGGGGATGGCAAAAAGGGGAGGAGAGGGAATGGTAATTTACCCAAGAATCTGGCTCTCTAGTCACTAGATTCACAGGATTTAGAGTTTGAAGGAAGCTTTTAGAATATCTAAACCAGCCATCTCATTTAACAGATGAGGAAACTGAGAAACATAGAGGTTAGGTGACTTGCCCAGGGTCACATATAGAGAGAGACAAAATTAGGTCAAAAGCCAGTTTTTCTGATTCCAAATGCAATATTCTTTCCAATGCTTTGTGCTGCTTTATTTAACTGTCTATACCAACCAAATTTTTAATGTAAATGGTAGATCCTCTACTTAACTTTACCTCTGAACTCTTTTTTAGTGAAACACAGATTCACAGAATTTAAGAGTTGGACAAGACCTTAGAGGCCATCTAGATCAGCCCATATCTGAACAAGAATCCTCTCTATGATACATTTGACAAATGGTCATCTGACCTTTGCTTGAGGACCAGTAAGAACAATTCACTAATTCCCAAGGCAGCCAATTTCACTTTAGTATAGCTCTAATTGTAAGGTAGTTGTGTATGGTCACATCCATAATAAGTAAGTCAGAATTTTTAACCCAAATTAAGTAGTTGACTCCAAAACCAGTTCTCTTTCCATTGTGCCATTCTTTCTCCCTTGGAAGATATTTTGAGAGGGTCTTAGAAAGATTGAAAGCTACCAAATACAGGGGATTCTGAATTCTTTTGAAGATAGCTACTCAGAGATCAGCTTTATTCTCTGTGCATTTGTAGATAGCATGAAGCTGATCTCTATGTATCCTTACTGCTTAAGGAATGGAGTTCTCTTGGGGAAATAGGTGTGGATATCCCTGGTATTCTATAGTCTTTCTCTTTCTTTGGTAGCAGGAAAAAATCAAACTTTTCCAAACAAGTCCAGGTCTTAGGAATGATCACTGTAAGACACAGCTCTGTGTTAGGGATAAGGTTAGAGATAATCCTCCAACCTCTTGCCACATTCTCAGCTGGAAAACTCAGTCATCCCTTCCTCTATGCAGATGGATTCCAAATTGATATTTCCAACCCTAACTTCTCTATTTCCTATAGTACATGTTCACATGCACATCTCATAACACCTTAAGTGCAGCATTTCTAAAACTGATATCTTTCCCTTAAACCTCCATATGCATCATTTCTATCAGGGAAACAACCCTTCTCCCAGTCTTCCATACTCAAAACCACAGTGTTATATTTAATTTCTCCCACACCTGTCATATGCAAGCAGTAACCAACTCTTGACAATTCCACTTTAGCAAAATCTTACACATCCACTCTCAACTTTCCATTCCCCTTGTCACAGTCATTATTTTAGATTCTCGTTGTCAACTTCCTAGAGTATTTTGATAGTTTCTGAACACACCTGATCTCAAATCTATTTTCATACTACTGCTAGATCCCCCTCAAATATCTTCAGTGGCTCCCTCATATATGCTAAGGTCCAAATTCCTTTGTCCAGCATTTAACTTGACAGCACCCTATCTTCCCTGTGTTATCTATCCTATCACATTGTTCTCTTCCTCATAATCTAATTCAATTCAGCATAAATTTCTTAAGCATCTATTACATACCAGACATCATGCTAAGCACTAGGAATACAAATAAGAAAAACAGTTCCAGTCCTCAAGTAGATTCCAATCTAATTGGGGAAGACAATATACAAAAGGAAGCTGAAAGGAGGCAAACCACCATGGAGGAACCATCTTTTTCTGTGGAGTTGAAACCAAGTGGAGCTTCTGGTAGAAAACTGAATAAGCAGCAGCCCAGTTTCTGCTCTCTATAAAGGAAAACTTTGAGTGAAGTTTAGTATTCCACCCTCCAGACCTCTAAACAGAGGGGCAAGGAGGCTAAGGGAGATAGAAAGGTATAGAATATCCCAAGGCTGAGTTACCTGAATGGTAATGGGATTTGAAGTGGTCAGCTTGTTCTGGGAGGGGCATCTTGTTCTGGAGAGTTGAAACCAAATAAAGTTGCTGATGAAAAGTGGAATGCTCAAGACTATTCAATCGATTAACAAACATTTTTCAAATACAATGGTTCCTATGAGTCAGACACTGTACTAACCACAGTGGGATACATAAAGCTAAAAATTAAAACAATTCCTACTCTCAAGGGGATTATGTTCTATCAAGGGAGGTAACATATACATATAGAGAGTATATACAAAGATATGCAAAATAAATACAAACAAATGAATATGTGACCATGACATACAAAGTAGTTAAGGAGGTTGGGCAGAGAGATCAGAAAAGACTTCCTAGAGAAGGTGGTCGTCATTTTCCCTTCCTTCTTGAAGAGGACCAATGACATCAGGTGATGTCTTGGCTTGCAAATGGATTGGATTTAAATGAGACAAAGATGTGTACAGTCATCAGCCTTGCTCTCTCCTCCAGCCTCACCAGAGTCCAGTGGCAAGATATAAGTCAAGATGACTGGTGATGGCCCCAGATGCAGTGAAAGACCTTGACCTTTTTAAGCTGAGCTCTCAGTTTGTCTGAGGCAATGCTCATTCAATAATTAAAGGCTAGGTAAGAATTGAGGCAAAAGATCACCTAGTTTGCCTTCATTAAAGAATCATCGTTGTATGCCTTGCAGTTAATCATATTTAAGTGAGGGAGGGCTGTGCAAGGTCACTAGCTTCACACACTCTGAGCCATCAAAATCCAAATAAATGAATACAAATCCAATGAATACAAAATCCAAACAAATGAGCAAGTGAGGCTTGGACTAGGATCTATTATTGGCTTAATCTAATTCTTGAAGAAATTGGGGGATTCTGTGAAGCAGCCATGAGGAGAGAATACTTTCCAAGAATAGAGTACAGTCAGTGTAGACATATAGAGATGAAAGATATAGTGTTGTGCATAAATGATAGAAGCCCAGGTTGGAAGGATAGTAGGGTGTGGGAAGCATAGTAATATATAATTAGGTTGAAAAATATGGGTTGGAACCAGACTGTGAAGGGCATTAAAAGGGGGGCTGCAGATTGGGAAATGACAGCAATAAAAACATCAGTAAAACATTTTTAAAAGAGAAAAAAAACAAATGGGAGAGGTTGTGTCTATGAGAAAAGTAAGAGACAATTAGAAAGATAAATTGAGGCCAGGTTGTCGATTACTTCAGTTCACATATTTAAAAAGTAAGAACAATATCCCCATCACCTTCTCCTCCCAATATATTTCTTCTCCTTTTATTTCTCTTTCATT
Organism: Dromiciops gliroides; assembly: GCF_019393635.1. NCBI lineage: Eukaryota > Metazoa > Chordata > Mammalia > Microbiotheria > Microbiotheriidae > Dromiciops > Dromiciops gliroides. Next base: position 163,427,144 of record NC_057862.1, on the reverse strand, counting down.
CTGGCTGAGGAGCCAAAGGGAGAGCTGATGGGCAACTAATGGGAATATGGTTGTTTTTCTTTTTTCTCTTTCTTCAGTACTGCTGTAGGATTCTTAATATAGTCTGGAGAAGGACACACACTTCTGCAAGACAGGACCCATGCCTTATGTTCCTCCTTACATCTGCCACAGTGCCTACTGTTTGGCCTTAAGCAATGAATATTTGTCAAATGAATGAATTATCTGACTTTACAGATGCAGTAACTCATAGATCTACTACTACTATATGAAAATAGTCATTTTTTAGTGTTGATATCATCATGTACAAGCCTGTGTCTTATGGAAATTTACTGGTTCTTTCACTTAATTATTTCCAAGTGCTTTTCTCAGGTTTGAGTTGATTTGTCTGCCTGTTTTTAATGCTTTTCATTTCATCTTAAATGGAGAATTGGCTCAATATGATTCCTTCATCTTCCAATGACATTTAAAGATTGGATTTAATCTAGGAATCTCTGATTTATGCAGCTCTGATACACCATGACATTTCCCAAATGAGTCTATAAAAAATGCATAGATGATGGATGCTGCTGATAGTCTAGTTATCAGGGGACCATTCTGGCTCTAAAGAAATATGCAGATTTTCCCTTTTGCAGTCATTATTGGACACCTTTGCATCAAGGATTCTTGATGCCAGATAGCAATGAGAAGCATTGCAAAAAAAAATGATACTCTTCATAATGTTTAAATAATTATATTGCTAAGATCCTAAACAATATCTCATGGTCACTCACCTTATAATAGAAAAATTGCCTTAATTGAAATATTTTATAAGGATTTTTTCAGGAGCAGATAGCCATCAATATAGATTAATGCTAGCTTCAACTTATAATAATCCATGAACATTTAATTAATTTCCCTAATATTTTTATATGTCCATGTACATATTTTGTGAAATTTGTTTACTGTGAATTGATCTCATATTTGCTATTTGCATTCATTCTACAAGTAATCATCTGAAAACATTCCAGAATTAAAGGCCCAGACAAAACTGATAAAAGGTTCATTCTGTACTCTTGCCACCTATAAATGGATTGTTTTATTTTGCTTTTTTCCAGGTCACACACAATATATTCCATCATTATACATGTCTGTATCCAACAAACACATTTCACCATCGATATTTTACGAGACAAGTTTTTAGTTTGACAACAGATGTCCACTGAAATCAGCAACTATGCATATTTCCAAGAGCAAAAAATATGCTGCACTTGAATAATTCCATTCATTCAAGGATATGAATATGCCATTAACAGGCAATCAAACTTCTTTACAAAAAAATGGGGCAATGATGTTAAATGGTTTGACTGTATTTGCACAGCAAACTGGGAAAGGCTGAGCTGATCACAGAATTTTACAGCTTTAAGGGACCCTGACGATTACCTTATTCACCTACTTCATTTTGTAAAGAATTCCATTTTGGATTTTGTTCTAAACATCAGTCATTTACCAATATATTTCCCACCAGTGAAGCTTATGACAAAGGGAGTTTAGCAAAACCAACAAAGCACCCCAGACTGGCAGGGAATGTTAATTTCATACCCACAGTTCCTCATCTCTCTAAGAGAATTGGATATTACATCATTTCTTTTATAGAACCCAAATTATTCATTGTAATTAATCTAAATTCAGTGAACTTTTTAGTTTTGTCTTCATTTATATAGTGGAGTCATTGGGTATATTTTTCTCTTACTTCTGCTTTCTTTGCTCTGCATCATTTATTACACAATTCCCCATATTTATCCTAATTTCTCATATATTTCTTAAGATACAATAATATTCTGTTACACCAAGCTATCATAATTCCATTCTTCAATCAATAAGCTCCCCTTTGGTTACCAGTTTTTTCCTACCACAAAGAATGCTGATATGGATATTTAGTTTTATGAAGTTATAAATTTTCTCATACATACATACAGAGAAAGAGAGAGAGAGAGAGAGTCAGTTTCAAAAGTCTTAGTGCAGGTTTCCGTTTTAATGGCTTAAGTTTTAATAGCTTAAGTTAAGCTATTACAATTGATAACTGCACTAAGACTTTTGGAAGGCCTATATATAGGACATTTCTTTCCTGATAGGTCTTTAATAAATTCTTGTTGATTGAGTCCTAATCCCAAAGTCCCATTCCACACACCAACAATGACCTAAGAACTGGGCCAAATCCCTTTGAAAAAGTTGGGGTGGGGTTGGGAGAGAATCTTTTAAAGACTTCTTTAAACAATCTTTACTCATCTCTGTCATTATTGACATTTTACTCCTTCAGGTTAACTGATCTTTCTCCTCCATAAGCCTGTGTTTACATAGTGAATTAGTTCTTGTCTTCTCTTTTTGAGTTCTCCTGAACCTATAGCTATCATAAGCTTTCTTCTAGTCTCCACAACGGCTTGGGGTTAAAAATGCGAATAATCTGATTGGGTGATATTTTTTCTTATTCCAACAAAGAACATCTCACCTCAATTTGTTTGTTTCTAATTGGCTTTGAAAATATGTTATTGTAAATGCCACTTTTAAGGCAAATGCCATGCAGAAATGATTGATTAAGAGCCTAGACATTTTAAATATTTAGCAGTGTAAATTCTAAGAAATATAAATGCAGGGATTACATTTGTAGCTTCATATTTAAAAGACACTGCTTACTCTGCTTTCCATATATATTTCCTCTCTACAACTATGACACCTGAAGGCTTAATTAGTAAGAAAATTTCAGTCTCCCCTAGAAAGAGGTGGGAAACCAGCTAGCAAACATATACCTTCTCTGGACTGAGAGCTACTCAGCTCATAGGATGGACAAATTTATTCTTGAAAACTGAAAAAAAAAAAAAAGCAACTTAACTCCAGTATATCCTGTAGTCTGTAGTACTTATGTTAGACTATAGAAAAGAACACCACTTTCAATGTCCAAGGAAGGTTATATTCCTTCCTTTAGAGTAACTAGAATGGGATTAAGTAGTGTCAGAGAAAGACTGAAGTACCAAAACTTTGCAACACCAAAAATATCTCCAGCAGAGAGAAGTACTGGGGGCCTTGAGCACCAAACACTACTTCCCCTTCCATTGTGCTTCATCTGACTCAGGCTCACTGCCTCTTCCTCCTCCTTCCATGGTGTCCTCTGACCATTACTCTGCCATCATGCTGGCCCCAAACTGACAATGAGTCACTTACTTTCCCACCCTGAGATCCTATACTTCTGATTGATGAAAATTCACCATATGTAGACTGCTCTATACCCATCTTGCTGTTCTCCAGGCATCTTCATTCCATACTAGTCTATATACCTAACTCTACAAACAGTAATCTAATAAATATTTTCATTCCTTGAGAAGACACATCAATCAATTGCCCTATAACTCCACTTATTAACCTTGCAACTTCCCAGACTAAAATACTATTCCCAGGCCACCATTCTATATTAGAATGTAAACTCACTGAGGATGTTTTGGAGGGATTTATATCTCAAACATTTAATTTAAAGCCTAGAATATTGTTAGGACTTAATTCTTTTTTTTAATTCATTCATTCAATAGCACACTAGCTGGGTCAACATTCTCATGACTCAAAAATACACGTTCATTCCTAATTCAATAACCATAATGCTATTCCCCTTGCCTGAAATGTCCTTTGGTCCCCTTCTACTCAAATCATTTTTGTTTTGTTTTTCGCAGGGCAATGGGGGTTAAGTGACTTGCCCATGGTCATGGACACACAGCTAGTAAGTGTCAAGCGTGCAAGGCCGGATTTGAACTCAGGTCCTCCTGAATCCAGGGCTGGTGCTTTATCCACTGAGCCACCCAGCTGCCCCATATTCAAATCATTTTTATAGGTCAAGCTAAATTCCCACCTCCTTGAAGTCTCCCCTGACTACAGCAGTCCTCAATGTTGACATTTGTAATGGTCTAAAAACCACTGGAAGATTTAAATGGAAGATTTTCTAATACATTAGACAAAAATTATTTTAAGTATTCCTACACGGTAATTTTCATCAGTGATACACATCCATCATGTTTAATAAAATCTTAGTGATTAAATGCTTTTCTAACTGGTGGCTTCATGCTATCATAAGCCAATATCTCAAGGCACATGATATATACTTAGGACTAGACTTATTGTCAATGATAATGGATATAACTACATGTTTTAAGTTGTATTCTTGTTCATTTATAATTTTTTTTTACTAACCTCATCAGACCTAATTAGAGCATCATTGTTTCTACCTTATAATGTAACTGACGAAGAGCTGAGGAGTAGGAGTAATGTCAGCTCTGTTCTTGTTCTTGTAGTTCCCTGGCACTTACATGATTATCTTCAATCCACAGTTTCTTTCCAGGAATCTTTTTAAATTGCTTGTCCATTTTGAGAAAGTGGTTCAGTTAAAATTAGATAATCTAAGATGTAATTCCACTTAACTGTGGCCAAGTAAACTATAATATGACAAATGAAACCGACTAAGGCAGTAGGATAGAAGGAAACATTGCAGCTTGACTCTCCTCCAATGTGACACAATTCAGTTACAACAAAACTCACCCCTCTTGGTTAATGGATGGTCTAAATGCAGACAGCCTGAGTGATGTGTGAAGGGTTTCAGCATGGAGGAAAAGAGAGAAAAGGGGTGGGGGGGGTGGAGAAGGAATTGTAGTAGGTTACATAAGAAAAGGGCCTTAGCTCAGAGTGTGATTCAAGGAGTAAGAGCAAACAGACTCAGTTGCGAGATGAATTAAAAGTGTTCTTCCCAGATTACTAGGCTTCATAGTAACAAAGTACCTCAAGAAAGTTGAACTAAGACTTAGACCCCAAGAAAGGATCAAGCCCTTAGCATCAAAAATGAATAAACAAAAATAAGTAAGTAGGCGACAAACAGAGAGACAAAGACAGAAAGAGAGACAAAGAGACAAAGACAGAGACAGAGAGAGACAGAAACATACAGAGAGAGACAGAGAAATATACATGACTTTTATGATTCCAGTGAGGCTTAAGACACAAAACCAGAAGAGAAGAATAACCAGAAATACTTACAACTAAAACACCAGAAGTGGCCACAAGATCAATTAGAATTCCTAGAAGAAACAATGCAAGAGTTGTAAATAAATAAACAAATAAATAAATAAAATAAAGAGTAAAAAATGATATTATAAATGAAATGAGAATAATAAAAGAAAAATTGGAAAAGAAATGAGAATAGAGTAGAGACTTAGAAAAAAGAATAAACTTAAGAGGTATAAAACTTTACCCTAGTAATAGACTCCCTCAAAATTAGAATGGATCAAATAGAAGTTAATGACTGTGGAAGACTAAAAAGAGTATTTTTTTTTTTTTTGCAGGCAATGGGGGTTAAGTGACTTGCCCAGGGTCACACAGTTAGTAAGTGTCAAGTGTCTGAGGCCGGATTTGAACTTAGGTACTCCTGAATCCAGGGCCGGTGTTTTAACCACTGTGCCATCTAGTTGCCCCTAAGAATATTTTTTTAAAGCCAAAATATTGAAAAAAATAAAGTATCTCATATCAAAAATAACTGACCTGGAAGAGATTAAAGAGAAATAACTTAAGAATCATCGGACCAACCATTCTGGAGAGCCATTTGGAACTATGACCAAAAGGCTATAAAATTGTTCATACCCTTTGATCCAGCAGGACCACTGCTAAATCTGTATCCCAAAGACATCCAAAACAAGGAAAAATTACTTATTTGTTTAAAAAAACTATTAATAGCAGCTCTTTTTGTGGTAACTAAGAATTAGAAATTGAAGGAATACCAATCAATTGGTGGATGGCTAAACAAACTGTGGTATATGATTGTAATAGAATATTATTATGCTATAATAAATTATGCTAAAGCAGGATGATTTCAGAAAAACCTGGGGAAACTTACATTAACTGATACTCAGTGAAGTAAACAAAACTAGGAAAATGTACACAGTAATAACAATAATGTTTGATGAAGAACTGTGAATGACTTACTTATTCTCAGCAATACAATAGTCCAAAATAATCCTAAAAGACTAAAAATGAAGGCTACTCTCCACCTCCAGAGAAAAAACTGATATTGTTTGAATATAGACTAAAGCATTCTATTTTTCACTTTCTTCTTTTTTTTCTTTTTTTCTGAATCTTCTTACATAAAATACTTAATGTGGAAATGTTTTACATAATTGCATACGTATAATTGCTTACTATCTCAGGGAGGAGCCAGGGAAGGGAATGAGAGAATGATAGAATTTGGAACGCAAAACTAAATTAAGAAGTTAAAAAAGAATCATTGGACTACCTGAAATCCATGACCAAAAAAAAGAATATTGATATAATATTTCAAGAAACACTACCCAAACATATTAGATCAAGAGAGCAAAGTGAAAATAGAAAAAAAATCACCTATCACCTTCTGAAAGAAACCTCAGAAATAAAAAACTCAGAATTATGTCATTGCTAAAATCTAGAGCTTCCAGCTCAACAGAAAAAATATTGCAGGCAACCAGAAAGAAAGAATTCAAATACTAAGTACCCATAGTCAGAATCACACAAGATTTACTAACTACCACTTCTAAGTGGAATGAGAGACATTAAATGTGATCTTCCAAAAGGCAAAAGATATAGAGCCACAATCAAGAAAAGCAAAACTAAATATAATCATAATGGTGTGTGTGGGGGGAAGTAATGTTTTTTCAGTGATATAAAAGATTTCCAAACATTACTATGAAAAGACTAGAGCTTAATAAGAACTTCAAAGTACAAATATAGGATCCAAGAGAAAAATTGTGAAATACAAGTGAACAATCAAAAAGGACTTTATAAGGATGGGAAAGGGTATGATAAAAGATCCTTTCAGGACATTAAGTTCATCAGGGGCCATAGAGATAGTCAAACATGACTAAGGACCTAGATATGGTTTTGTTATGTTTTGATAATGTTAAAAGAAAGAAGGGGAAAATGTAGTGAAGGACATGGGAACTTACCTTATATAATTAGGATTGCCAAGTAGATTTGTATATGAACATGGAAACAGTAGGGGTAGGGGGATGCAAATTATCACTTGAATTTCACTTTCATCTAAATGGGTAAAAAGAAAGAAGACAGAGAGTTTGCTATAGAAATATTTTCAACCCAGCAGGGATATAATAAGGAAAGGAATAGGGGAGAGGAAGGAAAGAGAGGGAAGGTAGTTTCAGGAAGAGATCAGTCATAAGCAAAACAAACTCTAAGGATGGATAGAATATCATGAAGAATGGTTTAAAATAAAGGTTGAGAACTTGTGATAAAGAGAAAGTAAGGAGTATAGGGAAGAAAAAAATATAGGTGAACATGATGGGGGAAATATATAATTAACTATAAAATATAAATGGCATATGCTTAGCCATAAAACATAAGAGAATAGAAGGATGAATTAGAAAATGGAATCAGCAATATATTATTTATAAGAAACAAATTTGATGACCCAGCAATACCACTACTAGGTCTGTATCCAAAAAATACCATAAAAAAGGAAACAGGGCCAACATGTACAAAAATATTTATAGCAGCTCTTTGTGGTGGCAAAGAATTGGACATTGAAGGGATGCCCATCAATTGGGGAATGGCTGATGTGAGAATCAGAGCACCACCCTGAGGAAAAACATGTGATTAGCATCCAAACAGTTACATCTCTTCATAGAAACGCCTGTTAAGTCATGTCAATCACTGCTACCAGCCAATTAGCTTGGAGCTGTGTGTGTAGGAACTGCACCTAGGCAGGCCGCAGAGAGCTTCCTCTCCAGAGGACTTTGAGAAGTCCTTTCTGTTGGAGGTCGTTAGAGGAGCAGCTGCAGGTGCAGGAAGGGTTTTTCCTTTCTTTCTACACGTGTTCCTTTTACTAACCCCTAATACACTTTAACAAATACTTAATGGTGGGCAGCTAGGTGGCACAGTGGATAGAGCACCAGCCCTGGAATCAGGAGGACCTGAGTTCAAATCCGACCTCAGACACTTAACACTTACTATCTGTGTGACCCTGGGCAAGTCACTTAACCCCAATTGCCTCACCAAAAACAAACAAACAAATATATAAATAAATAAATATATAAATACTTACTGCCCAAAGATTGGTGCTATATGTTTCTAATTTAAGGTGACCACTCATTAGATTTTTAGACATCACAGTTAGATTTTTAAGCTTCACACCAAACAAGTTGTGGCATATGAATGTAATGGAATACTGTTGGGCTATAAGAAATGATGAGCAGGCAGATTTCAGAAAAACCTGGAAAGACTTACATGAATTGATGCTGAGTGAAGTGAGCAGAACCAGAAATACACAGTAACAGCAATACTGTGTGATCAACTATGATGGACTTAGCTCTTCTCAGCAATAAAATGATCCAAGACAATTCCAAAAGACTCATGATGGAAAATGTTCTCCACATGATAAAAAGAACTAGGGAGTCCAAATGCAGATCAAAGCATACTATTTTTGGGCAGCTAGGTGGCGCAGTGGATAGAGTACCGATCCTGGAGTCAGGAGTACCTGAGTTCAAATCCGACCTCAGACACTTAACACTTACTAGCTGTGTGACCCTGGGCACGTCACTTAACCCCAATTGCCTCACTTAAAAAAAAAGGATACTATTTTCACCTTTTGTTGTTTTTTTGTTTGTTTTCTTTCTTGTGGTTTTTTTCCTTTTGTTCTGATTCTTCTTTCATGACATGACTAATATGGAAATATGTCTAACAGGATTGTACATATATAACCTATATCAGATTGCTTGCTGTCTTAAAGAGGGGAACAGGAAGGGAGAGAGAGAAAGAAAAATTTGGAACTCAAAAATCTTATAAAAATGAATGTTTAAAACTATCTTTACATGTAAATGGGGAAAAACAAAATACTATGAAGAAGAAAAAGAAAGAAAGAAACTCGAAACATAAATATTCACTTAAAAATTAAAATCAGGGATTGGAGGAAAATCAATTATTCCTCATCTGAACTAAAAAATCCAAGGGATAACCATTGTGATTTCAAATAAGACAGTAGGAAATACAGACTTAATTTAAAAAGATAAAAAAGGAAACTAAATTTTGCCAAAAGATACCATCGACAAAGAATTATATTCAATTATGTATGTGTAAACATAAAAATACACACACCTACACCAAATGTTGTATAATCTAAGTACATAAAGGAAAGTCTAAATGAGTCACAAGAGGGAATAGAAAATATAATTAAAATAAGCAGTACAAATACAAAAGTCAGTGTTTCTTTTTCACCCATAAACAAATTTAACTAAAAAAAAATAAGAAAAAAGTTAAGAACTTGAATATATTTTTAAAATTAGATATGTTAGATCTTTGGTGATGACTGAACAGGAATAGAAAGGAGGACACATATTTCTCAGCCATGTGTGGCATCTTTACAAAATTGGAACATGCATTTACGTATAAAAACTTAACAGAGAAGTGCAGAAAAGCAGAAATGTTCACCAGATCCTTAATGACCACAAAGCAATAAAATTATATTAAATAAATAGCTACTCAAAAAAGTATTTTAAAAACCAACTACAGACTAAATAATTCAAACCTAGAGAATTGGTAGGTCAAAGAACAAATTGTAGAAATAATATGTAATTTTACTAAAGAGAATTACAACCATAAGACATGCATATATTTTGAGATATCACCAAAGCATTCCTTAAGGGGAAATTTATATAGGTCAAACACATTCATTAACAAAAAAGGAGAAGGAATAGATTAATGAGTTGGGGATGCAACTAAAAAAAAAAACTAGAAAAAACAACAAATTAAATCTCCAATTAAATACCAACAGAAAGATACTAAAAATCAAGGAAAAGATTAACAAAACTAAAAGTAGAATAACAACAATGACAATAATTAAAGTAGGAGCTTGTTTAAAAATATATTTTTAAATGATTTGATTAAAAAGAAAATAAAGGAAAATTTTTAAAATAACAAAATGATTAAATTAGAATTTACATCAAAAGAAGAAAACTAAATTATATCATTAGAAAATTTTGGGCCCAACAATAAGTCAGCAAAACTGGCAACTTAAATAAAATGAACAAATATTTACAAACATAAACTGCCCAGATTAACAGAACATGAAATAAAGAATTTAAATAACCCAATATCAGAAAAAAAATATTGAACAAGTCATAAATGAACTCCCAAAGAAAAATAACTTTAGCAACAGAGGGATTCATAAGTGAATTTTCTTTCTTTCCTTTCATTGAGTAGGTGAAGGTGAGAAAAAGTACAATGAATTTTTATATTTAAAAATATTAAAAATAATGAAATAACATGAACAAATTCCACTCTTCCCTCAGTATATCTCTTATACTGCATAAAATAGTCACTGTCTGACATATAAATTCAGTGAGAGTACTAGTGTCAATTTGTGTATTTTGTATTAGCAAAACTTAATATATTTTTAGTTATGAAATAAAAATAAATAGGAACTTTCTTTTTTCCTGCACCTGCAATGGATTATCATGTGCACTCCCACTCAAAGCAAGAGGTACATGCCTCCCACTTTGGAGAGCATCTTATTGGAGCAATATAAAGTCTCCTTGAGATCAATCAATAAACATTTATTAAGCACCCACTATATTCCAAGTACTGTGCTATATTCTAGGGATACAAATATAATGAAAGAAATAGTTCTTGTTTTCAAGGAAAATACAATCTATTGGGGAAAAAACAACATACAAAAGGAATTCCCACAGCAATGCAAAGCTAACTGTTCATACTGGGGGAAAAGTGGGTAAAAAATTCACATATCTTAGATTATGGCATAAAGCTGAATGGACACCTCAGTGTGTTTGTGTGTGTGTTTGTGTGTGTGTGTGTGTGCATACACACACACACACACACACATATATATATATATATATATGTAAAACAAATCTTTTTTTTTCCTTTTAGACAAAGAACTGGGCACAAAGATGAGTATAAAGGGAGACTGGACTAGATTACATTTCAGAAACTATGCACTGCTTTCAGTGATCCCAAACAGCTTACCAATGCAGATTTCCATCACTTGAATGTCAATATTTTCTTGACAGTTCTCTAAAGCTGTGAATCAGAGATGCCATAATTTTTAAATTACCAGTATTATAAATAACCAAAAGGGCAACAAAGAGGCATGGTGACTATATGTAGGATCCAGAATATAATCAATAATGATGATGTAAAATTTAAAAATTAAGGCTATAAATGAGCTGAAAAAGAGATGATAATGAGAGAGGGAGGGAAAGATGGAAAAGGAGAAGAAAGAGGAGGAAAAAAACAAGGACCAGAGAAATTATTTGTTCAGGCAAAATAAAAGGGCCAGAAAGAAGAAAAACTTAAGAAAGAAATTCTTCTGTTTCAGTGTTCTGAGGAATTTGTGATCTTATTAAAATGGGTACTCCTAAATCACCATCTATACGTGCCTTTGAATCCTTGGTAACTCTTATACATGTCTTCACATAACTCTTCCAATTGCTGAACACCTGCCTTAAGGTCTTGTTGTGGCATTGTGGTTGGTATGTTTTGTTTTGTGGTGGGTTGGTTTTTTTACATTTTGTATTGATAGCTTCTATTTTATATCACTTTCATTTTCAATATATCCTTCTCTCTTATCCAAAGATTAATCCTCTGTGACAGTTTCTAAAAAAAAAAAAAAAGAAAAACTAGTTCATCAAAGCTAACCAACATATTAATTGGCAGTATATGCTATATGCCATACCCACAATCCTCCAGGTTCCTCAAAGAAGTAAGAAAGATGAATTTTCTCAACTCTTTATGACTAAGCATCACAGAAAAATTTCCTGCTCTTCGAATTTTGGTGTTAGAGAGATGCCTGAGGATACTGAGAGGTTATATGATTTGCCCAGAGTCACAGAACCAGGATTTTATTTAATATTTACAATAACAGAAGAATATGTTGTAGAGAGCACTGGACTGTGGGGTCAGGAGATCGGGGTTTTAGTTCTACCTTTGCCAAAGACTATCTGTGTGAATTTGGGTAATCCCTTTAAGTTTTATCAGCTTTAGTTTCCTTGGCTATAAGAAGAGTATTGGGCTAGATCAGGGGTTCTTAACCTTTTTTATTTCATGGACCTCTTTGGCATTCTGGTGAAGTCTACCAGTCACTTCCAAGAATAAATGTCTTTAAAAACATAAAATGTATAGAATTACAAAAGAAATCAATTATACTGAAATACTAAAAATATTTTTAAAGCCAAGTTCATGGCCACAGGTAGAGAACCTCTAGACTAGATAGGTTCACTCCAGCTTTAAAATTCTGAGGTCCTGTGACTACCTTTGATCCTTTCTCTATAATATATCTTCCTGTTTTGAGCACTGACAATAATATACTCAAGTAAGTAATTAAATCTTCTAACATGGCATTAAGAATAAAGTGCTTTTGAAATTACTTTGTGGAAACTATGCCTTCTTGTTGACTGGTGGGTCAAAGCAACTGGAAAAACAAAAAAAAATGGAAAAACAATTTAGAAGATGAAAATAATATCTATGTCAGAGCCAGGGAGGTATGATGAGCCTGGGGAATTGGTTTGTTACAGAGGACAAAAAAAGAACAAAAGAAGGAAAGTCAAATTGAAAAGAAAAATAGATGTTATTACTATGGGTGACTGGTTTTCTTTATCAAACCTTGACAGAGCTGTTCTTTCCCCTCTAACTATGCTCCTTAGGGGATTTGGTTGCCTTTACCAGAATGAATCAGGAAACCCTGACTGGGCACCCTTCACTATTCAGTTATTGCCCTTCTGACCAGGGATTGCATGTCAGATGAGAATCTGGTTTGACTCTAGTTTCTATTTTGATTTCTATCTCTATGCAAATGCTTTTGTTTGATATAATAATGAAGACACACACACACACACACACACACACACACACATACTACATCCTTTTCACTGAGCTCCCGTGGTATTTGTCCAGTTCCTGTGCTATTTGTCCTCAAAGAAATTACCAAATATTAGATGACTCATAAATTAAGGGGCAAAATGTTTGTACTTCCACTAAAATCCTCATCCCATGACTTTCCTGATGTGAAAGTGACCATAAGCTTTCAAAGGCAATGCCAGAATAGCCCAAGATTGGGGCAGCTAGGTGGCACAGTGGATAAAGCACCAGCCCTGGATTCAGGAGGACCTGAGTTCAAATCCAGCCCCAGACACTTGACAATTACTAGCTGTATGACCCTGGGCAAGTCACTTAACCCCCATTGACCCACAAAAAACAAAACAAAAATAATAATAAAAGAAGAGCCCAAGATTTAGCAAGTCCTTTCAAGTTGGAAAGGTTTTAATTGTAGGCCCAGTTACAAATCACATCTGTTACTTGGTTGCCTAACTCTAGGCATTATACCTTAGGAAGTACAGTAATAAAGCTTGATAATATCCATAGAAGGGCAACTATACTCATAAAGGTCTTTAGTTTAATCCTTGCCCTATGAGTATTAATTAAAGGAACTGGGAATGTTTAACCTGGAAAGAGATGGCTCAAGCAGGACATGATAGATATCTCCAAATACCTGAAATACCTGTTGCTGGGCAATGTAGGTGACACAATAGATAGAATTCCTGGCCTGGAGTCAGGAAGACCTGAATTCAAATCTGGATTCAGGTACTTCCTATCTGTGTGATCCTGGACAAGTTTTTGAACCTCTATGCCTCAAGTTTCCTCGTCCGTAAAAGGGGGATAATAATAACATCTACCTCCACAGTTGTTATGAGGATCAAATGAAATAACATTTGTAAAGCACTTGGCACAGTGCCTGGCACATAATAGACACTGTATAAATGTTAGTTATTATTAGCATCAGAGAAGAATCACATTTATCCTGATTATCCCAAGAGGAAATAACTACAAGCAGTGGATAGTAGTTGCAAAGAAACAACTTTAGCCTTAATATCAACCAACACTTCCCAATCATAAGAAAGGTGTTAAAAGTGGAAAGAGTCTGTGAACTGATCCAACCATTCTGGAGAGCAATTTGGAATTATGCCCAAAGGGCAATAAAGCTGTCCATACCCTTTGACCCAGCAATACCACTTTTGGGTCTTTTTCCCAAAGAAATCATGGAAAGGGGAAAGGGACCCACAGGTGCAAAAATATTTATAGCTGCTCTTTATGTGGTGGCAAGGAATTGGAAGATGAGGGGATGCCCATCAATTGGGGAATGGCTAGACAAGTTGTGGTATATGAATACAATGGAATACTATTGTGCTATAAGAAATGATGAGCAGGAGGAGTTCAGAGAAGCCTGGAGGAAAAAAAAAAGAAAAAAGTGGAAAGAGTAACTTGTGAAGTAATGAGTCTCCTCCCTCCCTTACTGGATTCTTTTAAGGAAAGGCTGGATCAATAATTAAGAATTTATGATAATATAATAACAAGAATTTATTAAGCATCTACTATGTTTCGAGAACTGGGGATACACATACCTTGAAGGAAATAATCTCTGCTGCGAGGAATTTATAATCTAAAAGGAGAGATGACAAGGACATATATAAGTGGATACAAAAGAAATATAAAGAGAATAAAAACAAAAGGAATATAAGGAACCAAATAAAAAGTCATTTAAGAGGAAGGGTACTTGCAGCTGTCAAAATTGAAAAAGAATTTATATAGAAAATAAAGTGGTACTTGAGTTGAACCTTGACATAAGAGAGATATTTTATGAGGGGACAGTGAAGAGGTAGCACATTCCAGGAATAGGGGATAGCCAATACAAAGGCAGAGAGAGAGAGGGGAAATAGAGTGTTGTGGTTTAGGGACAGAGGCGAGTTTAACTAGATGACAGAGTACAGGAGGAGAAATAATGACCAGTGAGGAAAGGAAAGATTGGTTGGAACTAGGTTGTAAATATCTCTAAAAGCTGAACCAAGTTTAGCTTTGATTCTAGAAGCAGTAAGAAGTTGCTGAAGTTTATCAAGGAAGGGAATGATATGGTCAAATCTATATTTAAGGAAAATCACTTCAGTAGCAATGTGGAAGATAGACTTAAGTCTGTCAACACTTGAGGCAAGGAGACCATTCGGGAAGCTGTTGCAATAATCTAGGCAAGATATAATAACAACCAGAACTAAGGTGGTATCTATGTGAGTAGAGAAAAGAAGCTGAGTACAAGATATTTTGTGGAGGTAGAAATGGCAAGTTTTGGCAACTGGTTGGATATCTGGAGTGAAATAGAGAAAGGAGTCAAAAGTCAGAAACCCAAAAGACTGAAAGAGGAATGGTACCTTCAACAGAAACATGGAAGTTTGGAAGAGGGGTAGAGTGAAGGCCCAATTAAAGGTAGATAATTAATTTATATATTCTTCCAGTTCTGCCTATAGAATGTGAGTAAGATTGGAAGAGGAAGAGAATAGGAG
The DNA here is from genome assembly GCF_019393635.1 of Dromiciops gliroides. Classification (NCBI taxonomy): domain Eukaryota; kingdom Metazoa; phylum Chordata; class Mammalia; order Microbiotheria; family Microbiotheriidae; genus Dromiciops; species Dromiciops gliroides. The sequence goes on along the minus strand of NC_057862.1, from coordinate 163,411,758 downwards.
TAATCAAGACTGAGATTAGCAAGGTATGATATTTGTACAATGGGGCAAGGAATTTGAGAACAGAGAACAGGGTGGATTTGAAATGACTAACCATAGGGTCAAGACTGGAAAAGGAAGGAGGTGAAGTCAGAGTAAAAGTAATAACCAGAGAAAGTATTGAGGGGTTGAGGGAGGAGAGGTTTCAATGAAAGAAAACCATGGGTTTAAGGGAAGTAGAATACAGTGAGAAATTAAATGATAGGTTATAGTTAAATAGAAAAAATGATAGTTTTGGTGGTGGTGGTGGTAGGAAAGGAAGAGGAATACTTGTAAGTATGGAATGGTGGATGGAGAACTGCACCTAAAGTCAGGAAGACCTGCGTTCAAACCCTACTTCAGACACAGCAACTGTGTGACCTTGGGCAAACAACCTCTTGGCCTCAGTTTCCTCATCTGTAAAATAAGGGGGTTGGACTTGATGGACTTGAAGCTCCCTTCTAGTTCTAAATCTATGATCCTATAATCTAATGTGTTAACATTCCTGTGTAGGATTGAGGTAGAGTGAAGGAGTTGGTCATGGGGTTTGTAAGAATCAAGAATTGGGAGACTAGGAAGATTGTAAGAGAATCATTATAGATATTGAAGTCACCTAATAGAAGTCAAGAAGGAGTCAAGAAGGAGTCAAGTTCTATACTCCTTGAGAAAGAAGGGAGGATGATCTAGGGTTGGTATACAACAGCTACCATAATGTAGAATGAGTGGACATTTTTGACACTATGAACTTCAAAGGAAGCTAAGCAGTAAAAATAAAGGATGGGGCTGGAAGTGGGTGAAGGTACAACTAATGGTAGAGAGGAAGGTCAGGGTTATGGTGTTGTCAGAGGGGAGCCAGGTCTCAATAAGGGTTAGCAGAAGGAAGTAGAGTGAGAAAACTGGGGCAGGGGAAGGGGAACTGGAAATTAAGGGAAGTTTATTCATTATAAGGGGTGGGCTAAAAGTCATGAAGGGGTTTCAATATTTAATAACTCCTTTATTTTTTGTTTTTAAGTTACAATACCACAGTATCATATACAGTATATACAGGAAATGAAGTTACATTATGTGTGAAAAATCAAATATCATAAGTGGTAAAAAAAATAAAGAAAAATAATCGTCAAAAAGTTATCAGAACATTGTGACTTTGGGCCCACCCTGTAGAATAGTTGTGATTCCAAAGGGCACAGTGGAGGGGATAAGCAGGTTAGAAGTGGAACATGAGTAGAGGAGGATAAGAGACTAAAAGTTACAGGTTGGAGAGAGTTTTCTCTTATGTGGCCAGTGATTAATTAATACAGGGATACGGAGAACAGGTGTTAACCAGAGGGACAGTAATGGGCGGTGGATGAAAAATAAAGTGCACAATCTTCAAAAGAAATTGTTGCAAAGGCCAGAAGTATAGGACCTTAGTCATTCCTTCCTGCTTTTCCTGTAAATGGGGGTGGGAAAGAGGCAAAGGGAAGGATTTTGCTTCTTAAGGGTGGCTGGGGCACAGTTGGAACAAGGGTATTAGGTGAGTGTTGCTTGTGCAACCAACACGCCAAACTAGCAAAGAGTTCTGGGAAAAGCCTGGGTCTTGAGAGAGCCCAGACTGATATTTCTACTGCTACTGTTTTGTGATACAGATTCTTTTGGGGGTTGAGATTGGACTTGCTGGCTGATGAGGTGCCCTCCAACTTTGAAATTCTGAGGTTCTATGATCTAAGGACTGACCTATATAAATTTAAAGAGGGTGGTCCCCAGATGATTAACTATTACATGATTTTTTTCTAACCCCAGCCTTTCTCATGAATGGCCATTTACTGAAGTGAGGAAGGTTTACAATCTGAATTGGTGAAGGAAACTCCCACACCAATTAACTCACAGGTTCCTAAGATAGGAATTGAAGTTAATAAGATAACTGACATTTATTTTTAGACACAGGCTCCCAACTGGAAACTTCTTATTTGAAATAGAGATAGGATAGCATTAATATGGGGCAATAGGATGGAACTTGGCTCAATAAATACTTTTTTAAAAGACACCTAATGCTGGTAGACTATGAATTTTTAAATATTCTAAATTAGCAAATTGATGTGAGTTTTATAGTGAGCAGGTGATTTTTGTCCTTGAACTTCTAATTCTGGATAATAGCTATGATGCTCTTTGCCTCACTTTAGAACCAGAGCTGAGATTGATTGGATGGGATAACCAAATTTATTATCTTTGCTATAGCTTTAATTGAAGCTCCTATAGATGGTGAGCCAACTTTTTGCAAACATCAAGGAGGAATTAAGTTCACTTTAAACCATGTTGGTTCATCCACTATGAACTAATATGGGGAAAACACCATGTGTCCAAATACTAGCAACATGGCTTTCCCATTTATATTTGGGGGGAGGAAGGTTGGAGGCAATTGGGGTTAAGTGACTTGCCCAGGGTCACACAGCTAGTAAATGTCAAGTGTCTGAGTTCAGATTTGAACTCAGGTCTTCTTGACTTCAGGGCCGGTGCTCTATCCACTGTGCCACCTATCTGCTCCTGTCACTTATATTTAGAACTAGCAGGACATCAGAGGATATCTAGTCCACTCCCCTCCCCATTATAAACGAGAAAAACAAGGCACAGAATGACTTGCTCAGGCTTACATAGATAGATAACTAAGGTAGAATTTGAACCCAGAGTGTCAAAGTCATTGCTCTTTCCACTGTGCCACGCCAAGTCAGTGCTTTGTAAACTGGTGCATTTGCCTAGAGGGAAGTTGGTTAGAACATGGCTGGTGCTGGGTCAGTGAGATCACTAATCATATTCATGAATTTGTGAAGAGAATGTTTCAAATTGCAAACCCAGATTATGTCACTAAAACCTCCCAAATAGTTTAAGGGATTAGAAACAAAGAAAGGAGAATATTCCTTGACATATATTAGCCATTTTAAAATGTGTAACTATAACTCTAGTAAATAACAAGTCTCTAACACTGAGTTAGAACAGAGTTGGGAGCTAGAAGAGAAACAAACTATCAGCTTCTCGCTAATTCTGAAATACCTATAGTTTTCTTAACACTTAACAACATTCAGCTAAAAATGATGAAAGCACATGGAAAAATCTTGCCTCCATCTGAGACAAACTATGTGATGAAAAGAAACTGAAATGTAGGCAAGCTAAGCAGTGTGCTCAAGCAAAATTTTATAATAATGGACCTGCAGATAAGGGCAGAATTCAGGCGCAAGATTCTGTGGACTGAGGTGCCAAAATCTGTGAAACAAGGATATTGTATCTGACGCTTTCTGAGTTAGATCATCTCTATCTCTGAAATACTACACTTTTTACTACTACATTTTATATAATCTCAATCACTGCTTTCTGGAGCAAACACACACTAACCAATCAGTATACAGGAGTCATGGAATGACATGGTTAATCAACTGACTTTTCACATCCCTTTTCTCCCTATAATTTCCTGGTCAAAGATAAATGCAGAATATTTTTTAGTACTGAACAGATAATGACTTTATTATGAAATGAATCTTGAGCAGCTGAAATAAACTTTACTACTGGTTATGCTGGGAAAAAACACAATGATCCTAAGAGATGCCCTGCCATAGCTTACATCTATATTTCTTCTAGCACCTTCAAAGATCTTTTTCTTTGAAAATTGAAAAGGATGTGTCCCATGTAGTTGAAATTGAAACATATCATTGTATGAATTTTAGGAAATATTTGTATTTGCATGTGACTTATTTGGGATCCATAGTGTTTTCTTAAATAATTTATTTGAAGAGAATAATCAAATTCGTTTATTTCTCTAGTTTCCAGAATCTCAGTGATTCTGATATTATGTCCTAATCTATCATTTATATCTGCATGATTTCAAATCTCTTTGAAGTTATTTTACATTTTTGCTACTATTGAATTGTCTGTGATCTTCTATTCAATGAGGTTAATCCTGTTCTTTAGCCTTTCCACTATATTTTAGAATTTATTTTATATTCTCCATCATGGTGAGGTTTTTTCATTATTTATTAGTCCATCTTTTTAAAAGTATAGTTTAGTTTAAGCAAATATTTACTGTGTGCCTATTAGACAAAAGTCTTTGTAGTAGACACTAAGGATACAAAGATTGGAAGAAAACAATTCTTGCCTTTCGGGAACTTGCATTATTACACTTGGATGTCCATCCCAGCATATCACTTCATTTTGGTCTGTTACTTCTCTAAGTTCTTCTTTTGATTGCCTCCTCTAATTTCCTTGCTAGAGTTCATTTTCATTTAAATCTTTAAATGTATCATTTATCTGCTTAAGGATATCCTGATATAACTCACATTGATTCTGGAGGCTGCTTCAACTGAGAGAGACAAGAGACACAGAGAGAAAGAGAGAGGTGGTTGCTGTTATTGTTGTTGTTCAGTCATTTCCGTCATACCCAACTCTTCATGACACCATTTGGGATACTCTTGGCAAATATACTAAAGTGAGGTTTGACATTTCCTTCTCCAGGTCATTTTATAGATGAGGAAGTTGTGACTTGCCCAGAGTCACACAGCTAATAAGTGTCTGAAGCCAGGTTTGAACTCAGGAAGATGAGTCTTCCTGACTTCAGACCCAGAAGTCTGTACATGGTGCCACCAAGATATCCCAATATAGATATAAACACAAATATACTTATATGTGTATTAATATGTATGTGTGTTTGGATATATAATATCAGAGTTCTTAAGTGTGTTCATTTGATTTTGTCGTTAGGGTACTAGATCTTTGATTTCATTGGTATAGGGAATATCTGGTTCCCTGTGAGGTGAGGTAAGGAAACTCCCTCTCCAAATGTAGCTTGGCACCTTCTCTGTAACATATAATCTTACAGAGTTCCCTAGAGCAGAGATGTTAATTAACTTTCCAGGGTCAAATGGGTAGCATGTGTCAGAAGCAGAACTTAAACTGAGGTCCTCCTGGCTTCATAGCCAACTTTTATCCAATACACCTTATTTTTATGGCTAATCTAAAATATTTTGTGGATTTTGTCAGTTTTTCTTTCTTCTTAGCATTTTTTTCTTTTTAGCATCTCTGTTATTTTTGATGAAGACTTAAGGATATGGATTCCTAGCAACCTGTTACTCTGATAGCTTCCCAGAAGTCTTATAGTTAGTTGTGTGTGGTGTCTAGGTGGTTCAGTGGATAGAGTGCTGACCCTGGAGTTAAGAGGACCTGAGTTCAAATCTCACCCCAGCCACTTACTAGCTTTGTGACCCTGGATAAATCATTTAACCCCAATTGTCTTAAACATCTGGGGCCATCTCAGTATATCTTGCTACAGTACCCAAATAGCTCTGGAAGAGAGAGTGAGATTGTTGACCTTGCACAGCCCTCCCTCACTTAAATCCAATTCAGTGCAAGTCATGACATCACTTGATGTCATGGTCCTCTTCAAGAATGAAGGACGAACAACAAGAAGTTAGTTGTGTACATACCTTACCTAAGCTCCATGAGAACAAAGATTGTAACTTGGACTTTGTATATTTCACAGTATCTAGCAAAATGATATACATATATATTTGATGAATTTTTCATGAACATAGTATATAATAATTGAGAAACAGAAGGAATATAATGGAAAGAACACAGAACTGAGAAGCATGGACTCTAATGCTCTCCTGTCACCCTAGGGCCATGATGGCCATGTGATTTAACCTTTTTCAACCTGTTTCTTCATCTGTAACATGGACATTGTCAATGCCTGTACTAAGCTTTTCACACAGTTGTGAGAATTAAATGAGATAGTAGGTGTAACGTGCTTCATAAGCCATAGAGTGAGAAATAAATGTCAGAGCTATTAAAAGCCACAATATAGTTCATCTATCTGAAGATCATACCCTGATGGGTCTATTACAAATAAAGTCTATACTCTTCCTCTTTCAAGATGCTTCTATAGTCTTCTAAGCCCCAACTAATATTCTAAACCTTGTCTCTCACTACGTTATATATATTCAAGCCAAACTGGATTGCTCACAGCTCCCTAAACTATATTGTCTTTGGGTCTGATTCTGTTGTTCACTCTGCCTATAATGTCCAAGTCCTACCTGGGAGTGAAGCCCTCTACAGATTTACAAGACTGGGGACAAATTGGAGAAAGGAAGACTATTCAGTCCCAGTGAGAGTCCCATTTCAGGCTATGGATGTAAGGAAAGCTGGCAATGAACCATTTAGCCTTGATATTCCCCAGTAGTGCTGTCCGCAAATGCCCACTTTGGCAGGTTCACAGGGTCAGCTCTAGGTAAACTTGTACAGTTGAGAGAATTTATTTCTGCTGCATCCCCAGTTAACTGATATATGAACCTTTTATTAACATCAGACAAATTCCTTTCCCAACTTTTCACCATAAAATCCTCTTCCCCAAGAGCCTTTCCTGCCCTCCTATTCCCATTCATCTCTGTTAAGGTGTTAGGTGATGAGAATGGAGGGGATGGAATGGAGAGGTAGTTAGGATAACACATTTGAGGTCTGGTGCAGCCTCATATCCTTTCTTACTACCAGGGTCAGATTTACTGGCTACTAAGATTTCAGAACTCCTTAGAGACTTATTATCCAGTGGGCAGTGTATAGCTAAGTAATTCTCTGGGGATAAATTGGACCTAACTCAAGAATCTGAAAGGAGTTTGCCTTCTGTTTGTACCATGAATCAGAAATCCAAGAAAATACAGATCTCCTTTGGTACCATGGATAGAGGCAAAGGCACAGGCAATTGTTCTTAAAAGTGTGGTGGGAGTCTTTTGGAGGCTTATGAGGTTAAAATTATTTTTATAATAATACTAACATGTTCTAATTTCTAATGGGGTAAAATTTAATAGGCATATAACAAAAGCTGTGGGGAGAAGGAAGTTCTCAAAAATTTTAAACATCACCAAGAAGTTTCCAGTGTCCATGAAATCATAGCTCTAGACCCTATCCTTATTCCTTATATGGTGGGGGTTTTTAAACCCATGAAAATACATGGGAAAATACAGAACATACTGAAAATCAAGTGTCACTTAGCTTCACATCCTCCCTCTGAAGCTTACTAGCTATATGGGCAAATCACTTAACTTCTCTAACTCTCAGTTTCCTCATCTATAAAATAAGGATAATTCTGGTAGTATCTACTTGATGGTTTTGTTGTTAGGAATACACACACACATGCACATATATGTGTATATATACACATAAATACATATGTTGTATATATAGACATATAGTGTGTATATATAATAGCTAACTATAATACATAGCTAATCATAGACATATATAAATATAGCTAACATTTATGTAACACCTTAAAGTTTACAAAATGTATTATATGTGATCACATATATGTCTGTATGTATGTTATTATATATAATACATATCTACATATGTAACCATATATAATGCATTTTGTAAACTTTAAGGTATGTTAATATTAGCTATTAGTATTATATACTACAAGCAAGATACTGTGCTAGATGCTAGGGTATAAAAACAAAATCAAAATATTCCCCACCTTCAAGTTTTCTACTAGGAAGTAGGGGATGCCTACTGGTGAATATTTTGATGAGGATCAGTAGAGGCAGAAAAAGAAGCCATATTGTCATCAGGGTATACCTTGATACTACCTGGGCAAAAACAGAAAATAGAGTACAGTGATAAGAAGCACACCTACAGAAGATGTCAGCCAGAAGGAAATTCTCAAGACTAGAAGAGAAACAAGGATAAAATATCAACTTACATAAATATTATTAATAATGGAGTCATGGTTGGGAATGGATCATAGAGGTTACCTATTCCAATCTTCTTTCCAATACAAAAATCACCTACCTCCACAAAGGAAGCATGGTGATATTATGAAAAGAATGCTGGATCTGGAGTCAGAAGACCTTAGTTTTATTCCCAATTCTGCCACTTATGTGATTTTGGGCAAGTAATTTTCTTCCCTCTGGGTCTCAGTGTCCTTATCTATAAAATAAGAGAGTTGGATCAAATTATTTTTTAAAAACCCCTCTCTAGCTCCAAATGGATTATTCTCAGTAGTAGTAATCCAGATTTTTTTTCATACTTCTGATGATGAGGGACTCACTACTTAATATTCTTTTTTTCTGGTAACCCTAATTGCTACAAAGTTCTTCACTGTAATTGAACTAATGTCTCCCTCCCTATAATGTTTATCCTTAAGTAAAAATTCTTCTTTCTGTGGTCAATTAAAGTAAGCTCAATCCCTCTTCCACATTACAAACCTTCAAATATTAGAAGATGCCTATTCTGTCAAATCTCCATCCCTAAGTTTTCTCTTCTCCAGGTCAAACATATCCCCTTTATACAATCATAATGTGACATGCTTTCAAGTCCCCTCTATAGAGGCAAAAAGAATTATTCAGAGGTAGGGGTGGTATGAGGATAGAAATGATAATAGCTTCATCATGAGACTATTAACCTAAAGCTTTCCTTTCTGATCTCTCCTTGCCTGTCACTATTTGGGTAGTCTTTTTCTTTTGACTCTTAGCTAACTCAATTTTTCTTGTGTTTCTTCATCTAGATTTTTAAAATAGGAATTGACTTATGAAAATATTCCCAGTGACAGTTACTGATTCTAAAACCACAATTCACATTGCTCCTGTTCCTATGATAGAAATCATATTGTAATGTTAAAGTTTTACTGTTCCCTAAAACATGTACTTGTTTCTTGGTGGTTTTTTCTTGTACTGCCTACTAAACAGCCACAGACTTCTGTATTTCAGATTCAAATGTTCAAAAACAGACAAATGCAATTTTTCTTATGATATATATTTTAATGAGGGGTCTTATCCTCTTCCTTAATTAAGGATTACTTCCCCATATCTCTATATCCTAAAACCATAACATCAAGTTCTCTTCTTTCAGTTTCCTTGGGATATTCCCAAGTCAGCCATGTCTTGATTCTTCTCAGGACTCCACTGCTGATACTCTGAACTTTGTCTATCATGCCCCTATTCAGGTAACTTCTCCCTCCCCCCTCCCCTTTTCCACTTCCTTTTATGTATTCTCTCTTCTATTAGAATGTAATCTCCTAGAGGGCAGGCATATCTTTCTGCTGGTATTCATATTCCTATTATAGTATCTTGCACACAGTAACTGTTTAATAAATGCTTGTTGACTTAGTGACTTATTGCCTTACACAAAGAGACGGTTGAATCAGATATCCTCAGGAGCTAGACTCCTAGTTGTATAGTGGTTAAAAAAAAAAAAGAAAAGGGAAGGAAAAAAAAAGAAAAACAAGAAGAAAATATTTTTCAAAATGCCTTTCTTTGGAATCTTAGCCCTCACAATCTAAATGCTGCAAGTTATACCTCTTCTATTTGGATTTTGTGGTATTCTTATTTTTATTAATAAGAAATAAACAAAATAATGTAATGCTTTTATATTGGGGGGGTGGGGTTCTGTCACTGTGAGACCTTAATTCTTTATATAGTAATTTTACATAAAATAACTTTGGATCACCGTCTTATATACTATATGACAAGAAGCTACAAAAGGATTTGGCCAAAATGTAAAATGCAATAATAAAACCAAGGGAAAATTAAAAAGTTATCTTCAAATCTATATTTAGGGGGATACTTCTTAACCAAACAGAGGGTAATCATTAAAAAATAAAGTAAGCGATTTCAATTACATTAAATTCAAAAGCTCTTCCATGAACAAAATCAATGCAGTTAAAATGGTTACCAGTCAAATGACTACATCAAATATCTCTAATAAGCGTCAGATATCATACACATGTGTGTATACTAGTTTCATGATGCCACACTCACACAGGTTCTAGGTGAAGGACAATACTCTCACTCATTCCCAGGAACTGTGGAGGGAATCCGGGCTGTGAGCTTGCTCCCATGCTTTTTAGCATGATGTTTTCCACAATTCTGTCAGATGCTTTCAACAAGGACCAAAATGGCATCAAGGTCAGCTACTGCACTGATGGCAAACTATTCAACTTGAAGAGGCTACAAGCCAAAACCAAAATAAAGGGAGAGTTGATACGCAACTTTTTGTTCACAGATGAGTATGCATTATTTAATGAAGCTCCTGAGGCTGAGATGCAATAGAGTATGGATTAATTCTCTGTTCTTTGTGCTAATTTTGACCTGACAATTAACACCAAGAAAACAGAGATCCTCTACCAGTTAGCATTGTACCATCCATACATGGAACCATTGGTCACAGTAAATGAAGAAATTTTGAATGCTGTGAATGAATTCATTTATATTGGCAGTGTGCTTTCCAGTGATGTTTATATAGATTATGAGGTTAATCCATGTATTGCCAGAGCTAGCTTAGTGTTGAGCAGCTCTGAAAGAAAGTATGGGAGAGAAGATATATTAGGCTGCATACAAAATTGAAGGTCTTCAGAGCCATTGTACTAACTTAACTCTTTTATGCCTGTGAAACATGGACAGTCTATCAGCACCATGCAGTAAAATGAGGTGCTTCTACTTGAATTGTCTTAGGAAGATTCTGAAGATCACCTGGCATAATAAGATATTGGACACTGAGATCCCCTCTCCAGCTGAACTGCCAAACATTCAAACTCTACTGCAGAGAGTATAGTACCACAGATCAAATGTCAAACACATACTTACCTAAAAAACTATTTTATAGAGAAATCTCACTAATCGAGCATTCACATGAAAGTCAGAAGAAGAGGTACAAAGACACTCTCAAGGTCTTTCTGAAGAACTTAAGTATTGATTAAGAGACATGGGACCCCCCAGCATGGCATACCCATATCGAAGAAGTTGCTGTACTCCATGAGCAAAGCAGAATTCCAGTAGCACAAAGGAAACATGAGCTGTGAAAATCCAGAGACATCTCCATCCCAAATATTCTAACAGGAAGCAGCTAGGTGGCACAGAGGATAAAGCACTGGCCATAGATTCAAGAAGACCTGAGTTCAAATCCAGCCTCAGACACTTGAAAATTACTAGCTCTGTGACCCTGGGCAAGTCACTTAACCCTCATTGCCCTGACTAAAAAAGAAAAAGAAAGAAAGAAACTAAGTTTTTGTTACTGAGAATTATTTATATCATCTGTAAAAATGTTCATATCTCCATAAATATAAATAAATTCTATCTTTTACTTTTAAATTGGGAAACAATCTTTTAACCTTTTAGAAAATGAAGAATTTCAGTGAGTTTTCAACCCACTTGTTCAAAATGTAAAAATTCAACACCTTCTAATTAGTTTATAAGAACAACTTGTTGACATCAGAAAGGATGGAAATTTCCTAGCAGAATTTCAACAAAAACCTTTGCATAAAATGTAGACTGCTGTGCTAGGAAATACTACTAGACAAATCATACTTGCCACTGTATTTGATGGGTTTTAGCAGTAAACTACTAAAAGAGAGGGGTTTAGTTCACATGAACAACAGTGGTTATGCAAGTGAGAGAAGGGTTAGGAGAATGAAATAGACAGTTTAAATGGAACTCAAATAAGAGTAAGAATTTGGAGTTTGTAAACCATGAAAAAGTCAAATTATATTCCATGACATATGGTGCTTATGGCCTGCCTGACATCATTCTTTGAGTCCTTCCTTCATTTTGTACATTGATTTCCACACCACCCCTTTCCCCCTCCCCATTCTTTAGGGAGAGGGTAGAAGAATGAAAAAGGCAAAAACAGTTTGTTTCATAGTTAATTGGATTCCATCAAACATCAGGACCTCTTCCAAGCATGGAATCTGAGAGATGCATCAGAGATGCATAAGTGAAATCCAGGGCTGCCCTGGAAAATTGGGGAATATCATTTTAAAGCCAGAGAAAGCAAAATGTTTGAAGATTCACAGCAAATGGATGTGTGTGACATGACAAAGTATTTCACTGTCACAGATAGTATAATTTATGCTAAGTAGTTGTAAAGTATGTCTGAAACTCTTTAACTTGCCAGTTTTTAAAAAGTAGGTCAAACCTTCAGTAGGAAATCATCAATCCAATTTATTAATCCAGAGAGTTCATCAGTTCTTTGAAATAGATGGATATAATATTTAACCAGATTTCTTCAGGTCTCTTCTGCTACTCCCTTTTTATTTCATATATATATATATATATGTAAGAATTAGTTACAAATTCTACACTTTAAGATTTCAATGGAGCTATGACTTCATCAGTGTAATTATTCCCTCCCTTCTCATCATTACCCCTCAAGCAATGCAAACAGAAAATTTACCATTAGACCCTCGTTTCCAGTCAGTCAAATATTCTCATTCTACTTCCTAGATACAAATCATTAATAGTAATATTTTGTAGCTTATTTACATTCATGTATCTTTCCATTCACCCTTGGATAGCATGCTGATATGATTCTTCATATCATCATTTCATATCATTTTATGATATTGAGACTTCAACTCATATGAGTTGAAGTCCCAACAGCATCATAAGGAATAATAATGTTTTAAAAAGACAGGATTTTGTAGAAGGGAATAGATTGTGACCACAGAACACACTGCAGTTTCCCAAATCTCATTCAGTTCAAACTCCTCCTATTCAATTCTGGGCTCAGTTTATTATCTGTCTGCAGTCTTTCCAAAATATAAGTGTTTAACAACAGACAGAGAACTACTATTGGGTCTTGGGAGACCCAGATACTCATGTTCTCTCAATGTGACTAAGGGGGCCCTCCCAGGTCTGGACCCATGCAAGCAGACCAGATTTAGTTCTAAGAAAAACCTATCCTCTGATTTGAGGGTTCAGGCTTCTTTTCTTATACTCTCTGGAAGTTTACACCTCTCCACTGGAGAAAATCACTTAAAGCTTAGCTTGGCTCAGGTTTAAGGTTTCCCTAAATCGGGAAAGAAGAAAGGTATTCAATGTACAGTGTAAATCAGGGAAGCTATTTATTTCCTTCATACAAAAGAAATGCTTATCACAAAATACACACAAGAATACATAGCTCACAAGCAAAGTGGCAAAACTACTGTTATACTCTTCCTGGGAGGTTGATAGTTATGTAACTGAGTTCACAAATGTTTATCTCCTTGACCTTTGGAGAGCCAGGAGATGATGAGTAAAAACTCAACCTCTCCTCTCCCTAATGGAGAGAAGAAGAACAAGAGATTTCTTAGATGAAGGAAGGTTGTCAAAATAAGAAGCATGGGTAGGGGTGTGGTTATTTTCCTAAAGGAGGATCCATTACCACTATAATGAAGACAGAGATTGAATACATGACAATGTAATGGCTGCTACTTGCCCCTGATATACTCTTTGAGCCTAAAAAGTTTCAATAATGAAGCCACAGCCTTCACACCAAAGTGGCTTCAACTGAAGGGGGTCTGGGCTGAGGTGCTTGGGAAAGACTATAGTCAAAGCAAAAAGGTAGTGACTATTTCTGGCACTGAGAATAAAATGGGTCAAACACCATCTCTTACCTTTTTTACCACTGGCTTGCTCATGTTGACCATATTATCACATTCTTCATTTCTTTTTTTTTTTTTAAGCCAATTTCTTTCTGTATTCACCAGGTATTCTCAAAAGAAACCAGTTTCTCTAAGATTGTGTTGTGGGGTGTGTGTGTGTGTGTGTGTGTGTGTGTGTGTGTGTGTGTGTTTCTTGGGGGGTAAGTTATAAAGAGTGCAATAGGAATATATGGTTTCCTAGGGACAGAGAGAAAGAGGAGATTTTTCTTTCAAATTGCTGGGGTTTTTCCACATCTGGGGACTCAAGATGAACCAAAGAGATTATTTCAATACAAATTATTTTGGCTCTACAAAAGCAGAGAAGAGAAATTAAATTAATGCACTCAGTAAATAAACATTTCTTAAACATCTGCTATGTGCTAGTCACTGTGCTAAGTGCTGGAAATATGGTGGGAGTGAAGGATGAGGGGAGGGCAAAGAGAGGCAAAAAACAGTCCCCTGCAATCTTGAGATTACAATCTTAGTGGGAAAGGGAGGTAACAACATGCAAACAAGTAAGTATAAGCAAGCTATATACAGGATAAATAGGAAATAATTGACACTGTAAGGTGCTAGAATTAAGAAGAATTGGGAAACGTTTCCTGTTGAAGGTCAAAATAAGGGAAACCAGGAGGTAGAGATGGGGAATAAGAGCATGCCATGTATGAGGGACAGACAGTGAAAATGCCTGGAGTCAGGACAAAGAGTGTCTTGTTTGAGAAACAGCAAGGCCTCTGTAAGTGAATCAGTGGATGTATGGGTGAAGGAAAGAATGTAAAATGTAAGAAGACAGGAAAGGTGGAGAGGATGTATAATGCAGGCTTTGAATGTTAAACAGATGATCCTATATTTGATTGTGGAAGTCCCAGGGAGCTACATACACCTCAGCATTGCTGTTCAGTCACTTACACATAGGAAAAAAACAAACCTTAAGAAACTATCTTAAGAGAGCAGCTAGGTGGCACAGTAGATAGAGCACTGGCCTTGGAGTCAGGAGGACCTGAGTTCAAATCCAGATTTAGACATTCACTAGCTTTATGACCAGTCACTAAAATGGTAAGTCCCTTAACCCTTATTGCCACAAAAGAAAAGAAAAGAGAAGAAAGAAAAACACTCTTAGGCCCATGATCAGGTCCTCTCAAGCAAAACATGTACTTTATTCCATGCATTCTTAGTCACCATAATGCCAGGGTGGAGGAGGGTAAACTGTCCCTCCCCTGTACTTTAAGAAAGAAACTATCAAATTCTGACATGCTGAGCAGATGGAAATAGAAAGATACTTAGAAGGAGGTCACTCCCTTTAAGAACCACCCAGTGAGCTTAGTGGCTGATGGCTTAATGACTAATCCTCTTGAAGGGGATACTCTTGGTCACCATATCAACCAAAGGGTATATCATGCCTACATTATTTCAGTAGCCTGCTGGTGAGTCTGCCTGTCTCAACTCTTCCCAATCCAATCCATCCTCCATTCAGCAACTGACTTGATTTTCCTCAAAGGCAGATCCAGTCATGTCAACACACACACACACACACACACACACACACACACACACACACACACACAAATTAATTCCAGTGGCTTCCTATTGCCTCCAGGCTCACATACAAAATGCTCTGTTTGGATTTCAAAGCCTTTTCAAACCTATCCCCCTCCTACCTTTCCAGTCTTCTTACACATCATTCCCTGACACATACTCTTTAATCCAGTGACCCTGGCCTCCTTGTTGTTCCATGAACAAGATCTCTCAACTCCAGACATTTTCTCTGGCTGTCCCCCATGCCTGGAATGTTCTCCCTCCTCTATTCTGACTACTGACCTCCCTGCCTTCCTTTTAAGTCACAGCTAAAATCCTATCTTTTACTGGAAGTTTTCCCCAACCCCTCTTAATTCTAGTGCCTTCCTTCTGTTAATTATTTCCTATTTATTCTATATGTAGCTTGCCTCATATGTATTGGTGTGCATGTTGTTTCTTTCCCCCATTAGATGGTAAGCTCCTTGAGGGAAGGAACTGTCTTTTTGTCTCTTTTTGTATCCCCTGTGCTTAACACAGTGCCTGACGCATTGTAGACACATTCTAAGTGTTTATTCATTGATCGGTGTTCGTATCTGTGATATAGTCCTAATTCATCTGAGCACAACTCTTCTGTGTCAGCATTTGTCTTCCTGAGGGTCTGTAATCAGAGGAGCAAAGGAGGAGACCAGGAAATCACATCATGGTCTCCTGAGCCAATTACATTTCCAGGACTGTTTCAAGACCTTTTAAGAAAACAAAACAAAACACAGAGTATCTTTACATTTTCCAAACCTACAAAAGAAGGGTTAGCTATCACCTCCTCTCATCATCCCACCATCCAAAATGGTCCTGAAAAAATCAAAATGGCATTTTGATGAGATTTGTTATTTACTTTCCAAGGGAAAATAAATGCCTTTTTGTGGGTCATGTCCAGTTGTGTGGTAAAGGCTAATGATTTTTTAGTCAACATGGTGAAGTGAACAGTGCTAGATTTGGAATCAGGAAGAAGAGGTTCAAACCTTGTTTCAATCACTTAATAACTATGCAACCCTGGACAAGTCACTTAACCTTCATAGGTCTCAATTCCTCATCCGTAAAATGAGGGCACTGGATTTACTAGTTTCTAAGGTCCCTCCCAACTCTAACTCTATGTTCCTATGCATTCCAGGCCACCAGACGTAGCTTCTGGTCAGTGTGAAATGCAAACATTCCCACATGTGCTACATGCAGTATAGCCAAAATGTGATAACTTATACACAGATAGTCCATGCAAAATGTTTGTGAATAATTTGAATCCTTTAGGCAGTTTCTAACTAACAAGAACTCATAAGGAATTATTTTAAAGCTCCCATTGTAGCACAATGCTCCCTGGAATACAGATGCATTACATCAAGGAGAGATTTACTGATAAAATGTTTCCTTACTGTCACATAGTGGGAATGCACTGCCAGCCTATTCCTCTGCAAGGATGAAAAATGCTGTTAGCAGGAAGGACAGAGACCACCCTGCCTTCAGATGAGCACCTACTAATGCCATCTGATTCTTGTTAGACAAGAAACAGTGACAGGGACACAGGTATTTTGACCTCAGATAGAAAACCATTTTTCTGAGTAGACATGCCCCAAAAGATGTGAGCCAGGAATCATGTTCACCTGCTGTTTATTCTCATTCAGGTCATTCATCACCCATAGGAAAAAATAATTTAGAATCAATTGACATATAAGGTACAATGGATTTTTTTTTTAGTAGAAGCAGCCAATAAATAGGGAACTTGGCATAACACAAAATTGAGTTCACCATCTTTTAAATAAATAAAGTGACATGTCATGGTGGAGACCTGACCTTGGAGTCTAGAAGACTTGGGTCCAAGTCTTACTTGTGACCCAATTGACAAGCATTTGTTAACCACTTACTATGTACCAGGCACTGTGCTGTGCAATGTGAACACTGTGCAAAGAAAAATCAAAACCAGTTCTTGTCCTGAGGGAGCTTATATTTGAATGGGGGAAATAACATGCATATAAATAGGCACATAGAATAATATATATGGAGTAGCTGGAAGGCAACCCTAGAGGCACAATCAACACAAGGTAACATTTGAGTTAATTCTTGAAGGAAGCCAGGGTATTCTAAGAAGCAGAGTTGAGAAGAGAGAGCTTTCCAAGCATGGGACAGCCAACTAGTATAAAGACAAACTTTAAGAGATGAAACATCACTTTTTTATATCTTTCAAGTGCCTCACAAAATTCTTACATTAAAATTCATATTGTACTGAATGGTGAGAGAGACTCAACACATATTTTCCTTTATTTTAGACATACTTATGACATGCTTGGTTATCTGGTTTGCTTACCCATGGCAAATGAGAAGAGAAAGCAGGCATATAGTAACATCAGCTAAAAATCATAACTGACAATAAAGAAGGCCATAGAAAAATTAAAAAAGCATAGCAGGTTGGAGCCATTTTGTGTTGGGGGAAAGAGCCCTATATACTTTAATAGTACCAGTGAAGCAAGAATAGAAAGAAAGCAACTCTGCCTTTTCACCCTCTAATCAGTGGGTGAAGGAGAGTTAATAGCATAAGCACTTGACAACAGGACTCTAGGTAACACAACAGAAACTGCCCAATCCAAAAGGGCAAATAGAGAAGGCATTTGTCATGGGTGTTAGAGCACAGAGATTGCCAAGAGAGAGAGGGGTTCCCTTTGGAGGAGAAATAGCAGCTGTGGCAATGAAGATAGGGCATTCCTCCTTCCCGAATACCACCTTCTCTCCCTTAAAGGTTATTGGTGCTATTCATCTACATACTGGGCTGGCTCTCTGCCTTAGGCAAATCCTTGTAAATAGGAAAACTATGCAAAAGAGTTGGGCTGAAACCCTATAGATAACTCTGCCTACAGTAGTCTAACAATTCTGTTCCTTTTTACTTCATTTTTTAGTTTTTGTCCCTTCCTGAATTCCTGAGCAACAGTTTTGGCCCTAAATTTGTGGATTATGCCATTGTTCTATGTGAACAAAGGTCAAACCTGATTTGGTCAAATTGCTAAATGAGGCAGCCAAGGATGAAATATAGCCCTAACTTAGGGTAATTAAATATGTGTGTGAATTATTAATGTTTTATATTTATATATAGCAATTTAAGTTTATAATGAGGGCAACTAGATGGCATAGCACTTAAAATGCTAGACCTGCAATCAGGAAGACTCATCTTCCTGAATCCAAATGTGATTTCAGTCACTTACTAGCTGTGTGATCCTGGGCAAGTCATTTAACCCTGTTAGCCTCAGTTTTTCATCTGTAAAATGAGCTAGAGAAGGAAATAACATACCACTCTAGTTGATCTTTGACCCCAAAGGGGGTCTTGAAGAGTAAAACACAACTGAAGTGAATGAACTACAACAGAAAGGTTTATAAAGTGATTTCTTTTTATATATATAAAGTGCTTTATAAGGCTTATAGGCTATAAAGTTGAAAGGTTTATAAAGTACTTTTCTTTTTTATCTATTTAGACAAATATTTATCATATATGCCTCCCATTAAACCTCTTATTGATTTTTCTAAAAGGAAAGAGGAAAAAAGAAAGCAGAAAATAAAGGAAAGAAATTAACAAAACTCTCATTACAAATGTGCATAATCCAGCAAAACAAATACTCAGATTGGCCATACACAAAAATGTATATTGCTCTCTGAATTTTAAGTTCACTACCTCTGGCAAGAGGTGAATGTCATATTTCATCTTCCATCTTCTGGACATAGTGGTTTGCCATTGTATTGATCAGATCTGTAAAGTCTTTCAAAGTTGTTTTTTCTGTAATTCTATTTTACATAAATTATTCTCTCCATTCTGCTCTTTGTATCAGTTCCCAGAGATTTTCCCAGTTTCCTTTGAAAGTATGCATTTCATCCCTTCTTTTGGCACAATAATATTTCATTATATTCATATACTGTTTTTGTATTCCCCAGTAGAAAGACAGTCTCTTAGTTTCCAATCTTGGGCTACTACCCCAAAAAAACCCAAAACCCTACTATAAAAGTTTTGTACACATAGTATGGTTTCACTCTGGCCTCATTCTCTAAGGGCCAGATGTGTTACATTTTATCACGACCATCCCAGGGGATATTTAAGGAGGTCTTGAAATCTCCCATTGGCGCAAGCCCCAAGCAATGGTGTTCCCCCATTTTAAGGGCCTCATCACTAGTTTTATTTAAGCACTCGATGACGAATTCACTTTTACAAATGAATATTTACTTCAAAGACTAGGAAGAAAAAAAATATTAGTACACAATCACAACTATACCAACCTGGTGTCTGGGACTTGGGGGATTAGGCTCATAGTTTAGCTTAATTCCTACATAGCATTAGTTCTTACAAATTCAAGTCCAAAGCCCTGCTGGGCTACCATCCCCCAACTTCTCACCCCAAGGCTTCATTGTTGACCTGACTTCAATACCTTGCATGAATTCCTGGACTCTAAGGTACAAGATTTCATTTCTTGCTCCAAGAATGGAAAAGGACTTACACCAACAAAACCAAACCTTAAGCACATTTCTCAGGACCACAGGGCCTAAGGAAGGGGGTAGAGGAGAAGGTTGCTTTTAGGCTCTTCTCTTTTGCTTTGTGGTAAAGATTCCTTCATCCTCAGATATAAATTTAGGAAAATACCTAGACTATGCTTAGTGTGGCCATTCAAAGATGCAGAAAAGTCCAGCTATGTAATCACTAGAAAAAGGCTATTTCCAACCACATGGTAGAACAAAGCAGAATGCCCATGAAATCACCAACTCTACTATCCTTCATCAAAGCACATTCCCCTAAAGATCTTCCACGTGGGTGACATCATTTTAGGTTCCTTAGAGCAACCCAAAGGACTCTTGAATATTTACAAGAGTCTGTCCTAAACAGGGTCAGAAGGAAGCAGTTCTTTTTTTTCCTTCACACTATTGCATTGAGCTTCCACCTCTTATATAAGAGTTCATCTTGGACTGAGAGTCAGAGAAGAAACATAATATGAATACATTATCTTACTCTCAGGTAAAACCAAACTGCAGAATTTTTTTCATCTAGAGAATGGAAGAGCTCAGTATTTAAAGTACATAGTGGGCACATAGTAGGCACTTAATAAATGTTTATTGGATTTACTTTATTGGAATGTCTGAACAAACTGTGGTACATGATTAAATTAAAAAATTATTGGGCTATAAAAAAGTAATGGATATGATGAATGCATAGAAACATGGAAATACATATGAAATAATGCAAAGTGACAAAGTTAAACTAGGAAACACACTATATACAATGAATACAAACAATGTAAATGAAAGAACAACTAAATATTTAAAACTAAGACTGAGAAAGCATAATCACCATGATTGGCCTCAAGGAAAGAGATATAAGAACTTCTCTCTGCTTCTTTGAAGGAGAGAAGAGATGTAGAACAGTACATACATGGGAGTTTTTTTATTTGTTTGGATCATTTTCCTGAACACCTCCCCCCGCTTTTTTTTATTCATTATTATGAGGGATAGCTCTCTGGAAAGGGGAGAGGAAAATTAAGTGTGATATAAAAACCAAAAAAAATCAATAAAAAATTTACTTCAAAAAATAAAAGTCTTACTACTTTGTTATAGGGGCTACAGGGCAGGTAAATAGTTCTTTGATGAAGGTCTTATTTGCTAGGCCTCCTTAACCATGCTCTTATGGGCAACCACAGTATCCATAATCCTCTTCTCAAGAGATAGTCATTTTTTTCTTTAGCTCCTCATGTTAGCTGTTCAGAGTGAGAGCTTCACACCACTTTTGAATTTTTATTTTTAAAACTATACTAAGGGCAGCTAGATGGCACAGTGGATAAAGCACCGGTCCTGGATTCAGGAGTACCTGAGTTCAAATCCGGCCTCAGTCCCTTGACACTTACTAGCTGTGTGACTCTGGGCAAGTCACTTAACCCCAACTGCCTCACTAAAAAAAAAAAAAAAAAAAAAAAAAAAAAAAAAAAAAAAGGGGCAGCTAGATGGCGCAGTGGATAGAGCACCGGCCCTGGATTCAGGAGAACCTGAGTTCAAATCCGACCTCAGACACTTAATACTTAGAAGCTGTGTGACCCTGGGCAAGTCACTTAACCTCAATTGCCTTACCCAAAAAAACAAAACAAAACAAAACAAACAAACAAAAAAAAACTATACTAAGCCAGCCATGGTGGTGCACACCTACAATCTCTGCTACTGGGGAGACTAAAGTTAGTAGAGCTCAGGAATTATGAACTATAGTAAGCTAAGCCTGTGAAAAAATAATTTTTAGTAACCAATTTCTTGGGGGATCAAGAGATCTCTTTTTCATCCCCTCCACAAAGTCTAGTTCTCCTTGAGAGATTTCCTCAAATCTCATCTGTGACAAACCCAAAGGAACAAAAGGAATGGAGATAGATTATTTTTTTATATGGATTGTTGAAGGACTAATGGGATTAAACCACACCTAAATAATGGACTTTTCCTTGAGCAACTTGAGTGAGGGGTTTTTGCATTCTTTTCTCTGATGTCATCCCTAGAGTTCATTATAATATAGACCACTTTTGGGCAGCTAGATGGCGCAGTGGTTAAAGCACCAGTCCTGGATTCAGGAGTACCTGAGTTCAAATCCGGCCTCAGACCCTTGACACTTACTAGCTGTGTGACTCTGGGCAAGTCACTTAACCCCAATTGCCTCACTAAAAAAAAAAAAATATAGACCACTTTCAAATCATGTCAACCAATAGATATAAATAATGCTAACCAATTAGATGTGTTTAATGTATAATAACCTGCCTCTATAAAAAAAAAAAAAGGATTAAAAACTCTTGGAAAATGCCATGTGATGCTTTTAGGAAAGCTTTTCTCCTGCTCATGCTGTCATGCTGAAGTTCTCACTCTGCCTCTCTAACATGCATCCTGGGACCATGAGAAATTAGAGAGACATGTGGTCAATGCCTTACTAGTATAATATTGATGAATTAATAATAGGCTTACCCAAAACTGTTGTCTATAGTAATTATTTTCAATACCACAAGTCAAATGGATATCCCCATAAGTCTGGCACCAGTGCAGTGAGCCCCTGGGGTGAAGGGGGCCAATGAGCTGCCTAAGAAGGAAGTAAAGTAACCCAGATTGGAGATGTAGATGGTCAAAGCTCATACACCAATCAGTTGTAAGATTGGGCCAAGGTGTGGCTACTACACTTCCAACCTGGGCAATATGGAGAGACTTAGTCTCCAAATAATAATAAACATACATACACAGTTCCTCAAAGCTCCACTTTCACAAGGCCTATGCTCAAACACTGAATTCAAAACCAAAGGAAAAAAATATTTTCCAAACCTAAGAAGATGGTATAAGGAAATGATGTCAATTTCCCACTTCCAAACTCCTAATTTAAATATTACATTTTCAATAATAGTGATTAAGTTCCTGCTTTCTTTATTGCTTCACAAAGGCTGGGAGTCAAGGTTATTTATTCTTCAGTAATATCAGTGAGGATGGATTCAAGCCAAGAAGTATAGGGAGTATATCCTGGATGACAAGAAACTAGATAAATTATGGGTTCCTATCTTTTACATTTACCTATGTGACCCTAGGTACCCTACTTGAACCTCAATATTTTTATCTGTAAAATGAAAAGGTTAGACTAACCTTCCCTCTGTGGTCCTTTCTAACTCTAGTTCCATGAACATGTGTTTTGCAGGGGTGCTTAACCTGGGGTTCATGAATTTTTAAAAATAATACAACTATTTCTTTTTTCTTATTTTTGTTCAAATCACTTTTGTTTTCATCTTTACAGAATATATTCAATATATTCAATATAATTGGTTTTCTTTTAAATTTTGTCTATTTCATCTTATGCATTTAAAAACATTATTCTGAGAAAGGGGCCCATAGGCTTCACTGGGACGCCAAAAGGGTCTATGATACAAAAATAGATTAAGAATCTCACCTCTAGAGGCAGAGTGATGTATTGAAGAGAGCACCAGCCTGAAAGTCAGATCTTCATTCTAGTTGCAGTTCGTTCTTTCTGGCTGTGTGGTCCAAGGCAAGTGACACAGAGGCTCTCTGAGTCTCTGTAAAATGGGGATGATAATGGATAGTTTTTACATAGAGTTTTAAGGTTTGCAAAGTATTTAATATACATTGTTCAGTTGTTTCAGTCATGTGCAACCCTTCAGGACCTCATTTGGGGTTTTCTTGGCAGAGATACTGGAGTGGTTTTGCCATTTCTTTCTCCAGATCATTTTACAGATGAAAAACCTAAGGCCAACAGGGTGAAGTAACTTGCCCAGGGTCACAGGGCTAGTAAGTGTCTGAGGCCAAATTCGAACTCAGGTCTTCCTCATTCCAGGCTCAATACTCTATCCACTATGCCATTCATAACAATCCTTGAAGTACTCTCAATGGTTAGTTCATGGATTCCCTGAAGTACTGGTAACAATAACAGCTCTGCCTCCCTCTCTGAGTTGTTGTGAAAACCAAATGATATTGAGGATGGTAAAGTTCTTAATAAACTGGAAGAGTGCTATACAAATGTAAGATACTGCTGTTACCTAACCACTCACTCTAATGGCATTACATGCAAGTTTTGGCCAGCAGCCTAGAAACTGTTCAGCCTTCTAAAAAGATCTCTATTTCTCTCCTCCATGTGCACCTATTTATTCAAAATTTGATAATGCTTACATAATTCTGTCATGACTATTTTATTAACCAACTGGATGGAAATTGGGACATAGGCAGTAAAGCTTTTAAAATTTCTTTGACATCATTCTTTGATATAATCAACAGATTATGTATATGAAGAAAGAAATTATGCATATGAAGTATAAAACACAAAGCAATTTTGAAATGCAACCTGTTACAATTATAGGAGATGGGGCAGTTAGGTGGCACAGTGGATAGAGCACCAGCCCTGGATTCAGGAGGACCTGAGTTCAAATCCGACCTCAGACACTTAACACTTACTATCTGTGTGACCCTGGGCAAGTCACTTAACCCCAATTGCCCCGAAAAAAAAAATTATAAGAGACTACTACAATTCAATGAATCTATAGTCTTCACAAGTTCATGAATTTAGAGATGGAAAGGAACTTAGAGAGACAGAGTCCAACTCCCTCATTTTACAGACAAGGAAACTGGAATGAAGCAACTTGCTTCACACATTAAGTAGGAGAGACAGAACTAGAACTTCAAAATTCTCACTGTAAATCCAAGACTCTTTCCTTTGTACAACACTACCTCTTACTGACCCAAGCTCTCCTCCTACAAGGGCAGATCAAAATCAGTATAGACCTTCCTATCCAATGTAATCCTTGTTTGTGTCTTTCCATAGTCATTTTCTCTATTTGCTATAAGTGATGGTTCCACAAATGGATGGTGCGGTGCTGGCTGATGGAGAACCTGTGGTTTCTTGGTGTTAATTGTTAGGCCAAAATTAGCATAAGCAGCAGAGAATTGATCCACGTTTTGTTGCATCTCTGCTTCAGAAGTTACATTTGAGTACACAATCATCTGCAAAGAAAAAATCACACACCAACTCTCCCTCCACTTTAATCTTACTTGTAGCCTTTTCAAGTTAAATAATTTGCCATTATTGGGGTAACTGACCTTGATGCTGTGTTCATCCTTATTGAAGGCATCTGACAACATTGCTGAAAACAACATGCTAAAAAGCATGAGAGCAAGCACACAATCTTTTCACTCCATTGGTGACTGGGAAAGTGCAAAGGCATCCTCCATTATTTAGAACCCAGGCAAGTATGCCATCACGAACCAACCATAGTCATTTAGTCAAAAGGCATTGTGTTTACTATATTCCATGCACTAAACTCAGGGCTAGGGTCAGTAGGAAGAAAAATATCAAGTTTCTCCAATTGTGTCTTTTCTGTCCTCTCTAAGTTTGGGCTTTGGAATAGACCAAAAGTCCTTTTCTTCACCAGGCAGTTATCTGACAGGAAAGAGTCACAAAATACCTAGGTGTATTCTAAAGTAGAATTATATGTGTCTCTACTACATACATATCATCTCAGGTTTCCAAAAGCAAATTCCTCAAGGTGCCACATGGGCTGGTATCAGGCAGAAGACCCTTCACAAACTCAGAATCTCCAGTTGCCTGTCCCAAAATCCCACTCTGTTACATCTCACTCAACTCTACCTCTCTTTCTCCCCTAATATCCCACTCCAGATCTTCCCACCTTTTCCACTGTGTTCTCTGGAATACCTGCTGAATAGTTTAAAAACTTGACTTCATCCTAATTTTTTTCCTTTCTTGTGCTATCTTTTGGCAGCCACCAAGACCAGGCTCTTTCCTGATGACATTGCACCCCTAGATACCCTTTTGCATACTAATTGTACCTTCATCATACTACTAACTTGCTGCTCATGGTAGAGAAGTTTGAATAATCCTTGCTCCCCATTGTCATTTTACAATTTTTTCATTTATGCAAAAAAACAAGCATTTCCACAACAGTATAATACACATATAATTGCAAATTTATTATGTAGAACTTATTATTCCTTTTAAATATATAGTAAAGTTATCATCTAAATTTCTTTTTTTCCTTTTTTTTTCTTCCCTCTCTCCCTATCCTAGATATGGCTACCATTAGACACACACATATATGTGTATTTAAGTATGTATGTATATGTATGTATATTACATATACACCCATCTATGTAAAATTATTTCATATACACTTTTATTAATCAGATCTTTCTCTGGATGAAGATGCCATCTTTCTTCATATATCATTTCCAGACTTTCATTGTCAATTTCAGACTTTTGTCTTATCACCATCATTCAGTAACCTCTTCACTTTTGAGGTTCATTTAATCCATGTTTATCATTTGAGATGCTGGTAGCTATTTTCTGTTAACCTTCAGGACACTGTCCTTCCTTCCTCAATGAGTTCAGTACTTACTTGCCTCAAAGTGTTTTTCCCCATCCCAAATCTTACCATTATTCTATGGAACTTCAACATGCCCTCTGATACTCCCCCAAATAACCCAACTTCCCACTTCCTCAATTTACTCATTTTCATCACCTCCTTTGACCTCAGCTACACCATAGGGCTGGTCATTCCTTTGACCTCTTATTGTTCATGAACTCTGAAATTCCTTTAGCTGATCTTATCATTTTATCTTCTGTCTGCCTTATGTCCCCTAATTCTGTTTTTCAGCCTGACTGTCACCTCCAGTCTCTACACAACTCATTTCCTTCCCAGGCCATCAACCCTTCACCAACTACACTCTCCTTCCCTCCCTATATTGAGCACCCTGATGTTGATCTTCATTATTTTATGCCTAGACTATTGTAATATCCTTTTGCTTGGCCTCCTTGCCTCAATTTTCTCATTGAATAAACTCCAGCAGTTCATCATTACCTCCAGGATCAAAAATAAAATCCTCTGTGTTCTAAAGCCCTTTACAACCTGACCCCTTCCTACCATTCCAATCTTTTTCTGCTTTACTCCCCTTCATATTCTCCAGCATGATCCAGCAAAGCTAGCCTCCCTGATATTCCTTGGACATGGCAATCCATTTCTTTTGCCTTTTCACTAGCTTCCCTTCATGCCTCGAATGGTCTCCCTCCTGGTTTCTACCTCCTAACTTCTGTACCGATTGGAATGACACCACCTGCTGGAGACTTACTGTAGGAAAGCTCCAACATGAGGAGAGGGCCTCTGAGGGCAGGACCATGCGTCTTTTATTTGGCATCAGGAAGTGACATTTGCTTTTGGGAGGAGGAAGGGGGAGGTTGGCATGCTGGCTTGCTCTCTTCCGCATGGAGTCTGGCAGAGAGCAGAGCTAGGAATGCTCTCTCCCTTTAATAGATAGATGAATGTAGGCCTTTCTCTCTCTCTTTACCAAATTCTTATTCTCAATAATAAATGCTTAAAAGTCTAACTCTTGCTAAAGCTTATAATTTATTGGCAACCACTCATTAGATATTTTAGGCAGTATAGTTAGAATTTTAGCCCTTACGCTTCCTTCTGTGGAAATTTATTTTGATTTTGGGACCCTACCTTTAGGCTGAGATTAGAAAGCCTTAGGCCCTCAGGGTCTCTTCCCCTCCTCCTCAGCTTCAGCTGAGCCAAAAAGCCCCATGGGCTGTACAAGATGCCAGGTCAGACAGCTGGGGGGAAAAAGCTCCAGCTCCCTCTGACCTGAGCGGAGGGATCCGAGAGATACCAGGCTTGTCCAGGCTGGGCTGTGCTGAGACACGGGCTGCTCAAGCACACCCCCCCACCCCAGCCCCAGCCGAAGCCCTGACTGGCAGATTAGTTTGGTGTGTGGGTGCAGGAAGCCCTGAGATTTGAGTGGAGAGAAGAAAAGGTATATATAGACCTGGGAGCTAGAGAGCAAGGGGGTCGGACAAGAACGGAGGAGAGAGGCTGAGAAGAGGTTCGGACAAGGAGACCGGGGACGAGATGAACAGTAATGCAGGACTAGGAGCAAGGAGGAAAGGCCAGCAGACAAGATTAAGAGAGGCAGACAAGATTAGACGGGCAGCAAAGGCGGCAGAGGGCAGACTGATGGAGCAGACAGACAGGAGGTCGGTGAGAGAGAAACACAGGGGTTCAGTGGTGGCAGTAAGGAGGAGATGAAAGTTAGAAGCAGGGGATTTACAAAGTGAAAGGGGCTCGGAGTTAGAATAAAGGACCTGAGTGCCCTGAAGAGGGGCTCGGCTAAGGTCCTTATTGTATTAAAAAGGTTACAGGCCTTATTACAAACCAGGGAAAGTATAACGTGCCCTGAGGCTGGAGGCAGCTAAGGCCCTTATTGTATTCAAGAAGTTCAAAGTGCAGCAGGTGGGAAAGAGACCGCAGGAAAGCAGTCAGGTTGTACATTTTATTTCCATGTATTATTAATTTTCAATAGTATCTCATAAATAAACTCTACTTTGATTATTTAGATAAGAACCTTCTTAATATTTTGCTTATCAATTTGGGAGTAGAGCAGTGTGGTGGAACTTTAAAAACGGCCCATATTAAATTAACGAAGTCAGATAGCCAGCTAGTCACAAGTCCCAGAATTAGTACCCTAGTCAGCTTTAGCCCCCCCCCCAAATTAGGCTAGTCATCAAAAATATTTTTACACTTCATGATTCAGTTCAAATTTCACCTTTTGCAAGAGACTTTTCTTAGGCCCTTTCCCACATCACCACTGTTAATGTTTTCCTTTGAGATTACTTTCAATTTACCCTTTATATATCTTAAATATACATAGCTATTTGTATGTTGTCTTAATATTAGAATGTGAGATATTTGAAAACAAGAGCTATTATTGCATTTCTTTCTATTCCCATCATTTATACTGGTGCCTCATACATAGTAAACACTTAAATGTTTACTGAATGCCTGAGAACTGGACCCTAATTAGCCAGACACCCCCCCCCCATTATATTGACATGTTACCTCCTTCATTAAATTGTAAACTTCTTGAGAGCAGGTACTTTTTTTCTTTAACCTTTGTTTACCCAGTTTTTATTACAGTGTTTGACACATAGTAAATCCTTAATAATTTTTTTTTCAATTTTTTGATTCATGACCAATCTAACAACCCTGGATAAAAAGGAAATGGGGTTAGTGTGACATAACTTGATGTTGATGCATCTATGAACTGTGAACAGATGAGTTTGGTAAAAACAAACCATGAGATAGTACACATCGTTAAGTCCTGTGAGTTAGAATATATTTAAGTTTGAAAGAACTGAGGTGCAGACTCCTGGCCACATTTAAGGGAGCATCCATTCAATGCCAATGGAATCTTAAAGATTAGGTAGTGATATAAATGGCCCCAGGCATATATCCCTGAGCTAGAGTACAGCAATGGCCTCAGTAATATGGTGCTCACAGTACTGGACACTGAGCCTGGCTCTGTCAGAATATAAAGGTGACTGAAGATTGTTGTGACTCCTAAGATAGATGAGCCCAAATTATCTACCTGGCAAAATAACTGAGGTCTCTGGACCCAATCCCCATAGTGATAAGTACTTAACACTGTGGTAATGATAATGATGATGATGAACCCAAGACAGATGTAACAGCTGCTTTGGAAGAATTCTGAGTCCCTAAGAGGTTAGAAAAGAAGAAAAGAAAAAAGAGAAGCCCATGAATTCAACCAGTTTTAAAAAAAAAAAACATTAATTTAATAGTGCCAGGCATTCCAAGATAAAAATGAAACAAATAGACCCTACCCTCAAGTAGCTCACATTCTATCAGGATGTGACTGGGACACTGACTTCTTACAGCATCATTTCGCATTTTTATATTGCCCCCTGTTACCTACCCTTGCTTCCATCTCCTATACATGTCTTTAAAAAATTAACCTCTCTATATATTCTTATCAGGCACTTTGAACACTTTCTCCCTTTTTCTCATCATTGAAATTGCTTCTGATTCAATCTTTAGAAAATCCAGTTTTCCATTCTCCCATGAGGCTTTTTCCTTTAGAACTTTAGGTTAAAGGTTCTTACATTTCCATTCTCTGTTCTTTTGAAATATGCTCTCTTAAAATCAAGGATATATATCAGGCTATACATGGCTTTCCTCTCCTTTTTCACAAATTATGAGATGAAATGGTCACCTCCCTCTTTATTAGCAAATAGGTCCTCCAAGCTGGTTAGAACCAAATCCAGAATAGCATTTCCCTCATTTGCTTCCTTAACCTTTTTTTTTCTTTTTTTTTTTAGGATTAATTATTATTAAGGCAAGTGAGGTAACCTACTCTACCTTTGAAAACTGGAGTTTTTCAGCAGATGTCCAGATACCTGAAATCTCCTCTACAGTAAGCTTATGATCTCTTTCCTGAAATCATCTAGTTCTTCCCTCCATCTTGTGGTATCTGTAACATACTTGTGAGACAATATCATTTCAACTTATCTTCATCCAAATGTTGTCCATCAGGTTTTCTCTCTATGATTCCTGTATTTCCTCATAGGAGTGTAGTAGTACCATTATTGTTTTTTGCTCCCCACCCCCTCTTATCTATTCAATTCCTTTTGAATAAAGTATACCCTTCCTATTCCAGTCACGATGATCATTCCACCAAATCTCTGTTGATACATGAGGTCAAATTTGTTCCTTTGCATTAGGATCTCTAGTTCACCTTGCTTGTTGCCCATATATTGTGTATGTGCATATAGACATCTGAGGCCAATGATTTAATGTCTTGCATCTTAATTAGGAGCTAGGCAATTCAATTTAACAGGTATTTATTAAGCACCTAATAACAAGACACTGTGCTGGGTAGTAGAGAGAGAAAAAAAATAAATTAAAAATAATCTCAGTCCTCAATAAGCTTACATCCTATCAAGGGCATGAAGTATTTATGGAGGTGACTAAGGTAAAGATAGCTTAAGGGTTTCCTGTCTACATTCTAAAAATTTTCCAGTTTCATACATATAGATGAGTGGTTGCCCCTCCTTTTCAGTTTAAATCCCTTTTCATTACATTTATAAGACTTTAAGCAAATCTACATAACCTGACAGATATTACTATAAATCATTTTGGATGCCTATTCCTATTGAAAAACTCTTAGCTCTAAGTTATTATTTTTAAAAATCATATATTTATGAGTAAAGAAAAAAGACTTTTTAAATTACCTCCTTAACAGACAACTATAACAACTTTATAAACATCATTTATAATAAAAATTAATAAAACCACTATAAAACTCTAAAAGGCAGTGATCTCCAAGGTGGGGGAGGGAATATTTTTTTTCGGGGCAATGAGGTTTAAGTGACTTGCCCAGTGTCACACAGCTAGTAAGTGTCAAGTGTCTGAGGCCAGATTTGAACTCGGGTCCTCCTGAATCCAGAGGCAGTACTTTATCCACTGTACCACCTAGCTGCCCCAGGAATAAGTATTTATTAAGCACTTACTATATGCCAGGAATTAAGCTAAGAGCTTTACAGTTATTATTTTATTTGATCCCCACAACAACCTTGTGAGGTAGGTGCCATTATTATCCCCTTATCACAGTTGAGGAAATGAAGAAAAATAGAAGTTATGTGACTTGCCCAGGGTCACACAGTTAGTAAGTATCTGAGGCCTGATTTGAACCTAGGTCTTCCTGACTCCAGGCCCAGCACTCTATGTATTATATCACCTAAGGGTTCTACAGTCTGGTATCTATGAACAGAAACCCTGGTGGTCACTGGGAAGAGATAAGCAAAAGGCAAAATCCTAGGCTAAAAAATGTTTCCCCTGTTTTACCTAAACTTTAATGATAAGACAACACCATAAACCTTTCATATTCTAAAATGGAAAAAGGACTTCATGTCTCTGCACATTATAAAACTGTATTTTGTTTGAAATATATGGAGACTGTTCTACCCCAATACTAGAAGGACTCAAGACACCCATTTGTATTATGATTACAATGTAATGCTCCTTCATTTGTAAACTAGGAGTAAAAATAAGTTCCTTTTGTCTCACATTCATCTTATGTTACATTTCTATTATCCCCATTTGCATAAAGGGACAGAATTAATCTTGAACTGAAAACCATTTAACGTCCCAACCATCATTCAGACTGTTCCCAAATGAGCAAGAAATTGGTTTTCGATAGGCTGAAACATTCCATACATTAAATCAAATCTCCTGGTGCCTCGTGTATTTCAAACTGTCTCAGAGAATGACTGCACACTGCTGGATTACCTTTAAGCAAAGAATGATAATAATTCTTCAGCAGGGTGATCTAGGGTTATGATTTTCTGTCATTGACATCACAGTTTCCCAAGATAATTTACATGGAGACCTGGGAAAACGTTCTAAAACCATATCATTTTGTGTCTGCTATCCAATTTTTTTGAGTCATAGTTATCATAATCAGATGGCATTTACTGGGTGCACATGGCTTGTAGAGGGCATCAGAGCAAGCACCACAGGGAT
This sequence comes from Dromiciops gliroides, assembly GCF_019393635.1. Lineage (NCBI taxonomy): Eukaryota > Metazoa > Chordata > Mammalia > Microbiotheria > Microbiotheriidae > Dromiciops > Dromiciops gliroides. The sequence continues at coordinate 163,379,910 of NC_057862.1, read as the reverse complement.
TTCTTGAAGGTGAAAAGGGGTTTCTCTCTATCTTAGAACAACTCACAGTCAAAGGCATATAACTGTACTATTTCAAAAGCCTCCCCTTGAACCTTCTACATTATTTGCTACTGTCCTACCCTTCAAAGCTCTGCACAAGCACCTCTCCTGTTTGTCCAGATGTTTTACATCTGTCCTGATCCTCAACCCAAGTGTTAATGTTTCTCAAAAATTTCCTTGTATTGATTTTGCATATATATATTTATTTACACTTATATATGTATATGTTGCCTCCCCAATGGAATATAAAGTACTTAAATGCAGGAATTGTTTTGTGTTCTGTTTTACATCCCCAGAAACATACTTGACATATAGTAGGCCATTAATAAATACTTGTTGACTGATTTCTTTAACTGCATTGCTAAATTTCTTACAAAGGTTGTCTACACCCAACGTTTCAACTTTCTCACTACCCACTCTTCAATCTCTTCCAATCAGATTTTCATCCTTATTATTCTTCTGAAACTGCTTTCCTTTTGATTTTTAAAATTTTATTTTTATTTGTAGTGACAAATTCTTCTCCTCTCTTTGCCCTCTCCCCCACCCATTAATATAGTAAGACATATAATACCCACAATTCATGTGAAGTCATGAAAAATACATTTCCACATTAGCCATCTTCTGGAGGTGGAGAGTATTTCTTATCATAAGTCTTTTGTAGTGCTAGTGGATCACTGTATTATTCACAGTTACTGTCTTTTATATTATTTATGTTGTTTATCTTTACAATTCTGCTGCTACTGTACTTTGTACATTGTTCTCCTGGTTCAGCTCATTTCACTTTGCATCAAATCAAAGAAGTCTTCCAGGTTTTTCTAAAACCATCCCATTCACCATTTCTTACAGCACAGAAGTATTTCATCAGACTCATACCTTGTTCAGCCATTCCCCAAATGATGGGCTTTCCCTTAGTTTCCAATTCTTTGCCACCACAAAAATAGCTGCTATAAATATTTGCAAATATATTCTCACACAGGTATTCATTACCACTTGCCTGATTTGCCTTTCGTAATAGATTTCATTTTTTTAAATTTTTTGTTAAAGGAAAGTGATTACAAACTCATATGGAGAGAATGAACTTATAAAAAAACTTTTGTTTTTATATCACATGCTTTTCTCAATATAGTCCCCTTCATAAAGGGAGATAGAACATGGATATATAATATTGTTGTTCTTTTAAGAAAAAAATTCAGGGTGGCACAGTGGATAGAGCACTGGCCCTGGATTCAGGAGGACCTGAGTTCAAATCTGGCCTCAGACACCTAACACTTACTAGCTGTGTGACTCTGGGCAATTGCCTCACCAAAAAAGAAAGAAAAGAAAAGAAAAGAAAAAAATTCAGGAAAGCTATCAAGTACATTATTCAAGTCCAATACTATGTGCTTAAATTTTTCTTTGCATCAGGTCTTAATTTTCCTCTTTCACATCCTACCCTTTGCTCTAGTCAAAAACCCAAGTCTAACCCTTCTTCCACATGTCTACCTTTCCAATAGTGTTATACAGCTATCATATCCCCGCTAAGTCTTTTCTTTTCTGAGCAAAATATCTCCCAGTTCAATCTTCAAATGGAAAAAAATTTAAGCCTTTCACCAATATGACTGCCCTTCTCTGCACACACACACATATACACACAGTTTATAAATGTTCTAAAATGGGATGCCTATAACTGAACACAATATTCCAGATGTGTTCTGACCACAGCAGAGTCTAAAAGGATTTTTATATTCTCATTTTCAGAGGCTGTCCTCTTCAGCATAGCTTAAGAATTAGAATTCTTGGTAGCCTTACCAGAGTTGGTCCATATTCAGCTGAAAGTTCATGAAAATCTATGTATCATCCTCAAAATAATTTCCATCTACTGCCTCCCATATTATTCTTGTTAAGGTGATTTTTATGCCAAATAGATGAATATTCAAGCCTGTGAAAATATTTTTGAATTCTTTATCTGTGATCCAGTGTGTTAGCCTTCCATCCCAATTTTTATAATCTACCAATCTACTAAGAATGGCATCTCTTCCATTATCTAACTCAATGTTCATAATGCTAAATAGTACAGGGCCAAGGATAGCTAGCTGCCTCATTGATGACTATGGTTTGAGTCTGGCCGTTCTTGGAAATCCATATAATTTTTATCATCTAGCCCTCATATCTCCATCTTTTTTTCAATGATGGCATGACAGTCATTATTCAATGCTTTGCTAAAATCTAGGTTAAACATATTTATAACATTTTCCTTCTCTACAAGGATAGAAATTCTATCCAAAAAAGGAAGGAGGTTAGTATGACATGGCCCGAAGAAAAGTCATGCTAGCTCTTTGTGATCACTGTTTTCTTTCTTAACACATTCAAGAATTTTGCCAGGAATTGAAGTCATGCTCACTGGGATATAGTTATAGGCTTTATTCTCTTCCCTCTTCTGAAAGAATGGGGGAGTAATCTGTAGTAACTTTCCTATTATCTTAAATCTTTCAAAGGGTAGCTGAAAGCAGCTCAGTAACCACACCTGCCAGTTCTTTTTACCTAAGAATCTAGTTAGCTCACCTGGCCCAGGTGAGTTGAACTCATCAAGAGCAGCTAGGTGCTCCCTAATTATCTCCTTACTTATCTTGAGTGTCAATTCCTTTTTGACCATTTTTGTTCTGACCTTTCTGATCCAAAAAAAAATCATTCCACTACCGAGAAAGATACCACTCTCAAGAGAAGAAAATTTCAAACATTATTACAGTGAACTCTAAGGTTCTACTAAATATCTCCAGTGGCTACCTGAAAGACAATCATATTTAAGTGTGTCTCTCTGCCATACCTAAAGACATCACCAATACTATTATTGTTGTTGAGTCATTTTAATCACATCCACCTCTTTGTGACCCCATTTGGAGTTTTCTCAGCAAAGGTAACTAAAGTGGTTTGCCATTTCCTTCTCCAGTTCATTTTATAGATGAGGAAACTGAGGCAAACAGGGTTAAGTAATTTGCCCAGGCTGACACATCTAGTAAATGTCTGAGGCTGAATTTGAACTCATGTCTTCCTGACACCAGGCCTGGTGCTCTATCCACTGCATCACTTGCCTGCCCAAGACCAGCACTATATCAGTTTCCAAATGTTTCAAAACCATTGATCTTCAATACACCTGTATTTTCAAGTATCAAATCAAAATCAACCAAGGTCAAGACCACTGAAAGACTACTGAACTAGAGCTAGAAACAGAATATTAGAGCTAGAAGGGATCTTTGAAACCATCTAACCTCATTATTTTACAGATGAGAAACGTGAAGTACAAAGGACATGATAACAGTTGATTATAAAGGGCTATTTATTAATCACTAAATCTGTGCATAGGTGCAAGTGCTAATGTAAAGGGGCAACAGGAAAGGATTAAATAATGACTTTATGAGGTAAAGACATGAAGGTCCAGCCCTAAGCACTGGAAGTATAAGAAGCCACCCCATGAAAATAGACAGTGTCAATATTGCCATGTGAAAGAAGTATAAGGGGTCAAATAAGGTTTTTGATTAACAAAGAAAGGTGAAAATTAAGGACCAGTAAGGAAAGGATTGTAACAAAAGCCAATTGAAGAGAGGTAGCTAGGTGGCACAGTGGATAAAGCACCAGCCCTGGATTCAGTTTTTTGTTTGTTTGTTTGTTTGTTTGTTTGTTTTAGGTGAGGCTATTGGGGTTAAGTGACTTGCCCAGGTCACACAGCTAATAAGTGTCAAGTGTCTGAGGCTGGATTTGAACTCAGGTCCTCCTGAATCCAGGGTGGGTGCTTTATCAACTGCACCACCTAGCTGCCCCTGCAGCCCTGGATTCAGGAGGACCTGAGTTTAAATCCAGCCTCAGACACAACATTTACTAGCCAAAAAAAAAAAAAGCCAATTGATTGAAGGTGTCTAATTGGAGAGGCTTAAGATGAAAGAAGATGGGAATAGGAAAGGCAGGGCTCCCTAGAGGGTAATGACCTGGTTTTAGAGGTCATAAAGCCATTACAAATTCAGTCAAAAGCATTTATTAAGCCCCTACTATGTACCAGGCACTGCGATGAGCACTGGACATACAAAGAAAGGCAAAAGATAGTCTCTGCTGGCAAGTAGCTGAGTCTAATAGTGATAAAAAGGCCAGGAGGAATGAGCGCAATAGGAGCAAGCCTACATGCTAGTACTGGGAGAAAGAGTGAGAACAAATGGGGGAACAAGTATGGAGGCTGAAATCCCAAAGTCTACTAAATACCTGAGGGCTACAAAAAACAGGGAGAAAATAGGCCCTGGGCCCTGGAAAGGAGGAGGAGCCCAGAAAAGAGGAACACAGCCTGCCCAGGGAAGGGGTCCCAAGTTCTAAAGTGGCAGGATGTAGCAAACTGGGGATAAAGTATATCCTATGCCAAGGTTTAATCAAGTCCCTATTCATGGTGATAAGGGGAAAAAGACTCAGGCAAAGTAAGAATAATTCTGCCTTTCTCCTTAAGTTTTCTTTCCACCTCAGAAACTCAAATCTGTTCTTTTTTTCCTTGTCTTCATCTGTTTCTCCTCACTCTTTTCAGTTTCACCTCTTGGCCTTTTTATCTTTCATTCTCTTTATTCCAGTGTATCTCACCTCTTTCTACTTTTTCCTCCTCTCTTTCCCCCAAATATTTTTGAAATAAACAAAATAATTTAATTCTATTTGCATTTTACTGTGTCCATATCACAACAGGGAGAAAGGAATGAAGGAGATTTGTCAAAGATGATGGAGAAGAAGAAAGAAAAGAGTCAAAATAACACAAAACATGATATTCCTACCCAATCTAGTAAACTGAAATAGTGAAAGTAATTTTACATGAAGCTTTTTTCTTCCCACAAACTTTTTCTTTAAAAGACAGAATGGCCAGGAGAGGAAAAATTGCTGAAGTTTTTGTCTTCATAACCCTTTTTCTTAAGACTGGCTCTTGGACACACAACACAATAATCTATTGAATGTCATGACTTTTTACTGGCTTTCAAACGTCTTTCAAGCAAACAACTAGAAGCAGTTTCCCAGGCAACCTATAATGTAGACTCCTTGACAGAGACAGACATGTCTCTGGGCTGAAGAGCTATATGAATTCACAACACAGTTCACAACATAGTTAATCTTACTTAAAGCATTTTAATGATTTATTTTAATCCTTCCTTAGAATCTGGCAGCCTAATAGAGCAATGCAACTATGAACATTTAATCAGCTTCCTTAACCAACTCAAAAGTCTGTGAGCAACCTAACACGGGTGCATATTACATTGAGAAAATTAGGTTCTCCTGTCCCAGGAAGCCTAAGAAAGGGAATTTTATTCTGCCTGCACCTCTAAAATAAAGACATTTTTATCATACCCTCTGGAGCTATCATAGAGCTGAGTCTCTTCAAACCATATAGTTCCCAAATGCTACGTGTCGAAGTATCAATGCCATCTATACAAGACAAATATACCCAGGAATTTTGTTTCAATGTATTTTATAAGTTAAATTGCCCAATTGTAACTAACTGCAAATGATTTGACTCAAATGCCTGAAATCTGATTTGTTGTTACCTTTAAACTTAAAAGAAAGCGTATTTCGGGACGTCTCTCTATCTCATGCTTATATAACACTTTCAAGTTATCAAATATCACTTTCTAAAGAATAAAATGCATTTCACTGTTAAAAGCTAACACTATGACTCTGAAAGTATTATAAAGATGAGTAATGCTATGATGCATTCCTGCCACTACTGTCATAAATGTTCACATATTTAAAAAAAAAAAACACTAAGAAGCAATTCTTAGCTCAAAATGCAAATTTCCCTTAACACAAATTTCATTTTAAATGCCATTATAATGAAAAAAACACCTTGAGAGTTGGTAAGTTCCCCCTCCTCAGAGGTTTTTAAGAAGAGTCTAGATAACCACATGTTGCATACATTAGAGTATTCCTTTTGTGTATGGATTGGACAAGGTGGTCACGAAGTCCCTTTCCCCTCTCAACTCCTGTGATCCTGTGCTTGTCAAGTTCCAACAAAGTAAAACCCACTCTAACCAACACAAATATTTTACTATGTTTTGAAATTTACCATAAGAGAATTTGAAATGTTTTAAGCCATCAAAGTTTAAATGCATAAGAATTGAATAAATCAGAATTACTTTAGTTAGGATCAGTACAACTTCCTGAGAAGTTACTTTATGGCTTATGTTTTTAATATATATGTACCTATGTATTTGTGTATCTGTATATGTATATATATACATGTGTCTGTATAAATAAACATGTATATGAGGATTTATATATATACACAAACTATATATATACATATACATTCTATATATAAATAAATATATATATATATATTATACGTACATAAATATATACAGAAAGAGAGAGAGACATATAATCACCCTGCTTTCCCCATAAGATAATATATGAAATTCAAGGTATAAAACTGCAATGTACTGTCCAAATCTAAAAGTATTGCTTACCTTGTGAACAATGACTCTTTCCTTAGACATTCAATGAAAAGGTTAGAGTCAATCTCTAAAATTCCTTCCAACTCTAAATTTTCATGACCCCAATTCTTATTACACCATCACATAACTTCTCATCTGTTGCTGTCTGGGAAGGTGTTAACTGTGGCCCAGATGATTTCAGCAGCTCTGTTCTTGCTACACCACCTACCACTGGCTTTCCTGTCCTCCATGTATACTGTCCTAAGAGAATACAAAGACTTTGACATGTCCTGTATACTTACCATTGAACTGTGTTCATTGACTGCTTCCCCCTATTTTGACCCTATTCCTCATGTACTCTTAGACTACTATCTAAAGTGATGTAGGGAAAGGGTTAGATATGTGTGTAATAGTTATTGGAGCAGAGGAAGGCATGATTTTTTACCTATGTTGATCAAATAATCTAAGTAAAATATATAAAACGAGTGTTTCGTGCAGACCAAGAAATCAATTTCCAAAAAAGTAAAGCATCCACAAATTATAATAAATGTCCTTCAGGGAGTATATATTATATATTCATAGTATTATGTATTCAGGTAGTTAATACTAAAGAGTATTTGGATAACTGTAGCATAAATAGTCTCTGGACTTCATCTCCCAACATATATACTAACAGATTGGATTCCCAGAGAATAGCTAAGCACATCTCCCTCTCAAAGTTCTAAAGGTATCTATGAAGGACAGGGGGCTTCTTTCTAATGCTTCAGGCTCAAAGTGCCATATGGTACATTCCCCATTATCAATATATAATTTATCTCTTTAATATCATCTAACCAGTGATTAATGCTCAAATATGATTTTGATCACTTGGTATTTACTTGATATCATTGATAAAATCATTAGTTTTTATAGAGATATCTACCGAAAAAAACATTTGGCAAGAACCAAAGTGCAAAATTTCCTCTCAAATCAGGGAATTCTCTCTCTTCTACTACCTTATTCCTGGGGAGAATGAATTCAAACTTTAAGTGGTAGTTTCATACAATTTCCCTCATCAAGTTCATATCTAATCCACACATCTGGTGACTAAGTTCATGTTGCTTTTAGGGCAGCTGGGTCAACTCACTATAAGACTGGGGCAAACATGTCAATCTGCATGGCTGGCTCCTCACTGTTATTGAATTCTGGCAAATTGCTAGGATCCCAATTCCTGAATCTCTGTCAGTACTTCTAACTTTGGGGGGGAGTTTACAAGGTAGAGACCTGTTCTATTCCATCTCCAATACCCATTCATCTAATGTCAGGAAAGACCAAAAATGAAAGAGACAAAGTAATAGATAAGCTGTAATAGATAAACTCTATGTTTATGACTACATGTTAACCTAGGTGGCAGAGAGAGCCCATGATACCCCTACAGCTCTTCTTTCTACTCCGTACTGGAAAGCCTCCAGAAAGAAAGAGAAATTTCATCCATTGGTGGTTTTTGTATACACAATGAGTTCTGGATCCATATGAAAAAGAGGGAAGAAGCATTTATATAGAACATAGTATGTGTAAGCACTGTGCTAAGTGCTTTACAAATATTATCTCATTTTTTCCTCTGAACCCTGTGAAATAGGTGCTGTTTTTAATCTCCATTTTACAGTTGAGAAAACTGAGGTAAACAAAGATTAAGCGACTTGCCCTGGATCATATACTGAGTAAGTATCTGAGACTAGATTTGAACTCAAGTTTGAAATTAGTCACAGCACTACTGCATGTAGTAGTCAATCAAAATGCTTTTCTTCACAACACAATAAACAAACAGGAAATGGTCATAGAATACTTACGCAACTTTGAATTGAGGGCAGAACTCTCTCATTATACATCCCCAAAGTTCTGGAAGCAGGTTCACCAAACCTCTACTTCTGGGTTGGTGGCAGGCAGTAAATGCTCTGAGGACTAGGTCAGCCCTGCATTTATACTATTAATAACAAAATGTCTTATATGGAACTATTTACTCTAAAAAAATAGTTCCTCATCTCCATTTTCTCATTTGATCTTCATAACAACTATGTGAGGTAATACCAAATTGTAATTCCATTTACCCAATATATGTAAACCCAGACAAAGTTAAGGGATTTTCCCAAGATTGCATGACCTGATCAATAGTAGAAATGAGACCAGAACCCAGGTCTCCCAATATCTAGTCCCACCACAGCAAAGGATTTGTATAAAGCCACAGAGTTCCCAATTCTGATTAGGATGGGTTAAATTTTTCCAGACATTCTTCCAGGAAATCTTACTTACCTAACCACATAAAAGATTGGCAGGGATCTTTGAATACGACTATACTGTGAGGCCCAGATCTTATTTAACTAAAAAATGAAAAATTATAAAAGTTCTTGCTTATAAGTAGATATGCCAATCACCATGACATAAAAGACTGTGCAAGATAGAATCTTAGAACTTCCCCCATTTTGACTGTGATTTGAACATACAAATGATTAACTTTGCATTTCATCATTGTCTATGGTCTCAAAGGCCACCGAGCACAGAAAGGTGAGTGGCTCACAAATATAATATCTGCCTGCCCCAGCTGATGGATTTTTGTCAAACTTCATCTCCAAGGACATTTTTGTGACTTGTAGATTAATTAACAATTCATATCTCATGCCAGAAGTTCATTGGAAGAATACTGGCACTTACGGGTAGATAAGGGATAACACTCAAACAAATCATATTGCAATAGAAAATATGCTTGAATTATTTGCCTGCTTTGATGTTCACTTCTGTGGATTACATAGATCTCAGTTTGAGGTCTTTTAATTTCAAATCACACAACATCATAGAATTTAGACCTAGAAGGGCTATTAGGGATCATTTAATCCAATTCCCTCATTTTATAGATGAAGAAATTAAGGTTTAGGGGGACAAAGAGTGACTTCTCAAAGGTCACACAAAAGCAGTGAGTGATTGAGACTGGATTTGAAAGCCTGTCCTCTGACTCTAATCCATTGATCTTCCCCTCACTTTCCAGCCATAGTCTCTGAAGCAATTCAAATAGGGACCCAGAGTCATCCAGTGTAATCAAACAGAATTGGTTTTTGAGGCAACATGGTGTAGTGGAGTAATGAACTTAGAGACTGAACACCCTTAGTTCAAGTCCCACTTCTGGCACTAGCTGCATGATCTTAGGTAAATCACTTAATCTCTCTAAGCCTGTTTCCTTATCAGTAAAATGAGGGAGATGCATTCAGTAAAACTTTAAGGTTCCTACTGTGTCATTTGAAAATTTATGGGAGTGCTTGTCTCTGTTATAGGTTTTAGGGAACTTAGTTGGGGTTTCTAATATATTGCTACTTTAAAATTAGTGGCTACTGCACCAGTTTTAGCATTAAGCATTATTCTTAATTTGATTGCGTGTAAACCCAGCATAAAATTCAAGGATGGAGAAAGGAACAGTGAGAAGAGCAGGGGAGGGAAGAGAGCAACCCAAGGGGCAGAGCCAAGATGGCAGAGAGAAATCAGTGAGTTGCTTGAGCTCTGCTTCTGTTCCCTCAAAAAGAACATTAAATCAAGCCCCTGGATGGATTCTGAAACCACAGAACCTGCAAAGAGACAGAGAGACACAGTCTTCTGACCAGAGATAATTTAGAAGACTTCAGGAAAAGGTTGGTCTCACTGCAGCTTAGTGCAGAGAGGGTTGGGACAAGTCAGCAAGAAACTGTGGGCCACAGCCAAGCAACTGAGGCCCCTGGATTCTGGCTCAACAAGCTGGTGGTGCAGCAGGACAGTAATGAAACCCACCTGCACCAGCTGAAAGGGCAGGTTGCCACCTGGAGGGCCAATCATAGTACAGGCGTGACCAAGCCTACTGATCCCAGCATGCAGCCAGCAAGCCCAGGGTGATGAGAAATCCACAAGCCATAGAGACCTCAGTGTAGAAAGCCAGTGACACAGCCTCTATACCCCAGCACAAGAAGCTTGAAACAGGGACCCTGGTGCCCCCAGAGCAGACCTCAACTTAAAACAAAAATAAAATAAGCTGCAGTATGAGTAAGAAACACAAAAGAGCTCTCACCATTGAGAGCTTCGGTATTGCCAGGGAAGAGGAAAACACAAACTCAGATGAGGACAATACTCTCAAATTGCCTACATGTGACACCTCAAGAGGGAAGATGAATTGGTCTCAAGAACAAAAAGCCTTTTTGGAAGAGCTCAAAAAGGATTTTAAAATAAGTTGAGAGAAATGGGGAGAGAAATGAAAGCAACACAAGAAAATTATGAAAAAAGAATCAGCAGCTTGGAAAAGGAAACACAAAGATTGACTGAAGAAAACAATTCCTTAAAAAATTAATTTGGCCAAATGGAAAAAAAAGTGCATAATCTCACTGAAGAAAGCATGCCTTAAAAATTAAAATTGGACAGTTGGAAGATAATGACTTGATGAGACACCAGGAATCAGTCAAAAAGAATCAAAAGAATGAAAAAATAGAAGAAAATGTGAAATACCTCTTTGGAAAGACAACTGACTTGGAAAACAGATCCAGAAGAGACAATTTGAGAATCACTGGACTGCCTGAAAGTCATGATCAGAAAAAGAGTCTAGACACCATATTCCAGGAATTTTTTTTTTGTGGTAGGGATAAACATGTTTTTTCACTTTTATTTGCATATTAATGCCACATTTACTCCTGTGCCATAAGCTTTTGTTTCTTCAGTTTCTTTTGGGATATCTTTTTCTTTTGAGCAATCTCCTCTTCTGGTTTAGGAACAATTTGTTCCTTTTCAGTCAGTATCATCACAATATGGCAAGGGGAACTCATGTATGGGTTGATTCGGCCATGAGCCCTGCAAGTACGCCGTCACATTTTGGGGGCCTTGTTAACCTGGATTTGCTCAATGACAAGAGAATCCACATCCAAACCCTTCAGTTCAGCGTTACTTTCTGCATTTTTAAGCATATGCAGCAAGAACTCAACACTCTTTTTGGGCCAATGACCCTGTGTCCAACCTCACTGCTTAGCCTGGGCACACCCGCCAACTTCATCATTGTATTGACAGAAGGGAACACATTGTTTCTTCAATGTGACATCTTTCAAATACTTGGTAGCTTTTCAGATGTTCATGCCCTTGTTAGCTTGGGCTGTTTCACAGGTATTCTTGAAGTGGACCCGGAAATTTGAACCCCTTGACTTGCATGATTTTGTGGAGTTCTCTGGATCAAGAGAGTACCTCACCATTTTAAATGATTACCTAGGATGGCTCAAGGGAAGAGGCCCAGGAAATTATTAAGGAGAACTGCCCCGATATTATAGAATCAGAGGATAAAATCGTCATTGAGAGAATCCACTGATCACCTCCTGAAAGATACCCCAAAAAGAAAACTCCAAGGAATATTATAGACAAATTCCAGAAGATAGTGACGCCCCCTCACCCCAAGATTTTTATCCTCTCTCAGGTAGAGGTGGGTCACTGCACATTGATCCAAGCTAATTGGCCAGTCCATTGACTGAAATGACTTGGGGGAGGGGGTCACCTAGGTGAGTTAACTTCCTTTAGGTACTCAGGAAATCCATCTACATTTCTTTTGCAATTCAACTGACTCTGGGGCTTGCCTTAAAAGAGGTCAGGCAAGGCTCCTTCAAGTGGAGGGGCCCCAAAACCATTGATTTCTCACACCTCAAACTCTAAAACTATTATCCTATCATGGTATGATATGAGAGTATAGTTATAAACTCTGATATGCAAAGCTGTTTGTTCCTAATGAAGGACCTCCATTTTTGTTCTCTATTATATCACTTGCAACAATTTGATAGAAAGAATAAGGAACTCAGACTTGAACTGTTGATGTGGCTTCCTGGTCCCCTAAGTACAAAAGCCTAGCATGAGTCTAGAGTTCCTCAGGCTTGAAACATACTTCTGACCAGGAAAGCTACCATGGTAAATGTGGAGGCAGGGAACCTGTGCCCAATTGAATCAGTGCTAAATATGTTTTCAGGAAAGAGTAGAGGATACAGAGCAGGAAAATAGGAAATTTTTTTCTCTATCAGTTCCCTAACCATTGAAATAGCAGATACTTTATAGTCCCTCTTCTTTTGAAGCCCAGTAGTATTCCATAACAAGAAACAAAGGAAGGAAGGAAGGGTTGGCTGACTGAAAAAAGGACACAGATGAAAATAGCACAAAATAAAAAGCAAAACAACAGACAAAAGAGTTTTTCATGAAATTGTTTCAGGAACAACATAAGACAGACCAAAAAACAAGAAATCAGAGGTTAAGGGTTAAAATCCCTCCTCAGATGCTTATTATCTGTGTGACCTTAGGGAAGCCATTTAAACTTCCTAAACCTCAATTTCATCATTCATAAAATGAGGGCATAGAATGAGATGACCAGTGAGGTCCATTCTAGCTCTAGATCTGTATTCCTATGACCTGGGTTGGAACCAATGTGCTAAGCCAAGGAGTAAGAAATGAGCAGTTAAGAGGAGGATACCACCCTTTGAGAAGTAAGTGGGATGAGGAAGGTTTTCACTGAAGGGAGGAGAGCTATGGGGCTAGATGGTCACTGCTTAGTTATCTTCAGTGAGCCTTTCAGTGTCATTTCCAAAGGCCTTTGGGAGAAAGGTGAATTAATTTACCAGCACAATGGAAAAAAGATATTGATGCTATTTTAAAAGGAAAAAGGATAGCTATTAGAAACTAGAGGCCATTAACATTACTAAATATTGATTACAAGACCATTTCAGGAATTGGGCTGCAGAAGCTGGTAAAAATAGCAGATGGTGTGATCCAGAAGGCCCAGAAGTATGCCATTAAGAGGCAGAAAATAGTAACTGAACAGAAGGAAAATCACAGAGAAGTAGAGGAGGTATAAAAGATATTTAGCAAGTTTCAGTAAAGAAAAATCTTTTGATCGATTTGTATTGGCTTTGGTTTACTAGTATGTAAAATAAAGTGATGGGCCTGAATAATTTTGAAGGTCCCATCAGGGGCCCTGGTCACACTTCCAAGGCAAAAAGTACTTGTGGCTGCAACAAAGCAGAGGACCTGGTCACAGTTCAAGCACCAAGAGGAGTACTAGTGCTTTCAGCTTCAGGAGATCAGGGGTCCTTCCTGAGTAAAGACTAGAGCACAGATCAAGAAAGCAGTGACCACACTTCTCCCTAGATCACATATCTTTGTACAGGTGGGTCCTTTTCCCTTTTCTATGATCCCTTTGGGATACAGACCCTGTAGTGGTATTACTGGGTCAAAGAGTACACACAGTGCCATAGCCCTTTAGGCATAGTTCCAAATTGCTCTCCAGAATGGTTGGATCAGTTCACAACTCCACCAACAATATATTTGTGTTCCAATTTTTCCACAGCTTCTCCAACATTTATTATTTTTCTGTTGTGTCGTATTAGCCAGTCAGATAAGTGTGAGGTAGTACCTCAGAGTTGTTGTAATTTGCATTTCTCTAATCAATAGTTATTTAGAGCATTTTTTCATATGGCAATAAATAGTTTTTATTTCTTCATCTGAAAACTGCCTGTTCATATCCTTTGACCATTTCTCAATTGGGCAGTGATTTGCATTATTATAAATTTTATTTAGTTCCCTATATATTTTAGAAATGAGGCCTTTATCAGAAGTACTGGCCATAAAAATCATTTCCCAGCTTTCTGCTTCCTTTCTAATTTTGGCTGTATTGCATATGTTTGTACAAAACCTTTTTAATATAATATAATCAAAACCATCCATTTTGCATTTCATAATATTCTCTATCTCTTGTTTGGTCATAAATTGTTCTCCTCTCCATAGATCTGAGAGGTAAACTATTCCTTCCTCTCCTTTAGACACCATATTTCAAATAATTATTAAAGAAAACTACAGATATACTAGAAGCAGATGATAAAATAGAAATTGAAAGAATCTACAAATACCACCTGAAAGAGATCCCAAAATGAATAAGAATATTATAGCCAAATCAAAAAAATGCTATAAGCAGCCATAAAGAAACAATTTAATTATCATGGAGCCATAGTGAAGATAATACAAAATTTAGCAGCTTTTACATTAAAAGTTTGGAGGGCTTGTAATATGATATTCCAGAGGGAAAAGGATCTAGAATTATAATCAAGAATAACCTGAGAAAAACTGAGGGGAAATAGATATTTAATGAAATAGAGAACTTTCAAGAATTTCTGGTGAAAAGACCAGAGCTGAATAGAAAATTTCATTTTAAAATACAAGATTCAAGAACAGAATAAAAAGGTAAACAGCAAAGGGAAATCATAAGTGATTTCTACATTCCTACATAGGAAGATGTACTTGTAACTCCTAAGAACTTTATTATTTTTAGGGCAGTCAGAAGAAGTATACAAAGACAGAGGGCATGGGTATGAATTGACTATGATAGGATGACATCCAAAACAAAAAATTAAGGGGTGAAAAAGAGGAATGCACTGGGGGAAGGGGGAAGGGAGAGGTAGAATGGGATAAATTTATCTCACATAAAAGAGATGTGAAAGAGTTTTTACAATGGGGGGGTTGGATGCTTAAAACTTACTGAAAGATGGAATAACATACACATTCAATTAGATATAGAGATCTACCTTAACCTACAAGGAAATAGTAGAGGAGTAGGATAAGAAAAAAGAGGGCACTGATAGAAAGGGAGGCACTTTGGGGGAGATGGTGGTCAGAAGCAAAACACTTTTAAGGAGGGACAGGGTGAAAGGAGATAGAATAAGTTAAACAAGGGAAATGGGATGGATGGAAACACAGTCTTCATAACTGTGAATATGAATGGAATGAACTCACCCTTAAAATGGAAGTAGCTAGTGCAGTGGATTAAAAAACAGAATCCTACAATATAATGTTTAAAAGAAACAAACTTGAAGCAGAGAGACACAGAATAAAGGTAAGGGCTGTAGAAGAATCCATTGTGCTTTAGTTGAAGTAAAAAACTAGGCGTAGTGATCATGATCTTAGACAAAGAAGAAGCAAAAACAGATCTGATTAAAAGAGATAAGCAGAGAAATTATATCTTGCTAAAAGGTACCCTAGACAGTGAAGTAATATCAATATTAAACATATGCACCAAATGGTATGGCATCTAAACTTTTAAAGAAGTTAAATGAGTTACAAGAGAAAATAAACAATAAAACTATACTAGTGGGGGACTTAACTTTTCCCCTAACAAAACTAAATAGATGTAACCAAAAAATAAACAAGAAAGAAGTTAAGAAGTTGAATAGAATTCTAGGGAATTTAGATATGATAGGTCTGGGGAAAAATCAAATGGGAATAGAAAGGAATATACCTTTTCTCAGAAGTACATGGCACCTACACAAAAACTGACCATTGGGGCATAAAAACCTCACAGATAAATGCAAAAAAGAAGAAATAGTAAATTAATCCTTTTCAAACCATGATGGGACAAAAATCATGTTCAATAAAGAGCCAAAGAAACATGGATTAAAAATTAATTGGAAACAAAATAATTTAATCCTAAAAATGAGTGGGTCAAAGAACAAATCATAGAAATAATCTATAATTTAATTTCATTAAAAAGAATATAAAAAATGAGACAACATACCAAAATTCATGGGAAGAAGACAAAGTAGTACTTATGGGGAAATTTTATATCTCTAAGTGTTTACATCAATAAAATAGAGAAAGAGCAGATCAGTTAATTGGGCACACATTTTTTAAAAAATAGAGAACAAATTAAAAATCCTTAATTAAATACCAAATTGGAAATCCTGAAAATCAAAGAAGAGGTAAATTAAATTGAAAGTAAGAAAACTAATAAATAACTTGAACTGATAAATAAACTAATTGAAGTAATAAATAATTTTGAACTAATAAATAAAACTTAAAAAAAACAAAAAAATAAACCATTGGTTAATTTGATTTTTAAAAAGAAAAGGAAATCAAATTACCATATCAAAAATAAAAGGGGGTGAATTCACCAATGAAGAGGATATTAAAATAACTATCATGAGATATTTTGCCCAATTATATCCCAATAAATCTGACAACCTAAATGAAATGGATTAACATTTATAAAATATAAATTGCCCAGATTAACAGAAAAGGAAATAGAATACTTCAATAACTCCATCTTAGAAAAAGAAATCAAACAAGCCATCAATGTACTTCCTAAGAAAAAATCCTTAGGGCCAGATCTCCCAGTCATCTTCTCACTTGTTATCTTATCATCAGGCCTATACTCTCTATAATTAGCCTATCCCCAATTCCTCTTTCAGTTCTATTATAATAATTAAATCAATATTGCCATTTCTACTCTAGCAATCAATCACCAATCATTTATTAGGTGACTACAATGTGCCAACCACTGCACTAAATGCTAAGGTTCCACTCACCAACTCTGGAACTTCCTAAAAATATCCCTCCTTAGCCATTTCCTTACATGTATAGTTTTGCTCTTTTAGAAGGTAAGCTCCTTGAAGGCACAGGCACTCAGTTTGTGTGTGTGTGTGTGTGCGCGCGCGCGCAGAGGGGGGTGTTTCTCCAGCACTTGGTATAGTGCTTCATAAGTAATTAATAAATGCTTTCACTCAATCTACTTTCTCCACTATCTATCTTCTATATGTGCTAAATTCAACACCCAAAGCAGCTAGATGGCACAGTGGATAGAGCTCTGATCCTGAAATCAGGAAGACTCATCTTCTAGAGTTCAAATCTGGGTTCAAATACTTACAAGCTGTGTGACCCTGGACAAGTCACTTAACCCTGTTTGCCTCAGTTCCTCAGTAAAATGAGCTGGAGAAGGAAATAGCAAACCACTCCAGTATCCTTGCCAAAAAAATAAAAACCCAAATGGGGTCACGAAGAGCCAGACACAACTAAAACAACTTGAACAACACTTCAACTTCATTAACTCCTTTTTTTCCTGCTTCAGTTCTCTTTCATTTCTTTACTTAATTTTCCATCCCATTCCTCTGTTTTGTCCTTTATCCAACTGCCACTTTCTGTCACCCATAAAATTGAGATAGGAGTTAAAAGGAATTTTCAGACCTTAACTCAGACAGAATTTAGACTCAAAGAGTCCAAATTACAGAAGAGAAGCAAAGCCATTCAAAAAAACACTCTCACTCTGAGGGCCTCTGCAGGGTTTTCCTTGCTTCCCAGTTGGTTGCGGTTACAACTACCCCTGGTTCTATGGCTGAAAGAAATGTACCCTTTGTTTATAGAGGAAAAGATGCATAGCAGCTACTGTTCAGTAGAAGATCAAACACAGTGGAGAAAAACAATAGCCCAGTGGAAATATCCAACAGATAATAGTTAGAAATGCATAGCACAGAGTCTCAGCAGAGGATCCCAGCTCAGTGGAGAAGGCAAAAAGGCAAATGATATCAGCAGCATACAACTGTGGCACAAATAGTAGCATTTAAAGTGTAAGGTGGCAAGGACATGTGTGTTTACTACTTGTGTGCCCCTCTCTACATGTTCTCCAAACATACATGTTCCCTGGTTCATGCATGTGCTTTGTACACCTTTCCTATATATGTTTCCTGGCTATCAGTTCACCCTGTGTGTATTCTCTCATTTGTGGTGTGGATAACCTGTAGGGAAGTATGGATTTTATTTGGGGGGGGTATTATCATTTATATTGTTATGATGTTTAATTTATTTCTTTGTAGTGAATTAATGTGACCTCTGGTTGACTGATATAAAAGAAACACATTGATAAGGACTTGTGAATTATGTTTTAGAGTGAATGCTGATTCACAAAATGTCTCAAAAACATATATATAGGGAGCAGCTAGGTGGTGCAGTGGATAAAGCACTGGCCTTGGATTCAGGAGTAACTGAGTTTGAATCCAGCCTCAGACACTTGACAGTTACTAGGTGTGTGACCCTGGGCAAGTCACTTAACCCTCATTGCCCCACCAAAAAAAACCCCCATATATATATATATTCATACACATATAAATAAATATATATATACACATATTAGAATAGAATGTTTTCAGTCAGAAATCCATCAAACTTCCATATATTTCTGTGTGTGTGTGTATATATATTTGTACATATGTATATATATACTCACATATATACATACATACACATATATATGGAAGTTTCAGATATATGCTTGTATGTACTTAGAGCAGCTAGGTATCACAGTGGATAGAGCACTGAGCCTGAAATCAAGAAGACTCATCTTCCAGAGTTCAAATCCAGCCTCAGAAACTTACTAGCTGTGTGACCCTGGGCAAGTCACTTAACTCAATTGCCTCAAACATCCAGGGCCATTTCCAGTTCTCTTGCCATTGGACCCAGATGGTCTGGAGAAGAAAGTGAGGCTAGTGACTTTGCACAGCCTTCCCTCACTTTAAATTCACTGTAAGTCACGATATCACCTCCCATTGTCATGCTCCTCTTTGAGAATGAAGGACAAACAACAACAATAAATATACTCACATATATGCTTATTAAGTTCTATTTTGATTCATCAAACATTTATCAAGTATTTATTATGGACAGATCCCTATGCCTGGTCCTGAGAAAGATATAAAGGCTTAATGAGATAGTTCATGACTTCATGGGAGCTGGCAGCAAAGTATAAGACTCAAACACCAATCATTAGTACAAACAACACAGCATAGTAAACACATTAGAGAGGCAGAAAACAAAATGATATGTGAGGTCCAGGGAGGGAAGACTCTTGTTTACTTGAGAGCATCAGAGAACCAACATGGAAAAAGTGTCATTAAAGAATGTGTTCTCCAATGATTAAAGCTAATTCTAAGCAAAACTGTAATGGGTTGGCATCCCCACTTTTCCCCATATATGATTCTCCTCTTCCTCAGTTTTCAGTTCTCTCTCCACTTACCAAATCTTGCTATCATGAAAGAATTGATTTAACTGTTTATAAGGAGATATGATTCATATTACTTAACCCTTTAATATATTATTTGCCTTTCAATGGATGCTGAAGTCTTACACCAATCCATAATTATATATTTCTAGTCAGTAAGGGCCACCCTTAAAATCTTGCAAACCAACTTCATCTCAGGCTGCCACATTAACAATGATCAAAATAAAATTTTTATCAATTAGTCACCAACTCATCATTCTAGATGGAAACCGTTATAATTAAAACAAATAAACTAAAGGAGACTGTATAAAGACATAATGACAGCTTTTTTTGTTTTTAAATATAACTGAAATACATTTTCTAGATTCTAATCCAAGGCTGAAGAAATACAACTTCAGAGTTTCATAAAGACTAAGAAGATATATCAAGTGAAGCATGTTTTTCATCAGTGACAAGCTCCCAGCTTCATAAATATATATGAATTGGGAGGTGCCCTTTCTAATTGCATTTTCACAGCCTTTCATTTCCTAACTGGGCATATGCAGCTTACATTCCTGTTCTTTAGAGAATTACATGCATAATGTGGAGAAAGTGGTGTGTGTTTTTTTCATTCAAGATTTTATTTCAATTCCATAAAACAAATATGAAACTTTCCTTCATCACAGATTGAATTTGACTCTTATAAGATCTCCATGGAATCTGTGTAGTTATTTCCATAATGAACTTCAAAAAGTTTTGTATACTTTGATATCAATTGTGTTTAGACTCATACCAGTAAGCAGTTCCAACTCTTAAAATGAGATTTAAAGGACCCTCCTAAGCAAGATTTAAAGGTCATAGGTATTGTTAAGGGTTAAAATTCTAGCTAAACTGTCCAAAACATCTAATGAGTGGTCGCCAATAAGTTATAAGCTTTAGCAAGAGTTAGACTTTTAAGCATTTATCAAGGAGAATAAGAATTTGGTAAAGAGAGAGAAAGGCCTAGATTCCTATCTATTAAAGGGAGAACACATTTCTAGCTCCGCTCTTCACCAGAGTCCCAAGGAAAGAGAGCGAGACCGAGCCACCAGTCTCTTCCTTCCTCCTCTCACTAGACCGCGTCACTTCCTGACGCCAAAGAAAAGACTCCTGGTCTTGCCCTCAAAGACCTTCGCTTCATGGGCGGAACTCTTCTACAGTAAGTCTCCAGCAGGTGGCGTCATGGCAATAGTTACAGTATATTACCTGAAAGCCACCATAATTATGAAACAATTATTCCAAAAATTTAAGAAAATCCATGGAGAATTTCTCAGAGAGAAAATAATTATTATAACTAAATGTTCCAAGTTGCCCCATTTCCTGTTATTGTTACTAATCTATCGGTGCCTAGAACTCTAGCTGTTTCTCCAGCTCTTCAGATTTTCTCAGATTTCCCTTCTGAAATGTTGCCTCATCTCCCACCTTCTCCCAAGCCCTTTACTTATTCTGGACTGATGTCCATGTTAAGAGCCTGATCTGAATTTAACCCAACCTCAACCAAGGCTATCACCTGCAGACCTACAATTGCCAATCCCAGCCCACCATCACACAACACTTGTGCTGCAAAAGTATGAACAAGGCTAGAATAAAATAAATGCAAGTATACTCTGCCTACTGACCTAACAATATCATTCTGCAGCAGCAAATCCCATCATAATATGTTCTAAAATCCTCTGTGAGACAGTTGGGGAAACTCCCTGAGATACAAATAAAATATTACATAAAGCACATTATAAATCATAATTCACGCTATATAAACACTACCTATTATTATGCAGGTCTGATGTTTTGAACACTATAATGTTGTTTCACTGAAAATCTTTAAAAAAAAAAAACAGAAACAACTAGAGATCCCAAGCAGAGTATGCCCGGGCAATCAAATTAGGTGGATATCTTTTGGGGGGTTTTTTGGGTTTTTGGGGTTTTTTTTGTGGGGCAATGGGGGTTAAGTGACTTGCCCAGAGTCACACAGCTAGTAAGTGTCAAGTGTCTGAGGCCGGATTTGAACTCAGGTCCTCCTGAATCCAGGGCCGGTGCTTTATCCACTGCACCACCTAGCCGCCCAGTGGATATCTTTTTAAAACCTATACTTTAAATATGCATTTTATAGAAAGGTGATCAGAATTTGAACTAAAAGAGACCATGTAATGAAATCAAACAAGCAAACATAATTTTCATATCACCTTATACCAACAGGGTTTAAAGATTTGACACTAAGATTCCAAGGGCCCTTCCAAAAAAGATGGTTTATAACAGGACTTTCAAAGACAGATGCTATAAATTGATTTCAGCACAAATAGTGGAGAAAAATTCATAAATCAATTTCTGTACAAAAAAGTACTTTTACACAAAGCTGAAGCTTTTATCAAATAATTACAGGTGGCTAAGTTCAATACAGACAGTATCTACCAGCTGCATATATTTCCCCATTTCTTCCTTGCTACGTACTATCCAGTAAAGGGTATGAATATGTGAGATTTGCATCATTATGGGATATAAAATTGTGGTTAAGCCACTTTAAATATCCGTTTTAAAACCTCATATTGCTTAACATTAATTTTTAAAGATTTTAAAGTTCTATGCAAATAAATATTAGCTCTAACCCAAAGTAGTTTGGGTCAGAACCAAGTTTATGACAAAAGTTATGAATAAGGGAAGTCATTATTTCAAAATGTTGTTAAGGGATATTTGACTCAAATTCTTTCCAAAGTTAAAAAGAAGAAAGTAGAAACAGAGAGGGGAAGAGAAATCTAGACTGGTCATAAGCACTTTTTTTCTTCACATGTTCATTTTCTTTTTTTGGTAGGTGCAAGAAGACTTGAAGCTCAGAAGCTAGAAAAGGATATTGAAAAGGTGGGCTAAGACTTGTAGAGTAACCAAGCAAGAAAGCAACTGGCTTATGAGGCAAGAGATGTGGGTTTGAGTCCCAGTCCTACTACTTATTCACTTTGTAACCTTAGGCAAATCATTCAAAATCACAAAGCCTCAGTGTCCTTATGTATAAAATGAAAATGATAGATTAGATAATTTCTATAGTTTGTCTGTTTTAAAAGCCTATCATTCTGTAGGAGTTAAAGAATGGTATTTTAGGTAGAGAAAATCTACCAACAGTTCAGGACAAACCATCTGGAAGGGTTTTGGTACCAATCTGACTAATTCCATAAGCTATCCCAGAAGACATCTGCTCACAAGATATAGATTCAGAATAAGAACTATGCAGTTTACACGACACAAGCTTTTCCCTCCCCTTACTCCGCCCCCCCCCAAAGGAGAAAGAAATATAAATTAAGCAGTTATTGATAACCGTTAAAGGTAGTGTAAAAGCTAAAATTCTAGCTAAACTATCTAAAATATGTAATGAGTGGTCACCAATAAATTATAAGCTTTAGCAAGAGTTAGACTTTTAAGCATTTATTAAGGAGAATAAGAATTTGGTAAAGAGAGAAAGAAAGGCCTAGATTCCTATCGATTAAAGGGAGAGCGCATTTCTAGCTCCCTTCTCCACCACCGTCCTCAGGAAAAAGCCCCAGTCAGAGCGCCAGGCTCCCCCCTTCTTCCTCCCACAAGCAAATGTCACTTCCTGATGCCAAAGAAAAGACTCCTGGTCTTGCCCTCAAAGACCTTCACTTCATGGCGAAGCCTTTCTGTAGTAAGTCTCCAGTAGGTGGCGTCATTCCAATCATTACAATAGCAAGTTCAATGCAGGTTTTTCTTTAAATCTTTCCCTGAGCATATATCATGTTTTAAAGAAATGAGTAGAAAGAAATCCTAATATCATTTTCAGTTAATCACACTTATGCCTAAAACCTGGACATTATTCAGACACAAGGCCACGCCCAAAGAACTGCTATTTACCTGGTAGGAGTTTATCTCATTTGAAGAGAAAGTAATTTAGGAGAAATAAATAACCTCCAGTGCTGAATTATGACAGTAACATCATAACACATTTCCTTCCTAAGGTAGTTCCACTGGAATGATCATTGCCACTCTCTGAAGATTGCTTGCAGAGATTACAATGTGGTCACGCACAAGATGCTGATACCACTTAATAAATACTTGATGATTTGACTTGTTGAGTAGGCAACTCAGCCATAAATGCTTAGATTCAGTGCATTAGTTTTGTACTGCATAATGACAATGAAGCATAAGTAATGAATGACAGTGGCAAGAACTAAGCTTACAGATATCCAGACAAATGCAGTCACACGCTGATGTAACAAACACACAAACATTGGAAATAAATCATTAACTAGTCAACAAGTACATCTTTCCAACTATGATTTACTGAGTACACACCACGTTTTTACTCTCTCTCTGCTCCATCTTTGGCCTTCTTTTTGTCTCTCTCTACATACTCTCTCTCTAATGACTTTTTCTACTCCCATAGCTTCCATTGTGATTATATCTATGTGTCTGTGCCAATTTCCAGACTTGCATTTCTAGCTACATTTTGGGGATATATAGATATGTGTGTATCTATGTATATCTACATACACATACATGTATGTTTGTGCATACACATATAAGCCATTCAAACCGAATATAATGAAAATGAAATTCATTATCTTTCCTCCAAAACCTATTCCTCTTCCTGACTTCCCTATCCCTGTCAATGATGCCATTGCTCCTATTCCTTTAGGTTCATAATTGGCCAGTAATCTTTGACTGTTCCCTCTCCTTCACCTTCCATCACTTCATAAATTCAAAGCTATCTTCAAAGTTGGATAGGAGAACATATTCAACTCCCTTCTTACCATTCCTGTGGTCACTTTCATAATTCAAGCCCTCACTACTTCTCACTTAGACCACCAAGATTTTTCCCCCTTGCTTTCAGCCTCTCTCCCATCCAATTTATCTTACTAATATCTGAGTAATATAAAATATTAGCACACATCACTTCATTGCCTAAAATCTTTCCGTGCCTCCTCATTACCCAAATATTCATTTGTTTGTTTAAATGAATGAATGAGTAGTGAGTGTGTGAGTGAGTATGCTACAGTTCCTACCATCTGGGAATTCACAATCTAGTCAACAAGTTAAGAAACATGAATAAAACAGGTATCAAGATCATAATATATATATATATATGATCTATATATATAGATCATAAGATAGATAGATGATGAATGGATGATAGACAGACATAGATAGATAATTGATAGAGATGATGGATGGCAGATAGTGATATGATAAATAAGGTTGACAGGCTAATGTATTATTATAATGAAGTGCTATATTATACAACATAGGGCCAATTTTTAAATGTTGCCAAACAGCAGCAGAGGTCATAAGTACAAAAGTACTTAGAAATGTGAATGATCAATATGAGCTGATGGTCATCAATTATGGTTTCACCGAGGAGGTTAGATTTGAGCTCGAAAAGGATAGATTGATAGGAACAGATGGAAAGGATAACATCTATTTTCTATCATAAATCCCAAAATCAGCATCATACATCACTACTTACTAGGGGCATGGATTTAACCCCTGTTGAATCATAATCAAGAATTTGTGCAACTAGGATGAGAAATGGGAAAAGAGCTCTCACTTTTTTTGGTTTTGCCTTCAGTTAAGACTCATATGGTAAAGCAGGCCCTTAATAAATGCTTATTAATTAATTGATTGTTGAGGAGTAAACAGAGAGACTTAGGGACACCGGGACAAATGATAAAGAGAGACTTGGTTCCTTAGATCTTCTGGTATTTTCAAATTCAGCTAACATGTATTAAGTACTTCTTTGTGCAAGGTATTGTGAATACAAAGACAAAAAAAGAAAATCAGCTCATACACTTAGGGAGTATACATTTGTCTGGGTTGCAGTGGTATGATACAACATTTATCCAGATAAGTAAGTGTAGGATAATGAGGAGGGAGAGAACACTAATAACAAGGGGAAGTCAAGAAGGTGGCATACAAGTTGAGACACTGATTTATGATTCAATCCATTATGCATACACACACACACATACACACACTCGCTAATATAGCACTACACATTCCACTTTGGAACAGCTCTCCTTGTTAGGAAGTTTCTCCTCGCAACTTTCACCCACTGATCCCAGTTGTGCCCTTTGGAGCAAAAGAGAATAAGCCTCTTCCCCATTATGGCAGTCAGCATCCTGAGTTGGCTTTTCTAAAACCTAAATAAATATCATCACTTCCTTCAGCTGAGCCTCATATAGCATGGCTCTTCAATATCCTTCTCACCCTGCTTGAGATGCTCCCTAACTTATCAATATTCTTCCTAAAATATGGTGCCCAGATCTAGATATAAGATCCCAGAGGTAATGTGACCACAGAGAGTACAACAGGTTTATCACCTCCAAGTTCCTAAAAGTAATGTCTACTTTGATATGATCCAAGATCACATTAGTTTTTTGACTACAATATCACACTATTGACATGTATTGAGATACCATTCCACCAAAATCCCCAATCCCTTTCTGAAAAACTAAAAAGAGAACTCCTCTAACCATGAATCTCTGATCTTATTCATCTTGTGCTGATTTCTTGAACCAGAGCTGAAAACTATACATTTATCCCTGTCGATTTTTATCTCCTTAGATTCAGCTCAATGGTCTAATGAAAGGGTTCCTAATCTTGGGATTTACCTACAGAGGGTTCAAGAAGCCTGTCAAGAAAGTATTGAGAATATTTGGCAAATGCACTCTACTATCCTATTGAAATTAAGTTATCTCTTTATTTTGTTAAGTGTGCATGCATGGTGAACTTTATAA
This sequence comes from Dromiciops gliroides, assembly GCF_019393635.1. NCBI lineage: Eukaryota > Metazoa > Chordata > Mammalia > Microbiotheria > Microbiotheriidae > Dromiciops > Dromiciops gliroides. The sequence goes on along the minus strand of NC_057862.1, from coordinate 163,353,871 downwards.
ATTATTTCTTTTCCTATTGAATGGTGATTATGAGAAGATTTATTGAAATCCAAGGAGCATTAGGACTGAAAAGGGATGGGAACACTTGTTCTAGTCTATCAAGGTCTTTTCAGATTCTGACTCTGTTCTTGAATGCAATAACAATCCTTCCTAGCTCTCTGTAATTTCAAATAAAGATGCCATCTTTGCCTTTATCCAATTTGCTAATAAAAATAGCCCAGGATCAAACTCAGATTCCTAGAGCACTCTACTGGAAATCTCCTTCAAAGTTCATAGCACATCAATGATCACTACTCACCAAGTCTCAACCTACTATTCTCTAGTCCACCCACATCTCTCTGTCTCTTTTCACAAGAATAATAGATGATACTTTTACAAATGCTTTGTAATCTTTGTAAATGCTGGATAAACTTGATCTGTTGCATTCCCCAGATATATCAGGTTAGATACTCTATGAAGAAAAATCAATTAAGTGTTTTCTTCATCCATATTATAGTACTTCAATCTTTGAAGATACGACTGAAATGAATGAACAACAGCAATTTGAAGACAGATATGATGAACTTCCTGAGTTGGCTTTTCTATAGGCTAAATGAGCAACCTAAGTTCCTTCAGCTGACTCTCATATTGCATTACTCTTCAATATCCTGGTTGCCCAGTTGGCTGTCAAAAAGTTAAATTTAGCAGTCCGACATGATTTGTACTTGCAGAAGCCATGTTGGACTTCTTTGTGACACCATTTTCTTTTCTAGGTATTCAGTAATCAACTCTTTAGGAGTATATTCTAAAATTTTTGCAGTATTCAAAGCTCAATGGCCTTCTATTTACAATCTATATTCTATTCCCTTTTTTGAAAAAAAAAACAAGATTTTTCCCTTCTCCATTACTGTCTTACCTCTGCCATTCTCCATGATCTTTCAAAATATCATCAATATTGGTTCAGCTACCCTATTTGTCAGTTCTTTCAGGATTGAAAGAGAAAGTTCAAGTCAGGTCATTTAAATTCATCTCAGGTAGCCAGCCATCCTCTTATTATCCATACTTAGCTTGAGTATCAAATCCCAGTTAGCCATTTTGGTTCTGTTCTTCATCTGTGAAGACATCATTTTCCTGGGAAGAGAAAACAGACACAAAGTAAGAACTGGGGAACCACTCTCTTTCTGTTGTCAATTATCATTATCCTATCTACTCTGAGCAGTGTTTCTATCCTTTCTTTAATCCTCCTCCTCCTCCTCTCCCCCAAATAGCTGACTTGTTCTTAGTTCTTAGTGTCAAACTCGCTTCATTCTCAGTTTAGTATTCCTGACACTATGCTTGTAGCACCATGCCATAACTATATTCATCCTGTTACCTGCTGTGTCGCATCTCCTGGAAATATCTTTTGTCAAGTTAAAAAGGTTTTTTTTTTTTTGAGTTCTCTATGCATTTACATCAGTCTCTTCAGACAATCCCCTTTTTTTATCCTCACTAGAATTATAGCTCATTCCACCAGAGTACTCACCATTCCTACCCCATAGTGAGGACATAAAATAATCACTGACAACACTGTTTAAATGTATCTACCACTTTTGGGGCAGTCCATTTCTACTAGGAATAAACAGACAGATATTTACCCAAAAGTAAATTATTCTCTATAGGTCCTCTGTTAAAGTATTTAGGATTGTATATTCAGAAAACAAATTCTGTTGTATTTTCCAATACAATGTAATTAAACTTCAATAATGGAGCAGATCTGACAAATGAGTAAAACTTTCAGCAGATTCCAAAGAGATTTGATTCTTGGAGGCTATTAGTCTACCTTTAATAAATTACTGATTTAATAAATTACATCTGCATTAACTTATTGATGACCAAGAAAGTTTCCTAAAGTAAACTAAAACTTATCTTAATGTAAGAAGCCTTTCAAAATCATTATAGCTACAACTTTAGGTTAAAAACCAAACACTAGGGGCAGCTAGGTGGCGCAGTGGATAAAGCATCGGCCTTGGATTCAAGAGTACCTGAGTTCAAATCCAGCCTCAGACACTTGACACTTACTAGCTGTGTGACCCTGGGCAAGTCATTTAACCCCCATTGCCCCGCAAAAAAAAAAAAGAAAAGAAAAGAAAAAAAAAAAGAAAAACCAAACACTAAAACCTTAATAGTAGTGAAACAGAGACCTCATCATGTCATATACCATCCCGCCTCACCCCTACACACACATCCAAAAATTTGCAATGGCTCCCTATTGGCTCTAATGTGAAATATGATTCCCTTAGCCTTTCACAATATGAATCCCAGCTGCATTTTCAATTCTGTTTTGTCATTCTTTTTCATTTTCTACTGCTGGTAAGCTGATGTGTTAGTAAATCTGCATCTACCATATTACATTATCCACTTTCATGATATAGGTACAAGTGGTCCCCCATGTTTTCAGGGCATACCTACTTCACATTTACCTCATAGAATCCCTACTTTGCTTTAACTCCTACCAGAAATATTTCCTAAACTCTCCCCCAGTTGGCATTATCTCCTTTTTAAAAAACATTTTTGAGGGTTATGGCTTGCCCAGTGTCACACAGCCAGTATCTCCTTCCTAAAACTATTTTGTAAAAGTATTATGTATATATGTGTGTGTGCAAACATATATTATATTACATTTGCATACTTTATATGGAGATAGGGACTAGACCTGTCATTTCATTAGGATAGAGAACTCCCAAGTGAAAAAAACTGCTTCTACCAATACAGATAAACACCTTCTCTGCAACTTATAGTCTTAGAGACCTAAAACTTATAGACTTAAAGACATAAAACACTGAGAGATTAAGTGACTTTCCCAGGGTCATACAGCCAGTATGTATGAAGGGACTTGGACTCAGGTTTTCCTGGTTTTAAGAGTGAATCTTTGTGCTCACTTCAGTAGTACATATACTAAAATTGGAATGATATAAAGAAGATTAACATGGCCCCTGCACAAGGATGATATGCAAATTCAGGAAGTGTTTCATATTTTTCTACCTAAATTAATTTATTTATTCAGTGCCATACCAACCAAACTACCAAAAAATATTTCATACAGCTAGAAAAAAATAATAAAACTCATATAGAAGAACAGAAGGCCAAAAATATCAAGGAAATTAATGAAAAATGCGAAGATCTAAAACTGTATTATAAAGCAGCAATCATCAGAACTATTTGGTACTGGCTAAGAAATAGAGGTGGAGGGGGCAGATAGATGACACAGTGGATAAAGCACCAGCCCTGGATTCAAGAGGACCTGAGTTCAAATCTGGCCTCAGACACTTGACACTTACTAGCTGTGTGGCCCTGGGCAAGTCACTTAACCCTCATTGCCCCGCAAAAAAAGAAAGAAAGAAAGAAAGAAAGAGAAAGAGAAATAGAGGTGGACCAGTAGAATAGGTTAGGCCCAGCAGTAAATGAATATAGCAATCTCCTGTTTGATAAATCCAAAGACTCTAGCCTCAAGGATAACAACTCCCTATTTGACAAAAACCGCTTGGAAAACTAGAAACTAGTATGGCAGAAACTAAGTATAGACCAACATCTTACACCATATACCAAAGTAAAGTCAAAATGGGTACAAGATCTAGACATAAAAGGTGATACCATAAGTAAATTAGAAAAGGAAGGAATAGTTTACTTGTCAGATCTATGGAGGGGGGAAATTTATGACCAAAGATGAGATATAGAACATTATGAAATGCAGCATGGATCATTTTGACTACATTAAATTAAAAAGGGTTTGCACAAACAAAACCAATGCAACAAGATTAGAAGGAAAGCAAAAAGCTGGGAAACAATTTCTACAGACAGTGTTTCTGATAAAGGCCTCATCTAAAATATATAGAGAACTGAATCAAATATATAAGAATCCAAGTCATTTCCCAATTGAGAAATGGTCAAAGGATATGAACAGGCAATTCTCAGATGATGAAATTAAAGCTATATACAGCCATATGAAAAAATGTTCTCAATCATGAGAAATGCAATTTAAAACTACTCTGAGGTACTACCTCACACTCATCCAATTGGCTAATATGACAAAAAGGGAAAATAACAAATGTTGGAGAAGATGTGAGAAAAGTGGAACACTAATGCACTGTTGGTAGTGCTGTGAACTGATCCAACCATTCTGGAGAGCAATTTGCAACTATGCCCAAAAGGCTATAAAATTGTGCATACCCTTTCACCCAGAAATACCACTATTAGGTCTGGATCCCAAAGAGATCATAAAAAGGGGAAAGTATGCACATGTACAAAAATATTTATAGCTGCTCTTTCTGTGGTAGCAAAGAATTGAAAATTGAGGGGATGCCCATCAACTGGGGAATGGCTAAACAAGTTGTGGTATATGAATATAATGGAATACTATTGTGCTGTAAGAAATGATAAGCAGATGGATTTCATAAAAACCTGGAAAGACTTACATGAATTGATGCTGAGTGAAATGAGCAGAATCAAGAGAACATTGTATACAGTATAACCAACATTGTGTGATGATCAACTGTGATAGACTTAACTCTTCTTAGCAATACAATGATTCAAGACAATGCCAAAAGACTTATGGTAGAAAATGCTCTCCACATTCAGAAAAAGAACTATGGAGGCTGAATGCAGGTTGAAGCATACTATTTTCACTTTTGTTGTTGCTTTTTGTTATTGCTCTTGTTTATTCTTTCTTGTGTTTTTTTCTTTTTTTCTGATTCTCTTACAACATGACTAATGTGGAAATATGTTTAAAATGACTGGTGTGTAACAATATCAAATTGTTTGCTCACCTGAGGAGGAGGGGAAGCAAGGGATGGTGAGAGAAAAATTTGGAACTCAAAAAAATATCTTTACATGTAATTGAAAACAATTTTAATTAAATTTCATTTAACTTAAAAAAAGTGGAACAGTTCTTGCTCTCAATATCAATAGACATATTTTCTTTAACATGCTAGTGGTTAATAGAAGCACAATTTTAAAACATGTGTTTTTATATGTTAAGGTGAGATGAACCCTAGAGGAAAATATTAATTAATTGTACAAGCCCATATACATTGCTTTTATATCACCTTATTTCAAAGTGAAAGATAAAGTGACTATAATGAGTAAGGAATCTATTGGAAATTTATATTCTGTTAAATTTAATTATAAAATTTACATGAAATGTAAAATGTATATGTTTTGATTGTAGATTCTCTTGGGCTTAATATAGCTTAACCTTTATAAAAAAAAAGTGGATCTCTTTTGACCATACCACACTTTTTCTCCTACTTCATATATAAAAGAGATAGAAAATAAACAGAGAAGCAGAGAGATACAGACACAGAGATACAGGCAGAAAATCTATGTATGAATATATATATATTTATGTATGTATGTATTTACTTTACATGTTCTATTCCTCCACTAGAATTAAAGTTCCTTGAATATGGAAACAACCCACAGGATAGCTTACAGAAACCTGAAGATTCTCTTGAACTCATTATGCCTCAGGAACTCTGTCCTGAAGGCCCATGGAATTTCTACTGTATGGTGGAAATACATGCTGAACTTAAAGTTAGGAAGACCTCAATTCAAATCATGCCTCAGACACTTAAATACCAGTGTGACCTTGGGTTACATTTGAACTCAGGAAAATGAGTCTTCTTGACTTTGAGGCTGGAACTCTGTCCACTCTATCACCTATTCGAATCTGTCCTTACTAGCTGTGTGACCCTGAGCAAGTCACTTAACCCTGTTTGCCTCAGTTTCCCCATCTTCAAAATGAGCTAGAGAGGGAAATAGCAAACCACTCCAGTTTCTTTGCCAAGAAAACCCCAAATGGGGTCATGGAGAGTTGAACATGACTAAAATGACTGAATAACAACAAGTAGTAGTAGTAGTAGTAGTAGTAGTAGTAGTAGTAGCAGTAGCAGCAACAGCAGCAGCAGCAACAGCATCACCTAGAGCTATGAGGTAGGTGAGGTTTGGTTTGTCTTTGATCTTAGAGTCACAGAAATAGAGTTTTAATCAAAGCTCTGTTGTTTACTACCTGTTCAACCTTGCGCAAATCACTCTGGGACTCAGTTTCCTCAGCTGTAAGTTGGAGTAGATGACCTTTGAGGTCTCTTTCAATTCTAGAACTATGATATTTACCTTCTTACCTCTGTTTTCAGAAGTCTTGTCTCTAAGATAAAACTCTTTGTCACTGCCATATAAATGACCATTTGGCTCTCAGTCAACTGCCAAATAAGCTACCCAGTTATTAGTTTGTAATTATTTGCTTAAGGTACCAGCCCAGGATAATATAATGAAAAAGTACTGGAGCTGGAGTTATGGGATCTGGATTCAAATCCCACCTCTCACTTATGCCTTGTATGAATCTGGGCAAATTATTTCACTTCTCTTTATCTCAATTTCTTCATCTGTAAAATAAGGGAATTGGAATAGATGGTCTCTAAGGTCTCTCCTCCCTCTAAATCTATGATTCTATGATACCTTTGAAATGTTTCTGATTGGGTTGGGTTTTTATAAGGATTTTCTAGGAGAGCCAAAGGAATGAAGCTTTAGATGATAGTAACTAGATACCAACAGGCAGTGGGGGAAATATTTGGAGGCAGGGAGGTATGCTCTCATATCACATACTCAGAGGTAACTACTTTGTATTACTACCTAACGCTCACCTCATTCAGAGCAAGGGAAACCACTCTTTTGTTGTTGTTGTTGTTTTGTTTTTAAACCACTCTTTCATAAGCAGGACTATAATCTCCACGGGACTCTTCTGTACTATCACCATCATGCCATTTATCTATCTGAAACACAAGACTACTGTCCCAGCCATAGGCCGTTGCCATATCACCCTTTATTTCAGTCTTTGCTTTTGTTTTCCAAAACTCATACTGCTGAATCTATTGAAATGGTGGGAGGGTTTTCCTTCAGAGTCTCAGGCTTAATATCCCAGTTCCTTCCAGATTTGTACATAGCAACAAGAGTTCCCCAACGTGCTTCTTTCTAGGGCTCAGAAGGTTGGAGTCTCAAGGGCAGTATGGTAGGGAACAACCCATCTGAGCAATGCTGGCATCTGCCAGAGCCAAATAAAGACTGACACAGTGCCCAAGGAAGAGCCCATTGTGCAACACATTTCAGGGAGTTTAATAAAGCAACTGTTACTTCCTGTGCCAGTCCTGAGAGTCCCAGAGAGCCTACATATGCTACACAGCATCCTGCTTAGCCGAAGCAAAAGCCCCAGATGCACAGCTCATGGCACTTGGAGCTACAATTAAGTCTTCAGTCCGAATAATAACTGTTACCATTAGCTGCCAATAGGAGAATATTAACCTCCTTCTCTCTGAATTAAATCCGAACATTGCATCCCTGACAGGAGGAAAGGGAGTTTCAGTATCACTTAGCAAAAAAGGGAAAAGTTGATTAATTCAGAAACTGTGTTTGCCCTCAGCATAAAGACTTCCCCTTAAATAGCTGAGGCTGTTGAACCCTCAGAGAAATTCTAATTTCTCTTCTCTAAACCTGTCTTCTCTTTTTGATAGATCCCAAGGATATATAATAGAAACAAAAATCAATTGAATCACTAAACAATGTGCTTTGTGCTCTCTGATGTTTATCCAGGCCAAGGGTCTGTAATTTTTTCCCCATTGGTACCTTTTATTTTTACACCACCTTTATTTTCAATATGTCCCTTTTCTCTTTCTTACCCAAAGAGCCATCCCATTTAACCACATGTAAAAAAAAGAAAGAAAATAAGAAACACTTCAGCAAAACTAACCAGCATATCAACCAGCTCTCAGTATAAGTAGCATCCCTTACCCATAATCCTCCACATCTGCAATGTAGAGTGAGGAGGAACTATTGCTCACCTCTTTAAAGCCTTGGTATCACTAGGGTTAGCAGTGGGGAGGGAGAGATGAAAGGGAAGCATTTCTACCACTGGGAACCATAGAAAACCAATCCAGAAGTTATTTGGAGGTAACGTTGGTAGCAGCTAGTTTGGAGGCCTAATTAGTGTTGACACGTCCCAACAGATATTGATTTACTAGGAGGATGGAGGGGGAAAGGGACAGGGAATTCTTACTCCCAAATTCATTTAACATTTCTTCAGTTCTCACTATCTGCAAGGTACATTATTGGGCTGTAGCAGGAAGCATAAAGACAAGACATAATCTCTTTTTTTTTTTTTTTGTGGGGCAATGAGGGTTAAGTGACTTGCCCAGGGTCACACAGCTAGTAAGTGTAAAGTGTCTGAGGCCGGATTTGAACTCAGGTACTCCTGAATCCAGGGCCGGTGCTTTATCCACTGCGCCATCTAGCTGCCCCAGACATAATCTCTTTTGCATCAGAGTTTCCACTCTAGCCTACACTACTGAAAAGAATCAAGGAAACACTAGTAGCCCACACCTTCCTGTGGTTCTCGGATTCCTAATGGTTAGACCTGGAAAAAGAATACTCAGTGGACAGATAGATCACTAGATCTATTAAACCTCAGCAAACATATCTCCAGGATGGTTCCAACTGCCACACCTAAGTCTTCTCCAAGACATTTGTTTTTTAATTTTTTTCCCCAAGACATTTTCACCCCAACATGTTTGGTTTCCTCTCTTGAAGTATACACTAAGTAGCAGCAATTTCTCCCTGATCCACTGAAAGACTTAACCACATTCTGGCATTTACTTCTCATAAAAGATTTGGGGCCCCTGCTCTATAAATTCTGAATTGGGCAGAGTTATATTTTATATTGGAAAAGTGCTTTTGGAGCCAAAGAACCTGCTTCTAAATCTTGACCTTAGGCAAGGTCTCTGGGTTTTCTTAATCTCATTTCCAACATGTGTAAAATAAGAGGGTTGGAGTGTTGTTGTTGTTATTGTTGTTGTTTGTCCTTCATTCTTTTATTTTTTTATTTTTTTTTAGTGAGGCAATTGGGGTTAAGTGACTTACTTGCCCAGGGTCACACAGCTAGTAAGTGTTAAGTTTCTGAGGCCGGATTTGAACTCAGGTACTCCTGGCTCCAGGGCTGGTGCTCTATCCACTGCGCCACCTAGTTGCCCCTGTCCTTCATTCTTGAAGAGGATCATGGTATCAGGGTGATGTCATGACTTGCATTGCATTGGATTTAAGCAAGAGAGGGCTATGCAAAGTCACCAATCTCACTCTCTCCTCCAGAGCCATCTGGGTCCAGTGGCAAGATATACATCAAGACAACTGGAGATGGCCCTGGATGTTTAAGACAATTGGAGTTAAGTGACTTGCCCAGGGTCACACAGCTAGTAAGTGTCTGAGGTGAGATATGAACTCAGGTCCTCCCAACTTCAGGACCAGCACTCTATCTACTGTGCCACCTAGTTGTCCCAAGAAGGTTGGTTTAAATGGCTTTTAAGGTCCCGTACAGCTAAACATGTGTGATCCTTTGGCCTCATCTCCCAACCCAGTCACATGCCTGCCTTGCTAAACTAAATGCTTAATCGCTTGGCATACAGGTGTCATTGACTTTTGTGTCTTGAAGGTAAAAGGAACTCTGCTTGGTTGATTACCTAATCTATCTAAATCCCATTTCTGTAAGGCAAGTGTTTTACAATGGAAAGCCAGCTAGCTTAGTTGGGAATCAGAAGACCTAGATTCAAATCTTAGCTCTGCATTTAAGAATCAAAGTAATTTTGGTGTAGTCATTTCAGTCTTCTCACTTGTAAAAAGGAAAGTTTAAGCTAAGATGATCTCTGAGGTCCTTTCAAGTATTATCTCTATGATCCTATGGAGACGTATTCTTACTCCCATTTTACTCAGAGGGAAAGTAAGGTGCATACTGGTGAGGTTTCAGGGACATAGGGAAGGCTTTCCTACCTCACTAAATACTTTCCCATATTCTTGTTGATGCCAGAAATTCCACAATTAAAAACTCATTTCTTTGGCAAATGAATTTATCCCCTGTTAAAATGTAAATATCCCATGAAAGGTAATAATGATAGCAAGACTTCACATTTATATAACTCATAAGGTGAGCAAAGCACAGTTAGCTTTATTTCACTACTTGGAACAAATGAATTTTTCAAATTCTATCTTATAATTGCTTTTTGATAGGGCGGAACAACATATGAAAGTAATAGGGAGGCCAAGAATATTTGGAAGTTGGGCAAGATCAGGACTGCCCAGGGATTCCACTGAGATGGGGAACAAGTAAAAAGGAAGACTGCAGAGATAACCTTTACCTGGTTCCCTGATTAAGGTGTAAAGTTCTTCACTCTTTGCCTACCCACCTTGAAGATCTTGTCTCTCCAGGATTTCCCACACATCCCTAATCTCCAATGTGAGCAGCAAGAATGATTCTTGGAAACAAATGCAACTCTCAGAAAGAGCTTTCACCCTGTACAATGTATACACCAGCTGCTACATCCCATTGCTACAGAAAAGAACAAGGTCGATGGATGTCAAATCCAAAGCTGCTTCTTTGGAAATGAGGCTTCCTAGGAGTCTTCATTAGTCCATACATTTGTGCACTAACCTGGGGTCTACCGTGTCATCAGCTAAAGTGTGCTAATCATTTCCCTTCTCTTTGCTGAGTCTCTGCCAGCTAGCTGCTACCAATTAAGCATGGGCCACTAATATCCTCCCTTAATTGTCACATAATTTATAGCAATCACCTCATAAAGCTCTATGGCTTGGTGCACAGTAGCCCAGCAGTAGAGGGCATTGATGCTTCAGGGGTTTACACTTTCATGAGTGTAGCTACTCCTTCTTACTATATACATTGAAACCCCTCTCAACCTCAACATGTGAGCCATTGAATTTTCATAGAAAAATAACCGTTATCTGAGAGACAGAAAAAAGCCAACTTCTTATAACTTGTTAATAGCCATCTATCCCTTCATAGCATAAGCAACAAAACACCACACACACACACACACACACACACACATACAGATCTGCCTGTGCTGCTATCAAAATGGTACTGCTCTAACCCTTCAGTTTTTCTTCTTCAATATGCCTTCCCTAGCCTCTAGTGGTACTTCCCCAGATGCATTAGCATTTTTGTAAAGCTCATATAAAATATAGATTACACTGTAGACTGGTGGCTACAAATGAGAACTCAAATGGGGTGCTCGGAATGTGATTTTCAGCTCACTGCTATTACAGAGCCATGGTTAACTTCATTTTTTATTCTGCTCATTTTTTTCCTCCCTCAGGAATAGATATGATAACATAGAACTCCTCATAAGCTAAAAAAAAAAGTAAAATTGACATTTTCCTCAGCTGAAAAAGCAATCTTCTAGCCTAAGAATGTAAATATGTGACCTGCTCTTAGTTTATGTAAGGGGTAGGAGGGAGGCTACATCCTTTAGCAGCTAAAACACCCCTGAGCAATCCTTGAGTTTGGTCTTTGGGTTCCTGGGGGTTGGGGAGCAATAATCAGTTTCAGATTATTGGATCCCTAAAGGCTGAAGCATTCAGTGAATAAACATTTTTCATGTCAAAGCCATGTGACATGATTCAATATTAAGACCTTCTCATCTGGTAATCTCCCTCCCCCACACTTTTACATTTGCAACCTATTAGAATTTCTGTTATGGTCTTCAAGGCTTATAGTTAAAGAGAGCTCTAATCTAGCCCTACAGAAGAGCTACTGGCCCTCAGTAGCCTCACTCAGTATTAAATATTCTGAAAGGATACAAATTCAATCAATTGATCAGCAAACATTTATTAAGTACCTACTGTATGCTAGGCACTGGGGATGCAAAGATAAAGGATCCTGCATTCTACCAGGAGAGATTCTTAACCTAACTACTAAAAAAAATCTGAAAGGTCCCTTAAAGCATTTGGATTGGATTTTGAAAGAAACTTGGAGTTCCAAGATGGAGAGGTGAGAAGAGAATCCCAATAGTCACAAAGTGTCTTTTCTGGTTTGAGGATCACTTTCTGGACTTTTCCATATAATTGAGGAGCCAGAAAAAGTCACACATACATGAAAGAAGAACGAACAGGTGGTGGTGTTTTTAAACAACATCCCAACAAGTGCAAATTAATTCATTACAAACTGAGCAAGAAGTGTTGAAGAGATGCAGATTAAAAAAAAAACAATCAGAGTCAGATGGGGATGAGCTCCCTTGTCTCAACTCTCTAATCATGAAAGAAAAGATAATGAAATGGTCTTCTACAAGCTTCTGGCTTCTGGGAAGAAAGTGAGAGGTGCAATAAATACCAAAATAGTTAGATTTCTTCTTTCTATTGTCAGGGTATATACTATATTGTGGAAAGAGCACAGATTTGGAACCAGAGGAGCTGGGTATGATTTGATAGTCAATTACTACCCTAGTGACTTAATCTGTGTCTTAGCTGTCTCATCTATAAACTATTTGGAGCTGGGCTAGATGGCCTCTAATTACCATTCTGACTTTGTCTATGAGCTTGTAATTTCCTTGCTGCCAGAAACTCTGTTCCATTCCCAAAGGAGAACTGAAACGCTGCTGAATCAAGGAAATATGGGCCACCTATGATGGGCCAAGTGCTTTCATATTCTTTCATACCTGCCTTGACCTCTTGGACACAGATGTTCAGTTTACCCATAACCATGGATGCCAAGAACTCTCTAACTCATGGAAGTCAGTGATAAAAAAGATACTTGGAAAAGTCCATAAGTGAATGGATATAAAAATACACATACACATATATATACAATTGAGCAAATCACCTAGAGGACACGGGTTCTGTACAAGAACCTAATATCTACCCACAACATGACTAGCTCTTCCTCTAGAAGTCAATATCAAAGATTCCTATGTATATTGAGAGGATCCCTCAACCCCAAGAGACTGACACCTATACAAAGTAGTTAATGCCTTTAGAATCTCTGAGTCTCAGGATTCTCACATGTAAAAAGAGGGCTTGGATCTGCACCACTATCTTTGTATCAGTGACTACAGATTGCTACTGACCATTTATCCCTGAGCAGCATTCAGCAGAAAAAAGCTTATGGAAACAACATCTCCCTGACAGCTAGATTTCCTTGGTGGTCAGGGGCAGCTAGGTGGTATAGTGGATACAGCACTGGCCCTGAAGTTGGGAGGACCTGAATTCAAATCTCACCTCAAATACTTACTTGCTGTGTAATCCTGGGAAAGTAATTCAATCCCAATTGCTTTAAGCATCCAGGACCATCTCCGGTCATCCTGATATATATGTTGCCACTGGACCCAGATGGTTCTGGAGGAAAGAATGAAGTTGATGACCTTGTATAACCCTCCCTTACTTAAATCCAATTCAGTCCAAGTCATGACATAACCTCCAAAAGTCATGGTCCTCTTCAAGAAGGAAGGATAAACAGTGACAACAATCTTGGTGATCAGCCTGTCCTATCTATAATCTTACTGGCAACAAATTACATGACTTTGAACTTAAATTAATCTTGCTTTGTTACCATGACCTAGAATGATGTGACACAATGTTAGCTGAATTAACTATGACCAACCTCAGCTATCTAGCCCTTAATGGTGATTAAGCCTGTCCTACACTCTATCGCATGCTAGTCAACATTTCAACAAATGAGGTATCCTAATAAATTGAATTATGTCTAATTTTGTGTCTTTCCCTGCCTCTTTTAATTCCTACCTCCCCAGAACCTTAGAATAATATAGATCGTAGACTTAGAGATGTAAGGGACCTTAGGAGACACATCTAATCCAATTCCCTTATTTTACTGATAAGAAAAGTTAGGTTCAGAGAAGTCAAAAGATTTGCAAAACCTGTGACTTACACAACCTTGCTAGGACTGAACCCAGGTTTCTCTGATTTCATGTCTACCCCTCTCTCTACTACTCCATGCTATCTCTCTGGATTTGCCCATAGTAGTTGATATATCAGATTCCATTATATCCTTAACCTCTTAGATCCCAGATATTTGATCTACTCATAACTAAGGATTCCAAGAATTCACTAATCTCTGCTAAAAATTTCTGGCTCTCAGATGCTTGGATCTAACAACTGATACTAAACCTCTATCTAGATCTCATGACCTCTAAGTTTTTAAGGCTTATTTCTGAGCCCTAGCATCTTTGGATATGAACCTTGAGTTTGGTGGGCTCAAATCTCTGCCCAGTCCTGTTTTAGTTACAAATCCTACCAAATTAACCTAACTTGTTGCTCCCTCAGTCCAAAATAAGAATGGCAACATTTTAAACAGATAGATCAGAGTCTTTGCAAGGGATACAAAGAAGTGCAGGAATGAGTGCAAGAATATACATACTCTATTTAGAAAGCAGCCTAATGGCAAAATCTATGGCTAATTGTTCAAATAAATTCAAATAAATTCCAAGAACCTTGTAATTTGCTAAATATCTCTTTGAATCTCAAATTGTGTTTATATATATGTCATTTAAATGAGACAAAGACCACTATGAATCATACTAAATTATTTTCTACTTGATACACAAAGGAGTTTTTGGTCTTAGTCTAATTCAATTTTGGTACAAATGTGTATAATAGACAAATGGATATTAATGCATATAATGAACCAATTATAATCTATTAATGTAACAGAGTATTCATTTTCATGGGAAATAAAGTCTTGATACATGACCTTAGATTTGTAAGAGCCTTCATTTCCTCATCTATAAGATGAGGTTAGTGGACCAGATTCAAGTCACTAATGTTTAGCCTTGAAGTTGGGAGTCACCCAAAGGGCAATGGAGAGTCCATGTTGGACATGAGTAGATTGTAAGGCATTACAAATAAAGAAATAGTATAAAGAATGCCATGAAAGAAATATATGCCAAAAAAAGATAAAGTAGTCATGTAGCAACAATGCATTCCATTAAATCTTAATCTTAATCTTCCATTAAAATATGCTCCATTGTGTTCTTTACAATGCCAAGAGAATAAAATGAAGGCCCACAGTATATTGAGAGGACCCACTAGGAAAAATGTACGGAGAAAAAAGGTGAGAGTTACATAGTATGAGCTGGTATGGATGTGTTGTGATTTGTATCACTGGAGGTATAACTTACATTTATGAGGTCACAAAACCATACAACCTCATACTCTATTGTCCAACTATACTGGGGTATCTGCTAGCACACAATTCTACTTTTGCATTGGTTGAACCCCATTCTATGGTCTCCCTCTCTACTTCCACCTCTTAGAACTGGTTTCTTTTAAGACTTAGTTCCAGCACCACCTTTTCCAGAAATTCTGTCATAGTCTCCCCAACTGTTAGTGCCTTATTTTATAACCTCATTAGATGATTGCTCTGTACCTTTTATCAATATATACACATATTGTCTGCCCAATTAGAATCTAAACTCTAGGGGACAAGGACTTTATTTTGTCTTTACATCCCCAGTACTGTGCACAGTAACAATTATAATAAAGCATTGGGAGAGACACTAAGATTAAAAAACAAATAAATAAATTGTCATTGCAAACAACCGGAAACCCTTTATATGTCCAATGATATAACAATGACTGTATCTATTGTGGCACACTGTTATTCATCCTTAGATTTTTAAGAGGACCAATAACATTATGGGAGACATCTTGACTTACACATGAATTGGAATTGAGGCAGAGTTGTACAAAGTCATAAGCATTACTCTCCCTTTCAAAGTCGTGAAAGTCCAGTAGAAAGACAAAAGTCAAGATGACTGGCAATGACCCATGATGTAGTGCAATACCTATATCCGTCATCTTCATGGACATTCTGCCAGAGGAAGGCCTCACATGCTTGGTATATTAATTTGTCGGTCAACTGGCATTTATTAATTAATTAATTTATTAATTATCTACTATGTGCTAGACACTGTACTAAGTAGTGAGGATACAAATAAAGGCCAAATAACCAGTCCCTGCTTTCAAAGAGCTCATAGTTCAATGGTGGAGACAACATGAAAAAAAACTATGCATAAATAAGAGACAGACAAGATAAATTGGGGGTAATCTTGGAGGGAAGGCACTAAGATTAAGGAGTATAGACAAAGGCTTCCTTCAAGTGGTGGAACTTTATCTGAGACCAACCAAATGGTTTAGTGTCATAAAACATGACACATGTGAGGAATACAAAGAGATACAGGAAGGAGAAACTGAAGGGCAAAGAAATTGGTAGTGGTCCATGGTCTTGCAGCTAAGAACTAGGCTTTGTTGTTTTGGTGGTGGTTGTTGTGTCATTTCAGTCATGTTCTACTGTTAATGACCCCACTGGGGGTTTTCTTGGCAAAGATACTGGAGGGGTTTGCCATTTCCTTCTCTAGTTCATTTTACAGATGAAGAAACTGAGGCAAACAAGATTAAGTGACTTGCACAGAGTCACACAACTAGTAACAGCTAGTAAGCCACATATGAACCCAGGTCTTCCTGACTCTAGGTCTCATACTCTACCCATGGCACCATCTAGCTTCCCCTAGGAACTAGGTTGCCTAACACCAAATCTACTGTTCCACATTTTGCTAACACTTAGCAGCCTCCTCCTTAGAGGGTCAAAGTGAACTGTCAATTGAAATAGTTCTAGTACTTTTATTTAATATTGGAAGAAGACCACAAATACTTGGGAGGTTCCATAATAAAGGAAATTTTTAATTGAGTTCAATTCAATTCAATTGAAGAAACATTTATCGTGAGCCTTTTGTGGTCAAACCAGTCTGGGTCTTGGGCAAATAGTGATCAAAATGAAAGTTCCTGCTCTCTTGGCATTTATTTTCTACTTAGGTGGAGAGAAGGGATATAATGAGCTCAAGAAAGTAAATAAAAAATCCACCTATCCTGTTTCCTCCTAAATCCTAGGTAAGAAGTGTGGGGTAGCTAGGTGGTGCAGTGGACACAGCACTAGCTCTGAAGTTGGGAGGACCTGAGTTCAAATCTCACCTCAGACAGGTAATAGCTGTGTGACTAGCTGTGCAAGTCACTTAACCCAAATTGCCTTAAACATCCAGGACCATTTCCAGCCATCCTGATTTATATCTTGCCACTGGACCCAGATGGCTCTGGAGGAGAGAATGAGGTTGGCCACCTTCTAACAGTCCTTCTTCACTTAAATCAAATTTACTGCAAGTCAAGATATCACCTCTTCAAGAAGAAAGGACAAACAACAAGAAGGTAAAAATGTAACATTTCTAAAAGCAGGAAACAGGCATATACCAGGTAGCCAAGTAAGTAAATAAAATATAGTGAAAGATGATTTCAAGAGGGTAAGAATGCCAATAACTGGGAAGTTCGGGGATCTTTAAAATACTCATGTCAAAAAAGGGCAAAAATATTTTCAAATTTATGAGATTCGTTTGTACATAGCAATGGCGGTACTCGGAAATATACCCAGAAGAGGCAAATAACATCTGAAAAATTAAAATTTGCCTTACTCACTGACTCCCCCCACACATACCAGTTAAGATGTTTTATTATTTGAACAGCCAGTTCACAGCAGGATTTTAATCTAATATTAGTCTATAGGCATATTTCCCCGATTTGGCCCACACAGCCATTTGGCATTTACTCTAGGATGAAGTATTAATCCTCAATGATTTCACATTTCCTTCCATAAATATAGATTCTTATGTCACCAAGGATACATTCCAGATCCTTAGGTCAGTATAAGTTTTAAGAAATAAAAAGTTAAGTAAAAAATTTATTTGATAACAAAACAAAAAAAAACAGAAGTAAAATACTTTATTAGTTAATCAAATGTCAAGGTCGTTATTTTCTGATAAAGTAGAGAACAATGTTCAACTTAAATCATAACTGTGTGGGTTGGAGGTTTAAGGTAGTACTAGATGGACTTGGACCTTGGGCCTAGAAGGAAGATGGGACAAAGGATACTATAGATTAGAGCCAAGAATAGGGTTTAGACAGGCAAGACTCTCTACCCACCTTCATTCAAAGTGAGTATCCTATGGTCAGGAATATTTATTTTTTTGTTGTTTTTTTGGTTTTTTTCTGGGCAATGAGGGTTAAGTGACCTGCCCAGGGTCACACAGCTAGTAAGTGTCAAGTGTCTGAGACTGGATTTGAACTCAGGTCCTCCTGAATTCAGGGCCAGTGCTTTATCCACTGCACCACCTAGCTTCCCCTAGGAATATTTCTAAACTTAGTGAGCTGCTGCCTAAAGTAATGCTATGGAATTAAAGTGGGGTGTGTGACAGTAGTTCCTTAAGAAAAGAAGGGGCAGGGTGGAAAAAGTAAATGTATAATGAAGTACAGTGGAAAAGCCAATCACTTTTGTTTAAGATCTAGATTCTGATCCTGATTTTGCCAAGCTGTGCAAACTTGAAATCACTTAGCTCCTCTTAGCACCTTCATCCAAGGTCTTTCATTGGTTAAATAAGCAAGTTTTACTACCTAAAATCCTTATTAGCTTTAAAATTCTATGTGAGGAAGAAAAAAAATTGAGAAACAAACCTTATCAGGGCAAGACATTTGGGGACTGCCAGCCTGGACGCCAAGTCAAATTCCAGGTTTGTTCTATTATTGTAGCATGGTTGAACTTGTAAAGCCTTAACACAGAGTTCTCTCAGCTCTACAAAGCATAAGTCCCTTTGGAAAACACCAGAAAACTACACACACAGAATCATAGACTGACAGAATCTCAGAGCCAGATGGGACCTCCAAATCATACCCGACCAAAAATTCCATCTACAATACTCAGAACAATTGTTTATCCAGCCTTTGCTTGAAGATTCCAGTGATGAGGGGGCAGCTAGGTGGCGCAGTAGATAGAGCACTAGCCCTGGATTCAGGAGTACCTGAGTTCAAATACAGCCTCAGACACTTGACACTTACTAGCTGTGTGACCTTGGGCAAGTCACTTAACCCCAATTGCCCTGCAAAAAAAAAAAAAAAAAAGATTCCAGTGATGAGGAATGCACCGCTGTCCAGATGAGCCCAGTACATTTTTGGATAGTTTGAATAATGAGGAAGTTTTTCATTACTCCCATAGATCCTGTCCCCTATCAATGTTGGTACTCCTCTCAATAATACAGCTTGAAAGTCAACTCTACCCAACACTACCAGGCGAGACTCCTATCTATCTCTTCATGCAAATCACCCACAGTGGGTTGACCCAATATACTAGAGACCTTCATCTATTTCTTTAGATATCACAAGAATACCAATAGTATACCAATAGACTATCCATCCATCATTTATCTCTCCCTTTTTACAAATGACTAGCCCACATTTTTTCTGATTGTGCAATTTTCTAATGAAATCCATTATGCAGTTTCTCCTGCATATTTCCTTTCTTGTATTATGTCGCTATCTGCCCCACTATGTATCTTTCCACTGTACTTTCTGTGATTATAAACTTCAAATATTCAGGGATTTGGTTATCCCATAACAGAGCAATGCACTAGAAAAATATTAGTGTTTTTTTAATGAATCAATAGGAAATGGGCGATTTTACAAAAACAATCCAGCCTACTCTCCTCTTCCTGTTTAATTCTAGGCCCAACTCCTTGTCCATTTACAGTGCCTGTCCAAAATATATATATGTTGATGGATGAACCCTATAGATTGTTCTTCCAACTGAATATCATTGTCTGGACAAGAGGCATTCTTCATCCACTTCATTTTTCCAGTGTGTATAATTCAACTCAACTCTTTTTTGCTGATTATAGAATTCATTTAGGGGCCTTTTCTATGTTCTAGACAGTGATACAATCAGTATATTATCATCCACAGATAAGAGCATCCAAAGGTTCTCATCATCTCCAGAGAATTCCTTTTTAATTTCGATTCTGTCCTATGCTGCCCACCTCCTGGTCAATGTGGGAATTTACTTGAATGACATATTTAACAGGTTTTATTTTTTTTCTCAATGTGGGCGGGGGGGGGAGAAAGCAAATTTTCATTGACTGAAAAAGTAAAAATATTTTTTAAATAAAGAAAAACTATATCCTATACTGGACATATTTTTGTAACACTGACTAGCACCTTTTGGCAAGTATATTGCACCTCTGTTAAAAATAAACGAGTTAGGGGGCAGCTAGGTGGCACAGTGGATAAAGCACCGGCCCTGGATTCAGGACCACCTGAGTTCAAATCCGGCCTCAGACACTTGACACTTACTAGCCGTGTGACCTTGGGCAAGTCACTTAACCCTCACTGCCCCACAAAAAAATTAAAAATAAAAAAAAAAGGAAATGAGTTAGGGGGCAGCTAGGTAGCATAGTGGATAAAGTACCAGCCCTATATTCAAGAGGACCTGAGTTTAAATCTGACTTCAGACACTTGATACTTACTAGCTGTGTGACCCTGGGCAAGTCACTTAACCTTCATTGCCCCTTCCATGAATGAATGAACAAAATAACAGATAGATAGATAGATAGATAGATAGATAGATAGATAGATAGATAGATTAGATAGATTAGATAGATTAGATAGATAGGTAGATAGATAGATGATAGATAGATGATAGATAGATAGATAGACAGATAGATAGATAGATAGATAGATAGATAGATAGATAGATAGATAGATAGATAGATAGATAGATAGATAGATAGATGAGTTACTGAATAGTCGTTTCTGTTGTTATGCCTTTCAAAGAATGGGGGTGGAAGAGAGGGGAGAAAGAGAGAGATCAGGCACATTTATTGTGTTTATTTTGTGCCAAGTTCTGGTAATACAAACACAAGAAGAAAGAAAGACAGTCCCTGCCCTCAAGGAGTTTACATTCTAACACAGAAAGACAACACATAAAAGGAACTAAAATCCAGAGTGGGAGTGGTAAACAGAAGTTATCCATGTTAGAGAAGTACACGTTGGAAAAGTCTAGAGAATCAGGAGTAGAGCCACAAGATAATTTTAACAAATACATATGAGACATCCTGTTGGAGGAGGATCCTTAAGGAATGTTTTGCTCCACAAGACCAAATGCTATTTTAAAAGTCAATAAATACAGTAGGATTTTGTTTCCTGTCCCTTTTAGTCGGTGGTCAGACTACAAAGATGCAGTTGGCTATAGAATATCACTTGAGAAAGCCTGTCTGTGCCCTTCTCAATCCTGCATTACAGATAGCTCTGACACATGTGCAGATCACTCTCATTAAAATTTTTCAGATTGGGAAAGTAGGCATATGGATCAGTAGTTATTGAAATTTTTCTATCACCCTTTCTTTTGTGATAATATCTGAGATTTTTCCAAGTCTTTGGCATATCTTCCTTTCTTTCTGATATCTAGAGAATTAATTCCTCAATGTCCTCAAAATTATGTAGCCAGTAGCATATACCTCCATTCTATGTATTTGGCCATCTACCTGCCTTCCCCATTTTTGTTTTTCTTTAGTGTCATTTCCACTGCCCAATGAAAACAGGTCAAAGATTGTGATGTTAGAATCCAAATATGGTGAGTTAGATTCTTGATGGTGGAGTTAGTTATAGAAATATTTATTGATCTTTCCTATTTTTCACATCTTTGTTGTCCTTCCAGTTTGATTTTTATTAATTCTTTTCTTCCCCTTCCTCCAGTTCATCTGGAACTTTTATAAGCATATTACATATGCTTTTATTAAACTCGCTGATAGATATATTAAAAAGCATAGATCTAAGGAAAGATACCAGGGATATCCCCTTAGTGACCTTCTTCCATGTGAATTCCTTAGCTCCAGTCAATCAAATCGTTTAGAGACCATATAACTATATTATCTTGCATTTATCCATCTTGTCCACAAAGATAACATGAGGGATGCTGTCAAATGTTTTGCCAAGATCAAGATGTAAATAACTCTTTGGCCTTATCCACAAGGGACAGTGACTCAAGAGATTTCTGAAGAGGTACCTAATGCCACTGGTCAGAGTGGGATGACCTTTATTCTCAAGCTCACTACCACCACCACCCCTTGGAAAAGAGGCTTCTGGGTAGAAAACATGGAAACTGGGCAGAAAGGGAGCCAAGGGCAGAAAGATCTAAACAAAAAGGGAAAAGAAATATAGGTCATCACAGGTAAGAGGCAAAGTGGGAAGCCTTAAGGAAAAGACATTAAAGTCTGGCTAATGCCAGCAGCTATGATGAGTCTGCTGCTAATATGGAAAAGACAAGACCAGTGACATACTCCTTCCTTACTATCTCTATCACTCTCCAGAGAGGATGTCAATTGTACTCCATGGGCTGTTTGCTCATTTTAATTACTATATTTCCCTCTCACTGGCGAAGTTTAGCCTTTTGTTTTAAATGTACATTTTGGTTTCTAAGCATTTAACCATAAGAAAAAAATTATTGGCCCATTTTCCACAACTATTGTGCTTTCCTTATTGATCATATCTATAGAGGAAGGGGAGAGAGAAAGAGCATTCTCTTTTTGGAGAGAGACTTTCTGATCAATAACAACTGACTGGGGGAATTGGAGCTAATTTAAAACAGTGGGGCAAAGCAGTAGTTGGTGTTATACTTTGCATACCTGGCAAGAACCCAAGATCAATATACCTCTATTAAAAACACATTTAATATACTCCTATTTTAAATCACCCTTACCAATGCCACTCTCCACCCTGCCTCCCTACACACATACACACACACACACACACACACATGAAAAGTGAGGTATCTCCTTGTATTTTCCCTTTGCAATGGTAGCTACCATATTTGGCATACAATATTGTTTAAAAGAAAGCCAAAAGTAGGGGTTGAAGTGAGTCACTTAAGAGGGTAAAGTCATGCCTCTGGAGAGTGAAAGGGAGGTTCCTCCCACCGAAAGAGAAGGGAAAGGAGTTATTCTGGCATGCTCAGATGTTTGCTGGATCAGTGAATGACTGACATGTCAGTCTATCTAACTAACTCCTCCATGCAACCTCTTGCCTATACTGTAGAACTATATTGAGCAGTGTGATTTTTTTTAAGCTTATATTCCTATTCCTGGCTGGGAAGTATACTTTTGCTGAAATTGTTATTTCTTTCCAATTCTAAAGTATTATTACTCCAGTTGACTTTTTAAAAGATTTTCTTTCTTTTACCTTTTAATATCCTTATTACCCTTGAAGGAGCAGTTAGGTGGCACATTGGATAGAGTACTGGACTGGGATTCAGACCTCAGCTCAAATCATGCTCAGACAATAGCTGTGTGACTCTGGTCAAGTCACTTCACTGTCTGTTTCCTCATCTGTAAAATTAGGACAATAGTACCTACCTCCCAAAGTTGTCATGAGATCATTTCAGATCATATTTGCATAGCACTTTTCGGGTCTTAAAGAACTATATAAATACTAGCTATTAAATTAAATTTTTATAGCAGCTAGTTGATGTAATGGATAGAGTACCAGGCCTAGAGTCAGGAAGACTCATCTTCCTAAGTTCAAATCTGGTCTTAGATACTTACTAGCTATGTGACCTTGGGCAAGTCACTTTACCCAATTTGCCTTAATTTTCTCATCTGTAAGATAAGCTGGAGAAGGACATAGCAAACCTCTCCAGTATCTTTGCCAAGAAAACCGCAAAGGTAGTCAAAAAGAGTCAGACATGACTGAAACAACCAAACAGAAATATGTATATATCAGTGATGTGGATTTAAATAATATGGTTTAAAAAATAATGATACTATGGTTTAGTAATGTAACAATTGAGATCTTGTATTGCTATTAATTGCATACCTATTTTATTAGTTACATGCTAAGTGTTCATCAGATGATTCATTGCTTCACTGTTTTGATGCATCTGATATATATTTAAAGCTTAAATTTACAATATTGGTTCATTAAATGCTATCAATTTTAATCAATCTTTTGAAAATAGGGAGGCTAGCTTTATATACATATATACATATATATTGGACTAAGTATTATGGCACACAAAAATCTACTAATGTAGAAGTCGACCCAAGATATAAAACTAATGAGGGCATAGCTCATTTTTTTGCAATTCACTTTATTGTTCTTTGGCAGACATTACATTTTTTACAAATTGAAGGTTTGTGGCAACCCCGCATCAAGCAAGTCTATTGGTATCCTTTTTCCAACAGTATGCTCACATCATTTCTCTGTGTCATATTTTGGTAGTTCTAGGATATTTCAAACTTTTTCATTCTTATTATATCTATTTATGGTGATGTGTCATCAGTAGTCTTTGATGTCACTATTGCAATTGTTTGGGGGTACGATAAACTGCACCTTATCAGACAATGACCAGCCAGTTCCCCCATTTCTCTCTCTCTCTCTCTCTCTCTCTCTCTCTCTCTCTCTCTCTCTCTCTCTCTCTCTCTCCTCCAGTCTCCCTAATCCCTGTGACACAATAATATTGAAAATGGGCCAAGTAATAACATTAGAAAAGTCTCTAAGTGTTCAAGTGAAAGGAAAAGTAAACAACACAGCAAACTTCAGTGTTGTCTTATTTTAAGAAATAGTCACAGCCACCCTAGCCTTCAGCACCCATGAACATCAAAGCAAGACCCTCCACCAGCAAAATGATTAGGATTTGCTGAACGTTCAGATGTTTGTTAGCATGTTTTAGCAATAAAATATTTTTAAAGGTATGTACATTGTTGGAATTTTTTACATAATACTATTGCACACTTAATAGACAGTATAGAGTAAACATAACTTTTTATATGCACTGGAAAAAATTCATGTGACTAACTTTATTGTGATATTAACTTTATTGCAATAGTCTAGAAGCAAACCTACAATATCACTGAGAGTGTTGAATGGAGCTATAAAATATCTAGGGGACTAGAATAAAATTTGTATCAAGGTTAGATCAGGAGGATCCACTAAGGATGTGCTCAAAGAACTGCCAGACCCATTAATTGATTGATGAGACAGTCCTCATAGAATTGGCTACCAAACCTCAATCAGAGGAAGTAGAATTCTTTTCCTTTCTTTTTTTTCTTTTTCTTGTTTCTTTTTTTTTCTCTTTTTTTTGCAGGGCAATGAGGGTTAAGTTACTTGTCCAGGGTCACACAGCTAGTTAAGTGTCAAGTGTCTGAGGCCAGATTTGAACTCAGCTCCTCCTGAATCCAGAGCCAGTGCTTTATCCATCGCACCACCTAGCTGCCCCCAGAAAAGGAATTCTTTAGGAAATTTGCAGCCTTAATGAGCAAAGGGAGTGCCTCAGCAAAGGAAATGATAATCAAACTTAGGTCAGAATTAGAAGCTTCACATGTGGTTGAGGTTGAGATAAATCAAGAAACATTTACTGAGTGTTTCTATGGACCAAGAACTGTGCTAAGCACTGGGAATAAAAATGGAAGCAAAAAGACAGGCCCTTCCCTCAAGGAGCTCACATTCTAATGGAGGGAGACAATGCATAAAAAGGAAAATGGAGGTGAAGATCCAATAGGGTTCCCAAGATTCAAAATAAATAAGAAATATCCTTTGTGGAGGGAGGAGAGCTGAGAAGTTCCCAATGCGGGAGCTTTGTGGAGAAGTTTAGAGAGTCAGAGGTGCAGCCAACTGAGAAATAAAAGAGCGAACGTGACAAGCATGGGCAATTACTCAAAATGGAGCTTCTGACAGGAAATTGTCAATGAGAGGATGAGGCCAAAGAAGCTGATGGGTCTCCTAGGATGAGAAGTATTCAAAAGTAGAGGCTTCTGAGGAATGCAGAAGAATTCCAGAGAGTTAGGAGTGAAAAAGATAAGATTCTACATCCCAGAAATAAATAATTTATCTGTTAATTCAGGCAGAATCCATATTTCCTATATCAGGAATGAAAGCTCCATTTGTGGGTAAAGTGAGAACCCCTGAGACATACAGAGAAGCCTTACTTGTGCATAAAATTAAAGCTGTGTATCTCATTGGAAAAAAAAATGTGTCAGAGGCCTAAGATAGGAATCTTCCCAGGAAAGGACCTTTGATCTCTTGGGAAAGACCTAGCAGAGCTCTGAAGTGAGACTGCATCAGTAGGAAGAGATCTGACGGCATCTAAGATGGACAAGATAAATTGTTGGCTTGAAAGTGTAAGAGGACCCATTTATATTTTAATAAAAACACACAATTTCTGAGAGCAGGAAACCCTGAAATCTTATACTAGAAGTGCTTGCAAAAAAATTAAGTGGTTCTCCAAACCTGGACCAACTATTGAGATGATGCTTGTTAGGTTCAGCAATACCACCAAAAGGGGAACTGTCTTATGAATTGGAGATGCAGGGATAAAACTTTCTATTGAGATATGTATAAAGGGGAGTGGCACAGGCTAAAAGAATAGAAATGATCAGAATGACCCCAGTTGCCAAAGGACAACAAGGTTGGATTGACTTAAGGATAACTCTGAAAATTCCATAGCACCAAAAAAATGTCATGGACTCATGAGAGTAAATTGAGCAATAGGGAGAGAGATAACAACGAACAGTCCAATGCACTAAAGGCAGCCAAACTCGAGCCAGTCTCTGGTAGTTTGGAATGGATATTGGAACAAAATGAGGGACTCATAGTCATTCAACATTTTTTTAAAAAAGAGAAATTTACCTAGCATAAAAGAAGAATATTCAACAAGAATATGCATTGAGGGAACCTGCAGTTGATTCAGCTGAAGGAAGGTCCCTTACATAAATTACCTTTCATGATCCACCAGCCAAACATCAAAGCACCCCTGCAGCTTTTCATGCTTCTGATTATAAAATCAGACCCTGAGGATTTGTTGTCAATGATCTGGGGCTTTAGTTCCCTGAGCCAACCAAATATCAAGGAAGTTCTCATTATCTTTTTATGGAAAAATTACATTAAGTAGCTTGGAGGGAAGGGGTTGGCATTTATCTCCTACCAAATTCTACCCACCTTGCATTGAGGTCCTTAAGGTTTTTTAGAACAGTATTCTCAAACTCAGATAGAAACAGATCCCTGTCAGCCACATATTAATTTAGAAAAACACAAATTAACATTATCTGTGTTGTATTGTATTTTTTTATTAAACATTTCTTGACCGCATTTACATCTGATTAAGTGCCACTAGCTGTGATGAGTTTGATACCTCTATTCTAGAGGACCTTCTACAACTTAAAAGGCTTCATAATAGTGGTCAATAAAGTTTGGTATTCAAGAAGTCAGATATAGGCAGCACTGGCACAGCTAAGTGGCACATCGGATAGAGCATGGGCACTGGAGTCAGAAGGACCTGAGTTCAAATCCTAGCTCAGACACTTGATACTTACTAGCTGTGTGACCCTAGGCAAGTCACTCAACTCCAAATGCCTTAAACATCCAGGATCATCTCTAGTCATCCTGATGTATATCTTGCCACTGGACCCAGATGACTCTGCAGGAGAGAGTGAGGTTGGTAACTTTGCACTTAAAAAAATCCAATTCACTGCAAAGCATGACATTACCTCCTGATGTCATGGTCGTCTTCAAGAACGAAGGACAAACAACAACAACAGGAAGCACACAAAAGGAGGAAGAGAAAAACTAAAATAGAAACATAAGAAAAACAAAATAAATAATGAAAGAGTTCCCTGAAGGAGTGACTCAATCTTGGAGAGTCACGGGAAGGAACGTCTAGATTCTAAGCAACTAGCTCCATGTGGCCAAATCACTACAATACAGAATAAGTCTCCCAATGTAAAGAGGTGAGAGGTAGGACCATGGAAATAGGCATGTTTGAAGGCAGCTAGGTCACAAGGTAGAGCAGCAGCCCTAGAGTCAGGGAGACCTGAGTTCAAATCTGGATCCAGATACTTACTACCTGTTGACCCTAGGCAAGTCACTTAAAAGTCTTTTTCAAGTCTGGGGGAAAAAAAGAAATAGGTGTGTTTCCTAGAAAGATTCAGGGACAAGAAAATAGAAATCATGACATCCTCACACAAAGCTAATACAACAAACAAAGGTTAGATTAGGAGGATCCAGTAAGGACATGCTCTGAGAACTGCCAGACTCATTTATTTGTTTAGCAAGACAATCCCCATAGGATGACTCTGTAGGAGCACCATCTTCCATTAAAATTGTTCATTAGATGGTTTTGCATATTTTGGATATATTCATGAGGAAAAATGCAACCTTGTTCCTGCAGAAGTTACAGTTTCATGAACTAAAATCAGATTGTACAGAATGTTTATTATTTGATCTACAGTGTTTGGTTTTCCTTTGTTTCTACTGTAAACAAGTCAGGTTCATACTCTCTCAGACAGGGCCAGAGAAGAAAGTCACTCAACATCACAAAACCAGTAAGCATGACCTCTTTATCAGTTACCTATAGGTCTATCCCATCTGGACTGATAGAACCATATAACCACATTTACTGCACTGTTTCCCTGAACTTTTTCTTAGACCTGTAATCCATCATATTTTGGAGCCCTTAGGCATTGACCACAAAGTCTGCCACAGAAATTATACCAAAGGGTCATCAACTTGCTCCAAGACAACCATTACTATAATTTTCTCTCATCACCTCTAGTTCCAAATATGTTTTTACAACACACCTTCTTTACCACAACATTATTAGTCATGGGAGAATCTACATTTCTTCCTTTCTTGAAAATTTCCTCATTTTATATAGTAAAATCAAATCGAGAGTACTTCATTGCTTGCCAAAACATACAAAGCACTGTGCTGAGTGCTATGAAAAACACAAAGTATAAGCCACAGTCTTAAACCTCAAGGAACTCACACTCCAGTTGGGGAGTCAAAATACAACAAAATGAGAAGTATGATATTTAAGTAATGGTAAAGACAACAAATAAAAGAGAAATCATGGAGTTTAGAGTACTAAACCTGAAAGTCAGAGATTGAGATCTAATCCCAATTCTGTTGTATGGTGTGACATTTGAGCAAGTCACTTAACCTCTGAAGGTTGATATTACAGGACAGAACTAAAAGTTGTGGTTCTATATGTCTATTATTCTATATGTCTCTATTTCATTATCTCTCTTTTTTGTGGGGCAATAAGGGTTAAGTGACTTGCCCAGGGTCACACAGCAAGTAAGTGTCAAGTGTCTGAGGCTAGATTTGAACTCAGGTCCTCCTGAATCCAAGGCCAGTGCTCTATCCACGGCGCTCCCTAACTGCCCCCTTCCTTATCGCTTAAAGAATGTGATTTGACCTGTGGTGCTTGATTTTGCTTTGTTTTAGCTATAAATAAGACAAGATCATACCTATTCCAATTCTTTCCCCAAACTGTTTTCCATGCCCCAAACCCAAATGCCGCCTTATCTCTTCCATTCTATGGTACTTCAATCCTTTAAAACTCAACTCAGAGCTTCCTCTTATATGAAACTTTCACCAATCAGTCCTGGTATGACATAGATGCTTAAATGATTGTTAATTTACTCATTTCTCTAAAACCTAAAAATGCTCCCAAGTGAAGTGCATCAGAATATTGATACAGAAAACAAATAATGTAGTACAGTGGAAAGAATGCTGAATTTGAAGTCATTGGAACTGAGTTCAAATCCTGATTCCACCATTTATTACCTTGTGATCTCGGACATGTCACTTTGCTTCTGTGATACAATCTCAAAAGATCCCTTCCATCTCTAAATTGATGACTGTATGAACCTAAGTGGTGCAGTAAAGAATCTGGATTTGGCAATTAATTTACGAGGTGGATTATAGACAGAGTAAGTGGGTCCCTGCCATTTCCTGATAGTGTCTTGCATACTTACTAGCTTCTCCCTTCTTAAATAAACTAAAGGATCAAAAGATATAATCAAAATTCTTCTTGCAAACTTGTTAATTTTTAAAATTTTATTATATATATCTGTGTGTCCAATTTACATCTATTAGGTCAAATCTAATGGCCTTTTCTCAATCTCATCCTTCTTGACCTCTCTGCATCATTTGAAACTGTTAACCACCTTCACCACCTAAGTATTCACTCTTTTCAGGATGCCTATCAACTGGGGAATGCTGAACAAGCTGTGGTATGTGAATGTAATGGAATACTGTTGTGTGATAAGAAATTGCAGATTTCAGGAATACCTGGAAAGACTCACATGAACTGATTGTTGTTGTTATTTGTCCTTTGTTCTCAAAGAGGACCATTACATCAGGGTGATGGCATGACTTGCAGTGAATTGGATTTAAGTGAGGGAGGTCTATGCAAGATCACCAACCTCACGCTTTCCTCCAGAACCATCTGGGTCCAGTGGCAAGATATATATCAGGATGACTGGAGATGGCCCCAGATATTTTTAAGGCAATTAGGTTATGTGACTTGTCCAGGGTCACACAGCTAGTGTCTGAGGTGAGATTTGAACTCAGGTCCCCCAACTGTGCCAACTAGCTGCCCCATATGAACTGATGCCAAGTGAAGTAAGTAGAACCAGGAGAGCAATGGTAACATTGTGCAATGATCAATTATGATTGACCTAGCTCTTCTCAGCAATACAATGATCCAAGACAGTTCCAAGAAACTCATGAGGGAAAATCCTATCCACATCCAGAGAAAGAACAAATTGAAGCATAATATTTTCACTTTTTTGTTGTTTTGTGGTCTTTTCCTTTTTTCTCTTTCTCCTTTCCCAACATAGCTAATGTGGAAATGTGTTATGTACTTGCACATGTATAACCTATATCATATTGTTTGCCCTCTTGAGAAGGGGGAGGGGAGAATAGGAGGGAGAAAAATTTGAAACCCAAAATCTTTCAAACAATGAGTGTTGAAAATTGTCTTTACATGTAATTGGGAAAAATTAAATACTATTCATTTTTTTTAAGTATTCACTCCTCTCAGGCTCTTCATCATATTTCTCTTTCTTGGTTCTCCTTATAGCTATCTGACCACACCTTCTTGGTCTCCTTTGATGAATCTTCATCTATATTAGACACACGAACCACAGGTGTATTCCATGGCTCTATCCTTGGGCCTCTTCTCTTTTTTTCCCATGTCTTCTGACTTGGTGATCTCATCAATTCCCATGTATTTAATTATCCCCTCTATGCAAATAATGTCCATATCTCTACATGAAGGCTTAGTCTCTCTCCTGAGCTTGGTTCCTATGTTACTCCCTTTTTATTTTACATTTCAAACTGAATAGCCAAAAGGCATCTCAAACTCAATATGTTCATTAATACAATTTAGACTTTTCCCCTAAACCTACCCATCTTCCAAACTTCCCTATTTCTATCCAGGGCATCACTATCCTGCCAGTCAGCTAGGTTTGCAATCTAGATGCCATCCTCAACTCCGCACTCTCATTTACCACACACATCCAGTCAGTTGTCAAATCTTGTCACTTCTCCACAGCATCTCTCAGGCATCTCTTTGCTCCACGTGGCCAACACCCTAACTCTGGTCCTCAACACCTCTTGCTTGAACTATTGCGGTAGACTCCTAATTGGTCTCCCAACTCTAGTGTTTAGCACAGTGTCTGTCACATAACAGGTATTTAATAAATGATTATTGAATGAATGAACTCCAATCCAACCATCCACATAGCTACCACATCCATTTTCCCGAAGCATAGATCTAACCTTGTCACACTTCCTACTCTATAAACCCTATTAGCCACTATTCCTTTAGGATTAAATACATAAACTCCTCTATTTCAGAATTTAAAGATCTTCACAATGTAGGATCTTCCTACTTCTCCAGTATTCTTCATATTACTCTCTTCCCTTCACTCTATGGCCCAACCATCCTGGACTACTTCTTGTTCCTCACACACAATGATCCACTTCCAATTTCCAGTCTTTTGTACTGGCTGTTCTCCATGCTTGAAGTGCTCTCCTTCTCCAACTCTGCCTTTTAGAATTCTTGGCTTCCTTCAGACTGAATTCAAAAGCCACCTTCTGCAGAAGACCTTTTCAAGTTCTCCTAACTTTTAGGGTTTTTTTTTTAACTTTTTCATTTTTGTCTTTATATCTCTAATGCATAGATGGTTCCTGGTTTTCAAAAGGAATTTAATAAATACTTGTGGAATTGAATTAACTTCATCTACCTCAATCAGTTTCCTCATCTGAGAAATTAAAGGGTTTGATCAAATTTGCAAAGATGATAAAATGCAGGAATAGTCAGTGTTGGAAGACATAAGGGATGGCATGTCCACTAATGCTCTCTCAGTGAAGTTTTGAAGTTATACAACCATTCCGGAAAACAATTCACAATTGTGTGAGAAAAATTACTAAACTTTATATACACAGACCCTGCAATCTCATTCCTGAGCAAGTACTTCAAAGCAGGTCAAATATAAGAAGAAATACCCCATATATACCAAATTATTTATAACATCACTTTTTGAGGTTGCAAGACAGGCACTTATCAGTTGGCTAGACTGAACAAATTATAGTCTATGAATAAAATTTAATATACTCAAAGTGTAAGAAATTACAAATTTGAGGAAGTCAGAGAAACAATGGAAAACATACTTGAACTGATGCAGAGAAAGGAAAATAGAATCAAAACAACAAATAGTATAGCATTGCTTTTAACATTATAACAACTATATATAATACATAATGACTAGAATCATATAAATGAAAATAACACTTATAGGTAGTAATGTAGACCAAATGCAATGACCAATGTTCCCAGAAGACAAATGATAAAACACACCTTCCTCAGTAAAGAGGAAGGGGACCACAGGTACCAAAAGTTGCCTGTGTTTTCACACAGTCATTGAGCTAGACGTTTTTGTATTAACTGTTTTGTGTTGTTGGTTTTTTTTATGAGTGGATTCCACTGGGCGGGGGGAGGTGATTCAAATATGACTATGGAATTAGAGACAATCTAAAATCATCAATAAAACTTTTTAAAACTCAGGTTAAAAAATTATAATAGGGAGTAGGATAACATGATGCCAAAGGTCTTTTCCACCTAGAACTTTCTATGAGTCTATGATTTAGTCATGGTTCAGAAACCATATATAGCCAAGGCTTAAAAATCCCACTCTATTCACAGACACTCAAACCTTTGTATCTCACACTGCCAATAATGGTGAACCCAGAACTTTGAGAGTGAAGAGTTCATTTTTATAATTACAGGTAAAATTCCAAATCACATCTCCAACTGGCCTTTATTTCTACTGAATTACATCTCCTTTTCTGCCTTAGACCTCTATTTTCATTTATATTGCTAAGCAACATTATGCATCCCTAGTTCTATTTCAAGCTCTGCATTTATAGTCACATACACCTACAAGGTTACATCCCACATGTTGGCATATTTTTAAATTCAGTCATATGTGCTATGAAGTACCTCAAGTCATCATAATAATGTTTTATATTTTGTGTAGAACCTATTTCCAGAAACTTCCAAAGACAACAAAAACTTTTAAAAATACTTTATATTCTATCCAGTATTTTATGATATCCCCATGAGAAGAGCATCAGTGACCCAGCAGAAAGAAAGGTACAATGATTTGCTCAAGGTCAGAGAGTGCAAGAATCAGACTTAGCGCCTAGTTCTCCTACTCCTGCCAAACCTTCCTGTACCATGAGTATTTTAAGGTTTCCCCATGTTCTCTAGACACTGGCTCTCTTCCAACCACCAACTCTGAAAATGGAAGGAATTGAAGCTTCTGTGAGAGAAAAACAGAAAATACAGTTGCTGACTAAGAGCAGCTGTTTATTTAGAGCACTTGCCATTGGAGAGGTTGTTAAATACCGAAAAGAAAACGTTATCTATTCTAGAGTCTCAAAGTGAAGAATTCAAGTGTTGGAGTTGTGATCAAAAAGACCTGGATTCAAATTCTACTTCTGATATTTACTAGGTACATGGCCACCTACAAGTGATATTAAAACCTTTTTTAAGCTTCAGTTTCTACATATACAAAATGGGGGTACCAGAGTTGTTTTGAGGATCCAATGAGAGAATACATGTTAAGAGAAGAATTTCCTCATCCCTAATCAATGTAACTAGGAAGATGTTCCATGTCCTGATACCTTTATCGGGTATGAATCCCTTAACTTAAGCAGTTAAGTTACAGAATCACAATGAGAGATATAAAGTTAGGTATCAACTAAATGGAAACAGATTATAGCACATAAGAGATGTCTTCTGGTTGGTTCAAGAGAATCTGTCACACCTTCGGATAAGACAAAAAGCAGAATTTGGCATTCTAACTGACCAACCTAGTGGTAGAGGAGCTCTAGCCAAGTCTCTGAGAAAGAATCACTTGGGGGAGGGGGGAGGAATGGAGAGGGAGGCAGAAGAGAGCTTCTCCAGACCAGAGAATAACTGTGAACTTTGAGAGGTCTGAACATTTGGACTTCCTGTCTTCATCAGCTCTTCCTTTTTTTTTTTTTTTTTTGGTGAGGCAATTGGGGCCAAGTGACTTGCCCAGGGTCACACAGCTAGTAAGTGTCAAGGGTCTGAGGCCAGATTTGAACTCAGGTCCTCCTGAATCCAGGGCCAGTGCTCTATCCACTGCGCCACCTAGCTGCCCCCAGCTCTTCCTATACCATGCTGCTTCTTAAAGATAGACCTAATGATCCCTCTATCTTCTCATGGCATGGTGCCTGGGCAGATGACCTCGGAATTCCTTCTAGCACTAAGCTTGACAATTGTAACTCCCTCATTTTATAGACAAAAGAAACTGATGTACAAAGAAATTGTAATTTGTCTTATATCACAAAGCCAGTGAGTGGCAGAGCTAGCACAAGAATTCAGTAAGCCTGATTTCCAGTTTACATCATGATAGAGAAAGAGAAATAGATTTCAATCATAGAATGGATTCAGATCTCATCTCTGTCACATACTTGTATGACCTTGAACAAGTAAGTCACCACAGGTCTCAGTTTCCTCATATGTAAGATGAAGGCTTCAGACTAGATGGCCTCTGAGGTCCCTTTCATCTCTAAATTGATGATCCACACTTTTTGAAGTCACTAAACTACTTAAAAAATAAGTGGTGAAATGGGAATGGTACATAAAAGGCAAAAAATAAACCAAGTGTGTTGGTTTCTAACCAATGATGCATACTGTGTGAGGGTGGCTCTGTAATAATAACAACAAATATAATAAAATAGGTAAATGTCAGGGAAGTAATCCTTAGGGAGGAGACTGGAGGGGATACAATAAAACTTCTCTGTTTTTTTCATGTTTTCTTTCTCTAGGATACAGGAAACCAACAAAAAATGATCATTTGAAAAACCTCTAATTCCATTGGAATGGGGTCTTTCTCTATCAATACAGATTGTAATCCCACCACACCTTGGTAGGTTGTTTTGACGAGTGGTTGTGTCCAAAAATTTGGTGGACCTGTAGCGTAATCTTCTGGTGAAGCTACTCTTTGAACTTAACCAAACTGGTACTGGGATGAAAGATGCTTACCATTATCTAGTTTTTCCTCAAAGCTCTCCCAAGTTGGCAGCAACTGCTACATCTTATAAGCAAAATCCAGAAAACTCATGGGGTTTTGACCTCTAGGAGGAGTGTAATTTTTACCTTAGACCAAGGGACAAACCACACAAGGTCACACCTTCTAAGTGGCTAGGAACTCTTGAAGAAAGAAATCTGATTAAAACTAAAAGTTGGAATCAGGGAAAGAAAAAAAATAGCCAAATCATGAACTATGTTCCTGTCACTTCCCTGATTTGAATGTGGCTCATTCCCTCACACTGCATCAAAATAGTGAACTCTGAAAAAGTGAATGAGAAGGTTGTGTTGGAGTAGATTCAATGAATGAAGAATTACCCTAGATGTGACCTTGTGGGGGGAAACCTGTAGAATTTGGAAATAACTCCTTAACTGATAGTGGTAAAAAAGTTATCTAAATGGTGATAAAAACAGCAAGGATCTTCCTGTTTCAGGGATACATAAGAATAATGTTCATCACTATTTGATATCTAAAAGAGATGAATATGTAGTAAGAGGAGAGGTAATTGAATTTTTCTCCCTGAAATTCACTTTCACCCTGACCTATGACTTCTTACCCTCATTATCTTACATTTTCTTTTTTCTACCTTCTCTCTTTCCCAAATATTGACCTCACTGCTTTATGAAACGCTTAGGTCCCTAGAGCTAAAATTTAAACTTTGATGGCAAAACTGTGAGGTAGATAAAGTTTGTCTTCACTGATCCAAGCCTCTCCTCCCCTCCCATCCATGATCATACCTATGTGTGATTAAGAGTTGAAATGGATGAAGGACCAAGTTCTTCCCTTTCAGGCATCAAGTACTTTATGTTCTCCTGTTTCCTCCCCTTATTAAACTTGATCTTGGATTCTCCTTCATACTAAAATGTTAGAGATGGAAGAGGAGCAAAATTATATCTTTTTAATATATTTGTATTTCACTAAATATTTCCCAATTACATGTAAAAAATTTTAACATTCATTTTTTTTTATTTTGAGATCCAAATTCTCTCCCTCTGCCTTCCTTACCTCATCTCTCTCTCTCTCTCTCTCTCTCTCTCTCTCTCTCTCTCTCTCTCTCTCTCTCTCTCTCTCTCTTTTTGGTGAGGCAATTGGGGTTAAGTGACTTGCTCAGGGTCATACAACTAATAAGTGTCAAGTGTCTGAGGCCAGATTTGAACTCAGATCCTCCTGACTCCAGGGCCTGTGGTCTATCCACTGCACCACCTAGCTGCCCCCCTCATCTCTTAATAAGGCAAGCAATATTATACTCATTATATATGTAGTCATGAAAGAGATACTTTCATATTAACCATGTTGTAAAAGAAAACACACAAATGAAAACAAGAAAAATAAAGAGAGTTTAAAATTTATGCTTCAACCAGCACACAGAGCTTATTAGTTCTCTCTCTAGAGGTTGGCAATAGTTTTCATCAAGGATACTTTGGGATCATTTTGGACCCTTGTCTTGATCAGAGTAGCACAGTCTTTCACAATTGATCATCCTTACAATATAGGGCATTTGTATCTTAAATGGTATTGAAATCTTTGGCTAAAGCTTTTCTACTACTGAAAACTAGGGCATTAGTTTAATAGGAGGATAAAAGAAGGGGCATATTTACTTTCCCAATGATCCTAAAATCTCTATAGAGAGAATATAGAATGTAGGAGATAACTCACCTTGAAATATGCATAATAAAGTCAGATATATGGATAATGGACAAGGGGTGACAGTCTTGTTTGCTTCACCTAGCCTCTTCTTGCCCCTGGCTTCATTTGTTTACCAATTGCTGTCATGAGACAGGAGGAAAGCCCAATCTCCACTTGGCTCCTGTGAAGTTTTTATGGTCCTAAAATGGATCTGGGGGACACAGACACATAATCATAGATTTAACAGGAAATAAAAGAAATTCTCTAACCAAGAATCAAATCATTCCTGGGACCAAGGACTTAGCCAGAATTGGCACCGGAAAAAAAGTATTCAAAAGAAATCATAATCTTAAACTATGGGCTCCTACTAACTTTTACTACTTAACTGACTCAGTAGTGTATGCACTTTAGCTATTTATTAGAAAGACTTCAATCATAGGGAAAAGGCTTTCTAATCACCCCATGCCAAGAAGGTGGTAGTAGGCAGCAGATGTTCCTAAAGAGGCTAATTCCCTGGAACAAGAAAATAGTAGCACAGAGCAGCTCAGCTACCACAAGACCAACCATCTATACGCCCAGCACAGAAAACAAGTCCAGAAGAAAATAAAAACATATCATCTAGCAGAAAACTGTGATTTCCTCACCAGAGCACATGAGGAGCTCTGCATTTTGTTTTTGGTTTTTTATTGTTTTTTTGTGAGGCAATTGGGGTTAAGTGACTTGCCCAGGGTTACACAGCTAGTATTAAGTGTCTGAGGTCAGATCTGAACTCAGGTCCTCCCAACTCCAGGGCTGGTGCTCCATCCACTGCACCACCTAGCTGCTCCAGGAGCTCTGCATTTTGAAAGGTCTGAGTTGCTCTAGCCAGAAAAAGCTTACACTTGTGTTCTCCTACATGTGTGTTCCCTGCTCATATATGTTATTTATGCATGTGTCCTTCACCAGTAGTGGTGTGGTAACCTGTAGGAGAGTATACCTATCCCATTATGCACAAGGAGATGATTTCTTATCAGGAAAAGGGCTAAGGTTCAGCGTCAGGGGGAGGATGCAGGTGACAACAGGGGCCTACAGATTTGCTGGAAGGGCAAAGACAAAAGAAATCAAAATTATTTTTTTTCATTCCTAAAGTTTTTAAGGTGAAGGCAAGGAAGCAGTGCAAGAGGCAAGAAGTCAGAAGAGGTAGGCTTATGGAGGGGGTCTTTCTATACACACCTAGCATCCCATGATCAGGGCAGCAATCAGGCCCTTTGACATCAGTTCTACTAAGAGCCAGGACAAAAGATGCTGTATAACCTGGGAAAAAGTGATGACTACAGTCTTACTCTGAATGATTCCAATTATATAATACATTCTCCAAAGTGACTTTGACAAAAATTCCATTGTTTTGCAACACTGACCTTTTGCTTGCCAAAGTTTCCATCTCTCAAGTGTATTTCAGCATGTTGTCACTTTGACTTCCCTCCCACAATCACCTTAACTTATAGCTGAGGTCCCAGGACTAGAGGCTACAATTTCTATTGTGTACTTGTCTAGGGACTATACCCTATTACCGTTTACTGTAGAATGCCTGACAGTTAGCTACCTTCCACTGTCTCTAGTAAGTCACTCAATCTCTCTTGTTTTATTAAGGGTGACAAAGGGCATTTATAGTCTCCCAGCCAATGTCACAGTATGTGATTTGATCTAAGCCTACTCCCACGTTATTTGCTCAGAGACTTACCAAAAGTGACATGTGATCACTTTTTGTTTCATCCCTTGTGTCTGCTGAAGCTAACAACAATCATGTGGCTTCATTTTTTTCTTTCTTTTTCCTTTCCCTGTGTTTTCAGGCTTTCCTCCTACTTTTCCACATCTGTCAACACCAACCAGTCTAATTTTTCCACTAAGCACTAAAAGAAGGGGACTTGTCCTAGCAATACAGAAGAGCTCTTGAAGCATCCTAATATACCCTATTATAAAGAGGACTTTCAATACACAGGGGCCTTGCTACTGAGCCAATGTGCCTATAATATGTTGTGCATAACCAGTTTATCAGGCTAGGAAATCTCAGCAAAGATGGCATTTGTCGTCCTAGTTCAGATGAAGCTGCTACAAGGCACACCTCTAGTGGAAAAAAAAATAAGCATTTATGGTCCGTGGTGACATGTAGCAAGTATTTCAAAAGTGTTAAGGGAAAGGGATCTCATAACAAAGACAAATGAACATATGGATTGCATATAATAGAATCAATTGATATGTAAATATACATTTATATAACACTTTAAAATTTGCAAAGTGCTTTAAGTGTATTATCTCTTCACAATAATCTTGTGAGGAAGGTGCTATCAATTATATCCATCTTATAGATGAGGGAACTGAGGCTAAAAGAGGTTAAGTGATTTGTCAAGGGTCACCCAACTAGGAAGTATCTGAAGCAGGATTTGAACCACTCAGGTGTTCCTGACTCCAATTGCAAAACTCTATCCAATATGTCACCTAGCTGCCTCTCTTACTACAATATGCATTTGATTTTCTTCCCCCATATTTTGAGGAGGAACCTCAGATCCTTGGGTTTGGAGTATCAAAAATACTTCATTCAAACTTGACGTTGTCTTGAATGACACTCATACACTAATAAAAATATAGGAGAAAACAAACTCACAAATACAAAGGGATATAATAAGTACAATGGTTCATCGAACATGAGAAGACGTTATGGCTTTTTCATTCAAGTATTGGCTGAAGATTACCATACATAGTCATCCCTGATGGAATGCACTTCTAGGATCTTATGATGCTCCCAGCTCAGTTGCTAATAGGCAAAAGTTAGCTTTGGGTTCTTCATTTTGGAATATATAGAAATTAGTTTGCCCAGTAAATCAGTTTATCTGCCATGAATAAAGAATAGATGAATCATGTTTTGATTTTGCTCTAAATCCCCTAATTCCCCAACTTCTGCTCCTGCTCCACCAAGAAATACCCTCTGGGGTTAACCACTGGCCTCCCCATACAATTTTTACTAATGGCAGGTTAATTGTAGATATTTGTTCCCAACACTGTTACTCTGTGGTTCAAATGAAAAGCAGGACACTTATTCTAAACTTCTATTTCAGTAGTGGCTCAAATATTTTTTTATTTCTCTATATTTAACTGTACTCCATCTGCACTCTACCCCGCAAAATCACCCCCATCCTTTGACTGTCATAATTTTTGTTCCCATAATTCCTAAGATTCCAAGTCACTGCCAAGGCAAAAAGAAACAGACAGACAAGAAACCCTTTCCCCCTACTACCTTTCCATGCACACACACTTTCTAGTACTGGCTGCTCCTTCTGCCCTCCCCTTACCTCTCCCACTCCACCTCACCACCCCCTACTTTCCACAACCCAGGGATACTTATATAGGGACCAGAAAGAAGAGATAGTATATTACTTTTCTCACCAAGTCTAGGCCCCATCCCATTACCATGATTTAGTGACCTTTCCTTCTTTGAAATTCACTCCATCCATATCTAGTTATATCATCCTGTCCAGATTTTTGTTCCTATAACTTATCATCCCCAGACCTAAGTGAATTTCATCCTTGGTTCAAAGTCTTTTCCACACCATCCCCTAGCCTCATGGTTTAAAGACTTTGATGTTTACACTAATGTCTCATCCAATTGTCAGCGTCTCAATTCACCAACCTTCTCAGCTTTCATGATCTCCATTTTAACCCTCCTTCAGTCACCCACAAGGATTGACTGTACCTTATACCTCACCATCATCTACCCATTCTAGCCCCACAGTCTAGAACTTGAAATTCTTGTCCTTCCACATTCCTTACTATTTCACCACTAAACCTTCTCTTCATCCATATCATGACCTCCAGTCCCTCTACTGCTCCATCTTTTCCTAATCCAACACCCTTATTCTGGCCCCAACTCAAAGTTTCACCCCAAAATTATTTGGTTTTTATGTGTCCAGTCTTGGTATGGCTCTGCTTTAAATGTCAGGCTGGTCCTCTTCCTCCTAGCTTGTGCTTGCCTCCTAACCCTTCCAGACTCCTCCCCAGTTAACATAATACTTTGACAATCTATACTGAATGTGATAAGTAGCATGGTATAGTAGATAGAGAGCTGATCTCAGATCCAGAAAGACCTGAATTCCAGTCTCACCTTTGACATGTATTGACTTTGTAATTGTAGGTAAGTCATATAATCCCTAAGTACCATACAAGTTGCAGAAAAGGCAGCTTCCTATAGTGGTAAAGAGTTTCCTCTGAGAAATAACCATATCAATGAAATCACAAGTCCATTTCCTATCTCCTGTCCTTCTGTGGAATAAACTAAGTAATCATTATTATTTTGAGGAAAAAAGAAGAAAATACATGTATAAAAGGTCAGAAACTGAAAGCTCACTCTGGAACTACCAGCTTAACTTGGGAACATTGATCATTAGTTACCCAAGATTTTTAATATTATGGCAATTTTTTTCAGAAATTAAATCCAGTTTAATACCTCTTCCATTTTTTTTTCATTTCCCTTTCCACTTCAGTGATATTAAATGTTATAAAGTGACCACTTCTTGGAATTTCTCAGTATGAGGGGAAAGTGATTTAAGAAGGGTCAAAGTGTCCTAAGTGGCTATGATTTTAATGAGAACAAAAAACATAGCAGATTATTAATAGGTTTTAGTAATCAAGAAACCCCTTAGCTGATGTTGTTTATACCTAAAATGAGCTGTAAGGAAGGTGAGAGAAGCACAGGATCACCAAATGCCAGAATTGGAAAAGTTCTTAGAGGCATTTTAATCAAACCCTACTTGAACAGTACCTTCAATACACCCCAGAATTAGTCCTTTAGCCTTTGCTTAAATACCCCTAGTAAAGACAGAGGAACCCAACTACAGTTTGATGTAGCCCATCTCATGTGAGGATAGCTCTAATTGTTATACAGTTTTTTCCTCCCTTACATTCAGCTTGACTATGCTTCTTTGTCACTTCTCACCATCATTCCTAGTTCTGTCCACTGGGACTAAGCAGAACAAATCCAGTCCCTTTTCTTTAAGAAAAAAAGATTCATTCTTTCTGACAATTATTTAGAGCACTCTCTCTCTCCTCACATTGAACATTAAAAGATAAAATAAAATCCTCATAATGAATATGCCTAGTGCAGCAAATTCCACATTGGCCAAATCTGGTTAAGAGATTGGAGACATATTTCACATTCAGTTTTAATCCTGCAGCCCTACAGATAGTTGAAGATAACTATCATGTCCCTCCTGAGTCTTCTCTCCCCTGACCAAATATCCCTACTTCCTTCAACTGATCTTCATAAAATGTAAGACCCTTCACTATACTGATCATTTTCCTGTATATGCTCCCCAGCTTTTCAATGGCCTTACCAAAATGTGAGGCCTAAGAGGGAACATATAACTCCAGCTATGATCTAACCAGAGCAAAAATACAGCAGGATTATCACTTTCCTATTCTTAGATATCTTACCTGTCTTAATGTAGCC
This sequence comes from Dromiciops gliroides, assembly GCF_019393635.1. Classification (NCBI taxonomy): domain Eukaryota; kingdom Metazoa; phylum Chordata; class Mammalia; order Microbiotheria; family Microbiotheriidae; genus Dromiciops; species Dromiciops gliroides. Next base: position 163,311,640 of record NC_057862.1, on the reverse strand, counting down.
TAAATTCACATTAGACTTTTGGGCTGCCATATCTCATTGATGACTAATTTTGAACTTATAGTCTTCAAATATTCCAGAAATAGCTAGCTATCTCTCCTCTACCTTGTACTTGGGAAGTTGATTTTTTAATGCATATGTAATATATATATATATATATTTCTAATAAATTTCATCTTATTAATTCAGCCCTACCAACCATTCATTAGCTACCCCTCCCAGCTTTGGGTCAACTATAGAGTTGATAAATATTCCATCTCTGCCTTTATTAAAATCACTGGTAAAATTGTTAAGCAGCAACGGACCAAGCACAGATCCCTAGGTATTCTACTAGAGAGCTCTTCCAAGGTCAGATCAAACTACTCCTTGGATTCTGATCATTTAACAATTCCCAGATCCATCTATCTGTATTGTCACCTAGCCCATATCGTCCTATCTTGGCCAAAGAATAGTATGAGACACTTTGTAAGGTTCTTAGTAATTATAGATCATTCCCTCTTATACCAGGCTTGTAATCCCATAAAAAATGTCATGACCTGTTCCTGCTGAAATGACTTGTGATCACTGAGATTTGACCTCTGGCCTTGTATCCCAGGCTCTGATTCAGATGGTTTAGATTCAGGCTTAGGGCCAGCCCCCCAAATCCACTCTTTCTTGAGCTCATGCTACCCCACCCAGATATGTCTCTAGGAAATCTCAGAGTGAAGTTCAGATTTGGCTCATATATAGGATGCTACCAGGAGGTGCTAGAATAGTCCCTTGATAGAAAAAATATAAAGTGAACACCAAACTAGGACCGTAACTTCAGAAATGGAAAGGACTTCAGAAGACATTTAATCCACCACCCTCTTTTAACATATGAGGAAACTGAGGCCAGGAAACTTAATTGGTTTGCCCTAGGTCACAAAAGTAAGAGACAGTTTTTGAACACAGGTCCACTGATCCCAGAACCAGTTTTCTTTCCAATGGACCCAAAATCCCATCTCTCTAAAACACCTGTGGACTGACTTCTTCCAAAAGGTTTGAGTTTGCATATTACCCTTTTGCATTCTCAAAGTGCACTGTGGCTCTCAAAATCAATTGGAAATCAAATGATCAAGTCAAGAAAAAGAGTTATAAATTATCAGGAAATCATTCTATTTCTAGTGAATTCTGAACCAAGAAGGACCATGTAGTATTCAATCATAATGTTTGACTCACAGAGAAAAATTCTTCAAGAAATTGCCATCTCAGCATTGCTGAGAGATACAGTTGTTGTTATTTAAAATGCCCCCTACACATCCTCTCTGAAAGCAAATTTAGCTACAATGACATGGAGAAAATATTATAAATATTAAATAAGGCACACCAAATAAGGAAGCTTCAAGAATGGGCTTTGTCACTGAATCAGAAGTCATTCATATTCACCGTTACTTCCCAAGGCCACAACACTGTGCTGTGTAGGAATGGGGGGGAGTAGGAATTTCTTAAGGTGTAATATTTTCAGGAATCAGTTTTCATATAGAGGTCATAAATCATCAGGCAAAAATTGACCCACCAAACAACTGCTTAGATACACAAAGACAACCTGACTATTCCTCAGAAGTGCACAGAACAACTCTGAAGGAAGGGCAGAAGGCATGAATATTCTGAAAATAAAAAGGAGCAAAGCATTCCCAAAGCAGGTTTGTCTTTTGAGTTGTTCATCTCCCACCCCACACTGAGAGTCTGTTTCATCTGAACCACATGTGTGTTAAGGAGGGGGGTGAAAGGAAGAGGTCACAGAAACAGAGAAGGCAAATATGAAGAGCTACACAGGGATAAAAAAGACAAAAGGTTGGGTACACATTCTCCTTACAACTACACCTAGGCTTTCTGATCATTGTTAAAGACACAAGCTAAGCAAAGGGCAGTCTATTAAAGCCAGTTCCGTATGATGGAAAGATCACTGAACTTAGATTTTGGCAAACTCATGTTCAAAACCCAGATCTGACAATAACAAACTATGTCATCCTCAGCAAGACATTTAATGTCATTGAGCCTCAGTTTCCTCACCTTTCAAAGGCGAATAATATTATTTGTAATACTTACTTCACAGAGTGGTTGTGATGAGGCAAGTATGATAAAACAGACATGTAGGCCTTTTCTCTTCAAAGTCAAGGAAAGAAGTCATGTCCCATCTCCCTTCTCAAAACTCTCAGCTCCCCCATTACAGTCACCACAGTCAGTGGATTATATGATCCATGCCCTCATGTGCTCCCTAAGAAGAAGTGTGTGGCTGTTTTGGTTACTGTTTTTTTCATAACACTGCCCATTCTCAGGAATGGACAGACCAAGCTATATGCCACCTAACTAGAGATGACCATATTAGTCAGCCAAGCAGCTAACTATTTACACAGCCTGATCTGGTTGGTCCAAAAGAGAGTTTCCTGCTGCAGTCTTTCCTGACTGCCAGTCATGTTTATAGGATATCTACCATTCAAGATTTATTCTCCAAGTCTCAAAAGATCATAAAATCAAAGAGTATGAAGTCAGTTAAAAAAAACTTAGAAGTCTTTTAGTCCAATGCCTTTATTTAACAGTTTTGGAAACTGGTGCATCTCAGAGAAGGGCAAAACTTCAAGAAGCTAACATAGTTTGATGTCCTGAAAGAGAATAGAAGACCTGAGTTCTAGTCCCAGCTCTGCTCCACAAGAGTTATATGAACTCTGTACAAATGAGGGAATTATATTAGATGGTTTCCTGGGTCTCTTCTAGGAAATACTTGTCTGGTAGATACCGTAAGTCCTTATCAGTGAGAGAAAGAGGAAAACCAAATAAACTTCAGAACTTCAACACTCTGCCTGGTATCTGTACCTGCCCCTAATAGATGCACCTCTCAGCCTAGCTTGAGGGGCAAGGAATATATTTTATAACCAGGGTCTGACCAATACAACCTCATCCTCAGAACATGCTTGATGTGCTTTGCCTGAGGCCCACCCACTTAGAAGAGTCTGGGGAAAATGCTTCCAGAAAGCATGAGGATGTATAATAGAAGGGACTTGATCCCTGATTTAGAGGATGCACAGGTATTCTCAGTAGTTCCAGTACTCTTGTTAAGAGGAGCATTTTAATTGGTAGCTGAATTGAAACTGAAACTATTCCAGAGGTATTCACCAGCAAGGGAGTTTTCTCTTTCCTGCCCGGCTGACTTTGAATGAGAATGTACATTAAGCCTCTAAAGAGGAAAAGACCTCTGGTCCTCCCCACCTGCAGCTGACAGACAGCCAGTGAATTCAGGACTCTGATCTTTACCTCTTTTCATTTGTTCTTTCCTGATTTTAGGTGGAGTTTTGGAGAAGGCTACAACCTTTTGAGCTTTGAAAGGTCAGAAGACAAAGAATCAAAATTACACAGAATGGGCACAGTCCCTGGGGTAACCCATCTCACAAAGGACCCCATTTCCCTCTCCTCTAATTGAAGCAAACTCCCTCTCTTCTGATACATCTTTAAAAAACAAACTAACCTAGGTGCCTATGACTGTTTAATGCCCACCGTTACATCACAACTAAATTACCAAGTGAATACTTCTGTCCTTGCCCCCCAAACTGATTTACAACATGACTGTTTAGCCTCTCCTCTATGTAATGTAGGTTTGCCGCACATGTTCCCATCAGAAACAGGAGGAACTGCCCAGATAGCTGCTAAATAAACAAGAGGCAATGGTAATAAGTAAATAGAGCTCATTCTCCTCAAGAATACAAAATGCTGAGCAACAGAAATAAATTTTAATTAGTCTTTACAGCCCCTCTTCTGAGGTAGGCGGGGAGAACATCAAGTTTCCTCCATTTAAAAAATAAGGTTGAGAGAGAAATCGTGACACCTCCCTCCCACCCCCTGCAAAAATCTGAAAGGGCAGCTGAGACTCAGGCAGTTCCTGCATTCCTGCAGAAGAGCCTACTGACCCATCATTAGTGAGGCATTTGCCTGGAGTTCTTCTCCTCCTCCTACTGGGAATGGATTTGTATTGATCTAACCCAGACCCACAATTCTATGAGGGTTTGTCATCATTAGGGATATAGTCTGGGTCAAAGGCAGAATTTGCATTCTCTACCAAATGTTAATGATATTGATCTTCTCTTTTTAAAAATTATATTGGCATTCTCTACCCATTCATTTAAAAGTAGTCCTCTGCAGGAGCATTTGGAGATACAACTGACCTTTTTCCAGTGAACAACTAGATGCCCAATAGGCTGAAACTCAGTGAATAAGCAATTCTGCTACCCTATCCATAAGAGCAGCCATGTGGTCCAGTGGATAAAGTGCTGACCCTGAAGTCAGGAGGACCTGAGTTCAAATCAAGCCTCAGACACTTATTAGCTGTGTGATCCTGGGCACATCCCTTAATCCTGTTTGCCTCAGTTTCCTCATCTATAAAACAAGCTAGAGAAGGAAATGGCAAACCACATGCATCCGTATCTTTGCCAAGAAAACCCCAAATGGGGGTCACAGAGAGTTGGACATGACTGAAACAACTAAACAACAAAATCCATAAGAGGATAATAGGTATGCAAATCCTTAAACAGAAAAGAACAATCCACTGAGGATAAACTTCTTACCAGTAATATTAAAGACATCAACATAAATGTTCATGCAAGTAGATGACCGGTATATCTCTGTCCAATACTTTCCTAGCATTTAAAGCTCTTGACACCCAAGTCGCTACTATCTTTCCAGTCTTTTGTACATTAATCTTCACACATTTTACCATCAAGCCATAAGGACCTTTGTTTATCCCCCACCTGCCTGATATAACATAAGTACTTTATAAATGCTTGAGAATTGATTGAGGATAGAATTCTTTTTTTTTAATTTTTTTTCTTTCTTTTTCTTTGGTGGGGCAATGAGGGTTAAGTGACTAGCCCAGGGTCACACAGCTAGTAAGTATCAAGTATCTGAGGCCAGATTTGAATTTAGGTCCTCCTGAATCCAGGGCCAGTGCTTTATCCACTGTGCCACCTACCTGCCCCAAATATATATTTTAGATTACCAAATTCTACCTATTCTATACCCATCCAGGTCTTACACAAAGTCACCAAAGATGAGCCTAAGAGTGGGAGAACAAAGCTTCTGCCTACTACTCTGCCTACCAGGAAGAGTGCAAGGAAGGGGAAGAAGTTCTCACAAGACTCATACATCTTTAAATCCTTTATTTCCAAACTAGTTGGGTTTTTATGTAGTTAACATTCCTTCTTACTAGATCTCACTCCTTAGCACATTCTAAAGGACAGAGAGCAACTTCATCCCCCCATCACTCTAACCTTCAATCTCTCCCCATCAAATGGTTCCTTCACTGTCTATGAATAGGGCCTTTCAACATTTGTTTTTGTAAGATTTTGAGTTGAAAATTTTTCTCCCTCCCCCCACCTAAGACAGCAAGCAATCCAATATAAAATTTACATGTACAATCATGTTAAATGTATTTCCACATTAGCCATATTGTGAAAGAAAAATTAGAACAAAAGAGAAAAATCACAAGAAAGAAAAAACAAAACCCATTCTGTAAAAAAAAAAAACCTCTAACCATCCTTTCAAACTATCATCCTGTCCTTCTCAATTTCACACCCAAACTCCTAGAAAAAGCTAATTCTTAACACTTTGCAATCTAGTTTAGGACTTCATCATTTAGCTGAAAGCATTTGTTAACAATAATCTCTTAATTGCCAAATCAATGGTCTCTTCTAACTCCTGAGCCTGTTATACTTGATACTGGTGACCAATCTTTCTCCTCCTGCATAGTCCTTCTTCTCTGGGTTTTCATGACATTACCCTTTCTTGGGTCTTCTACCTGACTACATATTTTCAGTCTCCTTTACTGGATCATTAGCCATATCACATCCTAACTGTGGATACATCCCCAAAGCTATGTTCTGAGCTATTTGTTTTTCTCTAAATGTATGCTCTCACTAGGTAACCTCATCTATTCTCATAGGTTTAATAATCTCTATGCATATGGTATCTACATACTACATATATATGTATGTATGTGTATATATGTGTACCTATGGAGTATGTATATATGTGTGTATACATACATATATATGTATACACACACATATAGTAGCAGTCTCTCTCTCTTGAACTCCAGAACATTATCAGTGATTGCTTATTATTATTATAAATAATCATATTATATATATAAAATGTTATGTATAAGTACATTGTTATAATAAAAAAACATTTATTAAGTGTTTACTATGTGCAAGGTACCATGATAAGTGCTCTCAATACAAATAAGGGCTAAAACATAGTCCCTGCCCTTGTAATGGAGGAGACAATGCACAAACAGCTATGTATATTCCAGAGAGAAAGAAAGAATTAGTGAGAGGTATCTATCTCAAAGGGAAGTCATTGGGTGAAGGAGGGGAGAGGGGAGGGTGAAGGATGGCAATCAGGAAAGACCTTTTACAGGTCAGCTATGAACTGAGTTTTGAAGGAAGCCAGGAAAAACAGGAGCTGTGGGTGATATGGTTTAGCATATGAGGAATAGAGGATATTAAAAAGAAAAGGCATAGAGTTCCAAGATGGAGTGTCTTCTTCCCACTATTTACTTAGTGACCAATTTAGTTAAGGTTCTCATCACCTCCTGCCTGAAATTTTGCAATAGTTTCCCAATTAGTCTCCTGCCTCAAATCTCTCCTCACTCTAATTTGTCCACCTCATAGCTGTCAAAGTTTGTCTTCCTTAAGCACAGATCTGACCAAGTCCCTCCCTTACTCAATAATATCTAATAGCTCACTATTTTGCCTCTGGGATAAAATGTAAACTCTTCTATTTGACCATGGTCCTTCTCAACCCAGCTCCCATATATTTTCCAGCTTTAACATACTTTACTCACCTTCCCATACTCAACAGTACAAACTGACCATCTTGCTTTTCTTCACACACAGTTCCCAGCTCTCCATCTCCTATTTCAGAGCCTTCCTGGCTATCCCCATGACTGAGGAGGATGGTGCTGAGGGACTGAGGGATTCCTTTCTCACTTCCACCTCCTAGAATGCCTAATTTCCTTCAAAACTTAACTCAAGCACCCCCTTCTGAATCATCTTTTCTGATCCTTCCAGTTGTTAACATCCTCCTTTCAAAACTACCTTGTATTTATTTTACATTTGTTCTGTATATGTTTATATTTGCAAATGTCTCCTCAGTGGAATGTAATCACCTTGAGAGAGCCAGTGGAATTATCCCCTACTGGTACAAGTTAGCTTTGAATCAAGGAAGTTCAACCCTAGTAAGTTCTCTCAATGGAATCACATGACTCATGGATGTCCAATCTTCCAAGACTTATTGTTCTAAATGGATGTATGACAAAAGGTCGAGTTATTATATATAATTCACACCAGGTATCTAGAACATTACTAAGTTTCTTTATAATTAAGATATGGCCAACAGTGGCTAAGAATAAAGATAACTGTCCTTTATAAGGATCAAAACTATAACTCATTAGTATATCTCTGTCATCAACTAAACAGACAGCCCCATTCTTGGCTTCCAGGAGATAAAAGAGCATTTCCTAGAATAGAGAAAATTACCTGTTGGTGAGTTATACTAACCTTGTTTAATTTCATCTCAAGTGCTACATACTGTGAAAAATAGTTATTAATAACCAATATCATGAGGAGATGCCCCCCCTTTTTAAACTAATGTTATAATTTAGCCTTCACCTTTGTTACTGACAGATTGGGACTCATTGTCCTACACCAGACCACACCTAGGTGGAAGCTAGCCTGCTCTGTTCAGATTGGGTGGGGTCTACATTCTTTGATTTGATTACCTATATAGAGATATTTTATCCAAATCCAAGGGACTCTCAGTCTTTCATCTCAATGTAATCCACCTTCAATCAACCTCTCCAAACTATGACATAATAACAATAAAACTTGTTCACTGGTTTTTGGCCAAATGTTAAGGAGAGGTTCTTTTTACTAAGTCAGTTTTATGATGAATTAGCTGGAAGTCTAAAATAAGGAATGTATGAGAAGGAACTAAAAACCACTTCTTTGGGGACCCACTGAAGGTAATAGGAGAACAATTGTCATAAACTCCATATACACTTCCAAGACATCTGGATTTCTTTTTATCTAAGAAGTAAATCGAGCTTTTTTCTTTCTCTCTCTTTCTTTCTTTTTCTTTCTTTCTTCTTTCTTTTTCTTTCTTTTCTCTCTCTCTCTCTCTCTCTCTCTCTCTCTCTCTCTCTCTCTCTCTCTCTCTCTCTCTCTCTCTCTCTCTCTCTCTCTCTCTCTCTCTCTCTCTCTCTCTCTTTGGCTTATTCTGTTTCTGACTGTCCCAGCTAATGTTTCAGTTGTTTTGAATCGGGTTGACTCCTTAAAGAGTCTTATTTTGTTTTGCTTTGTGCCAACAAAATTATTGAGTAGGATCCTAGAAGAGAGAATCTGTCTAATTACCTCCACTGAACTACTGTGGGAGTTTCTTTGTGAACCTGTTTAATCACCTCCATTGGAGTGGTGGGAGGGTTAGTCTGAATTATCTGTATTTGTCTCGCCATGAGAAGGGAGGGGTGTGTGTATGTTTGTGCTTAAGATCTAGTTCATCAAGACTGGGTAACTGGGTAACCTGTCTGCCTGCTTCAAATACTTTTAATGTGTCCATGGCTTTCTGACCTTCAGGGGCGAGTTTTACTCCCAACACAGCAGAACCTTCCCAAAGTCCAGGTCTTGAAATGTGGCTATGGTTTTCAAAGTAGCTATTCCTGTTGTCCCTTGTGTCTAATGCTGGGTAGATCTGATTATGTAAGCACTAGTAAAGGAACTCTATGTTTTTGGAGAGAAACCTTCATTAAAAGGTGTGTTTAAAATTAAAGATGAAATTGAAAGATGAAAAAGAAATTTGATGGTTACTTCAAATTATTCACAAGGCTTTTTTCTCTTATAAAACTACAGAGGAAATAGAGGGAGTTAAAAGTTAGGGACCAAATAGAAAAACTCTAATTGGCACACGATTTTCAAAAGAAGATGGGGGAAATTACCTAGATTTTGACCATAGAATCTTGTTATCTATTTCTGTTGTTTGTTGTGCAAGGGTGTGATTACTAGTAAAACTGTTTCTGTCAACTTTAGAAGAAACGACAACTTTTCAGCTTTTTAAAATATCTGGTATTTTCACTCAGCCTCAAAAAGTTCGAATTTGATCACTCAGAAGTAAAAGAAAATATAATGTCTAATTAGCACTGGGAAAGCCCCTCCCCCCCCCCATTTGTTGCATTTCACTCTTCAATACTTACTTCAAAGAGATCGATGATCTCATTGATTCATGACTTCCTTCCAACAAAGCAGATGAAAACCCAATAATGACTACCCAACCCAAATGATTTTTACTCATATTCTCCAAAAAATTCACCATAGGGAGACCTTCATCAAAGGTACAAGTGTAGCAATATAGCCGTTTATCTGTTAATCTTTTCTCTTGCTATATGATCAGCCTATCTTTTTGACATATAATTTTTGATGATATGCTTTACTCCTATTATTTGAAGAATTCCTCTTTGTTTTATATGGTGCGGTCTAGTCATACCCACCATGTACTTCTTCGTTACCCTTTGCATGTTATACATCTTTGGTTCTTGAGGGAATAGCAATTCATTCATTCCTAGCTACTATATATGTTGCTACATTGTTCATACATCAATAAAATGATAGTGTTGAAAGGTGAGCCTTTGCTTTTATAGGAAACAAAGTCATTAAAAAGTGCTTTGCAATTTATCAAAAACAATCCATCCTGTCCTCTTTCTCCTTTCCAATTCTGGACCCAGTTAACTATCTATTTCTATTGTCTGTCTCAGATATACATACTGTTGGATATATTCTTTAGGGTAGCCATCTAAAGGCATGTTGAAATCTGGGTAATAGACATTCTTCATCCAATTGGTATTTTCTTTATAGATGGAAAAAGTGAAAAAGCTTTTTAAAATATGTGGTATTTGAGTTCAACCTTAAGCAATTATAATCTTCTCTTTTTACTCTGAATTTTTCCACTCAGAATGAAAAGGGGCCACTGCTCACTCTCTAGACTTTTGTACCTCCCTCACAGCAGCCTAATCACCCTAGAGATGCCTCCACTCTGCAGCCCTCTCCTCTGATTTGTGCATCCATGGCCCAGATAACCATTTCATGAGATGCCCAGGCCATGTACACTTTATTCCCAGCTCCACTTTTCATTCTTAGGAATTTTCCATCTCCTCCCAGCAGACTTGTTTCCATGAAGGTATCCTTTATTTCTCACGTCCCACTCTGGTTTAAAGCTTCTTTCTATGTGTTATCTCCCCCACCCCCACCCATTAGAATATGTTTGTTGTTTTGGTTTTTTTTTAAGTTCAGGGGCTGTTTTGCTTGTATTTATATCCTTAATGCTTTGGAGAGTGCATGTCTTGGGGCTTGATGCACACAACACAAAGTCACCCCTAAAGAGGCACACCTGGGATACCTTACACGTACAGGGAATCTGTCTTCTACCTGGACTCTGCTCTGGATATATACTCCATCACAGTGAAAAATGCCTTTGTTGAGCATACATCTCCCTGTTTTGTGTCCCACCTGATGTTTATTAACAGATGGTCATTTAACATTATTTATATCACTATATCTTCCAAGGAATCCCAAATAATCTTAATTGATAAACGGAATCTTGCCGTAAAAGAGCCTCTAAAGAGGCATTTTGTTCTACTGAATCCAATTTTTTTTATAATAAACAAAACACAATGGGATTTTTACCATCTCTATCTCAGTTTATTATATGATTGTGAAGACATAACCCATTGTTGAATAAGCTTGCTTTTCCCCTACTAATAAGCGCACTGAGGGTACCCTGAATTCAAGTATGATGACTCAACACTTTGTATAAATGAGAGAGTAGTTATGTAGGTTCATAGTTACTCATGTTTTCTCAGAAACCTTTTTTCAGTACTAATAATGTCCAAGGTTTGGGTTTTTCTTCCTATGCCTTTGTGTATCTTTTATTAGCTACATTCTACTAGTATCATTAAATGTAAAATTAAAGAAAGTTGAATATGTGTCCACGCTTTTCTGACATTCTTTAACAACATATAGGAGTTCTATGTGATAAACACAAGTTTATGTGTCTATTATGTTTCCCTAAAATAAGACAGATATTTTCACTGGTCAGAGTAGAACTGTGCAGTGTAAATATGCTCCTGATGGGTTTCATCAGGTGCATAGCTATGTAGTTGAACTAATTCTTAATTCATTGAAAATTATTTATTAGTTTATCTTTGAATTGAGATTTCCCTGATCTGATCATAACAGTTGCTGAAAGTGGTATTTTTTTAAATGTAAGAATGGAATATAACTGCATGACTGGACAAAAAATATCTTGAATGTTATAATTTGAAATGTTTAAGTTGTCATTCCAAATTGACAAGCAGCCACAAGATACAAATCAGCCTCATTGTATGAGTGAAAACTGAATGAAGGTGAGGTTTAAGACAGGAACTATGATAAACCTCAAGATAACTGTCAGCTGAAAACTTTGCCTTCTCAGATAATACTTATACAAGGTACCCTAAAGAGCTTAATGCATATCATTCTGTTTGTTCTCTATTATTTAAAGTAATGGTCCATTAATTAGAGCCTCTGTGTTTTTAAGTCCAAGTTGGCAGAGAATTTTCAGGGTCCTGGTTTAGCCAAAACCATTTCCCTTAAGAAACTTTGAAAAAATTGATTGTATGCATTTAAAAGCAGTAGAGACCTTGAGCTCTCCACTGGGCCTGTGGGAAAGTTTACAAAGCAGTTTCTCTGAGAGAGAAAAAAATTGCTTCTGTAAGAATGTTTGTGAAAAGAAGCTTTTAATGAATTATAACCTGAGAAAATAGACCATGACAATTAGAATATGTTTAAAATTCCAGATTAACATATGATGTCATAATAGGATACATGGGTGTTCTATACTTTAATATATTACAATATGAGCTTTCTGAACAATTTCCCTCTACATAGAGAAGCTAAGATAACCGAGCCCTTTTCCTTATCACCAGAAGAGGGGGAATTATTAGTTATTTAGAGAATACTTTGAAAACAAGAAACAAGAACTGGTAATATTTGTTGTTATTTGTCCTTCATTCCCAAAGAAAACCATGACATTGGGGTGATGTCATGACTTGCATTGAACTGGATTTAAGTGAGAGAGGGCTGTGTAAAGTTACCAACCTCACTCTTTCCTCCAGAGCCATCTGGGTCCTGTGGCAAGATATACACCAGGATGACTGGAGATGTCGCTGGCTGTTTAAGGCAATAGGGGTCAAAGGACTTGCCCAGGGTCACACAGCTAGAAAGTGTCTGAGGTGAGATTTGAACTCAGGTCCTCCCAGCTTCAGGGCCAGGGCTCTATCCACTGTGCCACCTAGCTGCCCCTACTGGTAATATTTCAAATGTAATTGAACTGTGAACAGATTGATTATAAACAATATAAAGGATTTATTTGGTGAGCTGTCACTAATTTATTTCTGTACTGGATTTTATTCATTACCCTGATTATTTAGAGTCTGAAATTTTTGGACTGAATTATAATGTGTAAAATATATTGAACTTAAATTAGCATATTACTGGGCTAAAAAATGTGAAATCAATCTTCCTTAACATAGGAAAAGATTGTGATTTAAAAAAAAAAAAACAATGTCCTTTGTGACTAAGTACAATCTACATATTTGAAAAATGCATAGCCATAGCAACTCATGCTCCATCTCTGCCTCTGGCATTACTGCACATTGTTGCCCTTACAAAATTGCTGATGTCATCTATCTCTAACTCTTGTTCAGAGTTGCTGGACAAACAATTCTCCCTGCTGTTCAGGCAACTATTGGCCCTCCATGGCTGGATTGCTCTTTGCAGAACCTCTGTTGCTCCCTATCAACACCTGCTGGTCTTCTGATAAATTGCTTCTATATGATTTTTTTCTATTTTCATAGAGAAGGTATTTTCAGCTCTTTTAGCACAGAGCCTCAGAATCATCTTGATCTTTTGTGATTTAAACCACAAAGACACAGCTAGCCATTGCCAACAGAAGCCCCCAGGCTTAGGTTAGACCTGTCTTTTGAACTCCTTTAGTTCTTTCTGTTCTGTCAATCAGCAAATTCAGTCATATATTTGATTTAGGGACCATTCCTTTCAATTCCTTTCTACTTCCATCATTCTTATTGTGCTCCATGGAAATCATCTCCCTAGAAGCTTTGGTTTAGCAAGACAGGAGCATCAAGATTCAACTAGCAATATTTTATCTTGTACTCCATATAGCAAGAAAACCACTGCTCTATGGACACATTCAATAAATCCTTATTGGTCAATTGACACAAAAAAAATTCATACAAACAGTGTATTGGAAAAAAATCCTCACCTCCAAAAGCAGTATATCTGTGCCTTGTAGATAGAGAAATGAGAGAAATAGGCTAGATCTATGATCTTTCTGGGTCTAAAATGTCAAATCTATCCAAAAAAGAGTCTAAACTTGTCCGTTTTCCCATTTCAGCCCCCATCCAGCCAGTGGGCAATTACATTATCTGTAGGACACCCTGAAGGGGCTATCCCAAGTGAATATTGCAATGAAATTAATGAAGAATCAAAGTCCCACATGAACAGCAGTCAGGATCATAGTGTTTAGAAGTGAAACAAGTACTTCATGATCTTCTGGTCTGACACCCTCACCTTACCAAGAAGCAAACTAAGACTCAGAGAAAGTGAACACTTTAACCAAGGTCATCCACATTTCACAGAAAAGACAAAGTCACCAAATCTCAGAGTTAAACAGTACCTGTTTAAATCATAAAGTTCAAGCTGTACCTGAAAATGAAGATCCTATTTGAGAACCTCAATCAGTAGGCACATACAGTCTCTTGAAAAACAAACCCTCCAGTTTGAAGAAGATGCCACTACCTTTCAAGGTACTCCATTTCATTTGGTAGTGTCTATTATTATGAAGTTTCTTTTTCTCCTTACACCAAGCCTTTTTTTGTTTTATTGGGGATTTGGGGGCAGCTTCTGCTCATTGCTTCTAGTTTGACCTCTTGGCCCAAGAAAAGTAAAATCTCATCTCTCTCTCCTATACAATATCCCTTTAAATATGAAGTTCATACTCTGGTCTTCTAATTCCAAATTCAGTGATTTTTCCTCTACAACACGATGCTCACTACACAATGCACCTTGTAGATCTCCATTTGAAAAAGCCTTTACAAAGTTGTTACAAAACTTTCAGGTATTGGGTTATCAAGGGGAAAAGAAGAAGAAGGGCATGGGAAAGTCATTTTTCCTTTTGTATTGAGGAAACCATGACATTACCATCTTCCAAGATCAAGATGTCAGATGAGCTCACTATGTAATTTTATATAAGTGGAAAATGAAGCCATCTGAACAAGGAAGGTTTCTGTTTGCATTGTGGTGAGAAGGGATTGGAGTTGGGTGATATATTAATTGGTTATCAGTACTTTAGTTCATTAAATTTCAATGAGAGGAAACTTGATGTGCTTTAACTCAAAGCTCAATATCAATACTATGACCTACATAACAAGACTATTTGCAAAATAACCTCACCTAGGGCATATTTCATTATTGATTTGTCCATTTGTCTTACATTATTTACAAGTAATTGGTTATTTTCCTCCCTGCCACATTAAGATTTAAATATTATATACTTATGTCGCACAGAAACTTTTCTAAGAGAATATTTACCTCAAAAGGCATTATCACAAATAGACAAAGATACTCCCAGCAAGTAGGGAGTATAATCCCATCTACATGTGCAAAATCTCAGTCTCCGGGGAGGGGAAGAGGATTAGGCTCAGAGTTTAGCTTGGTTCCCAGAGAGCACAGCCCCAGTTCCAAATCCAAAACCCAACTTGGGCACAAGTCCCAAGTACCCTGGTTTCTTGGGGCTTCCATGCCAGCTTGGTTGACCACCACCATCACCTCCTCCCCTACCTACAATCCTGACTCAAAGGTTGCCATGGCACAAAATCTTGAGTAATTTACAGAGTCCACCCTGATTCTTCAAAGGCATGGAGATGACTCTTGGTTCTCAAAAGCTGTGCCAACAGAGAATAGAACAGAGAATGCCATCATCAATCCTTTGGAATCATGGATGGTCACTGTAATGACCACAGTTTTCACAGCTTTAAAAATTGCTTGTTTTTACAATGTTGTTGTTATATAAATTGTTCTCCTAGTCCTGCTCATTTAATTCATCAGTTTATAAAATTTCTCAATATTATAGCATAAATTAATCTGGTTCTACTCACTTCCCTCTGCATCAATTCATACAAGTCTTTCTACATCTCTATAAAATCATCTCTAGTTCTTATAGCACAATAGGTTTCCATCACATTCACATACTACAGTTTGTTCAGCCCTTCCCAAATTAATGAGCATTACTTTAGTTCCTAGTTGTGTGCTGTCTCAAAAAGAACTGCTATAAATATTTTTTTACACATAAGACCTTTTCCCTTTGTCTTTGATCTCTTTTGGGTATAGGCCTAGCAATGGTATAGATGGAATGAAGGGAATTTACTATTTAGTAACTTTTTGTGTATAATTCCAAATTGCTTTGGAATTATATGAATGATTGTTCCCATTCACAAGTCCCCCAATTTGTCAATGTGTCTCCTCTTCCACAGACCTTTCACCTTTTGTCATTCTCCTTTTCCATCATCTTTGTTAATCATATGGGTGTAAAGTTGAACCTCAGATTCATTTTAATTTACATTTGTATAGTTATTAGGTATTTAAAGCATTTATTTCCTATAGCTATGTTAACCTAAATGTCTTCTCTTGAGAACTCCCAGTTCGTATCCTTAGATAAAAAATGTCAAACCCAAAGAGAAACAGAGACCACTAATTAATACATAAGCATCCCTGCAGGCTATAAGTTGACTTGGTTTTCAAATGTAACATTATTTTTGTTTTATTAGGGTGGTTGTTGCTTATTAAATATTTCCCAATTATATTTTAATCTGAGTCAGGCCACCCTAAAGTGTATTGGGGTCCAAAGGCCATGCATTTAACACCTCTGCCTTAGACCATTTATCAATAAGGGAAGGGCTCTTATTCTTATAAATTTGAATCAGTTCCTTATATATCTTGAAAATGACACCTTTATAAGAGGAACATGCTACAAAAGCTAATTATTTCCCTTTTAATCTGAACTTTTTTTAGATTGTTCAAAAACTTTTAAAATTTCATATAATCAAATTATCTATTTTATCTTCTATAATCCTCCCTATCACTTATTTGGTCATGACTTTTTGGCTTCTGAAGCACATGATCAGGTCTGGGCACCACATTTGAGGAAGGACATTGATTAGCTGGAGAGTATCCAAAGAAGAGCAATCTGGATGATGAAGGGCTTTGGGTTCATGCCATGTGAGCATTTGTTGAAGGAACTAGAAATGTTTAACCTGGAAAAGACTCAAGGGAGACTTGATAGCTGTCTTCAAGTAATTGACTGGCTGTCTTATCAAAGAGGAATTAGATGTGCACTGTTGTGTTCCAGAGTGCAGAACCAGGAAAAAATGGATATAAATGGCAAAGAGGCAAATTTAACCTCAATTAAAGGAAAAATTTGCTGGCAATCTGAGCAATACGAAAGTGGGAAAGACTGCCTAAGTACATGGTGAGTTCTTCTTCATCATAGGTCTTCAGAGATTGAATAACTACTTTTCACAGGGGCCATCACCAGTCATCATGACCTATGTCTTGCCAATGGATTCCAATGACTCTGGAAGAGAGAATAAAACTGAGGACTGCTCAGCTCTGCCTCACTTAAATCCAATTCACTTGCTAGTCAAGACATCACCTTCCTTGATGTCATTGGTCCTCTTCCAGAATGAAGGACAAACAACAACAACAACAACAACAACTTTTCACCTGTGTTTTGGAGGAAAATGTCAGGTATGGTTTGGACTAGGTGGTTTCTAAAGTCACTCCTAATTCTGAAATTCTGTGATTCTCTGTTACTGTAAGTGATATAACCCAATGTCATCTAGTACTGAGGGACAACTCCATGGTAAAACCATCTCAGATTCTGAAATTGCCTACAATAGCTGCGGTCTCATTCTATGGAACTGTTGAAAAACACAGAAGTAATATCAGGATTTTATGTGCAACTTATTCCAGCTCACCCATGAAGTTCTATAGTAATAGTGTTGACAGGGAACAACTGATGGTGTGTTAAGGGCTAAAATTCTAGCTAAACTGTCTAAAATATCTAATGAGTGGTCACCAATAAATTATAAGATTTAGCAAGAGTTAGACTTTTAAGCATTTATTAAGGAGAATAAGAATTTGGTAAAGAGAGAAGAAAAGGTCTAGATTCCTATCTATTAAAGGGAGAGCACATTTCTAGCTCCCTTCTCCACCAGCGTCCCCAGGAAAAGAGCCAGGCTCTTCCTTCTTCCTCCCACTAGCAAACATCACTTCCTGACGCCAAAGAAAAGATGCATGTTCTTGCCCTCAAAGACCTTCACCTCATGGATGGAGCTCTTCTATAGTAAGTCTCCAGTAGGTGGTGTCATTCCAATCCTTGAAGAAACCCTGACACTCCTTCCTCAGGGAAATTCTAGTCCCTGAGCTTCTTGGAGGAGGTAAAACTACCCCTTTCTTTATATCCTCCCCACTTTGGCTATGGGCTAGCATTCCCTAAGATGCTCTAACTTCATTTTCCTTGAGCTTGAGGTCTTAGGTTATAATAGAAAGAATCAGACTAGGAGTTAAAGGGACTGGACTCAATGCCTTCTCTGTTACATATTAACTGCATGACCTTGAGTAAGGCAGAAGGACAAATAGAAATTATATTATCCAAGAGCTATGTTACAAATAACCTAATATTAACTGACCATTTACAGGAATGCACATGAAAGATCCACTGAAGCCATAATAGTAGTTTTAAGTGACACACCTGAATATTGAATCTGGAAAGAAGTTGCCGAGGAAAAGTGGGATTGGAGAAATATCCCCATAAAAGTAAGGGGTGGACTTTTCTGAAGACCCCATTGTTTTTCTTCTCTTGAAAGGAGCAGCTGCCCAATGTAGTTCACCCCAGGCCTGAATATTATATCTCTTGGTTACTATGAAAGATGCATAACAAGAATCAATAATTCTGGATCCAAAATTTACCCAAGACTAAAACAAGTAAAAGAAACCAGGCCCAGAAGAGCTACAAAAAGTGGAATTGTAATTTACATGCCAAAATTTGGCAGAGTAGTGGTAATAAATGCCCCTCTCTTCTCTGACCCCACCTTCCACAGTAAACTACTATCCTGGAAGAAGAAACCAAAGTGTTCTATCATAACCTTTTGGGTAGCTATGTAAACATGTCTATGTAAAGATTAAGCAAATATTTGCAAGGCAAAACAGACTGTAATGGAAAGAGAGAGATGCATAAAGATCAGTTCAATATACAATCCTTCCATGGGAAACAAGGAAATACAAATGATGACTCAGTATTTTATAAAATGAGCCTCAGAAGTCATCTAATACAATCACCTCATTTTACAGATAGGGAAACTGAGGTTGAAAGATGCTAAATGGCTTATGAAAGGTCATACAGGTAGCAGGAGCTAGTAGTCTTTCACTATAGGACAATGACTTATGCTTGCTTTTTTTTCCCCCCAATTGACTCTTTTTTATTGCACATTTGCTGCTGTCCTTGATTTGAGAAGGGTGATTTTGTACTGCTTTCTCATTCCTTTCCTTCTACAAAGTAGAGTTCAGGAGGATATAGCTCACTATCTCACCCCTACCACTGACAGCTCAAAAGTTCCCCAAATTTCTTGTGTGGTTTTTTTTTCAGCCAAATCAGAAACACCAAAGTACCCAAGTAAGGCCAGTCCAATGGGACCCTAGAATGTGCATCTTCATTGAATTAGCCTATCAATCAATTAACCAACAAGCATTTATTAAGCACATACTATGTACTAGGCATTGTACTGGATGCTAGGAATAGAAGTACAACAAATAAATAAATAACCTCTAATGGCAAAGAGTTTACATTCTGTCTTCCTACACATGTGTTACAACATATTGTGGGGGTGGAGTGTGGGAGGGTAGTGTCCTATTGGTCATGGGCTTCAGCCCTATCCATCTCCCTTCTGTGTATGTATTGTCTCAGCCTATGGTATGCATGGTTCACTGTTAAAAGATGCTAAAGCTAAGTTCCCAATGCAAAGTTGTTATGTAACTTAGCTAATTCTCATTTTGATGAACAATTATTTAACTAGCATTGACCATCTCTGAACTGAGAACAGGAAATTTTAGAACCAGGGAGTACAAAACAAGCCTCTTAAATATAAGGCAAAGGCTGATACATATGAAAAAATGTAGGATGGGAAGGAGTAGAAATGCTACCTTAATAAATGCTTGTCAGGAAACTTTTGCCTTCAGATGCTAGATTGACAGCTAGAAGGAACCTTGGAGATCATATAATCTAGTGCCTTTGGAGAAGAAAATATCTCTCATAAGAATCAACTATCCTCTATGAGCTAGATTACAAACCAATTACGAAGTACAAAAATCATACCTTAAAATCGGTGGTTATCTAACTGACTATTGATCGCAATCCAATTCATTAAAACAGAGAACTGAGGTTAGTTGAAAACTCATTTACTCAAAAACTAGAAATAGAGTAGATGTCCATTGATTGGGGAATGGCTAAACCAATTCTGGTTTGTGAGTGTAGTTCATTTATTATCGTGTCATATATATTAAATGATTAATATAAATAACATAAAGAGTTCTAAGAAGCATTGGAAGACATATAAACTTCTGCAAAATGAAATAATCAGAAACAGAAAATAACATACACAATGCCTAGAATAATGTAAATGCAAAAAACCCAAAGAAATGAAACTGCATGATATCATTACGACTATGCCAGACCCAGAGAAAAGGTGGGGGAAATGTACCTTTCTCCCTTCTTTGAAGAAGTGGCAAACAATAGGTGTGGAATATTGTATATGCCAAAGGACTGGGTTGATGTGTTGGTTAGTTTTGCTAAACTGCATTTTTTTCCATTTCCACTTCACTTTTTTTTCCTAGAAAGGATGATTCACTGGGCGAAGAAAAAGAAGGAGGGGGAGGAGGAGGAGAAATTTGAAAATGAAAGTGTTATAAAAATATTAATAATGGGCAACTAGGTGGCAGAGTGGATAGAGCATCTGCCCTGGATTCAGGAGGACCTGAGTTCAAATCTGGATGCAAACACTTGACACTTAACTAGCTGTGTGACCTTGGGCAAGTCATTTAACCCCAATTGCCTTACCAAAATATATATACATTCTTATTAATACAATTTAAAAAAAAAAGAAAACGCAAGTGCTCATACCATGAAACATCTCTGCTCTTTCTTATTATGCAGGCAGCAAAACCAGAATGGAATACAATGGAGACCTACTCAATGAGTGCTGAACTGTCATTGTAACTATAGTGGGTTGTCATATTCCCTGCTCCCCTTGCCTTTCCTTCAACTGGATGGCGATATGGCAACCTCAAAAGACTGGTGTCTGGCTATGTAGGTCATAATGCATTTCTTCATTGGTAACTCCTATTAACATTCTTCAGAGTACACCATGTGTACCTTAGGGTAAACCACTTGATTTATCTCGGCCTCAGTTTCCTCATATGTAAAATAAAGGCATAGAAGGTTAGACCAGATGACCTCCATACCACCTCTAAATTACAAACCATAAGCATTCCAATCTGTTCACAAGCTTTTCTCACCAGGATAAGCACATCTGAACCTATACTTTCAAACACTAAGGTACCTGAAAAATATAAGCTCTATAAATAACAGTTTTCAATTAACCTTCCCATGCTCCCTCTCTGTCTTCCAATTTGATGCAAGTTCTCTCTTTTGCAGAGGTTAAATTACAATTGTCACTCGATTCTTTGGACATAACCTCTCTTCTCATTTATGCTGGTACCACTATCTTGTTACAGTTAATTCCTCCATGTTCCTTTGATATATTCATTTGCCAGCCCATTTCTCAATTTAACCAAATTTCATTTGTATCAATTCAGCTTTCCCATACACACACTCACACATCCTATGGTAAGTCAGTCAAACTTTAAAATATGTGAAGAAATTATATTGGAAAGAGTCCCTCTGTGTCTCACCAGGATGTCTATAAGAATATCTCTGGAGCTAAGATTTGGTACCAAGTCATACATTAAACAAAACTGAGGAAATGATTTGTCTCTTGATCCCTGCTATGATCTTGTTTCATGTTTATATAATGCTTATTGGTTTAAAAATCATTTTTCTCAGCTTCACTTTGAAGTGTTTAATACAAATATAATTCTGATTTTACTGATTCTCATGGCTACATAACCAGTGAGTGTTAAAGCAAGGACTTCAAGCTCCAAGAACATTGTCTTCTCCACTATTTTGCTCCCTAGTTTCCCAAAGCCCTTTACCTTAACAATACAACCTTATATGCCCTCCTTTGCCTGGTGACTATCCATGCTCCTCACACCTTTTTTTTTTTTTTTTTTTTTTTGTGGGGCAATGAGGGTTAAGTGACTTGCCCAGGGTCACAGAGTTAGTAAGTGTTAAGTGTCTGAGGCTGAATTTGAACTCAGGTCCTCCTGAATCCAGGGCCAGTGCTTTATCCACTGTGCCACCTAGCTGCCCCTCACACCTTTCACAATCTCTTCTCCCTCATCAAATAGTATTTGTTTTGTGCCCTTTTCTTTTAATTCTCCACTCTGCAATGACAAGCTAGCCAACCTTACTCTACAGCCATTTCTACATCATGCCTCTTACATATGACTGAATGGTTGAAAGTTCTCTATAACTAACCTGATCCAGTCTCACCCCATGGCTGCTCACTAGGCATCTTCATGCCATGCCACTGCCTGGGCCCCCATCACACTCTCTACCCCTAGATTTGAGAACAGGGATTAGAGAAATTTTACCATACCTACAAAGAACATGATAATCTATTTCTCTATGGCTCCACTCATCTTTCTGTAACTTCCCAAAACAAAACACCCCCTCCATGGCCACTGTTATCTGACATGTGTTAGCTTCCTTTCTTAGACTATTAGCTCTTTAAAGATAGCAATTGTCTTTCTTTCATATATCTCTAGACCTTTGTGTGCTGCCTGGCATATAATAAGAACTTCACAAATACGTTTTCATTTATTCATTCACTTACCTGATAAATTAATCAATGCCTTCTCTCTGAGATGATTCCCAGTTTATTCTGTGTATATCTTATTCATAGTTGTTTGCATCTTGTCTCCCTAATTAGATCAATGCATCCCTGGCACTCAGCCCA
The DNA here is from genome assembly GCF_019393635.1 of Dromiciops gliroides. NCBI lineage: Eukaryota > Metazoa > Chordata > Mammalia > Microbiotheria > Microbiotheriidae > Dromiciops > Dromiciops gliroides. The sequence continues at coordinate 163,289,334 of NC_057862.1, read as the reverse complement.
GTGTCTGGCATATAAGAGGTGCTTAATAAATGCTTGTTGACTGACTAATTAACTTTGGTTTAGGCATTATCACCTACAGTGAATATACAAACACATATACTTTAACAGTGTATTACTAGGGACCTTCCCCTATTCTAAGAGTGTCCCCCAAAGTGGAAATTTCAGGAACCATGGGGGATGGTATTTTGAGGTAGGCTCCACATTCAGGTATTTCTCAGATCATTATATGTAAGCATGTTATGCCCTCAGAGGCCTTCCTATTAATCAAACAAGATACAGGAACATAAATCATTCTCTCCTCATGTCTTTTCTGAGATTGTTTGTTTTTTAAATCATTGATTATGTTTTTACGTAAGTCAGGAATTGAATGCTAAGCTAAGCCGTAGAAGGACAGATTTCGATAAGAGAACCCTCAACTCAAAGGGTCATGGAGATAGAGTTAGAAGGTCATTTAAGGTAATCCTTTCATTTTACAGGTAAGGAAATTGAGGTCTAGGGAGATTATCTTTCCAAGGTCATACATCATAATTAGCAGAGAGAGGATTTGAAACAGGGTCCTCTAAATACAAATTGTGTACTCTTTCTATTGTACCAAGTTGTCTCTCCACCTGCTAGGTGGGCTTACCAGAGAAAGTGAGTCATGAAGTTGGCTATGGGGTGTTAAAATATTTTGACTTACTGGCTTAATTTTGGGGGACTAATTCGGCTGGCAGACTAACCTGGGACTGTTGACTGTTTGGTTATCTTACTGCTATTAATTTAATATGGGCCGTTTATAAAGTTCCACCACAATGCTCCCAAACTGATAAGCAAAGGATTAAGAAGCCTCTTAACTAAATAATCCAAGCAGAGTTTATTTATGAGATACTATTTAAAATTAAGAATACAGGGAAATAAAATGTACAACCTGACTGCGTTCAGGCATCTCTTTCCACCTGCTGGGCCTGGAACTTTTTTAATACAATAAGGGCCTTACCCGCCTCTTGCCTTAGGGTATGTTCCATTTTCCCTACTCAGGTACTTCCTTCTAACTCCAAGGGCCTTTCACTTTTTCTATCCCTGTGTCTAACCTTCCTCTCCTTACTGCCACTGCTGAACCCCTGTGTTTCTCTCACCGACCTCTCCTTCCGTTCTCCTAGTGCTCCATTGTCCTTCTGTTTTCTTAATCTTTGCTTTCTCCAACCTGTACCCTGTGCTGACCACTTCTGTACTCTCCACTGCCTCCTGTTCTGTCTGTCTGTCTGCTCCATCAGTCTGTCCTCTGCTGCCCCTCTAATCTTGTCAGCCGGCTTTAATCTTGTCCACTGGCCTTCCTGAGTCTAACTCCCAGGTGTGTCTGTCTGTCTGTCTGTCTGTCTGTCTGTCTGTCTGTCTCTCTCTCTCTCTCTCTCTCTCTCTCTCTCTCTCTATATATATATATATATATATATATATATATATATATATATATATATATATATATATATCTTTCTACTCTCCACTCAAATCTCAGGGTTTTTTGCACCCCCACAGACCAAGCTAATCCGCCAGCCAGGGCTGCGGCTAGGGCTGGGGGAACGCTCAAGCATCACATGCCTCAGCACAGGCTATGCCAGAACCTGGCCTGGACAAGCCCAGGATCTCTCAGATATGTGGGGACCAATTTTTAATTGGGGAGTGCTAGCTAAGCAGCTCACCGCAATATTAGGGCAAGGAAGATGACCAGAAGCCTCCCTCAAAACAGAACAAGATTTATTTTAACAAGAACGAACTTAAAAAAAAAAAAAACACAGGGGGCTGCTAGGTGGCGCAGTGGATAAAGCACCGGCCCTGGATTCAGGAGTACCTGAGTTCAAATCCGGCCTCAGACACTTGACACTTACTAGCTGTGTGACCCTGGGCAAGTCACTTAACCCCCATTGCCCCGCAAAAAAAAAAAAAAAAAAAAACAACCCACAAACAGGATCAGTAGGATCAAGGGAAAGGAAATAAAATGGGGAAAGGGAAATTATAATACCTGAAAAAATACCACCACCCAGGAATCAGCTGAAAATACACAGCAAAATACCTGCCGCTTTCCAGCTTCCACCTAGAATGCCCAATTCTCCTCCCCCAAACCTAGAAACTTCCCACACAGCCCCAGCCAATGGGATGGTTGCTCTGACAGTCACATGACTGCCCTCACTCAGCTTCCAATCATTAAAATTTTGCCAGGTCCATGTAGGCGTCGGAGAGTGGTGATGACGTAAGGTGCCAGAGCCCTGGCAACCGCTACAACCAGTGGGTGGAGCACAGTGCAGTTTGCGGAGCCCCAGGTCAGTGCTCGCTGAGGCATAAAAACCTCAAATAACTATTAATTCTTTACAGATAGATCCACTCAGGGCAGAGGGAGCTGGGGGCTTCCCCCCCCCCCCCCCCCCCCCCCCCCCCCCCCGCAGCTGTCTGACCCGGCGTCTCATACAGCCCACGGGGCTTTTTGGTTCAGCTGAAGTGGAGGGGGAGGGGCACCAGCACCACACAGAAGAGACCCTGAGGGCCTAAGGCTTTCTAATCTCAGCCCAAAGGTAGGGTCCCCAAATCAAAATAAATTTCCACAGGGGGAATGTTGCCTGTTAAAAAAAAAAACTCCAATTTCTTTCTGTTTTGACAGTTCCATCCCATTATAACTCTTTGGCACAACTGGGCAGTTCATCAGAGTGAGAGTACAATCCATTTCCATTGCCAACATCTGTAGCCATAATTAATTTTCTTTGTACTCAAACTGATCACCTCATCTGAACCTAGTCCCCTAAATAGTGCCCTTACCACCCTTGCCCACTAACTTGTTTAGTCCCCTTGTTTCTTGTTTAACCTTTACGTTATACAAATATCATCTACACACACTCCCAACCAAAAAAGGAGTCCCAATCTCATCTCCTGCTTAGTACTCAAAATTTGTTTTAACAGGGGCAAAGCCTTCATTCCACAATTTTAGAGGAGTTAGAAGGCAAATATCACTGGGAAAGTTAATAAATTGATGTCAAATCACATTAAGATATCAATGGTCTGTATCACTTCTTCTCCCAAGAGGAAGATTTGAAAAAGGCAGAGCACCAGGATAGAGAGAAATATGTACAGAAAGGTAAGGCTGGGAGTTGCAAAGACAAATACCACCTAATTTTACATTTTGTCTTTAGCCATCCCTGACCAAGGCACTTAATGATTAGAGTCATGAATGAAATAATGAATGAATGAACCTTTATTGAATGCTTATTATGTATCGGGCACTGTGCTAAATCCTAGGGATGTAAGAACAAGGGTTTGAAACAGTCCCTACCACCAAGAACTTATCATGGAAGGAGGTAAGGTAAAAAGAGAAGGTAGAAAGGTAGAAGTATGTGTCAGGATTGGGAGAGTACAGGCCATGCAATTTAGAGACATTCTAGAGAATACCATCTTTTCAGAAATTACATTAGTAATAACTGAGAAAACAAGTATCTTATCCTAGAATATTAGGAGACTGAGATTATATAGTACAATGTAAAGAGTACAGCGTTGTCATTAGAAGACCTAGATTTTAATCCTGACTCCACCATTCCTTGACAATGGCCAAGTCACAACACCTTTGAGTCTGTTTTCTCACATAAAATAAAAATAGTACTTACATTTCATACCACACAAAGGTGTGAGAAAGGCATTTTGTTAACGATAAATTACCACAGATTACCTCCAAAAAAAAGAAAGAAAAAAAAAAACACTATGCTACAAACTACAAGACAAAGAGTGGTTAAATTTAACAATGTCAATGACAACAACAAAAACCAAAAAATTTTTCTTCATGTAGCAGGAGAAAGACCCTCAATTATAAAGGAAATTTGAATAACTCAAGAATATTCTAAACCCACCAGAAAAAAAAACCACGAAAAGAACTAGAATAAAGTGTTCCAAAGAGCAAGACACAACCCAAGGTTACATACCTTGCAAACCCGAGTCAAATTATCAATAAAAAAGATGTATATTCAATAAAAGAGAGGCATTTGAAACATTACTACCAAAAAAAAAAGCCAGAAGCAAATAATTTCCTTTGCAAACATTCTAGATGGTAGAAATACAAGAAAGGTAAATGAATACAATGACCAGAGAAGGGACAAGTAACAGAATAAATTACCCTGGAAAAAGGAGGGGTAGGAGTAGAAAGAGAAGGATAACTATGAGATTAACAAGAAAAATACAACAGAGGGACCATTAAGAGATGTTGTTATTTTTTTCTCTAAAACTATTAAAGAAGACAAAACTACAGAATGGGAGGTCACATAAAATGGGAAGGAGAAAGAAGATAAAGGAGAATTGTGATGTACCCTAATAAAATCAATGATAAACAATGAAGGAAAAATAATTCTTGTAGTTTCTCAGAAAGATGAAGGCCTATAGGAGAATGGGCGAGTTAGCAAAGGAAAGGGTTGAAACAGAGAAAATGAGAGGGAAAAATTTCAAGTCAGTGGTGGGAAGAGGTCCCAGTGAAGAACACTCCCATGGAGGGAGAGATATATTCCATAATAGGAGATAGAGACCTTACAATGGATAAAATCTGCAGGGATTTGATGCTTAAAGACACCAATACCTCTGAAAGAATATCATACCACTATAGATAGAATTTTGCCTCGGGGAAAAAAGGAAACATCATTCCTGGGGTAGCTGACATGAGAAAATTTAGGGAAATATAAAGAGAAGATTTCATGGAAAATAGGTAGAGGGGTGAAAGGAATGATCATGAGGAGAGCAGGACATAATATTAAACTGTATCATGAGGGACACAAGAAAACTACCATGGGCCGATACTTCTATTTTCTCTATTTCTAATAGGAATTGGTCATTTTAAGAGTGAAGCACAAAAAATAGAAGAAGAGGGAGGGGGAAGATCTACAAGGCAATAACATAAAACAGTTTAGTGAAGAGAATTTTAAAATAGGTACTTTAGTGGCTTTAGTAACATTAGGAATACAGAGACTAAAAAGAAAATAATGAATTAAGGATCATGAATCATAGAATAAAAGGTCTAGAATAGACAGAAAGGGAATAGAACTAATTAAGGAAATAAAGGAAAGAAAACCTTTTGGGGAAAAAAAATGATCAGGAAATTAAAAAACTAATAAAGGAAGTTGAAGGAGAAGGGGGAACTTTAATTGAGTAATTAAATGAGAGAAAAAGAGGGAAAGAAACAGATTAGATAAAAGGAAGCAAGTTAAAGAAATTAATAAGTGAAACTCCAAAACCTGAAAAAAGAATGGCGGGGCAGCTAGGTGGCGCAGTGGATAAAGCACCGGCCTTGGATTCAGGAGGACCTGAGTTCAAATCCTGCCTCAAACACTTGATACTTTCTAGCTGTGTGACCCTTGGCAAGTCACTTATCCCCAACTGCCTCACCAAAAAAAAAAAAAAAAAAGAATGGCAAATTGCAGTGGGAGAAGTGAGGCTGAAGTAAGGAGACCCTGTAAAATTAGAGTTGCCTAAAAGTAGATTAAGCTAAAATAACTGGAAACAAAGTATTGTCTTTATCTAGAGGAAGAGGAACAAAATGACAACTACAATAAACCCTAATTCAGAAAAAAATGTTAGAGACAAATGGAGTAAAATATAAACCTTTCATAACTTTAAATATGAATGTATTAAATAATCCAATAAAATTAAAAAGTGACATATTGGATAAGAAAACAAAGCCTCACAATCTGATACTTACAAGAAATACACCTTAGGGGCAGCTAGGTGGTGCAGTCGATAAAAGCACCGGCCCTGGAGGAAACTTTTAGTGAAAGGAACCATAGTTAGTGTAAGAAAATGGGTAATTGTCTCCTCTCAATGAGGACATAACAGTCAATCATATTTCTCCTGACCTGTTTTTAGGACAAAGGTCTCATATCCCCTCCTCCCTCTCTGGCTAAAAAAAAATCATGTGGTTCAAGGAGCCCTGGTCTCAATAAGGTCCACTCAGGAGTTGTGTTCATATAAGGAAGAATAAAGTCTGCTCCTGAGTTATGCCCATATAAGGAAGAATTGATTAGAGACAGAATACTGGTTCGGTTTATCTAGTTTTTGCCATAGACCCCTGAGTAATCAGACCAATGATGAAAAAGGGGAGGGTCCATTCACATTAGGGACTAGGGTTTAAAACAGGGCCTGCAAGCCCCCATTCTTGGCACCCACTAGCTGCATACTGCCTTTGCCACATCACTGCTGAGTTCCTGAGAATTATTGAGAAGATTGTTTTCCCTCACAGTTAACAAATCATTATTAATATTAAACATTTATGTCCCAGGTGCTATCATATAAATGCACAAATAAAAAATTAACTGAATTACAAAAAGACATACACATTAACAAATAATAGGGAACTTTGATGTCTCTCTCAGTTTTGAACAAATCTAATAGAAAGATGAACAAAATCAAAAAATGAAATTGAACAAATTGTTGGAGAAACTACAACTAAAAGACATGGCATTTTCAAAATATGACATCTAAAGAACATACATATTTTTCAGCATCACATGAAATTTCTACAAAAAATAGACTGTTTGTCAGAGCAAAAGATATTACCAATGAATTTTAAAAGGAAAAATGGCAAACACATTCTTTATGGACCAGACTGCAATAAAAACAATAGTCAGTTCATAGAGCCTAAACAATGGTGTGGCCACAAAGTCATTTTATTTTTATTTATTTGTTTGTTTGTTTGTTTGTTTATTTTTGGTGAGGCAATTGGGGTTAAGTGACTTGCCTAGGGCCACACAGCTAGTAAGTGTTAAGTGTCTAAGCCTGGATCCGAACTCAGGTCCTCCTGAATCCAGGACTGGTGCTCTATCCACTGTGCCACCTAGCTGCCCCACAAAGTCATTTTAAAAGATTAAATTCTTAACCATGGGTGGGTCAAAGAACAAATCATAAAAACAATAATGTAGAAAAGAAAATTACAATGATAAAACAACATACTGAGCTTTCTGGGTTACAACTAAGGCAGTCCTCAAAGGAAAAATTATATCCCTAAAAGCATATATTAACTTCATAGAAGAAGAGAGGAGTAGTGAACTAAATAAATTTTTTTTTAATTAGGAAACCAACAAATCAATAAAACTCAAATAAGTACAAAAGGGCATAATGAAGATTAAAGGAGAAATGGGTTCAGTAGAAACAAAAAGACTTACAAATGATTAGCAAAATTAAAATATGTCTCTTTGAAAAGACAAAAATAACAAAACCTTTAGTCAATATGACTAATAAGAAAAAAGAAGAAAATCAAGTCAACAAAATATGAAGTGAACATGGTGAAATCACAACAAAACAAGAATAAAAAGAATTATCGGAACCTACTATACATAATTCTATGCTAACAAAACTGAAAACACACGCAAAAAATAGCTTCCAAAAAATAAAATACCCAAACTAAAAAACCAAATAAAGATCTTAAATAATCCAGTCTCAGAAGGAAAAGAATATAACAAGTTGTAAAAGAACTATCAAAGGGGAGAAAAATTAAAAGCTGGTTCTTTGAAAAGACTAACAAAATTAACAAGGGGAAGGGAAGACAGAAAGACAAAGAGAAATAAAGACAGAAAAAGAATGAAAGTGTAAGAAAGAGATAGAGGAAGGAAGGAAGGCAGGCTAAAAACTTAACAGTAGGTCAAGACCCAAACAGGTTCTGACTTGGAGACATTGTCATGAAACAGAGTCTGATTATGTAGTCACAATGTTAGTTTTGCTTTCTTTTTTTTTTTTTTTTGGTGAGGCAATTGGGGTTAAGTGACTTGCCCAGGGTCACACAGCTAGTAAGTGTTAAGTGTCCGAGGCTGGATTTGAGCTCAGGTACTCCTGACTCCAGGGCCAATGCCTAGCTGCCCCTTTAGTTTTACTTTCAATTCAGAAAATCCAAGCAAGGACACCAACACCTTATTTAGTGTAGGAGGAAGGAGAGGACTGAACAGCTTAACAGCTAGCAAGATGGTTAGGGCTGCCCACTTCACCCTCAGCTCTTGTGACTTAGTCAGGTTTCAGTAACTATGTTAGACAGGATTTAACAAAGAGAGGGGACTAAAACTACAGGAGATCTAGGAATGGTTCCTCACGCCTCATGAAACAGCATAGTATTATGTAGCAGAAAGAATGCTTGACTTGGAGTCAGTAAGTCCTAGGTTCAAATTCTACCTAAGACTCAAGCTATGTGACCCTGGTCAAGTCATGTGATTTCTCTTGGACAAACTTCTTCATCCATAAAAATGAAGGGTTTGGACTAGGTAGTCTCTGGGTTTCCTTCCAGTCCTAAGATGATGATCCTATGAATCTGGGAAACCTAGATTTAGGGGAGAGAAGGAGGTAGTGTTGTACATTAGAAAGAACACTGGATATGGAGTCAAGGGACGTGACTATGAGACCCTGGGCAAGTCATTTAATCCCTCTAGGCTTGGTTTAACACTGTCTCTGGCACATAGTAAACACTCAATGAATGCTAGGCCTCAGTTTCCCCGTCTGAAAAATAAGGAGGTAGAATTAGATGATCTTGGGAGCAGCTAGGTAGCTCAGTGGATAAAGCACCAGCCCTGGATTCAGGAGGACCTGAGTTCAAATCCAGCCTCAGACACTTAACACTTAACTAGCTGTGTGACCCTGAGCAAGTTACTTAACCCTCATTGCCCCACTGAAAAAAAATAATAATAATTAGATGACCTCTCAGGTCCCTTTCCTGTGTTAGCTCATGGGATAAGGAACTCCCAGGTAAGGAAATTTCCTCCACCAATGCATGTCACATTCTCTGAAGCTCAGCATTTTAGAATAGTAAAGTACATGCTGCACTTTGCACAGTATACATCAGAACCAGGATTTGAACCCAGGTCTTCCTAGCTTTGAAGATGACTCTCTCTCCACTACTCTACATTTTATCTCCTAAATCCACAATCCCATGAAATAATAATTGATTTCCATGTGAGTAAAGAAAATAAATGAGCATCAGGACCAACTTCAATGGATGGAGTAAGTAGCCGGTTATGAAAAACTTTATAATTCTGGGTCTGTGAATTAACTGGTCTCCTTCAATTTCCATTTGTTCCTGACATCCTCCAACCCACTCACTCTAACTGCTTGGTCTCTGGGTGTGGAAAGTACTTTTCATCTTCCTACCCTATTTTAACTTTTAGAGGTTAATTGTTCCACTTTACTCATTGTCTGAATTGTCTATTAGGCCTTAACAAGTGAGCTTTAAAAATGGAGTCAAACCGTACCATTGCCTTAAAACTATAAATGGGTGTCCTGAAGAGAACACACTTTCATGGTTTGTACTGTGAGCATCTTCATTCCCCTTTTTTTTCCATTCCATTTAGGTTGAGATCTGAAACCTGAAATCCTCCAGGGGAGCTATAAGAATCAATCACCAAAGCTCAGTAATCCCTGTTTAGGAGATGTGCGATAAAAATGTGCCCAGCCTTAGCCTGAACAAACCTTCAGCTCCTTCTAACTGGCTCACCAACCTGAGGAATCAGTTATCCTGACTCCTAGGCCACAGTCTCCTTCTAGTTGGCCACACTGTCTCAATAATGGAGAAAAATACACAAATATACTATCTGAGTTGTTGGAGGAAGTTTCCGCACCATTAAAATCATAAACCTTTGATGCATTGACACTAAAATCACAAGCAATCCTTTTGGTGGTCTGATGCACTGTAAATAACAGGGCTGCTTTCTTTTTCCTGGTGATATGTCCCTTTAGGCCATCAACACAAAGAGCTCCCACTTATTTGCACACTGACATTTGGAAGTGGGATGAACAAGACAGGCTTCCTGTAGATTGTCACCCTGCGACAACAAAGATAGAGATTCTATGGAGAGCCCAGCTTGGGAGGCTTAGGGCCTCAGAGACATAGGCCAGGATGACCTTCCCCTCCTAGCTCTGCCCCATGAGTTCAGTGTTTTCTGTCTCCCTCTTGCTAACAGAGCTAAACCTCAGTGGGCATCCATCCCCAAACAGCATATTGTTCTGTCAAACCCTACAGTCTAGCAGTGGTGAGACATAGAGACATGAGTCCTTAGAATCAGAAAGGCCCCTAGCAGGAATCCCAGCCAGTCCCACTAGGCTGAGGCAGCCCGGCAGAAGATGGCCTCCTGACTTTGTTTCTTTTCCTGCACACTGGCTGGCTCAACAGCACCAGGAAGGGAGTGATCAGTCTCCCTCCCCTAGAGCCTGCCAGGGTTTTATAAGGGAAGCTTCTAGGAACAAGGCTCCCTCAACTTCCTCTTCCTTGAAGTCAGGGCTCATCTAGTGAAGCAGGTTTAAAGAAATCTCCACTGAAAAGACTCAGCCTCTTTACCCCAGCGACCAATCCTTCCTGACTGACCAGTCTCATTGGGTCAAAGATTTAGTGCTGGGATGGATCTTGGAGGTTAGCTAGTCTAGGCCCTTTCTTTTATAGATGAGGAAACAGAGACCCGGATGGATAAAGTGATTTTCTAGAGGTTAAATAAGTAGCAAGTGACAGAGATGGGATATGAACCCAGGTTCTCCATCTCCAAATCTAGTGCCATATCCCACCATGCAATACCAGGGAGACAGCAAGGCCTCTTTGCCACTGTTATAGTCATTGCCTATCTCAAACTTAATTTTTTTTGCATCCATATTTATTAATGAAATTGAGCTATTATTTTCTTTTTCTGTTTTTACTTTTCCTGGTTTAAGTATCAGTATTATATTTGTTTCATAAAAGGAGTTTGGGAAGATCCCTTCTTTGCCTATTATTCTAAATAAAATACTAGCTACAAGATTATAACCATACATTGCAAAGATTATATGTTATGATCAAGGGGGATTCCCAACCAGGATTGCATGGATGATTTAACATAGAGAAAACTATTAACATAATTGATTATGAAAATAATACAATTTTTTAAAATAATATGATTTTATCAATAGATGCAGAAAAAAGCTTTTAATAAAATTCAACATTCATTTCTATTAAAAACACTTGAAAGTTTTGGTATAAGTGGATTTTCCTTAAATTGATAAAAAAAATTATATAAAATCCAACTAGACTCCAGGAAGAAACAAGAAAAGACTGGTTTGCCAAAGCCAGAAGCTGATCGAGGGAACCTAGAAACTTTATTAAGTTCACAGCTTTGAGTAACACAGAATTTGTTTCCTGTACTTAACTCTCTAGTTCGAAAATCCATAGTGTAGGTTGTTACATGTCACAAGATTACTACAGTAACTTTTTTTTTTTAAGTGAGGCAATTGGGGTTAAGTCACTTGCCAAGGGTCACACAGCTAGTAAGTGTTAAGTGTCTGAGGCCAGATTTGAACTCAAGTACTCTGGATTCCAGGGCCAGTGCTCTATCCACTGTGCTATCTAGCTGCCCCACTACAGTAACTTAAAAAAAAAAACACCCTTCTATAGAACTTTAAGGTTTATAAAGTGATTTCCTCACAACAACCTGTCAGTCAGTTGGTCAACAAAGCATTTTTTATTAAGTCCTTACTATATTGTAGCCAAAGTGCTAAACACTGGGGATAAAAATACATGTAGAAATAAAGAAAGTATCTGCCCTCAAGGAGCTTATATTCTAATGGAAGAAGACAAGAAATAAAAGAAAGCTGAAAAGGATGTAGGGGGAGTAGGGAGAATTCAAAGGTACTGGGCCCACTTGCATGATAAAGTCCTGGACTGAAGACTCGAGGAAATTGAAGACATGGCTGGTCTGGGCATGCTGTTTCCATGAAGCTCTTTGAAGAAGGTGGGTAGGACTAGGCCAGATGAATTCAAGCAACATTTTACAGTGATATTGTAATATGATTGTTAACCTTAATCAGTTTTCTTACAAATGAACCAATAGGGAGGATAAATACTTAAATATAATTTATCCCCATTTTTTGCAAAACATCACCTCAAAGTATATAGCCTACAGACAGTTGCAAAACATGCAACCTTACCCTTCTACCCATCATCAAATGCACATAACACTAATAAGACTCATAATATTTCCAAAAACAGAAAAAGGAAGTCTTAAAAATAAAAGGAGATTGCTTCACAGTATCTTTTATGGTTCTTCATTGTAACAATAAAATAATCACATCACGAATCTCTCTATTTCAACACCCTAATTCATCATGTAATGAGGGAAATATTTTAATTAGAAGATCAATGATTAGTTTTAGGATCCCATTACCAACAGTGACTCAGCAAACCCATTTACCAAATTTTTCAGTTCCCCAAAGACAAAGCTTTGCTGGGGACTTGAGGACAACAAAGTACTTTATCTCTTCACTCATCTCCATTTTCAACTCCTGCTAAACAATCTTTTCCTAGTCCAAAGAGAATTGTTGATAGAGAAAACTGAAAGAAAATAGAAGTTGTCTTCTTATTACCTTCCATTATTATCATCCTAGCTACCATAAGCATCTGTACTCTCCTTTCTTTGATTTTTTTATTACCCCTAACACAGCTAAAAAGAAATCTTTTTTGTTATCTACTTGGGGACACACAGTACACAGCAACATAGGAGTAAACACATAACAACAATAAGCAAACACATTAGAAAATTAACAAGCCTCCCGAAACCTGCAGCACTCTGACATATATGCTTTGCCTGGTTCTCTAGTTCTCTAGACAACAAAACACCAATTTAAAAATACCAGCCCAGGGGCAGCTGGTGGCGAAGTAGATAGAGCACGAGCCCTGGAGTCAGGAGGACCTGAGTTCAAATCCAGCCTCAGACACTTGACACTTACTAGCTGGGTGACCCTAGGCAAGTCACTTAACCCCAATTGCCTCACCAAAACAAAACGAAAACAACACCAGTCCAGTAGCCTGGCATAGTTATGTTTTCATAGCCTGGCTACAGCGAACCTCAGAGTAGGGAAGAGCATGGCACCCTCCTCAGGGTGATTGGAAATAAGCACCTACCTGATCCACAAATCAATCACCCTGCCTTCTCATTTTGGGTACCATCTTGCATATGTGCACTTTGCAAAGCACAGGCAAAATTTCTGAAACTAATAGCCACCTGCCAGAATACCACAAATAGATTCCATAGCAATGCCACATTCCTGTTCTCCTAAAGGCACAGCATCATGAGATCATAAGATCTCAAAGAGACCTAAGAAATATTCTAGTCCTAATTTTACAGATAAGGAAACTGAGGTCCAAAGAGTATTAGACTATTTTAGAACTAGAAGGGACCTTTGGTCCAACCCACACTTCAAAAAAAAAAATCCCCTTTATACCACACCCAAGAAGAGGTTATCCATTCTTTGTTTGAACCTACTACCTCCCAAGGTCATCCATTCCAATTCTGTAGAGCTCTAATTTGCACCATCATCCACAGCTCCTAGTTCTGCCAAGCAGAACAAATCTAATAATCAAAGATAACTATGATGTCTACCCCAACTCTTCTCTAGAAAGAGCAGCCTCAGTGTGCTAAGCAATCTTCAGATGGTTTCTCCAGTCTTGCTGCCCAGCTCTGTACATGCTCAAGTTTATCAATGCCCTTGCTAAAATGTGGTGCCCATGTTAGACCACAATGCTCCAGAAAAGGTCAGCTGACTCCTCTTAACATTTTTAGGAAGGATTGAGTTCTTTGATTCCTTTCTCTCTTTTGCATATTACTGATAACATTTTGACTTCACTTCATCTGCCTTTAGCTTTTATCTCTGAGAGCTCCTAAATCCTTTTTACAACCCCTTTATTTTAACAAGTTACCATGGAGAGGGCTCAAGGGCAATAATGCCAGTTTTGCACAATAGCATAATTGGGACAATTTTGATAAAGGAAGTTACACCAAATGTACAAAATAACAAATAAGCAAGTTAAGATCAATTTTGATAAAGACAGTTTTCATTTCTGTAAAAATGTTCAAAACACAAATCATCAGAATTTTTGCTAGAATCTGCCATACCATACACAGAGACAATGGACATGAAAGCACTCTGAAAAATAAAAAATGCTTCACGAATGTAAGATATATTGAGTAAAAATAGGTTAAATTGGTAAATGCTTTTTATACTGGTCAACCTATGGACTTCAGAGAATTTTGGCATAATCATAAAAATTAAAAGATGTGATACATAAATAAAAATCATTTAAATCAATCTAGTAAAAAGTAGAATTTTAGACTATTAAAGTGTATTTAACACCAAAACCAGTTTTAAGATGGGAGAGTTAGTCATTTTCTCTTGTAGGCTTTTATCTCTGCAACCTACAATGTTTCAGAATTTTCTGTAATCTATTAAAATTATAGGAGATATGTTTATTTCAAAACTTTTATTGGATTCCATTTTATTGCAAAATGGCAGACAACTATAAATCAAATTTAAGATGTATTAACAGCCATCATTAGTGTAACTATAATTGCCTTCTCCTATTTTGTATAGCACAGTTGTACTTATTTTTTGCATAAAGACAAATTTCATTCCACAGGTAGGCTCAATAATTATGGTGCTTAAAGTCCCACTTCCTTGGTGGTTTTGTGCTGAGATTCTTTATCCACTGAGAAAGCAGGCCTTGGGGGCAGCCAGGTGGCATAGTGAATAAAGCACTGGCCCTGGATTCAGGAGGACCTGAGTTCAGAAACTTGATACTTACTAGCTGTGTGACTCTGAGCAAGTCACTTGACCCTCATTGCGGAAGAAGAAGAAGAAGAAGAAGAAGAAGAAGAAGAAGAAGAAGAAGAAGAAGAAGAAGAAGAAGAAGAAGAAGAAGAAGAAGAAGAAGAAGAAGAAGAAGAAGAAGAAGGGGAAGAAGAAGGGGAAGGGGAAGGGGAAGGGGAAGGGGAAGGGGAAGGGGAAGGGGAAGGGGAAGGGGAAGGGGAAGGGGAAGGGGAAGGGGAAGGGGAAGGGGAAGGGGAAGGGGAAGGGGAAGGGGAAGGGGGAGGGAGGGAGGGAGGGAGGGAGGGAGGAAGGAAGGAAGGAAGGAAGGAAGGAAGGAAGGAAGGAAGGAAGGAAGGAAGGAAGGAAGGAAGGAAGGAAGGAAGAAAGAAAGAAAGAAAGAAAGAAAGAAAGAAAGAAAGAAAGAAAGAAAGAAAGAAAGAAAGAAAGAAAGAAAGAAAGAAAGAAAGAAAGAAAGAAAGAAAGAAAGAAAGAAAGAAAGAAAGAAAGAAAGAAAATAGGTAGGCCTTGCAATATAGCTAAGGGTCAAGTGTGTGACAATGATGATAGTTCTCTATAGTTGAGAGACAATTGAAAGAAAAGGCAATGTTCCCAAAGTCAAAACCCACAGAAGGGAACCCCTTTTATTCCATAGGTAGCAGAAGTGAATACAGGGAGGTTTTTCTGAGAATGTCCCTAGAGTTTTTATCACAGTACTAAATTTAATTTGAAATGTCATGTCCTTCAAAAGTTATTAGAAAATAGACAAATGTAAACTGCTGAGAAGTAAAGTTAAAACAGAGACTGTGCTTTATTTGATCAATCTTACTATTGTAGCCCAGTTATGCTACTATTAAAAGATAAGAATTCACAAGACCTCTATTTTCATCCAGGGACAGATTTACCAAAATATTCTTCCAGGTTATTTCTTTCTAGGTCAAAACTATATTGCTCTAGGCCAACATTGCAAGACTCACAGGGAGAGGGATAAATAAAATGCAATATTCAAAATAAGTCATAAAAATCAAAACAGAGCAAGGTTTCACAATTGAAAATAGATGACATTTATTTCAAAAACATTACCTCAGACTGATATATAAGTGGCCTGTTTTAACCCAACCAAAACAGCTAAGAGGCAGGAAGAGCTTCCCCAACTAAGATTGCTTAACCACTCCTTTTCATTTTCCTTTTTTGTGTTGTCTTCCCTCATTAGATTGTAAGCTCCTTGAGCATGGTACCTGCAACCTAGTAGGCACTTAATAAAAATATATTGACTGACCACTGTCCTTCTCACTTTCCCCCGGCTCCCTCCCCAACCAGGGGCTTCACGTCACCCATCTGCAATGGCTAGGCCAGAGAAAGAGCCATTAATATTGGGATCACCATACCCCTTTGTCTTTTTCATCCCTTACTTGTTGCTTGATTTCTCACAGGCCTTGGATGAGATGGGAATCAATCAACAATTCCATTCCTTCTGAGACCTTGCCATCTGCTCTTCCTCTAAGCTCTACAGTTACCATTCATATAATCTTAATTACTTGTATATCCTAAGGCCTTCTGGGTCTTACCATTCTCCCCAACACTGAACCTTTAGGATTTCTGAACTTCTCTGTTTTGTCTTACATTTGAACTTTGTTTTATGTATCATCTCTCCCAATTAGAGTGTGAGCTCCTTGAGAGCAGGGGTGCTTTTTCTCAATATTTCTCTTTTGAGAAAATTTTGGGATTGCCTTTTCTGCTTTTTTAAAACAAAGTGATCTCGGGGCAGCTAGATGGCGCAGTGGTTAAAGCGCTGGCCCTGGATTCAGGAGTACCTGAGTTCAAATTCAGCCTCAGACACTTAACACTTACTAGCTGTGTGACCCCGGGCAAGTCACTTAACCCCCATTGCCCTGCAAAAAAAACAAAAAACAAAAAAAAACCCAAAGTGATCTCAAGGATAGAGAGTATGTATAACAAAGGGGTAACTTGCAGCTCCTGCTGGCTGGGAACCTTTTTCTTTCATTTGTGGCATGTTCAAGAACTTCCTTTTTGTTTGTTTGTTTGTTTGTTTTTCAGGGCAATGGGGGTTAAGTGACTTGCCCAGGGTCACACAGCTAGTAAGTGTCAAATGTCTGAGGTCAGATTTGAACTCAGGTCCTCCTGAATCCAGGGCCGGTGCTTTATCCACTGTGCCACCTAGCTGCCCCCCAAGAACTTCCTTTTAAACATGGTCAATGTCTGTCCATGTTTATCTTTAACTATTGATTCAGATACTGCCACCAGCTAATGATCTAAGAACAACCTCCCCTTCCCCACCCCAAAAAAAAAGAGATGGGAAGTCTAACATTCCCCAGAACCTTCAAAGCTGGTAGATCCTCCTCTGGTCAAATGAGGAAGGAGGAAGGAGATGATAGGGCCAAAACCCCTCCTTTCCCTTCCCCACATTCCCACTCCAGTCCTCCTTGCAGGCAATTCCTTCTCACTCTTGTGCTGTACAGCCACAGGTTCAAATGTATTGAAGAGCTTCCTATTCTAGATAACTCAGTGCTTTACACAGGACTCAGAAGATGTAACAGAATCCCACAGCAACTTGGAACAGACCTCTTGTCAGCCATCATTTCACTTCGTCAAATGGCTTTCAAAGACTTTTTACAATTAGTCTAAATTGTGTTCTTAACTAGTTAAAATATCAGGTTAACCAGGATAGTGAGATTTCAAATATCAGTCTTATATAATGGAAGGGGGAAAAAGACTTGTATTCAAAATATCTAACATTTCAGACATAGTGTTTTTGCTCAAAGATACAATTGTGTAGGTGAGCGGCTTCCTTTAAAATGATCTGTGACTTCAGGCATGAACTAGAATTGAATCAGTGGTATTTATGAACTCAGTTTTTACAATTCTGTGTTTGGACTTGGCATAATTTTGACAGATGGTTCTCATGAGAAACTTTCCCTTCCTTCGGGCTTTAGAGAGTGGCCACATAGGCACAAGATAGAAGTGAGGGGAGTCCTCAGTTTGAAATGCTTTCTGGGACAAATACAAGAGAATTTTTTCAGGTTTTTCCTGATATTAAATCTGTACTTTTTCCTAGACCTATCTGATTGCATTCTAAATAATTTAGGCCATTACTTTTCAGTGGAAGAGTCTGGGGGCTAGATCAATGAAGTGGTTGCCATTAGCGTGGTTTTAGTATAACTCTCATTGTTTCAGTGATTGTAATTTTTATCATCTTGTTGTGTGATTTCCAGGAAACCATTTATTTAAGAAAGATGTTTTCATGTTTACACATCCAGTATTGATTGGCCAGCTGATTACCTAGTCTATTGAAATTTGCTGGGCTGTTTCCCCAAAAATGATAAGCTATAGGCTAGGATAATTAATGCTCAAATACCCCTCTTTGCAATGATCGATTGTTCTACCATGATCTTTTTTTTGTAACCTATATGAATAAAAAAGATGGCCAGCATTCATAAAAATAGAGATTTTGTGACAATCTACTGTAAACATTTCCTTCCATCAAAAGGCAGAATAGTATGATGAAAAGAACACCCAGACTTACCAAAGACTTCAACTCAAAAACACATTCTATCTATAACTCACTGACTGTGTGACTGGACAAGCCACACGAACTCAGACCTCTGTTCCCTCATCTGTGAAATGTTAATAATACCTTCCCTGCCTACATCACTGGATAGCTGTTATGATCAAATGTGTTCATGATAATGAAAAATTTTGAACCACCAGGTGATGCCCACCATTACTCACTGAGGAGTCTCATACTTACCCGGGTAAGTTTGCATATGCCCTGCTGGGAAAGAAGTTCTAAATCTGAGCCAGACTCTCTCTGGTTATCAGATAGAATGCAACCATCTATCTACTCACTCCATCTCTCTCTATTGGGTAGCACCATTATCTAAGGCAGTGAGGTGGCAGAGTGGATAGAAAACCAGGCCTGAAGTCAAGAAGACTCATCTTTCTGAGTGAACATCTGGCCTCAGACCCTCACTAGCTGTGTGGCCCTGGGCAAGTCACTTCACCCTGTTTGCCTCAGTTTTCTCATCTGTAAAATGAGCTGGAGAAGAAACCCCCAAATGTGGTCATGACCAAAACAACTGAACAACATTATTTAAGGATGCATGGCTCTACATATATAACTGATCAAGATTGCCTATAGGGTGTGCTGTAGAAAATATTCTTTCTCAGCTATGGGTTAAATAAGATAGCCAGTGAGGAACCCTTCAGTTCTGAGGTACTGTGTATGAAAAATATGCTCTGAGCCTCTACCTCCTAGGTAGCCCCATCTCCCTTTTGATCCTCAGATCCTGCCTTCTGGTCTACTGTGTGCTAATGTGACATAATGCAGTTGACTCACCAGAAACAAGCACACCTTCCTCTCAGCAAAGAGTCAATAAGTACATGGCATATAATTACTAAAGCATAATGCACAACAGACCATGTAAATACCCACCAAGTAGCTGTGATTTCAATGATCCGCTAGCACCCCCAACCCCAGTCCTTCCCAGCAGTAGAACTAATCAGGCCCAACAAGATCCAGGATATCCACAGTCAGAGTCTTTCTCTTGAATTGACAAAAGAGTTCAACCCCATTTCCTTTAGAATACTTATTGTACACTTTCCATAGGACTAGTCATCAAATGCAGACTCACTACCTCTGGAGTTGGGCCTTTATCTTACTAATACCAGGATCATGACATAAGGTGCAAACCATAACTTCGGAAGTTTGAGGATTGGTCTAGTCACCAGAGATGACCTCTGACCTCAACTAGCCATGGGTATTCTGTTACAGAGTGTAGGTAAAAGAATCAGCAGGTAGGCAAGGAACAAGGATACATTTTTCCTCAAGTGGGAATAGGGAAAAGGGAAGGAACTTATACTTTTATATTTTATATTATCTCATTTGATCTTCACAATAGCCCTAAAAGATAAATGCTATTATTATGCGCATTTTATACTTGAGAAAACAGAGGTTCAGTCGCTTGCCCAGGGTCATACAGCTAGTAAGTGTCTAAGGCTAAATTTGAACTCAGGTCTTTCTGACTTCAGGCCTAGCACTCTATCCATTGTGCCACCTCGTCCTTCTCCTCTTGAATTATTATTATTTTAGGTAACTAGGAGGCACAGAGGATGTTATATTGGATTTAAAGTAAAGAAGACCTGAGTTCAAATCTGACCTCATATACTTACTAGCTGTGTGACTAGGCAAGTCATTTAACCTCTGTCTCCATTTTCTCACCTATCAAGTGAGGACCATAACAGCATCTACCTCCCATGATTGTTTTGAGAATAAAATGAGATAATATTTAAGTGTTTTTCAAAACTTAAAGCACCATGTAAATGCTAATTATTGTCATTGCCGTTATTGGGCAAAGCATAACACTTTCTCTGCTGTCCTGTCTCTTCTCTCTTCTACCTCTCCCTTCCCCATAGATACGCTCTTACCTAAACAAAAGGGGGGGGGGGGTGCTCTTAAGAATGTACTGAAATAGGGCAGCTAGGTGGCACAATGGATAGAGCACCGGCCCTGGATTCAGAAGGACCTGAGTTCAAATCCGGCCTCAGACACTTAACACTTACTAGCTGTGTGACCCTGGGCAAGTAACTTAATCCCAATTGCCTAAAAAAAAAAAAAGAATGCACTGAAATGTATGGACCTCAATAACTAATGTCTCTACCACTTTGGAAATTTTGGAGTGCAGGTAATGAAGCTAATTATAAATAAAGTTTGAAACAAACAAAAAGATGGGAATTCTACCACTTTAAATCCTTAAACTTAGATCAGTCTGTTGATATGGGCACACTTCACCCAATACAACTCATTTGTTTAGGGGAAACTTTACGTGAGGTTATTAGTACAGCATGTACTATTGCCATTTCCAGTCTCAATCTCTACAAGGTGGCATGGAGGAGAGAGAAAGGAAGGGCAAAATGAGAATAAGAGTAATTATACTTTGAAATTCATAAAATATATAAATGTGAAGTTTAGAAGTCAGATATCAACAGAAAAGGAAGTGATTCAGTCACATATCAAGACAGAGGGGTAACAGACGAAGGGCACAAGTCTTGCACTGATATCTATGACTTTTTTTTTGGTCCAGACCTGTGACTTCATTGATATGTGTTCCTTCATCAGGATCTTCCTTTTCAGGTACAGATCTATCCTGTAATTTATAGAGTTTTATAGAATTTAGAGAGTTGCCTGGGGCACTGAGAGGTTAAATGATTTGCCCAGCATCAAAGAGTCAATATTTGTCAGAGGTAGGATTTGAACCCAGGTCTTCCTGCCTCCAAGGCCAGCTCTCTATCCACTATGCCATAAAGCTACTCCGAATCCATGAAATACTAAAAGACCCAAGAGAGTGTCTCTAGTGTGCTGAATAGAACTTGCAGAAAGGAATTATAAATGGATGGATAGATTCATATCAAAGCATTTGATCATACAGGATAAGGAGGCATGAATGGAGAGGCCCCACACCCATGTGAATGCAGATAGTGTTGTACACTCCTAGAAGATATTGGGAGAGTATAATACATATAGAGATAATCATAATAACATGTAGAATGTTACAGGGAGAAAGGGGATTCCTGCATAAGTGTTCTAGGACAATTGAAGAGGAAAAAAATATTTTCGGAAAGACTTTCAGATGCGGCATCTGAGCTGGGCTTCCAAAGAAGAGAAATATTGCAATAAGGAAAAATAGGAATAGTATGAATGCCCACAATGAGGGGTGACACATGATGAGTAAATAAATGAACAGAAACAGAAGATGGGATGAAAATTGGGAACAGCTAATAGACCAATTTGTCTAGAATATAAAAGAAACGAAGATGAATAACGTCAACCAAAATTGGAAAAGCAATGATGATACTAGTAATAATAATAGTAACAACTTCAATGTATATGGCACGTTAAAGTTTGTAAAGTATTTTACCTATGTTATTTCATTCAGTCCTCAAGACAACCCTATGAGGTATGTGTTATTACTGTCCTCATCTTACAGATGAGGAAACTGAAGGTAGGAATTATCTAAGACGAGATTTGAGCTCAGGTCTTCTCAACTCCAAATTGACTCTGACCATGGCACCATCTAGCTAAGTTGGAGCCAGATTGTAGAGGACCTTAAATGCTAGCCTAAGGCCCTAAAGACCAGTAGTTCTCAAAGCACAATCTGAAGATCCCTAAGGGTCCCTGAAACATCTTCAGGGAATCTACAAGTCAAAACTATTTTCATAATGATACTAAGACATTTTAATTTCTCATATGGTAAATATCATTAAATGTAACTCATATAAACAAAAGCTCTTTGGGAGGAGGGCAGCCTTAATTTTTTTTTTTTGGTGAGACAATTGGGGTTAAGTGACTTGCCCAGGGTCACACAGCTTCTAAGTGTTAAGTGTCTGAGACCAGATTTGAACTCAGGTCCTCCTGAATTCAGGGCCGGTGCTCTATCCACTGCACCACCTAGCTGCTCCAGCCTTAATTTTTAAAAGTATAAAGGGGTCCTGATGTCAAAAAGTTTGAGAGCCACTTCTATAGACAATAGGGATCCATTGAAGATCACTGAGCGGGGGAGTAATCTTATTAGATATATACTAAGGTCTTTTTTGACAGAGACTAGAAGAAGGGAAACCAGTAAGAAGGCTATTATAATAGCCCAGATGAAAATAATTAAGAGCCTGAAGTAGGGTGGTAGCATAACAGTATCAGATGTGTGCTAGAAACTTTTTTGTCCATGTTTCCAAAATAAATTACTGAAGATATACTTTAAAATTCCTCTTAGTTCCCAATTTTTCCTCATGCTATAATTTTTGCATCCATATCAACACATAACAAGTAAGGAACTATGAATTAGAGCTGGAGAAACTTAACACACCGTGCAGATAGGAGCAGGGTATTTATTGAGTAAATTACAGTCTGATTCTGCTCATTTAAAAGGAGATTTCTACCTTCAGGGTGGCTCTGAAAAACAGTCTGATCTAGACCTGAAATGATGTGATTACTATACCTTCTAGGACCAAAAATGTACAGACTGGGACCTATTAGGAGACTTCAAACAGTGATAGAGAGACACAAATTCTAGAGAGGGTTTTCTACTTGTGCCCCTTGTCTGCAGCCACAGGATTTTTCTCTAAGAAAACTTCTCTGATCAAGGGCTCCCAAAGAACACTGTCACTCAGAGAACTACTACCAGGGTTGGGGCTGGGTCCTGACTTTTCCAAAGGGAAATTAAATTGGTTGGCAGCCAGCCCTGCTGTAGTCACATATGGGCAATCAGTGGCTCACAGCAGAGAGCTACCCTAATGGTCTCTGGCCAACCTTTGCCCAGACTATCATTCCCACTAGGCTTCTGTAGGGTGTCTTTTAATTTTGAAAGGGTATCGAGTCATAGAATGTAAGTATGGCAATGACACCAACTTCAGAAGCCTAGAGAGAGGGTGAGAACAGAAAGGCGAGGCTGCCTGCTGGTCCCAGGCAGCTCTGTAATGTTAATCAGCTACCCTCTATCACTGTGTCCAACTTCCATTTCTTACTTATAGATCAGCGTAATAGAACATCCTATCTATTTCTTGGTTTTGATGAAGGAAGAGCAGGTAGGCTGCCTCTCAGCTGTCAGCTACCTTAGTTTGGGAATTCCCTGAGCCTGGGTACAGAATACTAAGAATCTTCACATAGAATCTCCACGGGGCTCGTGAAAAGATGGACCCCTGTCTGTGCTATTTTTATCCACATGACACAGTGCCTTTACATTCCTTCCTAATAAAATCAACTGCAGCATATGCTGATTAGAAAGCAGTGATTCCCACAACGAACTATCTGCATCCTTGATCCTACCACCTTGTAGCTCTCCCAACCTAATCATGCAAATCTGCCAACTTTTTGAACCAACCTGATTCCTTCTACATTTTTCCAGAATATGGAGGGGCAAAATGAGTAGTACTCTAGACTTGTGTACCAGTTCTTTAAATGAACTATGGATGGATAAAAGTATGACAAAGGGAAGGTAGCCCTAGGTAGCCACTTAAGCCCTCTCAGCTTTTGCTTCCTCATCTATAAAATGGGGGTAATAATAACCATAGCACTTACCTCAGAGGGCTGTAGTGGGGAAAGAAGAGATAATTTATGAATATGTTTTACAAACCTTAATGCACTATGCAGATGTTTTTGTCAAGTCATTTTTCAGTTGTGTCTGACGCCTTACAACCTCATTTGGGGTTTTCTTGGCATTTCCTTTTCCAGCTCATTTTACAGATGAAGAAACTGAGTCAAACAGGGTTAAGTAACTTACCCAGGGTCACACAGCCAGTAAGTGCCTGAGGCTGGTTTTGAACTCATAAAGATGAGTCTTCCTAATTACAAGCCCAAGCTCTATCTACTGTACCACCTCACTGTGATGCCTAATGTATTGGCCTTAGACCTGGCAAAAACTTGTTTAAAGCTAAAACCATGTGAGAGAAATAGAAGAAAACTTCATAAGTATATTCACCAAGCTAGAAACCATGAGAGAAGTTATAATGTTGAAAAGATTGGTTTTGAGACACTCAGAAGTTCCCAGGATACAAAATCCAAGAAAGGGGTCGGTATTAAATAACCCATAGTTTAAAATGTCTGTACACAAATGCCCAAAGCTTAGGCAATAAGCAAGATGAAGTAGAGGTCCTAACAGAGTGAGGTAAATGTCACCTCATAGATATCACTGAAACCTAATGTAACTCTGAGTGGGCATACCTCATTAGAAAGAAACAGGATAGGTTAAAGAGTTCTGTGTCACCTTGAAGGGAGAGCTTAAGTGAAGTACCCCAGAAATCTGTGATAGACTCTATGCCATTTAATATTTTAGGAATGACTTGAATAAAGATATATATATCACATACTATATATATATATATATACATATACATATACATATACATATACATATACATATACATATACATATACATATATACATATATATATATCACAAACTTATTTAAATTGCAGGTGACACAGAACCAGAAGGGATAGCTAGTATATCAGATAATAAAGTCAGAAACCAAAAAGATCTCAACAGGTTAAAAAGTATGCTAAATATTTTGAGATTTAATAGGAATAAATAGAAAGTATTACTTGGGGGTTCAAGAAATCAACCTTAAAAGTTCAATAGGTCATTTCTCCCCAGGACCTCTGTCTTTAGGAGACAACTATGCCGCACAGAAGCAGGAGCCAGACCTCCCGGGTGCCCCTCCCTGCCAGTCGGGCACCCCCAATGAGAGCTGCCCCAGCACCAGCAGCTCACCCTCCAGGAGCAGCACCACCCTCCGAAGTTGTCCCATCTTCTGCTGCACCCAGGCAGCCAGGGTTAATGGCCCAAATGGCTACCACCACAGCAGGAGTGGCAGTGGGCTCAGCTGTTGGGCACACCTTTGGTCATGCCATTACTGGAGGCTTCGGTGGTGGAAGCAATGCTGAGCCTGCAAGGCCTGACATCACCTACCAGGAGCCTCAGGGAGCCCAGCCAGGGTACCAGCAAGCAGCAGCAGTTTGGCCCCTGCCACTATGAGATGAAGCAGTTCTTAGAGCGTGCCTAGAACCAGGGTGACCTCAAGCTGTGTGAGGGCTTTAGCGAGGTGTTGAAGCAGTGCAGGTTTGCAAACGGATTAGCCTAATTGAGACCTTCAAAAGAAAGAAATGGAAAAATCACCTCTGAAGACCAATCGAATTTATTAATCCATAATTGATAGGGAAATGATAAAGAAAGCTGAGACCACCCATACTTTGTTTCTTTGTCTATGTCACTAACAGAACAGGTTTCAAGGGGAGGGACAGATGGCATTCGCACTGTGGAAATAGCAAGATGATATAAAATGTTGGGACAAGGCAAATGCTTGTGTGGTCTTATCAAAATGAATGATTGTAATGTAAACTCTTAGTAGCAAAAAGCATCTTAAGTTATGGATAGTCATTCAAATAAAGCTATTTCCTCCTGGAAAAAAAGTTCAATAGGGAAGAATGGCTAGACAGCAGTTCATCTGAAAAGCATCTACGGATTGTAATGGACTCAAGAACCAGCAATATTATATGGTAGCCTCAAAAGCTAGTTTAGTCTGGGGGCAGCTAGTTGGCGCAGTGGATAAAGCACCAGCCCTGGATTCAGAAGGAACTGAGTTCAAATCCAGCCTCAGACACTTGACACTTAATAGCTGTGTGACCTTGGGCAAGTCACATAACCCTCATTACCCTGCAAAAAAAAAAAAAAAAAAAAAGCTAGTTCAGTCTAAAACAGCAGAAGAGAAGGGTATCTGCCAAGAATAATGAATAGTCCTATGCTCTTCCTTGGGAAAACCTCGGAGTATCCAGAGCAGAGAAATCAGGATGATGACAGGCATTAAGTCCATGCCACATGAGGCTCAATTAAAAGTCTTAGGGACACATAGCCTAGAGAAGAGAAGGCTCAGGGGGACTTGTTGCTGTCTTTAAGCATCTGACACAGATCTGATGTTTGGGCCCAGAGAACATAACTACATATGGTGAGCAGAAGTTACAGAAAAGCAAGTTTAAATTTAAATAAGAAAAAAACTTCACAAGAATTAGAGTTATTCAAATGTAGAATGAGCTGCCTTAGGAGGTAGTGAGTTCCCCCTCACTGGAGGACACTAAAGAAAAATTAGATATCCTCTTCTTGAATTCATGGCAATGCCTCTGCTTTTGTTTGGGGGTAAAGCTGCTGAACTCCTTTCCAACTCTGAAATCCTACTATTATTCTTCCATAATTTTTGCTGCAAGTATCAAAGCTAGTAAGGAAATAGAGTAATACTTTAGTAGGCAACAATTTAATAAAAAAAAAAGGAGATCCTCATTTTGAAGCATACAGATGCTTAATCACTAAATACAGGACTAAAGTCACCTGAACATATTTTAAATCTCCCTTCTTATAAGAGGACTATATAAATCACAAAGGCTTCAGAAACTCAAAGCTGGAGGACAAAGTGATGACAGTTGCCATAACAACTCCTCCTTTTCATCTCCCTCCTGAAATTCTGGAGAATAAATTATGGTGTAGGCAGGGAAGGAGAATCAAAGGAAGGAGGATCTTGGCTTGAAAAGAAGCATGAAGTTGGACATTCTATCCAAGCAATAACTGAGGACCCTTGTCATTAATTTAGGAAGATCCAGCCCCAAAATTATAATTATGCCTCACCCATCCTCACACCTCACACCCAATCCCTGAGGCAAATAGGCTCTTGTACTCACACAGATTCTAGGATTCCTCCCCATACAGTACAAAATTCCCTCCTATAGACCTCCATGGTTTTATTGAGGGTAAACCCAAAAGAAGGGAAGAAGAGTCTACCAACCCCTGAACAAAGGCAATGCAAGACCACAAAAATAGCTGCATTCATATTGAAAACTTTATATACAGTGCCAAAGAGCAACCTGTCATGTAGTGAATCTACAAGGGTTCCTCTCCAGTTCTCTATGCTCCTACAAGTTAAGGAACTAAGGAATTGTGTATTTGGCCTTCCATTTTGCCAATCTGTACACAGGTAGGACTAAAAAGTAGTAGAATGCTTCTCACATGCAAAGGAAAAGGAGACCAGTCTTTCTGATTCCAAGCCCAGTACTATCCACTGAACCACCTAGCTGTCTCAATACCTTACACATAATAAATACCTAATTGATTCCCCAGGCAAATGAGTCAATACTTCCTATGGGTCTAAAAATGGATTTCTTAACCTGTTATCCACGAACTTTTTAATATTCTTAAATTAATTTCAGTGAAATTGATTTTTGTAATGCCATATATTTTATTTTTTGCATTTAAATGTATTATTCTGAGAAGGAATCCATAGGTTTCACCAGATTGCCAAAGCAGTCCATAACATATGAAAAATGTCAAGAACCCCTTGTCTAGAAGTTTAATAAACAATGCACTTTCATCTCAGTTCTGTTAGTCTCTCTAGGACCAACTCAACAGTGCTATTAAAATTACTTAGGGGATAGCTAGGTGGCACAGTGGATAAAGCATTGGCCCTGGATTCAGGAGGACCTGAGTTCAAATCCCACCTCAGACATTTGACACTTACTAGCTGTGTGACCCTGGGCAAGTCACTTAACCCTCATTGCCCCACCCAGGTTTTACTGATGCAGTTGAAAGAGTTTACATGTCAGTATACTGTGTACTACAGGTTGGTTCTCTCTCTCTCTCTCTCTCTCTCTCTCTCTCTCTCACACACACACACACACACACACACACACAGACTATACACACAGATACATACAAGACACCCATATATATATATATATATATATATATATATATATATCCTCTTTCTGACTTCTACAGCCCCAGAGGGACTTATTCTTCTCTCACTACCACCTTCCTTTATAGTCAGCCCTCTACTTGGAGATCATAAAATGATAGATTTAGACCTAGAAGAGATCTATAGAGGCTATGAGTCCAATGCCTTCATTTTATAGATGTAAAAATTGAGGCACAGAATAGCTAAGTGATTTTTCACAAAATTGCATAGCCAATAAGTCTATGAGGTGGGATCTGAACTCAGATCTTTCTGATTCCAAGTCCATTGCCTTATCCAACACCCCATGTCTCAGACACCCCATATGAGCCTGATCATTTCTGGCCAAGAGATTCTATTCTTCTCTTCTCTCTTTCTGACCACCCTTTCCTGCCCTACTCCCAGATCATAGACTGATCTTCCTTCATAAACTACTTTTCAAGGCAATGTAATATAAAGGATCTCCTAAAGGCAAACATAATGATAGCATCCCCAAGATCCAAGATTTATCAAGAAATCCGCATGGCCGGAAGCAATTGTAAAATTATACCTCTGCTGAGTTACTGACCATAAGATATTTTGAGCCCCCACCAAAACATATGCCATTTGGTAAATTTCAAAATAAATACCTGGGTTCCATTGGAGAGTAGAATTATCTAATCTTTGTGACAGAGGATCTCACAGGACAAAGAACACCTGCATACATGTTGGAGAATGTATCACCTCTCTGGCTCATTTCTACTGCCTAGAAAATCTGAGAATTTTACTATATGAAACCACAGAAGATATTATCACCAACTTTTCTTATAAGCACACAGTTCCCAAAATTCAAAGAAAAAAATTAAGTCAAGGGAGACAAAGAGATTTTATGAAAAATATTGATAAACATGATTAAATATGCCTTCCCCAGAGACATATAGAGCATCAGTCACTTATAATCAAGCTTTATGTTGGGATCCCAGCAGGTCTAGTCTCTAATAGTTTCCTCCCATTGCACTTCTCCATAGCTGTCAGCAGCTCCCAGCAGATAACATCACTTGTCACTGCCCATCATCACTCCTCTAGCATCTTTCAGCAGCTCCCAGCAGGCAGTGTCAATTCCTCCTAGATTTCTACATCCTCCTCCATGTTGTTCCACCTTCAGTTTTTTAATGCTTCCAAAATAAGTGCATTGTTAGCCCCTTTGCCTGATATTAAACCTCTCTTTTTTAATGGACCCCATCTCCATGATGCAGAGGGGAATATTTCAGTTTTCCCATCATGAAAGGAAAGACAGATTCTCCTTAAATATAGTTCACATGTGGTAGTAGATCTTCAATATGAAACCTCCCTTGTGATTCACTTCCTGCCAACTTTTGTCCTCTCAAAATGTTCACCCAGAACTCAACCTACACCACAGAATAGATGGTAGAACAAATCCTGGCATCCCACATGTAGTGATGAAAAATTTGAGAGACATAGTTTCTGGGTAATTTAATCCTTTTTATTAATAAAGACAGCAGGTTATTAATAAAAGCATGGTCATTTGGCTATCTCTCTCAGACCAAAGACAATCATGGTGGTGAAGCACAGAACTTATAAAGGAGAGGTGGTCAGTGGGGACAAGAATTGACCCCTGCACAGAGAGATTATCTCCAACCATGGGCTATCAATTCAAAGAATGTCCTCTTTTCAATCCTGGTAGATGTATCCGCATGCCTAGCACAGTGTTATTGTTCAGTCTTCCAGTTGTATCTGACCCTTCATGACCCCATTTGGGATTTTCTTGGTAAAGATATTAGAGTAGTTTGTTATTTCCTTCTCCAGCTTATTCTACAGATGAGGAAACCAAGGCAAATAGGGTTAAGTGACTTGCCCAGGATGACACAGCTAAGAATTGTCTGAAATCAGATTTGAACTCGTGGTGACCAGTCTTTCTGATGAAAAGTGTCAAGAACCCCTTGTCTAGAAGCTTAATAAACAATGCACTTTCATCTCAGTTCTGTTAGTCTCTCTAGGACCAACTCAACAATGCTATTAAAATTACTTAGGGGATAGCTAGGTGGCACAGTGGATAAAGCATCGGCCCTGGATTCAGGAGGACCTGAGTTCAAATCCCACCTCAGACATTTGACACTTACTAGCTGTGTGACCCTGGGCAAGTCACTTAACCCTCATTGCCCCACCCAAAAAAAATTACTTAGGGTTACTTCCCATTACTCCTCAGGCAGGGCAGGAAACCAAGCATTCATTAATATTAATATACACAAGGAGAATAACATTGGGAAGAGGAAAACAAAATAGCCTTCAATACATATGCATTTATAAAAAGTAATATTGAAGTGATCGTTATTCCGACCCTCCATGTGACATTCCTTGGGTGACTGACTGACTACCTTGCCTGCCTGTGTCCCATGCTTAGGAGTGACTGGCATCACAAGCAAGGAAATTTATGCACATGGGTAAAGGTATAATAGAAGTAAAAGCACAAGAATTATTAGCATCCACACAACTGGTATAGGAATGCTGGGAATATATGGACTACAAAAGAAAGAATTTCTCATTCCTTTTCTCTGTTTCATCCATAGCTGACCTGAGGAAACTTCCCCTTCTTATGTTTCAGCTGAACTCCACTGACATCTCAAATGCAACAGTGGTATCTACTGGGCTTGTAGCTCTTTGGAATGATGATTCAATTATCCCAACTCTGATCTCTCTCTTGCTTTCTCCTGCTTTCTAGCTCTCTCTCGCTCTCTCGCTCTCTCACTCTCTCTTGCTCTCTCATTCTCTAGCTCTCTCTCACTCTCTCTAGCTCTCAATATTAAATTAATGACTAGAGTGAAGGATAAACTGCAACCTAGTTCACTGGGAATGAATTCTAGTTTTAACTCTTCCTCCATACTGATAGTGATTTTTGCTAAATTACTTGACCATTTATGCACTATAGTTTCCTCAGCTATACAATAGGAAAAACACCACCAGTGATTGTTGCCAGATATAAAAGATCCCTTACAAAAAAAGTTCTGCAAAAATCAATGCAACCTGTGTGTGAGAAAGATTGGATAACTGATTCATAAAGAAAATTTATCTTCTTGTCTTTTGTCTACAGCTTTGGTACTGGAGGCAGTCATTATGGCTAAGGCAGGGTTTTACTGATGCAGTTGAAAGAGATTACATGTCAGTATACTGTGTACCACCGGTTCGTTCTCTCTCTCTCTCTCTCTCTCTCTCTCTCTCTCTCTCTCTCTCTCTCTCACACACACACACACACACACACACACACACACACACACACACACACACACACACACACAAAGACACACAGAGCATAGTACAGGACAGCTCAACTCTGATACCATAATTAACCATCTCTCCATACCTAAGGCTACCCACCAAGGAGCAGAATTGCCACAGACCTCCATTCCATTCAATATGAATGCTAATATATCTTCCTTTCTCTCCCAGAAGCCAGAAAAGGTAGTGAAATCTTAAAGCTTGGACCTGTTCAAAACTCCCAAGGCTACATCCACTGATACATGTTGGGTTTTGGCTGCAAGGTTACAGATTCCAGCCTGCAAGCTAGGTGGCACAATTGATAGCACACTGAGCCAGGAATCAGGAAGAACTAAGTTCAAATCTGGCCTTAGATACTTACTATCCCCAGACAAGTCACTGCATCTCTGTTTGCCTCAGTTTCCTCAACTGCAAAATGAAGATAACAATAGCACCTACTCTTCAAGATTTTTGTGAGAATCAAATGGGATAATATTTGTAAAGATTTGCCTCTCTGGACAAGTTTCCTTACTTGTGTTTAACAAGGGTAGTCAGTAGAACTCCTGGCAAGGAGCCAGAGCCTCCTATGGGAGGTAGTCCATTCCAGTAAACCAAGGGTTTTCTGATAACCCAGTCTACATATGAAATGAGTGGGATGGACTAGGTTATCACTAAGGTCTCTTCCAGCAAATCTAGACCCCAAATCTTATGATTCTCCCATCATTTTGCAAACTAGATGTGACCCAGGATAGCCTGGTAAGCCTAATGTTATCCCAAAGTACACAGGACAGGCCCAGACAAGACCTCCTGAGGGGGGGATGGGGGCATGGGGGGATGGGGGAAGGGAGAAAGGGTAGGTGAGGAAAAGAATCATTATGCAGCATTGCAACCCAAAGCAAATATGCTTCCTATCCTTTGCCCGAGAGGACCTATTGTTTAATGTGATCCAAAGACTCTTTTCCAGGTATTCTGATCCCACTCATATGAATAAAAGCCCAGGGTGGGACCAGCAGTCCTGTCCCTTCCCTGACAGACCTCACCATCACTGAGAGGTTGGAGCTGCTGCTGGATAACACTTTATCATGGGCAACTCTGCCAATGGTGTAACCTGGGCAATGGGATGTTATTTCAGATCAAACTGATCTACTTTATCCTCTACTCCTACCCCCTATATCATGCCCTGTATGCTAGTGTTCCATCCTAACAAACAGTGGCCACACTCCACCAGCCCTGTGTTCTCAAAGTGCCCTTGGAGTCGCCTTGCTTCTAGAAGCCTGTCATCTATCTCCTTTGTCCATCTAGCTCGGCAAAGCTGAGCTTTAAGATCATGGCTTTAATGCAAATGGATTTACTAGCTCTGCTCTAAGATCTTGTTACAGGAGATCTCCAGAAACATATTATCTTCGGTTACCCATGAAGCTGGTCCACAAGTCAGAGTTGACATGCAGAACAGATCCAAGCCTCCCACCTTCACACAGGAGACCTAATGCTAGCTCTTAAGAGCTCACAGTGCTATAAGAGAGCTTCCATAAAATCAAAATCACCCAATTCTAGGGTCTAGGCTAATAAAAAAACTAAACAAGAGAGAAGCCAAGAAAGGGAAATGCTCACTAGGAAAGAAGGGACAGCTAGGTGGTACAGTGGATAGAATGCTGGGCCCAGAATCAGGAAGACTCATCTTCCCGAGTTCAAATCTTGTTTCAGACCCTTATTAGCTGTGTGACCCTGGCCAAGTCACTTAACCCTGTTTGCCTCAGTTTCCTTACCTGTTAAATGAGCTGAAGAAGGAAAATGGCAAACCACTTCACTAACTTGCCAAGAAAATCTCAAATGGGGTCACAAAAAGTCAGACACAACTGAAATGAGTGAACAACAACAAATTAGAAAAGAAACCCAAAGATACAGAGCCCCAACTAGATTTTTATACGAAAAACTAGCAGCACAAAAAACAAATTCAAATCAACTTTCTAATACAAATTCAGGTGGGATGGAATGAGGAGAGTCAGGCCCAGGGACACAGCAAGGTCACTGCAGTGAGGAGTAGTGGGACAGAGGTGAAAGGAGAAAGGTGGAACAACTCATAATCCATTTGATAGCTTCCTATTTTAACTCATGAAGTGCTAAATTCAGTCATTTTTATGCTAATGAAGGATCTTAAGTATTCTCTATCCATCAACACCTAGGTTTTCCCAACCTAGTTACTTCTCTAGAAGAGAAGAATCAAAGAAGAGAAGAGAACCAGAAAAATGCAAGGTTCTACAGAACTGGGGCAACCAGGTAAAGTTGGTGCCTTCTAATCATGACTACTATTCCTAGTGGAGAAAGATGTCAGGAATAGGTGGGCCTCTGCCCTCCCTTAGAACTTTAAGTAATCATAATGGTTGTGAGAAACAGGTGCAGACCACCTTCTGAAAATAAGTTTTCAGAGGCAGCTTTGGTGTGACAAAAGCTTTTATTGCATTCTCATGAGAATGGGCACCCATAGTAAAACCAATTAGTGAGTGACAGCGCTAAGAGTGCTCAGCCTGTATTTATCCTAAGCTAGGACTTGGTAAGTCCCTCCCCTGAGTCACTATAGGTTTCTAGGCTCAGGTTCACAATCTTCCCAGAAGAGTTCTAACTAAATTCTCCTTGATGTGTTACCCTTCCCATCCACATACACCTTTGTGCAACCCATGATCAAAAATGGGGTGGAGATTTTAGGCATGGGAGAAGTTAATATTCATAAGTGCGATAGTGACTAGGGTTGAACTTTTACCTACTTTTACTAGGACACCATCAAGAGCCAGGTCAAACTGGTTCCTATCTCTAACTCTGAAAAACTTTTTCTCTTCCTTGAGTTGACATAGTTCACTAGATAATATTGCCCTGCTATTCCTTATATAGGCATGCTGTTCCCTGAGAAGATTCCACTATTGTATCAACTTATTACTGTTTCCCACAATGATAATATCTGAAATATACATATATATATAATATATATAGTGTTTTAAGGTTTGCAAAGTGTTTTATAGACCTTATTTCATCTAAGTACCATGACTGTGAGTTAGATACAATAAGTATTATCATCTCCATCTTAAAGATGAGGAAACTGAAGTGCAAAGAGTTTAAGTGAGTTATTCATGGTTATACAACTAGGATTTGAACCCACATCTCTGATTCCAAATCCAGCACTCTATTTCTTCCCATGTCCTCCTTGATCTTGCTGTATTGACATTTCCCTTGGTCATTTTCAATCTATTGGCCTGCCAGTTTCTTCCCCTAAGGCTTCAAGATCCCATAACCACTAACAGAGATGATTCTGAGAGACTGAGTAAAGGGTTTATGGAACTGCCACTGCCTGAATAAGCCAGTATTCTCTGGGCCCAACTCACAGCATATGGCAGCCCATGAAACCTCCTCTGAGTCATATATACAACACAAGAACAGATACCCAGGGAAAGCCACATGGGCATGACAGACTCTCCTACCCACACAGAATCCCAATCCTCTTTCCATAAACCATGCTATCTCCCTTTGGATCTTCACAATCATTTTCAGTCAGCACACAAAAGTTTTTAGCCTCCTATAAACTCTACCCTATTGCTTGTGGGATAAAACACAAACTCCTTTGACTAGAATTTAATACCTTCAACAATTTGACAGCAACTAAACATTCCAGATTTATTCCATACTCCCCCCCCCCCACACACACACCCTTTCACATACAGCGAAACTGGATTACAAACCTTTCCCCAATTTCATCCTTCCTCTACAAATTCTTTTTACTAGAGAATGTTATCTCCGCCTCACTCTCCTCCCAACCTAGAACAGACTCTTTCTAAATTCCTGCCTATTAGAATCCTTCTCTTCTTTCAAGCAAGAAGTCAGCTACCATCCCCATGACACTTTCCCCAGTTCCCCCATAGCAACTGAAAGGAATCTGTCCTTTCATAAATTTCTCATAAAACTTTGGAACTCTTTACACTCACTATATTTTGCTTTGTGTTGCAGTTATTGTAGCCCTTAGTCCCCCTATTAAATTGTAAATTCCTTGAGGGTAGGATTCTCTCATTTTTTTCATCCTTGTATACTTAGTACGTAACACAGTGTCTTGCAAATAGCGGTGCTTATTAAATGTTCTCTAAAATAAATTGAATCCATTTAAGAACTTTTATGATTCATAGAGAAGCTTGGAGAAGAAAGGGGAGGGGGAAGAGTAGAACCTAGTTCTCTCAAACAATTGTTTTTCCAACCCGAAGTTTGAAATTATGCTATAGGCTAGCCTGCCAAAAGATAGGCTTGCTTCCAAAAACAGATTTCTAATTCATCGCCACACTTAGTCACTTGACGTCATACTCCCAGTGAACACCCTGAGAGTTCCTAGGTTTTATTTGCCATTTATACATATGGTTCTCTGGCACAAGCTTTGTACGTAGTACATACTGAATAAATGTTTGTTAAATCAGATTGAATGATGGTCAATAGATCACCCAAGCTATGATATGAATAGAGGAGGCTGACAGACTATTTAGACCAGGCTTTATAGACTCTACTTTATTTCCAATTTCTGGGATAACTGCACCAATCTCTTGGCTCTTTGGATTCAGGACTGTAAAGATCAAGCTATTGGGGAGTGATTTAATTCTTTTAAAAATGGATCAGGCTAAAAAACAATTGTTCAAGCTGCCTAAATTCTTATGATTGAACCCACAATATCAATATCTTCCCAATAACCAAGATACTGATTTATAATGAGAAATATAATTTTGACAGAACAGAATAGTCATGTCTGCCTATTAGCACTTGGAACCACAGAATGTTAGATCTGTAATTGAATTTAAATACCATATAGCCCAGGCATTCTTAGCCTACAATCCATGAAAATATTTCATGGATTTCATGAACTTGGATTAGAATATATATATGTGTGTGTGTGTGTGTGTGTGTGTGTGTGTGTGTGTGTGTGTGTGTGTGTGTGTGTGTATCTTTATTTTAAGTAAATAAATTTAACTATATTTATTTACCCATTCATTCATTTATTTTAATTAACTAAATTTAGCATTTCCTTCTATTACGAATATAAGCATCAAACCACAGTTATATTATGAGTACCTATGACTTAGGCCCCAACAGAAATCATAGATATTTTCATATCTCATTATACTTGTTGCAGATATCTCAAAATGTTGTTTATTCTCATCACTACTTCAAAATTACTGTATTTATAAGACTCACTGCTAGATTGCAAATGATAGGAGTCCTCATCTATAGACACTCATGCAACACATCTAGCTAACAATCAGGAAACTCATTAACTAGCAGTCATTCATCTACCAAACAGTGAACTTAGATATTCTTATATTATTTTGTTCTGTAAGTTCTTATATTGATGACCCCAACATATACAATGCTTCCTAGTACTCCCTATCTACAACTGTTTTCTTGATCATTCTGTGGAAGTGAGTTTATTTCATTGTTTGCTAAAATATTGTGAAACTGGATAAGTCGTAGAGAATTCTTATTTCTTAGAAAAGCAGCAAGGCCTTTTGGAACCCAAATAAGCCTATAGGTTTAAGTGTAAATCGTCCCAGTTCAAATACATTTAATGAGTGAGTTAATTGTTGAAGTATGTTATTTAAAGTAATTGATTACTATTTACAGATTGGCCATGACACAAAATGTGCACAGTATTATAGGTTCTGTGACAAGAGAGGTTTTCTTTTTATTTTTCTCTTTGTACTACAATGTCACAAAGAGTCAGACACAGCTGAATGATTCAACAACAAAACAACTATGTTGTGAAGAAAAAGGCATGCACATGGAAGATATAGGTGTTCAGGTATTATCAGTATCATTATATAAAATATTACAGATGTTAAAAATTATTTTGTCAAAAAACAATAAATGATATCAGTACCATTCCAATTGGATCAAAATCAAAAGCCATAGGACTCCAAGCACAACAATTAAACTCCAGAAAAGAAATGATTCCTGAGTACTGCTGTAATCTGTTTCTCTATCAGGAGAGTTAAAAGCCATTAAAAGGGAAAAAACTTGGGATCTATTATAAAGCCTGCCATATTTTATATAATTGTCATATAAAATTCTTTAATATCTTATACTTTCATTAACATATACTTGTTTCTATGCTGACTTATCAATCACTCAGAAACTATAAAATATTGAGATTCAAAAAGTATCCATTGAATCAAATTGTTTGTTTTGTCTTTATTTTATATTTTATAGATCTTAATTTCAGTTGTAAATGTCAGAGAAAAAGGAGGCATGATGAAGACTATGTATTATATGGTTTCATATACATTAACAAGCATTATTGGACATAAGAACCAAAGTGTTTTTTGAGTAGAAAAAATTCTTGTGAATGGTAGGATGAAGTCAATAAAACTGAAAGAGCACATCAAATCAGTGTGCATCCTGAAAAAAATAAATCTAAATATTTAGTTTATTTTCATGGGAAGAAAGCTCAATTCAGAAAAATTAGGATATTTCTGGGGGCAGCTAGGTGGAGCAGTGGATAAAGCACCGACCCTAGATTCGGGAGGACCTGAGTTCAAATTTGGCCTCAGACACTTGACACTTACTAGCTTTATGACCTTGGGTGAGTCACTTAAACCCTCATTGCCCTGCCCACCCCCCCAAAAAAAAAATTAGGATATTTCTGAGACTTAGATTTGCCAACCTTTTCTTGAAGCATCCTATTACAATGCTTACCAGGCCTCCAAACAAAAGCAGCTCCATTGTATTGGAAACTTTAATGAAGCTATGTGCACCAAAAGTGGACAAGCTGGTTTGTGGACTAGAAAAAAAGGGGGGGAAATTAAAGTAGTTCCATTGTCAAATGATGTGTTATGTTCTAGAAAAAACTGGTTTTTCTTTTATGATTTTTTGAAGCAGGTCATCAAGGAATTGTCAGCCTTGCCATTTCCCTTCAACATTCATTTGGATGAAATGACAGACATTTCTCAATGTAGCAGGCTCTCCATTTTTGTTTGCTGTATACAAGCTAATGCCATGAAAGCAAAATTTTTACTTTGTGAATATTGCTTGGAAACTCCAAAGGTTATCAAAATTTTAGAAATAGTAGACAATTAATTTTTCTTTGAATATAATTTTATTGTCCAAAATATATGTAAAAACAAATTTTAACATCAATTTTTAAAAACTTTGTGTTTCAACTTCTCTTCCTCCCTCCATTCCCACCCCCACCCACAAGAATTAAAGCAATTCAAAATTGAAAAACAACACAAAAAAAAAGATACATTGACAATTAATTTTTACTTTCAAAGCAAGCTTTGACTGGAAAGAAAACCATCACACTCTTTAACTAGATGGAGCTCCTGCACTGCTTAGTAATACTCTAGTTTGGCCACTTTAGTGAAAAAAAATGAAGATCCTTTCATAGTTGCCACTCATTTTTGTTTTTTGTTTTTTCAGGCAATGGGGGTTAAGTGACTTGCCCAGGGTCACACAGCTAGTAAGTGTCAAGTGTCTGAGGCCGGATTTGAACTCAGGTACTCCTGAATCCAGGGCCGGTGCTTAACCACTGTGCCATCTAGCTGCCCCGCCACTCATTTTTTACACAAACATGTGCTGGGCATAAGCACTCTTCCAACAACCCTGAATGATATTTTCTCAGCTGCCAGAAAAGTCATCAATTTTACCAGAATCAAGTTTCTCAATCTTTCCATTTTTAAAAGATTTTTGTAGAAAAAAAAAGGTACAGAATATGAAATGTTCACTATCAGACAGAAGTTCACTGACTTTCAAGAGGACAAGTCTTGAAATGTTTGTTCACATTAAGGACAGAAGTTTCACTTTTTCACTAAAGAAAAAGGAATCCAACTCTTGTCATACTTCAAAAGACAGAATTTTGATTGGCTTACCGGGAAGATATTTTTAAACACATAAATGAAATAAATCTTTTTCAAGGTCCTGGAGTCAACATTATAGAAGCTATTGGAAAAATTAAAAATGTTCTTGGCTAAGCTGCTGATAGAGAAAGAGATTGTAGAGGCTCATATCCTTGGAAAAACTTTCAAATACTAGATAGAGGAAGTGCTTTACAAATATGGAATTGAGATACAAAATATTCTGTTGATTTCTTTGAAAAGATAAACTTGTGAAAATACTTCAGAACGCTTTCAAAAATTTATTTATTTCTACACAGCATTAAAGTTCAGATTTGCAATCCTTTTCTTGCCAAAATAAGTTTTATCAATGATGCGGACCAAGCCAAAGACAAACTCATTGACCTCAAGGCAAATAATAATAATAATAATAATAATAATAATAATAATAAATTGCTACAATTTGTTCTTAACTCAAAAAGTCTTGAAAGATTCCAGTGTTGCTTGAAAGAAGCCTGTCTCCACCTTGTAAAATAATATAGGATTTTCAACACTTGTATTCATCAAAGGCAAAATTGAAATCGATTGAATGTCCAACATTACATACATGTTGTCTTGCCAAAGATCACCTACAGTTTAATGTTTTTATTCAAGCTAAGCAACAATAGCCTTTACACTCATGAAATTTATTTTTAACTTGCCTATAGTTTAAGTGTATTATCTAGTTATTTAAGGTACTAATATAGAAGTATACATATATTACTATATCACAAATTTGTTTTTTAATAGTTGATAACTGTAGTTCAGTATCACTGGTTTCCTTTGTAATAGTAATTAAAGAATGTAGAAATCCATTAAGGCCAAAATTGTCAGGAAGCATGCTTCTTCTACATGGGAATAGTTTTTAGCAGCTCACCATCAGATTTATTTAGCAGGTATTTAACGAGCGCCTAGTCTACAGGCTGACCCAAAAATTTCAGTGCAGTTTTATGCTAGTAGAGCTAAATATAAAGGCATATATAAAGTTCTAACTGCAGCACAAGAATCAAATAGTTATCACTGTCAGGTAGTCTTACAGTTTAGTTTGGGAGCCAAGGGCTAGCCACATGGAACAATTAAATAACATTCTGTGCCAGAACAAATGTTCAGTCAATATGAACTGGACTGATTGAGGAACCTTGGGGAGTAGACCCTAAGTTAAGAAGCATTGCCATTTCTCTGCATTAGGAATGTCTGAATTAGTATTTAACATTAGCTAAGTATAGGCATTCCCAGTTGTAGTTGTTTGGCTTAATAATAAAATTTGGACATTATATAATGAGTAGTGCACCTTAATGAGATTATTATTCCAAATTGTGATGCTATCTTGTATTTCCTTCCTTTATGTCATTTTATTGCTTATTTTATAAATTTAAAATCTTATTCTGAGAAGGTATCCATAGGCTTCAATAAATACCCAAGAAGGTCCACAAGACAAAAAAGCTTAAAAACTCTTTATCTGACCTAAACTCCTCATTTTATAGATAAGGAAATTAAGGCTTATAAAAGTTAAAATGACTCACCCAAGGGAATGCAGATATTGGCAGAATTGGGAGTAGAATCCAGATATCCTAGTTCCTCAGTTAGTACTGTTACCATTATTACTTATTATCTGCCCATACTATTTATCTGTTAAGGTCTAATTCCAGTTCTAGCTTTTTCATGAAACCTTTTCTAACTGTTCCCAGCACATTGATCTCTCCCTTCTGAACTTCTATAGTCCCTTTGGTTCTTTTATCATAAAATCACTTGGAAGGAACCTCATAGGTCATTGAGTCCCACTCCTGGCCAAATCATGAATCTATTCTGCAATATCTATGACAAGTTATGATCTAGTCCCTGCTTGCACATCTCCAGTGCCAGGGAATTCATTATCCCAGAGGCAGTCTATCCCATGGGGGGAGGGGAAATTAATTTATTTATACAGCACCTACTCTGTGCCAGGTACTGTGTCCTGTGCTTTTACAAATATCATCTCCTCATTGGGTCATTACAACAACCCTGCAAAGTAGGTGCCATTATTATCCACATTTTACATCTGAGGAAACTGAGGCAAACTAAAATTAAGTGACCATGGTCACTCAACTGGTAAGTGTCTGAGGCCAGATTTTAACTCAGGTCTTCTTTACTCCAGGCCCAGCACTCTGTACCACCAGCTGCCCAAGGGTCACAGATTTCTAATTAGAAGAGTCCTTAAAAATTATGCAATCCAACTGCTTTTTACAGTTGATGAAACTGAGACCTGGAATTACAATGTTCCTTGCAAAATCTCCCTGAGGTAGTGTGAAACAGATCCAACATTTGAACCCATGTATCTTAGCAACAAATCCAATAGTCTTTCCATTCCATTTGAGTCCAGTCTAATTATTAGTAAGTTTTTCCATATGTTGGAGTGAAATATTCTGATTTATCTGAAATAAAATAAGGATAGTTTAAGGATGTACCTGACTAGAAACAAAACCTAGTTTTTCAGATTCTTGATTCAGTCCTTATTCAGGTCTTTATTATGTCTCACCTGAACAGTTTTCTCATTTGTTGACTTTATTCTCTCTATCTCTCAATCCATCCTCCATATAGATGCAAAAAAAAAAATCCCAAGGCACAGGTCATGTCTCTGCTCTAAACATTTTATTTTGTTTTTTGTAGCCTCTAGAATAAAATATAAACACCTCAGACTGGCATTTAATCTTCCTAAGGCACAGGTCATGTCTCAGATCAAAAACTTTTATTTGGCTTTTTGTTATCCCTAGAATAAAATACAAATTCCTCAGCCTAACTTTGAAATTCCTCCTCAATCTGACTCCCACCCATTTTCCAGACTTATTTCACATTACCATCCTTCACACTCAACATTCTAGCAAAATTGGACAATTCCTAGGAATTAACATTCCATCTCTCACCTCTGTGTATTTGCATAAGCCAATCCTCAAGCCCAGAATGAGAGTCCTCCTCAACTCTGCCTTTCAGATTCCTTCTCTTCCTTTGTATCTCAACTCAAGTGCTACCACTTCCATAAAGACTTCTCCCTCCTCAAATTAATTTGTACTTGCTTATCTGTGTACATATTGTAACTTTTCCTTCTCAAATATAAGTTCAATGAAGTCAGGAACTATTTAATTTCTAATTTTTTATCCCAAGTGGCTAGCATAGCACCTTGCACATGTAATAGGTGCTTTAAGAACATTTGTTGAATTTCACTGAATTATCAAAATATTCTAGAATCCAGTGTTTTATGTGCTATATAATTCCTCTACTCAGGGAGGACTGAGGTCTACCCAATATTCTGACTTTTCACTATTATTCTGTGAACCCAACAGACCTTTCTTAAGAATAAAGCTCTTAAGAAAGGGAATGACAGCCAGATGGTTCTCTGGTGACTTGTTTGCTATCCATATACAATTCTAGGTCATAGAAGCAAAACCCCACATGGTTGGATGAAACCTCAGAGGCCATCTTGTTCGACCCAACCTGAACATGAATCCATCCACAGCATATCTGACAAGTATACAATGTAGCCTTTAACTAAAAAGTCTCTCTTGAGAAGATGGGACCCACTATAGCTCCTAAAATATCCCATTCTACTCCTGGATAAGCATAGCTTTTAGAAAAGTTTTTTTTGGTTTTTGTTTTGGTTTTTTTTTGGGGGGGGGCGGGGTTGCAAATCAAGCCTAAATTTCCCTCTTCAACTTCTACCCATTGCTCTTAGTGATGCCTGGGAAGCCAAGCAGAAAAGTCTAATCCCTGTCTCACAGGACATCATTTAAAATGCTTTAAGATAGTTACCATGACTCCCTCAAGTCTTCTCTTCTCTCGGCTAAAGAGTCCCAGTTCTTTCAATCAATCATCATAAGGCACGATCTTAAGATTCTTAACCATATTGTTTCCTTTTGGATACACTGCAGCTTATCTGTGTTTTTCCTAAAATGTGGCAACCAGATGTGGCCTGACACAGAGTTTGGAGGTGCTATCAGCAACCCCCACACACACACTCCTGGACACCATACCTTTAATAGTAATTCTTAGATGCACTTACATTACATCTTACCTCAAATGCCTAATTTCTCCCAACTACCTTGGTGGGGAGGGACAGGGATCTAAATTTTAAATATAGTTTTCATATGTAAGAATCTTACAGCTTTATTGAAACGACCTTGCAAATAATTTATTCCTACCCCTTCAGTTCAATTTTGCAAATATTTATTAGTTGTTTCTTGAGTTCACAGTACTGGATTTGTTAGGGACAGATACAGTTTTAGAAAAAATCACTTAGCCACCCTCAAGGAACTTGCAATCTAACTAGAACCCAAAAAGGTTAAATGATAGAGTTGACTCAACACATAACAGAAGCCCAACAACAATCCAGGCAGGAAAAGTTTCCACAGCCAGTGAATTGACTCTAACTACATCAAGTGTCACCTTCAAATGCATACAACTGTGAATCTTCTCTTCCTTCACTCAGTGCCACTCTAATAATAATAATTTACATAGATATATGAAACTATGTAAAATTTACAAATGCTTTATGAAACTTTGTCTTCAAGATAACCTTGTAAAAGAGCAAGTACAAGTATAATTATCTCCCTTTTATAGATAAGGAAATAGATGATCAGCAAGAACATATGCATTGTCCAAATTTATCAGCTAGCAAATTGAAATGCTGTGTCCTTTAGCTCAGAGGTCTCACTGCTAAGTATATACCCCCAAAAGGTCAAAGTTAGAAAGAAAGGCCCAATATACACCAAAATATCAACAGCAGCACTTTTCATAGTAGCAATGCACAGACTGAAGAATGGCAAAACAAATTAATACAAATATATGCAATAGATCATACTGTACCAGGATCAACAATGAATATTAAGAATTCAGAGAACCATGGAAAGATTTCTATGGAAAGATCCAAATTGAAGCAAGGAAAACTAGGAAAATAATATACTATGACTGTAACAAATGGAAATGTAAATAATGAAACAAATGTATATCTGATTGCTTACTGCCTCATGGAGGAGGCGGGGAAGGAGGGGAAGGAAGGATAAAATTTGAAATGCAAACTTTAAATAAAAATGTTCATTGTTTTTAAAAAATAATGAAACAAACAAAAAACCTGAATACTGTGTAATTATAACAATAAGCATGGTTCCAAAAAAGAAGTAAGAAAATTAATCTCCCTCCCCTCTCTTGCATAGGTAGGGAACAGGGGTGTGGGACATTACATATATTTGATCAATACATTGTTTAGTTTTGCTAAACTACTGGTTTTTTCTCCTCTTTCTTTTATATGCTTTGCTACAAAGAGTCTCTGGGTAGGAAAGAGGAAGGGGATATTCACAAAAATGAAAATAATTTTAAAACAAAATATAGCAATAAAAAAATTAGTGGACATTCTGGTACTTAAACCCATTTCTTCTCATTCCAAATGGAATTCTCTTATCAATCTATTATACTATCCCAAGTCAGTTAGCTCTCTTAACTGGACCTAGCTTTCAAATTACACTCATTAATTTTGCCCTAATTACTTCCTCATTTGGAATTTGGTCAGCCTACTTGTTTGTGCTTAGCCTTATGTAAAGCTTTGTTTCAAGGGTTAGCCTCTGACAACTTCAAATCTTGGCCCCAGA
The DNA here is from genome assembly GCF_019393635.1 of Dromiciops gliroides. Lineage (NCBI taxonomy): Eukaryota > Metazoa > Chordata > Mammalia > Microbiotheria > Microbiotheriidae > Dromiciops > Dromiciops gliroides. The sequence goes on along the minus strand of NC_057862.1, from coordinate 163,244,729 downwards.
AGAGAGGAACCGACTTAATCCTTGATAACTCACCATTTCCTCCAATCCTAATTTGCCAAACCATACACACATACAAATGTCAGAAGAAAAAAAAAATACTGGACATTCCCTTTTGGTGAATATATGAAGGCTTTATTACATTCTTGCAAGAATGGGTTCTCACTATAGAAGAGTGGCATGCTTTGCCACAGCAAACTTCCCTTTTTATCTCTAAATCTAATGCAAAGTTCCCCCCCACCCTGGCCCCCCTCCATTCCCCCGTTGGCTGGCCACTCCAGATGCACACTCTTTGCGATACTACTACTTCATATTAACTCCTAAACATGTACCTTCACCCTGATCATATGATGCATGTCTAATTATAATGTTAAATCTCCACCCAGGGCTGTGTTAGATACTATGCATGAGGCCTATTAAGCAAGCACAGTACAATTTGGAGTTAACTGGGGGACACAGAGGGACCAGTTTGGGCTAGTATCCTAATCTCCCTGATCCTGGGGAGAAATCATCCTTGTGGGACAACTTCTAATTGAACAGGGATTTTGTGGCCTTCGTGTTATCTGCCCTGGGCAACTGTAATTTCCAGCTCAGTAAGTAGAAAGGGGAAAAGGGAGGGGGGGGGGAGCCCTGGAGACTTCAGCAATGTGGCTTGCTTAAAATGAGGAGAGCACATTTCCCTTATTTCTCTCACAAATGTATATGCACAAAATATATAATGTGTGTGTGTGTGTGTGTGTGTGCGCGCACGCGTGCGCGCATTCAGCTACACCTAGTCAGTCAGTGAAAGGTCAGGATTCAAACTCAGATCTCGACTCCAAACCAGGTGCTCTTTATACCAAAGAAGAAATAAACATCCATCTTGATTACTTATTGAACATGTAGGATCCCAAACCCCAAAGGAATCAGCCTTGTGCATTGCTTGTTTTGGTAAAAATAGTCATTCTCAAATTAAAACTCATTTTTCTCTGGACAACTTATACTTTCATTTTCTCATTCAGAATTTCTGCCTTGCAGTGGTGTGTAGTGCTATTGATGAATGGCCTGTATTTCATATTGATCCAAAAGGACACTGCCAAGGACTGCCTTAATATATAATTAAAGAGGAAAACCTTTCCAAGAATCATTCCCTTGATGATTGGTTTTCCTTCACCCTTCCCCAGCCTCTTTAGCAATCAAGTTTGTTACAACATTTTAAGGATATGTTTTATCTCCATCTATATACAGCCTCTACTAAGCAGGGAAGAAGGCAGGGGGTTGCAGCTGGTAGTGTGGTTGGTTTTGGTTTGGTTGGTTGGTTTGTGGTTGTTTTTTTTTTAAGTAAATGCCTAGTCATTTGAAATAACTTCTCATTTAAATACCTTCACATTTCATGTAAAAATAATGCTATTGTATTGCCTAAAAATGGGTGGATTTGTACCAGCTTCATTCTCTCACATTCTCCCATGATTGGAAGTACTTACTAGTTATCTTATAAGAGTCTATTTGAATTTTAGAATCTACTTTGTCATACAAAGAGCTACAGAGCAGTTCCAAATTAAAAAGATTGCTCTGGTACTAGGAAAGAACAATTTATCACTCACCAGAACTTTGGCCAATCACTCAGTCCTTTCCACTTCACACAATTAGCCCACTCCCAGTCACACTATGCTTCCTCCCCAGCCTACTCTTTTTTTTAATAAAAGTATTTTATTATTTTCCAGTTACATGTAGAGATAGTTTTCAACATTTGTTTTTATAAGATTTCAAATTTCACATTTTTCCCTCCCTCCCCCCTCCCCTAGACAACAGGTAATCTGATGTAGGTTTAGATAGATAGATAGATAGATAGATTCGTATTTATATATATATAATAACATCAAACATATTTCTGCATTAGTCATGTTATAAGAGAAGAATCAGAGCAAAAAGGAAAAACCTCAAAAAAGAAAAACAACAGCACCAAAAACAAAAGAAATAGTATGGCTCAATCAGCATCCATACTCCACAGTTCTTTTTTTTTCTCAATTTGGAGATCCCCTTCCATCATCAGTCCCCTGGAACTCTCCTGTACCACTGCATTGGTGAGAAGAATCTAGTCCATCACAGTTGATCAACACACAATGTTTGATACTGCGTACAATGTTCTTCTGGTTCTGCTCATCTCACTCATGCAAGTCCTTCCAGGTTTCTCTGAACTCCTGCTCATCATGTCTTATAACACAATAAAATTCCATTACATTCATATACCACAACTTGTCCAGCCATTCCCCAATTGGTGGGCATCTCCTCAATTTCCAATTCCTTGCCACCACAAAAAGAGCAGCTATAAATATTTTTGTACATGCGGGTCCTTTTCCCTTTTTTATGATCTCTTTGGGAAAAAGACCTAAAAGTGGCATTATTGCTGGGTCAAAGGGTATGCACAGCTTTATAGCCCTTTGGGCATAATTCCAAATTGCTCTCCAGAATGGTTGGATCAGTTCACAGCTCCACCAACAATGCATTAGTGTTCCAATTTTTCCACAGCTTCTCCAACATTTATTATTTTCCTTTTTTGTCATATTAGCCAATCTGATAGGTGTCAGGTGGTACCTCAGAGTTGTTTTAATTTGCATTTCTCTAATCAATAGTGATTTAGAGCATTTTTTTTCATATATCCCCAGCCTACTCTTTATGTTCACTTACTTGAATGCTTGAATGTCTTAATACCCTAACTTCCTTCCCTCATCAGCTTGACCTTTCTCAGCATTTCCAATTCCCAATCATGGATCACTCCCAACCTCTACTTTTCTTTGCTCCTGCTTGAAGGCTACAGGGCATGGCTAGTGGGGGGAAAATGGTAAATATAGCATATCTGACCCACTACATTGCCAAGGATTACACGGCCATTATATGTCACAAGAGGGACTTGAACCCAGGGAATCCTGATTTGAGGGTTGGCCTTCTACCTCCTATGCCATAATACCCCCATATAATACTTAGTACTAAAGCTATCCGGTTGGTACCTTATCACTCTGGAAGATTGTATCAAACTCAAATAGAAATGGGAGCCACTAAACGATACATAAAAATCTGTATAGGCTGCATATTGACTTAGAAAACCAAACATTTACATTATCTATGTTCTATTGTGTTTTTTATTTATTTTGTTAAGCATTTTGTAATTACCTTTTAATCTCGTTTGGCCTGCACTCATTGGGGGGCACTTATGTGCATTTAATACTTCTGCTGTAAACTCCAGGACCAAAGCTGTCTCTCCAGCTACCTACACTGAAGGCCAAAACAGAAGTAATAGACCTTATAATTATTAATATCAAGGAAGAACAAAACAGGGACATTTATTCATCAACTCATGGAAGAGAATCATTCTGGGGCCCAAACAGATGGGAGAGGTCTTCCAGATGTTCCCATTTCCAAATACCATTGTGTTGATTACCTTAAGCCTTAAAATACTTCAGAGCCTCCTAATTGAGATTTTATAATTACTCAAGAGTTTGATCCAACAATCTATACAGGAAAAAACAAGTGGATGAATAATGCCTTGGGTTTAGACTCTATACTAGTATATGTAGTTGGATAATGCCTTGTTGAGCCAGCCCATCAGTTCATACTATCTTGAACAGACATTACAGATGGAAAATAAGATGAGCTAGGAATTGAATAATTTCATTTGATATTTTGATTTCATTTGAAACCATACTTTCAGTGAATCCAAACTTCTCCTTAGGTAAAAAATGTCTCTTTAGCATGATTCTTCTGATCACATTCAATGCTTCCAATTCATATAACATCATCTCCAAAGAATCAAAATTGTTGGTCACCCCAAGGACAATAGTGTGAATAAACAAATTCTATCATGTTACCAATGACAAATTATGTTCAAGAAGCAGCATAAAAGTCATTGTCATCATCATCATCACCACTGGCATTCACATTTTGTTTTAAGGTTTCCTATGTGCTTTGCAAATATCCTCTCATTTTTCCTCACAACTGCCCTAGGCAGGGGTTTTTTGGGGTTTTTTGGATTTTGGATTTTATGGATAAGGGAAATGAGACAAACAGAAGTTAAGTGACTAGAGCACTAAACCTAGACTCAGAAAGACCTGACTTCAAATCCAGCCTCAACAGTATAATCCTGGTCAAGTCATTTAACCTTTGTCTGACTCAGTTTCCTCAGCTATAAGGATCTCACACACATTGGGTAACTATCAAGGGCTGAATTCAAACTTGGGTCTTTGTAAATCTAATACTCTATCCACTGCACTACCTCATGATTAAAGAGTTATATGATAGAAAAAGGAAGTGGGCTAGTAACATATAGAAGGAATGAGGGATAATATATGAAAGATCTACATACTACAGGAGCACCCATATAATGTGACAATACCTAAAGGTAGTACCCCCAGAACACTGGGTATACTCCTTTAGAGGATTTACAAAAGCACATGGAGAAGGATCACACAGGATAAGAAGGCATGGAGAGATAGAAATCTGCTCCATCAATCTGGTAGCTAGGCGGTACTATAGATAGAGCACTGGACCTAGGGTCAGGAAGACCTAAGTTCAAATCCAGCCCCAGAAATTTAACTCTGGTCAAGTCATTTAACCTCTGTTTGCCTCCTTTTCCTCAGTTAAAACAGGGATAATAATGTCACTTACCCCACAGGTATCAAATGAGATATTTGTAAAGCACTTAACACTGCACCTGGCACAAAGTGGGTGCTTAATAAATTGCTTATTTACTTACTTCCTTTCCTCCTCCTTCCTGCTCCACTGTGAAGGTTGGAGGGAGGATGGTACATGCATACGTCAATGAGACCACACATATGCTTAAGTACTGAAGTACAATCCAAAATGAGAAAAAGGATTAAGACTATAGATAAAACGAACATTGACTTGTTCACTCATAAGTAGGAGGCACTGTTTGAAGCCTCAGGCATATGCCTGGCACATAGTAGGTACTATATAAATGCTTATTCCCTTCCTCCTTCCCTTCAAGTATGTAGATTCAAGAACAAATTGTAAAACTATTTCTTTACCCAACTAGTAAATCTTGGGAATTCATTACACTAAGGTGTGGTACAAAGAGAAAAGACAAATTGATTCAAGAGAAGTATTCACAATCTACTTATTGGAGGAGACTAAAAAAGCTTGTGGCACAATCTCATCCTTTGGAAGTTGACATAACAGATTACAATGTGCTTGCACTATATGTGGAAAGGCTGAGGGGTGACATGATAGCATGTGAAGGGAAGAAGGATGAGATTTTTTTTCTGCATGACCCCAGAGGGCAGAACTAGGAACCATGGCTAAAAATTGAACAGAGACAGGTTTAGGCTCCAAGTGATGAAAAACTTCCTACCCATTAGAGCTGTCCAAAAGTGGAATGGACCACCTCAGGAGGTTGGGAGTCCTCTTTCTCTAGAGATCTTCAAGCAAAGACAAGTTGACCATTTGTCAAGGATGTGTGGCAAGAGTTCCTACTTAGGTGTGGGTTGGATCAGATGGTCCCTAACATCTCTTCCAGCACTGAGATTCTCTAATTCTATAGTACCCTTTGATGCCATTGTCAGAGATGATGATGAACTGGATGGACCAGATATTCACAGCAGGAGGAATCCCAAGTGCACTAGATTCTATTCACAGATCCTATTTCCCCCTTATTTGTAAAAATGAGTATAATATAATTACTAACCCACCAAAATGTTTTTATTTCTTTGTTTTTTATACCAACCTACTCATCTTTCTTCAAGTAGTAAAAATGAGCAATTTGAACTAGGAAGAACGCTTACTTTGAAGAAAATTAAATCTATTCCCACCAGCCTCTTCCCATTTCACTCAAATGAAAGGGATGTCAGAGCTCTAGCCTCAATCCTATGGGAAAAAAGAACAGCTGTTTTCTTTGCCTCCCACCCCTAGCTGATAGACTAAAAGGCATTAGAGTTATCATGCCCTGGATTATTTCCAAAGTAGTATCTATAGAGGCACTGTGATACAATGGAAAGAACCTGGGTTCAAATTGCGCCTGTTACTACCTGTTTTATTTTGAGCTAATCAATTTCACTCTCTTGGCCCCAGTTTCATCTGCAGAAGTTAGACTAGATGGCCTCTGAGGTCCCTTCCAACTCTCAATCAATTATCTGAAGCATATTCAATGCTTGGAAATACGGATACATGGGGTCTCTTGTTTTACCCAGAAGGTTAAAATATTGCCAAGCATTTCTTGTAAGGCTACAAAGGAGAGAGATCAATGGGTTGGGAAAGGAAGGAAGACTTTCTCTGGGAAAAATGTTTATATTTTGTGACTTACGAAAGACAAGGGAATCTTTCTCAAAATTTCAGTTTGGGATCCTAAGACTATGTTTATTTCCATTGCTGGAGGAGTTACGGATTAAAATAAATGGGGGGGGGCAGCTAGGTGATTCAGTGGATAAAGCACCCACCCTGGATTCAGGAGGACCTGAATTCAAATCTGGCCTCAGACACTTTACACTTACAATGTGATCCTGGGCAAGCTATTTAGCCCTCATTGCCGCAAAAAAAAATAAATGGATGGATGGATGGATGGGTGGGTGGGATGGATGAATGATAGGTAGATAGATGATAGATAGATAGATAGATAGATAGATAGATAGATAGATAGATAGATAGATAGATAGATAAAGGGGTGAGGGTGATAAAATACATATTTTTACCTTCTTTCCTACCCAGCTATATAAACTTGCAAATGACTCTCCCTCCCCTGAATGTTTATGACAATGATTCTTCTTCCATCAAGACATATAGATAGGTTTAATGTACCTTCAACTCAATGTAAGTCAAAAGTCATCGAGGAGAATAGTTCTATCTCTGCTCATGACCTTGCTCATTCACCTTGAGATCTGGCTTTGGCCACAGGAGGGTTCCCATTCCTTTGCTGTTGTAATAAGGAGGACACTGCCCATTATGTCACAATCACCTTTAAACAACTTAGGATAAAATCTCTAACCTACCAAATAAAGGAGGAAGGAGTGAGAAGGGAGCCAGAATCATTAAGGAATTCATCTTCCTAGAGAGAAGAGAGCATTTGGAACCTACTACTTCACTGTCAGGGTGTTTGGATTGGGTCTTCTTGAGTTTCCCTATAAATGGGTGACTTTTTGGCAGGGAAATGTTGCTTCATTTTTCTAGATATTTGTAGTTATTCCATCTTTCTCCCCCAAAATCAATTGGATCTGAAGTGAGACCTATAGAGTAAATGAATCACATACACATAGATCCACAGTGATTTTTTTTCAAAAAGTTTAGAAATAATTAAATCTCTCTTCCTCCACACCAATCATGTTTATAACCTAAAATATCAATATATCAAGTGCTCAACTGCAGTCAATTTTATTGTTAAACTAAGTATATTTCCCTCCTTCAATTTGGCACTGGAGAATAACACTGCAACTACCTCATACTAGAAGTAAAATCTATTTAAGAGTTTCTGATCCAATGTCTATTCCCAGTTTAAATTAATTCTAAACCCAGATCATATAAGTCTTACATCAGAACAATGTTCACCCAACAGGAATGAGATGGAGATAATACATTAACTGTTCCATATACATTTCCTAACATTAGACAAGATTAATTCACTGAACATTCATGGGATAAACATTAATTAAGGGCCTATTGGGTACTAAGCAGGAAGCTGGAAGAGACACAAAGATCAGATAAGAATAGGACCTCGCTCTTGGGAAGCTCTCATTTCCACTTGTAAGAAGGACACAAATACCTACGTATAATCCTTGGTATTATATGAGAGGTGCATTAGAGAATTACAAAACAAAGTACCATGTGAATTCTGATTGGAAAGATTGTTACCAAAAGGTAGGATAAGAGAACACTTTATAAGGAAGGCAGCATCTCACTTGGGCTTTAAAGGATGGATTCCTTCAACAGAGAAAAAGAGATATTCTAGGCACTAAGGACAACATAAAAATGTACAGATGTAGGAAATACATGTTTTGGGAGCAAAGAGTACTCTAGTTTGGCTGGGATACGGAGTAGTAAGAGGGGAATATCATGAAATTACTCTGAAAAGGTAAATTGGCACCAGAGAATGGGGGCCTTGAATGTCAAGCAAAAGAGTATGAACTTTGATAGGTCATAGGAAGCCAGAGAAAACTTATTTTAGCAAAAGAAGATCATAACCTACTCTGTGAATAAGAGAGATAAATCTGGCTGTGACAAAAAAGATGGATAGATGGAAATGCAAGAATGGAGGCAGGAAAAGCTGGTTAGAGTCAGAAGATATATTTAAATCTTATCTCCAAATTTACTGTATTACTCTAGACTAATCTCAACATTTCTGAGCCTCACTTGCCTCCTCTGTCAAATGGGGATAAGACCTCACAAGGTTATTTTGAAAGAAATGCTCTGCAAAAAAATAAACAAATAAATAAATTAAAATGCTATACAAATGTGATCTATTACTTTCATTCATACATAAATCCTCCTTTATTTCCATCAATTATACAGAAGTTGGGTTACTAGACAGATAGAAAATGAGTTCCAGGGGGTGATATTTTCTCACATGTGTCCCAACTATGATTCCTGGATGTCAATGAGAGAGCAGATTAAAGTGAAACTGGACTCACCCTCTAGGCTTTGGGCTACTTGCCTACAGCCAAGCTAAGAAATTCTGGAACATGGTGGGGAAAGAGGGCCTTGATCCTTTCATCCTTAGCTCTTTTAAAAAATTGTATTTTATGTTTTCCAATTATATATAAAGACAATTTTTAACATTCTATTTTTTAATGTTGAATTCCAAATTTTCTCCCTCCCTTCCTCACCTCTTCCCTTCCTAAAATGGTAAGCAATTTTATATAGGTTATATATGTGCATTCATGCAAAATAGATTACTATATTAGTCATGTGTAAAAGAAGAAACAGACAAAAAGAAGAAAAAACACCCAAAAAAAGTGAAAATAGTAGGTTTCTATCTGTACCTGGATGTGAATAGCATTTTACATCATGAGTCCTTTAAGATTGCCTTAGATCATTATATTGAAGAATAGAGCTAAGCCATTCACAGTGGTTCATTGTATAATATTGCTTCTATTGTGTACAATGTTCTCCTGGTTCTGCTCATTTCACTCTGCATCAGTTCATGTAAGTCTTTCCAGGTTTTTCTGAAATCCATCTGCTCATCATTTCTTATAGCACAATAGTATTCCATTACATTCATATACCACCACTTGTTCAATCATTACCCAACTGATGGGTATCCCCTCAATTTTTAATTCTTTGCCACCACAAAAAAAAAAGCTTAGCTCTTATTCTGGTTCACTTCTTTCACAATGGCATCTTACTAATCACACTCAGGTGTCTAAATATGGACCTGCCAGATTTCATCTTTTAGCAGAAGAACAAGAAATCTAGACATATGGCAAACTCCTTATGGAAATGCATTACAGTGTTAGAGTATGAAAATAACAACAAAGGGTAAACAGCACCCCCAGTGCTTCAGGGGTAACAGCTGAATACATTCACCCAGTCTCCCGTTTTCCAGTGTTTGGCATCCTGAGACTCTTCCTTCTCCTTCCCCTCTATTAATTATAGCTCTATCCTTGATCTATCTTTCATTACTATTAGAATATCTCCTAATAGGTCTTCCCACCCTTACTCTCTTGCCTCTCCAAAACTTCCCTAACACCACTATCTTATTTACCTTATTTATGCATCAATCTGGTTACATTACTCCCTCACTCTAAACCCTAAGTGACTTTCTAACATCAACTGAGAAAAGTTGAAATGCCTTGCCCTGATATTGAAGGCCCTATACAATCTAGCACCACACTACCTTTCGTATCTTATATTATTGCTTTTCATGTTTATTATGCTCCAGACAAAAAGGACTTCCCCAATTCCTGTATTTTTGAAAGTTATATAAGTTGAATTTATTAAATACTTAAACTGAAAAGTAAGCTATACATAATAGATTTGAAGTTTCATGTACAATCTTCGTTTTCTGTTCTACTATGAAATGCTCATTTTATTTGGTATTTGTTAAGTATAAAACTTTTAAAAGAATGTGGGGGTGAATAAGAGACTTAAGTAAATAGGGTACACTCTATTGAAATCTTGAATAATTCCTAATACCCAGATATATTCTGTTCTGGAGAATCAAGACCCTGCCCTCACCCCTCATGTTGACCAGACGACTCAGATGACAGGGAAATTGAAAACCCATCTAAATTCAGGGCCTGTGACTGTCAGCCTCTGGCCTCTGGTAAGAACCCACAATTTCCAATGCCAAATCCATGTGAGGGCCGAAGGAAGAGAGAGTGGCATCCCCCATTCATTGCTCCAAATTTCTCTGTTTTTATTCAGCATGGTGTTGTGGATAAAAGAGCTGATCTCATGGTAAGCATGACTTGAGTTCAAGTGCTGTCTCTGACAAAGGCTGACCATGTGACCCAGCCAAGTCGCTCAGTCTCTTTGCATCCCAGACAAATCTCTAAAACTCTAAGTTATAGAATGGTTGCCAATCTACTTTGGTAGAGGAAGTTCCCTTGCACAGATAGTCCCTACACTGATGAAGTCAAAAGAAAGGACCAAAAACAGTATTTTCTTAATCTATTCCCTATGCTTGGAATTTATCCCCTTCTACCCTCATATGTCCACGTTCCCTCCCATCTATTGAATTCCTATTTGTCCCAACTGGAGTACCACTTCTAGCAGAAGTCTTCTGATAAAGGAAATATAAGACAATAACTACTTCCCCAGTGAATCTGAATATTTTCCCTTCAGAAATCGTGTATTCCGCTTATGCCTCTGTGTGGCACCAATGTTTTATTTGGCACATTACTTATTTGTGATTGACATACTCCCTTAATAGATAGCAAAGCATTTGACCATTTCCTGTGTAATTCTGATTCTCTCTCAGCACCTAGCACAGTGTTCTACATGCAGTAGTCACTCAATTCAACAAGCTTATTCAATTTAAGCTAATGACAAATATATTTTGTTGAATTATTTTTAAAAGATTGCAAAGAATAAAATAAAAACTTACCAAATCTAATTGCCTACTATGTGCAAAGTATTTATTAGGTGTTTAATAATCTTTGTTTAATTGAATGATGCAATCTTCTGACACATATATGTCATAACTTCTCAACATGAAGGAAAACTCAGTTTAAGAATGAACACTCTACTTATTTCTAATGGTAATTAATGCTATGATGGACTCAAAGTGGAGATGATAATTCATGAACTAGACTTGAAGTGGTGTCTTGGGGATTTTTTGGCACAAAGAGGAGATCCATACTATCTCAATACATCATGGCCTAGGAATAATATGTCATGGGATTGCCAATAAGTCTTACATAATTTAGAAGCAGTAGGATGATAAAAGTCTCTTGGGTTATGTCAAAAGAATTAAGTGAAACTTTATTTTACACCATGGCATAAATTTTTCTTTTGAATCTGCCAAGGTAGGTGACCAACTTATTGAATCTTAAAATGATCCCCCCCAATAGTTTACATAGATAAAAATGTTTTATACAAATTCTCTCCATAGGAATTAGGCATTCATATCTGCTCTTTGGTTGTGGTTTGTTTGTTTTTTGAGACTTGCCCACATTGGAAGTGCAATAGCCACTCACTGATTTGGTCTGATTCTACTTCTTATCAATATAGGAAGTTTTGGCTTGCACCACTATTGACCTGGGTTGGTTCATCCCTCCTTAGGCAGCCTGGCTTCCTTTCTTTCCCACTTCCCACTCTTGGAGAATCAGCATACTAGTGGTAGGCAGTGGAGATACCCAATCAGCTTTAACCCTAAGACAGCTCAGAACTCTTGAGCTCAAGCAACCAACCAGTCTTAGCCTACATATTAGCAGGGATTATAAGCATTCCCCATACCTAGCTGTCATTTCTGGTCTATAGAATAGAAGTGGGAGAGCCAGAGATACTAGGCATGGCATCATTATAATAATCGATGGATAATCAGTCCTGGCCCCTTTGAAACACATTGATACCTTAATTTCTGAGACCACTTGCCTTCTTTTCTTACTTCTGACTATGGACATTGTCTTTTCCTTTGCAGATGAGTTATAACTCAGAAAATGCTGATTCAGAAAATGGTGCCAGAATTGGAAGGGGAAAAAGAGGAAGAGCAAGAAGAAAGGAGTCTAAAGAAATGTCTAAAGAAATATCCAAAATATCTAAATGTCTATTCCTTTATTTTCTTGTTTATTTTTATTTCATTCATGTAGATAGCAAAGAAAGAACAAAGGATCTCTATAAACAAAAATATTTATAGTTTTTCTAATGACAAAGAATTGGAAACAATGGACATACTCACCAATTAGAGAATGGGTGAAAAAATAAGCTATATTATTATAATAAATATTGCTCTACCATAAGAAATAATGGTTTTAGAGAAAGATTGAAGAACTTATATGAACTAATGAATAATGAAATTGATAAAACCAAGAGAACAATGTATATAATAACAATACTCTCAAGAAAGAGTGAAAGTCCATAGACACATGTCTAGTGGAGATATACCTGGCAGTGATGGCATATGTCAAGTGTACCAGTGTCTGGCAGAGAGCACATATGCAATGAACCAGCACCCAGAGACAATACATGCAGGGGAAAAGACTCTACATCTATTAAAGCAGAATACCATGGAATGTAGAGTATCATCCCCAGGATACCTGCAAAGACTAGTAGGGGACAGGTCAAATTGGACCATCATTATAACATCACCAGGACACAGAAGAAGCGCTGCAGTATCTGACGTGAGATCCCTCTTATACACTGTCCCATATGACTTTGAATTTCATCAGCCAATATCTTATTTTGACTCTTCGGACCCACTCAACATTATATGGGGATATGGAAGAAGGAATTTTTATCTATAGAAAATAAGCTATAGGGAGAAGCTACATGGCACAGTGGACACTTGACACTAGCTATGTGACTCTGGGCAAGTCACTTAACTCTCATTGCCTAGAAAAATAATAATAATGAAGAAAGGAGAAAGAGAAGCAAACAGCAGCAGCAACAACAGCAGAAGAAGAAGATGACGACGACGATGACAAAGAAGATGAAGAAGACAAAGACGACGAAGAAGACGAAGAAGAAGAAGCTAAATGATAGATCGTGGAAGTGTTATATCAGTATTATATACTAAAAATACAAGTGTAATTTCCTCTTTTAGAGATCTTTCCTAAGTAGAATATTTATAGTAAGTATAGTTTGTTATATGACTTTTTATTGAGTTAATAGTTAATAATTACTAATACCCAGGGTAACTGTGATGATCAAATGCAATAATATTTATAAATTTCTTAGCAGAGTGTCTGGCACAGAATAGACACTTAATTGATGCTTGTTGTTTTCCTTTTCCCTATTTTTTCATTTTTTCTTACTTCTTCCAAAAGCTTTTGTCTCATAAAGGCCTGGAAAGACTTTAAATGAACTGATGTATAGTGAAGTGAGAGAACAGCATCCAGGCCTTTATGAGACAAAAGCTTTTGAAAGAAGTACAGTTACCCTGAGGCTGAAGGAAGTTAAGTGATTTGCCCAGCTAGGAAGTGTCTTAAGTAAAATCTAAACTCAGGTCTTCCTAACTCCAGGCCTAGAGCTCTAACCATTGCCCCACCTAGCTGCCAAAAGAGACTAGACACAGAAAAACAAGAAAGGAAACAATTATATTTTAGGAATGAAGGCATGAACTAAGATGATTACAAGAGACTTCACACAAGAAAATTTGGAGGGGCGGGGAGAGGAGAGAGAAGGAGAAGTCAGTCCATTAAATCAAGATGAGAATATGTACACCAAATAAGTATTGCTCCCTTCAAATAGTCAGTAAGGGAGCCTCTACAACTAGTCCATCTCTTAAAACATTTCTGAAACTCTTTTTTAGGGCTGCCTTTGGAGATAGTTTAAAAACCATTCAAGCACAACAGTCCATTATTGTATTGTCATGCCTAGTTTTAGTCAATAGCAATACCCAAGCCTCCTCCCAACTCAGTCATCCATTCATCAGGCTCAGACAGTAGAAACTTTGGACTATTTCCAAAAATCAAATCTTCCCTTAAAGGATGAAGATTTTCTACCAGAGTACTCAAAAGAAGGGGCACATTGGGCTCTCTTGTGGTCTAGACTATTGATTTTTCCCTTTTCAATCAATCTTAAATGCAAGTGGCATCACTGACCAAGAAGGGACATGTACATTTTAGAAACAATGATTTTTTTAAACTTAAAATATGTGAATTACAGCTATTCTTTACCACCTTTACCAACACACATGCGCATACACATACATGTACACACATGCATGAACATACATAAATACTTCCTCTGAAGTTTAAAAAAAGAGATCCATGCCTTTACTAGGCAGTTTTGGGGAATAAATATTGTTCCCCAGGTTTAGAACATTTTGTTTTCGGTGTTATCCAGGGAATCCCAGTCCAGTTTTACTGTCATCAAAAAGTAGCTTTGGGGCAGCTGGGTGGGGCAGTAGATAAAGCACCAGCCCTGGATTCAGGAGGACCTGAGTTCAAATCCAGGCTCAGACACTTGACACTAGCTGTGTGACCCTGGGCAAATCACTTAACCCCAATTGCTTCACCAAAATAAATAAATAAATAAAATTTTTAAAAAGTAGCTTTTAAGCCCCATACTAGCAGGCCATTAAACAGTAGTTTAACCTTCAGAGGTCATCCCATTTCTGAGGAAATTTTTCTAATAGCATTCCCAACTGTTATCCATCTTTCATTTGAAGACCTATAGAAATGGCAACCTCACTACTTCTGAAGGCAGTTCATTCAAATCTTGAATAGCTCTAAATATTCAGAAATATTTCCCCACTTATTTAATTTCTCCAGTGGATCTATAATCTGTCTCATCAGTAGGGGCAGGCTTTGAAAAGGTTAGGCAATAAACATTAAGAGCCTCCTTGGTGCCAGGGGCTTTTCTAAACACTTGTGTAGATAACAGTCCATTAGCCACCCATCCCACACTGCTGTTGCCTTCCTTCTGAGATTACCTCCTATTTAACCTGTATATGTGTTGTTTGTACAAAGTTGTTTGCATGCTGTCTTCCCCATTAGTATGTGAGTTCCTAGTAGGCAGGGACCATATTTTCGCCTTTCTTTGTATTCCCAGAGCTGAGCATGGAGTCTGGTACACTGAGTTTGAAAAATACTTGTTGACTAACATTTCATTCTGTGCAAATCTCTTTTCATTTTCCCTAAATGTGCCTCTACCACCTTTCTGCTCTTAAGTTCCATATGGTGCTGTGACTCTGATTCTTAATATCTAAAAAGAAATTGATTTACTGGCCATGATTAATATAGTAAATCCAAGTGTAATTCTTTCAAAACATAATCTATATTTAAATCATTCTGCTTAGCCCCAGGGAGCCGATCTAAGGACCAATGGGTAAAAGTTTCAGGGTAGCAGATTTCAGCTCAATATAAGTAAGAATTTTTTTATATTTTGAGCTGTCCAGCCACTACCCTACTAGAACAACTTCCTAATGGGTCTCCTTTTATCTAACCCCCCCTCCTTAGAATCCTTTCTCCACACAGCTACCAAACTGATCTTCCTAAAGCACAGGTTATCCCAAGCCATCCACCTTCCTAAGATGATTTAATATTCCCTGGTGCCCCAGATAAAATAATTGCCCCTTTGTGTGGCATTTAAAGATATTCAAAATCTGGTTCCAACCCATTTTGTTTAGGCTGTTTACCTGGAGTCATCACATACCCTAGATTTCAGCCAAACTGACCTATTTGTTCACAACATTCTATCTGTCACCTCTGTGCCTGTTCACAAGCTATCTGCCTGTCCTAGCATGCTCTCCTTCCTCACCTCCACTTCTTGAAATCCTTAGTTGAATGAATGAATGAAGCATCTATCAAGCAGCATGTGCAAAGCTAAGGCAGCTGGTACAGTGGATAGATCGCTGGACTTGGAATTGGGAAGATCAGAGCTCAAATCTGTCCTCAAACAGTTACTAGTTGTGTGACCTTGAACAAGTCACTTAAGCCTTATTTGCTTCAGTTACTCATCTTTTAAATGGGTATATACTGGAGAAAGAAATGACAAACCACTCCAGTATCTTTGCCAAGAAAATTCCATGGACCAAAAAAAAAAAAAAAAGTCCAATGGGTCCCATAGAGTTAGATAAAACTGAATGACTGGATAACAGCAGCAGCGGCAATTGTGCAAAGCACTGTGCTAAACATTGGAAATACAAAGATACAAGGAAGACAGTCCCTACACTCAAATGATCTGTCCTTCCAATGGAGATATAACACACATGAAAGGTTTCAAGTCAGATGGAAAAGTCCCATTATCCTTAAGCTGTAGCAAAAAGGCAGGTTGGTAATGCACCTTCTTTAATCATATAAAAATATATCATTTTCTGATGTTGTGATGGTGCCAAGGACGTTGGTGGAAAGAACTTTCTTTTGGGGGTCCTTTTTTCAGGTTAAACATTTTTATTTATATTTTTCTGTTCCAAGCTCTATTCTTCTTTCCCTCCCTTGCCTCCCTCGCCCCTTCCTGAGGTGGCAAACAATCTGATATGGGTTATACATATATGATCCATACAAAACATCGCCATATTTGTCACTTAATGAAAGAAGGTGAAAAATAGCCTGCTTCAGTCTGTTCCATCAATACCAGTTCTTTCTTTGGAGTTGGATAGTATGTTTCATCAACATTCTTTTGGGATTGTCTTGGATTATTGTATTGTTGAGAAAAGTCAAGTCATTCACAGTTCTTCATTGAATAATATCGCTGTCTCTGTGTATAGTGTTCTCTTGATTCTTCTCACTTTGCAATACATCAGTTCAGACATGTCTTTCCAGGCTTTTTTGAAGTCGTCCTGTTTGTCATTTCTTACTGCACAGTAATATTCCATTACCATCACATACCATAATCTGGGTCCTTAGTGGCTGAAGCTGTAACTTCTGTAAGAGCAGGTGCCAGGCAGCTTTTCCACAAAGGTTGCTTCCCAGAATGATGGCTGAGGACACCGAACCAGAAGCATGACTGTAGCCAAGGTTCTTGGGTTCAGGTTCAGGTTTAACATTCAATTTGAATACCAACACAAGAAGCCTTTCCTAACAGTTTTTCTCCACCTCACATAAATTGAGTGTTTACTTGACTGAGTACATGCTAGGTGGCACAGTCTATAGAGTCCTGGGCCTGGAGTCAGGAAAACCTGAGTTTAAATCCAGTCCCAGCCAGTTGCTAGCTGTGTGACCCTAGGCAAGTCACTTAAACTTTCGTCTGCCTCAGTTTCCTAATCTTTAAAATGAGGATCATAGGGGGCGGCTAGGTGTCAAAGTGGATAGAGCACTAGCCCTGGATTCAGGAGTACCTGAGTTCAAATCTGGCCTCAAACACTTGACACTTACTAGCTGTGTGACCCTGGGCAAGTCACTTAACCCCCATTGCCCTGCAAAAAAAAAAAAATGAGGATCATAATAGCACCTACCTCCCAGGGTTGTTGTGAGGATTAAATGAGATAATAATTGTAAAGTTCTTAGCACAGTAAAGGATTTATAGTAAGGTTACATCACACTTACATAGTAAGTGCAATATAAGTGTTAGTTATCGTTGTTGGTGGTGGTGGTGGTGGTAAGCATTTTGAGGGTAGTATCTGTTTTGTTTTTGTCATTTCTCTCCATCACAATGCCTAATTTTTTTGTCCAAACCTGCTTATTTCATTGGTGCAAGAAACTCCTAGTGATGAAATTCATTCTACCAACACAGGCTGAAAACCGTTATGCAACCTAGAGTCTTACACATTTGTCTAGGACACTTAACAACTTAAATGATTTGCCTCAGGTCATATCTGTGACAAGCAGGCCTTGAACCTAAGTTTTCACCCTGATTCTGAGACCAGAGCTCTGTCCACTATAACATACTGCCTATCATCTAGTACAGAGGAAATGTCTAATAAATTCTCATTCAATTGAATTTTAATGTCTCACCTCTTGGCAAAACATGGTTTCGTTCTCCAGCACCACTATCACTTGGCTGGACCTTTAAAAAAACAGGCCTGATCAATTCTCTCAGATTAACAGGTCCTGAGTATCTTGTCTTACTAGTGCTAGACCCCTATCACCGCATTCTTATCCCCAATATTCTTCCAGATGGTGCTTACCATTATTCAAGTTATTCAAGTCTCTGAGCATTTTGTTCCCCATTTTTACAATGAGAGTGTTGAACTAAACCGCTAAGACCTCTGTTTTTAACACAGTGCCTAACACATAAGGAGTCTTTTTTTTTTTGGTGAGGCAATTGGGGTTAAGTGACTTGCCCATAGTCACACGGCTAGTAAGTGTTAAGTGTCTGAGGCTGGTGCTCTATCCATTGTGCCACCTAGCTGCTCCATGAGTCCTTAATAAATGTTTGTTGACCAACTCTAGAACTTTGGGCTTTAAATCAGTGGTGTCAAACTCAAATAGAAATGGGCAGGGAGGGGCACTAATGGATACATAAGGACCCCTGTGGTCCACATATATTTTGTTATATTTTTATTTATTTTATTAAATATCTCTCAATCATGTTTTAATCCGGTTCAAGAAGCATTCAGGAGTACTATGGTCAACTGTGTGTTTGTTACCTAAGAGAGGTAACAACCAAATGATGATCATGTTATCTAGTCTATCTACAATCTTTCAATTATTTAACTTCTCATGGTTTCAATTCCAACTCAAGATCATATATTTTCTTAGTATCTGCAAAAGGAGCATAGGAATTGACAGTGAATATCTACTTATTTGCAGAACTGCCAAAAAGAGTTCTCATATGAATGTTCTTTTAGGAGTTTTCCTCATAGCCCAGAACCAGGGACAGAAGTGGAACTCATCATTTCCATTCTCCATCCCCATACCAAAAAGATTTTCTATTCTTTGGTAGTGCCTCAGTCATTAGCAAAGATAACTTGATTGCAGCTCTGAATCTTTCTGTGCAAAGGCAGACTATTTCCAATCTATTCTAAGCAAATCTTCAGAATCTTTACTACCTAAATGCTGTCTTCTCTGGTACATCTGGGATTTCTGAGGCAGAAGGAATAATGATATTCACCGCCCACATTGATCCAGCTACTGTAGCAGCAAAGATCAATACACATGGTGACTGTAATGCTTTGCTGAACTTACCATCCACAGAAATCAGCTTCCATTTAGACTGAGGGATGAAATATCTATCACAATTCTAAAGGGAGTTTGAGGCTATGGAGAATATACAATATGACAGTCTCACAGAAAAGCAGCCTTGGGAAAAATAGATTGGGGAAAAAAAGAAAATTAAAAACAAGGTCATTCACATTTATCTGAAACAACCAAGTGATTAGGGCTCCTCTTGATAGTGGAATTGAATTTCCAAGTCTCATACTATAGTTATACTATAAGCATCTTTTACTGAAGATACACATGACTGCTTCTCACTGGTGCCCTCTCTTGGCATGTAAATTATGCAATTCCCCTTTTTCTTTGATGGCTCCTGCATAGACTGATAGAAAACACTAACAGATGTAAGATGTGTAGCCTAAAGACATGAAATATCTTTAACAATAAGATGAAAAAATACATCATATCTCAGTGGAAAGAGTTTCCATGTAGGAAATTCCCCCCAATTTTAAGGTAATAAACTCTCCCACAAAGTGATATTCCTTTTGTTTTAGACCTAAGATTTAGTGTAAAGATCGCTGAATCTAACCTTTCCCTCTACTTCTACAGATGAGGGAACTAAGATCCAAATAAGTTAATGACGTGCCTGAGGCTACACAAGTAAATAAGCAACAGAACTTGGATTGAATTGCAAGTCTTCTGACTCCCAATCCATAACTCCACTCTACCATATTGAAGCTCATTAGTAATATTTTGTACTTGTGGGATCACAGAAGCATGGATTTAGGACTGGAAAAGACCTTATTCATCATCAAATCAAATCCCTCCATTTTACAGATAAGGAAACCCCAAAATCACATATAATTAACATCTGAGTCAGAATTCAAATCCAAGTCTTCCTGAGTCTTGATCTAGCTTTCTAGTCACTATACCATACTGACTTGTAACATAAGCACTTTTGCATCTGTTATACCATTCCCAAAACACTTCTGTGAGTTTATCTTCATTTTATCATTGGGCAAAACTGAGATGTCGAAAAGTGAAACAATGTTCAAGGTTACACAAAAAAGTCGATAAAACCTAGACTTAAAACCTGGATTTTCTAGCTCAACACTGTCTTATTCCACTACAAGATGCTGCCTATTGGCTTAGTTCTCATCATAAGGGGAAAGTGGAATATTGTAAATCTTCCCAAGGAAATCCTTTAGGGCTTAAATAGGTTGAATGGAAGGGAGAATACCTCCACCTTGAGTTTATATACTCTCTAACAGTATCTAACATATGACCCACAGACCCACAGACCCACATGCAACCCACAATAATCCTGAACCAGATTAAAATGTAATTGGATAATATTAATAAAAATACAATAAAACATAGATAATATTAGATTTAAAAACTAAATCTGCATGTGGCTTACAGATTAGTGGCCTCAATTTTTATTTGAATCTGACACCACTGCTTTATAAAATTATATATAGTTATTGCTCATGTGAGTTGTCTCCAACACAGACCATTTAGATGATTTTCCTAGGGAAAAGGAAAGAAAAAGAAATGGGGGAGCAAAATTATAAATGTACTGATACCCTTAAGGCAGATTTCTTACACAATCACATTCAAAGTGTACTGAAAAGACCTTTTTTGACTACTACTCACCCAGGGGAAGCTCTTTTGTAGTAAACAAGGTTTTCTCCAAATGTGCCTCAGAAAATCTAGAAGTTGGGCAGGAAAAGGCTGTTAGTCTTTGAGACTTAGGAGAGTTCTATAACACCTTCTAGCTAGAGAGTGTTATTGTGAAAAAGAATGAAATCTTCACCACATCTTGAATTCTCTAAAAGAATTGTTCTTTAAGCACATGGAATTATAAGACTCTCTTCTTTCCCCAACACTGAGGATATTTAAGCAGACATTGGACACTTGTCAGGAAGTTGGTAGAGGTGATTCATGCATTGGAAAGGAGTTAAAGTAAAAGATCATTAAGGTACTTTCCAACTCTTAGTTCTATGACTCCAGGACTTTATGCTGGATGGGCAGAGACCCCTTACATATGAACACAACTGCCAGAATTTTTTAAATGACACCTCACTCATCACAATAGGATCTGAAAGCTCCTAAAAGTCAATAATATTGCATGTGCAATCTTTATATCCCAGCCACTTGTATCAGGAAAGTATCTTGTAAGTATATCACATTCCTCTTGGTTCTAACCCTCCATCAGAGTAAGATTCATCCAGCTAACACCCATTTTCTATCACTTGCAAGTGTACTGGACAAGATGTATTCAACAGAAATTTATTTTAAAATCTACAGTGACTAAATATTATGACAAATGGAAACAGTCACAATAGACAAGTATCCAACAATAAGTATTATATAATATAATTTAGACAGTCTTTCTGCTTTTCAAGTGGGTGGAAGCTAGGAAACATATAAGTTTTCTCCAGCCTACCCATATTCCCCAAGGTTGGAAAAATGCCTATAACTTGACCCTAAGATAAAGAAAATTCTGTGTGTAATAAATGTCACCTCAATACTACTGAGTGTGAAAGGGTCCTCTTTGCATGGGACACCTGATCTAATCTATTCTTGTCACAAAGCCCAGCAAAAGTCAGTATTTCAACTCTAATAGTTTTGCTGATCTGCACAAAGCAAGGTCATGATACCAGTCAGGACATCCACAGGATTCAGAAGGGTCCAAGGTCCAGGGAAGCCATGCTAATCAACCATGACTATTTAGGGATATCTAGAGACTGGTAACTTCTCTCTATCTCACTGTCACTATGGATTATTCAAAACAGACTATACAAGCCAACCAATTATAAATTTCAGTTAATGGTAATCCTTTGGACCCAATAGACAAGACCAAAATACCCTGGGCAAAGGATTAATTCTTAAAAATGACTTTCATCCACCCTAAGGTGATGTAGTTATTCCATCATACTGCCTTCTGCTAATATCTATTTTCCTCGGAAAGTTACTTTTTAACTCAGCCCGTCAATCAATCAACAACTGTTTAATGAGTACCTACTATCCTTCTAGCACTAGCACTTCCCTGTGTTTCCAGAACTCCTTCTGAGATCCTGTGGTTCACATAGGTCATTGCTCAGTTGGTTGCTTCTTCCCTAATACTTAATAGTAGATGCAGAAGGGAAGGGTGCTGGCACAGGGACAAAACTGTTGGAGAGAATCAAGAAAGGTCCACAGAATAAGGAGTGGAAGTAGAAGTAAAGTAGTATTTTCCATAAACCTCATAAAATGGTGTTCCATAAGATGGAAATATGTTTTGCATGATTGCACATGTATAACCTTTATGAAATTGCTTAACATCTTATGGAGTAGGGAGAGGGAGAATTTGAAACTCAATTTTTTAATGTTAAAATTGTTTTTACATGCAATTAAGAAAATAAGATGTTAGAAAACCCTTTTTAAAATGATGGTAGAGGGGGCAGCTAGGTGGCACAGTGGATAGAGCACCGACCCTGAAGTCAGGAGGAACTGAGTTCAAATCCAGCCTCAAACACTTGAAACTTACTAGCGGTGTGACCCGTGGCAAGTCACTTAACCCCAACTGTCTCACCAAAAAAAAAAACAAAGGAAAAAATAATGGGTTTGGCCAGGGATTCACCAATTAGAAGAAAGGGCCACAGGGTAGAGGCATCTCCAGAATGAGAAGTCTGATGACTAGCAAAATCCAGAGAGCAAGGAAATGGAGCCAGGACAGAACAAAAAAAAAGTGGTGCTGTGGAAGAGAAATTAATTTGGAGACACTGAGGACCTGATTTCAAATTCCAGCTCTGCCACTTATGAACTTGGTTAGTTTGAACAAGTCACTTAACCTCATTTGACCTTAATTTCCTCAAATAAGATACTGTTTATAAAAGGCACTTAGCACACTGCCTGTCACATAATAGGTGCTATGTTGATGCTTATGCCTTTCCCCCTCTAAGAACTCTTCCAGCTTTTAAATCTAGTATCCTATGATACTGACCAGACAGTGATATCTGAAATAGAAGCCAGAGACAGTAATGAGGGTACTGACCATGGTTCTGAATGGGGTAGAAGAAGTGGCAGTGTGTAAAGAAGATGCTGGTCAATGCCGGTACAACAAAGCCAAGCAGAACTAGTAGAAAGTGAGGTCCGGGTTTTAGGAAACAGAATTTTCTTCCTAGAAGAGCAGCAAGGTATCGAGCTTGAAAAAGTGAGTTCTACTGATTTAACCAGTCTGTAGAGCAATTTGGAACTATGCCCAATGGGCTATAAAATCATGCATACTCTATGACCCAGCAATACCACTAATAGGTCTCTATCCAAAAAGAGATAAAAATACAAAAAGGAAAAAGACCTATATGTATAAAAATATTTATAACAGCTCTTTTCTGGTGGCAAAGAACTGGACATTGAGGGGATGCCCATCAATTGGGGAATGGCTGAACAAATTATGGTGTGTGATTATGATAGGATACTATTATGATAAAATAAATGATGAGCAGCATGCTTTCAGAAAAAAACAGAAAGACTTACATGAACTGATAGAAAAAGAAATGTACTGTGTACAAAGTAACAGCAATACTGTAAGATGATTAGCTGTGAATTACTTCGCTCTTCTCAGCGATAAAATGATCCAAGATAACTCTGAAGGACTTATAATGAAAAATGCTATCCATCCCCAGAGATAGAACTGATAGTGTCTGAATACATATTGAAGTATAATTTTTAAACTTTATTTTTCTTGAATTTTTTCTGTTTTCTTTCACAATATGACTAATGTGGAAATATTTTCCATGACTACATATGTATAACAAACATATTGAATTGCTTGCCTTCTCAAAGGGGGTGGAGAGGGAGGGAGGGAGAAAATTTGGAACACAAAGTTTTTAAAATGGATGTTAAAAATTGTTTTTTACATGTAATTGGGGAAAAACAAAATGCTAAATAAAAAATTGTTTAAATTTTTTTAATGTAATTACATGGGGCAGCTTGGTGGTACAATGGATAGAGTACCAGCCCTGGATTCAGGAGGACCTGAGTTCAAATCCAGCCTCAGACCCTTGACACTTACTAGCTGCATGACCCTGGACAAGTCACTTAACCCCAATTGCCTCACCAAAAAAAAAAAAAAAACTAATTATATCATCCCAACAAAAAAAGAAAAAGAAAGAGTTCCAGTCTGATCCACTTGCCATTCTACAGTCATACATGTTGGTTGTTTGTTTTTTAAATAAAGTTGTGTACTGTGACGCTCCATCCTCCAAGTTAACTGTTCACTCTGAATTCCCTATAGTTGAAGAGCTATTGTCACCATTGCCCTTCACAATTTCTTCAATAAAATTATTGAACTCTATGAGGTGATGAGCACCTTACTTGGGTTTGTTGCAATGTTCTAAGGCTAGGTCTTGAATACCAACTCACACTGACCTAAGAAGGGCAATGTAGAATCACACTGCCTTTAAATGAGAGTGTGGGTGGGTCACCCAGCTGACCCACGATGATATCTTTAAAATAAAGTTAAGGAGTAAGAGTAATACACTGGAAGAAAGGGAAAGAAATAGGTGGAAGGGTGTAAATTAGCTCACATAAAAGAAACAAGAAAAAGTTTATGGAGTGGAGGCGAAAATGGGGAAGGAGCGGGGGAGTGAGTGAGCCTTACTTTCATCAGAATTGGCTCAAACAGGGAATAACAAACACTTAAGTGGATATAGTAATATATTTTGCCCTGCGAGAAAGTAGGAGGGGAAGGGGAAAAGGAGGGAGGGAGAGGTGAAGGAAGGGAGGGCAGATTGAAGGAGGGGGCAGTAAAAAGCAAAACACTTTCGAGGAGGGATAGGGTGAAAGAAGATAGAAAATAGAGTAAATATCAAGGGGCAGGAATAGTATGGAGGGTAATACAGTTACCAATAGTAACTATGAAAGAAATGATCAGCAGGATGCTATCAGAAAAATAAAATAAAAATAAAAATAAATGAGAGTGTGGGCAGAGGATGGAGCAATAGCTTCATAGAGTGACAGTATCACTGAAGCTGGAGGCACCAGGGGAGCCGCCATGTTGAAATATATGGGGTTTTCCTTCTGGACCACTGGTTGAGTAACTATTCTCCTACAGCTGCCGAAATTGTTCACTTTTGTCTACGTACCCAAACCTGGCAAAAACTCCACTACATACTAATGTTATGGAGCAAGAAGTGTTTGAGACAGTGGTTTCCATTTAACATGCTAGTGTTACTGTAAAGGCCCTATAGCCTTGAGCACTGTCACCCTCAAGAGAACAGGGGATGAATCATTGGGTGCTGACAAGGACTATGGAACACAAATTCATTATCACCCAAACCCTGGGTCAGCTAATTGGTGCAGCAGATAGAGTACTGCCCTGGAGTCAGAAGGACTGGAGTTCAAATCCAGCTTCCTTCATTTGCCATTTACTAGCTGTATGACCCTGGACAAGTCAGTTAACCCCAATTGCCTTGCAAAAAGCAAAGACAAACAAAAAATTACCCAAACCTCTTTGTTTTCTCTGTGACCAGGACTTTGAACAACTTATAACACAGCCAAATACACAAACCTTCCACAGGGATACTCACAATCCAGGTGAAGACAGAGATGTGGACAAAAATTAAAATCTAAATTTGGAACCATGGATAGCCATAAAGAAGTTCCATCTAGCTTTCTACCTCCCCTTCTTTCCACAATGGAAAGCTAGGCCATAGCCCTAGAAAGGGTCAACTAACACCAGCCAAGAAGTCCATAGGCAGCTAATAGGAGTTTTGCTTGCAGCTACTTTCTTCCCACCTCAACAACTCAAATCCTTGTGGAAGCCTAAAAAGCAATAGTCAAGGACAAGACTTCTCTTATTCTTCCCCGAATAGTACAGTTCTTGCTGCCATTATGCTGCTTTTATTGTCAAATATTTTAGATCACATGCTGTGCGATTAATATGATACACCATATATAACAAATACATATATTTCTTTCTTATGGGAAAGCAACTTCCAGGGGGAAAGTCTGTATCCTGAGGTTTAGGGGAAGATGTGGAGCAAGAGAAAGTCCCCATCAAAGTTGTCCATTGCTGAACTAACCTTGTTGTTGTTCAGTCATTTAGCTGTGTCTGACTCTTGGAAAAGATACTGTAGTGGTTTGCCATTTCTTTCTCCAGTGGATTAAGTCAAGCAGAGGTTAACTGATTTGCCCAGGGTCACACAGCTAGTAAGTGTCTGAAACCAGATTTGAACTCAGGTCTTCCTGACTTTAGGCCTAGCTCACTATCCATCAAGCAATCTAGCTGCCTCTGCTGAACTAACCTAAAATGGATCTATTATCAGAAGGACCAAAGGGAATTGGGAACATGGTAAGGGGAATACCACAAAATGAATACTTCAAAATGAAAAAGAATCTCAATTTGGAAGAAGTCCTATATATTGGTAGTAGCATAGAGGATTAAGGACTATTAGAGGTATAGATTGCATGGACCTAAGAAACTGAGGAGTGAAAAGATAGTGGGCATGTGGTCTCTAGAGAGAAGAAAACCTTGTGAGTCTAAGGTCTTTAAAAGTAAATCAATGGGACAGCTAGGTGGTGCAGTGGATAAAGCACCGGCCTTGGATTCAGAAGGACCTGAGTTCAAATCTGGCCTCAGACACTTGACACTTACTAGCTGTGTGACCCTGGGCAAGTCACTTAACCCTCATTGCCCTAAAAAAAAAAAAGAAAGTAAAGTAAATCAATGATAGCTGACATTTACATAGCACTTTAAAGTTTGCAAAACACTTTTCATACAATATCTTATTTGAGTCTCAAAACAACCAGTAGGCACTGCAAGTATAATTATCTCCATTTTACAGATGAGTAAATTGAGACTCAGAAAAGTTAAGTTGATATAATCCTATAACTAGTAAGTGTCAAAGGATTTTGAAGCCAGCATTCTTCTGCCCTCAAATCTGAAATTCTTTTCTCTATACCACATTGTCGTCTCTCTGAAGTCTTACAGCAAAGAATACATTTTCACACATGAAAGCAGTGCCTTAATCACTTCAAATCAATATAATAGAAAGGAAGCTTGTAGGGTATCATGGCTTTAGCTATATGGCCATGTCTCACACAAGGAAAATCTGACCTCTCATTCACCCCATTACACAAGGAAAGGTATGTGTGCATCCACATCTTTCAGGTACACTATTTTAACATTAGCCCATCGTTGACAGTCTTAGAGACTTTCTTATCAATCATTTCCCAAGGAAGTATAAGTGGAATGCACAATCCCAAGACCAAATAGATTGGTGGCCGTTATTTGACCCCATACTCTGTGAGCACAACACAAACATGTGTGCTTCCTTTTCCATGACAAAACATTCAGTATATCCTAGCCAAGCACTAGGAAGTCATACAACCTTTTAACCAATCGACTTCCTGTGCACTTGCCCCTATACCTCTGATTCCTACTTGTACAAACAACAAAGGCTTTCTGCCAAGTATGCTTATATACCCTACACATATAAATATCAGGGAATGTTGTGGGGGGACTTGATAGGAATTCATATAATGCCTGCTGGCCATCCCAAACATTGACTCCCTGTATGTGTCTCCATTAAATAAATTCTCTCTCTTTCCCCTTGAGCAGCTAATGTCTTTATTTGGCATCCAGTTTCCATCTTGGTCCTACTGCATCTGGAGTCACCTCCAGCCATCCTGACCTATGTCTTGCCACTGGACTCAGATGATTGGAGGAGAGAGTGAGGCTGGTGACTCTGCACAGCCTTACTTCACTTAAATCCAATTTATTTGCAAGTCAAGACATCCCCCTCCTGATGTTATTGGTCCTCTTCCAGAATGATGGATGAACAACAGCACAGTATTTTATACATAGTAAGGATGCAAGAAATGTTTGTTAAATAGATCACCATCTGCTTCTGCTCAGTTTAATAGAATATAAATCCCTATAGATTAAACTCTTTTCATTGCTGTTGCTGTATCTTTGTATCTCCAGTGCATGCCTCAACCACAGGGCATGCCTTGTACATTTCTTTTTTGTTGTTTTTTGTTTTTTGTTTTTTAGTGAGGCAATTGGGGTTAAGTTACTTGCCCAGGGTCACACAGCTAGTAAGTGTTAAGTGTCTGAGGCTGGATTTGAACTCAGGTACTCCTCACTCCAGGGCCGGTGCTCTATCCACTGTGCCACCTAGCTGTCCCCACATTTCTTAATAATTGTGATATTGGATTCAAAATGAGACTACAAGATATTATTAAGACTTAAAATGGTATGATTATTCTACCTCCAGTGACAAAAACTGTACAGAGCAAGAACTATCAGGAAATTACAATCAGTGATAGAGAACTGACATTTCTAGAAATTTCATTCCCCTTGTCCACAACACAAAGGAAATATTCTGGAGGGAATTTAGTGATAAATGAATCATTAGGAAGACCCCCTTGGATTAGAAGTTTTCTGAGGTCCAGCCTAATTCTGAGACTATGGTTCTGACAATGATAGAAAAGGAATCCCAAATATCAGGTGGGGTGGTGAAGGTGGGATGTCAGAGAGACAAGGGAAAGAATCATGAATTGTAGTACTACAAAGGATAACTCCCCTTTAAGGACATCTAGTCCAAACCTCCCATTTTAGAGATGAGGAAAGTGAAACATGGAGAGACTACAACTTCCCCAAAGTCACACATCTAGTTGTCAGTAGAACTAGGAATAGAATTTAGTATGGTTGACCCCCAAAACCTTCTCCATTAATTCCACTGCCTCTCAATATCTCAGCTAGGATAGATGAACACCAAAGAACTGAATTACACTAGGCTGCTTTAATTAACTCATAGTGAGAGAGTGTGTGTGTATATATATATGCCATTAGAATGTAAGTTTCTTAAAGGCAGTGATTTGTTTTGCCTTTCTTTGTATCCTCAGTTCTTAGCACAGTGCCTGACATATAAGCACTTAATAGATAGCTTAATATCACTTAAAAGAACTTAATATTGTAATGGGCTAAAATTCTAGCTAGTCTGTCTAAAATATCTAATGAGTAGTTGCCAATAAATTATAAGCTTTAGCAAGAGGTATACTTTTAAGCATTTATTAAGGAGAATAAGAATTTGGTAAAGAGAGAGAGAAAGGCCTAGATTCATCTATTTATTAAAGGGAGAGAGCATTTCTAGCTGCCTTCTCCACCAGTCCTCAGGAAAGAGCGCGAGCCAGCCTCCCCCCCTTCCTCCTCCCACAAGCCAACATCACTTCCTGACGACAAAGAAAGCCACGTGGTCCTGCCCTCAGAGGCTTTCTCCTCATGTTGGAGCTTTCCTACAGTAAGTCTCCAGCAGGTAGCATCATTCCAATCGTTACAATATACAGTTGTTGCTGTTCAGTCATTTCAGTTGTGTCTGTCTCTTTATGACCCCATTTTGGGGTTTCTTGTCAAAGATACTGGAGTATCTTGCCATTTCTTTCTCCAACTCATTTTACAGATAAGGAACTGAGGCAAACAGGGTTAAGTTACTTGCCCAGAGTCACACAGCTAGTATGTTTCTGAGGACAGACTTGAACTCAGAAAGATGAGTCTTCCTGACTCCAGGCCAAGCATTATATCCACTGCACCACCTAGACAACCAACAAATACATGTTGACTGACATTAAAAAAAAGTGAGTATACAGGTGGTTTGATATTTTTCTTAGAAGATAGTAACTTCTTCCTAAAACATTACATTCCTCTATGTCACTCAAAAAATGACAATAAAAAGTACTCAATCTAATCATATTGTTCCATATCTAAGTTATTTGCTGGGCACCATGTGAAGTATTAGCAGACAAGGAATGAACAGACCATTCACATGCCAGCATCTTATTGCTGCCAAACTACCCTGAACTGGGCTCAACCCACTTTAGAAATCAATGTAGCATGCAATGATAGGAGATAAGGGAAAAAATCATTAGCATTGTATCACAGTTCTCTTGACAGACAAAATGCTAGGCTACAGTAATTTGGTTTAAAGGGAACCTTTACAAAAAAGGATTAAGGAGGGTCCTCTATGCTTCACATTCAGGGACAAGATTCACTGCATAGAAAGGAGATATGAGTTGGCAGCTATTGTATAGTGAAAAGACTACTGCATTAGGAGCAGAAATCCAAGTCCCAATTCTCCTATTAACTCACTGTGTGACCTTAGGCAAGGCACTTAACCTCATCTGGAAAATGAAAGGACTGGAGTAGATAATCCCTAAAGTCTTTTCCTTTTCTAGGATTCTTGATGGAGCCAATAGATGGAGCAAAGAGGGGCAGCTGCAAATGGCAATTTCTAATTGAAATGATTTAGTCCAGGTCAGCACAACACTCAGAAAATCAGAGTGGGAATGAAAATTCACTTAGTGTAATTTGCTAGAAATGATCTTAATAATGCAGAAGTGATAGGACTGGTGCTTCTGGGTCCCCACAGTGTGGCTTGACTGTCTTGATGAGTTTTCTTGAATCAGGAAAAAAAAAGAAATTCTATTTCAAATTGCCCTTAATTTACCCCAAAACTCAATCCACTTCCCCCCATCTCCCAAGTATAACTAGCTGGAATAAGACCCTAAAACTCCTAAAATACTGAGTGAACAATAATGGATTGTTCCTTCAGATCATGCTGAATGGCTATACCATGTTCGAGCATATTGTTACATAGTTTGGTAATTAATTTCCCCATTTTATCCTAGTGTGGAGTGTGAGTCTACATGGGCTAAAGGGCAAGTACTGTAATGGCAAAAACAGTGAATTTAGAGTTCAAGGATCTGAGTTCAAACCCTTGCTCTGCTACTATCTTAATGAAGCAAGTTGCAATCTCTATGGCTATACCCAGTGGCACATGAATGTAATAGAAAGATTTATATGAACGAATCAGTTCAATATAATTCAATATGAAGTAAGTAGAATCAAGAAGACAAAGTACACAGTGACCACGGCAATGTAAAGATAAACAAGGTCATCTTGGCAAAAAATGCTAGAGTCGTGATTCAAACCAAGACCCTCTAGTATAACATGTTTCCTCCCTCAAGGAAATTAAAATGTACCAAAGACCTCAATGGGATGTGAACCACGAGATTTCTGCTTACAAGACATTCACTTTCACTGGGTTAGCCAGAAGGCACTTTTTGGGAATCCTAATGCTAAACATGACATGAATGTCACACACCAAAAATCTTTCCGCTCTTCTGACTATACAAGCTTCCCTTTCACTGCCCAGTCATTCCCAGACACCCTGTTGGAGATGCAGTTCAGGATCTTAGATGCTGCTATGGTCCTATAATAATTGAGGTGATTGGGATGTTAAAGGTGGAAAGTTGTAGATGGTTAACTATTGCACATAAAACAGTACAGGGGACAACAAAAACTAGCTCAACCCAGTTTCATTTTGCCCTTAACCTCCTACAATACAGGAAGTAGATCTCCTTATGTAGAGCAAATGTTACATAGACCAGAGAAAGTATTGATTGTAAAAAATGCATTAGTAGGGGCAGCTAGGTGGCATAGTGAATAGAGCACCGGCCCTGGAGTCAGGAGTACCTGAGTTCAAATCTGGCCTCAGACACTTAACACTTTACTAGCTGTGTGACCCTGGGCAAGTCACTTAACCCCAATTGCCTCACTAAAAAAAAAAAATGCATTAGTACCAAGTCAACTAATCACTGCACTTTTTAGATACTAGCCAGGACATACTCACAGCTTTGATATACTGAATTCACATACTTTACCTTAAAACCACAGGATTTTAAAGTTAAAAGTAACCTAAGAGATCATCTAATTCAACTCCCCTATTTTATAAATGAGGAAATTGTGTCTCAGGTGAAATGGCTTGAATAAGATCACACAGTTGATGGATGGCAGAAAATCAGCACAAAAAACCTAGCTGTGTATTGGTTCCACTATACTATATTCTGTCCTACATCTAAGGAGAGAAAAATAATGAACATAAAAATGTAGTCAATGATAACAAACTGGACTGCTGTGAAATGATCCAGTCATTCTGGAGAGCAGTTTGGAACTATGCCCAAAGGTCTATAGGACTGTGAGTGCCCTTTTTCCCAGCAACACCACTATTAGGTCTTTATCCCAAACAGATCATAAAAATGGAAAATGACCCACATGTACCAAAATATTTATAGTTGCTATTTTTGTGGTGGCAAAGAATTGGACATTGAGGGGATGCCCATCAATTGAACTAAACAAATTGTGGTATAGGAATGTAATAGAATACAGTTGTGCTGTAAGAAATGATGAGCAGCACCAGGATCCAAAGGCTGATGGCTGAGGATGGGATGATGGCGGTGGTGCAGCAGTGGGAGCAGAGCACCACCATGGCCTCCACGAGTAGATTTGGCAACAGTATCATCAGCAGCCATCACATCCACAGAAGCTCCCAAACAGGCACAGAACCAGGGCATCGGACAGCATGAGCCCCCAGGCCCCAGCCCTCCACCTCTTAGGGGCTGGCCCCAGAGCCTGAGGGCCATGGCCTCCCAGAGCTAGAACTACTAGCGGAGGGAGGCCTCAGCCACTGGACAGCCACCAGGGACAGGCCTGGTACCGCCAGGCCGCCTCCCCAGGTACCGTAGGACCAGTCTCATACAGTGACCTAACCAACAAAAACCATCTTTCTGACAGCACTGGGTGTCCTAGCGGAGAGCTGAGGGATAGGTAGAAACAGCTCTGCCCATTGGTGCCACCCCTTCTACTGCTGAGCAGAGACCTGACCTCAGAGCTGACTAGAAACTGTGCCCATGGAGAAGCTTCTGGCCACATGGGAGCAGGTGGGCTGCAGGGGAGGAAGGAGAGGGCAAACAGGCCAGATTGCCCACATTAAGCCTCCAGAGTCCCAGGAGACACACACACACACACACACACACACACACACACACACACACACACACACACACACACACACACACACACACACCCCAGAGCCTCCCCTGTTCTCTGGTTACTTGGTACTGCCCTCTGTGAACCAAGGCCCACAATGTGCAGTGGACCTCTGGGAAGATGGGATTGGGTTTCTCCCACCACCAGTCCTTCTCTCTCATGGGGCAAGGGGTAAGGAGAGGCCTAAAGGCCATGAGGACTAATTATCTTCCAACTCTGGGGAAAGCCTGAAGTGAGGATGGCTGTATTTCCACTGGGAAGGAGGAGCATCATAGCCCCCTCTGAGTCCTCCCATCGCTGGGCCTCTTCAGAGCAATCCCTTGGCTGCAAGCCAGGGCCCCTAGGCTGAGCTCTGGCAATAATTTAACTGGTGGCGGGACAACTATGGTTATGGGGTCAGTTCACTACTTACTGAGGATTTTTTCCCCAGGGAAAGGGAAGTGATAGAGGTTAGTGGGCAGGAGCTCACTCAGGGAGCTTGGGACAAGGAGGGCTGGGGGCAGGACAGCCTACCTCTGGGTTGGTTCACCAAGATCCTTCCCCAATGCCCAGCAGAGTAGTAGCCTTGTGCGCCAGTATTATGACCCTGGGCATCTGCCCAGCCTCCAGGTCAGAGGGGGCAGGATCAGTTTGTCATGTCAGGTACTGCATGTGAAATCTTGAACTGTACATGTAGTTTCTAGTGGAGAAATCAAGGCTCTGAGGCTCTGATGATTTTGTTTTTAGTATAAAGAAATGTGATTTCCTTTCTGTTTGTAACTCATCATAGAGACATTTTGGTGGGAGGAGAGGGGGAGAGTTGGACTGCTAACCAGGGAAACACCAAAAGTTAATGTCATTAAAATGATGGCTGCCCCACCCCCACCCCCAAAAAGAAAGAAAGAATGAGCAGGCAGATTTCAGAAATACCTGGAAAGACTTAAATGGAATTGATGCTGAGTGAAGTGAGAAGAACCAAAAGAACATTGTACACAGTATCAACAACACTGTGTGATGATCAACTGTGATAGACTTAGCTCTTCTCAACAATACAATGATCCAAGACAATTCCAAAGGACTCATAATGGAAAATGCTCTCCACATCCAGAGAAAGAACTGATGGAGTCTGAATGTAGATCAAAGCATACTCTTTCACTTTCTTTATTTTTTGTGCTTTTTTTCTTTTGTCCTGTTTCTCATTTTGAAACATGACTAATATGGAAATATGTTTTATACATGATTGCACATATATAACCAATAACAAATTGCTTTTCATCTTAGGGAGGGGAAAGGTGAAGAAGAGAGAACATTTGGAACTAAGATTTCTCAATGAATTTTAAAAATTTTCTCTACATTACAAAATGCAGAGTGAATCATTTTGACTACATTAAAACTAAAAGGGGTTGCACAAACAAAACCAATTCAAACAAGATTAGAAGGAAAGCAGAAAGCTAGGAAACAATTTTTACATATGGTGCCTTATATCTAAAATATACAGAAAACCGAATCAAATATATAAGAATACAAATCATTCCCCGATTGAGAAATGGTCAAAGGATATAAACAGGCAGTTTTCAGATGACAAAATTAAAGCTATTTACAGCCATGTGAAAAAATGTTCTTAATCACTACTAATTAGAGAAATGCAAATTAAAACTACTCTGAGGTACCATGTCACACTTATCCAACTAGCTAATATGACAAAAAAGGAAAATGATAAATGTTGGAGAAGATGTGGGGAAATTGAAACACTAATGTACTGCTGGTAGAGTTGTGAACTGATCTAACCATTCTGGAGAGCAATTTGGAACCATGCCCAAAAGGCTTTAAAACTGTGAATACCCTTTGACCCAGAAATGCCTCTACTAGGTCTATATCCCAAAGAGATCAGAAAAAAAGAAAAAAAGACCCACATGCACAAAAATATTTATAGCTGCTCTTTCTGTGGTAGCAAAGAATTGGAAATTGAGGGGATGCCCATCAACTGGGGAATGTCTAAACAAGTTGTGGTATATGAATATAATGGAATACTATTGTGCTGTAAGAAATGACAAGCAGATGAATTTCAGAAAAGAGACTTACATGAATTGATGCTGAGTGAAATGAGCAGAACCAAGAGAACATTGTACACAGTATAAACAACACTTTGTAATGATTAACTATGATAGAATTAACTCTTCTCAGAAATACAATGATCCAAAATAATGCCAAAAGACTTATGGTGGAAAATCCTCTCCACATTCAGAAAAAGAACTATGAAGTCTGAATGCAGATTGAAGCATACTAATTTCACTTTTGTTGTTGCTTTTTTGTTATTGTTCTTGTTTATTCTTTCTTGCGGTTTTTATTTCCTTTCATTCTGATTCTCTTATAACATGACTAATGTGGAAATATGTTTAACATGATTGTAATGTATAACCTATATCAGATTGCTTGCTGGCCTTGGGAGGGGGAGGGAAGGGAGGGTAGGAGAAAAATTTGGAACTCAAAATGTCTTTACACATAATTGGAAAAAATTTAAAATAAAATAAAATAATTGTCTTTACATGCAACTGGAAAATTTTTTTATAATAAACATTTTTATTTAAAGTTTTGAGTCCCAAATTCTATCCCTCTTTCCACCACACTCCCCTCTCCCCCTATCCCTGAAGCAGTAAGCAATCAAATATAGGTTATACATGTGTAATTGTGTAAAATATTGCCATATTAGTCATGTTGTATAAAAAACTTGAATAAAAGAAAAAAATGAAAGGAATAAATTGAAAAAATAGCATGCTTCAGTCCACGTTCAATCAATATCAATTCTTTCTTTGGAGGTGGATAGATGCATTAGTCCTTTGGGATTGTCTTGCTGAGAATAGTTTAGTCATTAACAATTCTTCATCAAACAATATTGCCATCACTGTGCACAACATTCTCCTAGTTCTGCTCACTTCAGTATACATCAGTTCATATAAGTCTTTTCAGGCCTCTCTGAAATCATCCTGCTTGTCATGATATTCCATTATAATGATATAGCACAACTTGTTCAGCCATTCCCTAATTGATGGGCATTCATTTGATTTAGGATTCTTAGCCACCACAAAAAGAGCAGCTATAAATGTTTTTGTACAAATAGGTCATTTTCTCTTCTGGGGGATGTCTTTGGGATATAAACCCAGCAGTGGTATTGTGGGATCAAAGGATATGCACAGTTTTATAGCCCTTTTGGCATAGTTCCAAATTGCTCTCCAGAATGGTCAGATTAGTTCACAACTCCACCAACAGTTTTCTCACATTCCCTCCAACATCCAACATTTTCCTTTTTTGTTATATTTACCACTCTTATAGGTGTGAGGTGGTACCTCAGAGTTGATTTAATTTACATTTCTCTGATCAAAAATTATTTAGAGCATTTAGAAAAATAATTTTTAAGGAAAGGAAAAGGCATAAAAAATCAATTACAAGTAAGATTGATTTTGGTCAAGAACACAAGAACAATTACCATAAATTATGATGGAAAAATGCAGTTCTAAGATTTGAAGGGAATGTGGGTACAATGTACACATGTGGAAGGATATGCACTTACAAGATAAAATGTGGCCGGGGTACAAATGTGAAAGGGTATACACATAAAGAACACAGATGGCAAGAGAATCACATGAGGGGCAGTTCGCAATTCTGATGTGGGGATGCTAAGGTCTTCTAGTGATGTCATCATCCTGCTCTCCCTGGGTCCTGCTC
The DNA here is from genome assembly GCF_019393635.1 of Dromiciops gliroides. Lineage (NCBI taxonomy): Eukaryota > Metazoa > Chordata > Mammalia > Microbiotheria > Microbiotheriidae > Dromiciops > Dromiciops gliroides. The sequence goes on along the minus strand of NC_057862.1, from coordinate 163,208,036 downwards.
TCAGGGCATTTTGCCATCTCCACTTACTGCTGCTTAACTTTCAAGATCCCAGACATGGTGGGCTCAGACATGTAACCTCCATCAGATGCTAGTCCTTTGGACATATAGCTTCTACCAAACTTGCTCTGTGGGTATGACTTTAAAATACCCAGGGTCACCTCAATAAAATCAGTAAGCATCAAAGACGTGACCCACCAGACCTGTGATTTCCTTTGTGTAAGGAGTTCCCAATATGAAACTTCCTCTACAGATTCAGGTCAACACTTTCATTCCAACTTGGAGTCTTAGTAGTTCTGAGGTAATGAAAAGTTGAGTGACTCAGGCAGCCAGGTAGTGTGATCAATAGATAACTGGGCCTAAGGTCAGGAAAACCTGAGTTTAAATATGGATTCAGACACTTAACTAGCTGTGTGACCCTAGGCAGGTCACTTAACCACTGTCTGCCTCAGTTTCTGGATGTGTAAAATGGGAATGTGAGGATCAGATGAGATGATATTTGTAAAGTGCTTAGCACTGTGCTGGCACATAGTAGGTGCTATATAAATCCTAGCTGCTGCTGTTATTTGCTCAGAGTTACAGAGGCAATAGGTGTGAAGGTAGCCTTTAATCCAGGTCTTCATGACTTGGAGACCAGCTCTCTACTGCATTAGTGCTTAGTATGGTGCCTAGCATAGAATAAGAGCTTAATAAATGTCTGTTGACTGGGGAAGCTAGGTGGAGCAGTGGAAAGAGCACTGGCCCTGGAGTCAAGAGGGGACCTGAGTTCAAATCTGCCCTCAGACACTTAACACTTACTAGCTGTGTGACCCTAGGCAAGTCACTTGACCCCATTTGCCTCACCAAAAAAAAAAATGTCTGTTGACTGCACCAGGCTGCCTCTCATTTAGTAAATAATTAAAGCTAACTAAGAACCCACTGTCATTTCATTTCTTCTTTATTTAACTGCTCTGTGTGCTTTTTTCCCCCAAGTATCCACCACCATGATGTTCTGCTGCCACCCCTCAATTTTCTATTTATAACTCTCACTACTGTACTCAGGCTCAATGGGTTTTCTGTCCTCAATTCTCTTTAACTAAAAAAGAGAGCATGTCAAAGTTGGTATTCCAAAGGGTTTGGAGTAACCATATTGGTAATAATAATAATAACTAAAATTGATAAAGTGATTTAATATTTACAAACACTCCATAACTTGGATGTCATGTGATGGATATACTATGTCATGTGACTTGGCACAATGGATAGAGTGCCCAGCCCTGGAGTCAGAAGGACCCAAGTTCAAATCTAGCCCCAGACAACCTCTAAGTGACCCAGGCAAGTCACTTTATCCTGTTTGCCTCAGTTTCCTCATCTGTAAAATGAGCTGGAGAAGGAAGTGGCAAAGCATCATCTTTACCAATAAAACCCCAAATGGGGCATGAAGAGTCAAATACAACTGAAATAGTGATTGGGGTCAGAAAGATGGGTTCAAATCTCATTTCATCTTTTTAGCATAGAACCATAGCTTTAGAACTAGAGAAATCCTCAATGGTCATCTAGACCCTCCCTTTTAACTTATAGATTAAAAAATACCTGAGATACATTGATTTAGCTAAGGCCATAGGTTGGATATGGTATAGCAAGTGACTGAGCAGGAATTTAAACTCCTCTGTCTTAAAATCTAACTCCAAAGTTGTTCCCACTATACATACCGAGATGTGCATAGTAGATTGCAGTTTCATGCATGATCATCTTTTTTACTGTACTTTGTTTTATTCCATAATGTTTTTTTGGTGGGGCAATGGGGGTTAAGTGACTTGCCCAAGGTCACACAGCTACTAAGTGTCAAGTGTCTGAGGCCAGATTTGAACTCAGGTCCTCCTGAATCCAGGGCAAGTGCTTTATCCACTGTACCACCCAGATGACCCTGTTCCATAAATTTAAAAGAAAATTTTCTAAAAAGAAAAAATAAAATATTTTTTAAAGAGAGAGAGAAATTATTCTCCATAATTTTCTTTCCCTGATTTGCAGTTTGGGGGATTATTTTGTGGATTTTTTTTAAAGCCCAAACATAATCAATGAGCCATTTGCAAATATAAAACAAATATGATGACCGAAAATTATTGATAGCACTCAAGGGTCATATTCCCTCCCTCATCCCCCAAGAACATGTATGCTCTGACTCCCATCTGCCTCTGTTATGAGCTTGATTTTTTTTCCCCATCTTTCTGTACTAGGTAGCCTAAACCCGGCAAGACATCAGTATTCAGCCCAATACTACAAAGCCAGTCCCTTAGGATGACATGAGCAACCCTCATCCCCAAATTGAATTGTTTTTTAATGGAATTCTACAAAGTCAAAAAGTCCTGCTGAATTCAGAGTGGGGTCCTGTCACAACACACTTTCCAGATGTATCAGGGTTAAACTGGCAGACAGCTCGTGTTGTGGACTAGAGGCGACATATAATTGAGTTGGGGTTGAGGGAGAAGGTTAAGGGAATTTAGGGAGAACAGCCAACTTTTGATGATCTGTGATCAAGGGTATAATCAGAGGACTTTAGAGTGGCAAGAGACTTTAGAGATAACCCAATCCAACCCCCATTATTTTACAAATGAAGAATCTGAGGCCCACATCATAGTATGGGGACAAGAGCACCAGATTTGAACCTGAGGCCCCAAATCTATCAGTTATTTTGTGACCTCAGGAAAAACTCGGGCCTGACTTCTCATTTGTAAAATGAAAAGGATATAATTAGATTGCCTCTGAGATCTTCTTCCACTCTAAAATTTTTGTGACTGTGGGAAGTGACTTTCCCAAGGTCATACTACCTGTGTGACCTTTGTCTAAGGTTTAAACTCTCTGCGACTCAGTTTCCACATATGTTAAATGAAGGAATTAGACTAAATAATGTTTAAGGATGCTTCCACCTCTGGATCTATAGTCTTATGATTCAATATACTACAGTTATCCCCTCCACATAGTGGGGGTTAAGGATATAGTGCCCCTACCATCTGGAAAATCTGCATAATATATTTTGGCCCTCCCTTCCTACCAGAGAAGTCTGATTTTTTTTCTTTTTCTTTTATGGCATGCTTACAGTACCATATTATAAAATTTGGCTTAAGTATTTAGTCATAGGCTCTGTGTTGTCTGCTGGCCTTTACGTGTCATCTGTAGCTTCTTCAGAATTCCCCAAAAATTCCCATTTAATTTTTTATGCTGACACAAGATATATCAAAACCATGATGGGGAAAGTCGCAAAGCAAAAGGGATAACTGTGCTAGCAGAATCAAGATTAGAACCCAGATCTCATCCTCTAATTTGGTGCTCATTCTACTCTTACCTTATAGCATCTAAGAACAAACTAAAAATCTCTCCTTCTGAAATCTCCCCCCTTGCTTTAACTTAAACCATTTTAGAGGGCTACTGAATTTGTAATCATTTTCTGTTTCAGAGGTTGGCAAGTGTTTAAAGGGGGTTTGGGACTGGGGGGGAGGGGAGGTTACTATTGCTTCTTACAGGAAAGAAGACAGGATGAATGATGTTCAAGGCAAAGGCAAAATGATTTCTTAAGTACAAGCCTCAATGAGCAGCTAGCTCTTTGTAATGACGGTTGAGTAGGGAAGTCTCAGGTCAATCTGAAGAGTCCAAAGGGCAGGAGCCTTCACCTCTAATTGGGAAGGCAACTCTTCACAGAGACTGAGAATACACCTGTTGCCACCTCTTTTGAAGGACAAAAAACCACCCCTCACTGGCCTTTATGAGCTGAGATCATGGTATGCACATCAAGCCCTTTTCATCATTAAATGGCTCTCTATGAAACAAGTCTTAAAGGGACAATGGACTTTACATTCTACCTAATCTGTATTTGGATATTTCCTAGAGTAAAGGAAATGAAGTGCCTCCAAGGGAAAGCATGAGTCAAAACAGAGATAAAGACCACTTTGGAGGCCAGACCCTATAATAAGACCTCCTAGATGGGACCCCACAGAGCCTTGTGGGCCCCTTGGCCAAGGATTAAATCTAAAAGCCAGATAAGCATTGTAGAAGTAGCAAAACCTGACCCATAATTTATATATTATGAATAAAAAGAAGCCTCATTTGGGGGGGAAAATCATTTTGTTGCAAATCAAATTACTTTCGTGCTGTTCTTCCTTATTCTATTAAAAAATACTTGCAACAGAAAAAAAAAAACCTCCCTTTCATCAGATACCTACAAAAGAAAATTTGGTTCACGTTATTCAAATCATTTTGATAGAATTCTATACCCAAGAACAGAGCCTAAAAACAGTAAGTTGATGAGGGACCTAAACATATACAACTTTCCCCACTCTGATCCATGTGACAGAACAACAAGGTATCCAGCAGTCTTCATCTACCACTATATTATTAGGGACTAGTTCTCTCATGCCCATAATACTAGAGATCCATGAGAATACTTCTCCCTCCCTTCTTTGCAAAAAAGTTGGGGACCAAGAAAAAGAACTCTTTGAATAGTTATCAGACTTAGTTGATGTGCTGGTTTGAACTATTTTTCCTCTTCTTTTCTTATTTATTTATAAATGGTTCTCTGGAAGAGGCTGGGAAGGGACTTATCAGGAAATATATATGATATAAAAATAAAAATACAATATATCAAAAAAAGCCAAAATAATAGATCATATTTATATGGTGTTTTACTCTTTGTTTTGCAGGGCAATGAGGGTTATGTGACTTGCTCAGGGTCACACAGCTAGTAAGTGTCAAGTGTCTGAGGCTGGATTTTACCTCAGGTCCTCCTGGATACAGGGCCAGTGCTTTATCCACTGCACCACCTAACTGCCCCTGGTGTTTTACTCTTTATAAAGCACTATATTCACAACAACTCCGTAAAGTAGTATGAGGAGCACCAGTCTCATTGTATAACTGAGGACAGGTAACTCAGAGAGGTTCAATGATGTTCCCACTGTCACATATCTAATATACTAGAAGTGCTTTTCTCAGTAATTAGATTTGCCTACTCACCCATCTCCCAAACCATAAGAGCCCCAATATTGAAGATCTCAATAGCAAATATTTCTAAATCTTCTTTCTCTTCCACAGATGAAATTTCAAGTTTTTTCCCCTGAGATAATATTGAAAGAGTAGTTTTCACTTCCACCTCCTCCTCTAAAATGGGCTACCTGAAGGACGGGATTTTTCTTCTTCCCTGAGACAATCATTTGCAAGATTGACTCATGTCCTAAATAAGTCTAAAGCTTGCTTCCTTTCATTAAGGGCCAAACAAGGATACTTATCAAATAAAAAAAAATTACCTATAGTGCCCTAATTTTTATGTCAATTATAGGATTGCACACAAATGTATAGGATTTTTTTCGTCAATAATTGTTATTTTATTTCTTCCCCTACACCTGTTGTTTAATGTGAGGGCAAACACCCCCATCTTGAGAATCCCTCATCCCATAGAAAGAGGAACAAAAAACCACTTATGGATCTTTATGTTATCTTGGTCTTTTGTTAAGGGGGTCTCTAATCTGTTAAACAAACCTAATCCAAGGTTCAAGAAAAGCAAGTCTAAGTTCTTTATGCTAAGAAACCTATTTTAAAAGCATTTCCTAAAAGTAGGTTAATAGATCCATTGCTATGTAGTTTATTAATTATTTGTGTACTCCCCTCCTATACACGTATGCTTTGTTCATTTTTATGATTTTAGTCAGAAAACCAATTGTATTAGAATAAGAAAACTATATATACATACATATGCTTATATACATATACATGCACACATGTATTTCCTTATACTTATAGTCTGTTAAAAAATATATTTCTGGGGCAGCTAGGTGGTGCAGTGGATAGAGCACCGGCCCTGGAGTCAGGAGTACCTGAGTTCAAATCTGGCATCAGACACTTAACACGTACTAGCTGTGTGACCCTGGGCAAGTCACTTAACTCCAATTGCCTCACTAAAAAAAAAACATATATATATAATGTATTTCCACGGTTTCTTGTCCATCATTAGCCTTGAAATTCTAAAGCTAAACAGCTTTACCTACCCTTATTAAAAAGAAAAGTCATGAGATCTAAGGTACTCATTTGAAAAATAACTGCTGCCATATGGGCTTGTTATTTAGTTAGCAAACATTTAGATAGCACCTACTATGTGCCAGACACTGTGCTAAGCACTTTACAAATTATTTTTCATTTTATCCCCAGAACAACCCTAGTGGGTAGGTCCTATTATTATCCCAATTCTACTGATATGGAAACTGATACTGACAAAGATTAAGAGATTTGCCCAGGGTCACACAGTTTATTAAGTGTCTAAGGTCAAATGCAAACTAAAATCTTCCTAACTCTAGGCCCAGAACTCTATCCACTGAGCCACTTATCTGCCCCTTATCTGACTTTGCACAGATTTGAATGCTTTTTCACAGATCCAGACCCAAGGAGCATGAAAATAAAAGGGGAGCAGTATTTTAAATTTGGTCTCTAGCCCCTGAGCTCTTCAGTGATAGGTCTTGTAAAGAGAATGGGGGTAGAAGATTGATATGAATGTCATAGCCTTCAGGAGAGAACAAGGACCTTTTTTTCTTTAACATGGGGTGGGGGTGGGGGGAGATCCACCACTCAAGCTGCTTCTACCCTTATGGGCTGACTTCATAGTTGTTAAAGTTTATACCTGTGGTATTAGCAGCAAACTCAAAGTCAGAAACCTTGAAAAGCCCTGGAGGAATATGACCCTATTAGAAGCACTTGGGAGCCCTCAGTAGTAATCCCCCTCCCCATCTGAAACCAAGTACCAGCCCACAACACCCTAAACTTTCAACCCAATAAATCTTAGTTCAGATATGCAAGCTTTGCTCACAGGTTGTTTTTCATTTCTCAAATTTATCACAAAATTCACTCATTTAAAGAGCATGTGCTACTCAAGGATGGAGAAAAACAATAAGCCCTCTCAACCCCAATTCAGCTAGGAAATGTTAGAACTGGAACATAAACCCTCCTGACTCCTAAGTCATGTGTTCTTGCCTCAAGGCTATGCTGCTTCATTTACTTACCCATGTGTAGCTATTGCATACACACAAAGAGCCATATGACTTCTAAATTCAATGCTGGAAATTCTGTGGCTTGACCACAGAAATAAGTCCTGCTCATGGAGTATTCGGGAGACATGTTCCTTGTGCAATATTTTCCTTTAAATAGTAAACACTCAGAATCACAAAATTCTAGACTCAGAATCTCAAGGTCAGATATGCATCCTCCCAGGCTATCCAGTCTAAAATAATGTGACCAGGAATCTCTACACCAAGATCACTGACTAGTGGTCATCCAGGATCTGCTTGAAGATACCTGATCCACTTTGGGAAGGTGCTAATTGTTAAGAAGTCTTTTTTTTTCCTTTCATCAAGCTTAAATCTTCCTTCCTGTGGTTTTCACCCATTGCTTCTTAATCTTCCTGGCCCCAGTGAACGGAATAAGAATCATCCTTCCAGCTTTATAGTTAAGATGAACTAGATTTGGAGTTAAGAGATCTGGGTTTCAGGGGACAGCTTGGTGGCACAGTGGAGAAAACACCAGCCCTGGATTCAGAACCACCTGAGTTCAAATCCAGCCTCAGACACTTGACACTTACTAGCTGTGTGACCCTGGGCAAGTCACTTAACCCTCATTGCCCTGCAAGAGAGAGAGAGAGAGAGAGAGAGAGAGAGAGAGAGAGAGATCGAGATCTGGGTTCCAATCCCAATTCTGCCAGTTACTGTACATATAACCTTGGACAAGCTGCTTTCACTCCCAGGACCTCCACCTTCCATCAAAAAAAAAAAAAGTTCAAGTCTGTGCACACCCAAGTCTATAGGAACTGACCATGTACAAGTCATTTCACCATTCGAGACCTCAATTTCCTTACCCATAAACCAAGAAGTTGTATAAACTGATCTCTAACGTCCCTTTAAGTTTTATATCTTGTCTCTGGTTCTACTTTCTATTCATGTATTTCCTTATATTCTGAGGGACTGGATTTTGGGGAGGATTTTGTTTTTTAGGCATCTGATGGCACAATAGATAGAACCCTGGACCAGAAGTCAGAAAGACTCAAGTTCAAATCCAGTTTTAGACACTTACTAGTTATGTGACCCTGGAATAGTCATTCAAACTATCCTGTTTGCTTCAGTTTCAACTATAAAACAGGGGTAAATAATATCATCTACCTCTTAGGATTATTGTGGGGTTCAAATGAGATATTCTCTGTCAAAGCACTTAGCACAGTGCCTAGCATATGGTAGGTATTGTATAAATGCTTATTCCCTTCACTCCCTACCAACCCTTCTTTTAATTTTTTTTTCCTGCTCTTCATTGCATATTTATTCCAAATATTTAAGTCTACCATGCTAAGTTTATTAGTGTGGTGTGAATGATATCCTAATCTCCAATTGCCATACAAGTTAATGCTAGTTTTTCCTTTAAAAATATTGAAACTATCCTTGAGATTTGATTGATTCAGGAGAATAAAGGTTTAATCCATTAACATTACTTCCTAATTTCCCAAGTGCAAAACAACCATGAACTCCAGCCTCTCTCTGATGCTTGGCAGGTAGACCACTCATTGTCCTTAGCATTCACATAGCACATTTTAATACATTTGGTAGAACAAGGGGTGCTCTACTAAGCTGAGGAGGAAAGGGAGAGTCACAGCTCCCATTACTGCCTAAAATGGCATATCTATAGCTTTTCTTGGGGCATAAACAATAGATCATTAAATTCTTTATCAACTCTTACCTGTTGGTCAGGACTAGAAAATGAAGAGGGCTATCTCCAGTCAGTAAAACATGAAAGAAAAAAAATTCCCAGGAAACATCAAACTACTGGGAAAGGTTACGTGGGAAGAATTAAAGGGACACGCAAACCATTCAATCATGCATACCCTACTCATACAGAGGACAAACTAGTACAAATGTAGCTCTAGAGTTTCTGGAAAGTTGTTTCCCAGGCAGCTGCTTGATTGGACATATCCAGGGAGGAGTGGAGAGTCATGAGTTAAATTTTACATGTGAGAATTTATGCCTCAGAAATAAGCAAATGCTATAAATAAGGGTTTAATTTGCTGTTTTGCAAATTGTCTAGATTTAGGAAAATGAGGGGGAAATGTGAACTATGAAGATTAAACGTAATAAGTGTGTCATGGGTGCATTGTTTCTGATGGTTAAACATTTACTGGCATACCTCTGGACACATCCCAAAAAAGAGAAATGATCTACATGGAGGAAAACCTCATAATCTGCTCTATATAGAGGAACTGAATAACAAGTTGAATCCTAACAAGTTGAATTTGAGATAGGAATAGTCAAGGAGGAGGGAATTCTCTTTTTTCCCCCAATATACTTTTCTTGTTATATATTTCTCAATTGCATGTAAAAAAAACTTTAACATGCATTTTTTTAAATTTTGAGTTCCAAATTCTCTTCCTCCCTCCCTCCATTCACCACTCCTTGAGAAGGCAAGGAATTTGATATAGATTATACATGTGCAGTCATGCAAAATGTATTTCCATATTATCTATGTTGCAAAAGAAAACACAGACATCCCCCAATTGATAGACATCAGCTCAATTTCCAGTTCTTTGCCACCACAAAGAGAACAGCTATAAATATTTTAGAACATATAGATTCTTTTCCTTTTTTCCTGATCACCTTAGGAAACAGACCTAATGGTGGCATTGCTAGTCAAAGAGTATTTTTTTATAGTCTTTTGGGCATAGTTCCAAATTGTTCTCTAGAATAGTTGAATCAGTTCACAACTCCACCAACAATGAATGTGTCCCCAATTTTTCCACATTCCTTACAACATTTGTCACTTTTCTTTTCTGTCATATTTAGCCAATCTGATAAGTGTGAAGTGGTACCACCAAGTTATATAGGAGGAGGGAATTTCTAAGATTCCTTCCCACAACTCTAGAATTCCAGCTCGTTCATAATTCAAGCTCACCATACCTCAAATACTGATAACCTGCTTCCCTAGAGAATTATTGTTGTTCAGTCATTTCAGTCATGTCCAACTCTTTGTAACCCCACTTGGGGCTCTCTCAGGAAAGATACTGGAGTGGTTTGCCATTTCCTTCTCCAGCTCATTTTACATATGAATAAACAGACAAACAAGGTTAAGTGACTTTCCCAGAGTCACACAGCTAGTAAGTGTCTGAGACTGGATTTGAACTCAAATCTTCCTGACTCTGAGTATGGTATTCTATCCACTTCATCACCCAGCCACCCCTCCCTAGAGAGTACCATGAGTAATTGAGATCATGATGTTGGGAGCCAGCTAGTAAACTTTTTGATTTCTTCTCTTCCTAATCAAAAGCATCAGGAAACCAGGGCTTCACTCTAGGAGATGAGATTTGAGCTTTGATGCTGTTTCTACTACTACTATAACCATACTTTGACTAATTAAACTGTTAGCTTTTCCTAAAAGCTATTTGTCACAATATTACATGAGGGAGGTATTACAAGCCACTGCAAATATCTAGTACCAAGGGAGTAACAAGGAAAGTAGGTCTGAGAGAGGGCTGTATAGCTCTGTTGACATTCATATTTTATGAGTTCAGGTAATTCCATAATAATATGCCTCACTGATGCAGCTTCTGTAACTTCTATATCTGAAGACCCTTAGGGACAAAAGGTTTCTCCTATGATCTGTAAGTGCAACTTTATTAGTAAACTCCAGCTCTTCTATGATTCATCCTGGCCCAAGAGAATTCATGTCTAGCATTTCCTGCTACCAGCAACTCTCTTCAAAGTTTCAGTCATTACAGCCCAGTGCTTCCAAATTGCTCTGTCTCTCCAACACTAATGGAAAAAAGCAGCTAATGAACACATTCACACTAAAGGTTTTAGGTACTTAAGCAAATATCTCTGTATAATGTACTTTTTTTTTTAAAGAAAAAGGACCCAAGGAAGGAGAGAAAATGATTAAACAAAAAGAAAGGGTCATGAGGAATAGAATTTCAGGCATAATGGGAACATGGGGTCTTCTTGGCCACTCAAATCATCCTCCACAGCTACTGTGTATTCCACCTATTTTAAAATGTGTTCCTCTAAATGTCCAGGGATTAGAGAGTATTCGTATGAATAAAACAAGATATTCATCAAGATAAACTATCCATAATGTATATTACATATAGGAAGATAATATATATCTATGTATACATAGATTCCTAATTATTAAGTTGAGATTTTTACTAATCTACAGTAGAGTTTTGTTAAGGCTGTTCTATTTTATTCAGGTTATTGTTTATTTGGCAACGTTGTATATGCCAGAATGTGACTCCAAGAAGCTATAGCACAGGCAGCAGCCACAGCCCAGTAAACTATCTTGGCAGATGAGGTAAACCACATTGAGGACAACTGACAGGCCTCAAAGCTGTCAGTGAGTTAGGGGGATGTCTACCCCAAGCAAGTGAAAACTTTCTCCCTGGGCATGGGCAAAGGCCATGAAGGCAGCTGAAGCGGGTGCTGTGGAAGCTTAGAGCTTGGTCAGAAAGACACCAGTGTCATCCAGTGCATCCCAGACCACTGCCAGTCATCTTGACTGGTGTCTTGCCACTGGACTTCAATGACTCTGGAAGAAAGAGTGAGGCTGATGACTTTTTGCAACTCTGCCTCACTTCAATCCAATTAATGAGCAAGTCAAGACATCACCCTGAGATGTCATTGGTCTTCTTTGAAGGACAAACAACAATAGGCTAAAATGGCATTGTGAAAGAGAGCTAGCCTTTAAGTCAGAAAGATCAGTATTCAAGCCCCACATACAATTACTTAATCTCTCAGTGCCCCCAGGAAATTCTCCAAGACTACCTGTTGCAGAGTACTTGCTGATACAAGGAATCTCTTTCTACCAAGGAAATCATATGTTGTACGCGCGCGCGCACACACACACACACACAATGTATTTTTATATATGTATATATGTATCAGCTAATAGCACTATATGGTTCAACAATGTCAAAAACAATGCTACATAACTAATAAGCCTTTTGAGTTGCTTGGCAAAGTGATAAATGGATGGGGCATAAGTGTTGCCTGGTTATGTATATATCTACATGAGCTGTCTAAATGAGGTTTGCGGGGAGGCATGCATAGCTGTCTCTAGAATCTCATTCAATCCTCTCTAAAAGAGACTTTGGTTCCTGCCTGAAGTGGAGCAGAGAGGTTATCAGAGATTGTGTACTGGATAAAAATTATTTCTATCTATCTCTCAAAAAACATAGTCTAGGGGAAATTATTTTGGGATTCCCACTTTCCTAGTCACAATCCCTTCAAGCGAGAAAAAGTAGCCCAAGTTTGACTTGTTTCCCAATAAATACTAATTATACACAAGACCATCACCAGTACTCAAGCTCATTTCAGTAAAACTCTTCTCACTGATGAAGAATGATTACTCTGTGCTCTGTACCTGCATGAGGGGCAGAGTTTGCAACCTACTCTTCACGCTTTCTCACCCTCCATATAGCCATTCTGTTGCCAGGTCCTAGTGATTTTACCTTTCCCACATCTCTCATAATTCCCCCTTCTCTCCTCTGAACCTTACACCACCCTTGTGCAGACTCTCATTACCTCATACCTGGACCAGTGCAAGAGCCTGTTGATGGGTCTTTCGGCCTCGAGTCTCTCCCCACTCTCCTCCATCCTCCACTCAGCTATCAAAATAATCTTCCTAAAATTCAGTTCTGACTATGTCCTACAAACTCCAATGGCTCTTTATTACTACCAAGATCAAATATAACATCCTCTTTGGCTTTTAAAGCCCTTCATAACCTGGACCCTTCTTACTTTTCTAATCTTCTTATGCCTTCCTGTAATCTGAGATCCAGTGACACTGGACACCTTGATATTCCTCACACTAGCATTCAATTTCAGTTGAACACTCTCCCTCTTCATCTCCACCTCCCAGATTCCCTGGCTTACTGCAAGTTTTAGCTAAAGTCCCTTCTTTTGAAAGAAGACTTTCCTAGTCCCTAGTACCTTCCATCTGAGGTTTTCTCTAATTTATCCCATATATATCTTAATTATTCAGAATTGTCTGCATGTTCCACCATGCTGAATTGTAAATTCCTTGAGGATTTTGTCTTTCTTTGTATTTATTATTTTTTCCTTTCTTTATAACTTCATGGTTAGCAGTGTACCTGGTATGTATTAGGTGCTTAATAAATGCTTGTTGACTTAACTCAATACCATTACTAGGCCTCCATCCCAAAGATCAAATAAAGAGGAAAAAGACTTGTGCATACAAAAATGTTTCTAGCAGCTTTTCACAGTGGGAAACTAAAAGTTACCTATCAGTTGTGGAATAGCTAAACAAGCTATCATATATTCATGCAATGGAACTATTATATGCCATAAGAAATTGAAAAAGAGATGATTACAGTGAAAACTGATGAAGACCTGCATGAACTGATAAAGAATGAAGTAAACACAACCAGGATAACTATTCTTTTTTGGAGGCAATCAGGGGTTACTTTCCCAGGGTCACATAACTAGTAAGTATCTGAAGCTGGATTTGAACTCAGGTTCTCCTGAATTCAGGGTCAGAACTCTGTTCACTGAGCCACCTAGCTGCCCCAGGATATATATATATATATATGTGTGTGTGTGTGTGTGTGTGTGTGTGTGTGTGTGTGTGTGTGTGTATATGTATATATGTATGTATGTATATATATGTATATGTATATATATGTGTGTGTATATGTATATATACACACACGTACACTAACAATAACAATGTAAAGATAAACAGGGCAGCTAGGTGGTAAAGCAAATAGAGTACTGGGCCTGAAGTCAGGAGGATCTGAGTTCAAATATGGCCTCAGACACTTACTAACTTTGTGACCCTGGAAAAGTCACTCAACCCTGTTTGCCTCAGTTTTAACATCTGTAAAATGAGCTGGAAATGGCAATTCTGGAAATGAGAAGGAAAAGGCAATTCACAAGTATCTTTGGCAAGAAAACCCCAAATAGGATCATGAAGAGTCAGGTAGGACTGAACAACAAAAAGATAAAAAGCCTTGAAAGACTTAAGAACTCTTATAAATACAATGACCAAGTACAATTCCAGAGAACCAATGATAAAGCATGCTACTCAGTTCCTTACAGAAAGGTAATAGATTAAGCATAGAATATGAGACCTATGTTTTGGACATGGTCAATGTATGAACTTTTTTTCTTAATTAAGCATATTAGTTAAAAGGATTTCAGTTGCCCCCACCCCTCAAGTGGAGGGGGTAAAGGGATAGGAAATAAATGTTTGTTCAATGAAAGAAATGTTTTCAATAAATAAACTGAGCAGAGGAGATTGGCTTAAAATGTGTCTAAAACCCTTTCAAGCTCTAAATCCTCTGACCTGTGTGACTGAAGAAGCCTTCTACTTATCTCCTACCACCCATGGCAAGAATTTTGATGAGGACTGCATGCTCCTTTAACTGTGGAGATCAGATTGAAAAGTGAAAACAATGTCGGATTTATCTTTGTCCTCAGTTTGGGTAACTGCTTCCCTGGTGCTTAGTGTGATCCTCTCAGTTTTTAAGTTTCTCTTAAACTGACACATCTTATATTTCAGGCAAGAAAATGAAACTCACTTTGTTTTAATGTGTCTCTTTGTGAGTTCAAATACAGATCTCACCAGTCTCCTACTATAGGTTTCCAAAAAATTTCTCCAAAAGGTCATATACAAAAAAATTCTTAACAGGCAAAAGAGGTTTACAGAGATGTTTGGAAGCACAGCATGCTGGCTGAGAAGGATCACATCCCTGGGAATTCAGGGAGCCATATTAGGTCCCTGCAAGGTGAAGGGAGAAACAGAAATTTCAGGAGAGGCAAAGACTATATCTAAGACAAACGTTGGCTACAATTTCACCTAGTCCTGTCTGTCACCTTCTAGATGTAGTTAATAATATTTCCTGATAATTAGCCTGAAAAGCTTTCAGAATCTATATCCTGGAACCCATCCAAGCTAAGCCTTTTGGACATTCAGAAGTACAAAAGTTAAATAAAACTAAGCTGACTTGGCTTGGTACATATCTTTTTGTTTGTTCCTAAAGCAGGAACTTAGGGCCTTTGGGGCAAATTTATCCTGTCAGTGGGCACATCTAACTTGAAGCTCCTACATCACTACAATTAAGAATATTGCTTGGAGACCTTACAATGATGAGCAATCCTGCAGACATCATAGGCCCAGCCTAGGGAAAGATAAAGGAGGATCTCTTTAATTCATAGTTCCCTGGTAATTAATTGGGGGAAGGGGGGAATTTGGCAGATGTGGATATGGGTGACTATTACTTTCTGAATAATGGAAATATTTGTTTATATATTCATTACTACAATATGGGGCTCACAGAAAATGTTTGATCTCAGCATTATCTTTCCACAAAATCTCTTTAACTTCTTTCTCCTGTGAACATCAGAATTTGGTTCATTTTGTCCTCACCCAGAGTTATATCTGGCAACATCTGAATTTGGCACATATCTTTCAGGCCCCTTAGCTCCTGTTCAACATAGAGTAAAAGAACAGATTTTATTCATTCTGAAAGAAACCCACAAAGGACTCCCACCCAAACCCATATACAGTAAAAACAATTTACTTTCCCTCTCAGGAAGGCCTCTGCCTTCCTCAAGGAACTATATAGTCCTGCTAGCGTAGTACTAACCGACAGGAAAGAAAGACTCAAAATGGCTAGGTAATCAAGCTACTCTACCATCTGATGGGTTCCACCTTCTCTTTGGACCTAATAGGCCACATGACTCACACCATCAGCAAAAGTTATAGCTTCAGGTTTTGCTTCTATATCATGGCATAGAGGTATAGGGAACAGAACAGGGGGCTTGGATTCAGGAAAACCCAGGGTTCAAATCCCACCTCAGACACTTATTAGCTGTGTTATGCTGAGCAAGTCAACAACAAATCTCTGAGCCTCAGTTTCCTAACCTGTAAAATGAGAGGGTTGCATTCAATGGTCTCTAAGATTCCTTTCAGTTTTAAATCTATGATACTTGCTGCACTGATCCTTCCTCTTCTTCATATCTCCATCTGGCAGGGACTCCTCTCTTTGTGTGTCTCTGTCTGGCAACAGCTATTCAGTGCCAACAGTTATCCATATAGGGCTCAAGAATATGTAGCCCTCTGTCCAGATCCATGTGCTAAGCCCAAGCTGTGTATCCTAACTTTGTTCTGTTAGTCACAGGAAGAAAAAGGCCTCAGCCAGTGAGACAAGGGGATCAACACCTTGTCTGAAGAATTTACAACTTGTCAAGCAGACACAAGCAGGAGTATGTGTTTACTTAAAGGGCTGATCACTAGGGTACATCTGCTGCAAAAATGTAATCCTTGGTATTAATCAAATATGGACTTAGAGATGGGTTTTGTGTCTGTTGTCTAAATCTAGTTAAGCTCGGAGAGATTCATCATCAGATGATGAATTTTTTTCAGTCACAGAAGCTCACAAAGATGGCCTCCCAAGTTCTAGAGGGATTATGATGAAAAGGGTAACCACATCAAAATCCCAAATACTTGAAGTATTTGATCATAAGTGAAACAGAGATCTGGCACATGTCCAAATCCCATGAGCCTACTTGGCTGCTGTAGCCTCTTCAGGTGGAGGCCACTAGGGAGCAACCTTCTGGGAGAATTATCATTATTATTGGGGGGGGGGGTTGAGGCAATTGGGTGTTAAGTGACTTGCCTAGGGTCACACAGCTAGTAAGTGTTAAGTGTCTGAGGTCACATTTGAACTCAGGTCCTCCTGACTCCAGGGCCGGTGCTCTATCCACTGGGCCACCTAGCTGCCCCGAGAATTATCATTATGTGTGACATAAGTACCTTGGAGACACTAGGGAATGTAACCATAACAGGTTCTAGTATCTTAAATACATAGGGAAAGAAAAACTCCTTCGTTGTCTTTGGAAGCATTCTAAAAGTCTTGTCCACTTCAGTCACCTTTTTGCCTCAGTCACTTCTGGGGAAATATAGTGACTCTTTTATTCATGGAGTCCAATGAGAGACCAGTCTTTAAAGTGAAAGGCCTTAGAGCCTTCTCCCTTAATGAGGTCACATAGCCCCAAGAAACATACCTTAGACCTTAGCTTCAGTGGTTTTCATTATAGGTCAAGAGAACATAGCCTTCACAATCTTGTGAATCTGTTTCCAGAGCTAGGGCCCAGAAAACAAGCTGTTCCCTGAGCCTGGCAGGAGAACAATCCTTTACGATCACCCTCTGGATGATCTCACCCTCTGGACTAGTCACACAATTCACCAGGTGTTCTCTGGTCAAAGACAAACACTGAACAAAGTCTGAATGTCCTACAGTGTATCAAACTTGTCACATGCTTGCTGCTCCCTCCTTGGTAGGACTACAACTCACTGAGCAGTCACTAGTATAAGTATTGAGATCTCCCCACACTACCTTGGGCCCCCCGACTAGGAGTGGGGTCCTGGCACATGCGTCTATAGCTCCACCTTGCTTGGAAGCCTTTTTCCTCACTTAGAAAATGAACTTTCTCTCTAATTCCTGACTCACCTGTCTCTGGCCTAATTGTGCAGCTCCAGCCATATGTAGGTTAGAGACTGGTTCCGGGAAAATCCAGTTGACAATATCTATTTACTTACAGATTGCCTCTCCCATCGGAATGCAAGCTCCTTGAGTCGATACACATTATTGCTTGATATTGAGCCACTAAAACCATCATGTCTTTTTCACAAGAATTCTTACCTAGTCACATCTCCTCATTCTCCACTTGTACTTTAAAAATTCAACTTTAAGACTTTATATTTATCCCTATTAAATTTCATTCTATTAGGTTCAGTCCATCATTTTAATCTGCTAATACTTGGGGGTAACTGGACTCTATTGTCTAACGTATTAGTTATCTATCCCAGCTTCATTTATCCAATCATTGATTTTTTTAAAAAAGATTGAATAGAACAGAACTATGAACAGATACCCTTGTGACACTCCACTGGAGATCTCCTGCAACATGACTGTTGATCCATTCAGGCCTACTCCATCTAACTAGACTAGTATCAAGACTTGTAGACAAGATGGAAGAATGTGAGCTGGATGACAGTCAAGTTAGATGGGTATAAAATTGGTGGAATGCCTAAATCCAAGGAGGATCAATACAAATGCACTATATATCTATGAAACTTTCCTTGCCTACCAGTTTAGAAGCTATGTCAAAAAACAAAAACAGATTAGTCTACCATGACTTGTTCATGATGAACCTATCTATGCTGACTCTGAATAACCACACTTTTTCTTTCTTAGTATTCTTCAATCAAAGCTTTAATAATGTCTTTCTAGAGGGGCAGCTAGGTGGCACAGTGGCTAAAGCACTGGTTCTGGATTCAGGAGGATCTGAATTCAAATCCAGCCTCAGATACCTGATACTTACTAGCTGTGTGACCCTGGGCAAGTCGTTTAAACCCTCATTGCCCCCACGAAAAAAAAAGGAACAAATAATGTCTTTCTAAATTTTGCCAGGAATCAAGGCCAAATTCACTTTAATGACCTATATTCCCATGGCATATATATACTCTTTTACATATATATATATATATATATATATGTATGTATGTATGTATACACTATATACTTACTATAAATATATACTACATATTCTATAATTTACTTTTTTCCCTTAAAAAATTAACCCTGGCAACAAGATGTTTCATTATCTGAAATAGCAGTGTAGAAAAAGGTTGGGGAGTAGAAGCTTGAAGCTTAAGTTTCAAGGTAGCAAGCAAGGGTCAGGACTATCATCAGGGCCAGAAGGAACAAATAGTATAGCCAAAGTACATATACAGAAATTAATAATACATTTAAGAGCTTTAGACTTTATAAGTAACACCTCACCACTCAAAACAGAGTGTCCTCTAGGAAAGATCTATTTATGATCTGATCCCTAGAAATCTGGGGGGACATTCCCAATCTCTAGAAGCCTATGTCACTTTGTTTCACAATTAGGACCTACAAATCCTCCAAGGAAGCCCTGGGATACTCTTCAATTTCCCTACTCCCCTAGCATACAGTGATTTGCTAGATAGTTGATGTGCCTTGAACAGTTAAAACGAAGCAGACACATAGTTCCTGCCCTTAGATTGCATCCAATCTAATGAGAGACAGGATAGACACAAAAGTATAGGAAATACAGTACAAATAAACATACAGTTAAGTACACATATATTCAACTACAGTTGCAAGGAACTACTTAAAAGTGTTAAGTAATTCAGGGATATGGAAAGGATGAAGAGTGGGGTTTAGCAGAGGTGGTGCTGAGACCAGATATAGGTAGAGGAATGTTGAGTCATTTTCAAAATGCTTTGGGGGTTTTCTTGACAAAGATACTGGAGTGGTTTGCCATTTCCTTCTCCAGCTGATATTACAGATGAGTAAATTAAGGTCAAGAGGGTTAAGTGACTTGCCCAGGGTCACAACTAGTAAGGGTCTAAAGACAGATTTGAACTCAGGTTTTCCTGACTCCAGACCCAGCTCCCTGTTTGCTGTGCCATCCCGTTGCCCCAAAGGTAGAAGCTGGAAGAGGTTATTTCTGAAAAACTTTGATGGAGAAGAGTTTGTATGGGAGTTGGGCTAGGATAACTAAAACACTTGACTTGACTAGGGAAACACAAGTCAGAGTATAAGGAGAGATTAAGAGCATCAACTGGGGAAGAAATGTAAAGCCCATGATGAGGATCATTAACTTGATTCAAGAGGCAACAGGGAGTAATTGGCAAATTCAGAGAAGAGGAATGACATGATCAGAATGAACTTAAAGAAGAAGATTCCTCTGGGTCCTAAAGAAAGGTGGGAGACTAAAGGCAAGCTGAGAATATGGAAGTAATGTTGATGTTAGGGTCCAGACTAGGATTATAATTAGAAAGGAGGAAAAAGAACTGAGAAATATTACAGCAATCAATTAATCAATCCATCGACAAGTATTTATAGAGTATCTACTATGCACTGAGCATTTCAAAAGATTCAAACAGGTAGGGGATATGATCCTCAATCTCAAAAGTTTTCAGTCTAAATGGAATGATATATTAAAAGAGGATTCATTATACAAGGTCTCATGGACTGTCTATTGTGAGACTGTTTTGTTTTTTAACTTGACCAGTGAGTTCATTGCTATAGGGAACGCTCAGTGATAATACCTCCTCTACTCAGATGGATCAACATTGCTCTGCTATTTATAGTCTCAGAAAGTTGTCTCAGGCTCTGAGATATTAGGTGACTTGGTTGGGGTCATTCAGCCGTTATATGTCAAAGTAGACTCTTGAATCTTGGCTCTGAGTGGCAGGCTTTATGGAGGAGGAGAGATGTGATCTGCAGAGTGAAAGGATAGGATGTAAATAATCAGAGAGGAAACATTTGCAAAGTGCTTTGGAAACCCCAAAGTACTTTATAGATGTTAGTTATTATTATTAGAAACAATATGAGCAAATAGCATAGAAATGGATTGTTTGAGGTGTTTGGGGATCCTCCCTAAATACCCTCTGTTTTTTTTGTTTGTTTTTTGTTGTTTGTTTGTTTGGGTTTTTTTGCAGGGCAATGAGGGTTAAGTGACTTGCCCAGGGTCACACAGCTAGTAAGTGTCAAGTGTCTGAGGCCGGATTTGAACTCAGGTCCTCCTGGATCCAAGGCTTTATCCACTGTACCACTTAGCTGCTCCCCCCACTAAATATCCTCTGAATCTCTCACAGTGTTTTACACATAGTAGACCTAGTGATTTCATTGATCCTAGTCTAGAACCAAAACCAATCAGTAGATTTGACCTGTTGAAGCAAAGGATTTGGTGGAGTAGTTTGAGAAAGGAGGTATGAGATTGTGGAGGGTCTTAAATGCCACTCTAAGGAATTGACTCAAAAATATTCCCTGGGTCTCTCTAAGGCCTATCAAATTAAGTCCAAAGGAATGTCATAGTGAATGCAAAGTTGTTGTGTGTTGTTTTAAAAAAAAAGACAATCTAGTAGATAGTTATAGGGTGGATAGAAATAGGAAAAAAACCTGGAGTCAGGGAAGACAGATGAGAGAGGATGCTAATTCAATAAACTAGACATGCTATAATGAAAGTCTCATCTACAGTAGTGACAATGGCAATAGAAAGGAAGAATAAATATGAAGCAATACAAAGGAAGAACAGAGAGAGATTAATGGATACCTGAAAACAGGACAAGAGAAAAGAATCACTAGAACCCAGCAATAAAATGGGATTTAGGATAAAGAGGAGTTTTTTTAAAATTCCTATGTCATAAATATCTAACCACTTGGATATTGTGGTCTTTTCCCTAGCCAGATACATCTTTGCTTAGTGAAATCTTACCTACTTACCTATCCATTAAAGTATCAAGGTAGGGGCAGCTAGATGGCGAAGTGGATAGAGCACCGGCCCTAGAGTCAGGAGGACCAGAGTTTAGATCCAGCTTCAGATACTTAACACTTACTGGCTGTGTGAACCTGGGCAAGTCACTTAACCCTCATTGCCGAGAGAGAGAGAGAGAGAGAGAGAGAGAGAGAGAGAGAGAGAGAGAGAGAGAGAGAGAGAGAGAAAGATTGATTCTTACCAGGAGCTCCTCCATAACAATGAAATCATAGGTTCAATCTATACTTTATGCCTAATTATTTTTGTTTATGTCATATCTCCCTACTCCACTGTGAGCTGTATGAGAACAAGGGTCATCCATATTTATAGTCTTTATTTTCTCCAGTATCACAAAGTATATTCTGCTCAAAGCCCAGCCCATATTTCCATTCTTTTACCAAACCACAGGTGCTAGAAGCATGCTAAATCCTAATTCATCAGAACCAAAGAGCATTAAAATAGGGAGTAAAAGTGAATGGGAGGGAGGAAGCAGTTTGATTTTTCAAAGGCAGTATTAAAAGTCAAGACTATAATAGACCCATTTCATCCCATAGATTTTTATGGATATTACGATGCTGCAGGATTGTCTCAGGCTATCAAGGATTTAAATCAAAGGGTTTAGTAATGAAGCTGTAATGATCTTCCTTGGTCCCTCCTGTGTAAGCTCTTCCTTTGTTGCTTGCTTGGCTCTTCCAAAACTTCAAAGGGAAGGAGTCTGAATGGACCCTCAAAGATGTCAAAAAAGCACTTGAGTCTATGAAAATAAACCTTTTAATGCAACACTTCCCTCTATGGACCTAAAAGCCCCATGCACACATAAAGCTAAAACTATCTTTGGTAAAGCACTCCTGCAAAATGCAGATAAATTAAGAAATCTTTGACCAATTAGCTATCCATTAAAAGAAGAGTTATTGAGATCTGAACTTCAAACATTCATTTTTCCTTCCTGTCTAACACAGAGTACAATCTTTCATCTTTACTTGTAAAGTTCTGATTAACTGCCACTCTGATGAGTTTATAATAGTTTGGGGGGAAATATATATTGAAGGTGAAGGATCTTTCTTGACAAATCTGCCTTTAATGCTGGGTGACAGGACAGAAAAATGTCTCAGGAGCAGCTAAGGAGAGACTCCAGTGTAACAATGGAATGGTGCCTGGAATTCTTCTGTTCAAATCTGCCAGGTCAAATCCTTGAGCTAAATCACCTTGCAAACAGGCCCTCCAGTTCTTTTTCTATCTAACTGGGAGAGAACTGGATGTGTGCATAAAGTTTGCAAAAAAAATGAATAAATAAAAAGAACCATAAGAATACTTGTCAGGGTTTCCCCTTGGGAAAACTGTGAAGTAGGCAAAGCTAGATGATTTCTCCTCTCTCATTTCCTCTCTTGATGTTAATTACTCTTTTCCCAACCCCCATATCCATACTTAGCCAAGTTTCCTTTTCCACAGGACCTTAAACTTATATAATTATAAACTAATCCTTTACCTGATATCTCAAATGGTATTGGGCAATCCTTTAATCCATTACCAGGAATTAGAAGTATTCACCCTCTGTCATAGTGGACAGAGTGTCAGGCCTGGAGTCAAAAAGGCATCTTTCCTGAGTTTAAATCTGGCCTCAGACACTTACTAGCTGTGTGATCCTGGTCAAGTCACTTAACCCTATTTGCTTCAGTTTCCTCATCTGTAAAACAAGCTGGAGAGGGAAATGACAAACTCTAGTTTCTTTGCTAAGAAAACTCCAAATGGGTCACAAAGAGTTAGACATGACTGAAATGACTAAACAAACACACCCTCTAAGAAAAGCATTCAAAAAGGATTTCCAATAGTAGGGTTTTGACAGATGGCAGACAAGATATTTTAGGACAAGTACTCTGACTGACATCCCTAAAATTATGCCATACAGATGGGAAAGCACACTATTCTAAGACCATCTTGATCAAATAATCTAAGAATTAGAAGAGGACTTCTAAATCCAACCCCAACATGAACATGTAATATCCTATAAAAGTGAGATGTACTCAGCAGGACTTCTTTGACTTCTCTGCTATGGTCCCAGTAAATTCATCTTTGGGAAATCTCATCATCTTGCAAAAATCCAATCAGCAATGGTACTCATGCCTCATCAGTATCCTCTGCCCCTCTGATTGAAAGACGGAGTCATAAAGTCCTCTGCTTAAGGAATTCAGAACAAATCAGACATTTCCTCATTTTCTATCCACCTTCCTTTATTTTGGATTTCTTTGGCTTCACCACCTTGCCATCATGCTAAGTACCACCAAACCCCCTTTTCATATCGTGTATGTTGTCCTAATTTAGATTGCCCTCCTTGAGGGCAGGGATTGTCTTTCTTTTTTATATTTGTGTCCCTAGAATGTAGCACAATACCTACCACATAGTAAATGCAAATATTTATTAACTTGACATAAGTGAACATTCAGCTTTTACTCAAATATTTCCAATTATAATGAGTGTACTACCTGTCTAGCAGCCCATTTCACTTTTGAGTAATTCTAATCAGTAGAAAGTTCTCCCACATGCTAAGTCAAAATCTACTTTTCTGTACCTTTTACCCACTGCCCTTACTTCTGACTTTTGGGGCAAAGCATGATTGTCCCTTCCACTTAACTCTCAAAATGTTTGGAAACGGCTTCTTTCTCCACCTTCTTTCTCCCCCTCTATCATGAACATAGACAGATCTTCACTGGCTAAGGTAAAATAGCCCAAGTTCCTTTGCCTGATTTTTGTATGACCTAGTTTCAAGTCCCTTCATAAATCTGATCTAGCTTCTCAAGGTACCCTGGTACCCAGAACTGAACGCAAACGATAGTCTAGCAAGGATAAAGCAGAGTAGAATTCAATACACTTTGAACTCCATTATTCCACTCCCTTGTGGACTCACATCAAGTGTGACTTCATTTTACGTGAATCATTGTCTAGCCACACATTTTGAACCAAAGTATAGAACTTTACATTCCTTCCTATTTTGAATTTCATCTAATTACACTTGCCCTGTTGCCCCAGGTCCACAAGAATTTTGTGACTCCCTATTCAATTATCCACTATACTAGCTCCATCTATCCCAAACTCCTTGCCATCTACAAATATGCTCACCCACATTCCTAATCTATGCCTTCATCCAACTCAAGGAATCACAATCACATAATCCCCAAATTAAGAGAAAAATATAAAATGACAAAGAAGTTAACATTTTAACGACTTTTGAAGACATGGGGATCAAAGGAAAAGTCAAGCTTCCTGAGAAGCAGTCTTGAGTCAAGAGCTCCATTGTACAGAGATATTCAGTCTTACTCTTTGTCTTCTTGTCCTTAATGGACACTTCCCAAAGCATGGTGACATTTTGATTTCTTTTCATTGGCTTTAAGAGACTCTTAAACCAGGGCAGCTAGATGGTGCAGTGGATAAAGCACCGGCCCTGGATTCAGGAGGACCTGAGTTCAAATCCGACCTCAGACACTCAACACTTATTAGCTGTGTGACCCTGGGCAAGTCACTTAACCACAATTGCCTCACCAAAAAAAATAAATAAATAAATGAATGAATGAATGAATGAATGAATAAATAAATAAATAAAAGAGACTCAAACCAGAAAGGCCAAAATTAGGAGGAAAATGGACACAAATTTATTTTCACCTCCATCATTCAAGAGAATAAAATTCAATAAAATCTGTTTCTTACAATGTTTGCACAGGAGAGAACATACTAACTTATTATATATATGATAAAATTCTACAAAAGCAACATGCCCTCTTAGGGACAGGGTGGAGAAGTCTCAAAGTATATGACTGAGACTACAGGATCAAGGTGGGGGTAAAAAAAAAAAAAGCAAAAGTAGCACAAAAGTTACCTGGTGGAGGGATGTGGAGAGTTAAGAAGTAAGGAAAATTACTAGAAGAGAGCTCCCTGATGCTGCAGCAGCTGGGCCAAGTGAAATATTAGATTAGATGAGGCATTAGCACAGTTTGGCCAAGAGCCACTGAGCTAATTGTTACTTGTTGATGTACCTAAAGTTTACATGGATACAACTTGTAGTTTTTAATACCATGAATAAAGCAGATTATGGACACTATAATTTGAGGATATCCTAGCAAATTAAGAGAATCGTACAAATAATATGCCCCCTGAAGTGGCTACACATATTCAGATTCACGCCATGACTATATAAAATATAGTATTCACATCCCAGTGGAAATATGCAGTGCAAATTCAAATAACATGATCACTTTGTGGCGATTCCTTATTAGCACTAATTGGGACCTGGCTATGAACACCCCCCCCCAAAAAAAAAGGCCTCTGAGAAACAAAAATACATGACATATAGCCAAGACACTGATGCTCCTGGTACTGGATTTGGAGTGAAGACCTAAGCCCAAATTATTCATTTGATAACTGCTACGTGACCTTGAACAAGTCCACTCCTGTCTTTATGTTCTTGCTCACACCACCCTCTATGCATCAAGTGGACTCCATCCCTTTCCCCCACTTCTATCTTTGGTAAACTTTCCCTTTGCTTCCATATCCCATGCAGATATCACCTCCTCTGTGAAGCTTTCTCTAACCACCCCCCCAGGTAAGAGAATTTTCTTCCTCCTCAAATTCCTCATGTCAACTTGCCTAGATATTAGCTTTTCCATTTTTCCCTTACCTGTATACCAGTTGTTTGTGTATTGATCCATCCTCCTTCCTTAAGTCATTTAATCATAGGCTCCTTGAAAACAGGGCCTATTTGGTATCTTCCTTTGTATCCCTCAATCCTTATATGTTTTACACATGGTAAACACTCCCTATTCAATAAACTTTAGTGACGACTACTACTTCCAGGATCAAATATAAGATCCTTTTTGGCTTTTAAAATCCTTCACAACCTGGACCCTTGCAACTTTTCAGTATTCCCCACTACACCTTCCACTATTTAATGAGACTGGCTTACTTGGTTATTTTCTGATGTGATGGGAGCAATATCTTAACCCCGTGCAAGTTAGACTAGTTTTTCCCTAAAAGTTATTGAAATTGTCCTGTAGATGTAATTATTTCAGGGGAGTAAAGTTCAGGCTGTTCATAAAGCTTCCTGGTTAACTATATACAAGAAGCCATGGGGAGCTCCAGCTAAGACCTAATGATAGACCACCATAGTGTCTCAATTTAAATTCAACAAAAGGGCAAACTGAGGCCTATCATTAACCAAGGTAACACTTATTAGCAGGGGCATGTTGCCTATCAATAAATGGATCAATGGTTTGCTTCCATTTATGTGAAAGACCCTAAGCAAAAGGATAATTCACCTTTTATGGATTTGGGGGAGTGCAGAAGAAAGAAGTGACCATGGTAGATAATATCATGGAACGAGGGACATGATTACTTATAAAACTGAGGCACAGGCAACAACATGATCGGTTGGAAGTTTGGTAATAGGAGCGAGCAATGATTTCCACACCTCCACCCCACCCTTTTCTAGCAAGAAGATCAAACTTTTGGACAGTAAACCAAACATCCTTGAAGGTTAGCTTGGTGGTGTAAAGATATTAGGCCCAACTCCTTTTTTGTTCACACACATTACCCAAGGTCAGTCTTGCCTTGAGGCAAGAATAGATCAATGATTAACAAGAGAGCTGGATTTCTAAAATTAACCCATTATAAGACAGCTGAATTCTGAACTTAATTCAGACACAATGAACCATGGCTTGAACAATTACAAGACAAAAGCAGTTACAGGACAAAATCAATTAGTTGTAAGTAGGATCAATAAATAAATGATACAGGATCGATCTTAATCTTCTCAATTGGCAAAACAAAGGCAAGGGTGCTACAAGAAAATGAATCCATGTAATATTCTTGCTGAATATCCTTCCTCTACTATGGCTCAATAAATCTCCTTCTGTTAACTGTCAGATCATCTGCAAGTGTTTCATTTTATTCCATATCAAACCTAAACTACCAAGGGACCAGCCTGAGTCAAGCATGCCCTGCAATACTCACATATGACACTATCTCCCACTGCCATGCCTTTGTCCAGGTTGTCACTCTTGCCCGGAATGCTCTCACAACTCACCTCCATCTCTTAGGATCCCTGGGTTTCTTCAAGATTGTTTCTTTCCCATTCCCCCCAGATGCTCCTGTCTTGCCCTCTAAAGCTACCTTTCACATACTTTCTCTCTCTCTCTCTCTCTCTCTCTCTCTCTCTCTCTCTCTCTCTATTGGAACACCAATGCATTGTTGGTGGAGCTGTGAAAAGATCCAGTCATTCTGGAGAGCAGTTTGGAACTATGCCCAGGGCCGCTAGGTGGTGCAGTGGATAAAGCACCGGCCCTGGATTCAGGAGTACCTGAGTTCAAATCTGGCCTCAGACACTTGACACTTACTAGCTGTGTGACCCTGGGCAAGTCACTTAACCCCTATTGCCCTGCAAAGAAAAAAAAAAGGAACTATTCCCAAAGGGCTATAGGGCTTTGCATTCCCTTGAGCAATACCACTATTAGGTCTTTATCCCAAGGAGATCATAAAAAATGGAAAAGGACTCACATGTATCAAAATATTTATAGTTGCTATTTTTGTGGTGGCAAAGAATTGGACATTGAGGGGATGTCCATCAATTGGGGAATGGCTAAACAAATTGTGGTATATGAATGTAATGGAATACTATTGTGCTATAAGAAAGGATGAGCAGGCAGATTTCAGAGAAATCTGGAAGGACTTACATGAACTGATGCTAAGTGTGATGACCAGAACCAGGAGAACATTATACACAGTATCAACAACATTGTGTGATGATCAACTGTGAAAGACTTAACTCTTCTCAGCAATACAGTGGTCCAAGATAATTCCAAAGGACTCATGATGGAAGATGCTCTCCACATTCAGAAGAAAGAACTATGGAATGTGGATACAGATTGAACCATATTGTTTCTATTTTTGTTTTTGTTTTTGTTTTCTTTTTTGAGGTTTTTCCCTTTTGTTCTGATTCTTCTGTCACAACATGACTAATACTTATGTTTAATGTGATTGTGTGTGTGTGTGTGTGTGTGTGTGTGTGTATCAGATTGCTTGCTGTCTTGGGGAAGGAAGGGAGGGAGAGAGAAAATTTTAGAACTAGAACTCTTATAGAAACAAATGTTGAAAACTGTCTTTGCTTGTAACTGGAAAATAATAAAATATTTTTATGATTATAAAAATATTCCAAAAGGAACATTATGGGCAAAGGCATATAGACTGAAAAGCTCAGTGTATATAAAAAATGAGTAATCCAGTTTGACTGGAGTATAAGGGACATTTACACAAGCAATGTAAGATGAGGCTAGAGAAGCAAATTGGAAATAGACAGTGGAAGGCTTTGAATATCAGGTTAAGAAATTAGACATTATTTGGTAGACAGTATGGTGCCATTGAGGTTGTTTATGTTTAATCATGCTTAAGGAAGATTAATCTGGCAATGGCATTTACACCGGACTAGAAGAATTATCAATAAAAATAATCATTATGATAATAATTATAAGATGATATAATTGATAATTGTGTTGCAGCAATCACATATGATATGCTAATTATTATAATATGTTGATATAATTGATAATAATTATATTACGAGATATAAAATTTCAATAATAACACTCTGGATCTGCAATAAAATTTCATTAGGGCAGGTTACCTCCTGGATGAGGAAAGTCACTATACCATTGAAGATCAGCAACTGATCCAAAACTTCTAATTTTAGAGTTGCTTAGAGTACTGAGGTAATGATTTACCCAGGACCACATAGCCATACTCCAAATCCAGCTCTCTCTATCTATTACAACATGCCTTCTTGGTAATAATAATGTATTTTAATCAAACCCCCAATTCCATCAATGTAAGGAATTTCCTCTTCCAATTAATGTCAAGACCTGAGGCAGTGATACATGAAGTAACTTACTGGGGTCAAATAGCTAGGATTTGTGACAAGAGGGACTTGAGGGACTTGAACCCGGGTGTTCCAAGCTCTGAGGCCAGCTCTTTTTCTACAAAGCCTCTCATAACAGCAACAGCAGCAGTAACAACAACAACTGAATACTAGAAGTAGTCAGAATTATAAACCAGAAGCTCATTATGCTTCACAAACAGATGACAAAATCCCATACTACAAATACAAATCCTCAAATATCTTGGAGAATTCAACAACTATATTCTACCAGAACCAGAGTTTTCTCAAAAACAAAATCAACTCCTACAATCACCCAAACCTAACGCTGATCCACAGAAATTTAAGAACATTTTTAACAAATATTGACATATCAAATATTCATGACCTCCAAACTATGTAATAAAATTAAATATGAAAATCTATGGGAATCAAAGTCATATGAGAAGAGAAAAAAGTACATATAATCCCATCATCCTGTCTATTACTGGGGTTGTTAGGTGAGTCTTCAGTTTAGTACACATCCTACTTTCATTCAATTACCTTGTTTGATTAGCTAGTAACATTAATCCAATCTTGATATATATTACATATATAACCAGGATAGTTTATAAGGTATTATAAGGTATAAATTATCCTGGTTATACATGTAATATTTCATCATGCCCTTAAAACTGATTTCATTCTATCAATTGCATTCATTGAGTTTGCAGAGTGGAACCTCAACTCATAAAGTTGTTCTTAGAACAGATTTGTTCCAAGATCATTTTTATCTAAATTCCACCAACTATGAGGATGAGAAGAATGAAAAATAATAGTCATTTATATTATATAGTACTTTAAAATTTACAAAGATCTTCATATACATTATCTCATCTCATTCTTACTATGACCTTCTGAGGTAGATACTATTATTATCTCCATTTCCCAAATGAAGAAGGTGAAGGAACTTTACCAGTTATACAGTCAGTGTCAAAAGTAAGATTCTAACACGGATCTTTGCAACATTAGAAATCTGTCATGGCTTGTTTTTCAAAGCCTAGTGAGGCAAATGACTGACCATATGAAGTAGAATGGCCTTCAAGCTGCAGTTTGGAAAAACTTAATCAAAGCAACATTAAACTCTAGGATTCAGTATTAAATAAAACTTGATTAAACACTTCCTATGAAAAATGCATTATGTTGTGTGCTAACAAGAGAAGATAGTCATTTTTTAAGGTTAGACTTGAAGCTGGGGGGGGTCTCCAAACGAATCTATTTTCTGAGCAATTTCCTACATAGTAGGAAAATATGGGACTGGTGTACTCAATACTAAAAAAGACTTGAATTTCCTTTGGCTTAAGTTCACCACCTGTCAGAGTTTAAGCTTGTGTTCTTACATAACCAAAATCTGGACCCAGAGTGTATTAATAATACATCTGTATTAGTCATAATTGCCATGGGCTTCATTTTAGAAATATTAAGGATAATCATAATCCTTTGAAAATGTCATAGTTTATTCTGTTTAAAGCCCATGTTATAGTTAAAGGCACTTCCATTTTTCTTCTTCCATATTCAATTAATCTGAAATCATATGTGCATTTCCTTTGATTGTTCAGACTTTTACCTTGTGCTCCATATGCCAAAATAGTAAGTGTAAGTGCCTAACAGGTAGCTTCATTTGTTTGATTTTCCAAATCCCTAGTGATTTCTTTAAGTGAGTCAACAAAAACAGAACCATAAAATATATACAGCAGGATCTCATTTATCCCAAATCTGACCTCATAGGGTCAACCATCCAGAACACAGCCAAGAAATGAGAAGTAATTGAAAAGATCTCTAAGCTCCAAATGTCTTTCAGAAAGACAATGTACTTTACTTCTTAAGCCCTCCAGACACTTTATACATATTTATATTTAAATAAGTCAAAAGATTAGAAGCAACAATGTGTTGTCAATGAGAGGTGACAGCCAAGTGGAGGCAGCTCGGTGGTGAAGTGAATACAGTGCTAGACCTGGAGTCAGGGAGACAGGAGTTCAAATCTGGCCTTAGGCACTTAGCTATGTCACTCTAGGCAAATTGCTTAATTTTTATCTACCTCAGTTTCCTAAACTGTAAAATAGGGGTTGATAACTCATAGAGTTCTTGTAAGGATTTGATTGATCTGCAAGGTAAGGGAGAGCCACAAAAGTTTATTGAGTAGGGGTTGTTTACCATGAACAAGGTACCACAGTGGGCTTGGAAAATAGGAAAGGAGACTTTTTGCCCAGGCCCTGTTCTCAAGAAGCTTTGCAGAAGAGGCAGTCTCTGCATTGGGTATTGAAGCAAGGGAAAGTCTATTAAGGACAGAAATGGGGTAAGGAAGTGGTAGAGTCCATTGAATGCATGAAGGATGGTGTGAGCAAGAACATCAAGGAAAGAATAGGCTTGTCCAAAGTCACATAGCAAAGAAACGTCCGAGGAAAAATTTCAGGAATTACAGTCTGCCTAGTTATTAAAGACAGGGGGAAGAATACATGAGATGTTGATTTTTCAATATCCCCAGGAACTCTTATTTGTACTTTTTTGGTCAGAATAACATCATAGAATCATAGACTTTTAGAGCTAGAAAAGACCTTGAGAGTCATCAAACCAACCCTCTCCTTTACAGATAATGTAACTAAGGGGTAGAAGGGCAGAGTGACTCCAAAGTGGAATTTACTGGCAGTCTTTAGACTAGAACCCAGGTCTTTTCCCTTTATATCACCTGCAGGATTCACAGGAGGGGAGGATCCTAAACAGGGCAAGCAAGTCATCACCCTGAGTGTCAAATAAGCAACAACTTAGAAGTTGGAGAGTTGGAAGAAAGAGTAGGAGTAAACAGCTGCCCATGACTGACAATTATGTCCCAGTACTATTTAAAAAGTGCTAGGGTAGCTAGGTGGCACAGTGGATAAAGCACCAGCCCTGGATTCAGTAGGACCTGAGTTCAAATCTGACCTCAGATGCTTGACACTTACTAGCTGTGTGACCCTGGGCAAGTCACTTAACCCACATTGCCCTGCAGGAAAAAAAAAGGGCTAGGGCATATTTTTGTCCCTGATATTTGAAAGAGGTGTACTAACAGAAATTTGTCCCTGGTTATATGGAAAGGGATTCAAGAATTGAGAGTCTGGCATGTTTTTCTAAGCAATTCACTCCACTTATGGAGTATGGCTTGCTTTTCACAGCTCAGTGAGGCAAATAGCAGAAGACAATGTAATATTGCCTCACCAAACAGCAAAAAGCTAGGAATCAAAGACAAATGTACAGAAAATACTCATATGTCTCCACCCTTTGGCTAGCCCCATTCTCCCATTTGTTGAGTTCCTGCCTAGACCTTCCATTTGAGGAAATGCCTGTGCCCACTAAGACTTACTTCCTTCCCAGCTCTGCTCCTGACTCTCTGGTCTTTTCCACCTTACCCCCAAATGGATGTATCATCCTTTTGCTACCACTGTTTCTCATCTCCCTTTTATATATCGTCTTCACCTATTAGAATGTAAACTCCTCAAGGGTAGAAACAATCTTTCTTTTTGCTTGTACATATACTCTCAGCACTTAGCAGGTTCCTGACATATATAAGATAAAAAACATTTATTAAAAATGTTTTATCGGGGCAGCTAGGTGGCACAGTGGATAGAGCACCGGCCCTGGAGTCAGGAGGACCTGAGTTCAAATCCGGCCTCAGACACTTTACACTTACTAGCTGTGTGACCCTGGGCAAGTCACTTAACCCCCAGTTGCCTCACTAAAAAAAAAAAAATGTTTTATCTATCTATCAACTAGTATTCTGAAACTAGCAAGGAGAAAATAAGAAAGAAGACAATATGATAGAACTACATGATACAAGGGCCTTAATGTGATGCAACAATGTGATGCAAGGGCCTCAGTTCAGGCTGCTTCATCTCTCACCCAGATTACTGCAGTGGCCACCAGTTGATCACCCTGCCTCAAGTCTCCACCCATTACAGTCCATTCTATACACTGTTGCCCAAACGTTTTTGATCAAACTTAGGTATGACTGTGTCACACCTGTACTTAATAAATTCCTGCAGTTTCTTATTTCCTCTAGGATCAAATATAAATTCCTTTGGTTGGTTTTTAAAGCCCATCACAATTTTGACCAATCCTATATTTCCTCTTCAACACCATCTCTCAACCCAACACCACAACTCCATTTCCCAGACTTTGTATTGACTGTCCTCCCAGGCCTGCAATGAACTTCCTCTATAGAATCCCTCTTCCTTCAGCATGCAGCTCAAGCATAACCTTCTGCATGAAGCCTGTGCAAATCTCTTCAACTAATAGCAAAGATTACCTTATATTTTAACTTTATATTTACCTATATTTATTCTCTTTTTATTTGGTGTGTGTGTGTGTGTATGTACTTGTATGTAAGGATTATTTTAGGCATTATCTTTTCATTCCCAGGGTCTATCACACTGTCTGACACATAGTAGGTTTTTAATAAAACTTGCTGATTGAACAGCTATCCAATTCCAATGGAAAATTCCACTGCTTCTTAGATTCCCTATGGGATCAGATACTTAATTCTGCCCCCATCTTTACATTATGTACCTAATATACGAAGTATGAGATCAAATAACAAAATATATAATTTGGACAGAATTGAGAAGTAAATAACAGTGGAAAATCAAACAGTGGGATCAATCTCAGTCGAGTTGCTGATCACAAAAACTCTGGAAGTCAGCATAGCAGAAAAAAAATAGGCTCTTGATCCAGAGGAAGTTTTTCAAATCCTTCTTTGGACACCTTTAGGACACTGGGAGTCACAGCCTTTCTGGGGCTCATTGTACTCATCTGTAAATTAGGAGATTGTATTAGATAGCCTCTGAGGGACCTTAAAGCTCTATATCTATGATCCTATGACCTTCCCAAGATTAAAGAGACTTTGTTGAGCCCTCCTTTGGAGGACTTTACTTAAGGACAGAAAATCCTTGGGCTGGGTTCCTCCCAGGAATTGAAGAGGATTCAGGTTTTTTTGGAGCTCCAGTAGCTTTAAGGAAGGTACTTTCCAGAGATTTCAGAATTAGACTCTGTCCTGTATGTATGTAACTTGAGTTATATTGTCTATATATTGTCTAATACTTTGGAAAGTTCAGTGATTTTTTTTTCTTTAGTATGTTTCTAGCAGTTTTAATCAGGTATAATTCCATTTTTCATTTCTGTTAGTCTGTTATTGGTTGCTTCTATGGATTTTTTTTTAGGTCTCCTATGATAGCTCCCTAATTGGTCATTTTCTTCCTCTCATTCTTTTTTTTTAGTATCTTTTAATTCTTGCCTATTATAATTAATGTTCATTGTAGAGACAGACAATTAGATAGTCAATTCATTGAGCTAGTACTTTGGGACACATATCTGAGACAAGTGTTCTAGAAAGAAAAAGATGGACCTAGAATTGAGTAAAAGAAAGTATATAGATTGGATTGCATTTGAGAAAGTGTACAATGCTTTCAATGATCCAGAGTTGCGCCCCCTATCATACATGCATGTGCATGCGCACACATACACACACACATACTTTTCTTTTTTAGTACAAATATTTCCCTAGTGATTGTGAATCATTGGTTATGAATCTTCGAATACCACAATGTACAAAGAATCCAAATTGTATGAGGCCCAATAGGCAAAAGAAAGATGCATTTTGGATCCAAGTAAATTGGAAGATATTTCCAGCATTTACTGATATGCAAGAAATGTCATAAGAGACATTACTGGTGAAGTATACAATCAGAAAAGGAGGTGGGCTGGTTATAGAGGCCAAAGAGAATAGCCCAAATGCTACGGTAATAACCAAAACACTTAAAAAGACTTGAGGAAGATCACTCATATGTTGGGTAACTCCTCTGCGAATGATTGATGGAAGAATAGAGGATCACATGAGATGAGAAGATATAGTTGGATTGTGATCTGCATCACTGGAGAAAATACCTGCATTTAGATCACACTACATTTGAGGATCATATTAATGTACATGTCTGATTACATGGTAAGGTCCTGGAGGATAGGGATTGTGTCATATTCATTTCTGCAGTTCTGCACCTGAAATAATACTTTGCACATTTCTCACCTAGCTGCATGACTTTGGGATTTCTACTATGCCCCGACACAGGGTACCTTCCCTATTCACACACACACACACACACACACACACACACACACACACACACACACACACACATGCAAGCACACATTTTTCTGTTTCTGTTGTATGTCTTTCCCTGTTAGAGTCTAAGCTCCCTTAGGGCAGGGACTGTCTTTTTCAGATTTTTACCCCTGGTACTTAGCACGGTTCTTGACTCATAATAGGGGCTTAATTAATGTTTCCTGATTAATTGACTGAATGCAGTAATTGGTTTCTTAATTGAAGCTGAATCGTGACTTAAGGATATAAGGTTGAATCACTGTAATTACTATGATTTACCTGTCATATAACAGGAATAGGGAAGTATAAAGATTCCCACGGTGACGTCTGTTTCTTAGGGCATATAGGGGGTATTAATGCATTTAAAGTGGCATGTGACAAATATCCACAGATATAAATGAATCTTATCAACTTCCTTGTGTCACAACCTATCCCCATATTTGGGGGGATGGGGTAGAAGGAGGGAATGGAGAAGGCATGAAGAGAAGGAACTCTCTCCATATTGTATTTATATGGCAAATCATAAAAGGTAAAAAGGGCCTTTTCTGGATTGTTTTGCTTAGGACATTTCAATTTCAATGGCAACCATGGTCATTTAGTTTTGGGGCAACCCAATCATATATCACAGGCTACATTCTGTTTTCTAAGACTAGTTTACCACTACTTCATTAACTACCTTTCTCCTAACCTCAGCTTACCCCTCTAAAAAGAAGAGAGACCGAGACAGGGAGAGACAGAGGGAGACTGGGAGATTAGAAGACTAGGAAACTGGGAGCAAGGAGACTGGGAGACAGGAAGAAGGAACCAGGAGCTAGAGAGACGGGCAGACACAAAGAGTCAGAGAGGGAGGGAAGGAACTGACACCAGGTATTAAGAAATAAGTGAGTTTTGAAATGCACTGAGGTAGAAGGTACTACCAAAGATTCACATTATCACTGAAATAATAAATAAATCAGCTGCTGTTGCAATTCAGGTCTGACAAATGGCCTGTAATTTGTTCCAACCTCTGAAAGTCTCATGTCAGCAGTTTGCTATTTTCAAATAAGCAGCCTGAGCTCCATGCTAAGGCAGAATTGCAAAGCTGACTCCCTTTATCACCCTCTCTCCCAGGCCTTGAGTATGAGCTCAAAATTCTTCCTACCTACATATCCTCCAGCCCCTGAACAACTATTCCTTTGTGTAAACATCAGAGAACCTAGAAGCTGATAGTAAAATCTTGCAAAATGTTGTCAATGTCCCTCAGCTAAAAAGAGCTAAATAGGAAACACCCATTGCACAGTACAACAAAACCAAATCAACAAGCAGGTATTATGTCTGCTGCCCAGCTACAATACAACCATTAAACCCCCATGTTGCCTCAGGACTAGGATCAGCTTCATTGCAAAGTCATCCCTACAGCAGTTGTCTCTGCGATGGCCCTGCTAAGTACAGACCCAGGCGTTTGCACAAACTGCAGCAAAAAAATTTCCCAGGTCACTCTGCAACTTCCTGGAGGGAACATGTAAGGCTAATAGATGTTCTCTTTATGGTTTGACAGCTATCAGCCTGCCATGTGAAACAGGCTATGTGTCAAACATAAATATGACTAGTGATGGAGGTTAACAGCAAGGAATGGAAAGAGCCTGGGATTTGCAGTCAGAAAGCTTGGCTTCATATCCCAGCTCTGAAGCTTACTCTTACTCTATAAGGGAAGGAAGAAAGGGAAGGAGTGAGGGAGGAAAGAAAGGAGGGAAGGAGGGAAAGAGGGAAGGAAGGAAGAGACTTGATAAGTGGTTACTATGTGCCAGGCTCTGTACTAAGCACTTTACAAATATTATCTCATTTGATCCTAACAAAAATCCTGGGAGATAAGTGCTAACATATTGCCCATTTTACAGTTGAAGAGACTGAGACAAAAAGAGTTTAAATGACTTGCTCAGAGTTACAGTTACAGCATTTGAGACTGGATTTGAATTCAGATCTCCCTAACACCAGGCCCAGCACCTCCTAGCTCACCTTCCTAGGCTTCAGTTTCCTCATCTATAAAAGGAAAGGGTTGTGGGGCAGCTAGGTGGTACAGTGGATAGAGCACCGGCCCTGGAGTCAGGAGGACCTGAGTTCAAATCTGGCCTCAGACACTTAACACTTACTAGCTGTATGACCCTGGGCAAGTCACTTAACCCCAATTGCCTCACTAAAAAAAATTAAAAATAAAAGGAAAGGGTTGTACCAGATGACTTCTGAGGTCTCTGACAGCACTAAATCTTTGATTCTCTGGTAGGCACCAAATAACAAGCAAGAACTGGGCTAATATATTTCTTTCTACCCCTCCCTATTGATAAAACAGTCAGGAGGCCATATTACAGAATCATATATTTAGAGCTTAAAGGGACCTTAGAGAAAACATATAGCCCAACCCCACAATTTTGCAGGTGAGGAAAATGAGGCCTAGTAAGGTCTAGTGGTTTTCTCACAGACAAAAGAGAGAGGGAAAGGGGAGCAGAGGGAGACAGAATGAGAAGTCAACCTAAGGAAGAGCTATTCCCCATTTTGAATCATCTTGTTGCAAACCTCTGCCTCATAGTTATATATGCCTCGGCACTCTAGGACACTTTGCTCCCCCTACCCCACCACCATTACCCCATTACTCATCATTACACGTCCAGACTCTCTTCCCTAAATAAAATAAGAAAGGCTCATATTTTAGATTTTATAAAATATGGATAAGCCAAATCTAGACCAAATCTGGCCAATGCTGCTCTTATAACTAGTATACATACTTTCTACTGGGATTCAGACTACGAGACATAATCCTCAAATCCAGGCTATAGAGCTGAGACTGAACAGTTCTATACACTATCTCCACTTATCCCACTGTCTCTATTTATTCTCTTTCTCCTGCATTACTTGTGCAACCCTGCCTTCCATTTAGATGTTATTCATTCTTTCTAAGATCTAGAACAACTCAGCCCTCATGGACACCACCCAACAATTAATTCAATTCAAAACAATATTAGTTCAGTGAGAAAGGAACCGTGCTAGGTTCTAGAGATGCAAAGACAACAATGAGATAGCCCTTGCTCTCAAGGATCTTACATATTACTGGAGAGATTCAGTGTATTTTTGTTGTTGTTCAGTTGTGTCCAACTCTTCATGACCCCATTTGGGGTTTCCTTGGCAAAGATATTGCAGTTGTTTGCCATTTCCTTCTACAGCTCATTTTACAGATGAGGAACTAAGACAAATAAAGTTAAGTGACTTGCCTAGGGTCACACAGCTATTAAGTATCTGAGGCCAGATTCGAACTCAGGAAGATGAGTCTTCCTGACTCCAGGACCTGCACACTATCCACTGCACAACCTAGCTGCCCTTCAGTATGTTCATGGCTAAGTAAATACACTGTATTTTGAAGATTAGAGCATTAATGAAACTTGAATGAGGGATGGGCTGAGGGAGGAGGAAAGGTTTCAAAGAGGAAGTAGTTCTAGAGCTGAGACCTGAAAGAAAATAAGAATTTTGTTTGTTGGAATTTAAGATTCCAAGCTCTCCATTTCTTTAAAGTGGCATGTCCCAAATCCTGTGTGATCCTGACTGTGGCTCTTTGGTACTTTATTTCTTTCTAGCTGTTAGTATTTTTTACAATTCTAGCATTTTTTTTTCTGCACACTAGAAATTCTGAATTTGGACTATAATGTTTCTGGAAGTTTTTATTTGGGGGTTTCTTTCAAGTGGATTCTTTTTATTTCTACTTTGCTCTATGATTCTAAGAGATCTGAGCAGTATTCTTTTACAATTTCTTGAAATATCATGTTATGAGTCCTTTTTTTTTTTTTGGTCATGGCTATCAGGTAGTTCCATGATTCTTAAATTATCTTTCCTCAATCTGTTTTCCAGGTTTGTGATTTTTGTTATGAGGTAGATTATATTTTCTTTTATTTCTCAGTCTTCTGATTTTGTTTTAACATTTATTGTTGCTTCATGAAGTCACTATCTTCTATTTGATCCACTAAGTTTCAGGGAATTTATTTCTCAGACAAAATTTTGTATATCTTGTACAAAGTTGTTAATTTTCTGATTCTTTCTTCCATAGCTCTCATTCATTTCTAAAAGATCTATTAACTCTCTTTTTTTAATTCTTATTTTATCTCTTCCAGGGATTCTAGTTCAACTTGTATCTCAGCTGTGTTTTTCTTTGAGGTTTTGCTTGTAGATGTTTTAGATTCATTTTCTTCTTCTTGGTTTGTGTTATGATAGTACCTGTTATCTTAATAGGTTTTTTTTTTCCTCTTGAATAGCAGGTTTCTTTTTTTTTAATTTGCTCATTCTTCGAGCCTCCTTCCAGACTTTGGACTTTATGTTAGTGCTAGGCCCTGCATACTTCTAGAAGGAACATCTGGGCTGAGCTTGTATCATGTAGAATCCTGTTGCTGCTTTCTTGAGGCACTGAGTGTTATATTATTCCAGAATCTCCAAGATCACTAAAGCTAGGGACCTACAAACTTCTGTGCTGCCAAATGGTCTGATTCAAGGCAAATTGTGATCATTGCCCTCCTGACTTAAGCTCTTCAAGTTCCTGATCTGGGTTTTGGTCTGAGCAACATACCTGTGGGCTTGCCTCTGGTTAGAATTCTGGTAGGATGCTTCTAGACTCCACCACTTTCACCAAGTTGGAAAGCTCTAGTATTTCAGAGTGAAAGGATTGTGGGTTCCCCTTTTGTCTGAGATTCCTGCCCTAGTTATCCTACTAGAGGCCTCATGCTGGACTGGAGGCTGGATATGAGATCCCATTCTGCTCTTGGGGGGCAGAGACACATAAGTGCTACTTGATTCTGAATTTGTTCTTTGTTCAGTGCACAGCCTAGGACCTGCAATTACTTCTTAGTTTTGAACAGCACTCCTTAATGCAGGTCCCCTCCTCAACTAGGTAGTAAGCAATAAAACTGACATATGAAAGATATTCTTGGACTCAACACAAAGTCAGACCCCTTTATACCGAATCCAAGATTTCCTTCTTCCTAGTGCCTAGCATCTCTCTGCACTAGAACTGTTCATATAGCCATTCCTAGCTACACTTTGTCCCCAGTTCCCATAAACCAATCTGACTGTCTGTCTATGCAAACCTGGAGTATAAAAAAATTATTCATGGTTTGTTATTGGATTTCCTAATGAGGACTTGGTCTGGTGCATTTTCTAGATCTGTTTGGAGGATCTGTGGGTTAGAGTTCAACTTATTTCTTCTTGCTACTCCACCATCTTGGCTCTAAAATAAATCTTTATCTCTGAAGATAAGGATTTTGAAAAGTAGATGTGTTATATTCCAGGAAGAGAAGAACACTTCTTCAACAGAGTTAAAAAAGGTGTTATTGAGTTCAAGGGAACAGGCCAATTTGACCATAACCTGGAATCCATTAACGGGAAGATGTGAAATAATGATGTAAAAGTAGGTTAGAGTCTTTGTGGAGCCTTAAATGTCAAACTAAAGTTTATATTTTATACTAAAGACAACAGAGAGTCATGGAAGGTCTTTTAATAAAGAATGACATAATTAGATCTATACCTCAAGGAAATTATTTTTCAAGATATGCTAAGGATAGATTGGATAGATAAGAGATTGGAAATGATGAGACAAATTATGATGCTATTACAATAGTCCAGGTAAAAGAAAATAAGACTCTCCCCCTCTCCTGAACTAGGCAGTAAATATATAAGAAACTGGTAATTTTGCAGAAGAGTTTACCATGGAAAAATAGGTTGAATAGTCTCTCAGTTTGAAACATGTAGTGACCTCTGCCTGAACCTAACCCTTGTCTGTATGTGTTGCACTGAGCACCCATGAGCTAAGTGACACCTATTGTGTCCAATTGTTTCGATGGCTGAACTGGTTCCTACACAAAGAAATCAATTGTGTATAAAACATAATACTCTGGGTTAGCTTAGGAAAGCTTCATTATCTATGTTATTTTCATTATGACCTAGAGAAGGGCAGAAAATGAGAATTGTATGTGAAACTATGAATCCACTCAATACAGCTCTGTGTGTGTGTGTGTGTGTGTGTGTGTGTGTGTGTGTGTGTGTGTAGAACCAAGTAAAGGAAGAGATGACAGCACAGAGCAGAGGCTTGGGGAACACCCACATTTATTAGATGAAAGATGATGAGCTAATGCTGGAGACTGAAAAGTAGCCTCCCAATGAGTAAGGAGAATTAGGACTCTCAGAAGCCAAGAACAGAGAGTATGCAAGGTGATGGATGAGGTGGTCAACAATGTCAAAAGCTTCAGAGAGGTCAAGGAGGATTAAGCCTGAGAAAAATTCATTGAATTCGAGATTTAGCAATTAAGGGATTAGTGACAACCTAGGAGAAAAACATTTCTGTTTGAAGACCTACAACAAAGGAAAAGGAAGCCTCCTTTTGCACTGCTATCATTGTTAGAAAGTTTGTTCCTGACTTCAAGCCTAAATTTTCTTCTTTGCAACTTCTACCCACTGCTCCTGGTTCTGTCTTCTGGGGAGAAACAATAAATCTAATCCCTCTGCCACAGGAGAGTCCTTCAAATAGCTGAAGACGGCTATTACATCTCCTATACCTCTCAGGCTTTTCTTCAAGCTAAACAGACCCAATTCTTTTAACTGATCCTCATATATCACAGACTCCAGGCCTCTTACCATCCACTTTGCACTCCTCTGGACACCCCACAGTAAGGTTTTCAATAACCTTCCTAAACCTTGGTGCTCTGGATTGAACACAATATTCCAGAAGATGTGTGGCAATGCAGGAGTCTCAAATGAGAAGATCAGGGGTCTCAAGTCATACGCAAGAGACAAACTTTAATCACAGGCTCCTGAGTTTATATACACTCTCAGATTCATCCAGATGGTCAGTGTATGTATTCAGTGGAACCAACTTAATGTAGCCTTAGAACTTTCACAATGATGAATACAGGAACAAAATATTCTTTATGGGGAATGGCTAATTTTAACTGAAACATTGTTCAGTGCATTGTATTTGATTTATATATTCGTTAATAAGTATTCTGGCTACAGCCTTGAAGTCGCATCTCTAGTCTTCCAGCTGGTGACCCCAAGATCATTGCTCAGGTACAGTAATCATGTTATATTTTGTTAACCCATTCCAATTTATCCCCTACATGGCAAGGGTAAAATACAGTGGGACTAGGGGCTCCACCTTCTTGGAAGTTAAGTTCCTCTTAGATGGAATTCAACTTTTTTGGCCATCACATCACATTGCTGATTCATACTGAGAATCTCCATGTCTTTTTTAGAACCACTGTCAATCCATGCCTCCCCTATCTTATGCTTGACTAACCCATTAGAATATGAGAACCTTAAGAGTACTATTTTTACCTTTCTTTGTATCTCCACACAGAGGAAATGCTTAATAAATACTTTTTGATTGATTTGATTGATTTTTATAACTATTCCTCCTTTCCCTGCTTCCTTTACCTCTGACACTTCAGAACAACAATGTCCTCACTGAAACTTGTTAGATGGAGCTATTGCATTTTATTTGTGTGGCTCTAGTTCAAGAAATGCTGGGAAATTCCATTATAAAATTCTGTTTCTAGGGTGCTTACAGCTAAGGAATTGAAACTG
Source organism: Dromiciops gliroides (assembly GCF_019393635.1). Classification (NCBI taxonomy): domain Eukaryota; kingdom Metazoa; phylum Chordata; class Mammalia; order Microbiotheria; family Microbiotheriidae; genus Dromiciops; species Dromiciops gliroides. Next base: position 163,165,015 of record NC_057862.1, on the reverse strand, counting down.
ACTTCATAATAAGTGTTAGATTTTCAAAACAAAAGGCAGGTTTGAGAGATAAATAAAATCAACCCAAGTTTATTTCCTTTGTCTATTCATTACCTCCCCCTGGGGGAAAGTGTGTGCAAACCATTGTATCCAGAATATTTTCATAAATTAAATATTCCAGTAGTTCTGATTTTGATAAGTATTTCAGTCCAACCTCACAAGTATACTCCAAGTTACATTCTATTTAAAAAGCATGCCTTTTTCAGCATCTCTCATTTATTTTTTTCCCAACCTCATTCCTTTTCTGGCTGCTTTAATTCAGCAATAAACCTTTTCTCAATCTTCATTATTCCTGTTTTCTGATGATTACTGCTGACTTCAAGGAATCGTCTACTACTTATACTTCTTTTTCCAGAAGTACAGAAACAAAGAATCACTACATTAGAGAGTTTCAGAGGACCTGTATCAGTGGTCAACTATTCAAACTCATACGCGAGAGACTCTTATAAAACATACCTAACAAGTGGCTATTCTGCCTCTGATTGAAAGCCTCCAAGAAGGGGGGAAACATACAACCTCCCAGGCAGCCCATCCATTTGGAGAAGGCTCTAATTGATAGGAAGTTGTGTTTTTCTTTTCTGACATCAAACCTTAATTTGCTGCCTTGTAACTTCTACATATTGCTCCTGGTTCTGTCTGGAGCCCAACAGAGCCAATATAATTACTCTAGCACTTTCCACTACTTCAAATACTTGAAAAGGCTTATCATTTCCCTTCCCAATTGCCTCTTTTGCAGGTAAAATATCCCCCAATCCTTCCAATCACCCACTTTAATACAGGTTAAATGTCCTTAATACAGATATCAATGTCCTTTAATGCAGATATCAATGTCCTTCATAAACTATGATGGCTAGAACTGAATATAACACCATAAAAGTATTATATTGTAGTTTTTGTCCTTCATTCTCAATGAGGACCATGACATCGGGAGGTGATATGATGACTTTCAGTGACTGGGATTTAAGCAAGGGAAGCTTGTGCAAAGTCACCAACCTCACTCTTTCCTCCAGAGCCATCAGGTTCCAGTGGCAAGGTATTTATCAGAATGACTGGAGATGGCCCTGGTTGTTTAAGGCAATTGGGGTTAAGTGACTTGAGCAGGGTAACAAAGCTAATAAGTGTCTGAAGTCAAATTTGAACTGAGGTCCTCCCAACTTCGGGGCCAGTGCTCTATCCACTGTGCCACCTAGCTGCTCCTTACCAGGGCAGAATATAGAGCAGGACTATCACCACCTGATTCCTGAAAGCTATCTTCTCTGATTTCAACCCCAGAGTACATTGACTTTTTTGGCTGCTATGTCCCATTGCTGGCTCATTTTTAGGTTTTTTTTTTTTAATTTTTTAAAATAAACTTCTGTCTAGCCATGACTCCTCCATCTCAAACTTGCAAAGTTACTTTTTTTTAACCTAGATATAAGACTTTACATTTATCACTGTTGAATTTCATTTTATTAGATTTAGTTTAAAATCTTTACCTGTTAAGGTATTTGGGGGTCCAATTTTTTATTCAGTATGTTAGCTAGCTTTGTATCATTTGTACATTTGGCAAGCAACTCATTAACAAAAATTTTAAGCATCACAAGGTCAAGAAGAGATCCCTGGGGTGCTCCACTAGAGATCTGCCAATTTGACAGTGATCTATTAACAACTACTCTAAATCTGGTCAATCAACTAGTTCAGAATCAATTATATTATCTCCTAGCCATATCTCTCCACCTTTTCCACAGGAATAGTATGAGGTAGTTTAGAAATTCTACCTCCCAAAAACATGCTGGCAAGTCTGATACTTGGTAAAGTCATATTGGCTCTTTGTTATAAAAACTTCCTTTTCTAGATGTTCACTAACCAATAATGAGCAATTTTAAATTTTTGCCAAGCATTGAAGTCAAACTCACTGACCTACATAGTTTGAAGACTCTGTTCTCTTATTTTGGGGGGGAAATCTTGACATTTTTCCAATTTATTATTTGACGACTATCCTTTGCTATGCCATACAAATCCCTTTTTTTATGAAGTGGATTTATTATCTCAAAGTAGTGCGTGCAAGGGGAAAATAGGTAATATTCATGAAGGAACATATGGAATAATCTCCAAGGATAAAAATATATAGGTATTTGGATTCTATACCACTCAAGTGAGTGAGAATCCACATGGATTAGATTATAAATCCATTCTTTAATGAAGCACTTCTACTGATTTCTTATTCACAAACCTGTTAAAATAATGATTTGTGGATTTCTGTATTTGAGGGTTTGGATACTTTTAGAATGTACCTAATGTTGAGTAAAAGTAACAGACCAAAAGGTATGAATGGTTGAATATGAAAAAAATAAATGAAAAATTAGAATCAGGAGACCTGGTCATTTTCCCAGTTCTGATACTATCTAGCCATGTGATTGTAACTAAGTCACAACCTCTCTAGAGTTCAATATCTTCATCTATAATAGTGAGGGAGAATTAAACCAGGTGACCTCTAAAATTCTGATTCCAGCAGAGAAACATTTGAGAACGCATTACTAAAGACTCATTTTAGTTTGTTCTAGCATAATTTTATAAGTTCTAGACTAAAGTCATTTTTTTTAACTTTTTGTAATTTTCCTCGAGCCTTCTCTACAAAATACCTCAGAGCTATTGCAGTGAAAAATCACATAGATCTCTAGATAGCTATAACAGTAATATATGAAAAAATAAATCTGATAAAATATTTCAAAAAGTAACAAATGCTAACATTGTTCATCCACAAAATTAGAGCCCAAAGCCAATTGGTCTTCATCCCTCAGGCTTCCTGAATAACAGCAACAACAGCCACAACCTCACATTTATATAATGTCAAGGTTTGCAAAGAACTTTCCAAATAGGCATGTAGGCAGAACCATAATTAGAAATTTTTACAGCAGGGCAAAGAAGGGTGGGGTGGGGTAGCCCATCTGGCTACTATCAGTGTCTTCTAAATTATAGTGTCCAGAGGCAAAGTTCTAGTCACAGCAACCTAGCTATACCTCTGCAAGCAGCCATATGGATTTGCCCAGGGACCACAAAAGGCCCACTGAGATCTATCGAACCTCCTGAACCCAGCAGCCACCCTGCTCCTCTGCCCCCCCCTACCCTGGCACAACATCCTACTGCCTCTCCTTACACATCTTGGATCTCTAGAAAACATGGTAAAAGAGAGGTGTTAACAAGTGGCCTGGGTCAGCTTCAGTATAAAGGGAAGCAGTAGCATCTCACTGGGCTTTGTAGAAAAGGGGAAAGTTCAACTACCTCTAAAAACTAGATTTCTGCCTAGGGGGCAGAAAAGAAAGCTTTATACTTGGAGTCATTAAATCTTGCATGAACTGAATGTCTTTCATTCAAAAATTTTAAAAATGGAGCCCATAAACCTATTCTTCACTGACCTTTATACTGTTGTACTTGAAAAATAAAATATCTCATCATGAATGTGGACTTTAAAATTGTATGTCCCTTGTATTGGAAAGTCTTAGAACTTCTAAAGGGAAAGGAGGAGGAAAAAATAATATTTTAAAGAAAAAACTTTCAATTATCAATCACAGAATACATGGATAACCAGCTAATGTGGAAAACCTTCCAGTGGAGACTAAAGAGAGAACATTTCAATTTCCATTTTCTTTAAAAAATTCCATTATACTTCTCTAGAACAGAATTAGCAAGAAGAGAAATACAGGCTCTTCTTATATAATTTTTTGAAAGAAATTCTGAAAATTGGTAAACATGCCTCCCTAGCACTTCTGAAGACCCTGAGTTTCTTATCTCCAATAACCCAGTGCCCTCTGCAGGGCTTGGCTCCACATTGCTTTCCTGCGGCATATCCAGCTCTGTAGGCTGTTGAGTACCTCTGCAGCATCCTCTCCAGACACAAAGTCATTTTCAAGAAAAGTACTATTTGAGTGCAAGGAAACAGTCACTTGAGAAAACAAAGGGGATGGGGAGATAGATTAAAAGCTGAACGTCAAGTGGTATAATTACTCTGACACAGAGCCAATGATTATCCCTTTGTCCTTTCTGAAAGTGATTTAATTTGGCCTTTGTTAAAAAACAATTTTATAAGGAGGATGAATTATCAATATAGGTGGCTTCACAGACTCACCAGAGGGGCAAGACAATGAAGTGAATCAGATCTTATGAAAGAAGTTCAATGAGCAGGGGATTAATTAGTTCTTTCTTTTCTAACAATAGCTATTGGAAGGCTCTAGCATTAGGACACAAAGGGAAGTAGCTCAATAGTTTTTTTTGTTTTGGATTGTGTTTTTTCCCCAACTTGCTGTGTTATAAGATCAAGATAGGGAACTGGGCTCACTGAACCAGATCAAATGCAATGAGGTAAAGGAAGATATTCCTGTGGCATAAAAGGAGTCCTTATAAAAGAGCTCTAGTCCAGGATACTACAAAATACTAGTAATGCAACCACCAAAAGAATTCATGGTAGAATGGAAAGGGTGTTGGATTTGGAGGCAGAATACCTAGATTCATAACCTAGCTCTGCCACTTATTAGCTGGGTGATATTAGCCAAGTTAACTAGCCTTTCTGGGCTTCAGGTTCCTCAACTATAAGATGAGTGGTTGAATCTATCATCCCTGCTTAAAAACTACTTTGCTAAACCCAAAAATGAACTTCCCTCCTACTGCTGGTTTAATACAGTAGTTTTAAAAAGATATTATGTAGTAACTTTTTCTGGCATTTTCCTTAGAAAAAGTATAACTGTATCCTAAAGAAAAAGAATGCTCCTGATTTATATAAATTAATGCAATGAATAAGCATGTATTAAGCACCTACTATATGCCAGGCATTGCACTAAGCTTTGGGGATACAAAAGGAGAAAAATAAACAGTCCCTGTCCTCAACAAGTTCACAGTCTAATGGAAGATACAACACAAATATAAACAAAAAGGCTATGTACAAGATAAATAGGAAATAACAGAGGGAAAGTACTAGAATTAAGAGGAAAGGTTTCCTGTAAAAGATAAGGTTTTTAAGTGGGACTTAAAGGAAGCCAGAGAAGTCAGTAGCCAGAGCAGAGGTGAGAGAGTACTCCAGGCTTGGGGGACAGCCAGAGAAAATACCCAGAGTGATGTTGGAGAAGCTGTGGAAAAATTGGAAGACTAATGCATTGTTGGTGGAGCTGTGAACTGATCCAACCATTTTGGAGAGCAATTTGGAACTATGCCCAAAGGGCTATAAAGCTGTGCATACCCTTTGACCCACCAATCCCACTATTAGGTCTTTTTTCCCAAAGAGATCATAAAAAGGGAAAAGGACCCACACGTATAAAAATATTTATAGCTGCTCTTTTTGTGGTAGCAAGAAATTGGAAATTGAGGGGATACCCATCAACTGGGGAATGGCTGAACAAGTTGTGGTATATAAATGTAATGGAATATTATTTTGCTGTAAGAAATGATGAGTGGGCGGATTACAGAGAAACCTGTAAGGACTTATATGAACTGATGGTGAGTGAGATGAGCAGAACCAGGAGAAAACTGCACACAGTATCAACAACATTGTGTGATGATCAACTGTGATAGACTTGACTCCTCTCAGCAATACAATGGTCAAAGATAGTTCCAAAGGACTCATAGAAAATGCTTTCCAAATCAAGAAAAAAATAACTGTCGCATCTAGACATAGACTGAACCATACTATTTCTATTTTTTTCTTTTTTTGAGGTGTTTTCCCTTTTGCTCTAATTCTTCTTTCACAGCATGACTAGAAATATGTTTAATGTGATTATACATATATAACCTTGCTTGCTGTCTTGGGGAGGGGGGAGAGAGGGGAGGGAGGGAGAAAAATTTGAAACTAGAAATCTTATAAAAACAAATGTTGAAAACGATCTCTACATGTAACTAGAAAATAATAAAATATTTTTATGATTAAAAAAAAGAAAATATGCAGAGTAGAGACATGGAGTGGGTTGCTTGAGGAACAGAAGTCCATTGACACCTTAGGTGCAGAATATTTTTTCTTTTTTGTGGGGCAATGGGGGTTAAGTGACTTGCCCAGGGTCACACAGCTAGTAAGTGTCAAGTGTCTGAGGTTGGATTTGAACTCAGGTACTCCTGAATCCAGGGCTGGTTGCAGAATATTAGGTGGTGCAGTGGATAAAGCACCAGCCCTGGATTCAGGAGTACCTGAGTTCAAATCCAACCTCAGACACTTGACACTTACTAGCTGTGTGACCCTGGGCAAGTCACTTAACCCCCATTGCCCCACAAAAAAAAATAATATTTCTGTCATACAGAATGTACTGTCAGACAAAGTCCCTGTGTTAGTCAATTTGCTTAACTATTTTTGTTGTAAAAAAGAAGATTCTATAGTATGTAAGAGGGGAAGGTAGCATCAATCAGGAAATGGTTGTGGTGTAAAAAAAACTATGGGCATTAATTACACTTTTAAAAAAGAAAAAGTTTCTCCTATTCTCCTCTTGGCTCCTTCCCAATCTCTAGAAAATCTGGTATTTCCAAGATGAAAACTCAGTCCATTTCCTCATTAGAAAAAATTTCAAATCAATGGAGGGTTAACAAGCTCACAGAGTATGCCCTACTAGCAATAAAACTCTTTATAAGACAACATGAAGGGACTTCTCATTTGTAAAATGAAAGGGTTGAACTAGATGGTGCCTTCCAAGTTTCCTTCCAGTTCAGCAGTTATGATCCTCTGATGTTACTCCCATGATTCCAAAGTACATTCAGCAAGGGGCTGAATAACAAGATTCCTTTGAAGCACAAAACAGATATCAAGAAACAGCCAATTTTACCATGTAAATATTGACCCCCATTAGGGTTCTAGTGGAGCACTTCATATTTACATCAAAGTCAAAGTTTGTATAGCCATCAAACATACATGCTTACCTACCTTTGATGGAACACAATAATATATTTCTGAGTCAAGTACTTAAATGTGGAACTGAATATGTAGAGAAAGGACACAGGGGAACCAAAAGACAGTTGGAGAAAAGGGGGTCCCCCTCCTCAACACTACTTCAATCAATCAACAACTTTGAAGCACCTGCTATGTGTTAGGCACTGTACTAAGTGCTAGAAGCACCTTCTAGCTTCCTTCAAAACTCATCTCAAATTCTACCTTCTATAAGATTCTTTGCTTGCTTCCCTCCTCCACCTATCCATGCTATTGTCTTCTTTTCTGAAATTAATTCCCATTTGCCCTATAAGTATCTTGTACATATATAGTCTTTTATATGTTGTATCTCCCATTACAACGTGAGATCCTTGAGGGCAGGGACTGCATTTTTGTCTTTCTTCATATTCCCAACGCTTACCTTGCCATAAGAGGTAGTAGGAAAATGGATAAAAGTATATTATAGGGGGCAGATAGGTGGTATAGTGGATAAAGCACCAGCCTTGGATTCAGGAGGACCCGAGTTCAAATCCAGCCTCAGACATTTGACACTAGCTGTGTGACCCTGGGCAAGTCACTTAACCCTCATTGCCCTGCTTTTAAAAAATAAAAGTATATTCTATTTAATTTTCAATGGGTTAGACCTAGAAGCCCCTGAAGGAATACAGCATAGGACAAAGTATACTATCCCAAGCAAGCATCATTCCTGCCAAGCTGCGCAAGTGGCCCTGAATAGCAAGAATCCTATGTCTATGCTTTCTTTTTGCTTTGAAATGTTACACATGGACCTCTTCCTAGGAAACATCTGTCAGATCTTGAATGTTTCACCACACAAGTTTACTTCAACTTGCCCATCCCTTTTCCCTTGACCTCAGAATTGTGGTCAGGGAAAAGGAAAAAGTAGCATAGAGTTAGGCAAAGAGAAACAAGATCTAAGATATGGAGTTAGGAACCAACATGGCATGAGAAAGATAGCAAAAAGGTAGGCTTGAGCCTGATTGGACCATCTATGCCTTTGGGCTGGTTTTCCTCCACACTAAGAGTGTGCTCCCTCTTTCCCTCTGGCTTATGTAATTCCTCTATTCCTTTAGGAAGCTTGAGCATCCCCTTCTTTATTGGGCATTTCCTGCTCTCCCTTAGCTGCTTGGCATTCTTCCTCCCAAACTATATTGTATTGAACTATTTTGCATGTGTATTTGTTTCCCCAGTCCCCTCCCTGGTGCAGAGCATGTACTCCATAGGTATGTGTTGAAGAAGGGAAGGGAAAGAGAGGGAAGGGCATGGGAGAGGAAGGGAGGGGAGGGAGAGAGGGAAATATTTCTCCTTTTCTGATGAATTAACATAGATACCCCATTAATGATTATAAATACGGTTTCTCTGGGTGCCAAAAAAGAAGGAGGGGCTCTTCCCTAAGAGAGGTAGTGAGTCCAATTTCCAAAACTGAGACTGCCATGATGACGGAGAAGTTAGTCTGAATCATGATCTTAGAATACCAAAGAAAACTGTTTTGCTGTTTATCTGTGAGACTCCATGCCTACCCTCAGGTAGGTGAGGACTTTCTCCAATTAGATAACTAGTATGTCTGGATGCATGGCAGTCTTTCCAGTGTTGTATTTGGCAGTTGTTAATAGATGTGTGGGGTTGGGTATTTGGATTTAATCACCGAGTACACAGGGTACAGGTAAAAGAATAATTTGGCTTATTTATTATTTTTAAATATGAGGAGACATTAAGGTTAAATTCGTGCTAACAATCCTCCAAGGCTTGTGACTTATTTATTTGAGAACAAATATCACTGCCTTGGGAAGCTGACAACCATTTCAGCAAAGATTCTACTGATGTGAGGGAAAATGTAGTTGTCTTTAAATTAGAACTGAATATTATTCTGATTTAATAGGCCTAGTTTTGGGATATTTAAGTCCAAGCGAACTGATTTTTACTAGTGGTCAGAACATTCATAAAGATTTTAAGCTCCAAAACTCAATTTCCCTAGAAGATACTCTCCTCTCCAGTCAGACTGCTCTCCTTTGGACAACTGTCTCTGTTTAAATGCTTCCAATGGTAGAGAATTCACTACCTAATGAATTAGTCCATTCAATTGTTGAACAAGTCTTCAGTCAACCAAAAACTATTTATTAAGCACTCACTGTAAGACAGACACCAGGAATACAAAAAGAAAAAAAAATAATAAACCAGACCCTCCCCCCCCCAAAAAAAGAAACACATCCAATCAGAGGAGATATATACATGTGAAAGTAAATAGGAGATAAATACAAGATAGCTTATATGAGGTAGCTAGATGGCTCAGTGGAGAGAGCTCTGGACTTTGAATCCGGAAGACCTGAGTTCAAATCCTGCCTCTGACACAAATTACTTGTGTGGCCATGAGTAAATCACTTTCACTTCTGTTGGCCTCAGTTTTCCCATCTGCAAAATGGGGGTGATAATAGTACCTACCTTCCAGGTTATTCTGAGGAAAAATGAGGTAATCTGTGTATAACGCATTACAAACTTTGAAGTACTATATAAATTCTAGCTATTGATACTGTTTGAGAGATGATATAGTATAATATATAGCATGCTGGACTGGGATTACATTCTCTTTAATAATTCACATTTATAGAACATTGAAGGCCTGTAAAATGCTTTACCTCTATTCTCACTTGATCCCCATAGAGGAAGTGATATCATCCCCATTTTATTTATGGGAAAACTTAGTGATCAAAGAATTTAGATGACTTGCCTAGGATCACTGAGCTAAGCTACTAAGAGGCAGGATTCAAACTCAATTATTGATGATCCCAAGTCTAACACACTACTTACCCCACCATGCTGCCTCTTGAAATCTGCCTCCCTTTAACTTTAATCCATCATTTGGTACTTTGTGCCAAAGTGAACTTGTTCCCAAATTTGACTCCAGCCTATTCCTAGGTCAAAAGAGGGTCTTGGATCACCATCAGAGACAAGAGTCTCTGAGCCAAACTCATTACCACAGGGTGATAAGATCTTTGATACAAAATTATTGTTACCATCCTTAAAGACCATTAACGTTCAGGAGCATAAGGAGACTTGGACAAACCTAAAATAAGACCTTGATCTCCAAAACAGCCTTGCTCTAAATCAGTGACCAAAGCTGTAGCATAGACAATAACAGCTGAATGGGAAGTCGTCAGTAGTTGAAGGGGTCTTATGTTCCCTCTGGATAATCATGCTGCAAGTATACTCCACAGTCAAAACCTGTTTAGGGGACATAATCTCCACAAACCGAGGGCAAAATAAGGGAAAACAGTAACCAATGATGAGTGGGAGCCATCTGCTGGTTCTTGCTGTACCTGCCCTTACTGAAGTCAATAGACAAGTCCCATTCCCCTAGGTCTTTTTGACAGATGGGTCTATCCCACTAACAACCTCATCTTCAAAGCCCTTAAAAGAAATCAGCTGCTGTCTCATAGGTAGGTCCAACTTCTACTTTTTCTTTTCTTTTAATATGAAGATCTAAATTATAAACTTTGTACCATATTGTTATTCTATTCTATAATGGTGTGTACTACATAGTTCATATTTTATGTAATTTCCATTATCTGTCTATACTTGAAATTTCAAATGTATGGAACCCCCAGTGTGGTAAATCCCTCAACTTAAACAGATAAACTGTAGCCTTGGAAATTGCCTGAGACTCAAAGAAGGTTAGATGACTTACAAAGTGATATAAGTAGTAAATTTCAGAAGTGGAATTTGAACCCAGATCTACCTCACTCCAAGCCAAGCATTATATCCACTCCACGAAAATGCTTTTGAAGAAAATGCTATTATGTAATATAGTCAGTTCTGTTGTGATGCTTACTTTGAACACACTAATTTGTTCCAACTCCATTTGGGTATAACCAAACTTTGTGTTTGCTTATGCCTGATCTTATTCCTGAGAAACAGCAAGAGAACACAGAAAACTGTACCACTTCACAATAACTCACAAGCTGAAACCTTTTGGATGCCCACTACCATATGCAAACTTCAGGTTTTTTTCTAAGTAAAGCACCATACTTATTCTATATTTTCTGGTGCAGTAGGTTCTGTGGCAAAGCTGGGCTAATCTGCCCCTGCCCCCTCTCCCACCTTCCATCAAGGCCAAAACCCATTGAAGCTGGCCCCATGAGAACTTGGGAATGAGGACATAGGCTGAGCATCAGCATGAGGAATAATGCTGCTATTTATTGTAGTATTTGTGTATTTCTTAGTGATTTAAAATGTATAATACTAAACTACTTATTGTACTGTTTCCCTTTTCTTGTGTCATTGATAAAATTTTTAGTGTTGTTCCCCTAATCCTATTTTACCCATAATTCCCATGGATTTTATTGAATGATTTTGTATAGCTGTGATTTTTAGGAATGCTTATGTTTTGTTATAATAGTGTTTAGAGTATAGTGCCTAACATGGCTAATTATGGCTTGTTGATTAACTGATTGAAGAGGATTCATCTCTCACTAGTTTATAAGGAGCTGTATCTAATTTTTGGCTACCTCAGAAAACCTTGCTAGTCCTACTCTGGGAGATTAGGCAATGGGTTATCTATATCCCCAGCCTACAAACTCAAATCCTAGTTTACTAAGAGCAGATGTAAATATCCTATTGTTATAAAATTTATGGCTAGGTTATGGCATCTGTGCAAGAAATTTTTTTAATTCTGTGATAAATTCATTTCTTATCATGGATTTGTATAATAGATAATGGCAACTCATCCATCCACAGAAATATTATATTTTGACCTTCTGCATTAATTTCTATGAGAGTATAACCTCCAATGGCTTTAAAAATTGGGAAGCATGCACCTGAAATGGAAGATTTAATCCAAATGGGGAAATGTTGGATACCTAGAATGCAAATGGCCTTAGAAAGGAATTTTAAAAGATTAGCCATCCAGTGGGAACCTTCTGCTACATTGTCATTATATTAAGCCTAATTTGGGTTTTGTGTAATTAATGTAGGTATAAGGGCTTTGGGTTCCAAGAGGACAAGCCTTGCTTCAGGCAGAAAGAGATTTGGGAATTGGGGCTCTGGTGCCTGAAAATGAATTGTACAGAAAATGAAACAGAACTATTTTCAGTGAGCCTCCTGGAGTAGAAAATAATTATGCACAAAAAGTAAACATCACTCTTCTGGCTGCTCTTTGGGGTTAAAATAAAGTTTCCATTTTGTAAAACCCTCTCCACAGAGGAAATTGATTTGAGCCATTCATTAACAGTATAATGAATCCCTAAATGCAATGACTCCAACATCTACCCAACTACCCACATACCTGACCCTATTCAGGACCAAATTAACATACCTAGCTTAATCACTCCAAATGTCTGAGGAACAGACCCATTTAATTCCACCAGTCTTTCACAAGAGCACTCTCTACTCAGCAAAGTTCATAATGATGGGAGCCTTCCCAAACAGCTAAAGACTTTCGAGAACTCTTACTGAGACACTACTACTTCATTTCAAAAAATCTCATTTTCCTTTTTAATTAATTTTAAAGGGATTTGGTTTGTCTCTATAGTTGCCACTTGACTGCATCACCCATATTATCAACCAACCTATGAACAAAAGGGGATGCAAAGAGATTGGAACATAAGCCTGATTGGGGCAGAAAAGACAAGAGAAACTAATTTTTTTCATTCTTCTTTATAAACCCAGAGTTGATCCAGGTGGCTACTATACAGCTGTAACCATTAGTCCATGAGAAGCCTACTCTACCACATCCCTTAATACAGACATGATCTTCAGACTGATATGGAGTAGTGGCAGAGGGGCCATAGAAAAATCCTAAACCAAAGAGTCTGTCACTTCACATGTTCTCACATTGCAAGAGGACCAGGCAATCTATAAACAAGTATTTATTAAGCATCTATTATTTTCCAGGTACATACAAGACACAAGGGATACAGGCAAAGGAATGAAGCAGCTTCCACCTTCAGCTTTCATTCTTTTTTGAAGCAAACACATTTTAATTACTTTTCTTTGTATTTCATTTTTCATAAGTTTTTATGTCTTTTGTTTCTCATAATATCACAATAACCCTAAGCATCCCTTCCCTCCCCAAAAGTCATCCTATATAACAATATTTTCCTAGACAGGAAAAAATTAGCACAACTGATCTACACATTGAAAAAGTCCAAAAACAAGTGCAATGTGTAACACCTATCGACCTCTCATTTCCACAGAGGTAGATTTGGGAATGCCTTCTCCCATCTTGATCTGTATAATTTTGTTAAATTCACTTTAAATAGTTTTGTGTATAGTTATTCTTTCCATTTACATGTTGTAGTCACTGTGTTGCTCTGTTTGCCTCACTTTGCATCAGTTCATATAAATCTTTCCATACTTCTCTGTATTCATCATACATATCATTTTACAGTAACATTCAATTACATTCATGTACCACACTTTGTTTAGCCATTGACCAATTGATGGGAATCTCCTATGTTTCTGATTCTTTTCTATCACAAAAAGTACTGCTATAAATACTTTAGTGTATATGAGATCTTTTTTTAATTGATGGCTTCCTTGAGGTATAAACCCAATAAAAGTGTCTCTGGTCCAAAATGTATAGACATTCTAGGCTTTTTTTGCTGAATTTCAAATTACTTTCCAAAATTGTTATACAAATTCACAGATCCAACAACATTATATTAGATTCTGAATCTTACCTCTTGCTTCCCAGTGAACCAGGATTAGATGCACTAGATGCACTGGACTGGATACTATGGCAACTCCAAAACTAACATTCTCAGAGATTGTTACAAGATGAGAATGATAACTTAATTTTGCATTTCCATAATGAATCAATTAATCATCAATAACTTTTAGCTTTCTATTATGTTCCAAGAAATGTACTAGGCACTAAGGATATAATGCTCTTTCCCCCAACCCCCCCCCCACCAAAAAACCCAGTCCCTACCTTCAAGGAATTTATATTCTATCAAAGCAGTTAGGGCATGCATAAATACATATATAAAAAATAAGTTTTCTTGGGGAAGAGAAAGGTGAAGACAACATTCACAATTGGAGTGACAGGAGCTAAGCTTTGAAATAAACTAGTTCTAAGAAGCAGCAGAGAGAAGGGAGTATACACCAGGTATGGGACACAGCAAGTGCAAAGACACAGAGTTGGGAAATGGAGTTTTGTATATGATAAATAGCAAGAAGGTCAGACTGGTGGACTAGATTTTAAGTAATGTGTAAGAAGAACAAAAAGGCAGGGTGGAACCAGTTGTGAAGGACTTTAAATGTCTAACAGAGGGATTGGTAATAAACTGTCTCACGAATAAGGTAAAATTGGAATGGTTCATTTTTTGATAAGTATATAATCGTGTGTTTTGTCTTCCTTTTAAAGGACATAGAAGAAAAAGGAAAATATACTCTAAAGTTAAGTAGCATAAGGTAGTGATAAAGATTACACAAAGCAAAGTAGCACAAAACATAAAAATCAGATAGCTAAACCACTCTCAGAGAGCTGGGGTGGAGGGGATAGGAAGGCCGAATGTCTCTGGAGTAAAAGCAGCCAAATTAGAAGACAAAGTAATACTGAGGTTGTTTTGGTGCCCTTCCTATGAAGACCCAATAATGACACTTTAAGTCTAAAGACCTGTCTGTGGTCAGAAAGAAGCCATATGATGGAATCTCAGATTTGCTTATCTGTTCAGATCTCTGCCTCTCTGGGAAGGACACCTCATCTACTATGATGAACTGGATTTGAATTCTATTATTTACTGTGACCTTGGGCAACTCACTTCACCTCTATAGGCCTATTTCCTCATTTCCATTAGCAAGCATTGATCAAGTTCCTACCATATGTTTAGGCACTGAGCTAAACACAGAGGTTAAAAGAAAGGCAATAAACAGTGCCTGCCTTCGCAACCTAATGGGAACGACAAGCAAACAAATATCTACAAACAAGCTATATGAAGAACAAATAGAAAACATTTAAAGACAAAAGCTTCTAGATTTAAGAGGCGTTGGAAAAGGCTTCCTGTAAAAGATGAGCTTTTAGTTGGTACTTGAAGGAGACCAGAGGAAAATTTTTTTCATTTGTAAAATGAAGGAGTTGAACTGGAAAAACTCTAATCTACCTTTTCTCTCTAAATCCCATTCCTTTAGATGTCCCAGGAGTGTATTTGGAGAATGGGGGAGAGGATTAATAACCTTTTTAGCAAAATAAATAAGAGAATTGAGTGATAAGGGAAAGGAGGAGACAGCTGCAGTTTAAAGTGTGGGCAAGCCAAAGTGAAGATATTTGATACCCAAGCCTTAGCAAATACCTGGAAGGTTGAAGGCCTACGAAAGGAAGAGGCTGCTCAGAGTACACAAGCACATTTGTTTAAAGACACTCAGCTAGTTGGAGATAGGCATAAGAAAGACAGCTCCAGATTTTGCTTGGAGGCCTGGTATGCCATGGTGCTGGCCCCTCAACAGTTTTAACTATTCTGCTAGCTTAGCTACAATCACAAAGTAACTTCTTTAGAGGGAAAATCTCAGGGGCACAAGCTATATATAGTATTGATTTCCATTTGGCTGGTCCATAAATGAGTATAAAGCACAAACATAGCCAAGCACTTCAAATTTGCTTTTGTACACCACCAACAAGCCGGAACTACCATCACCATAG
Organism: Dromiciops gliroides; assembly: GCF_019393635.1. Classification (NCBI taxonomy): domain Eukaryota; kingdom Metazoa; phylum Chordata; class Mammalia; order Microbiotheria; family Microbiotheriidae; genus Dromiciops; species Dromiciops gliroides. The sequence goes on along the minus strand of NC_057862.1, from coordinate 163,149,452 downwards.
TTCAAGAAAAGAAACTGAGGCACAAGAAAGCTGATGAGGTTTTCCCACAGCACAGAGCCAGGATGAAAAAACACTGACCTTGTAGTTAAAAAGACATAGAACCTCAGAATTCACCGAGTCTTTGGATGGGTCATTTAGCCCAGGCCAGAGCTAAATAGAAATCACCTCTATCATCCCCAGCTGGTGGTCACCCAATCTCTTCCTGATGACCTCCAGGGATAAAGAAGTCATTCCCTCCAAAGGCAGCCCATTCCTATTCATTAGAGCTGACCCATGTGGAATTATTTCTTTAAATCAACTTGAAATCTAGCCCTCTACACTTTCCTAACTGTTTCTAGTTCTGGCCTCTGGAGACAAGCAAAACAAATCTAATTGTTCTTCCACATGACATCCCTTAAAATACTAGAAGGCAACTTTCACGCATCTCTCATCTTTTTCACAGACTGATATGTTCCCAGTACCTTCTGCATATGACATGGTCTCTATTTTCCTCATTCTGGTCACTCTCCCCTGGGCAAACTCCATTTTGTTCCCAAAAATGTGGATATAATACAATGCTCCTGATGTGATCTGACCAGGACAGAATGTAACAATGTCATCATCTTCCTTGTTTCCAGCTTACTGCTTGCTTCACAGTGATTTTTAACAGCTAAAGAAAAAGCATCTTTGGCATGTATGCCAAGAACCCACTTCCTGTATCATGATGAAGTCTACTCTCCTGAGAGAAAATAGAGAGATTTGATGTAGAAAAATAGGTTGATTTTCTACCCCAGGAAACAACCAGGTTATGTCAGAGAAACCTAAAATATAAGAACAGTGTTTGTTCACATTATAAAACAACCAGGGCAGGCTAGGTGGCACAGTGGATAGGGCACTAGCCCTGGATTCAGGAGGACCTGACTTCAAATCCAGCCTCAGACACTTGACACTTACTAGCTGTGTGACCCTGGGCAAGTCACTTAACCCCAATTGCCTTACCAAAAAAAATTATAAAACAATCTCTATCATCCCAACCATCCAATCCAATCCAACAGTCATTCATTAAGCATCTACACCACGAGGCAAATAATAAATTAAAATGTAGTTCTGAAAAAACACCATCTACATGGACCTGAACAAATAAGGTTAGCTTAGTCATTTAAGATTCAAAGAAAAAAGTAATTTAAAAATTGAAAAGATTCAAAGAAAGCACTCATAAAGACAGAAAATGCTTTATAAATCTTAAAGCACACTCATGGTCAAATTTTAGTTTATTAGACAGTTTATCATAAATTTCTTAATTTTTTATTATTTAGTTTGTTGTTGTTGTTGTCACTATCATCATTATCACCACAATTCTGGCAGGGTGAGAGAAGTTGCAGTGATATACAGGTCAGAGCACTGGACTAATTATTAGGAGACCTGGGTTCAAGTCCCAACTTTAACACTCTGATTGAATCTTGGACAAGACTTTGAGATTCAGTATCCTCATCTGTCAAATGTTGAGGATTAAAGTAGATACCCTCTGAAGTCCATTCCTGTTCAGATCTCCCATAAGAGGCCCTGCTAATTTAAGCCAGAGAAGAAGTCACAACTAATACTGTAATGACAGGCCAGACAGATTCCAGCCAAAAACTGTGGACCTGAATCTAGACTGATCCATTCCAGGGCAGATCTGAAGACCTGGAAAAAAAGAGAAAGATAGCAACCCTGGGTAGTCTGAATTGCCAGTGGACCATCTCTAGTAACAGAAGAACCCTCCAAAGTTTTCTGAGGGATTCAAGTTATTCTTTGGCATGCTCAGGGTGGACTTGAGCTCACAGATCAACAAAGCTTTAGATTCAATGTAAAGTAAATAAACTATACAACACAAGGAATAAATATACACCAGCTCTGTAACAACTAGGTTACAGGTAATCATTTCATTCTTTGTATTCAAATGCCTAGCACCTACTAAAGTGCCTGGAACATAGCACTTGCTATCAAATATTTATTAACTGATACATCATAATACTTCAGTGGATCAGTGATATCTGTTCACTAATAATGTGGAGATGTAATTTATACATTTCAGCACTACTACAGCAGGACAGTTCCCTCCTTTGTTTACACCATTTCTGTAACACCCTTTACTATGGTTTCCTCTACAATAAAAATCACCATCTCTTGCTCTCCTGAACATCTGATACTTACAGGTGCCCACTCTTGTCCAGTTAAAACTGATTAGTGAGGAACTCCAGATGTGCATTTGTTTCCTGTTGTGTGAAACAGGAGCTCTTAATCATTGTTGAACTACATTCTGGCAGAAACAAAAGACTCTGACAGGTGCATTTTTTTTGCGTACCAACTAACTTGCATTTTGTTGAATTTTGCTTATGTAACTAATCCCTAGGTTATGCTATTACTGAATGATGGTTGCACCTAAGGTTGCACCTTAGAAAAAAATCTCCAGGAGTCATTAATATTTCCTTTTGTTTACTCCTAAACACTGGTTTTTAAAGAAAAAAATGAAAGTACATAGCTAACCCTATTGCTCATCTTTTATTTAAAAGAGCTTTCTTTCTCAAAATATTGCAAAAATTAATGGTGAAAATTTTCTTTACACGTAATTGAAAAAAATAAAATACTATTAAGTGGAAAAGAAAAAAGAAAAAAATATTTTCCTCACTCATCCCCTCCTTCTGCTATTCTAGGTCAGGCCTAAACTAGGCCAATCAAGTGATTCAGGCTCAGGGGTTACAAAGAAATTAGGTACTTGTGGACCTTAAAAATGCAATACAAACAACTTTATTAATTACAGAAAGTTAAAAAGTATAATAACTAAACTTTAAAATTATATAAAATGCAACTCTCTACTTCTACCATCACCATAGCATCCAGTCATACTATATCAGAGACTGAAGGCAATAATATAAGTTTAGATATAACCTCTGATACAATCTTGCCACCCACCAACACCCCCAATTTTGGCTAAAACTCTTATACTTCAGGTAACAAAGAAGCCAGATGGTCTTCCTGATCCCTTAGAGAACTAGGGCAGCCAAAAGAGCCATTGCCTGACATAAAGGGCACTAGATAGGATTGCCAATGAAGGAAGTAGGATGATGAGAAGAAAGTGGAAAAATGTAAATAAAGAGGAAGAGGCTCCTGCCATAGTCCCAGCAAAAATGTGGATTCAATACCACTTTTAGTGTTACACTATCCTTATAGCCTGGCTGCTCAACTTCAGTGATAGCTTTCACCATCCCACTCACTGCTCCTCCCACATCCTACCCCTTAATGGTAAGGTCCATTAATTTTTCTAGGAGATACTCCACTAATAAAACAATCTTTAAAACAGCCCTGGCAACTGGAGGGGGAGTTAATATAGAACAACACAATATGTAACTGGGGGTAACATACGTGTGTGTGTGTGTGTGTGTGTGACTGAGTCATGTGACTAACAAGATGGAAGATTAGGCATCTTCCTATAGTCTTCACTAACTCTCAAAGTACCTGAAGTAGAAATTGGGTGAAAGAAGTTAAGCAAATTCAGCTGTTTCCACAGGCCAATGCACCATGAAACCTTAGCCAAATGGAAATAGAGGTACAAAAGTTCACTGAAGAAAGTAATTCTTTAAAAATTAGAATTGGGCAAGAGGAAGCCAATTGTTCCATGAGACATCAAGAAAGAATAAAATGAGATTAAAAGAATGAAAAAAATAGGAGACAACGTGAGGTATCTCATAAAAAAAACAAGCGACCTAGAAAATAGATGCAGGAAATAATTTAAGAATTATTGAACTTATATTCATGACTTAGGAAAAAAAAGAACCTGGACATTTTAATTAAAAAAATATCAAATATAAAAAGGTAAAACAGGAAGAGAAATCATAAAGGACTCAAAGTTAAACTGTTTACATTTCCATATAAAAAATGATATTTGTAACTCCTAAGAACCTTATTTATCATTATTAGGGCTGTAAGAAGCAGTATGCAAAGACAGAGGTAATTATGTTTGAGTTGACTATGATGGGATGATCTCAAAAAAAATTAAGGGGTAAGAAAAAAAGGATGCACTAGGAGAAGAGGGAAGGAAAAGAACAGGGAAATTATCTCACTTAAAAGAGGCATGCAAGGAAGAGTTTTTACAGGGAAGGGGGAAATGTGAAGGGGGTATCAGAATTGATTCACAGAAGGAATAACATATATACTCATTTGGCCATAGAAATCTGTCTTACCCAACAGGGAAGTAGGAGGGGAAGGTGATAAGAGGAGGGGAGAGAGGGGATGATACAAGGGAGGAAATGGTAACCCAAACTCAGAAAAGGAAGCAGAAGTATCTGTAAAGGAAGTACTAAAGAAAAATTTTCTGGTCCAGATGAATTCACAGAGATATAATCTTGAGCAAATAAGGAATAGAGGGAATGAAAAATGTTAAATGTTGATATATGATATTATAAAGATTATATACAAACAAAATTAATGTATCTAGATTATGAAAGTGTGGGAACTAATTATTAATAATTGATATATTGTGGGACCTAGTAATCTCCCCTTCTTTCTTGGTCCTTTCTCCACTCCCATGACCCCCAATCAAAGGCAAGTTTTCCTTAAAAGATGCCATCAAATCTCTTCATCTGGTCAAGCCCAAACCAATCTTACAAATGAGCTTTGAGTGGAGACAGATTCTTTTGTTTAGATACTTGAAGGACTTTGGCCTGCACAACCACACCTAGATGGAAACTATGGCTGACAGGTCTTACATTCTTTCCTTAATTTCATCTTATGAAGAGTTAAGTGACCTGAGTCACATATCCCCAGACTGCATTTTTTAAAACCCACTTCCAATCATGTCAACCAATTAGATTTGATTGTTGTTAACCAATTAGACTTGATTGCTAGATGATAGACCTCCTATAGTTGGAAGGGTATATGAACTGTGGCCCCACTGCCATTATAAGGTTATTTGTTCTAAGAGAGAAGCAGCCAATAGACCTCCATTTATTAATAACCTGCTGGCCTATTAATAAAAGGATTAGATTACCCAGAAACTATGTGTCTCATATTTTTAATCATCACAAATGGAGGCAGATAGCAAAAATCTTTTTATGAAATTTCTCAGGTAAGAATTTGGTATTCAAAAGCCATTCCTCAATAAGTAAGTGGTCAAAGATATCAAACAGTTTTCAAAAGATGAATTGTAACTACATAAAAGAATTCTTCAAAAAACTAATAATAAGAGAAATGCAAATCCAAATGACACTAAGGTTTTACATCACACTCAGCAAATTGGCAATAATGAAAAAATAAGTAAATAGTCTATATTGGAGGGGTTGTGGGAAGATAGTCACAACAATAATATATTGATGGTGGAGCTGTCAACAAATAAAAGTATTATGAAAAGTAATTTGGAATTTAATAAAATAACTGAAATGTTCATACCTTTTGACCCAGATATTCTACTACGAGATATATAACCCAAGGAGGCCATTGAAAAGATTAAAGTCCTCATATACACCAAAATGTTTTCTGGAATATTTTTGTGGTAGCAAATTAGAAACAAAGTGGAGGCTCATTGATTTGTGAGTGGCTAAACAAATTGTGGTACATGAATGTCATGAAACATTACTGTTCTGTAAGAAAACAATATGATGAATACAGAGAAACATGGACTTCACTCTACATGAGATCAGGTAAGCAAAAGCAAGAAAACAATATACACAATGACTGCTACAACATAAATGGAAATAACCACCACAAAACAACTGAAAAGTGAATGTTGCAGATTTACAAAGAACAATTATGGCCACAAAGATAAAAGAAAACACCTTCCTTAACCCTATTCCTTTGCAGAGGTGAAAGGTTTATGGCTGTGGAATTCCATATATATTTTCAAGCTTTTTCAATGTATCAATTGGTTTTTATGGGTTTTCTCTTCATTCTCTTTTTTATTATTTTATTTTAAAATATTTATTGCTATAAAGGTTGACTCTGGAAGAAGGGGAAATACAGGGGGAAATTTAGGTAATGGAGAAACAAAAATATCAATAAAATTTTTAACTTATAGACTATGTCTAGCTCAACTCAGAAAACATTTATTGATGTTTGCCTGTATGCCAGGCATTGTGCTAGGTGCTAGGAATACAAATAAGAAAAAGAAAGACAGTTCCTGCCCTCTAGGAGCTTACAATCTAATTGGTGAAGACAATATAAAAAGCAAACAGAAAAGGAAGGGGCAAGGAGAATAAGGGGATACCCAACATGAAGGCATGGTATTCATGGAGTTGAAACTAAAGAGATGTGCTGATGGAAAATAGAGAGTTACCTGGAAAGTCCTGAGTCTTCTATAAAGAAAGGCTTGGGGAGGCATTTATTGTTCTACCCTCCAGATCTCTAATCATAGAGGAGAAGCAAGTGAGGAAGTTGAGAAGGTATTGAGTATCAAAAGCTGAATTCAATCTACATGGTAATAAGATTTCAGATGTCAGCTTATTCTAGGGGAGGCAGGATGTAAGTTATCAACAAATGTATATAAAATGTCTCAAATCACTAAAAGAAATATGTATTAAAACAATTCTGAGGTTCTATTTCACACCAATCAAATCACCTTTCTATATATGTATATATGTATGTATGTGTGTGTATGTATGTGTATATATATATATATACACACACACACACACACACACACACACACACGCACACACACATATATACATAAACATATATCCAGAGAGAGAGGAAACAGAGACAGAGAATTACGTGAGAACTTATAGGACAGGCTCCATTGGTGGAACTGTGAATTGGTACACCAAATTGTGGAATTTGGAACTTTACTCAAAATGTCACTAAAGAGGAAGAGGAAGAAGAAAGAAAAAAGGAATCAATCAAGAAGTATTTATAAAGTACTTACTATGTGCCAGGCTCTTCACTAGGTGCTGAGAATACAAACAAAAACATATGAAACAGTCCCTACCCTCAAGGAGCTTGCATTCTATCTGGGGAAACAACATGGCCTTATGTCACAGTAACATAAGTAATTACTGAACAAATAAATGTAGGATAATTTGTGGGGAAGCACTAATCACTGGAGAGACCAGAAAAGGCTTAAGGTAGAGGTGGTACTTAAGCTGACCTTTGAAGGAAACTAGGGATTTTAATAAGCAGAGATAAGAGAGTACATTCCAGGTATGGGAAACAGTCAATGCAAAGGCACTGAGATAGTCTTTTAAGGGGAATAGTAAAAAGACAAGATTTTCTGAACTATAGTGTGTAAAGGAGAATAGTGTATAACAAAGTTAAAAAGGGTAGGTTGAATTCATGTTGTAGAGAGCATTCACTTCCAAATAGAGGGCTTTAAATTTGTTCCTAGTGGAACGCTATTGTTTTGTGAGCAGGAATGTGACATAGTAAGACTTGTACTTTAAGAAAATCATTTTGTTGGCTATGTGGAAGATAAACTTGAGAAGGAAGAAGAGAAAGGATGTTAATAAGGAAGCTGTTGCAAAATTCAAGCTAATCTAAGAGGTAATTAAGCAAACCAATGGAAGAAGAGATATGAGAAATGTGGACCTTAAATGTGGACTTTCCTCACAATACCTCTGAGTATTAGCATCCACATTTTGCAAGAGGAAACAAGCTGAGTTTGTGATTTCTCAAGGTTCACATAGTTGGTAAATATCAGAGATAAGATTTGAACCTAGGTTTTCCTTGATTCTAAGTCTAATGCTAATGAATGTTAAACAATAGAAGAGATCAGAAGAAAATTCAGAAAGATAAGTTGTTGATACTACCATGTGTTTAATATGTACATATAAATACATATAAAACTTTTTTTAAAAAGATAAAACTATATAATACTCTTCTCTTTTCCTATCCTTTGTATATGGAAATGTTTGTATTTGTTGGTTTGTTAATAATAAAAAATAAAACATTTTAAGAGAGATTATTGATATCTTTGGTGAGAGCAATTTCAATCCAAAGCCAGATTATAAGTAAATCATAAGCAAGTAGAAGGTGAAAACATAGAATGAATGAATATAGACAACACTTTCTTAGGAATTTGGCTGTAAAAAAGAAAAGAGATATAGGCAATAAGTTGATTAAGTGGAATTTTTTTTTTCAAGAATGGGGAAGAACTGTAGGGAAGAACATATTTGTAGGTGGCAAGGATACATATGCAGTGGATATAGAGAAATAAAAGATGAAAGAGGGAACAATTAAGAGGGCAAGGTCACTAGTGAGACAAGAGGAAAATAATTAAGGCCACAAGTAAAAGGGTTGGCCTTGGGAAGATAAAGGCCCACCCTTAGACTAGAGCAAAGGAGGAGAGAATGTGGAGGAGGTTGAAGGATGAAGAAGAGCTCTGGGGTATGGAGTTGCAGGAAATGAATAATTCAGGACAGATGGTCTCTACTTTCTTGGTAAGGGAGACAAGATCCTCTGCTGAGAGGGATGAAGTAGAAGGTGATAAAAGGAGAAAGGAAGTTTGGGATAGCCAGTGTGGAGAATGTGATGAGTCAATCAGGAAAGAATAAAAGAACTGCCTTCAGCAGTAGAAGTCAGGGACCACTACAAAGTAGATAATACATTTATGGTGAACCTAAGCTTTCTCAAAGAGCATTCATCATCGTATGAGTAGTGATTGTTAAGGTAGAAAGTAATACTAGCCCAGGGTTGAGGAATGGCAGTTCTTAAATCCTACATTCTTCAAAAGGTCTTTCCTGGTCCCACAAGCTATTAGTGACTTTCCCTATTTCCTTCCATCCACTGTGTTATCTACATCATGTCTCTTGCATTATAGTGGGAGCTTCTTGAGGGTAGAAGTTTTTATCTTTCTTTGTATCTCTACTAGCACAGGGCTTGGCTTGTAGTCAGTGATTAATGCCTATTGTCTGTCACACAACAGCAACAATAATAGTATTTATAAAATACTTTAAGGTTTATGAAGTATTATATGTGGATGTTTGTGGATACATACATATGAATGTGTGCATATACATATATAATTTTAACCTTACAATGATAACCCTATGAAGTAGATGCCATTATCTACATTTTACAGATGAGCAAACTGAGTGATTACATGATTTGCCCAAGGACACATGGCTAGTATGTGTCTGAGGCAGAATCAAACTACTCTATCTAGCTGTCATCTAGGAAGTCTTCCCTGATTAGAATGGGCACTCCTTCAAGCCTGGCACTGTTTCTACCTTTCTTGTATTGTATCCTTAACACTTAGCACTGTGCCTGGCACAGAGGATGTTTGTTAAATTGAATCAGGGCTACTTAACATGTATTTCATTCAGATTCATACTCCATGACCTAAGTCTGTTTTTGCTCACTCTACCAGTAAATTGAAATGTTAGAATGCCTATAAAATGCTTCACAAAAATAGACTGACTACAATTCTGAAACAGCTTTTGTTAATCAATCCACATGTGCACACATGGCAGGGGAATGACCAAATCTATTTAAATTGATTTGTATAATGCCATGTATAAGTGCACTTAACAAAAATCCAAGGGAAATATGCTGACTTTAAAGCAGTCAGTCATCCTTGTGTTGGGTCTGATTATCCCATGTATTCACTTATCTGGAGCTTGCATCTACATGGGCCATTTATCTGTACATCAGATGGGAGTGCTGCTGACAGCCTGAAGGATAATTATCTCTGCTGGCTTCTGCCACAACCAGTCAAGGGCTTAATTACAACCAAAGCAAAACTGAGAGGCTGATGGCATATTAGAGCACCACCATCTTCTGGAGGGAGGGGGAGGTCAGCCTTTTACCACCAGCAAACAGCTATTCATGACTGTTCATTTAGGGTCAGTCCCTACATCCTATAAGACTATGGAAAATTACCATTATAAGTACCTTTATGAAGAAAAGTTATTGTTGTTGTAATTTCTTCAGTCATACCCAATGGAGATAGCAAATGGAAGACAGGAAGATCCCTGACTATCAGGTATGCAGAGCAATACGTATCAGTTGGGCCTCCAATCCTAAATCAGATGGATTTACCTGGGAACCTCTTTCAACAATAATCTCTGGCTCATGCATCTAGATTTGACTCTGTGTCTCAAGCCTCCACTAGCTGCCTAAGGGATTTCTTAAACTCCTCTTTCTAGCATTTAAAGCCCTTCACAATCTAGCCCCATTGTGACTTTTTATGTTACTGTCTCTGTTTCTCAATATGCTGCAAAGTGAACTTCTGGGGCAGCTATGTGGTGCAGTGGATAGAGCACCAGCCCTGGATTCAGGAGGACCTAAGTTCAAATCCAGCTTCAGACACTTATCACTTACTAGCTGTGTGACCCTGGGCAAGTCACTTAACCCCAATTGCCTCATCAAAAAAACAAAAACAAAAAACAAAAAAAAGTTAAATTCTTAGTACAAACAACATTCCAAATCCTATCTTCATGCCTTTGCACTGACTGTTATACACACCTCCAAGAAGCAATAGCATGCACAGCAGTTACACCCTGGTGAAAACCATTTTGGCAGACAGTTTAAACCAGGTTTAGGGTAACCAATGGGTCTCAAACCTGTTGATGAGGTAGGGTGGTGTCTACCCTAAGCATGTGAAGACTTCCTCCCTATGGAATGGGTAGATGAGAACAATTTCTTCCAATGGTCATGAAGGCAGCTGAATCAAGCACTACGGAATACTTAGAATTTGGTCAGATGTCATCTATGGCACCCTCGGCCCAACTGCCAATCATGTTGACTTTTGTCTCACCACTGGACTTCAATGACTCCAGAAGAGAGTGAGGCTGATGCCTTTGTGCAACTCTGCCCTACTTAAATCCAATTTGCATGTAAGTCAAGACATGACCCAGTGATGCCACTGGTCCTCTTCAAAAAGGATGAACAACACCATACCTGGAGTGTACTCACTCCTAATCTCTGCCTCTTTTCCTTCAAAACTCATGTCAAGTACCACCTCCACTTGAAACCTTCCCTGATCCCCCTAGCTGATAGTACTTCCCCCAACATAGCACTACCTTATTTCTATTTTGTTTATCCATGTAGAGATAGATGGATAGATAGATAATTGGTGAATAGATGTAAGATCTGTAGCACTCTCAACTCCAGTAGCAGATAGGATGATGAAGATGATATGAAACCCATCCAGGTCCCTTGTGATTCTCATCTATATCTCCAGTTCTATATTTATTCATCTATCATATATACATAGACAGACATGTAAATATATAAAGACATATACAGGCATATATAAATGTATGTGTGTATATTATATATATATATGGATAAATATTTGGAGGGGAGAGAAGAGGAATAAGCATTTATAAAGCATGTACCATATATTCCCCACCATGCTAAACATTTGTAAAAATGTTATCTTATTTGATATGTCTGTATATATACATACAAACAACAGCTTTTTGTAATCTAATAAAAATATTGGACTATAAGTTCATCTTCTGTAAACCCACTGAAAACATTTGCAGGTCAACTCCAGTAGCAGACAAGATAATAGAGATATGTACCTCATACCATTCCCATGTAATTTTGATCTTCTCTTCTAAATATCTATATTATGTAAGCATTTTTGTTCCATGTAATTAAGAGATGATGAGCATTTGGTATGGCAATATCTAACATGTTCTTTCAATAAGACATATCCATATGAATAGGTTTGTTTATGTTTATATTGTATATTACATATATAGAGAAAACTGAGAGACAATATTACATAGTAGATAGAAAGCTAACTTTAGCGTCAGGAAGACTCATGGTTCAAGTCCTCCCTCAGACATATACTAGCTATAAGATTATGGGTATATGTCCTGCCTCAGATGCTTACTACCTGCAGGTCTTTGGGCAAGTCATTCAGTGTCTTTTTGCTTCAGATTCCTCATTTACAAAGTGAAGGGAATGCCTAGAAATAGCCTCTAAAGTTACTTCCAGCTCTAGGTCTGCAATCCTATGAATATATGCCCATTGATTTGTATATATTGCTCAATACCCTCAGGCAACTTCCTGAGACTAGACATTAGGGACAAATTGGCTGTCTGTATCAACAGAGGGCATAATTACACCTGGAGTTCTCTACATCAATGCAATCACAGGTTCAAACCTAATCAGTTACATTAGATTTATCAACTAGAAGAGAATAAGAAATTAGAACAAATTAGATATATGAAAGTTAGCTCATAAACTAGTTTAAGAGACATTTTCATTTTCTAGGTTATAAGAGAGTGAACTAATTGACTAGTTTAAAGGATGATAGATGGGGCGGGGCAGCTAGGTGGCACAGTGGATAAAGCACTGGCCCTGGATTCAAAAGGACCCGAGTTCAAATACAACCTCAGACACTTGATACTTACTAACTGTGTGACCCTGGGCTAGTCACTTAACCCTCATTGCCCTGCAAAAAAATAAATGATGATAGATGATGGATGGATAGATGGACAAACAGGTAGATGGATGGACAGATCAATGGACAGCTGGGTGGATAGATGGATAGACATAGATAGATAGATAGATAGATAGATAGATAGATAGATAGATAGATAGATAGATAGATAGATAGATAGAAGGTAGAACATTTATTAAGCATTTAGTATGTTCCAGATATTGTACTAAATTCTAAGGGTACAAATATAAGGCAACAAGGAACTTCCTGCTCTCAAGGATTCTAATGGGGATAGCAATATTTAAAAGGAAGCTGGAAAGCAGGGAGGTTGGGAGGTCTAAACTTCTTCACTTCTTCACAAGCAGCAGAGAGGCATCCTTTTCTCTGCCCTCCCTCCCATGAGCATGGCTGGGGTCCCTCATGAAATGATCATATGGACTATCAAAGATTTCTTTGATTTTAACTAGCTAACTAAAGTTTATCATTCCCATATCTGGATCAAAAATCCAACTCCTCTGGGTTGAGACAATACCTTGAAATCACTGACAGTTCCTTAACAATTTCACCATTAAAGTCACCCAACCAGTCAGGAGACTTATCTGTAGTTCTCTAACTTCACAAGGAAGTTCTGAACCTTTTAGGTCCTTAACTAGTTAATTAATCAGTTTCCACATCTGGCCAACTGCACATCTAAATATTTTAATATATTTTTAGTCAAGAAACCCTGCACCTTTGGACTAGACCTGAATCAAATGCCAGTGAGTTTATAAGGAATACAGGTCATACAAAAATGGTGGCAGAAAAAGAAGTTTAATCACTGTCCTGCCTCAGGAAAAAAATTATTTATCAACCTTTGCAAGGGGCAGCATAAGGAGAGGTTGCAGATCAGAAAGTAGCAGCTGCCCATTCCACTGAAGGTTTGAAAGCACTCATTCACTCAATCACATTATTGGACAGGGCCCTCTGAGCCCATGTGACAATTTTGTCAAGACAAGCCACGATCCTAAATGTAAAAATCAAATGCATTCTCCACTTTTTGGACATTCCACTCCCTGGAGAAAATGAGGGAATGGGAAGAATAGAAACACTTAAGGCCTTTTTCATGCTGCGTCTATGCTTGGCTTGGATTTTGCCAGTGATTTGTACCTCTCCCAAAGGAGAATCTGGTGGTGTAAGATTTTTACAATGTTTCTCCTATTACCCACCTGATAGAATGTTTACTGTCAAGAATTAAGTAGCCAATCTAAGGACAAACTTCCCTCATTTCTCTTCTCAAGGTGACTCCTATGAATGAATGCCACTTCTACCACACCCCTGCCCTCAGCAGGGATTGCTGACATCCTTGATTTGAACCACCACTCACAATTGCTTAAGAGGGATCTTTCAACACATTAGAAATCATTAGAGAGCTAATTGGCTTTTGGATCGTGAAAAACAGGTAGTACCTCCTCTGATGGAGGACACCACTCTGAGATTAGAGCTATAACTAGGACAGACAGTCTGGACTTTTAGCCAGGACACTGAAGTTTAGAGGGTGAAAAAATGTAACACATGCATTTCTTCATGAACAACTTACAAACTATAGTTTAACATCTAGTTAATAAGAATAGTTAAAATAGGAAGTTAACAGATTACCCATCACTAGCTAATAGCACTTCCCTGTGAGTCACTACAGTAATTAATTCCTGCTCCCATAACTGAATGTCTTTATTACTTCTTCCATTATTTCCATATCATGAATTACTGAATTTCTTTTAAAATCTATTTCTACCTCTTGTCTCTCAATACTAAATTTGCATGACATGATTCTGCTCCCAAGTGTTAGAGAGAGAAAGGACTTTCTCAAGATTTATGGCCACAGCTGAAATTGGGACTTGTGCCAGAGACACTGCTAAAGCTGGTGCATAGTGCGTACCTGCTATGACCAGATGTCAGTAGCAGCAGTGGCAAATGGGAAAATCCTCAATTAAAGAACATCCATAGTCTGGTTCTGTCACACAGGAAAAACTATGTCTCCTGCCAGTCAGAAAACTAAAGGTCTTCTCTGTCTGGAATGGGAAGGACTGAACCCAATGACAGAGAAAGATTGCCTCAACAGAAGGTCAAAGGCAATAGAATAGGCATGAGAGAGAACTCAATAAAAAGGGAGAGGGCCAGCAAGAGCACTTGACATATGGGACTCCTGCTTTAAGGAACCACAGAAGGGGCTCCAATAGAAAGCAACAGCTGGCAAGAGCAAGAAGGAAAGTCAAGAAAACAACATCTGGCAAGAGCAGCAGGGAACTACAGAGGAGAGAAATCTGCCAATTCAGGATCATAAATAATTAGGAACTGACATAGATTTGAGGAGAGGGTTTCTGCTTACTGAGAATTTCTTTGTTTCCCCAAGGGTTTGGTTGGGTTTTCTGTGTCTCAATAAAATGTTCTTCAATACAGTGAACCACGCATATGTACACTAAAGGGAAGGGGAAATGTTGCCATAATACTTTGTCTAAAAATTTCCAGGTAAAGATTATGAACCAGAGGAGTAAAGAGTCCCCTGAAATGAATTTGGTTTCTTCACATCATGAAAGTGTAACACAAGTTTTACAAAACCTGGTCTGGAACCCTGACTCATGTTTACTACCTGTGTCAGTCAGTCAATAAACATTAAGCACTTACTGCATGCTAAGAACTTTAATGAGTGCTGAGGATGAGGGGCAGAGCCAAGATGATGGAAAAGAGGCTGTGACTCACGCAAGCTCCCAATAAACCCATCCACTCACTCCCAAATAAGTACTGAGGATACCAAGAAAGGAAAAAATCAAGAGTCCCTGCCTTCAAGGAGTCCAAATTCCCAAGAGGAGGCAACATGTAAATAATTAGGTATATATAATATTTTTACAAATCAGGTGGAAGGTGATCTTAAAGAAGAAGATACTAACAACTTACAGGAACCAGGCAAAGACTGTTTCAGAAGGTAGGTCTTGAGCTAAGTCTTGAAGAAAACAAATGACAGAGATGAGGGGCTAGAACATTCTAGGCATGAGGATTAGGCAGGCACAGCACTGGAAGATGGAGTATCCTGTTCCAGGAACTGTAAGTAGGCCAATGTAGTTCAATCTGGAATTCATGGAGAGGAGAAAGGTATACCACAATTAATAAAATCAGAAGAGACTAGGCTGTGAAGATCTTTTTTCTTTTTTTTTTTTTTTTTTGCGGGGCAATGGGGGTTGAGTGACTTGCCCAGGGTCACACAGCTAGTAAGTGTCAAGTGTCTGAGGCTGGATATGAACTCAGGTACTCCTGAATCCAGGGCCAGTGCTCTATCCACTGCGCCACCTAGCTGCCCCCTGTGAAGATCTTTAAATGCCAAACAGGAGTTTAGAAAACAGGACTTTAGAAAAGTGATAGCTTGGAGGATAGGTTGGAGTGGGGAGAGACTTGATGGACAAATTGCTTAACCTCTCTGAGCCTCAATTTCCTCGTCTTTAAAATAATGTCCACAGCACCTACTTCTGAAGGTTGTTGGGAAGCTCATACAAGATAAAATATAATGAAGCTTAAAGTACTAATCAAATATCTATCATTGTTATTTTTCCACATGTTGGATGAATTTCTTAAATATCACTGCAGGAAATGTCCCTTTTTGCTCCCATCCTTGAACCTCTGTGAGACTACTGTAGTGATACAAGAGGTCACAAGGTAGTTAAAGGAAGTCACAATACACCTTCCATTCAGAGAGACTGAACCTAAGCTTGAGACAGCTCCTCTTGCCGAGGAGGTGAATGGAGAACTCGGTAGCAGGGCAAGTGTGGACAGAGACTGTGGTCATTCCATAGGATGAGAGAATCTGAAAGAAAGGGAAGGGCAGCTAGGTGGCGCAGTAGGTAGAGCACTGGCCCTGGATTCAGGAGGACCTGAGTTCAAATCTGGCCTCAGACACTTAACATTTACTAGCTGTGTGACCCTGGGCAAGTCACTTAACCTCCAATTGTCTCACCAAAAAAAAAAAGAAAGAAAGAAAGGAAGGAAGGAAGGAAGGAAGGAAGGAAGGAAGGAAGGAAGGAAGGAAGGAAGGAAGGAAGGAAGGAAGGAAGGAAGGAAGGAAGGAAGGAAGGAAGGAAGGAAGAAAGGAAGAAAGAAAGAAAGAAAAGAAAAAAGAAAGGGAAGCCAAATCTGGGTCCAAGCTGAGAAGATATATCTGTGGGACTTTTGCTTCCTGGTTCTTCCTTATTACTTTGATACATTATAATGACCAGTCTCTAGTGCTTAACAGGAGAAGATCCAGAAGTAACCCTTCCATCCTAAACCCTTTTCCCAGGTCTATAAAAATGACTACTAAAAACAAAAGTTGCTTTTACTTAATGTAGTAAACAATTAGGTTCTTCTCCATATGGAGAAGTTACATACATAAAGCACTTTTCCAAAGTATTCTCACCTATATTATCTCAAAAACAACCCCATGAGTGAGGTCATGCAAATATTAATCCTTTTTTAAGGATGAGAAAAGAGAGGTTCCGAGCAGTTAAATGATATGGCTATGGTCACACAGCTTTAAGTGGCAACCAGCCTTGGACAGAAAAAAGAAAGAAAAACAAAACAGTTCTCTGCTCTAAAACTCCATATAGGAAATATAATAACATCACTCCAGAATTGAAGGATATATGATGTTGACCTTTATATGAATTCCTTTGAGGCACTCACCCAGAAGATATCTTCTGAATCAGAAAAGTTAAATATCTACGTTTGTAATGAAGGGGAGACAAGGCATTAATTCTAATGATGTAAACACTTTTGTCATAGCATTTATGTTGGGAGGGATGTATTCTTATTAGGGTAAAGAAGTGATTAAATTATTAGACCCACAAAGTTAATTAGAAATGGATTTCTATTGTTTTCTATTTTTTTTTTTCAGAAACCCTGGGCATTTAAAACACGCAAGCAGGTTTTCAGATGAAAAAAAATTAACTATCCACTGAGAGGTCAATTAATTCAGGGAATACTAATTATCTCTTTGTAATAAGCTATAACCAAGTGGACTATATTTATTCTTCAAAGTAATAGAAGGTAGTTTTTTTTTAAAGTCTTTCTTTTGTCTTCAGGTTGCAGATGCTCAGGGGTTGAGCTTGGGGAGGGGATATTTGTGCATGAAGTACCTCCCTTTGAGTGCTTTTTTCTTTCCCATTCCAGATGACAGCAGGCATCCAATTCCTCACTCTCAGTATAGTACATGATGACTGATCATCTTAGCTCCTTATGCATCTGGAGAGGGATGGGAAAACCAGCTGACTACACATTTCTCTGGAGAATCCAGGGCTGGTTATTTGAAAAGTTAATCCACATCAAAGAAACTTCTCTTATCTTAGATTTCTGCTTAGGATCACAAATGTAAAGTCAAAAGGAAACTTATAGACCATCTAGTCCATTGCTCTCATTGTACAGATAAGGAAATAGACAGGTCAATTGACTTTCCCAAAGTTTACATAGGAACTAAGTAGAAGACCTGGGATCTGAACCAAGTATTCCAATCAACAAATTCAGTGTTCTTTCAACTGTACCACATTGCATACATACTACCGAGGAAGTAACCTAATATAATAGTAGAAACCCTAAACTAGGTGTCCAGGGTTCTAATCCTGGAGACGCCATTCATTAGTTTAGTGGGCAAGTCCCTGCTAATAAGTGTGCAGAAGGGAAATCTTTGTGCATTTTTGGCTGAACTGGCTGAGGTAATCTGGATAAATATTAAGGACTTTACCTCCTCAAGCCTCAATTTCTCCATGTGCCAAATAGAAAGTAGAACATTGGCCTCAGCTACTTCATGGAACTGCTTTAAAACCAAATGAGTTCTAATTGTACCCCAGGAACCTTCTGTAGCTTGGGTCAGTGTGTCCTGGAATCAGTGCTACACATTAAGAAGGAGTTAAAAGCCAAGAAATAGGCAATCAAGATGAGCAGGCAGAGAAAGCAGCACACCATCGAAAACTTCTTTGGTGGCAAAGTAAATCAAAATACACCCTCAGAAGAAAATAATAACAAAGTCAAGGTTCCTATGTACAAAGCTTCCAAGAAAAATATGAATTGGTCTCAGGCTATGGAAGCACTCAAAAAGGACTTTGAAGATAAAGTGAGAGAGAGGAAAAAATGGAAAGAAAAATGAGAGTGATGCAGGAGGGTCATGAAAAAAGGTCAACAGCTTGAAAAGCCAAATTGGCCAAATGGAAAAGGAGGTACATAAACTTTCTGAAGAAAATCCTTGCCTAAGAATTAGGATAGAGCAAATAGAAGCTAATGACTTTATGAGAAATCAAGACACAATAAAGCAAATCCAAATGAATAAAAAAGAGGGCAATATGAAATATCTCCTTGAAAATTAAGTGAGCTTTGAAAAGCTTGAAACAGGTGATTAGAGCAAAGAGGTCAGAGAGAAGGCAGGGACTTGTCTGAGCTCTCCTAAATTCCCCTCCAAATAACTTTAAAATAGTTTCCCAAAACAAATTCTGGAGTAGCAGAACCCACAAGAGGCATGGGTAAAATGATTTTTGAGCCCAAAACAACTTAGAAGGTTGGTAGGAAAGGTCTGCCCTACCAGATGATAAAGGAATCTGGTCTAGCACAAGCAATGCCTCAGAAAGACAGTAGCCGACCCACCCTGGCAAACCAACAACAGGATTTGGGGGCAACTGAATAGGAGGTAGAAGCTTCCAGAACTCTCGGCCCAGAGATTGTAAGGGGTTGAACAACTGGTCCAAAAGAGATTATAGGGGTACTTTTATTGGCACTGGGTGTAGGACTCTGTTGCATTTCATCTTTCAAGAAATTATGAAGGAAAATTGCTCTAATATTCTATAACCTAAGGGTAAAATAGAAATTAAAAGAATCCACCAATTTCCTACCCAAAAAGATCTCAAAATGAAAACTCCCAGGACTATCATAGCCAAATTCCAGAGCAAACAGGTCAGGGAGAACATATTAAAAGCAGTTAGAAAGAAACAAGTTGAATATCTCACAGCAACAATCAGGGAAACACAAAATTTGGCAACTTCTGTGTAAAGGATCAGAGCAAGTGGAATATGATATTCTGGAGGGCAAAGAAGCTAGGATTACAATCATGAATCACCTATGCAGAAAAATTGAGTATAATCTTTCTGGAGGAAAAATGGATATTTCATGAAATAGAGGACTTTGGGGCATTCCTGATGAAAAGATCAGAGATGAACAGAAAATCTGACTTTCAGATACAAGACTCAAGACAAATTTTACAAAGATAAACAGGAAGGAGAAATCATAAGGGATTCAATAAGGTTAAACTGTTTACATTCCTGCACTAGAAGGTAACACTTGCAACTCCTAAGAGCTTTATCATTATTAGGGCAGCTATAAGGAGTATACATAGGCAGAAGACACAGGTGAGTTGAATAATGAGATGATATCTAAAAAAATTAGGGGTAAGAAAGTGGAATGCATTGGAAGAAGAGGCAAGGGAGAGGTATAATGGGATAAATTATCTCACTTAAAAGATACATAAAAGAGCTTTTACAGTGAAGGGGAAGATAATAGAGTTAGAGGCAAGCACCTGAAGCTTACTCTCATCAGAATTTGCTCAGAAGGAATAACATACACACTCAATTGGTTATAGAAATCTATCTTACCCTATAGGAAAATAGGAGGGGAAGAGAATAAGAAAAGGAAGAAAGCTGATAGAAGGAAGGGTGAATTGGAGGAGGTGGTAGCCAGAACCAAAACACTTTTGAGGATGGACAGGGTGAAAGGAGAGAAAGAGTAGAATAAACATGGTGAGAAATAGGATGGAGAAAAATACATAGTAATCATAACTGTGGAAAAAAATTTTACAGCAAGTTTCTCTGATAAAGTCCTCATTTCTCAAATATATAGAGAACTGAGTTACTCCCTAATTGATAAATGGTCAAAGGATATGAACAGGGAGTTTTCAGGAAAAAAATTAAAGTTATCTATAGTCATGTGAAAAAATGCTCTAAATAACTACTGATCAGAGAAATGCAAGTTAAATACCTCTGAGCTATGACCACATACCTATCAGATTGGCTAATGTGAAAAAAAGTAAAATGACAAATGTTGGAGAGGATGTGGGAAAATTGAAACACTAATGCACTGTTAGTGTAGTTGTGAATTGATTCAACCATTCTGGAGAACAATTTGAAACTATGCCCCAAAAGCTACAATACTGTGCATACCCTTTATCCAGCAATACCACTATTAGGTCTTGATCTGTATTCCAAAACGATCATAAAAAAGGGGAAAAGACCCACATGTATAAAAATATTTATAGCAGCTCTTTTTGTGGTGGAAAAGAATTGGAAATTGAGGAGATGCCCATCAATTGGGGAATGACTGAACAAGTTGTGGTATATGATTTTAATGGAATATTATGGTGCTATAAGAAATTATGAATAGGCTGATTTCAGAAAAGCCTGGAAAGACTTACATGAACTGATGCAACATGAAGTGAGCAGAACCAGGAGAACATTGTATGTAGTAACAGCAATACTGTACAATGAATAACCATGAATGACAGCTATTTTCAACAATACAATGATCCAAGACAATCCCAAACAACTCATGATTTTAAAAAAATGCTATCTGCCTCTGGAGAAAAAACTGATGTCATCTGAATACAAACCAAAGCATACTATTTTCCACTTTTTTCTTTATTTCATTCTCTCTCTTTTTTTTTTTGACTCAAGCTTTCTTCCAGAAAATGACCAATATGGAAATGTGTTTTACATGATTGCAAATGTATAATCTATTTCAGATTGCTTACTATCTCATGGAGGGAGAGATAACATTTGGAACCTAAAACCTTAAAAAGTGGTGATTTAAAATTGCTTTTACATATAATTGGGGGAAAATAAAATATCATTTTTTAAAATTAAATAAAAGGCACACAAACACTCAGGGGGAAAAAGAAATGACAACTAGGATGATTTCAGGAAACCTGGGAAGATTTAAATGAACTCATGCAAAGTGAAGTAAGCAGAACTGGAAGAACACTGTACATAGTAACCACAATACTGTACAATGAACAACTATGAATGACTTAACTAATCTCATCATACAAAGATCCAATACAATTCTAAAATACTTATGATGAAAAATGGTATCTGACTGGAGAAAAAAACATGACTAATATGGAAAAATGTTTTTGCACAACTGCACATATCAAATTGCTTGCCTATATATATGTATATATATATACATATACATATATATACACACACACATATACATATACATTATATATGTATATGTTTATATATATTCAAAGTGCTTGCCTTCTCACTGAGGAGACAAGGAGGGAGGGAAAGAAAGAATTTGGAACTCAAATTTAAAAAAAAACAAATGTTAAAAATTATTTTTGAATGTAATTGGAAAAAATGAAATATTAAATAAAAAGTCATAAAAAATAAAGTGGCTTCCAACATACTACCCCTTGAAAAGTATAAAACGCTAACATGCACAAGATACTATTATTAGTGATATTTTATGAACATAGATTTGGTGCTAAAAGGAACCTTAGAAGTCAACTAGTCTAAAGTCCCCTCATTTTAAAGTTGAGAAAAAATGAGTCACAAAGGAATGAGGTCGATGGAAGTCTATGGGCTTAAAGTCTTGTAGGTTTAAGTGGCAAGAGTAGGGTATGAACCTAGCTTTGTTCTCTGACTCCCAAGTAGCACCATATCATCTCTCATAGCTTGAGAGATGATTATTAAATTTCAAATGTTTCCTTAACCTTGATCAAACTTGGCTCAATTTGTATCCAGAACAGCTTTTGGCTTCATCATCAATGGAAAAATCCCAGAGCACCCTCAGAAACAAGTTTCCCCTTTTTTTTCCAGTTTTTTTGAATTTTTTTTGGTTTTGTTCTAACTTTCACAAAGCTTCTGCCCCCAAGCAGTATTTGAGTAATGAAAACCCCTTGTGTTACTATGTTATAAATAGAGGAACTTCTCAGAATTGATGTGTTTTATTAGTAGTGCTGAAAGTATGGATGGAAAGGAGCCCAGGGTGAGATAGCAAATAACTCAATAGGGTACAGTTATTAAGTATCTTTCATGGGCAAAGCTCTGTCCTAGGCACTAGAAATAAGAACAAAAGCAGTCCCTGCCCTCAAAGGATTTACATTCATTCTACTGGGAAGATACCACCGACACAGTTCAGTAAATATATGTAATTCAAGGAGGAAGAGGAAGCATTAACAATTTAGGAGAGCCAGAAAGACTTCCAAAATGAAAACAGCATTGCTAAAGAACCCATTACTTTTTGTGTTTTCACGCAAAGTCCCTGTACAATCTCTGCCCTGTGCTTTGTGGCTCTCTTACTGGTAACAAATGCTTCCTGATCCAGTTTTCATGACTGCCCTGGAGATGTATCATATCATTCAGCAGACAGAGAACATCATTATCAATAACCTCAGCAGGATCACCCACCTGCTAGTGTTGTCCTTAATATCCATCCAAATTACCCAAGCTAGGTCAGCCAAAAATGTGCACTGCTTTTCTCCCTGCACACTCAGCAGCAGTACTTTATCCTAACCTTCTGTATATGACTGTCATTTCTTAGGCTGACTTGAGAGAGACCTTTATGTCCTTCCTTCTACTTTCCTACCTCAAAGAATGTTCCATTCCTATTTTTATTTTACTTGAGGCTAGAAGGGGAACAATAAATAGTCTCACACATCCAAATGCAATTCCTAAATCACAGTTTAAGCCAAAAAGTTTTGTCATCTGATCAAATGAATTCATACTGAACTTTTACTCTGGATACATACATACACTGCCTTCACTGAAAAGTCCAAAGTCATCTTTGCTTTAGTTAATAATTACCAGCCTCCTTAAGACATTGACTCCTTTTTCTCCTGCTTTTTCAGTATCAAGTTGGCAAGTCCTCTTCTTTCCATATTCCTTAGAAGTGTTGCCTTTGGCAGCTGTCCACCAGTTCCTCTGTCATTTGTCTCTATGAAAGAAGGCAAGCAGTAAAGATGCTGTTTTGAGTCCTGCTCATTGTCAAAAGAAAGCCTCTATTGAACCCATAATCTCTTTCAAGGATCAGAAGTTTGAATAGTCCTTTGGGGAGATTTCTACTTTGTTTTCCTGTTAATAATCATAGCATATTTATATTCTTGTACAAACATAGGGCTAATAAAATGAGTCCCCTTAGCCCAGCACCATTTAACCAGTGATAGAAGCCTTCAACTAATGTATCAGAAGCTGGTACACATATGTATATGTGTACTTGTATGTGTGTATGTATGTATATATGTGTGTGTGCATGGTGTCCATGTGTGTGTGTGTGTGTGTGTGTGTAATATATGCATTGTGTGCATGTATGTGTGTATGCATATATATCTGTATATTTACCTTGCTTCTTCAGTTGTTATTTTCTCAAGAACAGGTTATATTTTCCAGGACTACTTTTTTTTTTTAACTTGCCTAGGGTCACACAGCTAGTAAGTGTTAAGTGTCTGAGGCCAGATTTGAACTCAGGTACTCCTGACTCCAGGGCTGGTGCTCTATCCACTGCACCACCTAGCTGCCCCCAAGAACTGCTTTTAAAGGCCTCTGTTTTCAACTAAGTTGTTTCTATTGTAGGGTCCTAGGAGCCATGGAATCAAGCCAGAATTAGCCACAAAAGATCTGATAACCATCATTATTAAATATGTGCCAGTTTCTCTTTTAAGGGTAATGGGCAATGCCATAGCAATGTGTTTCCCTGGGCCTCTGTAATCCACGAGGACCCTGGACAGGGAAAGAAACTTAATGCTACATCATTATTGGGTCTTTCATAAGAGCAGGCTCATTAAGTTAAGGGTTTGTGTAACCATCTGACTATCTACTCTCCTTTTATCTCTCCTTAGTGGTGTTATATCAAATAAAAGCTCTATATGTGATTTTAACATTGGAAGGAGTTTAACTAGATAAGGCGAAAGTCATTCCATAAGCTAAAAGAGACCATTCTTTGCCTCATTTTTTACCTAGCCTTAATTACTGAATGGTCATTGCCTCAGGCATACTGAGACCTGGGAAAGACCTTATCTTAAAAAGGCCAAGGTCTACCACTGCATCTGGAGCCATTTCCAGTCATCCTGATCTATATCTTGCCACTGGACCCAGATGACTCCAGAGGAGAGATTGAAGCTGGTGACTTTGCACAGCCCTTCCTCACTTAATTCCAATTCACTGCAAGTAATGACATCACATCCCCAATTTCATAATCCTCTTTGAGAACAAAGAACAAACAAACAAACAACAACAAGCACCTACTATGTGCAGGGCACATAGTAGACTAAACTTACTCTTAAATAGGCTTATATATGGTCACTACAATGGTTTGCTCTATCCATTAACTAAGTTGCTATCTATATTGAATACACTGAGGGAACTTTTTGTGGTCCCCTGGAATACTTCATAAATACAGCTAACCCGAGGTACAAGCCAGGCTTTGTGAAATTTTCCAAGATGACTTCCTTTCCTCTACCTGGTTTTACTGGAATTTACTTAAAGAAAGTGAGCCAGGGGGCAGCCAGGTGGCACAGTGGATAAAGCACTGGCCCTGGATTCATGAGGACCTGAGTTCAAATTCAGCCTCAGACACTTGACAAATTGATACTTACTAGCTGTGTGACCTGGGCAAGTCACTTAACCCCAATTGCCTCACCAAAAGAAAAAGAAAGTGAGCCAGACAGGCTCACTTTGAACCACAGGATATGAGGTTGTCTGGGAGCTTTATTTTCAAGCCTCTATGTTGTGAATACTGCAACGCTTTCTTATGTCAGGAGAAGTGGCTCCTCTCTATTTCTAAAAGATGGAGAGAGTTAGGAAGAAGAAATTGTACAGATATTTAATAAACTTTGCCATCTTAGTCTTGTTAAAACTTTCCCTGTATTGAAAGCTTTGTTTTCATTTCGCCAAAACTCCTCTTGTCTATCATCCGTCAATAAACATTTATTAAGCACTTACTATGTGCAAGGCACTATGCTAAGTGCTCAGGATACAAAAAGAGTCAAAAGATAGTCCCTGCCTTCTAGGGGCTTACAATGGAATAGGCGGTACAATATGCAACAAATATGTATACAAAGCAAGATGAATATAAGATAAATAAGAAATAATTGAGAGGGAAATCACTAGAATTAGGGGCTGGGAAAGGATGCCTGTAAAAGATAGAATTTTAGTTGGGATTTAAAAGAAGCCAGGAAAATCAATAGCAAGAGTTGAGGAGGGAGAGCATTTCAGGCATGGGAGACAGCCAGAGAAAATACCCAGAGTGGAGTCATGGAGTAACTTGTTTTTGGAACAGCTAGGAGGCCAGTGGCGATGGGTTGAAAAGTATGTTTCAGGGAGTAAGGTATAAGAAAACTGGAAAAGTAGGAGAGGGAGAGGTTATGAAGGGCTTTGAATGCCAAGCAGATCATTTTGTATTTTATCCTAGAGGGGATCCCTATCCACACCACACAATAGCCACCAGGGCTTATTGAATGGGAGTGACATGATCAGTGTACTGAAAATTATGCAAGTTTGAATCCTATCCATTAGTCAATGAGACAAATTATGTTTTTCATCTGCTGACTTCTAATGTTTATCTTCATATTCTTTCAAGCCTCCAGGCTTTTCATGTTTCCCAGAAGGGACTTGGGAAATCATACACTTTCTCTGAGGTTACAGAGAAAGTATATGAAAAAGAAAGGATTATGTAATGAGAACTCACATTTAAAACTGGAGAATGCCAAAGTGATATTACTAAAGCATAGATCGGCCAGGGTCAATGTCAGGCTCAAGAAACTCCAGTAGCTTCTTTTTTGCCTCCATGATCAAATATAAAATCCTCTCTTTGACATTTAAACCCCATTAACATTTGGCTCCAACCTACCTTTCCAGGCTTATTATACATTACTCTCCTTCATGCACTATTAGATCTCTCTCTTACCTGCTATCCTTCACATGCAACAATCAATTCCCATGCCTTTTCATGGGTGATCATTCATGCCTATAATGCATTCCCTTCTCATTTTTAAGAAGCTTATGTTACAGATTTTTGATACTTTGGTATCCACGAAACAAACAGAATTCAAGGAAGGCCTTCAATATGTTGGGTGGACTCCTTGTGGAAAAATCATGAGAGGACATGGAAAGAGCTTTACAGGATGGGTGGGAATGGATGGATTGTGGCATAAATCATTGGAGGGATCATGCACATGGATAAAAGCTACACTGGAGTATCCCTGATCAAATTACTCCCAAATGACTCTATAATCCAGAGATTCATCAGAAATAACAAGTGGCCTCTCAAACTAGTGCAGTTTTGTCTCTATATTAAGAGTAAGACTCTCCCACCCTCAGAAACCAAATTTTTTTTAAAAATCAATATTCCCTCTGCATACTGAAATGTGTCATGCCAAGTATAAGCTTTGCCCAAAAGATTTCTCAAAAACTCACATATCAAGTGAATCCTCCCCTCTCCATCATCTAAGCAACAGCAGAACTAAATATCCTGCTTTCTTATCCTATGGCAAAGAACAGGCACCATGAAGAATCAAATCCAAGGTAAAAATCCACATCACTTGAAGAAGTCAGCCTTGAAGAAGAAATTGTAGAAATTTTCTAACCCCTCTCTTTTTTATAAAAACAAACAAAAACAATTATTTTTGCAAGGACTGGTAGGTAGATCTCTAACTTAATCAGTATAGAGAACTACCATTGTGGAAACTCCTTCTGCTTAAACAGATCAACAACTCATTTATAACATGTGCCCTCAGAGTGGCATAAAGAGCTATACTTAACCAAAATTCCACCATTTTTGGTATAATATTTTCTTTATTAAATGCTAAGGAAGAAAAACTCCATACTGGGCATGTATTTAACGATGCCAGCTAGGTGGCACAGTGGCTAGAACACTGGCCCTGGAGTCAGGAAGACCTAAATTCAAATCTTACCTCAGACATTAGCTATGTGACTCTGGGCAAGTCACTTAATTCCAATTGCCTTAAACATCCAAGGCCATGTCCAGTTATCCTGATGTATATCTTGCCACTGGAGCCAGATGCCTCTGGAGGAGAGAGGGAGGTTGGTGACTTTGCACAGCCCTCCCCCATTTAAATCCAATTCAAGGCAAGACATGACATCACTCTGATGTCATGGTCCTCTCGGGAAATGAGGGACAAACAACAATAACCACCATTGTCTGTCAATGGCAACTTGCTATCTTCAAGCATTACAAATGAAAGTTTTTGTTACATCAAAGATATTAGATGTGATATTCCAGTGAAGGGTTTAAAACCCATATGCTTGACCAATCATATAGAGGGACGCACACATATATCTGCTAAAAGACTACAGCATAACTTAGCTTTTTACCATTATTTTGAAATGGAAAAATGTTTTAAAAGAAAGAAAACATGCAACAAAGAAAATTTTTAAATTAAACACACAATAATAAATACATGTCAGTGGAGCCAGTGGTGTAGATATGAAAAAGTATTTGGGGAATTTCTTGTATTATTGTCAAAAAGTCTGAGAATTTAGAGGAATTCTGAGTCACCGGACCAACAAGATGGTGAACTAGACATTTTTGTAGTCCCTATTAACTCTAAAGAGCCTCCAAAAAGAGGAATTATGTGTTAAATATAGAACTTCATGTGAATGCATAAGATGAAAAAAAAGAGAACCCTGAAAAGGTAAAATCCTTTAAAATTAACATCAGAAGATGTTATCCCCTAGAGCTATCACTCAGAAACACTTCCCCACTAGCTTTTACACTCACATCAAGGACATGAAAACTGCCCTTCCACCCACTGCTTGAGCCTAAGGCCCATGTCAAGACTCCATCCTGTTCCAAAGACTTTGATAGCATAACTTAACTTTTGCCCACCCCCAAAAGCTCACCATAAGCAGCAGACATTAATTCTGCCCAGCTTTGTGAGGAGGGAAGAGAGTGTGCTACCTTCCGACTGGAACAGTCCTTTTTTTTTAGGGATCCCCAAGGCTGCATAGACTTTCCAGGACACCCTCTTTGTCCTTCTGAAATGTGAAAAATTAGCAGATGGTGATTCATCTCAGCCAGAGAAAGAAAGGAAATCCAAGAGAGGAACTGGGCCAATATTTGATTGTACCAGACCCGAAAGAAAAGTAAACTTAAATAAGGCTAGTCTTGTTCTTTCAGAGTCTTCTTAGGGCAAAGATGAAGACCAATAAAACCTAAATCCCCCAACACAGGAAAAGGCTAATGAAACACTGTAATCCAGATCTAAGAGGGTATCAACCAGAAAAGGAGGAAAATCCAGAAAGTGACAGAGGAATATAATGTAAAACCTTTAAAGATTTCAAAAGAAAAAAAAATAATAAAAATCCAGAGCATCATAATAATAACAGTAATGATGACAGACAGACAGACAGACAGACAGACAGATAGATAGAGCAAGCTTATATAATGCTTTAAGTTTTGCAAAACACTTTACAAATATCATCACATTTCAACTTCACAACAACCTTGGGAGGTAGATGTAATTACTATAAGCAAATAAATCAATAGAAAGGATACCCAAAATTAGACAAAATAATGAACTTTTGTTGTTCACTTGTGTCCAACTCTTCATGACCCCTTTTGGGGTTTTCTTGGCAAAGATACTGTAATGATTTGCCACTTCCTTCTCCAGCTCATTTGACAGATAAGGAAACTGAGGCAACAGGATTAAGTAACTTACCCAGGGTCACACAGCTAATAAGTTTCTGAGGCCAGACCTGAACTCAGGAAGATGAGTCTTCATGATTCAAACCCCAGTGCATTATCCACTGTGTCACCTAGCTGCTCCTAGAATAATGAGTATTTGTCCCTCAGAGAGAATACAAAACTCCATTAATTTTTTTTTAATTAAGAAAAAATACCAATTCTTAATGAAACATAGACTGCTGTGGAATCCCAAGAGCATGGAATGAGCAGGAAGTTCTAAAATTGCTTTCAAAAAAGAGAATGAATTAGGAATTAAAATATATAAAAATGTATAGCTCCAAAAGTAGACATTTTTGTTTGTTTGTTTTTGCGGGGCAATGAGGGTTAAGTGACTTGCCCAGGGTCACACAGCTAGTAAGTGTCAAGTGTCTGAGGCCAGATTTTGAACTCAGGTCCTCCTGAATCCAGGGCCGGTGCTCTATCCACTGTGCCACCTAGCTGCCCCTTGACTGATTTTTTCAAATGTCTACTTTGGGGGCAGCTAAGTGGTACAGTGGATAAAGCATCCATCCTGGATTCAGGAGGACCTGAGTTCAAAATCTGGCCTCAGAAACTTGACACTTACTAACTGTGTGACCCTGGGCAAGTCACTTAACCCCAATTGCCTCAAAAATAAAATAAAATAAAAAGACATTAAAAAAATCAATTGGGGCAGCTAGGTGGCGCAGTAGATAGAGCACCGGCCCTGGAATCAGGAGTACTTGAGTTCAAGTCCGGCCTCAGACACTTAACACTTACTAGCTGTGTGACCTTGGGCAAGTCACTTAACCCCAATTGCCTCACTAAAACAAAAAACAAAACAAAAACAAAAACAAAAACAAAATCAATCAACAGATTGGAGGAGAGGGGGGAAGAGAATCAAGCTATATCAAAGACTTTCTCCAAAGAAGCAAAAGAGATGAACAGATGTGGAATTTTTAAAATGAAGGGAAGTAAAATCAAGCAGGAGAGAAGTAAAAAGCAACAACATGAAAAACCACATTGATTTAGCTCACTTCAGCAGAGTATATGCTGAACATGGAGTTATCCCACATTTTTAAAGTTCTAAGAAACTATTAAAGAACAAGTAACTATACAACACAAATTATTCTTTAAAAATAAGAAAGAAAACACTATCAGACTCCTTTTATGTGACAAATATAATCCTATTACCTAAACCAGAGAAGAATAAAGCAAAGAACAAGAAATACAGACCAATTATTAATGAATACCAATTCAGAACATTTAAATAAAATCCTGTCAAACAGATGACAGCAATTCATTCAAGAAATCATTTATTATGTCCAAGTTAAATTTACACCAGTGATACAAGGATGATTCAACATTAAGAAAACAATCATTATATTAAAAACAGTAATATCCCAAACCACGTGGTTTTCTCAATAGATGTAGAAAAAGATGTAAAATTTGATACTCATTGATTACAAAAACCCTACAAAGTAAAGACATCAGATCTTTTTAATATCATTTTAAAAATACCTGTCTGAAACCAAAAGCAAGTATCATTCAGGGATACAATAGAAGCTTTCCCAGCAAATACAGCTGTCAAGCAAAGATGTCCATTTTCCTTGCTATTATTTTATATAGTCCAAGAAATGCTAGCAATAGAAATAAGACAAGATAAATAAAGGAAGAAAGAGAGGAAGAGAGAAAATAAAAACAATGCCTTATTTGCTGATGGCATGATAATTTACTTAGAAAATCCTAGAAAAACACAAAAGTTACTGAGATAACTAATGACATCAGCAAAATGACAGGCTACAAAATAAACATATAAAAATCAACAGTATTTCTACATAACAATAGAAAAAGAAATCCAATCCCAAATAATGCATAAAATATTTGAAGTCAAACTGCCAAAGCATACTCAGTATTTTTATAGATTCAGCTACAAAATGTTCATTAAAGAAATTAAGATAACTTAGAGAAATACTCATTGCTAAAGGCATTTTATTGCACATATATCTATTCTAATAGAATAAAAATGACCATAATACCAAATACTGTATATTAGCCAAATACTATATAGGTTAATATACAGTTTTAATCCTATCCCAGACTAACAAAGCTGTACTTTAAAGAACTCAAAAAATAGCAACAAGACTTTAAGGGAAATAAAGTCTACAATATCAAGAGACTAATGGAAAAGGAAGGAATGAAGGGGCAATAGTACTTCCAGATTTCAAACCATATTATAAAGCAACAGTCATCACAGCTACTAGCTACTAACAAATATATATATATATATATATATATATATGTCAATAGATTTTCATTAGACTAGACAAAGAAGAAACAAAAATAATGGAACTTAATAATCTAATGTTTGATAAGCCTGAAAATAAAAATTACTTTGGAAAGAATTCCCTGTTTGATGAGAACTACTGAGAATAGCAGAAAAAAACTGGCAGAAATTAAACCAACATCTTATAACATATTCTACAATCAATTAAAATTGGATGCACAACTTGAATTTTAAAGATTGCACAATAAAAATAGTTAGAAGAGAAGCTAATCATATCCTTTCACAGTAGATGAATTCCTAACCAAGCAAAGGATAGAGTTAATTACAGTACAAAAAATAAAATTGATAATTTTGATTATATTACAACCTTTTCACTTGTACACAAACAAAATTAATGTATCTAAATAAGAAGGTAACTGGTCAACTGGAAATAATGTATTATATTTGTTGGATAATGGTTTTGTATCCAAGATAAATAGAAAACCAGTAGAAATAGGAACAGCAAAAGCCATTCCTCAATAGATAAGTAGTCAAAGGATATAAACAGTTCTCAATAGAAGAATTATAAGCTCTTCACAATTATATGAAAAAAATGTTCCAAATCACTAACAATAAAAATACAAATCAAAACACCCCAAAGGTGACACCTCACATCCTGCAAATTGGCAAAGCTGGAATAAGGTGGGGACAGTCCATCTTGGAGGGGTTGCAGGAAGGGAAGGGAGAAGAGTTTGGGTCAAATATATATCAAACTTGTCAGTGAAACAAGTAGAAATAGAGGGATATTTAGGAAGGAGAATGATACTAGGGAGGGAAAGATAGACATAAAATAAAACTCCTGATCATAAAGTGGGGAAGGGTCAAAGGGAAAAAGGGAAAAAAACCTAGGATCTAGAGGGTGCCTTAGATTGCCTCTTGGACAACTGAAGAATGGCTGAAAAAAGTTATGGTTTATGAATGTAGTGAATTATTGTGCTGTAAGAAATGATGAAAGAGATGATTTCAAAGTCTCTTAGGTAATACGAACTGATGCAGAGTAAAGTGAGAAGTGGGAGAACAATTGATACAAAAATAGTAATGTTGTAAAGAAAAATCACTTTAAAAGATAATAACTCTGATCAATGCAATGATTAACTATGTCTCCAGAAGACCCACGATAAAGCATATATTTTTGATGTGGTTATTGTATTCATTCATTTTGCTGATTATGCTTATTTGTTACAAGAGTATTCTTTTTTCTTTCTCTTGCTCTTTAATTGGGATGGAAGGTCAGGGAATGATAACAATATCAATACCCCCCCCCAAAAAAATGAGACATTATCATACTTTTTAGAAAATAGGAGATCTTTCAGAAGGAAACACAAATAAGCAGAATAATCTTGAACATAATACGAAGAAAATACATACTTTTTTCAGCATACAGTATAGAAATTGACAGTTTCATAATCGCGCCCTCTTTTAGTGTTTTGCTTTGTGCAGGGAAATTGTGTGAGTTTTTAGATGTATATATAAGACCAGAATTTTAAAAGTTTAAAAAAAAAAAGACATCTTTTTGTTCCTTTGCAAAGCAAGGGAGTCCCATAAGCACATGATGTCAGATTTTTTTAATGTATTCATTGATTTTGCTGGAGCTTCTCTTTTTCTTTTTTCTTTAAAAAAATTGTTTTAAGAAACAGCTGTTTGATGTATAACCCATATCTGATTGCTTGCCACCTGGAGGGGGGAGGAGGGAAGAAGGGATAAAAATTGGAACTTAAAACTATAAATAAAAATGTTTATTATTTTAAAAAGAAAGAAAGAAATGGCTGACAGAAGGATTGGATACTTGGGACATTTTATGCAACATAAAAACAAAAGATAGCAATAAAATTTATTTTAATGACATTATTTCTATATAAGCCAAAGTCACTGAAATTAAAGATAAGAGACAGAGAGACAACTTCATCATCAGAGATTTCCCAAAAGAATATGACTTTGTTTTTTTTTTAATTATTATTTTTTTTTTTTAGTGAGGCAATTGGGGTTAAGTGACTTGCCCAGGGTCACACAGCTAGTAAGTGTTAAGTGTCTGAGTCCGGATTTGAACTCAGGTACTCCTGAATCCAGGGCCGGTGCTCTATCCTCTGCGCCACCTAGCTGCCCCATGACTTTGTTTTTTTAATGAACACACCATTCAGGAAATAATACAAGAAAACTTCCCAGAACTTCTGAATCTAGAAAACAAATCACCAAACAAAAGAATTCATGGATTTCCTCCAGAAAAATTCCTACACTTCAAAATCCAAGAGACATAGTGGTTAAATTTAACAATTTGAATGACAAACACTAAGCAAAAAGTCAGGAGTAGGATATTCAAATATAAATGAAAGAAAATTTAAATGACACAAGATTATTTCACACCCACTAGAAAGTGCCTATTTCTCAGCACCACCTGGCATTTTTACTAAAATAGATTATGAATTAAAGTACGTTAAAAACTGCAAATATATGTGTAACTCATATTGCCATGGAGATGAGACCCTCTAGCAGACACAACCTCAGAATCTACCAGTTAGTCATTTGTGTTTTGGACTAGGAATTCCAGCACTGCTTTGCAAAGATTTGAGAGAGAAAGATGACAAAAGGAATATATCCAAGTAATGATTGAGTGTTTAAAGTTCATTCTCCATCTTGGGACTACATGGACATTTCAGAGTTGAGCACTGAGCTGGGTATCTGGGATTATGGTTACCACCTGCTCTTCCCCTCCGGAGAGAAACTGAAGCCAGTAGATGTTATTGCCATTGCTGCTGCAATGGATGAATACATTACTGTACACACTATCAATTCATTTGATGAAATAACCCTAGCCCCCTTTTACAGATATTTTCTGTGATAAAATGGGTAATCATCTCTTCTCAATGAGGATATAACAGTTAATCATATTCTTCCTGACCTGTTTTTAGGACAAAGGTCTCAGATCCCCTCCTCCCTACCTCTGGCTAAAAATCACATGGTTCAAGGAGCCATGGTCTCAATAAGGTCCCTCTGGAGTTGTGTCCATATAAGGAAGAATAAGGTCCACTCCCAAGTTATTCATATAGAGAGATAGAGATAGAGATAGAGATAGAGATAGAGATAGAGATAGAGATAGAGATAGAGATAGAGATAGAGATAGAGATAGAGATAGAGATAGAGATAGAGATAGAGATAGAGATAGAGATAGAGATAGAGATAGAGATAGAGATAGAGATAGAGATAGAGATAGAGATAGAGATAGAGATAGAGATAGAGAGAGAGATAGAGAGATAGAGAGATAGAGAGATAGAGAGATAGAGAGATAGAGAGATAGAGAGATAGAGAGATAGAGATAGAGAGAGATAGAGATAGAGATAGAGATAGAGATAGAGAGAGAGATAGAGATAGAGATAGAGATATATAGCTAGTTTTTGCCAATAGATTGTAACCCTTGAATAATCGGACCAATGATGAAAAAGGGGAGGGTCCATTCATGTTAGGGACTAGGGTTTAAAACAGGGCATGCAAGTCCCCATTCTGGGCACCCACTAGCTGCACACTAGGGTTCCTCTTTCTCAGGAGAAGGAAATAACCAAGCCTTTGTCACATTGCTGCTGAGTTCCTGAGAATTATTGAGAAGGTTGTTTTCCCTCACAATTTCCTTCTACCTTGTGACTGAGTTAAGGAAAGAAGTAACTACAATTAATTTAGTAACTCTTTTAGTTTCCTAGTTTCGTTGTGTGGGGGGGGGGGGGCGAGGGGGAAGATTAGGGGAGGATCAAAGTGTCACAGAAGAGGGAGGAGCCTAAAATGGGAAAAGGCAATTCTATTGAGTATTTTCATGAATTTTACCCCTCCTCTTTAAGCTGTTTTTTTTTAATTGCTTCCTCCTCCCCTTGTAGGTGAAAAAAGCAAAAATACTAAACAAGTCCCTTATAGATTAAAATGTAATAAAAAGAGTAATCAATTCAGGGAGCACAAACAAAATATAGAGACCTAAAACTTAATAATGAAATTCTAAATAATGAGTGGGCCAAAGAACAAATCATAAAACTATTAATAACTGTGAAAGAATGAAAATGACAAGAAAACATGCCAAAATTTCTGGCATGTAGCTAAAGCAATCCTTGGGGGAAATATTCCATCCCTAAAAAATAAACATTAACTGGAAAAAATAGGGCTTTAGTGAGATTAATATGCAATTAAAAAACAAAAAGCCAACAAATTAACAAACCCAAAATAAGCACACATGAGAAAATCTTTAAAAATCAAAGAAAATAAATTTGAAATCAATAATACTATATAGGTCTGATAAGCAAAACTAACAACTGGATCCATGAAGAGACTAGTAAAATTAATAAACCTTTAGCCAACCTATCTAAAAAGAAGGGTATGGAAAATCAAATTTTAAAAATTAAGAATGATGGTAAAATCACAACAAACCCAGGATATTTTTTTAACATTACCAGAATCAACCATTCACAGTCAGATACCTAACAAAACTGAGAATTCAAAAGAGACTACATACAAAAACATCAAATACCCAAATTAACAGAATACCAAATAGAGATTTTAAATCATCTAATGGGGTGGAATAGAATTAGCTGCAAAAGAACTAACAAAGTTGGAGAGGACCCTCTTCAAGATGTAGAATTCTATCAAACATTTAAAAACAAAACCTATCCAAATTATTGTCAAAATCAAGAAAGAAGGAACACTATAAAAACTCCTTTTATTAGTTGTAGTCATGATGCCTAAACCACAGAAGAATAAAGCAAAGAAAGAGAACAATAGGCCAATATCAATAATGAATATAGACCCCCCCAAATAAAATCCTAACAATAAATGCTTTTTTCTTTATTCATAAATTTAATGGAATATTACTGTGCTATAAAAACTGATGAATATGATAAATACGGAGAAGTATAAAAAGACTAATGCAAAGTGACGTAAACAGACCCAGAAAATGATATGACTACTACATGTAAATGGAAAAAACAGCAAAACAATCTGAAGTGAATTACAAAATTATACTTGTCATGGGGGGAAATAGGTGGTGGTGTGTGTGGGGGGGTGGATTCTTAGGTATTACTCTTTAAAGAATTATACCTCTTCTAACACAACCTGATTAGAATAAAATGGTCTTTTATTTGAGTGCTAGATAAAGTGACCAAGAGGGAAGTCAAAGCCTTCCCTTGAGGGGAGACATGATTCTCCAAGTCACCTTTCTCCTCAACCTGGGAGGGAAGCCAAAGCCTTCATAGAGGATGGATGGTAGGGGGAAGGATGGGGTGACCACCTGATTATGAAAAGTTCCCTTTGGAGGTGGGGTCGGGGAAAGATTCCTGAGTGTCAGGGAGAATTTTCTTCTGGAATGATAGTCCTGACCTCTGGTAGTAACTTCTGGCTCAGGTAGTAACCACACCTAACTGACTTTCTTGCTATAGAATTTAATCTCCCCCTACACTTCTTAGATGTGTCCATTCTTTAGTTTAGCTTCTCAAGGAGAATTATTACCCCAGACCCATATCAATAATGATGTGCAGTTAATTTAGAGTAAGGCATATATCTTTGTAAGAATAAGGTAATCCTAAAATTATAAGACTTTTTACTAGGCTAAATTCCCTATTCTGGCAGTTGGAGAAAAGTGGGGTGGGGTTGACTAAAGGTTAAGTTCTGTAGCTCCCCTTCTCCTGGACTCCCTGAAGTAAGTTCAAACTACAGGTCCCTTTAAAATAAGCTTTTTAATTGCAAAATGCTACACCTGCAGAGCAGAGATTAATAAAGCAATCTCACTTTGACAGACAGGAGATAGACACAGGACCTAATCCAGTAGAATATCACATTTAATAGTTATCCCATCCTAGAAACTCCCCATTATGCCCCACACACACCCAGCAGGCAAATATTGCAAATCAGTCTACTGCCCTATTCTTATTATATTTCCCTATTCCTGTAATTTTTATGCCTCTTTTCTGTTATAAAAATAAGCTCTCTAAATCATTCTTTTGTCTCTGATTTCTGAGGGGGTCGATGACCTGATTTGATTTGCAAAATTCTAGCTTTGCTAATTAAATTATTATACTTGGAAGTGTTGTGCCTGAGGATTTTTCTATTTCAGATCATTAATTTAATACAACTCAAGCATACATACTAACAGGGTATAACTCACGTGAGGGCTGCGCTGTGTGGAGGAACACCAAAGCAAGTCCCTTCAGCAGAAAGGGGGAGGAGGTGTTCTGATGGGGGAGGGGTGCACCTACTGGAGGAAGGGGAGGGTGTGCTCCACAGTGCTATTGTGAGAATGAGGTTCTTTTACACTGATTTTTGATGGACTCCCTGGAGGTGACCAAATCGTGTATCAGGGGTCAAGACAAAATAGTATTTGGGGGGGTTGTTATCAGGGAGAAAAACAAGCTGGTGGTTGATTATAAACTCCTTGAGGACAAGTATTCTTTCTTTTTCATATTTGTCTCCTCAGCACTTAGTCCAGTGCCTGGCATATAGTAGGCCCTCGATAATTGTTTACTAACTTTCTTTACCTTTTTCCCTTATGATTCTCCTAGGATGCAGAAAGGTTTGGAAGAAGAGGTTTCTCCCTTCTCTCCTCCTCACTGCTCCCTCTACTCTGCCACTCCATAGCTGCAGCTGATGACCATGTGCATGGCATAATCATAAGACAGCAGTACTTAGGTGGCACGGTGAATAGAACACTGGGCTTGGAATCAGGAAAATTCCTCTTCCTGAGTTCACTTAACCCTGTTTGTTTCAGTTTGTTCATCAGCATTATGAGCTGAAGGAGGAAATGGCAGACTACTCCAGTATCTTTGCCAAGAAAACACCAAATGGGATCATGAAGAGTTGGTCATGACTGAAATGACTGAACAACAACATAAGCAGTACATACATAAATGCTCACAGTCCAAGAAGGTAGTTCATGGACAATGCACCTAAAGCCCAATGTTCTATGTAAAAACATAGATATTTTCAATTACTTAGGCAATGAAATCCCAGAATCTAGCTTCCTGGACAGAGCAGGAAGATTTCCAGAACTGCAGGAGGTCAAGAGATGGTAGCAGGTGGAACACTGAGAGATTCTCTGCAGAAGCAAGTACCCACACAGCCAAATTACAAGAGTTCCCAAGCTCAGATATTCACGGGTCTGACCTTTTAGAGGAAAGATTTCCTAATGCAGTATTCCTCATGGAGAAACAAGAATCTAGTCCAATGTTCTACACAGCATCTCTTGGAGAGTAAAGAGAGTTACTTGGGCAGGGCATATCTATTTGATTGCTTGTTTAGCAGCCCCTAAATATATATTTTAGAGAGAAATCTAAACCACAAAGAATAAAAAAAAACTGTCACAATATATTTTTAAATCACTGTAACCTCAAACTCTCAGAGAATTTATTCTTCATATAACACAATACATGTAATTAATTCTCTTCTACTATGAACTACTCACTAAATGAATTCATCTGGTCTGAGGAACTGACTAATCTAATCAAATGAAAATATTTTGTCAATATTTCTCTATATTTTTGTTCCTGACCCTTTGCACACAACTAAACTACCCTTTGTTTACAGGAAAATTGTTAAGAAAAATAATTATCTGGGGCCATCATCACTTCTACTACTTGGGATCTCTACTTCCACTTTTAAAATGAAAAATTCAGAAATGGTCTGGCCAAAATATTACAATAAATTCAAATTTCAGAGCAACTAAAATGATCTTTAATAATTTATTTTTAAACATTTCTTTAATACAGTTTTATTCTTTTATTAATGGATATCTATTTTTTCTCTTTCATTCCCATTGAAAAAGAAATAAAAGAAACCAAATTCCTAGTAACAAATATACAGTCAATGGGGCAGCTAGGTGATGCAGTGGATAAAGCACCTGCCTTGGATTCAGGAGGACCTGAGTTCAAATCCAGCCTCAGACACTTGACACTTACTAGCTGTGTGACCCTGGGCAAGTCACCTAACCCTCATTGCCCTGCAAAAAAACAAAACAAAACAAATATACAGTCAAGCAAAATAAATTCCCTTACCCACTATGTTCAAAAAATGTATGTTCCATGCTGCAC
Organism: Dromiciops gliroides; assembly: GCF_019393635.1. Taxonomy (NCBI): domain Eukaryota; kingdom Metazoa; phylum Chordata; class Mammalia; order Microbiotheria; family Microbiotheriidae; genus Dromiciops; species Dromiciops gliroides. Next base: position 163,110,034 of record NC_057862.1, on the reverse strand, counting down.
CCTAAATCCATCACCTCTCTGTCAGGAGATGGATGGCACGTTTCATCCTCTGGAAACAAGGATAATCATTACACTGATCATAGTTCTTACAGTTTTCAAATTTGTTTGTATTTATCATTATTCTAAAACATGTAAAAAAACATAAAGAGAACTAGACTTTTTATTCATCAGTTTATATAAAAGTCTTCAGAATTTTTTCATAATATTGATTTTATAGTATACATTGTTCTTATGATTCTGCTCACTTCACTCTGCATCACTTCATACAAGTCTTTCAATTACTCTTTGAAATCATCTATTTCTTCATTTCTTACATTATTATATCATATTCATATAACACTGTTTGATCATCCATTCCCTGGATGATAGGCATCCCTTTAGTTTCCAGTCTTTTTCCGCAATCCAAAGAGAGCTGGATCTTTTATATATAGGACTTTTTCCCTCTTTCTCTGATATCTTTCAAGTATAGGCCTAGAGCAGTGGCATATTTGGGTCAAGGGCATACACTATTTAATAACTATTTGCATACAATTCTAAATTGCTTTCCAGAACAGTCACAACCTTTCACAGGTCCACCAGAAGTACATTGATGTGTCTGTTTTCACAAAGCCTTTCCAACATTTGTCATTTTCTTTTTTTATCATCTATGCCAATCTGAAAGGGTGTGAAATAAAACCTCAGAATTGCATTAATTTTTATCTCCCTAATGATTAGTGATTTGGAAATTTTTTCATAGAGCTATAGGTAGTGGTGGTTTCTTCTCTTAAGTAGGGCCTATTCATATCCTTACACAATTAGGTAAATAGCTCTTATTCTTATATATTTGAATCAGTTCTTCATATTTCTTTGAAATTAGATCTTTATCAGACCCACATGTACAAAAATATAGCAGCTCTTTCTCTGGTGGCAAAGAATAGGAAATTGAGTGGATACCCATCAATGGGGAATGGCTGAACAAGTTGTGGTATATGAATGGAATGGAATATAATTGTGCTATGCTAAGAATTAATTGTTATTTGAGGTTTTTATGACTCCATCTTTTGGCTAGAATTTTTTTAAAAACCAGGCAAGCACACTGGCCTGGGGATCAGGCGCAGCACCTCCGCAAACAGCACGGTGCTCCACCCACTGGTTGTAGTCGTCACCATAGCACTGGCACCTCACATCATCACCACTCCCTGATGCCTACATGGGCCTGGCAAAATTATAATGACTGGAAGCCCAGTGAGGGTAGTCATGTGACTGTCAGTCAGGGCTGCCGGCCAATTGGCTTGGGGGTGTGTCTGGTCAGCCTGGGGTCTGCTGGGAAGAAGAAGGGAGGAGTTTTGCCATTCTAGCTTGAAGCTGGAAGGCACCAGGATGCAGCCATATGTTCTCAGCTGATTTCTGGGCGGTGATGTTATTCAGGTCATATCATGTCCCTTCCCCCATTTTCTTTCCTTTCCCTTAATTCTACTAATCTTGCTTGTGATTTTAAGTTCGTTCTTGTTAATAAACCCAGTTCTGTTTTTGAGGGAGGCTGTTGGTCTCCTTCTTTGCCCCAATATTGCAGTGAGCCGCCTAGCTAACACTCCCCAATTAAAATTTGGTCCCTACAGCTATAAAGAATGATGAGCAGGCAGATTTCAGGAAAACCTGGAAAGGCTTATATTAACTGATGCAAAGTGCAGTAAGCAGAAACAGGAGAACATTATACACAGTAATAACAACATTGTGTGACAATCAACTATGATAGATTTAGCTCTTCTCAGCAATACAATGGTCCAAGGCAGTTCCAAAAGATTCATGATGGAAACTCTCCACATCCAGAGAAAGAACTATAGAGTCTGAAAGCAGATTGAGGAATACTATTTTTCACTTTTTGTTTGTTTTGGTTTTCTTGTTTTCTGGTGGTTTTTACTTTTGTTTTGATTTTTCTTTCACAATATAATTCTACTATATGACCTGTATCAGATTGCTTGCTGTCTAGGGTGGAGAGAAGGGAGAAAGGAAGGGAGACAATTTAAATTCAAAATCTTACAAAATCTTACCAAAATCTTTACATATAATTGGGAAAAAATAAAATACTATTAAGTGAAAAAAAATTAAGTAGAGGACCAAGAAATAAATACATGACAAGGCAGAAAGCAGCTACTTGCAAAGGCTGAATCGTTTCCATTCCCAGAGAGATCCTGAGCCATAGAATTCATCAGCCTGGCTTCATATCTCCCAGGATGACAAAAGGGAGCTTGAATGCATTCAAAATGAATGCACCATCTCATCATCTTCATTATCATCATCACAGTACCTGCTCTACTCCAGGTACTGTGCTGGATGCTTTAAAAATATTATATCCTTTAATTATGCCTTCCCATGGCTTGGTTTTGCTAGCAAACTTGCCTCCTACTCTGCTGTATGCTCCACGTGGGATGTGGTGACCTCCCTGAGCCTCAGTACAAGGCTCTGCAGTCAGGATGCATTTAAGAAGTGTTTCACTTGAATTTCATTAGGTCTAATTGAAGATGTCAGGAGAACGAAAGCTCCTTGAGGGGAGTTTTTCATTTTGGTCTTTGCTTCATTAGTGACTGTACCATAAGAAGTACTTAATAAATGCTCACTCAAGAAGGAAGGAAGGGGGAGAGAGGGAGGAGGGAGGGAGGGAGGAAAGGGGGAAGGAAAGAGGGAAGGGGAAAGGGAAAAAGAAAGGGAAAGGGGACAGCTAGGTGGCGCAGTGGATAGAGCACTGGCGCTGGAATCAGGAGTTCCTGAGTTCAAATCCGGCCTCAGACACTTAACACTTAATAGCTGTGTGACCCTGGGCAAGTCACTTAACCCCAATTGCCTCACTAAAAAAAATTAAAAATAAAAAAAGAATATAAAAAAAAAGAAAGGAAAAGGAAAAGAGAAAAGAAATAGAAAGAAAATAAAAGAAATTAGACCTTTATAAGAGAATTTGATGCAAAGATTATTTTTCCCAGTTGTTTCCCTTTCAATCATAGTTTTATTGGATTTATCTGTACACAACATTTTAAATTTTATGTAACAAAATTATCTATTTTCTCTTCTGTGATTCTCTCTAGCCTTTGTTTGGTAACAAATGTTTCTCTAAATCTGATAGGCATTTTTTCCCATTTTTCTCTAACTTGTTTATAATGTGACATTTTCTATATAAATCATATATCCATTTGGAACTTATCTTGGTATATTATGTGAGGCGTTGGTCAAAATCTAATTTCTTTTATACCTGTCCCATTTTCCCAACCATTTTTAATTAAATAGTAAGTACTTCTCCCAGTAGTTGGGGTTTTGATATTTATTGAGTACAAGGCTACTAAATTCATTTGCTTTTGTATGTTGTGTACCTAATCTGTTTCACTTATTGATCTCTCCATTTTCTAACAAATACTAAATTATTTTGTAAATTATTACTTTGTAGTATGGTTTGAGATCTGACACTGCTAGGCTCCCTTACCACTTTTTCCCCCATTATTTTCTTTGAGATTCTTGATCTGTTTTGCTTCCATATGAATTTCACTATTTTTCTAGTTTTACAAAGTAATCCTTTATTAGTCTGATTGGAAAGGCATTGAATAAGAAAATTAACTTAGGTAGAACTGTCATTTTTATTGTATTAACAACTGCTACACATGAGCAATTATTTTTCTAATTATTTAAGCCTATTTCTGGAAACAGCGTTTATAATTATATATGTTTGTATGTGTAGTTATTAGGTGTAACTTGGTGGGTACACACTCAATAATTTTATACATTCTGTATGCTAAATGGAATTTATCTGTACCTGCTGGGTTTTACTGATATCATACAGAAATGCTGATGATTTGGATTTATTTTATATCTTGCAATTTTGCTAAGTTATTATTTCAATTAATTTACTAGTTGATTTTTTAGAATTCTTTGAGTATACCATCACATTATCTGGAATAAGTGATAATTTTGTTTCTTCTTTAAGTATTCTTATTTCCTCACTTTTTTTTTCTTGCCTTATTTTTTATATCTGGTATTTCTAATACCATGTCAGATAGAAGTAGTGACAATGGACATCCTTGTTTCACCCTGATTTTCTTATTTAAACCCCTTATATATAATAATTGGTTTTAGATATATACCATTTGTCACTTTAAGAAAAGGTCTGTTTTTTCCTGTTTTCTAGTATTTTCAACAGAATCATGTGTTGTATTTTGTCAAAAGCTTTTTCTTCACTGATATGATCATATGATTTTTATTGTAACCATGTACATATGGTTAATTTTATGGTTTTCCTAATATTAAACCAACTCTGAATTCCTGGTATAAATCCAGTCTTTTCATAGTGCCTAATCTTTGTGAATATTGTCATAGCCTATTAGCTAATATTGGCTAATAATAAATTTTTATTTTAAAATTTTTGCAATAATATTCATTATGGATGTTTGTCTATAGTTTTTCTGCTTGAGGTTCTCCTCTGCTAATGAGTCAGACAACATCTGCTTTAGAGAAAGGATTTTGTAAGATCCCTTCTTTTGCTATTTTTACAGAGTTTATGCAAGAGTGCGCTGGTAAATGTTTAACAACTGGCTCTCTAAAAATGTACAAGAAAATGTTAAGTTTAATCAGCATTGTTAACATTTTCTCCAGCATTTTCTTAATTTGTTGTTTAGAGGTGAAGAGCTGGACTCTTTCCCAACTTGAGGCATACTCCTTGACTGAACTGCTAACCTCTTAAATTACTGGCTTGCTACAGGGGTTAGCTGTTGAAAGTCCCAAAATGTGGCCATTCTTCAGTCCAATCTCACCACCCTTTCTGATTCAGAGATAGATGTTCATATTTCATAAAGGGATCACCAAATGTTAACATCTCTCACAGTGGATAGAGCACTGGACCTGGAGTGTGAAAGATGCCTCTTCTTGATTTCAAATCTGGCCTCAGATACCTACTTTGTAATGGAAATTGATAGATGGCTTCCCTCCATTTATTTCATGTGGATGACCAATGAAGATGATGCCATATGATTGGCCTAATTCATTTCATTCCCTCCCCCTCTTCCCACTCACCCAACCCATTTCTGCCTCCAGTTAACAATTAAATTGATTTGGCAGCTTACTGATCAACTGAAGAAAGTGGTTGGGTTTTTTAGACCTAACCTTAGTTTACTACTTCACAAACACTTAGGAATGCTTTCCAGTCTTTGGAAGGCCTTAATAAGCTCCCAATTCCAGAGTAGAGGAGTTCATTGGATTTGGGGGTAACAGGACCTATCTTTGTATCCCCTTGTTGATAATTCCAGACTATATCCCATACCTGGGGCGGCTAGGTGATGAAGTGGATAGAATGCCAGGCCTGAAGACTCATCTTTCTGTGGTCAAGTTTGGCCTCAAATGCTTCCTAGCTGTGTGACTCTGTGCAAGTCACTTCACCCTGTCAGCCTCAGTTTCCTCATCTGTAAAATGAGTTTCCACTACTATCACCTCTCCAAAATGTCACCAGTCACGTAAAATGTCACCTTTATGTAAGAAGCACCACATAAGCACATAATTAAAGATCAAATTAATTCAGAATAAGGTTTGTCCACTTACTTAATAAAAAAACGATGTCTCTCACAAACTTGTTTCATCTTTACTAAACATATGGTGTTTCCTTCACTCTAGTGCCTTGTTCTTCTTGTCCCACATCATCAATTTAACTATCATTCCTCCAGTTCCCTAAGAGCATAAAAGATCACATAACAGCTGGCAGCTATGTCTCCTTTGGTTGAGGGCCTACAAGGTACTCTAGACTTCAAAGTGGTTACTATGATAAACAACATGCCTTTCCTTGAACAGCAGAGGAAAAAGAGACCTTAAAACACCCCCACTGGCTGACTAAGTCAAAACCCACGTTGGATCTGACTCAAATTTTCCAGAAAAATATTCTGACACTTTCCTCTAATCCTTAACTTCCACAGATGAGTCAGAATAACCCCATTCATTTTTCTTCTACACATATCATCTTTCCCCCAGTTTGCAAACTCTATTCAAATTCAAATCAAGTACAAGAAACCAAGAAAGATCACAAATGGGCACACTATATCTAAGATAGGTAGATCCCAGAACTCCTTCAAAGACTTGAAGCAACTTTATACTCAAAGCAAGGAAAGCCTCTAACCCAGTGGTATCAAACTCAAAAGAAACAGGGACCACTAAATCATACATGAGGATCCCTGAGGCCACATTATTTCAGATCAAATGGTAATTTTTTGGTTAATCTATCAACACATTCAAATCAGATAGGAATTACATTTAATCTGGTTCAAGGTGTGTTAATACCTCTGCTCTAAATGTCTTAAAACAGTTGTCTCACTTGTCAATAACTTAGCATGTCCACACTCCCAACCAATCATTTCTACTTTCTCAAATGGAGTTGTGATCTCATCTTTTTTACTGTTCCCTCCAACAATTTAGAACAAATATGCCTGCCCATCCTGGGCCACCATTTATTGTTCATGACCCTCAGTTGGGTCATCATGGGATCCACCTAATCTATGGGGTCCTCTAATATGGAATCTCATGTTCTCTACATCTTACTGTGACTTTATGATGGTAAAGATAGGGTTTACTTTGAAATAGTATTGTTTTGTTTTGTTTTGTTTTTTGGCAGGACAATGAGGATTAAGTAACTTGCCTTTGAACTCGGGTCCTCCTGAATCCAGGGCTGGTGCTTTATCCACTATGCCATCTAGCTGAAGGGGGGTAGCTAGGTGGCACAGTGGATAAAGCACCAGCCCTGGATTCAGTTTTTTTGGTTTTTTGTTTGTTTGTTTTTGGTGAGGCTATTGGGGTTAAGTGACTTGCCCAGGGTCACACAGCTATTAAGTGTTAAGTATCTGAGGCCGGATTCGAACTCAGGCCCTCCTTAATCCAGGGCTGGTGCTTTATCCACTGCGCCACCTAGCTGCCCCCGAAATAGTACTTTTTTTAAAGGAGGTAGACTTCATTCAATATCTTTGAGATTAGTTGTTTGGTATTTTTATGCCCTTAGCCTGATCTGGCACATATGAAATAACATGGATATACCAAGATACAGCATTCAGTGTCAGGTCTCCTCAAAGATGAGCAACATCAACTTAGTTACCCTTTAGGGGCAGCTAGGTGGCACAGTGGATAAAGCAGTGGCCCTGGATTCAGGACGACCTGAGTTCAAATCCGACCTCAGACACTTAACACTAGCTGTGTGACCGTGGGCAAGTCACTTAACCCTCATTGCCCCACCCAAAAAAAAAAAAACCCTTAGTTACCCTTTGTGAGAAAATGGGTAGTTGTCTCCTCTCAATGAGGATATAACAGTCAATCATACTCCTCCTGACCTCCTCGTAGGACAAAGGTCTCAGATTCACTCCTCCCCCTCTGGCTAACAAAATCATATGGTTTAAGGAGCCCTGGTCTCAATAAGGTCCGCTCTGGAGTTGTGTCCATCTAAGGAAGAATTAGGTCCACTCCTGAGTTATACCCATATAAAGAAGAGGGGTGGGAATACTGGGTTCAGATTAGCTAGTTTTTGCATGTAGATTGTAACCCTTGAGTAATCAGGCCAATGATGAAAAAAGGTAGGGTCCATTCACATTAGGTACTAGAGTATAAAACAGGGCCTTCAAACCCCCTTCCTTTGCACCCACTAACTGCATACTAGGGTGCCTCCTTCTCATGAGAAGGAAATAAAAGAGCCTTTGTCACATCACTGCTGAGTTCCTGAGAATTATTGAGAAGAGGATTTTTTCCCTCACACCCTTATAGTTTTCACATTTATTGAATAAAGCCTACTAAAATGGCTAAAATACAATGTGTACTTGTTTATCCTTGGTTAGCAAAGAAGACTGTGACCTCAGGAGGAGCTGTCATGACTTGTGCTGAATTGGATTCAAGAAAGCGTGAGCGAGAGCTGTGCAAAGTCACCAGCCTCACTCTCTCCTCCAGAGCCATATGAATCCAGTAGCAAGATATACATCAGGATGACTAGAGATGGCCCCAGATGCAGTGGGAGACTTAGACCTTTTTAAGCTAAGGTCTTTCCCAAGTGTTTGCCTGAGACAACACCCATTCAGTGATTAAAGCTAGGTAAAGAATGGCCTCCTTTACTTAGTCAAAACAAATAATGAATGAATGAATAAGGGAGGGAGGCAAGGAAGGAAGGGAGGGAGGGAGGGAAGGGGGTCTGGTAGGACAATTGGTACTTGTACATTATTAAAAGTCAATCATTACAAAAGCCTGCATTTTCAGCAATACACAACTGCAAAAATTCATAAATGCCATAACTGCTGAATACTATTTCTTGCTCTATATATGGCACAACAGGTATAATCTAAACTAGCAAAAAAGAGGATGGGGGAAATGCACAAGAAAGGAGACACAATGGGAGTGAAAAGGAAGGACAAGGGAACTATGAAAAGGCAGAGAAGGAAAGTACATGCACTGGTATTTAACAGTCAGAAGCTAAACAGTTCAGAACAAGGCCTGCCCTGTCAAAACAAAAGCTAAAAAGACAGTTATATTAAAAAATTAAGGTTAAACCCCACTTGTTCTCCACTCTGATTGGCAATGCCTTTAGTGCACATGTAGATTATTTTTGTCTAACTTTTATGTCAAAGGCCAAGTAGGAATAAAAGTTAGTAGTAGTTGATGTTCTGGCAATCTTTTTCCAGTATTAAGAAAGTCTGGGGTTATTCCCCAGACCTCTTTTGTACCTTCCCTCCTTCAGTCACCTCGTGCATAGATCCTTCAATGCCTTCGCAATTGCGCTACTGCCCAAATCGATCTCTTCTCTGTATCTGGGTCTCATATAGCTGCTTATTCTTTTGGCAACATTTTTGCTCATTTTTAAAGCATCTAGGTCTGTGATGTTTGCATCCTACTATAGTGTTTCCACTGTCCTCAAGGGTGAAAAACAATGTTGTTGTTAACTCCTGTCCCATCTCCTCACTGGTGAAGAAGACTGCCCTGCCTTGGGGAAAGGGTGAGTGAGGCTGGGAGAGAGCAGGGGAGCTCCAGCCTGCTTCGGCATTCTTCAGGACCCCCGGAATATCCCTTTACTTCAGGCACTTCTGGCTTCCAGATTCAAGAGGAAAGGCAGAAGAGGCCAACTCCACTCCACATCACTGAAAGAAAAGAACCTGGGAAGATAGGAGAGGAGTTGGCAGCCTCCTTCACATCCCTCTGCCTAGCAGGCTACTCTAGGGACTTCTGGGAAATTCCCCTTGGTCAAGATCTCTCTCTCCTTCCCCTCTCTGTCTCTCTTTCTCTGAGGGGTAGAGCTTCACTCTGTGTTGTCTGGTGTATATTCTGTGTACACCTCTGATCTGTTTTGCTACAATTTCCTTTGCTATTTGTTATGTTGGTTTGTTGTGGAATTGATATTTGGTAGGAAAAGAATTAAGCCTTAGATATTGAGGGGACCAAATTTTAATTGGGGAGTGTAAGCTAAGCGGCTTGCCACAATATTGGGGCAAGGAAGGAGACAGACATCCTCCCTCAAAACAGAACAGGATTTATTTAACAAGACCAAACTTAAAAAAAAACACAAACAGGATCAGTAGGATTAAGGAGGGGTAGCTAGGTGGTACAGTGAATAGGGCACCAGCCCTGAATTCAGGAGGACCCAAGTTCAAATCTGGCCTCAGACACTTGACACTAGCTGTGTGACCCTGGGCAAGTCACTTAATCCCAATTCCCTCACCAAAAGAGAGAGAGAGAGAGAGAGAGAGAGAGAGAGAGAGAGAGAGAAGGATTAAGGGAAAGGAAATAAAATGGGATAAGGGAAATTATACAACCTTAACACCACCACCACCCAGGAATCAGCTAAGAACACACAGCAGCATCCTGTTGCCTTCCAACTTCCAGCTAGAATGCCGGAAAAACTCCCTTCTTCCCAGCAGACCCCAAGCTGACCACACACAGCCCCCAGCCAATTGGCTGGCTGCTCTGACAGTCACATGACTGCCCTCACTAGGCTTCCAATCATTACAATTTTGCTAGGCCCATGTAGGCGTCAGCGAGTGGTAATGATGTAAGGTGCCAGTGCCATGGCAACGGCTACAACCAGTGGGTGGAGCACCATGCAGTTTGCAGAGCCCCAGGCCAGTGCATACCGAGGTGGTTGGTTTTTTTTTTTTTTTAATTCTAGCCAAAAGATGGGGTCATAAAAACCTCAAATAACAATTAATTCTTTACAATATAGAACTTGGCGTTCCTTCTCACACACACACACACAAGAATGAGAAACAGCAGTTGGGAGCTCTATTGAGCCTGATCACATCCCCTAGACTAACAATATTTAAGAAAGCAGATAGATAAAATCCCAACCCCATAGTCCCTCTCTCCAAGGAGAGCAGAGTGACCTTCAGCTCCAACCTCCTGTTTCCCCTTCTGACAAGAATGAAAGTCTCCCTTGGAGAAAGGTGGAGGAAGAAGAGGTTAGAGATGTCTGTTCTACACCTCCAAACTATGGGTGGTGGTGGGGAATGACAAGCTCTTGTTACATAGACCTTATTATACACAGACTTCTCTCTACATTATCAAAATCCTTATATATCTTTTCCATTTCTTTGTTTGTTGTTCTTCCAAACTTAAATGCCCTCAGGATGACTTAGCTTAGTCTATCTCTTGCTGAGTTTTCTTTAAACTGATTATATCCTATATGCTTCTCTCTATTTTAATGGGAATATTGTTCTTAATCTTCTTTAAACCAATTTTAAACAACTTTCTATTCTAAACCAGTATTGCTTTTAGCTGCCAGATCTCTTCCCTTGAGAAGTTAAATATTTGCTGACTAAGGTGCTCTTAAAAAAAAAAAAACTTCTGATATCTTCTGGCAATTTACATCAATTAAACTTGTGTATTAAATAATTATAGTCTGTTTATAGCCTTTCCTCTATCCCTTTCCCTCTTTCCATTATCAATAATTTATATAAATAGGTCATAAGTTATTTCAATTAGTCATCATACTGTATCTGATTCTCCCCTATATCCTTTTTTATAACTTTGTACTAATTTTTTTTTACTTCAACAAATTTGTGGTGTAATTGTACACATTAAATGAGGAATGATTCCCATATCAATACAGAGCTATTTCCTATCTTTAAAATATAGTTAATTTCATGTTTGTGATATTAATCAGGGCCACATCCAGTTCGTACCAGTGCTTTTCTCAAAATAATTGATATATAGGCATGAGCCTTCTATGAAGTTGTTTTTCTCTGAAGTAACTTAATAATCAAGTATATGTAGACTCTTGTAAAGTTTTTCATAGAAATTCTCTCCCTCTTCATCCTCCCCAGGAAATGATGATGCATCAATTGAAATTATTTTCATGGTGGCCTTTCTGTAAGTACAAATTATGAGCACTGGAATATAAGAAGGCCAAACATCCTATGAGATGATGTTCTTTATTGTCTTGGGGGACATAGTATAAGCAACTCCAGCAGTTCTTTTACTTGCCACTCAAGGGAAGGGAGAGGGGAAGGACCATCTGTGAATAGCAGGAGAGCTTGTGAAGAGAAAAATAATATGGAATGCAAGGATTCTGGAACATAAAGACACAGAATCTCATCTCCGGGTGGTGGCAGCGGCAATATAGATGGCATTGTTTTAATGCTCACAGTAATGATTGCTATGGGGACTTGCAGGTAGAGAAGGGAACTAAAATCTGTTTCCTTAAATAACTCACACTCATCATAATAGAATAAGAAAGAAATTGACAGAATCTAAGGTTTATTGTTGGAAGAGAATTTAGACATCTAATCCAATTCTTTGATTTTACAAACTAGCAAACAAACTCAACAGTGAAGTGATTTACCCAAGGTCACACAGTTAATAAGCAGCAGCAGACTTGGAATTTGGAACCACGGCTTCTAGTTCTAAATCACTGTGGGCAAGATCTAAGTATGAAAACAAAATGAAGATTTTTGTCAAGGCAAGTGTATATATATATATATATATATATATATATATATATATATATATATATATGATGTTAGTTTTGCATAACAAAACAGCAAGAGTAAAAACAATCAGCACCCAGGTGTACATCTGAAACAGTGGGATCGGCCTTGATCCAATATCATGGGCAGTGTACACTGTGAAAAGAGCACTGAATTTTTTTTTTTTTAAGTGAGGCAATTGGGGTCAAGTGACTTGCCCAGGGTCACACAGCTAGTAAGTGCTAAGTATCTGAGGCCGGATTTGAACTCAGGTACTCCTGACTCCAGGGCCGGTGCTCTATCCACTGTGCCACCTAGCTGCCCCAAGAGCACTGAATTTTGAAGTCAAAGAACACAATTCTTGGCTCTTTTACATGTGTGACCTCAAAATAAGCTCCTGATCCTCTTTGGACATCAGTTTCTTTATTTGTAAAATGAGAAAATTGGACTAGATATTGTCTAATGCCCCTTCTTGTGAGAAATCTATGATCCTATGAATTAATGAATTTTGCCTTTGAAAGTGTATATATTTAACTTTGATTTATTGTTTCTCAAGAGCCGAGCTCTCTCTTAATTATAACCCAAAGATCTAAATAAAGTCCATCAGGACTATGAAGTTCTCTGCAGTGGTTGATGACACTGTAGGAGTTCTACTCAAAACTCAAAAGCAACACAAACAAATCCAAAATCACTAATCCAAAGTTACTTACCCTAAAGAGAATTTAAGTGGTTTTTTTTTTGACTATTCAACCCTGAAAATATTTTTATCAACATCTCTTTACCCATCTGTGTTTATATAAAGGAGTGTCTAATGTTGAAATCCTGCCCTGTCTTCATTGACTCCATTATAATTATGCCAAAATAAGTGTTTTGTTCTGTTTGATCCCAGTTCAATTTAAACACTGATTAAATAGGATATAAATTAATATAGTGTAAGTGGGGGTGGCCAAATCTTACAGTTGCACTTTCCAGCTGAAACAAACCACCTACTAATGAGTTAATAGTATTTTTATTTGAAGTAGAGCATTTGATGTAATCAAACGGAGTGAACATTTATGTGTCCCAATAAATAAATGGGCTCATTAGAAGAACTATAGCAAATGGGACTAATTTCCTAAAGACTTTCCATGCTGCGATAAGCAGATTGTAATTAGAAAAATAATATGATTCTGGTAAGTAACACAAAGATCTTCTGAAAGAGTTCTGGCATATCACCCTTCCCTTATCACCTGGGCATCATAAAGTTATAGCCCTCTTAAACCGGAAAGACCATGACTATCAATTTCCAAACCCATGACAGACCCTCATTTAAAGCAATAAAAAAATAATGACTTGGCAACCTGTATCATATATGCCCTCATAAATCAGTAAAGAAGAAATCTGGAGGTACTTGTGGAATCATAGAACTGGGAAGAGACCTTTAAAAATCATCAGATTCAATACCCTTTACAGATGAAGAAATGGAAGCTTGGAGAAGTCCAGTATCACATAACATCTCTTGTCACAGGTCTAATCTAATTAGATCTGAGTGTTGTGGGGGAGGGGGGAAATCCACTGCACCATATACTTTCTATCATCCAGGCTAATTTCCATTCCCTATATTTGGGGTTTGTAAACTATTGTCAGGTACTCCCTGATTCATCTTCATTCATTGGTCAGAGAAAAGATGTCGAAGATAGCAAAACCACCTAAGGTTTGATAAACCATGATCCCCAACATGGATTTCATCTGGCATCGTTAGACAAAACTGTGCAGAATTTACTTTAGTTGATCCATTGCTGGCTACAACAGTGTCTCAGACTCCACAGTCTTGATTTCCGTTACTTGGTCACAGTCCAAGTTAATGGGATATATCAATCCTGAGGGTCACCAGAACAAAACCCATCAGTCTATTGGTTAAACCCAATAATAAAAATACATGGGAGGCAGCTAGGTGGCCCAATAGATAAAACACTGGCCTTGGATTCAGGAGGATCGGAGTTCAAATCCAGCCTCAGACACTTGACACTTACTAGCTGTGTGACCTTGGGCAAGTCACTTAACCCTCATTGCCCCACAAAAAATAAAAAATAAATAAATAAAATAATTTTTTAGGGGCAGCTAGGTGGCACGATGGATAAAAGCACAGGCCCTGGATTCAGGAGGATCTGAGTTCAAACCTGGCCTCAGACATTTGACACTTACTAGCTGTGTGACCCTGGGCAAGTCACTTAACCCCCATTGCCCCACAAAAAAAAAAATACATGGACATAACATTAATCTAAATTTTTAGGGCAGCTAAGTGGCACAGTGGATAAAGCACCAGCCCTGGATTCAGAAGGACCTGAGTTTAAATTTGGCCTCAGACACTTGACACTTACTGGCTGTGTGACCTTGGGCAAGTCACTTAACCCTCATTGCCCTGCCCCCCCAAAATTTAATTTTCTTTTTATTGTAAACTTGTTAAAACTCATATCTCAAGATACAAAGAACAAGAAAGCAAATTATATAAGAAACTATCTGCTACATACTTTTTAAAAAATAAATATACATGTTAAGTTTAACAAAGAGGCAACAAAAGTGCTCTGTCTCCTCTTATCCATTTATTTTTTTCTCTGCATTTTAAAAGCTATTTACTACATGTTCCTTTCCCTCATGTTTATCACAATTCAAGGGGCAGCTGGTTGGTGCTGTAGATAGAGCACTGGCCCTCAAGTTGGGAGGACCAGAGTTCAAGTTTCACCTCAGACACTAGCTAGTGACCCTGAGCAAATCACTTAACCCCAGTTGACTTAAAACATTGGGAACCATGTCCAGTTATCCTGATGTATATTTTGCCACTGGGCCCAGATGGCTCTGGAGGAGAAAGTGAGGTTGGTGACATTGCACAGCCCTCCCTCACTTAAATCCAATTCAGTGAAAGTCATGACATCACCCCAATGTCATGGCCCTCTTTGACAAACAACAATCACTATCCAAAAACTCACCCATATCCCAACAACACTAACGAAAACCCTCCCTTATATCGTGTATAAACCAAGCAAAACAAATCAACATATTTGTCATGTCTGAGAATGCATGCCTAATTTTATACCTCTAGTTTATCATATTGATCAAAAAATAGGAGAGATTTTTTTTGTCAGTATTTTGAAGTGATAAATGAACACCACTTTGGTGAGAGTTAACGGCTTTCAAAACTGATCATTATAAGAGGCAGCTAGGTGATGCAGGTGATAAAGCACTGGCCCTGGATTCAGGAGGACCTGAGTTCAAATCCGACCTCAGACACTTCACACTTACTATCTGTGTGACCCTGGGCAAGTCACTTAAGTCTCATTGCCCCGACAAAAAAAAAAGAAAAGAAAAGAAAACTGGTCATTATATAAGATGTTGTTCTGGGCTAAGTCTGATTCAGTTTAGTCCTCCGGCAGTTTAAGTTGGAAATTGGAATAAAATGACACTTGTAGGTCATACAAATGTAGACAAAAGGAAACTTACTTAACCATAGCAGAAGAGTATTCACCAGAATAGACACTGAGAAGCCCTGAATGGATTGAGCTGAGCGAACCTTCCATCTCATCCATCAGCCTAGCTTCTGAGAACCTCTCTGGTTCCTGGAGGCTGCTTTGTATTCAGGGGATAGGGAAGTGATGTCTGAACTCTTAGTCTCCTGAACCAACCAGCTGTCAAGGAATGTCTCAACATATTTTGAAGAAAAACTAGACTAACCTGTATGGAGTAGGGGTTAAGATAATTCTTCTATGAGAATTTTTTAAAATCCATCATGATCTCGTAGCACAAAATAATTCCATTGCAGTCATGCCACAAAATTTTAGGGTCCCTGTTTTTTCCTCCTTAGTTCTTCAGTAAACAAAAAAAAAAGTCTATAGACATATATATATATACACATGTGCATGCATATATGTGTATATATATATTCCTATAGATTCATTAAAATGTAAGAACAGTTTTTAGCTGGATATAGATATAGATTTTTATAAATGGCTAGTACATTTGACCAAATATGCATCACCTCAAACTACGTGGAATAAAAAGCTTTCAAAACATAGAGACCTAGAAGAAGGAATAAATGATTTTTTAAAAAACACATTTATTAAGCAATTACTATGTGCAAAGCACTGAGGCCACACATATAAATAAGCATGACTGTCTGACCTCAAGGAGATTACACTCTAATAAAGAGAAATAGCACATTTAGGGGAACCAAAGATAAGGATTGGGGAGCAGTTGAGGGCACATGAAATCAAAACCAGATAGGAACAGGATGAGGTACACACAATCCTACCCTCCTAATTGCTACTAGAGTTGTCCTGACAATGCTTCCAGTGAACCTACACATGAGTTCGCTTTCCTTCCAATACTTGTTTGTCAATTACACAAAGCAGCCATTTTGCCCACCCATGCAATATTCCACAGAACATAAAATATTAAAAAAAAATAGGACAGTGACTTGTACCCAGAGCATTTCTAACCAAATTGCATTGAAAAAATGCGATAATAAATTTCATACTTATAAAGCCTTTTACAAAGAATTTCAAAGCCATAGGATGCCCATGACAACTGACTGTAAGGGCTCAGCAACTTTTCTGAGACAGGCATACCCAAGAGTATAGGGAAGGACTCAGAAGGTTATTGCCAAAGACACAGCTGCCAATGAAGTTGCAACAGCATCATCCCTGCCCAGATGTAGTCTATGCCTAAAACCACCAGCATCTTAAAGTAAAATGCAACATATAAGACTTTCCCCAGAGCAATACACAACTCAGAGGAAGACAAACACAAACACACACAGAAAAGTACTTGGGCATTCAGTGCCAGAGCCAGAGCTACACTGTAAAATTACATACAATGTGTTCTCACCTGACTCTCTTATTCTTTCTCCATCTGAAACCCACAGCCCCACAATTACAAGAAAAGAACTAGTCTGATATCCACCCAGAGTCTGAGGCTCTGCCTGGCTTTATATGCTGCCTACAGGCAGCCTCCGAATGGGGAAGAAGCTGTTACCCTCCAAAGAAGTATTGACAACAGCTGCTGCCTTCTTGACCTTTGGTTCATCTCCCCTGCTTTCCTGATGATGGTGAAAAACAACAGCTAGAGAAACAACTTCATGACCAAGTACTTCGAGGATTACCATCACCTACAATTTTACAAATGAAAAAAACTGAAGTTCAAAAAGGTTAGGAACTCACCAATAATCACAGATCCTGGGTTGTCTGACTCAGCCCAGGGTTCTTTCCATTAGAGTCCCCAGAAGTGTTAGTTTGCCAGATTAACACAGTCTTTGAAAATAAATGAATGTGTCTGTGTGTTTGTCCTTCATTCTCAAAGAGGACCATGACATCAGGGTGATGCGATGACTTGCAGTGAATTGGATTTAAGTGAAAGAGGGCTGTGCAAGGTCACCAACCTCACTCTCTCCTCCAGAACCATCTGGGCCCAGAGGCAAGATATGCATTAGGACAACTGGAGATGGCCCCTGATGTTTATGGCAATTGGGGTTAAGTGACTTGCCCAGTGTCACAAAGCTAGTAAGTGTCTGAGGTGAGATTTGAACTCAGATCCTCCTAACTCCTGGGCCAGTGTTTTTTTTTTTGTTTGTTTGTTAAAAACAAATATTCCCATTCCAAAAACATTCCAAAGGAGTGCATGCAAAAAAGGGAATATTCTAAGGAATCATCGGAGCACACCTTTTGATTTGCAAGAGATTATATAGGACATGTAGTCTAGTTCCCTCATTTTATGGATAAGGAAACTGAGGCCTAGGGAAATCAACTGACCAAGGTCACATAGGTGATAAATGGCATAGTGGTGATTTGAAAATACTCGGGTCTTCAGATTCCAAATCCAAAATTCTTTTTATTGCAGCACACTGCCAAAATCTGGCACTGTTTTCTGAGACAGTTCAGAATTCTGGTGAAAGTTGGTGGCTAGCATACTGACCAGGTCCTATAAAGTGTTAAAAATTTTATACATTGTGGCAGCTAGGTGGCGCAGTGGATAGAGCACCGGCCCTGGAGTCAGGAGTACCTGAGTTCAAATCCGGCCTCAGACACTTAACACTAGCTGTGTGACTCTGGGCAAGTCACTTAACCCCAATTGCCTCACTAAAAAAAAAAAAAATTAATTTTACACATTTTTCAGGTTTTGATGGGCTTATGTAACAGTCTGCTTTTACCCAGCAAGAACACATTTGAAGCTAATCCAGGAATTACATGTGTACCATTAACGTACTATGAATCCTGAGTCAAGAAAAGAAATGAGGATGAGTAATGCAGGATTTGGATGTAAAACTCAAGAGTCTGATGGAGGCTTCAGTAAATACACACTTTGGAAAAATTACCTGGAAGCTCAAAATGAAGTAGACCTGTGGAGTTTAAATTGCCAACCTTGCCTCTCAGCCACCTGCTCTGAACAGCTGTATGTGTTTACAAGGTATTCCTATGTAAGCGTGTTTTTTGGAAGCTCTACTTGTTTCCTACCCCCATCCCCCTTCCAGGTGTCTTTCTCTGTAATAGCTGTAGCCAATAGAAGAATGGGTAGATGAAAAAAATCTAGGCTGTGAATATGCCCAACTTTCAGATTTAAAGTTGTGGTGGAGAGGTTAAGGGCAGAGGGTGCAAATTAGTCACAGATCCCAACCAGCTCAGATGCTAAGCACCTACTGTGTTCATCTGCTTCCATGCTTTCACTATAATTTCCAAGCAGGAAAGAAAAGGGTGAAGGCATAAATCAGAGGCTGAGGGATATTGGATACTGTTTTCCATAGATGTTTGCATATGCTGTTGGGTTTTTTTGTCCTTTGTCTGGAAGAGTACCAATGACATGGGGGAGGTGATATCACAACTTGCAGTGAATTGAATTCAAGAGAGGCAGGATCTGTGCAAAGTCACCAGTCTCACTCTCTCTCGCTGGAGCCTTCTGAGTCCAGTGGCAAGATACAGATCAGGACAACTGGAGATGGCCAGATAGAGTGGGAGACCTTTCCCTTTTTAAGTTAAGGCCTTTCACAGTTTGCCTGAGGTAATGCCCATTGAGTGATTAAGGCTAGGTAAGAACTGAGGCAAAGAAAGGCCTCTTTCACTTAGTCAAAAAGAAAAAAAGATAGATAGATGGGTGGAAGGAAGGAAGGAAAGATAGATGGATGGATAGATAGATGGATAGATAGATGATAGATAGATAGATAGATAGATAGATAGATAGATAGATAGATAGATAGATAGATAGATAGATAGATAGATAGATAGATAGGGAGGGGGGGACCCGCAGGGTTTCTGACCAAAATAGAAGCAATTGCTATTTATACCCACTCTGAGCCATCCAGAGGCCAAACAATGTCCAAATGAGACCTGGGCTGAGACCTATTGTTGGCCAAGCAATGAGAACCAGAGATATTTGAGTTTAAGAAGTGATCCTTAGAAGAAATCTAGAACTTGAGAGGGAAGAGGGAGAAGGAAAGGCTTTATTGCCCAACTGAAGCTGGCCAGCTGGATCCCCAGTGGGAACACTGTTACTCATAGAATGTCGGTTGTTGTTTGTCCTTCATTCTTGCATAAGATGAAGCTCACATGCAAGGTGACTGAATGATCAGTCTATTATTGTGGCTTTGCCTGTGGCATATGAGGAGAATAGCTAACATTTCTATAGCACTTTAAGTTTTGCAAAGTATGTTACATAAGTTATGTCATTTTACAGGGAGAAAAACTGAGGCTGAGAAGTGATTTGTCCAGGGTCATAGAGAAAGTATCTGAGGTAGAGATTTGAACCCAGATCTTCCTGTCTCAAAATCCAGAGCCCTATCTATTCACCACCTAGCTACCTGCAGATATTTCTGATTAGTGGGCATTATGCCCTAACAAGGGGGAAAGCAGTAATCTAAATTTTGTAATATGTTAATAAAAATAGTTTAATTAATATGATTTATTTCTGCTATTGCTTCCTACAAATGAGGAATCACTCCTTTGTTTCTAATATCCTCTCCAAGATTATTCAGAGATTTATTTTCTGTAACAATATACCTAACCCAAGAGAGACACTGGATATATTTGAAGAAAACGGAAATTGATCATTTTTTTCCTCATTCAGGAGTCATGTGTGTTTCAGGCCTCATCTACTTATAGCTAAGAAAAAAAAAATGTATATGATAGTTCTCCCTAGCCACACTGGCCTGAGTCTTAGGTACTCTCGCTGATAAGGAATTTTTTTGGCATTGATGATTTTTCCTTATCAAGATATAAAATCCGGGGCAGCTAGGTGGCACAGTGGATAAAGCACCGGCCCTGGATTCAGGAGTACCTGAGTTCAAATCCGGCGTCAGACACTTAACACTTACTAGCTGTGTGACCCTGGGCAAGTCACTTGGCCCCAACTGCCTCACTAAAAAAAAAAAAAAAAAAAAAAAAAGATATAAAATCCCTCATTGCCTCTCCCCCGAGAGAGACAGAGACAGACAGACAGACAGACAGAGAGAGAGAGAGAGAGACAGAGAACACAAACTAATGAGGACTCTGTTCTGGCATTGAAGATATCTCCTTGATAAGGTGTGAATTCCTTGCCTTGTCCTGGTTTGCCCCACTGACAGCACCTTGAAGATTATTGATTGAGTCACAGCCAATCACTAGCCCACACCCTTGGACCTCCTCTAAAAGAGAGAGAAGAGTCACAGAGAACAGAGAAAGGAAAAAGAACTGGGAAGTCAAACAGAAATAACATTTGGGCAAATATAGATTCAACTCTTTGAAAAGGAGCCCATGTGGCCCTTTCATGAAAAAATGTGCTCTAGGGAACCGTATATCATGGGGTTTATGAACCAACAGAGGAATGAATGAATACTTGAATCAGATGGGCACTGGGGCTGAGGAGTCACAGAATACAGAGCCATGATCTGGGAGCAAGTCCAGACTTTCCCTTCATCCTTCCTGAGAGGTCCCTTGGGTTAGTTACAACAGCACCAGCCTCTATTTAGGCCTGCCTTCAGACTGGGCTTCCTGTGGTCCCCTAGACACATCAACACCTCATAGTCAAACTGCCTCCTGGCCAAGATTCGGGGTGTCCCCCAAGACACAATAATAGCCCCAAAGGAGGCAGTTTAGGGTAGTGAAGACTCCAGGTTGAAAGCCATGACCTCGAGGCTTCTAATTGTTTGCCTTCATCATAAGAGCACCTCCCATCCATTGATATTCTACCTATAATCACTTCCCTAATGGTTGGTGTAGTCCTACTCCCTCTTGCTCTTAGCCCATCGAACCTGAAACTACCAAGGAAAAACTCTCTTGCCTATTCCCAACTGTCTTCTTCATTCTCATACACCACATACCTACCCTAACAATGTACCACTCCAGGTCTGTCTGTTCCTTCCAATGTGCCCTCTGGAAGTCCCTCTCTATAATTAATAAACTTTCTTTCATTTTAGACCTTTTCCCTCTCTTCTTGTTGTTTTCATTTGGTGGTATTCACTGAGACCTGGCTTCCCAAGATGACACTGAATACCTGGCCATCCTTTCCACTACTTGCAGCACATTTTCTCATAATCCCCTGACTCATCAGTAGCAAAATGAGAAGGAATACTCCTTACTTTCCATATCACTTCTGGTTCTCCTTCCTCTGTCATCATTCAGCAGCCTCTCCTTTGAAGTTCACTCTATCCAGATGTTATGACCAATCCAGATCCTGGTGGGTGCTATCTCCTTCCTCTCTCTCTCTTTTTAATTGAAAAAAAATTTTTTGAACTTACCTAGTTCCAAAAAGTATTTCCACATACAAAAGAGAACAAGAAAATAGGATTGCCTATGAAGCCATGAAATTTGTATCATGAACAGCTTACTTTTAAGTATAGGCTCCACACTAGATAGAGCTCTGGGTCTAGAATCAAGAATACCTGAGTTCAAAGACAGCCTCATAAACTGTGTGATCCTTGGCAAATCATTTAACTTCTGTCTGCCTCAGTTTCCTCAGCCACAAAATGGGGAAAATAATAGGATCTACCTTTCAGGGTTGTCATGAAGATGAAATGTCTGTACAACATTTAGCATAGTACCTGGTACAGAGTAGGTACTATGTAAATGCTAGCTGTTATTATTACTATTATTGTAAGTAGTAAGTATATCATAAATTCAACACATTATTTTCAAAGCTATCCTACTTATCTGTGTTTCCCAATGACCTATGTTCTATTCTCATCCATGCATTTTAAATGCATCAATGACTTATTTTTTTTCATTTTGGTAACCCCATCCCTAACCCCCTCTTCTATTTCCAACTCTCCCCCAAAAATGAAAAAAAAAAGTCAGAAGTGTATAGTCAAGTTGAACAAATGCCCCCATTGGCTTTGTCTGAAAATGTATATCTCATTCTATGCCTTGAGTTCATCATCTCAGTGTCAGAAAGTGGGTTATCATGTTTTATCACATGTCCTTTAAAAGTATTTCTGAGGGGCAGCTAGGTGATTCAGTGGATAGAGCACTGGCCCTGGAGTCAGGAGTACCTGAGTTCAAATCCAGCCTCAGACACTTAACACTTACTAGCTGTGTGACCCTGGGCAAGTCACTTAACCCCAATTGCCTCACTAAAAAAAAAGAAAAAAAAAGTATTTCTGGTCATTGCATTGATCAGAGTTCTTTAGGCTTTCAGAGTTGTTTTTCTTTTGTTGATGTAAAAATTGTTCTCCTGGCTCTCATTTCATTCTGCATCAGTTCACACAAGTCTTCTGATACTTGCCTGGGCCTGGTCCTTTTGTCATTTCTTACAGTATATTTGAGAGGAGAGACTGGATGAAGGCAGACTAATTAAGAGATTATTCCAGTATTCCAGGTAAGCAGTGATGAGGGCCTCAACTAGGCTGATATATATTTTGGGGAGATAAAGGGGATGGATTTGAGAGATGTCATGGAGGTAAAATAGACAAGGAAGAATTGATGGATGGATAAATGAATGAATAAAAAAGCAATCATTAAACACTTACAATACAAAAATAACTGTGCTAAGCACTGAATATACAAACACAAAGCTGAAACTATTGATGTCCATAAAGAGTTCATGTTCAAATGGAGAGACAACACTTATAAGGATAGTGGTAATAGGGGGTTAGGGTTCCTCATGGTCAAGATGGTATAGCAACATGCAGGGCAAATGGCAAGATAATGGCTGGGGTAGAATATGAAGCACAGAAGCAGACAGCTAGTCTATGTCAAGAAGACATCAAGGGTTCTAGGGGAGAGGTTCCATAAATGAGAAGATGGAGTCACCCAGGGAAATACAAAAGAGTAGTAGGAGGCATGCTTCTTGCTCTTTACTGCCACTTCCAAATTCTCCCTCTATTACCATCATTCCTTTTTTTCCTTCTTTTTTTTTTTAGTAAGGCAATTGGGGTTAAGGGACTTGCCCAGGGTCACACAGCTAGTAAGTGTTAAGTGTCTGAGGCCGGATTTGAACTCAGGTACTCCTGAATCCAGGGCCGGTGCTCTATCCACTGCGCCATCTAGCTGCCCTGATTACCATCATTTTTTAAGGCTGAATGCCCAGATATATCACCCAATACAGAGCATCCAGTTCTGTCCCCTTTTCCAGGCCACCATCCCTACTCTGGGCTTACTTTTCCTCCTTCAGAATTGACTTTATAGTTAACAAATTCAATTTTACAACTCCTTGTATCCTTGACTTCCTTGCACCCTGGTCCTATTACCTTCAAGGATGAAAGCACAGGCCATGTAAACAAAAGATTGCAGGTTCAAATCTTAGGATATTTTTAAAGGCATCATAACATAGCAATATAGTGCTAGATTTGGAGCCGGGAAGACCTGGGTTCAAATCCAACTTCAGACATTTACTAGCTTAGCTGTGTGATCCTAGGCAAATCATTTAACCTCACTATAAAATGAGGAGATGGGACTAGAGGGCCTCTGATGTCCGGCTCTAAATCTATTAGCCTATGATCTCTTTCCAAATTCCAACCCTGTATTACTAAAACCATCCACCTTCATTTTCACTTACGTTTCTGAGTACTCCTTCTTCTTGATGCCTTCCCTCTAAGATTACTCCCCAACTAATCATATCTATCTTGTTTGTACTTGGTTTTTAAAATGTTGACTCCCCCATTAGACTGAACTCCTTGAGAGCAGGGACTGTTTGTTGCCTTTCCTTGTATCTCCATTGCTTGGAGCAATGCCTGGAACATACTTAGTGCTTGATAAATGCTAGCTGACTGACCACTAAACACCAATATAGGAAGTCACACAACCACATTAAATGGCTCTGATGCAAATTTATATTTTGTATGATTAGCTAGGCCCTTACTACTACACATCAATCCTTTTACTTCTCCCTGATTAACTGTATCATATTTGGCACATCAGTATCAAAGTATATACTGATTTAATTTGGAGGCTCCTATCAAGTTCTTTGTAGAATTTCCCTTCTCTTGAAACCTTTGAATTAGATGTTTAAGCTATAATTATTGTCATGGAAATAGTTGTACAGATACTTATCATAAACACTTCAACACAAAATGACAAAACATCTCATGAAATTATGTTCCTTGTTACCTTTAGATGCATAAGAACCACCCCCCTTATTTACTTCTCAAATATAAACCTAGAAGGCATCCTGCCATTTAGCTACATCTTTGTGGTTTCACTTATACAGAAAATATTAGTTGATATGATTCAGTTCCTTCAGGCCAGTTGTTGATTATTGAACAATATATGTTTATAATATTTAGAATTAAAGTCTACAGATGGTACAAGAATGATGTGATTCTTAGCACCATCAGCCCCCTTTCCATGACTCTACTTATTGGCACTGCAGAAGCTAATAGGGGCCATTTTGTATTTTTCTTTGCTTCAAACCAATGTTTCCTTCCTTAAAATAGGAAGGTCTAGGGGGCAACAAGGTGGCACAGTGGATAAAGCACAAGCTCTGGATTCAGGAGGACCTGAGTTCAAATCCAGCCTCAGACACTTGACACTTAGTAGCTGAGTGACCCTGGGCAAGTCGCTTAACCCTCATTGCCCCACAAAAACAAAAAAAAAAAAAAACAACAAAACAAAATAGGAAGGACTGGATTATAGTCCTCATGAAAGTAAGAGACCAATTCCATCCACAAAAGTAGCTGGGCAAACACTGGAAAAATTTCTCAGAGAAATCAGCTAAAACATCTCCTGTCTAACCTTTACTGTGCTTCAGCAGGCAGGTAGATGTTCAAACCAGATGCAAAGATATACTTGGCAGCATCAATTTTCATCAAAAACTAATCAAATCACCTAAAAGACAGTAGGCATCAAATCCAGTGCCAGCTCTCCTCCTCAACACATGTCCCTAACATAAGCATTTTTTTTTAAATGAGGCAATTGGGGTTAAGTGACTTGCCCAGGGTCACACAGCTAGTAAGTGTTAAGTGTCTGAGACCGGATTTGAACTCAGGTACTCCTGACTCCAGGGCCGGTGCTCTATCCACTGCGCCACCTAGCTGCCCCTAACATAAGCATTTTAATGTCATTTTTCTGTTGGACAAGCCATAGAAATTACAAAATTGGAATGTTACTTCCCAGAGACTATCATCATTACCAGGCAGTTTCTATTCTTGATATATCCTAGAGAACCTCACAATATATCTAACCTTTCTCCATATCTTGCTTTATATAATTCTTAATGTCTTCTTCATAGATAACGTAATTTAATTTCCTATTTAAAGAAATAATGACACATATAACTAATAATTACACATTATTTCATATACTGAGAAGGAAATGTCTTTATTACAAGAGGAAAATGGGTGGACAATGATGGATCAAGTAAGAAGAGGAGTAATTTAGTGCTAAAAAAGGTTTTGCATCATATCTTTGCTGTCTAAAACAGTGGGTTCTTAATCCCAGATTAGGATCTGGGTTCTGTGAATGTTTTTTTAAAATATATTTATAGGGGCAGCTAGGTGGCGCAGTGGATAGAGCACCGGCCCTGGAGTCAGGAGTACCTGAGTTCAAATCCGGCCTCAGACACTTAATACTTACTAGCTGTGTGACCCTGGGCAAGTCACTTATTAGTTGTACAGTGAGCACCTGAAGTGGGAGAAGGATTCACTACAGAAATAAAGGAAAAACAAAGGGGAATTCAGAAATATATGAGACAAATATGAGTGATTGGTGTCAGATCTTAGTGGGCTTTTAAGCAAGGACAAGGAATACTACAAAAGAGGAAATGTGTGCAAAACAGACATGGAAGGCAGACTTTCCTGACCTCATAATTTTGCTAAGGGCTTGTCCCTTTTACCCCCATGTTCAGAGGTTGCCTAGGGAGGTATTTTGTGTCATATGGAACTAAACATAGCTTAGTAAGAACTTTTGTCCCTGTGTTGTGCACAGAAAAACTTGCTCTGCCCAGGGCTAAATCTTCAGATCCATAGAGGACAGGTAAATTATAATTAAATAGTGATTTAACTTACACTATGCAGTGCCTTTAAGAAGGGCCAAGATTCAAAAGGTAACCAATATATCTATAATGTACTTCATGCTCATAAGCCTTAGAGAAACTGGGTGCCATTTTGGGATCCATCCCAAAAGCCTAAGTCATGGGAAGATAGATTTGAAGATGGGAAAGGAACTTGTAGGCCATCAAATCCAACCTTCTACAAGAAACCTTTCCTGAATCCCCTTACTGCTAGTCCTTTCACTCTGTTGATTACCTCCAATTTATTCTGAATTTATCTTATTTGTACATAATTGTTTTCATGTTATCTCCCCCACCAAACTATAATGTCTTTGAGAGCAAGGACTATCTTTTGCCTTTTCTGTATGCATAGTACTTATTTAGCACAGTACCTGCTAAATAGTAGGTACTTAATGAATACTTATTGACTTACTGACATAGGATCCAAAAAAGATCTCAACTGACTGATGTGGACAAGATTAAATATAATAGAGAAATAATATGAGAGAGTGGTTTGGTTGAAAGAATAATTCATTTGAGGGTGAAAGGAGTTGGGTTCAATTAACACATCTAAAGTTTAGAGGGAGTGGGAAGTGCTACAGTACCCAGAACTCTGGGCTTAGTTAGAGTCAGGAAGACATGAATTCAAATCCTATCTCTGACACTTACTAGCTATGTGATCCTGGCCAAATAATTTAACCTCTTTCAGCCTCAGTTTCTTCTAAATTGAGAGTTTTTGACTTGATGTCCTCTAAAGTCACTTCCTATGAAGTGTGTGCACTACCTGTGTGACTTTAACCTCTGAAATGAGGGAACTAAACTAGATAGATGGTTTCAGTGATCCCTTCTAGTTCTAACTCTATGGGTCTAAAGTTTTAAACTTTGGGTTTTTTAATCAATCAATCAAGAAACATTTATAAAGTACCTACTTTATACTAGGCTCTGTGCTGGGGATACAAAAAGAGGCAAAAGACAAGTCCCTGCCCTCAAGGGACTTAATGAGGAAGACAACATGGATACAAATACATACAAAGCAAGCTATATACAGGATAAATAGGAAATAATTAATACAAAGAAAGCACTAAAATTAAGAAGCATTATAGAATGCTTCCAGTAAAAAATGAGATTTTAGTTGGGACTTAAAGGAAGCCAGAGTTAGGTGGAGCAGGGGATGGAGAGAGTTCTAAGATGGAGGACAGCCAGAGAAAATGCCCAGAGCTGAGAGATAGAGCATCTTGTTCATGAAACATCCAGGAGACCAGTGTCATTGGTTTTTGCTACATGTAGAGGTGCAAGGCATAAGAATGGAAGGGTAGGGCCCTAGGCTATAAAGGGCTTTGAATGCCAAGCAGAGTATTTTGTTTTTGATCCTGGAAGCTATAGGAAACCACTAGAGTTTATTGAGTTGGGGAGCAAGGTGACATAATCATACATCTGCTTTAAGAAAAACACTTTAGTAGCTAAATGTAGGATAGATTGAAATGGGGATTTGAGGCAGGCAGAGCCACCAGCAGGCTACTGCAGCAATCCAGGTGTGAAGTGATAATGGCCTGCATTAAAGTAGTAGTAATGTCAGAGGACAGAAGGGGCTGTATTCCAGAGATGTTGGAAAGATAAAATCAACAGGCCTTGGAAACAGAGTTGATATTGTGGGGTGATAGATGCAAGGAGTCCAGGATCACTAAAAAATCAAATGTGCAACTGGTGTCCATTTGTAATAGTGTACAGATGGTAAAGATGGAACTAGAAAGCAATTCATGTGAAAACACATTAGTGATCTACAAGCTTAATGAGGCAACAGTGTAACCTGGAAGCCAAAGATGCTAATGTATTCCTATGTCACAATAAAAGTGGTGTCCAGGGGGTTTGAGCCAAGATAGCAAAATGAAGTGAACATTTTTGTTGAGCTCTCTTAACATACCCTCTAAACAACTTTTTAAAAGTGCAGTGGGAAAACCAAAGAAAAGTCACAGCAAATCATTTTTATAGTCCAGAGCAGCTTAGGAAGACAGAGAAGTCTGAGGATACTGGGGTAGGGACTGGACAGGAGCATACTGCACTGGAAATGGCACTGGCTGTGAGCCTTGGGGGTGGAGACAGCAGCCCTGGCAGTACCAGGAGATCAGCATAATAAAAGGAATGAATACCTGGTAAGAAATAAACTATTCAAATACCGGCGAGCCACTATAAAGGAGAAGAGTACTCAGAATATGATATTCCAGAAGGCAAAGGTGCTAGTATTATAACCAAGAATAACCTACCCAGAAAGTCTGAGAATAATCCATCAAGGGGGAGAATGGATATTTAATGGAATAGAGGACTTTCGAGCATTCCTAATGAAAAAAACAACTGAGCTGAATAGAAAATTTGACATTCAAATGCAAGACTCAAGAGAAACATTAAGAAAGGTCAACATAAGTGAGAAATCATAAAGTTCTTAATAAGGTTAAATTGTTTACATTCCTATATAGGAAGATGATTTTTATCATCATTAGGGAAGTTATAAGGAGTCTACTTAGAAAGAGGTAAGGGTAGGGGCAGCTAGGTGGCGCAGTGGATAGAGCACCGGCCCTGGAGTCAGGAGTACCTGAGTTCAAATCCGGCCTCAGACACTTAATACTTACTAGCTGTGTGACCCTGGGCAAGTCACTTAACCCCAATTGCCTCACTAAAAAAAAAAACAAAAACAAAAAAAAAGAGGTAAGGGGTGTGACCATTATATTAGGATGATCTCAAAAGAAAAATTTAACAGTGAAAAATAGGGATGGACTGAGGGAAGAGAGAAGAATGAG
Source organism: Dromiciops gliroides (assembly GCF_019393635.1). Classification (NCBI taxonomy): domain Eukaryota; kingdom Metazoa; phylum Chordata; class Mammalia; order Microbiotheria; family Microbiotheriidae; genus Dromiciops; species Dromiciops gliroides. The sequence continues at coordinate 163,080,900 of NC_057862.1, read as the reverse complement.
ATAATGTTTTCACATTAAAGAGGCATATAAAGGAGGAATTTTTACAATGAAGGGGGAAATGGAGAGGGGGAGCAGTCAATGCTTGAATTTCACTCTAATCTGAACTGGTTCAAAGAGGGGAGAAAATACACACACATACACACACACACACACACACACACACACACACATGCATATATACATGCAGTTGGGTATAGAAACTCATCTTACCCAATAGGTAACTAAGGAAGTACGAAGGGAAAGGGCTAAGAAGGAGGTAGGGTAAAATAAGAGGGAGACAGTAGTTAGAAGCAAAACAGACTTCTGAAAGGACAGATAAAAAAAAGATAAATAGAAGAGAATAGGACTAAGAGAAATACACAGTTAGCAACCATAACTATGAATGTGAATAAGATGAACTAACCAATGAAACAGAAAATAGCAAAATGGATTAGAAACCAGAATTCATACTCTATTTATTATCCAGTACCAAATAGTTTTGATGATTTCAGCTTTATAATATAGTTTTAGGTCTGATATAGCTAGGTCATCTTCCCTGGCATTGTTTTTCATTAATTCCCTTGATATTCTTGTCCTTTTGTTCTTCCAGATGAATTTTGTTATTTTTTTCTAGCTCTATGAAATAATTTTTTGGTAGTTTGATTGGTATTGCACTGAATAAGTAAATTAATTTAGGTAGAATTGTCATTTTTATTACATTAGCATGGCCTATCCATGAACAACTTATTTTTCCATTTGTTTAGATCTGATTTTATTTGTGTGAAAAGTGTTTTGTAATTATGTTCATATAGTTCCTGGGTTTGCCTTGGCAGGTAGACTCCCAAATATTTTATATTTTCTTCAGTTATTTTAAATGGTATTTCTCTTTCCACGTCATGCTGCTGGACTTTGTTGGTCATATATACAAATACTGATGATTAATGTCGGTTTATTTTATATCCTGCAACTTTGCTAAAGTTGTTGTTTCAAGTAGCTTTTTAGTTGATTCTTTAGGATTCTCTAAGTATACCATCATATAATCTGCAAAGAGTGATAGTTTGTTTCTTAACTGCCTATTCTAATTCCTTCAATTTCTTTTCTTCTCTTATTGCTAAGGCTAACATTTCTAGTACAATATTGAATAATAGTGGTGATAATGGACATCCTTATTTCACTCCTGATCTTATTGTGAATGGCTCTAACTTGTCCCCATTGCATATAATGCTTGCTGATGGTTTAAGATAAGATACTGTTTATAATCTTAAGGAAAGCTCCATTTATTCCTATACTCTGTAGTGTTTTTAATAAGAATGGGTGCTGTATTTTATCAAAAGCTTTTTCAGCATCTATTCAGAAAATCTTATGATTTTGGTTAGTATTGTTATTGATGTGGTTGACTATGTTGATAGTTTTCCTAATATTGAACCAGTCCTACATTCCTGGGATAAATCCCACCCGGTCACAGTGTATTATCATGGTGATAAATTGTTGTAATCTCTTTGCTAATATTCTATTTAGAATTTTTCCAGCAATATTCATTGGGGAGATTGGTATATAATTTTCTTTCTGTTTTTGTTCTCCCTGGTTTAGGTATCAGCATCATATTTGTTTCATAGAAGGAATTTGGTAGAATTCCTTCTTCACCTATTTTTCCAAATAGTTTGCACAGTATTAGAATTAATTGTTCTTTAAATGTTTGGTAGAATTCATTTGTAAACCCATCTGGCCATGGAGATTTTTTCTTAGTAAGTTCATTAATGGTTTGATCAATTTCTTTTTTTTTTTTTTTTTTTTTAGTGAGGCAATTGGGGTTAAGTGACTTGCCCAGGGTCACACAGCTAGTAAGTGTTAAGTGTCTGAGGCTGGCTTTGAACTCAGGTACTCCTGAATCCAGGGCTGGTGCTCTATCCACTGCGCCACCTAGCTGCCCCTGATCAATTTCTTTTTATAAGATAGGCTTATTTAATGATTTTTATTTCCTCTTCTGTTAATTTGGGCAGTTTATATTTTTGTAGATATTTATCCATTTGGGGGGCAGCTAGGTAGCACAGGGGATAAAGCACCAATCCTGGATTCAGAAGGACCTGAGTTCAAATCTGGCCTCAGACACTTGATACTTAACTAGCTCTGTGACCCTGAGCAAGTTACTTCACTCTCATTGTTCCACACCAACCCCCAAATCACCCATTTCATTTAGATTGTCAAATTTATTGGCATGTAGTTGAGCAAAGTAGCTCCTAATTATTGCTTTAATTTACTCTTCATTGGTGGTGAGTTCACCCTTTTCATTTTTGATGCTCGTAATTTGGTTTTCTTTTTTTAATCAAATTAATCAAAGGTTTATTTTTTTTCATAGAACCAGCTTGGTTTTATTTATTAATTCTATAGTTTTCTTACTTTCAATTTTATTACTCTCTAATTTTCAGAATTTCCAATTTGGTATTTAATTGGGGATTTTTAAATTTGTTTTTCTAGCTTTTTTAGTTGCATACCCAATTCATGGATCTTCTCTTTCTCTATTTTATTCATGTAGGCATTTAGAGATATAAAATTTCCCCTAAGAACCGCTTTGGCTGCATCCCATAAGTTTTGGTATGTTGTCTCATTATTGTCATTCTCTATGACTTGTTGTTTGACCCACTCATTCTTTAGGATGAGATTATTTAGTTTCCAATTAATTTTTGGTCTATCTTTCTATGGTCATTTATTACATATAATTTTATTGCATCATGATCTGAAAAGGATGCATTTACTATTTCTGCCTTTCTGCATTTGACTGTGAGGTTTTTATGACCTAATACATGGTCAGTTTTTGTGTATGCTCCATGTACTGCTGAGAAAAAGGTATATTCTTTTCTATCCCCATTCAGTTTTCTCCAGAGGTCTATCATATTTAATTTTTCTAAAATTCTACTCACCTCCTTAACTTCTTTCTTATTAATTTTGTGGTTAGATTTATCTAGTTGTGAGAGGGGGAGGTTGAGGTCCCCCACTAATATAGTTTTGCTATTTCTTACTGTAACTCATTTAACTTCTTCTCTAAGTATCACTTGGTGCATACATGTTTAATATTGATATTACTTCATTGTCTATGGTACCTTTTAGCAAGATGTAGTTTCCTTACTTATTTCTTTTAATTGGGTCAATTTTTGCTTTTGCTTTGTCTGAGATAAGGACTGCTACCTCTGCTTTTTTTTATTTCATCCAAAGCATAATATATTCTGCTCCAGCCTTTTACCTTTACTGCGTGTTTCTGTCTCAAATGTGTTTCTTGTAAACAACATATTGTAGGATTTTGGTTTTTAATCCACTCTGCTGTTTCTGTTTTATAGTAAAGTTCATCCCATTCACATTCAGTTATGATTACCCTGTATTTCTCTGCATCCTCTTTTTTCCCTGTTTGTCCTTTCCCCTTAGTTTTGTTTCTGCCCACCTCAGTCTACCCTCCCTTCTATCAGCCCCACCTCCCTTTTATCCTTTCCCCTTTCACTTCCTAGTTTTGCCCTCCCTTCTATCAGGCCCACATCCTTTTTGTCTTTTTCCCCTTTTCCCTCCTAGTTTTACCCTCCCTTCTATCATATCCCACGCTTTTCTTTCCCCTTTCTCCTTTTATTTCCCTATAGGAAAAGATAAAATTCTATACCCAATTGAGTGTGTGTTATTCCCTCTTTGAGCCAAATCAGATGAGAGTAAGATCAAAACAATGCTCACCCCTCCCTTCTTTCCCTCTATTGTAATAGGTCTTTTGTGCCTCTTCATGTGATGTGATTTATCCCATTTTGCCTTCCCTTTCCTCCTCTCCTTTTTGTTTGTTTTCTTAATATTATCACATCAGAATCAACTTATACCCACACCTTCTGTGTGTACTCCTCCTATCTGCCTTAAAGATACAGTTCTCAAGAGTGACAAGTATCTTCTTCCCATGTAGGGATGTAAACATTTTAACCTTATTAATATTTTTACTGTTTACTTTTTCACACATCTCTTGAGCCTTGTATTTGTAGATTGAATTTTCTGTTCATTTCTGAGCTTTCATTAGGAAAGTTTTAAAGTGTCCTATTTCATTGAATGCCCATCTTTTCCCCTAAAAGAGAATGATTAATTTTGCTGAATCGTAATTGATTCTTGGTTGTAATCCCAATTCCTTTGCCCTCCAGAATATCATATTCCAAGCCCTCCAATCCTTTTATGTTGAAGCTGCCAAGTCCTGTGTAATTCTAATCGTTGTTCATTGACATTTAAATTGTTTCTTTCGGGCTGCTTGCAGTATTTTCTCCTTTACTCGGTAGTTCTGGAATTTAGCTATAATATTCCTTGGAATTTTCCTTTTGGGGTCTGTTTCAAGAGGTGATTGGTGGATTCTTTCAATGACTAATTTTTCCTCTAGTTATAAGGGCAGTTCTCCTTGATAATGTCCTGAAATATGCTGTCTAGGCTCTTTTTTTAATCATGGTCCTCAAGTAGTCTGAGTATTCTTATATTGGCTCTCCTGGATCTATTTTTCAGGTCTGTTGTTTTCCTGTATTTTATGTTGTCTTCTACTTTTATATTCTTTTGATTCTGCTTTACTTCTGTCTGTTGTCTCTTTGTGTCATTAGCTTCCATCTGTTCAGTTCTGATTCTTAGGGAACTATTCTCCTTTTCCAATTGTATTTTTAAGACATTATTTTCTTTTTTGAAGCTATTGACTCTCTCTTGCATAACTCATTTATTTTCCCAATTTTTCTACCTCTTATTTAGTTTATAAAATCCTTTTCAAGCTCTTCCAAGAGGGCTTTTTGGTCTCAAGATCAATTCTTCCCCTTTAAGGCTTCACATGTAGATTTATTATTGTCTTCCTCTGAGTTTGTTTTGATCCCCCCTGTCAATGGTAAGGGTTCCTTTTTCTTTCTTAATATTTTATTTTATCCTCTTTTGTGCCTTTTAAGGTTGAGTTCTGCTCCTGGGGTACAATATGCACTGTCCCAAGCTGCTTTTGCTGGGGACTGGGGGCCAAGTCACCAGCTCTGCTCTGAGGCATCAGCAGTTTGCAGCTTCTCACTGTACTAGAGTGGCCCAGATTATTGGGCCTTTTGGGTAACCAATACCCAGCTTGCAGATTGCCTTCTGTGCTGGGGTTGGAGGCCTCACAACTGGCCTGCTGTGCCACTAGCTTGCTGTCCTAGGACTGCAGGTCCTCAGCTATTGATCTGTACTATGACTAAGAGCCTTTTGCTTGCTTGCCCAGACATTCTTTTTTTTTTTTTTTTTTGGGTGAGGCAATTGGGGTTAAGTGACTTGCCTAGGGTCACACAGCTAGTAATTGTTAAGTGTCTGAGGCTGGATTTGAACTTAGGTCCTCCTGAATCCAAGGCCAGTGCTCTATCCACTGTGCCACTTAGCTGCCCCTTGCCCAGACATTCTTTACACTGAGCTGTGCTCCCCTTTTACCGAAATGAAACAGACCTTTCCTGAAGATCTTCTAGGTTATCTTAAGTCAGAAAACTGTTTCACTCCATTTGTTTTTTTGCAGGTTTTGCAGCTCTAGAATATGTTGAGAGGTTTAATTTACCATTATTTCTGAGGGAAATTTGGCAGAGCTCAGGCAGCTTCCTGGTTTCACTCTGCCATCTTGGTTCTGCCTCTGGAACTCCTATACTGCTCTTTCTTAGTTCTCACCAGTCTGATCACTCTTTCTCGATCTCCTTTGTTGAAGTATCCTCCATGTCTTCCCCAAGACTCTGTCTTGAGCCTCTTAATACAATCTCTCTTGATAAGCTTCATTGGCTCCCACAGGTTCAATTATCATGTCTATGCAGATGATTTCCAGATCTATTTATACAGCCCTAGTCTGTCTCCAGTCCCACATCCAAATTTTCCTATAACTTTTGAGGATATTATCATTCTCCCAGTCACTTGGACTAAAAAATTCAGCATCATCCTCAACTCTTCATTTGCACTCAAGTACCCCAAATAGCTAACCTCATATCAAATCTCATCATTTGTACCTTTCACAACAGCCTAATTTATCTGTCCCCTTGTCTCCACCCAGAGTCACCATCTTTGTATAGGCCCTCATCACCTCTAGCCTGGACCATTACAGCCTTTTAATTGTTCTCCTTGCCCTAAGTCTCTCCTCAATTCAAGCCATTCTTCACTCAGCTGTCAGTGATTTTCTACAACATTCCTCAAGAAACCTATAGCTTACTCTTACCTCTGGGATACCACCTAATGCCATCCTCTGTTTGGTATTTAAAGCCTGTACCAGCTGCCTCCTTCTTCTTACTCTTCCAAACTTCTTACATTTTATTTCCCTCCACACCGTCTATGATCCAGACATATTGGTCTCCTTTCAGTGCCTCAAACACAACACTCTATTTTCTTTCTCTGTACATTTATACTTAATCTCCTCCATGCCTAGAATGTTCTCTCCTTCCTTGCCTCATTTCTTTTAAGATTGCTCAAATCCCAGATTTTCTTGATCCTATCTGATGCTAGAGCCTTCCCTTCTAAGTTTGCCTTCTGTCTACTCAGTATACCTTATGTACCTAATTATTTACACTTTGTTTCCTTGATTCAAATATAAATTTCTTGAGGGCAAGGACTATTTTTTGCCTCTATTTGGAGACCTATGACCTAGCAGTATCTGCCAATAGTAAACAATAAATATCTGCTGATTGACATCAAATGGAAGGATTAACTCCTGTTCTGTTTGGTTCCAGAAGGGTGAAAGCTGTAAAGAGGCACGTTTAGATTTAATTAGAATGGGATCAGGGGCAGCTGGTGGCACAGTGGATAAAGCACTGGCCCTGGATTCAGGAGGACCTGAGTTCAAATCTGCCCTCAGACACTTGACACTTACTAGCTGTGTGACCCTGGGCAAGTGACTTAACCCTCATTGCCCTGTCCCCCCCCCAAAAAAAGAACCTCAAGAAGGTAATTAATTTCCCTTTCATTGAAGGTCTTAAAGCAGCTCAATGACCCTAGATTTACAATAGAGGGATTAATTTTTAATCAATAGCCAAGCATTTATTAAGCACTTGCTATATGTGTCAGACACAAAGGAAACAAAGAATGAAACAATCTCTTTTCAAGGAGTTTTCTGTTCTAACATTCATTTCAAGTAAAGATCTCATGAGGTGGCCATTGAGGTAGGTCCCTTCCAACTCCGACATTCAGAGATTCCCTCCCTTCCAGAACAATGCATATATAATGAAACCTAATGTAGTTTGGGTTTTTTTTTCTGGATGGTTCAATATGAATAGCCATTGTTTAACTGTGATGCAGTACAACTCAGTGCTTCAGTTTTCCTGTCTCCTCCTCCCAGGGCAAACTCTTAGCTTTAAATTATATAGCATCTTACCTCCTCCCCTTTGATTGAAATCTGGCTCTTCCCTGAGGATACCATATAACCCTCTCCCTTAGACAGCTCCTACCACTTCCTCAAGCTCATAGGGATAGAAAGGTTAAGTATATTCTTCAAATCCTAATGCCCCTTCCATAATATTTCCCTGCTACTACTATAGCTCAATGTTGGGGGGCATTTTCCTGAGTTCCATGCAATGTTTTTACAACTCTCATTCCCTTCCTCACTAGTCAATCAACTAGCATTCATTAAGCACTTTCTGTGTGCCAGGAACTGTGTTTAACACTGGGGATACAATGGCAAAAAACAGTCCCTGATCCCAAGGAGTTCTCAGTCTAAGGGAGACAAGAAGCAAACAACTGGTTACAAACAAGATGCATACAGGATGAGTTGGGGATAGTTTCAGAGGAAAGGCACAAAGATTAAGGAAGGCTAACAAAGATTTCCTGTAGTAGATGAGACTCCAGGGAAGCTAGGAAGTGGACAGGAGGAGGGAGAGCATTGTATGATAGGGAGAACAGGTATGCAGGACAGCAAGTGAAAAGGCTGTCAGGAAATGCAAAGTCATGTGCCAGCAACAGCAAGGGAACTTGGTTTCACTGGACTGCAAAGTGCAGAGTACTTGGAGGGGAGTAAGATGTAAGAATACTACAAAGGTGGGAAGGTGAGGTTAGGAAGGGCTTTGAAAGCCAAAAAGAATTTTACCTTTGATACTGGAAGTAAAGGGGAGCCACTGGAGATTTTTTAATGGAAGAGGGGAGTGATAGGGTCAGGTTTTCCTTTTAAGAACTTTTTGACAGCTGAGTAGAAAACAGATTGGAATGGAGACCTGAGGCAGATAGACCCACCAGCAAGCTATTACATTAGTCCAGGCATGAAGTGCCTGCCTTCACCAGGGTGGTGGCAGTGTCAGAGAGAGAAGGAGGCACGGGGAGGGAGTAATAAGGAGCAAAGGAAGACACCTAGACTAGGAACATTGATGACTGGGAGGATGGCAGTGCTTTCAAATAGTAATAGGGTGGGGCAGCTAGGTAGTGAAGTGGATAAAGCACTGGCCCTGGATTCAGGAGGACCTGAGTTCAAATCCAGCCTCAGACACTTGACACTCAGGGCGTAACCCTGGGCAAGTCACTTAACCCTCATTGCCCTGCAAAAAAACAAACCAAAACAACAACAAAAAATAGTAATAGGGAAGTTCTTAATGGGGGCAGGAAAGAGAGGAGCAGGCTTAGGGAGAAAGGTGAGTTCAGTTTTAGACATATTGAGTTTGAGATGCCCTTGGGAAATCCAGTTCAAAATGTCCTACAGGTAGCTGGAAATGTAAGACTGGAAGTTGGAAAGGTTAGGGATAAATAGATCTGGGACTCATCTTCATAAAGAGAACATCAGAGGTTGACTCAAACCTAAGTGTGGGGAACTCCCAATGGTCTGTCCTGGGTAGTCATCTTTTCTTTTCCCTCTATGCTATTTCACTTGGGTTCAATCATTAGCAAAATTGTATGTGTAGTGGATGCCCATCAGACAGACTCCTAAGTCTAAATTAAATGGTAACTTATCTTATGTAATAATAAGATGCTACTTGCATAATTCAATTTTCCTAAAGAAAGGTCACAAAAAATCTCTAGGAAAAAAAAAACTATTGGGATTCTTTCTCTAAAACTATTCCTGTGCTAGAAAAATGAAACTTCCCTAACCCAGCATCCTAAAATGGGACTTGAGGACAATACAAAATGCAAATGAACAAGGCTAATGCCACTTCAGTGATGAATAACCGCATCTTCAACCAAGCCATCCAACCACAGCCAAAGCAACCAGAATGTTTGTGCTGCTTATAAAATTAAAGTATTCTGCATTCAATTGTTCTAATAAGAGAATAGCAAAACAAAATAGTAAAACTTTAGCTGATAGTAAGATCATTTATAACCAATTACTGTACAAACTTAATTCAATAAACAGTTCTATTCCGCTCCCAGGACAATAAAGGGAGGACATTAAAAGAAATGTTTTATTTTATACATCAGTGACCTTAAAGTACAATGTAATTATGGCATTAGATAAATGTTGGAAGTCATTATCCAAATGATACAACCATATTGTTTCTATGCACTTCTGTAATTACAAATAGCATGATCATGACTTACAAAAGAGCACCCATTCAATGTATCTTTGACCTTGAAATACACACTCCCCATAATTTGATAGTTTACAGACAACAATGTGGAAGAAATGTCTTTTAAATGTTCTCTGATTTTACTGAACTAATGTGAAAAATAAATCAATGATGCACAAGAGTTCCAAGGTTCTGAAAAATATTTTTGAGAGATACAAAGTGAAGTTTGCAGAACATTAAGATTTCTAAGAACCATCTTCCATGTCCACATCCTGTTGTAATTTGAGCACCATTTTTTCTTCCAACTGTTTTCCTTTGCCTTAAAAAAAAAAGTAGGGAAAAAAATCATCTCGTGACCTCAGAATTCATAACCACATTCTCTACAGGAGTCGTGTACTTTGAAATATGCATTCAACTATTTGAAAAAAAGTTATGTCTCAAAGTCACCTTCTACCAGTCCAATATCATTATCTACCAGTTATAAATCTGAATTACCTAGAAGTTTTTACTGTGAATTCAGGAGACTTCAAACTTCTTGTTATACAAGTAATTTTTATAAGAATATTCTTTGAAAGAAGTGGGCCATAGGCTAGGCATTAGAAATCTTTTTGTTATACAGATGTTACCACTCAATATTTGTTATAACAGAAGCTGTCCTATGCTAAGACTTAAACATTCTGGAATCTAGTTTGAAAGCAAATTCTACCTGTCTCTGCTCTCTAAAAATTATTTGGGGTATAAATTTATATCAATTTACCATGCCCCAAACTGACCAAATGGTTCATGTAACAAACTCATGTAACAAAAAGTAGTTAGATGAACTCAAAGGGAAAGCTGTAGTTTAAAATATTACTCTTTGGCCAAAATCAGATGACAGGTATAAATTATATGTGTACAAATATTATCAGCATTATTTTTAAGATATTTTGTGCAACCAAGACTGTAATAAACATTTTTCAAGTATCACAAGTACAGCAAAAATCCCTTTATAGATGCAACAAAAACCTCAATATAGTAACAACCTGCTCCCCTAATTTATCTTGCCAATAAATCCAGTCTTGCTTTAAAAAGAGCCCACATGTACCGTATTTACCTGCAAGAGGTGCTCGGATAAGGTGGATGTTTTGTTTGACTTCATTGATGGCCTGGACTTTCTGTAGTTCTTTGCTCTTCTTTAACCTAAGGTAGGAAATACAAAATAGCATCACAATTTGGAATAATAATCTCATTAAGAAGCAGTACTCATTATACAGTGTCCAAATTTTATTATTAAGCCAACCAACAACTAGGAATGCCTATACTTAACTAATGTTAAATACTAATTGAGACATTCCTAATGTAGGGAAACAGCACTTAGGGCCTACTCCCCAAGGCTCCTCAATCAGTCCAGTCCATATTGCCTGAACATTTGTTCTGGCACAGAATGTTATTTAATTGTTCCACGTGGCTAGCCCTTGGCTCCCAAACTAAACTGTAAGTCTACCTAACAGTAGAAACTGTTTCATCTTTGTGCTGCAACAAGAACTTTATATATGTCTTTATATTTGGCTTTACTAACATAAAACTGCACTAAGATTTTTGGGATGACCTATAGACTAGGTATTCACTAAATACTTGATAAATAAATCTATGTTGTTGAACTGTTAAAAATTAGTCCCATATAGGGGAAACATGCTTCCTGACCACTCTAGCCATAATGGATTTCTATAGTCTTTAATTAGTATTGCTCTTATATATCTCAGGACTTTAGAAATTTCATCACACAATTAGGGCTTTACTAATTATTGCCCTTTTCTCTAATTATATGCTGTATATGATAGACTTGCAAGATTCTTATAAGGAAAGACTGTTGTCCTATTTCTTGTGAAACTGCCAGAGCATCTAAGCACAATGTAAATAGTCGATGAATTCTCAGTTCATGGAATGAATGACACTTAAACATCAGATGTCCCCTTTCTCCTAATTCTTACAAATAAAGGCTAGGAAGTGAAGTACATTTTTCCCTCTGCAATAAGATAGCCTTTCTAAACAACACCAACAACCCAGGGAATTTCTGCAGCAATTATTTTCCAATACTACAGTTTGATAAACTTCAAATGATTCGTTGAAAACACACCACTTAAAACAATACAAACTGATTAATACCATACAAGTAATACTGTACTTGAGTAACTGGTCAAACAATGTTACAAAAGTATTTTGAGGTATTAAAAATGAAATCGGATCTAAAACATTAAAAATGTTCATCAGGACAATGTTATATATAGTATAACTATAGTTACTTTACTCAAATATTCCTACCTGTTCATTATAAATTTAGCTTGACGTTTTTGTTTGATCTCTTCTACTCTCTTCATGGCATCAACTGCAATAAAAAAAGATAAAAATATATTTACAAAACTCTAACATAAGCATATGCTTTCAACCCCTGAAATTTAAATGCACCTGTCCTTTAATGTAAAATTTTTGTTCATTATCCTAGAGTTCCTAATTTAGAAAACACTGAAATTGAAACAGTGATTTCAAACATCACCACCACAAAAAACTGGGGATAATGTGGACATCTGCTGATATGTTACAAATTCTTAATTATTCCTCATTAATTCATCCTTTCATAAATACCGTTTCTCTTAATTTTTTAAGAAGCTTAAAGGCTGTTCAGTTTTGATCTTGTGTGTGTGTGGTTTTTTTTAGTGAGGCAATTGGGGTTAAGTGACTTGCCCAGGGTCTCACAGCTAGTAAGTGTTAAGTGTCTGAGGCTGGATTTGAACTCAGGTACTCCTGACTCCAGGGCCAGTGTTCTATCCACTGCGCCACCTAGCTGCCCCTTGTTCAGTTTTGATCTTAAAGAAGTATTTTAACAAGGAGATGACACACTGTAGTTGCAAAGAATGTGAAGGCCTAAAGTTAAAGAGGGTTACAGAATATGCTTTACCAACTAACAATACCAGGAAAACAAAAGAAGGAAGGGAATTATAATAATGGATAGATATTTATCTATTCAAAAGTATGTGCACTGCTTAGCTTACACTTGCTTCTTAATGACATCATGAATGCTATTTAATGAAGACTATACAAAATATCTCAGTTATAAAGCATGTAAAAACAAAACTGGAGCTGCTGTCCCCAATAAGCAGTAAGAAAATACTGCAAGGACTAACACACTTATACTGAAACCTTGCAGAAAAATTTTATGGGTTAAAATGTTAGGAGTGCTGGGCTAGAAAATTTACAGAAAACCCAGATTCTAGTGCCAACTATAGCATACTTGCAAGTCACCAAACCTCAGCAAGCTGCAATTACATCTTCTGCAAAATGAGGATACTACCTACCTGACTACCTCTCCAAGGATTAAGGTAAGGATCAAATAATAAAAATAACATATGTAGAAAAGCAAGTTTTGAGAATATAGAACACAGTTGTACCACTACTTAGAAGCACAGGTGAAAGTAAAAGCATTAACAAAGGAGACAAATTCATGCTCCTACAAAATTTCTGAATCCAAGATTCAAAGAAAGGAAAAGTACCGCAATAGGAATGAACCAGACTACAAACTAAGCAGTACACATTTAGGACTTGATGCTGAAAAAAGTGCTTTCAAATATCACAGCATGTTTGGTCAAAGAATGCCATGTGGGATTCTGACAAGCATATCTCTCTCCTGAAACATAAGATCCAGAAAGATATTCGCAAAGCACATCCTCTAACTTTTCTTATTTTTCATTTACTTCAGATTCCACCATCATTTGCAAGCTGTGAAACTGGCCTATGTTGATAAATAAATCAAAAATTAAATTAACATGTGAAAAGGTACAGAAGCTTCTATCAACATAGACAAAGTTTTCAGTTTTCTGAATAATAACAATAACTAGCATTCAGAGCTTTATGGTCTGTAAAAAACTTTTTAAAAATTACTTTATTTGATCCTCATAACAACTCTGGGAAGTAGGTGTTTTTTCTTATTATCCCCATTTTACAGATAAGGAAACTAAGGCAAATGGAAGAAGGTAAGTGACTTGCCCAAGGTCACAAAGCTAATAAGTGTCTGAGGCTGTATTTGAACTCAGGTCTTTCTGATTCCTAGAATAGCACTCTATCCACCTCGACACTTAAGGTGCCTTGAAGTATATGAAAATAACAAAACTGAAGCATAGAAAACTGCTGACAGAGAGCTCCCGGTGACTAAAGTTAAAGTCAGTAAATATGGAAAACCTCTGCCCTGTCCACAGCCCTTTTGCCCATGAATAATTTTCTGAAACGAGTATTTTCAAGTAACCATGTGCCATAGTGAAAGCATCAAGCCCAAAAGAAAACATTTTCTTTGTTTTGCAAGCATCTCCAATGTTCTTGTGAAGACCTACTAGATCCTCCCAATGAAAGTGCTATAGATATAGAGAAGTTCAGACATATTCACAATCCCCAACAGAAATGTCCATACAATAAGGAAAGGAACATTAACTAGAAATTATTTAGTTTTATGACCTGTCAGATCAAGACCTATTATCTACAAATAGGGGACTCCTATTTAACATCAGTTCTTTCTTGTGTTCAAAGTTTTCTGATTCTCATAAAAATACCTAAGAATGTAATAAAAACAGCATTTTAAAAGACCAGTAAGTTCGTTTGAAATTTTATTTTAATGAAATATATTTTTTATGAAAATTTTATGAGCAAACCATATTATACATTTTTATACTCCTAAAATAACAAAGTAGCTTTGGATCAATAAAGAATATTAAATTAGTAATATCAATATTCCAGTTTTTTTCCCTTGCCTGCCCCCAATTGTAACGATTGGAATAACGCCACCTGCTGGATACTTACTGTAGAGGAGTTCTGCCCATGAAGGGAAGGTCTTTGAGGGCAAGACCAGGAGTCAGGAAGTGACGCGGGCTAGTGGGAGGAGGAAGGAAGAGACTGGTGCTCAGTCTCGCTCTCTTTCCTCTGGACTCTGGCGGAGAAGGGAGCTAGAAATGTGCTCTCCCTTTAATAGATAGGAATCTAGGCCTTTTTCTCTCTCTTTACCAAATTCTTATTCTCCTTAATAAATGCTTAAAAGTCTAACTCTTGCTAAAGCTTATAATTTATTGGCGACCACTCATTAGATATTTTAGACAGTTTAGCTAGAATTTTAGCCCTTAACAGATGGTGACCACGAAGAGGAAAGCTAACCCTCAGTCTTCTTCTGATCTGCTGGTTGGGTAAGAAATTTCCCCTCCCTCTCCCTTTAACTGCTAAGTACTGGTGTACTGGCTGTGTTTTTCCTTTGAATTTTTTCGAATGGACCTTTTAAACTCCCTAATTATCCTATTTTTGATTTTGGTCTGTTTAACCAGACAAATGGGAGATAAGATCATGTTAATGCTTTGTTTTTGTGGATTTTCTATTTTTCTTTTTATTTTTGTTAAAAGAGCCAGCAACTTACTCACACAAGGAAATTGTCTTTTATTGTTCCACGTGTATCTTCTTCTATTCATTCATCTATCTAATTTTGAAACATGGTTTTGATTTCATAATACAATGTTAATTCTAGGAGTATTGTGCTCCCATATTCTGAGTTGTTTGTTTTTGTTATTTTTTTTTTCCTCAACTGATTATTTGATCAAACTCTTTAAAGCATTTCCCTGGCAAATTGGTTGCCATGGCAAGTGTAAATTGATTCTAGAAGTATTATTTTTGATAAGCATATTCCCAAAAAAAAAAAGAGAGAGAGAGGAACATTTGTAAAAGTTTTCTTTTTTCAAAAAAAAAAAGTTCTTTGAGATTCTGTTGTGCTTTAACTTGTATTTAAGTATGTTCTGATTTTTCACAAAAGTAATTGTATACTAAGTAAAAAAAAAGGGGTATTATTTGAAATTGTTGCATAATTATATATTGTGTTCTGAGTCAAGATGTATTCACATTTTTTGCAATCATTTATTATCCTCAATTTTTAAATCCATATGAGACTTGCATTATGGGAACTTATCATTTAAGACATTAATTGCCTTTATTCTGAGTTATCAGATGCCAGTTGGCCAAGATGCCATCCAATCACAAGAGGAATACATGCAAGAGCAGACACTGAACTGTCACATGAGGGGAGACATGCATGAAGTCAAGGTATGGCCGAGGGAACGGCTTTTGACAAATGTTGAGGTTGGATTCTCTTGGTTTAATATTTTATTTTATTTTTCCCCACAATATTGTACAGATGGCTGGAAGTATTCATCCCACCCATCTCGCTCCTACACCTGGCTTCTATGCTCCCTCCTATATGCCTGATGCCATGGACATCTCAATCCCATGCATCTGATTAAGTCTGACTCAGTTTCCTCCAATATGTTCGGTGGCATGGACATATATTCCATCCACCTATTTTAGACCTGGCATACTGCATGGGCAGTATATATTGCTCAAGTGTGGGAATGCTCATATCCCATCATTTCTCTGTTCTTTTATGGTAACCCCCATAATTATCTCAGGTGTCATGATAAATACAGTGTTGAATTTGGCCTTGACACCTGTTACCAATTATATTAGATTTTTTAATTTCTCATAATGGCATGAGGATAATTAGGCAGATGATGCAAAAAGTGATGAAACAAAGATAAAAAATTATTTTTAATAATTAATATCGCAGCAATTGTCTTCTCAATTACCCTCCATAAGGGGGGGACTATAGTAATATTATAATTTTAAAGAATGGTTCAATTTTTGTTTTATTATATGTTTCATGTGTAACAACTAAGATTCTGAATTCCCTTAGACATGTTTTTGAGAACTTTCATTGTTTGATTTGATTATTGATAAAGCTATTTTAAAGTTGTGTTAAGCTCAATTTTGTAGGAAATTTTCCTGGCTGATTACCAGCATCCACACATCAACCCCTGAAAAGACTTCCATTCCACGACTACACCTAGAGGACATCTGAGAAAAGACTTTCAGAGACTTTAAATGAACAGTTTTGATTTGTTGTTTTTGTTGGTTTTTTTTCTCTTTCTGTTGTAATATACACCATCTGTAACATGTATTCTCTGCAGAGGCCCTCCCTTTGCAAGACTAATGTCAAAGCGTCGGTTCATGAGGACAAAAAAAATTGCCCCTCTGGACAAAACTTTCCTCTCTTCCTTTTCTATATTGTTGTTCACATATTATTAGTTAGCAATAGTTATCATATTGTTTTTACTGTTCCGTCAAGGAAACATTTTGTTTCTTGAGGAACAACAGGGGGGACTGTAACGATTGGAATAACGCCACCTGCTGGATACTTACTGTAGAGGAGTTCTGCCCATGAAGGGAAGGTCTTTGAGGGCAAGACCAGGAGTCAGGAAGTGACGCGGGCTAGTGGGAGGAGGAAGGAAGAGACTGGTGCTCAGTCTCGCTCTCTTTCCTCTGGACTCTGGCGGAGAAGGGAGCTAGAAATGTGCTCTCCCTTTAATAGATAGGAATCTAGGCCTTTTTCTCTCTCTTTACCAAATTCTTATTCTCCTTAATAAATGCTTAAAAGTCTAACTCTTGCTAAAGCTTATAATTTATTGGCGACCACTCATTAGATATTTTAGACAGTTTAGCTAGAATTTTAGCCCTTAACACAATCTCGTTATAAAGAAAATTTGTAGGCAAACTCTTCTACACATCTTAATAAAAACATTATCTAGATAGTTATACTTTGGCATTAAATAAAGTATTACTTATTAATTTCTCTAAACCAAAGGTAGCTAAGACATAATCACCCACAGTGTTATAGAGGAGTTGCAATTTAGTGGGGGTGGGGAGAGTTCCTTTATCAACAAAGCCACATAACAAATCAGTCTGACTTGAAGAGCCTTATAAATCCCTTGCATGTTACCTGTCTTATTCCATAGTTCTCTCTGGTATTTGACAGGCTCATTTCTACGTTTTTCAAATTCAAATGAATTATCCTGCATAGAAAAAAAAGAAAAGTTATGCATTTATGAGATAGAAACTTTAATTTGAACAAATAGTTAAAATAGCATCTTTTACAAACAGATCAAACTATGTCAAACCAAGCACATTAATTTCTTATTATATAATGACCCCAGTAGAAGCATTTTTATCCATTCACTCAACTATATGGGAGACACGGCTAGCTATTGTGGAAATAAAAAAGAATAAGCCATAGTCCCTACCCAAAGGGCTTACAGAGTAGAGGGCAATAAGATATACATAAATGAAGAGAATACAAGATAGAATTGAAAGCAAAAGGCATTGAGAATAGGAGTTGAAGAATACCTGTAGGATACTTTTGTACTATAGGAGAACAGAAGATCTAATTTAAAAGGTGCCATCTGAGTCAGGTCTTAAAGGATGGGTGGAAAAATGAACATGGAGGGTTCATTCTAGAAAGATGGAGAGAGGATCACTCTAAAAACAGAAGATGAGTCAAGGCCTGAAAGGAAGAAAGTGGCAGGCATATCTCTGACTTCATTCAAATTTGATCTTTTACAAGAAGCTTTTCCCAGTCCTCTTCAATTCTAGTGCTTTATATCTAAGACTACCTTGAATTTATCCTGTATATATATCTTATATGTATATAGTTGTTTGCATGCTATCTCCATCTGAATGTGAGCCACTGAGGAGAGAAACTATTATTGTCTTTGCATACTCAGGACTTAGCATAGTGATTGGCATACAGAAGACAACAAATGCTTATTTCCTTCCTGACCTTAAAGTCTGGAAAGTACAAAAGGGGTTAATGGAAGATAATGCTGGGAAGTTAGGTTGGGCAAAATTGAAGGGGTCTTAAATAGCAAAATAAGAAGTTTCAACTTTATTGGCAGCAAGTGGGGAGTACAATCACAGAAGCTTCTTGAACAGAGATGTAATGGAATCAAAGCTGTACTTAAAGATTAATTTGGTAGCAATATGTAAGGATGGACTAGAAGGTAGAGAAACTGAAGACAAAACAAGTTAAAAGATTAATGCAAGAGTCCAAGAAAGAGTGATAGTAAGTGCTTAAACCATGATAGTAATAGCAGAAATAAAGAAAAAGAATGTATGCAAAACATTTAAGGGGCAAAATCAGCAATGTTTATTTTTATGATGCAAGGAAGGCTAAAGTCAAAAGAGATTTACACTGCAATTTAAGTCTGAGTGCCAGTGAAGAAAGTGGTACTATTATGAGAAAGAGAGAAGTCAAAAGAAGATTTGGGGGAAAGGTTCATTAGCTTGGTTTTGAAAACACCAAGGTGGAAATGCCACCTTGAGGTAGAGATATTCAGAGAGGGAGAGAGAGCACATGTGAGCGCATTCTGGAAATCAAAATCTGCAAGGCATCAATACGGAATTGTTAGTTGAGTGTTAGGTGGTAAAAGAAGTTATATTATGGAAAAAATATTTCACATGTTCTTAGCCCAAATTGGCCAAGAATACAGAGCCAGTAGGAGACCCAGGAGTTCATGCTCTCACATTTACTAGTTGTTTGATCATTGCCAGGTCACTTAATTTTTCTGAGCTTCAGTTCCCTCATCTATAAAATGGGGATAGTGATACATATGCTACATCAAGCTAAAGCACATTATAAATCTTATACAAATATAAGTAAATATTGTTATCACGGGGTTTCTGCAAGATCAAATGTAGGAAAAGAGGGCCAAGAACAGAATCAGGGGGAATAATAGTATTTAGAAAATAGTACAAAAAAGACTTTTTAAAAAAATGTACCAGGAGAGTACATTATCAAAGAATTCAAGGGAGAGAAAAATTTCAAAAAGGAGGGTCATTTATTAGTGGTATACAAACTCAGACATAGGATGAAATTTGAAAAAAAAGACCACTAACAGTTACCTGATGACCTTTGAAGGAATGATTTCAGCATGTCAGGGGAGCAGAAGCCATATTGCAAAGAGTTAGTGGAAAATTAAAAGCCAGCTGGTCAGACTACTCTTTTTTTTTTCCTTTTTTCTTTTAGTGAGGCAATTGGGGTTAAGTGACTTGTCCAGGGTCACACAGCTAGAAAATGTTATGTGTCGGAGGCCAGATTTGAACTCAGGTCCTCCTGAATCCAAGGCTGGTGCTCTATCCACTGCGCCACCTAGCTGCCCCCAGACTACTCTTAAAAGAGTGTTGGTAATAACGGAAAAAAAAAAACCAATAAGAATATTCTGTAATGAGGATATAAAAGACGAGAATAGAGGAGAGACTGAAAATACAACAGAGGAAGGATAGAGCAGGATATCTAAAATGGCAGAAAAGGAAGGAAGGATGAGATAGGGGAAGAGGAACACTTCTTTCTGAGTCAGGAGGAATAGAGAAAAGGATGGAAAAAGACAAAATCTAAAGTGTTAAGGAAGCTGTAAAAACGTAAAAAAATGTAGCTAATATATCATTCTAAATAAATTGTTCCCATAATCTATTGGAGTTAGAAAAATTTAGAGCAGAGACAGCTGCAAATAAGATCAAGTCAATCTCAAAATATTTTTAAATGTTTAGAGTTGAAAATTATGATGAAAGTGTCATTAATTATGCTATTAGATACTGATGTAAATATTGATATTGAAAAATAGTATTCAAAGGAAATCCACCAAGGTTAGCACTTTGCTTCTATTTATGACCTCTCATAAATGACAACTATCACTACTACATCCATTTATACAGAATTTAACACTATTAAAATCTTCACTGAATTTATCAAATAAACATTGACAGGCTTAGAGAAAAAAACTACTGACATTATCAATTCATTGACAGTTTCCTCAGCATTAAAAAAAAATTTTCTAGAGTACCCAAAACACTAATTTCAACACAAACTGGCTAATGTTTAAAAAAAAAAAAGTAAGAGATTAAAATGCTAGTGATTGAAAACACTAAGTTAGGGAGGGGGAAAAATATTATAAAAATCTTTTTTTGAACAAATAGCCATCCCAGCTATGCAGACTAACATTCACCATAAGTGATCCCTTCCCTCCAGGGAATTCCCACTTTGTATATCTCACTTCTGCACTCTATACTGTGTTTATTTGGGGACATCATACTTTCTTGGTGGATTAAGAGATCAAGAAGGAAAGGACAAAGTTGTCACATTATACCCCCTCAGTACCCAGAACTGTATATATATCGCATAATAAATCACAATTAAGAGCTGACATTTTAGTGAAGAAGACCTAAGTTCAAATCCACCCTCTAACAAACAGGCTGGGTGATCAAAAGCAAATCACCAAATTTCTGAGTGCCCCAAGCAACTGTAAAAAAAAAATTATTAACTATAACTAATCTGAAAATTTTATAACTGTGGGCTATATGAAAAAATTATATCTAAGAAAAATTATAACTTTAGAAAAATTATAATTGGGCCATAAATCCCTTCCGTGGTTGCCATTCAAATGTAGAAATATTTTAACTGACTAGCTGGGGTCTAATCTAACTGGGGGCCTAATCTGTGGATGTTTGACTGGCTGGCTATCTGACTGCTATTAACTTAGTACCGGCTGTTTAAAAATTTCTCCACACTGCTCCACTCCCAAATTGATTAAGAAGCCTCTTAATTAAATAATCAAAGCAGGGTTTATTTATAAAAATAAATGTAAGAGATAAGAAATGCAAAGTTATACCAGACCAGACTGCTTTTAATAAGGGCCATTGTGCTCCCCTCAGGGCAGAAGGAACTGGGGCTTTCCCCAGCTGTGCTGCCCAGGCAGCCTCGGCCCTGCTTCACCACAGAAGCTGAGGGGGAGGGGCACCAGCCCCTCTTACACAGAGAAGACTCCTGAGGGCCTAAGGCTTTTTAATCTCAGCCCAAAGGCAGTGTCCCCACATCACAATAAATTTCCACACAACTCTCTAAGTCTCTAACTTGCAGGGAAGGTGACATCTATTTTAGGAAAGAAAGGCCCTTCCAGGAAGCAAAAGTAAACAGATGAAATCAACAGATCCATAAAAAAGTGGATGTCATTCACCTAAGCTTATCCAGTTTGCCCAATCCTACATAATGCTGTCTAGATGACTATTCACTGTCAACTCAAACTGAATATGGCAAATATTAAAAAAAAAAACAAAAATGAGCAGCTTTACATCCAAGTATGATCACCATAATGCCATAACTTTCCCAAGATTCTAAACAAAGAATATAATCTTCAATTTAAATTTGACCTCTTAGCTTTTTGCATACAATGAAGGCCAAATCAAGTTCTTTTTATATCTCTAGCATCTAGCCCTTCAATCACAAAAGGCAATTCCAGGGTTTAGTGTACTTGAAATTAAGGTCCTATCATCACAATATCTACAGTAAATAGTAAAATGATCAATCCAAATAATAAGTCACTCTCCTAGTTTTTTTTATGCCACATAACATTTAATTACAATTCTATTCACAGGTTTACAAATGACAATGCTAGATTTTTAAGATGCTGGACTTCTTTTTGTTTAGGGATTCAAGTCTTTTAGGAATCTGCATGCATGTGAGAACATAGACACAGAAATACACACAATCTGTTTCTGCCTCTTTCTCAAACAGAAATTATCACTGCAGTTACTCACTTAAGCCTGTGATTTCCACATCCCATTAGGCTATTATTTCTGGAGACCTAAAAGCTAATCATTCTAGAGTGACTTTATGATATTTGCATGACTCCAGCAGTTACTGAAATTAAAGTAAAATCACTGAGATTTCCCTAATGAAATAAGATCTGTGCTATTGAATTACTTTTAAAATGCCCTAGAAACTGCTAAGTTAGTAAAACTTGAGTTTTTACTTTAGTTGTGACTTTGTGGCTTCTAGTTTAGTTAAATCTGAGTCAATTTCTAATGTATTACTAAAAAGGAGGTAGGTTGCATGCACTTGACAGAAGTCCCCAGCTAATGGGTAAACAGATGGTAATTGTGAGAAGGTAGGTGTCAGATCATACGCTCTCTGAAGAGGAAAACTGTTATTCATTTTTGTATCTCCCACATCAACCTACACACTGTAAGCACTCAATATGTATTTGGCTGAATCAATGAAAGAGATAGGAAGGTGAGTATTTCATTTAGCAAACAACCACAGGATACTAGTAAACTGAAAATCCCTCAAAAGATGCTTATGATCCTCAAAAAGGTAATACAAAGGATCCTGAATTCAAATTTTCTTATATTTTATACCATACAAATGCATTTCTCCATCTAAAGATTTTTTTTTCCCAAGGATAAACCTCTAGGGTGGGACATAAAAGGTACAAATCAGAGCACAGCTGATAAGTCACATTCCAAAGCAGACTGAGTCGCAGAAAAATATGTAAAATTGTTATAGATTCTCACCAGAAAGGCTTGAGATTCCTAATTTTTTCTTAATAGTCTAATTACATCTTGATAATCTTCTCAGTTCCTTAAAAATTTCTATAATACCACAATTCCAAAGAACTAAAGTTGAAGTATTATCACCCACCTCCTTCTAGAGAAGAATACTTTGGGACATGGCCAACGTGGCATTTGTTTTGCTTGACTAAGCATATTTGTTTATGAGGGTTTTCTTTTGCTTTTAAAAAATTGTTCGATTTTAGGCAGAGGGGGGAGCTAGGTGAGAAGCAGAGAAAATAAATGCCTATTCATTGGAAAAAAAATTTTAAACTGTTGAAGTAACTGCTACAATAAAGTGCTTTTCCCTGAAAAGCTCTATAGATTTTTAACTACTTTAATTTCTTTGATTCTGAAAAATACAAATAATCCTTGATAAGGAACAGCCTTGACCAGAAAGGATAACATTAGAACAATTAAAATAGTAAATTAATATTTTTTAAAGAAGCCTATAAAATACTGCAATTGTGACCATACTAGAGGCATGGCTGAATAGATTTGAATATTCCTTTGTTAATTAGCCAGCTACCAGATAAGGACAAGAAGCATTACAGAGTATGTTTCACATGTATGTTGATGGAAATAAAGGGCTGTCCATAAGATAAACAAACTGCCCTAGATTAATAGAACAGAGAGGTCACTTAGCATGGTGAAGATTAGGAAGCCCTGATTTGAGTTCTGGTCCTAGCTCTAAAATTTCCTATGTTCTTGTTTCCTTAGAAGGTGGTAAAAACAACTTTTTCCCTATATATTTTTATTCTTAAAACTTTCAAACATCATACCATACTTTACTGCCTAATTATGTCCTTAAGGCATTTTAAGTGTTATTTTTAAATGAGAGCCTGTTCATTAACTAAGTCAAACCTTACTACAAACAATTTGTCCACTTAAAGTGGATGTTTATACAGCACTTTCAGGTTTGCAAAGCACTTGACATACATTATCTCATTTGTGGGTAGATACAGTAAGTACAGGTACCACTTTACATAATTTACAGAGGCAAAATGAACAACAAAAGCAAGGCTCTGCACTAGAAGGTTCTCTCTTCAATTACCTAAAAAAAAAACCCTCTTGAGGGAAGTTCTAAAATGTGAAACAAGCAGCTATGCATTTACTCCATCCTATGACTTAAATCATGTAATAACTTGGGGACACAAACTCAATTCAAGAAGAGATTAGAATTTACAATTTTAAAGCTTCTATGGAGAGGTTATCTTAGTTACCCTAAACAATTTAAGATTATTATTATTGTTGCTGTTGTTTGTCCTTCATTCTCAGAGAGGACCATGACACTGGGGTGATTTCATGACTTGCAGTGAATTGGATTTAAGTAAGGGAAGTGAGGCAGGGCTGTGCAAGGTCACCAACCTCACTCTCTCCTCCAGAACTATCTGGGTCCAGTAGCAAGATATACATCAGGATGACTAAAGATGAAAGGCAATTGGGGTTAAGGGACTTGCCCAGGGTCACACAGCTAGTGTCTAAAGTGGATAAAGTACTGTCCTTGGATTCAGGAGGACCCGAGTTCAAATCCAGCCTCAGACACTTGCTAACTGTGTGACCTTGGACAAGTCACTTAACCCTTACTGCCCTACCCAACCCCCCAAAATGCTATCCATCCCCAGAGATAGAACTGACAGTATCTGAATACAGATTAAAGCATTTTTTTAACTTTATTTTTCTTCAGTTTTTTTTTTCTGTTTTACTTTCACAACGTGACTAATATGGAAATGTTTTGCATGTATAGAATTGATTGCCCTCTCAATAGGGGAGAGGGGCATGAGGAGGGAAGGAAAATAATTTGAAACTCAAAGTTTTAAAAACAAATGTTAAAAATTGGGTTTTACATGTAATTGGGAGAGAATAAAATACTAAATAATTTTTAACACACACATATATATTTATATATTTTAAATAGTTTGTCCTAAAAAAAAAAACCTACAAGTTTTGCAACTTCTCTGGTTGGCAGGAACAATGCTCCATTATCTACCTATCTTCTCTGTGACTGATAGGGCCTTACTGTGCAGACTTTCTATACACCATGTATAGCCTCTAATTTGACTTTCTGTCTAGGATTCAATTCTGCTGACCCTCATAATTTTCTTTGGTGTTCTCAATAGTTCTTCACTATTTTTTTTTTCCATTTTAGAATATTAAAAATTGAAATTCACTCTTTAGTACCTCAAGCACTTTGCAAAAGTTATGCCACTTAAGTCATCCCTAGGTTATAATATACTGAGCTCTCTGTATCCCCCCAGTAATTAGCAATAAATATCAGCAAGGTTCTTCATCAGCTTTGTCTGATTAGAATACTGCAAGTTACCATGGATGGACTCAAAACTCCTTAAAAATCATTAAGTATAGTACTATTACTCTTTATCAAATATTTCCTAAAAATGCATTTATCTAATATCAAATCGTGGATTGGAGAAATTATCTACCAAAATGAATTATCCATACCACAGTTCCCTTCTATTTTCATAATGACAAGAAATCTGAATTTTTCAAAAGACTAAATATAGCAGAGTGCTCCTGCACACTGTAACTTGACTGGCTTTTATTTCTCTTATTAAGTTCTACAGAATTATAATATTTAACAATTCTTGAGAATTACAGATTATTTAAAAAATTAAAAGGTAAAATTAGTCAATCATTTTTACTAAGAATCCATCTGATGATCAACTATCACATATTGCTATGATAAAAATCAATGTTTTGAAAAATATCCAGACTACTCCCCAGTCCATTGTACTCACCACTGTAAGTTCTTTGCCAGCTGCCTTTCGGAAGGCTTTAGTCCATCTGACCTTACGAGGATTGCGCTTCTTTTTAAAGTTTTTGTGGCATTTAGATTTGCAAAATCTGAAAACCTGAAGGAAAAATAAAAATAAAACCAAATAAGTTAGCATTAAGGCTCCTCCTGAAACAAAATGTTATTGTCCCAAGCCAAACATAGTTAACTAAAACCAAGACACAACTGCTATGCACTTTATTTCCTGTCACCCACTTAATTTAAAAATTGATCTGGGACCACATGCAACACTTGACTCAGAACAAATCCCAGGGAGTAATTCACTGAACAAGCTGGAATCACTAGAAATATAGAGTCAAGGTTTACTTATTTACTCTTTTATAAATTTAAAAAACATGGGGTGGCTAGGTGGCGCAGTGGATAAAGCACCGGCCTTGGATTCAGGAGTACCTGAGTTCAAATCCGGCTTCAGACACTTGACACTTACTAGCTGTGTGACCCTGGGCAAGTCACTTAACCCCCACTGCTCTGCAAAAAAAAAAAAACCATAAGGGGGCTAGGTGGCGCAGTGCATAAAGCACTGGCCCTGGATTCAGGAGGACATAAGTTCAAATGCAGCCTCAGACACTTGACGCTAGCTGGACAAGTCACTTAACCCTCATTGCCCTGCAAACCAAACCAAAAAAAAAACAAAAAACAAAAAGCAAAAACATTAAATCCTCCAAATTAATCACCCAGAATGAGAAAGTCAGTAAGGTCAATTTCTAATCACCCTTTATTCTCAAGAACTCTTGTGCATTTCAAATGTCTTTAAGAGAAAGAAAAAAGACAGAAAGCAATTAAATGCTAGGCCAGCTGATTGGGTTTTTTTTAAGTAATATTTTTATATGGACTCAAATACTGAAGGTGAAAATCCAATCGAATATCTCTCATCTTAACAAAAAGCTAAATAGATTTTAAAATTCACTGAATTTTAGCATTGTTATTTTGATAAATGAGAGGCATCATAAAGCGAGCTAGAATCACTCATGAAGTCCTGGATTCAACTCCACCTCCTGATACATACTGGCTGTTTAACCCCTGGTAAATCACTTAACCTCTCAGTGCTCCAGACAATTCTTCGAGATTAAATTGGAGGGCAAAAGTTAAACTGTACTGGTAGAGAAAATACCTCATCTGAAGCTCCCAATAAAGATGAAATTACAAATCTTGTTACAAGTTGTGGGTTTTTTTAAACGGATATTGTATTTACATTTAAAATTATACCTATTCACATATCTGATTAAAAATAAATAAAATTCTTTAGTAGTCTCTTAATAATGACTAATAATCCAACTTCCTTTTATAGTTGAACATAGACCAATGCCCTCTAAAACTTTGTAATGCTGTACTACTAAAACTATTCATTCAAGTATCATTATGTAATTAAATTGTCATTAAATGTCATTTGTTCTACATTCTGCAGAAACAGTGGAGAAATTTTTTTAATGTATTTCATCATTGTGGAGTTTTGTAAACAAAATGAAACTGATTTATTGTACATTACTGAAGGTGACTCATAATGAGAATAGGGTAGCAGGCAAACAAGTAGTCATACTCAAGGAACAGTTTGAACTGCTGAATTCAAAAGTATCAAGAAGATCTACAAATAGATGACATCAACCATCACACACCACTGTAGCATTAATATAGAACTTTCTGATTTGAGAACTTAAAAGCAAACACTCTTTAACCCTTAAGACAGTCCTATGAAAACAGCAGGTATAGAAGATTTCTATTCTGCATAAAGTACATAAAATATCAAGATGTTTCTCATATACAAAAGCAAAATATAACATTAACTTTTGTCTCAGTTCAGTCAATAAATATTTATTAAGCCCTACTACATGCCAGGCATTGTACTAAGTACTGGGGATACAAAAAGAGGCAAAAGACAGTCCCTGACCTCAAGGAACCGAGGAGATAATAGGCAAACAAATATATACCGAATAAATAACTGAGGAAAGGCACTAACATTAAGAGTTGTGGATGGGGGCAGCTAGGTTGCGAAGTGGATAGAGCACCGGCCCTGGAGTTGGGAGGACCCAAGTTCAAATCCAGCCTCAGACACTTGACACTTACTAGCTGTGTGACCCTGGGCAAGTCACTTAACCCCAACTGCCTCACCAAAAGAAAAGAAGAGTTGTGGATGGTTTACAGTAAAAAATGGAATTTTAATTGGGACTTCCAAGAGAAGTTAATAGGTGGAGCTGAGGAGGGAGAGTATTCCAGGCATGCCCAGAACTGAGAGAGTGGATCCAAGAATGTAGGGAGTAGGGCATAATAAGACTGGAAAGATGGGAGGGGGCTAGGTTACAATGGTTTTATGTGTCAGAGTATTTTTTTATTTGATGTATTTGAGGTAATAGGGAGCCAATGGAGTTTACTGAGATGATGTGATCAGATCAAAACTACAAGAAAATCGCTTTAGTGGCTGAATGGAGGATGGAGAGATGGGCTTTATATCAAAGGTTTTTAACATTTTTCTCAGAGCCCTTCTTAGAAAAAAGCTGTTAAATAACTGAAGGAAATTCTAAATTTCAGTTAGAAGTTAGTGAAAATAAAAATGTATTTTTTCCTATTCCAGTTCAAAGACCCTCTGAAATCTGTCCATAGATCCCATATTAATATAAACAAATACATGACTATCTTCCTTTCCTGCCTCACCTTTCCTACTCAATTTTATCCTCCTCTTTAAGAATCAAAAGATAAGGCAGAAGAAAGAAGAGTACAAAATGCAGGGATAATAATTCCACTACATTCTTTCCATCACCAAGCTTTACAAAGTTATTCAGATCTCCAGTTTGTACAAGGGCACAACTCGTATTTAGAAAGCATTTCCTTCTTACTTCCACTTCTTAGAACTCTTTAGTCCCTAGTGCCACCTGCTCCAGGAAGCCCTTCAGCACCCCTCAGGTATTAGCATTTCTCCCTCTAGGGATCACGTAGTAGTTTTCTTTAAATTTTGTATTTACTTACTGGTCCCTAAACTCCTTTAAATCAGGAAATGGTTTCACGTTTTTTTGTCTTTAGTATCTCCCAACATTTACACAGTACATATTAAATGCTTGTTAGCATTGAGTTGTTTCTGCACCGTACCCTACCCCCAAATAAAACATATGCTCCTTTACTGCAAAGTATATTTCCTTTTTCCTTCTAACCGCCCCCCCCATCCCTAGCAAGTGCCTCGTACAAAGCAGAACTTCACAAATGCCTGTTGAATTTAAATGAATGGAACTGTATCCCCCAAGCAGGATGTTAATTCCTTAAGGACCATTTCATTTTTGTGTTTCTGTTCCCTAACCTAACAGTGTCCCCTGCCCTTCCATGGAAGAGGCTTAATATTTATTGAACTGAATTGTTCGGTGTTTAAATTATCTTGTCCTGTAGCCCCAAGTGAAAAGTGGCTCAAAAGGCGGCCTTCTCTATCTAAGTCCGTTTCTCCGGTGCGAGGCTCCCAGTCCCTGACCAGCCCGGGACTTGACCACAACCAAAGGCCTGGCCATAATCAGGGCCTGATCTGCCCCGCCGACCACCCGCAGCAGGTCCGCAAGCTACCCACAACACAGGAGCTGGGGACCGGAAGCGACCCAAAACACTACGGCAAGTGAGCGAGTCCTTTAAAGAGAGCATAGTCACGTGGTGGAGGTTGGGGGAGGGAACCTCCGAAGGGCCGGGGAACGCACGCCAGACCCAACACGCGCTCACCCCAGCGAGCCCACACCTAACACCTCCCCCAGTCCCTCGCCCGCCAGCCGTGGCCTGACCTTACAGTCGTTGCGGACAAACATCATGCCGTGCCCCGGGTAAACCGGGCCGGAACAGAAATAACACTTCTCTATGCGCATCTTGAAGTCGAGCCGCCACCTTTCCTAGAGACCAGGGCGCTTGAGAGGAAGTGACGAAGAGGGCTTTTCCGGAAGTACGTTTCTCCTTCCAGGGCTTCTTGCTAGCTTCCGAGACGGCGCGACAGAAGGGGGCGGGCCCTCTGGCGCCATCGTGTGGGCTTTGCTGGGGGAAACAATTGATGGGATTCGCCTGCGTTGCGCCCTCTGGTGGAATGCGGGAGATTCAGCCCTGGAAGGTCCGTGAATCCTAGGGAATCATATATAGATCTTTAGCGGAGAGACCCCAGAGTTCATCTACCCAGGCTTTTAGAAGTGAGGAAACTGAGGCACAGAGAGGTTATAGAGTCAGAGTTCGAAAGAACGGTAGAGGATCCTTCCCCTTCCCGTATAACAAATAATATTTCAAGACTGAGTTAGCTGTAAAGCAGGAATTGTCCTAGTGAAGCTCCAGCATTAATTATGTTACATAACATAAAATGCAGAGTCATCGTTGACTCCCCAGTTTCCCAATTTGTTGACAAATCCTTATATCTTATGTGTCTCCTCCTCTTTATCCATGTCCACCACACTGTTGGAGGTTGTCATCAACTCCAACTTTGCCCATTGCAATAGCCTCCGAATTGATTTGCCTGTTTCAAGTCCTACCTCTTTGCGGTCTTTCCCTTTACACTGCTGCCAAAGTGATGTTCCTAAAACAAGTCTGATAGTGTCCCTCCCCTGCTCAGTAAACATTACTAGCTCCCTATTACCTGGAATATCCAATACAAATTCGTCTGTCTCACATTTAAAGCCTGGCTTTAATAACGGCTCCAATTTACTTGATCACCTGACACCTCATCTCCTTTTCCACCTTTAGACGCCTCCATGCCTGGCATGTATTCCTTCTTTAACTCTTCTCTTAGACTCCCTTGCTTCCTTTGAAGCTCATCTTAAGTATCACCTTCTACTGTCTTTTTCCTCAGATGATAGCACCTCCCCCCAGCAAAAATAATTACTTTGTATATATTTTGTACTTATTTCTCTTTATGTCGTCTCTTCTGGTAGGATGTGAGCTTGGAGGACAGGAAATATTTCATTTTTTGTCTTTGGATCCCCAGTGCTTGGCACAATACCTGGCCCATTGTAGGCTATTAATAAATGCTCGCTGGTTGAGTGTAGGAAGGGGAGGCAAAAATTAAGGGACTTCCACGTAGAGTCCCAGGGACAATGCCCCCAAATACCTCCCTGGTTACAGCCCCGAGATCACAGAAAACTAATTTGAGAGAAACCCTCAGGTGAAACCCTCTTTGATATTTGATTGGTCATCCAGCCTCCTTGTGAAGGTCTCCAATAATAAGGTATCTGTCGGGGCAGCTAGGTGGCACGGTGGATAGAGCACCAGCCCTGGATTCAGGAGGACCTGAGTTCAAATCCGGCCTCAGACACTTGACACTTACTAGCTGTGTGAGCCTGGGCAAGTCACTTAACCCCAATTGCCCCACAAAAAAAAGAATAATAATAAGGTGGTCTCCAGAGTCCATTACACATTTGAATTCCTCTGAATCATTAGGAAATTTTCCTTGTATCCATTTGAAATCTGCCTCAATGCCCCTGTTGTGAACCGCTTCAAGATCCTTTTGACTCTTGAATAATTCAACATGTTAGCCATCCTTCGAACTTTTTTGTGTTATCTACAAATTTGATAAGCATGCCATCTCTGCCCAAAACAAAGAACATGCCACAGTCAAAAATAGATAAGGGACTCCTGACTGTGAGTCCAGTGTATATTCCATTACAACATGTGGCCTCAAAATCTAGAACAATCTAAGTGCAAAATTATTTTTTGGCTTTTTGTGGATGGTGAAGATAAATGTAAGAAAAAAAATGATCTTCTTAAACATCAAGGGGTGTCCCCTAGGTCTAGTATGTAATGCTAAGTAAACATTTAAGAAATGCTGTAGAATTGAATTTGAAACAGTCCAGGAGGATTTGGTGAATCAGGTCATGCTACCTCTATCTGTTTCCCTCATGGATTTATACAAACCCAGTCTAGTGGAATTTTTCACTAGGTTCCATGTCCTAGGGCATAAAACCTAGAGAATCTGAGTTCAAGATCCCTTCACTAGCTATCTGAACTTGGGCATTTTATATAATGCTTTATAATTTACAATGTGTTTGTCTGCCAATAGGCCTGAGAGGAAAGCAGCAAAAAACTATCATCTGTAAGCTCAGGGAAGTCAATTGACTCACTCATGGTCACCCAGGTACCATGTCTTCAAACCCAGGTCTCTCAATTCCAAGTTTGGAACTTTTTCCACTATATAGTGCTAATATCTTCATGCCTCGGTTTCTTTATGTATAAAATTAGGATAGTAATACATGCATTATCTACTTCATAAAATTATTGTGAGGAAAGCCTTAAAATGCTCAGAAAAGCAAACAAGCTATTATCACTATTATTGAGGAATCTCTTTCCAGACAGAATGAATGTTAAGCCTTTCCTCATCCAACCAGCCCCATCCATTGTTCAGCTGGTCCATCACCACTACATAGTAATCCTTTCATTCATCTCTCATTGATTTCCTATTACTCTTTTTTTTTTTTTTTAGTGAGGCAATTGGGGTTAAGTGACTTGCCCAGGGCCACACAGCTAGTAAGTGTTAAGTGTCTGAGGCCGGATTTGAACTCAGGTACTCCTGACTCCAGGGCCGGTGCTCTATCCACTGCACCACCTAGCTGCCCCTCCTATTACTCTTTATAACTGTTGTACACCTCTTCTCTCCTCAAGAAAGTACCTCAACCCCTTCCTCAGTAAATAACCTCACCTACTTTGCTGAGATGGAACTATACTAGGAATACCACCATCACTTATTCTCCAAAGCTCAAAATCTCTCTGTGACCATACCCAAACTATCCTCCTTTACTCCAATCTCAGAAGGTAAAGAGTCCCTTCTCCCCTTCCCTACAGATCCCTGTCTTTTATGGCTCTTCTGGGAATCTACATCATCAATCATTCCTTCTCCCCTTTTTTTTTTTTTTTTTTTAGTGAGGCAATTGGGGTTAAATGACTTGCCCAGGGTCACACAGCTAGTAAGTGTTAAGTGTCTGAGGCTATATTTGAACTCAGGTACTCCTGACTCCAGGGCCGGTGCTCTATCCACTGCACCACCTAGCTGCCCCTCCTTCTCTCTTTCTTAACTCCAATTTCTCCCTGTCTACTGGCTCCTTTACATCTACCTATAAACGCAGTCTTCCCTACCCTAGAAAACACTTTCTCTTGACCTTGCCAAATCCCTTAAGCTATCACACTCTTTCTTCTTCCCCCTAGAAGAGAGCAATGTCATGAAAACACAAAGAAGAGAGAATGTTCAGGAGGAGAAGGTCACATCAGTGACAAATGTTTCAGAAAAGTCAAGAAGGATAAGGATTAGGGGAGAAATTATTATATTTGGCAGTTAAGAGAGACTTGGTAACCAAAGAAAACAGTTTTAGTTGACTAATGAGGTTGGGAGAAAAGGAAGTGAAGGCACTCACTGACTTTAAACCACTTTTTCAGGTAGTTTAGAGGAAGGAAGGAGATACAGAACAAGAGCTAGCAAGAACAGTTAATGGGCTCCTATTCTGGGTGCATTCCTCTGGATTCAATTGTCACTTTTATGTAGAGGACCTTCCAATTCATATCTAGTCCAAATCTCTACTGTCCACTCCAATTATATATCTCCAAATGCTTTTTTATGGGCATCTCCACCTGGAGGTTACACCAGCACCTTAACTCAACATATACCAAATGGAATTCATCCCTTCCACCTCTAAACTTCCTTATTTCTCTGGAAATCATCATCATATTGCCAGTCTCAAAACCTCAAAGATATATTTTTTTTCTTCCCTCCTTACTACCACTAATAAGTTACCAAGTTGTTGTTATTCTACCTCCAAAATATCTTACAAATCTCTTACATGTCTCCTCTCTACTTACATAGCTACTGCCCTAGCTCAGGTTCTCATCACACATCATCTGGATTAGCACCCAGTTTCTACCCCCTGGTTAGTCCATACTTCACAGAGCTTACAAAATAATATTACTAGGGGCAGATAGATGGCACAGTGGATAAAGCACTGGCCCTGGATTCAGGAAGGCCTGAGTTCAAATCCAGCCTCAGACACTTGACACTTAGTAGCTGTGTGACCCTGGGAAAGTCACTTAAACCTTATTGCCCCAAACA
The DNA here is from genome assembly GCF_019393635.1 of Dromiciops gliroides. Lineage (NCBI taxonomy): Eukaryota > Metazoa > Chordata > Mammalia > Microbiotheria > Microbiotheriidae > Dromiciops > Dromiciops gliroides. Next base: position 163,047,356 of record NC_057862.1, on the reverse strand, counting down.
CACACACACACACACACACAAATAATTATAATATTACTAATACAAAGAAATAACCTTCCTCTCAAAAACTGGCTCCAGTTGGAGCTCTGGCTAGATTTAGTCTTTAATTAGTTTAGTTCTTTAGTCTAAATTCCAAAATCTGGTCCTCATCTACCTTTCCAGCATTATTTCACACAAAGAACTTCTTTTCCCTTCATACAATATACATTATAGGTAAACTGTAGTGCTAGCTGTTCCTCAGGCTCACTATATTATCTCCTGTCTCGGTGTATTCTTGCAGGCCATCTCTCCTAGAAATGGACACAGGGCACATTCCTTTGTCACTATTGGTCTCTTCTCAAGCCTCATCCTCTCTGAAGCATATGTTACTGTTGATCAACTTCTCCTCTTGGATATTCTCTCCCTTCTGGGTTTTCACAATACTGCCCTCTCTTGCTTTTCATTCTACTCCTCTCTCTCCTTTGCTGCATGATATCCTCCTGTCTCTTAACTGTGAATTTAACCCAAGTCTCTGTACTGGGTCTTCTGTTTTCCTTTCATGCACTCTAATTTGGTGACCTTATCAGCCCCCATGAATTTAATTGTCATCTTTATGCCAATCATGCCAAGAACTATATAAATTGGGCCATAATATCTCCCCCAACTTCCAGTCTCACATCATCAACTGCCTATCAGACATTTCAAGCTGTATATCCTATAGGTATCTTCAACTCAACACATCTAAAACAGAACTCATTGTGTTTCCCCATCCAACCTATTCTCCTTCTTAACTTCCTTCCCTATTTCTGTCAAGGGCAGAATCTTCCTTTGTCACACAGGGTCATCATCAACTCTCCCTTCATCTTGCACATTTACTCCCTTGCCAAGTCTTTTTTTAAGCAACAAACATTTTATTTTTTCCAGTTACATGTAAGGGTAGTTTTCAACATTCATTTTCATAAGATTTAGAGTTCCAAATTTTTCTCCCTCCCTCCCTCCTTTTCCTCCCCCTTCCACAAGACAGCAACCAGGTTATATATGTACAATCCACAAGTGCTCTTTTTATTAGTTCTTTCTATAGGGGTGGATAGTAAGCCTCGTCATTAGTCCCTTGGGATTGTCTTGGATCATTGCTGAGAGTAGTTGAGTCATTCACAATTGCTCATTGAACAATACTGCTGTCACTATACACAATGTCCTCCCAGCTCTGCTCACTTCACTATACATCATGAGTCTTTGCAGGTTTTTCTGGGATCATCCTGTTTGTCATTTCCTATAGCACAAGACCATTCCACCACAATCATATACCACAGCTTCTTCCATCATTCCTCAATTGATGGACATTCCCTTGATTCTCAATTCTTAGCCACCATAAAGAGCTGCTATAAATATTTTTTGTATTTTTTCCCCGTTTCTCTTTTTCATGATTAGTATTGTTAACTGTTTCCCTTCCATCCTATTCCCTTCCCCATGATATTTATTCTATTATCCATCTTCTTTCATCCTATCCGTCTTCAAAAGGGATTTGCCTCTGTCTGTCCCTTCCCTCAATCTGCTCTTCTTTCTTTTGCCCTTCTCTCTTTATCCCCTTCCCCTCCCATTTTCCTGCAGGGTTAGAGAGATTACTCCACCCAATTGAGTGTGTATGTTATTCCCTCCTTGAGCCAATTCTGATGAGATTGAGGTCTTTGAGCCAATTCTGATAAGTGTTAGGCTCATTTACTGCCCAGATTAAATAGATTACTCCACCCAGTTGAGTGTGTGTGTGTGTTAATCCCTCTTTGAGGCAACTCTGATGAGTTTAAGGTGTTTGAGCCTTTTCTGATGAGTGTAAAATTCATTTACTGCTCCTCCCCTATCTCTTCCCCAACTCCATAAGACTTTTCCTGTTTCTTTCATGCAGGATTTCACCTCTGCCCTTCCCCCTCCCCCAGTGCATTCCCCTCACCCCTCAATTTAACCCTAAAGATGTCTTCATGGGGCAGCTAGGTGACACAGTGGACAAATCATCACCCCTGGACCCAGGGGGATCCCAGCCAAAACCTGGCCTCAGACAAAAGACAGTCACCCCCTGCACTATCCCAGGTATGTCCCCCAACTCCAATTTTTATGGTTCTTTAGGGTCTTGTATTTGAAAGTCAAATTTGCCATTCAGTTCAGGTCTTTTCATCACAAATACCTGAAAGTCCTCTTTTTCATTAAAGTCCCATTTTTTCCTCTGAAAGATCATTATGATCAGTTTTGCTGGGTAGGTGATTCATGGTTATAATCCCAATTCCTTTGCCCTCTGGAATATCATATTCCATGCCTTCTGGTCCTTTAATGTAGAAACTGCTAGATCTTGTGCTATCCCAACTGGGGCTCCACAGTACTTGAATTCTTTCTTTTTGGCAGCTTGCAATATTTTCTCCTTGACCTGAAAGCTCTGGAATTTGGCTACAATATTCCTAGGAGTTTTCCTTTTGGGATCTTTTTCTGGAGGTGATCAGCGGATTCTTTCAATTTTTATTGTAGCTTCTGCTTCTAGAATATCAGGGCAATTTTCCCTGAGAATATCTTGGAAGATGATGTCTAAGCTCTTTCCTTGATCATGGTTTTCAGGTAGACCATAATTTTCAGATTATCTCTCCTGGACCTATTTTCCAGGTCAGCAGTTTTTCCCAGAAGATATTTCACATTGCCCTCTATTTTTTTTTTATTGATTTGGATTTGCTTTATTGTGTCTTGGTTTCTCATAAAGTCACTAGCGTCCATTTGTTCAATCCTAATTCTTAGACAATTATTTTCATCAGAGAGCTTTTGTACCTCCTTTTCCATTTGGCCAATTTGACTTTTCAAGCTGTTGACCTTTTTTCATGTCTTTCCTGCATGATCCTCATTTCTCTTTCCATTTTTTCCTCGACCTCTCTAACTTTATCTTCAAATTCCTTTTTCAGTGCCTCAATGGTCTGAGACCAATTAATATTTTTCTTGGAAGCTTTAGATATAGGGTCCCTGATGTTGACATCTTCCTCTGAGGGTACACCTCTATATTCCTTGTCACTGAAGAAACTTTCTATGGTCCTCACGTTTCTCTGTCTGCTTATCTTGCCTTTCTTTTACTTGACTTTTTTAGCTTCTTAAAGTGGGGCACTGTTTCCAGGCTGGAGTATCTCAAGCTTCAGAAGTCCCAGGTGGTATGATTTAAGGAGGATCAGGTTCTTCACTCACCTGGCCTGTTCCCTGGTCTGTAGATGACCCCAGACCAACTTGCTAATAAACCAGCTTTGTCTGTTGTGGTTGTCAGCTCCAATGAGCCTGTGCCCCTCCTCCACCTGGGCCACTGCTACTCAAGCCTACCTCCTGGTTCCCAGCAGGGGTGAAAAACCCAAGTTATGCCTCAGCACTAGCAGAGACCCCTGTAGTCTCCCCCCTGCCAAGGGCTCAGCCCTCTCACCAGACTGTGAGCTTAGTTCCAGATGACACTGGTTCTTCAGCTGATTCAGAAGCTCTGGGGGGTCTCCTTCTCTGGTGAGGCCTTCCTGGACTGGATCTGTGTCAGGGTGACTGTGGGGTTGGGGGATCCACTCCTGTCTCAGCACAGCAGCTCCCTCCTTTTGACCTTCCAAGCCGTTCTTGGTTAGAAGATGATTTCAGCATATTCTTCTCCCTTGCCAAGTCTTACTGATTCTCTCCCCCACCCCCCATAGTAGTTCACATTTTCCTCTTCTCTCTGTTCACACAAACACCACCCTAGTTTTCAAATCCTCATCACCTTTCACCTAGATTATTACAGTCACCTCCTTAATTTGTTTCCAGCCTTACTCCTCTCCATTCCATCCTCCACATAGCTGTCAGAATGCTATTCATAAGGAATAGGTTGAACCATATCACTCCTCTGCTCAGAGAAACCTCCAGGGGTTCCGTGTTGCTTTTCAGATCAAATACATACTCCCTCTGTCTGACATTTAAAGCTCTTCACAACCTGCCTCCAGCCTACCTTTCCAGAAGTCCTATATATTAGTCTTCTTTGTACACAGTCCAACCAAAGTGACCTTGCTTTTCCCCACAGGTGACATTGCATCTTGTATCTCCATGTCCTTGCCCAGGTTATTTCCCATGCCTGGAATTCACTTCCTCACCTCCAATTCTTAGAATTCTTAGCTTCCCTCAAATCTCAGCTGAAGTATTGCCTCCTCCATGAAACTTTTTCAGATCCTCACCTGACCCAATTACCTTGTATTTATTTCGTATACAAAATATGTGTGTGTGTGTGTGTGTGTGTGCTGTCTCTCCTGATAGAATGTGTGTTATTTAAAATTCTAAATGTAGGTTCTGATCTGTCCCCCCAGTTTTTGGGGGAAACTGACTAAAATCTCTGATAAACAAGTTTAGATTTTTAAGGGTTTATTGAAGGATAGTAAAAGAAAAAGATTGAGAACAGATTTCCTATAACCTGGCAAACCTAACCTTCCTCAACCTCCCACTTCTGAAGTTCTCTGCCACCATGCGATGTCTCGAACCAAAAAGAGAGAACTCTCTCATCAGTGTCTGCTTCCTCCTTCATCTTCCCCTCCCAGAAATGGGAGGTTCTTCAAGCCGATTGGCTAGTGTCATTCAAATTCATTGGTTCACTGGACCTGAAGGTGGTCTCAATGTAAAGTTCCAAGTTTTTAGCTTCTGAGAACAATACCTTCTTAAGTGCCCTTAAGTATCAGACAGATCTAGTATGATCTAATAAGCAGTAAACAGTCAGTGGCCTTATCCAATTCGATCAGTTTAAATCAATCTCCAGGTGGGCCTCTGAGTATCTGCTAAATCTCATCTACCACATTCCATTATCTTGACGCAAATGTATGTTCCTTGAGGTCAGGAATAATTTCGTTTTTGTCTTTGTACAACCCAGTGCTAAACACAATGCCTAGTATGTAGTAAGGATGGGGACTGAACCCATCATTTCACTGATCAAGGAAACTCTTGATGAGGAACTTCCTCTACTGATGTAGGTCAAGCACCTTCCCTGTAGCATAGTCTTAAAGTTGCCTAGGGCACTGGCCCAGGTTCACACAGACAATGTCAGAGGCAGTCACAGAGATACCAGCTAAGCCTAACTGGATCTCTGAGACTAGCTTTCTTTCCACTATCCCACAATGCCTCTCATGGCAGATGGTAGACGATTAATACATACCTGTTGATTGTTTGACACAGTTGTCTCTCTTCAAGGCCAAGCTTAGGTGCAACTTCTTCCATGAAGCTTTTCCCTGCTCCTACCTGCTGAAGGTGACAACTCTCCACATTCTACAAGTTCACTTTGCCTTAAACTCTCCTTTGTTGCTCTCCTAGGCTACATTCTGCCATACTTCCTCGTGTACATGTTGTAATCCTCCCTACCTGAGGGTATTGAGTTTTTTCAGCTTTGTATTCTCATCAGCTATCACAGTGTCCTGCATCTCATAGTTGCTATAAATCCCCAGTTTTTAGTATTCCTTTCTCAGCCCTTAATCTCCATTATATTTTTCTTAAGAGGCTACCAACCAGAACTAGACACAGTAATCCAGGAATACCTGAAATAGTTTTGTAACAAGTCAGGTGTTCTCTTTTCTTTGCTTTCTCCAGTGGCTTCTCCTAGCCAAAATGTCTAGTATTTTGTTGACCTTTCAGTCAGTGCTTTAGGGGACCAGACTAGAGTGACTCTCTCGATTTGGAGGTATTACTACAGAGACTCTTATAAAAAGAGTTAGATTATCCTGCCCTAAATGTAGCACCATACTTACCTGGGCCACCCATCTGGTATTTCATAAACAAGAATTGTCACTTTGAGACCAGCACTGGGGTTTTTTTTATTTGTTTTTTGGGGGTTTTTTTGGTGAGGTAATTGAGGTTAAGTGACTTGCCCAGGGTCACACAGCTAGTGTTAAGTGTCTGAGATCAGATTTGAACTCAAGTCCTCCTGACTCCAGAGCCGGTGCTTTATCCACAGTACCACCTAGCTGCCCCAGAGACCAGCATTGTTTTAATAAAACTAAAAGAGAAGGTTCTTTTCCAAGGAATACTCTGACCACTTAAATTAAAATATAGATACCACTAGAAATAAAAGTCAAATTCACATACAAACTTGATAGACCTTTTTTAATTATGCATAATATGTATAAGTGACACAAGATTAAAGCTCATTAAAGATACATTTTACTTTTTATATAAGACTATAAATAGAAAAATATGTTGTAGGACAAAAATATGGCACTTTAATATCAAACCTAAACAAATGACTCCCCAAGAAAATGGACATCATTTATTTCAGTAGCTAAACATGGCTCTTGTGTGGGCACATAACACTTTTAAAAGAATTGCATGAGATTTAAACCTTAACTTTCCTTTAAGGCTAATGGAGTGGGCAGCTAATGATGCATGTAGTTCTTTAAAATTAAATATTAATGTTTGACCACATGTAACCTGCCTTGAGAGACGAATCAATCCCAGACATGTGCCAGCAGGTTACACACAAAACATAAAAGTATAGCATATGTAGATACTTATTTTAAATATACAAATTATCTTACAATATACATTCTGGTTTCTACTAAAATCATTTACTCTACCATAGCACCTTTAGAAGGCACTCCTGAGTAAACTAAACTTGATCCAGTGATTTCAGAATCCATTTTCTTAGAATTGCACATTATAACAATACAAAATACAGCATATGCACAAGCCTTCACCCCTGTCCATTTCTGAAAGAAGTTCTCTCAGACATTTCAGGTGCAGATCAGAAATCAAAATTTAGTATTTCTATATTATTATTAGCAGGGAAGAAAAGTACATAATACTTTAGAGAGCAAGAGGCAGGAGGGAAGCCCTACACTTGACTGCCTTTAAAAATTCATCAGAAAGTTATTCTGTAAAAGTAACTATTTTTTCATAATTTCATTTTCTCAATTTTAAACAAACATATGATCTGTGCAATGCATTTTCATTTTTAATTTAAAGTATATTAGATATCATCACAGAATAGCTGGCCATTGGATTTTCTAAGGAGTTTACATTTCTTTATTGAAACTCTTAATAAATATTATTCCCCTGAAAGAAGTAATCTTGATTTCTGTAAACAAAAGTCTATGAAAATGCCTAAAAAGGACCTGCAAACCACTTTAAATTTGGTATAAAGCCACTTTGGCAAGGTATTGGGGTTACATGTCCAGATGCACAGTGCATGGTGACCTTGACAAAAAAGGCTGCAAAACAAATACTCATTAATCGTTTTTATACTGCATTAGAAATTAAATGAGAATTTAAAAGCAGCAAAAAATATGCCTTCCACTAAAATAGCAAAATCAACATTAATTCCTTTGATTTTTCTAGTAAAAAAATAAGAAAGAAATTTGAAAATATCAGCTACAAACTGCCCATGGGTCAAGTGGAAGATTACTTGGTTTATAAACTGAAAATTAGCTAATTTAAAACATAACCAGTTGGCAACTGGACCAATGTTAGAAATTTAACCTAAATTTGAAAGAAATTGTTCAAAATGTTTTCTTGTTTACAAATAATTTCAGTGCAAAGCACCAGCTATAATAAAAAAAAAATTTTGCTGGCCAAATATAACTGTGTCAACCAAAGTGAATTAGGCCCATAAAAGACAATTATGCTGACTATTCTCTATGGTAGAGACACAACAAAGAGCCAGAAGCACCAATTTTACTGCTCATATGACATTGAAACAATACCTAAAAAATTAAAATAAGTGGCTTTGGGATCTTGGTCCATTTAACCCACAGTCACACAGATATAACCACAGCCTGGCACATATTCCTATTAAGACATAGGGAAGTCATATTGTAAGGTGGACAGCAACCTGGGTGTCAATGCAGGAATTTGGGCAAAAGTAAAAAAAAAAAAAAATCCCCTTTGTTTCCCCCTCAGCAGAACTAGCTCAGAGCCACTTGCTGTTTAAGGTGAGAATAAACAAATTCCTTCTAGCTCCTATCATAGAAGAGCTAATATTATACAAATTGCCCCAGAACATCACTGAACAATACTAGAGAGGTCAAAGGTACAGTAAGTTTCACCCTGCATTTCTAAAGTATCTCCAGATCACTGTCTCCCTTAGACTTGAAACAAACTGGACATATGTGTATGTGTGTGCCTTCTAATTTAACATTCAAGTGGCATAGATGGTATTTTATAATTTCATATATGGTACAGCTGGAGATTTTTAAAAATCAGCTTCACAACTGCAGCTTGCATACAGTAGTATAGTCGGGTTTGGTTTCGATTTTATAAATACAGTCTCGAGAATTCCCTAGATAATGTTTTCAATTGCTTATAACATCACCAAACAGGAGATACTCGGTGTTCCTACACCAAGTATCTGTAAATAGCTGTGAAAAAAATTTCAGGACTAGATCTCTGAAAGACCCTTCTAGCCATAAATTCCATGATTGTATTATTGGATCTTCCGATGACACATACAGTTTTGTTGACTGTTACTGCTGCAAAATGCTGGATCCCTGAATGAATAACTCTCATGGACTAAGCAATATAAATACATTTTTTCAATTAAATCCCAGGCTGAATATTTTATTTTTTTTTTTATTTTATTTTTTTTACCCAGCAGGAGTCAGTTAAATCAGTTAGGAAATACTACTTTCTGTTTTCATAATTCCTCACGGAGATCCATTCAGCTGCAACTGTACCAAACAGAAACTATTTTTTTAAATTACGTGAAAATACACAGGTTACTCAACTCATCACAGTTCACTTTACTTTTTTAGCAGCCACATCCCCCCTTTTCTTTGTTTTCATTTAAATGTTCCGTTGAGTTGTGGCCATTAGATCTCACTACTCCCTCAGGGATCCAAGACTTGTCCACACACCGCTCCATTCTTTTCATGATCAGGTCCAGGAGCATTTCAATTGCCTTGCTGATGTTGGTGCCATTGGCAGCACTGGTTTCAAAGTATGGGATCCTGGAAGAAAGAGCACACTTGGGTTAATGCCAGGTGGTTCTCAGACTATCTCCATTTCCCATTTTATTACTCAATTTTTGCATATGAATACAGTACAAGTATAACAACAACAATGATAACATTTCCATAGTGCTTACTAAGTGCCAGATGCTAAGTGCTCTACAATTATTATCTCATTCGATCCTCACAGTAACCCTGCATTAGTAATCCCATCACATCATTTAGGAGAGTGAGGCAAACAAGGTTAAGTGACTTGCTCAGGATCATACACCTAGTAAGTGTGTGAGGCTGGATTTGAACTAAGGTCTTTCTGACCCCAAGGCCCATCATTCTATTCATTGTACCACCTAGCTACTTATACATTTTATCCAAATGGTTTCTCTCAAAGAAGAAAAAGAGGCAATAAAAAATGAAAATAAATTCCATTATTTCAACAAAATTAGGTAATACACACTGTACACATGAAAAGAAATGCAAAACTTTTTGGAATTTGGAAAGGCGGGCAAAAAATTCTTTCCCCAACCCCATTTTTAGGGGGTGGAAGAAGGGAGTAGTAATATTAAAACAAAGTATAAAGATATAGACATGGACACTATTTAATCTTAGTAGCCTTTAAAGATCTAATATCGTGTTAGTTTAGCATTCTTCCCATTACACAGGTCAACCCCTGTAGGGGCAAGATCTACTTATTGCATCAACAAGGGGGCCATCTTCACTACCCCCAAAATTAATTTGTTTCCGCTAATTATAGCTCTGATCCTTATGCTCTTAATCCCAAATCCCATATTCTTCCTACTATGCCAAACAGCAGTGTGGTGTGTTCAAATAATACAATATTCAAATAAATCAAATAATTATTACAAATAGTTTAAGTATCTTGACTTTCTGTTATGTTTCTGCCAATTATTGAACTTCAAGGAATTGAATTTTTTATTATATTCAATAGGGAGATTTATTGACTATTTATTGACTTTATTTATTTATTTATTTATTTATTGGCTTCTCTGTGAGAAGTAATGAAAAATCTTAAGAACATAGGAAATTTTAATATCATAGCATCATAGAACTTAGAACTGGAAGTGATCACAAGAGATTCATCCCAGTGCCGTTAGTTAATATGGCATTATTTATAGATTACAGAGGAGGCAACTGAGGTCCAGATAGTTACTTGTCCAAGAAGCAGAGAAGAATGAGGATAGCCCACATTGCCTGATTCCTTACTTCCTTTTGTAAAATGAAGGAAGTTATTCTATTTTCTCAACTGGTATCTTCTACCATGTCAAAATAATACAGAAAACATTAATGGGCAGGGGAAAGTAGTAGAGGGGGAGAGAAGTGGAGGGAGAAGGAACCTCATCAGATATAACTCTGTCCACCTGTAAAGTATAATTGTTCTCATTTTCTGAGCTATCAACAACTTGATTCTTTTTAAGTTTAATTTTTTCCTTTTCATGGACTTCTGAAAACACATTTTACCCAACCATTCTTTCTTCATTTGGTATATCGCCAAAGTCTGTCACATGCTGCAGAAGATGAAGGGGTCAGAAGCATAAAGGAAGCAAGGGAAAAAAAGGCTGATGAATAGCCTTATATAGCCCACGTTGGAGGTTTTGTGAGGGGCGTGGGGGAGGTGTGAAGAGAACAGTTCTGTACTGGGAAAGGCAAGCAAGGTTTTAAAAGAAGAGCATTAAAATAAGACTTTTAAAAATGTTATCCATGGGGGGCAGCTAGGTGGCACAGTGGATAAGGCACCAGCCCTGGATTCAGGAGTACCTGAGTTCAAATCCGGCCTCAGACACTTGACACTTACTAGCTGTGTGACCCTGGGCAAGTCACTTAACCCCCATTTCCCCATAAAACAAACCAAAACAAATAAAAATGTTATCCAATATTTCAAAAGCAAGACTCTGAGCAGAGTCTCAGACTACATTGCTGAATTCCTGAAAATGTACAATGCTCAGTAAGTTCTGAATACATTGTTGGTTTTGTAACCTAGCTGGATGAAATAACTTTGCTATTAGTACTTATGAAATAGGACTTCAAAATAATGAAGTTGTTCTGTGGCTTATGCAGGGTATCCCAAAAAGTCTTAGTGCAGCTTTAAGCTATTAAAACTTAAATGTTTTATTATAATCACACTTCATACACTCGTGCTTTAGAATGTTGGGTTCAAGAATTTTTGCAGTCAGCAAAAGTGAATAAGAACAAAATGCTTCCCATTTCTTAATATATTATTTCATGTTATTTTCCTCTGTATTTATAAATTAAAATACTCCTAGATTTCCCTTGTGCTCCCTCTCACCCCCCCCCAAAAAAAAACCCCAGTTGACTGTTATGTGAGTCATTTGGTAAAGAACGTCTGACAAAAAATGCATGATGTACATGCAGTGGCTACTGAAGAAATTGGCTTTGGCATCTCCATGCCTTTTGGCAAGTATGTATCTTCAGGAAGGATAATTGCAGTTAGTGTGCCCATATCTGTTGAAGTGTATTAGATGAAATAAAAGAGAAACTTCCCAAAGAACTTGACAAGATTCTCCAAACCAAGTCAACTCTGAGACTTGGTGACTTCAGTGGAAAAGTGAGCATTCAGGAGAGACTGATGAAAAAAGACTGCAAATACAGTCTGAGATGGGGGTGGGGAGGTGCAGACAGAGACTTTCATGTCTTGAAGGTTTTCCTCCAAAAGAGAGTCAGAAGACAAAAGAAAGACAGAAGAAAGTCTTAAGCTTTGGCTAACAACATTTTAAAAATAAATTAAATTGATCTTAGGAGATGGGAAATAACTGACTATCAATATAGGAGTCTTTTCTCAATAAATGTATATGTCAAAGGGCAGAATCAATAACAAATAAAAGAATGAACAAAAATGACAAAAACACTGTAGACAACCATGATAACCTTCCTAACTGAACTAGTCTAACCAAATACGGATACCAAAAAATGGAGAATAAACAAAGGAAATGATACCAGCAACAATTACAGCACTTACTTCAAAGTATGGGACTATTTAGGAAAGGAAAAACAAAGTAGATAAAAAAGCCGAGGAATTGCTTTAACCAACAAACACTGGATGAAAAGAAAGGCCTGGCAGCCAATATCAGTATAAAATATAAACTCATTTACAAAATCTTAACTCGTTTGTTAAATGTTAAGGTGAAGGGAGTGGTAAGAAAGAGATTATGAGAAGTATCACCTCATAAAACTGCAAAAAGGACAACTTGACCAAATGAAATCATTCCAAGAACATTTATATATGAAACTGGTAAAAGAACAAAAGACCAAAAAAAAAAAAAAGAAACATTTAACAACATTTCTGTGATAACCTGTTTTCATCATCTACAAAAGAAAAACTGAACACTCCAGTCTCTTGGCAGTCATATGAAGAAAATGAAACTAGGAAAAACAGCTGGACCAGGCAAGAATAGCTAGAAGAAATCTATGTCGAGGAGAGACAATTTTGAAAGCATGGAGGGGTTCAGTTTAAAGACAGTCCAAAAAAAGGAAAGATAGTGAACAATTTGATAGCGTCAAAAAAGGTGATAAAGAGAACTCCTAAACCATATGTGTATTTTCTCATATCGAAAAAATTTTATGAGAATGCTCTATAGACACATCAAGAGTAAAACTCATGAAAAGAGAAGGGAATGGGCAGGCTCTCGTGAATAATTTTATGCGGTAGATTATATCTGCAGAGTGACACAATTGAATGAGAATATTAGATCCACTGGTTTATAGGTTTTTTAAATTAAAAAATAAATATTTGTTTCAGTAGAGAAAAATACAGGCTTAAAGGTTTTGCTCCAATCTAAGGTCTCTCATGTATATGTTAAGATCAGAGAAGATTCCTTGATGAATGTAACCAAAGAGAAATTTCCTCAACCATTCACTGACTGTAGTTCTATATGCAAAGTATAAAAAAAAGAGATATGTTTTCACCAAATTTGCTCACCTCTAATATAGACAATGCCCTGCACAGTGTTCAAATAGAAGATTCCCTTTAGGTGGTGAACTCCTCCAGAAGTTACCACTTGCACATGATGTTATGATTACATCAAACTGCACCCCCCCCCCCCAGCAAAATTGTAACTTTTTCTCATGATCTCTAAAATTAGCCTAACATTCCACACAGGAAAAACTAAATGGATGAAGAACCCCTATTGCCCAGACAGGTCATGTTATATAACTGGGTGGAAGTTCCTTCAATTAGTCCTTCATTACATCTATCTTAGGTATTGTAGATGGACAGTGAACAGGACCCAGAACCAAAGAGGCAGAACAGAACAGGCTGGTTTAAATTTGAGGAACCAAATAGTACTTTCAATGATCCCAAGCAGCTTCTCAAAACAAAAACCCATCTTTTTAACACCACTGTTCTTCCAGGGATGCTATATGATGATAAATCATGAAATACTACAGTCATCAAAGAATTAAAATAACAAGTGATCTTGATCACACCAAAAATGTGTGGTAGGCACAAGTAGATTGCAAGACATTAACAATGTTAACTTGTGTGTGAAAGATGTATCATTAATATATCATCTAAGATATGTATGAATAGAAAGGGAAATGGGTTATTGATATAGCAAGAATATAGGATAACAGATGGATAGCACAAGGGCTACACTAATACCCACAGAATAGATTATTTTTAAATGTTTAACTATTTATCCATTTTCTCCCATATTTTTTCATATTGTATTATCATTCAACAAAGGTAATACCTTACTGTTCCCTATATTCTATAGGACCTTACAAAATTCATATGTTCTTCAGAATCTGTGTAAAAAAAAAACTAGTTATGTTTGAATATACATATTTGTCCATCATCTAGTTCATAACACGAGAGTGATTCACTGATTCATCCTTTCACAGGTCCATTACCTGTTTAAATTTTACCTCCAAAAGATACGTGCTCAAAGAAATTCTGCTGGGGAAAATGATGTAATGAGCTTAGTAATAACTTTTTAAAGTCAGAAACTAATATTTAGACTGGAGAAGACAGGGGGTCCCTGATATTTGTATGCCAAGTATCAAAATGTTAGATTAAACTTGTTCTGCTTGGTCCTGAAAAGTAGAACTGGGAAAAGCAGGTAGATGTTGAAAAACTTAGGTTAAATGTAAGAAAAAACTTGCTAACAATTAGAACCATACAAAAGAATGGGAGGATCCTTTCTGGGTGCCTTCTCACCGAAAGTCTCTGCTTAAAAATGCAATGGCTGGATAACTCTTTGTCAAGCATGATAGAGGGGGATTCTTGCTGAGTCAATTACATGGCCTCTGAGGTTGTTTTCAACTTTAGGGTTATACAGTTCTATGGTTTGAAACTACTAATAATAGTGATCCACAAAAATACTACAAACCCTTGGCCTCTTTTTTCTGATCTTCCTATCTACAAATGAAACCAGTGGGAACTCACACACAAATGCATCCATGCACACACACAGTTGCTTACAGTATTTGATTACCTGATGATATTCATTAGGTAGTTCTTTGTGATAATATTTTAAAAGAGCAATTCTGGCTCTAGGACACTAAAAAGAAAGTCTTGAATTTTCTTCATCCTGGGTCTCCTACTTCATTTATACCAAAAAGGGAATTTATTATGTCTTCAGACACTTTTTATATCTGTGATATTTTGAAATTCATATTTCATCTGGCAGTGTTCAAAAGCAGAATCAAAAATGCCTTCTTTCTAGTTTCTACAAAAATAAATGGATCCTACTGAGAGAATGGAGTGGATGCAAATATGTCCACCAAACTCTCCATCAGAGGTTCTTAACCTGGTATCTAAGGACCCCAAGGAGTTCATGGATGGATTTCAAGTGTCCACGAACTTTGTTTTTGTTTTTTGTTTTTTAGTGAGGCAACTGGGGTTAAGTGACTTGCCCAGGGTCACACAGCTAGTAAGTGTTAAGTGTCTGAGGCCGGATTTGAACTCAGGTACTCCTGACTCCAGGGCCGGTGCTCTATCCACTGCTCCACCTAGCTGCCCCTCTGTCCACGAACTTTGATGGAAAAATAATTACATCTTTATTTCCACTAACCTCCATGTAAAATTTAACATTTCCTTTAGTTATTTGAGAATGTTATTCTGAAAAAGGATCCATAGATTTCAACAGCTTGCCAAAGGCAGCCATAATACCAAAAAAGATTAAGAAACCTATTTTAGATGGTGGTACCCTTCCCCCACCCACTCTGGATTTAAATTAATCTTGTTCTTGCCATTAAGAGTTGTGCTACTTGTCCTCAAGTACACAGCATATTCCAAAAGTCTTCCTGCAGTTTTAAACTATTAGAGCTTAAAACTGCACTAAAATTTATATAATGCACTATAGAAAAGCTTCAATGACCACAGATACTATGCATATGCAATCTTCTTACTGCATAATTTCTAGAAAGCACTTTGGGGTCATAATGGCATTTTATTTCAAACATTTTATTCTACAAGTAAAATTATTCTATAATTCTTTTTTTTTTTAAGTGAGGCAATGGGGGTTAAGTGACTTGCCCAGGGTCACACAGCTAGTAAGTGTCAAGTGTCTGAGGCCGGATTTGAACTCAGGTACTCCTGACTCCAGGGCCGGTGCTCTATCCACTGTGCCACCTAGCTGCCCCTATAATTCTATAAGTGAAAACTGTTTTGGAAAACACACAAAACTACCCTAGAGAAAACTCCAGTCTTCTTTTTTTCTTCTTGAATATCTCATTATTATTTGGCTTATATAAGTTTTGTGAATTCCTGAGCTTAAGAATTCAAGCCTTCATTCAATTACACACTTTGTATTTATATACAATAACTTGTATTCAAGTGTATCTTAGAGTTTTGTATTATTCACTACTCTCCACAAGATGGTGCTAATGTAGTATTGCTTTTTGGTTAACTACTTGTCTGAAAATGTTTTATCTTCTGAGAAAAGGTACATTGATGCCTACTTTCAGAATGTTAAAAAATAGTACAAGTTTCTGGGAGAAGGGAGCATGATTTCAAAAAGATAACAATGATTAAAATTGTACCTGGTCTTTCCTTGTTGCCAAAACTTTACTTATAACTTATTTCCCTAAAACATCACCTCTATTGGTTCTTCTAAATCTCTAGATTCAATTAATTCCAGCTTCTCTCTTTCTGCACCACCCCCAACCTCAGCAATTAACCCCAACTATTTTGATGCTATCATAGCTATCCTCAGTGTTACCCAAGATATACTTCTCTACAGCAATCTTCTCAAGCATGCTCACGAGATCCAAAAAGATGTTTGAGGAGTCTACTTCCAGGATTGGGCCATCATTCACCAGGCCCCCATTAGTCTCCTAAGACCAATTCCTCAATCTATCGCCTAGATTTGATTCCTTCCAATTCTTGAGGATCCTCTCTATCATGCTTTATCTCCATCTTCCTGTACCATTACCCAACATCTCCCTCTCCCCTGGATGCTTTCCTCTATCCTGTCACACACAGCTCTTCCTTCCTCTCATCTTGGGAAGAAAAAGAATACTTTGCTTGCCCCAACTATTTTAATGGAATTACAGACTTTCGATCCTGGAAGAACCTTGTAGATCATATAGTCTTATTTTGCTCCTTTCCTTTCACTACCTCTATTTTCTTACTATACATTTCCTCCTTAACCTTTTGCAATTTGGCTACCATCTTCAATAATCTGCTTAAATCACATGACTTCAGAATTACAAAATCCAAAGGCCATTTCTTACATCTCATTCCCCTTAATCTAAATCTTTCTCTTTTCATGCCTGTACTACTATAATCAACCTCAAACTGATCTTCCTGTCACCTGTCTCTTATCCTTCCTATCTATGCTTAACACTGCCCCCAAAACAAATCTTCCTTAAAAAAAAAAACACACACAAAGGGGGCAACTAGGTGTTGAAGTGGATAAAGCACCAGCCCTGGATTCAGGAAGACCTGAGTTCAAATCTGGCCTCAGCCACTTGACACTTACCAGTCATGTGACCCTTTGCAAGTCACTTAATTCTCATTGCCCCACCAAAAATAAATAAATAAAATTTTAAGACTAAAAAAACCCCCAAAAAACACTACTAATTTAGCGTCACTTCCTGCTCAAAAACCTTCAATGGCTCTCCACTACCTACAGAACAAAGTCCATATTCCATAAACTAACATTCACTAGGCAGTCTGGCATAGTGGATTGAGAGCTAATCTCAAAATCAGGGGAAAAAATGTTCAAGTTCTGTCTCTGACACCTACTGGCTCTATGACCCTGAATAAGTCACTTAATCTGTTAGTGCCCCTGGTAACACTATTTACTGGACAGGTGCCAATATGTATTAGCAGAGGGAACTCTCTATACCAGTGAAATCACAGAACTGGTAAAAAAAAAAAAGCAACATAGTCCTACATAGTCTAAACATATGCTGCTTACCCAACCTTATCTCCTACAGCTTCTTGGCACACTTTCCCCAAGTAGTTTCTGCTGTTTCCAAGAATAAATTGAGCAGAGGGGCAGCTAAGTGGCAGTGGCCCTCGAGTCAGGAGGACCTGAGTTCAAATTTGACCTCAGACATTTGACACACACACACACACACACACACACCTTTTGCCTCTGCACTGCCACACTTGGGTGGATCTTTCTATTGAATTAAATGAGAGAAACCTGAGACCTTTGATGAAAAGTAAACTTCCTTTTTTGGAAAGGTCCTTCTACAAACAGTAACAGATGACTCCTCTAAAATCCAGTCCATAAACCCCTGGCCACTTAGTAAGATAGACCAGAATCTCAGAAAATATTTTGCTGGCCTACGTACTACATCAACACATCCTAGCCCAAAATAGGATTCTTCCTAAGCAGCCTCCCTTTCTCCAACCTCTCTCCCCTTCCATTCAGCCGGCACACTGTGCCCAAACTACTCTCTTCACTCAGTCTAGTCAGTCATCCAACTAGCATTTAAGTATTTACTGTATGACAGACACTATGCACAACACCAGGGATACAAAGAAAGGCAAAAAATATCCCTGCACTCCAGAAGCTGACATCCTAATGGGGAGACAACATACAAATAACTGTACAAACAAGATCTATATGATGTTAATGGGAGGTAACCTAAGAGGGAAGGCACTGGGGAATTAAAGTCCAGAGACTTTAAAGCCAAGACCATGGCTGGGAGGCTTGATTGCAATTCCTCTGCCCTTGTGCTTCCAATTTTGACTCATTTTAGTAAAAGATTGGACTCCTTTGACTCAGAGAAACAGAAAGTACCCTAGTTCCATAATACTTACCTGTTTATACTCTATGGGGAAAGTAAAAGCAACTATAGCTCCCTTCTGGACATCAGATAGTCTAAAAATAGGAAACAGAGGTCCTTAAAGTAAAGATTACTTAGTATCAACTCAACCCTAACCTAATATTCTCCTTTCTGCAGGGATCCATCAACCTAAAAAATAAAATGAACTGGAACATCACATAAGCCTACTTCCTTTTTCTATGAAATCCACTACAATCGGATCTTGTGTGTCTCCAAAGATCAACAGGTTTATTATACTGAGCCTTCAGATTCATATAATAGTCAGCTTTTTTAAACCCAACACTTTCCTTTTCATCTTGTCACAAAAAAACTCACCCATATTTTTCAGCAAGTTCTCTGGCTTCCTCTTCTTTTACTACTCTCTGGTCTTCCAGGTCACTTTTATTACCACAGAGCACAATATCTGGGCTTTCACAGTATGCATGCATTTGGAGTTGGCCTATCAATAGAAAAATAAACACAAGAAGTGGTTACAGGTGAACAGTAATGCAAACAGCTTAATTCTTAAAATAGTTCATTTAAATTGTAATATTCTGGGGTGGAGACCAAGAACAAAATAATTTTACATAAGTGCACCCCAGAGCTTACAAATATTGCATGAAGAAGGGTTTAAAATTTTTCAAGCTTCCTTCTCTCTTCCCAACACACACCAAGAAATGTATGCTCACTCATACTTTTATTAAGCAAATGATTTAAAAAAAAACAATAGGTGCTGATTAGAGCAATTTCTACTGGTACTGTTCACTTCCAAACTTAACGCTGTTGGGTTTTTTTTGATATTCATTCTCAAAGCTTTTGCTATAGCGATCAAATAAAAATGACTTTCTATCTAATCCATTTCTGTCTGATTTTTTTTCCACTGAATTTTCTTGTTTCCCACTACATATCTTTTCCACTGACGTAAGTGTAGGACAAATAACAGAATTTCATTGGGAGGGAGAAGATTAGCAGGCACACCAATGAAATAAATCATGGGGTCAAAGAGAACCCTCAAGAATTCTAGGAGGCCAAAATAACTACAATTCTTATCCCTTGGGTCTATAGGTTTTTTCATTGTTGTGCTACTCTAGACACAAGAGAAAACACAACTAAACCATATAATAATAATGTCAGCTAGCCAAGTACCACAATCTCTCAAGGAACAAAGATTTTTTTTAAATGACCAACCTTAGAATGTCAGTCTCATGACATAGACTTTCCTAATCCTTTCATTGCCACATTTTCTTTCAAATCCAAATGTTCTCTCTTCCCTCCTCTCTTCTTCTCTCCTATTATCTTGTTTTTCTTCTCTTTTTTTCTATCTTTGTGTTCTTTCATTATATTATTCCATTTCCTTTCAAATTCCCTCCCCCTTTTGTGTCATTCTACTCTTCCCTATTCTCCAGTTTCATTAATGTAGCACTTTGAACATAGAAGAAAAGGTTCTATTTTATCAGTGTGGGAGATTCAGTGTGGGAACTCTCTCCACCAAGGCAGATTGCAGACCATCCATGACTTAGTTCTCAGTTCTAGGTAATTTCTTGAGACATATAAAGGTGCACATGGTTAGTAACTGTCCGAGGCAGGATTTGAACCGAGGTCATTCTGTCACCAAGCCCAGCAGTCTTATTAGCTATACTAAGCTGCCTTTGTATATCAGAATGCAATGTTATTATAAAACTATCTTCAATCACTAAGTGTTCTGAGTCCCTATTTTGTCCCTCCCACTAGATTGTTAGGGCTTTCTAGGCAAGGACTTTATCTAATCCTTCTTCAGCATCTCTAAGAGCCTAGCCCTATGCTAATCCTTTTTGATTAACAGAGGACGCAAATATTCAATTCTTTTAGAATTTAATGTTTAATAATGTCATGAGTCTGTGATAACATGAGAACTGTGATAACAAACTTTCAATGCCTGAGTTCCGCTAAAGAAAGTGACAGGATTTGAATCAGCTTAGTTGAGATTTATATTCACTGACATCAGAAATATTTATAGGGTTTTTAAAGATCACTCTGTGTGTGTGTGTGGGGGGGTATATGAATATGCAATATAGCTATGGTGGGACAGAGATGAGAATGACTTTCAAATACTTTCTGAAGCACCCAGAAACAGAACCCATTCTATTGTTTTGGATTAAAAAAACGCCAGAATTATCATGAGAGAATTAGTTCACATTTACTACCATCATGAATTTAATGTCTCAAATGCCTCTATCGTCTATTGGTTCCGAAAGAAATCAGCATTATTTGCAAAGGGCAATAAGGCAGATAGAGAAACTATGCACCCACACCCCATCTCATCCCACTCTAATGCCAGGAACAGTACACCTCTGAATCAATAATGGGTAAATATTGAATGAATGTATCACCTCTAACTAACCTCTAAGATCCCTTTCGCTTTATGTCTCACACCTAAGAATTATCTCCATTTTTTTAAGCAGAAACTGAGGCTTGGATGGGGCGGTGACTTGCCCAGAATCACAAAGATAGTGTCACACCTAGGAGTCAACCCAAGTCTTCTGACTCTAATATTCTTATTGCTGCTGCTGCTGCTGCTGCTGTTGTTCGTTCATTTCAGTAGTATGCGACTCTTCGTGACCCCATTTGGGGTTTTCTTGGCAAAGATACTGAAGTGGTTTACCATCTTCTTCTCCAGCCCATTTTACAGATGAGGAAACTGAGGCAAACAGGGGTGAGTGACTTGCCGAGGGTCACACAGCTAATAAGTGTCTGAGGCTAGATTCGAACTCATGATGATGAGTCTATCTAACTCTAAGCCCAGTGCTCTATGCACTGCACCACCTACCTGCCTAATATTCATTATCATACCACAAAATCATGCAGAACAAGTATCTTTTAAGGGTTTTTTTTTCCTCTCTCAAAATATAGAAGGGATTTTGTTTGTTTGTTTCTTTGTTTCAGAATTCTAATTTCATTGGTGTAGAGAAGCCCCAGTGAGGAAGTTTCCTCTACCAGTGCAGATAATTCATTGTTCTGCAGTGTATAATCTTAAGAGGGTTGGCAGGGCTGCTGAGAAGTTAAGAGGCTAAATGACTGTGTCTGAGGTCACACATCCAATATATGTCAATGGCAGCACTTGACTCCATGCCTCCCTGACTCGACGGCCAACTCTCTATCTACTATATGCTTGGTTACCTTTTGGAAGGAAGAATTAGAAAATAGAGCAATGCCGAATTTTTTTTTTAATTCCAGCACATTCTGCAGCCTTCAGTGACTATTTAAAATATAATCAGAATAACAGAAAAAAATACAACTAACCTGCATGAGCAATTTAGTTTAACTGCCAAGAAACCTAAACAATGGAAGATAAGGAATTTTCATTGTATAATTTTTTTTTCTTTTTTTAGTGAGGCAATTGGGGTTAAGTGACTTGCCCAGGGTCACACAGCTAGTAAGTGTTAAGTGTCTGAGGCCGGATTTGAACTCAGGTACTCCTGACTCCAGGGCCGGTGCTCTATTCACTGCGCCATCTAGCTGCCCCTGTATAATTTTTTAAAAGAGTTGTAGTCTTATTTTTTTTATCATGGTCATGGTCTACCTGAAAACTGCCAAATAAATTAGATGATTTCTCAAAGTCTTTCTATCCTTACATTTCTATGATTTTTTTAGGAAAGAATAATTATTGAAAAGTTAAAATGGAAGAAAAAAAATAAATGCTCTAATAAGTTATAAATTGGATTAGAGTTAACATAAGAACCTTCCTCTAAACTAAGTCATATTTTTAAAAGACAGAGAATATAATGGGAGATAAAAAAACTACTTACTTATCCAGTTTCGGACATTGAGAAAACTTTGCTCATTGGTCAGATCAAAAAGGAGAAGAAAACCCATTGCATCTCTAAAGAATGCAGTCGTCAGGCTACGAAACCTAGGAACACAAAAGCAAAGCTATAAGTCAGTGGTCCTTTCATGGGAAACCAGCCACTTTTTTAAACTATGGCGTCGTGGAAGTTGCAATGTTGTCATGAAGGTCGTTTGTCTTCAGTAATACCTAAAAACATAAGACTCAGATGATCATGTACAAAAGTATTACACCAATGCTGAATTCTCTTATTATCTTTCATATACACTTATTTAGCTATTTATTTGGTCACAAACTCCACACAAAGGCTAGCTGACCCAGTCCACTTAACAAAGATAACAAAAGCAAATTCCTGAGCCCATAACTTACCTAATAGTTTATGATGGGTCCATGAATAATTAAGCAATGAGCACTGATGTGTGCACTTGTGTATATTTTTTTCTTATTTAATTTTTTATCTTCTTATTTAATATTTTATTTCCCCCAATTACATGTTAAAACAATTTTTAACATTTTTTTTTTAATTTTTGAGTTCCAAATTCTCTTCCTCCTTACTTCCCCCCTCCCCACCTCATTGAGAAAGCAAGAAATTTTATTTAGGCTATATATGTGCAGTAATGCAAAACATTTCCATGTTAGTTATGTTGTAAAAGAAATACTTGTGTATATTATATATTTTTTTTTTTAACTGGATTTGTGATTTCATCAATATAAGAAGCTCCTGGCAAGAAACTTCCTCTACCAACACACTTCTGAGGTTGGTAGTCTTGGATAGTTGTCTGAGGCTAAGTGATTTACATGCTCAAGATCTTCACAGCCAATGTCTCACTGGCAAGATCTGAACCCAGGTTTTCCTAATTCTGAGGAGAGCCTTCTATTCACCTTACCACATTTCCTCTAAATGTATTTATGTGTAGAATATTATAGACATACATAAACATATATGAGAGGAGAAAGAGATGGACTTGGGGAGACCTAAATACAAATTTTGCCTCAGACACTTACTAGCTATGTGAATGTGGGCTAGTCACTTTATCTCTCTCACCCTCAGCTTCCTCCTCTGTAAAATCATGATAATAATAGCATCTTCCTTCCAGAGTGGTTATGAGGATCAAATGAGATAACATGTATAATGCTCTGCAAAATTTTAAAGTACTATATAAATACTAGGGGGCGGCTAGGTGGTATAGTGGATAAAGCACCGGCCCTGGATTCAGGAGTACCTGAGTTCAAATCCGGCCTCAGACACTTGACACTTACTAGTTGTGTGACCCTGGGCAAGTCACTTAAACCCCATTACCCCGCAAAAAAATAAAATAAAATAAAATAAATAAATAAATACTAGCCATTATTATGGCTATGGTGAAAACTCTGGGATAAGATCACAACAAAATCCTGCCACATATAATATCTCTGTACATGTTTTAAGTTTTATAAATCTCCTTACATATTTTAATCTCATCTGGATTTCACAGCAGCTTTGGGAGATAGGTATTATCCCCATTTTACATATAAGAAGACTCAGGTTCAGAGGGAGAGAGAGAGGTTAAGGGACTGGTTCAAGGTCACATAGCTAACAAGTACTGAAGCAGAGTTCTAAGTCAAGTCTCTCCTGATCACAACATTCTTTCCACTATTCCTCACTACCACCATGTGTCCTCTGACCTCTAAATTCAAGTTTCTCCCAAAGGCAAATATTGTCACTGAGTTTGGAGAGTAGTAATGACTCAGTCACTAACCTCACCTATTTCCTTTTCCTGCTTGTTTCTTTGAGTCATGTGCAACTCTGTACCTTTTCTGCCCCACCTTTTTTTCCCCTTCTCTGCCCCCTTCCACCCATCTCAACCACCAGGCTTCAAGGAACACATGTAAAGTGAATTGAAGTCATCCAACTAGGTGTGCTAGGTTTTCCTCAAATATTGATTTCAAATAACTATCATTCAAACATTAAAAACAGCTGTTTCTCAGATCCAATAAAATGCTAGGCAAGTAGCCTTAGAGAGATAAAGAGATACTGAACTGAAAGCAACATCATGCCAAGACTACGTGTCCTATTCCTGTTGGGTCTCTAGATTCTGATAATGAGAACTCTGAGGCACCCCGAATTTCCAGGAATTTCCAAGCAGTTGAGTTTTAATGATGCACCCACACTTATTCAAACACACACACACACACACACACACACACACACACACACAAACAAAAAGAAATTAAGGAAACGATGTTAGGGAAACATATGTTAATATAAAATGAATGGAAGATAAGGAATAAATTCTGAAAAGATTGTTTTTCCCTTTAAACTTAATGGAAAACAAAACCACCCTTCTCACGTCAGTCTGATAAATTTCCAGTTCATTTGGCAGCCCATTGCTTGGCCAGGTGCATGTCAGGGAAGTGGACAGTTCTCTTCTGATCATGCCATTGTATGTAGATCATTGCTTGCTTTGGGTACCTCCTATAGCTAGTACAGGACTCCAGGCCTCACCTCTCTTGCCCTGCTGTGTCCCATAACTGCAGGTGGATTCTCTGGCCTCTGCCAACTGCTCCGTCTGGCCCGTTGGCCCTGTATACCTAGAAGAGGTGAATTTCACACAGTAAAACAGGGAAACAAAACATAACTTTAGTGAACAGTAAACAATTACAAGGAACAAAAGCAAAATCTGAAGGTTATCCGGTTCCCCCTGAGAATCTGAACAATTAGGAGGAACTCCTACTAAAAGGAGACTGACTACCTTTGAATCAGTGAGGTTAACATTTAATAGCAAATAATGAGACCAGCTAAGATTTTAATTTTAAAGTAAAATTAAGTTCTCAACAGGATTCATTACTTGAAATAGAGAGGAAAATACATAAAGGATTTTTTAAATTTTTATTTATTTATTTTTTGGCAGGGCAATGGGGGTTAAGTGACTTGCCCAGGGTCACACAGCTAGTAAGTGTCAAGTGTCTGAGGCCGGATTTGAACTCAGGTACTCCTGAATCCAGGGCCGGTGCTTTATCCACTGTGCCACCTAGCCGCCCCCTAATCCATAAAGAATTAAAGAAAAATATTCCCCAGAAATCGGGGTGGAAGAATTCTAAATGCAGAAAGAGAAGTTGCTTTAAAGTTACTGTATTTGGGAGAGAGAGCCTGGGTCCCAGCTCTGATGTTTACTATGGATGAGACTCTGAGCATGACACTTAACCTCCCTTCGGCCTCATCATTGTTCATAAACAAAAGCGCTGGACTAGATGACATTTAAGATGCTTTCCCAGCATTAAGCCCTGTAATGCCTGAGAACACATTTAAGGACCCCCACTGAAAGTTCAGCTTTCTAACTAGCCTAACCAGAGTGATAACAGCTGATTTCTGGGCCTATGACACCTCAAAAAACTTTATCCCTCAGATGAGGGATCAGGAAGGGAGGTATTCTTCCTCTTTACTCTGTGGAGCAGTGCATGGTGGGAGAGGGGAATGATAGGGTTGAGGGCTGCTCTCTAACCTGCTACCTTATCAAAAGCTCCCTGTTTATGGAGATCAGCTGATGAACCTGCTGTCCCCCATGGAAAGAGGAAGCTAAGTCCCCCATTTCAGATAAGACAGGGCTTTCTTCCCGACCCTATTCCCTTCCCATGATGTTATATATTAAATTGCAAAAAATAAATATTGAGCTAGGATGTTGGAGTTGTTTTTTACCGTATGTGTGTGTGGGGGGGTGGCTTTGGGGTTTATTTTCTTTAAAAAAGATAGGAAAATGACAGAATTTGAATTTTGTTAATTTGTGTTTTTTTAAAAAAACATTCTTATTCACTCTAGGGATAAAAAAGGAGCTAAGGAGCAAGCTATTTTGATTTCTCATTCTAGCAAAGTAGGATTTGAGACCTTCTTAAAAGGCATCACATTGTGTGTGTGTATATATATATATATATATATCCCATATCAGATTGCTTGTTGTGTTGGGGAGGGAGAAATCTTATAAAAACAAATGTTGAAAACTATCTCTACATGTAACTGAAAAATAATAAAATACTTTTATGAAAAAAAAGTAAAAGGCATCACAGCAGTTACTGGGGCTGAAGGTCCCTTGCACCACTAGCATACAGCCCATTTTGCTGTTTTTGATACAAGTATAAAGTGGCACTGATCAATGGGACCCCCATCCTCACAGTACAAGAACTCTCTGAGGATGGGGTTCTCATTGAGCAATTAAAAAATACTACTTGAGCATTATTTATTAATATTATTATTATTAATGGTAGTATCACCATCAGCATGTTTTGTTCTTGTGATGATTTCTTATAAATGATAACCAGTTGTACATAAATGCTAATGAACACTTCTTTAGCAAAGTCAGACCCATAATTTCAGATACAATGGGCAAAAAATACACTAATAAAAGTAAATGATTCAGAGAATGTTGGTGGTGGCATGGATCTTAAAAAACATCTAGTCAAACTACCTTCACCTCACTTTACATGAGGAAAATAAGACTCAGAGAAAGTGATCTGCTGAGGGTCACATAATAAATTAATGATGGGATCTTAGTCTCTTGACTCCTATTCCCATGCTCTTTCAATTAGGCATTATTAGCTTTTGTATATTTGGCGATATTTGTGGATTTTTTAAAATCTCTTTGCTAATGTTTTTTGATGGTCTTAGGTCAAATGAGATGAATTTATTATTTCTGTTTTTCACTTTTGCATGCCAACCTCTGCCCTCTCCCATGTCTCCAAAGTCAGTAAAATAATACAAGCAAATCCTAAATGTTTACTCAGGGTTTGTATTTTTAAATACCACAGACAAGGGCTGGGAACTTACCACTCTCTTTTCCCTGAAATCAATGCCCACAGTAGTGATAAATTTGGAGTTAAATTTGCCATCTGTGTACTGATATAGTAAGCTGGTCTTCCCAACTCCAGAATCACCCAAGGCTAAAAACTTGATGAGATAATCATAATCCCCATCAGACATAATGAAGAGCTCAGTAGTTTACCTTCAAAACACAAAATACAAGAAGAATGTTAGCATTCTAAGTATGTCAAAAGACTTAGCCTACCAGTGGATTCAACAGTGTTTATTTGACAACCAGCTGTGTGTTCAGCATTGTACTATGGGCTCTAAAGGAATATAAAAGAAACAATTTCCTGCTTTTTGAGACCTTCCATTAGCTATGGCATATATACATGAAATATGTACATCAATGTGCAAGAGAAGGAAGGGTTTGGGTGTTTTGTTTTTTAATTCAATAAGTATTATATGATTTGGTCAAAATAAAAAGTTCAAAGATATAAAATAATAGTAATTCATGTTCACATAGAGATTTATGGCTTACAAAATATTCCTCACAAAACCCTGTGAATTATCCCCCAGTATGATTATTATTATCTTCATTTAACACATATGAGGAAACGGAAAGTCAGAGAGGTTAAGTAACTTGCCCAGAACAGGTTAATAGCCCTAGAGTATTACTAGTAAAACCACCAATGAATAGGAACAGAAACAGAAATAAGGGAAGAGGGAAAAGGTCAGAGGAGGCATGGGTATAAAGAGACTAAAAAATACAAACTCTTGACATTATCATCTGCAAGTAGGCCCAACTTCTTCCCCTTCTCATTTCCTTCAGTAAGAATCTCCCGATGCTATATCCTTGGATCTTTTATACTTCTTATTTTGAATTCTGAGATATCTCATGCATACCAAAAACAACAGATAGAGTAGCATGTACATGGGATATGGAGTCAGAAGACATGAGCACAAATCCTGTGGCCACCACTGACAATCTGTGCGATCCTCCGTTTCCCCATTTGTAAAGTGTGGGAAATACTTTCATTACTAACTTCACAGGGTTTGTGAAAAGACCAAATGAGATTTAAAAATGCTTTGTCAACCATAACACCTAGGTGAACGTGAGTTAG
The DNA here is from genome assembly GCF_019393635.1 of Dromiciops gliroides. Classification (NCBI taxonomy): domain Eukaryota; kingdom Metazoa; phylum Chordata; class Mammalia; order Microbiotheria; family Microbiotheriidae; genus Dromiciops; species Dromiciops gliroides. The sequence continues at coordinate 163,019,456 of NC_057862.1, read as the reverse complement.
GATGACACAAAGCAATTTGCAAACTGTAAAGCTCCATATAAGTATAATTTCTATTACTCTATTCGGTTGGATTTTTTTATCACAAGGATGATCAAGTTCTCATGAGAGATAAATCTAAATATTTCAAGCTAATTTTTGCAGGCAGAAATCTTTCTTCCCACTCCACTGTGAATTATGAAATCAAGAGTCAGCCAGCCTTTGCACATGTTCCAGAAGATGGTAGGGAAAAACTCACCTTCCTGGAAGATCACCACTGCTAATTAAGCCTAAGGTTCAAGTTCTAGGTTTAATTCATGAGGGAAGAAGGAGAAAAGAAGACACAGAGACTTTAGTGACTGAGTGACCAAAAAAAATATGGTCTCCCTTATACTTTTCTTGACTCTGCCCAAAAGGTTGTTGACCTTTATACCAAGTATTCCTAAATATCATGCACAATTATATTCTTTTTTTTTTAATACCAGAATGGCTATTTCTAGTTAGTAGTAATTATTCATTTGTATTGAGGTGGTTTTGTTCTCCAAAGTCCTTTGAAATTCCAAAAGTCGATCCATTTGGAAATTCAACTGAACCTTGTTTCAGGATAGCTTACTTTTTCTTAGCTCCATGTCTCCTACACAGAAAATCCACATGAAGCTCAGAGAATAACCTAAATACTATCCCATCTTCAACACTTCTACCTTCCTACACAATACACACACACACCGTACACTAGATGCTTCACAAAGAAAATATTTTCAAGATTGTTAAATTTCCTCCTGTTTGTTGTTATTCACTCCTTTCCACCAGAATACTTATGTTCATAATCTTTATTTCTTGTGTAATTACTTCAATCTTCCTCTTTTCTTCTCATTAAAATTTAGGTATTAAGACTGCTACCTTTTCCCTTCCAATATGTGGAAGAAATACCATTTTTTCCTCTTTTTCCACTTCCCTTCCCCAAGATCCAGGTACAGACACTTGCTCAAAATTTCCCCCACCTGTCTGAACACTGAACCTTTCCTCTACTCCAACGTGGTCCAGGACACATGCCTGCTACCCAGCAGCTCTGGCCTGTTCAGCTATCTTGCATCCTGTTTCTCATACCACTGCACAGTCTATAAGGGCAGAGCCTTTGCAAACATTTATAATTCTATTTACACAATATGAATTATGACACTTTGACTGTAATAGTTTTCCATTTATTGGCTTCTGTATATATAGGTGTGGTAGACCATGATAGAGCCATTGGGTCTTTGTTCCCAAAAGATGTCCTATCTCTATCACTATATCATAAGATGATTACATTATAGAGTAGGAGAAAGAATACTTTACTAGAAATATTCTAACATCCTGCAACTGTAACATCACCAAAAGGTCTAAAATAAGAAACTGAGATTTGAAAATTAGGTCCTTAAAACTTAACTAGATATACCACCCCTTTTACAGTCCCCTCTCTTTTAGTGAAGAAGCAGAGAACACATCAAGTTCTGCTGCAAAAATGCCAAAAGAAACAGGCAAGACAGCAAATATTGGTTTTCTTCAACTCACCTCTATCTTTAACTCATTTGATACATTTAGGGAAAAGATAACCTTAACAATATTACCACATCACCAAAATTAAAGGATCATGTGATGTAAAAGAATTTAATTCAACAAATGAGTAAGACATTGTCCCTACCCCAAATAATAATAGCTCAGATTTATATAGTGCTTTTCAACTTACAAAGAAGTCTTCTCACAACAAACCTGTGAGACAGATAGTACAAGAATTATTGGTTCCATTTTACAGATGGAAAGACTAAAGCTCAAGGGATCAAATGTGAGCAAAGGGGATACAAAAATGAGTAAAGCACTGTCCCCGCCTATTATAACAGCTCAGGTTTATATGGCGCTTTATGATTTACAAAGCACCTTTCTCACAACAAACCTGCGAAGTAAAAAGCACAAATATTATTATCCCTTATTACAAATATGGAAAACGAGGATCGAAAAGGTGTGATGGCATGGGCTAGTAGTAAAATTTCAGAGCTAGGATTCATAAGCCAGCTCTCCAGCCCCTAAGATCAGTGTCCTTTATCCTACTCTACAATATAAGAATCATATGATATGGTGGTGGGAACATGACATGAAATCTCTTGTACAAGGTAGGATAGAGGCATGATGGCTATAAGAGAAAAAAATCAAGTTCAAGGGTTGTTTAGAAGGCAGAAAGATCATGTTCAGTTGGGGGCATCAGAGAAAACTTCATGGAAGAGACTGAGCTTGAGCTCAGCCTCAAGAATGTGTGAGTTTAACAGGTGAAAGACAGATGGAGGACATTCCAGGCAAATGCATGAACAGAGGTTTTGAGGTAGAAAAGCATGGAGTGTGTTTGAGGAACAGCGAATAATCCAATCTGGCCAGAGTAGGGGAATGAGAGTAATGAAAGATAAGGCTGTAGTCATGTGATGGAGGACCTGAATGGCAGGCTAAGGAATTTGGACTTGAATCAATAAGCAACATGAAGGCTTGAAAGCACTGGTGTAAAATGATTAATGATAGATTTAAGAAGATTAATATGACAGTGTATAGGCTGACCTGAAGGGCTAAGGGACTGGAGGCAGAGATCCACCAAGGAGACATTTACAGGTAATGAGGGCCTATACACATGTGGTGGCAATTGCAGAAACAAGCATGAAAGATAGTGTAGAGGTTTCTCCATTTTCTATAACATATCAAATCTACTGTAATAGATTATGAAGATTTAAAACAATAGTTTCTCTAGACTGACAGCAGTTGATAAGATTCGCCCAATCCTACTATCTGAAGAATTATACATATAAATATGGGCAGCTAGGTGGTACAGACCTGGAATCAGGAAGACCTAAATTCAAATCCAGCCTCAGACACTTACTAGGTAGGTAACCCTGAGAAAGTCACCTAATCTGGTTTGCCTCAGTTTCCTCATTTGTAAAATAAGGTGGAGAAGGAAATGGCAAACCACTCCAGTATATTTGCCAAGAAAACCCCAAAATGCGGTCATGAAGAGTTGGAGACAATTGAACAACAACATGCTAACATCATTCAATAACATTTTTAACATTTAAAATAACATTTTAATAAGTTTTTTCTACTCGTTATCAGTGGCATATACTAAATCAAGTTGAAGTCACCAGAATCCACTAATTTTAAACAGAGCAGTTACTAGGTGTAACACCTTCACCCACTCAGGTTGTGCTGTAATCATGCTGCACCATATGTGTGTTAATTTACATATGATGACTGATTGGCTGAGAGAACACTAAGCTGTGATATTAGGTTCCTGTGTGAATGGAGAAAAATCTTCTTTAGAGGATTGTACGACTTTGGGAGATGAGGTGGTTGTGAGAGGCAAGCTGGAACTTCTGAATAACTACTGAAAATCCAAAGAACTGCAGACATGTAGGGAAGTTGTTCCACCAATTGTCTCTTGACTTCCAATGATTGCAACCCTAGAAACTTCTAAGAGTAAATTCTTTTGGTGAGGACAATCTATCCTTGGTAAGCTGAGATCTTATCTGCCTCCCAGCTAAAGAGTTCTTTTATTCTTATGAATTCTTTTTCTTTTTTCTTTTTTTTTTTTTTTTTGGTGAGGCAATTGGGGTTAAGTGACTTACTCAGGGTCACACAGCTAGTAAGTATCAAGTGTCTGAGGCTGGATTTGAACTCAGGTCCTCCTGAATCCAGGGCCAGTGCTCTATCCACTGTGCCACCTACTTGCCCCTATTCTTGTATTCTTTGGCCTATTTTATTTGAATGATCAATTTCTGTCTACTGCTCACTTTGATACAGAAGTTTACTAGATTTTGTCACAATTGTTTGTATAACCAATATTTGGTAGGAGGAATCTAAGCTGGTGATAAGAAGCCAAGTATTACCCTCTTCTTGAGTGAAATCAGGGAAAATGGCATTTAAACCAGACCTCAATGTATTGTGCACCAGACCAGAGATTTTTAACCTTTTTTTCTTTCACAGACCCCTTTAGCAATCCAGTATAGCCTATGGATCCCTTCTCAGAATAATGTTGTTGTTTTTTAAATCATATGTGTGTGTATATATATACACATATACAAATAATTATTGAGGAAACAAATTAGGTTGAAAAATAATTATCAAAAAAGAACATAAGCCCTAGTTGAAGAACTCCTGCTCTAGACTAGTGATTTCTATTGAGAAGTTTGTGAACACCTAAGGAGTTCATGATGATGGTCCAAGGGGTTAATGATAAAAATTCTTTACCAGTACCTTAAGAAGTAAATAATTGTGCAATTATGTTACAAATATAATTTACTTTATCACAATATGTGTGTTCATGTTTGAAGCATTACAAGTTTGTTTCTGCAATGATTCATGATCGTGTGCACAATTTTGGTGTGTGTTCACTTTTTATATCAAACTTAGCTTCTAAGTTCAATTAGTACAGTCTTACAGTTTTTAAACTTGTCATCAAATTGTTTCCAAACCACCACAGGGGCTTAATATTCTAGTGCAAACTTATTCTAGTACAAATTGATGATACATATGCATACCCTCACTTTTATTTTGAACGCTACACCAGAGTAGTTACCTCAGTCCTCTATAACCCTATAATCATACCTCATTGTCTGTGTATTTACATAATCAAGATGTTATAAATGCGTACATTCTTGGAGCATAGATATCAGGATATTTGAAAACTATGATGTATATTACAAAACCATCTTGAGACCATCACAGATCACCATAAATATTCTGCAGAAACAAACTCTAGAGTGCTTCTCATCACAATATCAAAATCATTTTTCAATTTAAACTTAGCTTTCACTTTTGTTACTATTTTTCTATCTAGAGAATATTCAAATTAACTATTTGGAAACACTGGTCAGTTGCTGAGTTGAGTTTCTGTGAGAATAAAGTTGATGGCCAGTGGTAGAAGAAAGATTCTTTCCTTACAAGGATTAGTTTATATATAAATGATGTTTAAAAATTAAATAATATATGTAATTGAACTTTAAGTATACATACATATGTGTGTGCGTGTGTGCGTGTGTGTGCGTGTGTGTGTGTGTGTGTGTGTGTGTGTGTGTGTGTGTGTAAAATTCAATGAACAGCTAGGTGGTACAGTACATAGAGTACCAGACCTGAAGTCAGGAAGACTTATTTTCCTGAGTTCAAATACGGCCTCACACAATTACTAGCTATGTGACCCTGGGCAAGTCACTTTACACTGTTTACCTCAATTTCCTCATCTGTAAAATGATCTGGAAAAGAAAATGGCAAACCAGTCTAGTATTTTTGCCAAGAAAAGCCCAAATGGGGTCACAAAGAGTCAGACACAACTGAAACAACTGAACCACAACATATATTTAATACAATGCTTACTATTGGTCTATAGAAGAGTAAATATTTTATATCATAACTATTCATTTTTGTCAATTGGTGATGTGGTTAAAAATTTTTTAAATGAACTTTCATCTCTCAGCAAGAGGGCTTATAACATTTTCCTTCTATTTGCTACTTCATATTTATATAATGTACATTTTTATGTTGTTGTTGTTGTTGTTTAGTAGGTTAGTCATGTCCAACTCTTTGTGACTGTTTGGGGTTTTCTTGGCAAAGATACTGGAGTGGTTTGCCATTTCTTTCTCTAGCTCATTTTATAGATGGGGAAACCAAAGCAAACAGGGTTAAGTGACTCAACGAAGGTCACATAGCTAGCAAGTGTCAGAATCCAGATTTGAACTCAGGTACTTCTGACTCCAGGGTCAACATTCTATCCACTGTGCCACCTAGGTGCTCCCATATTTTTATTTAAATAAAAAAAAAACAGAAATAAACTCAATGTGGAACTAGATTGAAGATTGTGTTTGTTTGTTGTTAAGCCAAATATTATAAACCCTGTTCAAATTTAAAAGTCCATATTGAAATTCACTTTACATACTACTATTATATCATATTAAACACCTTCCAAATTTTAACATATTACATTAAATAATAATATTCAACAAAATTTATAAAATTAAAGAAATTTAATATGAAGTCATAAGCATATAAGTTCCTATTGGATTCCTTCTTTTAATTCTTATAGAACATCCTATCCAAAAATAATTATTATTTAAAATTAGAAATGTAATAATTTTATAGTTCATTTTCTTAGTTATCGGTAGAATAATATTTTATATTTCATAATTATAATTATGTAATAGAAAATTTAATTTGGAATTATTTTGGACAAAAGTTACCACTGTAGTTTTAAACATTTAATGAATAAATATAAAATAATATTATGAGTAGTATATCAAATTACTATTGGGGTTCACAACTTTTTGTTGTTATTGAAAAGGGTTTGTGAAACAAAAAAACATGGGGGACCACTACCCTAGACAATAAATATTGTAGTGTAGGTAATATAATTGTAGCTCAATACCCCGCTTGGAGATAGGAGAGGGAAGGAGACCCAGCCATAGCATTCCTACTCCCCACAAAGGCAGAAATCCCATTCTCCTTTGGAGAAGGAGATTCTGATCAGATATATATCCATGCCACATGCAATCTGAGCTATATCTTTATTAGACAGCCACCTACACATATTCCACAGACAAGAATTGTCACATAGTTAAATTGTAACAGATTGTCACAGCAGCACTCCAGGGGAATTGGCCACAAGAGCTACTAGCAAGAAATATAAAAAGCCCACGGATCTTGCTTCCAGCAAATATGGAGAGTAGGGAGAAATTTGCAGTGACATAGAGTACAGCATGTGATATTCATCTTCCTTGCATCTCCAAGTAACTGGCCTCAAAGTTCAAAGTGGGGATCGGTCTCCTGGTTAAAAGAGAAAATAAGAGGGCTGTAGGAATCCCCATCCATCTTCTAGGTTATCAAGGAGAATGAAGTGCTCCTTAAAAACCAAAACAACAATAACAATAGAGAAGTCCTTCAGTGTCATAACAAAGAAGAAAAAAGGGATCTGAGGAGACAGAAAAGAATTCTGACCTCTGCCAGAAGGTTGGAAATGCAAAGACTGAAGAGGAAGAGGAAAGGAAGAAGGACCACCAAACATGTGAAGGTAAGTAATGCATATGAAGTTCTTCACCAAGAGGATGGAGCCAGCCCTTATGAAAAAGAAGCAGCAGCTTGTCCTCCAGGGATGTTATGGTGCCACAGATGTATCATCCAATAAAGATCAGAACAAGAAGAGCCAAGAAATGGGCCTGATGGATATATTTGGAGGGCTCCAGAGGCAACCATTTGCCAGTTTAGCATTAATAATAAAAAATATACATTGTTATTCTAGGGAATGTATTTGGGACATGTTTGGGAACCTCCCAAGCCTTTTCTTTCTTTTTTTTTTTTTGTTGTTGTTGTTGTTGTTTTTTAGTGAGGCAGTTGGGGTTAAGTGACTTGCCCAGGGTCACACAGCTAGTAAGTGTTAAGTGTCTGAGGCCGGATTTGAATTCAGGTACTCCTGACTCCAGGGCCGGTGCTCTATCCACTGCGCCACCTAGCTGCCCCCCAAGCCTTTTCAAAACAAATGATTACTACCCTCTTCTAAGGAATGATATGGGTACAAACAACACTATCTGAAGGATTCTATAAAACATTGCTAAGTATTAAAGTCTTTGCCAAAAAAGAAAGAAAAAAGACCTCAGAGGCTCATGTGGTATTTTCATCATGTGTTTTGATTGCAGAAGAGAAAGGCAGACTGAGGGAATAAATATCTAGTAAAGAAGATACTGGCTGAGCAGCAGATTTGGATTTCTGAACCATGGCTCAAAATACAGGAACAATTGGCTTTTATTAAATGCATCTCTTCCATAGCTGAAATCATGAAAGGTAAGGTAAAATTTATTTGCCTAGAGTCCAACAAACATAACCCAAAGAGCTCTAAACTGAAAGGGAGAGGAAGAAAACTGAGTCTATGTACATGTATCTAGCTAGATACCAAAGAACAGGGGTTCTTAACCTTTTTTGTGTCATGGTGCCTTTTGGCAGTCTTGTGAAGCCCTTCTCAGAATATTGTTTTTAAATTCACAAAATAAAATACATAAGATTACAAAGAAAATCACTTATGCTGAAGTACAGTTATCAAAATATTTTTGTGTGTGTGAGGCAATTGGGGTTAAGTGACTTGCCCAGGGTCACATAGCTTGTAAGTGTTAAGTGTCTGAGGCCGGATTTGAATTCAGGTTCTCCTGAATCCAGGGCCGGTGCTCTATCCTCTGCACAACCTAGCTGTCCCATCAAAATATTTTTAAAAGAAGATTCACAGATCCCAATTTTTAAAACCTTGCCATAGACATAGGTATAATATAGGAAAAAGAATGGGAATGAAAACACTCAATTCATAAAAGACAAGATCCAAAGGAAGAGCTGGAAGTAAAATACCAGGGTTTCAGATGTCGGCATACAAAACACAAAGAATGAGTAATAAAACAGATCCATTTACAAGGAAGCAATTTTTCCTCATAGTTATCACTGAGATTTAGTGGGATATAACTTGTGACAAGAATATGACTCTGGAGGCATATAACCTTTTCAAAAGAAAGGAGGATCAGTAAATGGGGGAGGGAAGAGAATACCAGTATATAATATGAAGATATAGTCATGTAAGGAGATCTGGGAACCAGAAAGGGAACCACCTTGGAGAACATCTGGGTGATGATGAAGGGCAGCAGAAATAGAAGCAATAATGCCAATGAAATCTAAATACATTATATATGGACCTGTATGTATACATACATACATACATACATATACACATGTTACAAACAACCTAGACCAAAAGAGGAAATAGACAAGAGATGTAAAAGACAGATCACAAGACTGACATGGAGGCATGGTATAGGGTGACAGAGATCTTCAATTATCCAGACAGCTACTAAAACTGTCTCTGTCTAAAGAAGGGCAGCTCATAATTTCTTTGTTTGCCCTAGAGAAAATTTCATCCTTCAATACATGGAGGAAGCCATGAGTAGAACTGCCACTTGGGATCTGATCCTGACTAATAAAAAGTAACTAGTAAGGGGAAGCTAGGTGGTGCAGTGGATAAAGCACCGGCCCTGGATTCAGGAGGACCTGAGTTCAAATCTGACCTCAGACACTTGATACTTACTAGCTGTGTGACCCTGGGCAAGTCACTTAAGGCAAGTCACTTAACCCCCATTGCCCCACAAAAAAAAAGTAACTAGTTGCTGAAGCAGAAATGATAGGAATCTTGAGGGGAAAACAACCATCTTAGAATCTATAAGAGAAGAAGAGCTGGCACAGGCTGACATATACCCTAGATCTGGGAATAGTGGATATCATGTGACATCCAATGGACCACACTTCTATAGGGAAAGTGAGCACAGGAAAGATAGGAAGTTTTCCAGAAGGAAATTCTGAAGAGATAAAGATAGACAATTCCAGGGGAAATGGAGGTCAAAGGAAAGCTGTTCTAAGACACTGATGTGAATTCACAAGGAAAAAAAAAACTTTAAAAAGATTAAAGATCAGGGACATATAATGAAAGACAAATAAAAGAATGGGACATGGTCCCTTTAGGATAGTCAGGAGTGCTAAATATTAGAAAAGGGCTAAAACTGGTGATGAATTCTAATGACAACTTAAAATTAAAAAAAAAAAGGTTTGGTGGTGATGCTTGTTGTTTTTTAGTACACTGAAGAAAAGATAAAGAAGATCAAAGAAGAGATATGGCCCACTGCTAAAGACAGATGAAATGATAATGGATGACACATGAATCTATCCTTGCTTCTCTGCCTCTTAAGGCAGCCTTAGGTGGCACAATGGATAGAGCACTGGGTCTGGAGACAGGAAGACCTGGATCCAAATCTGGCTATAGACACATACTGGGCAAATCATTTAACATCTCAGTGATCAAGGAAACTCTAAGACTGTAAAAGAAAAATACCCATCTGCAATGGTAGAAGAGTTTCAGGAATTTCCTATGCCAATGAAATTACAGGCCCAGTACCTAACCCTATTCCTATCCCTATAAACTTCAAGGGAAGGGAAGGCCAACTTCTCCTACCCCCTTCATAACATTAGAAAAGGTGTAGAACTCAGACAAGTGGCTGGCTTCCTGATGTTTTTTTACATGAATTTACTCCCTGTACCTGGAAGATTATATTCTTGTTACCAAACATGCTGTTTGTTTTCTTTGGATTCAGAGATCCATGCTTGTTTTCTTCAAAATCCACTACACTACGCCCTCAACACTCAATTTCCATGATGTCACTACTGTGAGAAAAAGATTTGTGGAAGCTGTAGACAATGATCTGGCAGACAGGATATCCTTTGAAAATGAAGAACATGGGGCAGCTAGGTGGTGCAGTGGATAGAGCACTGGCCCTGGAGTCAGGAGTACCTGAGTTCAAATCCAGCTTCAGACACTTAACACTTACTAGCTGTATGACCCTGGGCAAGTCACTTAACCCTCATTGCCTCACTAAAAAAAAAAAAAAGAAAGGAAAAAAAAAAGGAAATGAAGAACATGAGGTGTGATGAACTGCTATCACATATATCCTGTTCTGTTTTTTGACCCATGTCCTACGATGGGGTCTTCCAACTGTTTTGTGGCAAGATTCAGAGCATAGATGCTATCCTGCCCAGGATGGTAGAACTTTATAAGCAGAAGAATATGGTGACATTTGCATCCCAAGAAATTAAGTATCCCTATTCTTGGGTTTTAAAGGCCCCCAAAGTCACAAATCTGTAGTTATTTGACCACTAGATAGCAGAGTCAGCAATATGGTTTCAGTGCTTTAAAGAATTTGAGAGAGGAGAAGAGAAAGGGAGAGGGAGAGAGGAAGAAGAGGGAGAGGGAGAGAGGAAGAAGAGGGAAAGGGAAAAGGAGAGGGGAAAAGAGAAGGAGAGAAGAAGAAAGAGAGAACTATACTTGCAGGAAAAGGTCTCCATTTTTATTAGAAAATCAAAGTGGCTTTATAATTAAACTTTCATCATTCAAGTGTTCACTAAACTTCAGTGCTAGAAGGGAAATTTAGCAGTTAAATGAGAATGAGGATCCAAACAGGCTAGAATAAGATGAAATTTTATAGAAATCAATGTGAAGCCCCATGCTTGGATCTTTTTTTAAATCAACTTCACAAATATAAAATTAGGAGTTGCGTCTAGACAGCAATTAATCTAAAGTTTTGGAGATCTGAGTGGACTGGAAGTTCAATATGTGTCAAAAGTGATATGATGGCCAAAAAAGTCTAATATAATCTTAGCCAACATTAAAAGGACAGCTAGTATACATAATTGAGAAAGTGTACTCTGTGGGATACCATGAAAAGAGCAGTTACTTGTAGATAGGGAACATTGATTAAAATCCTGGGACTACAATTTACTACCTGTGTGACCTTGGGCAAGCCATTTCACTTCTCTAGACCTTAGTTTCTCCATCTTTAAAATGAAGGAGCTGTCTTAAATAATTACTAAAGTTTATTCTAGCTTTAAGTACTGTGATCTTGTGCCCTGATCAGTCCACCTGTGGAGTATTGTGTTCTAGGTGCCACACTTTAAGAATGTCATCGATAAGCTGAATAGCATCCTAACCAGGAATTTTTAATAAGGGCTCCAAGGATAGATTTCAGGTGGTCCATGAACTTGGATAAGGGCAAAATGGCATATTTGTTTAAATATAACTGGTTTCTTTCATAATCTTATGTATTTTAAGCATTTAAAAACATTATTCTGAGAAATCTACAGCATTTACAGACTGCCAAAGGAGTCCATGACGCCAAAAAAAGTTAAGAATTCTTGATAAGACAAATTAGATTATCTCATATGAAGATCAGTTAAAAAAAAAAAACCAGGAGGAGACTGGATAGCTGTCTCCCATATCTGATGTGTCTAAAGGAAGGGGCTACCACATAGAAAAGAGATTAGATGTGTTCTGTTTGGCCCTATACAGTGAAGTTAAGTAAAGAGCATAACTTTCCAACAAGCAGAGCAATTCAAAAGTAGATTGGGCTGCCTCAGTAAGTAGGAGGTTCTTCTCTAAAGATCTTTAAGTAAAGACTGGATGACCATTTGTTGGCAATGTTTTAAAGGTGGATTTTGGTCAGGTACAGGTTGGACTAGATGGTCTCTGAGATCCAATGTCCAGCTCTGATATGCTGCAAGAGCAAACTTACAAAGGAGAAAAAAATCTAAATGCGGTCGGCCAAGTCTGCTGAATTTCTCACAAGAAATCTCTATCTCCTGAATTTTACAGTCTGCAAAAACCAACATTCTTATAGTTAATTTTACAATTCCCTCTAAACTTAAATGTTTCAACATTGTGTGTTGATCAGCTGTGATAGACTTGACTCTTCTCAGCAATACAATGGTCCAAGATAGTTCCAAAGGACTCATGATGGAAAATGCTCTCCAAATCCAGAAAAAAAAGAACTATGGAATCTAGATGCAGATTGAACCATACTATCTCTAATTTTTTTTTGTTTTTCTTTTTTGAGGTTTTTCCTTTTTGCTCTGATTCTTCTTGTAAAGCATGAGTAATGCAGAAATATGTTTAATCTGATTGTACATATATGACCTATATCAGATTGCTTGCTGTCTTGGGAAGGGGGTAGGGAGGGAGAAAAAAATTGAAACTAGAAATCTTATAAAAACAAATGTTGCAAACTATCTCTACATATAACTGGAAAATAATGAAATACTTTTATGGGGGAAAAACTTAAATATTTCAACCTTACCAATGGCTACCCAGTGTCTCTAACACATCTGTTTTACAAGGTACTCATCTTCCTGCTTACTAGAGTAAGAAACTATCTTAATTGAAGTTTCCCCCAGTGTCCATTGATTGGTTTCCATTAAAGTAAAAGTGAGTGGCTAACAATTTCTCATGGTGGAAGAGCTAACTTTCTTTTCGTAGCTATACTGTGGCTTTCCCAAATCTGAACTATGTTTTATGTCCATGTTTGTTAAAATCCCCCTTTAGCAACAGGAAACCCTCTTAAAATCACCAGGAAACCCTCTTGAAATCACGAGGAAACATCAGAGGGTTTTTAAAGCCCATGAAGCTTTACTGAGAGAAAGAATAGATGCCATTTTGGTTCTCACAGCTTAACTGTCTACTTTTGCAGCACCAGGACTTCCTGTGTTGCTATACCTCTACTAGGGGGAAAAAATTACTGGTCCTCAATACAAATGCCCTAATACAGAAAAGATACAAGTTTACAGGTATTGAGGAATTAATTCTAAAAGTATCAGAAAGAAGGAAGTAAAAGTATGCCAAAGGTTTGGGGGGGGGGAAATCTCAGATAATATTGTTCTTCATAAAAGCTGACAGAAACTACTAATCAGTATCATTTCATTTTCCTCCTTTCTCATTTCTATAAAACATCTATTAAAAGAATCATGGGGATTAAAGGCATCCTGGATGAAGGTATGAGCTACAAACTGAGGGTATTCTACATCAGAGCACACCTTTACATTCATGCAATTGACTATATAGGTAAAGAAGACAAGATTCCATTGTGTTTCTTGAGTGCGCATTATAAAAAACCAGTAGATTGGGCAGAGCAAAATGCTACTTTAAAGGCTCTCCTCCAGTAAGGTATTTCCTATTCATGTGTCAAGAGTACACAAGATTCCTTGGAAAATGTAATCATAAAGTATTTGTAAACCTTCTTATCAAGTGAGACATAAGACAGGGAGTCATATGTTTGCCAAAATGTGTTTGCCACTGTCATGAAGGATGTTCAGCAAAGAATCCAAATCAGAAAATGATTTGGTCCACCATATGCCTGTTTTCAGATGACATTATGCTGATTCCATTAAGTCTCAAAATGTTGCTGAGTCTCCTAAGTGAGATCTATAATACCACAACAGAATTTGGCTTAATTATCCACATATGAAAAGCCAAGTCAATAAGGAATGCCTATTGAATTGAATATCGAGTCCAGTTAGATGGACAAGTCATAGAACTAGTCAGTACATCAGTTAATCAATTAACATTTATTCAGCACCTACTATGTACCAGGAACAGGGCAAAGCACTGAGGATGCAAATACAAAAAGAAAGAAGGATGGGGGAGGGAGGAAGGAAGGAAGGAAGGGAGAGAGAGAGATTTAAAAAAGAAAGAAAAAGAGAAAGAAAGACAGTCTCTGCCCTCAAGGAGCTTACAATCTAATAAGGAAAGATAACACACAAAAGGAAGTTGAAAAAGCAAAGGAAGGGGGCAGGAAAGGTACCTGGAAAGGAGAAAAGGGGGTAAATATTTTAAGTCAGAGAAATGCCAAAACAGTGCAGTCAGATGAGAAATAAGATGTTTTGAGCTGAGCTCCCTCCTTAAATAAAGATTTGGAGATGATGTCTCTACCCTCAATCAGGAAAACAATGTGGTGATGAGGTGTAGTACCAAGGCTGATGGGAACTTGTGGGATGATGAGATTTTCCCAATAATGAGCTGCCTGGGGCATGATGGAGAAATCAAAGAAGTCTCTAAACAGAGGAGCCAGGTGAAAAAAGAAGAGGTACATGTATCTTGCTTGAATAGACACTAAGCATATATAGTGAACTAAGTTCAGAATTGAAAAGGAAGAGAACAGTCTGATTCGCCTTTGGGAAAATGGGAATACTTTTTTAAAGACCACAAGTATCTCTCTTAAATAAATATTCATCTGGTAACTGATGTCCTTCTAATATTCTACTAATGCAAGAAGGTTGAAAGTCATGGAACAGCATAGTCTAAAAAAAAGTGGGAGGTTACCCAAAAGGCAACGATGAGGCATATAGTAAGTATGAGCAGGCCACAATCTATTGCCAGCCTAGTAACACAAATGTTATCAGAAAGCTGCATGACTGGAAAATAAAGTGGATCAATCTAGTGGCAAGAGGAAAGGATAACCCACAGAAAGCTCGAGTGCTCAACTGATAGCCATCTAATTTCTAGAGAACTTTAGGTGGAACAGAGCAGACAATTTACAAGTGACCAGAATCACAAAGGTTGGGGTTAAATGAGATCTGCCTATTTAGAGAGAATACTCACATCAGTGAGATCTTGAGTCCATCAAACTATTTTAAAGAAGCCAACCCTCTTGTGAACAATTCAACACTAAACTTATTATTTTATAGAATAAAGTTGGTTTTTTAATCAAACACAAATCGTCACACAAACTATTCAATATACTTTACATGTTCCACAATTTAAAAAAGAAAAGATGTGATATCTCATGAATTTTTTACCACAAAAATATGTGTGTATTTTTTCTTGGAGAAAAAACAAAACACCTGAAAACTTAAGGGCTATAGTTTTTCTTTGTTGTGTGTTTTTTTAAGACAGAGGAATAAAATGTTTAAGATAAGTTGTTATTGCAGGAAAACAATTTATACAATATAAAAAAATGGAAAGAATAAAATAAAAATGGAATGTTATTAATTAGTGTTTTAAAGTTTGCAAAGCACTTTATACATATTATCTTATTTTATCCTCACCAGAACCCTGGAAGAAAGGTATGTGCTATTAACTATTCCCATTTTACAAATGAGGAAACTGAAGGAGACAAAAAATGACTTGCCCAGGGTCTCACAGTAAGAGTCTGATGCTAAATTTGAATTAAGGTCTTCTTGACTTCAAGTCCAGTATTCTATCCTCTGCACCACCTAGCTGCTTGTTGAATAGTAATAATGACCAAAATTGGCTCTAGAGAAGACCAGTTGTGTGAGATTCTGGCTAGGAAACATTTGCCATATTATACTTTCAGGCATGGCTGGTCTTGTTGAACTTTTTTCTTCCTTTTAAAATCTTTGTTCTGAGGGATGACTTTTTGGGTAAGGAAGGAGAAAAAAATAGTTTTGGAAATTTCATCCAATGTAAAAACAAAAGGTATCTAGAGAAAAGAGTCTGCATACAAGATCTTTCAAGTTACTTTGTCTGTAAACAAAAAGACAGGCCCCTGAAGCTCAGGGGAGAAACAGCCAAGTTCTGAAAGCTCAATACTAGAAAGTACATAATAGTTAGAAGTGATTCTTTTTCCTTACTAAAACTACAATACCATTTACCCAGATGGTTCCTTAGCAAGGAAGAATCACCAAAGCACTATTATCAGTCTTGACAGTCCTAACACATGAAAGCACAAATGTACTGGAGGAATGACACTGTGCCAGAAATTCAACTAGTATTTTGCCAAAGCATTGTAACAGAAGAGAACACTCTGGCACTCTGGGAGTGTATCCAGTGGAAAATATAGAAAGTCCTACTAAGTGTGGTGAGGGCACTGATATAGGGAAACTGATGGGAGAAAGCACGTGGGTCCTTAGGATTCCTCTGTAAAGAATTACACTCTCGCACAAGACCTAATCAGGAATAAGAGAACAGGTTTATTGGGGTACAAGAGAAACCGGCCGGGAGGAAGGTTTTGCCAGAACAAAACGCTTCCCCCCAACTGACTTGTGGGGTGCCATTTTATAGGGTTTAGATGGGGGGTGGGTAAGAGTCTCTTATTGGGTGAGGGGCTAGTGGTCTTCCCGCGTTGCGCTGTGGTAGGAAGAATCCCTCGTGAGAGATCTGGTGGTGGGTGTCAACTTTGTCCTGATGGGTCTAAGCAGTCTGCTGATGGGCGGTTCCAGGTGGTCTTCTCCTGGATTACCTCATCCAGATGCTTAGGAGGACTGGAATGTGGGGTGATGGTCCTGGAGCATGCTCAGTTCAATCTGTGCCTCTTATCTCCGTTAGGTGGGTGTGTGTGTCCTTGATTGTGTTCAAGGAGAGGCCTACTTGATTTCAAGGGAAAACCCCTGAGGTTTCAAGGAAAAGGTTCCTTGAACCCCCCAGAGAATTGTTGGGGTGACCGGGGCCCATAATCCTCCCATGACAGCACCCTTCTTCCCCCCCTCCACCCCAAAGCCTATTGTGCCTGTAAGTTGTCTGACAATACTCATGACATGAAAGCAGGTGATAGATCAAAGTGGATAAAGAACTACATATTACTATGAGATGAGCATCCCATGGCCTCAAGCTGATTTTTGAGAATGCAGCATTAAACTCTTTTCAAAATATAAGGCTAGGGAATACTGGGCATATACCCCAAAGAGGTCAGAGACAGAAGAAAAAGTCCCAGATATGCCAAAATATTTATAGCAGTATTTTTTGTGGTAAAGAAAAACCCGGAAACAAAGTGGGTGTCCATTGATTAGAGGAAAAACTGAACAAACTGAGGTATATTAATATAGTGGGAAATTATTATTTATTAAGAAACACATATGAAGAATTCTGAAAAACTCAGGAAGTCTCATATGAACTGATGTGGAATGAAATAAGCGGAACTAAGACAACAAGCTACCCAAAGGCCACAATAATAAATATTAAGTACTAAAAATACTTAAAAGGATCTTGATTCCAAAGAATCAATAATGAAACCTACATCTTTCCCTTTAGTAGGGAAAGGTGATAGTCTACTGGTACGGAATGAATCATAAATTAAATATAAAGTCTACAAAGCATTTTTACATTTCTGTTTTACATAAGTGAATTTTATTACAAAGAAACCATCTCTTGGGGGGATATTAAGAAGTGAACATGATGTTATTTTTTAAACATCAATAAAACATCAAAAATAAAAGAGCTTTATAAAACATGTAAAAATTGAACATTGTCACCACTGTCTTCTGAGAAGGAAATGTAAAGAATTCAATAAAAAAACAAACTCTACCAGGAAACCAAATGGGATAAAGGAAAGGACAATGTCCTTTGAGAATTTCCAGAAAAATAACTATGTTCTTATACTGGAAAAGGATGTCTTCTTTTACAAAACTCCCTGAAGATTCTAAATCCATTTTCTGAGCAATCACTGTTTCTTAATCAGTGAACTTTGGTCTGACATTCTTTACCCAATGGCCCAGATAAAATCAACTATTTTTGAAAAACTAAGTGTATCTCTACCCATAATTACAAGGAAAAGTAAAGTGAAGACTTGATAAAGAAATAGGAAGAATGGGGTCAATGCTATATTGGATAACAGTAATAACCAGGCAAGGAGGTTCAACAAGTCACCCCTTCCTGTTACAAAATGATTTGGAATTAACTCTCTTCCTTGAAGTAAATCATTCCAAAGAGAGGCACAAAAGAGGACCGAAACAAACACTGAACCTTGATGTCCCTGGTGTGTGTGTGTGTGTGTGTGTGTATTTACACACACACACGCACACACATATATTTATACACATATACACACACGCAGAGTTGTGACACTATCTATTTATGTGTTAATTTCTCTAAGTCTTGGTTTTCTTGCCTATAAAATAGGAGATATTTACATTATTTGCTGGTACTGGATTTTTATGTGAATCAAGTTGATTTACAGAATCACAGAAGAATTGGAAGGTATCTCAGGGATCATTTAATCTAACCTATATCCAATTAGTATCCTCTCAACAGTATTCTGCACTAATGGTCAACAAGTGATTGAGGCTTGATAGTGAGGGAGAGCCCTCTGCCTTCTAAGGCTGTCCAGTCTACTTTTCTTTTTCTTTCTTTGGAAGCAATTGGGGTTAAGTGACTTGTCCAAGGTCACACAGCTAGTAAGTGTCTGAGGCCGGATTGGAACTCAAGTGCTCCTGACTCCTGGACCAGTGCTCTATCCACTGCCCCACCTGGCTTCTCCTGTCTACTCTTCAATAGGGCTGATAAGGAATTTTCCCCCCTAACTTCAAATCTAAAATAGCCTCTTTGTAACTTCCACCCAGTTTTCCTAATTCTGTCCTCAGTAACCAAGCAGAACATGTCTAATCCAAGCTAGCCCTTCAAACTGATTATTTTTCCCTCTTCTTAAGTATATTATTTTCTAAGCTAAACACCCTTGGTTCCTTCATCTGATCCTCATGGGGCATGAACCCAAGGCCCTTTAATCATCCTGGTTGCCCTTCTCTAGATAGCTTACTGTTTAACAATTTCACTCCTAAAATGTAGTTGCCAGAGTGGTACAAAACTCCAGATGTGGTCTGAATAGGGCAGACCTCCTTGGTCCTGAACACAATGCCTTTCTTAATACATCCTAAGATCCCTTAAGCTTTCTGTGTAGCCATATTACATTATTGACTCATGTTGAACTAATAATAATAATAACAACACTTATATAGTGCTTTAAGGTTCATTATATGCTTTACGTATATTAGGTGGTGGTGGTGGTAGTAGTAGTAGTAGTAGTAGTAGTAGTAGTAGTAGTAGTAGTAGTAGTAGCAGCAGCAGCAGCATTTATATAGCACCTACTGTATAGCAGGCACTGCACTAAGCGCTTTATAAATATAATCTCATTTGTTCCTCAGAACAACACTGGGAGTTAGGTGCTATTAGTTGCCACCATTTTACAGTTGAGGAAACTGATGCAAAGATTAAGTGTGACTTGCCCAGGGCACACAGATAGTAAGTGTCTAAGGTTATATTTGCACTCAGTTCT
Organism: Dromiciops gliroides; assembly: GCF_019393635.1. NCBI lineage: Eukaryota > Metazoa > Chordata > Mammalia > Microbiotheria > Microbiotheriidae > Dromiciops > Dromiciops gliroides. The sequence continues at coordinate 163,000,074 of NC_057862.1, read as the reverse complement.
TCCTGACTCCAGGCCCAGCATTCTATCCAATAATGTAAAAACCCAGATGTTGTTTCAAATAAAATGCTGTTTAGCCATGTCTTCCCTATCTTTTACTTGTGAAGGTGACTTTTTTTTAATCCAATTGTATGACTTTACAGTTATCCCCATTAAAATTTATATTAAGTTTTGGCCCCATATTCTAGCCTCTAAAGATTTTTTTTAACATTGATTCTCTTTTAGGTTGTTAACCATTCCATCCAACATTGTATTATTTGCTAATTCAGTAAGCACAGTCATTTCTGCCTTTATCCAAATAATTGATTAAAATGTTAAACCACAAAGAGCCCTGGAACACTCCACAAAAGACCTTCCAAACTCACATCAAACTATTAATGACAACTCTTTGGTTCCAGCTATTCAACTGGTTCCAAATCCATGTAATTGCACTATCAAGCTTGACTGCCTTTCTCAATGTTTTCCAAGAAAAGTATTTTTAAATGCTTTACTAAGTTTTAGATTAATTGTATCTCTTTGCATTCTCCTGATCAAACAGCAGAACCCTAACAAGGGTGCTGTGACAGGGACTTTGCCCTCAGGGCACTAAAATTCTGAGGGTGCTGACGGCATTCACACACTGTCAGTAGTTAAAAAATAATTAAATTTCCTCTCTACCCCAACCATACTAAAAATAAAATCAACCTCCTTTCCCTCCCCCACCCCTTAGCACCAGTGGTCTCTCTTTGTTCCAGAGTCTATGAAACATAAGTCTTTGCTCCTTTCCCCCCAACACATGGAAAGTTGGTTTCAGGACACTTTTTGTAATGCTTACTCAGGGTGTGTGTGGGGAGGTTGGGGAAGGTTGTGGAAGGTTGTGAAACTTACCCCAGGTGCGAAAAGAAAAAAAAATGCTTGATATGATTACTTCTACCCGTTTAGTAAACCTGTCGAGAAAAAGAAAATAAGGTCAGTTTGATATGACCTGCCCTTGATGAAGCCACAACAGCTCTTTGTAGCCAATGCTTTCTTGGCTATATGTTCTCTAGCCAGCGAATGTCACATCTAGAATTTTGCCAGTAGGGACCCAGATGGCCCAGGCTATAGACCGCCTGTGAAAATTAAATCTCTCAACAAGAGCTGCCTGCTGATGGAGAATGGCAAAAGCATTGTTACTAACCCCACCATTTCTTCAAAATGACAGTGTCAGGTGGAGCAGGGGTAATAAGCGGCCTCACTATGGCAACTGTCTGAGCAGACTGCTAGGGTGCCTAGCCCACTTCTCTTTCATCCAGGATATGAAGAAAGCCTCTCTATGTCCCAACAAGGAGCTTAGTAATGTCAGACACTTTAATATAAACCCCCTTCCGGGCAGCAATTTTCAGCTGAGGTACATTCTGGGGGTTCTCACCCTTTTTGCGTGTGGCAAGGATCCATTTGGCAATCTAGTGAAACCTATGGACCCTTTCTCAGAATAATGTTGTTAAATGTATAAAATAAAATACACAAAACTTACAAAAGAAACAAATTGTATTTTAAAAGTTACCAAGAAAAATTTAATAGATTCACAGACTCCAGTTTATGAATCTCTATTCAATTGGTCAGTACATTCAGTTTCTAGAAGTGATAACTACTTGCTATTATCCAGCATACAAACAAAACGAAAGTCAACATCCCATTCTTGTCTCTAAAAAAGGGTCAAGTTTCAGGTGACCATAGAAAAAGACGAGGAACGATCAGGCCTTCATTTTCACTCAACAAACACTTACTTTGTGCCAAACACTGTACCAGGTGCTAGAACTAGAGACAAGAGTCAGCCCATGCCCTGAAGGAACTTAATATCCTATTCATATACAACTGGTATAAAAGATAGATTTTTAAAAATTAATACAGGGGGCAGCTAGGTGGTACAGTGGATAAAGAACTGGTCCTGGATTCAGGAGGACCTGAGTTCAAATCCAGCCTCAGACACTTGACACTTACTAGCTTTGCGACCCTGGGTAAGTCACTTAACCCTCACTGCCCCACAAAAAAAAACAAACAACAATTAATACAAAGTAATTTATGAGATTTCAATGGTACCAGCCCCTAGGGGAAGTCAGGAAAGGCCTTTTGTAGGAGGAGGCACGCAAGTGAGGCTGAGTAGGGTTGCACAATTTTATCCTTGCTTTCAGTATGCAGGAGAGAAGCCATTTGAGGATCCATGTCCCAAAGCCTTGTGGGAGACACAGATTCGAAGGAGATCGAATTGGAGGCGAGTGAGAAACAAAAAGAACCAAAACCTTTGTAGCACATGGGCCTAACAATATCTCATGATGTAGGAAGAATATGTTGGCAAAATCTCAGGCAGAGTGCTTCCCAATCATTGTCTCATTTGTTCCTCACAACAACCCTGGGAGGTAGATGCCATTATTATCCCCATTTTACTGATAAGGAAACGAAAACAAACAGGAGTTAAGTACCTTCCAAAGGGTTACAGATAGTAAGTATCTGGGGTCACATTTGAACTCATGTCTTCCTGACTCCAAGCCCTGTGCTTTAGCCACTGCAGCACCTCAGGATAAATACGAGGTCAGAGCCCACTCATGATGCTAACAGTACCTACTGGTATGGGTGTTCCATAGCGAGGAAGACTTGGCCAGAAATTAATGACAGAATGAATTCAGGCTGAGGGTAGTTTTGTACCCATGAAGGGCTATCATTCTGGACCACCCTGGATCAGGCCCTTGCAAGTCTCCTAATTAGTCTCTCTGTATCTAGCCTCTCCCCTCTCAAACTATCCTCCACCTGCCTATGTCACTGCCTATGTCATTCCTCTATGCCAGTGGTATAGCTCCCTACCCCCAAAGTCTCATGGGAGATGTGGTACAGAGTTCTTTCCTATCTAGACAAAGGTCTGTTCCCAAACCCTGTGAGGGACTCAATGTGGAAGCCACTGCTCTATGTTTGGAAATTTCTCTCTCTCTGTGTCTCTCTCTGTCTCTGTTTGGAAATTTCTCTCTCTCTCTCTCTCTCTCTCTCTCTCTCTCTCTCTCTCTCACACACACACACACACACACACACACACACACACCAGATATGGATGAACAAAGAAGCTTACTTTCCTTCAGGCAAGCCTGTGTTATGCCCAGTTAGGATCCATGGCATAAAGCATCCCCTTCTCTGGGACGGGGATGGAAGTAATCTCAGTATAATTCAAAGAGGACCTCAAGGCTGGATCCGAAATACAGTTACATCATCATTTACAGTTCCTCTGCTGTAAGTCTCTCCACTCCTCAATCCATCCTACACCCAGCTGCCAAGGTAGTGCCTCTGAAGCATGGGTTTGACCATGTCACCATCCTACTCAAGAAATTCCTGCAACTCCCTCTTATCTCCAGGATCAAATACTGGATAAATTGGAGATAATCTCAGCATAGGGGATGGGAGTAAGGAATCAGGAAAGGAGTCTTGCAGAAGGTGGGATTTTAGTAACGACTTGAAGGAATCCGGGGAAGCCAGAAGGCAGAGATGAGGAGATAGGGAATTCCAGGGAGTCGGGATAGTCAGTGAAAATGCTCAGAGTTGGGAGATGAAATGTCTTGTGCAAGAACCAGCAAGGAGGCTGGTGCCACTAGATAGATCTCTGAGTATTTGGAGGGAAATATGGTATAAGAAGACTAGAGAGGCAGAAGGAGCCAAGCAAACAGAAGATTTCATATACATACATACATGCATATATATATATATATATGCATATATATATATGCATATATATATATATATGAGGTACTAGAGTTGATTGACATGTGCTTTGGGAAGACCGATCTGACAGCTAAGTACAGAATGGACTGGAATGCGGAGAGACTGGTGGCAAGAAATCAAGGAGCAGCTACTGCAGTAATACATGTAAGAGGTGCTGAGGCTCTCCACCAGAGGAGGGAAAAGGGCTTGTGCAAGAGATATGATGAAGAGAGAACCCACAGGACTGGAAAACAAATTGGTTATCGATAGCATGTTCTAAATAAAATGAATTGGTTATGGATTTTGTTGTTGTAGTTGTTATTGTTCAGTCATGTCCAGCTCTTCATTGACACCATTTGGGGTTTTCTTGGCAAAGATACTGAAGTGATTTTTTCCTTCTCCACCTCATTTTACAAATAAGGAAACTGAGGCAAACAGGATTAAGTGACTTGCCTAGGGTAGTAAATTCTAAATAAATGCTTGTTGACTGACTGATTTACATCCCCTCACATTCCAGAGCAAAGCTTCTTATGAGCTCTGAAGCACTCTCAACACCATACCCTGTTGTTGTTGTTGTTATTGTTGTTGTTCAGTCATTTTCAGTTGTGTCTGACTCTTTGTAATCCCATTTGGGGTTTTCTTGGAAAAGATACTGGAGTCATTGGCCATTTCCTTCTCCAGATCATTTTACATATGAGGAAACTGAGACCAACAGGGTGGAGTGACTTGGCCAGGATCAAACAGCTAGTAAGTGTCTGAGACAAGATTTGAACTCAAGAAGATGAGTCTTCCTGACTTCAGGCCTGGCACTCAATCCACCTTGCCACCTAGTTGCCTCACTTCATTTAGCTATTCCTTAAAGCTCCAGAACAATGGGAACGTCCCAGGGTAATTTCCAGTATTCTGCAAGGCACCATCATCTCACTCTTCTATTTCTGTCCCTTCTCCTCCCCACCAGCCTCCCACCCCAACACCCCACTCGGGCTAATTCCCCCTGTCCTGATATTCACTTTAGTTTTCAGGACCTATGAGGATGAAAGGGTGCTGCCAGGGACATCTCAGAAAATGAGCAAGGTTCCATGTGGCAAACACATCCACTGTGTTTGAGATTTTTCCCCCTTTACCCTCCTCTCAGTTTCTTTTCTCGAAATGAATAGCCTGTTTAATATTTTGTATGGCAACATGACACAGGAAAACTGTGGCTAGCTAAGAACCACGAGGGGGAATAGACAGCATTAAAGCCTCCCCAGGAAGGATCTCTATCCCTTTCCTTCCCTCTCCCAGGACAGGTGCTTCCCGTCTGACGTGAGGCTGACGCTGCTGAAATACAATGAAAGCACTTGATTTTCTAGTGTAGCGTTTCTTGACTAGCATGCAGATGAGCCATCTACTTAATCACATGTTTTTGTTTTTAAATAGGAAGATTCTGTTAGAGATGAGTAAATATTTTTGGCAATAAACAGCACATACTGTTCTAATTTCTCCATGCATCATCACACTGCCCTGACTCAACCCAACTAGCTTTCTTTTCTTTCTCTTCCTTCCTTCCTTCCTTCCTTCCTTCCTTCCTTCCTTCCTTCCTTCCTTCCTTCCTTCCTTCCTTTTTTTCTTTCTTTCTTTCCCTCCCTCCCTCCCTCCTTCCTTCCTTCCTTCCTAAAGGGCAGGGCTTAGAGTGAGGAAGGCCTAAGTTCGAATCCTACCTTAGACACTTTCTAGCTGTGTGATCCTGGACAAGTCACTAAACATCTCCATGCCTCTGCTTCTTCATCTGTGATAATAACAGCACCTACTAAAGAGTCTTGCTGTGCAAATGAAGGAGAAAATGAAATAATATACATAAAACCATTTGCAAACCGTAATGGACTATATAAACTATAACTATTTTTTTAATTCCTAAGAAAAAGTTAATATGTGCTGCCCGGGTTCTTATCTTTATCCCTGGTTCAGACTACACACTTGACACTTCCAGAATTCCTCTTCTCTGTGCCAGAAACTTCTTCATCCTGAAGCCTCAGGCAAGCCCTGGTATTCACAAGTTGATTGGCTGGTTCCTCTCAGAACCTCTATTTCAAGGAGAGTGCCAGGGGCAGCTAGGTGGCACGATGGATAAAGCACCTGCCCTAGATTCAGGAGGACCTGAGTTCAAATCCGACTTCAGACACTTGACACTTACTAGCTGTGTGACCCTGGGCAAGTCACTTAACCCTCATTGCCCTGCCCCCCACCCCAAAAAACTGTCAGGGGCAGCTAGGTGGCGCAGTGGATAAAGAACAGTGCCCAGGCCAACCACGTCTTCCTTTCCATCTAGATTGAGTCCCTCAATTTCTTGGAATTTTTCTACAATGTCTACATTTTGCCAGATACCTTCATTCCTTCTCTTTCTCACCTCACCCTCCTTTCTGCTTCTTTTTACATGTTGTTTTCCTCCACTAGGGTAGGGACTCTCTGCTTGTATTTATAGCCAATCCAATAAACATTTATTAAGTGACTGAAACATGCTGGGCACTGTCCTATGCACTGTAGATAAAATGAATAAAAATATAGCCAGTCCCTTCTCTCCATAAGCTTGCAATCTAAAGGGTGAAACAACACACAAAAAGGGGCAGGAAGGAAGTGAAATGAGACACCAGGGGTTACTGGGAGGGGGGACCTCTTATTCCGTAGTCAATAGCAGGCAGGACAGCAGATGAAAAGTGAGGTGGATATTCCCAGCACTTAGCACAGTGCCTAGCACTTAGTAAATGCTTAATAAATGCATCTTGACTAAATAGAGTGAAAAAAAACATGTTAATCCTGTCTTGAAGATTTAGTATCATCACAAACATAGTTTATTAAGGAGGTAGCATAGTATGGTGGGAAGAGTGGTGGGTTTCAGGTCAGAAAATCACTTTACGTCTCTGGTCCTCACCTGTAAATTTTTAGGCAAGGAGAGGAGGAAGATGTTGGACGAGAAAGCCTCTAAAGTCCCTTCAAAGTCTAAATCGATGATCACATGACATGCTAAGGACAGAAAATGCTATGCAATGAATACTGCCCTCAGACTGATGAACTATAAACTAGTTGGCATGCCTTCAGCATGGCACAGATGCCTTTCAGGGGCTAGAGAGCTACAGGAAGAGTGATTATTTGTCCCCCTCTCAGCCCCACCTAGGGCAGCTAGATGACACAGTGACTAGAGCACTGGGCCTGGAGTCAAATCCAGCCACAGACAATGACTTAGCTGTGTGACCCCAGGCAAGTCACTTAACCCTGTTTGCCTCAGTTTCCTCATCTATAAAATGAGTTGGAGAACCGGGGCAGCTAGGTGGTGCAGTGGATAAAACACCAGCCCTGGATTCAGGAGGACCTGAGTTCAAATCTGGTCTCAGACATTTGACACTTACTAGCTGTGTGACCCTGGGCAAGTCACTTAACCCTCATTGCCTCACCAAAAAAAAGATAAAAAAAAATGAGTTGGAGAAGGAAATGGCAAACCACTCCAGTATCTTTGCCAAAAAATACCCCAAAAGGAGTCACAAAGAGTTGGGTGGAACTGAAAAATGCCTGAACAATAGCCCCACTACTTCCAAACATATAGGGCAATGCATTGTGCCTTCAAAGTCCCAGCCCTGAGGCTACCAGTTATTCCACCCTCCCTCTCTCCATCCCTAACTGTCATCATCCACACTGTCCTGTTCTCTGCTATTCTTACCTCTCCCTCCCCCAGTATCTCATCAGGACTGCCACTGCTGATCTCCACCACTGTCCTCCTCTCTTTTTCTCCATTTCTTTCTTTCTTGTCTCAGGGGTCTCTTGTTGCTTTTCTCATACTCACTTCGAAGCTCTGGTGCTAAAAGAGCTGGGGCCTTTTGTGGCGGCTCTCAGCCAAAGCATATTCCTTCTGGGATATGGATTCTGGATCCATCCATCATAGCACAAAAGAAGACTTGTTCTTTCAGTCTTTGTAAATCTTGGCTGTTCGTTAAGGGGCTGCTTCTTCACAGCTTTGAGGTATTTGAAGATTGTGTTTATTTCCAAATCTGGAGTCATTTGAGGAGCTTGGAAATTAGCATATGAGCAGCCAAGAATTTACATCGCTTTTCTTGTTCTACTTTAATCCAACCATTTCTTTCTTCAAGTTTTTGTCTTCATAACCCGACAAAAAGTGGTAAGGCTAGATTCCTTCAAGGTCCATGTAGTTGCACTCATAACAAACATTTAAAAGAGTCTAGTTTTTACAAATTGCCTATTTTGTAAAAGGTAGCAAGGTGGCAAAGTGGATAGAGCATCAGGCTTGGAATCAGGAACTCATTTTTATGAATTCAAATCTGCCTTCAGACACTTAGCTGTCTGACCTTGGGCAAGTCACTTAATCCTATTTGCCTCAATTTCCTCCTCTGTAAAAGGAAATGGAGAAGGAAATGGCAAACTATTCCAGTATTTCTGTCAAGAAAACCCCCAAAAGGGGGTCATGAAGAGCTGGACATGACTGAAAAGACTGAACAAAAAAAGATTATAAAAAAGGGTTTTAAATTGGATGTAACAATGATTCAAGAGCATATCAACTTATACAAAATTATGTTCCTAAACTAAAACTTTGCAGCTAAAATGGTGATTTTAAAAGATAAGTACTGCACAAATTTCAACCTCCTCTCTAAAAATAATTTTTCTGCATAAAAATGGGTGTGAAGGGGATTTTCCCCCAGGGTTTCAAAATTCCAGATTTTTTATCTCTACCTATAATACACAGGTACTACTTTGCCCTGAGTAAATCCCCAGGCATAGAATTAAAGAACATTGGAGTTTAAAAGACCCTGAGAGTTCTAATGATGATGATGATGATAACTAGGTTTGTTAACAATAAAAGTAAAATTCAAATAGAATGCTCAGGTAAAATCTATGGAAGATTGAAAGGAGAAAGGAGAAGCTTTTTAAAGATATGATTAAATACCAAAAATTCCTCTTTCTGCAACTAGGGATCCAGAAGGTAACTTTTATTATCATAGAATCTACTGCAGGCTTGACATCTGGTTTGCATGCAAATTTATGAAAAAGATAGTACAGTCAAAAAAGAAAAAGAAAACCATGAGCCAGAGTAGCTAGCCACAGGTTTGAAAGAAAAGTGGTTATAAATGTTGCAACAGTATGAAATTTCACAGGAAACTGTATATTAGAATATAAATAGTATATCACTTCACAGGAAAATCATGAAACAGAGCCACAAAGTTAGATCATCTGAATTCATTTTAATGACACCTAAGCTGTGGGTGGCACCTGGATTTCTGGGCTCTATATTTTTACCCCTTTTGATGAGTGTTAACTAAGGAAAAAAGGGGAAGGCAAATTTTAGGGTCCTAGTCTAGTTTATCATGACCGATGTGATACATAAATATAAAACATATATGTGTATATGCACATGCAAATATATGTACACATGCATTCATAATACATATATTGTATGTATGTATGTATGTATGTGTGTATCCACAGGGTCATTTTAAACAGCTTCCTAAACAACCTCTTAATAACTTAAGCATAAAGAAAGAAAAGAAATTCACTTCCATCATGGTAATGGGTAAAAAATATTCTGCAACAGGCCAGAGTGACATCCTTCTTATTGCTCTAAGAAGCCTTTCCTTCTTCCACCTGCTTAGTACATAGACTATCAGGCCATGAGTCACCTGTTTGCACTTCTAGCAGCTGGGGTTTATGGAAGGAGGTGTGCCCTGTGTATCAGGTTATGCACAAGGACTGTTGACCGACACCTTGTACCAGCTAGCCATCATAAAGGAACCCAATCAAAATCTCTTGCATTCTGAAACATGTCACTCAGCTTTCACACGAAAAAAAATATGAAAGTCTATAGAAGTTCAAGATAACAGTCACGATAATGAGGGATGGATTAAAAATGAAAATGGCAAAAATATGGGTTTTTTTTAATTGTTATGATATAAGCCAAGGGTCCTTGACACTTGTTGATAGTAGTTGATCATATGAATAATATTAGCATTATTAATTAATATTAAATTATGTAATAGTTAATATTAATACTATACTCTAATTTATGTTATAAATAGTAATGTTACTTAATGATAATTGATTCTATGAATTGGTCAACATAAAAAAGTGAGACTATGGAGGTTAGGTGGGTTACAAAAAGGAAGAAAGGAGAGGAAGGGAAAAAAACAGATTAAAATACTAAGTTGTTGTTTGTCCTTCTTTCTTGAAGAGGACTATGACATCAGGGTGATGTCATGACTTCCACTAAATTGGATTTAAGTGAGGGAGGACTATGCAAGGTCACTAACTACATTCTTTCCTCCAAAGCCCTGTGAGAATTGGTATGGCACCCCCTGCTGGAGAGATACTGTAGGGAAGCTCTGCCACGAGGAGAAGGCATGTGAGGACAAGCCATGTGACGTTAGCATCCGGAACTGACCTTTTCTGGGATTCCGAAGGTCAGCTGGCGGCCAGAAGTTACTTCTGTAGAACCACCTGTGGGACTTGTCAATCAGGGCTGCCAGCCAATTAGCTTGGAGGTGTGTGTGTGTGTGTGTGTGTGTGTGTGTGTGTGTGTGTGTGAGAGAGAGAGAGAGAGAGAGAGAGAGAGAGAGAGAGAGAGAGAGAGAGAGAGAGAGAGAGAGAACAGCCCTGTTTCCTGTTGGAGAGGAGGCTTCTGGGAGGAAGAAGGAAGCACTGGGGTCTTTTGGAGTTCCTGACCTCGGTTTGGAGAGGTCAGATGATGGGATCTCCTAGAAATAGTTAGATCTTTACCTCTCTATATCTCCTCACCTACTTCTGATTGTTCTTTAATAAATTCTTAAAAGACTAAACTCTTGCTAAAGCTTCAAATTTGGGGTGACCATTCATTAGATTTTAGACATCATAGCTAGAATTTTAGCCCCTTACAGATGGCAACCTTACAGCCCTCTGGGTCTAGTGACAAGATATATATCAGGATAACTGGAGATGAGTCTGGATGTTTAAGGAAATTGGGGCTAAGTAATTAGGGATGAACAAGAGTGGAAGCAAGAAAATAATAGCAAAAGATAGCCTTTGTGGAATCATGATGCTGAATTAATGAAGTGAATTAGAGTCATAACATCATCAATGTAGAGCTGACTCAAGAGTCCATCTTATCCGGGCAGCTAGGTGGCGCAGTGGATAAAGCACCAGCCTTGGATTCAGGAGGACCTGAGTTCAAATCCAGCCTCAGACACTTGACACTTACTAGCTGTGTGACCCTGGGCAAGTCACTTAACCCTCATTGCCCTGCCCCCTCCAAAAAAAGAATCCATCTTGTCTAACCTGCTCATCCTACACATGAGGAAACTGAGGCTCAGGGAGGTTAATTGAGTCACCAAAGGACACACCAATAGTTAACATCAGAGGTGGCATCTGAAAGCATGTGCTCTGACTTAAGAGTCAGGACTCTTTCCACTGTGCCATCTGTTCTCAGAAAAGAAAGCACTGGGCTCTACAAGGAAAGAAAAGTGAGAACATAATGTAGAAACAATAAAGACCAGTGAAATGTTACAAAACTGTCAGACTCCACTGGTTGTGTGAAACTGTGTTGGTTGAGTTTGTGAAACTGTCTCTTCTAACTTTTTTTATTCTTCATTACAAGTGATGGATTCCAAAAGGTTTGTCATGCCGGGGTGGGAGTGGGGATAAGCTCCCACTCTCTATAAAATGCTCCAATGGTATGCGTCTCAAATAGCCTCTGACAACCAAAGCCCAACTCCTGGCCTTCTCGTGGCAGAACCGTTTCCCTAACAGGAGAAGGGGCGAAGGAAAGTCACTGGCACCTTAAAACCAGTCACTTTGGGCAGGTGGGGCTTTTTACCCTTGGCAGGCAACCCGCCTAGGGAAAGGGACCCTGATTTTAAACCTGTGAGATTTAAAATTATACTCACTTTTTAAAAAGAACAATCAATGATTCTCTCTTTGATAACAAGATAACAAGAAGAGAGATTGTGTGACACTGTGGCCTCAGAGAGCCAGGAAGACATGGCTTTGAGTCCTTCCTCTGAAGTATACTGCCTGTGTGACAGTGGCCAAGTCACTTAAAACTTCCTTGTGCTCTAATGCTAACTCTCTAAGAATGCAAATGGAAAAGAAGGTGCTGTTGACCTGTGTTGGCGGACTTACTTTATCTGGGACCTCACATCAATGAAATCACACATCCTATCCCTACCTCTAACAACAATGGTCATCAGGGTATGTAAAGCACTTACATTATGTAGTGAACATGCTGTAGACCCTGATTACAATTATATCAGTTAAGCCTCACAGCCATCTGGTGGGATATTACAGATGAGTAAACTGAGGCTCAAAAGTCCTGGAACTTGCTCATGGTCTCAAAAGAAGGAAATGTCAGAGATGGGATTTGAACCCAGGTCTTCCTGACTCCAAGTCCTTAAGACTATGCAAAGATATGATGCATAATATAGTGAAAGGAGCACTGATTCTAGAGACAAAGGCCTTGGATACAAACCCCACCATTGGCATTACTTGTGTGACCTAGGGCAAGTCATTTGACTTCCCTAGGTCTCAGTCTCCTCCTCAAGGCACTTTACACCTCTAAATCCTATGATTATATTAGAGGCAGGGGTCAAAGGTCTGTAGAACTTGACAGTCATAGAAGCTAGGAGAGATGAGTGTAGTAGGTATTACTTTGATAAGAGCCAAGGGAATTCTGAAGCTTTTTAAAGCCAGAAAAGTTTAGTCCTACCCTGCCAGGTCATCCCTAAAAAGTTTCAACTCAGCTCCTTTACTATCATTTTACCCAAGCTTAAGCCCCTGGTCTCAAGAAGAACCCAAATATTTCTAAAATTCAAGGTTTGACTCTCACCCTAACACCATCCCAAACCCAGTCTTCATCACTGTGGTTGAGGGGGGAAAGCTTCATCAATTACCATAGTCACAATGAACAATGAGTTGACTAATATGGAAATATGTTTTGCATGATTGCACATATATAATCTATATCAGTTTGCTTGCCATCTCAGGAAGGAGGAATAGAGGGAGGGAGAGAATTTGGAACTCGTTTTAAAAAACAAAGGTTAAAATTTGTTTTTATAGGCAATTGACGATAAAACAAAGTATGATTCATTTTAAAAAAATGAACAATGAGTTCAAATCATGAAGGCCAGATGAACTACATCCCAGGGAATGGAAAGAATTCTTACATGTTAATGCTAAACTACTATGTTAATTTTTGAAAAGGAAGGACAGAAGGAAAGAAGGAAGCAAGAAAATGGGGAAGAAAGGAAGAAAAGGGGGGAAGGAAGGAAAGAAAGGGGAAAAGAAGGGAGTGAAAGAAGGAAGGAGGGAGGGAAGGAAGGAGGGAAAGAAGGAAGGAAGGAGGGAGGGAGGGAAGGGAGGGAAGGAAGGAGGGAAAGAAGGAAGGAAGGAGGGAGGGAGGGAAGGAAAGGAAGGAAGGAGACAAGGAGGGAGGGAAGGAAGGAAGGGAAAGAAGGAAGGAAGATTCTTTAAACTCTAGGTTGATGAGCTTGATTTTAATTCTTGACAAAATTCTAGAATGTATCCTTAAAAGGAACAGGACTATGAGCACTTAGAAAGTGAACCTGTGATCACTAAGAGCCAGCATGGATTCTTGAAGAATTTTTTTTATAAGATTGAGCTTTTACTAAAGCAGTAAATCAGGGAAAAAACAATAAGCACGTCTAGATGGCATTTGAAAGATTCTCTCAAGATATGCTCATGGACAAGGTGGAGATACTGTGGACTAGATGATACTATAGAGTAGTGATTTACTAGATTAATGTCTCCCTGAAAAGGAGGTGGAGCACCCCCAGTAACAGTCATTGGTTCTGTTCAATTTTCTTTTATCAGTAAATTGGATAAAGGCATAGGTGGCACACTTATCAAGTTTACAGATGACACAAAGCTGGGAAGACTAGTAAATATATTAGGCTACAAAATCAGTATTCAAAAAGATCCTTTTGACCTGTTAGAACAAAAGACCAAATTATCTAACGTGAAATTAGGAAAAAATGTAATCTCCTACTTTTAGGTTAAAAAAGTAAACAACCTGTGCCAATTCAAGATAGGTGAATTGTGATTAGACAAGTTTAGGGGCTTTAGTAGAGAGCAAGCTCAGTGTGACACAACAGAGTGACACTAGCCCCCAAAAGCTAATACAAGTAGGCTTCATGAAAAGACAAACTGTCCAAAAGAAGGAATTCCCATTGTATTCTGAGTTGGTCAGGTGTCATTTGCAATACTGAGTTCAGTTGGAAGCATCTCATTTTAAGGAGGACACTGGGAGTCCTGCATGTACTGGATGAAAGAACTGGGGATGTTTGTCCTGGATTTAGAAGGGGCATGAGAGCAGTATTCAAGTATTCCAATGGCTGTCACATGAAAAGAGGGAATTGCTCTACTTGGCCTCAAAAAATAGAACAAAGAACAATGGGTGGAAATTGCAAAGAGGGAGATTTAAGGTTGGAGGGAGGAAACATTTCCTATGGGAGCTGTCCAAAATCAGAATGGGCTCCCTCAAGAGAAGGTGGTAACTCGATTCTGAAAAGGTGTCTTTTGCTCTGAATTGGATGATAAAAATGATGGCATGAGGCCATGAATTTCAAGTTTCTAATAAGTATTTCCCTCTTATTTTCTCCATAAAAGGCTGATGATCATAAAAATAATTAGTATGCATTTACTATGGGCCAGCCACTGTACCAAACACTAGGGATACAAAGGCCAAAAAAAAAATGTGTCTTCAAGGTTACATTCCAATGAGAGAAATGATGTTTGTAAGTAACTAGGCCCATAAAAGATCTATGCAGAGTACCTGAAGGATAACCTGAGAGGGGAAGGCAATAGCAGGTAGAGGGCTCCAGAAAGGCCTTCTGTGGAAGGCAGGATTTGAACATAAGGAAAATAAGTGATAATGGGGAGAAGGCAGAGCGTTCCAGACATGGAAGGATGGCCAAGGTAAAGGTATGAAGATGAAGGGGGAGTGCTGCACACGAGGAACAGCAATATATGAAAGTATATGAAAGATATCATGAAGATCAAAATGACAAGATTCTTCAAGATATTCATTATATGGTGTAAGTGCAAGTGAGGAGTTCAGGATAATATTAAGGTTTTGAATCTGGGTGACTAGGAAGAGGGTAGCTAAGCAGCATAGTGGATAGAGAGCTGGGCCTAGAGTCAGGAAGTCTCCTCTTCCTGAGTTCAAATCTGCCCTCAGACACTTACTAGCTGTGTGAACCTGGGCAAGCCACTTTATTCTGTTTGCCTCAGTTTCCTCATCTCTAAAATGAGCTGGAGAAGGAAATGGCAAACCACTCCAGTATCTCTGCCAAGAAAACTCCAAATGAAGGACTAATCATGAAACATACTATCCACCTACAAAGAAAGAACTAATATTGATTGAACACAAACTGAAGCGAGCTACTTTCTTTCATTTTTTCCTTTTATTCAAGTTTTCTTATGTAAAATGACTAATACGGTAATGTTTTACATAAAGGCACATGTATGACCTATATCTGATTGCTTACCAGCTCAAGGGGGGGAGGGAGGGAGGGAGGGAAGGAGGAATAGAATTTGGAACTTAAAACTTTAAAGAAAAATGTTTATTATTAAAAAAAAAATGGGGTCATGAAAGGTTGGACAGAACTGAAAATGACTGATCAACAGACTGGGAGGAAGGTGGTGCCCTTGACTGTAACAGGGAAGTTGGGAAGTAGGGAGGGTTTGTGGGCAACGATAATGAGTTCTATTTTAGATATAGCATGCTTGAGACAGCTCTGGGACATGCAGTTTGAGATGTTTGAAAGTAAGTTGTCAGTATGGGAATGGAGCTCAGGAGAGAGAGACTAGGATTGGATATAAAAAGCTGAGAACCATCAATATAGGAATGAGCATCAAACCCAGGAAAACTTATGAGATCACAAAGTGAGATGATAAGAGAAGGGAAGAAGGTCCAAAGCAGAGTCTTGGGAATCACCCAGAGTTAAGGAAAGTGACTTAGATAAAGATCTAAGAAAGACTGAGAAGGAATGGTCTTACAGGTAGAAGAGTCAAGAGAATAGTGTCATGAAAACCTAGAGAGAAGAGAGCATCCAAGAGGAGAAGGAGATCAATGGTATCAAATGCTGCCAAGAAGTCAAGAAGGATAAGGGTTAACAAAAACCATTAGGTCAAGTACAAGTCACCCAGAAGAGGTTATATATCTTACTCGTGGGCAAAATCTCTATTAACAAAGAAAAGAACTAAAATGGACCTATTGACATTCAGACTCCACTATCAAGACCTACTAATATTCTATGGTCTCTTGAAAACATATCTCTCCCTAAGTATCTGGCCCACAAGAAGTTCTACAAGCCACTGATCTCTTCCTATAGCCATTACCTTGATTTTTGCCCATCAATTCTCCTCTCAGGTTTGTTCTCACCTTGCAGGCACTTTTACCCAGGCATCTGGCTCTAGTCATATTTTCTGATTCCTAGGATATATAAACCCCAAGTTTTTTAGTCCACTGTTATATTTTTTTTCTTTCTCTCCCCTCTCTGGGTCATATATCAGGGTTCTCTTACTCACAAAAAAAATTGCCAGTCCGAAGTAACTACATTTCCCTAGGACAGATCTTATCTAAAGTTAAAATGGAGTGATGTTGTTTAGTCATGTCCAACTCTTCATGACCCCATTTAGGGATTTCTTGGCAAAGATACTGGAGTGGTTTGCCATTTTCCTCTCCAGCTCATTTTATGGATGAGGAAACTGAGGCAGGGTTAAGTGACTTGCCCAAGGTCACACAGCTAGTAAGTGTCTAAGGTTAGATTTAAACTGAGATTTAAAATAATTCCACACCCAGTACTCTATCCACTGCACTGCCTAGCTGCAGGGAGTACACATGATATTTGGGAATGGGAGACTATTAATCACACAGGTGTTGAATATAATCCATGTTTCTTTAAGAAAAACACCCTGAAGGGTTCCAAGTTATATTTGAGGTTTAATTTCAACTCTGCATTTGACTTTGTTCTGAGTATTGATGCTGTATCTCCCTCTTCTGGCTTCTGGATGTTGAGATAATGGATTTCCTGAGGCTTATCATACATCATTGAAAAGAACATGCAATCCACAGACACATTTCTGCACACTTGTTCATAAATATTTTGCAACTTAACAGAGCCGGAAGGGTCCCTGGCCCACACCCTAAACTCTGATTAAGGATGGGATTATTCTTACTTCTGTCAGTGAGGTTGTAAGGACCAAGGGGAAAAAGGTTACTCAATAGAAAAATGCTCTATTACATGGCCAAATAAAGGTGTAGTTGAAGTAACGTGTAGACATGGCATAGTTTTATTTTTAATCATGTAGGCAGTGTCTGGCAGGCTGGTTATTTCTTTTTCCTTAAAGTACTATGGCTAAATTTGATTTTTTTGGACAAGATATTCCTAGGCAGGGAGGTGTCCATTGAGGACCTGCATAGAAAAAGAAGTGAAAATCCATGGGATCACCCACAGTACTTAACAGTTGATCCATCACTGGGATTTCTGGGGAAAATGCACTTCCCAAAGCAAGACACGAAACATGGCATCAAATAAAGACTGGAAAAGGAAACAAAATAAAAACCCAGCTCCTCCTCTTCTCCTGACCCTTCCTCTTGGCTCTACCCATTCCCCTTCCTGCATCACACATTAGCAGATCAGAAATATAGTCATTTGGTTTTAAAGAGAAATAGAACTACAAAATAGAATTAGAAGGGACCTCAGAAATCATTAAGTCCAACCTGTACTAGGAAAAGGACCCCTTCTACAACACACCTGGAAAATTGTCTTTGTTGGAAGACCTCTGATGGGGAACTCACTACTTCCCAAAGCAGCTTATCCAGCTTTTGGACAGTGTAAGTTGTTTGAGAGTTCTTCCTTACTTCTAGCCTAAATGAGCCTCTCTAACTTCTACCCATTATTTCTAGGCTGGCCCTCAAGGACCAAGCAGAACAAGTTGGATCCATTTTCCCCAGAAATAGCTATTGAAGATCAGTAAGTATCTTAGTCTGCCTTCCCAATCCTACCCCACAAGCCTTTTCTTCTCCAAGCTCAATTTAAAAAAGGATGTCTGAACATGAAAAAATCCAGGACACCCTGTCTCCATGAAATGTTTGCTGTAGAAAAGAACTTAAGTTTTTTTTAAGGCCTTAAAAACTACATTGGATATTATTTATTATCCATCCCAAAAGGCAGGGATTGGTCATTTTTGCTCAAAAGGTAAAATCCAAATTGATTAATTATAGATAGAACTGGACAGAAATGAATGAATAAATACCAAGGATATCACAAAGATACTTCAAGTAAGCTCGAAGTTATCCAGGATGGAGTGAGTCTGCGGGGCTGATTGCCAGCTAAGTCCCAAACAGCTTAGAGGCCCTCCAGTTGAATAACGTTGGGGGAGGGGACTGTATGTAAACAAAATGCAATAGATTCTTCAAAGCTGGAATAATCCACAGGCTTTGGAGGATTCACCAAAGCATAGAAGCATGGGTTTAACACAGGCTCAGGTCTCCCCCTTTTCTAAAAGAGCAAGCAGTTTTCCATGGGCCCTTTGTCTTGTCTCTCTCAGGGATACAGGCATTGAGAGCAGGCCTTCCCAGTTAGAAGATCACCACTCAGATAACACAGGAAGGAGAGAGGCCCGTCACAAGTCTGAGGTGAATAGAAGAGATGCAATCAGCTTTCCAGAATGATTGCAACAGATCTTCAACTTGACACGGTCTCAGCTCCCTATGGAGTTAATGGGAAGTCGAGCCACATACTTGGGCCATCAGGCTGTCATCAGATTATTTATTCCGTTCTCAGAATACTGTACTCCGGAGCTTTGGGTCTCTGAAATGAAGGATAGCCCTGTCTACTCCAGCGGTTTCTGATGGAGGAAAAGTAAAACTCGTCTTGCAAATGCAGGCTCAAAAGAATCGCAAATTTGGGGACTGGCTAAACAAATTGTAGATGTGAGTGTAATGGAACATCACTGGGCATCAAGACACAAATCTGAAAACTCAGAAAAGCATGGGAAGACCTATATGAACTGGTTCAGAGTAAAATAAGCAGAATCAGGAGAACACCACAGACCTAGGAGTGTGGAGCATTGCATATATCGACAGAGGGGCTGAAGGGTTAGAAGGTCTATTGAACTACTTTTTTTCCACTTCCTTTTTTATTCTTTGTCACCAGGGGATAAGCAACTAAGTGGAGCAGAGTGACATATCTGGAGTCAGGAAGACCCAAATTTAAATTTGACCTAAGACACTTATTGACTGTTTGACCCTGGACAAGTCACCTAAGTTCTGTCTGCCTGTTTTCTCATTTGTAAAATAGGTATACTGATAGCACTTTCCTCCCAGGGTTGTCATGAGGATAAAAAGAGAAAATTTATAAAGGGTTGTGTAAACTTTAAGGCACTATATAAATGTTAGCTATTTTTAATCTTTTTAGGGGGGGTAGGTAGAGGTATTTTCAGAAATGAAGGTGCTGTGAAAACAAAAGATATTACTTTTAAAAGTATTTCTTTTAAAAATAAGTCAATCTCTTTTGCAGATAGCTATTTATTTCTTCTTTTTTGGGAAGGGTTTTAATAGCCACAACGGACATTTTGAGCCAAGAACAAAATAAGTTGGGGAAGTGACAAGTCAGAAAGAGCCAGAAACAGCACTGGTAGTTCTGACCCTAATTCCAACCAAAGCAAAAGCAACAAGGGAAATTCAAAACAATGGTGCATGCATGGCCCTTATTTCCTCTTCATGCTGAATCTAGGGCAGTATTTGCCAGGCCTGAGAAAAGGAGATAGAGATAGAAGAGAATTCTTTGCCCTTGTCTATGAAGTGTAAATACTGGTGACCATCAGGTGCCATCTTACTGAGGGCGGGGTTTCCTTGTCTCCTTTTCTTCCAACCCTAGTGACCACCAGAAGCCTCCTCCCACTGTGGCCACTGCTAGTTGAGTGACAGCAAGCGAGAAGAAAGGGGCCAGGATATGTGTGGTGACTAGACTCCCATAACAAGAATGTTGCCACAAGCCCTTCTTGGCTCTCGCTTTTGAGAACCCTTCCTGTGATAAAAAACAAACCAATAACAAAACCAAAGAATGAGTCTCCAGCCCAACAGGCTCGAGATTTTCACAATAAATACTTTCTTATACAATGAATGCATTACATTGTAAACATCCCAATGATCTTTCTCTTCAAAACTAGTCTCAGTATGTAACTGAGAAAAATAACTGAGGTGTAGACCTTTCCAAAATAGAATACAGCAACTGCTATGTGAATATTTAGAAAAATTCAACTTTAAAAGTATTAATCATGGGGTCGGCTAGGTGGCACAGTGGATAAAGCACCGGCCCTGGATTCAGGAGTACCTGAGTTCAAATCCGGCCTCAGACACTTGACACTTACCAGCTGTGTGACCCTGGGCAAGTCACTTAACCCCCATTGCCCCACAAAAACAAAACAAAACAAAGTATTAATCGCAACAGCTGTTTACAAAGCATTTTAAGACTTGCCAAGTGCTTCGTAAACATACATTGTTTCATTCATTCATACATGTCTTCATTTCCCCATTTTACAGATAAGGAAACTCTGGTTCAAAGCATTAAGTGTGAAAGGTGGCATCCAGTCCCTCACCAAACCTCAGTCCCTTCTGGTTCTAAGTCCTTATAAGTCTACCCCATTACACTGCCTCCGAATTATTAAAACTTTAAAGAAAAAAAAAACATTTCTCTAAGGCAATTTTAGCTAGATCAGATAGCTCGACTATGTAAAAAATACAAAGATTAGCTATAATTTTCTACCATTGAGGAAACTGGCACCTCCATTCATAGATAAAACTGGCATAAGCCATCAGAATGTAATCAGAACACTTTCAGTAATCTAACTTATCAGTTAGATTCACTAAACACATTATCCACCATTTAAAAAAAAATAAATTCATTTGATTTTGTTAAAAGAGAGAAACAAATTAATGCAGCTAGTGTTCATACCCACCCTCTTACAGTTAAGACAGCACTTTCAAACTAAACTCAGGAAACTTAGCTGTGGTTCCAAAAATTGGGGGTGAAATTTAAGCGAATATATGCAATACTAAGTTTATTTAAATCAAAGTATCTGAAAATTGGCCACAGAAAGCAATACCCCCCTAAGCAAATAAAATCTTAAACATACCTGGGCAGGAAAAGCAAAATTTTGGTTGTTTTTCCAGATACTTTAGATTTCAGAGTTCCCACTACTGATGCAAGGGAATGACTTTCAATCACATGTCCCCATTGAGAAGGTTATCTTTCATCTTGCCCAGACAGAAAAATTTAAAGTCAAGACTGGAGGCTGATAGGCTGTTCAAAGAGGTTTGCACAAGCTTACAGGAACGCAGGAGAATACAGTATCTTGGTAAAAACTCACTCTACCTAATTACGCTCAGCTGTTTGTCATGTGGTCTTGGTGCTGATGAGTCAAGTGATTTCTCCCCTCCACCCCATCCCCCCCTTCAAAAGTTTATCAAGATTCAATTATTTGGTCTATTTTTGAGCAGGAGAGGACTTTACTGAACCTGTTACATAAAGCACTAAAAACTTACTATTTAAAACATTTTTCTTAATCAACATAAGTCCATCGCTTGTGTTTTCTTAAGAAGACATGAAAGCAATGAAAAAGATCCATAAAGTTTGCTAAAGATCACACCAATGATGTGGAACATTAAATATACTTTCACACTCAGTTGATGCACTGGTTACTCTTACTGAATTCCTTTTTTCCCCTTTTCCTTTTTTGCTTTTTGTTACAAGGGATGCTTGAGTAGGGGGTAGGGAAGGATATATTTGGAAATGAAAGTGATGCAAAAAATAAAATACATCAAAAAATTCAAATGACAAGAAAATATTTCAGCAATGATTATCATTTCTTCATAATCACAGTGTTTCTTTAGACTAGTAGGAAGTTCAAACACTCAACTTCCAAGATAAATTAATTAGCATAGCACTACAGAGTAACATAGAAGTGCTGATTACAAGAGAAAAGGATTGTTAGAAGGATGAACGACATATGATTGAAAGTTCCATTTAGTTCCAACCCAGCTCCCTTTACAATGCTATCTGCTCCATTATCGAAGTCATAAACGGAAGTACTAAATAATAAAACCTAAGACTAATTTTTAGGAACATCATTCTACATGTTCTATCCCCAACCCCTATTCATTCTACCAGTCTCACAATAATGATAACTTAAATTATCATAAATTAAACAGTTTATTAAATATTATCATTGTTGAGTTGTTTTCAGTAGTGTGCAGTTCTTCATGAACCCATTTGGGGTTTTCTTGGCAAAAATACTGGAATGGTTTGCCATTTCCTTCTCCAGCTCATTTTACACATGAGGAAACTGGGGCAAAAGGGTGAAGTAACCTGCCCAGGGTCACAGAGTTAGTAAGTGTTTGAGGCCAGATTTGAACTCAGGTTTTCCTGACTCCTGGCCCAGTGTTCTATACATTGTGCCACCTAGCTACCCTTATTAAGTTTTGTTTTGGGTTTTGTTTTGTTTTTTGTTTTTTTTTTTTAGTGAGACAATTGGGGTTAAGTGACTTGCCCAGGGTCACACAGCTAGTAAGTGTTAAGTGTCTGAGGCCAGATTTGAACTCAGGTACTCCTGACTCCAGGGCTGATGCTCTATCCACTGCGCCACCTAGCTGCCCCTACCCTTATTAAGTATTAAACAAATTAGATAAACAGTTTGCATAAGCAATAATTTACAAGTGCCTTAAGTTTTGAAAAATATTTTACACATATCATCTCATTCTAACCTTATAACAACTCTGTGAGGTAGGTTCTACAGGCTTAATTATCTTCATTTTACAATGAGGAAACTAAGGCCCAAAGAGTTTAGTGACTTGACTTTGGTGATATAGCTAGTGTCAGAGGCAAGAACTGACCACAAGTCTTTCTTTTCTAAGTAATCCTTTATACCACACTGCCCATCAGTTTCACCAACCTTCCTATGTCATAAATATATATAGATATAGATGATATAGTTATAGGCATAAATATATGTATGTATATGAGCTCAAATTCATTTGCATAAAACTCTCCTCATTAGTGGCTCTGTACCTGGGGAAGGGATGGAGTTGGAAAAATCTTGTCTTCCAGCTTCAAAGAAAACAAAAATGAAAAGATTTTCTTTACCTTCGTCCATCTCTCCCTGAAAAGCACCTAGAAGAAATAAGTTTGTCCTCTCTTAAGGCTGGAAGCCAGGAGACAAAGGATGTCTTCTCTCCCAAGCTCTCACTGACCTTGCCCCTCATAGAGGCACAGAAAATTGAGTAATCAGTTTCCACCAATGAGGAAAGTCTTATGCAAATAGTCTTGGGGGGGGGTAGGGGAATATGTGTGTGTGTGTGTGTGTGTGTGTGTGTGTGTGTGTGTGTGTGTGTGTGAGAGAGAGAGAGAGAGAGAGAGAGAGAGAGAGAGAGAGAGCGAGAGAGAGCGAGAGAGAGAGCGCAAGTGCAAGCGATCTAAAAAGTCACTGAAATTTATAGTTTAAGCTAGGCTTAAAACTGCACTGATACTTTTAGGTCATCTTATATTAAATAGATGTTTATAAGGAAAGAATTGGTGTCATAAACATACTATTAATGCAGTATACATTCTCATGGCATTTGAAGCAGATTGGAATTTATCTCAAAGTAGAACTATAATAGAAAGTACAGAAAAAGGATGGAATGTAGGGCAGACTGCTATACTTTTTTGATCCTACTGTCATGGAAATAAGTGACTCTAATCAGAGAAAGTCATCCTGAACACTGGGAAAATTACATAACATCTGAAGAGCTTTTCAGCATTTGAGATATTATTGGGGGGGGGGGAACAGGGAAGTGCTAGATTTAGAATCAAAGGACATGGTTTAAAATCCTGCCTCTCCCACTCATACCTACATGAAGTCAGACAATTTACTTAACCTCTCTGGTCCTCAGTTTCCCCATCTGTAAAATAAAGAGGCTGAACGAGATGCCCTCTAAGGTCTCTTTGAGTTCTAAATCTATGGTCTTCTGCCTGCCAGCTTTCTATGAGGCTGCGAGGTAACAGCTTCAGGGAAATGAAAATCTCCCCAAAGTAATGTGAATTTGTGTTGTCTACCAATGTCTCCCCCTGCAGATCTATCTCCGCTCACTGTAATTTGGTCTGGTCTAAAGCAAAATGAGGATAGTTAAGAATGAAAACACTAGAATAATTATGTTTGGGGAGCACAGATATTCTCTGACATTGTTCTAGGAATTGTTCCTTTGAATTTTTGTTTTTGTTTTCAAATAGCAATACATTTAATTTGAACAGAAAAGAAAGGTAAATAACAGGAAAAAATTAAACTGCAGGATTATTCTCAGAAACCAGGGAAAGGAATATGCATTTATAGAGACATACTATGTGTCAGGTTCTTTGTTAAACACTTTTTACAAATATCTCATTTGATCCATACAACAACCCTAGAAGGAAAGTGCTATTCACAAATTAGGAAACTGAGGCAGAAAGCAGTTAAGTGACTTGTCCAGGGTCACACAGCAACTGAGTGTTTGAGGCTGAGTTAGAACTCAAGTCTTCCTGACTCCAGACCTAGTGCTCTATCCTGAGCCACACACCCATAGGAAAACACCCTTCCACATTCTCACAGGCTGGTGTAGAAAGGAACAAATCCTGCTCCAAAGAGAGCAGAGGTTTCAGTGCCAAACTGTCCAGCAACCTCTCCCACTTGACCTTCATGCCCCTGTCTCTTGCTAACCCACTGTGCCTCACTGCCATCAGTGACCCTACCTCCCATAGCTCCTTGGTATGGTTCACTTGCCACTGCTGCTCCATTCTTTCTCCGATGTGATCCACTGAATTAAACTGCCCACTGTAATGACTCTCTCCCTCCCAAGCTGCTGCCCAATGATTCTCTGCAGCAATGTTGCTTTTGTGCATGCAGGTGTTCACCCCTGCCTCTGGTCTCTTAGCTGCCTACTTCCACTGAAGCTTCTTAAGGAAAGTGTCATCTGCAGGGCTAGTGAACACAGCTCCAGTCTCCTGGATTTCCTGGATGGTGCAGAAAGGGGAGGCTCAGGAAGATGTAAGACTTCAAAGCCATGGTTCCCAACAAAAGGTCTCAAGCTCTTAGTTGAGTTAGTGAAACAATTCCATTCACTTCTTTCCTGCCTTATGGGCTACAGACAAGGGGTGTCCTTCCTCACTACTATTAATGCCTGATACTGTCTTTTTGAGAATGGGAATAAGCACACCCCTTTTAATTTGCCCTTTCAATTCTTATCATGCTTCTTTGTAACCTATGCTCAGGTCTGTAAGTTGTCTTAAAAACTAAAGTGCATCGGAAAGAGCTCTAGGTCCGGAGTTGAGGATCTGGGTTCAAATCTTGGTTCTACTGACTTAAATAGCAAATTTTACATACATTAAAGTACCTAGTAAATGGTGGGAGTGGTGGGAGTGGTTATTGTATGACCTGAAACAAGTCACTTACCTTTTCTAGATACTGGTTATCTCATCTATCACATGTAAACAGGAGCAACTAGAGGATCTGATCATCTATAGGGAATATACACAACTCTTCTATTTGGACTCTGTATAAGACATCACCCAAGGTGGTGATGATAACCTTCAGTGAACTAAATCAAGTTCTGATTTGAGACATTTGCCAATTTTCTAGCTCACTTAGAGCCGCTAGATAGTGCAGTGCATAGAGCGCCAGGCCTGGAGTCAGGAAAACTCATACTCCTTAATTCAAATCTGGCCTCAGACACTTGATAACTGTGTGACCCTGGACAGGTCACTTAACCCTGTTTGCCTCAGTATCCTCATCTGTAAAATGAGCTGGAGAAAGAAATGGCAAACCACTCCAGTATCTTTTCCAAGAAAACCCCAAATGGGGTCATGAAGAGTTGGACATGACTTGAACAACGTAGTAGTAGTAGCAGCAGCAGTTTTATTTATTTCCTAGGGAAAGTCTACTGAGGAATTGCACAATTAATTAGACATCCAAAGGCAAAAACCACTCATTCCGCTTTTCTATTATTAAATCAAATTACAATAAAGCATTTTGGCAACAGAGGAGAAGCATTGTTGATACACACACACACACACACACACACATATATATGCATGTCCTTACAGCAATCTGCATTAGAACTTATGACTACAAAATTTATTCCACATGTATAGCCTTTGATCTAGCAATATTACTGCTAGGTTTACATCCCAAAGACATCCCCCCAAAGAGAAAAAAGACCTATTTGTACAAAAATATTTCTAGCACCTCTTTTTGTGGTGGCTAAGAATTGGAAATCAAAGGAACGCCCATCAATTGGGCAATAGATAAACAAGCCTGGTATGTGATTGAAATGGAATATTATTGTGCTATGAGAAATGACAAGTAGGATGATTTCATAAAAGCCTGGAAAAACTTATATGAAGTAATGTATAGTGAAGTGAGCAGAACCAGATGAATATTGTGCACAGTGACAGCAATATTGTTGGATGAAGAACTATGAATGACTTAACTATTTTCAGTAATCCAAGGATACAAGACAATCTCAAAGAACTAATGATGAAGTATACTATCCACCTCCAAAGAAAGAATTGATATTGATTGAACACAGACTGAAGCATGCCATTTTTTACTTTCTTTCATTTTTTTCTTTTATTCAATTACAAAATTACAAATATGGTAATGTTTTACATAATTGCACATGTATAACCTATACCCAATTGCCTACTGCCTCAGGGAGGAGGAAGGGGAAGGAGGGAAGGAAAGATAGAATTTGGAACTCAAAACTTTAAATAAAAATGTTTATTAAAGTAAAAAAATAAGAAAATAAAAGTTACCCCAAACTTAGTTCACTGTGATGTCTCAAGCAGTGTCCATTCTCTCTTTTTTCTACTGTCTTCTTCAATACCTGCTTATAGTCAGACTATTGAACTGGATGACATTTAAGGAGAAATATTTAACAAGCTGCTTTATTGAGCTGTGTTCCTTTCTCTACAAAGGTACATTGTTTTTAAAAAATGTTTTCTTGATGATCATTTTTGGGTGTATCTATCACTATCCACTACTTGATGTCTCCCCTAGGAGAAGCCTTCCCTTCTAACAAATAGATCCAGTCCAGCAAAACAAATCAACCCGTTAGCCCTGTCTAAGAATACACATCTCATTCAGGATCTCTAAAGGTAGGGGGCGGGGTAGGCTTCAATCACAGTCTTTTGAAGTTACTGTTGTTCCTTGCTTTGATCAGAGTTCTTAACTGATGAAAAATGAAACAAGTCAACTCAACAATCATTTATTAAGTATTGGGCCAGGCACTGTGGTAAGCAGATCCAGGAGAACAGTTTACAACATGACAACAACAATAATATGAGGAAAAACAACTTTGAAATGTCTATAAAAAATTAAAGACAATGTTTTAGTAGAGTCTGCCTTACCAATACTCCTAATCTAATAAGAGAACTAGCAGAAGAAACCAAAGTCATGTGGGAATGGATGTGGTACCCATCATCCCCATCATTCTGTCTCCTACTGGATTTGTCCTGAGTGCTTTCAGTGAGTCTACAAAAGATTCATTTTCATCCTTACCCTTTTTCTCAATCACAAAAAAGCTGCTGTTTTATCTGATTGTACAATACAATGCATCCCAAAGGTCTTAGTTTATATTTTAAGTTTTAATAATTTATTATTTGTATTTAATTGATTAAAACTACACTAACAATTTTGGGGCAAGACAGAAGAGGAGAGGCAGCAACCCAGCTGAACACTCCCAACATTCCCTTCCAAATAACCTTAAAAGAATTCTTCAAATCAGATTTTGGATTGACAAAGCCAACGAAAGGTCAGGGTGAGACTTTTTTCCAGCCTAAGGCAATGTGGGAGGTCAACAAGAAAGGTCTGACACTGGGGCTAGCCCAGAGTCCATGCAGCAGTAGCACCAGCAACAGGCCTTGGAGATGGCTGGAATAGGGGCAGAAACATCTTCAGGAGCTCTCAGTCAAGAGATGGGAAGGGGGTCAAAGAATTGGTGAGAAAGAGACTACAGGGGACCCTTTTCTGGCACTGGGTGCAGCTGGCACTGATTGGCAACTCTATCGTCCATACTTAGTCCCAGGGCAGACAGAAGTGGTTGCGGTTGTTCACAAGGGAACAGGGGACCTGATCAGAGTTTTAGGACCAAGAGGAACAAGGGAACAGGGGACCTGATCAGAGTTCTAGGACCAAGAGGAGCAACAGTACTTGTGGCTACAGGGGAGCAGGGGTCCTTCCTGGGTAAATACCAGAGCTCAGACCAGAAAAACAGTGAGCATCCTGGAATACACCACCTTGGAAGCACCAAAAATGTATAGACTCCCAGAATTAGCTCTGAAAACAGCATCATGAAAAAGCCTGAAACTTGGGACAGTGCCTCCCTACCCTCAGATGATCAGAGCCCAACTTTAACATAAAATTTAAAGGCAAAAAATATGCTGAAAGAATGAGCAATCAACAACAACAAGAAAAGGAACCTGACCATATAAAGCTGCTACAATGGCTGGGAAGACCAAGACACAAACTCAGAGGAAAATAGCAATGTGAAAACAGCTATAGGCAAAGCCTCAACAAAAATGCTAATTGGACCCACATCCAATAAGATTTTCCTGGAAGAGTTTAAAGAGATAAGAGTCGTAGAGGAAACAATGGGAAAAGAAATGAGATTGATTCAAGAAAATTGTGAAAAGTTAATTAACAGCTTGGTAAAAAGAAGCACAAAAAACCCACTAAAAAAATAACACCTTAAAAACAGAATGGTCCAAATAGTAAAAGAGGCACAAAGATTCCTTGCAGAAAAGAACTCCTTAAAAAGTAGAACTGGTCAAATTGAAAAAGAGGTACAAATCTCACTGAGGAAAATACTCCCTTAAAATTAGAATCTGGTAAATAGAAGCTAATGATACCATGAGACATTAAGAAACAATAAAACAAAGTTAAAAGAATGGGGGGGAAATAGAAGACAATGTGAAATAGCTCATTGGAAAAACAATTGATCTGGAAATAAGATCCAGAAGAAATAACTTAATAATTCTTGGACTACCTAAAAGCCATGATCAAAGAAAGAACCTAGACATAATATGTCAAGAAATGATCAAGGACAATTGTCCCAATATCTTAGATTCGAGGGGTAAAATAGAAACTGAAAGAATCCACTGACTGGTTCTAACAGGGATCCCAAAATAAAAATTACTAGCAATATTTATAGACAAACCCAAGAGCTCCCAGATCAAGGAGAAAATACTGCAAGCAGTCAGAAAGAAGCAATGAAAATGTCATGGAGCCACAGTAAGGATCACACAAGATTTTGCAGAGCTTGGAATATGGTAGTCTAGAACACAAAGGAGCTAGGATTGCAACCAAAAATAATCTACCCAGCAAAATTCAGTATAATCCTTCAGGATTATAAACTTAATAAAAGAGGGATCTTTAAAGCATTCCTATTGGGAAAAAAATAGCCTATTAGAAAATTTGATAGTCAAACAGAAGATTCAAGAGAAATATAAAAAGAATAAACATGAAAGAGAAATCACTAGGGCTTCAAAAAGCTTAAATTGTTTATATGATTATATGGCAAAATGATATGTGTAACTCTTAAGATCTTTATCATTATTAGGGCAGTTAAAAGGAGTCTACATAGACAGAGGTCATGGGTGTGAGTCGATTACATTGAGATGATCTATAAAAAAATGAAGGGATAAGAAAGAAGAATGTATTGGGAGAAGAGAGAAGGGAGAGGTAGAATGGGGAAATTTTTCTCACATAAAAAGGCACACATAAAAGAGTTTATACAGTGGAGAGGGAAACAGGGAAGAGTGGCAAGTAATGCTTGAGCCTCACTCTCATTGGAACTGGTTCACAATCAGTTGGGTATAGAAATCTATCTTACCCAATGGGAAAACAGAAGAGGAAGGGGATAAGAGAAAGGTAGCAGTTGGGGGTGATAATAGGACAGATAAAGGGAGACGTTCATCAGAAGCAAAACAGACTTTTGAGGAGGAATAGGATAAAGAGAGAGAAGGCTAAACATTAGAAAATGGAATGGAGAAAAATACAGTTAGTAATTACAACTGTGAGTATGAATGGGATGAATTCACCCATAAAATGGAAGATATCGGAATGAATTAGAAAACAGAATCCAGCAATATGTTGTTTACAAGAGACATACTTGAAAGAGAAAGATACACACAGAGTTAAAATAAAGGGCTAGAGCAAAATCTAATATGCTTAAGCTGAAGGTTAAAAAGGCAGGGGTAGTAATCATTATCTCAGACAAAGTAAAAAGCAAAAATAGATCAAATTAAAAGAGAAAATCCAAGAAATTACATTCTGTTAAAAGGTACCATGGACTATGAAATAATATCCAAAAAATTTACAGCAGGTATATATACTAAGTATATATACTATAATATGTACTATACTGTATATACTATATATAGTATGTATACGATATATGCTAAAATATATTATACTATGTATATATTATAATATATAAGTATATATAAGTCTATATTTTATAAAGACCTCATTTCTCAAATATATACTTAATGTACTACTGAGTCAAATTTATAAAAATAAGAGCCATACTCCAATTTATAAATGGTCAAGGGATACGATAGGCAGTTTTCAGAAGAAATCAAAGCTATCTAGAGTCATATAAAACTACTCTAAATCACTACTGATTAGAGAAACATAAATTAAAACAACTCTGAAGTGCCACTTCATACCTATAAAAAATGATAAATGCTGGAAGGGATTAGAGAAAATTGGTAAACTAATGGACCACTGGTAGAATTGTAAACTGGTCTAACCATTCTGAAAAGCAATTTAGAACCATACCCAAAGGGCTATAAAATCATGCATACCCTTTGATCAAGCAATACCACTACTAGGTCTGTATCCCAAAGAGATCAAAGAAAAAGGAAAAGAATCTATATGTATAAAACTATTTATAGCAGCTCTTTTTGTGGTGGCAAAGAATTGGAAATTGGGGAATTGCTCATCACTTGGGGAATGGCTGAACAAGATGTGGCATAGGATTGATTGTGATGGCATATCATTGTGCTATGAGAAATGATGAGGGAAATGGTTTCAGAAAAACATGGAAAGACCTATATGAACTGATGAAATATTATAATGATGATCAACTGTAAAAGACTTAGCTTCCCTGATCAATACAATAACCCAAAACAATTCCAAAAGGCTTATGTTGAAAAAATGTTATCTACCTCCAGAGAGAGAACATAAATTCTGAGAGCAAGTTGAAGTATTATTTTTCACTTTCTTTATTTTTCTTGCTTTTTTGGGATATGGTTAATACAGAAATATGTTTTGCAAGATTTCACATGTATGCTGTGTGACCCTAAACAAATGGTTTAACTTTTCTGTACTCTTAGATCATTCTCCAAAGCCATAAGTGACAGAAAAGATGCAAACCTACATTAGTAGTGGGAGTTTCCTCAATAGGAATTTACTACATAATCGAAATCACAGAGCTAGTCCCTATGTATATTGTACAACCCATATTTCTCAAGATGTTTTTATTTCCTTCCTATCTGTCCCTGATCAGCTTCTCTTATTTGCAGGTGAAAAATAGGAAAGGTATGAGATGGAACTTCAAAAAATTTTGAAAACTAGAATTTCTAACCTTTGTTATTCCATTATACGAGGTTGTCAGGATCAGAAGGCCCAGAATTTCATTGATGTGAACTTTGCCCACCTCCCCAGTTTGTAACAGGGCCTATAAGGTATTTAATGGCAGATTCGAAATTGCAACCTTTCTGACTCAGGACTTGAATCGTACTAGAGGGAAAATAACAAACTTAAGCCAGGTTCTGGTCTAGGCACAGACTGCTTTTGCTACAGAAGTCATCATCATTAGCTAGTCACAAGCATTCCATGGCCTCCACATAGAAAGTAAATGTAAAAAAGAATACAGCAATCCCTAGAAACATTAAATTTTCTTTCCACATTCTGGCAAAACACATTCAGTGCCCATGAAGGACTGGAAAATGATTCATTAAATATGATAGTTCCTTCCTTGCATAATAATTAAAGTTCATATCTTCTAAACAGATTAGGTAGTGTTTCCTATCTCAAAAATAGAAAAAAAAACCACTAATCTTTCTACTAATTGGATGAAAAATAACTCTGCTATTGCAGCATGAAGGAAGTTGCTAGCATTCATGTCCTACAAAGGAAGGAAGTTGCTTAAGATAATTATGTAAGTTGAACAAGATAATGGAAGGTGATTGCAAATATAGACATAGAAAGCCAAAACCCAATAGAGGGCCCCTGCAAGGACAACAGGGATGAGTGCCTCTGGGTAATTACTGAAATAGCTGTATCAAAAGACAAGACAGACTTCACTAAGCATACCTCACAAATCCCACTCTACACATTTCACATTTAGCTCTGCTTCTCTAGGACTTAACCTTAGTCCCCCAAGAGCCAGTTTGTATCTGCACAAAGTCTACTGGCATCTAGACTAGAGATAGGTTGGAGTGAATGTACCTAGTAAATAGGTAACTATACTTCTGCAAAGAAACATACCCATTGTGTGAAGACCATGGTCAATAACAGTTCATCTTTTGCATAAATGCTTCCAAGGAAAACTGGTGGCTAACTTAGGTTTATTCTAGCCAACTTTAAGCCTTATTTTGATTGAAAAATATAAATACAGGTGGGTGGATAGAATCCACAGAAGGTTGGAGCTAAACGGGACTTAAAAGGTAACCTAGTCCAAGTCCCCTCCATTTTGTAGTAGAAACAAAGCCCCTGGAAGGTTAAATGATTTGAGTTCTCTCCAGTCAATGGCAGACACAGAATTCAAACCCCAGAAATATAACCCCAAGGTCAGCACTTTTTCCAGTATCTTCATCAACCCAATCCAGTTCAACAAAGGTTTATTAAGTGCCTACTATGTTCAAAGCACTCTGCTAGGATCTGAGGAGACAAAAAAACAAAGACAACACAGCTCTTGTCCTTATGGAGATTATAGTATAATGGAGAACAGTAGGAAGAGGGACCTTACCAATGCAGGTCGGCACCTTCATAATCTTAATTCATAATCTTAGAGAGTTGCCAGTCAGGCTGCATGTGGCCCCCCCAATGCTTCCCAAGTGCCACTGGAACCAGATTCAAATGTATTTGGAAAATATTTAACAAAATAAATAAAAATACAATAAAACATAGATACTATCGTGTTTTAAAACTAAGTCACTATGCAACCTGTGGGAATCTTTATGTACAGTTTGGTGGCCCCATTTCTATTTGAGTTTCACAGCACTGGCCAAGAACACTGAGCATTAAGTGGCTGGCTTAGTGTCACACAGCCAGTATGTGTCAGAGGTGGAAACTCAACCTAGGTCTTCCTGATTCTCAGACTATCTCTCTATCCAGTACACCATGCTGCCTGGCATTGTACCTATATACAAATAGATATGATACAAGGTACATTATAATAGAGCAGTTAGGTAGCACCATTGTGCATAGAGTGTCAGGAAGACTCATCTTCCTGAGTTGAAATCTGGCCTCAGACACTTACTAGCTGTGTGACCCTGGGCAAGTCACCTAACCTGTTTGCCTCAGTTTCTTCAATCTGTACAATGAGCTGGAGAAGGAAATATCGAAGCACTTCAGTGTCAAGTCCTTTGCAATTTTTAAAGCCCTATGTGTGCTAGATATTGTTATTATGAAAACGTAATTGAATTAGAGGCTCTCTAAACTCCCTTTCAGCTTTAAATACTATGATCCAAGAATGAACAACTTGCCTTTGAATGAACAACACCTGGCTTATGAAATAAATTGTATTTGGTTTTGTTTTTCTGAGAAAAATAGATTTAGATGAAATATTCACTTTCTCCCAGACCTGCTGCTTTGATGCACTGCGACTCACACTACATTAGTTTCACTTTCTGTGATGTTTCTGAAAAGCTGTTTCTTAATGAAACAGTATCTGAGAGATCATCTTGAAGAAGACCCTCCTCAGCAAATTGGCTTGCCAACAGTTACCAGTCTAGATCAGCACATTTCAGAATACACCAAATACAATTTTGCTATCCGGATGTCAAAACGGGCTCATGATTCAGAAGTTGTGGATCTTTTTTTTCTTCTTTTCTTCCATCTGAAAGAGAGACTTCAGTTTAACAGGAAGTTATAGGGTCAAAGAACAAATGCATTACCATTTCATTAAGTAACTCTTGTATCAGGGATGTCTGCGGCATAAAAAGCCCAGTTTACCTTATCACACTTATCTTGGTTGGAAAACCCCACCAAGAAATATGAGACATTCTGTTGCACTGCCCAGCACTCCTCACTTGCACACTCTTATAGTTCATCACCAAATAATGTTTAATCCACAGATAAAATTAGAACCAAAAAAACTGATTAATAATGCCTATAACTGTTCCCTGGTTCCCTGCTTGGGAAAACTGATTTCACAAATCATATGCTAAGCAATCAGAAAAGGAATACTCTACTTATAGACCATACTAGCCAGAAAAAAAGTCTAATAGCAAAAGGATTTAATCAAGACATAAAGTAAATAAGAGGTAATTCAGTAGTAGTGACCATTTGCAAAGAGACATCATCTCCTACATCCCCTAAGTGGTATACAGGATAGAAAATTCACAGGGAAAATGTATGCTAGGGTAAGGAATTAGCTTTCAACATGCAAGCAAATAGAGTAAGGAAATTTCTCATCTCTTTTCAACATGCTTTCAGAGGCCAACAAGTAAATCCATATCACAGTACCTTGGAACTAGAGTTGCAAAGGCTCCAGGATACAAGTTCCCAAGAATCTATTTCTTGGCTTTACAAACTGAATATAAGTGAGGCACAAACATCTCCTGTTCGGTAGACTGTATCTTCCAAATCAGTCTGATCCTGTTCATCTCTCTGTGCAAGACTATTCACAAATACCCACAGCCTCATCCAATCCCCATCACTCCTTTTCATATCACCTCCCATTTCTTGCTTCTGGGTTTTCTCCAAGTGGTTTTTTTCCCTCTTATCTTTATTTTCTAATTCTGGACTTCCTGACAAAATCCTTCATTTAAGCACAAGTCTAGGTGTATTCTAATGTCCTGAAACTTTCTTCCATGAGTTTCTTTGCCTAATCACTATGAGCATTTGAATCCATGTTGGAGAGTCCCTATTAAGGGTAAAGGCAACTTCTGTCCTTATCACATACAATTATAAAAACTCTGTGCCCTTGCAGAAAGCAATCCACTTGCCCTAATCGCATTTTAAGAGATGTTCGAGGTCAGTTACAGCCAGAACCAAGTATGTCTTAATTACCCCATTTCTATTCCCTACTGGCCTGAAAGAATGTATAGTACAGTAGAGCTGGCTCTGGAATCAGAGGAAGTGGGTTCAAATCTTGCCTTTGAGGTTTACTACTACCTGTGTGACCTTGAGCAAGTTACTCAATTGAAATTTCCTCATCTATAAAATGTCAGGGTTGAGCAACATGACTTCTGAGGGAGAAAGGTGGCAAAGTAGATAAAGTCAGGAAGACCTGAGTTCAAATCTGGCCTTAGATACTTACTAGCTATGTGACCACGGGCAACTTATTTAATTGTCTTTTGCCTCAGTTTTCTCAACTGTAAAATGGAAATAATCACAGCACCTCCCTTGCAAGACAGTATTTGTAAAGCATGTTGCCTGACATACAGAAAACTCTATATAAATGCTTACTTCCTTTCCCTTTCTCTTTCAGTCCTAGATCTATGAAGGCTGTGATTTTGTAACTTTGAATACCTTCTCAAAGGTATTTGCTTTTGGTACTAGGAACTACTCTCATAGAGACTTGTTATGAGATTAGGTAGCATTTGAATTATCTAACCCTTGTTTCTCATTTTTAGGAATGAATGTTACATCAAGAACAAAAACAAAAAAATGAAGTATTGTTGTATCCTCTCAAGAGGTGGCACATTCCTCCTCACCAGAAATATCTTACACTGCTACTGACTTCCATGAGCAAATATCCATTTAGGGCAGGGGTTCTTAACCAGGGTTCTGTCAGTCAATAAACATTAATTACAATTAACATTTCTGTCGGTCAATAAATATTTATTATCACTATGAGCCACGTAAGGTTCTAAGGGTCTGGAATATAAAAGAGAGAGAGAAGATAGTTCCTGCCCACAAGGAGCTTACATTCTCATGGGGGAGAAGACATTCAGACAACTATGTAAATTGAAATGCATTAGCATTAAGGAGGCTCAGGAAAGGCTTCTTAGTAGGAGATGGGATTTTAGCTGAGAGATAAAGGAAACCAGAGAACAGGGGAGGCAGAGAACAGGAGGGAGAGAATTCTGGGCATGGGAGCATCCAGAGAAAATACTGAGAGTAGGGAGATGGAATGTCTTGAGGGAGGAATAGCCAGGAAGCCAGTGTCACTGGATCTCAGAGTTCATGAAGGAAGTAAGAGGGTCTATGAACTGGCTTCTTGTAGTTGTTTTTAATATTTTTGATAACTCACTCAATATAATTCTTTTGTAATCCTGTGTATTTAATTCATTTCTAAGACACTGGAGCACATTATACAATTTTACACACACACACACATTCATTCTCTCTCTCTCAAGAAATAACCATCACCATAAATTCAACCTAGAAAATGATTTGACAAGCCATTCATACTGAAATTTAAATAATAACTTATTGTCATATGTCTGGTTCACCACTCTCCAGATAAGGCCAAAAGAGCTATAAAAATTATACCCCCAAAAATGTAACCTATAATTTTAAATCCAAACACTTTCATTTCTTTTTCTTAAAAGATATAGAGGATGACTATACACCTATGCCTGATCAGTCATAACTAGTGAGACATCCATCTGATTGGCATATCTGTTGTTTCCAGGGCCTGGTAGACAGGCTACAGTAAATCAGACCAATGAGATATTTTGGTCTCTAAGCAACCACTTTTTATTATAATGCTTTGACCCAGCAGCTGGTTAGGCTATATATGAATTCATCAACAAAGCTATGAAAAACAAGATCACAGTCTCTGAAATACTGTAACCTGGTTGACAGGGAAGTAAGGGTTCATGTCATTGGTTTTCAGGGTTCTCTTTTCCAACAAGCATGCCTAACAAAAATGTGAATGAGCTTCTGAAAGGTGGCACCTCCTCAATCCCACATCTACCTGCAGGAATGAGTGCCATGTTTTTCTTCATATTCAGGCTAAAAAAAGTATGAATAATAAAAGGGTATATCACCAAACAACTGATCTCAGAAGAGTCACGTGTGCCTTTTGAGTGGTCATTTGACAGCTATTTGATAGATGGGCACTATAGAGAAGGGGTTATTAACTGGGTTCCATGGAAGGGGGCTAAGAATAGATTTCAGGGGTTCTATGAACTTGGATAGGAAGAAAAAAGACATCTTTGTCATCAGTAACCTTTTACTTCTCTAGTAATCCTATGAAATTTATTTTATGCATATAAAAACAAAACATTATTCTAAGAAGGGATTCAAAGCATTCACTAGGCCACCAAAGGGGTCTATGACACATAAAAGGCTAAGAACCCCTGTTGGGACCCTTGGGCATGGACCATGTGCCAACAGGCTTGTCTAATTATTCCTTTCAACAAGCATTTATTATGCACCTACTATGTGACCAGTAAGGTGCTAAGGACCCAAGAAAAAAAGCAGAACAGTCCTTGCTCTCAGGAGGTAGGAGAGAACACTATATATACAGATAAATCAATTCAAAAACAGGGACAGGGACTAAACCTGCCATTTCTTTGGCATAGGGATTAAGAAATTCTACCAATTCTGGCCAGAACCTTCTCTGCAGCTTATAGTCCTAGAAGGTTGCATAGAGCAAAGCTTCTTAAACTGTGGGTAACTGAATGTGGGGGTCAAAAAATTGGCAGTAAATGTTTGATTTGTATACCTATTTTATAAACCTATATACCCAGGGTCACCCAAGAAATATTTACGTTACCCTGAGCATAGAAGTACATAAAATAGGTATTTTAACCTTTTACTGTTGCCCAGTTTTTAATGACACCCACATTCAGTTATATGAACCACAGTTTAAGAAGCTAGGGCCTAGAGCACCCAGAAGTTAAGTGATTTGTCCACAGAAACCCAGCCAGTATGCATTCAGAGGCAATGCCTGAACGCAGGTCTTGCTGGCTCCAAGACTAGAAATGGAAATGCAAATTAATTTGGGAGGTGGGAAAAAAAATTGCTAACAACCTGGGAAAAGAGGAAAGAAGGAGATCAAGGAAATAGCTCAAGTAGCAGGCAGCGACTGAGTTAAGTCTTGAAGATGGCTAGGCTTTGCCAAGAGGTGAGAAGAGAGGAGCCTTTGGGGCATGGGAAACAGCCTGCACAAAGGCATCCATGGGATCAGAGGAACAGAGAAGAGCATCTGGGCTGGCTTAGCTGGAATGTAGAGGAAGGAAGTATCACTTTCTTCCTTAGACAGGATATACACATAGTCAACAGACTGGACCATGACATGTTCAGTCTTAGATCATCTCTGTGATCAATTACTTTCATGCATGTTACAAATAGAGTTGGAGCCAATTTCAAGGGCCTGTTGTTTTAAGATGGCAGAATGACTTAGAGCCAGGGGAGATCAGAGTGACACCTGTTGTATGACCATGACAGAGTTACTGGCCTCTCTTAAGCCTCAGTTTCCTTAAATAGGAATAATGGGAATAAATGGGTAAATAATGGGAATAATCATATTTACACTACCCACTTCTCAGGGTGATTGTGAAGAAAAGCACTTTGTTCACCTTAAAGTATATATGGAAATGTGAGTTATTAATTAGTATTATCACAAGAGGAAAAACAAAATGAGAAACTAATAGATGGGGTGGCAGAGAAACTAAAATATTTCATTTTGCTCATTCCAGAGTACATAGTTTCTAAAACCTTTATTGGAAAGAAAAAAAAATATGAAGTTGATGGTCCTCAAGTCTTGTACAATCAATATTAGTCACTGCAGAGAGACTAGGAAACCAAAAAAAACCCCATTTAATGCTGTCAAAATTTGGCTCTGTTGTCATAAAACTACATTTAAAGACCTTTTACCTTTCTGTAAGGGTTTTTCCTACTCATCTGTTCCCAAAATAGTTGCAATTAAATTCCTCAGACATTTATTAAACCACCTACTATGTGTAAAGTATAATCAGAACAGGAGGTTGGTTTGACATGCAGCACAAGTGACAGCTTGAGCTATACTGATATCCCACACAATGCGGGCAGACCAAACGAAGGCCTTCAGTACATTGGAAAGATCAAAAGATCTGGTAGGAGAACATAGACATTAGTCATGTAGGATGAGAAGGCCTGGACTGATGTAGATACTGAATCAAGGCATTATAAAGCCTAAAAGATTCCAGACCACAGATAAATCCCAAACATCCTTGACCTGAAGACAAAGGCATCAATTCTGTCCATGTAGCCCTGGGGCAAGGGATATGAGAAGAAAGAATCCTTCTTTGTAAGAAATTTGCTCTAAAAAATCATAGAGATTTTTGCTTAGAGCCTCAGTTTTAAATTGTTTTTTAAATTAAGTTTTTTTCAGTCATTTTTCAGTCACATCTAACTCTTTGCAACTCCATTTGGGGCTTTCTTGGCAAAGATACTAGATGGGTTTGCCATTTCCTTCTACAGCTCATTTTACAGATGAGGAAACTGAGGCAAACAGGGTGAAGTGACTTACCCAGGGTCACACAGCTAGTAAGTGTTTGAGGCCAGATTTGAACTCAGATCTTCCTAACTCCAGAAGTCAGGTACCCTATCCACTGTGCCCACCTAGCTGCCCCAAGTTTTAAAACATTGTCTTAAGTTTTTAGTCTTTCCATATTATTGTACCAAACCAATGATAATATCTCTTTAATTATAAATAAAAAGAACACATCATATTGGGGAGGGGGAGTTCTCCCATTTCTGAAGTAAGGATATATATATAGTCTGTCTTCTTTGATAAGGTGAAATCACAACTAGGGCTTAAATAAAAGATACAAATTCTAAAAAGGGAAGATAGAAACAGTAAGTGCTAGAAGAGATGGATGCATCTTATGCACCACTAAAGAAACGACTTTAGAATCCTGAGAAAAAAGTAAAAATTAAAGTTTCTATAAGATTCAGTGGAGTTGAGAAGGAAATACAGAAAATGGGCAGTAAAGAGCAACTTTAATTTTTCCCTCCCTAGAATTCAATGAACACCCAGGATGCATCCATAAAGAGTAAAGAGAGCTGTCCAACCCTCCCCTGCTCTGGCCTGCCCAGTCCAACATGATCACTGTAGAGGAGGCGCACGCCTTTGTCACTCTCTCAAAGAGATGAACTCCACCCCTCCAGAAAATGAAACACCTTCCTTTTTTCCTCGACTTCCTCCCTCCCTTGGTAGAGCTCTTGGTAGAGGACCAAGAAAGTAGGTGGCAATTGTGACTGCATCTCTCATCCTTTTTTAAAGAGGACAAAACTTTTGTCTTTGTATATTGAAATGCTTGTTTGTCGGGGCAGCTAGATGGCGCAGTGGATGGAGCACTGGCCCTGGAGTCAGGAGTACCTGAGTTCAAATCTGGCCTCAGACACTTACTAGCTGTGTGACCCTGGGCAAGTCACTTAACCCCAAATGCCTCACTAAAAAAAAAAAAGAAAGAAAGAAAGAAAGAAAGAAATGCTTGTTTGTTGATGATTGCTCAGTTCACACAAGAGTCGGTTTGTTGTTTCTTTTTTAAACAAAAAGTAACAATTCACAGTTATATCCATCTTTCCCTGTCTTATAATCCTTTTCTTTATACATTAAAGTGTTCTGGGCCAAAAAAAAGCTCTGATGTTTGTTCTCATTAAACCAAGAAATGCTTCCTGAGCAAATATATAAAGTACAAGTAACAGCCTAGTCTCTATACCTAGGTCATCTCCTTGTTTATAAGCTGAGGTTGTGTATACTAAACATTGACTGTGGCTCCTAATTTCTAAGCAAAGGTAGAATTCCTCTTGGTTACAGTGCTATATTACCAGAGGTGACTTTTGTTTTGGAGGGTATGAGTTTTATAACCAAAGTTTCCCAGTATGCCAAGGCCCAAAACAGTGGGAGACCAATTGGAGAAAGGCCAATTCAACTCAATAAACTTTTCTTAAGCGCCTATTGGCCAGATCACTATTATATTTCTGAGAAACATAAGAGAAAATTTAGATAGGATAGACATGACCCTCATGGAACTAAAGGTTACTAAGAGGATGTGTCATAGAAAAGGGAGAGGGGAGCATGAGAGAAAAAATAATTTTTCCTTAGTGTGTACAAGGTGCTTTTCTCAAAAGAACCTTGGGAGTTGATCAGCAAAAATCCTGTATCCCTGTTCTAAGAGGAGGAAACTGAGGGCCAAAAACATTAAGTGGGAGTTGGGACTGGAGCCCAAGTCTCCTGATTCCAAACATGACTGTTTTTCCATGTACCTGCCAACAGTAGTTTACTCTAATATTTCTTATCTAATTCTTCTTCTTTATAGAGACTATTTTGTTCACCATGAAAAGCACCTGATAACCCAGAGGCTCAGAACAGCACAGCAGGTGAAGAAAATACTAATGAGAAGCGAGACCACTGAGCAGGCCATGAACCACCAAAGAAAGGGCTTGGACACCCACCACCACCACCACCACCTTTCTCCTTCACGTCGAACAGAGCAAGGAAAGATGTGAAACTCTGGAAAACACACACACACACACACACACCAGTATGTACCTTATTGGGAAGCCCAGAAGAAGGGCTTTTGGCCTTAAAGATGACTCCAGTTGTAGAGAAGTTGGCTGAAAGAATGACAGATCCCTGGCTGCCTAGGGCCAAACTCCACCAACTGTGCTCTAGGGGTTAGGTAAAGGAATAAAATGAAAAGCAAAAGAAAATGCACAGAAGAAAGAAAAGTCTCAGGGCTTTCT
Organism: Dromiciops gliroides; assembly: GCF_019393635.1. NCBI lineage: Eukaryota > Metazoa > Chordata > Mammalia > Microbiotheria > Microbiotheriidae > Dromiciops > Dromiciops gliroides. Next base: position 162,958,413 of record NC_057862.1, on the reverse strand, counting down.
CCTTTCTTCCTCTCTATTTCTAAGTCTCCTGTCGAGGGGATATTTCCTCCTCAACATCTGGTTACATAGCCCAAGGTAGATCTTAAGTTCTGTGCTCCAGTCGTACCGCATCAGCCAAGTCTCCCACTCAAATCAACCAATCTTCTCAATCTGGAATCCATCTCTTAGACTTCTGTCTGTCATCTGGCCAGTCCCAGACCGCCTCCCCATAACAGGTGGCACCTCTCCAGAGCTGCCCTGGAGGATTTAGAGCTCCCAGAAGCAAGTTTTCCGCTATGGTCAGCCCAGGAAAGTCCGAAGGCTAGAGCTCTGGGGGTGAGGGGGGTGGGATGGGGGACACCTCTGTCCACTCTCTTTCTTCTCTTGTCCAACCTCCCCAGCCCAAGACGAAACACTCGTGGGTCCTATCCTACTAATCACCATAATCCGCAATCCGCCAGGAAAAAATATGAACCACCTCCCTAGAACCACACTATCAAGATGCCCATCATTGCTTCTCCCACCCAGCCTACCACACCCCAGCCCCCCACACCCTAGGCGGATCTCGTCCATAGGAGACGGACTAAGGAGGGCTCTGCCTTGCTCTTACCTGTCTGCAGGGTCCCGCCGTCCCCGAAGCAGCTGCAGGTCCACGCTCAGTGCGCTCAGCGCCCACTCTGCTGTCTGCCCTTTTTTGGGTCCCTGGCGGGTATGTTCCGTCCGGCCCCACATCACTTCCCGTAAAGGAGCTGAGAGGTGGGGGCGGGTCCTCCTTTCTTTCCTACACCTCCCTCTTCCTCCTCCTCACCCGCAGGGTACCTCCCCACCGAGGTCTTCGGTCCTTGTGCCCACGTGGGAAGTTATGTGGCTTTGGCGTCCTCTGATCTTTCCCTCTGGGGAAGGAGGGACGTACGCAGCCCGAGCCAGGACAGGGACGAGCCCTGCACCTGCTGCCTGATGCCCCACGGGCAAAGTAGGAGAGGCTACAGGGAGGACCCCGCCCCGCAGCTGGGGAGAAGCCACCTGAGACTTGGGGGCGGGGGGGGGGGGCGGACCAGTGGGAAGAGGGGATCCCCGAGCTAGGGTTCCTGGGCTTCGCGGCCGATTTTCTGTCCCCCACAGGGGAGGATCTTCCCGGCCTTGACTGCAGGGAGTAAATAGTGTGAGGCTTCTACCAACTGGGACTTAAGATTTTTTAGCTGGGCTGAAGAAAAGGGTTAATGTTTAGTTGAGGAGAAATGAAAGCAAGAGGAAAGAGAGCACCGTTTAGATGGGTAGAAAGACAGATGGGAACGAACATGTAACGTTCCACTTCAGCGTCACTGTGGCATTTTGTTTAGTCACTCATTAAATTTGCATTGCCTTCCCAAGAGCCACTTTCAGAAGACGATTCCAGGGGCACAGACCAGTATGTCACACACATTGCTGCCCCAGCATGGCTGACCTGTACCCTAACCCTGGCTTCCTTTAGGGATCGGCCCTTTGTCATTTCACCTACCATTGAGTCCTAAGCCTAGGATTTCCGCTCAGGATATACACACCCACAAAGCATAGTAGATAGCTACGTCCCTCTCATCCTTTATTGGTCTCTAACTTCTGACTTTTGTCAATTTCTCAAGACCTTTCCTTCGTGAAAAAGGGGAAAAGGCAATAGCAGTCAGCTGCGAAAAGGAATCAAAGGTGGCAAAGGAAATGGAAAAGTCAGGAAGTGAAAGATGAGCACAAACCATGGAGGTTATAAATGAAGTTCTTCCTGGTATGGACTAATTCGGTTTAAACCGAGAAACAGGATGCATGGCCTGATTGTATAACAAAATGAGATATAACCAAATTGATGAAATCTGCAAGCCTTTGCTGCCACCTAGCGATTCACTCTTAATGTCAGCTTAGTTTCTCTAAACTTAAGGTCTGGTTTAACAGCTGAACGGCTGGGCTCCTATCCAAAGACACCCTGTTCAGGCCTGGTACTGGGATCAAAACAGTTAAGTGCTGGATTGCAGCCCATAAGTCACTCCTAGTAGCCTGTTGTTGAGAAAGCCCTTCACCTGTACCTAAAGGTATCTGGGAAGACCAAAGAATATCTCAGAGGCTCTGAATTTTTAATCAATCCATTCTTGAGAATTCATTCTTTGCCCAAACCAATTTTCTCCCATAGGAACCTCCATGGGAAATGGTGTAAATTGAAGGAAGTTTGGGATGATGTTTGGGAGGTGGATCCAAAGTTCATTTCAACCCAAATCATACTTCTTTTGCAGAAGGATTAAGAGGCTGAAAAGCTGGACAGGAGTGGATCGTGTGTGCAGGTGCAGAGATCTCAGAAAGCAGCCTCCCAAGACTGCATGGGTTCTGACTAGAGATACTTCCTGCTCTCAGCCTTTCAGAATTCTTGTCTTCATTCCCCACATCTGACCAGGCACTCCAATTCCCATTCTGGGATCCTAGGCTTCTGATTCAGAGACCAGTTCAATCGGGGCCCGCCACAGTGCTTCAGCCACCTTCATACCATGTCTCCACCCTCATACCATTTGCCCATCTTTGTTTTCCACCTCTAGCCCTGGGAACCAGTTAAAGTCTACCATTCATAGAAAGGTTATATCAATCAATTGCTCAATAACTCCACTTGTGGAATTTCCCTAACCACAACACCATGCGTAGCCATCACTCCCTGATGTGTTATCTTCCTCCATTAGAACTTAAACACTTTGAGGACAAGAACCGTCACAGTCTCCATCTCCATCTCCTCGGGTAACTTTTATATACGAACAAATTGTTTACTTGAACTGAATCATTTTTTAAAAAATAAGGTCTTTAGGATATGGGAGGCCATACTCATTGCCACCAGAAGTGGGAAAGTGTATACCATTGGTCTATTAAAAGTGAAAGAGCATGGGGGCAGCTATATGGCGCAGTGGTTAAAGCACCGGCCCTGGATTCAGGAGGACCTAAGTTCAAATCCGACCTCAGACACTTGATACTTACTAGCTGTGTGACCGTGGGCAAGTCACATGACCCCCATTGCCTAAAAAAAAATAAAAAAATAAAATAAAAAGTGAAATAGCAGAGGTAATCTCTAAAGCTGTTATCACTCATTTAGTATCGATATACTACTCCACATTATTAGTTATCTTTGTAAAGTGTTTGTGTATTTGTGTGAGACTTGGACTGGCAGATACAGTTGGATACCTGGTAGGTTCAAAGCAAAGCTTTGTGTATAGGAAAGGTGATAGAGCATAGTAAAAATATGTAACACTCTCTTTCTATGTAACTCAATACTGATCCCTAATTCCCTTTGTGTTTGTGTATTTGGATTCCCCAAATAAACTATAAGTTCTCTGAGGGGAGAACTCTGGTAGTATCCAGGAGCTAGAAAATATTGTAAGGAATGAGATGTCTTGTGCTTCCAATTCCTAGCAAATGCTAGAACTTTAGATCAGTGTCCTAGCTTAATGGATACTTAGCGTTTTACCATAAGCAGTCCCTGAATTATAACCCCTGGTTTACTATATCCCTTACATGTAAACAGTCATGGCACTGCCCCCACGGAACAGAATATCTACTCCAGACAGCAGGTAGCAACAGTGGAGAGAGTTGCATATTTTTATGGATGAGCTTGCTACTTCTAAAATAGTAGGGGCTGGGCAGTGGCACAGCTCTGAGGGTCATAGGGCACCTCCATGATCTTATAGTTACAGCAAAGGAGAAGTTCCCAGGCCTACCCTCTAAACTGAGAGTTCCCAAATAGGGTATAGATGACTGGCCATGATGGTCTTCCTGTCTCAGGGATCCTAGTCTTGGCTTGTTTAGTGACTTTTCTCCTATTAAAGAGGCTTTTGTGGGCTAGCCTGGGGATCTATTAAAATGAGAAAAAAGGTTTCTGAGTGTCAACCAACTACTGAAAACACAACCCAAATTTGTAACTTGGGAACAATTTATCTAGTGCTTTCTACTTCTCATGACACCTTCCCATTTATCATCTAATTTGATCCCAGGCTTTTTGGTATCTAGTGCTTTGGCACTGATGACTGTTTTACTTCCATGTAAATTGTGATGGATTTTTATGCAATTTGCAGCTAACATGCATTTTGGCTTTAGAAAGAAACCAATTTCTCGATGGTCACTCTAGGCAACAACCCAAAAGCTATTTTTAAAATTCTCAATAAGATAGACTGAAAAGAATATACTAATATTCTGTCAATTGGGACAATTACTTAGGAAACAATGCTATAAATTTCTCTCAGGGATATATTCTCATTATGGAATTAAAATTCTTCGCAGTAGATACTACTGCTATACTTAGAGAGAACTTCAGAGTTGCTTTTTCCCTAGTATGTTCTGATTTAGGTTTGGTTTGGTTTTTTGCAGGGCAATGAGGGTTAAGTGACTTGCCCAGGGTCATACAGCTAGTGTCAAGTATCTGAAGCCGGATTTGAACTCAGATCCTCCTGAATCCAGGGCCGATGCTCTATCCAGTGCATCACCTAGCTGCCCCAATATGGTTTTATTTAAACCTAATAACATACAGATCAGGGCTTCTTGAGATTTTTCCACTCATGACCCCTTTATGCCTGAGAAATTTCTGTTCCATTCTGGGTATGTAAGTATATAAAATAGGTATATACTTATTACATAGCCAAATTTTTCACAAGCCCCACAGTTACGTGACCCCAACCCACAGCTTAAGAAGCTCTGATATAGATGAAACAATCTATTCTGTGAAATTTCTGTATATAGAACTTTACTCATGCAATCTGGAGTTCTAACAAAACATTCATTTCTGCTTTACAGCTAAACTGTGTCATCATTTACATTGTGGTTAACACTAGCAACCATTCAAATGTCATTTTGCTGTACTGTACTGGTTGAGCCAGGATTTGACATCAGAACATTTGTTCACCAGTCAGATCCTAGTATCTTGGTTTTTTTGGTAATTATTTATAGATTTTAATTATATATGCTAACCATAAATAATTTAAATTTAGACTTAATTTACTAAATTCACTCAGCAGTGAAAACAATTCTTTACATTTGAAAAGCACTGTACGTATCTTTGTTAATATAAGTTAAAGGCTCCACAAAAGCTATCAAAATACTAAGCCTTGAAAACTGGTATTGGGTAGATGATAATGGTGACAATTTAAGTAATTTTTATACATGTTTTTTGAATTATAGCTTTCCTCTCTTCCTTCTCTACTCCACTTTTTTTTGTTGTTTTTTTTTTGTGAGGCAATTGGGGTTAAGTGACTTTGCCCAGGGTCACACAGCTAGTAAGTGTCAAGTGTCTGAGGCCACATTTGAACTCAGGTCCTCCTGAATCCAGAACTGGTGCTTTATCCACTGAGCCACCTAGCTGCCCTCTACTCCACTTTTTGATCCCAAAAATTTATGATTTAGGGACCAGTATTGAGTTACATAGAAAGAGAGTGTTACATATTTTTACTATGCTCTATCACCTTTCCTATACACAAAGCTTTGCTTTGAACCTACCAGGTATCCAACTGTATCTGCCAGTCCAAGTCTCAGTACTCCTACACTTTACCAGAGACTGAAGACAGAAATGGTGAAGGTTGGGGAAACTTGAACAATGAGGAGCTTCTGGTCAGTTGGTATGCATTTGAATCTTTTCAAGCTAAGTGTGGAAACTTCTTAATCAGGTAGTTGCCCAGCTCACCTCCTCCCAAGTCAGGAATTCTCTATCTTTTCTGTCATGGCTCCCTTTTTGAAAAATGCTGTTAAATAGATAAATATATGAATAAAAAAGAAACCAATGATATTGAAATGAAGATATAATTTTTTTCTTATAGAAGATCAGAGACCCCCTTCCCCCCCAAATTTTTAGACCCCTCGGGAGTCCATGGAGCTCAGGTTCAGAATTCCTGTCCTAGACTTGCTACTGTAAACACCACTAATACTCATTTGTGTTAACGTCCCCAAAATTGCCACCATAAGCAAGTGGCCATACTACAAGACCAAGGAAATTGGTGCCAAACATAGAACTACAACAAAATATTGATTTTAGTGAAAGGAAATGAATAGGCTTGAGGAAGGTCGTGTCAATGTGACAAATAAGAAAAAGAAAAAAGTACTTGAAAATTCAAACACAGTGTTAAGAACCACTTAAATCATTATCTTCGATTTAATCATACTCAAAATACTAAGTATATCTTGTGTATTACTTGGGTTTTAAGCATCTAGTACAGTTCAAGTCCATTGTTAATTTTTCTTCTCTTCTGATTCTTGAACAATTTGTGATTTTTCCTTTAATATTTTCTGATCTCGAGAATACTGTTCAAAGATTGGTTGATAAATATATATTCCTCCAGCAACTCCAAGGACACTTGCAAGAATCATTTGAGGAAAAGTCAATCTACCGAACATCTTATCAACAAATGCAGCAGCCCACAATGGATGTTTTCAAAAGTTATGTGTGTATATCCACAAAAATATCTTCAGGTCTGTATACAAAGAAAGAAAATGGAAAATATTAATTTGGTTTATCATCAATATTTTACGTAGCCTCCTTTTGTTACTTTGGGAGAGAATGGAGCCACATCCCTTTAACATTGTTCAGCATGGTATACTATTCAAAATGGCATGATTGGTGGATAAATGATTTCTCTCATAAAACAGATTACATGGTCATTTCACTTTGTCATCAAATTGGGAGGGGAGTGGAATACCCATGGATTTCCCTGTATTAATATTTTCAATATTTCCAATCAAGGAATTTCATTCTTTAAAATTTTCTGGATCCTTATTACCTACTAGTGAAATTAAAATTCCTTTCCCTAGCATTTAAAGTCCTTCACAATATGGTGCTACTTGACCTTTATAAATTTTTAATGTATTACTCCTTCATTGTTGTTGAGCCAGCTGACTCTCCATGACCCCATATAGGATTTTCTTGGGGGGCAGCTAGGTGGAGCAGTGGATAAGGCACCGGCCCTAGATTCAGGAGTATCTGAGTTCAAATCTGGCCTCAGACACTTGACACTTACTAGCTGTGTGATCCTGGGCAAGTCACTTAACCCCCATTGCCCTGCAAAAAAAAAAAAAAAAAAAGGAATTTCTTTGCAAAGATACTGGAGTGGTTTGTCATTTCCTTCTCCAGTTTATTTTACAGATGAGGAAAACAAGGCAAACAGGCTTAAGTGACTTTCCCAGGATCATACAGCTAGTTAAGGGTCTGAGGTCAAATTTGAACTCAGGAAGATAAGTTTTCCTAACTTCAGGACAGGCACTCTATCCACTTTGCCACCAGGCTTTATTACTTCTTTATATATACTCTGGCTAAACTGTACTAATAGGGTCCCTCAAATATGCCCTTTGATTCTTCACTTACCCCCCCATCCTGGTCTCTGTTCTTTATTACCTATGCTTGGAATGCTGAATTCCTATTCATCCTTTAAAACCCAACTCAGTCATCCATGAAATCCATGGATAAATCCATGTTCCACGAAATCATCTCATATTCTTGTTCTCCACTGCTAGTAACTTTTCCTCTTGAAGTTCCTATAGTATTTTGTATCAGACAGCTGCCCAGCTCACCTCTTCCCAGATCAGATTTTTTACATTTTCTGACATGGACCCCTCCTTAGAAAATAAGTAACCTCTTGAACTTCATACAGTATTTTGATTTGTAACCCTCTCATGTATTTATCATGAAATATGGTATATCATGGTTATCTGGTTTGTTGTTTTCCACCACCACTACCCCCCCCCCAAAAAAAAAACCACACACTGAACAGTCAGTGAGGATAGGGGCAAGTGTCTCTTTACAATCTATTCTCCACACATATGCCAAAATAATCTTCCAAAGATTGAGGTCTGCCGAAGTTCTCTCCCCAGTAAAAATCTTCAGGGATCTCACACTGCTTATAGTATAAAATAGAAAGTCCTTAGCCTGGAAAGTCCTCTACAACGAAGGCAGTCTATATAGCATAAAAGACAAAGTAACTACTGACATGGAAAAATGTGTGTTCAAATCCAACCTCCAGCATTTGTCTGACTAGAGGCTGGGTAAGTTATTTAACCTCTGTGGGCCTCATAGTAAAATGAGAATAACACTTGTAATGCTAACTCTTCACAGGGTTGTGATGTAAGGTTCAAATGAGATAAAGTATATAACCAAAGCATTATATAAACATTAGCTATTATCACCTGGCCTGGCATGACTTCATATGATGCCCCTCCATAAACTCTTTTCCTGACAAACTGGAATGCTGAACCTTTCCCAAATTTGAGAGTTTATCTTCCACCCCCATTCCCCACTCAATTCCTTCCGTTGTGAGCTTTGCCTCTCCAAAACCTTGTCAATCTTCAAAGTTCAACCAGAGCGCCACCTTCTCTAAGAACCCTTCCTTGCTCCGCCCCAGGCCATGATCTGGCTGGCCTCCAAATGCTTTGTACTTACTTACATAGATCTGGTGGCCTCCTCTTTCCTACAATGCCAGCTCCTCAAAGGCAGAGGTTTTTGTTTAATTTTTTTAAACCTTGTATTCCTTGCACCTACCCCAGTGCCCTGCAAGAAGCTGGTCATGTCTGTTGCAATAAATTATCTAAACCCCCATCTTCCCCAGCTCCTAGCAGAGCTCAGCAAACTAAGTGGGTGAATGAAAGAATGACCAAATGCCGTGGCCTTTCCCCCCAAAGTCTTGGGAAGCAAGGGATTTTTGTTCCCAAGTCCAATATGATGCCTTCATAAGATTTATAAGATCTAGAGCTGAAAGGGGGCTTGGAGAAGTCTCCCAAGCGGCTCCCGGCCGGGGGAACTTTCGCCTCCATCCGGGGACTTCCCCTCCATCGCTCCCGAGAGACAAAGGCGAAAACAAGGTGGGGTTGGCCCACAGTCCCTCACCTTCCCTGAGCCCAAGGACCGGTTCCAGGATTAATCGTTCCTCGGAAGTGCAGGAGGCCTCTCAGGCGGGAGGACACCACCTGGGCCCTGGCTGGGGGGGCGGGGGAGGAGGGAACCCTCCAATTCCTAGGCTCCCTTGCGCCAGCCAGTGACGGCGGCTCACAGAGTCCAAGCGGAGCAGAGGGCGAAGCCCCGCGTTTCCTCATTCGCCTGAGCCGCGGAGGGCGGGAGGGGCGGGAGGCGAGGAGCGAGAGCCGCGGGCCGGCTCGGCCATGGAACGGGTCGGAGGCAGCCTTTTCTTCAGGAGGCGCCGGAGCAGTTCCCCCGAGACAGTGAAACTGAGGAAGAGAAAATCTGTACTGTACAGCAGCCCCCCAGAAGGACGCGCCGGGAGCCGCTTCGGTGAGGGAAGGAGGGAGGCGCAGAGCAGAGACCCGCGCAATAGAAGCGGGGCACTAGGACCCAGAGGGCCGAGCCCGCGTCCCGGCTCCTGCTCCGGCTCCTGGGCGAGCTTTTTAAGCACCTGAGCCGCCCCCCGACACTTTTTCGGCATTGCTTATTGTTAATTATTTGTGATAACTGCGACTTGTCTCGCACTTTCCGAATGCCTGGAATGCCCTTCTTCCTCACCGCCACTCGGAATCCCCAGCTTCCTCGCCCTCTCCAGCAGGAAGTTGATCTTGTTTCCCCTCTTCCCCCCGCCCCCGTTTGTTGTATCTATTTTATAACGCTCCGATTGGCAGAAAGCGCGACCGGACCCAGGCCCCGGGAGTCCCAGAGAGAGACCCCCGGCAGCATGGCGTGAGGCGTAAGGCCTGACACCCCGCTCCACGCACACCGGGGATTACTGCCAATGCAGGAGACCCTGGAGCCGACGTGGGCAGGAGCCTTCCCTTCCTCAAATTCCCTCCTCGCTACCCCCACCCTTCAGGCCTTAAGATCTTTCCACTTTGGTAGCATCCATCAGATCTTAAGCATTGGGGGCGACCCCAGGTCAACCTCCACACCAAGTTAAGTTGTGAGAATAGGCCAGAGCTAGATGGAGCTAGGTGAATGGAGCACGGGCCCTGGAATCAGGAGGACCTGAGTTCAAATGCAGCCTCAGATGCTCACTAGTCGTGTGACTCTGGGCAAATCACTTGCCTAAAAAAAAGGCCAGATTTAATAGGATGAACTTGAATAGGAATAAATATAAAACCCTATTCATAGGTTCAGAAATGGAGGTGGTCAAGTAGGTCCATGAACTTGAATGGGAAAAAGATAAATCTTTACTTCAATATAAAACCAATATGACATATACCAATTATATAATATAGTTATTATAGTTATAATATAGTTATATATATATAATATAGTTATTATAGTTATATAATAACACAATATAAACCAATTGGTTTCCTTTGTAATCCTATATGTTTTGTTTTATGCATTTAAAAACATTTGGAGAAGGAGCACATAGCATCACCAGACTGCTATGTGGACTCTAGTCCACGACACAAAAAAGGTTAAGAATGCCTCACCTAGTTCGGACTCCCTAATTCACAGCCAACAATGTGAGGAGGGGAGGTTGATTTGCCCGGAGTTACACAGTTTTTAGGAACAGAGCACTAGAAGGACAGTAATTCGGGTGTACTGCCTAGAAAAGAGCAAGCACTTTTTGGATTAAGGAAGAGAAGACAACAGCCACCTACCAGAGAAGGGTATGGATGGCCCTATGTAGGACTTCGGTAAATGCAAGACCTAGAGGGAAAAGTTGAGCCCTTAAGGGAAAAGGCAAGGTGGTAGCTGTAGCATTATGTGTCCTCAACCATACATCAGAACCTTAAGGTAACCAAGAGCAAATATGGAACCTTTATTACATTGCTAGGAAGTACTATCTGCCTGAATTTAAAGAAGGAAAGAATATATCTCCATCCAGTAGTTAGACTGGCAAAATTTATCTTTCTGTGCCAGGCAAAGAGAGAATGGTGTAGGGTATTCATGCTGGACCAGCACCAGCAAGCAACCTGGCACTGTCAGAGGGGAGAATAAGGGAGCAGAGGGACCTGGAATCCAGGTGATAGGCAGATTTTTAAAAGTAGCAGATATTCCAGACGGGAGCAGATCAACCAAGTTTGCTCCTACAGCTGGTATGCCACTGTGCTTTGCATGGTCAGAGCTGTGGTCCCAAGCACCTTATTAGTAGGATTTTTCCATAGAGAGCTACATGTGGGAGTTGTCTGGTTAACCCATTACATGACAAACCAAAGTTCTTCTTTATGAAAATAACTTGTATGCAATTATATCTCTACTACCCCCCCTTTTCATATCTTAAAATAATCCTAGGGAGGAACCTCCCTCCATCAATTCAGTTGGCTAGTTCTTCAATTTATAATTTTAGAGAATTGCCTGGGGCAGTGGTGTACAAATTTTTATAACTGCATTCCATCAGTAAAGTTTTTTTTTTGTTATTTTTTTTTGATGAGGCAATTGGGGTTAAGTGACTTGCCCAGGGTCACACAGTTTAGTAATTGTCAAGTGTCTGAGGCTGGATTTGAACTCAGGTCCTCCTGAATCTGGGGCTGGTGCTCTATCCACTTCACCACTTAGCTGCCCCCCATCAGTTAAGTTTTTGATCACAAACCCTCAAAATGTATATACTAATTTTGGTATCTGCTATATAAGTGGAGAGGAACCTGATGGGAAGGATGTTGTGATGGTAATGATAATACTTGACAAGGTTGTATATGAGAGGTGAAGTGGAGGAGATAAAGATAAAGCCATCATTACCAACCTGTGTGACTGGAAGGATGGTAGTGCCCTCCACAGAAAGTCTGGAAGAAAGGTGAAATCACAAACCATCCATGCTTATTCATCCCTCTTTTCCATTGAAAAACAAAAAGTCAGTGTCAGCTCACCTGCTGGGAGTTTGGGTCTGGATAGGTTGCGACCCATTCTTTTGGGGTGTTTGAAGAGGGGTTGGTGAATAGTATTCATGGGGGTGACATGATAGACTATCTTTCCACTGGTTGGTCACATAACCCTTTTGGATCAAGTCAGTGCAATGCCTTAAGATTATTTCACAGCCTCTTTGGGGCCATGGGCTTCATCTTGGAGACCACTGACCTAAGACTACTACTATATGAGGATTATACAGTTACCCAAATAGTGAGAAGACTTGAACCTGAACCCAGTTCATGACTCTGTCCACTGCTCTATGTTACCTCTCATAAAATTTTATCATGTGTACAGACATGTTAGAGAACATCCTCCTTCAAAGGACAATGGCACATAATAGGCTAAAATCATCCAGTTGAGGTCCTGGCCATTAGAGTTGGCAGAAATAGGGGCCTGTTCTCTCATAGGCCCATTTCTAGGAAATGGCCTTGATAAAGACCTGCACAAAAGGCTACCTATTAAATGTGCTTCAATTGTATGTTGCTTGCTAAATAAATTAAAGTTGGAGGAATTAACCCATTTAACTTTGGTACCACAACTGTTTTCGGTTTTGCTTTCCTCAGATCTTCTTGGTGAAAACATTTACCTGGTCTTGTTTACCATAGCGCTAAGAATACTTAACTGCTTTTTAATCCAGACAAGCTTTGTTCCTGATGAATATTGGCAGTCTCTTGAAGTTGCACATCACATGGTTTTCAAATATCCTTTGGAGTTTTGTTTTTTTTCCAAACTAAAAATATTCTAGGGAGTATGCTCAACCCCTAATACATATTTTAAACTAATTTTCAATTTTCTTATATTTTTCTTGAAACTACCTCTTGTACTTTTCTTTAGGGGCAGTGTTGCTTCAATAAGTATTCAGTAAGAATCTGTTAAGCACCAATAGGCTGCATGCTGTGAGGGGGATACCTGAGTAGAAAATATGCTATGGGCCTTTGATGGCTTGGACTCTAAATTGTGAAGGAGGCTTTTCCTAGAATTCCCATTTAAAAAGGGGAAATATTTTGGCAATCCCTAATGCTTTTTGAATCATTGTTTAAAATCAAAGAATGCGTTCGTTGACATTTGGAAATGAGAATAGGAAAACTATTTTGCACTTCAGTATTATTTGTCATTTTGTCCTTAATATTACTAATTATGGTTATTTGACCTGGGAATGGGCTGAAGGTTTAAGGGGTTACTCTTATCCCTTAATCTTTGCAAGCATTTATAAGATTCTGTATCTCTTCGCAAAGGATAGTGTCCAGTTGCTGGTAAGTTTAAATAAAAGTAACCAGGCTATTTGTTACTGCTAGGTTTATTTCATTTTTCTGTAATATCTCATATAGCAACTAAAATATTAAAAATTAATATTTGCACAATGTAAGTTTGTTTCAATGATATTCATTGAGGAGCTGGATATTATCATAGGTCAGATCATAGCTGTGAGCTCCTTGGCCCCAAAGGCCTCTGACATACTAATCACTCTATAGATGCAGAATCTAATATAAGATTCAGTAGCCCTTATTAAAGAAAACCTGATTTAAAAAACTCACACCACCTTGGGCAAATCACTTAACCCTCATTGCCCTACAAATAAACAAACAAACTCATAACAAACCCTGATAGATAGGAACTGCAATTATCATTGCCATTTTATAAATGAGTTAACTGAAACTCAGAGAAGTTGTAGCTTTTCATCACACTAGCATTAGGACATCTCTTATGACTCTGAAGTCCATCACTCTTTCCATTGTTTCTCATAAAGTACATACAAGTGCTTTGCAAAGGATAGCACAAATATTATATTCACAAAAGTCATCACCACAGACAGTGTTTTCCCAATCATATTTTTAAACTTAGGGGGGGAAAATTAACTAAGAATTATCAACAATTGAAGGTAAAAACATGTCTGAAATTTTAATGGAAAACCACGATTTGATTTGCAGAAAAACATACATATTTCAGAAATACATTAGTCGGGGGCAGCTAAGTGGTGCAGTGGATAGAGCACTGGCCCTGAAGTCAGGAGTACCTGAGTTCAAATCTGGCCTCAGACACTTACTAGCTGTGTGACCTTGGGCAAGTCAGTTAACCCCAATTGCCTCACTAAAAAAAAAAAAAAAAATGAAAAAAAAAAAAAAAGAAATACATTAGTCTTATAAAAAGGAATTTTAAAAAACTGACAAGATTTATTTCTGGGTGATTATATAGCCTTGTAACTGGCTAGTTCAAGTTTAATGAAGAGAAATCACAGATTTCCAAGTGATTGGTGAGTTATGAGGATTTGAAGGGAATTGCTATTTTAATCAAAAACATGATTTTTAAAGTTTACCAGAAGCCTTTATTTTGTTTTGATTTATTTACATTATTAAAAACTAAAAATACTTCCAAAATGGCATATGCATTAATCCAATGACTAATATTTCTTATAATTTTGAGTTACCTTTTTTATTAATCACTAATATTATAGTGATAGCAAAGGATGAATGGACTACAGTCTGCATAGTTGGAGAGTGCCCAGATTAATGACACTGCAGCTCCATCAAAGTGCTAACTTTATTAATTGTCCAAGCTTCCCATTTAAATAATAGTCTTTATATAATTCTCCGTTTTTTATGCCTTTCATCTGGTGGATTATATAAAATCTCTTAGTTGTAGGTCAAGTGTAACATTTAGGATGCCAGTTGAACCAGTCTTTTTAGCTCCTTTTTTCATTTTGGACCAAAAGACTTTTATTTTTCTTTTTCCTTTTTCAGATTTGGGTACCTAGGCTTGCCCAAGCACTTCTCTCTGCTGTAGCAGATGTGAAGCTTTACTCATTGGTGAAGCAACTAGAAAACCAAGAAATGGCAAAATGGGTGGTATGTCTTTCCCCTAAACTCTTTAAAACTGCATCTTATTTGATTGTTTCATATAGGCATAAAGAATATAGAAAAAGACCTAGAATTTTGTTACAAGTACCCATAAGCAATTTCAGTAATAATAGCTAGCATTTATATAACACTTTAAAGTTTGCAAAGTGTTTTATATTGCCAATTTGGTCCCTACAACAACCTTGGGAAGTAGGTACTATTATTAGCCACATTTTTACAGATGAGGAAAACAAATGGATAGAGGTTAAGTGACTTGCCCAGAGTCACACACCTATTAAGTGTCTGAGGCAGAATTCAAACAGGTCTTCCTCACCCTTAAGTACAGCATTCTAGCCATTGTAACACATGTATGTGTTTGTATGTATATACATATGTACACATGCATAAATTTATTCTTTTATTTCCAGAAAACAACTCATGTAATTATGTAAATGGTCTTCTTGAAACCTGTCAATACAAACAGTTTCTGCATCTCCATTCCTCTTACCCTTTCTTAAAGGAGACCTAGCCTGTTATTGCTCCTGCTAACTATTAAAAATACAATATTTTAATACAAGTACAGGGACTTTGAAAACATAATGATGATTTGAAACTTTCTTTTTCCTCCAGAAAAGCCCCCCAAACTAAAGAGCTAATTTATTATGAATGACCTGATGCTATAAACATTAACAAAGCAGGATTATGAAAACAGTTCATTGCTAGAATCAGTGTAGAATTCAGTGATTTAATGTAACCTCAGTATTAGGATTTTAGCATGCAGATGTTTCCATGTCTCAGGCAAATTGTGCAGTAATTGACTGATTTTTTTTTTAGGAAGTTTCACTGAATAATTCTTATAAAAGTTAAATCCATTTGAACTGTCAAAAATATTTTTTAAATATATAAATGGAAGATAACACTTTGGCTAGGAAATGATACATCTGAATAAATTTTAAATATTATTGTAGACACTAAGAACTTTTTCTGTTGTGTCTTCCTTTGGTGAGGAAGTACTCTAAATTTCTCCTGATTTCTATGTGATCGTTTATAAGCACCTAGAAGTGTACAACTAGTTAATTCCTAGTGATACTTTTGTAAATAATAAGTAAATTTAATTTTTATAAAGCTTTATTATTTTAAATGTTATATATTGAATCCACTTAACTTTAATTGTTGCCAATTTAACACTTACCCATCTTGAGAATCTAAACAGAACTTACCATTTAAATTAGCACATTTCAGGGTTACAAAGCAGTACTGTTAGGCCTTAAATATTTCATAAGATTATTTAGCATTCCTGTACATTTGTTAAAAACAAAGCCACGTATATTATAGATCACTGATCATAAATGAGTCAACAAGTATGTATTAAGTATGTGCCAGGCACTAATAGGTTTTGCCCTCAAATACTAATAGAATCAACATCTCTAAGGAGACATTCAGTTCCAGAGGTTTAAAAGCATTAAATAATTATCTTTACTGAATTTACATGATACAGCCAGACTTGTGGATACATAGTACAACTTACAAAAATTACTACATGGGAGCTTGTTAAATTCTTTGGGTTTCTTTTTAAGCACTGTACTTTGTGAGTTTCCACTAAATCCTAGCTCCAAAGTTTACTTCCTGTATGACCCTGGGCAAGCCATTTCACTCCTCAAGGCCTCGGTTTCTTCATTTGTAAAAGTGAGAGAGTTGGACTAGAGATTTTTGCTAGTTTTAAATCCTGTGATCTATGAATATTTGATGTGGATAATTATCTGATATCAGCTAAATGACATTTTTTAAAGCACTATAGAATTGTGTACTTATTTCTGTAAGGAAAGAGTATAGCAGGACCTTTTCATTCTCTCCTCCATACACCATTGCATAATTGTTCTTAGTTCTTCTGCCAGTTGTGCTCTTGGTTTACATGGTATTGCTGTACCAGAACACTCACAAACACCATGGAAACTGTCCTCACCATCTTTGCTCTTTTCTACTACCCACTGGAAGGTTCAAAGTCTGTGAACAGGTGAGGCATCCTATTTTAATTAGATCTTTGGTTATAATTATTGATCCCTGCTGTAGGAAACTGGAAATACCAAATAAAGTAATTTCTCATTAAATTCCTTCTCCTGATGCAGATCTGAAAACAACAAAACTGATTTCTTTGCTGTATTCACAGTAAACACGGAGATTCTCATAAAGTGTCCTCTCCCTCCTAAAACTTTTATAGTTGTTAATCTACATATGTGTTGTATTCCTTCAGTAGAAAGAACATTTTTGAGAGCAATGACTATACCATTTTTTAAAAATTTCCATGTCTAATAGTGCTTATTAAATATTTGTTGAAATACATTGAAGTGAATTATTGGTGTTTCCAAAATGGTTTATTCTTCAGCCATTCATTGTGCTGTCAATAAATTCTATAGGATTGAAAACTTTTAACAATTCACTTCCAAATCAAAATCTCTTATTTTGAAAGTCACTGCTTACACTGCATTACCTAAGTATTGTAACGATAACATTTATTTAACTTAATACTAATTTTACAGTTGTTTTGAGTACTGAAGAAAGGATTCTAAGTGTCCTTTCTCTGACAACTTTGTAAGACCTCTATCCTTTGATCAATAATGTTTTTAGAAGAGTAGTGACAAAATGAGACATACATTTTTGGACATAGCCATTGCAAGAATTTTTTTTTTTAACAAGGCATATCTGTTAAAAGGCTTTGGCTTTTCTTTTTTCCTTTTTTTTCAATTGAGGGGGGAGGTGAACCAAAAGAAAAAAAAGAGGGGGGAGGTGAAAGGAAGAGAAAAATAAATGTTTGTTTAATTGAAAGATCAGAAAGTTATAGTTGCCTTGGGGAAAAAACAAATTTGATAATTGGGTACTGGCACTAAAAAAATGGCTAGTGACAGAGGTGTATGATAGTGTGCTTTTAAGCCATATTTGTATATTTTATAAATTAGACATTAGCATTAAAACATGGGAATAACTTCTTTAACAAGGAGGAAATCTTTCATTTTCAATACCCTTTGTATACCAGAATTTGAAAAATAACCTTCAAAATATTAGACCTTTGACACATTTTATTTGTTTATAGTTTTATGTACTCATCCCTGGTAGCACTTGCCTTCATTATTCGTCCAACAGCTGTCATTCCATGGATACCTTTGCTCTTTAGACATTTTTGGCAAGAGCAGAAAAAACTTGATCTTGTTCTGCAGCATTTTATACCTGTTGGGTAAGTATCCTTTAAAACTGTCTATCAGTTTTTCTAACTTTGAATATGTATTATGAATAGGATTTTAATTATATCATCCAGGCTTACAGAATACTTTTTGAAGGCAGTGAGAAATATTGTAGTGCAAGAAAGGGATAAAAAATGTCAACACTTTAATCATGCTACCTTATTGTAAATCTGTAAGTACTGTTTACATAAAAGGTTTTTCTTTTATGTCATCTTATCTATACTTAGAATTTGCCCCAATCTGTATTAACTCCTAAATAATCATTTAAAATATCTCAATAAACATTCTGAATCAGTATTATTATTGGTAGCAAGCTTAAAAGGCATGTAAGCAAATAGTAGCATTTTTTGTATTAATCAAGGTTGTTTTGAATTCTCTTCCTGTCATCCAACATACTGCTACATCTAATCAATTGAGGATTGCCTAACAACATAATGAACATACTCTTCAGTATTTTGAGCATATCATTTATCAAGGTATTAAATTTTTCCAGGCCCCAAATACACCCTGCTCTGTTATTTTATGCCATGTTCAATCCACACTAAGACACTGATAATGTTCTGAGATATTATAAACTTTTAGGGTGTAAAACAGACTAGTTCTACACTCAATTACAACCTATTTAAAACTTAGCTTAAAAGAAAAATAGAAGAAAATATACCTCAAAATGTCAGATTAAAGGCAATTTCTCATCAGTGAAAGCTCACTGAGAATTCAAAACCATTTACTGTATATTATAGCAAAGCAGTATTAAAAGGTTTAATGCAGATGTCTTAGGAAACTTTAGAGTTGTAAATATTTTGTTTTTAGTAGATTCAGAATAAAGCAAATGATCACTTTTTTATTTACTTTTTTTTTCCAGGCTAGTCACTTTGGGTTTTTCTTTGATAATTGATCGCATATTTTTTGGTCAGGTGAGTCTAAATGTATTAGTAGCTATTTGAAATTTAGTACAATCAAACCTGAATCAACCAGAATACTCAATTATAATTTTTTTCTGCCTTCAACTTTGAAGACAAAAAAGGGGAGGATATAAGAAAAACAGCTGATATGGACTTGCTTTAAAAAAAAATAACTTCCAAAGTATGCTCTAGTGGCCAGTGCAATTCAACCTAGTAGTTTATAATTTAACACAATTCCTGCTCAGTAGATTTAGCAGTCTTTAGTTGATGAATCAGTCAGAGATTTTTTGTTTTTAGCAAAAAAAAAAAGGTTGAAATTAAAAGATATTATTTAATAATTTACTTGTGCAGAAAATTAATCAAATCACCTCATCGCCATTCTGATTAATAAGAGTTATTAGATTAAAATAATGGCATCTGATTATTAGTCATTTACTTTCACTTCCTTAAAAACATCAGGTATAGCTGTAAGAAAGCCCAATGATTCCATTTAGTTAAAGTACACGGTGTATCTCCATACAAAATGATCCTCAGTCCTCTGTAATCATTTCTACAGTAACTACAACAACACAACAGAAAAGGGGATGGAAGCTGCTGAAATCAGTTTTTAGATTTCCTTAAAGACTAATTTGACTGTTGGTACTCTAAATAGATCTTTTTCTGATATCTGAATCAACATAATACTGGGCTAATGAAATCATCTTAATCTTCACATTTTCATGGAGCTAAACATAACAAGAAACTTCATGGGATAGTTAATAGTCTAATACTGCTATGCTTCTTATGAGCATTTGCAAAAACACTGCCATGAATATAACCATAACTTGTGTACCAACATATGTTGCAGATGTTGAAGAATAGAGAAATTCTACAAAAAAATTAAAAAGACCCTCCAAATTAAGCCAATATATACTTTAATTCACTTCAATGCCAAAGTGGACCCATGAGAAGACAGCAAAAAATACATTGGAAAATAATGACTCAAGATTAAGAAACAAAGAGGCCAGGGGCTTGTAAACCACAGAACCCCACATATGATGGATGCTTCATTTAAGAAAAAAATCAGGAAGTGGTAGATGTTTCTTAAATTAAAATGATTAAATTTTAACATACAGGAAACAACTATTTAGTGATGTGGGTAGGAGTCTTCTGAATCAATTAGCAGTTTGACTGACTCGTCAGGCCATCAACTGAGTAAAACAAAGGTCAAAACTCATGTTAAATTAGAAGACAAAAATTAAAAGAGCAAACAGCAGACACCTTCCACCTGACCTCCTGAAACAAGCTTATTAATGGGAATTGGAATCATAAATGGAAATATAAATTAAAAATGGAAAATGGAAAAAGGACATCAACAATGACTCTTTCACAGTTTCCTAAGGAACTTTAACCCAGTGTTAACTAGTCACCACAATAAGGTGGACAATTCTAGAAACCACATCAGCTGGGGAAAATGCAATTTCTTTACAGGCAGAGAGATTGGGTAGCCAAGGGCAAAAAGAGGTTTGGAATATAAACTTATTTGTAAAATCTTATAAAGGCTGATGGCTTGAAAGATTATGGGCAATATCATTTCATAAAACATTGAGAAGTAAAGGGAAAAGCAAGTCTACAGAAACTTTGGGAACAGACTTAAGGAAGCCAAATCATCGCCAGTGCATTTAAGGGTGAAATTGGGAGGAGGAAAACAGATGAAAAATGGGAAAGTTCATCAGGGTTTCAGTAACCAACTTATTTCCCCAGCAGTGATACTGAAACTACAGCATTCAGACTCAGAACATGGTAGTCCTTGAAATGCTACATTAGAGTATAGAAATGGCACTAATGGAAACAGAAATGGAAAGAAAAGCTCTAACAAACCAAATATGCAGAGAGGTTTGTGCTGGAGGCAACACAGTATTGAGGGTGTTGAGGCATTGAGTCTTAAGATATCAGGAAGAAGACAATACTATATGCTGGGGAAAATCATAATCATTATTATTACTGGGAAAAATATGACTGAGACTTTATCATCACTATGGAGTCCTATGCCTACTTTTCCATTTCTATAAAATTTAATGAGAATAACCTGCACGTGTGTTGAGGACATCCCTCATAAGGCATAAGGAGGGGAAAAGTAGACTTTTGTGCTGATATTCTATAACAGATGTCTTTATAGACAAGCAATAGTCTGGAAGATGAAGAGAATATAAGATCTTGTTATGCTTATTATCTATTGACTATTAAAAAGTATTTCAATTAAATGAAGCAAAAAAAAAATATTTCAAGGAAGCAAAACACTTTACCTTAATGACTCTCCTCCAATCTTGTGACTCCTAAGCAAATGTTAAAATTATACAAGTTTTTCTAAAAGATGCAAAAACAGAGATAACTTTGTTCAGCAACACTCTGGTATCAAGGGAGGTCATAAAACAGCTGTATGCATGCCAAAGATGCTGGACACTAGCATGGAATATGTCCAGAGCAGAGACCCAACAGAAGAGAGATTACATACAGATGATAAAGCTTTCTAGATGCACTTGTGTTGACTGCATCAAGTTCAGCCCAACTATTCACACAATAAAAACCCAGGGGATGAAAGATGCTTATTTTTCAGACTGATATAGTACATATATCTTCAACACTATAGTAGATGAAAAAGAACCTAACCCAAAATTTAATAGGAGGAAGATAGTGGACTGGATTTCATTTGTGAAATTGTATAGTGCTTTTAATGACCCCAAGCTTCTCCTAGACTTTTTAACGTCAATATTCTTTAGAGATGCTATTACTGCCAGTCATGGAACTGTGGATCAACCAGAGTACAACAGAGAGATGCCTGATGAACATGAATATAATGTAACATGTTACCAATGAATTGTGCACAAGAATGACATAAGTCATTTCATCAAAGATGTATAACCAAACCAAGAGGTGGGCTGATCCTATAACAAGGGATATCTGACAGATGGAAAGCCCACACACGTAATGTCAAGACCCATAGAAGATTGCTCCCCAGCTCATCAGGTGGACCACACCTTTGGAGGATTTATGGGAGGATATGGACAGATATACAAGATAAGGAGTGGATAGGTTAGGGCAGCTAGGTGGCACAGTGGATAAAGCACTGGCCCTGGATTCAGGAGGACCTGAGTTCAAATCTCAGACACTTGACACTTACTAGCTGTGTGTCCCTGGGCAAGTCAACCCTCATTGCCCCACCAAAAAAATAATAGTGGATAGGTTGAATTCTTCACCATGGAAGAGGAAATACCCATATCAATGAGAACACAGATCCATAGAAGTGTGTGTGTGTGTGTGTGTGTGTGTGTGTGTGTGTGTGTGTGTGTGTAAGAGAAGCATATTATTTCAATATATGGTCTAGTGAGATATAGAAACATCTCACTAGAGCATTACTAAATATTAATTTTACAAATATTAATTTAGGAATCCACTAAAAATTGTAAACCTAGGCAAAATTTTACTAATTTTGACTAATTAATGCCAAAATAAGTGTGCTTGTATACTCTGAATCTTTAAAGCACTATTTTCAAAATGGCACATTGGTTTTCAGGCCAGAAAAATAAAGATTATGAAAACAATAATAGTAAAGAATGATTTAGTTATTATAATAACTAGGTATAAACACAGGACTGCTTTTTGGATGCCAGCATTCTAGAAACTATTCATTCATAGTTTTAAGGTATTAATAGATGAACTTGATACTTCACACTGGTCAAGATTGTATTAGATCCTGAAATGCTCAGGATTCATGTAACTCTGATGTTATTTCTAACTCCTATTTTTTTCCTTCAAATATTTCAGTGGACATTTGTTCAACTTAATTTTTTGAAGTTTAATGTGCTAAAGAACTTGGGTAAATTTTATGGAGCTCATCCATGGCACTGGTATGTGTGTCAAGGATTCCCAGTTATCTTAGGCACTCATCTACCCTTCTTTATTCATGGATGCTTCCTAACTCCGAGGAGATACCGGATACTGTTAGTGGCTGTAGTATGGACAGTGCTGGTTTATAGGTAAGATTTTATTTTTTCTTGCACTATCTAAAAATAAAAACAAGGGAAGAATGTGCTCAATTGTGTAAGTGAATAAATGCATCATCTTTTAACAATTCGTTAATGCTCAGGTTATTCATGGATTGTTTAGTGAACCAGAAGAGATTAATTATTAAATCATTTCCTAATGCTATTTAACAAATGAGGGCCCCAGAAATGAAAAGTTTCTTACCAAAGATTGCTCATTAATTTAATTGAAGTTTCTTTTACTGCCTAAAATCACAATTAGCATTTTGTAATATGGAAATGCTCATAAATCATAATAGATATCAGAATTAGAGCATAATGAAAAAGAAGCTCATTGCCAGATTTTCCAGAGGGATGAATTTTTTGTTCAAAACAATTATTGAAAACCATGTACAAAGTCATATTGGGGCTATGATTTTTATTACTAGTGGAAGTACACACACCAATGAGCTTTAGTGTATTCAAATGTAATATCTGGAACCCTTACACGTGGGTACCCTGAAAGCTACCTCAGATCCTACGCAAAAGTCCCCACTGATATGTTTCTTTACCAAACAACAATAAAGCCATTTTCTTAAACAACAAAGCAAATAAGTAACAATCATTATTTTTCCCACCTCCATACACATGGGTGCCCCTTTAAGGCAGTTACATGGCACAATGGATAGAGTGGTAGGCCTGGAGTCAAGAAGATCTAAGTTCAAATGTGTCTTCAGACGTTTACTAGCTGTGTGACCCTGGACAGGTCACTTGTCTGCCTCACCTTTTTCAGCTGCATGGAGATAACAGCACATACTTCTCATAAATCTTGTCTCAAATGAGATAACATTTGTAAAGCACTTAGCACAGTGCCCGGCATAAAGTAGGCTCTCAATAAATGTTTGTGTACAGTGCCTCCAATGAGAGGGGGCACACTTAGGAAATAAATGTGACCAGAGATTATAGGATTATAGAATAGGAACTGAGGCCCAGACAACTTAAACTGCTTTTCCAAAGTTACCAGATCTGGTACTGAACCAAAGTCCTTCACAACAAATACTACATTTTCCCCACTATACTATTGCTGCCTCTCATACCTTGACTGAACATACACATAAGGAATGTATGTGGCCAGAGAACACGTGACATGGGCAGCTCACATCTCTAATGCTGCTGCATTCTGTATAATGTTCTGTGGACACAGAGCAACCGCTGTCCTGTCAGACATAACAGCATACCTGCCAGAGTGCTTTTCGATGGGCATCATTGCTGCTATTGCTTTTTGCTGCCATCTGCTGAAAGGCAGAGGGGCCTCTAAGCTCTTTTAGGCCTAACACCCCATGCCTGACCTGCAGTGGTTATTCCAGCTATTTATTCTATGTAAGATATGGACACCAGCCAGCCACGTTTAACTAGCCAGGTTCAAACCTGTCTTCTGAATATACTTGCTTCTGTCTCACTTGCTACACACTGAACCCTAAGGTACTATGTTTCTGGTAGGACATTGAGGTTTGTTTTTTTTTTTTTCTATTTTTATAATACCATTTGTGGTCGATGCACATCCCACCCTAGGGGTAACACTGAAATGGGTTGGATAGAGTTGTTAGCTCTGCTAGTAAAAAAAAGTTACTAACCTCTCTACAGAAGAATTGCTATTTTAATGTAGAAAATGTAAAAAATATACAGTGCATGTTAATTTATATGCTATGATTCTGTTTCTAGAAACAACATGTTAGTTGATAGAATGCTGGATGTGGAGTTGGAAAAACCTGTGTTCAAATTACAGTTTTAGACATTTAACTAGATGTGTGATCTCAGCTAAATCACATAACCTCTCAGGAAATGAGGTGGTTGGATTCAATAAGTTTTAGGGTCACTTCTAATTCTAAAAAAAAATCTGAGCTCCTGCAACATTTTTTTCCAACTTTATTACAAAGTATTTTGTAATTCAACATAAACACAAAATGCTTTTCATATTGATAATTTATAATTGGTTTAACAGAATTATGATTTGTTTTCTCCAGCATATAAGCACATTTATTCCTCAATTTTTTATTTACCGTACAAAAGAATATATAAAGCCTTCTGTAATATTTGTTTTGTTACAGCTTGTTGAGCCACAAAGAATTCAGGTTTATCTATCCAATTTTACCATTTTGTATGGTATTCTGTGGTAAGTACTTTAACTTATTATGGAAACTATCTTTTATCTACAAAACTCTTAACAAGTCATGTTTGGCAAATTCCATTGAACTTTAAAATATTCCTTTCTTTTTAGCAATGAATATAAATTACCTTGGTTTTGTTGTTCAGTCATTTCTGACTTTTTGTGACCCCATCTGGGGTTTTTGCGGCACAGATACTGCAGTAATTTTCCATTTTCTTCTCCAGCTCATTTTACAGATGAGGAAACTCAGGAAAACTAGGATAAGTTACTTGCCCAGGGTCTTATAACTAGCAAGCATTTGAGGCCAGATTTGAACTCAGGAAAATGAGTCTTACTGAATTCAGGGTGCTTTATTCTATCCACTGTGCCACTACCTAGCTGCCCCAGTCCTCTTGTTTAACACAAATTACTGGGCATGCCTTCTTATTACTTCAGTATTATATCAAATCAGAATAGCTTTGCATTATCATCTTGTGCCTATATCTCCCAGTATCCACATACACACATATCTATATACATATACAGAAAAGATACATGTATATTAATCTGAAGTTTATTCTTATTTCATTTGGTTTGGTTTGGTTTGGTTTGGTTTTGTGGGGCAATGAGGGTTAAGTGACTTGCCCAGGGTCACACAGCTAGTAAGTGTCAAGTGTCTGAGGCTGGACTTGAACTCAGGTCCTCCTGAATCCACTGCACCACATAGCTGCCCCACTCTTATTTCATTTTAATGAAGTATTATCATCTTGTAAAGACTATTTTGATTTGATAATAATGAAGTAACAGGAAACAGTGTTCAAAGATTAACTTGTTTTTAGCAAACAAGGGATCTACACACACATAGTATACATAAACTAGCTAGTATCTCTTAACATGCAACT
The DNA here is from genome assembly GCF_019393635.1 of Dromiciops gliroides. NCBI lineage: Eukaryota > Metazoa > Chordata > Mammalia > Microbiotheria > Microbiotheriidae > Dromiciops > Dromiciops gliroides. The sequence continues at coordinate 162,932,622 of NC_057862.1, read as the reverse complement.
TATAAAAGTTTATGAAATAAGGTTCTCACCAAGAAAGAACAAAAATATACACATTGAGTTTTGTTTTGTTTTTTTGTGGGGTTTTTTGGTGAGGCAATTGGGGTTAAGTGACTTGCCCAGGGTCACACAGCTAGGAAGTGTTAAGTGTCTGAGGCCAGATTTGAACTCGGGTCCTCCTGAATCCAGGGCTGGTGCTCTATCCACCGCGCCACCTAGCTGCCCCTTGAGTTTGTTTTTTAAAACAAGTTTAAGCCAAGATTTGTTTTCATAAAGGAAAAAAAACCCTTCATATTAAATGTTGTTGGAACCTACTTAAAATGCTTTTCCAACACAAAGAAACACTTATTCTCTCAAGATTAAATATAATGCACATTTGTAGTTTTTAAAATGATTCGCTCCTTTGGTCATATTTAAATAAGCACCTGAACTGTTTGGATTTATCTATAAAACTGCTTTTCACTACAGTTTTCTACTGGAGATTTAATACTTGCTTTGCATGTGACTTGTTTCCTGTTTTTAAATGATTTTATTAATTGAAGCCTATACAAATTATTTTTATAAACTAGGAATAATTCCCAACTGGTTTATGGGTTTTTAAAAAACCTAATGCAAGGTTTTCTTCAGAGTAATTATTTGTCCTCTTTTGATCTTTTGAAAGAAGAAAAGCACTTGGATTAGGAGTTGGGGAGACCAGATTAGGCAGCTATTATGATCAAAACTGTTTTTAAAATCCTGGACCAGAATTAAATTGCCTCATCTATGCAACAGCTCAGTTAAGAGGTCTTCAGAACTCATTCTGACAAAGTCTGACAAATTCTCCTATACAGATATAGAACTGTTAGTGTTTGTATGTACATTGTGACTGCAAGTCATGAACTAAATCCACAAGTCATCATCAGTCCAACTTATTAGTTACTTTTCACATACAAATAGAGTGACCACTCAGAAGCCCCTACCGTAAGCAGATGTATATCTTCTTAGGACCTATGTAGAGATTTGCTGATTTGGTGGTCTATTTGCAAAGGGTCAAACTGACCTTATCCAAATGTGGTTAACACTAAAACTGACTTGTGGAGTTTGGATGGTCTATTAGGATTTTTGTTGAAACCTACCCAAGCTGCAAAGCTCACCTGCATAGAATGTGAACTTTGACTAGTCGGGAATTAGAAGACAGATGGAAAGACAGACCCATCCCTTCTCTAAGAGGAGTACTTTTTATCCTTTCTCCTTGCTTCTATTCTCTCGTAAGTCACCCATGCCCATAGGCACCTGTTCATTTATTCCCTCACACCTGTTTTGCTCAAGAAAAATTATAGTCTGTTCAGACTATAAAAGGGTACATATAGGAAGAGGCCTGGATGCTGGGCATAAAGGGTTTATCCCCATGTGTTAGGTAGGCCCTTCTATGGAAGTGTACCTTTTTTGAGATAGGTGGCTTATTTGCAGAATAGAATCATTTAAAACCATTAAGATCATATAGCTCAGCTCAGACCTGAGATAAGCAGAATAAAGTTCAAGTGAGAACTAATTCAGACACAGTGTGTTCATCCTTGAGTTTCTTGGGTTCTTCAAATTTGGTCAGGGCTATTTGGGCTTAGATAGATATATAATATAAACACACAGAGACACATCACTGTACATCTATGTCAAGTGAGAATTTTATTGTTTTTGGCCAAAATCCATTCTAAGACTTAGAGCATGCATGATCTTCAGAATAAGTTATAGCATTAGAACAAGTTTCTAAGCATGAAAATATATAACATTTCAGAGGTAATTTCATAAAGAGAACCATTTGACCAATAAAGCATCATGCTGATTTACCTGTTACATAAAATAGCTTCAATTCTGAAGCAGCCAAGACAAAAAGGGAGCTTCTGAAAGTTACAGGTATCTTACCTTTTCCACTGTTAATTTTTTGTTACTACTAAGAAACTTCTGGTTTAAATATATAAGGAAGAATAAGAAATAATATAGACGATCCTTCATTTCAGGAGCTTTACAAAATACATATGGGGGTGGGGCTAGAGGATATCAGTGATATCTTGCTTTTGGATAATAGCAGTAGGCATGGTCTGGAAACAGATGGCTAAAGGCTTCCCTAAACTTAAGAAACTAAGATTGCTCAGTTAAAAATATCTGTAATAAGCTCTAATTACCCAGTAGCATCTACAGAACTTTGTGTCTAATATAGGCAGCCTAGTGAGCATACTTTGTGTGTGTGTGTGAGGCAGTTGGGGTTAAGTGACTTGCCTAGAGTCACACAGCTAGTAAGTGTCAAATGTCTGAGGCCAGATTTGAACTCAGGACCTCCTGAATCCAGAGCTGGTGCTCTATCCACTGCACTACCTAGCTGCCCTGAGCATACTTTTAAAAGATCTAGTTCTAAGTGTCTGATTTTGAAACGACCTCCAGGTCCTTAGTAATGGGATATGGTTGAAGCAGCATAAAACCTATATAAACCCAGCACTTATTTATTTCTTTTTATTTTCCTTTTTGTTTTGTTTTGTTTGGGGGTTTTTTTGCGGGGCAGTGGGGGTTAAGTGACTTGCCCAGGGTCACACAGCTAGTAAGTGTCAAGTGTCTGAGGCCAGATTTGAACCCTGGTCCTCCTGACTCCAGGGCCAGTACTCTATCCACTGTGCTACCTAGCTGCCCCGAGCTGCACATCTTTTGATTGCTCTTTCCTCTAATTTCTCAGAACCCTTTGCCTAGCTGTTTTTCCACTCATTGTGGTTCCCTTTGCATATAGCTATGTGAACACATAACTTTGCCCCCACTATACTTGAGAAGGGACTACATTGAATCTGTCTTTATATAACCAACAACTTGCACCACATCCCAATGCCTTGCATTTAGTAGTCTTAATAAGCTATTTGTTGAATTTGAATTGAATTGAATTACTACATGAACATTGGATCTAACTGGTGGAGTTAGATCTGTCCACAACATAGTGGACAGAGAAATAAAAGGCAAAAGGATATTTTTTAAAATGAAAACTACTTTTTAAGGTTTCTTCTTTTTTTAAAGTCTGTATGTTGTTCCAGGCTCACTCCACTGTGCCCAAAAGAATGTGGGATACTCCTTTGTTTTAGAATTTTCAGTAAGTACTGAACAGCTAATTAATTGTCACTATCCTACTGCTATAATTTTTGTTATTGCCAGATGGTGAGGGTACTTGGGATGAAGACTGATGATGAAGAGGTGGAACTTTGTACCTGTGAGACAGGACCCTCACCACCATCCAAGTCCTGTTAAGCAAATAATCCAAAGGAGCTCCTGTGAAACATACATTCCTGTAACAGGATGTTGAATCTCTCCAGGGGACATGGCTCATACCTAAGGCTTTCGAGAATCAAAATAATAGACTTTTAGAACTGGAAAGGAACTTAAAGAGATTTTTTTTTTTAGTGAGGCAATTGGGGTTAAGTGACTTGCCCAGGGTCACACAGCTAGTAAGTGTTAAGTGTCTGAGGCTGGCTTTGAACTCAGGTACTCCTGACTCCAGGGCCAGTGCTGTATCCACTGTACCACCTAGCTGCCCCTGGAACTTAAAGAGATTTTAATCACAATTCTGAACATGAGCAACTTCTTTAATCTTTCTGAGCCTCAGTTTCCTCATCTGTAAAACAGGGATAATTGTGTACTGTTTACCTAACAGAGCAGTTGGGAGCAAAGCACTCTGTATAGTATAAAGCATTATGTAAAGGTGAGCTATTAGACTTTCAGAGTTTTTTCATTCATCCTTTTTTCTCTAGTCAAAGGAAGTATGTTTCCTCCTTATGAAAGCTAGCCCATGCATGAATTCCCATAATCATGTCACCTTGCACCTCCTCAGGATTTTACTTCATGAATCATCATTCATGTCCTGCATCACCCATCTTTGCCCCTGTCCTGCTCCCCCCTCCAACAAAAACAAATAGGCTTATCTCTCCTCTCCAAAGAAGCAAAAATCTTTCCTAGTCTCTTTTGTCTCACAACTTTCGCCCCAACTTTCCATTGCCCAAACTTCTTGAAAGTGGTTTACACTTGCCACTTCCACCTCAACAGCCATTCATGCTTTTAAGTACCTTGCAGTGTGGTCCCTGCCCAAACCATAGTATTAAAACTTCTCAGAGGGCACCATTGACTCAATTACAAAATCCTTAGAACTTTCTGTACCTCCCAGCAGCACTTGAGATGGGGGATTTCCCCTTCCTCCATTTCTAGAAATTCTGCCACCCTGTTATTCGTAACATTACACCCTCCTGGTTCTCCTATCTCTCTGGCCATTCCTTCTGTCTCCCAGCTCTTCATTCTTTTTGCCTCCTGCACCAAATAGATGGGCATTCTTGAGGTTCTTTCCAATTCTGAGATTCTCTATTTTTTTCTTTAGCTGTTTTCTGTGAGCCCATTCTTTTATAATCTCACTCACCCCTAAGGATTTAACTACTTTTCTATGCAGGTGTCTCCCACATCAGTTATCTCCATCTCTTTCTTCCTGAATCCAGAAGCACATTTCTTAATGACTTCTAAATTCCTTCATCTGTATAAATCTGAAATATTAGCTCCAAGACCTGTTTCTCCTCCCGATTTTCATATTTTTTGGAATGGCATCACCATCCTATCTTCATCACTTAGTCTTGAAATCTTTGTGTCATCTGTCCCCTTTTCCTTTGCCCCACAAATCCATTTAGCTCCCAGATCCTTTAGATTGAATTGTTTCTTCTGTTTTCCCCTTCTAAATAACTACTGCCCTTGCATTGTTGCATTCCTATGGTCTGTTGAATTTGATGTTCTTCCCCTCCTTTTTTATGGTATCAAATTTCCTTGGCTTCCATGATCTTCTCAGGCTCCTTTACTAATTCACCATCCTCCAACTTCACTAAATGTGGGTTCTCCAAAGTACTGTCAAATCCACTTTATTATACACTCTTCCTTGGCAGTCACACCTATTTCCAGTTTGTAATCCCCCATATGCAGATGACTCCCAAATCTAGCTCCTGTTCCTCTTCAGAGCACATTCCAAATTTCCAATTTCTTGATGGACATCTCTACCTGGAATATACTGCTGACATCTCAAATTCATCGTGTTCAAAACTGGATCATTATTTCTTCCCAAACTATCTCCTACTCCAGTTTTCCTGCTTCTGATACTACTTTCCTTTCAGTCATCTGGGTTCAAAACTTGGGAGTCTTCCTTTATTCTTTCCTGAGACTCCCCATTTCCCCCCCACCCATTTGGTAGTTGTTAAAGATCTGCCATTTTACTTCTGCAGTATCTCGTCATCTCCCCTTTTCCCTCTGTATTTATTTTATCATCCTCTCCTTTTTATCTAGACTACTCTAATAGCCTCCTGATGATCTGCTTCTCCTTTCCATTGCATCTTTTACTGAGTTGACAATAGCCTTATAACCTTGGACAAGTAACTTAACCTCTGAGTCAGTTTTTCATGTTAAATGAGTTAGACTAGATTCTTCCAGTCCTCAAATTCTTTATCTCATGGCTGAATCTGTATTCTGCCGTTTCAAGCTATGACTGTTCACCTCTACCTATGTTACTGTAACTAAGCTCACCCTGCTCCTAGTAAGACATAATCCATCTAGAACTGAGATGCCACCCTTTGGTGATAACATTTAAACAGAGGGTTGTGCCTGTGGATTTTGTATAATCTCTACATATTTGCATTTCTGGTATTGGTTGCTTGTTTGAATTTTACCAGTTTTCTTCCCATGAAGTCTCTCTTAAATTTCCCTTTAAATTTGGATAGGAGCTTTTAAGACTTACACACGTTAAAATAAGACCATAAAGTGTGTGTGTGTGTGTGTGTGTGTGTGTGTGTGTGTGTGTGTGTGTGTGTGTGTGTGTGTGTGTGTGTGTGTGAGTGAGAGAGAAAGAGAGAGAGAGAGAGAGAGAGAGAGAGAGAGAGAGAAACATTTTGTAATGGCTAATTAGAGAAGAAAAAAGATTCTGGGCCATATACTCTTTTAAATTTGAAAACTCCAGAGCAGAAATGAGTCACAAATAAATGTTAGTGCCACTAAGTTTGAACCACTGCTGATCCTACAAAACCATTGTAGGGATATTAGTTAGAATTAGACATGCACAAGGAATCGAACAGTTTCATGTAGTGAATCAAGGACCAGCCTGGGGGCCTAAAATATCTGGCTTCAAGTCCTCCCTCTTACACAGGCACACACTAGCAATATGACCATGGGCAAGTCACTTTAGCCTCACAGACAATTTAAGTGATTTAAGTGACAAGAGGAGTTGCTGATCTGCCTTGATTAAATTTATATCAGGGAATTCCCTATGCCAATGAAATCTCATGTTCAGGCCAAATATACATGTATAAATATAGGAAATCCTTGGTATTACAGATGTGTCTTCTCAAATAAAGGAAGCCTGAGCTATCTAGAATCAAGGGAAGAGGTAGAGGGGAATCTAAGGTATGAAGGACCATGTTATTTCTATTACATTCAAAAGTTAGCAATTGGTGTATATACCATTTTTGCTTTCAGAAGTGGTGGTAGGACTAGTTTTACCTTGCAAAAAGTTGGCACTTAATTGTTTAAATGAAGCAACTGGAGACTAGAAAGACTTGCTTGCCAAAATGATTAAGCTGAAATGAAGTTTGGCTGAGGTTTTCTGCATACTAAATGGGCCCCTACATCTCAACTCTGCCAAAAGCATAAGTGATTTTTCAGTGGTATATCAGTTGCTACCAGAGCAGAATGGCAAAGTTTGGCAGAGTTCTTCCCCAGCTTTCATTCCTTGTCTCCTTAACAGCCTAAGTGTCCAGAACCTTCATGCTGTCAACCCATCTAAATTTCTACATCTCAACTACCCTCTAGCCTATGCCTCTCTCATGAAAGTGAATCTGAGTAGAAGTTCTTAACTGGGACAGGGGAAAATGAGGCTGTGAAAATGGATGGTAAAAAAAAATACATTTTAATTTCAATATAATTTTCTTTTTAATTCTGTATTTTATGAAATTAAAAATGCTGTTCTGAGAAAGGATTCATAAACTCCACCAGACTGCCAAAGGAGTCCATGACACAAAAAAGGTTAATAATCTGTGGACTAAAAGCATGTCAGTGAGCATTAATTAAGTGCCTACTCCATGCCTGGCATGATGCTAAGCATTGTGTGACCTATAGGTTTAACTTATATATTTGCATCCCAAATGCATCTGTCATTGTATAAATATTTTTGCATAAGAGTAGAAGCAGAGTATCTCATAATGCCTTTGGTCAAGACAGGCAGACCTGCCTTCCTAGCCGTTTGTATTTTCCCTAATAGATCAGCCAAGGAGTAAAATGCATGAAGCCAGAATTGTTAAGATGCATCTAACTGAACCTCCCTTCCCCCCCTCCCCTTTCCTCCTTCTTCCTTTGCAAATGTTTCTACAAAGTCATCCAGATTAAGGAAGTTCTCTTATACCTCGCTGGACTAGATAATAATGTTATGCAGCTATCCAGTTGTTGATTTTTCCACTTCTGAAGATAGCTTGCTCATGGTGTATTACAGCCTAGAACAGGACTTCTTAAACTTTTCCCACTTGCAACCTCTTTTTGCCAGAGAAATTTTTATACAACCCTGGGTATCTATATATCTATATCTATATATAAAATAGGTATACATAACCTTTTACTGTTGCCAGACTTTTCACAACCCCCACATGCAGTTACACTACCCACAGTTTAAGAAGCTAGGCTTTAGAAGTACCATCATGTACCATTTAGAGATCTTTACCTAGGCATCTAAAAACTTGGATTGTATTTCCTCTGAAAGAATTAAAGTGAATGGTTGCCACTCCTAGTCAGTAAAGCCTTTCCTTTTCCTTTGAGAGGAGCCTTATAAGATAAGCACTGAGAAATAGTTTGATTCAATATAAGGAAGAGATTCCTAGCAATTCAAACTATCAGAATTGAAAAGGACTGCTTTGTGAGGCCTTGGATATCCATTACTGAAAGCTGGACGGCCATGTGAGAATCTGTATTTTCAGTTTGGACAAATGGCTACTTTACAGAGTGTTCTGCCTAGGATAGCATTTGGGACTTCATGCCAGACTGTGTAGTGGACCTTCTTTATCTATTAAGTAGACAATTTGGATATAGGATGCATCCCAAACACAAATCATAGAGATCATTGATCTTTATTGAACATTGATAAAATTTTCAGTGCCCACAAGGGACATTCAGTAGTTACAATACTCACAGGAGACTGGACTAGTATTTCTAAAACCCCTTTTCCACTTCTTCTGAGCCTATGGGATACAATGGGTTTCACACACAAATATACACAAAGATAGGTAAGCAACTGCACAGCTTGATGCAAAGATGATAAAATGAATAAATGAAGAGGTAGGCTTGAACTAAATGATAATAGGTAGAGCATTAGGAAATGATAAAAGACATGATCAGGGCATCCTAGCAAATCTTTAGAAAACAAACCATTAAATTCTCAGTAAATTAACGTTATTAGTTACCATCACAACATACACAACCCCCCCCCCTTAAATATTGTCAATAATTTGGGCTCATTTTGTATATCCTTCTAGGACATTCTTTAAATCACTTGAAAACCTGGAAGAAACCAGCACTAAGTTTTCTGTTTTTATCAAATGTGGTCCTAGCCCTCTATACTGGTTTGATTCATCAACGTGGTTCTCTTGATGTCATGACTCATATTCAAGAACTCTGTGACAACAATTCCCTTAATCAGTCTTCAGCCTCCGTCTTTGTAATGATGCCTTGCCACTCTATTCCTTATTACAGGTAACTAAATTAGTTCAATAATGGCACTACTTTAAAGTGTGGTTTTTTAAAGTCCCTGGATATAAATTTACTGATGACCAAATGATTTTTTAAATCTATTTAAAACATTTATTCAGATATATTAGTATTGATCCTTAACATAAAAAAATAAGTCAAACTCTGTCAAAGAATAAGGCATTCCTAATGAAGTTTAATAGCATTTAAGATCTTGTATTTTTAAACTTATTTTCAAATAACTTTTCTTAAAATTCAATATAATTTAAGCAAAGAATAATAAACAACTCTAGAATGTGATGTGAAATACCAAAATAAAGTAGCCCATCCATTCAAGTTTTAAAATAGATCCACATAACTCTGTACCTATGTCCCCAAGAGGTCAAGACAACCATAAGTTACTGGCAAGAGGTCACCAGTGTTGGAGTCTGAATTTTTTTTAGTGTGAAAATTTAACCACCTAGGATACAATGATGCACTCCACCTGACTTAAAAGAAACCATCCTTCAATAACCCCAATTTTGGTGAAGCATATATGTCTATGTCTGTGCTGCTTTTGGTGTCTTGGTTTCCACAGAAAGTGAGAGATATGGCTTCCCTGAAATTCAAGGCAAAGAACTGGTTAATAACTCCCATGCCTTGCTATCTTAGAGACCCTTTGGAGTATACCTTAGACCTTATCATCTTTTTAAAAATCCCCCTTTAAAGATTAGAATTCTGAAATTATCCCCTCAGTTTACAATCTCTTTTGTTCCTTCCATCTCTCCAGCTACCTTGCATCTAGACCCTGACCTTTGTCTTCATAGTGACTTCATTTCTTTGGTCCCTCCCTCTTCTCCTCATCCATCAGCCCTATTCTGGCTTTACTTCTTTCTCTTCATATTGTTAATCATAATTCAGCCATTTCAATATGGCAGTGTTTTTTCATGTTCAAAACATTTGCCCCCTTGTCTTTCCACTTTCCTACCATATTAATCCCTAACCTTAGGCCAATATTAAGCACAAATAATAATAATTATGAAGAATAGCTAAGATTTACATATTTAAGGTTTTCAAAGTACTTTACATATATTATCTCATTTGCTCCTCACAATAACCTTGTGAAGTGAGTGCTATTATTATCCCCAAAGGCTAAATGATTTGGTGACTTGCTCCACTAAAATTAATGCAGTCTTAAGTTCACCTAGGCCGCTACAACTAGATAGGAATCCAATCATCTTTTAATGAGTCCATACTACACTCTTCACAATAGTAATTCCAAACTACTTCCTCTACCTCCAGTCCCCAGTTCTCAACAAACAAGACCATGCATGGTAAGTCCTCCCCACAACACCTCAAAATTTCTAATTTCACTCTCTTCTTCCCTTAGGTTGAAAATGAAGTGACTTCTTTTTGCCAAGACTTCTCCACTGGTTCCCTTGATCTCATCCCTTCCCCTCTTTCATCTTAAATCTCTCCCTCTACAGGGTCCTTCCCTCAACACACTTGCTTAGGTTTCCTTCTAACTTAAAAAAATTTCTCCTTGACTTTTCCATCTACTATTAACCTACCGTTCTCTCTCATTCTCAAGTTTAAAGAATATTGTCTCTATTTATGTCCCCACCACACTATATAAACTGTTTGCTTTACTATAGCTCTGTTGATGACTTTAATTGCTAACTGTCCTTTATCCAGTCTTCATCCTTCTTAACCTGCTTTTGTCCTTTCTTAATCTTTCCATTTTCTTCTCTGGTTCAGTCTCTTCCTCCCTCTAGATATGGGTATCCTTCAAGGCTTTGTCCTTCACCCTCTCCTATTTAGCATCCCTTAGCAATCTGATTCACTCCCACAGCTTCAAGTATAATCTATGTTAAAATTACTTTATTCCCATTTCCTCACATTGCTTTGCAAATGTTTGAATTGTTTCCCCTTTCTCCCATGAGGCAGGAATTATAGGAGATTTCTCAAATTATAAAAGTCAATAGGAATAGTGATTTAGTATTATAAAAATTTACAAGCAATTAAAAAAACATGGCTTATATAACAAAGTACACCTGTGGTATGAAATTATTTCTGCATTATAATATCACTAGGGCTTCTTAATTCACTGAGGAATTGAGGTTTAATTTTTACTTTCACAATTTAAGAAATGAAGATTGGTTAAATCCACCTTAGATTGCATGACAGATAATTTTTATATGTTAAAGGATTTTTTGTTGTTAAATTGCTCATCGATTTCAATTTGCATTAAATTAAACCTAATGTTTGCTTGAAATGAAACTAAGGGGAGAATGAGGTGGGGAGGCTTATCATTTATAACTATTAATTTAGGTTTCTATTGTTTTTTTTTAAATAAATAAAACAACATAAGACTTATTCTGGGCTCTCCCAAGCTTAAACAAAGCCCCAGTTTGATTAGGCCATATAGCTTATAAAATAAAGCTTAACTTTAGGGCAGTTTCAATATTCTCCACATTTTTTATCCTTTTGATTTTTTTTTCTTTAGCCATGTACACTGTCCACTTCCAATGAGATTTCTTCAGTGTCCCCCAGACTTGATTGGAAAGGAAAATTATCTTGATGAAGCAGATAAATTTTACTTAAATCCATTAAGCTGGCTAAATAAAGAGTTTTCCAGTGATATATTATTGCCAACTCACTTAATCATCTTCAGCGTTTTAGAAGAGGTGAGTAAAGATGAAAGAACTTTGGGAAACTGCCAAAGGATGTTAATCTCAAACTCCCACTCATGCAGGTGGTATTTAAAGGCACTGTCATACTTCAACCAAATCACTTTAACCTGGCTTTTTTTTTCCTCCTAACAAAAATCAATCCAAATCCTTTGAAGTTCATTGTTTTTATCAAATAAACTGATTTGCTAAATTTGTTATTGTAATTTAGAAGTTGTTGAAAAAGACAGATTAATGTACTTAAGCAACTAAAATAAGTTTCTTTAAAAATCTTCAATTCAAATGTGATCCCATACTTAAAGTAACTCTTTTATATATTTTACATTTATAGGAAATAAAGACCTTTCTAATTACAAATGGCTACAAAAGAACTGCTGTTATCTTCCACACTCATTTGCCTGAAGGCCGAACTGGAAGCCATATATATATTTATGAAAGGAAATAAAAATTAAGTCAGCAGAAGATGAAATTTCAAAATGTACTATTTCTTGGAGAAATTATATTTACTTGTAAAAATATGAAACCTTTTGGATTTTTTTAAAAATTGGGACATTTTATGGAAAAAGTAAACAACAACTATGAGCCACTCTTACCAAGTGACACTATATGATCCCCTTTAGATGAGGGAATAATCAAAGAAATTTTCTTAGAGCAACAGTAAAATCACATACTTAACATTGCTACATTGTCAATAAAGACCTTTTTCCCCATGGTGTAGTTTTATTTTTCCTTCTACAACATTCAGATGTGTAAGAAATTTCAAAAATGAACAAGTCAGCAAGCTCATTAAGAAGGCAGCAAATTCTTCACAAGTCAGTGGGCTCTTGAACCCAAAGAAAAAACAAGAAGCAAGTTTATAAAACATTAACAGAGATGAAATTCCATCACAATGTATTTTTCCAAGGCAGCTCAACACCAAAGTTAACAAATATCAGTGTTAATTATACTTTGTCATATATAACTTGAGCTTGTCTTACCTTAAAACGAAAGGAAACTTCATTTCATGCACAAAACCTATTGCATGCCTGGCTTCCCTAATGGTAAAACTACAACCAAACTTATTTCCATTGCCAAAAAGTATTCAGCAGAGCTAAACTACAAAGAAAATGCAAGTTAGTAAGCTTTGACGGATGCTTTTGAGTTAACAGTGTAAAATTCACCAAACTGATAATTAGAGATGAAAGACATTGACTTCTTGGTAACTTCAGTTTTAGTTTTCAATACTGAACAGAGTAGAGAACATCCACAATTCTCTTAAAGTTATCTAATTTACTTAATCATGTTCAATATTTTGGGTCAAAAGGTAACTGCCCCAATTCTATTTCAAGGTTTGCCGTGTGTCTTCCATTACTTCGACCATGTTTATGCCATTTACCTTCCCTCTTATAATGCTGTGGCTGAGGGTACTTCTGCTCTTGTTTTCGATGCCTGGAGTTTTCAATATTAACCATACGATGCTTTTTATCAGGGCGACTGAAAGCAGTAAACACATTTTTTTCTATGTTAGAAAAAAATTTCTTTAAAATTAGGGAAAGAAAATAAAGATTTTTCTCCATTAAATTTTAAACAACCCTCTGAAAAACTATTAAAATCAATTATGTCTTAAGAACTTTCTCTAGAAAAATTAGCCTTGAAATACCCAGTTTTACAGTAATATTAAGTATATTTCTTCATGAATATTGTTCTAATACCATTCTTTTAGGCCTCCTGTCCCCTCCCTGTATAAATTCATCAGAATCTCCAGAGTGTGAACTCGGCATATATGCATGATTAAAAATAGAAAAAACATCTAAGTTAGTGATTTTTAAAATTATATCTTCTTGGTTTAAATGAGGATTTAATGAAAAAGTAAAAAGGAGAAAATCTTAGTTTAAATCATCAACAAATGACCACACGGCCCCAGAAAATAGCTAAGAAAATGCAGCTCCCTCTCTTAAAGACACGAGAAACTATGGGTTCAGGGAGCAGAACATTGCATCCACAAATTAGGCTAACTGGTAAGTTTTGCTGAACTGTTTCCCATTCCCTCCTTCACGTTCTTTCTTAAAAGGAGCTATTTCACTGGGTATTAAGGGGGAAGGATATGTTGAAAGGTTATAGTGATACAAAAACAACCAATTTTTTTTAAATCTAAAAAGGATATGTTAAAATTAAGTAAAACTACTAATTCTTAAGAGAATTACAATTTTATTAATGGGAAGAATATTTTGTGCCTGGATTACTCTGATAGCTTAAAAACTCTTCTACCTGCCTTGAATCTCTACCCATTGTGATCCTTTGAGAATAATCTTTCCACAAACAACCCTCTCACTAATGTTTCTGCTTTAAGAATCTGGCTCCTTAATGGACCAAGTCCCAAGTTTCTAAGCCCGTTGTTTGCCAAGGCTCTCCACTGACTGATACCTAACCAAACTTCTCTCTCACGACTTCCCAACACAAACCTTCACATATAGTTAACCTATTTTTATGAACCATACTCACACTCCTACTACTATGTTTTTTAACTTTGTCTTTTCTCTCCTCATTTAAGTGCAAATTCTTCCTCTATAAAGCCTTTCTTAAAATCTGGTCCACATCAATTTCCTCTTTATCTGAAAATGTCTGTAGTACACATACTAAAGACCTAATTTTTTAAAACCCATAATAAATCATTTATATGTCATTTATTCTCCCAATTAGATTAAAAGCTGAATGGCAACAGTGCATAGAGCACTGGGCCTGAAAATCAGCAAGATCCAAGTTCAAATCTTGTCACTTAGTAAGTGTGACCCTGAGCAAGGCACTTAACCTTTGTCTGCCTCAGTTTCTTCACTTGTAAAATCAGGATAATAATAATAATAATAATGCCTATTTCCCAATACAATTGGAATAAGAACTAGGTGGTGCGGTGGGCAGATTGCTGAGCTTAGAGTCAGGAAGACCCAAGGTTCAAATACAGTCTCACACATTTACTAGCTGTATGACTGATGGCATGTCACTTAATCTCTGTCTGCCTCAGTTTCCTCAATTATAAAATGGAGATAATAAGTAGTACCTACCTTCCCAAGGTTCTTGTGAGGATCAAATGAGAATATTTGTAAAGAGTTTCGCATAGTGCCTGGCACATTGTAGGCATTTAAAAAATGAGAATCCCTTCCCCCTAAAAGTTCTACGATATTGGAACCCTGTGTTCCTGTGTAACCTAAGGTGCTAGGCATACAGAAGATGCTTATAACTATTTGTTGACAATATAAAAATTGGAAGAAGGCAAAGTGTTGTCTCTTAGAGTTCCTTGGGGAAAATTTTTTAATAGATTAGAATGACATAATTAGTATATCAGCTATTTATATCTAATCATTTGCTTTTAAAGTACTCAAAGCAGCTCTAAAAGTTTGTTCTCCATCAAACATTCATTGAAATCTCCTTTACATAATTAATGTTTAGCAAATCCTGTCTTCATTGGTAGTTACATGACCCAGCCTACTATAATTATGTAAAATTCTCTACTGTACGGATGTAATCTTGAAAATATTAAATCACTGAACTGAAAAATAACTATAGAGACATATGAACTTAAATTGAGATGAGTCATTTTGTTGGACTAGCAGGATGCCCTGAAGTTCATATTTTAAAAATTAATCTTATAGGTATTATGGTTAAGAAATGTAAAATAATTGTGGGATGACACTAAAATATGAATATCCTCAATCAATTACAAAGTCAAAAAATAGTGGGCTACTTAGGGGACACTTTTCAAAAAGAAGCCACACTGCAGGAAATATACACAGAAAAGATCTCTGTTATTAAGGCCTCATCTGGTAGGTCTCAAATCTTTCCATTTTTCATTTCCAAAATAATTATAAATGTGCAATAACAGAAACAGAGAGGATACTGTTGAAAACCTGTCTGGCAGCTTCTCCTTTTGAGATGAGAAACTTGAACCATCTGTATCCTCTTTTTCAGCTGTCATTCTAATATATGCATCCAAAAGCAAGGATTTTCAGTGAAGAATGTATTTTTTTTCACCAGTGGAAATGAAAAGCAGAAAAATGTTACTGTTTTGACAAAAGACAAGTAAGAAATCATAGTATATACAGTGTGACTAAAAAAAATGGGATCAGATTTCCATAAGCTATACTTTTAAATTGGGATTTTTATAGTCAAAATAAGGATATTCAAAATACCATTTTTACATGTAAATCTAAGTTTCTGGATGGTTTTAAAAGACTAAGAAGTATGCTAATAAAATTTCATTTATATGTTAGGAAAAAGGAGAAAAATTAATTTTAAGATTCTAAATTTTTGACAAATTTTTTTCAAGCCAGATTATTTTTTAATGTGTCCATAATTTAACCTGGAACTACCTGGGAAAATTTCCATCTAGCATTGAAAAACACTTGCTCATTTCAATTTTTCAGTGGTATCAAAAAACTTTTCCTATAATCTGTAGCTATGTATAATATTTAAAAGCTATTCCAATCATACTGTACTATAGAAACCAACCTGGGTCCATACTGAGGGGAAAATGTGTCACCAAAGAAATGTCTATATATATAGTCATCCAAATCCTCAAATACTCCATGATTATCTACTTGATATTCCTTCATGTCTTCAAGATAATCTTTAACATCATTAACAAAGTCAGTGAATAACATCTGATCATGAATAAAGACACTGTTATGGAAAAACTTATTGATGAACTGCTGAAGTTCTCCCCAATGATGGAAGTCATTTACTTCTTGCTGTACATATCTTTGCATTAACTGATTAAATTCATCTATTCTTACAGGGTCTAATACTCTGTTGAAAAGGCTAACAAATTCCTGATGAGCACATTCAAAAACACCAGAACAGCCTTTTGTTAGACGATGATTTTTCACACAGTCTTTGTCAGTGGTGCCTTTCTGGGAGTTTGTGTTTTTACCAAAGGTTTCAAACTGAACTGGTGGCTTTTCCTGATGACCACATTCAAACAAATCAGAAGGGTTTTTTAAAAAATGGTAATTTCTTACTGAGTCTTGGCTCATGCTGCATTTCTGTGAATTTGTGTTCTTCCCAAATGTTTCAAACTGTACTGACTTCTGTTTTCTTCCTGATCTTTTATGATCAGGACTTTTATGATGTGTGTTTTTGGAAGGCGGTCTAGGTTGAGGATGCAAATATTCACGATAAACAGTTTTGGCTTTTTTAGTTGCTTCATCTCTTTTATCTCCAAATTTTTTATTGC
Organism: Dromiciops gliroides; assembly: GCF_019393635.1. Lineage (NCBI taxonomy): Eukaryota > Metazoa > Chordata > Mammalia > Microbiotheria > Microbiotheriidae > Dromiciops > Dromiciops gliroides. Next base: position 162,915,996 of record NC_057862.1, on the reverse strand, counting down.
CCTTTTCATCAAAGATATTTTTGGTGGTATCTTTGAAATGGCTGAAGGTAGACTTAACAGAATCTGAAAATTTTTTTAAGTTTTCCTTAACAGCTTCTTTAGCCTGTTTAATCTTTTCTTTATGGTGCCTTACAAACTCCTTTGTTGAATTCTTCATGGCATCAAAAGTTTCCTTAACTGAACCAAACAAGGTATCTTTAGACTTCTTAGCCTTGTTAGTACCCTTGCTACTTTTATTTTTTTCACTGTTTTCTTGTCTTCCATTTTGATCTTTTGCTTCAACATATAATCTTTCCCACAAATCAGATCGTTGTTGTTCAAAGGTTAGCTTCCATTCCAACTCTGCTAGTCTTCCTCGTAAAATTTCTATTTCCTTATTTTCAGTCAATGTACTGGGAGAGTCTGCATCACCGGATGACTGCTTACTGCTTAAAAGATCCAGTTCTTCCCTTAAGGCAATGGTTGTTTGTCGTTCTTTTTCTAGTTCCTTCCTTAGCATCTGTGCTTCTGCCAACAGGGTCTCCTTCTGACTGAGAAAGCTATGAGTCTTTCGCTTTTCCTCTTCTAAATGCTGTTTAAGTTTTTGATTTTCAGAAACTATCAATTCAGTACTTGTTTCTTTATCTTCCAAATTCCGAATCTGTTCCCTTAGTTTCCTTAACTCTTCCTGTAAGGAGGACAAAGCTTTTTCTTCCTTCTCCAGAGACAGTCTTAAATGGTGGTTTTCTGTAGCAAGGCTTTTCTTCTGTGTTTCAAAGGCTATCTTCTCTACCTCAGTAAGTCTCAAACATGATGCAAGATTTTCTCTCAGTGACTAACATTTTTAAAAAGAAAAAAAGGAAAAAGTTATTAAAGAAAAATTTCAATATTGCTTATCTAATGATAATATTAAAAATTTACCTTTTTATCTATGTATGCACAGCAAGCATTTATTATATAGAAAAATATCTCTAAGCAATTTACATTTGCCACATGCTATACAGCATGAGAATTTTATAATATGAGCCTAGAAATCCCTAATGAATAATCCTTCTAATGACTAGTATTTACAAGTCATTTATTGGTTTATTGTCAAAGAAGACTCTCCAAAACTATCAGTGACCTACCTAAACAAAAAATATTGGCAGGACATATAGAAATCTTATCATTGCTAATTTCCCTTACTTAATTTTAATTATCTTGAGGTGTGAGAGGTGTGTGTGTGTGTGTGTGTGTGTGTGTGTGTGTGTGTGTGTGTGTGTGTAAAGAATATGAAAAAAAAGATAGGTTGAATACCCAAAATGAGCCCTGCCTCTTTGTTTTTGTTACAACCACATGTAAACTGTGTCAACAAAATCAGTTTCACACACTAACCCACTTGTTTGTTGCTACCTCTGCTGGTTCTGCTCTACCACTACCAGATTTCTTTAACATTAAATGACAAAGAAATTTCCAAATGCTGAAAGGTCAGCATGAGCACAGCAGGCTATTGTAGCTGCCTAATTAGCAACTACTGCTAACTCTACAAACTAAGTGCTTATAGCCAGTTAACTCCCCTTTGAGAGAGAAAGTGCTTCTGCATGAGCAACACCTCAAGAACTTTGCCACATATCCAGGAGAAGCTTTCCCAACCTAGAAGATGCTATGGCCCATAAGAAGGCCTATTTGAAAGAGAACTTAGAGGAGCAGCTGTACATAAAACCCTTCAAAGGTTCTATCTAATTAACTACTAAATGTAGGCCAAATGGGTAAAAAAAAAAAATCTATGAAATACTAGCAAACTTCACTTAGACAAAGTGCATTTTGATGAAGACTTGGATTCATAAGGTTCATGAAGTGTGGCAGTACTCTTATCTACATATCTAATTTATCCAGCTATCATAATCCACAGACCTTTAGAAATACTTTCAAAGGAACTCCCTACTTAATTCATTTATATGAATGAGGTTAGTATGGGATACTTCATGCCTGAAATGCTCTCCCTTTTCACCTGGGCCACTCTGAAACCCTTAATGTCTTCAAGGTACTGAATACCTATATTTTTAGTCAATGAATTATTTCAAGGGGAAGGAAATACTAGAAATTAACAGATATTCAGTGATATTAAGAAACTGAAAAGATTATTAGCAATAGAAAAGTTATTAAAGACTCCTAAGTGAGTCAAAGCATTATAATAAAGTCGGAGGAACTGTACTAGTTTTGTGTAGACAACCAAAGCATTTGATGGCAATGTTTGGCATTCTAATTAGTCAACAAAGTACTTATCTAATTAACAAGCTGTAGGAAATCAATGAATTTTGTTTTTATAAATGATTTTATGTCAGCCCTAAACTATTTGTAAATACTCTGTCTTAAAAAGTTTTTATGTAGCATGCACATAACTTAAAAAAAATTTAGAGAAAACATCAATACCCACCTTATCACCAGAAGACCCTTGTTCTTGCTGACACTGGTAAAGATAATCCTTCATATCACTCAATTCTTCGGCATGTATCTTTCTGACTAGTTCTTGACGTTTTTGAATCTGAATGGTACCTAAAACAATATTTATTAAATTCTTATGACGGCATTTTTCATTCTAAAAACCAACTATTTTACTTGAAGGACAGTAAAATCCCATTTATCCAGACTGTTGGGTAAAATTTTGGTGTCCTAGTAAACAAAATGTTAATGTATCCTGTAATTCACAATTTTCAAAAGAATTATTAAAAATAATTACCAAAAGAATGCTGAACATAATTTAATAACTGATTAAGAAGACACTGGAGGATCTCATACCTTTTAATCACCATCATGAATTCTACTGTGTCAGTATACAGACATGAACAATGTGTTATGGTTTTTGTTTCTGATTTTTCTTGACTCTTCTGAAAGAAGGGAAATGAGTGAAATAAAACTTGTTTCTGTTCTTTGTGTAGGGAACACAGGCAGGTTTCATTATTATCATGTTAAGTTTAAAATATACTTAAACTGTCAACAAAAGTCACCTTCATATACAATACTTTTCATCAGTTTTGAACATGTTGATATGTTTATCTGTTTAAGTTCATCATAAAGAATTTTTTTAAATGTCTATATCAGAATGCAATACTTGAAAAATTCTAGTTATCTGATCTTTTGGTGGTTTGGCATCTGGATAAATGAGGTTACTGAATGATTGTTTAAATCTTGATTAAAGTAATGACAAAAGAGAATATAATAAGTTATATTATTCATGTGCACTTTTTGTGTGCACCAACATAATATGAGGTTATTTTTTTTAATAACAACAAAACTAAAGAAAAACTCTCACAATTACTTATAGGGTTTCATTTTGGAGTGTTTTGTTTTTTAAAACCTCTGTGAGAAAAACAGTAGTATTGCTCTCCTTTTACACAGGCAGAAAATGAGGCCCACGAAGTTCAGTTTTGTACAGATATACCTCATTTTATTGTGCTTTGCTTTACTGCACTTTGTAGATATTGCAGGTTTTTGTTATGCTTTGTTTTTATAAATTGAAGGTTTGTGGCAACCCTGAATCAAGCAAGTCCATCAGCACCATTTTTCCAACAACGTGTTCACATTGTGTCTATCATAGTTTGCTAATTATCTCAAAATTTCAAACTTTTTCCTTATTAATATGTCATGGTGATCTGTGATCAGTGAACTTTGAAGTTGCTATTGTAATTATTTTGAGGTGCCACAAATTGCACCCAAATAAGACAGCAAACTTAATAAATGTTGTGTGTGTCCTGACTGCTCCACTGACCAGTCATTCTCCATCTCTCTCCCTCTCCTCTGGCCTCCCTATTCCCTGAGAAACAATATTGAAATTAGGCCAAGTAGGGTGCAGCTAGGTGACTCAGTGGATAAAGCACTGGCCCTGCATTCAGGGGACCTGAGTTCAAATCCAGCCTCAAACACTTGACACTTACCAGCTGTGCGTCCCTGGGCAAGTCACTTAGCCCTCAGTGGCCCACCAAAAATTTAAAAATAGGCAAAAAAAAAAAGAAGAAATTAGGCCAAGTAGTAACCCTACAATGGCTTCTAAGTGTTCAAGTGAAAGGAAGAGTGAATGGATGTTGCAAACTCCATTGTTGTCTTGTTTTAAGTAATTGCCACAGACACCCCAACCTTCTGTAACCACCACCCTGATCAGTCAGCAGCCATCAACATCAAGGCAAGACCATCCACCAGCAAAAAGATTATGACTCGCTGAAGGCTCAGATGATGGTTAGCATTTTTTAGTTATAAAGTATTTTTACATTAATGTATGTACTTTTTATTGGTTTTGGTTTTGGGTTTTTTTGCAGGGCAATGGGGGTTAAGTGACTTGCCCAGGGTCACACAGCTAGTAAGTGTCAAGTGTCTGAGGCCTGATTTGAACTCAGGTACTCCTGAATCCAGGGCCGGTGCTCTATCCACTGCGCCACCTAGCTGCCCCATGTATATACTTTTTAAAAGACATAATACTATTGCACACTTATATTGCAGTTTGGTGTAAAGACAACTTTTATATGCACTGGCAAACAAAATAATAAATTCATGTGACTTGCTGTATTTTGATATTTCCTTGTGGTCTGGACCCAAACCTGCAATATCTCTGAAGTATGGCTATTATCTGTTTGCAATATAAGCCATGAACAAAAATGAAAATGTGATTTAATTTTTAGTTCTATTTTTTCCATACTGTATATATTATGAATGCAGCCCAAAAATAGGGAAGGGAGGAAAACCCACCAAATCTCATCACAATGCTGTTCTTAAAGTTAATTCTGGCAGGGCCCCATGGAAGCAGTTTTAGAGGACTCTTAGGAAAGCCACAGCTCTGATATCCTCTCAGAAGTAAGAAAGAGCTTAGACTGAATAGGAGTTGGCATATATTTATCTACTGTAAAACATGCTATGCAAACTGCTTAGATATACATGCTACACACATGCTACTACATGCTTCATGCATACAAAAAATCACATTTTAATAGAGTAAAAATGCATTTGGTAAACAACTCATTTTTAATCTTCTAAATTTTATGATTTGAGTACCACCAAATAGGTACTTTTGCAGGAAGCAATAAGATGTTGCATCAGTAACTAACTCATATTTTCATTAATATTTTTCCTATTTTTTTTGGAGGGTTAGAGAGGAGAGTAATAAAAGTAGTAGAGAAAAGCAAAAAATTTTGATAATATCTTAGTCAAGGATCTAAATAAAAATGCCAGGAGATTGACATATTAACATGTCATGTAAAAAGTTTAATATTATTCAAGTATAACTGATATGTGTACCTTTTTCATTTGCTTTTTCCAACATATGAACATGTAACATATTAATCTATTACCATTCTTTTGCTTCTGATGCTCCTTTAATCCTCTCAAATCTATCAACTTCGCTTAAAAAGAAACTATTTCCATCCTTTTAACATTTTGTCCCATAATGAAAGGGAAACCTCATATTTTTTTATGTTGCAATAATAGATATTTACTTAAAATTGAAGCTGGACACCAGCCGAAGTAGGGGAAGGCAGCATGTGATAACAAAAAAACAAAACAAAACAAAAAACATCTTTGGAGTCAGAGGAGAAATGTCTGGCTTTGCTACTTAATATCTACGTAATCTTGGGGCAGTCTCTGTGGACCACAATCTTCTTATCCAAAATACTGGGGGATGATCTCCAAGAACTCTTCCAATTTTAAGTTCCATAAGTTCATTGGATCAGTTATTTTTTTGTCTCTGCATTGAGATGTTTGTAAAGCTGTTGGGAATTAATAAATTATAATAATTATTATTAATAAATTAATAAATGCTTAGTCTGTTCTCTTCCTTTAAAACCATGCTGTCAAATGTATGTTGAATTTAGTCCCTTTTTAAAAAAATAATAAGGGATCATTTCAATAGACCTTCTAGTCTCCTTTCTACTTTAAATCAGACTATCTGAATAGGGGCTAATTTAGGTTACTTTGTAGAACGAACTGATTTATTTCACCTGATTAAAAAAAACTAATGTCAGTACTAGCCAAGAGAATACAGAAAAACAATTTTCTGTGAATTTCAGCAGTCATCCACAAAATATTTCTTTTCATACTTTGCCTAGTCTAGTCAGACTTATTGAGCTACCTGAAAGTGTCCTGTAATCTAATCAGACCAAATCCTAGTAGAGGATGAAAACTAAGGCCCATAACAAACTAAATGAGAAAGTGCTTCATGACAGCTACAAACATTTTTAGACTACCAAAACTGATTAAACATACAGAAACACACACATACACTTTTTTTTTTAACTAAAATTATTTATAGAGGCTTAATTTGATAATAACAATTCAAGTCACGAGGTTCATCTTAAAGAGATGGCTGGAGAAAGACTGATAAAAACAACTTAACACCCCCTGTAGAGTATTTTGTAACGTGTTAGTACCCTTTTCTCAGGCAAACTCCTTTTAGAAAGAAACCTATATCAGCATCTCTGCTTACTTTCCTCTCACTTTTCTTAACTCTTCACAATCTGGCTCCTTGCCTTCATCATTCAACAAACTCTAGTGCTAAATTCCCAATGATTTAATTCCCAAACAAACTACTTTTTCTCAGTTTTCATACTTTACATGTCTTCATCTGACACTGTCAAGCAGCCTTTCCTCTCCTCTCTGGCTTTTTGTGAAGCTGTTCTCTTTTGGTTCTACCTCCTCCCTTCCTGAGCTCTCCTCAACTTACTTTGCTGGTTTACTACCTACCTTATGCTCAATGACTGCAGGTGTACCAAAGGCTCTCTCAGTCCCTCTGTTCTCCTCTCTCTATAGTCTCATTTATTGCACAGATGACGACCAGATCCATGTACATATCCCCACATTCTCTCTCCTGATCTCCAGGCAGGCACCACCAACTTGTCTATTAGACATTTTAAAATTCTCCATCTCAAACTCGGTTTTGAATTCAGGTCTTCCTGACTCTAGGTCCAGTGCCCTAGCCACTGAGCCACCTAGCTGTGGGCCTGGAGTCAGTAAGAAGTAAGACTCCTCTTTCTGAGCTCAAATCCATCCTCAGACACTTACTAGCTGTATGACCCTGTACAAGTCATTTAGCCCCATCTGCCTCAGTTTCCTCATCTATAAAATGAGCTGGAAAAAGAAATGGCAAACCATTACCCATTCTTTGTCACGAAAAACCTAAATGCGGTCATAGACACTACTGATTACTAAACAGGTGAAATTGAGCTAATATAAACACCAGAAGTTTAAACTATAAAAGTATCCAAGTTCTATTCTGTTTTTCTTGTATAATCTCCTCTTCTTTCCCCAGCTATCAACCTGTGTACTTTACCCAAGACCTCCTGTTCTCTCAGTATTCTATGTATATAATTTATTCTCATGACTTTAATTATCACTTTTATGCCTATCTTCAACATAATCTGTCTTCCACCAAGCTTCAAAATTGGATCTACAAAAGTTCTATGCATTTTCACCAAGAAATCTCACTGCCACCTCCAACTCAAAATATTCCAACTTGATCTCAATAAAAACTGCTATTTGAAAAACAAATGTCTATGGTAAGGCAATCTGATTAATAAAAATACCATAAAACAACTTGACCTGATTCTTTAGAATACATAAATTCATTCAATAAGCAAAGAAAATAAGAAAAGGAGACTACTTCATAAGGAACTTTTTCTAAATCTTTAATGAGAATTCCCCTAGTTATATTTTAAACATTAGCCTCCTATACAATAAAAAGCTTGCTTAACCAGCATTCTTTCTCTTTTACATTAACAAAACAATTCTGCATTTTGTTTGCATAGTGATGTTTGTTATTATGACCCTGAGGTACTAACAAGGCCTTCTGAAACACCAAAGATCCAATGTCAAATATAACTTTGGACTTAAATTCATCTTTAGTCTGATACTTTAAATATACCAGTAACCACACATAATTTAACTATGCAAATATTCATATTAGGCACTCAATCTGAGAAGACATATGAAAATGGGCCTAACAGAGTCTTACAAACTAATTATGACAAAACACACATCCACAAATAACTGTGATACAAGATAGAATGTGACAAATGCAAGGAACAAAGAACTGTAAATCAAGGGCAAATGAAATTTTGAGAAATTTTGAGAAGGAAGAAATCGCTTTCAAGTGGGAGCAGGATGGAGAAAAGCAGGAGGAAAGGAAAGCTTGATTGTAAGGTTGCACTTGAATTGGGCCTTAAAACAAGGGAAAGATTCCAACAAATGGATTTTAAGGAGAATCCATTCCAAGAATCAGGTATAAACAGAAGCAAGTGTATGGAAACAAAGAGAAGGGAAAATGAGAATGGTGAGCATGCCAAAAGTTCAGACTGGCTAGACCATCAAACATCAAGGGGAATAGTATGAGAGATCTGAAAGTAGAATGGAACAAACTTTTGAAGGGCTTTAAATGCTAAGATCAGGAGTTGTACGGAATGGAATGTTCTATAGGCCTATGGAATCACAGGCAGTAAAAAAAATTAGGAAACACATAACTTAATCAGAGAAGGGAGTTATAGGAAGATTACTTGATCAGTGATGAGAAAGATGGATTGGAAAGGGGATAAACTAGAGACTAGAAGACAAGTTAGCAGGTCATTATGAGAGTGTGAGAAGAAATGAGGGAATCAACTAGGGTGGTTTCAGTGGGAATGGAAAGGAAGAAAGGATTTAAGATAGGTTTTAGAGTAAGAATCCAAAGTATATAGTAATTGATTAAGCATGGAGGGTAAGGACAAGGGAAGAGCCAAAGATGAATCTAGAGCGGCTGAGTAACTGAGAGAACAGTGGCATCTTCCACAGAAATAGTACAATTAGGAGCAAAAGCAAGCAGTAATGGATGTGGTATTTATTAGGGAATGAGATGAGAAGTGCTATATATTATCTCAGTGATCTTTCATTTATTCTCAAATCTTCATTTACAGTTCTAAGGTAAAGATACATATCTCCCAACTAGCTATAGAGCATCTCTACCTGGAAGGAAGCATTATGAGTACATTAAACTAAACATTTCCAAAATCAAACTTATGATTTTTGCCTTAAATGTATTCCTTCTTTTAGTTTTATCAGTGCCAATAATTCAGTACCCCAGATTAGAAACCCTGATGCTATATTTGAGATAAGAACAGAGATGGGGATTTCATTTGTACAGGGAACTCCCAGATAAGGAAACCCCATCTATTGATGCAGATTAGAATTTATTTGCAATTTACCATTATCAGTGCCCAATGTACTGGGAAGTTAAGTGACTTGTCCAGGGTCTCACAGGAATTTGTATCAGAGGCAAGACTTGAACCTAGGTTTTCCTGGCCATGAAGGAAGTTCTCTATCCACTAAGCCATAGTGTCTCTCAATCTCTGACATTTTTAAGGGCAAAGGAGTGGCCTGGGTCCTTTCTCTCATCTCTCATATACAATTGGTTAACAAGTTCTATCAATTATATCACTGTATAACATCTCCTGCCTCTGCCTCTCCACCCCTAATCCACTGAAAATATACAAACATAAATTATGACTTCTAAGGTCCCTTCTAGCCCTATATCTATGATCGTGTATGATGATACTCTCCTATATATTCTATTTTCCCATGAAACTATTATTTTGTTCCCGAAATGTGTCCCATACTTTTTCCAATTGTTGTGCACTTAATCACAAAGTTCCCCAAGCCTGGAATGCCCTTCCTTCTCCTTTTAAATTTCTATTGTTTAAACCTTTTGTTTAAAGTCCAACCCACAGAATTCTTCTTTTATAAAGTCTTTCCTGGTGACTTTTTTCCCCACATTCTAAATAGTAATAACAATGCCAGTCCTCCTCCGGCCTCTAATACATTTACTAGAATTATCTATGTATCTCTTATTTTATAACTGAGACATGATGACAGTATCCAAAGAACTGAAAATTACTATCATTCAGAGTGTAATGGAGAAGGCTACTGGTGAGCATGAGCAGGCTGTAATATATCACAAATGAGGAAAACCTTGGAAAATGAGTTCAGGATATTATCAGGAAAATGTATGATAGAAAAAGAAGATTGGGGGCAGCTAGGTGGCACAGTGGATAAAGCACTGGCCCTGGATTCAGGAGGACCTGAGTTCAAATCTGACCTCAGACACTTACTAGCTGTGTGACCCTGGGCAAGTCACTTAACCCTCATTGCCCCACCAGAAAGAAAAGAAAAGAAAAAGAGTCCATATTAAAAAAAGAAGAAGAAGAAGATTGGCCGCTCCTGTAGAGAGGATGAGGGATGGCAAATGGATAGCCCAAGTACTTACTAGTATCTATGAAGAAAAAGTGAGGAAAGTATTTAATGCACTGGGTGGACTACACTATGGAGAATTTATAGGACAACATGGACAAGAGTCACACATGATGAGCAAGCTAGAATGGGTTAATAATTGTATCTTTTTTTTTTTTTTAGTGAGACAATTGGGGTTAAGTGACTTGCCCAGGGTCACACAGCTAGTAAGTGTTAAGTGTCTGAGGCCAGATTTGAACTCAAGTACTCCTGACTCCAGGGCCGGTGCTCTATCCACTGCGCCACCTAGCTGCCCCCAATATTTGTATCTTAGGAGAAACCGTCCAAACCAATGCAATCACAGAACTTTGTATTTAAGTATGTATGTCTTATACCTGTATTACACTATAAACTCCAAGATACTAAAGACCACTTTCTATCTATATTTTATATCTTTGTTTGAACCTAGTACAGTGATCTACAAGCAATACTATTTATGGAATTTGTGAAATTTTGCATTGGTAGAATATGTTGAATTTGAGGTGCTGATTAGGTATCCAGGTAGAACTATCCAGTAAAGATTAAGAAATATGGAATTTAGTTCTGGAAATAGGTTGGAGATAGATATATAGATCTGAAAGTTAATGACTAAGGTCAGAGTAGACAGCATCAACAAAGGTAAGAGTGTAGGAAAAAAATGAAGCCAAGCATAGAACACTGAAGGACACTTAAGTCAAGCCAAGGGAAAATAGATTATCAAAAAGGAGATGATCAGTATGGTCAAAGAAGATAAGGGCTGAAGCCACTAGATTAGAGGGTGATTAGTAACCTTTTGGAGGGCTGTGAGAACTGAGAGGAAAGAGACTAAAATTTTTTATCTTGAATAATTAATTTAAATATACAAAATGTGAATAAATACAGGCTAGGAACCGAAGCCACATTCTTCCCACCACGAGGACTATACATGGCATTAATTTTCAGTATACACTTGTACTTTTTTTTTTCATTTCCAAGTCTTTGTTTTGGGGACGCATCCTATATTCAAACCAATAAGATTATACAGGGTGGGCCAAAAGTCACAAAGGGGTCTGTTGTTTTAATAACTTTTTGAAAATTATTTTTTCTTTATTTTTGCCATTTATGAGATTTTATTATTCACACATGATGTAAATTCATTTTTATATGCACTGTATATGATGCTATGGTATTGTATATTAAAAACAAAAAATACAGGAGTTATTAAATATTAATGACCTTTCCCCTCCTGACCCATAGTAGAGTGTTTGGATGGTTTGTACTATGTATTTGTGTGTCTAAATATACCAGAACTTTCTATATCCAAAGTAAACCTTGAGAGTACATTATCTGTTCCCATGATATTGCCACTGAACTAAAATATTTTTGACACTCCTTTTTTGAAACTGCCTAAAGAGAATGTAGAATGTTATTTAAAACATTCCCAAGAGATATTCAAATGTTTGCCCTTTTGAAGGTGAATTTGATTTTTGAATATAATCAAGTCTCATGGACAATCTATGTCACGTGCTGTTGGGGCCCAATGATATAACTAGAAGTACTGAATTTATTTGTGCTATCTGTATCTTTTCTGAGTGCTCAAAGTGTCTCTAAAGATAATTTCAAAGAGCAATGGCAACAGCACTGAAATACATATATAGTTTCCCAGGAGTAATTACTTAGAAGAGCAATACTTATTTGGCTATTTAAATTCTGGTATTTTTTTAAGTCACTCATTACTTTAAGGTTATACTCATTATATTATAGTCATTCTCATACTCTCATCACCAAAAAAGCAATTTAGGAGCATAAGACATAATTACAAAAAATAAGTCGCCATATCTTATTCTAGTTATTCTGAATAGATTAGTGTAGAAAATACAAATGTAAATGTGAATGCCTTATTACTTCTAAGCATGGAAATACCATTTTTATAATATTTTTAATAATAGGGAAATAGTTCTCATTGAACAGGTACCTTTTCTTTCTAATTTTTAATTTTTTACCAAATGCTCAAAGGACATGCAATGTTGTGAGTATTTAATGCCACTTGGGTTAATCATTAACTTTGATATTTTCTGGTGTTAAATTTTTCTTAAGCAAGAGAATAAAAGATACTGCTTATTACCTGCAGGTTTACCTGTGGAAAGACAACATTTTATTCAAATAAAAAGCAGTATAAGTCCAACAGTTAACTATTAAAACAACTTTAGATATACAAATATATATACACACAAAAATATGCAAAGTATATCAAGGGGAATACCTTCAGAGGATGGAAAGAATGGGAACTGTCAGTAATGATTTGGGTATGAAGGAGAGAAAAGAGCTTAGGGAAGGCTTTCTGGAGGAGTAATTATGTGAGCTGGACTTTAAAGGATGAATAGGAATTAAAGAGGGGAAAGAGGGACTTTCTAGGCATGAGATCAAAGGAACAAGAATTCTAGTGGAAAAAAGTCCCAGTGTGACAACTCCTTCCTGTAACAGAAATCTCAAATCAAGCTATGTGACTTAGTAATTCCCAGAGAGCTGCCTGAAGCACATAAAGGTTAAGCAATGGGTGGCTGTGGAGTGGAGATAAGGGATGTAAAGCTTGTGTGAAAGTTAGGATTTGTACCTAAGTCTTCTAGTATATACTATACCAGTCTACCCCTTACATATACATATATAAAATATAAAATAATATATGTAAAGTGCTTTGAAAACCTTAAAGCACTATGAAAACGACAGCTACCATTAATTTGACCTATACTGGTCATATCCCATTATAAAAAACTCCAACTGATTATTCAAATTGTAATATCATTGTGCTAAGTTTTAATAGCTTGGAATGATCAAAACAGGTAATCCACTGGACTTGGAAATATTTGTTATACAATAATTTTAATAGTAGGGTAGGACTTTTAAGGTAAGTATTGGAAGTAAAGGATACAAATATTTGATAGCAGCTTTATAGAAAAATGTACAGGGTAGGCCAAAAGACATGAAGGGGTTTCAATACTTAATAACCCCTTTTAAAAAATTTTCTAATAGGGGCAGCTAGGTGGCGCAGTGGATAGAGCACCGGCCCTGGAGTCAGGAGTACCTGAGTTCAAATCTGGCCTCAGACACTTAACACTTATCTAGCTGTGTGACCCTGGGCAAGTCACTTAACCCCAATTGCCTCACTTTAAAAAAAAAATTCTAATACCATAGCATCATATATAGTATATATAGGAAATGAATATCTGTTTTTTATGAAAAAATCAAATCTCATAAATGGCAAAAATAGAGTAAAAATAATTTTCAAAAATTATTAAAACATCATGATTTTTGGCCCACCCTATATATAAATTTTGGGGTTTTCTGCTATATAGTAGTGCTAGTATACTGTCGAATATGTATGTGTGTGTAGCCTATTTCAATATGTCCCTTTGAAAATTCACAGTAGGTAAATATAATGGCATCAGTGTACTGAGAGGCATCTATAAGAAATTAAACCTCGGGGATATGTAGCAATCTGTCAATACCCTGAGGAATTAGGAGCCTATCATTTCTCCTAGTAGTACTACTTAAAGTTTTTCTGGTAACCCAAATAGTATCTGTTTATTTCCTAACTTATTGGAACTGCAAAATTACTTTAGCTGCCATTGGAGGCGGCAGGTAGTATTGTCTTGATTTTGATCTTAGGAAGTGTTTCTTGTTAAGTGCACTGAAAAGCTAATAGGCATGTTTCAATAAAAGACAACCTCACTAGAACTTGGTCATTCTTTGAGTAGAAATAGAATTAAACTGCCATACTATACTGTGAAAGCTATGGCAATCTTGAAACTATAGCTCTTGAAAATCAGAAGACACAATGTAAAGATTTACAAGTGTGAAGTAATTAATAAAGTCTATTTCAGTCCATTTACAAGTGGACCTGCCAAAAATGTCTTTCTATAGCTTGTTTGCAGCCACTTGTTTTTGTCATACTGGCAGAATAAAAACAGAAAGGAAGCTAAACCAACCACAAAGGAAGCAGACCCCAAAACCCTATAAAAAGGCACTTAAGACCTGATAAAGCAAAATTTTAGATTATGTGGTAAACTAAAAATATAGTTTAGAATTAAGTACAGATTAGATATAAACATCAGTAGAGTTAATTGTCACATCCTTTGCAAAAGAGCTCTTCTTGGAAGTTCAATCCCCTTCTGCCAGTACTATTCTTTCCCAAAATTTCCCCACCTTTCTTTAAGGCCTCTGACTACCTCTGAATTCTTTGCCAGACTCCAAATGTTAGGGAAGACAGTGTGCACTTTGAAGTTTTCTATTCTATCTTTGAGAAAGGCAACACCATTCAAAGAAATTAAAATAATTGAATTTTCTCTCTCAGTTATTGGCTATGTAATCCTGAGAGAGGTCACTTACCTTTCTCTGAACCTCCCTACCCTTTTGCTATAAAATGAGGTTAATACTAATACCACATACACCTCACAAGATGAATGAGGGAAGCACTTGTAAATTTCAAGATGCCATATAAACTTCCTGTTAGAACACACAGAAAATGCTAAGCAAAATGAATTGTGCTGACAATGATATCCTAAGTGAAAGGGATAAGTGACCAAAAGGTTTCTTCCACTGTTTCACTTAAGTTATAGATGCTCTAAGAAATAATTATTAATAATCAGTACCTTGTGGGGCAGCTAAGTGGTGCAGTGGATAAAGCACTGGCCTTGGATTCAGGAGGACCTGAGTTCAAATCCAGCCTCAGACCCTTAACACTTACTAGCTGTGTGGCCCTGGGCATGTCACTTAACCCTCATTGCCCCACCAAAAAAAATTCATTATCTTGGGGGACCCAGTGATCTCCCCTTCATGCTCCTTTCTCCTCCCCCATTGCAAAATCTAGTTAGCTCATCTGGGTCAAACCCAACCCAACCTTACAAAGAATCTTGGATAAAGACAGATTCTTTTGTCTAGAGAGCTAAAGGACTGATGAAATTAAAGCATACCTAGGTGGAAACTATTTTCAGGGGGGTGGGGGGGTGTCTTACATTTTTTTCTGCGATGTCATCTTTCCTGAGAGTTGAGTGACCTGAGTCAAGTATCCCCAGACTTCATTTTAATATAACCCACCTCCAATCATGTCAACCAATTAGATTTGATTTCTGTTAATCAATTTGATTTGATTGCTATGTGATGACAGCTAGAACAGTATATGAAATGAGATCCCATCACCATGAGGAGTCTTTGGTCTGAGAGAGATGGCCAATAGATATCTTTTTATTAATAACCTGCCAGCCTATTAATAAAATGACCAAATTACCCAAAAACTATGTCTCTCACATTTTTAATCATCACGGCATTATGTACTTTATAAGCAATTTGGTGAATGGAAACACTGATATGTTAAAATATAGGGATGTCATAAGGAAACATCCTAAATTTTACTAAATCATAGCAAAAGTGATAGTCAAAATAAAACACCTATATATAAACAGTAAGAAATCAGTAACAGTATGATTTTAAATGTAAATTTCAGTTAAATATCTCAAAAGCATTTCACAAACAATTTATCATCTTCACACTATTCCCAAGTGCATAATGCTAGGATGACTAATTTAATTCCTAATGGCTACTAAAATAACTATTTTGCTCATAATATTATAGTCAGAATCATAGTAAAAATCTGTATTTTTAATCTCACCTAAAAAAGAACAAATATCTTTTTATAGAATACACTGAAAATACTAAAAAGCCCTTATATGTGTATAATACTTAATACTTTTCAAGGCAGAACCATTATTTGGGGATTCTCTCACATTAACCCTATGAGAAAGATATATATTATATATATATATATATATAATATGTCTGTCTGTCTCTGTGTGTATTCACATACACCTATATATACATATGTAGGTATTATCCTATTTTACAAGAAAAAAAAAGCCCAAGGAGTTTAAGTGTCATAACCACATTAATTCACCTAATTAACCATAGAATCACACTTCTAAGTAGGACAACACAGACCTGATCTTAGTACACTGATCTCTCTATTGCATTAGCCTGCCCATAATATCAGACTAATTCTTAATTCTTACCATAGAAATGTCCAAAACCCATGCTGATTGCAATCACCAAAGCTAGTATAATGCACTTGTTGAGGCCGCTACTGAAGTGGCGTTGATGCACCTGTTCCCTGAGAGAATCAGATTCGTGTTCATTAGGTGGTCTATCCTCAGATTCTGAACAAGAAACTGTCTTCTTTCTAGCACGTCGTCTTCTCATTGCAGGACTGGGTTGATGACTTGTTTCATCGCTACTTGATTCATCGTCAGTAGGCCGAGATGGAAATACTATTAAAATTATAAAAAATAATTTTACAAAATGGGAAAAATAGTTCTAAAACTTTTCAAACAACATATAACACTTAAAAGTTCTATATGATGTTGAATTGTTGACATATATATATTCCACATGTATTCCCAGAAGGGGGGTGTTAGGGATGGGGGTACAGGGGAAAGAGGTATTTCTAAATACACAAATTCTTTAATCTTGGGAATTTTCTTCATTCCATTTCCCACCTGTGGAAAAGTAATCATTCCATTCTAGTCTATTCTTAGCTTTCCAATAGGAATAAAGTTTATAAATTGTGTTAAATCAAAAGAAAACAGAAAACACTTTGTCAATTTGATCTCAAGGAGACAGAGACAATTTAAAATGAAGGAAAAAAGTACAACTAGATACCTACCTAACAAACTTACAAGGTGCAGACAGTATTTACTTCATTTCCATCATTCCATTATCAAGGTGAGGAATTTTATGTTTATCATAAACTAGAAAAAAGCCTTCCTTTAATTTCCTACTCTTACTAGACAAATATGATTTTACCAATCAGCAGATATCAGCAAAAGAAAGGAAAAAACTGTATTTCACTATTAGAAATAGCGCTTCTGCAATGTAGCAGCATATGATACTTATAAATAAATCTATAAATGGAAACAAGGTAATCTAAATTTCCAAAGGAAAACTACATAAACTAAAAAGTCTCTGATAGAGTGACTTTTACTTTTCTTTTCCAGATGCTTCCCCAGGATATTGTTACGCCTTTTTCCTGGAGTTTCAATTCAATGAATCAACACTTCAGTGTGATCAGTAGCAGCAGACTGATCTAAACTTAAGGTGAAACTACATAAAAAACAATGTCCACAATCTAATAAGGAGAAAGATCAATTAGGGGAAGACCAAATCAAATGAGCTCCAAAACAAATACTCATGCACCATGTATTTAAGCTGACTATGCAAGTAAGAGTAACAGTCATGCCGCAGCCAATCTGGTAAGTTTTTTAGGCAATGCTTTTCCAAGGTAGATCATATAGATTCAGTTAAGTCTCAGAATTATGAAAACTAACGCAGACATAAAAGGCGCAGATTTCCTAATTTTTCATGACCAAGGAAAAGGAGAGTAAAATAAGAACATAAAGGTAAAGTCAGTTTTTCAAGTATAACTTTTTAATATATTATCTTCAAGGGTATGACTTTTAAGCTAAGTAATGGAAGCAAAGGACAAGAATATATTCCTCAGGTGAATTCCCATTTTCTTGGGCAAAGACAGAATTTAAAACAAATCCTTACTTAAAATAAAGGCTTTCACATCAGAATCTGAATGGATCATGTAAAGTCAGACTCCTGTAGTTATTGTTAGAGTAGTCAAAGTAACATTAAAGAATCGTTTTCTAACTATAACTGAAGAGATGTAAAATAATTTTCTTTTACATGTCAACATTTGCAGTGTTAGCTAAAAGGCCAATATAAACTATTTCAAACAGCCCAGGCCACACACTTCCTCATTCAAAACCTATTTCATCTAACATTGCTTTGCTCTGCAATCCAAGCAAAATGAGAGCTTAAAGCAATCAGGTGATAAAATGGATTCTGAACTTTAATTTCATCCAATCCATAAAATTTAAGTAACTGAGTAACATGCAAGAAGCTTAAGCCACACTGGATTTTTTTTTCAATATGGATAACTTTGAACACTTATTTTAGTATCACAGAGCACAACTGGGTCTTTAAAGCACTCAATAAATGTGACTGGTTACATTCAGCTCTATAGAAGCTGATCAGATTTAGTCACACCACCTTGAAAGAGTTGGCTCGGAACGTGGTGTTTCAGTTGATCATCCCATCCCCTTATGTACTCTGGAATCTTCCACAGCTTCTCCCACCACCTTTCTTTTGTGACTAAACAAGAAAAAGATACTTTTAAACCTTTGCTATAAAGAATAAAATGGAGAGATTTGGATTTACTTTGGAAAAATGTCACAACAATAAAATTTAATCTATTTATACTATAACATTTAACTAGGTCATAATTCATCCTTCTGCTTTTTTTGATATAAGACCAAAAATAAACCACTACCACCACAGACACTAAATAACTGACTTAAATAATCTTTTACAGATGCTAAAACATCACTAAGTACTTTTTTTTCTTTTTAATTTTTGTTTACACTAAGTACTTCTTAACCTTATTCTGTTTCTGGTTCTCCACCAACCTCTATAAAAATTTATTCAAAAAATGGAGAGACTGTTACTGGCACCATGGTACTTCCAAAATTATAATTATTACATTTTGTCAATGTTTGTTATTCCTGATACCAACAGTATATTACTGACAGGAAAAACAAAACTTGTCTGTACAAAATTACAGTAGCACTATTCATGATAGTAAAAACTGAAAGAAAAAAAATCATGTACACAACAATTGGGAAGAGCTTACCACTGTTGTGTCTACATGATGTAGTGCGAAGAACACTTTTGGAATATGGAAAGACTTGGGTACAAACCCAACATCTTGTATTTCTTAGCTATTCTCTATTAACCACAGGAAGTTCCTTAATGTCTATGAACCTGAATTTTCTCAACTGTAAATAAAATGAAGTACCATCGTTCTTCTTTTTAATCTAAGGATTAAATGATATGTTGTAAGCACTTTGCAAACTTTAAAACTCTATTATATATTAATAATATATACAAATGGTATCTCAGAAATTGATAAATATACATAATTCAAGAAAATAAGACTTAAAGGAAGAGATGCAGAATTTAAAAAAAGAAAACCAAAGAACACTACACACACTGATAACAACTGTGTTAACCAATAACAAAAGGAATAAAAGCAAGAAAAGTTTAGAAAGGGATATGAAAACAAAGATAATTGTGTTATTACCCTCTTAAAGATAACATACATAAAAAAAGATAACATACATTTTCAAAACTGTGAATTAAGTTTACAATTTCATATATAATAATTTTTTCTTTGTTCCTAGTTATGTCTGCCTATTTTGTGCTAAATGTATAATAAATCCTCAAATAATGTCCCACTACATACAGGACATCATAAATTAGAATAGAGTTGTGGCTTATAAACAATGGGATACAACTGTACAGTAAATGACTCCCTGATGAAAAAAAATAATCATAACAAACTACCTATCTTTTCCCACAGGGAATATTGATGAATTATTAGGTTTTCTTTATTTCAAAGTGATATCTTAAATTCTTCCTCTCATCTCTTTGGGATAAATTTGAAAAATATCACATGCCTTTTGAATTGCTTGGTATATCTACCATATGTCCTATCTGATGTCACTTGAAAATATAATATATTAGTAAAACAAAACTCTACAATTCTACTATTTTTTTAAAGAATAGGCCAAAATGTTTTGCATGACTACACAAGTATAACATATTGAACTGCTTGCCTTCTTAAAGGGGGTGAGTGGGGAGGAAGGAAGAGAATTTGGAACACAAAGTTTTAAAAATGGATGTTAAAAATTGTTTTTACATGTAATCAGGGAAAAGTAAAATTCTAAATAAAAAAAAGATTAAAAAACCTTTTTAAAGAATGGGCTGCATATTGTACTGGCATATAGAACTCCCAATAAAGAAATTCCCTCTCTAATGCAAATTGGCACTTGCTCAACACCTCACATGATCTTAGAGAGTTGCCCAGGACACAGAGATTAAGTGAATTGACTAGAATCATATAACCAGGGTGTGCCAGAAGCAGGACTTGAAAGGTTCAACTTTCTTATTGTGCTTAATATAATGCTCTTCTTTCAACAACCTAGTACCTGAGAATTTGGAATAGAAAGTTATGTAAGGTTTGGCTAGAGATCTAAAGGCTCATATTCACAGATTCTTAATCTTTGTAAACTTCTTACCAGTATCTGGCTGACAGAATGTATACTGGCTACTAGAGGAAGAGCCTAAGTTAAAATCTTCAGGACCCTGAATGTCCTTAACAATTATGACTTCTTCTTGTGCTCCAATTTCTTCTAACTTAGGTGGTTCAAGGGTAACGATGTCAGAATCATCACTGATAGCCCCAAAATAGACATTGTCATCAGGTGATTTTTCTCTCTCTGTCTGAGGAATAAGCAAAATATTGTAAATTAGTATAATACATACATATTAGATACCTAAATACTTTATCATCCCTGGGGGAGAGATATAAAAGTAGCAGATGCAGGGGATATAGTGAGGGAGAAGGTTAGTTCTCACTCCTGCCACAGAAACTTGAATACCTTACAATGAACAACTGTGAATACCCAACTCATAATTTAGAATATGTACAATAAAATGTGTCAAAATAAAATATCTTATTCATAATAATCTTTGGGTAGAAAGTTCAATTGTTTCATTTTGTTTAAAAAGTTAGGATACCCTCAAAAAACCGAATTTCATTTTGTCTTGTATTTTAGTTTAAATTTCTATTCTGATTTTTTTTTTTGCAGGACAGTGAGGGTTAAGTGACTTGCCCAGGGTCACACAGCTAGTAAGTGTAAGTAAGTATTTGAGGCCAGATCTGAACTCAGGTCCTCCTGAATCCAGGGCTGGTGTTTTATCCACTGTGCCACCTAGCTGCCCCCATTCTGATTTTTTTTATACGAACTATGACTTCAGTGTTATAGAGTGTGCCTGGAATACTGAAACATTATTAAATGAAATGCCTAGGGTCACATTGCCAGTATATGTTACACACACAGAACTTGAACCAGGACACATTGTATAATATTTCTTTTATTGTGTACAATTGTTCTCCTGGTTCTTCTTACTTTGCATTAATTCATGTAAGTCTTTCCAGGTTTCTCAGAAATCATCCTGCTCATTATTTCTTTTTGGAGAGGCAATTGGGTTTAAGTGACTTGCCCAGGGTCACACAACTAGTAAGTGTTAAGTGTCTGAGGTCGAATTTGAATTCAGGTCCTCCTGACTCCAGGGCCGGTGCTCTATCCACTGCGCCACCTAGCTGCCCTGCTCATTATTTCTTAAAGTACAATAATATTCCATTACAATCATATACCATAACTTGTTCAGCCATTCTCCAGTTGATGGGAATCTCCTTAATTCCCAATTCTTATCCACCACAAAAAGAGCAGCTACAAATATCCTTATACAAATAGGTCCTCTCTCCCCCTTTTTTCAATCTCTTTGGGATACTAACTTAGTATTGGCATAGCTGGGTCAAAGAGTATGCACATCTTTATAGCCCTTTGGGCATATAAAATAGATTTCTAAGATATAGAAATTAAAAGTGATAAGGTTTTTTTCATTTGAAGTTTATTTAAGAAATTTTATTATATATTTTGAATATTGATTCATTTTGTTCATAAAGATCAAATATACCTTCTATTTTGACTGTGAATTAAAATCTTGAAGATATTTTAGTTCAGAAGAAATGTATTAAGGAAAACCTAATTTAGTAATTCTTCCCTCACCTGCAATGAAATTTTCCTGCAAATAGCTAAGCTTCTTTAACTAGACTGAAGTGGTTTAATAGTAATTTAACTTTTTAGCTCTTATGATTGTGGTAAAATTATTAGAATTTGGCTAATTCATTTGGGAGGGGCCACACCTGGTCCGCCCTGAAGTTACATATGCTTCTGAGGTCAGGAGAAACCTCTCTCCATCGGAAGCTTTTGAAGGACCTCCCCTTTTGGGGGAGGAAAAATAAACACTCACTGAGGGGAGTCTGTGGCCCTTCTGGAGCGCGCTCTCTCTTTTTCTTCCCTTCCGGTGGTGCGAGCACGAGCAACAGCCAAGTCATTCAAGCCTGGTTGTAAGCTGTGCTTTCCATTGAAGCTACAAGCTCCAGCTGGTAAGTTACTCTGCTCTTAAGACTTAGGTTAGAGGTAGGAGGATTATCCATATTTCTTCTCTCCTATTTCCTTGTCTTTGATTTTATTAATTTCACCTTTGCTTTTACTTTATTCTTCCTAATAAAACCTGATTCATCTGTGGAACAGAGGCTGTAAGATTCCTTTCTTATTAGGCTGGGAGAAATATCTAAAAAGGCAGTTTCGGAGGGGAGGGAGCTTTAAACCTAGAGGTCCCTCATTATCTCCAGGACCCCAATATTTAGGCGAGCCACCCAATTAACTCTTCATATATTAAATTTGGCCCCTACATGATCTATATACATAAATCAAATGAGAGGCTTATTGTATAGTGGATAAAAGGGCTGGCCTCTTTTTGTGGTGGGTAAGAATTGGGAATCAAGGGGATGCCCATCAACTGGAGAATGGCTGAACAAGTTGTGGTATATGATTGAAATGGAATATTATTGTGCTTTAAGAAATAATGAGCAGGATGATTTCTGAGAAACCTGAAAAGACTTACAGGAATTAATGCAAAGCAAAGTAAAAAGAACCAGGAGAACACTGTACACAATAAAAGCAATATTATACAATGAACAACTGTGAATGACTTAGCTATTTTCAGTAATACAATGATCCAAGGCAATCCTAAAGGACTCATGATGAAAAATGCTCTCTACCACCAGAAAAAGAAATGATGAAGTCTGAATACAGACTGAAGCATGCTATTTTTCACTCTTTTTCTTTCTTTTTTGGTTTGGGTTTTCTTTCACAACATGACTAATGTAGAAATATGTTTTACATTACTGCACATGTATAACCTATATCAAATTGCTTACTTTCTCAGGGAAGGAAGAAGGGAGGGATAGAATTTGGAAATCAAAATTTAAAATAATGCTAAAAATTATTGTAATTGGGAAGAATTAAAATATTAAAAAAGAAAGGAATATTGTTCAGCATTTAACCATAAAAGAAATAGGAACCATTGAAATTTACCTCAAGGACTGAGTTGGCTTCTTCCAAAGCTAGATAAGTAGTTTCTCCCATTAACATTGTACCACCTTCTCTATTTCCTGATACAGAACAAAGATAAATTACATTATTCCTTTATTTTAATTGCCTTGTTCAGTTTCCCATAGAGTACCACACATGCCAATAAAAGCATAGTTCTAATACAGACCAAATGCAAATATAAACACCACATAACACAAAATGAATTATCTTTGAAAGAAAAGATGTCAGTACAGAGTAATTACTCCAAGTAACATATATATATTTTTTTAGTGAGGCAATTGGGGTTAAGTGACTTGCCCAGGGTCACACAGCTAGTAAGTGTTAAGTGTCTGAGGCCGGATTTGAACCCAGGCACTCCTGACTCCAGGGCCGGTGCTCTATCCACTGCACCACCTAGCTGCCCCAACATATATTTTTAATGTTACTGTGAATTTCTTTTTTTTCTTTTTTTTTTTTTTTTTGGTGAGGCAATTGGGGTTAAGTGACTTGCCCAGGGTCACACAGCTAGTAAGTGTTAAGTGTCTGAGGCCAGATTTGAACTCAGGTACTCCTGAATCCAGGGCCGGTGCTCTATCCACTGCGCCACCTAGCTACCCCATACTGTGAATTTCTTAAAGGTTTATTTCAATTAAAATATAATACTGAGTGACAAGACTATTGGACTTGAAGTTTACCTTTTCTGGACCTCAGTTTCTTCATCTGTAAATAAGGAGTTCATCATAAAGGCCTCATGAAAATATTACTGCTGTATACTTTTCCCCATTTCTTTAGAAATTTTTTTTCTGTGCATCTTACCTTCTTGATCTAAAGGCAGTTCCTGATGTTCTACTTGCACTAAAGCTGTGTACTCTTCTGATGCAAACTCAGGGCTTTCATTTGCTACACCATTTTCAGAATTCACTGTCTCTATATCAGACCCCTAGAAAAAGTGACAATAATGAAATGTTAATAGTTGCTTATCACTTTAAAACTGGATTTAACTGCTTTGCAACTCAATCCTCCTTTCTCAAAGAGCTTACATTCTAACAAAAGAAGGAAAGCAGATATAAGTATATTCAAAAGAAATATAAAGAAAAGAAATATAAGTAAATAATAAGTAGTTCAATACAAGAAAGTTTAGGAGAGAAGCCACCAGCAGTTGGGGAATGGGGGAAAGCAGTACATGTTGAAAAGGCTCTGTGTAGACAGTGGTGCTTGAGATGAGTATTGAAAAAAAAAAAAAAGAGAGAATCTATGGGGGAGTGAGGGACAGAAGAGGGCATTCCAAGGACACTGCAAAAAGCACGGAGATGAGAGATGGAGTGTCATATTTGAGGAAGAGAGTACAGGCAGAGTTGTGTCCAATGAGGCTGGAAATAGAGTTTGAGGCCAATTTGTGTAGGGCTTTGAAAGAAAAACAAAGGAATTTATATCTGATCCTTGAACTGAGGTTCTTTGCCTCCCTTTTGTGTTACAGACCGCTTGGTAGTCTGATAAGCCCTATGGATTCCCTCTCAGAATAATGTTTTCAAATATATAAAATTTATACATAAACAAATACATGGGATTACAAAAGAAACCAATTATATTGAAATAGTATCAAAGTGCTTTTTAAAAAGTTCATAGTTGGGGCAGCTAGGTGGCGCAGTGGATAGAGCACCGGCCCCGGATTCTGGAGGATCTAAGTTCAAATCTGACCTCAGATACTTAACACTTACTAGCTGTGTGACCCTGGGCAAGTCACTTAACCCCAATTGCCCCACCAAAAAAAAAAAAAGTTCATAGTCCTCAGATTCAGAACCCCTGTCCTAGAGGCAACTGGAAGCCACTTGAGTTAACTGAGTAAGGAAATATCCAGGTCAGGTTTTTAGCAGCAGTGTGTGGGAGAGGCTAAATAAAGTGAAGAGAGATTTAAATGAGGGAGACCAAGTAGGAGACTACTGTAATAATTTAGGTGGAACATAATGAGGGCCTCAATTAAGGTAGTGGCAGTGTGCGTAAAAAGAAGGGATTCAATGCAAAAGATGTGGAGAAAGAAACAGCAAAATTTGATTGTGTGAGGTCAAGGATAATGATAATTTGAGGATATGGCAAAGGATAGGAACCTGGTAGCCTAGAAGAATGATAGTGCAGTCAACAGAAATAGGGAAGTTTTGGAAGGGGAGTGAGTTTGCTAGGGAAAGAAAGTTCTTTGGATCAATAATCAAACGCAACTCCAGAGGAATGATGATAAAGCATGCTACTCACCTCTTGGCAGAAAGGTTATGGACACAGATATGCATTTTCCAGCATAGCCAGTGTGTGGATTTGCTTTGCATGACTATGTTTATTTGCCTCAATGGAGATGGGTTTGGATTGTTTGGTTTTAATTGAGGGGGGAAGGGATGGGAAGGGAGGAGAGAACATTGAAGCACTTTTTAAGATATAGAATAAAGGACTTTGGAAGGAGGCAAACAAGGAAGTCAGCCTTAAAACTAACATTTAACCAAAATTTAACATGTCAAATTTATATTTTTAAAGCAAGTTCTAATAGAAATTTGTCAGCCTAACATGTTGTAACAAAGTAGAGTGAAGTAGAAAAAAGGGAAAGTATAACCATGAATCAAGAAGAAAAAAGAATGTTAAAAGTTGGACTTTGTAAATCAAAATTATCCTTGCCAAACCAAGTGTCTAAAAGGTATGTGGTTGGTGAGTATTGAGGTTCCCTTGGAAAATCTCAATCAGTTATTTACACGTGGTAACCAAATCAGATGGAGGGGGGAAACCTCATATACTAGGCCACATAACCTTAATTCTGGATATATTAGTTTTAATAAAACCAAATGAACCCATAACTATCATCAATGCAAAAATTCAAAGAATGTTAAGATTTAAAAACCTACCTCATGATTGATGACAGTCCAACCACAAGATGAATCACTGTCACTGGAGTTTTCAGACATTTTTCAAGTATCTAAAAATATAATACATTTATTTGTTAAGAAGCAGCAAAAAAAATTGATGAACATTCAAGTGCCTACTATGTGCCATCCCAAAGTTGTTATTATCAAAGGAACTTACATTTGTAACTAAATATTTAGATAAATCTTGAGTGCTCTAGGCAAGAAGTACAGATTAAATACAGAGGATGGATAGTAATCACAGTGTACTGTAATACTCGAGGAAATTTTCCTGAGAAAGGCTAGACTTGTACTGAGAACCAGAGGATAGACACTGAAAAGGAACCTGACATCATATAAAAATCATTTCCCCAGGCCCTAGATTTGAGAGCCAGCTCTGCCACTTCTAAGATACTTATAACACATGATAATCTACTTTATCTCTCAGCTTCAGTTTGCAAATCTATCAAATGGGCATTATAATGCACTACCACACTCATAAAGGCATAGGAAAATAGAATTCAAAATTTAGACTAGCCACCTTATTTTACAGATGCAGAGATAAAGTCCACAAAGCTTTAGGTAAGTGACTCGCCCAAGGTCACACATAATAAAGTTAGACTTTGAACTATGGTTCTCCAACTACAAACTCAGCACTCGTTCCATTGCACAACTCCGGGAGGAGTCCTTTGTAAAATGTACTTAATAATAATGATGATTGGGAGCAGCTAGATGGCGCAGTGGTTAAGGCACCGGCCCTGGATTCAGGAGTACCTGAGTTCAGATCTGGCCTCAGACACTTGACATTTACTAGCTGTGTGACCGTGGGCAAGTCACTTAACCCCCATTGCCTAAAACAAAAAAAAAAACAAAAAAATAATAATGATGATGATGATTATCAGCTGGAAAGATGGTATACTTAGTAGACTATGAAATGAAGAATCAAGCTAAAGTGGGCAATTCTTGTTGGGGAATAGTGGGAGAAAGTTTAAAAGTACACTAAGATTTTTGAAACATCATGCATAATAGGATCAGATTATAGGGTCTCAACGTTACTCTGAAAAAAACTGTACTTGATATTTTAGGCAAGCCAATCCAACAAATATTAACTGTACATACATAGCATTATGGTAGTCACTGGAGAATACAAGACTACCCTGACTTCTCTTCTGATCTCTCTATATACCTTCTCTTGCTTATCTCCTCAGCTCCCATGTGCCTATCTCTATACAGAAAACCCTCAATCTAGAAATCCAATCCAAATCTCTCTCCCATAGCTCAGCACAGCATCACTAACTGCCTGTGGACATCTCTACCTGGATATCTTGAGGCATCACAAACTCTACCATCCAAAATTGAATTCCATATTTTCCAATCCTTCCTGCTCTCCTCTCCCTCCGAAAAAAAAAATTCCACATGACTAATGTGGAAGTATGTTTACATGCCTGCACATGTATAACCTATATCAGATTGCTTTCCAACTTGGGAAGGTGGGATGGGACAGAGGGTGGGAAGGAGAAAAAAAACCTGAATCTCAAAATTTTATAAAAATGAATGATAGGGGCAGCTAGGTGGTGCAGTGGATAGAGCCCTGGCCCTGGAGTCAGGAGTACCTGAGTTCAAATCCGGCCTCAGACACTTAACACTTACTAGCTGTGTGACCCTGGGCAAGTCACTTAACCCCAATTGCCTCACTAAAAAAAAAAAAAAAAAAAAGAATGATGAAAATTATTTTTACATGTAATTGGAAAAAATAAAATACTATTTACCAAAAAAAAAAAAAAACCATACACACACACACCCAAAAAACCCTCCTTCCCTTCTTCCAGATATTCCTATTTTTATTGCAGGTATCACCAAACTCCCAAAACATTGGGGTCCTCCTTGATTTTTCAGCCTCCCTTATACTCCCTATCCCAATCACTTGGTCCATTGTACTACTAGAACATCTCTTTAGTTGTTTTCCTTTTCTCTACTTACATGGTCACTGCCTTATTTAAGGTCTGTATAACTTCTCATTTGAATATAATAAGTAATAAGTTCCTGTTTCCAGTCTCTCCCCACTCTAATTCTTCCTACACATAAATGTCACAATTGAATTCTTAAAGCCTGAACACCCCACCTCCAAGCTCAAGAATTTTTAGTGATTCCCTATTGCTTCTAGGATAAAATATACATTCTTCTGTTTTGTGTTTAAATCCTTAAGTCTACCTCCCAGGATGGAGGAAGTGGGAGAGGGGGAGCATAAGGAATGGGGGAGGCTTTTCCCCTGGTTAGATGTCTCCCAGAGACTGCTGGATTATATCTACTCAAGGTGTGAGTGGGATTTTACTGAAAAGCTTCCATAAGTGACCCGAAATAATGAAAATAGCTTCAACATGAATCAGAGCCAACAATTTTATTTGAGAATGTGGTTCAGCTTTAATTCACCTTGATATGGGGCTACAAGCCAGACTGCCCTTGGGATTTTTGATGCAGCTTTTAATTTCACACAATTGTCTATCAGGTGCACTAAGGAGAGCAAAGCATATGAGAACAGGAAGATGAGACAACACAGTCCCATCCCCACTAAAGCCCATGTGCGGTAGGCAGGCATGAAGGCAACCCAACTTTAGACAGGATTATTTAGCAATTGGTCAATAGAATTGATACATCTACAATACCAAACCTGGGAATGGGTTGTGTGAGTGAGATTTCCCCCATCCCTTAGTTATAAGTGATTTAATTAAGATGATAATCAGTATATTAACTAAAATTGTGATTTATTATATTTAGATATTATTTTTATTAATTATATTAATAGGTTAAGTCTCTCTTCTGACTAACGTTCCAATGTCAAGCATTAAGTAATATCAGAAGATACAGTACTCAGCAATATTATATTTTAGAAACCATGAGTGTTGTATTTGACTCAAGGGGGTCACGCAGCTTACCAGTGGTATACTTGACTAATAGAAGGGAGTCATGCAGCATAATTATGACCCTGTTGCCACAATAAGATTGATAAGAGTATTGGAAAATGCTGATATTTGTCACATAGGCAGTTTTGATATTTCCTAAAGATTTCCTAAGAATACGCTTTAATTTTAGAAACTTCTAATTAATATGTGATATAAGTATGCAAATTCTGGAAGGGTATAAAAACCCATTGATTTTGTAACTCAAGGTCTTTCAGGTCCAACCCCTGAATGACTGGCTTTATTGTGAGACTAAAACTCTCTCAATAAACCTATTTCCTTCAGCCTAGAGACTTTGTTGTTTCTGTTCCTCCATCAGACTCAGATATTTTCCCAACAGTTGTTAAGAACGGGACAAGGTTGTTAATCCAGCGAACTACACAAGGGGTGCTAATGACCTGGATGTGATCATTACACACCCCCTTAATTAGTGTGAAAACACCAATCCCGCACCATCAGACAAAGAAAAAATAACCCTTACCATCATACAAGAAAAATACAAAGGAACAAGTAGGTAAATTAAGCATTAGAATGTTTTGTGTGCAAAAATGACTTGAGTAAGGTTGGGTAAGAACATTTGGCACTTATTCCATAACTGCGTGCTGGTTAGAACAGCATGATACCAGTCCAGTGTGTCAGAAAAGTTTAAATGGATGTAACAGCCACAAATCCCCTGCGACTGACAGGAACTGATTTTTCTTCCAGGTCTTCCTCTTTCTCCTTCCCACTCCTCCTCCAGTTAGCCAAGTAATAAAAACTCAAAAAACAACTCATGAATCTCAATACCAGCCAGTCCAACCACTCCCAAACTTCTTCCTCCCTCTTCCCCCTTTGCCCCCAACCCTACCCTTTCCATTACCTTTTTGCTTCCTGATCAAAAGAAGTAGCTAATCTTCCACCCCAAACTGAATCCAGGAAATAGAGGGAAGGAATAGAACCCCAAGACTCCAGCATCTTTTTTTTTTTTAAAGCAAGTTTTGGAAGTACCAAAAGTGGTGAATGTAAAACAAAGGGTAATGATTCCAAGACGACTCTTAAAATCTTGAACATGTGTAGTTGAGACAATGGTTGCCAATATAAGGAAGCTAGGAGGTACATAATCAATTTGGATTAGAGAAAAGTATGGAGGAGGAGGGTTCCAATTGAAGGTCGTCATGGTAAAGTGGAAAGAGTGTTGGACTTCTAGTCAGAGGAACTCTGAAACTTATTACTTGAACATTGAGCAAGTAGCTCTCTGCATCCAGCCTACCGAGAAAGACAGGGATGGCAATGGAGAATTTGTCAGATGCTGTAAAGTAGAGCTTCAGGAAAGCTAGAATGGGTTGGACAATCAATTCTCTTAAAAGTCAAGGAGCATGGGGCAGCTAAGTGGCGCAGTGGATAGAGCACCGGCCCTGGATTCAGGTGGACCTGAGTTCAAATCCGACCTCAGACACTTGACACTTACTATGTAACCCTAGGCAAGTCACTTAACCCCAATTGCCTCACCAGGAAAAAAAAAAAAGTCAAGGGGCATGAAGAACATGACAAGGAGGAACCAAGACCTAATTATAGTGATATTCCTTTATATACTTTTCCCTTGCCATCAAACACAGATTTCCTTGGTTGATTGTTGTCCTTCATTCTCGAAGAGGACCAAAATGACATCACTATGTTAGAGTCAAGTTACAGTGTGTCCAACTGCAGCTGATCAGACCAATATGAACTCAGAATGCTCTACCACAGGTTGGGCACAAATAATCCATGTGGATATTTGGGTTGGATTCTCTAAATTTGCACATCTCACATTTCTTTTTAGCTACTTTAATTCTGCTTTGCTCCTACAGCACAGCACCTTCTCTGATGAAGGCACACGATGCTGAGTGGTCCTGTGCCAGTGTCTCCCATGTCATACAATCAAAGTTCTTAAGAAAAACCTTGAGAGGGTTTCGTGATGGGTAAAACTATTTGTGGTCACCTTATTTTTGTCCCAAGTTTGGGGAAAATTAGCTGGGGTTTCTAATATATTGCTACTTATAAATTAGAAGCTTTATCACCAGTTTGGGGACATTAAGTATTTATTAAAGTATATTAGATATTAGTAAAGAGAGATATCACATGGCTCAGAAAGTTAGGAAAGCCTGGCTAGGATAGAGAAGGAGAAAGAAAAAGGCAACACCACCTAGGAGTCTCAGGCCAAAAAGGAAGTCCCTATAACTGGGAGCAGAAACTTCCTGTAGGTCAGGAAGAGAGGTGGTCCCTACACATTGCTCCAAGCTAATCGGCCAGCATCTCCCAAATCCATTGGTTCACTGGATTTGAGGGCAGTCCATGAGCAGAACTTTGCCCAGAGGTCAGAGCTCAGAGAACACACCCTCTGAGGGCCAGGCCCTCAGGTAGGTGTGGTTTCAACCAAGTCAACTTCAAGTGAGTTAATCAGCAAAGTCAATCCAATCAATCTCAATATTATCCCCTTGAGCAGGGCCTGTGGGGAATTCCAAAACTCCATTTTATTTTCTCACAATTTTTATATTACTTTTCTGACCACCATTCTCTGAGTTCTCCATAAAATAGTCTTTTAGGCAAGAGTAAGTTTGGCATTTGAACAATGTGGCAAGCCCATTGGAGTTGCGTTCTCTGCAACAGAGTTTGAATGCTTGGCTGTTTCACTCAAGAAAGGACCTTATTCTGTCAGGTGATCTTCAGAATCTTCCTAAGACAATTCGAATGGAAGCAATTCAATTTCCTGACATGGTGCTGGTATACTGTCCAGGTTTCACAGGCCTACAACAATAAGGTCAGCACAACAGCTCTGTAGACCTTCAGTTTGGTAGTCAGTCTAATACCTCTTCTCTCCTACACTTTCCTTTGGAGCCTCCCAAATGCTGAGCTAGCTCTGGCAATGGGTGCATCAACCTCATTATCAATGTGTACATCCCTGCAATGTATACTGCCATGGTAAGTATTCAAAATTTCTCAATTTGCTGTAAACTGATGGTTCCACATATGGATGGCATAGTGCTGGCTGACAGAGGACCTATGTTTTCTTGGTGTTGTTAGGCCAAAGTTAGCACAAGCAGCAGAGAATCAATCCATACACTTTGTTGCATCTCAGCTTCAGAGTCTGTATTGAGTACACAGTCATCTGCAAACAAAAAAATCATGCACGAACACTCTCTCTCCTTTAGTCTTGGCTAGTAGCTTTTTCAAGTTGAAGAATTTAGTAGCATCAGTGTGGTAGCTGACCTTGGTGCCATGTTCATCCTCATTGAAAGCATTTGACAACATGGCTGAAAACATGCTAAAAAGCATGGGAGCAAGCACACTGCCTTGTTTCACTCCATTGGTGACTAGGAAAGCACTGGAGCATTGTCCATTATCCAGAGCCCAGGCAAGCACACTGTTGTGAAATCGACATACGATACTGATGAACTTCTCTGGGCAACCAAATTCTGACATGTTTTCCATAAGCTCTCATGACTGACAGTATCAAAAGCCTCGGTCAGGTCTACAAATACTGTGTACAGACCTCTGTTCTTCTCCTGGCATTTTTCCTGGAGTTGTCAAGCAACAAACACCAAATCGACCATTCCTCAGCCCTTTCTGAGGCCACACTGGCTCTCAGGTAGATGGCCATCTTCTAGGTAAAGGATCAGTCTATTAAGGAAGACTCTAGCAAGAATCTTTCCAGCAATGATTAAGAGAGAGATCCCCCTGTGATTGTCCCAGGACAATCTAGTTCCTTTACCTTTATAGAAATGGACAATGGAGGCATTCTTGAACTCCTTCCTGGTGGATAACCTCTTCTTGCCATATAAGCTGAAAAATTCAGTCAGCTTTTGTATGTGCAATCACTCACTCATCAACGAGACTCCATCAGCACTGAGTAGCTGAAACACACCATATGCCTTTGGCCCATAAACAGCCTTAAAAGTGCTTTGATTTGTTACTATTAGCATAAAACTGAATTTCGTCTGCCTTCTAACTGAGCCAAGAATCCTGCATCTAAGTTTAGCTTATACTTTATTTTCAATGGAGTTAAATGTTGCCTTCTTAGGGATGAATGAACTCTCCTGCTGGTAAACCCTGTGGAGTTCTTGGTTTTTGTTTAGTAGCTTCTGAATTTCTCCATCATTTTCATCAAACCAGTCTTGATGTGTGTGTGTTCCAATGCAAATAAGCAAATCTCTGGAAGCTGCCCACTCCTTTTCTACTCCACTATTGTCAACCATGTGTTCACTCAACTTTCCCTCCAAGTCAGCAACAAACTCTTCCCTCTCAGAAAAGTGCTCTACTCTGTTGACATTAAGTCTTCTGGTGATCATTTTGCCTTGGGCCTTTCATTTTTGTTTAATTTGAATATTTAGCTTGGAGAGGATGTCTATGATAAGTCCAGTATTCTGTGCCATCAAATCACAGATTTCCACAGCTTGTTGGATATCATCAAAAACTCACAATTGTCTAATATAATATTTTAAAGCTCCCAACACTCTTTAAATTTTATTTATTTATTTTTGGCATTCTTTTCTTTTTAAATTTTGAGTTCCAGATTCTCTCACTCTCACCCCCACACTGAGAAGGCAAGCTTACAAGGCAAGCTTCCAACACTCTTACATGATCTCATGCCCTTTTCTCAATTTTCATCCTACAGAGGCTCTCTGCAGCATTTAACACTGTTGACAAGCCTCTTTCCTCACTGGGTTTTGGTGATACTACTCTTGTCTGATAACTACTTGTCAGTCTCTGCTGGCTCATCAAACATACCACACCCCCCTAAATGTGGTTGTAGTCCAAGGATCTGTGCTGGGCACTCTTCTTTCCCTATACTCTCTCACTCATTTAGTGACCTTCTCAGCTCCTAGGAATTTAATTATCATCTCCAAGCAGATGACCTCCATATTTATAGGGCCAGCCTGAGTCTCTTCTCAGTTCCAGTCCTGCTCAGAAACTGCCTATTGGATATTCCAAACTGATGTCCTATAGGCCTCTCAAACACTACATGTCAAAAAAAAAATTCATTATCTTTCCCCCCAAATCCACCCCAGTTCTAAACTTCCCTATTACTGTGAAGTATTCCACCATTCTTCCGGACACCAACAGTCATCCAGCTTCACAACTTTGGTGTCATTCTCAACTCCTCTTTCTCACTTATCTCATAGAATTCAATCATTTGTCAAATCTTATTTCTCTCACCATATCTCCCATATCTATTCCCTCTGCACACAGCTATCCTTAGTTTGTGTCTTCATCATATTACCTCTCCCTAGAGTACTGAAACAGCCTAATTAATTTCCCTGTAGCAAATTTCTCCGTATTCCACACAGCTGCTAAAAGGATTTTCCTTAAGTATAGTTTGATCATGTCACTTTCTTCAATAAGTTCAAATGGCTTCCTATTATTATTTAAGATCTAATATAAGCTCTTCTATTTTGCCTTTAAATTCTTAAAAACCAATCTCATTATATGATGGTGATGGAATATTATTGTGCTATAAGAAATGACAAACAGGATTAAGTCAACAGCCTGGAAAGACATCTATGAACTGATGTGTAGTGAAGTGAGCAGAATCAAGAGAACACTGTGCACAGAGATAGCAATACTGTTTGATGAAGAACTTTGAATGACTTGACTTTTCTCAACAATACAATGATCCAAGACAATCCCAAAGGACCACTGATGAAACACACCTCCAAAAAAGAACTGATGTTGATGGAAGAGACTGAAGCATGCAATGTTTCACTTTCTTTCATTTTGTTTCTTTTAATCAAATTTTCTTGTACAAAATGACAAATATGGTAATGATTTGCATAATCATACATGTATAACTCATACCTGATTGCTTTCCACCTCAGGGAGGGGGGAGGGGAGGGGAGGGAAGGAAGGACAAAAATTGGAACCCCAAACTATAAATAAAAATGTTTATTACATTAAAAAAAATTTTTAAATAAAATAGAGACTGTAAAAAAAAAATCTTAGCACAGTGCCTGGCATAAAGTAGGTACTTAATAAATACTTGTTGACTGAAAAAAAACCAACATCCTCATTATACCCACTCATTATACTCACCCATCCCTTCTATGGTCCAGCTAGATTGGCCTTTGTTTCTCGAACTCAACACCCCTCCCCCTCCCTATCTTCATGCCTTTGCACTATTCCCTATACCTTTTTAAAATTTCCCTATAACTTTGATATACTCCCTCATCGACTCTGTACCTCTTGTAATCCATTGTTTCCTTCAAAACTCAGCTCAGCTACCAACTTCTACATGAAGTTCTTCTGATCACCCCCATACCACCACCCAAATGGCTTCACCAGCTGCTAAATGGGCATTGTCTAATGGATGAACCAAACCACTAACGTCTCAAATGCACCATGTCAAGAACAGAACTCATTATAATCTTTTCCCCAAAAAATCCTCCCCTCTTCTCCACTGCCTATACCCAGGCTAACAATTTCATTGTCATCCTTGACTCTTCTCACTCTAACCACATATATCCAATTTGTCATTTCTAGCTTCGCATGTTAAATAAGCTCATAAGTCCGCCATCTTGGGCTCTGATCACTCCACTCATTCTTGTCAATCTCTCTGACTCATCTTTTCCCACTCCAGTCTATCCTCCACTTAGTTGCCAAAGTGATTTCCTAAAACAAAGATCTGTCATCCTCCTCAATAAATTCCAATAGTTCCACATTATCTCCAGGACCAAACATAAAATCTTATTTGGCTTTTAAGGCTGTTCACAATGAGTCTTTTTACACTTTACTCCACTCTACATATTTTATGATGAAAGAGCCAGCCACACTGGCTATTTTGCTGTCCCTTCTGACATGAACCTCCTCCATCTCTGATTCCATGCTTTTTCACTGGCTGGTCAGCATGCATGGAATGCTTTCCCTGTTCACCTCTACCTCCTGGCTTCCCTGGCTTTCTTCAAAACTCAGGTCAAATCCCAGCTTCTACAAAAGGCCTTTTCCAGTCATTCTTACTACTGTCTTACCTCTGTGGTTATCTCCCATTTATATTGTTTGCAACTTACACATACATAGTAGTTTATATGTTGTTGCCCCATTAGAATGTGAGCTTCTTGAAGTCCAGGACAGCGTTTTTATCATTTTTTGTATATTTAGCACTTTAGCACAGTGTCTGGCTTAATCAATGCTTCATTGATGATGACAATATTTATTTTATATGTAGTAATAAATAGACATAGTTTCTCCAGCCAAAATGTAAACTTCTTGAGAGCAAAGACCAGTTCATATTTTGTCTTTGTATACCCAGGACCTGGCACATGGGAAACACAAATATGTGTGTGTGTGTGTGCGTGCGCACACGTGCACACACATTTATTTATTTATTAGTTCCTTCAGCCTTATAAAATGTGGGGAATGGACTAGATAACCTCTGAGAGTCCTTGTAACTACGACACTTTAATAAAATAAAAATCTTAGAAGTGGACATATAGATTAGGGAACTCAAGTCTTTTTCACTATCTTTACTATTCTTTTAACCTCTACAATCAGGAGATATATATGTATGTGTATGTATATATGTGTTTATATGCACATATCCATATGTGTGTGTGTGTGTGTGTGTGTATACACACACACAGACAGCTGTTTTAAGGAGACAATTTGTTTTTAACCCCAGATAAAATGGTATAACATTCAAACCATGTAAGAGAGAAATGCCAAGTGGTGGAAATAGTATACCACACAAGCAGTTCTGGATACAAGAAAGTCATATAAAATATGTCTAGATAATACAAGAAAAATTAAAAGTTTCTAATAAGAACAAACATTTATGTGGCCCTTTAATGTTTATGCTTTATATATAAATCTTAAGACATTCCTTATAGTCACTACTTTCAATAAAAAGAACATTTAAAAGACCATGGGTTTAGAACTGGAAGGAACCTCAGAGATAATATTTGAGTCCACACCCACCTTGCCTGGCTCATTTAACAGAAGGGAAAACTGAGGTTCTGATGGGTTAAGTAACTTATTGGAAGCAACTGTCCATCATTTTTCACTCTCCTACCCTCCCCCCCCCCCACTAGAGCTTTGGAGAACTGGCACACAGTAAGCAGTTAATAAAAGCTCTAACAACCAAAGGAAGGAGAATCAGAAAAGACTTTTTATAAAGCCTTAATTTATCTCAAAATGGAGACTCTAGGCAAGGGTTTTGAACTACCTCCTTTTAAAAAAAAAAATCCCTTATAATACTTAGCGGAAGTGTCATCACAGGGCATCTATCTACTAATATGCTGGACTTTGGGGTCACATGACCAACAAGCAGAAAGATTAGAAATTTTCTCCAGTGTTTAGTACCTCTCAAACTTTTCTAAAATAAAAATTATGTACAAGAGATAAAACAATTTTAGCTGTCTCCATAGTCTAAAATACCAAGAACTGATGGCTAATAAAAGAGGCTAATCCCTATTTCCTAACACTCTCAATCAGCACAACCTCCCCCACCAACCACCACAAGGAAAACCAAAAGGCAGAAGAGCTTGCTCTGGATGGGACTACACTATGGCAGTGTTCTGTACTATAACAATACTCAGCCAGAGAAGTGAACTGAAGAAGGACCTGGGGCAGGATGCTACCATGTACAGGGATCCACTAGGCCTGAAACAAAGGAATATGGCATCCAGCTGGGGTCAGTTCTGTCCCCCCCAGAAGGCACTTGAGATAGAGAACAAAATAGGTAAAGCCCTTAGCCTGAGAGAAGACGGAGATAGCTTTGAGGAAGAGCTATTAAAGGGGAAAGAGTCAAGAAGTAAGCAATAGAAGAATATAAGGGGAAAAAAGATGAAATTGCCAAAAATCTTAGGAGGAAGAAAAAACTCAGTTAAAGACCTTGGGCCAATGAACCAGCAGTTAACATTGTTAACAGAAAAAAAAAGATGGTTTCCAAATCATTTAAATAAATCCATATATATATATATATATATATATATATATATATGAATGAATAAATAAGGCAAAGGAAAATAAAATCAACAAATAATGTGGCAGTGGGTTCTCAAGAAAGCATGAACCACAGAAGGATTTCCTGAATGGTTTAAGAGAGAAGTAAGAATTTTAAAAGTAGAAATGATAGGCTGCACAGCAGAAATAATAACAGAAAAATCCATGGTGGTAAACCTCACCAAAGAAACAAAAGAGAAAAGAGCAGCTTAGGAAGGAAGTGAAGGGCATTCTCAAAGAAAAAAAGCAATAAATTAAAAGAAAACATGATTTCTATATAAAGGAAAACATTAATCTAGAAAACTGCATAAAGACAATTTAAGATTTATAAATCTCAGGGCAGCTGAGGGTACAGTGGATAGGGCACTGGCCCTATAGTCAGGAGAACCTGAGTTCAAATCTGACCTCAGACACTTAATAGCTATGTGATGCTGGGCTCACAACCTCAATTGGCTCAAAAAAAAGAAAAAAGATTTATATTTATAAGTCTCCCAAAAGAATATGACAAAAGTAAAAAGTTTTAACACCATAAAGTGGTATATCAGTTGGGATCATTCTCATATACTAACCAACATGTCCGCAATGGGGGGGGGGGGGAGGAGGGGGTAAGGAACTTCTTATTTCAACCAATAGGGGGTAAGAGGGGGAAATGAATGAAAGTGCAACCTGTGTTGGAAAGGGTGGCCTGTATTATTGGAAAAGAAAAAGGTCTTAAGAGCCAGAAAAAGAGCCTGGTGGTCACAGCTAGAAGACAAAAGGAATAGGAAAAAAAATTAAGATGAAATTAAGTTTGTTTCTCATAGAGCAGGCATTCCAGAGGTAGGGTAGCTTTTAGTCAGGACCTAGGGTCAGGGGAAGGGGTGTTAGGGGAATGAGAATAAGGAATAAGACAGTGGGGGGGGGGAAGTGAATGAGGCCCAGATGATTACCTAGGAAGTTTCATAATCACTGGTATGGGGAGAATATGACCAGGAGAGAGTCTGTTCATCAATAAGTAAAAAATTTGGAGTGATTTTCAAAGTCAATAAATAGTATTATGATCTCTCGGGGTTGGGGGTGGTATGGGGAAGAATCCATTCAGAATCTTGGGCAGGTCAAGCAAGAGAGGAATAACTTGGAGCAGAAGTGGTGATAATTCTCCATCCTCTTAAGGCCAGGCTAGAAACCTAATGAAATGGCACCTTTTCTTCTCATCTCAATGGC
Source organism: Dromiciops gliroides (assembly GCF_019393635.1). Taxonomy (NCBI): domain Eukaryota; kingdom Metazoa; phylum Chordata; class Mammalia; order Microbiotheria; family Microbiotheriidae; genus Dromiciops; species Dromiciops gliroides. Next base: position 162,876,678 of record NC_057862.1, on the reverse strand, counting down.
AGGAAATTGGTCCAATGGAATGGTGCTTTTCCTCTTCCCCTGGAGGCTGGAGATCAAGCAGGAGACACACAAGGCACAATGGTAAGGTGTCCATTAAATATAGTTAAATAGATATTAGGCAATTTGGGAGGGAGGACACTAGCATTTGGGGGAATCAAGAAAAGATGATGTCTGAGCTGCATCTTAAAGAAAGAAAGGAATTCCATGAGGTACACACTAAGGAAGGAGTGCATACCAGGCATGGAGAACATCCTGTGCAAAGGCACAGAGGTGGGAGATGAAATGTGATGAATGATGCACAAAGAGCAGGCCAGTGGATCACAGAGTCATGGAAAAGGTAATGATATCCAATTAACTGGAAAGATAGTTTTGAAATCAGATTGTATAGGGCTTTAGGAAATAAACCAGAGAGATTATATTTTATTTATTTTATTCTAGAAGCAAAAGAAAGCTACTGAAACTGGATGAGGAGAAGACATATGGTCACATCTGTAATTAGGGAAAACTACTTTGACAGCAGTGCGTAAAATGGAATGGATTGGTCAGACTTGAAGGCAGAAAGACCAATGAGGAAGCTATCAATAATCTAGGACAGAGGTGATTAGATGCTTTGTGACTGAGAGAAGGTTAGAGGTGAGAGATGTTATGAAGATACAAACAGCAAGATTTTAAAAATTCATTAGATATATGGGGTAAGAGGAAGGAGGCCAAGATAAATGCCTAGACTACAAACCTGGGAGGTTGGAAAGATGTCTTCAACAAAAATTGGGACGTTTGGAAGAGAGGAGTATTTAGAGGAAAAGAAAACAAGTTCAGTTTCAAATACTCTGAATTTAAGATGCTTCAAAAAACCACTTGGGGGAAAAAACTGAGGCTGGCTATGTAGGACTGGTGGTCATCTGCATAAACATAGTGGTTAAATCCATAGAACTTGATGAGGTTTCTAAGAGAGAAGAGAACCCAGGCCAAAATCTTGGGAACAGTCACAGTTAGGGAATATGATGTGGAAAATAAGTCAGCAAAAGAAACTAAAAAAGGGCAGTCAGAGAGGTAAGAGATGAACCTGGAGATAACAGTTTCATGAAAACCCAGAAAGAAAAGAAGAGACTGGTCCTCCTCCTCTCTAAGAGGAGAGAGAAGTTAATATGTCAAATGCAGCAGAGAAACTGAGAAAGATTAGGACTATGGAATGACCATCAGATCTGGCAATTAAAGTATCACTGATAAGGTTGGAAAGAGCAGTTTCCAGTTGAGTGATTTGATGGAAAGTCAGACTGCAAAGAGTTGAGAAGGAAGAAGGGAGGAAGTGAAGCCAATGAGAGGGGACAAGTTTTTCAAGAAGTATGGCCAAGAAAGGAAAGATAAAAATGAATGCTTGAGGGGATGGTAGGATCTTTTTTTTTTAAGGACGGGGTAGACTTGGGAATGTTTTAAGGCAGTAATGAAAGGAACCAGTTCATAGGAAGAGGCTGAAGATTTGAAAGAGGCAGAATGACATAAGATGTATTCTACTGAAGTCAGGAGGGGTTAAGATCAAAGGCACACACAAAGGGTTTGCCCTTGACAAGGAGAACTGGGGGGGGGGGGAAGAGGAGAGAGTGGCCTAAGAACACACCAAAGGGTAGAAGATTGGAGGTCTTCATAAGGGCGAAAAATCAGCATGGAAGAGGTGAGGCATAGGGAAAAGTGGAATAAGAAGAGGTTGTGATCACTTACATAAGAGAATGTCAGTTTCTAATTATGGGATATGAAATACTTGTGAGTAATGTCAAGATCTAGTGTGTGACCAACCCTACATATATGGCTGAGGTAGAGTGACAGAGGGAAGGAGTGGGTCCTGGGACTTAAAGAGTTTGAGGAAATGAGCAATTAGGAAATTACAGAAGGATAAAATCTCATTCTGTCTTGTTTTCCTGAGGGCTGAGCTAGTACCAAGGGTAGAAGTTAGAGGAAAACAAATGTCCATTTAACTGCTTTTCAAAAATGGAAAAAGCTGTCTTGTGGATAAGTGAGAGATCCAGAAGTCCTTAAAAGTATTAAAACATATAGACTAGATGACTGCTCTTCTACCACATACCTGAAAAATGAACTCCATTAGATCTAAGAATGTACTAAATTGTTGCTCAAAGGTCCCTTTTATCCATTGAGTCAAATTTTGTATGCTTGTTATATTTAATACAAAAAGTACTTCCTACTTTTGCCACTATAAAGTTTAATAGCATTTTTTTCAAGAATTAAGTACACAGGGGCAGCTAGGTGGCGCAGTGGATAGAGCACCAACCCTGGATTCAGGAGTACCTGAGTTCAAATCCGGCCTCAGACACTTGACACTTACTAGCTGTGTGACCCTGGGCAAGTCACTTAACCCCCATTGCCCCGCAAAAAAAAAAAAAAAAAAAAAGAATAAGTACACAGTTTTTTCTAAATTAACTTTGTAAATAAAAGGAATCTTTTAAAAATTCTTTTTCCCTGTACCATAGAAATCAAGATATACAGGATATTCTATGACATTTACCTATAAATGTTTCTCATTGAACTAAACCTTATTTTAATGTAAAAAAACATGAATTCAGAAACCGATGTGTAGGAAATGAGTGAATTAAAGGGAAATAGAAATTACTATCACTAAAAACAAACACATACAAATACACTCATTTCCTTGCTTGCGCTTTGCTATACAAAGTAATGATTCTAATCTCAAGAAATTAGAGATAGATTAGTTAATTGTTACCTGATATGATGGTACCCTCATCATTCCTGAATAACTACATTTTACTATGAAAAAGAACAGGTTTCCATAACCTCATCTTCTAGAATACAAGTATGATGGAGAAGAATAGGAGCATTATTCTCCTACATGGCTAAAATTCTGTTCTAAAGTAAACAATGGGTTGTCAGCAGAGGCCCCAGGAAGATTCAAAAGGAAAATGATATATATTAACATCCTATTAAGTGATTCAATGAGTAACATCACTTGACATTTTCAACCTTTAAATTGCCTACCCACAGTATTTCATCTAAACCACAGTCAAAAAATAAAATGCTTTTCAAAGACTTTCCCAAAATCAAAGTATTACATATAAATAACTATAGTCTGTTAACAATTCTCCAGATTAGCCTATCCTGTTTTGGAATAAGGACACATTATCTGTGGAGTGAATCATGAAAAATAATAAGCAAAAGTCTTGCCTAACATTTCTCTTCATTGCAGAAGAGCCACAAAGGGGCTCTTTCTCTGCTGTATACAGGTTGATGATGTAATTAAGTAGTAAAGCAGTCTATATAGAAAGGGGTTTATAGTGAAAAGAGCAGACTATAGACTAGGCCTTTACTGTCAGGAAACAGTTTAAAACCTATCTTTGACACTTAAAACCTAGTTTTATAAGGGTAAGATATTTAAACCATAAGTTGTCATATGTTATTTGAAATATCTGCTTTGAAATTAAGTTGACAAGCAGAAGCCTAGTTTTGAGGACAATCCATGCATAAAGATGTGCTTCTTTTTTAAAAAGCTGACATTTTTCCAGTGTAGTTTTCCTCATAAATTGTCATTTCTTCATAACTTCTCCTCGATACTCTCTTTAGATTTTCCTGATACTGCTTTCACCTGGTTTTCTTCCTTCCTGTCTAACTACTCTTCAGTATCCTCTAATGGATTTTCATTCGAGTCATGCCCACTCACCATGGGTTTCACCCAAGCCTCAGTCCTGGGCCCTCTTTTCTTTTCCCTCCATACTATTTTATCAGCTCCCATGGATTCAATTATCATTTCTATGCTGATGATTCCCAGATCTCTTTGTCCAGCCCCAATCTCTTTCTTAACCTCCAATCTCACATCTCCAAATGCTAACTAGACATCTCAAACTGCATGTCTCATAGACATCTTAAATGCAACATGTTAAAACTGAACTCATTATCCTTTCCCCTAAACTCTCCCTTCTTATTAACTTCCTTATTACTGTCAAAGACACCATCCTCTCAGTCACCTAGGCTTGTACCCTATTTGTCATCCTTGATTCACCACTCTTGCTCTCCATTTTTCCAACCAGCTGTCAAGTCAGCAACTAGGAGAGGATTTCAAGTGATCAAAAGACATCATCACAATGTAGTTAATATGCCCAAAGGGCAATCAAACTATGCATGCCCTTTGATCCTCCAATATCACTAGTAAGTCTGTATCCCAAAGAAAATTTCTGTGGTGGCAAAAAAATGGAAATTGAAGGAATGCCCATCAATTGGGGAATGGCTGAACAAGTTATGATAAATGAATATGATAGAATACTATTGTGCTATAAGATATGATGGGCAGGCGGATTTTAGAAAAACCTGGAAAGACTTACATGAACTGATGCTGAGTGAAGTGGGCAGAATCAGAAGACCACTGTACACTATAACAGCAACAGCATACAATGATCAACTATGATAGACTTAGCTCTTTTCAGTAATACAATAATCCAAGACACTTCCAAAACACTCATGATGGAAAATGCTATCCACATACAGAGAAAGAACTATGGAGTCTGAATGCAGATCAAAGCATATTATTTTCACTTTGTTTTGTTTTGTGGTTTTTCCCTTTGTTCTGTTTCTTCTTTCACAACATGACTGATGTGGAAATATGTTTAACCTGATTGCACACATATAACCTACATTAGATTGCTTGCTATCTTCAGGAAGGGGGAGGAGTGAGGAGGAGGAAACTTTTTTAACTCAAAATCTTATAAAAATTAATGTTTAGGGGCAGCTAGGTGGCCCAGTGGATAGAGCACCAACCCTGGAGTCAGGAGTACCTGAGTTCAAATCCGGCCTCAGACACTTAACACTTACTAGCTGTGTGACTCTGGGCAAGTCACTTAACCCCAATTGCCTCACTTAAAAAAAAAAAAACAATAACAACAACAAAACAAAAAAATTAATGTTTAGGGGCAGCTAGGTGGCACAGTGGATAAAGCACTGGCCCTAGATTCAGGAGGACCTGAGTTCAAAGCCAGACTCAGATACTTGACACTTACTAGCTGTGTGACCCTGGGCAAGTCACTTAACCCCCATTGCCCCGCCAAAAAAAAAAAAAGGAATTAATGTTTAAAACTATCTTTACGTGTAATTGGGAAAAAATTAAATAATATTAAAATTATATAATTAACAGATTCAATGTTAGTTAATGTGAGAAAATAAAAGTCCAAAAACTTCTGGAACTCAACGTTGGTGAAGTGTCAAAGGCGCTTATTTATTGTAATTCTTGCAAGAACAGGCTGCCCCCTAGCTGAGCAAACCCCAAGCTGGAGGCTCACAGGCCTTTTATCTCTTCCCATCCCTAATGGTGATTGGCTCCTCCCCTAGGGTTAGCATCAAACACAGCATCCCGTTTGTCAGTACAAATTGATTCTTCTTCTCCTGGGAACCTTCCTTGAGAAGTCCTCTATTTGAATTAACCCCCATTTGTGGATATTAGCATTTGAGTCCCTGCTTCTACTCTAATCAACTCTCCCAGCTGAACCTGAGTCCACTCCCCAGATATTAAATCATTAAATCACCTATAATTGTCTTTCCAGACAGCTCCAATCAACTTTGAGGGGAGTCCACTTTTCCCACAATCCTTCCTCTTTATATTCGACCATTGGGCTCCCCTCAGTTCTTTTTTATTTTTTTCCTCTGCCCTTTGGTCTAAATTTGTGAATATAAGCTTTTCAAGGTTCTAATTATTGAACCATTAGGGGCAGTATTATCTGGAATAAAGGTACAGGATTGGATACCCAGCATGACACACATTCCCCCTCTCTCTGCTAACATCATCTTTGTAATTTCAGTGACACTCCCCTCCCCAAGTGTCCATTCAGTTAGCAATTTCATTGTGGATCTCAGGTGTCCCATATAGTTATCTGATCTCTGGAACCACTTTCCTTGGGGCAGTCTGGAAGATGTCTTGTCTCCAGGGCATTTCTCCAGTAGATACATTTCTTATAGTTCCTATTAAAATCTCAATAAAATTATAACATGAGTGCCCCTCCCATATTGTTTACAGCTTTATCCAATTCTATCTTTACCACAGAAAGCAGAACTCTTAAATCTTTCCAAATTACATATATATATATATATATATATATCAATTTGACCAACAATTTTTGAAAAATTCTTACTCAATTGTTTAAGATATAATCCTCACATAAAACTTAGGTTACAAAATGCCTATATAAGAAAATGATCACAAATGAATTTACATAAAAGGTAGTACATTTAAACAGTTAATTTCAAAACAGTGCATGTCAAATAAATAAACCAGGTTTGTATGCTCTACAGACAGATGTTATCTCCACAATGCATAATAAAACAAACAGAACTGACTTTTCATCAGGTGTAACAAATCATTCTGTGAGTTACTATAGGTGTTAAAATTAGCCTCAGGCTCCCCAGGCAGAGCTGCCCCTCCCCCTCCATTTCAGCTGGGGGGGGGGGAGCCCTCTGAGCTGGGCTAAGCTGTGAGGATGAAAACCCGGCCCCAGATGTGGCAAGGCACATGCAGCCCGTGCGCATAGCACACACACACAAAAAAAAACGGGAGGGACACTAGAGCTTGCTTTGCCTAGCTCAGAGGCGGGAGGGGGAGGAGCAGCTCTGCTGGGCCTGAGGCTAATTTTAATGTCTACATTACCTTCCTCTACTTTTCTTGAAACAAACTTGAGCTGTTTCTGATAAAAACTTTCCCAAGCCACCTGCTAAGGAGTTCATAAAGTTATACTCATATACCGTTCTTTAATACAAGGCAAGAAGAGAATTTTCATCTTTATTTCATCACTTTTTGCATCATCTGCCTAATTATCCTCATGCCGTTATGAGAAATTAAAGAATCTAATACAACTGGTAACAGATGCCATGGCCAAATTCAGCATCATGTTTATCATGACACCTGGGATGATTATGGGGGTTACCATAAAAGAACAAAAGTTGCCAAGCCTCATGGAAGCCAGTGAAATATGTGGAGGGGAAAATAAGTCAGGCTTAATCAGATGCATGGGATTGAAATATGGGGAGGGGGAATTAAAGCAAGAGAATCCAAGCTCAGCTCTTGCTAATGGCCATTCTCTTGGTCTTTCCCAAAGCAGTACAGTACCTGGACTTTGTGCATCCCTCCCCTTCTGTGACAGTTCAATGCCTGCTCTTGTATGTCCTCTCATGGATAACTGGCACCCTTGGCTGCTCAGATCTGATAACTTAGAATAAAGGCAATTAATGTTTCAAATGGTAAATTTCCCTAATCCAAGTCTCATATGGATTTAACAACTGAAGATAATGGTGACAGCAAAAAAAAAAATGTGAATTTGAGTACTTCTAGAATTAATTTATACTTGTCATGGTAATCAATTTACCAAGGAAATACTTTTTTTTCTTTAAAGATTTTGTGGGATTTTTTTAATTGTGTATTTTTTTCTTGTTCAGTATTTTATTATTTTCCAGTTACATATAAGGACAGTTTTCAACATTTGTTTTCATAGGATTTTCAGTTGCAAATTTTTCTCCCACCCTCCCTTCCCTCCCTCCTCCCCAAGACAGAAAGCAATATGATATAGGTCATATATGTACAATCACATTAAACATATTTCTGCATGTCATATTGTGACAGAAGAGTCAGAGCACAAGGGAAAAACCTCAAAAAAGAAGAAAAAAACAGCCCAAAAGTAGAAACAGTATGGTTCAATCTGTATTCATAAACCACGGTTCTTTTTTCTGGATGTTGAGAACAATTTCTATTATGAAGTTCTATGAAACTGTTTTGGACCACTGCATTGCTAAAAAGAGCCAAGTCTATCATCATTGTCCATCACACAATGTTGCTGTTACTGTATACAATGTTCTCCTGGTTCTGCTCCTCTCAGTCAGCATCACTTCATGTAAATCCTTCCAGGTTTCTCTGAACTCCTCCTGCTCGTCGTTACTTTTCACATTGATTTTTTAAAACTTCGTGTTATAAATTTTCTTCTTCTCTCCCTCCTCATCCCTCCCTATGAAATCCAGCAATTCAGTATTAAGTCAGACATGTACAGTTATGCAAAACATCTTCTCATTAGTCAGGTTGTGAAAGAAAATAGACAAAATACCTTTAGAAAGAGGAGCTAACAAATAAAATTAACTCCAATCTGTATTCAGATACCATTAGTTCTATCTCTGTTGATGGTTTGCATTTTTCATACATCCTTCTGATAGCATCCTGCTCATCATTTCTTTCAGTTACTATTGTTAACTGTATTACCCTTCATCTTAATCCCTCCCCTTGATATTGTTAAGGGCTAAAATTCTAGCTAGTCTGTCTAAAATATCTGATGAGTGGTCGCCAATAAATTATAAGCTTTAGCAAGAGTTAGACTTTTAAGCATTTATTAAGGAGAATAAGAATTTGGTAAAGAGAGAGAAAAAGGCCTAGATTCCTATCTATTAAAGGGAAAGCACATTTCTAGCTCCCTTTTCCACCAGCGTCCTCAGGAAAGAGAGCAAGACAGAGCGCTAGTCCCTTCCTTCTTCCTCTCACTAGCCAACGTCACTTCCTGATGCCAAAGAAAAGACTCCTGGTCTTGCCCTCAAAGCCCTTCGCTTCATGGGCAGAACTCTTCTACAGTAAGTCTCCAGCAGGTGGCATCATTCCAATCGTTACAATATTTACTCTATTATCTATCTTCCTTCAACCAAGGAAATACTTTATAGAGTGATGCATTGACAGAAGCTAAAGGGGGCACTCCCCTTTAGTAAGTGGACATTATAAACAAAGAAAAATTAAAGGGGGCACTCCCCTTTAGCAAGCAGACATTATAAATAGTGCATGCAATGGGGACAAGGAAAACAGGAAAATGTTCATTTAAGTCTTTGAAAGTCTTATTTCAAATGGTTCTTGGGATGTCCTCTGGGTGTAGCTGTGAAGTGAAAAGACTTTTGTCTTTTGGGTGTGGATGCTCATGATCAGCTGGAGAGTTTCAGGTGTGGTTGTAAAGTCTCTCAGGTGTTTCAAATACTGATAATCAGATGGAAAGTTTCCTACAAAACTGATCTTAACACAACTTTAAATAGATTTGCCAATAACCAAATCAAACAATGAGAGTTCTCAAAAACATGTCTAAGGAAATTCAGAATCTTTTAGAGATTTTATAATTTTTATCTAGTTGTTACACATAAAACATATAATAAAAAACAAAAATTGAAACATTCTCTAAAACTTAATATTACTATATACCCTCTTACTGAAAACATTTTCTAACAGAAGCAGATTATGTAACAACAAAAACTAACTCTATACCCTCTTGAAAATAAGTTAAAATAAATCATTACAATTAAATCCAAGTAAACTATTGATACATCCATGACATTTGCTAAGAGTATAACCAAATAATACCTTAAGAGAGACAATGAAATAGTTCACATTCATTTCACAAATAAAATAATGAAAAAGGAGAAGTTCAAATCCTATTCTTAAGCAAACTAGAATATAAACAACTCCAACATTAAAACAGAAGTAAATCTACCGGAAACAGAAAGACATTTAAAACAGTGGTAAAAGGTACATTAAGTTTAGATCCAATAAAACAGAAACAAATTCAAAAAGATTGGAGATCGCTCCAAGAAGTTAAAAGAACAGGTTTGCTGTGTGAATAATGAATCCATGAATCTTTCCACTGCACTAGAACTTAATTTCTCATGTATACCAAATCACCAAATCAAAAATCATGTAATTTCCTAAATTTACTTAGACTGCTGCCTTTGTGGCTTGAGAGGGAGATGACTTGAGAGATCAAAAGCCGCCCTTCACCCAACTTCCCCCAGCCACCACCAGTGGGGGATGGTCCTCCCCCAACAAGAGAACTTTCCACAGTTAGATGATCATCTCATCAGACCACCATTGGTCCTCTATAAAAGTATCTGCCTGGGGGGCAGCTAGGTGGCACAGTGGTTAAAGCTCTGGCCCTGGATTCAGGAGGACCAGACACTTGAAACTTAGTAGCTGTGTGACCCTGGGCAAGTCACTTAACCCTCACTGCCCTGCAAAAAAAAATTTTTTTTAAAGTATCAGCCTGTCTTCTGCTCAGGGGAGACAGGTATCTCAGAGAGCCACGCCTCTGTGCCATGCCTTCTCCCCATGAGAAGAAGTCCAAGGATTTCTCTCTTGGTTTCCTTTCCCTAGCACCTAAATAAACTATTATTTTATTCTAATTAAATTTGTGTAGAAGAGGGTGTAATTCTTTAAAGAAGAATTTCTAAGAACCCCTATCCCAAACTCCCATCTATTTGCCCCATAACAACTTATATCTCCCAGCTCTGTCTCTTAGGAGCCTAATTGCATGGCACAGGCTCTTCAAGATGTATTGAACTGAATACTAATAAGTCAATACTAGATGACTCAGTAAATACAGTTTGGGCCTTGGAGTCAGGATGACCTGATTTCAAATCTTGTCTCAGATGCTTACTAGCAATGGAACCATGGACAGGTCACTTAACCTCAGTATCTTAGTTTCTTCATCTGGAAATGAAAGCACCTATATAGGCTTTTGTAAGGATCAAATTAGTTAACATATGTAAAACGCTGAGAGAAATTATTATTTCTCTCTTATATTAATAACCAATCATTGAATTAGCACTAAGGTTTTCCCCCTTTTCTTTGTCCTCATTCAGAAACTAGCCCCTGTTGGATATTCAAGCAGCCTTTGAAGTTCTGGGCTGATAATGAGATGGAAAATTTAAATCTGATCAGAAGGAAAAGAAATTCTAGTTTAGGTGAGTTGGTGGATTCCCGTTGTGTGTTTTAGTCAGAGAGGTCTGAATAGAAGTGGATTCCCCTTTTTGTCTAGATTCCCCTAGACAGGGTAGTATGGGTATAGATAAGTCTCTTTGTTCAAGACTGAGAGTGATCAGAGTCACATCCCCCATGCCCTTATTAGAATAAGCCCAGCTCTTGTTATAATATTCATTCTCTAGTTTACTTGTTAACCAATTGGAGTTGATATCTACCCTCAGGTACACCCACTCTTCCAAGGGTATATGAGGGGTCTTTGGTTTATGAGAGATGGCCAAATGAACCTCCTTTTTAGTAATTACTTGCTAGCATAATAAAATGGTTACCCAGAAACTATGTCTCTCAAACTTTTTATAGTCACAGTGCTCTGCAAAGCTTAAAATACTATGTAAGTGCTAGTCACTATTAATAATAACACAGGTAATAATAATTATCCAAAGAATCCAGGATCTCATCCTGGATGAGAGTACATGTGAGTATATTCACTAGATCAGCCCCAACCCATCCAAAACTCTTCCTACTAAATTCCTAGCCACATCCTCCCATTATTTTTCAAGGAGGATCTAGTCAGTATTCTAAGGGTCTTTTAGTATTTTATGGATACAGCACTCAGTTTTGCCATGTGTTATCCTTCATTCTCACTATATGACTAGCCCACCTCCTTTTCTGATATTATTTCATGGATAATATTATCCCTTATATCACTTAAATATAAATACCATCTTACATAAAGCTTTATAAGGTACTTCTATGATTGACAATTATATACCATATGTATATGATCTAGCCGGATCAAGCAACAAGAATTTATTGAGTACTGGAAATACAAAAACAAAAACCAAAATAAGTCCCTACCCTCAAGGAGCTTATATTCTACAGGAAACAGCATGTACATGCAATATAAATACAAGATAATTTTGAAGAGAAAGCAACAGCAGTGGGAGCATCAGGAAAGGCCTCATGTTGCAAACTGCATGAGAGCTGAGTGTCAGGAGGAAAGTGTTTTGTAAACCACAAACCTCAATAATTGTCATCATCAAGTTCCCTGTGCACAAAAGAAATTAGCGATGTACCTGATTTTTTTTTTTTTTTGTAATCATAAGATCACAGATAAAGAGCTGGAATGAATCTTTAGAACCCAGTCCATCTAGCCTGTTCCACCTAAGCATTCCCTTATGGTTAGTTTTCTCAAACCCCAATATATGACTTTAATAAGTTAGTCCTTTCCTAATTTCTAAAAAGAGATCCAAAGAGGACAAGCATAGCTGTAATTGTAATAGAAACAATGAAATCATCTTGTACAAAGAGAAGATAGGTAATTTCGGCATTCTGGTATGAATGTATCATCTCATAAAAAATAATAAGCAGTTTATCCTAGTAATAAAGAGTTACATTTTTTAAATGGCAACTTCCTCAAGAGAAGTTTAAATTAAGAAAATAATGTTACTTATTTTGGAAATTTTTGTTTTACAAGAGTCCACAGGATCATGTTATTACCCTGAACTTTTGCTTACAAATATATGTCATGAGAATGGTTGTATAAAAAACTTTTGCCTACAAGAAGTAGAATGGGAAAGGGCTTCTAGTTATAGCATTAACTGAAGTGCCCTGAGGCAAACTAGAACCTTGGGCGATTTGTCTTTTTAAAATTGGAGGTGGAAGCTTCAATTCATATTTTAGTAACAGAGAAAGTGAGATGGCAACAATGATATTCAGTAGATTAACTCTTTTTTTAAGCCAATATTTTTTCTCTTTTGCTAAAGAGAGTTGAGTCAATACACAATTACTCCACACATATTTGAGGTAGTGAGGTAGTAAAGAACGGCATTCTGAGTTTGTTTTCTTCTATGGTGTAACATCCTTCAAATTGAGAAATAGAAGCAACAATTGCTATATCTGAAGATAGAGCGATCCTTTCTGGTTTTCTTGATCTAAAAGACAACAATTTATAAGAACATGTACTCACACTAAGTGACAAAATGAACCCAATATACTAAACTTAAAATCCGGAGAGTAGGTATAGTGTTTTATTTACTTTTTGGAAATCCCCCGATGCTCAGTACAGAGGAGTCAAGGAATCATCAAGTGTCTTTTCTTTTTAAAAAGTTTATACACCCATATATAGAACAGGATAAAGAACAGTAGCCATTCTTAATAAAATTCATTTAATTTTGCATATGAGACAATATTTCATATGGAAATCTCTTTAAAATTATCACTTAGTCATGTAAACTTGGTCACTGTAAAAACACAAAACACCTCAAACTTTTCCATATTTAATAAAGTATAATCTCTATAATTTTTGCTTTACATCTGTTTTGCAATTGTCTTAGTGAGGTGTCAAATGATTAAGAGTCACTAGGAATAGCCAAGGGCTGAAATGTCACCATAACCTAACTGTTCTTTGGCACAAAAGCTTGTACTTATCCATACTGTTGATATTTCAGATAAAGTGGAAGCAAAGCCTTATTTCAAAAACATAAGAAACAAATAACACCCTATTCTTATTAATTGCACTGTCTGATCTCTTCAGACTAGAGACACAAAAATAAACCCACCAACATTAAACTGGAATTTCAGGACCTTTATATTCAGCAGGATAAAATCAAGTCACTCAGTCAAGATGAGGCTATATTTCTTCTTTCTGTTTAGGAGGGGGGAAAGCCAAGCTAAAACATTTCAAGAAATTAAAAAGACCTTAATTTTTCTTAAGAAACTTCTTGGGCAAGCTTTTACAGTGTGGTCTAAGTATTCCAAGCCAGGCTCAATTCTTGCTGACTTAGGCAAAGAAAGCATTTAGCTTCTTTTCAATCTACTCATCTGTGAGAAGGGATTAATAATAACGCCTGCCTCATAGGATTGTAGTGAAGAATGAGAAAATATATGCAAACTGCTTTGTAAACCTTCAAACACTAAAAATTTTAGCTAATAGTTATAAGATGGCTGGACTAAATAACTTTTAAATATATGATTCCAGGCCATATTGTTATGGGGAAATTGGGTGGGGGGTTGGGATAGGGATAGGGATAGTGGTCCTTAGGAATTCCTCTTTAAAGAATTAATTACGGGGGCAGCTAGGTGGCACAGTGGATAAAGCACCAGCCCTGGATTCAGGAGGTCCTGAGTTCAAATCCAACCTCAGACACTTGATATTTACTAGCTGGGTGACCCTGGGCAAGTCACTTAACCCCCACTGACCCGCAAAAACAAAAAAACAACAACAAAAAGAATTAATTACACCCTCTTGCATGCAAATCCAACTAGAATAAAATAATAGTTTATTTAGGTGCTAGGGAAAGGAAACCAAGAGAGAAATCCTTGGACTTCTCATGGGGAGAAGGCATGGCACAGAGGTGTGACTCCAGGAGCAGGAGACAGGCAGATACTTTTATAGAGGACTGATGGAGGTAATCATCTGACTGTGGAAAGTTCCCTTATTGGGGGAGGACCATCCCCCACTGGTGATGGTTGGGGGAAGTTGGGTGAGGGGTGACTTCAGATCTCTCAAACCATCTCTCTCTCCCTCAAGCCACAAAGGCAGCAGCCACACCTAATCTTATCTTCCTGAAGGGTGGAAGAGACTGGAATGAAGGGTGGTGGTCCTGCAGCTAACTCAGTGTCAATCCAGTGCTGTTTATCTCTTTAGGTGTGTCTGTCCTTTGGTTTAGTTTCTCAAGGAGAAGGTTCTTTTGATTTACCCCAGAAAACTATATTGATTGTTTCCTTAATTTACAGGTTAACAAAGGTTACAAGTATCAAACTATTTGGATATACCAATGTTAATTTAAACTGACATTTATATAATGTAGCAGGAACCTCTTCCTTCAAACATACTGCTCTCCTATAATTTATCAAGTAAATCTCCTGGAACGTCCAATAGATTTCTATTACTGCTTATTTCCTTACAAATCATAAATATCAAAACTTAAAAGGATAGCACACTTAAATTATGTAAATTTTAGTAACAAAATCCATAACAGAAATGGTTTAATTTTCCAAATAATGGCTTAATAAGCAACAAAACAGGAACTGAGAAGAATATCCTTTCCATTAACCAGAAATCAGTGTATGCTAGACGCTATAGCCCACTGAACATTATCCCTACTTATAACCTAACTACAAATACTAACGAAATACATTAAATCTCAATATTTACAAAATCCAATGCCTTATCAAATACAGGTTATCTTTTTCTGGAAGATTAATGTTTTGTCGGTCTGTAAATTGATCAAGTGAGCATGAGATATCACCTAATTAAAAAAGAAAAGCCAAGCATGTAGGTCTTATCTGAATATACCAGTCAAATAAGAGGAAAATTAGATCAAAATAAGATCAGTTTCTACTCATATGTTAAAAGATATCATATTTATTTCCTGTTGGTTTTGTATTTCTAGTCCAACTGTTCATTCCCTACCCCCAAAATACTAGTAAAATTTATCAGCCAAATGAATTCATTTGCTTAGTCTTTTTATCTGCTAGGAAAATGACCATGAAGCTTAAGGATAAGTGGTATATACTAATATAGTATAATTGCTTTCAGTCTAGGTTTCTCAAGATCTTTCTTCATCAAATTTAATTGAAAAGAACACTGTATTAGAAGATGGAAGATGGGTTCTGGCCTCCATTCTGACATTTACTAGCTCTGTAATGATGGGCAAGTCTCTGAACCTGATTCTTCATCTAGAAAGAGGAGACAGGAATAATGAGCCTGAAGGAAAGACGGACTGAGAAGATCTGTCAGACAATTAAGAAGAAGAGGAGCAGACTCTGGGACTCTTTTAAGGTTTGTTACAAAAGCACTCACCTCACAATGTTATTAAGGACCTCAGTATATATCAATATAAGCTATTGTTAAAATTAAATACTGCTACATGCAAGAATACAAATGTAAAAAAAGAACATAGCCCCTACCTATAAAAGATATAAACAAGTAAGCATAATATAAAATAAAATGTGATCATAGTACAAGCAAGATTCAGACAAAATGTTCTAAGAAACTGTGAGGGAACAACAATAAACTATAAATTCAAAAGAATCAAGAAGAAATCCACCAGCCAAAACTTGACATAGGGACAATGAATTTAAAATGCACAGAGACAAATATTTCCTTTTTTTTTTTTTTAGTGAGGCAATTGGGGTTAAGTGACTTGCCCAGGGTCACACAGCTAGTAAGTGTTAAGTGTCTGAGGCTGGATTTGAACTCAGGTACTCCTGACTCTAGGGCCGGTGCTCTATCCACTGCGCCAACTAGCTGCCCCTGAGACAAACATTTTCAAACATGGCTGATATGAAAATTTGTTTTGTTATACTATGTATTGAATAGTTTGTTTTTAAATCTGCTCATTGTGGCATATGAGAGAGATATTAAAAACATACTTGTTACTTGAAAATAATAAATTATAAACCATTTTTAAGAAGAAAATGTGAAAGATCACATTCAGCTGGGATGGAGGATGTGGTACCTGAGCTGGGACTTGAAGGACCAAGACTTCAAAACATTTGGAGATGGGTAGGGAGTAGATTCCAGGCAAGGGGAAAAGCCCGTCTTGAATTGTGAAGGAAAGGGCATAGGATGGGATAGTTGTTAGACCATTGAGCATCAACTCAACCTGAGATCCATAAACTTATTTTAAGAATATCTTTATGGCTACATTTTTAAATTAAATATTTTTTTATTCAGCAAAAATTTGCCATTTCCCTCCTAACCACCACACCCCACAAAGAGAATGAAAGAAAAACAAAACCTGTTACAAACATGTATAATAGTCAAGCAAACAAATTTCCACACTGGACATTCTAATGTGTGTGTGTGTGTGTGTGTGTGTGTGTGGACACACACATATATGTATGTTTGTATGTATGTATGTGTATATGTATGTGTACATATATATATCTTAATATATGTTTCATTCTGAACTCTGAGTCTATCAGAAGGTAGATAGCATGTTTCTTCATGAGTGGCTAGTCATTACACTGATCAGAGTTCATGAGTATTTCAAAGATATTTGTCTATACAATATTTTTGTCATCATATAAATGATTGTCTTGGTTCTACTCACTTCACTATACATCAGTTCATTCATGTCTTCCCAGGTTTCTCTGAAACCATTTCTTACAACACATTTACATACCATAATTTGTTTGACCATTCATTGCTCAATGAATGGACATGCCCTCAGATTCCAATTCTTTGCCATGGCAAAAAAGGGCTATATATATATATTTGTGCACCCTTAAGAATTTGCTTACTTAGGTCTAACCCTTCCCTTAATCTACCCTCTTTCTAATTCCTGTCTCCTTTCTCCCATTTCTCTCCTATTTCCCTGAGTAAAATATATTTCTGTACCCAACTGTGTGAACTTTGACTACTTCATATGAGAATGTAGTTCAAGTGTCAGCTGCCTTTTTGTTTGAATCCATGTCTTATGAGATAACTTTCCCTAACCTTCCTTTCTTTGCTCCCTCCTCATTTTTCTTCCCCCTCCCTTTCCATTTTTCTTTTAAGATTATCCAAACATAACAGAACCACTCCCTTTATGACTCCAAATAATGATAGAATAACTGCATTTCAATATAATTTGTTTCCTTTGTGATCCTATGTATTGTATTTTGCATTTAAAAACATTCCGAAAAAGGGTCCACAGGCTTTACTCAATTGCCAAAGAAATCCATGACATCTTTTAAAAGTTTAAGAATTGGGGGGGGGGGGCAGCTAGATGGCGCAGTGGATAAGGCACCGGCCCTGGATTCAGGAGTACCTGAGTTCAAATCTGGCCTCCGACACTTAACACTTACTAGCTGTGTGACCCTGGGCAAGTCACTTAACCCCAACTGCCTCACCAAAAAAAAAAAAAAAAAGAATTGGGGGGGAAGGGAGAGATGGAGTAAAATAAACCTAGAAAAGTAAATTAGAGCCAGACTGTGGTTAAATGCCAGGGTAAGGTATTTTATCCTATAAATGAGAAGCCACTGGGTTCAGAACAAGAGAATGACTTGATATATTAGGAAGATTACTTTGGCAGCTATTGAGTGAATAGATGAGATATACTAGAAAGAAAAAGAATAGTTGGCAGGCTGTTCTAATAGCCCAGAAAGACATAAATAAGGTCCTAAATTAGGAAGGTAGTACCCAAATGAAAGCACTAGATTTGGAAACAGAGAATCTGGTGTCTTATTAGCTAGGTGTCCTGTGAAACTACTTTACCTCTGAAAGGTTATATTTCCTCAATATAAAATGGGAGGGGGGCAGCTAGGTGGCGCAGTGGATAAAGCACCCGCCCTGGTTTCAGGAGGACCTGAGTTCAAATCTGGCCTCAGACACTTGACACTTACTAGCTGTGTGACCCTGGGCAAGTCACTTAACCCTAATTGCCCCAATTAAAAAAATAATAAATGAATGAATGAATAAATAAATTTTTTAAATGGGAGGACTAGACTAAATGGTCCCTGAAGTCATTTCCAATTCCAAATTAGGTGAAAAAGGAGATGACATAGAAAGAGACACTGTACAGACAGACTAAATAAGTCTTGACAATTAACTGTACCAAAGTGAGGAAGAGGATTTGTCCTTAAATATCTGGCAGTATAGGGGTACCATCCAGAGTACTAAAAAAATTAGGAAGTGAAGGCATATAGAGAAATGATGAGTTTAATTTGAATACAGAGTTTGAGATACTGGTAGGAAATTTATGTGGAGATGTCTGGTAAGTAGTTGGAAATGGTAAGTTGGAGCTCAAGGAAAAAATTAGGGCTATATATATATGTTTATAAGTGAACTAAACAGATGAGATTGTTAAGAGATTATATAGAAAGAAGAGAGAAAGGAGCCAAGACAAAGCCTTAGTGTACATACATATATGGAGGAGAAGAAGATGAAGTTCACACAGATAGTGTTAGAAGCAGGATTTGAACCAAAATCCCGACCCTAGTCATTGTCCTCATCCCAGGCTGCCTGTCCCATCTTTCCTAAGTCAGTCCTTTCTCTCAACTAACACAGTCTCTACCTTCATTACTTCTTTCCTAGACTACCACTAGTAGAAAGAACACAAAAGGACCTGGGTTCAAATCCCCAGCTTTGCCAATTGCTGATTGTGCACCTGGACAAGTCACTCACTCAACTTTTCTGGGTGTCAGTTTCCTCATTTGTAAAATGAGACTGGACTACACAACCTTTAAGGTCCTTTCAACTCTGAAACAATGAGATATGAAGACTTTTTGGAAGGGAGGGGGAGGATAAGGAGAGGAGTAGGGAGAGGAGAGATGGAGGAATAAATGCTTACTGGAATGAGATCAATGAGAAGAAGGGATCAAAAGACAAATGGAGGGGGTTAGCCTTGGCCAGGAGGGGACAACTCATCAAGCTATCAAAGTGATAATCCCCAAGTGTAGCTCTGATCATGTCACTTCCCTTATGCAAAAGGCTCCACTGGCTCCCTGGTACCTCTAGGTATATACAACTCTGACTTTTAAAGTCCCAGATTTATCATAGGTTATTCCCCTTCCTGCATACTATATTCCACCCCAAATGGACTACTTGCTATCCGTCATACGTGTCATTCCATCTTCTATCCCGATGCCTTGGAACAGGTTGTCCCCTTCCCACCTCACTTCAACATCTTAGATCCCTAGCCAGCTTCAAAGCTCTCAGTTAAATATAACCTCCTGGAAACTTTTTTGGATCCTACAGGGCTGTCATCCCCCTCCTCCCAACCTCAGCTGCTAGTACCACCCACACCACCAACAACAAACAAAAGTGCCATAAATTTACCTTTGTATCTATATGTAGTTTACCCCCCAAAGAAAGTAAACTCCTAGAGGACAGAGATTGTTTTGTTTTGTCTTTGTATTACCAGGGATACAGGCAAAGTGGCAGGAGGAAGAAGTGCCAGGAGGAAGGGAGATCGAAGTATTTAAAATTGTTGAAGAGGTTCTTAAAATTTGGAGCCAGAGATTCAAAGTAGAACTAGCCCTATAAAAGTTTTGGAGAAAAAAAACTGTCCCCTAGTCTTCAATCCACCTAGTCCTCTATGCCACCCCAACAAAAGGGAAAGATCAATCATTCAATAAGCATTTATTGTGTGCCAGGCACTGGGATATTTGGGGGGGAGGGTGAGGCAATTGGGGTTAAGTGACTTGCCCAGGGTCACACAGCTAATAAGTGTCAAGTGTCTGAGGCCAGATTTGAACTCAGGTCCTCCTGAATCCAAGGCCAGTGCTTTATCTACTGCACCACCTAGCTGCCTCTCCATTCATTTTTTATTTAGTTTATTTAGAGTTTTTTATTTAGAGGGAATTAGGATTCCCTCCCTCTCTCCCACCTCTCCCCCATCCTTTTTCTGCCCCCATCCTTTTGCGAAGGCAAGTAATATGGCACCCATTATACCTGTGAAGTCTCATAAACCCTATTTTCATATTAGCCTAGAAACACTTCTTGTAGACAGCTTTCTCTTTGCTCTCCCTATCCCCTGCCCTTACCTATTGCCTAATCCCAAAGTGGTACACACAGGGGCAAGGGTGGTGCATCAGAAGGCATGTTGGATTTGTAGTCAGTGGGTCTGGGTTGGAATCACACATATTCCCCATATGAGCTCAGCCAAGTCATTCCTGGACATCACTGTCCTCATCTCTTAAATGAAGGATCACTGGATCATAGATTTAGAACTGGAAGACTGTTTAGAAGTCACTGAGCCCAACCTTCTCATTTTAGAGATAAGGAAACTAAGGCTGAGGGAGGCTAATGGTATTTTTACTTAGACTGAGAGCTAAGGAAGCCAGAAGAAGGAAATGAGGAGGGAAAGAATTTCCAACATGATAGAGGTCAATGAAAATGCATGCAGTTGGGAGATGGAGTGTCTCTGGCTTACAGAGAAGAATAAACTATAAAACCAAAAAGGAAGAAAGGGCTTTAAAGGCCAAACAATGGATTTTACCTTTGATCCTGGAGAAAACAGGGAACCACTACAATTTACTGGATATTTTAAGTGACATGGTCAGAACTGAAATTTAGGAAAATCACTTTGACAGTTGAGTGTAGGATGGAGTAGACTGGAGAGAGAATTGGGGCAGGTTGGCCAACTAGCAGGCTACTGGAATAGTCTATGTGGTGCTAGTGTCTGAAGAAAGAAGAGGACATTTATGAGAGATGTTCCAAAGCAATAATCAACAGGACATGGCAACAGACTGGCTAAGGGAAGTGAGAGAGAGAGCATGAAAGGAGTTAAGGATGCAAATCTGGATGACTGGAATAATGGGGTAAGAAAGTATAAAAGACACGAAAGCTCAAAGTGATACCACTCCCAGGTCTTCTGTAGGAAGCTTGAATTAAATTCCTATAATAGCTAACATTTACCAAATAAGCTTTCCTCACAAATACCTAAGAAATACTCAAGAATACTTTTATGGGGGGCAGCTAGGTGGCACAGTGGATAGAGCACCGGCCCTGGAGTCAGGAGGACCTGAGTTCAAATCGGGCCTCAGACACTTAACACTTACTAGCTGTGTGACCCTGGGCAAGTCACTTAACCCCAATTGCCTCACTTAAAAAAAAAAAATACTTTTGAGGGTCAAGTGAAGCTTCCCTACATCCCCTGAATTAGTACTATAAAAAGGCAGCTATCTAGGATGGCTAAAAGACTATTTTGTCTGGTTCCTTTTGGCCTATCCATCATAAGTTTCTCTTATTTAATAAAATATATTTATTCATCCAACAATTATTCAGTGCTTCCAGTCTGCTAGGTGCAGCAAGAGAAAAAAATGAATAGATGAAAGATGAAAGGATATAGACCTCAACCTCAAAGAGCCCTAAATTTAGTGGAAGAAATAGGATTAGTACATATCTCTGTAAAAGTATATATATTTTGTAAAAGTGCAATAGGGGAGTTATACAAATAGGAACCATTGATGGACTCGTTTGAACCTGAGTTCAAATTCCAGTTCTGTTTACTTAGGACAAGTCACTTAACTTCTTTGGGCTGATCAGTTTTCTCAGGTGTGGTGTTTAAAAATTATAAGTGCTCACCCTATTATTGTCCCAAGTTTACAAAACGTAGCTCGGGTTTATCATATATTTATTACTTAGAAATTAGAGGGGCAGCTAGGTGGCACAGTGGATAGAGCACCGGCCCTGGATTCAGGAGGACCTGAGTTCAAATCCAGCCTCAGACACTTAACACTTACTAGCTGTGTGACTCTGGGCAACTCACTTAACCCCAATTGCCTCACCAAAAAAAAAAAGAAAAAAAAAAAGAAAGAGCACATGGCCCTGAAAAAGTTAGGAAAACCTAGCTAGGGTCTAGGGGAGAGAATCATCTGCGTCCTGCCTCCTGTTCTTTTTTTTTTTTTTTTGGTGAGGCAATTGGGGTTAAGTGACTTGCCCAGGGTCACACAGCTAGTAAGTGTTAAGTGTCTGAGGCCGGATTTGAACTCAGGTACTCCTGACTCCAGGGCCAGTACTCTATCCACTGTACCATCTAGCTGCCCCCTGCCTCCTGTTCTAAGCCAGTGAGCAATCAGTGAGCCAGTGAGTGTAAGCTCTGAGGGAAAGCCAAGAGACCGCCCTTACATACTGCTCAAAGCTAAGTGGGGGGGGCAGCTAGGTGGTGCAGTGGATAGAGCACCATCGCTGGATTCAGGAGGACCTGAGTTCAAATCCAGACTCAGACACTTGACACTTACTAGCTGTGTGACCCTGGGCAAGTCACAACCCCAATTGCCTCAACAAAAAGCTAATTGGCTAACATCATTCAAATTTATTGGTTTACTGGACTTGAGGGTAGTCCATGAGCAGAGCATGCTGAGGTCAGAGTTCAGAGAACACACCATCTCAGGGCCAGGCTTTCAGGTGTGGTTTTAGTTAACTTTAAGTGAGTTAATCAGCAAAGTCAATCCAATCAATCTTAATATTATCCCCTGGGGGGGGCCCTCTGGGCATCCCAAAAAACATTATTTTCTCAAATAGGTGTAAAATAAGAGGGAGGTTCTAGATGTCCTTTGAAATCCCTCCTAGCTCTAGATCTAATAGGCTGGGAAACAGTCAACATATTTATTAAGCATCTATTATATGGTAAGTACTGTGCTAAAATCAGGAATACAAAAACAGGCAAGGCAGTCAGTCCCTGCCCTCAAAGAGCTCACAATTTAATAAAGGAGAGAACAAGCAAACAAATACAAACAAGTTAGATTCAGGATAAACAGTAAATAATTCACAGAGAGTGCACACTAGAATTAAAGAGTAGTTGGGGAAAAGCTTGAAGCCAGAAGGCAGAGAAGCAGTTAGTTCTGGCTAGGAGATTCAGGAAAATCTATTAACATAAAATTATCAAACATCTAGATCTGGAGATCTAATAAGGTTAAACTGATTTTCCCAAGGTCACATAAGTAGTAAGCATCATCCTCTTTCTTCCTTTCATAGCCAAACTCCGTGAAAAAGATATCTACATACACTGAGTATCTCCACTTTTCCACCTTCCACTGACTGCAACCCTTTACAATCTGGTTTACTTTCCCACTAAGATAGCTGAAGATAGGACTCTCCAAGTTAACAATGCTCTCTAGATTGCTAAATTTCATGGTCTTGCCAGACATGGTAGCACACTTGGATGTCCCACTAACTTCTCAAACTAGGCATGTTGAAAATATAACTTGTTGTTTTCTTCTCATGTCCTCCTTCAACTTCCTTATTTCTGTTGAGGGCCCCATCCATCTTCCAATCACCCAGGTTCACTACTTGAGTATCATCATGATTCTCACATCTCAATATCCAATCAATTGTCAATCTTATCATTTCTCTTTCCAACATCCCTCACAACTTTCCCTCTCTATCTACTCACATACCATACCACCTTAATTCAGGCCCTTTGAGCCCTCTCTCTGAACTATCCATGCAATAGCCTCCTAATTGGTGGCGTCCTTGCCTAGAGTCTCTCCATCCATCCATCCATCCATCACACAGCTACCAAATTTATATTGCTAAAGTGCAGGTCTGATCACCTCATGTCATTTCCCATTTTAATAACTATCAATGAGTCCTCTGTATCCCATTAGATTGTGAGATTCTTGAGAGCAGGATCTGTTTTCAACTTTCTTTTCATCCCCTGTGCATAGTGCCTGGCACTTAATAATGCTTGTTGACTTGACCACCTGAAAAGAAAGGCTTAAGTCAAACTGTGAAATACCCATCACAATCTGGATCCAGCCTCTCTTTCTGAAGTGATAACGTTTTTATGCTCACTTTTGGCTCAACCAATCTACTTGCAGTTTGCTGTCCACCACATTTCCTGCTTCTGTGGCTTTGCACAGGCTAACCCTGCCAAGCCTAGAATGCTCTCTCTGTCGCTTGCCTCTTGACACCCCTTGCTCTCTCCCCAGACTCTGCTCAAGGATTGCTTCCCTCAAGAGGCCTTTCTTGGCTTCTCCAGGTCGTTACTTCCCCCTCCCCCACTCACCTTGTATTTATGCTACAAATACTCTGTTATTACTTATCACAGCCTAGGTATTCTCCCGGGAGAAAACAAGCTCTACAGATGCAATAACAGTCTCCACTTTGGTATTTGTATCCCCGGAGCCTAGCGCAGTGAAGAGCACATAGTAGGGACTTCATAAATGCTTGGGAGTTTGATTGCTTCACGGGAGAAACCCAAGCCGGGGTGATGAGCGGGCTGGTACAAGGGCAAAGAGGTGAACTGCCAAGGAGGGTGGGAATGCTGCCCAGTGAGAGCTTCCTACCCCTGGGGACCTGAACATCCTTCAGCGCTCGGGCAGAGCAGGAGGCTCAATAAATAAAGGGGGGCTGAATTGACTCGAAATCAAGGAAACTTACGACCCTCCCTCTCCCCCGCTCCCCCTCGGTTCCGATGTGAGCCCTCTGGTCAGGATGGAAGCGGCAGCTCCCATTCCAGGCTGAATTCGGTCGTTATTAGACGGTTCGGGGAACAGACAAAACAAACCTCACAAAGCAAATTCGGTCAGCAGGACCTGCGGTCTTGGTGAAGCGTTAGACTCCACGCCATATGGATCCCCCAAGGTTCCGTCCCAGCCTAGGGAAGGACACCTGGCATCTGAAACCCCTTTCCTCTTTCCATAAGCTCAAGATACACGACCCCGGAGGGGTCAACAGACACCCGAAGAGTTAACACACACCGATGCGCACATCCCGGAGAAGCCCCGGAGCCTCTCCCCGGAACCCCTGTGTGAGCCGGGGCTGAAGCCCCTGCCCGAGCCGACCCCTGAGGCGCTGGGGAGGGTGCCCGCCTCAGGCAGAAGCAGCACCGGGAGCCTCTGGGAGAACCCAAACGTGACGCGACTCGTACCTGAAAGTGGCCAGAGCCACCTCCCGAAGCCAGCGCTGGCAGTCGTGCTGGCGGCGATCCGAGGTTCGGGTCCCCAGTGACGCCTCTCATAAAAACAACAACCTGCTTCACAGGCTCCTGCAGCTGAGGAGACGGAGGCGACCGGCGGTGGCACCGAAGGGCATGCTGGGACGTGTGGTTCCCCCCTCACCCCGCCTTTAAGGGAAGGTGGAGTCGGAGAACTACGATTCCCATAGAGCAATGCGGCCCCGCCGTTGGGCGACATCAGGAAGCAGCGGCTCGCCCAGGGTGTCAGCTGTGCGATCACAACATCCGGGACTTAGCGCTAAAAGGGGCGCGCGAGCTCGTTGTTATGGAAACGGGTTCGGGGACTTCCCCGTCGCTGATTGTACTTACTTTACTCTGATTGATCTCGAGGGCGGGACCCAGTTTGCCTCAGCTCTTGCACTCTAATCTGCTTCCAGGGGGAGTGGCGGAGCATCTAGCGCTGTAGCGGGTGGAGCTCTCTTGGCCGCCTCCTCACCCGCCCACAGCTGGCTTTATTTAGTGTAGCGGAAACCGGCTTTGCTGAAGAGATTGAAGGAAATGGTGAGACTTTCCTCTGGAAATGACTGAGGTCGGGGCAGGGGTGATGGGAGGGATGGGTGATGGGAGAGATGGGTGATGGGAGGGATGGGTGATGGAGGGTGGGAGCGGGGGCGGGGCGGGGGGGTATTTCTGAGGATTGAGGACAATTAGGAACTGGGGTCGGGGAGGGGGTTAGAGAATAGGTAAGGTCATTCTCAGGCTACCTTGGTTATAAAGTGGGGCAGATGGGGGTACGGGAGTGGGGAAGGGTATTTGCCTCAAAAGACCAAGTTGTGTTGATGGGCAGAGCTGCCAACCTTGAACCCCCAGCAAGAAAAGCAGCGTGAAAAAAGATGCGCGAAGAATAGACGATGTCGAATTTTTTTTACTAAGTGGCAAAGGAGTAGGTTAACGAGGACCTCGGATGGCCCCCTATTTAGAGCCAAGGCAAAGAAAAAAATTGGGAAAGAAAATAAGTTGTTAGCAAAAGATGTAACTGTACCTTAAATTGGCTTGGACAATTTCAAAACATTTTCACTTCCGAGGTACTTCCAGAATTCAAATGTAATTTAAAATATTATTGTCCTCCTGTAAGGGAGAGCAGCTAGCTGGCATGATGATCCAGGCATACTGAAAAGAGCACTGGATCCATTGTTAGAAGACCACCTGCCTTCCAGCTCTAACATTCTATTATACCACTGTTCTTTTCTGATAACCATATGAAAATCTCATGATAAAGTAGACATTACCAGTAATTAAATTGTAACTAAAAAACAAAGCCTAATGTTAAGGGTCAAATATGTTCAACACTTATATACTAAGTTAACAATTTTAAAAAATAAAATAAAAACTGCCAAATAATTCTTTGGTCTAAATTTTATTGAAGCTTCCTGTTTTGAATGAACTGGATCCTCCCAAGTCTAAAACAGACATAGTAAGTATAATAGATCAAACTTTTTCTAAGTACCTACTGTGGGCTAGGCCCTGAAGATACAAAGATAAAACGGTTCAATTCAATAGTATTTATTAAATTCCTACCACTTACAACACAGTCCTTTTGGCATTCAAAGAGCTTACGGTATTATAGGCACATATGCTGCAAAACATGTATTAGATAGAATACATATACTTTTATGCCCCCTGTGGTTCTTTAGGAGTTACACACTTTATGTTATACATGTTACAGCTTTATGTTATAGAAAACAGCATGGTTATGTATATACCTAACCATAACTGCCTGCTTATTATAGTCCTTTCCCTCTTCCAGGACAGGGGGGTGATTAACAGCCCTCACCTAGTGAAGATTAGACAATTTGGGGATGGAACAATTCTCAGATGGAGAAAATCCCCCTTCCCAGAACCAGTCTTCGAAGTTTAGTGGTAGCAGTTATCCAGGAAGATTATATAGGGAGCTAACTCATGATGGTCTAGGAAAAAAACACAAGTCTCAGACCTGGGATCCAGTCCTAGATTCAGCTGCTAACCAACTATGTAACTTTAGGCAAATAAAGTAGCTATTCTGTGAATCAGTTCCCTCCTGCTATAAAATGAGGATAATTATACTACCTCTAGTGGTTTTCTCGGAGATAAAGTAGTAAATATGAAAGTGCTTTGAAAAAGTCAAACATGTTTTATAAGTATAAGCTTTTGTTATGTTTAGTATACAGTGAAGCATTTGTGAGGTGAGCCATACCTCTTACTGTTTTGGGTCATAGTTTCCCCACTTCCATCAGGGTAAATGTGGGACTATATCCTCCATGCTTGTTTGGTTGCACTAAGGCTAAGAGCCTCTTACTGTTTACTTATTTCAACTATTTAATATCTTTAGTATTTATCAGAGTGTTAAGTGAATTGGTTCTATTAACCAGACAATTGCTATAACTGTGTGATTTAGTATTGCTCTTTTTTCCATCACATCTGCCACCCCTAACCCGAAGACCTAGCTGCACATCTTTGTTGCAGATTTTCACTATTTCAAACAGGGATTCAGAGATTTTTTGAGGGATGTACTTAAGGATGCACAATTAATTATTGTATCATTTGATCTAGATAGCATTTATGCCCTGGGGAAAGTCCTCTGGAACCTAATAGTTTGGGTTTTTTGTTTGTTTGTTTTTTCCCCACAAACTCCCTTCATCTTAAGTTGCTTTCTTTCACATTCTTGCCATCTTCTAGTACTCAAACTTGGAGTCCTCAAAGAAGGTATTTCATCCCTTCCCCCCTTTTCTTATGATGACCATTCCTTCTCTTATAGTATAAAAAAGCCTTTTTTTAGGAGGCCCAAGTGAGGCAAAAAGATAGGATCTGCAGGCAATCTACCACTGTAATTGGTCAAAAGAATTACCATGAAGAATTACTAAGGACCAAAGATTTCATTTCACACAAGTATGGAGAGCCAGAAGAATTTTATGATGAGCTGCATAGAGATTATCATATTTGTATTTCTGTCATTGGCAAGAAACTGATATCTAAATTCAAAATACAGGCCAGTCATCCTTCCAAAAAAGAAGGTAAGAGAGCTCAAGGAATGTTTTTCCACTTTCCAGTTAGCAGGGAGAGTATAGAAAAATAGAAAGGCTTAAGACACAGAGATAAAGAGATCATAAGAGGCAGAAATTAATTATGACCTATGTCAGAGCATTGCTGGCTAGGAGAATGGAATAAAGAGAAGAAAGAGAAGGACCATTGAATATTTGTAGTTAAATAATGGATCTCAGACTTTTTCTGCTGAGGGGGAACTTTGATGCTCTGAAGAGGATGCAACTACTTAAACTCCAAGGAATGATAATATGGATCTGGGATGCCATTAGGGGAGACGCCATGACTTGGGAGTAAGGATCAGAGTGGAAAGAGTCAAGTAGAGTTTAAATGAGTAGTGTTCACATTCCTTGAGGGGTCTTTCAACAATGGTTGGACAAGCAATTGTCAGGTATGTTATAGTGGAGATTTCTTTTGTGTATGAGTTTGACTATGCGGCCACTGATTGTTTCTGAAAACTCTGAAACTGAATCTATTAATGCACTAAGGAGTACTGAAGCAATTATTTGTCTAGCTAACATTAACAGAAAGAATCGCTATGTTGCTGAAGCATGGATCTAAGAAGTAACACAAACTCCCCAAAATTGTCACCCTTCATTGTTATTCTATGGATTCACATGGGAACAAATGATATGAGCAGAAAGAGCATAGAAAACATTGCTGGGATGATGAGGTCTTAAAGAAGAAACCGAAACCCTTAAGGACATTGATGGTATTTTCATCACAGCTAACAAAGGCAAGAGCTAAAGAGAAAAGCAGAAATAGGAAGGATCAGCTGTTTCAATTCCAGAAGACTTATGATAAAACATGCTACCAACTGCAGGTAGCAAGGTACAGAATGAAGCAAATCTGTATTATATACATACATAGTACATGTATATCCATATACACACATATTTTTAACATAGCTAAGGGACATTTATTTTGCTTGATAACATATTTGTAAGGTATTTTATTTTTCCATGAGGGGAGGGAGAAGTGGGAGGGAAAGAATTCAAAGCAAAATTAAATTAAATGAAAAAAAGAAAAAGATGTCATCTGACACTGGGATATGAAAACCTTTACCACAACTTGAGGCAGCAAAGTGATTCAGTGGATAAAGCACTGGGCCAGGAGTCAGGAGAACCAGAATTTAAATACAGTCTCACACACTTAACTAGCTATATGACTTTAGTCAAGTTACTTAACCTTTGTCTGCCTCAGTCTTCTCAACTGTAAAATGGAGATAATGATAGCACATACTTTGAAGTATTATTGTAAGGATCAAATGAGATATATGTAAAGTGCTTAGCACATTGCTAGGACATAGCGGTCACTTAATAAACACTTAAAAAAACCCTTAAAAGATAGAAATGAAAGGCTCTTAAGCATGGAATTAGATGTATTACATCTAATGAGGGCTGGTAAAAAAAATGAATTTGCCTAGAATCTTGCAAATCTAATTTTAAAAATTAAATATAAAAAGAGAAAGAAAATGGTCTATCAAACTAAATAACAGAATATTTACAGCATAAGAAGAGCAACAAAAGTAGAGAAACCCAATAGTTTATAGAAGATAGAACTCAAAAAACTAACTCTGGGGCTTCAGATGTCTGTATGCAAATGAACGAAGTATGGTAAGAAGAAAATGAATTAAAGATCCTAACTCAAGAAGACAGATTTAACCTGAAACTTGGTGAGTTGGGGGTGAGGGGTGGGCAGGGAACATAATGTAAATTTGGAAAATATATTCATAAGAGGAAACCCAAGAACCAGAATGGGGAAGCATGATAAGAGCATTTTGATAAAGATCAGTAAAGAAGCAAGTCATAATGTCCTAGGTTTATACCACAAAACACCTAGATGAATTTTGGAAAACATCACATGAAAATATGATATATATAATAGTAATGAAGGACTGTAATTATCCACATATCTGCTCTAGCTCTTTCTGCCAAAAGTAGTGTAGTTAATTAATTATTGGTTCATCTTTTAAATAATTTCATCTCTTAAAAGGTAAAAGAACCAGCAAAGGGGATCTGCTATCCACCTGATTTTCACTACCAATGGAGAACTGGTGCTTCATGCAAAAATGCCAGAGACCTTGGGAGGATACAACCTTCCAACTTAGAATTTATGATAAGTTTCCAAAGATTTAGGGAAGGAACAAATAGAACCTTATGGATTAAGATTCTGAAGGGTGAATTGCCCTAAAAATGACAGGAAGGTATAATGAGCCTAAAGACATTTCCAATGAAAAAGGAGTTTTCTAAAAACTCATGAAGGAATTCATGAACTTTTTTAAAAAGACGTGCAGAAGAGAAAAGCAAGAGCAGACAATACTGGATGAATATGAAGCAAAGTACTATTCTGTAAGAAGAGTGTCAAGAGTGCCTAAAGCTCGAAATGCACTAAGGCTGACAAATGTCAAAGATGACAAAAATGGGAGAAAAGAGGAGAATCAAAGAAGTGACGTTACCATTGGTTAAGAAGGATAGAGAAATAACAGAAGACAAAACAAAAACAAAAACAAAAAACCTTGGGGGCAGCTAGGTGGCACAGTGGATAAAGCACCTGCCCTGGATTCAGGAGGACCTGAGTTCAAGTCTGGCCTCAGACACTTGACACTTAGTAGCTGTTTGACCCTGGGCAAGTCACTTAACCCTTGTTGCCCCGCCAAAACAAAACAAAAATAAAATAATAACAGAAGACAGAAGAAACATCTCAACTCTTATGTTGCTTCTGTTCTCTGCCAAGAAGAATGATTTTTAGACTACAAAGAGTAGAACCAAAATAGCTAATGGGGGGAAGTAAAGCCCATCACAAATAAAGAGATAATAAAAGATCATCTAGCTGCCTTTTAGGAATTCAATTCATAAGGCCTAGATGAACTAGATTCCATTCCACAGTTCTGAAAGAACTGGTGAATATGAACTGAGCCACTGCCAAAAGACTTTACAAAATCATGAACAACAGGACTGGGCAATGGTAAATGCCCTGGCTTTTTTAAAAAGGAAAGAGAGTGCAATCTGCAAGCTATAGACTAAGAAGTTTGCCTTGAATTCCTAGCAAGATTTTTATGGTGTTTTGGTTTTGTTCAAATTTTTTTTTTTTTTTGGTGAGGCAGTTGGGGTTAAGTGACTTGCCGAGGGTCACACAGCTAGTAAGTGTCAAGTGTCTGAGGTCAGATTTGAACTCATGTCCTCCTGAATCCAGGGCCACTGCTCTATCCACTGCACCACCTAGGTGCCCCCCCCCCCCGCCATGATGTTTTAAAAGGATGATGAATGAACATCTAAAAAGGAAATTATCACAAATAGCCAGTGTGACTTCATGAAGAATTGGTCATCTTGTACTAATCTTTTTATTTTTATTTTTTTGACAGAGGTTCTAGGTCAGCAGATCAGGGAAATGCTACAGTATATAATTTCAGCAAAATGTTTGACAGCCTCTTGTGCTATGCTTGTTGACAAGATATGAAGAAGTATCATCACTGAAAATTCCTGTTATCCTATCTTTCACTTTTTCCCCAGACCATCACCATTGATTTGGGTTTGCCTTTTTCCCCCATAGGCAACAATTTCAATACGTCACTGCCCTCTATCCTTGCATCTTTAACCCTTTGTTCTTCAGTCATTAAAGTCCTCCAACATTCCTACTATCTCCCATGTTCCTTCTCCTTTTCTCTACATCTCATAACTCCTTCATATTATCCCTCATTCTCCCCTCCTTTACTTCAGGCTCTAATGAAGTCATGGCCCTTCTCACCAAGGCCAACTCTACTGTATGTACCCTCAACAATCACTATTTGCCTCCACACCTCCCTTTCCCCTCTGGGGCCCCCCTCCCGCCGTGTGTGTGTGTGTGTGTGTGTGTGTGTGTGTGTGTGTGTGTGTGTGTTGTCTGTCTGTCTGTGTCTGTCTGTGTGTCTGTATCTGTCTGTGTGTCTGTCTGTCTTTGTCTGTGTCTGTCTGTCTGTCTCCTTATGCAAACCACAACTACACTCTGCCATCCCCTCAAGCTATCTTCTTAAATTTGTCCTCTCTTTTATAGCCAAATTCTTTGAAAATCACTGCCTCCACTTTTCCTGTCATTCATTCAATCTTTTGCAACCTTTTCATCATTCAAATGAAATTGTTCTCTAAAGTTACCAAGCTTAATGGCCTTTTCTTAGTCTTCATCCTTCTTTATCTCTCTGCTGCATTCAACATTATTAACTACCATCTCTTCCTAAATCCTCTCTTTTCACTGAGTTTTCATTACATTGTTTTCTTGGTTCTCTTTCTACCAGTTTAAACACTCCTTAGTCTCCTTTGCTGGATCATCATCCATATCATGCTCTCTAACCATGGGTATATACCAGTGGTATCAAATTCAAATAGAAACAGGGGTCACTATACCATTATATAAGGAGCCCTGTGGACTGCATATAGACTTAGAAAACCACAAATGAACATCATCTATGTTTTATTTCATTCTTATTTATTTTTGTTAAATATTTCCCAATTACATCTTAATCTGGTTCAGGCTCCACTTAAGAGTACCCACAGGTTATGTTTGATATCTTTAGTGTATGCCAAGACTTTGCCCTGGATACTTTCTTCTCTTCTCTTTACATTTTCTTACTCTGTCATCATATCAGCTCCCATGGATTCAATTATCATCTCTATGTAGCAAGTGACTCCCAGATTTATACATATTTCCCTAGTTTCTTTCCTGAGCTCCAGTTCCATATTACCAACTACCTATTGGATACTTCATACTGAATGTCCCATAGACATCTCAAACTCAACCTGTCAAACAAAATTCATTCTCTAATCTCCCAAATCAGCCTGTCTTCTAAACTTCGCTATTTCTGTCAAGGGCACCACCATTCTTCTAGTCAAGAAGGTTCACTTGTTTAGTCATTTAGTTGGGTCTGACTCTAAGTGACTTCATGGATATTATCCATGGGGTTTTCCTGGCAAAGATACTGGAGTGGTTTTCCATTTCCTTCTCCAGCACATCCCCATTATACAGATGAGGAACTGAAACAAATAGGGGTTAAGTGACTTGCCCAGGGTCACACAGCTAGTTAGTGTCCAAGACCAGATTTGAACTCATCTTCCAAGTCAGGGCCTCTATCTACTGCACTATCTAGCCTTGGTTCCTCACTATTACTCATTCATATATCAAATCTATTGCCAAATATTGCCATTTCTACCTTTACTACCTCACTTGCATCTGTTCCCTTTTCTCTACTCACATGGCTATAATTGGTCTCCCTCAAGTCTCTCCTTACCCCAGTTCATGCTCCACACACCAACCAAAACGATTTTCCTTGAGCACAAGTCTGACCATGTAACTCCCCTACTCAAAACTCTACCACTTATTACCTCTAGAATCAAGTATAAACTCTATTTGGCATTTAAAGCCTTTTATGGTGAGGCCCCAACCCACCTTTCTAGCCTTATTACACATAACTCCTTTTCATGCATACCACCCCAGGTAATTTTTTTACTGTTCCTCATACACAGCACTCAAATAGCCTCTCCATGCCTTCCACTGGAATGCATCCCCATGCCTGAAATGCATTCTTTCCTCACTCACCTCTTTGAATATTCATTTTCTTTCATGGCTCAGCTCAAGCTCCACCTTCTACATGAAGTCTCTTTTTTTAAGTAATCAGGGTTAAGTGATTTACTGAGGGTCACACAGCTAATAAAGTGTCTGAGGATGGATTTGAACTCAGGTCCTCCTGACTCCAGGGCCAGTGCTCCTTCCACTGCACCACCTACCTGCCCCATGAAGTCTTTATCACCCTATGTTACTGCATTCCCTAGAAAATCACCACATATATAATTTACATATTCCTCCCTATTGTCTCCCCCAGCTAGATTATAAATTTCTCAAAGGGAGAGAATATTTCACTTTTGTCTCTGTATCCCCAGTATCACCCCCTCTCAAAGAGAAAGACTTATTTTTATCTCTGGATCACCAATCCATTTCACTTTATTTCTCCTTAAGCCCCCAATACTGTTCCCCTTCATCTCCCTACCAGATAACCTGACTATCCACTATACAGAAAAAATTGAGGCCATCCATATTGACTTCTCTTGTCTTCTCTACTCAATACTTCAAAAATATATTTATCAGTTGCCCTATCCTTCTTTGCACCAGTCAGTCTCAGAGTATGACGTAGTCCTTTTCTTTGCTAAGGCTAACCCTGTTATACCCTTAATCCTACCTTTCTCCATAGCCTCTCAGTCTATTCATTATTTTTTCCCTCATCTTTAGCTTTTCCTTACCAGCTCTTTCCCCCTCTGCCTACAAATATGTCATGGTCTTATGATCCTTAAAAAAAAAACTCCATTTGACCCTGCTGCTATCTCCTCAAACTTTCATCTTCTCCTTTTTACTGCTAATTTTTTGTTGTTGTTTGGTCATTTCAGTCATGTCCAACTTTTCATGACCCCATTTGGGTGTTTTGGGGTTTTTGGGCAAAGATCCTGGAGTGGTTTGCTATTTCCTTCTCCAGCTCATTTTACAAGATGAAGAACCTGAAGCAGAGTTAAGTGTCTTGCCCAGGGCACAGACAGAAAGTGTCTGTGGCCAGACTGAACTCAGGAAGGTGAGTCTTCCTGAATCTAGGCCCAGTAGTCTAAACTCCTAGAAAAATTTACATATGATCCTTGCCTCTACCTCTTCACTATCCATTTCCTTTCTTTCCCACGTAATTTAGTTTTACACCTACCACAATTAAACTGTTCCCTCAAACATCACCATGGTCTAATTAACTTTCTCACTCTCCTTGACACTCTACAGCTTATGAAATTGTACATCACTACATCATCACTCTTAGATATTCTTTCCTCCTATAACTTGCATGGCTCTGCTCTCTTCTGGCTCTTCTTTCTGAACTAGTCCTCTTTAACTCTCCTTTGATGAATCACTTTTCTTCTGTACCTCAGGTATAAATGTCTACCACCCAATCTATCTTAGACGACCCTTTTCTATTCTTTTACCCTTGCTGATCTCATCTGCTCCTGTGGGTTCAATTACTATCTTCTACACAGGTGTTCTTATAAATCTATATACCCAGCCCTAATTGAACCCCTGAACTCCAGTTTGTATTGTCAGTTGCCTGCTATATACCTCTACCTACATGTCCCATCAGTATCTAAAACTCACCATGTTTAAACTAATCATTGTCCCAACTGAATCCACCCTTCCTCCAAAATTTGCTGTGTTCAAAGAAGGTACTACTACCAACATCCCAGTCACACAAATTCATAACCTCAAAGTTATTCTTGACCTTTCTCTTTGTGGATTCAGTCAGTTGTTCCCAGCTGATAACTACCTGAAAGGATACAAATAAGCAGTTTTCAAAGGGAGAAATTAAAGCTATTAATAGCAATGTAAAAAAGGCTCCCAATCACTAATAATTAGAGAAATGCAAATCAAAGTAATAGGCAGCTAGATGGTACAATGGTTAGACTTCTTGACATGGAGTCAGAAATGTGTACCATCTTCTTAAGTTCAAATCTGACCTCAAATACTTACTACCTAGGTGACCCTGGGTCATTCACTTAACCTTGTTTGCCTCAGTTTCCTCATCTATAACATGATCTGGAGAAGGAAGTAGCAAACCATTCCAGAAAAAAAAAACAAAAAACATCTCCAAATGGGGTCAAACGTGGCTGTAATAACTAAACAACAACAAAAAATTAAAGTAACATTGATATTCTACCTCAAACTCATCAGATTGGCAAAGTTGACCCAAAATAGGAAAACGACGAATAATGGAGAAACTGTGGAAAAACAAGCACCTTAATGTACTGTTGGTAGAGCGATGAAATGGTGTGGCCATCTAGAAAGTAATTTGGAATTATGCCCCCAAAGTCATTAAACTCTGAATACATACCCTTTGACCCAGTGATACCTCTACTAGACCTACAGCCCCATAAAGATAAAAGAAACAGAAAAAGAATCCATACATATTATGAAAATATTTATAGAAGTTCTTTTTTATAGTAGCAAAATAAAAACTAAGGGGGTGTTGATTAGTTGGAGAATGGCTGAGCAAATTATGATTATATGAATTTAATAGAATACTGTTGTGCTTTAAGAAATAATAAAGGGAACAGTTTCAGTGAAACCTGGGAAGATTTATATGAGTCAACACAGAGTAAAGTGAACAGAACAAGGAGAATAACCTGTACAATAACAACAATGCTGTAAAAGCAAATAACTTTGAAAGCATTAAGAATTCTTATCAAGTATTTGCCAACTGTGAGTCTAGAGGACCAATGATGAAAAATTCTTCCCACCTCCTGAATTTTTATTGACAAAAATAAAATTTAATTAAAAATTGTATTTAGTCAGTTGTCAATTTTACCTCCACAATATCTCTAGAATCCATCCCTTCTCTACACTCAAATGCCTATCACCCTAGTTCTGAACTTTATCAGCTTTCACCTGGACTACTACAATAGCCTCATAATTGCTCCTCCTGCCCTCAGTCTCTTCCATACAGGTGTCAAATTTCCTAATCTACAAGTCTGAATTGGTTGCTTACTCTTGCTCTAAAAGCTTCGGTGACTTCTCTATTGTACCTGGTTAAAAATATAGGCCCTCTATAATCTGGCTTCAAGCTACCTTTCTGTCCCTGTTTCATGTTATTCTCTATTCATGTACATCCCTTGTATTCCAGCTAAACAGCATTACTGACTGTTTTCTGAATTTAACCTATCTTCCACCTATGTTCTTATATACAAACTGTGCTCCAAGCCTAAAAATGAACTTTTTCCTCATCTTCAGCTTTCAGAATCCTTATCTTCCTTTAACATTTAGCTTAGGTGATCCTTGCCTTACATAGCTTTCCCTAATCTTCCCTCCCCTGCATTCTTAGTATTCTTTCCTTAGCCCCTTAAATTTTCCAAGAACACTTGTCTCCCCCTTCCTTCCCTATCCTGTCTTATATTATGTTACTTAAGTAGGATGGAAGTTCTTTGGGGGCAGGAACTAAGGTATTTTTGTATCCCCAGAAATTCTCAAAATGCCTTACACACAGAAGGCACTTAATACTTCTTGAGTTGAATTTGTCAAGTTGAGTAGTCCTATTTCTCAAACTTGCTGAGAATAATATGATGTATTTATCTTTTAGGAAAAGAAAATTACTTCAACGAAGAAGAAACTGCCTGCAAAGAAAGAACCAAAGCCTGTAGACCTTCCTCCCTGTGTAAATCCAGGCAATCCTGTATTTTCCTGTATGTTGGATCCACCTACCCTCTGTACATCTACTACACTGTCAAAACCTCAGATGATCATGTATAAAACAACTTCAGGGGATTATGGCGAAGTAACACCTATAGCTCCATTTCTTCCCTGCAAATATTTCCCAAGGAATGAGACATTTACAAATCACCTTAGACTGACTGGAATGTTTCAGAATCATTATCTTAACACTGTTCTTGACAGAGGCAGAGTCATTGACTTTCCAAATTTTCAACACACTCTATGAAAATACTATTTGTATTTATGAGCAAAGTGTTATTTTGGGAAAATGTTCATTTAAAATTAGGGCTAAAAGTCATTCATGTAACAAAAATATTTGGACCAGGTTGAAGATACTTTAAATGAATAAACCAGGTGGTTAAGGTAATTGTCTTCTTACCTGAATGACAGATCTTTGATTTTAATGTTTCTCACCCTACCCCTGTAGAAAAATTATAAAATAGCAATTACCTCTCAAAGACAATATATTCAGAATAGGCGAAGTAAATAAATATAATAAAAGAAATGAAATTGGATATATCCTTATCGAAGCTATTTCTTTATACTTTGGATTTATCTTCAAAAGAACTTCAAAATGTTTTTATTATCTCATTTGTATGGAAAACACCCTTGTTATAAGTTGCTCTAGGCAAATAATGAAGTAAAAGAAGAATTTGCACCTATTTTCAGATTATTTTAATCTTTATTTTTAAAAAGCAAAATAGCAAATTAAAAACAATAAGGTGTTCAGTGTGTAAGTACCTATGTTTCTAAAACTACTTATGCTATTTTGTGTTCAATACGAAAAGAATTTCACATGAACATGTAACAATTCTATAAAATTCTCTGTAAGTAGTAACTGGTAAACCATTCCCTTCTTTAATGCATAGATGAAAAAAAAATTTTTAGTGTTAAGATAATAGGCTTTTGAATGACCATAGGAGAAAATTCAGGGTGAGGGAGGAGGTACTTAAAACAGATGAACTCTTTTCCGGTAAAGTTTTAAAAGCTAAAGTATTCTCATGGCAAACCCATAAGTAAAAAGTAGAATAGTTGCATAAGGAAAACGAGAGCAAAATGGTTGAATTTGACAGATGCTATATATAACTCCAGACCAAATAGTGTCCAAAAAGTATCCGGCTGAAATGTGTAACCTGTCATTATACACAGTTATTGCGCAATATCCCAAAACAACCTCAGATTGCCACTGTGACTTCCTTCTTAAAGATCTCACACAGTGGGGCAGCTAGGTGGAGCAGGGGGGCAGCTAGGTAGCACAGTGTATAAAGCACTAGCCTTGGATTCAGGACGACCTGAGTTCAAATCCGACCTCAGACACTTGATACTTACTAGCTGTGTGACACTGGACAAGTCATTTAACCCTCATTGCCCCGCAAAAAAATAAATAAAAAATAAAAGCAGTACTCTCCCTTTGGAAAACTGAACCGACCTCAGACACTTGATACTTACTAGCTGTGTGACACTGGGCAAGTCACTTAACCCCCATTGCCCCGCAAAAAAATAAAATAAATAAAAAATAAAAGCAGTACTCTCCCTTTGGAAAACTGAACCGACCTCAGACACTTTATACTTACTAGCTGTGTGACACTGGGCAAGTCACTTAACCCCCATTGCCCCGCAAAAAAATAAAATAAATAAAAAATAAAAGCAGTACTCTCCCGTTGGAAAACTGAACTACTTATATGCTTATTTGTTTGAGATACTGCATGACACAGTATATAGTTGGGCTGGCCTTGGAATTAGGAAAACTGGGTTCAAATCCTGCTTCTGACACATACTGACTGACCTTTAGCAGACACAACTTCTCAGTGACTCCAGCAACTTTCTAATACTGTAAGTCAATGGTTCTTAAGCTGTGGGTTGAGCTACCCCACATAGGGTCACATAACTGAATGTGGGGGTCAAAAAATACTTGTCAATAGTAAAAGGTTATGAGTACCTATTTTATATACCTGTGCCCAGGGTCACACAAACATTTCTTCAGAGAGGGGTCATGACTAGAAAAAAATTAAGAAGGTCAATCTATGTGGGTGGAAGATGTTTCTACACTAGGATCCCTATAGATAAATTCAATTACAGAATGCAGACCAGGAAAAAAAAATTGTTGGCTTTAGGATGTCACTTCGGAATTTTGGAATTAGCGACATTCAGTTGGTGTTTTAAAAAATTCACAGAACTGCTACAAAAGGATTCTCTTCCTTTCCAATTAGCAACATTTAAAAGTTAGCAACATTAAGGGGATCAACGTTTTTCATACTGTCAATGAAATGGACTTCTCATCACTAATTATCAACTACCTCAAACCAGGTGGACACAATTCTCTTCCAAGGTAATAATCATTTAAATCTATTTTCTCACAATATAAGTATTCTTTATAAACATAACTGTTTAGTTGATGAGTTAACACCAAGTGGTATTTGTAACAGAGTGAATAATACAGGTCTTATTATAAAAGGCACACACACCTAAGGGGGAGGTTGAAGTTATATGGGCTTCATGGAAGTTAAAGTAGCTACTTACCAAAAAGGGATCTTCAAGTACTCTTGCAATACAATTATGGAATGTTTCAATAGCTGGGATGTATTATGAGGTCCCTGGAGCACAAGTTTTATTGTTGTTGTTTCCTCAAGCCAAACTTTAAATACTTTCAACTAGGATTTTATTGTCTATATTTAGAATTCTGGGCAGTTTCCTACATTATGGTATTCAGGCTTTTTATTTTTTCATATTCTTGAGAATTGTTTCTGTGCATTCTGTCTTTTTCCTTGTATGAATTCATGTGTTCTTTTTAACACTGTTGACTTTTGCTTCTATTGGCCCCATTTTTCTCCACTTCAAAATTTTTGTGTTCCAAATCTGTTCATCGTTCTTTTATTTCTTTAGCGGTAATCTTCATCATGGATTCGTTTTTTCTAATCTACCAAGTGATTTTTAAAAAAATTCTACATTGAACACTCAAAGCTCTGGCCTACATTTTTTATTTTTCTTTTCTTTCTTTCTTTTTTTTTAGTAACTATTGTGGAGTTTGTTCTATGCTTTCTTAGAAATCTATGGTATTCTGTATTTCATCAAGCATTAGTTCACTTTGTTTTATAACACTTTTTGAGAGCTTTGATTCTCTTAGAGGATTTAATACTCATCCTTTTGTTTTTAGAATCATCTCTTTTGCTTTTTCTGATTGTGCTCTGAGCTATTATTGAACCTTTTTTTTCTTGACACAATTGGTCTTTCAATCTTTTAAAAAATTCCCATCACTCATTTCCTAACTCCATCCCCTTTGCTGGTGGACATGTTTCCAATGCTGGGCTGCAAGGCTGCCTCAGTCTCAAGTTAGAAACTATCATTTAGGGGCAGCTAGGTGGCGCAGTGGATAGAGCACAGGCCCTGGAGCCAGGAGGACCCAAGTTCAAATCCAGCCTCAGACACTTGACACTCACTAGCTGTGTGACCCTGGGCAAGTCACTTAACCCCAATTGCCTCACCAAAACAAAACCAAAAAAAAAAAAAAAAAGAAAGAAACTATCATTTACCAACCTAGATCCCTGCTTATTACTACCTTCTAGGGAGACAAGACTGATTTTGTCTGGGTTTTTTGTACCCTTTCCTTCAACAGCTGCCTATGCTGGTACCCTGCCCCCTTGCTTCCTTGGGTTGCCTCCTTTCCTTCTTATGGCTGAGAGTCTGCCATTTTATGGAATTTGGGTGTTCCAGGCATTCTTCATGGTCTAGGGTGTTGCTTACCCTGGAATAGGTCCCTGGCAAAAAGCAGCTTGTTTTTAGCCTCTCCCTTCCTCCTCTGATTCAGATACAGGTGACTGGGCAAAGACAGTGTCCATCCCTATTTCAGGAGGGGAGGATGGGGGATAGTTCTCAGTAGAATCTCTACAGCAAGGGAGATAGGAATCCCAAGATGAGCCCAAGATAGGGTGCTTTGAAGATTAGATTTCTCCAGTGTTGATTCATAAGGATTTGACATTGTAAATGTTCTTTCTTTTTCCTATGGATATGACTTTGTAATGATTCTATAAGTGGCACATAATTCCCTTTTTTTGAGGGTTTTGAAGTTGAAGGGATTTTCAGGTGACAAATTCACTATCTTGCTGGCCACATGACCTAGACTCCGTTCTATGATCCCCTTGAAAAACAGTGACAGATGATTAAATGATGATTTTCAATTTTTCAATACAAAAAGCCCTCTTTTAAAATCCCATGAATTGTGACACCTGGAATACTGAAAGGGGAAGTTTGGGTATTGGACCATAAAGATTTGTACACCACATAGAGAAAATAGGGTAGGGGGTTTGGGATAGGGGTAGGGGTTTGGGGTCCTTAGGAATTCCTCTTTAAAGAATGACACCCTCAGGGCAGCTAGGTGGCACAGTGGATAGAGCACCGGCCCTGGAGTCAGGAGTACCTGAGTTCAAATCCGGCCTCAGACACTTAACACTTACTAGCTGTGTGACCCTGGGCAAGTCACTTAACCCCAATTGCCTCACTAAAAAAAAAAAAAATTAAAAAAAAAAAAGAATGACACCCTCTTGCACACAAAATCAGTAGAATAAGATGGTAGTTTATTTAGGGAATGCGGAAGGGAAACCAAGAGAGAAATCCTTGGACTTCTTCTCATGGGGAGAAGGCATGGCACAGAGCATGGCTCTGAGATACCAATCTCCTCAAGCAGGAGACAGGCAGATACTTTTATAGAGGTCCAGTGGTGGTCTGATGAGGTGATCATCTGACTATGGAAAGTTCCCCTACTGAAGGAGAACCATCCCCTACTAGTGGTGGCTGGAAGAGTTGGGTGAGGGGTGGCTGTGGATCTCTCAAGCCATCTCTCTGCTCCTTAGACCACAAAGGCAGCAGCCACACCTAATCTTATCTCCCCAGGGGTAAGGGAGACTGGAATGAAGGGTGGTGGTCTGGATGGTTCCACTTATCTCTTTAGGTGTGTCTGTCCTGTGGTTTAGTTTCTCCAGGAGAAGGTTCTTTGATGTACCCCCAGAGAACTTCTGGGGTGCTCTGGGCCCAAAACATAATGATACAATTCGACAGACAAAATATTCTGACATCTCACATATGATATAAAATCATCTTATCACTTCAATTCTCTATTGAACATTCCAGGAAGGTTTCAGTGTTTCTGATCATTCTATTTTTATTTTTTTGAGTGAAATGAAATGTGGTTAGTTTTCTTGCTGCCCTGTCTATAATTAGATGTGTAGACAAGTTTTGTTCAACCAGTTGCTCCTCCAGGTTAAGCCAACTTAATTTGACACAGTGATGCTAAAAGAGTATTAGAAAAAAGCCAGGGGATATTCTTTATATTAGGATAAGTAAATTAAAATATATGCATTACATGCAAAAATAACTACTATATCTCAATAACTCAGTTGTTTTATTGGTAAAACAAAATTTAAATGAGAACATTATAAACTATGTATTTTTTAAAATAGATCAATGATCAAAATTAAATCAACACACTAATATTAAGCACCAAACACATGTCTAGTTACTTGGACAAGCTCATACAACAAAGAAAAAAGAGATAAACTTCTAAATACTTTTAAAGTAAAGAATTAAAATGTATTATTTTTTACTTTGATTTATTTTCTCAAAACTTGTTTAACTTGGATAGCTTGCTTCCTACAACTTTATAATATTTTCCCTTCTACAGAAATTATAGAAACAAACATGAAGTCATTTGGCAGTATGAACTAGAATACAGAAAAAGGATATGAATGTGTTTACTTCCTTATTATCAACACAAAACACAATATCTAGTTGCTTGTAGTACTTGTTATTATTCTAGTTCAGTTCCTTGGATTATATTCCGAATCTTCTCAGCATCTTTTCGTACAATTTTGTTGAATGGGTCGATCTTAAGGGCCGCTTCATAATCCTGTAAACCTGTATTTATACAGCAAGGGGCAACAAAATCTATATTTTATAAAATACTGTCATGTATATATGTATATATATATATATATGTATATACAGACACGTGTGTGTGTAATATAGTATTCTCCAAACTGTATCTGACTAGTATACAGAAATATAGTTCTTTCCAGACATTAATTCTTAGTAGTTTCCTGCCTCTCTCATCTATTTATTATTGCAATCTCTAGGGAGTCTTGTATTTCATAACAATTATAATGAGACCTTCACTCAGGTTAGGTAAGGAAATTATTTACTTCTGAGTTTAAAATATAAGTTTGAAATTGACAAAGCCATGATACATCATTGAAACTTAAAATTTTCGAAAGTAATTTTTATGTTGCTTTTAAGTTTATCCTTACCCATTGCCTAGAAATCCATCTATACTTGTTACAGCCCTGTTTTGTTCCCCTTAACAACTGTTTCTTCTCTCCAAACACTGCTTTTTCTTTAAGCTATCAACCATGCACATACTCCTGAAGGGAAAGAAACCACTTAAGAGCTTTAGAAGAGAAATACCTCAAAA
This sequence comes from Dromiciops gliroides, assembly GCF_019393635.1. Lineage (NCBI taxonomy): Eukaryota > Metazoa > Chordata > Mammalia > Microbiotheria > Microbiotheriidae > Dromiciops > Dromiciops gliroides. The sequence goes on along the minus strand of NC_057862.1, from coordinate 162,832,781 downwards.
CCCCTAGGCTGCTCCTTACAATTTTTGAGTATCATCACCCATTTTCTCTTCCTTTCTTTCTTCTCTTAGAAGAAGTCTCCTTAATGCATGGTTAAGAGCAAACCCTTAATTTTGTTCTTGATCTTATCTCCTTCAGGTCTCTGATATAGGATTCATCTTTTCTCTCTTGCATCTTTGTTCACTCCCAGTCAATTAGCTCCTTCCCATCTGCCTAAAAATATGTTCACTTCTCCCAAATGCTAAAATAGATCTTCTGGGACTCATCTCTTCCAACTGATTAAAATCCTCATTCTCTCTACTACCTTATTGTTAAACTTAGTGCCTTGCACAGAATAGGTGCTTGGTAACTCGCTTGTTGATGTGAAATGAAACTTCCTTAAAATGTTGTCTTCATCCTGATATAAACATTTTGGAGAGCAATAACTATACAATAAACATCACTGACTGGATTATATCTTTTGACTCAGCAATTCCCTACAATTTTATACTAAAATATAAAAAAATACCTACCTGTACAAAAATATTAAATGCTGCTTTATTTTAATACCAAACTTGAAACAGCCTATGCATCAAACAGTATTCTTAGTAGCGTTTGAAGATCTGAATTATCTGACTAAATTATGGTATTGTGGGGACCAATTTTTAATTGGGGAGTGTTAGCTAAGCGGCTCGCTGCAAGATTGGTTCAAGGAAGGAGACTGGCAGCCTCCCTCAAAACAGAGCAGGATTTATTTAAGAAGAACGAACTTAAAAAAAAAAAAAACACATAAAGAGGATCAGTAGGATCAAGGGAAAGGAAATAAAATGGGGAAAGGGAAATTATACAACCTGAGTAACACCACTGCCCAGGAATCAGCTGAGAATACACAGCAGCATCCTGTTGCCTTCAAGCTTCCAGCTAGAATGGCGAATCTCCTTCTTCCCAGCAGACCCCAGACAGCCCCCAGCCAATTGACTGGCCACTTTGACAGTCACATGACTGCCCTCACTAGGCTTCCAATCATTATAATTTTGCCAGGCCCATGTAGGCGTTGGTGACTAGTGATGACGTGAGGTGCCAGCGCCATGGAGACAGCTACAACCAAAGGGTGGAGCACCATGCCGTTTATAGAGCCCCAGAGGCCAGTGTGTGCCAAGTTTGTTTTTTTTTTAATTCTAGCCAAAAGATGGGGTCATAAAAACCTCAAATAACAATGAATTCTTTATATTCCCCCATTTCTTTCATCAGGAAACACAAGGTGTTTCCTTGATGGAACAATAAATAATAAACAATAAATAAATTTTAAAAATAACAGAATATCATAACCAATGCTAACAAACAATATACTAATAACAATATAGGAAAGGGAAAATATATATTACAGATGATATATATAGTAACAGAAGGAAAAACAAAAAAACCCAAAAATGTCCATTTAAAGTCCTTAAAACCTTATCTTCAAAGGAGGGTTGAGATGTCATCAGGGGAACGGGACACTGGTCTGGATTCTAGCTGTCTCTGGAACTGCTGGGTTTTCATTAATATTTAGCACAGCATTGTCCAAAAATGTTCAAATTAAATAATGAAAGCTCTTCAAAATATACAAAACAAATTTAAACTTGATATATACAGCATATTGGAGTCCCCCCTTTAACTTTAATAGTAACAGACATAGCAGATTTAAGGAGCCCCACTTCAGTAGAGGATGAGGCCCATAGGGACTCAGGAATGTCAGAGGTGATTTTGGATATATCCCCTACTGCTCCTTGAGCATCTGCAATCAAAATTCGTAACAAATGAACAGTATCCTCTGGCAACCTCAGAGAGACAGCCCCATCTGGAGCACAAGATATGGTTGCTCTAAGTTTACAAAGGCGATCACGACCTAATAAATTTACAGGGGTATCGGGCATAAGTAAAAATGAATGTTCTACAGTTAAAGGCCCCATAGATACCATGCAAGGGGTTAATTCTGCCACTCTTTGGGCCTTACTTGAGACTCCTACTACATTTAAAGATCCAATAGCATTACATCCAGGGTCTGGTTTATGCACTAAGACTGATTTAGAGGCTCCTGTATCTAACAGACAATCATAATATGTGTCCCCAACTTTGAGGGTCACATGGGGTTTGTTACTCTGGGGAGGTGAATGGATTGGTACAAAGGGGTTCAAAAATTCAGGATCTGGAAAAGTAAAGCTTTCTGTATTTATTTTCCACTCTTCCCCTGGACACCGTCAGTCCTGTGTCTCCCTCTGAGGGATTCTAGACTTACCCTGATTCTGATTCTGTCCTTCTGTACCTCCCTGATAGGGTCTATGATTATACTGATTAGGGTTAGGGCCTGTAATTATCTTGGTTCTTTCCTTTCTGGTAAAAATTTCCATAATTATTCTGGTTTCTCCTGAAAAAATATTCCAGACCCTCAGTTACTGCCCACCTAAGTTCTTGCTTTCTAATTCTACATTCTCTCAATGAGTGTCCTTGTTTTTCACATTACTGACACACCATAGGGGTTTTGTCCTGACCTTTAAATGCCTGACCTGAAAGTGCTGGTGCCAGAATGCTTTGCTTAGCTATATTGTCTTCATTCGCCTCAAAGATATAGGTGGCAATTTCTTTAAGCCTTTCTACAGCCATATCTTTCCAGCCTGGACACTGTGTCATAAAAAATTTATGGATTTCTGGCAAGGATTGATATACAAATGTATTACGTACAATATAGGAGTCTTTTGAGTCTGGTGGGTCCAGTCTTATAAATTGCCTAGCAGCTTCACAAAGTCTATCATAAAATCTATTAGGTTGTTCATTAGGCTCCTGAGCAAGTTTTAAAAAATTTTGCCAGTTGTCAGATTTCTTAAAACAGGATTCCATTTGTAATGATTGGGGAATGATGCTACCTGCTGGAGACTTACTGTAGAAAAGCTCCATCATGAAGTGAAGGTCTTTGAGGGCAAGACCAGGAGTCTTTTCTTTGGTGTCAGGAAGTGAATCTGCTTGTGGGAGGAAGAAGGGAGGAACCTGGTGCTCTGACTGGGTCTCTTTCCTTTGGACTCTGGTGGAGAGTGGAGCTAGAAATGTGCTCTCCCTTTAATAGATAGATGAATGTAGGCCTTTCTCTCTCTCTTTACCAAATTCTTATTCTCCTTAATAAATGCTTAAAAGCCTAACTCTTCCTAAAGCTTATAATTTATTGGCTACTACTCATTAGATATTTTAGACAGACTAGGTAGAATTTTAGCTTTAACAGATGGCTGACCACGAAGAGGAAAGCTGAACCTCACTCTTCTGATCTTCTGGCTGGGTAAGAAATTTCCCCTACCCTTTCCCTTTAAATCTGAAGTACTGCTGAATTGCCGGGTGTTTTCCCTTTAAATTTTTTTCAAATGGACCTTTTAAACTCCCTAATTACCCTATTTTTTATTTTAGTCTGTTTAACCAGACAAATGAGAGATAAGATCATATTGATGCTTTGTTTTTGTGGATTTTCTATTTTTATTTTTATTTTTGTTAGAAGAGCCAGCAATGTACTCACACAAGGAAATATCTCCCCCTCTCCCAAACATGCTTTTTCAGAGAAACCTGAAGAGATTCCTGCAGTTTTTCCAAGTTCTAACACTAATTGTTGCTCTAATTTTGCATGCCTGGAGGCAAAGTTGGGGAAGAGGAATCCAGGCCTGAGTTCAAAATCAAGTCTGATTCAAATTGCCCTGGTCCCTCCCTTCCTCTCCAGACCCCACCTTCTACACCTCCCATGGCCAAGCCCATTGCTTCCCCTGCCCTGGAAGTCCAGAGATCTGATGCGCATGCGCAGCTTTCTCTACCTGCATTTGCAGCTTCAGGCTCAGCCCTTCCCTGGCCTGGCTGTGCTTCTGACTCAACCTTAGAAAGCCCTTTAAATTCCAGATATGCTCCTTTTGTTCATAATTTTGCTAATCTGCTTTTGTCTTTAATTAGTAACCTTATAAAGCATTTGGATGGTGAAAGTACTGACAGACAATATACAGGGGTTAAAGAAGAAAAACTTAAGCTGAATAAGAATGACAATCATCAACATAGTTCAAGATTCCACTTCTTTTGCCATGGAAAGGTATATATTTTACAGAAATGTAGAAGTAAGCAGCAAGGTATTGATATGAGTATTGGGGATTTTAGATATTGGAATCAAAAGTGTTCTAAATTCACTCAGATTATTAATGTCAGTTCAGAGGTTACATAGGATTTCTATGCTATTACATATACATTTTGAAATTAATGGTATGGGTTTATTTTCATAGAGATTTTTATGCTTTTGAGATTGTGTTTTATACTTAGTTTTTAAAACAAGGAGAATATTTGTAAAAGCTTTTTATAGTCATGTGATCAAGTTTATATTTTATAATACTCTTATTAATATTAAGTTCATATTCATTTAGATTTCCTTAGTTTGAATTTCATTGTCTTTTATTGTTCCATGTGTATTTTCTTTTATTCATTCATCTATCTAATTTTGAAATATTACAAGATGGTTTTGATTTCATAATACAATGTTAATTTTGGGAGTATTGTGCTCCCATATTCTGAGTTGTTTGTTTTTGTTATTTTTTCTCAACTGATTATTTGATCAAACTCTTTAAAGCATTTCCCTGCCAAATTGGTTGCCATGGCAAGTGTAAATTGATTCTAGAAGTATTATTTTTGATAAGCATATTCCAAAAAAAAAAAAAAGAGGGGAATGTTTGTAAAAGTTTTCTTTTTTTCAAAAAAAGTTTTCTTTAAGATTGTGTTGTGCTTTAACTCGTATTTAAATATGTTCTGATTTTTCACAAAAGTAATTGTATACTAAGTAAAAAAAAGGGGTATTATTTGAAATTGTTGTATAATTATATATTATATTCTGAGTCAAGATGTATTCACATTTTTTGCAATCATTTATTATCCTCAATTTTAAAATCCATATGAGACTTGGATTATGGGAACTTATCATTTAAGACATTAATTGCCTTTATTCTGAGTTATTAGATGCCATTTGGCCAAGATGCCATCCAATCACAAGAGGAATACATGCAAGAGCAGACACTGAACTGTCACATGAGGGGAGACATGCATGAAGTCAAGGTATGGCCGAGGGAACGGGTTTTGACAAATGTTGAGGGTGGATTCTCTTGGTTTAATATTTTATTCTCTTTTTACCCCACAATATTGTACAGATGGCTGGAAGTATTCATCCCACCCATCTCATTCTACACCTGGCTTCTATGCACCATCAGAGGAAGATGTCAATGTCAGGCCTCCTATATCTAAAGCTTCCAAGAAAAATATTAATTGGTCTCAGGCCATAGAAGCGCTCAAAAGGGACTTTAAAGATAAAGTTAGAGAGGTAGAGGAAAAAATGGAAAGAGAAATTAGGGTGATGCAGGAAAGACATGAGAAAAAAGTCAACAGCTTGAAAAGACAAATTGGCCAAATGGAAAAGGAGGTACAAAAGCTTTCTGGTGAAAATAATTGCCTAAGAATTAGGATTGAACAAATGAAAGCTAGTGACTTTATGAGAAACCAAGACACAATAAAGCAAATCCAAATAAATAAAAAAATAGAGGGCAATGTGAAATATCTTCTGGGAAAAACTGCTGACCTGGAAAATAGGTCCAGGAGAGATAATTAGAAAATTATTGATCTACCTGAAAACCATGATCAAAGAAAGAGCTTAGACATCATCTTCCAAGATATTCTCAGGGAAAACTGCCCTGATATTCTAGAAGCAGAAGATAAAATAGAAATTGAAAGAATCCATTGATCACCTCCAGAAAGAGATCCCAAAAGGAAAACTCCTAGGAATATTATAGCCAAATTCCAGAGCTCTCAGGTCAAGGAGAAAATATTGCAAGCTGCCAAAAAGAAAGAATTCAAGTCCCCAGTCAGGATAGCACAAGATCTACATTAGCACAGCTTCTACATTAAAGGACTGGAGGGCATTGAATATGATATTCCAGAGGGCAAAGGAATTGGGATTACAACCAAGATTCACCTACCCAGCAACACTGATCATAATCTTTCAGAGGAAAAAAATGGGACTTTAATGAAAAAGAGGACTTTCAGGTATTCATGATGAAAAGACCTGAACTGAATGGCAAATCTGACTTTCAAATACAGGACCCTAGAGAACCATAAAAAATTGGAGTTGGGGGACATACCTGGGGTCATGCAGTGGGTGACTCTCTTATGTCTGAGGCCGGGTTTTGTCTGGGATTCCCCTGGTTCCAGGGGTGATGATTTGTCCACTGTGTCACCTAGCTGCCCCATGATGACATCTTAAGAGTTAAATTGAGGGGTGAGGGAAATGCACTGGGGCAGGGGGAAGGGCAGAGGTGAAATCCTACATGAAAGAAACAGGAAAGGGCTTATGGAGTGGGGGAAGAAATGGGGGGAGGAGCACGGCAGTAAATGAATTTTACACTCATAAGAAAAGGCTCAAAGACCTTAAACTCATCAGAGTTGCCTCAAAGAGGGATTAACACACACACCCAACTGGGGGGAGTAATCTATTTAATCTGGGCAGTAAATGAGCCTAACACTTAAAAGAATTGGCTCAAAGAACTCAATCTCATCAGAATTGGCTCAAGGAGGGAATAATATATACACTAAATTGGGTGGAGTAATCTCTCTAACTCTGTAGAAAAATGGGAGGGGAAGGGGATAAAGAGAGAGGGGCAAAAGAAGGAAGGGCAGATTAGAGGAGGGGACAGACAGAAGCCCTTTTCAAGAGGGATAGGATGAAAGAAGATGGATAATAGAATAAATATCATGGGGAAAGGAATAGGATGGAAGGGAAACAGTTAACAATAGTAACCATCAAAAAGAGAAAAGGGGGAAAAATTGTACAAAAAATATTTATAGCAGCTCTTTGTGGTAGCTAAGAATTGAGAATCAAGGGAATGTCCATCAAATGAGGAATGATGGAAGAAGCTGTGGCATATAATTATGGTGGAACGGTCTTGTGCTATAGAAAATGACAAACAGGATGATCCCAGAAAAACCTGGAAAGACTCATGAACTGATGTATAGTGAAGTGAGCAGAGTTGGGAGGGCATTGTGCACAGTGACAGCAGTATTGTTCAATGAGCAATTGTGAATGACTCAACTACTCTCAGCAATGCAATGATCCAAAACAATCCCAAGGGACTAATGATGAAGCTTACTATTGTGTTGTTTAAAATCTAAATTGTGGGGCAGCTAGGTGGTGCAGAGTATAGAGCACTGGCCCTGGAGTCAGGAGTACCTGAGTTCAAATCCGGCCTCAGACACTTAACACTTACTAGCCATGTGACCCTGGACAAGTCACTTAACCCCAATTGCCTCACTAAAAAAAAAAAAAATCTAAATTGTGAGTTCTAATCTGCCCCGCCCCAGTCTTGGGGGGAAGCTGGCTAAAATCACTGACAAATTCAACAATAGTTTAGGCTTTTAAAGATTTATTAAAATATATATTATAAGTTAGTGAAGAGAAAGATTGAGAACAGATTCCTTATAGCATGGAAATCCTAGCTCAGATCTAATTTGGTATAGCCAGAGAAAAAGAAAGCAATTTTCTTTCCTAGCAGCCCACGTGAAATACCTCACCACTAAGCTGGTGTCCAAACGACTAAGGGGGGCCCCCTTTTCTCCATCTGCCACCATGCTCATTTCCCAGGCGAAAAGAGGCTGATTCTCATCGGCTTCTCCCAGAAGCCGTATGTGAAACAGGAAGCAGGGCTGTCCACACACACAGCTCCAAGCTAATTGGCTGGTAGCTTTGATTGACATGACTACAGGAGATTCTATAGACGTAACTTCTGGATGCCAATCACATGCTTTCTCCTCAGGGCAGAGCTCTGATTCTCACACTATCCAACCCCATAGAAAGAACTGATAAAAAGAGTACTTGGGGATTGCTGTCTTGTGGAGGGGGGAAGAAAGGGAGGGAGGGAGAAAAAATTGGAACTCTAAATATTATGAAAATGAATGTTGAAAACTACCCTTACAGGTAACTGGAAAAAATAAATAAAAATATTTTTAAAATAACCAAATAATAATATTGTTGAGAATAGTCAAGTCATTCACAATTCTTCATCAAACAATATTGCTGTCTCTGTACACAATGTTCTCTTGGTTCTGCTCATTTCACTATACATCAGTTCACACAGTTTCCAGGCCTTTCTGAAGTTATCCTGCTTGTCACTTCTTATAGCACGATAATATTCCATCACCATCATATACCACAATTTGTTTAGTGTATGGCGATGGCTACATTAGCCATTCCCCAATTGATGGGCATTTCTTTGATTTCCAACTACTAGCCACCACAAAAAGAGCTGCTATCAATATTTTTGTACAAATAGGTCTTTTTCTCTTTTTGGGAATGTCTTTGGGATATAAACCTAGCAGTGGTATTGCTGGATCAAAGGGTATGCACAGTTCTATAGCCCTTTGGGCATAGTTCTAAATTGTTCTCCAGAATGGTTAGATTAGTTCACAACTCCACCAACAATGGATTAGTGTCCCAGCTTCCCCACATCCCCTCCAACATCCAATATTTTTGGGGAGGCAGGGCAATGAGGGTTAAGTGACTTGCCCAGGGTCACACAGCTAGTAAGTGTCAAGCGTCTAAGGCCAGATTTGAACTCAGGTCCTCCTGAATCCAGGGCAGTTTTATCCACTGTGCACCTGAATCCAGGTGCTTTATCCACTGCACCACCTAGCTGCTCCCCAACATCCAATATTTTCAAGGATAATTGTTTTTAATATCATCAGATAACTTATATTTTCTTTTTTTCAATCTTTGATTTTGTTCTAGTATATCTTGCTGTGATGTAATTTTTTTTGGTCAATTTGCTATTCTGTTCTTACTGATGATAGATTTCATTATATAGATATTGGTTCTTTCTTTACCTCTACCAGATCCTCAATTTTCAATTTTTTTCTGTGTTATGTTGGGTATAGCTTTGTTTCTTAGGTCAGTGTTAAACTTAATTCATTTTTTTTTCCTTCTGGTAACTTTCTTTTTATCCTTAATACTTGGATCATGGTACTGGTCTTTTTTTCTGCTTGATAATTTCCTTTTCCTTACCAAAAAAACCCCCAAACTTTTATTGTCCCACCTTTCATTCCTTTAACCCAATTTATTTGAGTATTTGGTCCTGCAGGCCATCTTTCATGCCTGGAATATACTTCTTCCTCATCTCTACCTATTAACATCCTTTTCGTTCAGGATCCAGATCGGATACCACCTTCTCCATGAAGCCTCTTGCTGAAAGTGATCTCTACCATCTCCTTATCATAGTCAAAAGGACCTGAGTTCAAATCTCACCTCAGACACTAACTATGTGACCTGGGCAAGTCACTTAACCACAATTGCCTTAAATATCCAGGGTCATCTCCAGTCATCCTGTCATATGTCTTGCCACTGGAACTAGATGGCTCTGGAGGAGTGAGTGAGGTTGGTGACTTTGCACAGTGCTCCTTCACTTAAAACCCTGTTGTCATGGTCCTCTTCAAGAATGAAGGACAAACAACAATCATGGTCTACCTTGTATACCTGCTTGCAAGTGTTCGAGTCATTCTCTCTTTGCAATTAGATTATAAATTCCTTGAAAGCATTTTAATCTCAATATTCTCAGCAATTACCATGGTGTCCTATACATGGTATATGCTTAATTGATGTTTATTGAATGGGTAAAATTCAACTGGATAATGTGAAAGAAAGTAGGAAACAGTATAAGAGTAGTATTTGAATGACAGATTGCCTGGGTTGGTTACTTCTGGTGGAGAAAGAAAATATTAGCTAACTTTTTATCACTTTATAATTTATACAGTGCTTTCTTCACAACATCCCCCCGAAAGAAGCAATACAAATATTCTCCTTTTAGAGAGGAAACTAAAGCTCAGCTAAGAGAAGTGACTTGCCTAAGGGCACAGTAGAACCCAGTTCTTTCCACATCTAGGTACAGCACTCTTTCTACTGTATCACATCACATCTGGACAAAGGGCCATAGGATCCTAGGCTTAGAGCTTTAGAACTAGAAGAAAACTTGAGAGACCTTCTAGTCCCCCTATTTTGGATATGTAGAAATCGAGGCCCAGTGGTTACATGGCTTACCCAAGGTCACACTGTAACCCATGTCTTTCTGAGACCAAGTCTGGTGCACTTTCCACTGAATCACACCACATCTAGGAAGAAGGTCATTCTGAAAGAAAATCTTTGCTTCTTGGGGTCAGCTAGGTGGTACCAGAATAGAGTACCAGTCCTGGAGTCAGGAGGACCTGAGGTCAAATGTGGCCTCAGATAACTTGACACTTACTAACTGTGTGACCCTGGGCAAGTCACAACTCCAATTGCCTTGCAAAAACAAAACAAAACAAAAAAAAAAACCCAACAACAAAAAGGAAAAGAAAAGAAAAACATTGCTTCTTTAAGAATTTTGATTTGGGGGGCAGCTAGGTGGCACAGTGGATAGAGCACTGGCCCTGGAGTCAGGAGTACCTGAGTTCAAATCCGGCCTCAGACACTTAACACTTACTAGCTGTGTGACCCTGGACAAGTCACTTAACCCCAATTGCCTCACTAAAAAAAAAACAAAAAAGAATTTTGCCTTGGGTTGGCAACACCTGAGGCAATGGGATAGAGTGTTCGCCTTGAATTCACAAAGATTTTATTTTAAATCATATCTCTGATACTTAGCTTTGTGATTATTAGCAAATTTCTGACCCTCAATTTCCTTTTTGGTAAAATGGGGTACTAATATCCATGGTCTCTTCCCTAAAAGGGTTGGTGCAAGTGAGATAATGTATATAAATCATTCTGTAAATTTAAAAGTGCTATATAAGTAATCACCAGTTATTATTACCTGAGTTTCTGTGAATAATAATGTAATTTGTTCACGATGATTATGTCTCAAATCAAGCAATTCCAAAACTAGGAACCATGACCAGAGTAGTGGAATTTTTCTATTGTGTCTAATTAGAAAATGCATACATAGATTATAGTCAAATAAGCCCAGTACATCTTCTTTGTGTTTTTACATTGTAGAAAAATTCTAAGTAACTATTGATTATAATCTATATTTTATTATCTACATTTTCTATGAATGTTTTTTGCTCATTTGTATTTTGTTTTCTTAAAAATCTAAATTGAAGTGAATTAGAAGAAAAGTTGGCAACTACAAAAAGCAACTGAATAATCAGTATTCTAAAGTCAATGTTAACATAATTTAAGATTTAATTTGGGAATAAGACCAATTCTACTAAATCAAATGCCTACCTTCTACATATAATTCTAGTTGGCAGAATGCTGTTCCACGCCGCACATGAGCTTTCATTCTTGCATTTGCATTATCTGCAACATGTGGTGTAAGTAATTCCAGGGCCTTTGAAAAAAACAAACAAAAATAAACACACAACATATAATAAATATATGACCAAGGATTTCTGATCTAAACTTGAACAAAAGCCTGGCCAGAAGCCTAAATCCAAAACTAAATTTGAATCTTCATGCTACCTTTGGCCACACCATCCCCATTCATTTCCTGGCTAGCAAAAAATCCAATTTTATTAAGTAAATTAACAACCCCAGTTGTTCAAGAATGTGAGGCAAACATTAACATGAAAATTTCTTTTATGATATGGCTTATGATTTGGAACATATCTAACTATAACTCTTGGGGGTCCTCATTCTATAGCTGGGTTAAAATGACCATTTATAAACTTTTGTGCTACTTTGTGCTGCTCAGTTGATAGAATAAGGTCCATTTTAGGGTCATAAGACCTAGAGTTGGAAGAGGCCACAAAGATCATTTAGTACAACCTCTTCATTTTGTAAATGAGTAAACAAAGCTGTGAGATGGGAAATAATTTGGCTAATATGACACAGCTATTAAGTGTTGGAGCGTGGATTTAAACCTTTGTTATCCAACTCCAAATCTAATGTCATTCGGATCTTCAGTGAACTATATTAAAATCTATGGGCTCTTATGAACTTGCTTGGGTTTGTCGATTTTCTAGTTTTTAAAACTAGAAATCATATTCAATTTATTAATCATTTTTTCCATTTCGTTAATGTATCTTTTCAGAGATATGTTTTCCTTTGCATCTAAGCTGCATGCTAGAAATTATGGAATGTTTTCTCATCAATATAATCCTTTTTTACATAGCTATTACTTCTACAATTTGTTCTTTGACCTAATTATTTAGAATGTCATTACTAAGTTTCCATTTAAGTCTTTATCTTTTGTTTGTGTTCTATATATTAACTATTAATTAGATTATGATCTTTAAAGGATGTGTTTAGCATTTCTGCTTTCCCACATTTATTTATAATATTCTATACCCTAACATTTCATATAGTTTTATGATGGTATCATGTGGTGCTGGAAAATATATATTAATTTCTTTAGTGTTTGCATTTGAGTCACTATAATTCTTTTTAGCTCTAAATTCTCCAATAGATCAATTCTCTATTTTTAAATTTTCTCTTAGATTTGTCTAATTCCAGAAAGGAACATTAAAGTTTTTGATAATTATTTACCGTGTCTTTTTGCAATTCAATTAAATTTTCATTGAAGAATTTAGATGCTATGCCATTTGATGGATATAAATATTTATTTATTGTCTATGGTTCCTTTAAGAATGTTATTACTCTTATCAGTAATGGATTAAAAGAGGATGGGGGGAGGAAAGCGGATAAGGGAGGGATTTTTGGAGGGGTAGATAGGGTAAGGAATAGGAAGGCAAGGTAGTGAGTAGAAGTAAAGCAGAAGACTGAGGAGGGATAGGGAAAACAGGGTGAGAAGGATAGTGAGGAAAAATAGGAAGGAAGAAATACACAAGTAATTGTACCTTAGAATGTGAATGGGATGAATTTGCCCATAAAACAGAAACAGATAGCAGATTAAAATTTTGAATTCAACAATAGGTTGTTTTCAGGGAATATTATAGAAATGAGACACACAAAGATAAAATAAAGAACTGGAGTAGAATTTATTATGTAAAAAAAGCAGGGATAGTAATCATTATTTTAGACAAAGTTAAAATTAAAATGCATTTAATTAAAAGCCAAAAATAGAGAAACTATATTATATGTCAGCAACAGTATTCAATATTGTTTTAAACCATTTAAAATAACTAGACAGTATAAAATACCATTGTATACACCTACCAAAACACACACAGGAATTATTTGAACATAAACATAAAACACTTTTTATACAAATAACTCAGATCCAAATAATTGAAGTAATATTTGTCATTCAAGGGTAAGTAAAGCCAATACAATTTTTAAAATGACAATTTTACCTAATTAATCTACTGATTCAGTGTCATACCAATTAAATTACTTTAAAAAATTGTTTTACTGAGTTAGAAAAGATAGTTATAACAAAGTTTATTTGGAAGACCAAAAAGGTCATAAATTTCAAAGAAACAGGAAAAAAAGATATAAAGGAAATAGATTCAGCACTATCACACCTTGAACTATATTATAAGGTAAGAGCATTGTTGAAGTGTAAAATGGATAAGTTCAATTATTCTAAATTAAAATTTTCTTGTATCAACAAAACCTATGTAACCAAGGATAGGAGGAATGCAGAAAACTGGGACAAAAACTTTCATAGACAATCTCTCAGGATGTGTTTGGGTTGGAATATTGCTGTGGTGTAGAAAATGATGAGTTGACTGACTTGAAAAGACATGGAAAGACTTGGACTTGTGAAGGAAGATGCTATCCACCTTCAGAAAAACATGAGCGGAAATAAACATAGTACAATCTTACATATATGTATATGGGCATTTATGTGTATGTTTATAGACATCTATGTATATGTGTGGATAGATAGATAGATAGATAGATAGATAGATAGATAGATAGATAGATCCATGCTTAATTGCAGCCTTCTTTTTTGAAAAACATTCAATTTATTTTTTTTTGCTGGTTATATTTCTATTTATTTAGAATTTTATTTTTCTCCAGTTACGTGTAAAAGAATTTTTAACATGCATTTTTAAAAATTGTGTTCCAAATTCTCTTCCTTCCTCCTTCCCTATCCCCTTTCCCTTTAAGAAGGCAAGCAATTCAATATAAGTTATACATGTGTTGTCATGCAAAACATTTCCATATTAGTCAGATTGTGAAAGAAAACAGACAAAAAAAGTAAATTAAAGTAAAATAAGAAAAGAAAAATAAAGTTAAAAAAAATATGTTTCAATCCGTATTCAGACACCCTCAGTTCTTTCTCTGGGGATAGATAACATTTTTCATCGTAAGTCCTTCAGAGTTTTCTTGGATCATTGTATTGCTGAGAATAGCCAAGTTAATCCTAATCATTTTACAATATTACTGTTACTTTGTACACAGTACATTTCACTTTGCATCAGCTCATGTAAGTCTCTCCAGGTTTTTCTGAGAGCATGTTGCTCATCATTTTTTATAGAACAACAGTGTTCCATCATAATCACATACCACAATTTGCTCAGCCATTCCCCAATTGATGGGCATTCCCTCAGCTTCAAATTCTTTGCCACCAGAAAAGAGCAGCTATAAATACTTTTGTACATATAGGTCCTTTAACTTTTTGTTTTTTATCCCTTTTTGGATAAAGACCTAGTAATGGTATTGCTAGGTCAAAGAGTATACATGGTTTTATAGCCTGTTGGCCATAGTTCCAAATTTCTCTACTGAATGTTTGAATTCGTTTACATTCTACCAACAGTTAATTAAAGCCTTCTTGAGGGAGGGGGAAAAATAAAATTAAAAGTGCCCAGCAGAGAACAAAAGAAAACAAAGAAGGAAGCAAAGAAAAACTGGGAAGATTTGAAAACAATATTTAGTATTTATTGTGAAGGATTTCTTGAAATGGAAATGTATTGTTTTATATTGAATCCTCTCCTATGTTCTGCTGTATACATGGGAACTTTTTTTTTCCTTTTCTCACCTTGAATTTAAGTTTGAAATAAATAAAATTTACCCCAAAAAAGAAAGATTGTTGTTTCCTTGTTTATGTCTTGAAATTGGGAATTTTTCCTTTTGGTTTTCTTTTTTTTTTCTTTTTTTGATTGCATGAGTGCAACTCTTGCTTTTTTGATCTCTCCAGATAGATAGTGTAGAAGCATATTTAAAATCATAATTACATTAAAACTGAAAATATTAAGGAATATTTGTTTTTCTAAAGCCCTTCCTCAACTCCTGGGAAAAGTTCCTGGCAAAGGAGGGCAGTAGTTTAGGACAAAAGAAAAAAAAGTGAATGGATTAAAGGGCAATCTCTTTTTATCTCCTGTGGGAATTAAACTTGGGTCTACCTTCAGGGGAAGTGCCCTCTTCCATGCCACCCAAGGTTGGCATTCTCACTACCTCCTATTCAATTTAGCTTTTCAAATGAGATAGATCATTGGGATGGAAATAATTGGTTCTCTCATGGGACGAGGTATGAGATGGCAACTGGGTTGTTCAACAATTTCTGTTAATCCAAGATACATTCTGAATCTTTTCCTTATTTGAGAGTCCTATAAATGTTACCTAAATCCTGTCAGAGAGCATGAAAGAATTATGTTAGTTAGTATGTTTTCCCCCAAGTTAAAAATAGCTTGAATGAGAATTAATGTTAAATTAAATTAAACCATTTCTGGTAGAATGCTTAAATGCAGAGTATAATATCAGTATTAATATTCAAAAAGGGTGTATTTTGTTCCAGACTCACATTTTCATTCTGTATGTATCTTTATTCCAGAATTTCAAGTGGTTAATTTGAGGAGTCTGACTAACAATGAAATGGCTGCTATGAGCATAGTCCCTGGCAGACAGTAAGATATCTGCCAGACTGTAACTGGAGAAAAGGAAAACTAATAATTATCCTAGCAGTTTCTATTCTAAATAAATCCTGTTGAACTTGGGAAAACAGGGAGAGTGAATCACATTATGTCTATATGTAATTATAATTTTCCAACAATTGATGCATAAATTTGAGATAAATATAATAAAGTTATTTATAGCTTCATATATTATATAGATGTATAAATACTGTGAAACTAATGTCACTGATACATAGGGTAAAAACTCGATATTATCATATCATCAATTGATAAGACAGATAATATAATACCAATTACTATCTCTACAAAGGTGTAGCACAATAATTTCAATTAACAGTAATTTTTAAAAACTATGTTGCAAATATAAAATGCAGTTTGTGACCATATCTCTAACTGAGTTTTAATGCTACATTTATATGGCAAATTATTTACATTGTCATGTTTGGGTACCGCAATGAGTTAGATCCTGACCAAATAACTATGAACTTCTGGGTCATTTTCAAGTAGATCGAACGTGGGCCAATTTTTCTTGACATATAGGCCAGTTGCTTCTAGAAGAGAAATGAATGTAGCTAGTATATTTCCCTGTAGCCTGTAGGAAGTACCATGCCCCTCCTCCCCACAAAGAACCTCTACTCCAGCTGTGCCCCTCAACAAAGAAAATTATTCCAGATGAATTGTTTTTGGTTGCTTTCCAGAGCCCAAATGGATTTGGATAAATTCTAATATTCTATTGTATATTAATTTCTTAGCAACTTTTTGCTGTTGTTGTTCATTCATCTCAGTTGTCATCCAACTCTTCATGACCCCATTTGGGGTTATACGTTCTGCAATTCAGTATTCCCAAAGAGATTTGGAAAATTTACAAAGATAATATCATTTTTTTTTCATCACGGTTCCATGAACATATGAGATAATCAATACCTTTTGAATGTTAAGTAGCTGAAGTGCTTAATCTCTCTCACACACACATGTAAGTGTATATACTTTTGTTGAGAAGCAGCATTATGAAGTAGAGTGATTGCCTTAGAGCCCTGAAAACTCTGGCCAAAGTCCCATCACTGTGCATAATGAATTAGAAAGAACACTGGATTTAGAGTCAGAGAACCTAGATCCAGATCCCACTGACCTTCAAATCAACCTACTTCTGTAAAAAGAAACCCCCCCAAAACTAATAAGATATACTAGCTATGTAAGCATGGATAAATCACTTAACCTCTTACAGCCAGAGGTTATAAGTTAGTTCCAGAAAAGTTTCTGATCTGTATTCACAAAAAGGCAGATGAGTACAAAAAAATATGTTACTTTTATAGATTTACTGATTTCACAAATCAGCAAATTTCTACCATTTGTGAGGCCTCCAAAACACATTAGCTTTTTCTCTATGTTTTAAATATTAATAAGTCCTAGCAAACCAAATATCCATAAAATTTCAATTATTTAAAATTATTGTGAAATATAATGATCATAAAAAGTTAAAAATAAATAGAAAATTAATGACATAAACTATTATGACAATCTACCTTGGAAGAATCTTCAATTGTCTTGTGTAGGTTTTTAAGTTTGAGGTGACAAGCAGCACGATTCAGATACAAGGACGGAATCTTGTTATTTAATCGAATTGCCAAGTTATAAGCATTAATGGCTGCCAAGTAGTTTTCTGTTCCAAACAATTTGCTAATGAAATGACAATTAAAAAGAACAATAAGAAACAAATCATTTAGATTAACTAGGAATACATGTTTATTCATAAGAAATGTTTAATTTTAATATGACCAATGTTCTTGAAATTCTCTTTAAATAAAAAAAGATATACAGGGTGTTCCAAAAGCCTTTGTGCAGTTTTAAGTTAAAATTATACCAATGCTTTCTGAATATCCCATATATAGTTGAAATAAAATGTGAAGGTCCATTCTGTCATCTTTAAAAATATTAGAAAGACACACTTGTGAATATAACTCAAAATAAACATATAACTGTTTAATATGTACAAAGAACTTTGCTGGTTAATGAGGATATAATGATGTAAGGGGCTAAAATTCTAGCTATACTGTCTAAAATGTCTAATGAGTGGTCGCTAATAAATTATAAATTTTAGTAAGAGTTAGACTTTTAAGTATTTATTAAGGAGAATAAGAATTTGGTAAAGAGAGAGAGAAAGGCCTAGATTCATCTATCTATTAAAGGGAGAGAGCATTTCTCACTCCACTCTCAACCAGAGTCCTGATGAAAAAGAACTAGAGTGCCAGCCTCGCCCCCTCTTCCTCCCACAAGCAAACGACACTTCCTGAAGCCAAAGAGCCACATGTCTTGCCCTCAGACACCTTTTCCTCATGGTGGAGTATCCTGCAGTAAGTCTCCAGCAGGTGGCATCATTCCAATCATTACAATGAAAAATAATGAAATGAAAAATATTTTGCCAAAAGTATAAGTTTTATGTGCATGTATATCATTAATACCATTTACCAAAAAGCATTTATTAAAGATCCCATCCTTTTGCATATAATGTGTGCCAGGCACTGGGCTAAGGTTTACTTTAGTAGTATTTGTCCACCTTTACTTGCAATAACAAGAATGTAGCAAGATTAATTAATATCAGACCCAAAAAGTCAACCATTATTATTTTAAACAGAAAACAAAAGCAAAAAAATACTGAGTGAGGCATTATGTTTGTGATGCTATATGTCCACCTTTTAAATATAAACAAGTGAAAAAGATAATGGCAAATGATAACCTACTAGGTAGCAGAAGACTGATGAAATCACTGTTGAGTCACAGGTTGAACATAAATCAAATTTAATGTTACTTTCACAGATGTAGATTTTATAAAATCTGATTCCATTGTGAAAGTCTTCAAAGTTGTTGCAGTGACTTATATTAGCTAATTTTGAGAAAATGTTCATTATCACCATCTCTAAAATATACTTACTGCAACAAATAAAATAAGGTGGATTTTAGCCCAATCACCTTAGTCTGTGCCAAACTTTAACTGAAAGTTCCTGTGAACCAATGAATTCTCTCAAGTCCTATAGGAATATTACACTCTCAGAAATACCACAGCCCAAATACAGAGCTTCCAGTTAAAAAAATACTACAATCAATCAGCAAGAAGGAAGCCAGAGTTAGAATCATGTAAGATTCAAGAGTCACCAATCAATTAATCAGTCTTTAAAAGGAGTGGAGAGCTTGGAATATGATATTCCAGAAGGCAAAATATCTAGGCTTACAACTAAGAATAACCCAGAAAAAGTGAGTATAGTCCTACACGTAGGAGAAAAAATCATTTAGATTAACTAGGAACACGCAGATATTCATAATCAATATTTAATTTTAAGATGATAAAGTTCTGAGGTGATACATATATTATCTCCCTATATAATAATGTAAGCAGTTTACCTTCTTATCCTTCTCTTAATTCCTGTGTTTGTATGTTACATTTTTTATTCAACTCTGTTTTAAGGAATGCTTGAAAGTTCTTAATTTTGTTAAAGATCAGTTTTAGAAAAGTTAGGTATGGGGCAGCTAGGTGGCACAGTGGATAGAGCACCGGCCCTGGAGTCAGGAGTACCTGAGTTCAAATCCAGCCTCAGAGACTTAACACTTACTAGCTGTGTGACCCTGGGCAAGTCACTTAACCCCAATTGCCTCACTAAAAAAAAAAAAAGAAAAGAAAAAAAAAAAGAAAAGTTAGGTATGACAGACCTATGGAGAATATTGAATGGGAGTAGAAAAGAGTATGCCTATTTTTTAGCTATACATGGAACCTTCACAAAACTGACCTTGTGTTAGGGCATAAACTGAACTCCTCACTCCTACCTTTAGGTGTAGATCCCCTTCTATGACCAATTTGTATATGTGACTTGGAACTGGATAGTGGGTAAGAGATGCCAGATGGTACCTGTTCCTGTACACTGTACTAGTTCAGTGATCCCCTGGGATCTCTTCCTGCTCTGGTAGACTACATATCCTGTTTCAGCCTTTTCAGTCCTGAGCATTGGCACATGGTACACACTCCTAGCTAGACCCCAATACCCAGTGTTCACAGACATATCTGTTTACGCTAATCAGGACAGGAAAAAATTATTTATGATTTTTTTCTTAGATTTTTTTTATCAGTATTCGATCTGGTGCATTTTCTAGATCTTTGTGGTGCACATATAGGGGAGGATCTAAGCTGTACTTCTTCCTGATATTCCTTCATCTTGATACTAACTCTAAAGTTCTATTAATTTTGAAGTCCCAGTATCCCCAAAGACTAGGAATTGTACCTTGGAAAAGGCTAGGCTGGGATCCCATTTAAAGTATGAGTATGCACAGATAGCATTCAAAGAAATCAGAGCATCAATGCATACTGAATACTTTAGCTGCATAACCCACTGAACAGTCTTGCCAGTCTTGCTCAACTGAGCATAATTCAATAACAAAAACTTCATATTCTTTACATTCTTCTAAGAGCTATGCAATAGCATTTAGTAATAGCTCAATGAAATGTCTTCCATACATCATGTTAATGGCACTTTGTCAAGTAATTGCTAAAAGATACAGGGTCTAATTGTTCTATAATACTCATGAACATTTTATCTACATGTTTAAAGGACCTATAAATTTCTTCCTTGGATTCATCATTGTAAAAGTAATGGAAGCTTTGGCTCCAATGACAGAAATTGGAAGAAACCATAAGAGATTTATAAAGACCCATTAGATATTTAATGGATTATTATTTATCTAGGTGGCATAGTGGATAGAGCATTGGGCCTGGAGTCAGGAAGGCTCCTCTTTCTGAGTTCAAATCTGGCTTCAGACACTTACTAGTTTTGTGACTGCAGACAAATCATTTAACTCTATTTGCCTCAGTTTCCTCATCTGTAAAAATGAGCTGGAGAAGGAAATGTCCAGTATCTTAGCCAAGAAAACCTCAGAGTCACAAAAAATCAGTCATGACTAAAAAAAAAGACTATAGACTATTTATTGAGGAAGCTTCCAAATTCCTGGTTTATTTAATTCCATTAGAGCTCCAATCAATATAGGAATGATGGTTAACTCAACTTTATGGATTTCTATGGCTTTAGTGTTATAAAGATAATGTGTTTTGATACTATGTTCATTTTCATCTGTCTGCAGAGATATGCAACTCAAGCATTACTATATTTCATAGTTCTCTATAGATGTTTTTAGCAATACAAAAGTCATATAGAAGTGTATGTAAAAACTATACATGTGTACATATTAAAATGTTATATAATCTACATTATATATGTTATATAACAATATCATACAATATTTTAATATATTACATATAAAATATATACTATATGTAGAACATACATAAATACATTAATTGTGTTATATATAATGTTATATCTGTGTGGTATACATTATACATGTATATGTGTATATATAAATACACATACGCGTGTACATACATGTATACACACATGTGTGCGCACATACACAGACTTACATACATAATCTCCACACTGAAAAGTACATATCAAGATAGGAGCACATGATGGATGGGCCCAAGGATGAATATTCTCTTGGTAATAGATGAATTCACTTTTTTGTAAGCATGGGGAACACAAGACCCACATAGTAAGAATATCCTGCAAAAATTACTCTAGCTGGTCTTTTTGTAGACTATCCTTGTGAAAGTCAACCTTCTAGTTATACATTCAATTGAGAAACTGAGGCTATGTACTAACTCCTAACACAACTGATTTCCTGGCAGACCACTCCAATGGAAATCTTAAAAGTCTATGCCGCCTTTAGTGTACAAGGATGGGTGAGGTGCTGTGAACAGTATAGGGAAAGGACAAGGCACTGCAGCCATTGAAGCCCCAGGCTAGAACTTTTAATCATCCCAAACTTCTCAGTGGCACACACACATGATTAAAAAACAAACAAACAAAAAAGACAGTTGTGTACTGGTGCTGCTGTGTGGTTCTGAATCATAGAACACTAAAATCTCCGAAGAATCAAAATTGCAGCGGATATAAGAGGATAGTGATTTATGTTTTGTGTAAGTAAGCTACAGCAAAGTACAATATATTTGTACATTGAAATCTCAGAAACAAATCCAAAAAAGCAGAAATATTAAATGCTTCTTTTAGCAACTATAATGCAATACAAATTACATTCAATAAAGGACCATTCAAGGAAAGATTAAAAAGTCTAAATTAACAAAATCCCAAAAATGAGTAGGTGAAAGAACAAACCATAGAAAGCAATAATTTCATTATTACTTTATAAAAGTGGAAAAAACTAATAGAATTTATGTGAAGTAACAAAAAGTCAATAATATAAAGAGAATGAGATAAAAGAGGAAGGAAGGGCACTGAGTAGTACTGAATCTCAAACTATACTATAAACATATAGTCATCAAAACAATTTGGTGTACTGGACAGAAAATAGGTTAATCTGCAGAACAATTTAGGTACAAAATATACATAAATAAGCACAGTGACATAGGGTTTCATGGCTGCAAAGATCCTAGCTATTGGGGAAAGAATTCACTATATGACCAAAACTGTTGGGGAAAATTGGAAAGCAGTGTGGCAGAAACTAAGTATATACCAACATCTCATATGACATGCCAAAAACAAGCTTCAAATGGGTACATGGATTACACATAATGGGTAAAATATCAAACAAATTAGAGGAACATTTTGAGTTTCAATTTTCTTTTCTCCCTTCCTCCTCATCAAAAAATTGAAACTCAAAATCTTATTAAAAATGAATGTTGAAGGGGGCAGCTAGGTGGTACAGTGGATAAAGCACTGGCCCAGGATTCAGGAGTACCTGAGTTCAAATCCGGCCTCAGACACTTGACACTTACTAGCTGTGTGACCCTGGGCAAGTCACTTAACCCTCATTGCCCTGAAAAAAAATGAATGTTGAAAACTAGCTTTACATGTAATTAGAAAAAATAAAAAACTATTTACAAAATTAAATTTAAAAAGAAATGAGAACATTACTGAGAAGATTGTTGCAAAGATTCCCCCCACCCAGTTTCCTTATTCTAATTTTAGCACCATTAGTTTTGTTTGTCAGAAACTTTTTGGTTTTTTGTAATCAAATTTTTCCATTTTATCTCCAATGAACCTTTCTACCTCTTGTTTGGTCATGAACTCATCCCCTATCTATGAATCTGACAGGTAATTTTTTTCCATGTTCCTCTAATATGTACGCTTCAATCTGCATTCAGACTCTATAGCTCTTTCTCTGGGTGTGCAGAGCATTTTTCATCATGAGTCTTTTGGAATTGTCTTGGATCATTGTATTGCTGAGAAGAGCTAAGTCAATCATAGTTGATCATTGCACAATGTCACTATTACTACTTATAGTGTTCTGGTTCTTACTTCACTCAGCATCATTTCATATGTCTTTACAGGTTTTTCTTAAATTTGTCTGCACATCATTTCTTATAGCATAATATTATTCTATTACATTCATATTAATGGTTTCATTTCAAAGATATATTAGGAACTCATTCAAATCTATAGGAGTTAGAGTGATTACCTAATTGATAAGTGGCATGAATAAGCAGTTTTCAGAGAATTAGTTATCAGTAATCAGGTGGGAAGATGTTCTAAGTCTTTAATGATTAGACAAATATCTCCAAATAATTAGAGAAATTTAAATTAAAAACAAAGCTGAGGCGCTGCCTCACATGCCTCAGATTGGCAGAGTTGACAGAAAAGGAAGATGGCAGATCCTGGAGGATTTAGAGAGAGAAAATGATGCACTGCTGGTGAAGCATTGAAACTGTAAAGCAGGTATTCTTAAGTTATCAATAAGGCTGGGTCTGTGTATCCTCAATGTAAATACAAAAATAAATGAAAAAGAAAATTTTGGTAATCGAAGATGTTATTCCTATTTTAAAAAACAGGCTAAAAGAATTTTAAATCTTGCTATTGCATAAAAGTCCCTCTTGAATTTAGAACTAAACTTCAGGAAATAAGTTTTAGAAGGAGAAGCTAGACATGCCAATCCCAACACTTGCTGCTTTGAAAATGTAACACTTTTTAGCACTGAGAATTTTAGCCTCCTCAAATATTAACAATGTAATACTGAAGACAATAAAATAATTATATACTTGGACTAAGAGATATGGCCTCAAACATTCCCTTTAACGCAGTTTCACTATGACCAAGAGCAGATTTTAACCTTTTTTTTTTTTTTTTTTGCGGGGCAATGGGGGTTAAGTGACTTGCCCAGGGTCACACAGCTAGTAAGTGTTAAGTGTCTGAGGCCGGATTTGAACTCAGGTACTCCTGAATCCAGGGCCGGTGCTTTAACCACTGCGCCATCTAGCTGCCCCAGATTTTAACCTTTTGATCCTAAATTTCCTCATTTGAAGACTGTAGTACCCTTCTCACAAGGTTATTGTAAGAACTGAATGTAATAACACATGTAAAGTGTTGGAAAACCTGTAAGACAATGCATCAATGTTATTAGTGTTTTGTTTGTTTTCAGCTACTCAAAGAACTATTTCACAATTTTTTATTGTACAAGAAGCTATGTCTTTAAACCTGAGTCAGCATCTTACAAACCTTTACAAGCAAATAGGGGAGACTACTAATAACTTGTACTTAGTCTCACAGATGCTGTAACTTGGGAACCATCCATTGGATCCACTGAATAATACAAACATTTATCTGGGAATATAGTACTATTTCCTTCTGGAAAATGACATTTTAATATTTAGATGTATATAACAGCGAGTTAATTTGGTTTTGGCAAACAGTATAAGAAACTGGAACCAATTATATAGAAATTCAGCTATCAGAAATAATCAAGAACTCCTGGTCTCAACAAGGAAATAAGAAAATCCCATTAACTTCTTTTTGCAGGCCAACAAAGGTTAAGTGACTTGCCCAGGGTCACACAGCTAGTAAGTGTCAAGTGTCTGAGGCTGGTTCAAACTCAGGTCCTCCTGAATTTAGGGTCAGTGCTTTATCCACTGCACCACCTAGCTGCCCCCCATTAACTCCTGATTCTGTATTTATATGAGTGTTTCTGTAGAAGTAGATAGGTTTTCATGAATTTTAAGTTTGAAAAGCAAAATGGTCATATTCTTCTGAACATGGTGATTTAAAAATTGGTTTTTTGGATTTTAAAGTTTCAGATTCGTCATGACTAAAAGGTGACATGGATTTTTAAAATACAGCTGGATAAGAACTTACCTATTTGAATAATTTTCCTCCATACAAAATATCTAAAGACACCTGCAGACTGTTCCCATCCTCTGACACCTGTACCTCTTTCCCCCTTTACCACATATAATGTGAGGATGTTAATTACATATCTCTTTACAGAGTTGAACAGATGCTAAATTCATTTAGATCTTCTGACCTCTAAGGTCCCTTCAAGCTCAGATACTAACACTTTTTTCTTCTGCCATAATAAGCAGGCAGTGCCACTTTTGAGACCACCTAAACCAGAGCATAAGAAAATAGTTTATCTTGAAAACAGTAAAGTCCATAAGAACTGTAAATATTTGGAACACAATTAAAATGTGAAACAGGTTGCCCATAACAATCTTTCTTAACTTTTTTTGTATCTTTGGCCATCTTGTAAAGCTGTAGACACTTTTGTTTGGTGAAGCAACTGGGGTTAAGTGACTTGCCTAGTGTTACACAGCTAGTAAGTGTTAAGTGTCTGAGTCTGGATTTGAACTCAGATCCTCCTGAACTCAGGGCTGGTGCTCTATCCACTGTGCCACCTAGCTGCCCCAAATAATTCCTTTTGGGGGGGGTAGAAATGAGGGTTAAGTGACTGGCTCAGGGTCACACAGCTATTAAGTGTCAAGCATCTGAGGCCAAATTTGAACTTGGGTCCTCCTGAATCAAGGGCTAGTGCTCTATCCACTGCACCACCTAGCTGCCCCCTGTAGATACTTTTTAAGAATAAATTTTTAAGTATATAAAATAAAATAATTTTTAAGTATATAAAACACAAAGGAAAAAAATTCTATTGAAGTAAAATTATCAAAATATTTAAAAAACAACTTCCCAGACTGTAAGTTAAGAGCCCTTGATCTATAAAGTATCATCTTATTTCTCTGATTGTTCATTTTGATAACTGATAATTAATTTTGAATGTGTAACAAAAGGTATCTAGTATAGTATGTCTATACTAATGAGAGCTGGAAGATTAGAAAAATAAGGAAACAGATGAAAGCTTTTAGAAAGACTTTGTACAAGCCTAATTGGTATAATTGGATATATATTTATATAAGGTGGATATATTGAGTTGCTATCATATATTATATTACAACTATAAACCAATACCAATATCTGCTAGGATTGATGTTAGAACTTAAAGATGATTGCATCCAGCTTTAACTGTAAGCACTGGAATTTGCTATGTGAGAAATATTGTCCTTGGTCAGTAAATTTGACTTGTTTATTGCTATGATCTCATTTTGACCCTGGTAAAAATGTTTATGTTGTCAAATTAGTAAACCCCCATGTAAGGGGAAAATGACAAAGGGCATCCAACTAGGAGGCTTGAGTTGTACATTCATATTTTAACCAGTTTCAGGTGGATATAGATTGCTACAAAGGTGGAAGGGACAACCCTGATAGCCCCCTGGGAAAATTCTCTATTCTATTCCTCCATTTTAAGTAGGAAAGCTTCTACTCCTGTTAGACCCCAGACCTGGCTATTATGGCCCTTGAATATTTTGAAGTTATAGTGTACAAACCGATTCTTCCAAAAGAATCTCTGGCCTTTTACCCAAATCAAATACAGTTGAGGAATCTTATCCCAATATGCCAATGAAAGTTCGTTCTATAACTATCAGATTTATTTTTTTGTTTTTGTTGGGGGGGGGCAGGGCAATGAAGGTTAAGTGACTTGCCCAGGGTCACACAGCTAGTAAGTGTCAAGTGTCTGAGACTTGAACTCAGGTACTCCTGAATTCGGGGCCGGTGCCCTATCCACTGCATCACCTAGCTGTCCCCTATAAGTATCAGATTTAAACCTGAAAGGATAATTTAATATTACAATAATATTCTTCTTTCACTTACAACAGTAAAACCCTTTGATCACTGCAGGAGATAATGGAATGCCTTATGAGAGTTTGTTAATGTCACTATGCATCCCTGAAATCACTGTGATAAAGATATAGAGGTTTTGTGGAGTCAGGCTTCTAGTCTTCTTATTTTGTATTGCTAGAGCTTAATTATAACTGCAAAGGGCTATGTATAGATGAGACACTGAAGGACTATGGGAAACTATCTTTCCCATGGGAAACTTTCCCATCCATGTTATACCAGAAAGCTCCTACTCACTGTGCTATAACCATATCCTGTTAATATATTACTTCTTCCCAACTGTACCTATAGTACTTTACTCTGTGTACTCCCCTTACTTATTTCTTCATCTTTTTAAGCTACTGTGAAAGACTATACAATAGGGTTTTTACTTAGCTCAGGGAAAAATTGGTTATGGCACCCACTAGCATGTTTATGGTCTAGTTCTTCCCTTGTAGCTGCATGATTAAGAGATACCTGAACTGAATAAAAAATGCAAGATTATACTATTAAAAATTAGAAAAGAACAAGATCTGACACTTTTCACAGTTAAAGCTAGTGAAGAATTCTTAACCATGTGATCAATTAATCAGTCAACAAGCATTTATTATGTGTCTGCTAAATGCCAGTCACTGTGCTAGGTGTCAGAGATACATACATCCATAAAAGTAAATAAATAAACCCTACTTTTGAGTAATTAATGGATATAAGGAATCAAAAGATAAAAGATAATTTTGATAACATGACTTTCTAAAGTTTTTGCATTAATGAAGTCAGTGCAACCATGATAAGAAAAGAAGCTACTCCCTGAAAAAATATCTTAGTAAGAAATGTCTCTGATAGGGGCCTGAAAGCCAAAATATATAGAGAGCTACTATAAATTAAGAACAAAATCCATCCTTCAGCTGATAAGTGGTAAAAGGATATGAACAATGATTTCTCAAGAGAAATACAAAGTATAAACAACCATATGAAAAATTGCTCCAAATCACTAACTGTTACAGGACCAACATCTACTATAGTTGCCCTCTATACCATGAGGTAGCCTAGATTTTTCCTTAAAAGACAACAAAACTTGGGCAAGACTCAAACTGTACTTCCCTTAACAAAGCTTCCTGGTGACCCCTGGCTGTGCTGACTTGGTTTCCTGGTCACCTAGGACACATAAGGTCAACTCATATGATATTGGTGTTCATCAGAGTTGGTGCATGACTGTCACCATACCTTGCCCCACTGAATAGACACATCTCCATATCAAGATGAGGGGAATGGAAGTTATGGAAGCTAAGAGCTACTATATCTTTGTCACATGTACTTCTTATGTCAGAGCTAAATAAAACTCCTTTTGTTCAATGTTCTATGAATGCCTTATTTTATCACAAAATTGAACCTGTACTCATAGAATGCTGATGTCAATCCTGCCTCTAACATTAGTAAGAAAAATACAAATCAAAACAACTCTGAGTTTTTACCTCACACTCAGCAAACTGCCATAGATGTAATAGGTAATGTTAATAAAAAAGACACAGACTTAATGAAATATTGGGGGAGATGTGAATTGTCCCAACTGTTCTGGAAAGCAATTCAGAATTATGCTAAAAAAGTAACTAAAATGTCAATACCTTTTGACCTGGAGATCCTATTACTAGGCATAGCTCTCAAGGAGGATTAAAAAAAAAGGTCCAATATATACCAAAATAATTACAGCAGCACTTTTTCTAGTATCAAAAAATAGAAAACAAGAGTAGATACCTATCAGCCAAGGAATGGTTAATCAAATTATAGTTCATGAATGTAACAGAATATTCCCATGCCATAAAGAAATGATGAATATGACAAATTCCAGGAGTCATAGAAAAACTTATATGAGCTGATCCAAAGTAAATCAAGAAGAACCAGGAAAATGAAATAATATAAATGGAAAGAATAATAACAAATAATATAACTCATGCTGTGTAATTATAATGACCATGCATGACCCTAAAATATATCTATGTACATACGTACATATATGTGTATATATAAAAAATATACTATTTTTTCCTCCTTTTCAGAAGTGAGGGGGGCTATGGATGTTGAACACTGAATATGATGTCAGATTTGATTGGTGTGTTAGTTAATTTTCTAAACTTTTTTCTTCCTTTTTTTTGTTCTTTTTTTTTTATAATGGATGGTTCTCTAGGTAGGGGAGAGGCATGGGAAATGGAGTGATATAGAAACAAAAAATACAAATTTTAAAACCTAAGAAAACATTTTGGGCTCAATCAACTCTTCAACACTTATAAAAATCACCCCTTTCCTAACTAGTGGAAGTATCAAGGTTTTAAAAATTCATATGCTCAAGAATGGTGATATCAGTTATAGAGTCCATTAAAGGGGGATAGCGATGAACATTTTGTCCTTGAAATAACTCAGAGGATCCCAAAGCCCTGTAATGGTTCCAGAAATACCCCTCCTAAATTCTGCACAGATTAAAACAGCTAGAAAGATTAGTTTGCTTTAAATTTCTATGAATCAGCAGTATCCCATAAGCTCTTCTATTTGCCAAGCCTCTATAAACTGAGAAAGACTATAAGGGTGACAGAATAGCTTAAAACCACCATGAGGATATTTTGTAAATATCAAGGCTAATTTTATTAAAATGCCAAAATGTTGCTCTTTTGAATATTTACTAGCTGTTTGCATGTATTCAGGATGAGTGGAAAGCTCACCGTAAAAAAAACAATTGATACTGTCATAGTTATTAACAGACTCTTGAAAGAATGCATTTCTACATTTGTTAGAAAAAATGAAAGAGATATTCATTTTATAGAAAATCTGTAAGGCATTGTAGATTCAGAAAAATTTCATTGCCCTGAATCTACTGCCTACTGCAGCAGTGAATGACACGCACACACATACACACGTTTATGTACATGTTTATATACACATGTATATGTGTACATATATTTCTTAAAAATAAATACGTAAAATTTGTGCTGAAATTCAACTTAAATAGCCAGCTCCTGTCCTTTAGCACTCATAAGTAGGAGTTTTAAAAACCAAATTGAAAAACTGTACTTACAACCCCCACATGAAGTTTTAATGGGTTAGGCCCCATAAAACTTCTCACATCATTTTTATTTGTTGTTCAGTCATCTTAGTCATATGAGACTCTTGTGACCCCCATTTGGGGTTTTCTTGGCAAAGAACTGAAGTAGTTTTCCATTTCCTTCTCTAGCTCATTTTATAGATGAGAAAACTAAGGCAAACTGGGTTAAGAGATTTGACCAGGGTCATACAGCTAGTAAGTGTCTGAGGCTAGATTTAAACTTAGGTCTTCTTGACTCCAGGGTTGGTACTCTATCCACTCTTGACATTACTCCTATGTTGACCTGATTTTCTGACCTGCGACTGGTTGATGATATTGTTTTGAACAATTATAAGGCACAATTGAAGTGTGTCAAAGCTTTCTATACACAGATACAAGCTTCCTTGTCTAGGGAACTGGAGGAATCTTAACATTCCATTCAATCTAATGAGTGGATATACATACACCAATGGAAATCCTCTCTGGACCTTCCCTGGAATGGTCCACAAGTTCTCCCTATCATTAATACTATTGTAAAATATCAAGTCCTTACAGATTGCGAGAAGGCATTGGCTCAAAAGAAAATGGAACAACCATCCTTTATTTCACCTGTAACATTGATAGTCAACCTGGTACTAACCAATATTGGTGAGCCAATTGCCCACTTCTGAGGAGGAATTTCTCTCCAGAGCAAAGACAGCATAACACAATGACTCTACTATGACTTCAAGACAAGAAATAAGGTGTTTACCTACCTTCTGGACATAGAAACAGTTAGTTATCCTTTGTTTATTTCTAAAAGGACTGATTTTCGAGAAAGATTAAAATTTTCAGAATGTGACCTACCTGATACTTTAGGATAGAAGATTATTACATCCTGATATAATTATAATTAATATAATAATAAATTAAACATCTTCAATTCTGGGTTTGTGTTTTAAAGTTCCTTATAATTCACAAAGTGGTTTCTCAATAATAGCCTTTACAAGGATATGATTCCACCAAAAGAGCCAGTTTCACTCTCAGGATTGGTAGAGACCTTTGGGGTCACAAGCAGACAGTCTGATAGCACCTTTTCTTCATGAGTGGTCACTCCTGCTGGCCTGTGCTAAAAATGGCTCTAAGAAAGCCAGCAAGGGAAATCTCAATGCTCCTTTAAGTTGTTACAAAGAAAAGAATCTGTAAATCATTTAAGGCAATCCTTTGGGTTGAAATGAAGCTTTAAATTACATGAAGATAACCATTTGATCAATATATAATGGCCTGAGACCATGAGAAGTTAGGGAAACACATGGTCAATCCTTTACTGGTGTAATATTAACTAATTAATATATGCTTATCCAAAACTGATCTCTATAGTTATAACAACAGTAATCAATTTTTTTTTGAAAAACACAAAGGGAACTGGAGAATCAGTGAAATTAAGGCTTCAAGGTGTTTTCAGGCTCCACCATGTGTGTACAAAATAGGGGAGAGGGATAAAAAGTGATAAACATGAACTAAAAGCCATTTGTTCTGAGAATGTAACAAGATACTAAAGCTATTTGCTTAGAAATTTGTAGCTATTAAGGTCTCACATCTGAGGATCCTTGAAACTACATGTTATGTCCTGTATTGTTAAAAATACAAAAGGTTCTTTGATTATTATTGCTTTGAGGTAAAAAACTCTTAACTGCACCATTTTATACATAGACACTAAAACAGAAATTATTGTCTAAATTCTTAAGGTCTAAAAGCTACCTGATCGTGTCTGTTACTTAGAGCTCTTTGACTACATGGTTTAGAACAGAGGTGTCAAAACACGTGACCCATGCAACACTCTTCAGTGTGGCTGATCCAGATTAAAATATAATTGGGAAATATTTAACAAAATCAGTTAAAATACAACATAGGTAATATTAATATGAGGTTGCCAAAGTTAATATGTGCCCACAGGGATCTTTATGTTTGGTTTAGTGCTGCTGTGCCCACACCCTTCCCTACTTCTATTTCAGTTTGACACCATTGGTCTAGGAAATCACTCCAACTTCATGATGCAAAATAGAATAAAAATGTGATCCTAATAACACAGAACACAGAAGCTCTTTTCTTTCTTCAGCAATTCTAGCAACAACAAAAAATGTTGACATACAGAAAAAAGTTCAGAAGTTGACAGCTTGTTAAAGTTAGTGTGTATATTTTAAACACTAAGCTATAAACAAAAACAGTTTATGGTTTCAAATACAACTGTTTTATAATCATTTTTGTTCTTGTCTATTTGAAATTTGTGTTCGCCCATGAATATTGTTTCTAATAATAATTTTTGGGGGCAGCTAGGTGGCACAGTGGATAAAACACCGGCCCTGGATTCAGGACTCCCTGAGTTCAAATCCAGCCTCAGACACTTGACACTTAACTAGCTGTGTGACCCTGGCAAGTCCACTTAACCCTCATTGCCCTGCAATAATAATAGATAATAATTTTAAAAGGCAACATCATAAATAAAACTCATGTAGGGTATAGCTGAAGTTATCTTTTAGGGCATAAATCCTACCGATAAGGGTGACTCTTCTAGAAGATGGATTGGAGCTGCTCTCAAGAGAGATTCTGGGATAATATACAAGAGGTTTGGGGCCTCTTGTGCCCATGGCATTGGTTTAGTATAAAAAAGAATTTTCTCAAGGGCAGGGACTGTTAAATTTTTTCTTTGTATATACAATGCCTGGCGTATAATAGGCTCTTAAATGCTTGTTGACTGAAAAAACTGAAGCACAGATATCTACCAATTATTAGAGAAATTGCTTAAACTGCATAATTCTACAAAGGTCTTTATATGTTACATATACTACAGTTTCTCCTCAACTAGGAATCAAAGTATTTGATTAATGGGATTATATTGCACAAAATCTTCAGGAAATTATTTTAAACCTCTCAAAGAGAATTCAAACTTACTTTCCTTTGTCCTTCAACCACTCTGGATTCTTTTCCTCTTCTTTTAAATCATGGAGTTCAGGAATATCTTCATTCATTATTCTTCGTGCCTCTGCCTGTTTACGTAACCACTGTCATAAGAAATAAATCTTGTGAATAATACTCCCATTTTGGTTTGGGTAGCAATACCTGTCAGATTTTCCCTTTTCCTTCTAATAAATATTATCTGATGGTGAGGGTGTTAACATTTTATTCTTCTGTTCCAAAAGAACTTTTCTACAAATATTTCTGATTGAGATTTAGAAATGTTATCATCACCGAGTCTAGTTTTCAGCCTTTATTAGGAATCAAAAATCATTCCTAATCAAATTGCATTTAAAAACAAAACTTTTAAAATGTAAGCCTTTCTGTTTGTATAATTATAGATCAGAAAACTTAAATCAAGGCTCTGGGTTTTTTGAGCAAGTACAGTTATATTATTTTGGAGATGACAAAAAAAAAAAAAAGGAAACATGCACTATTAGCAACTTTAACCTGCCTACCAAAAGCTCATCACAGATACTATACAAAACCAACATTTAGTAAAGTCAATAGTAAGCATAACCAATTTGCTTTTTCAAATAGCATGAATTAGTGGAGATCAAATATTATCTCACTAGCAATATGGTGACAAGAATCTACAAATTCTATTTACTCTCATCATTAAGAATCATTAATAAGCAGTTATTTCCTAGATTTAGCAAAGATATAAGAAATTCAGTACAAGTAGAGTTCTGATAAATGGTTGAAATAAGTTATTTATGAAACATTTTCCTTGAAGGTAATGGTCAACACAGATAATGAGTTATCTCTACCTCTTCTTCTTCTGCTACTTGAGATTCTCTGAGAGCAGTTGGGAAAACGCGAGGAGTAAACTGGATTTTAATATTGCCAACAGATCGAGGAGCAGGAACATAATCATCTTTTAGAGACTCAGAAAATATAGTTTTTGCACTGCTTCCTTCAAGAAGAACATTAACAAAATGACATTTAAAAATTTTTATCATTACATTTTATAATCAAGATAATTTACAAAAGCACCAGTGCTTTGAAGATATTAAAGGGGAAGAATTCCCAAATGTAACCAGTATAAATACGCCCAGGGTTCTTTTAATATTAAGAAATGTAAATGTGTACATCACATGTATTTTTTCCAATCAAATCAGCAACCACTTATTAAGCATCTATTACATTACACACATAGTCACCTGGGAAACTAAGACAAAAATGAGTATTCTTGTGTAATGCTTCTCACATATTTGAAGACTTTTATCATGTCTCCCCTAAGTCTACTCTTCTCAAGGCTAAACATCTGAATTGCTTTCAAGTGATCTTCATATGGCATATACTTAAATCACTCTTTAGTTTATTAATGCCCTTCCTAAAATTTGGTACACAGAACTGAAAATACCACTTCAGATATAGTCTGACCAAGGCAGAACCTGAGGCAAATTTCATTGTTCCAAAACACTATGCAGGGGGCAGCTAGGTGGCACAGTGGATAAAGCACTGGCCCTGGATTCAGGAGGACCTGAGTTCAAATCTGGCCTCAGACACTTATACTTACTAGCTATGTGACCCTGGGCAAGTCACTTAACCCTCATTGCCCCGTAAAAAAAACCCCACTATGCCTTCCTCATTGTAGCAAAAGATTGCAATAACTTTCTTGATTGCCAAAGCAGACAGCTCATTTTGAGCTTTTATTGAAATAGTTTTTAATTTTTTTTATTAACCTGTACTTGAAAAACACAAATTAACACAAACATTCCCATATACAAACACAAACAGGAAAAAGGATTACATATGAAATCTCAAATCTATAAAGCAGCTTGCTTTTTTCAAGCTTATAATAAATTAAATGTTAGTTTTAAAGTTGTCCTGCTTGTTTTTGGACCCCTAAAGACTTCCTTGTTTTCCTATTCTTTTTATTATTTGTAAAATGCTTCAATGACCCTCCTTGGGTTTGTTGGGTATTTTTTTTTTTTTTTGACATTACTATCATGGCCCATCTCCTCCTCAAACTCACTTCCTCCAAATTAAACAAAACAAAACAAAACAGCTTTGTGAGAAATAAGCAAAACAAATTTCCCCAGGCAGGTAGGTGAACCAGATAGAGCTACTGGTTTGGAGTCAAGAAGACCTGAATTTACATCTGGGCTTAGATACTCATTGGCTGTGTGACGACCCCACACCCCCACTCTCCTCCCCAGCAAAACACTTAACCTTTGTCTCAATTTCCTCAATGGTAAAATAAAAATGATAATAGCACCTACATCTCAGGTGTGGTAGGAGGACCAATGAGTTAATATTTGTAAAGTACTTAGCACAGTGCTTGGCACATAGTAAGCACTTAATAAGTGCTTGTTTCTGCTTTCCTTCAAATAAAATTTGATTTAAGAGGTTTGATTTCTTTGGTTTCTGTTATTTGCTGCTTCCACATATATATTTGCATATGAATACAAGCAAAAAGAAAAATTGTTTCTGTCCTAAGGAAAAAAAAAAAGAGGCAGGTAGGTGATGTTGTGAATAGAGTGCTGAACCTGGAGTCAGGAAAACCTGAGTTCAATTCTGATCTGATACTTATTAATTGTGTGACCTTGGGAAGTCACTTAATCTCAGTCCATCTTACTTTCCTCAAAATGGGGATAATAATAGAACCTGCCCCTGAGGTCATTGTGAGGATCAAATGAGAAATTTGTAAAGTGCTTAGAACAGTGCTGGGCACGTAGTGTTGTTCAATCATTTCAGTAATGTCCAATTCTTGGTAACACCACTTGAGTTTTCTTGTCAGAGATATTGTAGTGTTTGCTAGTTTTTTCACCAGCTCATTTTACAGATGAGGAAACAGACAAAAAGGGTTGAGTGACTGTCCAGGGTCACACAGCTAGTAAGTTTCTGAGGACAGATTTGAACTCACATCTTCCTGACTCCAGGTCCAGCACATTCCATTGCATCACCTAGCTGCCCTGGCACATAGTAGGTGCTTAATAAATACTTGTTTCCTTCCATCTTTCCACAGTACCCATGTACAAAAATGTACCCTTCCTCTCAGGTCCATCATTTCTTTGTCAGGAAGTTAGTAGCATGCTTCAGTGTTAGTCTTCTGGAGATGTGGTTGATCATTGTGTTGATTAGTTGTTGTTTTGTTTTGTTTTGTTTTGTTTTAGTGAGGCAATCGGGGTTAAGTGACTTGCCCAGGGTCACACAGCCAGTAAGTGTTAAGTGTCTGAGGCCGGATTTGAACTCAGGTACTCCTGACTCCAGAGCCGGTGCTCTATCCACTGTGCCACCTAGCTGCCCCTGGTGTACACTTTTTAGTGACTTTGGGGATATAATTCCAAATTGCTCTCCTGAATGGCTGGACTGTTTCATAGCTCCAACAACTAAGTATTAGTATATTTATTTTCTCACATACCCTCCATTTTTGTCATGTTTGTCAGTCTGGTTATGAGATGGAACTCCCGAAGATGTTTTAATTTACAATTCTTTTATTGTTAGTGATCTAGAGCATTTTTTCATATTGTTGCTAGCTTGGCTTTCTTCCCCTGAGAACTATGTAGTCATATCTTTTGATCATTTATCTATTGGGGAATGGCTCTTGTTATTATATATTAGAATTAGTTCCCTACAGATATATAGTATAATAGATCTTTATCTGAGAAATTTGCTGCAAAGATTTTTTCCAAGTTAACTGTTTCCCTTCTAATTTTTAATCTTCATTGATTTTGCTTGTACAGAAATATTTGAATATAAGCAATTAAAATTAGTAATTTTTATGTTCCCTCCTGATTCTCCTCTTACATTTCTTGCTGCTCTTTCCCACTTTCCTATGTGGGATCTTTATCCATGCCATGCCCATTAACTGTGGGTATCCCACAAAGATGTATCCTGGGTACTCTTCTTTTCTTTCTCTATACCAGGGGTTTCAAACCTAAGATTGATAGGTCCCTAAGACATCTATGGATAGATTCCAGGTCGTTCATTAATTTTTTTTTTTTTGTGAGGGCACATTGGGGTTAAGTGACTTGCCAGGGTCACACAGCTAGTAAGTGTTAAGTGTCTGAGGCCGGATTTGAACTCAGGTACTCCTGACTCCAGGGCCGGTGCTCTATCCACTGCGCCACCTAGCTGCCCCCGTTCATTAATTTTTAAAATATTTTGGGGGGCAGCTAGGTGTCACAGTGGGTAAAGCACCGGCCCTGGATTCAGGATGACCTGAGTTCAAATCCGGCCTCAGACACTTGACACTTACTAGCTGTGTGACCCTGGGCAAGTCACTTAACCCTTACTGCCCCACCAAAAAAAAAATAAATGAAATATTTTGACAAACTGAATTTCAATATAATTGGTTTTCTTCATAATCCTCTGTATTTTATGTTATGCACCTAAAAATATTATCCTGAGAATTTTTCCATAGGTTTCACCAGACCACCAAAGGGGTCTATGATATCAAAAAAATGGTTAAGGGGCAGCTAGGTGGCACAGTGGATAAAGCACCGGCACTGGATTCAGGAGGTCCCAAGTTCAAATCTGGCATCAGACACTTGACACTTACTAGCTGTGTGACCCTGGACAAGTCACTTAACCCTCATTGCCTCACAAAAAAAAAAATGGTTAAGAACCCATGCTCTAGGGTAGAACCAAGATGGCCAAATAATGGCAGTCGCCCAGCTGAACTCTCCCAATATTCCTTTCCAAACAACTTTAAAATAATACCTCAAAGAAATTTTGGAGCACCAGAGCCAACAAAGTTTGGGTGAGATATTTTTCTGGCTTAAGAAAATTTAAAAGGTAGAAGAAGTCTATAACACCAAAGGGAAGATCAGGTGAAGGTCTGTGTGGAGTATACACAGGCTGTGGCAGCAGCAACAGAAGTAACTTTGGGAACTCTCAGTTCAGAGACCCCTCAGAAGGAGTCGGACAACTGCTTAGAAAGAGATTACAGGGGATTGTTTGCTGGCACTGGGTACAGGTGGTGCAGTTCTGGGTGGTGGTTCCAGGGTGGAGTGGAATGGTTGGGCACAAGGGAGCAGGGACCCTATTCACAATGCCAAAGTAAAAAGGAGCACGAGTGTCTGCAACTGCAGGGAAGCAGGGACCCTTCCTTGGTAAAGATCAGAGCATAGAACAAGAAAGCAGTAACCACATATCTCTGAGGATTACACCCCCTTGGTAGCACCAAAAACTTGCAGACCCCCAGAACTAGGTTTGAAAATAGCAGCATAAAGAAGTCTAAGCTTGGCATAGTGTCTCTCTAACCCACAGGTGAGTAAAATCCAACATTATCATTAAATTCAAAGTCAAGGAATAGGCTGGAAAAATGAGCAAACAACAAGAACAAAAAAAATTTGACCATAAAAGGCTACTTACAGTTTCAATGAAGACCAAGACATGTAATGGAATTTATTAATTTGATCATTGACAATGCTATGCTAAGGTTGAGTAAAAATCCAGCTTTCCAGACCAGAGTCCAGAATCCAGTTTTTCCAGACCAGAATCCAGACCAGAGTCGAGAATCCAGTTTTCCAGACCAGAATTCAGTTTCCTCCTGATGACATCTTACCACTTCAAGAAGACAAGAGAACTCAGAGACTTTATATGAACTGTTTTGTTTTGTTAGTTTTTACTGTCTCCTTTCTGTTATAATATACACTATCTGTAACATGGACTCTCTGCAGAGGTTCTCCCTTTGCAAGACTAATGTCAAAGCGTCAGTTCATGAGGACAAAAAACTGCCCCTCTGGACAAAACTTTCCTCTCTTCCTTTTCTATATTGTTGTTCACATATTATTAGTTAGCAATAGTTATTATATTGTTTTTACTGTTCCGTCAAGGAAAGACTTCGTTTCTTGAGGAATCAAAGGGGGGAATGTGGTAAAAAGTTTTTAACAATTGGTTAGTGAATACGGAAAGACGCCAGTTTTTAAAGGACCACCCTTTCAGGGAGGAGACCGATGGCCGTGCATGAGCTACGCACGCCAGTCTGGCTGCTGAGCAGTCCACTTCCAGGGTGCGAGCTTAAAAGGCAAGGAGAGAACGGAAGTGGGAGGTCTTTTCGGCTCTCCTTGTTCACTGGCTGTGCGGCTCAGACAGACGCTGACTGGAGTTGGACTTGGCCCGGCTCGCCATTAGCAGCACATGCTTGACACGGCTCTCCCCCCCAAAGGTGGCCTTGGGTTTTTGGTGAGTTTTATACGGAATATAGACTAAACTTAGACTTAAGACTATTTGTTTTGTATTTCTACTTTCCTATCCCTCTAATCAACATCACCTTGTAATTTCCGAACAATAAATGCTCTAACTAGAGATCAGAGGCTTCTTTAACTTACTGATCTGGGAGATAAAATAAGGTAAACAATTAAAAGGGGAGGTTAATGCTCTAGTATCAAATTTTAAATCTCACAGACATAAACTCAGAAGAAGACAACAATGTGAAAACAGATAACCACCACCCACCAACCAAAAAAAAAAGCCTCAAAGAAAAATGCTAATTGGACACAAGCCCAAAAAGAATTCCTAGAGGGGTTAAAGAAAGAGATGAGAGGTAGAGGCAAAATTGAGAAAAGAAATGAGAGTGATGCAAGAAAACTGTAAAGAGAGAATTAACAGCTTGGGCAGCCAGGTGGCACAGTGGATAGAGTGCCAGGCCTAGACTCAAGAGGACTCATCTTCCTGAGTTCAAATCTTGCCTCGGATACTTACTAGCTATGTGACCCTGGGCAGGTCACTTACCTCTGTTTGCCTCAGTTTCCTCAAATGTAAAATGAGCTGGGGAAGGAACTGGTAAACAAACCCAGTATTTTTAAAAAGAAAACCCTAATGGGGTCAGAAAGAGTTAGACATGTCATAAATCTCTGTACAACAATAAAAAAGAAGCACAAAAAATACCGAAGAAAATAACATCTTAAAAACCAGAGTTGGTCTAATGGTAAAAAAAAAAAAAAAAAAAAAAAAAGGCACAAAAATTCACTGAAAAAAAGAACTCCTTAAAAAGACAATTTGGTCAAATGGAAAGAAGAGATACAAAAGCTCACTGAAGAAGATAATTCCTTAAAAATTAGAATTGGTCAAGTGGAAGCTAATGACTCCATGAGATTTCAAGAAACAACAAAACAAAATCCAAAGAGTAGGGGGAAAAAAGAAGAAAATGTGAAATATCTCATTGGAAAAACAACTGATCTGGAAAATAAATCCAGGAGAAATCATTTAAGAATTATTAGACTACCTGAAATGATCAAAGAAAGAGTTTAGACATAATATTTCAAGAAATTATCAAGGAAAACTGCCCTAGTATCTTAGATCCAGAGAGTAAAACAAATTCTAAGAATTCACATAGATGGAGCCAAGATGACAGAGAAAAGGCTAGGATGAGCTCTCTGCCAAGCCCCTCTAAATACTTTTTTTTTTTGGTGTGTATAGGGTCTTTCTTTTTTTTTTTTAATGTATGAGGTATTTTATTTTTTCCATTACATGTAAAGATAGTTCTCAACTTTTGTTTATACATGCTTTACAATTTCAGATTTTTCTCCCTCCCACCCCTCCCTCCCCCCTCCCCTAGACAGCAGGTAATCTGATATAGGTTATATCTATATATCTCTATACATATACATATATATATATATATACACACACACATATATATATACACATAATAACATTAATCCTATTTCTGCACTAATCCTGTTACAAGAGAAAGAATCAGAGCAGTGATGCAAAACCTCAAAATAGAAAGAAAAAAAAAACCCAACAGCACCCAAAACAAAAGAAATAATATGGTTCAATCAGCATCTATACTCCACAGTTCTTTCTTTCTTTTTTTTTTTTCTTGGATTTGGAGATCCTCTTCTATCATGGGTTCCCTCTAAATACTTTTAAATAGTGACTCAAAACAAATTGTAGAGGGGCAGAACCCACAAAAACGGAGTGAAATAATTTTCCAGTCCAAGACATTTTAGAAGGTTGGCAGGAAAGGTCTATCCTGCTGGGATGAGAGTGGAGCACAGCAGGCTGCTCCAGCACAGAGTACATCTCAGCAAATCAGGAGGTCTTGACAGCAACTGCATCAGTGGGAGCAGTGGTGGTTTCCCAACCTCTCAGCCCACAGGCAGTCAAACAATTGGTCAGGAAAAGATTACAGGGGTCTCTTTGCTGGCACCAGTGCAGGACTCTGTTCTATTGCCCATACCTGGATCTGGGTCACAGTCCTGAGTTTTAGTTCCAGGAAAAGGAAGAGCACTAGTACACCAGAGCTTGCCATCTAAGGGGAGCAGGGGCCGTGGTCATAGTTCCAGGGTGGAAAAGAGTGCTTCTGGTTCCTCAAAGACCAGTTCACAGCACAGGAGAGAAATAAACACACCTCTCCCTAGTTCATACAACCTTGGAAGAACCAAAAATTTACAGACCCCTAGAATGATCTCTGAAAATAGCTGTGCAAAAAACCTAAGCTTGGTACGGTGTCCCCTGCATTCCAGAAGAAGAGCCCCACTTTAGCTTAGAGTTAAAAGTCAAGAAATAGGCTAGAACATGAGGAAACAGTAGAAAAAGAACCTGACCACAGAAATTTACTATAGTGACAAGAAAGATCAAAACACAAACTCAAAACAAGACAACAAAGTGAAAACTCCTACATTCAAAGCCTCAAAGAAAAATATGAATTGATCTCAGGCCATTGAGGATCTCAAAAAGGATTATAAAAATCAAATAAGAAGGGGGGCGGCTAGGTGGCGCAGTGGATAGAGCACCGGCCCTGGATTCAGGAGTACCTGAGTTCAAATATGGCCTAAGACACTTGACACTTACTAGCTGTGTGCCCCTGGGCAAGTCACTTAACCCCCATTGCCCCGCACACACAAACACACAAAAAAATCAAATAAGAAATGTAGAGAAAAATTGGGAAGAGATATGAAAGTGATACAAGAAAATCATGAAAAAAGAGTCAGCAGCTAGGTAAAGGAGGCACAAAAAATACTGAAAAAAAAAATACTTTAAAAACTAGAATAGGCCAAATGGTAAAAGTGGCACAAAATTACAATGAAAAAAACTCCTAAAAACCAGAATTGGCCAAAATGAAAAAGAGGTACAAAAATCCACTAAAGAAAAAAACTTAAAAAGTAGAATTGTTCAAATGAAAAAGGAGGCACAAAAGCTCAATGAAGAAAATAATTCCTTAAAAATTAGAATTGGGCAAGTAGAAGCTAATAACTTCATGAGACACTGAGAAACAATAAAACAAAATAAAAAGAATTTTAAAATAAAAAAATGTGAAATATCTCATTGAAAAAACAACTAACCTGGAAAATAGATTCAGGAGAGATAATTTAAGGATTATTGGACTACCTGAATGCTATGATCAAAAAAAGATTTCTTTTAAGAAATTATCAAGGAAAACTGCCCTAATATCCTAGAACAAGAGGGTAAAATAGAAATTAAGAGAATCTACCAAAAGCAAAACAAAGAAATAAACAATAAAAAAAATCTACCAATCACTTCCTGAAAGACATCCCAAAATAAAAAGTCCTAGGAATATGACAGCCAAATGCCAGAACTCCCAGGTCAAAGAGAAAATACTGTAAGTAGCCAAAAAGAAACAATTCAAATGTCATGGAGCCATAATCAGGATAACACAAGATTTAGCAGTTTCTACATTAAAGGATCAGAGGGCTTAGAATATGATATTCTAGAAAGCAAACAAGCTAGGATTACAATCAATAATCACCTACCCTGCAAAACTGAGTATAATCCTTCAGGGGAAAAATGAATATTCAATGAAATAGAGAACTTTCAAGCATCCCTCATGAAAAGACCAGCGCTAAAGCATAAAAAAATAAAAAGGAAAGAGAAATCATAAGGAATTCAATAAGGTTAAATTGTTTACATTCCTACATGGGAAATAAAACTTTTCTCATTATTAGAATTAGTTAGGAGTATACATAGAAAACACAGGTGTGAATTGAATGTGATGCGATAATTATCAAGAAAAATAAAATTAAGGGGTGAGAAGAATGTGCTGGGAGAAGGGGAAAAGAAGAGGTAAAATGGAGTAAATTATCTGACATGAAAGAGGCTACAAGGGAGAAAGATCAAAGGGCTGGGTAAGGAAGGAAGCCTTTCTCTGGGGAAAATCTTTATATTTTTTGACTTACAAAAGACAAGGGAATCCTCCTCAAAATTTCACTTTGGGATCCTAAGAGTGTATGTTTATTTCCATTGCTGGAGGAGTTATGGATTAAGATGAGTGGGGGGGGGAGGGCGGCAGCTAGGTGGCATAGTGTATAAAGCACAAGCCCTGGATTCAGGAGGACCTGAGTTCAAATCCAGACTCAGACACTTGACACTTACTTGTTGTGTGACCCTGGGCAAGTCACTTAACCCTCATTGCCCCACCTCCCCTCCAAAAAAAGAAAGAAAGAAATGACAAATGCTGGAGGGGATGAGAGAAAATTTGTATAATAATCAACTGTTGGTAGAGTTGTGAACTGGTCCAACCATTCTGGAAAATGATTTAGAACTATGCCCAAAGGGCTATAAAACCCTTGACACAGCAATACGATTAATGGGTCTTTATACCAAAGAGATCAAAGAAAAAGAAAAATGACATATGTGAAAAAATATTTGTAGCAGCAATTTTTGTGGTGGGAAAGAATTGGAAATCGAAGTGATGCTCGTCAATTGGGGAATGGTTGAATAAGTTGTGGCATATGATTGTGATAAATGATGAGGGAGGCAGTTTCAGAAAAACATAGCAAGACCTATATGAACTGATGCAAAGTGAAGAGAGAAGAACTGGGAGATCATTGTACATAGTAACAGCAATGTTGTAATGATAAT
Source organism: Dromiciops gliroides (assembly GCF_019393635.1). Taxonomy (NCBI): domain Eukaryota; kingdom Metazoa; phylum Chordata; class Mammalia; order Microbiotheria; family Microbiotheriidae; genus Dromiciops; species Dromiciops gliroides. Next base: position 162,789,103 of record NC_057862.1, on the reverse strand, counting down.
CGACTATGAAAGACTTGGCTATTCTAATCAATACAGTGATCCAACATAATTCCAAAGGACTAATGATGAAAAAATATCAACCTTCAGAGAGAGAACTTATGTACTCTGAGTGCAAACTGAAACATCATTTTTTCACTGTATTTTTCTTGCTTTTTAAAAAATATGGCAATGATGGAAATACGTTTCGCATGTTTTTACATGTATAATTGGTATCATATTGCTTGCCTTATGAGTGGGCATGGGAAGTTGTGGGAGGGAGGAAGAGAATTTGGAACTCAAAATTTTAAAGGAAAAGAATGTTTAATAAATAAATAATAATAGTAAAAAGAACCCATGCTCTAAACTAACTTGGTTAATGATCACCTCAGCTCCAATGGGTTCAATTATCATCTCTATGCAGATGAGTCCTAGCTCTATATACCTAGCTCTACTCTCTCTCCTGAGTTCCAATTTTGTTTTGCCAACTCTTTTATGGACATCTCAAATTGTATGTCCCATAGGCATTGCAAAATAAAAATCTCTTCTCCTCTCATCTGTAATGTGATTTTTTAAAAAATTGGTCATGTATCCTTTTTTTGTGGTCTATGGCTTGAGTTGTTCATAAATACCTAGTTTCTGCCAGACTGTTTTCCAACTCAGTTTCTGTTGAACTATGAGTTCTTACCCTAGGATCTTTACATCTAGGATCTTTGGATTTATCAAATGTCAGGCTACTGTCCACATTTGCTTTTGTATGTTGTGTTCTACCTCTTGACCTTGTCTTCTCCATTACTTAACCAGTATGAAATCATTTGAAGATTACTGCTTTGTAGAATATATACTTTGAGGGCAGCTAGGTGGTGCAGTGCATAGAGTACTGGCCCTGGATTCAGGAGGACCTGAGTTCAAATCCAGCCTAAAGACACGACACTTACTAGCTGTATGACGCTGGGCAAGTCACTTAACTCTCATTGCCCTCCCCCCCCAAGAAAAAAAAAGAATATATACTTTGAGATCTGGTATGCTGGCCTATCATGCTTTTCTCATTATTTCTTTTAAGTGTCTTTCTTTTGTCCCTCCAGATGAATATGATTATTTTTTTAGTTCTATAAAGTAATCCTTTGCAGTTTCATTGAACTACCCTCTAATAAGTAAATTAATTTAGGTAGTATTATAATTTTTGTTATATTGGCATGGCCTAGTAATGAACAAAATATTTATCCAATTAACTAATTAATTGTTTGTCTTTAATAGAGTCTTTTGTAGTTCTATTCATATAGTACCTATGTGAGATTTGGTAGTAGACTTCCAAATGTTTTCTATATTCTATAATCATTTTGCATGGATTTTTTTTCTGTTTCTTCCTGATAAGTTTTGTTGGTAGTATACAGAAAAACTAATGATTTATATAGGTTTATTTCATATATTATTACTTTTCTGAAGTTATTGTTTCAATTAATTTTTAATTGAATCCTTAGGATTCTCTAAATAGGTCATATCATCTATAAAAAGCAAGAATTTTACTTCCTTTTTGTGTACCCCCTTTATTTTTCTTCTTTTATTGTTATTAAATAATACTGGTAATAATGGGTATCTTTGCTTTATACCTGATCTCAACATAAAGGCCTCTAGATTTTCTATACATATAATGTATATGTGAAATTTAAAATTCTAAATGTAGGTTCTAATCTGTCCCCAGGTTTGGGGGAAAACTGGCTAAAATCACTGATAAATGAGTTTAGATTTTTAAAGGGTTTATTAAAAGATATAAGATAGTAAAGAAAAAAAAAGATTGGGAACAGATTTCTTATAGCATGGAAATTCTAGCCTTCCTAAACCTCCCACTTCTGAAGTCCTCCCACCAAGCCTATGTCTTGAACTAAAAGAGAGCCTCAACCCTCAGCCAGCATCCGCTTCCTACTTCGTGTTCTCCTCCCAGGAATGGGAGGTTCTTCAAGCTGATTGGCTAGCGTCATTCAAATTCATTGGTTCACTGGACCCGAAGGTGGTCTTGAGTTAAGTTCAAAGTTTTTAGCTTCTGAGAACAATACCCTCTTAAGGTCCCACCCATAGCTCTCTTCTTGCTCCTCACAAAGGTGGAAATCTCAGTCTCCCCTAGGGAGGGGTAGGCCAGATCCCAAATCTGATATCTATTCATGCTACAAATGAGCCACCTGCCTATGCATTAGGTAGTAACCACACATCTTATACAAGAAAGGTTAAAGCAAACCCTAAATTCAAGGAACTCTCATTTTAATAGGAGAGATATGTAAATACCTAGGTACATACAAAATACATATAGAGTAGATGGGAAATAAACTCAAGAAGGGAAAGCTGGAGTGAGTGGGAAAGGACTATGAGAGAAGATGGGATTTGAGCTAAGACTTGAAAGAAGCTAGGGAAACAAGAAAGTAGAAATGATGAGGGAAAACATTCCAGACATAGGAGATAGCCAGTACAAAGGCATAGAGATGGAGATGGAGTGCTACATGAAAAAATAATCTATGTAAAGCACTTTGCAAACCTTAAAGTGCTATATAAATGCTAGCTACCACTACTACTGTTAGTAGTACTATTATTATTGTGAGGAATAAATAGGCCTAAAAAGATTCCTTAAACATGGTTTATCTGGATCTGTCTGTCCTCAATTCTCAAAGTGGATACTACTGATAACTAATTGGAGATTCTGGTAGGATATCAATGGGAAAATAGGAAGTGCAAAGTCCTTTGCACCTTTTGAAGTTCACAGATTATTCTCTGGCCAAAATAGGTAGAGCAAAGAGATATAGTCAAGGTAGAAACCTCTCCTTACCTCCCTTGGGTGTTCATTCTCAGTGATGTGTTAGAAAGCCACACATCTTCCACTTCCTGGGATGAATCTCGGTTCAATTTTCTTGATAAATTTACAGATGATCTCTGGGGAGTGGCCAAGTTTCCTTGACCTATCTTTACTCCATAGCCAGCAGTCTTCTTACCCAGGAAGAAGTCTCTGTCTCTGTAGTCTTATCTTAGAAGTTCATTCCTCCATGCTGGCCACCTTCTCTGGCACTGAAGAGTTTCTCAAGGGGACTTCTTACTGAGAAAGTGCCTAGGTACTTGCTTACTCCTTAATGCTCCTGATTCTCCCAGGATTCTCCATCATGCCTTCTCTCCCTCCTTCTTTTTCAGTTCTTTTTTTATATATAGTCTTCTTCCATTAGAATGTAAGCAAGTAGAGACTTGTAGCTTTCTTTTTGCTTGTAAATGTATTCTCAGTGTATAGCACAGTGCCTGAGCACATAGCAAGTGCTTAAATGCTGTTGACTATCTGAATAAGATTCTTTTGCAAATACTCCAGTATAAAAGCCTTTTTCCACTTAGTTTAAGGCCAATGAATTGATTCGGTATCTTATCACTTATGTTAAGAGGGGTGGGGTTGATAAATCAATCATCTCCTCCTAACAATTGATTCTAGGGTGTTGTTGAGTCCTTTGAGTTGTGCCAGATTCTCTGTGACCCCAGTTTGGGTTTTCTTGGCAAAAATACTGAAGTGGTTTGCCATTTACTTCTCTAGCTCATTTTACAGATGGAGAACTGAGGTAAACAATGTTAAGTAACTTGCCCAGGTCCACACAGCTCATAGGTGTCTTGGGGCTGAATTTGAACTCAGGTCCTATCTGATATGGGGATGGATTTAATTGATCAAATTGATAGTGAGGTGTCCCAAAGAATTACAAGACTCAGTGACTCAGTTCCTAAGTTTTATTAAAAAACTGCTATGTTCACAGGGAGAACACCCAGAAGAGAAACGTGTCTCAAATAGGGAGATGAAAATCATTATATTTATAGTGAGAAATGTATATTATTTCCTCATTATCTTAGTCTCCTCCTTGTGGGAGGTTCAAATCCTATTTTGGAATTCTTAGGGTGCTAAGACATCCCGTGAGGTGGGTACCTTTCTCACTAGGGGTGTGTTTTGGGGGTTTAAATGTCATAAGGTGAACCTAAGGACACATTTGGTCTTTCTGTGCATGTTCCTAAAACATGTTTAGACTTGTCAGACCCCAAGGGTCTCTCTGTTTAGGATATGTCTTTACTTTAAGATCTGGTTTCTAGGTATGTTTTCTGTTTCTTGTCATCTAGGATTATTAATCCCTGGCTACTGTTTCCTTAGGCTTCTGTTGATAGTGTTTGTTGATAAGGACTCAGGTCTTAGTTTCTCTGTTAACCCTTCTGGCATTCTCCATCATATCCACTACACTACCTAGCTGCCCCTTATTCTAGGGTACTGTATTTGAAAATCACTTTCCCTGCAAAAAGTAACTAGGATATATAGGTTTCTACATTTTAAAAGTTGATCTCACCAACTGGCTGAGAGAGTAGGGCATGGGGAAGAAATGTAGATTAGTGACTAGTTTACATTGAAAAAACACAAAAGGACAATATGTAGAAATTTAGCAATGAAGTTTCCTTAAGATTAACTATAAACAATTTTCCAGCCCTGCAGGTTTCAGTCCCTATGGCTGATTTCATCACAAAATAATATATTAACAAGGATACCTCAATAATATATTAACAAGAATTATGAAACATAAAAATGTTAATGGAACTAAAATAATATTTAATATTCCAAATTCATAAAATTTAAACTCAACTGTGTTTTTGGTTTTTTTTAAAGTGAGGCAATTGGGCTTAAGTGACTTGCCCAGGGTCACACAGCTAGTAAGTGTTAAGTATCTGAGGCCAGATTTGAACTCCTGACTCTAGGGCCGGTGCTCTATCCACTGTGCCATCTAGCTGCCCCTTAAACTCAACTGTTAATGGAAAGGTATTTTCTTTCAGCTACTCTGTACATTCCAAGGTCAAAGAAAAAAGGAAATGAGTTATAACTTTAATGCCTAAAACTTTAGCTTTACTTTCATTTCTCTTGGTCTTGCACTTTTTATGCAAGCAAAGCAATGAATTCCACATTTCTAATCTTTACAAGAATAAATGTTTGCTACTGCTAATATCAACACTATCTTTTGAAACCTAGTCAGGAAACATATTTTCCATCATTACTTAAAAAATATTTACATTTTTTTAGAGAAAAAGTACTTATGACATTTTTTTCTGGAAATTTTCTGGGTCTTCATAGTAGTATATGAAGTAAAACTTTGATTAAGAAAAGAATGGGCAGGGCAGCTAGGTGGTGCAGCAGATAAAGCACCGGCCCTGGATTCAGGAGTACCTGAGTTCAAATCCGGCCTCAGACACTTAACACTTACTAGCTGTGTGACCCTGGGCAAGTCACTTAACCCCAATTGCCCTGCAAAAAAAAAAAAAAAAGAAAGAAAAGAATGTGGAGAGGGAGGTGTAACAATTGGAGTGATGCCACCTGCTGGAGAGTTACTGTAGGAAAGCTCCACCATGAGAAGGCATCTGAGGGCAAGCCATGTGGCTTTTCCTTGGCGTAAGGAAGTGATGTTTGCTCGTGGGTACTGTCTATCAAAGCTACCAGCCAATCAGCTTAGAGCTGTGTCTGCATGTGGATGGGATGTTCCCAGTTTCACAGGAGGCTTGTGGGACAAAGAAGGGGCAAGGCTTGCTCTCTCATTCTTTTTCCACAAGGACCTAGGGCGGAGTGGGACAGGAGCTGGAGACATTGGCTACCTGAGATAGATAGCTGAATCTAGGCCTCTTTCTCTCTCTCTTCACCAAATTCTTATTCTCCTTAATAAATGCTTAAAAGTCTAACTCTTGCTAAAGCTTATAATTTATTGGTGACCACTCATTAGATAGTTTAGACAGACTAGCTAGAATTTTAGCCCCCTACAGAGGCCTAGTTAACTCAGGTTAAAAAAATTGTTTCAACTCTGATTGAAAAGGTTTTTTTGGTTTTTTGGTTTTTTGCGAGGCAATGGGAGTTAAGTGACTTGCCCAGGGTCACACAGCTAGTAAGTGTCAAGTGTCTGATGTCAGATTTGAACTCAGGTCCTCCTGAATCCAGGGCCAGTGCTTTATCCACTGTGCCACCTAGCTGCCCCCGGAAAAGGTTTTTTTTATTATACATTTTCTTTACAATGAATTATGGATGATCCAAGATTTTGTAGTACTTAATGGTTAGAGTTGTAAAATTTATTTATAGACTGTATAGGAAACTTAGCTGAATATTTACTAGCCCTAGATCATATTTTATAAGTTTTTCCTTAAAAAAAAAAAACTAACAAAACCAACAAACTATGACCTATTTTGTAGTGACTTTTTTTTAAACCTCAAGATAGAATGTACCCATTGGGGGGAAATTTTTAGTTAAATAAAGGTTCTACATAGTTGCATTTAAGTTAATTAAAATTTTATTCTATTAGGGAATAATCTTAAAGAGGAAAGGAACAAAATCAAGTTTTCATTTTATATAGGAAAATCATAAAGAACTTTGAAAATCTAAGATTCATAAAAGATGATACCAGCAAAAATAAATTTTCACCAAGAAATCTATACTCTAATTTGATAATTAAGAGACACCCTCTCATAATTCCATAAATTTGACCAAGAGAAACTAATTTTACAGAAAATGTTAAAAAGTAATTTACTGTACCTTTTGTAGCATTTTTAGACTTCATACTTTTTATGTGGCTAATTGACTTTTTATCTTTTGATTTCTTTCTCTCTTTTTCTATTTGCTTCTTTTGTTGATGCACTTTTACTTCTCTTTGTACCTCTTCCTCTTCAGCAGCAGCATTTTTTTGCTGTTCCTTCCAAGCCTCCAGTTCCTTAGTTGCTTTTTTCCTCTCATTTTCTTTCAAATCTTCAATTTTTTTCCTCTCATTTTCTTCAATCTGTAAGCATTAAAATTATTAGACTCTTAAAAACATGTAAAGGACAACATTTCCTGGAAAGGAAAGAAAAAAGAGAAGAAAGGATAAGGAGAAAAGACATATATTAGGATCATTCTTCATTCAGCCCTCTCAAACTCTTGTCACCATAATTAGTATTAGGTATATATAGGCTTCCAGAACCCAAATAATTCTTCCTTCAAATCCTACCCTGTGCTGGGCCTATGGCTACGTCACATAACAGCTTCAGGAACACTGGCCCAATTAGAAGGTAGATGTGGAAATTAATTTGAGGAAAAGAGTTTCTTTCATCTGGTTGGAAGAGTTTTCAGTGGTGAGTTTCAAAAACTTTTCCCTATACAGTCAAATCTCAGTTGGTTCTAAAATCAATACCTTGCACAATGGTTTATGTTCTCTCTGCCCCAAATTGTCCCTCACTTGGCAGGATGTGCAGAATAAGTAGGAAAAGAACCATAGGCCTGTAGGATCATAGAGTTGCAAGGGATTTCAGAGGCCATCTAACTCAATCCCCTCATTTTACAGACACAGAAACTAAAGACTAGGAAGGTTAAGTGCCTTGAGATACTCTTCCATTTAATTACTTCTTCTTTCTGTTTTCTGGTTTCACTTATTGTAAAAATGTCAAAATTGGTACAATTTAATTCCTCCAATAGAGTGTACACTTATTGGTCAATGGACAAGGATCTCACATTTAAAATATGATTAGCTGAGTTAAGATAGTCTGAATTATTAACAAACTATCTAAATACTATGTAATTCTTAGCACTCTCTGCCTCTTTTCTCCCCCCTGCCCCCATTCCTTTTCTGCCACACTGCCACCATTACTAAAGAAGGAGAAGGAAGCTCCTTGGGACTGAGGACCATTTTGTATTTTCCTTTATTTCATGAGTTGTCATGACCTAAATTCCTTACCAATTTTCCAGTCTATAATTAATGAGTCACTATACACTTATTTAATCTGCTCCTCAGAAAGCAGACACAGTCCATTTTCTAGGACTATACTCAGTCTTTCCAGCATGGTAGAATCTGTTAGACCTTGTGCTGGTATAGTTTTCAAGAAACCAGGGTCACCTCTATACCACAATGATGCATCAGAGTTGGACTTTGCTGAGGGAAAATAAAATGCCTATTAGGGTAAAATATAATAATTCTTGGGCTAGCAACGAAAGAAGAAAAATAAATTCAAACTGTGATAAATAGGGAGATGGTAAGAGAACAACTATATATCCTTGATGAGTTCAAGTCACCAGACCCAAATGAACACTACATCCCAGGAAACTGAATGAACTGGAAGACTTAGTTACTAAGACAATGTCAGTGACCTCTGAAAGATGGTGGAGAATAGAAGGGGCCCTCTAGGACTGGAGAAGGGCAATGTTCCAATTTTTCAAAAAGGAAATTAAGAGAAGTTTGAAAATGATAGGTTGGGGCAGCTAGGTGGTGCAGTGGATAGAGCACCGGCCCTGGAATCAGGAGTACCTGAGTTCAAATCCAGCCTCAGACACTTAACACTTACTAGCTGTGTGACCCTGGGCGAGTCGCTTAACCCCAATTGCCTCACTAAAAAAAAAAAAAAAGAAAATGATAGGTCAATGAGCTTAACTTTTACTCCTTGAAAAAGTGTAGAATTTAGGGATGATAACTTCTAAAAAAGGAAGCAGTGTTCACAAAAAGCCAACATTGAATTCATTAAGAACAGGTCATGTTAGACTAATCTTATTCCCTTTTTTTTTTTTTTTTGACATGACTCTTTACTGATAGGAGGAATACAAAGCATTTCAGTTTCCCATGCTATTCTTGTGGACAAGATAAAGAAGTATGAGTTATACAGTTAGCTGGATTCAACTAGTTGAATGGTCAGCCCCAAAACTACTTATTGATGGAATGATGTCAACATGGTGGGAGGTATCTAATTTAGCACTCTAGAGGCTGTGTTTGACTCTCCTCCCTAGCTTACAAATTTTCAAAAGACACAGAGCTAGGAAGGAGAACTAATATGAATGATGTAAGGATCCAAAAAGATAGTTGACTCTTGGATGAAATCTCAAAAAAAAAAAGTGAAATTTAAGAGATAAAGGGATAATATTGAACTTTTAAAAATTTTAAACCAATTAAGATGGAGGATATGAGTTTAAATGGCAATTTCTATGAAAATGATATGGACTTTCAGTAGAATACAAGCACAATATGAGTCAGCAGTATGATAAGGCAGGAAAAAAAGCTATAGAAGCCAGCTTGGCTTAAGTGTTCTAAAACAGCTCAATAAATAGTATCTTTCCCAAACCTAGAAGGTGTGTAGCTATTAAAGCTAGCCTGTTTCTCCTCTCCTCTGTTTAGGTTCCTCTTGATAAGTGCTCTCTCTGTTAAGGTTCTTCTAATGCTTCATAATTCTGAAGCTCTAACCTGCTCTTTAGTCCATGTGCCAGAATGCTTATCTGCTATGTTAACCACTGGCCTATTTGCACCTTCACCTATACTGCCTGTCACTATTCTGATAACATTTTCAGCAAGCCTGCTAGGATGCCCACTACTAAAAATTCCTGTTACTTAGACCTGCCTAGATTCTAACCTTCTGTCCAGACTTTTTCCTCCCTGATGGGAGCTTCTCAGACCAACAGCTTTGCCTTCAGGGCAGTCTGTCTAGTTTCTATATTTTGATCCCTTCTTAATAAAACCTCTATGTGTTCCACCAAAGTCTCTGTACTTATAATCACGTGGGAGAAAGAAAAGTACTTCAGATGGTGGAGACAGCATGAGCAAGGAGGTACAAATGAACATTTTTCTATATACAGAGGGCACTGAGGAAGCCCTAGCTTGATTAAAGCAGAGCTCATGTGTGAGGTACTGGTAGTAGAGAAAGCTGGATTCACAGCCTAGGAATAGATTACAGCCATTCCTCAAAGCCAAGAAAAGACATCTGAACTTGAATCAACAGGTAACAAGTACAAAATTATAGTTTTTTGAGGTTAGGAATATTATTTTGGGGAGAGTTGAGGGCAAATAGTCATAAAGAGTTCAGCTAAAAAACTCTAATTGGAGAATAAAGAAATAGGGATTTAGACTAGAAGATTGTCATATATAGATATGAACACAAGTAATTGGTAATCACCATTATACAATAACTGAGGCATTTGTTTTAAGAATTTTGTGCCCCAAACAAAATCCTAATTCCCTCGCTTTTTTCTGAAGTCTAGCAAGGGTCTAGAAAATTTTAACAACCTTCAGGATTAAGTTAACTAGCTTTCAGGTTGTTTTTTTTTTTTTTTTTACCAAAGAATATCTAGTTTAGTACCATGTACTAAACATAGCTATCCATCTACTTTGTTTCTAGTTCTTTGATACCACAATAAGAGAAGCTATAAATATTTTAGTGTATGTGGAGTCTTTCATTTTGTCACTGGTTTCTTTAGAGTAAATGCTTAGCAGTGGAATCTCCTGCTTGAAGGGTTTGGTCACTGTGATAAAATAATGGGATTTAGCAGACCCCCAGGGACCCCACCTGAAGACTGATTTGGAATTGATTGAATTGGGTGAGACTGAGAAATTAAGAACCTACTTAAGATCGATAAAATCGAGACCATGCCTGGCTGACCCAAAGTGGGGTGTTGTTCTCAGAGGCTGTGGATTATGAAATCAAGAGGAGACCACCCTCAACCAATCAGCTTGAAGGACCTCCCCTTTTGAGGAGGGAGACAGGAAGTAGGAAGGTGAGGGTGGCTCACTGGATTGGTCTCTTTTTCATTCGGACTTCGGCTTGGCAGCAGAGAGGGAGAAAAAGGGAGGGTCCCTCTTTTCGTCCGGGACATCCGCTTGGCGGCAGAACTTCATGTTAGGTAAAGGGAGGTTTTCCCTCTGGCTATCCCGCATAGATCTAAGCTAGGGTTTTCCATTCTCTCCCTTCACTAACATCTAATACACTTTAATAAATACTTAAAAGCCTAAACTCTTCCTGAATTTATCAGTAATCTTAGCCAGTTCCCCCAAAAAACTGGGCGGCAGGTAAAGACCCACATTAGATTTTAAACTTCACAATCACTTTATTACATAACCTAAATTGCTTTCCAGAATGGTTGTACCAATTTGCATGTATATCAACAATGTATCAGTGGGACAGGTTTTCTAAAACCTCTCCAACACTGACCATTCCCATTTCTTGTCATCTTTGTCAAGGTTAAAAACCTCAGAGTTTGTTTTGATTTGCATTTCATTTATTGTTAACAATTTGGAGCAATCATTCATATGGTTAATTAATTCTTTTAGGAACTATTTGTTCATGTGCGTGGCCACTTATTCACTGAAAAATGGATTTGATCTTATATATTTATAATAGCTCCTTATGTGTTTTAGATATCAAACTCTTAATAGAAATATTTGATACAAAGATTTCCCCCAATTGCTTCTCTTCTTATCTGAGAAGCATTAATTTTGTTCAAGAGCTTTCCCAATCTCATGTAATCAGAATTATCTATTATATCTTTTTCAATTGTTTGGGTAGGAATATATCTCTGCATATTGTTGTGAAAATTTCTGATCTACTTCTCATCCATTTTATTGCATTATCTTTAATATCTAAAACCATTTGAGCAAAACATTTAAGACTCAAAATCTACAACAAATCTATTTTTCTAGATGTATTTCTTATTATTTTCCCTTCACCTTTCTATATTTAATATCAAGCATCATTTTGAATTTATTATGTAATACATTAGAAGATATTGGTATAAGCCTAATTTCTGCAATATTGTTTTCTAGTTTTTGCAGCAGTTCTTATCAAATAGAGAAGCAATACTAGATATCTAATGCTTGGAATATATTGAATATGAGGTAATTAAGTTCGATTATTTCCAATTAATTCTTATCTAGTCTATTGCATTGACTTACTTATCTATTTTTGCCAGTACCACATGTTTTTGATATTGTCACTTTATAATATAGTCTGGGGGCTGCAAATACTATTGCCCATTCATTCCAGTCAGTCAATAAACAAATCTCAAGTGCCTACTATGTGCCAGGCATTATGCAAAGTGCTGGGGATACAAAAAAAAAGGCAAAGACGGGTCCTGCCCTCAAGGAGTTCACAATCTAATAAGGGAAACAATAACCAAATATGTAAAAATAAACTATATATAGGATAAATGAAAAAAAAATTAAGAGAGGGCAGTCACTAGAATTAAAAAAAAATTTTTGTTGTTGTTATATTTTTAAGTTCCAAACTGTCTCCCTTTCTCTCTTATCATCCCACACTAGAGAAGGCCACCATTTCACACACACAAACACATGGAGATGTGTGTGTGTGTGTGTGTGTGTGTGTGTGTGTGTGTAGACAGATAGAAAGATGGATAGACAGATATACACGTCTATATCTAACCATATATTTCAGCAATACATACTCCTATTTATAAGTTCTTTCTCTGGAGGTAGGAAACATCTTCCTTCACAGGTCCTTTGTAGCTGATTTGAGTAGTGTTTATCTAAGGAGTTTATATTTTTCTAAGTATTCTTCCATTTCACTTAATTTGTTGAATTTATTGGCATATAATTGGGCAAAATAACTTCTAATAATTGCTCTGATTTCATTTTCATTAGTGGTATATTCTCCCTTTCCATTTCTGATAGTAGTAATTTGGTTTTCTTCTGTATTTTTTTTTTGCAGGCAATGGGGGTTAAGTGACTTGCCCAGGGTCACACAGCTAGTGTCAAGTGTCTGAGGCCGGATTGAACTCAGTACTCCTGAATTCAGGGCCGGTGCTTTAAACCACTGCGCCATCTAGACTGCCCCTCTTCTGTTATTTTTAAAAATCATATTAACCAATGGTTTTTCTATCTTATTGATTTTCTCATAAAACCAACTCCTATTTTTATTTATTAATTCAGTGGTTTCCTAACATTCAATTTATTAATCTCACCTTAATTTAGGATTTCCAACTTGGTGTTTAATTGGGGGGTTTTAATTTGTTCTTTTTCTGTTTTTTTCATTGCATACCCAATTCATTGGTCTGCTATTTTTCTGTTTTATTGATATAATTAGAGATATTACTACTTTTTTCCAAATACCTTAGGTTTTGGTATGTTTCATTATTATTATTCTTTTTTTCGTTCTTTTTTTAAATTTCTTCTTTTTTAATTTAGCATTTTATTTATTTTTTAATGTATAAGGTATTTTATTTTCTGTACATGTAAAGATAGTTCTCAACTTTTGTTTATACAAGCCTTTACAATTTCAGATTTTTCTCCCTCCCTCCCTCTCCCTCCCCCCTCCCCTAGACAGCAGGTAATCTGATATAGTATATCTATATATCTCTATACATATACATATACATATAGATATATACACACACACACATCTATATATATATACATAATAACATTAATCCTATTATCTGCATTATCCTGTTACAAGATAAAAAATCAGAGCAGTGATGCAAAACCTCAAAATAGAAAAAAAAACAACAGCACCCAAAACAAAAGAAATAATATGGTTCAATCAGCATCTATACTCCACAGTTCTTTCTTTATTTTTTTTTCTTGGATTTGGAGATCCTCTTCTATCATGAGTTCCCTGGAACTCTTCTGTACCATTGCATTGGTGAGAAGAATATAGTCCATCACAGAAGGTCAACACTCATGTTGATGATACTGTGTACAATGTTCTTCTGGTTCTGCTCATCTCACTCATTATCAGCTCACGTAAGACCCTCCAGGTTTCTCTGAACTCTTCTGCTCATCATTTCTTACAGCACAATAGTATTCCATTGTATTCATATACCACAACTTGTCCAGCCATTCCCCAATTGAATGGGCAACCCTTCAACTTCCAATTCCTTGCTACCACGTAAAGAGCAGCTATAAATATTTTTGTACATGTGGGTCCCTTTCCCCCTTCCATGACCTCTTTGGGCAAAAGACCTAAAAGTGGAATTGCTGGTCAAAGGGTATGCACAGCTTTATTGCCCGTTGGGCATAATTCCAAATTGCTCTCCAGAATGGTTGATCAGCTCACAGCTCCACCAACAATGCATTAGTGTTCCAATTTCCCATAGCCTCTCCAACATTTATTATCTTCCTTTTTTGTCATTTTAGCCAATCTGATAGGTGTCAGGTGGTACCTCAGAGTTGTTTTAATTTGCATCTCTCTACACATTAGAGATTTAGAGCATTTTTTCATATAGGAATAGATAGCTTGGTTTCTTCATCAGAAAACTGCCTGTTCATATCCTTTGACCATATCTCAATTGGGAATGACATGGATTCTTATAAATTTGATTTAATTCCCTATATATTTTAGGAGATGAGGCCTTTATCAGAGCACTGGCCTCAAAAATTATTTCCCAGTTTTCTGCCTTCCCTTCCAATTTTGGTTGCATTGCTTCTGTTTGGTACAAAAATTTTTAATTTAATATAATCAAAATCATCCATTTTGCATTTTATAATATACTCTATCTCTTTTTGATCAAAAACTGTTCTCCTTTCCAAAGATCTGATAGGTACACTATTCTTCTCTCCTAATTTACCTATGGTATCACCTCTTATGTCTAAATCATGTATCCATTTTGACCTTATTTTAGTATAAGGTGTAAGATGTTGGTCTATGCCTAATTTCTGCCATACTATCTTCCATTTTCCCAAGCAGGTTTTGTCAAATACTGAGTTCCTATCCAGAAGCTGCAGTCTTTGGTTTATCAAACACTACATTACTAGTGTCATTTAGTACTGCTGCATTTCCTGAGCCTACCTATTCCATTGATCTACCACTCTATTTTTTAGGCAGTACCAGATAGTTTTGATGACTGCCGTCTTATAGTAAAGAAAAGCTCCAGGTTGGTACCGCTAACCCACCTTCCTGTGAATTTTTGTTTCATTTTTCCCTGGATATTCTTGATTTTTTGTTTTCCAGATGAATTTGTTATTATTTTTTTCTAGATGTATAAAATAATTTTTAGGGTAGTCTGATTGGTATGGCACTGAATAAGTAAATTAAGTTAGGCAGTATTGTCATTTTTACTATATTAGCTCTGCCTATCCATGAGCAATTGATATCTTTCCAATTATTTAGATCTGATTTGATTTGTGTGAAGAGTGTTTGGTAGTTGTGTTACATAGAGTTCCAGGGTTTGTCTTGGCAAGTAGACTCCCAAGTATTTTATATTATCTACCGTTACTTTAAATGGAATTTCTCTTTCTATCTCTTGCTGCTGGACTTTGTTGGTACATGTATAGAAATGCTGATGATTTATGTGGAGTGATTTTATATCCTGCTACTTTGCTAAAGTTGTTAATTGTTTCAAGTAATTTTTGAGTTGATTCTCTAGGATTCTTTAAGTATAACCATCACATCATCTGCAAAGAGTGATAGTTTTGTTTCCTCCTTGCCTAATTCTAATTTCTTTAATTCCTTCTCATTCTCTGATTGCTAAAGCTAACATTTCTAGTACAATATTAAATAATAGGGGTGATAATGGACATCCATGTTTCACACCCTGATCTTACTGGGAAGGCCTCTAATTTATCAGCCATTGCATATAATACTTGCTGATGTTTTAGGTAGATACGTTTATTATTTTAAGGAAAGCTTCACCTATTCCTAACTCTCTAGTGTTTTTATTAGGAATGGGTGCTGTATTTTGGCAAATTGCTTCCTCTGCATCTATTGATATAATCATATTGATTTTGGTTGGTTTTCTTATTGATGTGGTTGATTATGTTAATAGTTTTCCTAATGTTGAACCACCCTGCATTCCTGGTATAAATCCACCTAGTCATAGTGTATTATCCTGGTGATCACTTGCTGTAATCTCCTTGCTAATATCTATTTAAGATTTTAGCATCAATATTCATTAGGGAAATTGGTCTATAATTTTCTTTCTCTGTTTTTTGCTTTGCCTGGTTTTGGTATCACCACCTATATTTGTGTCATAAAACGAATTTGGTAGAACTCTTTCTTCAGCCATTTTCCCAAATAATTTGTATTATACTGGAATTAATTGTTCTTTAAATGTTTGGTAAATCACCTGTAAACCCATCTGGCCCTGGGTATTTTTTCTTAGGGAGTTCATTAATGGCTTGTTCATTTCTTTTTCTAATATGGGATTATTTAAGGATTTTATTTCCTCTTCATTAACCTGGGGCAGTTTGTATTTTTGTAAATATTCATCCATTTACATTTAGATTGTCAATTTATTGGCGTACAGTTGGGCAAAATAATTCCTAATTATTTATTTAATTTCCACTTCATTGGTGGTAACATCACCCTTTTCATTTTGATACTGGTAATTTGGGTTTTCTTCTTTCTTTTTTTAAAATCAAATTAACCAATATTTTATCTATTTTATTGTTTTTTTTCATAAAACCAGCTCTTAGTTTTATTGATTAATTCTATAGTTTTTGGCTTTCAATCTATTAATTTCTCCTTTAATTTTCAGGATCCCTAGCTTAGTATCTAATTGGGGGATTTCTAATTGTTCTTTTTCTAGCTTTTTAAGTTGCATGCCCAATTCATTAATCTCCTCTTCTCTTTTTAATTCATGTAAGCATTTAGAGCTATAAAATTTCCCCTAAGCACTGCGTTGGCTGCATCCCATAGATTTTGAATGTTGTCTCATTATTGCCATTCTCTTGGATATAAGTTATTGATTGTTTCTATGATTTGTTGTTTGGGCCCATTCATTCTTTAGAATGAAATTATTTAGTTTCCAATTGATTTCATTCTACTTTCCCTAGCTCTTTCTTACATGTAATTTTTATTACTCATGGTCTGAGAAGATGCATTTACTATTTCTGCTTTCTACATTTGACTATGATGTTTTTATGCCCTAATACATGGTCAAGTTTTTGAAAATTTTCCATGTACTGCTGAGAAAAAGGTATATTCCTTTCTATCCCCATTCAATTTTCTCCAGACATCTATTATGTCTAACTTTTCTAGTAATCTATTCACCTCTTTCACTTCTTCTTATTTATTTTGGCTAGATTATCTAATTCTGAGAGGGGGAGATTCAGATCCCCCCACTAGTATAGTATTACTGTCTAATTCCTCTTGTAACTCATTTAACTTCTCTAAGAATTTGGTATGCTATACACTTGGCGCATACATATTTAATATTGATATTACTTCATTATCTAAAGTACCTTTAGCAAGATGTAATTTCCTTCCTTATCTCTTTTAATGAATCTATTTTTGCCTGCGCTTTGTCTGAGATAAGGATTGCTATACCTCCTGCTTTTTTACTTTATCTGAAGCATAATATATTCCTGCTCCAGCCTTTCACTTTTACTCTGTGTGTATCTCTCTTCTTCAAATTGTTTCTTGTAAACAGCATATTGCAGGCTTCTGGTTTTAATCCCTCTGCAATTCGATTCTGTTTTATAGCAGAGTTCATCCCATTCACATTCACAGTTATTATTACTGTCTATTCCCCTCCATTCTATTTACCCCCTTTGTACTTTCCCCCCTTCTTTCACCCTATTCCTCCTCACTGACATTTACTTCTTATCCTGCCTCCCCCAATCTGCCCTCCTTTTATATCACCCCCCTCTCTTTTCTGTTACCCTTTTCTCCCTTGCTTCTGTCCCTCTCCCTTCTATCAGTCCCCCCCTTTCCCTTCCCCTTTTGCTTCCCTAAATAATGAGCTAAGTTTCTTTACCCAAATGAACGTATATGTTATTCCCTCTTTAATCAAATCAATGAGAGTAGGTTGAAACAATGTTCACCCCTCCTTTCTTTCCCTCTATTGTAATAGGGGTTTTTTTACCTCTTCATATAATTCACCCCATTCCACCTCCCCTTCCTCTCCTCACATAGACGTCCCTTTTAACTCTTGCATTTCTTGTATCATCACATCAAAGACAAGTTATATTTATACCCTCTGTGTAAAGTCCCTTCTCTCTGCCCAAATACATTACAGTTCTTAAGAGTTATAAGTATTATCTTCCCATGTAGGGAAATAAACAGTTAACCTAATATGAGTAACCTTTTTTTTCTCTCTGTTACCTTTTTAAACTTCTCTTTAGTCTTATATGTTAGATCAAATTTTCTATTCAGTTCTAGTCTTTCATCAGGAAAGATTGAAAGTCCCAATATCATTAAATGTCCATCTTTTCCCCTGAAAGAGAATACACATTTTTGCTGGTAATAGATTCTTGGCTGCAATCCAAGCTCTTTGCCTTCTGGAACATCATATTCCAAGCCTCGCGTCCATTAATGTTGAAGCTGCAGGGTCCTGAGCAATCCTGACTGTGGCTCCTTGATATTTAAATTGCTTCTTTCTGGCTGCTTGGAGTATTTTCTCCTTCACCTGATAATTCTGGAATTTGCTACAATATTCCTTGGAGTTTTCCTTTTGGGGGGGTCTCTTTCAGGAGGTGATCGGTGGATTCTTTCAATGAAGATTTTATCCTCTGATTCTATGATATCCAGGGGCAGTTATCCTTAATAATTTTCTGGATATGTGCTAGATTCTTTTTCTGGTCATGGCTTTCAGGCAGTCCAATGATTCTCAAATTGTCCTTCCTGGATCTGTTTTCCAGATCAGTTGTCTTTCCAATGTGGTATTTCACATTTTCTTCTATTTTTTCATTCTTTTGATTCTGCTTGACTGATTCCTGGTGTCTCATGGGATGTCTTATCTTCCAACTGTCCAATTTTAATTTTAAGGCATTGTTTTCTTCAGTGAGATTATGTACCTTTTTTCCATTGGCCAGATGAATTTTTAAGGCATTGTTTTCTTCAATGAGATTATGCACCTTTTTTTCCATTTGGCCAAATGAATTTTTAAGGCATTGTTTTCTTCAGTGAAATCATGCACCTTTTTTATCCATTTGGCCAGATGAATTTTTTAAGGAATTGTTTTCCTGCAATCTTTGGGCTTCCTTTTCCAAGCTGCTGATTCTTTTTTTTCATAGTTTTCTTGTTTTGCTTTCATTTCTCTCCCCATTTTTTCTTCTACCTCTCTCAATTGATTTTTAAAATCCTTTTTGAGCTCTTCCAGGAAAGCTTTTTGTTCTTGAGACCAATTCACCTTCCCTCGTGAGGCTTCACATGTAGGCAATTTGAGGGTATTGTCCTCATCTGAGTTTGTGTTGGCTTCTCTCTCAATGGAGAGGGCTCTTTTTTGCTTCTTACTCATTATTGCAGCTTATTTATTTATTTTTTAAGTTGAGGTATGCTCTGGGAGCACCAGGGTCCCTGTTTTGGGCTTCTTGTGCAGGGGTATAGGTGCTGTGTGACCGGCTTTTTACTCTGAGGCCTTTATAGTGTGTGCAGTTCGCCCCCCTGCACTTCCTGTCTGAGAACACTAAGTCAGTGTGCCTGGTCGCACCTGTCCTGTTCGTGGCCCTACAGCTGGCAACTTGCCCTCTCGGCTGATGCAGGTAGGTTTTTTCCACTGTCCTACTGGGCCACCAGAATTTTGAGCCAGGTTCCAAGGGCCT
Organism: Dromiciops gliroides; assembly: GCF_019393635.1. Classification (NCBI taxonomy): domain Eukaryota; kingdom Metazoa; phylum Chordata; class Mammalia; order Microbiotheria; family Microbiotheriidae; genus Dromiciops; species Dromiciops gliroides. The sequence goes on along the minus strand of NC_057862.1, from coordinate 162,769,883 downwards.
CAATTGTTTAGCTGTGGCCCACAGCTTCCTGCTGACTTGCCCTGACCCCCTCAGCGCTGGGCTGCAATCTCCCTTTTTGTAAAAATTAAATTCGACCTAAATTTGTTCTGTTTTATTAAAGCCATGTGTGATTTTTCTATGTGAGGTAATTCAGAAATGCATTCAACCAAATTGAGGTCACCTGACTGGAAATGGATTTTGTTTCAAGTTTCAGATCTATCACATAAAAAAAGTGAAAGAATTTGTGCATTGCTCTACTTAGAAAACAATCTCCTCCTTGATGGAGGGTGTGGGGCAGTATGTAGGAATTTGTTTACATCTTTAACAAACTTAGTCTTAATAGACCCCAGTCAGAAATATATTTTTACTTTAAAAGCTTAGTAACTGTATTAAATTCGAATAACTGCCCTTTTATGTCAGATTGAATTTTAGACTGTATTTGAGAAAGAGGAATATTAGAAGAAAAGAATGTTATTCAAAATCATTCATATGATTTTTTGAAGACCTGATAACTTTTTATTTGCTAGCTAATTTACTACAACAGCTTGACAATGTTGATAACGATTATATCCAACCCCACTGTGATTACTGAAACTTTGCTTCTGAGGTGAAACCTTTTAGGAAGTGTGAATTTTTTTTTTAGCTTGATTTTTGGGTTTGTTGTGTCCTAGAGCCAATGTTTCACTGCTTAATGGAAAATGCCAGCAGCTCGATGAGAGTGAGGTCTGTTACCTTATCTATATATATATATAATAATATATATATATATGTATATATGTGGGATATCTGCCCCTGGAAAAAGGTTAGGAAGGCAATCCTGGGAAAAGCTAAATTAGGACCCTCTTGACTTAGATTCCCATATAAGAAATCTTCCCACCTAGTTAATTCTGAGCCTGGCTGTGGTCCTCTTATGTTATTCTCATCTGGAATCAATTGAAAGTAAGGATTCTTTAGTCATCCTGGGCTTCAGACTGGAAGATGCTATAGTGGTCCCAACCTACTTTTTCCTCTCGTAGCAAAATCTCTATAACTAGGGCAAAACCTTCTTCATATAATTGTTGTTGCAATACCTTAGCAACTCCTGTTGTTTTCAGTCTGAGATTCCATACCCTGAACAACTAAGTAAATGGGTATTTGGCCTTATCATCTGCCTCTTTATAGTTATATATTCATGTATAAGATAAGGTCCTTACATTTTTCAAAATGTTATGATGTAAGAGTTTGTGGGACCAGAATACACACACACACACACACACACACACACACACACACACACACACACACACACACACACACACATTTGTAATTAGATCCAAAACATTTTCAGTTTTGTTCTAAAGAAAAGGCTTATTAATACCTTAAAGGAAAATAACTTATATAAAGCATGCTCTGAAATGCAAACAAACTGCATGGTTTAAAAAGGATTTGATAAAAACAACTCTGAGGTACCACCTGACACCTATCAGATTGGCTAAAATGACAAAAAAGGAAAATAATAAATGTTGGAGAAGCTGTGGGAAAATTGGAACACTAATGCATTGTTGGTGGAGCTGTGAACTGATCCAACCATTCTGGAAAGCAATTTGGAATTATGCCCAAAGGGCAATAAAGCTGTGCATCCCTTGACCCAGCAATACCACTTTTGGGTCTTTTTCCCAAAGAGATCATGGAAGGGGGAAAGGGACCCACATGTACAAAAATATTTATAGCTGCTCTTACGTGGTGGCAAAGAATTGGAAGTTGAGGGGGTGCCCATCAATTGGGGAATGGCTGGGCAAGTTGTGGTATATGAATACAATGGAATACTATTGTGCTATAAAGAAACGATGAGCAGGAGGAGTTCAGAGAAACCTGGAGGGTCTTGCGTGGGCTTGATGATGAGTGAGATGAGCAGAACTAGAAGAACACTGTACACAGTAACATCAACATTGATGTTGATCTACTGTGATGGACTATTTTCTCTCACCAATGCAATGGCACAGAAGAGTTCCAGGGAACTCGTGATGGAAGAGGATCTCCAAATCCAGAGGGAAAAAAAAAAAAAAGAACTGCGGAGTATAGATGCTGAATGAACCATCCTATTTCTTTTGTTTTTGATGCTGTTGTTTTTTTCTATTTTGAGGTTTTCCATCATAGCTCTGATTTTTTCTCTTATAACATGACTAATGCAGAAATAGGATTAATGTTATTATGTGTATGTATGTATATATATATATACATATAACACCTATATCAGATTACCTGCGGTCTAGGGGAGGGGGGGGAGGGAGGGGAGGGAGGGGAGAAAAAATCTGAAATCGCAAAGCTTGTATAAACAAAGGTTGAGAACTATCTTTACATGTAATGGAAAAAAATAAAATACTTTATTAATTTTTTAATTTTTTTTTTTTACTTTAGTGAGGCAATTGGGGTTAAGTGACTTGCCCAGGGTCACATAGCTAGTAAGTGTTAAGTGTCTGAGGCCGGATTTGAACTCAGTACTCCTGACTCCAGGGCCAGTGCTCTATCCACTGTGCCCACCTAGCTGCCCCAATACTTTATTAATTAAAAAACAAAAACAAAAACAAAAACAAAAAGAAGGAAAACTATCACTTTGTAATCAAATTCAACAGGTTAGTAGTTTTTGAGGCACAAGAAAACAATTCTAAAATAAGCTCTAACAACTCAACTTCTGAACATTAATTGTAGAAAACAAATCACACCCCCGTAATTGTATTTTTGGGTTCAATTTTACTTTAAGAATATTAAAGAAGGGACAGCTAGGTGGCACAATGGATAGAGCACCTGCCCTGGAGTCAGGAGTACCTGGGTTCAGATCCGGCCTCAGACACTTAACACTTACTAGCCGTGTGACCCTGGGCAAGTCACTTAACCCCAATTGCCTCACTTAAAAAAAAAAAAAGAATATTAAAGAAACGATTAAGAAAGAACTCATGATATAGTTAGGCAAATGAATAGAGATACATCCTGTGGAAGGAACTTAAATTTTTACTAGAAGAACTAATTTTAGCATATAAGTTCATGTAATTAGGTGTAATAATCATTAAATGTCCTTGCTTCACTATTAAAAAAATAAAAATTAAAAAAATAAATAAATAAAAAGATTTGAGAATAGTGGTTTATATGGGTATGATATCCAGTTCCTTTTGAGCATGGTTAGTAACTGAACTTGTTTAGTAAAGACAAGTCATTTGATTAAACTGGAATTATTTACTCTCTCTGTTTAGGCACCCCACCATAGCCCTTTGTTACATAAACATATTTCAGGTGAATTCATTTGTGTGCCTAGAAGTCACCTACTTACAAAGAGTGTCATCATGTATCTTGGCCTCCTGAGAGGGGAATAAGTTGTCCCTATTACCCAGTTAAAAAGACATTTTCAGTTTTCATGCTCCTGGAATTCAAATATTATGATGTGTTTATGCATTTATATTATATTTTTTTCATTGTGTGTGCTTCAGCAAACTCTTTGGTAAAACAATCTCTTTTGCTAAATACAAAATTTTAAATTAATGGGCAAAGAAGAGTATTACACGTATAAAGAATTGTTATTTGAGGTTTTTATGCCTCAGCACACACTGGCCTGGGGCTCCACAAACCATATGGTGCTCCACCCACTGGTTGTAGCCGTTGCCATGGCACTGGCACCTCACATCATCACCACTCACGGACACCTACATGGGCCTGGCAAAATTATAATGATTGGAAGCCTAGTGAGGGCAGTCATGTGACTGTCAGAGCGGCCATCCAATTGGCTGGGGACTGTGTTGGGGTTCTGGGAGAAGGGAGTTTTTTTTTTTTTTTTTTGTCCAGCATTCTAGCTGGAAGCTGAAAGGCAACAGGAGCTCTGCTGTGTATTCTCAGCTGATTCCTGGGTGGTGGTATTTTTCAGGTTATATAATTTCCCTTTCCCCATTTTATTTCCTTTCCCTTGATCCTACTGATCCTGTTTGTAGTTTGTTTTTTTAAGTTCGTTCTTGTTAAAATAAATCCTGTTCTGTTTTGAGGGAGGATGCTGGTCTCCTTCCTTGCCCCAATATTGCAGGCGAGCCACTTAGCTAACACTCCCCAATTAAAAATTGGTCCCCACAACAAGTATCTTGGGTTCCATTCTTCAAATGGCAAAAAAGTATGTGTAGAAAAATTGTTTTTGTTTCATAAAAGGATATTCAATTAGAATTATTTCATTACTATCTGGTGTTTCTATTTTAAAAGTATATTTATACTATTTTAACCTTTTTCTTTCGATTAATATTATTTTGTTTCATTTCCAGATTTATGAACTTTGATAACTGTGTTCTGTTTATAGCTTTTCAAATGCTTTTTAACTGTGTCACTATTACAGTACTTTTAGGCAAACTGCATTTTCATACCAAGTGTGAATTATGTAAGATCCAACCTCAATGAAGTACCTTCTATCTTTATTTTTTTCTTTCCTCTCTGAAAGGTAATTAATTGCCTCTAAATCTACCCATTAGGGTAGAATAATTGAAATATGTATAAGCAGCCCTGATAAGTATGTATACCTGTTCAAGAAATCTCTGATGATTACTGTTACAATTAATTTCTAATGAAAATGTAAAGAGATGGTGCTAAAAAGTCAACTGTACATTTAATTAGATGAAGATGGCTAATGAGATTAACTTTCTTTACTCTATTCACCAATGCCAAATGATTTAAAAGGCCATTAAGACATTTCAATCAGTCCAGCAATACTGAAAGTTTGTTGTTGTTCTTCACTGCGTGTCTTTCAATAATTTAAAATCAAGCACATGTAAGGTACTGTGTTAGTGGGATGCAATTTTCAGATATATATATATATGTATGCATATGTATGTATTATATGTGTGCACATACACACACATACAAAAACCTAAAAGGGTCATCTATTCCTTTTGAGAATTTGGTTATAGATTTACCACCCTAAAAATATGTACATTTTGCTGCTATTCATTGTCACATAGATGTTTAACAGTGTTGTGAAATTATTTAATCACCTAATCACTTGTCAAGTCCTAGTGACCCTACCTATAAATCTTTTGTATCCATTCCCTTCTCTCACTCCCATAATCAAGCCCATATCACCTCCCACCTAGACTATTTTAACAGTGTATTAAATTGCCTTCTTGCTTTCAGTATCTTCCCTTTCTCTAATCCCTAGCTTCTTAAACTGTGGGTCTCAACCTCATATGGGGTCACAAAACTGAATGTGGGGGGTCTCAAAAAATTTGGCAACAGTAAAAGGTTATGAATAACTATTTTATATGCCTATATATACATCAGGGGTCAAGTAAAACTTTTCCAGGCAAAAAGGGGTAAACGAGTGGAAAGTTTAAGAAGAGCTGCTCTAGGGGCAGCTAGGTGGTGCAGTGAATAGAGCACAGGCTCTGGATTCAGGAGGACCTGAGTTCAAATCCGGCTTCAGAGACTTAACACTTATTAGCTGTGTGACCCTGGGAAAGTCACTTAACCCCAACTGCCCTGCAAAAAAAAAAGAAAGAAGAAGAGCTGCTCTAATCCATCTTCCATACAGCTATCACACTAGTCTTCCTAAGGCACAGGTCAGACTAGGTTGCTCATGTTCAAAAACCTTTAGTAGTTCTTTACCATTCTTAGTATAAAATACAAACTCCTCAGGACAGTATTTAATATTTTCTCTTATCAACCTCAAATTTATTTTTCTAGATTTCTTTCATTATTCCCTTTACATTCCTATATCCCAGCCAAACTGGACTATTGTTCTTTGATTGAAAAGTCTATTTCTTGCCTCCTTGCATTCATATATGCCATCATCTATAATCTCCTTCATTTCTGCCCCTCAGAATCTTCCTTTAAGGTAAATTTCAGATACCACTTCCTCTGTGAGGCTTTTCCTGATTTTTTGTGCTATCTTTAGTGCTATCTACCTCCTCATTATTATGTTGTATTATTTATCTGTATACTGTATATATGTGTTACTTAGTAGATCATAAGTTCCTTGATGGGAGGAAAGTCCTCATTTTTATACTTGTATCCCCAGTGTCTTATATTTAAGAAGTGCTTTATAAATATTTGTTGAAATTAATGCAGTTGCTTCTTATTTAGGCATTCTTTGGTTCATCTTTAACTTACCTCCATCATTATCTTCAAAGCATATCTTTCATCTTCTCGTTTTGCAACAGCTTTTGCTTGAGTCAGTTCTTTTGCTTTCGCTTGTGCTTGTAAAACAGATTTTTCTCTTATACTTTGCATCATCTCTTTGTCAACTGAAAGTTTAGAAATTTTATTAAAATAGGACCGCCATGAATTTTACTTCTATTTTGAAAAAGAATAGTATTCAATAATTAATAATAAATGTGTTTATTTATATATTACTATGTACTTATGCACAAATACATTTTATATGCAAATATATAAGTATATTAATATATTTTTATAGAAATAATAAACATTTACTAAGCAATTATTATGTGCCAGCAACCATACTAAGTGCTAGGGATACAAATACAAATAAAACAAAGACAGTCCTTGCCCTCAAGGAGCTTATAACCAAACAGGGGAAGACAACACATAAAAGGAAGCTGAAAAGGGGCATGGCAGAGAATTCCAAAGAAGTTTAAAATTAGTGTAGCTGCTGAGAAAAGTTGAGATGAATTGTGCTGAGTTCTCTTCTTTTTTTTTTTTTTTTGGTGAGGCAATTGGGGTTAAGTGACTTGCCCAGGGTCACACAGCTAGTAAGTGTTAAGTGTCTGAGGCCAGATTTGAACTCAGGTACTCCTGAATCCAGGGCTGGTGCTCTATTCACTGCGCCACCTAGCTGCCCCTCTGAGTCCTCTTCTTAAAACAGTAATATATATTTGAAACTGATAGGAATTGGTTAAGAGTGGGAAGAAGGGTGAATAGAAGTTAAATACATCTGGAACTCAAGTCTCAACAGGAAATTTCTAACCTTTTCCCAAAGACCAACTGGATAACTTTGGAAGGAAACATCAGAAAATGCAACTTTAATTTTATTCCATGGGGGCGGCTAGGTGGCGCAGTGGATAAGCACCAGCCCTGGATTCAGGAGGACCTGAGTTCAAATCTGACCTCAGACACTTGACAATTACTAGCTGTGTGACCCTGGGCAAGTCACTTAACCCCCATTGCCCCGCCCAAAAAAAATTTATTCCATTAGTTTGACCTATTAGGAGATATTTAAAATCTCCTCTGGAATGTTCCTTTGGAAACTCCCACTGGTTATATAAGTAACATGTTTTTAAAATTATTCTGCTTTCCCCTTCCTACAACCAAAACTCTCATTCCTTTAGTTGTTGTTCAGTTGCATTCAGCATTCTGTGACCCCATTTGGGGTTCTCTTGACAAAAATACTGGAGTGGTTTGCCATTTCTTTCCCCAGCTCATTTTACAGATGAGGAAACTGAGGCAAATAGGGTTAAGTGACTTGCCCAGGGTCACACAGCTAGTAAGTTTCTGAGGTTGGATTTGATCTCAGGAAGATGAGTAGTCCTGACTCAAGGCCAAGTACTACATCCACTGTACCACCTGATTGCCCCATTCCTTTAGTACTCTGTTCTTAATTGTTAGGCTATCATGGACTACCACTGTGGTTCAATACAGACTTTATTGTGACCTTTATGAAACCTCAGCCTAACATATCTTGAACATGCACTAGCCATGCTCAAGCAAAATCTGCATTCGGGTTTCTTCTTATGGTCTAAGAAGGTACAGTCGTGTACCCCAGTACTTTCCCAAACACAAATACTAACCAACCCCTTGGACTCTTAACACCACAGGCTATAAATTCTATGAATTTATATCAACTCCCATACAAGTAAAGACAGAACATCAATATCACTGCTGGTAAAGGAATTTTCAGGCTGGATCCTGGACCCTTTCCCCATTTCCTAAGCTATAAGTGCACTGCTGAAGTATGTTATGCTTATTTGGCTTCCTCAAACTAATCTGACCAAACAATCACCTGTAACCAGCCTCTACTCCCAAAGTGACTTTAATAGCCTTGCTCTTAATGAATAGTGCTAGGAAACAACAGCAAACAATTGTCCCTGGTGGCATAACATTCCTGCCTATTGTACTGGTCCTTTCTTAGCAGTGGAAGAGAATGGCTGCTCCTTCTGCATATATACATACCAGTTCTGCCCTTTCAGCAGCAGCTGAATGTACTGTCTTATCCCTTCTGTAGCTATTATAGGAATACTTCTCTTTTTCTTTTACCGATAATACCTTTAATCTTGCTCTCATTTTAGTAAATATTACTCCCTTGGTAACTATTACCTCTACTCACTGCATTAAACAAGAGATAGCTTGACTAGTTACTGCTTGCTGCAGCTTTCTTCTCACAGCTGCTCCCATAGGGATCAAAGAGAACTGATAAATTCCTGCTACTAAACAAGGAATTTCATTTGTTTAACCATTCCTTCTCCTCCATCCACCCAGCATGGACATTTTCATTTCAAAAGAAGATGTTATTAATTTGAAGAATTGAAGCTAGCAGGATAGTATTTCATTGTGATAGACTGATAACAGAGATATATGGGGGTAAAGGGGTCCTTTCTGTAAAGCCAAACTTACAAAGACTGCCTATACTAGCTAAAAGCTAGCCCCAAAGAAAGACAAAGTGGTTGCCTCAAAACTTTAGAAATTAGGACAAAACTTCTAAACCTCACTCTGATAATAATTCAGCCACAAAGACCTTTAATTCTGGTCAAGTTCCATTATAAGTGAATATATGTATTTGGAAATCATTCTCAAGAGAGTCTTCTTGTAAAAGACATCTTAGTCAATATGATACAAACATCTTAGAAAACTCAAGCTAGGTGCCAAAAAGGCTGTCCATGTAGGCTCTTCCTAAATGACACCAATATTTTTTTTAGCATCTAGAGTAAGGATGGAGAAGACAGTTGGAAAATTATTCTTCTGATTTGATAGGTCAATATCACCTAAGTAATTTGGAATGTCTGTAAATAACAATATTTTAAAGGAAAGCATTTTATAGAATAACTTCTCAGAATTAAAAATATATGAAAAACCATACCAGATCATGTAGACAATAATCTAGGCATCTTGGCAGTCTAGTGTTACTTAGCAGTAACACATACTGGTTACATGACACTGGTGTAAGTCACTTAACCTCTTAATGTCCTAGGAATCTATCTAAGATTGAAAATTACAGAGAAGGCACTATCCTGTACTGGTAGAGGGAAGAATGATTCGACTCCATCCTGTTTTGTCAGTAGCAAAAGAGTGATATTTTGTGAAATATAGTTGGAATATACAATATAACATACAGTTGGAAAAATAGTTGGAATGCTTGCCATCACCATAAAGACAAAATAATAGATCTCCTCCCACTGACAATATGAGAGATAAGTCCAATCAATTTTTAGTGCCTACTTTGTGGTCCATAGTAAGTGTTTGATAAATACCAGGTAATCAGCTAAATGTTGGAAATAGAAACACAAAAGTGAAAGCCCTCAAGGAGTTTAATTTCTACTGAGGCATGGGGGTAAGGAAGAAGAGGGAGACATGCCCACACATAAGGAAATAGAAGATGTATACAAAATAATACAGATTTATTGGGAGTGGAGAGTTGGCACTAATTACTGGGAGAATTAGGAAAGACCTCTGAAGAAAATAGCACTTGAGCACATTCTGAAGGAAGTCAAGAGTTCTAAAGGTAGAAGCTTTCTAGGCAAAACTGAGACCCCTGAACCAAGGTGGGAAAGACAGTGTCATGTACAGTCAGTCTGACTAGATTTGATAGACTTGTGAGAGGAGTCATATGCACACAGTCTAGGAACATAGGCTGGTACCAGGTTGGGAAAGACTTTAAATACGAACAAAGGAATTTGTATTGTATTCTAAAGGCAATAAATCTAGTATCATGATTAAGAACCTAATGCTGAGACCAAGGGGAAACTAGGTTTTCTTTGTATTGTGTTGAACTAGGGAAACCTTTAAACATTTCACATGTTCAATGTGTCATATGCATTTATTCATAGGGAACACTATTGTTCTTAGCTGTACTGATTACAAATAGTTTCCAGTCCTGACTACTTCCTGAATGGGACAATTTTTAGTAGATTGATTACTTCCTCCCTTGTCCAAAAAGGTTTTTTTTAAATCTATTAAGCTTTCTTTGTCCTTCATTGTGATATTATACTTTCATCTCCATAAGTATTGTTTTAAAAATTCTTCCTTCCAGGGGCAGCTAGGTGGCGCAGTGGATAGAGCACCGGCCCTGGAGTCAGGAGTACCTGAGTTCAATCTGGCCTCAGACACTTAACACTTACTTGCTGTGTGGACCCTGGGCAAGTCACTTAACCCCAATTGCCTCACTAAAAAAAAAAAAAAAAAAAAAAATTCTTCCTTCCTCTTCTTCTGATGCAAAAAAGGGCAAAAAAAACAGTCCTTGCTCTCAAAGAGCTCACAATCTAATAGAGAAAACAGCACACAATGATTCTGTACAAATAAGATCTACATTATATATGTAAAATATTTGTACATATCTTTATATCTCTATCTCTTTGTGATAAATTGGGGGTAGTCTCAGAAGTAAGGCACCGAGGACTGGGAAAGGATTCTTCTGAGGGTAGGACTTTAGCTGAGCTTGAAGGAATCAGGGAAGCTGGCATCTGGTGAAGTATTGTCTGATTTAAGCCTTAATTAGAGACTAGGATTATATACTTGCCTTCATTGAAAGTATTGTTGTTATTTCCAAGAGGGACAGAGGAAATAAAATGGAAAAGGAGAAACCAGTGTCCATTTTTTAATCAAACTTACCACTTGCCAAAGAAAGAGACTCCCACATTCCATGTTCTTTTTTATACAATGTGAACACAATGGCATCATTCCCAATTTTGGCTTTGCTGTTAATATCATCTATGGGAGCATAGAGAAATGCTTCAAATAAAAATGGAGGATAGTTGACCTATCCAAAAGGGGAAAAAAGAGATGAATTAATGTAAGTTGTGGTTTAAAACTAGTTATTAAAAGAAATAAAAACTAGGAAGAACGAAAATAATCATTGTGATAAAAGATATCTAAACTTATTGCAGTCTATAGAAGATTAAGAACAAAGCTAATGGTACAGCAGAGAGAAGGAACAAGCATTTATATAGAGCCCACTATATGCTTTTTTTTTTTACAAATATTATCTCATTTGATTCTCACAACAACCCTGCAAGGTAGGTGCTATTATTATCCCAATTTTACAGATGAGGAAACCGAGGCAGATAGAAGTTAAATGTCTTAACCCACCTCACATAGCTAGTTAGTTTCTAAGGCTTTGTTTGAATACAGATGTTCCTGACTCCAGGCCTAGCTTTCTATCCACTGTATCACCAGCTGCCTCAGAACAGCAGAAAGAGCCCTGGATTTAATGTCAGGAGCTGAATTCGAATCTACTTTTGCAACACATTACCAGTGTGAGCTTGGGCAAATCATTTAACTTCTCTGTGGCTGAGTTTCCTCACCTGTAAAATTAGGGAGATGGATCCGACAGCCTTGGAGGGTTCCTTCCAGCTCCAGATTTATGATCTTTGGGCACTTTTTGCTTACTCCTGCTTCTTTCTGAAGCCTTTCAGTCGTGAATCTGATCCTACTTGGTTATAGTTGCTGCGTGGCTTCATCCCATTTGGGGTTCATCTAAATATCCAAAAGATTAAAAAAAAAATCCAGAGTACAGGGAACTGACTCCCCAAATTGCACATGTGTGACCAAGGTTGCCCATCTGCTTCAGCCCTGTAACAGGTGACAAGTCACCAAGAAAAAGGGAAGAGAGTACAAGTGGGAGCAAGAAGGGCAGCACAGGGCGCCCATGGGTTCTAGGCAAAAGGAGCCCACCTTGAGGTAATTTTCCGTGCAGAAGATGTCGGCGTTCCCAGGCCGCACACCTCGGAGCGGCAAGGAGAGGTACACAGTGGATTCGGTCTGCTGCCAGTTGTAGTCCCGTATTTGCAGGGGCGGCATCTTCGGCGGCAGCCCTCAAGGAAAGAGTACCAGCAACGCGTTGCTAGCCGCGCTCCCCTCAGTTGCTAAGGAAGTACGACCTTTCCCAAAGCTCTTCCGGGGCAAATCGGGCTGAGTAAATCCTTCTGGGGGAGGGAAAAAATCGGATCCTATGAGACCTATGTCCTACGGGTCTGAGTCTCCTCCCTGCCATTTCTCCCCAGACTCACGCTCGGGCCTCGCGTTTTTTCTCTCGGCCTGGTCTAGGTCGCGTGAGGCGTAGCTAGCGCGTGAAGCAGAGAGCTCGGAGATCAAAATGATTTTTTGTTTTGTTTTGTTTTTAATAAGAAGGCGCATTACGCAGCCGCGGGACTGGAGTGAGGCGCCTAATCTGTTGTAAATCTCCCATGGAGGAGGGGGAGGTCGGGCCACGTAGTAGGTGATGGTCTTGTGTGGCCACCTGCACGCACTGAGTCTGCGCGGCTCCGCGCCTGCCCGACTCCTATCGAATGGCCCGTTATTATATGTGGTAGCTGGGGGAGGAAGAGGGCGAAACTTACGACACCTGCGAGGGAAGCAAAAGCGACCCCCTGCATGCCAGCAGTCTTCCTCTTGTTCTGGCCATTAACATACATCCCAAACCCGAAAATCCTACAACCAAGAACTCAAAAGGTCGTGTTGACTAACACCTTTTTTTTTTTCTTTTAAAAATTTTAATAGTAGATTCCCCTCCCCCCCCCAATTACATGTAAAGATAGTTTTCAACATTCATTTTTGTAAGACTGAGTTCCAAATTTTTCTCCCACCCTCCCTCCTCCCGATGCCAGCAAGCAATCTGATATAGGCTATACATTACAATCATGTTAAACATATTTACACTTTAGTCATATTGTGAGAGAAGAATCAGAACAAAAGGAAAAAAGCACAAGAAAGAAGAAACAAACTAAATAAAAGTGAAATTAGTATACTTCATTCTGCAGTTAGACTCCAGCCTTCTTTTTCTGGATGTGGAGAGCATTTTCCATCATGAGTCTTTTGGCATTGTCTTGGATCATTGTATTGCTGAGAAGAATTAAGTCTATTACAACTGATCATCCCACAGTGTTGTTGATACTGTGTACAATGTTTTCTTGGTTCTGCTCATTTCATTCAGCATCAATTCATGTAAGTCTTTCCTGGTTTTTCTGAAATCTGCCTGCTCCTCATTTCTTACAGCACAATATTGTTCCATTACATTCATATACCACAAATTGTTTAGCCATTCCCCAATTGATTGGCATCCCCTCCATTTCCAATTCTTTGCCACAACAAAAAGCTGCTATATATATTTTTTCTGATGAAAGTATTTTATTTTTTCCAGTTACATGTAAAAATAGTTGCTATATATTTTTGTACATGTCAGTCCTTTTCCCTTTTTTATGATCTTTTTGGGATATAAACCCAGTAGTGGTATTGCTGGGTCAAAGGTATAGCCCTTTGGGCATTGACCAGCACTTTTGAAAGAACCATTAATAAATTCTCTGAGGCTCAGTTTCCTCACATGTAAAATGAAAAAGGTTGAACTGTTAAGGTCCCTTTTAGCTGTAAAATTGTATGATTCCAAGTAGTCACAAGTTTTTCTAACGTTTCAAGTCTGGGAAATGTATCAGTGAAAAAAGGTTTATATTAATATATTAAAATGCTTCAATAGATGGACAGTAGATAGAGCGCTAGACTGGTGCCCCAAAGACCTAAGTTCAAATTCAGCCTTAAACATTCACTAGTTGTGTGACCCTCTGCAAGTTACTTAACCTCTGTCTACTTGTTTCCAGTCCTGTAAAATGGGGGTTCTACTTCCCAGAGTTATGAGGATAAAATAAGATGATGTTTGTAAACTACATTGCAAACTTTGAAATCCTATGTCAAAGATAACTATTATGGGTATCCAGGATCTCATTGTGGTCATCTCAGTCTTTGCAGGTGGCAGTCCTTCCTCACTTCATCCTGTGTAACTCTGTCCTTCCATAAATTGTCACAGATAATCCAGGACTTCTAGGTCTTTAAATATCCTGTGTGTGCCATAGGAAACACTCATCTGCCTGTCTCTTACAAACTGAGCCCTGACTTCTTTTAATAATTGTTTTCAGTATTCTTCTACTTTTGTTCTTCAAGGCAACAGAGAACTGACTCTAGGTTTCTCTTAGCCTGTGCCTGAAGAGACCAGTTGGCAAGTTCTACCAATGCATTTGATAACAGCCCCAGTAATATCCTATCAAGAGGTCCCTGGGTAGAGTTCAGGGAATCTGTGAACTTGAATTAGAAAATATTACATCTATATTTTCACTAGTATGTAACTGAAATTCAGCATTTTCTTCCAGTATGAATGTAGGTAACAACTAATATTCTGAGAAGACCTTACCAGATTGCCAAAGGGATCCAGAACAAAAAAAAGGTTAAGAACCTCTAATCTTGGTAATGAACTCTGCAAACGTGTTCAATATACAATTCTATTTACACACATTAAGACACCTTCATGGAAGAGCTTCTGAAGGAAATACTAGCAGTAGAGAAACAATGACACATTTCTTACCCTTGTAACCAGAATTTCCAGCCAAGCCTGGAGACTTGTATGAGGCTTTGCTAATTGATAAGAGAATGCTGACAGTGACCCTGAATGCCTGACTTCTTGGGAAATGCAGTTGATATCCCCAAGAGTATTTTTAGGAACAACACCAAGGAGAGGAAAGAAGACATTTAAAGGGACACCTTCCACTCTCTGGTGCTTAACATGAACACAAAGTATACTCTACATAGCAGAGTAGAGTAAAGGCAAAAGAGATAGCCCAACAAAGTACTAGAGAAAAGCATGAATTAGGAAAGAACACGCAAGGGATCAAGATAGAATTTCAAAGCTGGAATGACCTTAAAAGATCATCTATCTCAACTCCTTTATTTTATAGATAAGAAACAGGTCCAAAAAGTTTAAGTGACTTGGCCAAGATCATGGAGGTTATAAATAGCAGAGCCAGGATTTCTACCTAAGTTTTCTTGACCTGAAATTCAGCACTTTTCCTCTTGTCATTGTTTCTCACTGCATACTACCATTCTCTCCCCTCCACAGTGACTCCCTGGAAGACTTTTTTTTAAAAAAACAGTTGTGTGGATCTCCACAGTAGATTCTAGCTCTTTTCAAGTGTCTGTGCCCTTACCCCAGTTAAAAAAGGTTCACAATTTCCCAATGTATTTTTTAATTTGTTAATAAATATTTCACTATTAAAACAAACTTTGCCTTAAAAATAATTCTGGGAAGGCTAGATGGAAATGGTGCCTGAGTTGACCCTCAAAGGAAACAAAGGCCTTTTAACAAGTGTAGATGATAATGGAATGAATTCCAGGCATGGAAGATGGCTTGCATATTTAGAGGTGGGGGATGGGTATTTTGATGGACCCAAAGAGTCATAAGTGATGTCAAATTAGAAGGCTTCTGGTAGAGAGCCCCAGGGGCCAGTCCTTGGTTCTATTCTGTTACAACATTTACCAGTAACTTAGGTAAAGGAAAACATGGTTTACTTATCAAATTTTCAGGTGACCCAAACGTGGGAAAGAAAACTAATGTACTAAACAACAGAATCCAAAATTATCTCAGTAGGCTCCAACTAAGGGCCAAATCTAATGAAATAAATTGATGGGAATAAATGTAAAGTCCTACATTTTTTATTCCAATGGTCAACTTGAGGACAGGACTAAGGAGGCATGGCTAGGTAACAGTTACCATAAAAAAGATTTGAAAGTTTTAGTGCAATGCAAGCTCAATTTGAATCATCAGTGTGATATGGAGTCAAGAGAATTAATGGGATCATAGGTTTCATTAATAAAAGTATAGTGTCTTCAATAGACAAATAATCAAAATATGTGAACAGCCAGTTTTGGTTTTTTGTTTTGGTTGTTGTTTTTGTTTGTTTTTTCGGGTTGATGAAGGTTAAGTGACTTGCCCAGGGTCATACAACTAGTAAATGTCAAGTGTCTGAGGCCAGATTTGAACTCAGGTCCTCCTGAATCCAGGGCCCATGCTTCATCCACTTCGCCAACTAGCTGCCCCTCAGCCAGTTCTTAAAAGAAATAGAGACTGCTAACAACCCATAAAATGCTCCAAATTACACCCATCAGTTTGGCAAAGACGGTAAAAATCCAAAAACTTTTCCTATATTAGAGATCTTCAAGAAAAGCTGGATGATCTCCAGATAAGATGGGATTCTTGTTCAGGTACTTGTTCATAGCCCCTAATATCTCTTCCAACTTTGAAATCATATGATTCTGAAGAAATTCTTTTTTTATCTACACATAAGGAATTATTGTCCAAACAAAGCACAGAGAATACTACTTAAGATAAAATGAATATTTTTTAGCAAGTAAAATTTTAAACAAAACCAATGAAGCTAAAATTAGAAGGGAAACAGTTAACTGGAAAAAATTTTTCATCAGTTTTCTCCAAGGTCTCATATCCAAGACATATAAGAAACGGATTCAAATGTATAAGAAAAAATGTTATTCCCCAATTAGTAAGTAATCAAAGTATATGAACAGGCAGTTTTCAAAGGAAGAAATCAAAGCTATCAATAGCTATATGAAAAAATGATCCAAGTCACTAATAATTAGAGAAATGCAAATTAAAACAACTCTGAGGTTCTACCTTATGCCCATCAGATTGGCAAAATTAACACAAAAGGAAAATTACATATGTTAGAGGGGCTTCAGAAGAACAGAGCACTTTAATGAACTGTTGGTGGAGATGTGAATTGGTCCAGACATTCTGGAAAACAATTTGGAACTATGCCCCAAAAGTCACTGCATTGTGCATACCCTCTGATCCAGTGGGGTATGTGGGGTGTTCAAGAAGGACTAACACCTCTGGTGTGAGGGCTTGCTGAGCCTTTTTCAGAGTGGCTTATCCATCTTTGGTGTCTGCTTGGCATTTAACTTTTACCTATGACCCCAAGAAGCTGTAGCATGTACAGTAGCCACTGGTAAATCATCTGAGCAGACAGGATAAACCAGGTTGAAGGTAAACAAATGACTTCAAAGACAATGATGAATTACAGGGCATCTACCCCAAGCATATGAAAAACTTCCCCAGTGGAATGGGCAGATGAGAACAATTTGTTCCAATGGCCATAAAGATGGTTGAAGCTGGCACCTTGGAGTTCTTAGAGCTTGGTCAGACATTGAAGATGCCAAAGTTATCTACTGCATTCTGGGCCATTGTGAGTTGTACTGCCCTTTTGTCTTACCACCACACTTCAGTGACCCTGAAGAGAGAGTGAGGCTGACAACTGTGCAACTCTGCCTCACTTAAATCCAGTTCATGTGAGTTGAGACATCACCCCATTATTGGTCCTTTTCAAAAAAATGAAGGACAAACATCACTACTAAGCCTATAATCCTCAATAATGAAAGAAAGAGGAAAATTATCCATATGTTCAAAAGTATTTATAACTCATTTTGTAGTGGCAAAGAACTGGAAACTAAAGAATTATCCATAAATAGGGAAATAGCTAAACAAATTATAGTATGTAAATAGAATACTATTGTGCCATTAGAAATGGCAAAGGGGACATAGCAAAAAATATGGTTTCAGAAAAACCTGCAAAGACTTATATGAACTGATATAGAATGAAGTGAGCAGAACCAATAGAACAATTAATACAATAACAAAATTGTAAAAACAAACAACTTTGTAAGACTCTGATTGATGCAATGAACAGCCATAATTCTAGAGATCCAAGGATGAAGCTTGATAATGAAGGGGAAGGTGAGAGAGAGAGAAAAATTGAAAACAATTTAATTGAACAACTGAAATAATTAAAATGCAAAAACAACAAAAAAAGAAAATCTATGATTTTGTGGAGGACAGTGAGAATAGAAGAAAATGGGGAAGAAAGGAGGAGGCTTCTAAAAACTATCTGAGGAAGAAAAAAAGATGGAGAAGAGATGTAAAATGTTTGATAATTATATCCAGCTGGTCAGCTACAGTTTGCATTGGACCTTTGACAGAAAGCTATTAATTGTTGATGAGAGTCAGCTGAGCAAGCTGCCCTACAGATGAAGCAATATGATTGTCAATAGGAGCACAGGCTTTGAAGATGAGGTAGAGAGAGAGGGAGAGGGAAAGAGAAGGAAGATTGATAGCTTGAACACATTCTTCTTGGAATGAGAAGCGGTGGTCACAGGTTTGTTGAGAATGGCAAGTGAGGTTCTGTCTATTTGAACAAGGCAATGAACAGTACAGAAAGCCAGCAGACATGGGTTCAAGGATTTGGCAGCTGTTTGAAACAAGGCAGAAGTATGGCTTCCACTGAATGCTTATTGCTGTGAATTATGGGTACTTTTTCTTCCTGTACACATTGTTGTCAAGAGATTAGTATTAGGCACATACACTTTTTGTTTCTTCTTTCTGCAGTGGGAGCCAGGGAGAGTGAAGTTCCATGTTTCTTGGTAAAAGAATTGAGCTATTTAAAGTTTCTATAATACACAAATCAGTTGCTTGCATTTTATTAAACTTGTATTATTTGAATTAAATTCCTTTGTGAAGTTATGATTCTTGCCTAAAAGTTTATACAGTATGTTGGGAAGGGATGGGACATAAACCATTAATTAAATTAGTCATACCCTAGATAAGGACTGAGAGTGAAGGTGAATTTAAAAAGTGTGGGTGGGACATTAGGTCCATGGACAGCCAGTCTTGCCCATGGTACTCATTACTTATAGAGGACCACACAGAGATGATGCTACCACACACTGTATTACATTTAAACAAATAAGACCTTACTTGACTGCCCCCAAAGACAGAGCCTTGCCTGAGGCAAATAAACATGGCTAACACACAGTTACTCATAGCATTCACCATGGGAATTACCAGGAAGGGCCACGAGGTAAGAAAACCGAGAAATGAAGAGTGAAAACCAACAAATTTTTAAAAGACATTCATAGAAGTTGGAAGCAAAATTTAGTAATAGAAGATTAATCTTTTAAAATGTGGCATAAGTCCCACAATAATAGTAATGAGTACTAAAGCTCAGAATAAGCTAAAGCTAAGGAGAAAAGCTAATTACAATATTTTTTTCATTTCATCTTTCCCCATACCTTATAAATCCTAACCCTGCTCTTCATTCTCACTGTGACCCGGAAACACTGTCTCTCAGCTCTTTTCTATTCCATTACCCCTCTGCTCACCATTCTCTTCTCCTTTCCCTATCTTAACCCCTTCATGAATCAATTCAACTCTGTACTATCCTCTACATTCTAATCTCTTTCCCCTTGTCTATATAGTCATCACATCTAGCCAAATCCCATCCTTGGATTATTCTCATCATCTGCCACTATCACTCCTATTTACATGTTCTGAATTTGAGCTGGAGAAAGTCGTGAAGCTGTGGTTATTGTGTCTTTGACAATTGCTACCTTTCTATTCTTAAACTTAACTCCTTTTCTTGAACACTTGGAGTTCTTAACAAATGCTTGTTGACTTATTAACAGAATTAAAGCTATATTGGTGAAGGGAAAGACGGCTAAATAAAGGGTAGGACCAGAAATCAAGTGGATGGAATGAGTCAGCCACTGATTACTCTTCAGGGTGGCCTGCTCAAGGAAGATGGAAAGGCAATAACATATGATGAAGAGAAATCAGAGCTGCTCAATTCTTATATTACTTGTTTCTTTGCCAGGGATCTTTGGGTTGAGAGAAAAATTCAAATTCAAGATAAGTAGGGAAGAGAACGCCTAGCTGTCTTTGATAAATTCAACTCACCAGGTCCACATGGACTAAATTCAAGGTTACTTTAGGAAACTAGCAGATATGAGTCACAGTCAACGATTTTTGAAATATCACAGAGAATAGGAGAATTACAAAGTGGGAAAAGAGCAAATGTTACAATTTTTTTTTAAATGGTAAAGAACAAAGTTTGATTTCAATTCTTGGCAATATTCTGGAATATATTTTAAACAGGGGACTAGATCATGAGAATCCAGCCTTTAGGTCCATAATGTGTTATACTAAGCCTGATTCAATCCCCATCTAGATTTTGTAATATGTGCAGGTATTCTGTGGCTGTTTCATCTACGAAAACTTGATTGGCTGCTGAGCTGGAACTGAGAATATACACAAAAGACTTCTGGGGGAAAATTCAGCTCTCTTTCCTACCCTGGTGTCCAGCAAGCAAGACAAGTGACTCTGGGCCTCTTGGTGAGAGACAGAACACCCTTTTCCACCTGGAATGATGCCACAAATGTATGGCCCTGTTGTTGCTGAGAGATGTATTTTCACTAGCAGTGGCCTACTTTTTCCACTTGGGCCAAAATGAAACCATGGGCACATGGCCTTGAAGTTGTTTCTGTCCCTGTTTGCCTATTTATTTTTTCCTGACTTCAGTGACATGGCTTTGTTTTGAAAATAAAATGGACTAGGCTAGGGCTGTGACCTTGTGAGCTTCAGAAGAACTGAAGAATGAACAGAAAGAGGTCCAGTGATTGGAATCCATGCCAGAATTTGTGGATAGCTGAGCCTGGTAAGAAGAGAAGTCCAGAAGATCTGTTTGACTTAGACATGTTTGACCTGCCATAGCAGTAGAAATAAGGAAGCCAAGAGGTCTATACTACAATTTGAAGTGATCTTGGTGGGGATAAATGTTTTGTATAAACTACTATGAGCCCATTCTCCCCAGGGACTGTGGTGGTACAGGGGAGAGCATCTGGAGACATGTTTGTACTGTTCTTGCTATAACTTCTCAGTAAGTATCCCTTTGTAATGACTAATTGATGTTGATTGGTTAAATGACAGTGGGGTACTAATCACTGGTGATTAGTACTGGGTAGGGGCAGCTAGGTGGCACAGTGGATAGAGCACCAGCCCTGGATTCAGGAGGACCTGAGTTCAAATCCGACCTCAGACACTTAACACTTACTAGCTGTGTGACCTTGGACAAGTCACTTAACCCCAAATGCCTCACCAAAAAAAAAAAAAAAAGAAAGAAAAAGGATTACACTAGAGTTGGGGGGCTTAAGCCGATAGTATTAGAAGAGACATACAACCCCTAGAATCTTAAGAGCATGATTTAGCCAAGTATGCTCTAAAGACCCAACCTGCTAGTGTGCATGTGGGTTCAGAAATTAAGTCTAGAGCCTGATGCATAATATTAAAGATAATGGAGTGGTGAACCTATGGCTTTATCTAAAATAGGCCATATCATACTAACCTAATTTTCTTTTTTGAAAGAGTTCCCAGACTACTAGATCAAGGGAATATCATAGGCATTGTTGGGCCACATTTTTGCAAAACATTTGACAAAGTATCTCATGCTATTCTTATACTAAAAATGTAGAAATGTAGGCTAGGTAGTATAATTTGATATTCAAAAATGGTTGAGGGGGCAGGAGGTAGCACAGTGGATAAATCACCAGCCCTGGATTGAGGAGGACCTGAGTTCAAATCTGACCTTAGACACTTGACACATATTAGCTGTGTGACCCTGGGCAAGTCACTTAACCCTCATTGCCCCCCCCCAAAAAAGGTCAAATTACCAGACCCAAAGAGCAGGATTGCAGTAATTTCAATTGGAGATCTCTTAGTGGAATGCCCCTGTCATCTGTATTTTTCCTGAGCTATTTAACATGCTTACCAATCACTTGGATAAATGTATACAGATAGTATATTTATCAAATTTGCAGAGATCACAAAGGTGGGTGGCATAGGCAATACACAGGATGACAATCAGCTTGTAAAAAGATCTTGGTAGGTTGAAACAAAGGATTGAGCCTAATAAAATGAAATTTAATAGGGATAAAAGTAGATTCTTACACTTGTGTTTAAAATATCAGCTTCACAAATCCAATATGGGGGTGGCATGCCTAAATAGCAATTCATCTGAACAATAATCTAGATTTTGGTTGACTGGAAGCTCAATGTGAGTCACATAACACTCAATGTGTGACATAGTAGCCAATATAGCTAATGTAATGTTGGGTTGTATTTAAGAGGCATAGTATTCAGGACTGAGGAAGTGATAATCCACTGTACTCTGCCCTGAACAGACCACATCTGTGTAAGCTGGGAACCTGAAAAGAAAGTTTAGAAGACCTGGAGTAAGGTAGGAAGTCAATCAGAGATGAATAAAAAAGATTGCCATAACAACACCAAGGACTCAGCTGACTATTTAGATAACATAAATATATAAAGTACTCTCTTCTCTTTAGATTTTTATGACACTATCCTCTCCTATTTCCCCTATCTACCGGACTAGGTCTTTTAAGTCTCCTTTGCTGTATTCACTTCATCTTCTTCTATTCTCACTCTATATTATTTCACTTACTGATCTCATCAGCTCCCATGGATTCAATTCTCATCTCTATACTGATGATTCGCAAACCTATTTATCCAGCCCTAACCTCTCTGATGACCTCCAATCTCATTTTCAACTGCCAATTCACCAAACTGGATGTCCCCTAGACATCATAAACTCAAATTGTCCAAAACTTGAACTCATTATATTCTCCCACCAATACTTTCCTCTTCCTAACTTCCCTGTTATTATCTAGTGAACCACCATCCTTGAAGTCCCCCAGGCTCCCATGCTAAGGCTTATTAATTTTGTTTATAACACCTCTTGCATACAACTCTTCTCTCCTCTGAAATTGCTATAACCCTAGTGAAGGCTCTCAAACTCTCTTTGATTTTATTACTAAGTATAAATTTCCACTTCATCAATACTACTAATTCTTTCACTTTATTTTGCATTTTACACTTACTGAAACCTGTCACATTTTCTTCTTTTTCTTCCTGCCTAGATGCACTTCCCTGTAAGCTCTTACAAAGGACTAGGTCTCAACTAAACTTTGTAAACTTCTCCAGAGTAGCATTTTAAGTGTACACAGTAGAGACTTTATAACAAAATGCTTGTTAAATTGAACTTGAACCAAATTAAATCCAAATCTTACCAGTTCTTGATCCAGTCTAACTTTTACAAATCTTTAATTAACTAGACCACATTGCTCCCTTTACTGAACTTTTAAAAGTATGCAATTGTTGCCTTACATTGTTTTGATTGTTCAAATATGTAAATCTTGTTTCCACAAATGATTATGAGTTCTTCAACCATTGAGGTCAGACTATGTTGTATTAACATAGTTCCCAGCTTCCTTTTGAATTGGATGCTTTCCAAAAAGTTTATAAGTCTGCTGTTTGAAACATGGGATAATTTTTTCATTGAAACAATGTTATAAATGCTATATATATAAATAAATGGTCTAAGCTAAGTTCCTAGACCAATGCACAAGCCATAATGCATTTCAATGATAGATAACTTTATATTACAACCTTTTCTATGAGAAAATACATTGAAAATTCCAGCCAGAAACAATTATGTCTCCCTTTGCTGGTGTGGTGCCAGTTCTCTTGAACATTTTTTAACTTTTACAAATGCATGAGATGTCACTCTGAGGGCAAGCATTCTTCAGGGTATAATGAACAAAGAATTTTGACATTATGCCTCTCCCCCTTCTCTCCTTCCCCCCTTCCTTGTCTTCCCACATTAGAAGGTAAGCATCTTGAGGCTAGGGACTGTCTTTTTTTGATTGTATCCCCACCACCAAACACGCTGCCTGGTTTGTAGTAAGTTCTTTAATAAATTCTTGTTGACCTGACTTTAAATTGCCTACACGATGCATGTAGTCTCTAATGTAGCTGCTTTCTGGCTTATTTATAAGTATTTATAAATCAGACTATTGTATTTTTTCTTCCTCACAACACAGTCTAGAGACATAGTAGATACTCAGGTATTTAAGGATCCACTGTTTTTAACTTGTTGTTTGACCTAGATCAATGGTTCCCAATGTTTTTGTTCCAAAAGCTCTTCTAACAACAACAACAAAATTGTATTGTGAATGCCCAGGGCAATTTAATATAATATTAATAATATTCTTTTAGATTTAGTTATTAAGTGCTTACAAAAATTACCATGATAACTTTTGTCCCTAATAGCTCCAAATAGCTACAGAAACAAACTTGAAATGCTTCGAATTTTCACATTTGCACACACGTTGACAGAGGAAAAATATTTGTAATATAATTGGACAATTATTTACTGCTTAAGGTGCTCTTAAAGAATTTTTAGCTTGAAACCCTTGAATCATAGGTGGGAATTCCTTGAAAAGGAACACACTGCCTTAGATATTCCCTCTATCTAACATAATTGAATATTACTATGCCTTAAGATAAAACAAGTATGAATGTAGCCTCAGTTTCAATAGTCCTCAGATGAAGAATTCAGAGAAATATGGGAAGTCTAGTATGAACTGATGCAAAGTGAAGTAAGCAGAATTAGAAATCAATTTATATGGTGACTACACCATAAAGGAAAATAATACAGAAAGACTTAAAAACTTTAAGACCTGATGGTGGTTTATTCTAAGTCCAGCATGAGGCATATATTTTCAGACATGTCCAGTATGATTTGTTTTGCTCAACTATTTATTCAGGATGGGTATAGGGGAAGGGGGAGATTGGGAAGGAAAAGTGATATTAAAAAAAGATAATCAGAAAAATTTTTTAACAAATTTTTTCATTAAAAAAAAACTTTTAAAAAGACATTTCTACTCACATTTATGTCCTTGGGCCTTGAATTCTTTTAACCTTATATTCATTCACATTTGTTTTAATACCCTGATATCCTTACCACCTTTTAGCCCTGTCCGGATTCAGTTGAAAAATTCCTTTTTCATGTAAATTCCATACATATACATTCAACAGACTATTCCTTAAAAACATTCCATACCCTATGATCACTGGCATTTTTGTAAACTCAACTTTCACATGAAAATTCAATAACTCCCCTTTTATAGCACTTCAAGGTTTACAAAGTGTTGTCCTCAAAACAACTATATGAGCTAAGTAGTAAGTTTATCCTTAAAAGAACTTTATTATTCTTTTTATCAAAAAGGTTCTCAAGCTTTTTGTGGTTGTAAAGGAATCCTTATGCATTGTGTTTCCTGTCCTAGCACTAAAGTCCTATATAACAAAGAAGATACAAATTAAACCTAATAGAGGAATTCCAAGGTTCAATCATAAAGTCTGAAATCCACAGTTCTACAAAAGCTTCACACATCTAAAAAAGGAAATGCTTGATCCAAAGTGTTGGTCTCATTAACTATGTTAATGAATATATGATATGCTAATGAATTCTGGGTCACAGTCCTACATATGGCTTACCTGAAACAATATATGGACGAAGATACTTATCCCTTACTTGACATAAGACAAGGCCTGATACTTAAATAAACAGGCATTTTCTCTTTAAAAATTAGCTTTATTTGAAAGAATTTACTGCAAAATAACAATATAGGAAAACTTACAATACATATTGTTCAAGAAAGCCTGCCATACATAGTTTCTACTAATAGTAGATGTATTCTGATAAACAAACACTCCTCTTACTATGCACACATGACATTTGGCATAATCTTTGAAATGAAAGGCCAACAATAACTCATATTATGAACTGTCTGGATGGCAGAAACTGTAACTTTTCTTACTACTTTTCTATTTGCCACTAACCTGAAAGGCCACAGTAATGTGAAACAAATAAAAAAAATAAGGTGGAAGACAATAAATTATATTCCTTCAGAAGGTCTTATATTTAAGAATGGTGTGTAGGAGGAGAAGAGAAAAGGATAAGATGATTTACAAAGTAACTATACTTTGTAGGAAACATTTTAAAGTTAATTTTCTCATAAAGAAAATAGATTTGACTTGTCATTATCTAATTATTATAAAAAAAAGGAAAATTGTAGTTTGTCAGAAGCACTTAAATAACTGAATATGCATTTACCTACCATTCAATCAGTGAGCCAATTTTATTTCCCAGACAGTAACCTTTATACTGTCCAAATTAAAAAGCTAAACCATTTTGAGTAAACAATTCAAGTCATATCATTGTCTTTTCTCATTTTAATTTGTTCACAAAGTTATTTGAGTTAGCAATTCATGAATCATTTAATAATAAACACTTCTTTAAACCTGTACAACTGAATCAAAAGGGAGAATTGGTTTCAAAAAACAATATGTTAAAGTACCAGGCAAAAACAAAGTGCTAAAATTTTTCTAAATATAAATTTATACACAAAACCAGACCCATGAAGAATACTGTGCATTCAAGTCTAAAGTCATGTCCATAATCAACACAAAGACTGCTAATAGCCTATCTGTAATTTTTTATATGTCAATAACTTAAACCAATTTTTCTTCAATCAATTTGATCATTAATACATGATGAGATGACTAAAAAGACCAGGTCAGCTATGTAATATATGATGCATAACTGCAGCATGTAAGTAGTGTCAAAATGAACACATATTATTGATATGGTAAGACTTCACTAAGTCAGGACTTGAATAAAAAGTATAAAAATTAGAATATTTTAAAATAAGTATAATTTCTAGTCTGTTCAAAAGATACATGTTCTTATCATCTGAATTGGATGAAGTGTTGTCTGGTAGAGGGACTACTGATCAAGAGATAATGCTTTGTGGTTAGTATATTAATTATATGTAAACATAAAAATATGTTTTTAAAGTGCTTGAAACAATTTGTTCTCTTAAGATTAACATTTATTTTTATTATTTTGTATAGATGAATTTTCCTTGTAAACACTTTTCTTCATATAGCATACAAAAGTTAAGTCCAGTTCAGTGCTTATCTTAATAATCATAAATTCTGAATTAGTTTTGTTCAAATTAATGAAGTTTTACATTATCCTAATGATTTAAAAAAGATGCTGGTCATTATTACTTGGAGGGGGGAAAGGGAAGGGAATGATAGTGGAGATCTGTATAAGAAAGGCATTACTAAAAGTACAAAATGTGGTGTAGTTGAAGGAATACTATTTAATATTTTCATTTTTAAAAAATATATAGAATTTATTCTAATCTACAAAAGCTTTGTGAAATAATTAGATGACTAAGACTATGTCAAAAATATATTTTAGTTCATTGATGATCACATAGTGTAGCTTTAAAAGCCTGAAATATCAATTTGAAATTTATAATTAAATGGCACATTCGCATTACTAACCACATTAAATAATCCTACCATATACCATATTTTCCAGCTAATCATTTCCTATTAAATTATGCCTGTAAGAGATAACCAATTTTTCAAGAAGTATTTATTCTATTATGAACATCATGAATTGCTAACATTAAATTTACCCTTCTCTCCCAGTTCAAGGACACTAGGCCAGCCACCAATCCTTAAACAGTGATGTTTCACATACTTCATAGAGTAGCTTAAAACACACCATCATATGAAATAATTAGTATTACATAGTAATTTTCTTTTTCATAAGAATAAATGTTGGACAAAGTCTGGAAACTTTTTTTTTCCAATTTGAATTACAGTATTTTTGCCACAGACCACAGCACTAATGCATGTGTTAATTCAGACATGCTCTAATTTATAATCAGAACAAAACTCAAAAAAATTAGTTGCAAAAATACATGTCACCAATGTGGAACACACTCAGATTTGTATAAAAGTACTGAACTAATATCCCAAAAAGAGGCATATGTAAACAGTACATAAGGAAGGAATAGTTTTAATATGAAACAGTCATTTAAGTCACATACATCATGATAAGAAGCAGGACTTTCTTTTATAAAAGATAACATTTTGACTAGCAGGCAACATCATCTATATAACATGAAAAGTACTGGTAAGAGAAGATGAAGTCCTTTAAATATAACTACAGATAGTGTTACTAACAAGAATGAGGAAAAAAAGAGACATTCTATTTTTGTAAAAACTTCAAAATTAGAGTCCTCAACTTTTGAAGCCCTTCTTATAAATCACCTTTACATAAAAAAGCTTATTCAATACCTTCTCCTCTACCTTTTGAGAAAGCATCCCCTGTCCCAAAAATTCCCTCCACATTCAGTAGAAGGGATCACTTATCTATTACTGGACAATTAGACAGGCAAAGCATGCCATCCAGATGGTCAGATGATATTGGGTGGGGTTGGAGCAAACAAGTAGAATATAAAGCTGGGGGAAAAACCTTGGAAATGTAAAAGAAACTGTGGCTTTAGAAGAGTAGGAAAAGAAGTTTTAAAAAGCAAGATTAGGAAACCTGACCCCAGGCTATCTATTCCAAAATACCTCACCATCACAGCTCATACTATATAATTTTATTTTTCCATTTCAGTTTGTAATGCTCCTTGAGATCCTACCAATGGGAGATTTGTTTCAGTTAACAAGCATTCTATACTTCTACAAGGGTTTGGTAGCTATTAGCCAGTGACAGAGTAGATTAATTAAATGAGCCATAGTCATTGATTAGCAATTTCTGCACCCAATGTGTTGGGGTGGGGGTGGGGGTAGAAAAGGGAGGGAGGAAGAGTTCAGTGCAAAGGCTGGGGGATGAGCTCAACAGGCATGTATATGGCTAAGAAGTCAATGTCCTGTAATAGTCATGAGCTTGGCAACCAGCTTGTTTTTTTCCTGACATCTAGTTGAAACAGCTATACTAAGGGAATGGGAGTTTACTAGATGGGAGGTTGGTAACAAAGAACTTTGGGGTAGGGAAGGGCTGAGATATGATGCTATGGGTGAGTGGTTAGGACAGCATGAAGGAACCTGGGCATCTGCAGAGAAGGGCAATAGATGTGATGGGAAGGCAGAAACAAAAGTATAAAGGGAGTAAAAGACAAAACTTTATTTACTTAAAAATTCTGCCTAAAGCTGGCCCTGTTCCAGGAAAGGGAGAGGAAGGACCCTGTCTTCCTCTTCCCGTGTCCTCCCTCCTCTATGGGCCATGGACCCCCAGCCTCAAAGACCCAGATCTAGGTTGTACTGTAATTCAGCTACGATATGAATTAATTAGGCTTTTATGGGCTAGCCTAGAAACCTAACCACTATTTATAAATATTTTTTCTATGGTAAAATGTGTTTTGAATTCCAAACAACTTAGAAAATTGTTTTTAAATATACCCCATTTGTAACTTAAGGGACTTGCCTGTATCCTTTAAATTAAAAAAAAAATCTAAAATTGTATAGATTTTTCCATGCCTTTATACACTAGCAAAAGAAATCCAAAGCCTCTTCAGCTGCCTTCAAAAATAATCATTGCTTACATGTTATTTCAATATTAATTATAAAATAGTTAACATAGTGAAGGGTATAATACACATCAGCCCTTTTAATGTGTGCTAGACAGACAAGTTTAAAAGATTATTAGATGAAGACTCTTGATACTTCTTTCACCTGGGATTAAAATCAATAGGTTGCAAAGGTTAAAGCATACTGTAAGGAGGTCATTCTATTCGGCAGTGCTGGGAGTCTTAAAAAAAATACTGGATTTCTTTATGTACTATTTTATCATCTATGCAGAACAATCACTAGCCAAGAAAACATCCAGTTTTATTTACACAAGTATTCTAATTTTGACAGTAACTCTTTAGAAATGCTTTTAAATATCACACAACTTAAAGTAAAAATTAGGACAGATCTAATTCTAAGCACTCTAACTGATAAGCACAATTTATTTTCCTGTACAAGCTAAACTAATTCTATACTAGTGAATCTGCAACATCTTATAACCAGCATATTAGGAACTCTCCAGTGATGTACCAAGACAAAACCCCATGATAAGTTCTGATAGAGGAGTTGCCACTATGAAAATTTCCATTAATAACACAGCCTTTTTGAAAGGCCTCCTGACATGTTAGCCAGGTGGAACATTGGCAAGGCTTCCAAGCTGAGATAGAAAAATTCTTAAGATTTTCTACTCAAATTGTGTGTGTGTGTGTGTGTGTGTGAGAGAGAGAGAGACAGAGAGACAGAGAGACAGAGACAAAAGAAGCCTTTCAAGAATACAAAGAGGACTGCACCAGAGAAAGAACTGTGATGCTGGAGAATGAATATACCTTTGTGCAAGTCCTTTCATTACAAATTCTAATACTTCTAGGGCAGAAACAACTGTCCCCATAAGATCATATGTGTATGTTTGGTAAATTCAACCCCCTTTTGGTCAAACTGAGCTAATCAATTAGCATTTGGCAATAGCTTGTCTTCCCCAAGAACAGTTGACTGAGAATTAAGTGTAGGAATACTCTAAAAGTACCATTGATCTAAACACACAAAAACATTCAGCTATTAATATACAATTCAGATATGGTAAATACATTGTCAGAATCAAGTACATGTGGTTTTCATTTCAATATTTACAAGATAATATTTACTAGTGTTGTAGCAAGCCTAAATATCTGAATGAAAACCCTCTTGATTGCAAGTATATAACTTCTATTTGAAAGTGGAACATGAGAGAAGAATGTTACAAATCTTTAAATTTGCTTGGGAGAGGTAAATTTATTTCACTTTCATAGAAATAGCCGGCTGCACATTATAAAAGGTATTAATTTTTTTAAGTAAAGAGCTAAAGGAAATACAGGATCAATTTAAGCACAGAATACAACGCAAGTACTATTGTGTAGAATGTTGAGTGGACTCCTGAGAACAAACACTGAAAGGTTCTATTCACAATATCTATCCAGCTCTGTATATTATACACAAAAACAGAAAAAATCATGATCTCATTCTAAGAATAGGAATACAGCATGCAATGAATGATTTTTTAAAATCTCCACACAAAAATCAAAAGAAATTGTAGTTGGCTAGGTTGATTGCTTAAAAAGTTTAGAGCAATTACATATTTCTAACAGAAATACAATGTAGATGAACTAGGAATTTCACACATTATGGACTACCAAATGGCAGGAAAAGAGAAAAGAACATACTATAGTTTAACCTGCTTTATTAAGCGCTAATTTTCACAAAATGCTATCTACCCAGGTTTGGCATTCATTTATTTTTAAATTTCCTAAAAATGTGCAGATGTTGTATTTACCACAGCTTTTGAGGATTTTTTTACTACTTACCTCTAATTAAAGTCAAACAGAAAAAACTTACCAGAATTTAGTTCCTACTATGTATGTGTATAACATCTTCCTACTTACAACATACATACATATGCACTGAGAAGGAATATTTGCACATGAAGGTAACTAAAATTGAGATAGCTGGAAAAATCTGATATCGTTCTCTTAAAAATTTATAAAACCTTAGTGGTTTCCCATTTGTGTTTCACTTACACACAAAATGTTCTTAAAACAAGCTAAATGGACCCTTACAAAAGGGGACACTAAACTCAGTGTTTTATATGGTGTTTTCAAAGTTCAGCACTTTGGTACAGTTTATACATTAAAAATATATATTTAGATTCACTAATTCTGGTTTTTTTACAGTTACAACCTATGTGACCAATTTAAATTTTAGCAGATTGTTTTGAAGATTAAAGAGGCTTTTTATATTTCTGATTACACAAAAACAAATAAGCAAATATTGTACGAAAAATTTACAATAGTTACTGGAGCTAAATATCATAAAAACTAAAGGATAAATAACTGGCTTTGTTTCTATAATGTGAAACTTTAAGATCCTATGTAATAACCATGAAAAAAACTACTCTAAAAAACTACTGATTACCCATCAGAGCCTACTGCAGGTGGTCCAAAAGTTTCTCTAGTGCGCATTAATTGGACATCTTTTTCAGCCATGCAGGTATCACAACCCCATACTGCTGAAGCTTCTGCAGTCAGGAGGCCATAAGCTGTTTCAGTCATCCCTGTACAGATCCGGTGGAACCATTTCTGGCATGAGGCCTCACATAAGATGGCATCCTGATCATCATTCACTTCATTTGTACAAATGCCACAAGGATATACTGGGTCTGAAGATGAATGGCCATGTCGACTTGGGTGGAGAGTAGTTTTGCTGCTCTTTTCAGAATTGCACCCATCAGCTGTAACTCTGGGTTGACGGGGCTTATTCTGAGTTCCATTTGCATGGCTACTGTTTGCATTATCAGTGCTGTTGGAACGGTTGCTTTCTTGATTTACTGTATTGTTTCGACTAACATTTTTCAAGTCAATATTACCCTGGTTTAC
The DNA here is from genome assembly GCF_019393635.1 of Dromiciops gliroides. Taxonomy (NCBI): domain Eukaryota; kingdom Metazoa; phylum Chordata; class Mammalia; order Microbiotheria; family Microbiotheriidae; genus Dromiciops; species Dromiciops gliroides. The sequence continues at coordinate 162,737,912 of NC_057862.1, read as the reverse complement.
AGTTTCATCCATATTGAGATGAGGAGGATGGGCAGAAGAATTCTGATTAGCGCTTTTAGTTGCTCCTTGACTAAAGTCTTGTTTTTGTGGGGGTGCTTTTGTTTGACCAAAAGTGTTTGATGGAGGGATAAAAGAATGGTTTGATTCTAATTGGGAGGTAAAATTTGGATTATTTCCAGGGACAAAATTAGATGCCAAGTCTGGATTGGATACTTGGCTAGCATTCTGTGGAGGAATCTGATTGAAGTTTTCAGCAGGATTTTGTCTAAAATGTTGATTAGACATATTAACATTCTGACTTAGTGGACTATTATATGCTGGATTTCCAAAACCTGAATTATCATGTGGCCCAAAGTTAAAAGCATGAGGTCGATTAAAACCAATGCCTAAAGGATTTTGAGGAAATGGATGTGGCTGGTTCCTAAGTGAGTAAGGACCACAGTATGGGGATGACATTCTTGGAGGTACATGAGGTGGCATCCTGAATGAGCCGTAGCCTCCAAATCCAGGATACCCAGGGCTAAGATATGGATTTGATGAAGGTAGAGGCTTGTAGGAAATGGTATTATAATTGTCATCAAATGGATTAGCCGCTACTAGATGGTCAGCATTTGGATTTGGTGGTGGGGCATATTCAGACAGTGGAGGAAAAGAAGGCCCCTGAAATGAGAATGAAAAGTAAACAATATATTATAAACAAAAAACTCTAAGATAAATTATCCTTTTATCACAGCACCAAATGATGTCGGTATTTTTGTACTCATGTTATAGAAAATGTAATTCCTTCCCCATTAAACTGTAATTTTGCATTTCATAATCTTTTATTTGCATTTAATATCAATTTTTTTCTTTAAAAAATGTCTAATGAAGAAAAGGTAAGAAATTTAAAACAATCTTCATGTAACACTACAGAAATATATGTAATTTTTGTAAGAGATTACATAATTTACATTTATTGTTATTACTTTCAAATCCAGGAAATAGTTCATTTAAAATACAAAAGATTCTAATTATAAACACTTATTAATCTCAAAATAATCATAAAATGACAGGATAAGTAGCTGAAAGGAGTTGCTAAAGCAAGGCATTTCAGGGATATAAACTGGAGAAATAAATATACTGAATCAGTCACACTGCAAGTTTCATAATTAATAGTGGTTTCAGTAGAAAAAAAAAGTATCTCTATGCACACTGTATTTATCACCCGCTTTTTATTATAAAAAGTATACTTCAGTCTATAGGGAATAAAATGACATGAAAACCTAACACTTCAACTATATATCTTCAAAAGCATATTATATACACACAGGATGCCTATTCCATTATTTTATGCATATATGATTATTTCCATAATACCCAAATATTATAATAGGTTATTTAAAAAGTACTTCAAATGAAACCTTCCCCATATACAGGTGGGTTGGGGGGGGCAGGGCAATGAGGGGTAAGTGACTTGCCCAGGGTCACACAGTTAACGTGTCAAGTGTCTGAGGCTGGATTTGAACTCAGGTCCTCCTGAATCCAGGGATGGTGCATTATCCATTGTGCCACCTAGTTGCCACCCCCCATATGAAGTTTAAAGTATTATTTTAGCTCAACTATAGACAGTATTAGGATCATGTTAGGCATTGTCAGATTTGAAAACATCCAAGATTTAGTAATATATGGCATGGATTTTTCAGTGATTTCCAAGGTTTCCTGTCTTTACTTCTACTTGCCTCAATTTATGTCTGCAGTACACAAAAAAAATAATTCTATGAAAAAGTTAAAAATTTAGTCAAGGGGCAGCTAGATGGCACAGTGGATAGAGCACCGGCCCTGGATTCAGGAGTACCTGAGTTCAAATCCGGCCTCAGACACTTACTAGCTGTGTGACCCTGGGCAAGTCACTTAACCCCAATTGCCTTACTAAAAAAAAAAAAAAAATTTAGTCAAGAATCATGATTGGATCTGAAAACTGGTAGAAGTATTTAACCATGTCCAATTTTCTTTCTAATTGAAAACCTGATCAAACCTAATCAAACCCAAAAGGGGAAAATGAGAGTAAAAAATGTTAAATGGCAATTTACCTGGGTATTTGTTTTTCGCTTTTTCTTATCTGGGCTTCCAAGTTGTACACCTGGTCCTCCTAACCCATCCAGTCCACTGTCACCACCTACAAAGGTTTAATTCAGATACATTTCCCATTTATAAGTGAATATAATTATGCTAGTCATATCAAAGAAAGTCTATTACAATTATCACTTGTTTTTATTTTAGCAAGATGAAATTATCACAGAAAGCAGTACTTAACTTTTGTTATCTTTAGAACAACATAAAAAATCAGTAGCTTTACATCAGAATATTCTCAAATTTGGTCACATTAACATGAAAAATACTAATTAAATTTTCTATGCTCTCAAGTTGTTTTTTTTTAAGAGACTTATTCTAGTTCTACCCACCATAAAACTATTACAAAAATAAATCTGAATATTAACCAAAAGTTCTACTTCATTTGGTCTGTTTTATGTATACCTCCCCTCCCGAAACATACTCAAATCATAATCATAAAAATTGAAGCTTCTGATTCAAAGTAAACCTTATGCTTCAGTTCACATGTTCTACACCTCATTTTCTGGACTTTGTCATCATGATTTCTCCCTCTATCCCTGAGGGTCCCTTCTCCTAATGGGGAGTTTTTCCTGGAACTTCCATTTTGGGGAGGGTCCCAAACTAGCCATCCTTCATTATCTGAACTTCACCACTTGGCTGCTCTCCCCTTTAATTGCTGGGGCCCCCTTCTCTCATTGGTGAGTTCTTCCCAGCATTTCCACTTTGGACAAGAGGCTAAATCAGCAATTCATCATTCTCTGGACCATATAAATAACACTACTCCCACTTTTCACATTCTTTTAACGTGTTGTCTTCTTCCATTGGATTATAAATTCCTTGTAGGCAAGAACCATCTTTCTTTTTACTTGTATTTGTATATCCAGCAGTTAGTACAGTGGTAACTTAATAGCAGTTAGCACGTAAGTACTTAACAAATATTTGTAGACTGCCAGTGAATGTTCATATCTGTGACTAAAGAATTCCACAGAGATATGGTAGGCTTGCCCCATGTACATAATCTGAATAGTAAGATGATACAATAATAAATAATAAGATTGTTAATAGACACAAGGATGGAAAAAACATGCTACAAGTTCTCTTGCACAAAGCCAGCTCATTACAGTACAGTGTCTAAGAGACTAAATGAATCACTAGGCAGGGGTTCTTAATCTTCTTTGTGTCCTGGACCCCTTTGACTGCCTGGTGTAGCCCTTCTCTTTTAAATAATGGGAAAGAATGCTAAATTTTAGTGAAATGTCAGTGAAAACAAAGATGAATTTTTTTCCCATGCAAATTCTCATTTCAGACCTCCTGAAATCTATCAATCCCAAGTTACGAACTCCTGCACTGAAATTATTGTTATTATTATTATTATTATTATTATTATTTTGGTGAGGCAATTGGGGTTAAGTGACTTGCCCAGGGTCACACAGCTAGTAAGTGTTAAGTGTCTGAATCCGGATTTGAACTCAGGTCCTCCTGAATCCAGGGCCAGTGCTCTATCTACTGCACCACCTAGCTGCCCCTCCTGAACTGAAATTATAAAGAACAAGTATTGGTTGTTGTGAAAGAAGAGATATGAGAAGACATGTCCACCTCTTCCCTCTACAAAGATAGGTCTTCATGTGTTGTGCATTGCACATATTCTCAGACTTTTTCAATGTATAATACATTGAAAAAGTCTGAGAATATGTACAATTATGCTGATTGTTTCCTTTTTTGTCTTTAAAAATCCTATTTGTTATATGGGATGGCTCTCTAGGAGGGGGAAAGGCACTTGGATACTGGAATTGGAAAGGATACTGGGGAAAGCTACAGTGATGTAAAAAAGAACAAGATATAAATAAAATCATATTAAAATAAAAAAGAACAACAACACCATTCTTGATGACAATTTTGTCAATAACATAAAGAGGAAGCTTGGTCAAGTATGGGTTGGGCAATTATGTAAAACATTATCATATAGGTCATTTTGTATAAGAAAATAAAAAATAGTAAAAAATAGAATGGTTCAGTCTGTGTTCAATCAAGACCAGTTCTTTCTTTGGAGGTGGATACTATGTTTCATCATTAGTCCCTTTGGGACTGCCTTGGATCATTGTATTGCTGAGGACAGTTAAGTCATCCACAGTTCTTCATCAAACAATATTGCTGTCACTGTGCACAATGTTCTCTTGGTTCTGCTCACTTCACTATATATTAGTTGATATAAGTCTTTCCAAGCCTTTCTGAAAATCACCCTCCTTATCATTTCTTATAGGACAATGATATTCCATTACAATCACATACCACAGCTTGTTTAGCCATTCCCCAATTGATGGGTATTCCCTCGATTTACAATTCTTAGCTACCACAAAGAGTTGCTATAAATATTTTTGTACAAATAGGTCTTTTTCTCTTTTTGGGTATATCTTTGGAATATAAACCTAGGTGTAAGACTTCCAAATTTTTCCAAATAATTTATTATTATGACACTGTTTAGGTTTTTCTGTGGAAGGGTCATAAATCTGCTTTTAGTCTGGGTCATAAATCTGCTTTTGAGGAAAAAGCAGTTCCTGAGCTGTCTGTTTTTACAATTCATTTGTCTAGGACATAGGTCTTTTTGGAATATGAAGAGAAGTAGTTACTGAGCTAAATCTGACTCAGAGTTCTGAGATGGCAGTTGCTCATTTGCATGTGACAAGCAGTAGAACATTAGAGTAAATGGAGCACACAGTCTGCTTCAGTGATTTGTAAATGAAGAATAGAAGAAGTTCTGGGTTAATAACAGGAAATAAGGACACCAGAACTGTTCTGTGATTATGGGAGAAATGCTACTTGATTATAAACAGAACATAAGAATTTGGTTACATAAGAATTTTGGTTACATCTAACCATAAACTAAGGTGGGGTCAATTGTAAAAAGGACCTATATACCGAACCAAGAAAGTTTAACAAAAGAAGAAGAGGCAAAAGAACAGGTTTCATGTCTGTCAAAGGGAGACTGTGACTGTCTTCGAACTGGAATTTGTTGCTGGGCAGACTGGTTAACCAATAAGAGTCTGGAATATGCTCTACTGCAATCTCCTACTGAAAACCTATAGAGATTATACATTGCTTTCTATTAAAACTTGCTGCTGATGTACACAGTATCATCAACATTATGTGTTGATCAACTGTGATAGACTAGATTCTTCTCACCAATCCAACGGTACAAGAAAGTTACAAAGGACTCATGATGGAAAAGGTTCTCCAAATCCAGGAAAAAAAAAAAGAAGGAACTGTGGAATATGGATGCTGTTTTTGGTACTGTTGTTTTTCTTTTTTGAGGTTTTTCCTTTTTGCTCTGATTCTTCTCGTATAACATGACTAATGCAGAAATATGTTCAATGTTATTATATATGTGTGTGTATATGTATATGTATATATACACATATATATACAAACACACACACACACATATATATATAACCTATATCAGATTACCTGATGTCTAGGGGAGGGGGGAGGGAGGGAGAAAAATTTGAAATTGGAAATCTTATCTAAACAAATAAATAAATATTTTTTTAAAACTTGCTGCTGAGCAAAAACTGTTGGGAAAACTGGAAGATAGTATGGCAGAAATTAGGCATAGACCAACATCTTACACCTTATACTAAAATAGGGTCAAAATGGGTACATGATTTAGACATAAAAGGTGATACAATAGGTAAATTAGGAGAGGAAGGAAGGGTTTACTTTTCAGATCTTTGGAAAGGAGAACAGTTTATGACCAAAAAAGAGATAGAGAATATTATGAAATGCAAAATGAATTATTTTGATTACATTAAAGCTTTTGTACAAACAGAAGCAATGCATCCAAAATTAGAAGGGAGGCAGAAAGCTGGGAAACAATTTTTATAGCCAGTACTTCTGATAAAGGCCTCATTTCTAAAATATATCGAGAACTAAATAAAATTTATAAGAATCCAAGTCATTCCCCAATTGAGAAATGATCAAAGGATATGAATAGGCAGTTTTCTAATGACGAAATCAAAGCTATCTATTGCCATATGAAAAAATGCTCTAGGGGGCAGCTAGGTGGCACAGTGGATAAAGCACAGGCCCTGGATTCAGGAGGACCTGAGTTCAAATCCGGCCTCAGACACTTGACACTTACTAGCTGTGTGACCCTGGGCAAGTCACTTAACCCTCACTGCCCTGCAAAAAAACAAAAAAAAATATGCTCTAAATCACTATTGATTAGAGAAATGCAAATTAAAAGTACTCTGAGGTACCACCTAACACCTATCAGATTGGCTAATATGACAAAAAAGGAAAATAATAAATGTTGAAGAAGCTGTTGAAAAATTGGAACACTAATGAATTGTTGGTGGAGCTGTGAACTGATCCAAACATTCTGGAGAGCAATTTGGAATTATGCCCAAAGGGCTATAAAGCTGTGTATACCCTTTGACCCAGCAATACCACTATTGGGTCTTTTCCCCAAAGACATCATAAAAAAGGGAAAAGGACCCACATGTACAAAAATATTTATAGCTGCTCTTTTTGTTGTGGCAAGGAATTGGAAATTATGGGGCTGCTCATCAATTGGGGAATGGCTGAACAAGTTGTGGTATATGAATGTAATGGAATTCTATTGTGCTGTTAGAAACAATGAGTAGGCGGATTTCCGAGAAACCTGGGAAGGACTTGCATGAACTGATGATGAGTGAGATAAGCAGAACCAGGAGAACATTGTACACAGTATCATCAACATTATGTGTTGATCAACTGTGATAGACTTGATTCTTCTCAGCAATACAATGGTACAAGAAAGTTCCAAAGGACTCATGATGGTAAAGGCTCTCCAAATCCAGAAAGAAAAAAAAAAGAACTGTTGAATATGGATGCAGATTGAACCATACTATTTCTTTTGTTTTGGGTACTGTTGTTTTTCTTTGTTGAGGTTTTTCCTTTTTGCTCTGATTCTTTTCTTATGACATGACTAATGCAGAAATATGTTTAATGTTATTGTACATATATAACCTATATCAGATTATTTGCTGTCTTGGGGGGGGAGGGAGAGGAGGAAGGGAGAAAAATTTGAAACTAGAAATCTTATAAAAACAAATGTTGAAAACTATCTCTACATGTAACTAGAAAATAATAAAATACTTTTATAATTAAAAAAAAACTTCCTGCTGAGGATAAGGAGTAGAGAAAATATATTCTAATTCTCTAAACTAGAAGATACTTTTCTGTATCACCACCTGTTGCTTCTGAGATGTAGAGAAGAATCCTGCAAAGGAGGAGAGCTCTAGATATTTTTGCTTAGGATAAAGATCAATGCCTTTTCCTAAAAGAGCAAAACACTACTTCAGCTGAAAGACATTAGTTAAGCCTAAAGCCTAAAATAGCCTGGAAGCCGAGAACTGGCCTAGTGGATCAATAGTCCAGCTATGATGTCCTGCCCATTGAGGCTTTAGTGAAGCTCCCAAGGGATCAGTTTAGCTTAGCAGTGTAAAAATCTGTTCAACACAGATGCCACATTCATCAAAGGACTTTTATGAATAGTTCTTAATGCAGAAAGAGAGCAATGATATTTAGTTCCAGAGTTCAAGTTGCCCAGGCCACACATGTTCCCTATATGGGTCCTTTACTACCCCAGAGACTCTAGTTGTGTGCCCATTCTTTCCATGCACACCCAATACATTGATGAGAGAGTATAACTGAGGTTTATGGGTAGAATGTTATGTAAATATTATATGTTTGCTTTTCATTTTCAGTAAATGTTTTGGTTAAGATAAATTATATATGGCTGATTTGTTGATGCCCCACTGATGGGGGGGCTCACTTGTTACAGTGTTGTGGAAATAATGTCCTATGAGAAAGAGTTAAGAGCAGTACTATGGCTCTCCCTCTGGGTAACCACCCTAACCCAAGGAAAGAAAGAGATTATAGAGTATTAGGGGTTGGGTATAATGCCTAGGCTTCACATGAAGAAGTGAAATGCAGCCTAAAACCAACAGTCTTTTCAAATCCAAACCTCAAGATCAAGGATTTCCAAAATGTGTCTTCACTAGCACTTTTATGTTTCTTACATATTGTGCCATTTAACCTCAGTAAGAATGATATGTTCTAGGGGCAGCTAGGTGGCACAGTGGATAGAGCACTGGCCCTGGATTCAGGAGAACTTGAGTTTAAATCTGACCTCAAACACTTAACACTTAGTAGCTGTGTGACCCTGGGCAAGTCACTTAACCCCAATTGCCTCACACACAAAAAACAACAAACAAAAGAATGATACGTTTTAAAATCACTTTCCTTATTTTAATACCTTTAGAAATAATAGTTAGATTTTTTCAAATATTCTATACTTTAGAATTTCTACTAATTCAACTCAGCCCGACAAATATTTATTGAATATCCACTAGATTCAAGTAATTGAACTAGATGCTCAAGAAGACAAACAAAATAGTCTCTACAGGAGAGGAAATTATATTCTATTGGGAAACCAAATAAGACTATAGCTTCCTCAATTATTTCAACTTTGTGATGTCTTACTGTATATATTATGCATTAACATTCATCTTGTAAAGTTCAGTTTGGTGAATAATACTGTTCTGTAAGAAATGATGACCAGGCAGATTTCAGGAAAACCTGGAAATACTTACATGAATTGATGCTGAGTGAAGTGAGCAGAACCAGAACATTGTACATAGTAACAGCAACATTGTGTGATGGTCAATTATGACTGACTTAGCTCTTCTCAGAAATACAATGATCTAAGGCAATTCCAAAAACCTCATGAAGGAAAATTCTATCTACATCCAGAAAAAGAACCCATCAAGTCTGAATGTTGACTGAAGCATACTATTTTCACTTTTTCCCCCATGGTTTTTTTTTCCTTTTGTTGTTTCTTCTCTCACAACATGACTAATAGGAAAATGTTTTACATGATTACACATATGTAATCTATATCAAATTGCTTATCGTCTTGAAGGGGGAAGGGGAAGAAAGGACGGAGAAACTCTGGAATTCAAAATTTTATTTAAAAATGAATGTTAAAAATTGTCTTAACATGTAATTGGAAAAACAGTATTAGAAATTTAAAAAGAAAAAGAAACAGGTTTTTATGGTAGTAAATAGGTTTGGGATCATTCAAAAAACAGTGCAGTTGCAAAGGTCATCTAGCCCTAATTCTTGCTATGATTCAATTATGAGTTGAACCAAATATTTATCTATAATAACTGTTCCATGTCATAATCTCATTAATATGATTTTTTCTATAAACTTTATCTTTTCCAATCTCTTTCACAATATTTTAGGTTTTATTGAAGAGACTGGTGGGGCAGCTAGGTGGCGCAGTGGATAAAGCACCGGCCCTGGATTCAGGAGTACCTGAGTTCAAATCCGACCTCAGACACTTAACACTTACTAGCTGTGTGACCCCGGGCAAGTCACTTAACCCCAATTGCCTTACCGAAAAAAAAAAAAAAAGAGACTGGGTTAGTTGTTGAAATAAATACAATGTTACTTGTGAATGAGCATTTGGAAAACTTTGATATTAATGAAATATTTCTTTTTTATAGGATCATTGGTTCATACGTGTATATGTGTATATGTGTGTATGTATGTATGTATGTATGTATGTGGAAGTGGCTGAGTCAATCAAATTACCCCTATTCCACTTAAGGTAACTGGCAAGTCACTATGTTCTGCTACCTTTATCAAGTGAGAACAAATTTCAATTGAATCAATTATGTGTTAATAAAGTTTGGACATGTCCAATTCAGTCCAGGCATTTCAACTAGGAGCAATAGGAAATATGTTAAAATTGGCTAAAGGACTTGGTCATGCTCTTTAGAGTTTGTATAAAACCAGACAACTAGTTTGGAATTGAGGATTCAAGAGTCTAGTAGCTTAATGGTAGCAACCTCAGATTCTTAAGAAGTAATCACTTGGTGGAGGGACAAAGAGCATTTGGCTCTCCACTACAGTTTCTTCTCCCAAACACCTTGACCATAGGAGGACCTATGAACTGTGAAGAGTCAGAAGATTTAGACTTTTTCATCAGTACCCAGGACAGTAGTAGCTTGGCAGCATTGTCTACATAAGGAGGCAAAGACAGAGTTGGAAGACTGGGTAAAATGAGGAAAGGCAGATTCAAGGATCTATAAGGAGCCCAAGAAAAAGTTATAGCATGCCTAAGAAGAGGAAAAGGACTGCCAACAAACAGGAAATATGTGTTACTATTTTGTCACATGTTCTATGTTACATTTTTTTTGATGCTTGAGCCCACATTTTCCTGACCTCTAGTATTTATTGTTAGAAGAGTGTGTCATAAACTTTTAGGAGGGATATTTTGTATCAATTATTCTTTTTTTTTTTTTTTTTTAGGCAATGGGGGTTAAGTGACTTGCCCGGGGTCACACAGCTAGTAAGTGTCAAGTGTCTGAGGCCGGATTTGAACTCAGGTACTCCTGAATCCAGTGCCAGTGCTTTAACCACTGCGCCATCTAGCTGCCCCCATATCAATTATTCTTAATATTTCACCAATATGATCTTAGTTTTTTAAAAAAGCCCTTTCAAGGAGATTAAATCTGGTTAAAAAACATCAGTAAAATCACGGGGATGGAGGAAGGGATGTGAAGAAGAGGGGAAAGCAAATCAGTAAAGGTTTATGAGCTACAGCAGTAGTTTTGTTTGGAGAAACCCTTTATAACCTTAAATATTATGAAAGATTCTTAAGAGCGTTTGTTTATGTGGGTTTTATCTGCTGATATTTACCACATTAGAAGTTAAAACAAAATTCAAAAATATTACTTCAGTTAAAATCATAATAAACATATTAAATGCTAACATAAATAATGTGTCAAAAATAACATATTTTCCAAAATAAAAAAATACATAGTGAGAAGAGTGGCAGTGTTTTACATATTTTGGCAAATCTCTTTAACATCTATCTTTACAGAAGATTGGATTGTTGTCTAGCTGACCATTTATTTATTTATATATCTGGTTTTGTATTCAATGTGTTATAATATATTGTTTTGTTTGAAGTATATGAAGAAAATCTAGCCACACACATAGGTAGTTGGAAAAAAGAAGAGTATTTTAATAGGCAAATAATGTCTTAGTATTATTGTGAAAATTGTTTTGACCTTGTAGACCTTCAGAGGTCCCATGATCACACTTTGAAAACCCATGACCTATATGAAAACCATGACCAATTCCTCAAGAATATTCTTGGAACTCTGAGGGGAAATATAGCAGCTGTAGGGATTCTGTTTGCTATTGCTAGTGGGGATTGGAAGAATAATACCAGAGCCTGTAACACACATACACACACACACACACACACACATAGTTTTAACAGCTCACTTGATATTAATAATTCAGTGGTAGATCAATGAAAAAAAGTTCTTTGTCATTTATGCCTGTCAGAGAACCTTATATAATTTATACATACTTATGGGGAAATTCTTGTCTGAGGATGGTCTTTAAGGCTGAATTTTGTTCTACCTAGTCATACGCTTTCTTAAAAGCAGCAAACACAGCAGGGGTCTTATTTTCACTACATCTCTCAAGTGTGCAATTCTAAAAATATGGTCTACTTTAGAAAAAGGCCTACAAAATTCTGTGTCCCTTTCAGATTTTTATCAAGGGTGTCCTCCAAATGAGCTCCCTTCATAAATTTTTTTTTTAGAGAAGAGAAAGCAAGCACAAGGGCTTGATGTTTCTAATGTTTTCTGATGCTTTTGGGGAGGGGAGGACGACAAAGCATCATTTATAATTTATAATTTTTCCATCCTTTTGGGATCTTCCCTTATTTGTACTATATTGCGAATTGATCCTTAAATGTTTTCAAAACTGAGATTATTTCTAGTATAAAATGTATCTGTTAGGTTCAGCCATCATTCCCTAATTTACCTTTTTAATTGCTACAATTGCTACAATGGGTAAAAGGAGACTGACTCTAAATGTAGTAGTTCTATCATTGTTGGTGATGAGAACAAATCAGCATAAAAGCTAAGTCAACAAACAGTTATTTAAAAAAAAAAGGGAGGGGCAGCTAGGTGGTGCAGTGGATAAAGCACCGGCCTTGGATTCAGGAGGACCTGAGTTCAAATCCGAACCTCAGACACTTGACACTTAACTAGCTGTGTGACCCTGGGAAAGTCACTTAACCCTCATTGCCCTGCAAAAAACATTTTTATCCATTTAAGATTTTCAGATAGGAAATAAAAGCCTCTTGAAATAAAGTATGTTGGATTTTCTTTAATTGCAAGTAGTCTTCTCATCTTTAGTTTTTCTTCTAATTTAGTGTTTATTTTGAGCAAATGGAAAGCCAAAGTGTACCCAAGACTTTTTTTTTTCAAATGAGAGGAAGGCTTTTAATACATAGGACCGAGGTGAAGGATTTATGGAAACATGAATTTATGGAAATATGTGAACTGCATGGCATATGAAGGCAGGTAAGACTTATGTAACTAACAGTTCAATTAAAGTATTAAACTATGACTTTGACCTTTGCTCTGAATGGCACATAAAACATCTGACAATACATGGAGTTTATTTTGCAGTTACTAATATCTTTGGTCTATTAAAAGATTGTGTTAAGATACTCAATATCTTAATTACTGATTGACACTTTGCTTGAATTTTGGTTCTGTTACTTGGTACTGGATGGCCTTGGATGAGTCACTTAATCTCTTTGATCTCAGTTTCTTCATCTATAAAGTAAGGCAGGTGAACAAGGTGGTTCCTCTAGCTGGATCTTTGAGTTATCTGGAAGAGTTACAGTAATCATGTGACATATAATCTTAGCTCCAATAAGAGCAGTCTTGGAAAAGGGGACAGCAATAGGTCATACAATTAATTTAAGGAGGCAGTTTTCAGTTGTTAACAGAAATCATATTTCTCTTTACTCTAATGTGCCCTAAGGCTGTACTTCTCTCTGGTTTTCTTCTTACTTGCAGGCAGACATCTCAACCATTCTGTGGCACCCGTTCTCTTCTCTCGATGACACTATTTCTTGGTGGGGAGAGTAGTGACTCAGTTGTAGGTCTCTCTATCCCCATTCTCTCTGTCATTTGGCCACACCCAGTCACAGATCTTCCTTTCTCTTTGCTTGTTTTTTAAATGTCTTATACCAAATCACTTCAAGTCATGGAAAATATTGATTTCTAATCTTAGTCCATCATATGTCCATGACTATTTGTATGTCTAAAGCTTTAGGGTTTTTGCTAAGAATTACATTTTCAATTTATAGAAGTCATTTATGACAGATTTATATATATATATTTGTATTGAATTGGAAATGTCCCTGAAATCCCTATGTCTGTAAGTTTTCCTTTAAATATCCCCTTCTGCATTGAGGAACGTTCAGAAGAAACTAGAAAGTCCTATCACTTTTAAGTGAGATGCAGCCAGCTTAAGCCTTGACTCAAAGATCCCAAGAGTTGTTGGCTAGGAAGGGGTGTTATTTGAAACCCCAAATCCCTTCCTAGAACAGTATTCATAACAGATAGCTGAGAATGTGGTAATAGTATCCACAGCAAGACATTTACATTTATTTTATGTTGTTTGGTACTTGTCATCATAGATAATAAGGCTGGGAGGCTGGGGCTTTGCCCCAGGCAGGAGATTAGGCAGGAGAGGGGAAGAGAGATAGGTTTTCTTTCTTCAGGGCCATACAGCCTTTCTAAAGTGCTCTAGAGACTGATGTTCCTGCAGTTTGCAGAATTATACTGGCTTATGTTACCACAGAGGTTGCTAAAAAAGGAAGATCCTAGGAGAAGGGAAGGGAATAGAGTCAATGGTCAATGGAGACTAGGGGAACAGGGACAAGAGAACATCACTTTGTGGCACAAAAGTATTCACAGTTAGTTGTAGTGTTTCCCCCAGGATCCCCCTGCACTGCCGAAATTGAATTTGTCCCCTGTGCTAAAATCCCTTTTTATTGCTTGATCCACCCCTTTTGGACTTTCTACTTAAAGAGTTTCTGAATAGATTAAAAGACTTTAGCCTCTCTCCTTCATTGACCCTGAATAACATTTTTGACATGGGGCTTAGGATAAATCAGAAGTTTCTCCTGTGAGAAGCAAAACCAAAGATGACCAGATAACAGAACAGACATATGGAGGAATCAAGGGACTATTAAAGTTTAGATTGACCAACTAGGTATCAGGACAGACATACCTAGGAAGTAAGGGGAGATAAAATTCTATAGCAGGAACTCAACTAGGCAAGTCTACTAATGGAGCTAGGAGACAAGAGATAACCCCAAAGGTCAGGACCATCATTTAAAAAAAAAAATCCCTCTCGACTCTCAGGAATATGACAAACATTCAGGCTTTCCCCATCCCACCCCAAAAAGGAACTTTCCATTTTCAAGTGGTCACCCCATATACCCTCTATAAAAGTGTTGTCCTTTGTCTGGTTCAGGGAAGTTAAAGTTCTAGATTTTCCTCCTGGCCATATCCCCTTGTGCCAAATAAAAACCAGGCTTTTATCATTTGTTTGTTTGTTTGTTTTTGAGGCAATTGGGGTTAAGTGACTTGCCCAGGGTCACACAGCTAGTATTAAGTGTCTGAGGTCAAATTTGAACTCAGGTCCTCCTGAATCCAGGGCCATTGCTCTATCTACTGCACCACCTAGCTGTCCCTCGCTTTTATCTTTAATCAGAGGGGCAGCTAGGTGGCGCAGTGGATAGAGCACCGGCCCTGGAATCAGGAGGACCTGAGTTCAAATCCAGCCTCAGACACTTGACACTTACTAGCTGTGTGACCCTGGGCAAGTCACTTAACCCCCATTGACTCACTTAAAAAAAAAAGTTAATATCTTTAATCAGGACGTGTGTGAGTTTTAATTCTTTAATAGAGAAAATACAAGAACCAGTATTTTTTCACCTTTTCCCTTGCCACATTTCCAATTTAATTTTCACCATTGGTTCCCTATGTGCCAATTTACACTGAAGCCACAAGTATCACATTTACAAAGTCACAAATAATCACACTTAATTTGGAGGATCTTGCTAAATTCTTCACAGACCTTTTTGACTTCTTTATCCTCCACAGCAGATGTTGGTGCATAAACTTTCTTTACATCACTATGAGACTTTCAGACAAGAAAATAGCTAACATTTATATAAGACTTTAAGGTTTACAAAGACTTTACATACCTTATTGCACTTGATCCTAACAATAATCCTCAGGAGTAGGTACTTATAGAGTAATGTTATCCCTGTTAAAATTATTTATAAAGTAATGTTATCCCTGTTTTACAAATGAAAAAATTGATGGGCCTCATAGGTTAAGGTACTTGCCCATATTCACATGGGTAGCAACAGTTAGAGGCTGAATGTAAACTCAAGTGCTGCATTCTGTTTACTGCACCACACTGGCTCTATAACTACATGTACCATGAAGTATTTCCTGTTATCTTTGACTGCAACAAGAAATCATTCCCACAAATTCCTTTATCTGCCTCTTCAAGTAAGTCATCCTTTCATTTGGCTGAAAGCTGTCCTTTCTTTTAGCTGCAAGCTCTTTAAATCTTATGTTTTCATTAGATAGTGAGAATGTCTGTATTGACATATTTCTTCGGTGGTATGTTACCTTGTTAGTCACTTAACTGAGCTCACACATTCAAAACACCAATGGTTAAATCAATTTTACTAAACAGCCTTGTAACTTTGGGATTCCTAATATTCTCTCCTCCTACCCAGCACTCCCCCATCATAACTGCTGAAGTAGAAGGGTACCAAATACATTTTTTATGTATTTCATAAATTACCATGGCCAAAAAAAATTCATCATGTGCTGGTCAATCTTTAAGTACTGAACTTTGTTGCAATTAGCATAACTGCTTCTGGGAAGACAGACATACTGCATGTTGCCTTGTCCATACTGAAAATATTTCCACCTCTGCAGGATCTAACACCTAGTGTAATTAAATTGTATTACTTTGTATTGTCCAGGGCCACTTTCAGAATTCTGCATCAAAGTAGTAAGTGAATACTGTACTCAGCCAAATTAAAAACCAATATTTATTCAATGCCTAAAGACTGTGTAGCACTGTACTTGATACTATAGAAATGTCTGAAGGTGGAAAGACATGGACAAGATGGTATGAACAGGTTACAATATAATATAATAATATATGACATATTGCATATAACATAACATGTTAATAATGAATAACAAAGTTTAACATAGTCAATAATTAATATATAAATATATAATGCATATATTGTATATACAATACATATATATTAGGTCCATTAAAGCATTCCTGTATATTGTGTATGTATAAAAGGTTGTATAAATAGAGAAAATTGTGGGTTATTTCCCACTTGAGATCTTCAAGCAAAAGTTGAGTGATCACCTGTCATGTTATAGAAGTGATTATATCCAAGTAGAGACTGGGTAAGATGATCTCTGGGGTGAGACAGTCTTTGAGGACTCTCCCAACTTTGATATTCTTTGTATATATTTTAATTTTATACATAATGCTTAGTATTTTATAAAATATCTCCTATAACTGGTTCAGTACCACATGGCACCAAGTAAATACTGAGCATAGGATTAGGATTAATAGTAAAGAAGTAGTTCCTAAGGAAAACCACTTACTTTTTGTGTCTCACAGGAAACACATGCTTAAGAATAATAAACTTTATCATGGGCTTGCTTTGTGAATTAATTTGTGAATACAACACATTATAGAAAATGCTTTGCCTAGTATTCAAGGCCCTCTACCATCTGGTGAAACCGTATTTTCCAGCTTTATCTCATACTAATCCCTTTCACTCATTCTACATGTCAGTCAAACTGGACTACTCACAGCTCCCATACATGTCCCATACTTTGCAGCCAATGTGCCTTTGCACATACGGTTTCTTATCTGGATTGTCCTTCATTATTCCCTATCTTTGCCTTTTAATTTCTATTCATTGTTCTAAGCCCCACTCAAATGGCAGCCTCTCCAGGAAGCCTTCCTTGATCTTCCTAACTGGTAGCAACTTAACATCTAGGAACCTCACATTTCACTGTCTATTACTGTCTTATGTACTTACCATATATTATTCAGTAATATGATTACTTACATATTAAAAAATGTCCTATCTACCCAAAAGACTATAAGGGCTATGAAAATAGGAACTCTGGAAACTTTATATTTCTCTCAGCCCCTAGCAATGTACTCTGCACATAATAATAGTTCTTAATAAGTTTGGAAATGAATGAAAATGAATTGAATACAAGACAAATATCTGCTAAAATGCCTTTACAATTTAGTAGCTACCATTCTTTTTAAAAATATAAGCAAAAGATAGCATCCTCAATACTTAGCTTACTGTATATACAGAATGACTATTAAATAAAGAAGAACTCCTAGCTCTTGATTTCAGATTTTGAATATTTATGGTTCCTGATGCCAATCTACCTCTTTCCCCAAATAACAACTCTTTATCTTTCCTGAGCCCCATGGGATGTACAACTACTTTAAAAAGGTGAAGAAGGGGCATGGGGATAATGAACATCTGCAATGTATAATAAATACAAATTAACAAATCCACTGGGAATGAAATTCCTTTATAACTAACAGTGATTAAGAAAAAACATTTAAATTTTCATAAATCATGTAAAAACAGAGCTTTAGTTAGTCGCAAAAATACCTCCAGACACAGCTTCTATTTATCCTCTCACATAGCTAAATGTACATAGAGCTGCTCATCAGAATTGTTAAATTTGAATAGTTTATCTTCTGTAACTATGTGGGGGGAAAGTTTATGCTAAGAAGCAATCTGGTATATTGGATAGAGGATCAGTCTTAGAATCAGAATGACTAGCCCCTGACACATGTCAGCTATGCAACCTTGGGCAAGTCACTTACTTCTCAGTGCTCTAGGAAACTCTCAGACTATAAATTATAGGTGAGTTGTCAGTTTGATTATGGATAAAACAACCAAATAAAAAAATCTTCAATATCTCTAGCTGCCTCTTCTCTTTCCTCCCTAAAGGCAGTAACTATTTCCATCCATTGTTAGCTACCCCATATTCTCTACTAGGAAAACCAGAAAGGTTCGGATATCAGCCACTTACACCTATAATACTGAATTGATTATCTTCAAGTGAGAATGAATTTATTAATGGACTATTTAAAAGAACATTTTAGATTTTGTATTTCTAAATGTGAATTTAAAGGAATTTCAGTTTTTTTTCATCACTTAGAACAATGAGGTTTGACTAGATACTTTCTATATACATATTTCAAAAGTCAGCTTCATCAACCATTCTTTCTATCTTTGATCTTCAAATTCTATTTGTCTGTGGGTGTCTTCCCTAAAACATTCTTAGGTCTCACCAATCTTTAAAAAAAAAATTAAAACCCTCCCCTTGCTGCTGTCATTACCTCAAACTAATCTTCTTTACCTCTTTTTTACTGCTAAACTCCTAGAAATAGTTTTCACTATCTGCCTCCACTTCCTAACCATACATTTATTTTTTGACCCCTTGCAATCTGGCTTCCAATCTCACCCACTCTATTGAAACTGCTCTCTGATGTTGCCAATGATCTCTTAACTACTAAATCCAATTAACTTTTCTCAGTCCTCAGCCTACTAGACCTTTCTATGGCTTCTGACACACCGTTGACCATCCCGTTCTGCTTCAACTTTTACAAAACCACTTATGTTTACTTCCTACCTATTCTTTCCCATACCTGACATATGTGTGCCCCATAAGGCTCAATCCTAGCCCATCTCCTCTTCTCTCACTATATTCTCATCTATATGCAGATGATCCCCAAATTTATATATCACCATGTGTAATCTCTCTTCTGAAGTCTGGTCCCATATTTCCAGTTGTCTGCTGGACATCTCCACCTAGATATTCTTCTGGCATTTCCAATTTAGCATGAATTCATCTTACCCCTCAAATTCACTCTTCCAAATATCCCTAAATATCTGTTTAGAGTAGCACCATAATCCTCCCATTAAGGTTTCTAACTTCAGAGTTTATCTCTTGCACTTCTTACTCCTTCAGCCTCCCCACATCCAATCAGTGGTATCAATTGTCTAGTTTCACTGATTATTCCCCTACAAAAATCTCTGACATCTGCCCCTCCTTTTTACTCCCATTTCAGTCACCACCCATTTTCAGACTCTTATTACCTCTCTCTAATTATTATATTAGCCTCCTTACTGGTTTCTTTCCTTCTAAACTCTGCCCTCCCTTATCCATCTTTCATACAGCTATAGCAAAACAATCTTCTTAGAGCATTGATTGGTCTGATTGTGTCACTCCCACACTGAAAAACCCTTCACTGGCCCCCAAAGGCAGAAAGTCCAAAATAAAAACTGCTTAACACAACACTCCATAATCTTGCTACAAACTACCTTATCAGATTTATTTCACAATATTTCCCTTCCTGTATTTATGTTTTAGCCAAATTGAACTACCAGTTCCCTGAATGACATACCTCTCTCTATGTATTCATACATGCTTTCCTCTATCCTTGGAAGGCACTCCCTCCTCACTTTCCCCTTGTAGAATCCTCAGATTCCTTCATAGCTCAGCTCAAGTGCCAACTGAGGTATCCTATACAATACCTATTCTGTCCCTTCCCCAATGATTAGAGTCCTTCTTTCCCACAAAATTACTTTGTATAAATAATATTTATTTACTTATCTAGGTTCTTGTTATCTCCCTGTAATTGAGCTTCTGGAGGACATTTTTATCTGCATATCTTCAGACCCTAGCATAGTGCTCAGTACATAGGGGTTTAATAAATACTTACTGAATCTTCCTTTAAGGCTCAACTCAAGGGTCATCTCCTACATAAAACTCTGATTCACCCAACTTAAAATATTTTCTTCTTTTAAATTTTCCTAGAGCAGTATGCCTGGAGCTGTCCTTTATCCAAAATGTTTTGTACCCCATATTTTACTTATCTATGTATATATACTTTATTCCCCAGTAGGATATACAGTTTTTGAAGAGAGGAGTTGTCATTTTTTTTTTAATCTTTTTATTCTCAGCACCTACCAGTTCCTGGAACACAATTGATACTTAAATAAATGTCTGCCATTTCTTTTTCTTTCTTTTTTTTTTTTAAGGCAATGGGGGTTAAATGACTTGCCCAGGGTCACACAGCTAGTAAGTGTCAAGTGTCTGAGGCTGGATTTGAACTCAGGTACTCCTGAATCCAGGGCTGGTGCTTTAACCACTGCGCCATCTAGCTGCTCCATGTCTGCTATTTCTACTCAAGCTAATGAAGTTTTTTGAAGATAATGAAGCCAAGAAGAAAAAAGGACTAAACTAAGAGTCAAGAGATCTGGATCTTAATCCCAATTCTACTGCTACTATCTAATCTAACTTGTGTGGGTTTTGGCAAGTTGCTTGATTTCTTTAAGTCTCAGGTTCCTTGTATGGAATTGAAAGGATGCAAAATGAAGCAATGAAAAGTGCTGGATTTAGAGTCAGAAGAACAGAATCTAAATCATGGATCTCTCTGTGATCTAAGGCAAGCAGCTAAACCTCGAAGTACCCCCAGGCAATTTAAGATTATCAAAAGATATAGATCAGTTTGATATTCTGTTGTGGTGGAAGTTTCCATTCTCTCTGAAAAAGTCATTGGAAGACATCTTTTTAGTTAACAGAAGTATTACTGTAATTACTTCTTGAGAGACTAAGTGGAGTAGGACTGAGGAGTTCAGAGCAGGCAACTAGGACCTTTATCAAAAATAGCTCCCTACACTCATTCAACCAATTAGAGATTCAATTTAGTAAATAACTTTCCCTTTTAAAATGCAAGCCCTTCCTCCTAGTTAAATCTTATTACAAATTAGTTTAATCACTGAAGGAACTAGAGTTGAAATTTGGCCCTAGAGGAGAAATTCTCAAACTAAAAAGAAGAGTTGAGTGGATGGGAAAATAGGACAAATAAAAGGCACAGAGACCTGAAAGGGTTTCAGACACTGATACTTTTCAATTTGTCCTAGGGCCCTGGCAATACATAGGTGATATTACTGAAGAATTCATCATGCAGTGAAGAGTTTGTTAATATTTAGCTAAACTAATCCTTACATATCCATAGTATCACTGAAAATTGGGTTACCTGGGTTAAGATACCAAGACTAGTTGAAAAAGCATCTAAGCTCAGTTCTCCCTAATTGATCTTCATAAATCCCTAGCCAATGGAAGACCTTCCTCCCATATGGAGAGGAAGTAGCAGTTATATGTGTATGGTACTTCATTTGTCCTTTACCTCTTTATTATCAATGTAGTATATGTTAGTATTCAAGAGATTTCCTTATTTTTGGAACCTCTTAGAATAAATGCATCGGCAGATTATCATTAGTAATGATATCTTTATAATAGTGAGTACCAAAATAGCAAAGTTCTGTGGAATTCTGTTACAAAGATGCCCCTTAAATATGCTGGTGCCTTTAACAGCTTTCAAATCAGTAAACCAGTTACTACAAAATTATTTATTAGAACTTCATGCACTGACTTTAGAAAAATTCATTTTCTTTTATTCTCATTAAGCAAAGGGTATCCTTCAGCCCACACATGAATTTATTGCAAGGCACTGCCAACTAAAGATAGAGTAAATGGGTTTAAAAGCATCACCCTGAACAAAATGCATCTAAAACCATATCCCTTAGGCAAGGCTAAAATACACTTATTTTTATCCAGATTAACAATTACCAGATTAACAATGACTTCAATGACTGAGGTAAAAGGCATAAAACTGATACTCTGCATCCACCCCCACAGACCAATTTGTAATAGCAAATGTGGCAAAATATCAAGGGAATAATTGTACCCAAGAAAATCTACTCCTTAAGGGTTCTTGGCAAGAAGTCATAAACACAAGCATAAAGGAAGACAAGATGGCAAATCTTCACCAATGAATAACTGAACAACAATTAAATTTCTCAGATGACTTTTGAAAGAGCATAAAATCAGTTTAGGTGAGCTTCTGGGCCTGTTTCCTCCTTTGTAAAAGGTGTCAAACTCTCACCCCATAGGCTACATGCAGCCTGAAGCTGGTAAAAACAGAATTGGGAAATGTTTAACAAATTAAGACGCAATAGAACATAGAGAATATTAATTTGCGGTTTTCTACAGCAATATACCAAAGGGATTGATTTCTATTTGAGTTTGATACAACTAGCCCAGTTGACCTCTTTTAGGATCTCCTACAGCTCTAAAATTCTCTGTTCTGCACATCAGACTTTAAAAATTTACCCTTAAATGTTAAATAATAAGGTATTCTCTACCTAGATGCTTCTGGGTGGTTTTTTCCTTGGGTATCCCATAGCCATCATGTTGTAGATCTCTCCAATTATGCCACAGAAAAATAAAGGGATATAAAGATTGACCTTTATGTCACTTTTGTCCATGGAGACACTGTATTTACTACTCATTAATATGTGAAGAACTTTGAGTGGTTTGGACAAATGTCGTTTCCAGTAAACTTTTTTCCCCCTGGAACTTTATGTGATAAAACCATCAAGTCTCAGCTAAAAGTTCCACCTTCAGCACAAAGCGTTTCCAGGTACTCCTTAACCTTAGTGTCTCCCTCTTAGATTATCTCCAATTTATCCTGCATATATCTTGTTTGTACATAGTTGTGTGCATGTTGTCTTCCCCTTTAGACTGTAAGCACCTTGAAAGCAGGGGTAGGTTTTTATCTTTGTATGCTGAGAGTTTATGCTAAGCCTAAGGAGACGCCCCCCCTTGATAGTGGATCTTTCTTAATCCATTTTAGTAGAGTATTCCTTTTCGATTTTCTGAAATAGTGAGGCAACAAGGAGAAAAAAAAATCTTAAAAGATCTTTCATTGTTTACAAGTAAGAATCAAGCAAAAATTAATTCCTAAAGCGGGACTGAGTCGTACTGTGAATACTATTGGGTAACTGCCTATTAAATTTATAATAAATAACATAGCGCTTTATGGTTTGCAAAGCGCTGTGAACGTTATCTCATTTGGTACATAAATTCTTAACCATTAAGGAAAGGAAGTTTCTGGTTTGTTACTGTTAATGGTGAAGGCCCTGCAAACCTCCTCCCCAAAGTGTCTCGGGAAGGCAAACTAACTTTTGGAAAAATCACTCCTGGTCTCTACCACACGGGTCCTTCCTGGGCAGGTAACTCTGGTGGAGACAGATCGCTGGCAGGACCTGCGACAGGCAGAGAGAGGACGGGACAGAGATGCTGGAGGCGATTTCAGCAGCCTCCCCACCCAAAATCGGGGCAGAGACCTTCCTGCCCAAATCGCGCCCCGGGCGTCCGTGGGGTTGCAAGCAGGCGGCTGTGAGGGAGGCGATCACGACTGGGCTCTGATCGCGTCGGGGCCAGGCGGGTTCTGCAGAGTTAGGCCCCGGACGGCGCCCCAGGAATGCCTCCCCGCCCCCGCCCCTGCCCCGAGACCCCCCACCCATCCCGTCCTCCCCGCGGTTCACCCCCTCTCCCCCACAGCCCACCTCCCCCGGCCAGTTACCTCGAACTCTCTTCAGCGCAATGGGATCCTTCTCCTGTTCTGCTGACATTACAGACTGCAAAGCATGACTCCCCCCCAGGCAGCGGGAATCGCGTCTCTTTGATGCTGCTGCCGCCGCCGCCGCCGCCGCCTCCGCCTCCGCCTCCTCTCCCCGCAGCCGCCGGGGCTGCCGCTGCTCCGGGTGCCGCCGCCGCCAAGCCTGGGAACGGCCAAGGGCGCGGGGGACGCGGGCCCGACTTTGCAAAGTTTGGCAGGAGGACGGGGCCTAGGGGCGGCCTGGCCCGCGGGGGGTCGGCGGTTTAGGAACGGCGGGGAGGACCGCGGCCTGGGGGCAGTCCCCCGCCTGGGGCGGGCGGCATGTGCGGGGATCAAGCCCGCTGCCTCTGCCGCCGCCTCCGCGCCGGGAGCCGCTGGAGCTGCTGACAGCGGGAGGCGGGAGGTCCGGGCCCGGGGTCGGCTCTCGCACACACACACGCACACACACGCACTCTCCCTCTCTCTCACACACACATACACTCTCCCTCTCTCACACACACAGCGCCCTCTGAGGAGAGCCCTGATCCCCGCTCCCGGGCTGCGCCCAGACACAAAAGCCGCCCGCTCCCGGCCCGGGCAAGGGACGTGGCGCAGCCCCGCGGCTTCCCCTGCCCGAGCTCCTCAGCCCCGCACCGGGATGGGCTGCAGGGGCAGGGGGAGGGGACCCCGCTCCCTCATCCCCTCGTCGTCGCCGCCCCTCCCCCCCGCCGCCGCCGCCGCCGCCGCCTCTCCTCGCTCTCCACGTTCAGTGTCGTCCCAGCCCCCACCCGCACAGCGGGCCCTCCTGCCGCCGCCGCCGCCGCCGCCGCCGGGCGCGCGCTCCTCAGCCTCTGCCCAAATGCACTGGGGGAGGACGTGTAGATGTGGCTGTCCCGACACACAAACACACACACACGCGCGCGCGCGCACACACACACACACACACACACACACACACACACACACACACGCCCCCAAACGCCCCGACCCCGCCCTACTCCACACCCCCGGGTTGGAGTGGGTCTGGACGCTCGGGTCCAGTGCCCACTCTCTCCGAAGCGGATGCCGCCGCCTCCAGGGTACGGGCCCGCCTCGTGACCGTGACCGGTCGCTGCCCAAGCGCTGGGTTTCTGCAGCTCCAGCGCGAGCCCTGGTGCCACCCGCCTATCCCCAGGAGCCTGCCGCTAGCCAGCCAGCCAGGCTGAGCCAGACACTGGGCATAATCCGCAGGAGCGCTCACACCTCTTTTGCGAAGGGGGTTTGTGGGGTTTTTTGGTTTTGTTTTTTGGAGGGGGGGGGCTTTGTGTGTACTAAGGAACTGGCAGCGGAAAACTTCAAAGGGAGAGGAAAAAAGGTTAAATTCAATAGCCTAGGGCACAAGGACCAGAGAATGAAACCTGGGTCCAGGAAGCTTCACAGTCACCGAAGCGGGATTTTGTGTCTCTTATGGTGCATAAGTGACACAAACATCCTGGCTGTCACACTTCACCTGGAGTGCCTTGACGGGCAGTTTTGTTCATGACTTTCCATGAAGATCTAAGGCATTAAGAAACCCAGTTTTATTACATGGGCAGAACGTGAGATTGGGAACTGGTTTGTTCCCTCCTCCAAAACCCCTCCTATCTCCTAACCTCTCCACCTCTGTGCAATATCATTTTGGACTTCAGCAGAGCTCAAGTCTCGATTCGTACTCTAAACATCCGTCTTGAGTTTTAGCTATAGTCGTAGTTGAGGAGCATGTATACCTCCAAGAGCTGAAGTTATTCCTCTCAGTATAATCTGCTTATTGGCAATTATCAAAAATCACCTATATTTTTATTATCTGTGCTATGGGCTCTTACTCCTGTTCAAAATCTTGTATGCCTTGAACATTTCCAATTAGATCCAAACACCTTCCTGTCGTGGTCCGAAACTACCTTTCCAATCTATTCCTTTACACTAACCCTACTCACTCTTCTCCAAATATAACCAGTGCCCTCCCCCTCCTTTGCTTAAGCTATTCTGCCTACTGGGATGTCTTCCCTCCCTTTAGCCCCCACCCCCAAATTATCTTCTCCTTAAAGGCACAACTCAAATGCCTCCTTCTTCATGAAACCTTCTCTGATGCCCTGTATAACACTTTGTACTACTCTCTTGGCAGCATATGATTAATATGCTGCCTTGTGTAATAAATGGTCTACTTGTTTTATCCTTTCAAGAATGGTAAACTCCTTCAGGGCAAAGGACTATGTCTTCTTTTCTGTATCCTTCTCAATGGCATCACACACAGTAGGCAATAAATTAATATTGGATGAATACTCGAATTTAATTGTACAGTTCCCAGTTCTTGAGAGCCTCTTTTGCAGGTGTGAAGTATAGATTGTATAGGAAAGAGGCTAGAAGCAGAGAGACCAATTAAAAGCCTATTACCATAGTATAGTCAATTCTACATTCTGAATCTATCACTTCTTTGTTATGTGGTGGTCAACCATATTTCCAGAAGACCAGTGATAAAGTATGCTACCCACTTTCTGATGAAAAGGTAGACTAAATATGCAGAATTAGGTGATTTTTTTTTACATGTCACTGTGGGAATTTATTTTGTTTGTGCTTATTTGTTATAGTAGTTCTTTTCTTTTGGAGAGGGGTAGGAAAAAAACACTCATTAATTTTTTAAACATTAAATTAAATGTTTTCATTGTTCTTACTTCATTTTACATCTGTTCACATAAATCTATTAATACTTCTCTGAATCCTTTGTATTTGTTGTGGGTTTTTTTCTTATGGCACAGTTATATTCCATGTTTATGCAACACAGTTTGTTTAACTGATCCATTAATGATATGCATCTATTTTGCATTTTGGTTCTTTTCTACAATAAGTGCTGCTCTAAATATTTTGGTATTTGTTACCTTTGTTCTGTCTTTAACCTCGTTGAGATAGATGCCTGCCAGTGAAATCACTAGGTCAAAGGATATGAACTTTTTTTTTTCCAAATTGTTTTCCAGAATGTTTGGACTGATTCACTGTTCTCTCAACAGTGTATTAGTGTGCCTTTCTTGTTGTAGTTCTTCTACCTTTGTTCATCTCTTATCTTTATCAAGTTGCTAAATGTAAGGTGAAATCTGAGTTGTTTTGATTTACATTCTCATGATTAGTGATCTGGAGCATTTTCATGTGGTTGTTAATATTTTGCAATTCTAGAGAGAACAATTTGTTCAAATCTGTTGACAGTATATCCACTTGCTCTTGAAATGACTGAATGGCCCTTAAATTGAATTTTTCACCTCTCATTTACATTATCTGGAATTAGGTAAACTTTATTTGGGAAAGAAAAAATTGTCTTTCAGTTGTTTTCAGACTTTTAAAATTGTACATTTTACTTTGAATAGAGATAAAAATCGAAAGAGTTTTGTTCTATTTGGTAAATCTACATTTTCAGTTTGTTGCTTTCAAGGTTGTAAGTGATGAGTAGATCCTGGTCAGTCTGAGAATCCCTTAATTCATATCCATGTCTCCTATGTGAAAAATCATAGATAGAGTCCTGATAGTTATTGCCATCACAAGGATTAAAAGTGAGAGGAGTCACAACGGTAACAACTACCATGGTGAGGACTACACCTGTGGAAGCTTTTTGCAGTAGCAAATTCCCAGGAACTGCATCCTAATAGCCATGATCCTTGGTTAGTGAAGTGATGTCCCAAAAAGTCTTCCAAATAGAGTTCCTTTTCATACTCAAATATCTCCGTATTGGGAGAAATTTTACAGAGATTTTAAACACATTTAAATCCCTTTGGACCACTGACAGATTTAAAGAATTCCCTGACAATTGTGTTGAGAGCCAGCTGTATTTTAAAAAGTGAAAAGAGGACTGGAACTGGGGATAGAAGATTTAAATTCATTTATTACATGTTCATTATGTTCAAGGTACTGTGCTGGAAGCTTAAAATAGATAACAATGAAACATTTAACTGGAGATGAGGGATATAACACATGAACAAGTAACTTCAAAGTATATAAAAAGTATTTTAAAAGAGAGAGCTGATAACTGGGTAGATCAAGAAATGCCTCATATAGGAGATGGCATCTGAGCTGTACTACAAGGGAATCTAAGGATTCTCTGATGTGGGAGTAAGGAGAGAATTCATTTCAGACATGGGGAACCACTTGTGCAAAGGCATAGAAAGATGAGCTAGCAGACCATTTTGATTAGAAGGGAGTTGGCTGGAAGGACAATGGTATGAAATTAAGTTGGAAAGACAGATGGGAACCAGATTGTGAGGGAATTTAGATGGCTGTCTAAAGAGTTTGCCTTTTATCCTAAGGGCAATAGTGAACCAATGAAGATTTGTAAGCAATGGGATAAAATGGTTGGGGCTATATTCTGGAAATATCAATTTAGCAGCTGTGTGAAGGCTAGGTTGAGGAGGGGAGAGACTAGAAGCAGAGGGACCAATTAGAAAACTATTGTTGCTGTGGTTGAGTAATTTTTCAATAGTGTCTGACTTTTTGTGACCCCATTTGGGGTTGTCTTGGCAAAGATACTGGAATGGTTTGCCATTTCCTTGTCCAGCTCATTTTACAGATGAGGAAACTGAGGCAAACAGGGCTAAGTGACTTGCCCAGGGTCACAATAGCTAGTGTCTAAGGCCAAATTTAAACTCAAGTCTTCCTAATTCCCAGTCCGACACTCTATCCACTGTGCCACCTAGTTGAACTATGGTGGATCCTGTGTGGATGGAGAGAGGGGGACAGATTTGAAGTTATAGTAAATGATTAATTCTGTGATTAAAGGAAAAGAAAGAGCCAAAGAGGACTCCAAGATTGTAAACCTACGTGACTGAAAGAGTGATAAGATTCTCAACAAAAACTCTATAAGGAAGTTTGGGGGATAAATTTGCTTAGGGAAATACGAATTCCATTTTAGACATGTTAAGTTTGAAAGGCCTATGAGATATCCAGGTAGAAATGTCCAGTGAATAGGTAAGAATTCAGGTGAAAATGTAGGAAGGACTGAATTGATAGATTTGGAAGTCAATTACAAAGAGATTATAACTAAACCCAAGTAAGCTGCTCAGATCACCAAGGATGAATGTAAATACAGAGATGAAAGCTCAAGACTGAGCCTTAGAAAATGTCTACAGATAATAATAGCATTTAAATAGGTTTACAAAGCACTTTGAAAATATTATTTCATTTGATTCTCATAATAACCTTGGGAAGTAGGTGCTTTTATTATCCCCATTTTAAAAGATGAGGGAACTGAGGCAGACAGAGGTTAAGTGTCTTGTCCAGGGTCACACAACTGAGAATGGATTTGAGCTCACGTCTTATTCCCTTTCCATTGAACCACCTAACTGCCTGCCACTTGTCAGGAGGAGAACAGTGATCTTACAAAGGAGAAGAAGGATGAATTGTCAGGAAGTTAGGAGAACAGAGAAAGAGTAATTGTCACAGAAGATAAGAAAAGAGACAGGATGCAAGAGGAAGAGGTGAGCAATAGTATAAAAACTTCAGAGAGATAAAAGAGAATGGGGAATAAGAAAAAGCCATTGCATGTAGCAGATGAGAACTCTGGCAACCTTGGAAATAAGAGTTTCATTTTAGTGGTAGTGTCAGAAGTCAGATTGCAAGGGACGGAGAAGTGAATGAGAACTAAAGAAAAGAAGGCGACAAATCTAAATGATTCTCCTTAGGATTTTGAGTTCAAAAAGGAGAACATATATAGGATGTTAGTTTGAAGGTTAAAAAGTCAGGGTTAAATGAAGATTCTTTAAGGATAGGGTACACTTGGAATATGTAAATGACAGGGAAAGCACCATTGGATTAGGCTAGATTAAAGATGAGAGTGTAACGATTGGAATAACGCCACCTGCTGGATACTTACTGTAGAAGAGTTCTGCCCATGAAGCGAAGGTCTTTGAGGGCAAGACCAGGAGTCTTTTCTTTGGCGGGAGGAAATGACGCGGACTAGTGGGAGGAGGAAGGAAGAGACTGGCGCTGACTCTGGGGCTTTTTCCTGAGGACTCTGGCGGAGAAGGGAGCTAGAAATGTGCTCTCCCTTTAATAGATAGGAATCTAGGCCTTTCTCTCTCTCTTTACCAAATTCTTATTCTCCTTAATAAATGCTTAAAAGTCTAACTCTTGCTAAAGCTTGTAATTGATTGGCGACCACTCATTAGATATTTTAGACAGTTTAGCTAGAATTTTAGCCCTTAACAAGAGAAAGAAGGAATGATCAAAGGAGCACGCTTCCGGTAGAGATGGAAGGAGGTAATATCAATATCATGAGTGGAGGGTTAGATTTGGCAAGGAGGAATCCACTGCTTCATTAAAGACTGGAAAAAAGGAGGGGGGGAATCATGATGAAGGGTTTTGAGATGTAACAAGGAATGAAAAGGGAGCTATTGGAAGGTGGCCACTTTTTTCTCAATAAAATAGATGAAGGTAGTAATGTAGAGCTCTGCTAAAAGGGAGAAGTATAAGATTTCTGAAGAGAGAGAAAATTTGGAGACAGACATCTGAGAAAGTACAATTCTTAATCAGGGAAGAATAAAAGGATCACCAGGAAGTTTAGATTAGGTAATATACTTTGTAATGAACCCTGTTGGCCTGGTTGAATCACTTTTTTCCAGGAGCAGCATGTAAGTATAAATGAAAAAAGTGGATAATGGGAGGAAGATGGTAACCCAGAGTTGGGGTCTGTCAAGGTATGTCTGGTGACAGAACAAGGGATAAAAGACTATATGGTTGTACTGGTCAACTTGAAGGGAGGGAAATGAAACTAGAGAATGGGAAAAAGAGAAAATAGACATGTGTAAAGGGACTGGATGTGTGATGATGAATAAAATGTTTGGGTTAGTAGGGGTGAGGCAGAGAGTAGGATCTTATGATATGATAGATGAATCGTAGAATTCCAGATCATGGAGTTGGAACTGTTATGGATGTTTGTCTGTCTCTCTGTCTATCTCTCTCTCTGTCTGTCTCTCTTTTGGGGGGGGGGAGCAATAAGGATTAAGCAGGTCACACAGATAGCAAGTGTCAAGTGTCTGAGGCTGGATTTGAACTCAGGTCCTCCTGAATCCAGGGCCACTGCTTTATCCACTTGTAACGATTGGAATGACACCACCTGCTGGAGACTTACTGTAGAAGAGTTCTGCCCATGAAGCGAAGGTCTTTGAGGGCAAGACCAGGAGTCTTTTCTTTGGCGTCAGGAAGTGACGCGGGCTAGTGGGAGGAGGAAGGAAGAGACTGGTGGCTCCGTCTCACTCTCTTTCCTTAGGACGCTGGTGGAGAGGGGAGCTAGGAATGCGCTCTCCCTTTAATAGATAGGAATCTAGGCCTTTCTCTCTCTACCAAATTCTTATTCTCCTTAATAAATGCTTAAAAGTCTAACTCTTGCTAAAGCTTATAATTTATTGGCGACCACTCATTAGATATTTTAGACAGACTAGCTAGAATTTTAGCCCTTAACACACTGAACCACCTTGCTGCCCCCTGCCTATATGATTTTTTGGGGGTGAATGCAAGACTCACTGGAATGTTTGGAAACTGCTCCTCTAGCAACTCCATCGCCTTTCCCTTCTGAGTGGAATTCAAAACCACAGAGTAGTGCTAAAATTCTGCATAGGGATTTGGAGCAAGGTGGGACTCACTACAGAGAAGAAAATTGTGTTTATTGTTTATGGACTACTGAGAGTCTTTTATGTCTTTTCTTCATTTTCTGTATAGTAAAATGAAGCTGTTCTATAGCCAATACATATTGTGACCTGGAGGGTTTTTATGGAAGGTGAGACCATTTTACCTAGATCTATGAAGATCTAGATATAAACTAGCTTCAAACTCTGGGTGGAGGCAAACCAACCAAAGAATAATAATTTGTAGGACTCCTTCCAAGACTGAATTTGGTATATGAAAGTCCAGAGGCTGGGGTGCCGAACCATAGGTTACTTTAAACATATGGGGTTTGGGATTAAAGAGCAGCTTGGGATCATTGAAAGCCCTGTGTTGTTTCTCAGATTCAATCTTGCCTGCTCTCTAATTCCTAAACGATTTTTGACCAAGCTCTTTGTTTACTTGTGGTGCTTATCCATGATATGTGTGCATACATATATGTGTATATTATACATAATAATTATATATCTATAAATTGCATTGCATATGATTATCTGGACAATAGTCATACTTTATTCATTTGGTTTTTCCTGCATGGTTTGTTAGACTGATCTTTTTTTTTTTTTAATAGATCTCATTGAGGAAGCCCTATAGTTGTACTGAGGCTTGATGCATAATATCACCGACAAATAAGAACATGTGAAAGACCTTTTCAATCTACGGGGAATCCCTCTTCCAGGCATCTTTTATAACTGTGGCAAACACCTTACTTGATAGTGACAATTATTTTGGTGATTGTATCTATCAATGACCCTTGTATTATCTCATTATAGAAGTGAATCCATGACCACTTATTTAGGGAGGAAAAACATCTGTATTTAAGAAGAACTCTGGCACATTTCCCAGAAATTTCTAGTTAAAAAAATAAAGACAGATGATTTTAAAATAAGCTATCAAGTAGGCTCTTTGAATTCTGTTAACATATTCAGGAAGTTTCCAGGACAAGATGCTAATATGTCAGTACAATTCTTCTGGATCTTTGTATTTCAAGTGAATTTAAAATCTCTATTTTCCTTATTAGTGTAAACATCCAGTGTGGTTAAAGAGACTGAGCTATGATTTATTGTTAGGGAGAAGTGGGAGAAAAATGCATCAGCCTTCATAATTTGCACTGAACAGAAGACATGATGGTAGAGGTTAAAAATAGTTTCTGCACCACCATTTCAGTCAGCTCCTTTTCTGTAGGAGAAAGTAGATATTTGCTCCAACGGTGGGGCTGGGACAGGAAAAAACAAACAAACAAGAATTAAGATGGGTTTTTGACCAAAAATTAGAGGTAAACTAAAAGTCTCAGAGGAGACAATATCGAAGAGTAAAGTTAAAAGAGGAGTCCAAAGAACATATGTTCTTTGGCCTGGAAATCTGCTTCCTTCTAGGAATGGGCTTCCTGAAGGAAAGAATGTTATAGCTATTGGATGGATGAGTTGGCTGATGGAGTTTCTAAGACTCTGGCTGAAGAACCAGACCAGGAAGAACTATAGACTTCTGTTGTGTGGAAAAGGTTTATGTTAACCACAATCTCCCCAGTGGATAGTGTAATGATAGGTATCCCTGAAGACGGCACCTTAACTAAAAACTATAGCAGAGACCCTGTAGGGAGATGAAAGATCTGTCTAAAAGAGTTGTAGAGCTTGCCTCCAGGAAGAGGCTTAATGACCACATTTTCCTAAAGGAAAGGTATAGAATCAGGTATGCCCTGAAGGTAGCTGAAAAGCAGCTAGAGTGAAGGTGAAATTTCCAATGAGGAGAGATGGAGACAACACCCATTGGGGACAGGAAGAAATAAAACTCCTGGCAGGGAGCAGGGTTGGCAGAGAGTAGTTCAATGACATCATCCAAAGATACTGGTAGCTCTGCAGAATTGGAGCTAGAACTTACCCCTTCATGCATGTGCCCTGGCCACATGTGTTCTCCACATGTGTGTCTCATATGTGACACCTTTGTATGTTCACTCTTCTCATTAAGGGTATATGTATTTGTGGGAGAGTGAGTTCAAGGTTTATGGGGCAAATGTTCTGTTGCTACTCTAATTACTATTGTATTTTATTAAATGCCTTTGATTTTTAACAGGGTGACCTCTGGCTGAGTAGTAAAAGTGAACATATTGGCTAAGGCTTGTAAATTATGGTTTGGAGAGGATTCTGATCCACAAAGTACCTAGAACCTGGGGCAGCTTTCTGGGGGTCCGTGCCTTTGCAACTAATATACCAAGAGAAGTAAAATTTTTTTATGATAATTTAAAGACATTTGCTTTTTCAGGCTATAAAATGTTGCCAGCATAAGCAGACTGTAGCACTGTGGGTGCCTGAGAAATCTTTCAGAATAAGCAAGATGTGTGTGTGTATTTGTGAATGAAACACAGTTGGATTGGGGCACCTAGGAAACAGTCAAAACATAGCTGTTAAAGCAGCACAATGAAAACATGAAGCAATCAGCACTTCAGGAAACCTTCCTAAAATAAAGCCGATGTTTCCATTTCAATCCCTTTTACGAAGGGCCAAGATGTCTTTTTCCAGTAACATATGTGAGAATGACAGAGACAGAGACAGACATAGAGAGAGCCAGAGACAGGGAGTAAGTGTGTGTGTGTGTGTGTGTGTGTGAGTATTTAAATCAAGGCCTTTAGAAAAAACAATGCAAATGACTAAATCTCTAGTTTTTAATCTTATTGCAATTGTGTGTATACATATATATGTATATATAATATAGACAGACACATACACACACATATATATGTATATGTGTGTGTGTATACATATATATGTATATATAATATAGACAGACACATACACACACATATATATGTATATGTGTGTGTGTGTGTATATATATATATATATATATATATATATATATATATATATATATATATATATATATATATATATATATATATATATATATGAGCAGCTAGGTGACACAGTGGATAGAATGACAGGCCTGGATTCAGGAAGAGGGCCTGCAGTCAGGAAGACCTGAGTTCAAATCTGGCCTCAGACACTTATTAACTATGTGACCCTGGGCAAGTCACTTAACCCTGTGTGCTTTAGTTTCCTCATCTGTAAAATGAGCTGGAGAAGGAAATGCCAAACCACTCCAGTATTTTTGCCAAGAAAATATCAAATAGAGTCCCAAAGAGTCAGACACAACTGAAACAACTAAACAATAACAAATTATACATATACACACACATGTGCAATACAATTTATGTGGGCCACC
The DNA here is from genome assembly GCF_019393635.1 of Dromiciops gliroides. Classification (NCBI taxonomy): domain Eukaryota; kingdom Metazoa; phylum Chordata; class Mammalia; order Microbiotheria; family Microbiotheriidae; genus Dromiciops; species Dromiciops gliroides. The sequence continues at coordinate 162,703,460 of NC_057862.1, read as the reverse complement.
ATCCTGATATGACCTGAATATTCTGTCTAAAAAATGTCAACCCTACCACTTATTATTATAATTAAAGCTTCATTCTTTTCAGTATTAAAATCCCATTAGTCTTGAAGAATCAATGAAAATGTAAATACCTGTGAAATAATAATATCTTTAACACCTTAGCTATGCTGAGTTGACAGGCACTTCAGCATCACATTCAGGTTTTGTTCTGTGTTTGGTATTTTTTTGGAGGGTGGGGGCAGAGGTAGGAGAAGGGAAGAGGACATTTGGGAGAGTTGCAGACAGGGAAGGTTGTGCTATGTATATATTTTGTGTACAAATTTTGGGGGGTATACATTTGTATACAAATAGATTCCCTAAAATATACACGTGAAATGGAGAGAAGGAAAGAAAGGGAGAGGGAGAGAGGGAGAATTGTAGTCTTGTAGAGGACAGAGTGCTGACCCTAGAATTAGGAAGAACATGATTCAAATCCACCCTCAAATACTTACTAGTTCTATGACCCTAGGCAAATCTATTAACCTCCCTTTGCATGCCTCAGGCAGTACCCCAGCTTGTACCTATAAAACCACAGGCAGTTGTTTGGCAGAAGGGGGTTTGTATACACATACATATATGTAACCTGAGCTGCAATCCTGACTGTTATGTAATCCTTGACAAGTCACTTTACCCCTCTCAGTCTCCATTTCCTCATATGTAAAGTCAATCAATAAACAAGAATTTATTGAGCATCATATAGCATTATATGCTAAGTATGCAAATGCATACAAAACTATATACACAGTGTAAATATAGAATAAATATAATGTAGTCAAATACAAAGTAGAGAGAGTACTAGCTCTCACAGGGAGATCAGGAAAACCTTCATGTAAGAAGTGATGCTTAAGCTGCATTTTGAAGGAATACTAGGATTCTATGAGGTGAGAGCTAAGAAAGGAGTACATTCCAGCAATGGTGATGGCCTGAGTAAAATCATGGAGGTGGGAGATGGGGTGCAATATGTGTGGATCAGAGAGAAATTTGACTGGATCACAGACTGTAGAAAGGGGAATAATATATAACAAAACTGGAAAGAAAGGTTAGAGCAAGGTTGTGAGGAGCTTTAAAAACCAGAAATTGCATCCTCAAAGCAAGAAGCAGCCATTAAAGTTTACTCGGTAGAGGAGTGGTACCGGTAGACTTTAGGGAAATCTCTTTGGCAGTTCTGTGGGGAGGGTAGATCAGACTGCAGAGAGATGTGAGGGAAGGAGAACAATTGGAACATCATTTCAGTAGTCTAGAGATGAGGGCCCAAACTAAGGTACTGGCCGTGAGAATAAAGAAAAGAATTTGGTTGCAACGGATATTATATAGGGAGAAATAACAAGATCTAGCAACTAATTGACTCTGGGATTGAAGGAAGATGAAATTTTGAGGTTGTGAACCTGAGAAACTGGAAGAAGAATAATGTCTACAACAGAAACAAGGAAGTTTGAAAGAGGAGTGGGTCTGGGAGAAAAGATTGTGGGCTATGTTTTGGGCATGTTAAATTTGAGATGTTCCTAGAACATCCAGTTTGAAATGTCCAGTAGGGATTGGTGAAGCATGATTGAAACTCAATAGAAAAACTAGGACTGAGTCAGTGTATAAAGATAATAATTAAATTGGGTGTGTGTGTGTTTTAAATGGAGATAATAATGACATCTACATCATTGTTGTGAGCATCAAGTGAGATAATATATGAGAAGCATCCTGCAAAACTTGAAATACCATATGTGAGTTGCTAGCACTACTACCACCACTACAACTACTACTGCTGCTGCTACTACCACCACCACCACCACTACTACTGCTGGTGCTGCTACAGTCATCTACTACACTAGTAGTACTACTACTACATACAACATTTATCTGGCATATCTAGAAAAGGGGTTCTGATTAACTGGCTATTTCTATAAATAGAGTAATTACGTTTACTACACATGAAGCTAGATAACTAATTTATTTGGCATCATTGGGAAAGGAAATATTTCAGATAACTGAATAAAGTAAAGGAAGTTTGCCCCCTTATCAACCAAATTTTCTTATTTTAACCATTTTCCATGGAAATTTTTCTTAAATGTGTTTCACATTCTTTTGTTTTCCTAAATGCAGTTCTCAGTTTAGAGTAACTCATATATTACAGTTACACCAATTACACTGATATTATTACTCATAGAATTTTAAGGCATGTTTGCTTTTAGCAGGCACAGACTAGCTCTCCTTTCATCTAGACTTTGGCATATAGTGAAATCAGGTGCTACTGCTGTCCTGGAAGAGGGGGTGTTTATGCCTCAAGGGTCTCCTCCAGCTATTTCTTCTATAACTCCTCCCTACCCTGTTCTGCGTAGTTCCCCACCTAGTCTCTTAAAATTTATGTGATTGGTTACTATATTACTAAAAAAGCTTTTGTTGGGAAGACTTGGACAAGAGTCAAACTGGGTAGTCAGGCAACAATGGATTGTGAGCAGGCATCATTGAAGGGAATACATACATCAATGAAAACACAGTGGAGTGTGTGAATTAATAATAATAGCATTTATTTGTTGCTTTATGGTTTGCAAAATGCTTTACAAATATTATTTCATTTTATCCTCATAACAGCCCTTGGAAGGAGGGAAATATTATTATCATCTCCATATCATGACTTTCTCTGTCACTATTTCAATATATTGAAGGTCAACATAAACTAAATGGGAATTTGGGGGAGTTTTGCAGAAAACCACAGATATGTGAAGGCTAGTAGATGACACAGAAAAAGTTTAGAAACTCAGAAATGCATAAAATATATGGATAGTATTGTATATTTTATCTTTTAATACCATAATAATTTAGATTTATTCTCTGTTATGGAGGGCCAAAACATTTTATGCAGATTTTCCAGATCTGGAGGGTGGTGGGTAGACTGGGGAGCACTGTACCTCTAACCCCCATGATTTAGAAGGAATAACCATACATTTGATTACTGCTTGTAAATTCAACTGTTATACATATACTTGATTACTGCTTGTATGTTATACATACATTCAATTACTGCTTGTAAATTCCACTCTGTTACACATACATTCGATTATTGCTTGTAAATTCCACTCTGTTATACATATTTGATCACTGCATATCTGTTACACATATATTGTTACTGCTTGTAAATTCCACTGTTATTAGTACATTCAATTACTACTTATGTCATACATAACTCAATTACTGTTCATAAATTCCACTCTGTTATACATACATTTGATTACTGCTTATATGTTACACATATATTCTGTTACTGCTTGTAAATTCCACTCTGTGTTAAACATATATTCAATTACTGCTTGTATGTTATACATAATTAAATTACTGCTTGTGAATTCCACTCTGTTATACATACATTTGATTTCTGCTTATATGTTATACATACGTTCAATTACTGCTTGTAAATTCCACTCTGTTATACATATATTCAATTACTGTTTATAAATTCCCAAATTTACAAGTAATCGAATGCATGTATAACATAGAGTATATTTTCCTGGAAAATAGACTGTATTGTGAACAAAACAGCCTTTTTCTTGATGCATTTCGCATCATGATTATGAACATCTGTCATGGAACTGGTACCTCTTAATGTCCTAGGGAACTCTCTAAAGAATGTTAGTGACAGTCCATTAACTCATCTGCAATGATAGAGATTTTACTCCAGTAAAATCATAGGTCTGAACCAAGAGAAAATAGGAAACACTGTACTATGTTTTAACAGTGATGCCCTCAGGGGCCACCAAGGTATAGCTAGTGATTTGCCCCTACAATAAATTGCCCCAGATTGCTGTGCTTTTATAATTCTGTTATTTTTTAAAAATGGTTTTCCTGCTTCTCCCGTGTTAAATTGTTACTTTTCACTGACATTACTGTATCTCAATTTGCCAGCCAAGATTATCTAGGTGAGGAATTTGAGATTAGGCTTGCCTGTTTGAAATGACAACAAAAACATGGGTTCTGTGATGATTACTAAGGATCATAGGATCTCCCATCTCATCCAATCCCCTTGTTTCACAAATGAGGGAACTAAATACCTGTGAGGTTATGTGTATCACCTAAGGTCACACAGGCCTTAAACACCAGAAGCAAAATTTAAGCCTCCCTGCAACTGCCTCTCCCTTTCAATACTCCCTCACTCTACAGCATCTCTATGAAGACCTCCTGGGTAGTTCCCTCTACTTCCCTGCCCCCATATCCCTCGGGTAGTTGTAATTTAATCCAGTACCAACACCTGGAGCAGCTGTGCTTACAAAATTCTCATCTCAATCCACTCAGAGGTTGGTGGTATAGTTAGTAACCACTCCCCCCCAAACCCCAACTCTCACTTTTCATTTATTAGTTGAAAAAGAGTAAATAGCACAGGATGAGCAAGCATAGACAGAGTGTGATTACACAATTTTTTTTCCCTAACCCTCACCTCTTACAAACTTCTGAGAGAAATGATTATTAATAACAAATGATTTGGGAAGATCCAGATCTCTCTCCCCGCCCCCCTCCTTTTTCTAAAGTCCCGATTTCATTCTTTTGAAGGATATTACTAATAATGAGATTGGACTAACTTCTTAATAATCTTATTCAGATCCCACCCAGCTGGGGAAGCCATTGTGCTCCACTCAGGTTTGGGTGGGAATAAATTCTTTGAATAGATTGCCCAAAGTTGGAGGTAGGTAGACGTAAATGACATAGGGGCAGGTAGGTGGCTCAGTGGATAGAGCACCGGCCCTGGAGTCAGGAGTACCTGAGTTCAAATCTGGCCTCAGACACTTAACACTTACTAGCTGTGTGACCCTGGGCAAGTCACTTAACCCCAATTGCCTCACTTAAAAAAAAAAAAGTAAATGACATAATCAAAGTTTACTTGAATAGGTTCAGTCATGCATTGTAATATCCATATTCTCATTAATTGTTAATCAATCAGAGTTGATTGCTACCCTCAGAACACGGCTCTTCCAATAGACATATAAGCTGTGAACTGCCTGCCATGGTTATCTTTGGTCTAAGAGAGAGATGGCCAAATGACCATCCTTTTATTAAAATGCTGGCATTATTAATACAATAAGATTAAGTTAATGAGATATTATGTCTCTCAACTTTTTAAACTCACACTTTCTAAATACCACTAAGGATACTACCACCCTTCTAGTCATTTGGGTTCTTAACCTCTTAATTATCCTTATCTCCCAAAATAACTGAATCTACTTCCTTCAAAGTTACCACCAGTAACGTCATAATGGCCAAATCTTTTCTCAGTATTCATACTTCTTGACCTCTCCATGTATTTAACACTGTTGACTATCCTCTTCTCTCCTCCTGGATAATAATTCTCTTTTCTCTGTATTGTCATCACATCTTTCTCTTGGTTAGTCTCTTACCTATTTGACTGTTCTCTGTAACTGAATCATCATCCACATCATGCTCTCTAACTCTCAGGGTATCTCAAGCCTCTGCCTAGGACTTTCTGCTCTTCTCTCTGCCAACCTGGTAACTTTATCAGCACCTAGGAGTTTAATTATCATCTGTCCTCACGTGACTCTAAGATCTAAATATTCAGCCTTAATCTCTCTCCTGAACTCTTTCACCAATTGACTTTGGGACATTTTGAAATTAATATCCTATAGGCATCTCAAGATCAACAGGTCCAAAACATAATTTGTTACTTTCTCCACAAACCCACTGTCCTCTTTTGAACTTTCCTGTTTCTGTTGAGGATACCACTATCATTCCAGTTACTCAGATTTGAAACCTTGGTGTTATCCTTGACTCCTCATCTACTCAGTGTTACAAATATGAAATATTTGTCCAATGATCAGTGAGTGGGCATATAGCTGAAGCAATTGAGTCACATCAATCAACATTTTTGCTGTAAATTAAATGGTAAGAAGAAGAATGGGGATGGGGTGGGGGTGAGAAGTTACTCAAAGACAAGAAATATTATTTCATGGGCTTATTTAGTCATCTTGTATTGGAGTACTCATTATAAATAGACCATTATAAAAAGACCACCAAGAAAACATTTACAACTTATGTAACAGAATTGGTTGCAGAGGATGAAGAACAGAGAAATCCTATGAAGAACTCAATAAGACTCTGTATTATAGGAGACTTCCACAAAAGATGGGAAAAGGTGAGGAATGAGAGAGGGTAAACTACACAGAAGCCTCAGGCCTTTACATCATGAAAACTTACTTTGAGAAAAGAATTTATATTCTTTCCTTCCCTTTTGCCAAAGGGAGAAATTTCCCTTTGGTGACAAAACAAACACATTTTGTTTAGGTGAACTAAAAGTGGGGCTAGAGCTGATAGAAGCAAAATAGAGGGACCAGTGTTAGATTATCATAATCCTGAAAGCAACATCCAGGACCAAAACTAGGCATATATTTACAGAAATATTTTCTATCTCTTTTGTGAAAGAATATTCCATACAGGAGTGAAAAATCACTTTTAATCTGAGAGGCTTGGGTTTGTCATTTTTCTAGGCTTCCCCTGACACTTCAAAATAAGCTAGCCTCTGAAGGTAAGGGGAAAATGCAAACTGAAAATAATGTGCTACTAATATGACATAAAAGGAAAAGGATAAATATTGAAGATGTGGGAAAATGGGAACACTAACACATTGTTGGTGGAGTTATGAACTCATCTAACCATTCTGGAGAACAATTTGGAACTATTCCCAGAGGGTTATAAAATTGTGATCTAGCAATATCATTTTGATCTAGCAATACTAGGTCTGTATCCCAAAGAGATCATAAAACAGGGAAAAGGACCCCCAAGTACAAAAATATTTATAGAAGCTCTTTTTGTGATAGCAAAGAACTGGAAATTGAGGGGATGCCCATCAATTGGCAAATGGCTGGACAAGCTGTAGTATATGAATGTAATGGAATACTATTGTGCTATAAGAAAAGATGAGCGAGCTAATTTAGGAAAAACCTGGAAAGACTTACATGAACTGATGCTGAATGAAGTGAGCAGAACCAGGAGAACATTGTACACAGTAACAGCAACATTATGTGATGGTCAACTATGACTGACTCAGCTCTTCTCAGCAATACAATGGTCCAAGATAGTTCCAAAGGACTCAGGATGGAAAATGCTCTCCAAATCCAGAAAAAGAACAGTGGAGTCTCAATTCAGATTAAAGCATACTAATTTCACTTTTTTGGCTTTTTTTTCTTTCTCATGGTTTTTCCCTTTTGTTCTGATTCTTCTTTCACAACATGGCTAATGTGGGAATTTTTTAAACATGATTGTACATGTATAATCTAAAAAAAAAAGAATAAAAGAAAATAATGTGCCATCCTAGCAACTGAGTGATGCCATCAGTGTCTCAACTCATTCATGAGCTTTCACTGGTAGCTAGGATAAAAAGCCAGAAATAATAATAATAATAATAAAGAAAAAAATACAGCATATAATTGAAAAAATTGATTGTTTAAACAACTAATGGATAATAAAATGGGGAATGGATAATAAAAAATGACATCTATTTAGGTTATAATAATTTCATATCAGTATAAAGCAATTGCCATGACAAAACTAAAAGAGGTTAGAAAGTTTCCAATGGGATATCAATTGACTTACTTGCCAAGTGGAAAGATGTGGTGGATAAAAGTAAAACCAGTTTGTAAAAATCTTATGAAAAAGGATCATAGATGATTTTTTAAAACAAGATCATCTCAAAAAACCAAGAATTAGTAGAGGCAAAAGTCAATTTTTTTAAATTGGCAAGGGACTGACTAAGCAGAGTCATCCCAAGGGCATTTAAATATGAGCAGAGGAGAGGGACAAGGAACAGAAAACATCCATAAAGATTATTATAATCAACGTTTTTTTTCCATCATTTATTTTCTCCTTACTCACCATTGCCATTTCATTTTAAGACTCAAGTCTTCCCTTCTGGAGGAGTCCTTCCAGGTGACCCCAGCTACTTGAATCTTTCCTTCTAAAGTTACATTCATTCTACTCTGTATTTATTATGTATTTACCCATTTATTTGCCTATTTGCCTATTGTTTTCCCCATTAATATGTAAGCTTCTTGAGGGCAGGGACTCTGTGTGTGTGTGTGTGTGTGTTTTCTCTTTCTTTGTATCCCCAGCATTTAGAATAAGGCCTGACACTGAATAAGTACTTTATAAATGCTTGCTGACTGTTCAAGGACAGTTGAGCTACCTCACATGGATGAAAAAATGTTAAGTGAAAGAGGTTGTCCATCAGTATGTGTATCTGGGAGAGCTGGTGTGGATAGACAATGAGATGGAATCATACTTGGAGAAGAGAAAAACAAACTGGACTATCCTTGGAAAACTGAAAATCTTTAATGACTCCCAAGTTTCCCCACTAATAAAAGTCCATATTTTGATGCCAAAATTCTACTGGTGATGCTGTATAGCAGCAAGATAAGGGATATCACAATCTCTGAAGAACTGAAAAATAAATATCACATGGAAAACAATGAAGGGTGAATAAGCTGCAAAATATAAGCAATGAAGAACTTTAAAGTCAAGTTAAAAGGCATTTATTAAGTACCAACTATGTGTCAGGCACTGTGATAAGTACTGAGGATCAAACAATTAGGCGATTACAATCCCTGCCCTCAAGGAACTCACATTATCATCAGAGAGAAAAAATGCAGAACAACTTATGTACAGATAGGACATATACAGGATAAATTGGAGATAATGTTAGAGAGAAAGCACTAGGATTTAGGAGAACAAAGAGAGGTTTCTTATAGAAGGTAGAACTTTGGATGTGACTTGAAGGAAGTCAGGGAAGCTAGTAGATGGAGATGGAGAAGGAATGCATTCCAGACATAGGCGACAGCCAGTGAAAATGCAGTCAGGAGATAGAGTGTCTTGTGTGAGGAGCAGTGAAGAGGTCAGAGTCACTGGATTGTAGAGTGTATGGGAAAAGTTTAAGAAGACTGAAAAGGCATGAGGGAATAGGTTATGAAGGACTTTAAAAGCCTGAGGATTTTATATTTGATGGTGGGGGCAATAGAAGCCACTGGAGCTTATCAAGTGGGAGTAGTGGTGACTTGGAAAGACTTATGCTTTAAGAAGATCACTTTGATAGTTGAGTGAAGGTTAGATTGGAGTGGGAGAGACTCAAGGGAGGGAGACCAAAGCTATTGCAATAATTTAGGTATGAGATGATGGGAGCCTATATCAGGGTGCTGCCTGATAGTATCAGGGAGACCAAAGGGGAGATATGCAAGAAATGTTACAAAGGTAGAATTGATAGGACTTGGCAACTGTTTGGATATGGCGGGGTTGGAGAGTGAGAAGTTGATGGTGACACTGCAAGCCTAGAAGAAAGGAGTCACCCCAAAAGGGAGGAGAAAGATAGGATAATGACTAGTCGGGATCAAGTGGGAATTTCCGTAGGATGAGTGAGATGTGGGCAGTAGGAAATCAGCCAGTGGATAGGGAGGAATTAGTGATAGTAGAGATGATAGAGGGAGAAATCTGCTGGAGAAAACAGGATGAAATGGGGATTACTTGTGCATAAGAAAAGTGTTTATCCTTGACAAGGAGAAGGACCACCTCTTTATGTTAGACAGAAGCATAGGAGGAGATAGTGGGGAAAGGCATCTGATAGATGTAAGATGAGAAGGAAGGGAGAAGAGAGAGCTCTTGACAATTGACTTTTTTTTAAAGTGAAAAATGAAGTGAGGTTCTCAGTTGAGAGAGAGGGGGAGGGGGACCCTGGGGAAGTTTGAGGAGGGATGAAGAGGTTGGAGAAGCTGCTGTGATGAGTGGAACAGTGAATCAATTAGGGAGGTACACAAGAACTGCCTTGCCACAGTAAAGGCCTAGCTGAAATTACTTAACATAAATATATATAGTGGAGCTATTAAGTAAATGTGTGCTTTTCTCTAGCTTCCTTGTGCAGCATATGAATAAAAATTAAGGAAGTGGATGGTGGGAATAATCCAAAGCTGGGGCTTGGCAGGGCAAGAGGGGTGATATGAAAAGGGGGCAAGGGGCTCAAGAGAAGTTGGAAGTGGTTCACCAGGGGTCAAAATGGGATAGGAGGTCTTGTAGCCAGTATAGGGGTTATAACCTGAAGAAAAACTGTGGAGTGGAGGGATTGGAGGTCACTATGAGGACAAAAAACAGGGTTGGGGTTTGTAAGGCAGTGGGAAAGGTGGAATGATAAAAAATTATGATTTGATAAAGGAATTTGAGGGTTCACAAAAATGGACATTCCATACCTGTGAGTATCAAGAGTATGACTATTTCTGTGTGTAACTGGTGACAAGCGGGGGTGTGGAGCAGTAGTAAGGTGGGAAATTAATAAATTGATTAACTGGGAAGTTAGGATATTCTATAAAGTAGCAATATCTGTGTTAAATTCCCTTAATATGAGGGTATAGGAGATGTGAAAGAAAGATTGTGAGCCAGGCATGGAACTCATTCAGGAACATAGAGGAATATCTGGAGGTTTGCAGATAAGAGCTATCAGAGTCCTGATTAGGTGACATATTTGGATAAAATGATGTTCAGAGGCCCAGGTTCTGAGCAATGGAAGTAGAGGGAGGGTCTGGAAGTAGCAATGAGAAGCAAGGAGTATTCTTATTCTGGCACCATCACTGACGAGTTGTGAAGTATGAATGAAAGTATAACTAGTGTTGAAAGGGTAGCTAATGATGCTATATCATTGGGAAGGAGCCAGGGCTCAGTGAGGCCAAAAGAAGGAAAGACTGAGAAAGGACAAATTTGTTTGTTTGGTTTTTTGCGGGGAAATGAGGGTTAAGTGACTTGCCCAGGGTCACACAGCTAGTGTCAAGTGTCTGAGGCCGGATTTGAACTCAGGTCCTCCTGAATCCAGGACCAGGGCTTTATCTACTGCACCACCCCAAGAAAGGACAAGTTTTAAGATGAAAGCAAGTTCTGCCTCAGACACAACACTTACTAGCTGTGTAACCTTGGGCAAGTCACTTAACCCCAATTGCCTCACCCAAAAAAACCACCAAAAAATAAACAAAAAACCAAAACAAAACAAAAAGATGAAAGTCAGTTTATTACCTATGGAGTAGGCATTCCAGAGAGCACAGTTTAAGGTATGGGTTCAAGTTGAGGGGGATGGGAAGAAGAGGACTGTAGGATGGGAAACAGGGTTTCTACAATTAGAGCTGGGGGTTTGGGATTACTGGGTTTGGGGATACTGGTATGGGGATGGCCAGTTATCCGTCATTCCTTCCTCTCACCTCTTCTTCAGGTTTTTAGCTCCCTCTTATATATTTTCTTCTTCCATTAGACTGTAAGCTTCCTGAGAGCAGGGACCAACTTTTTTTTTTACCTGTCTTTGTATCCCTAGTGCTCAACACATGCCTGGCACATAGAAAGTATTTAATAAATGCTCTTTGTTGATCTTGAGATTCAGAAAGTGTTTGGAGATCTAGCACCTCAGGACTATCCTTACAAATAATGACCATCAAAAATCCCTTTTGAAAGTTTGTCTTGGGGGGGGGCGGGGAGGAGCCAAGATGGCAAAGGAAAGGCATTAACTTTTTGTAACTCCTGACATAATCACTCCAAAAACCTCCAAATAATGCCAAAAGCAGTTCCTGGAGCAGCAGAACCCACAAAAGGATGAGCTGAGATTATTTTCTAGCCAAAGATGGCTTAGAAGGTTGGCAGGAGGGTGCTGCTGTGCCAGGGTGGGAGTAGAGCCCAACCCCATGGTCATGCTGTGCCAACATAGATCCAGCCCCAGGCAGGCTGCACCACAGAAATTTACCACTGGACCCTCTGAATCAACTGCAGTACCAGCATCTTCTGGAACTAAGCTCATGGTCTGGTGAGAGGGTTGAGAAGTTGGCTGAGGGGAGATTATAGGGGTCTCTGCTGGAGCTGAGGCAGAATTCTGTTGTTCTACTCTAGCTGGGAACCAGGAAGTAATCTTGAGTGGTGGCCCAGCTAGGGGAGGGATGCAAGCTTGTTGGAGCTATCAACCACAGCAAACAAAATTTTGTTGCCTGGTTGAATAGCAAGTAGGCTTGGGGTTATTTAAAGACCAGAGCACAGGCCAGGCAAGTGAAGAACCTGCCTCTCCTCAAATTGTACCACCTTGGACCCCCTGAAGCTTGAGACAGTGCACCCTGGAAGCAGTACTCCACTTTAAGGAGTTGAAAGTCAAGAAATAGGCAGGCAAAATGAGCAGACAAAGATGTGAACCATAGAAAGTTTCTTTAGTGACAAGGAAGATCGAGTTGCACCTGCAGAAGAGGATAGCAACATCAGGATTCCTACATCCAAAGCTTCCAAGAAAAATATGAATTGTTCTGAGGCCATAGAAGTGCCTGAAAAGGACTTTGAAGATAAAGTAAGAGAGGTACAGAGGAAAATGAAAGTGATGCAGGAAAGTCATGAAAAAAGGTCAACAGCTTGAAAAGCCAAATGGAAAAGCTCTCTGAAGAAAATAATTGCATAAGAATTAGGATGGAACAAATGGAAACGAATGACTTTATGAGAAACCAAAACATAACAAAGCAAATACAAATGAATAGAAAAATAGATGGCAATGTGAAATATCTTCTTGGAAAAATAGCTGACCTGGAAAATAGATCCAGGAGAGATAATTTGAAAATTATTGGACTACCTGAAAAGCATGATGAAAAAAAGAGCTTATACATCATCTTCCAAGAGATTGTCAGGGAAAATTGCCCTGATATTCTAGAAACAGAAGGTAAAATAGAAATTGAAGGAATCCACCAATCACCTCCTGAAACTTCCAGGAATATTATAGCTAAATTCCAGAGCTCCCAGGTCAAGGAGAAAAGTTTCAAGTAGCCAGAAAGAAACAATTCAAGCACTGTGGAGCCACAGTCAGGATAGCACAAGATCTAGCAACTTCTACATTAATGTATCAGAGTGCATGGAATATGATATTCCACAAGGCAAAGGAATTGGGATTACAACCAAGAATCACCTACCCAGCAAAAGTGAGTATAATCTTCCAGGGGACAAAATGGGATTTCAGTGAAAAAGAGGACTTTCAGGTATTTGTGATGAAAAGACCTGAAATGAATAGAAAATTTGACTTTCAAATACAAGACCCTAGAAAAGTATAAAAACATAAACAGGAAAAAGAAATCATGAGGGATGTTAAAAGGTTAAACTGTTTGCATTCCTACATGGGAAGGTGATATGTCTCATAATAACTTTCTCAGTATTAGAGCAGATGATGGGAATAAATTTAGACAGAGGGCACATGTGGGAATTGATTATGAAGGGATGATATCTGTAAAGCATTTATTTCTTGTTTATCTTTTTTTTGTGGGGTGGTCAGGGTTGGGTGGCATGCTTGGGGTCACAGAGTGGGTGAGTGTCCTGTGTTTGAGGGTGGATTTAGGTTCGGGTCTCCCTGGGTCCAGGGTGAGTGCTTTGTCCACTGTGTCACCTGGCTGCCCCATAATGACATATTTAGGGTAAAATTGAGGGGGAAGAGGATTGCACTGGGGGAAAGGGAAGGGGAAAGGTAGAATGGGGTGAAATCTCACATGAAAGAAGCAGGAAAGGGCTTATGGAATGGGGGGAGAGAAGGGGGAGAGTGTGGCAGTGAATGTGCCTTACACTCATCAGAATTGGCTCAAAGAACTTCCTCTCATCAGAGTTGGCTCAAGGAGGGAATAACATACACACTCAGTTGGGTGGAGTAATCTATCTAACCCTGCAGGAAAGTAGGAGGGGAAGGGGATAAGAAGGAAGTGGTGAAAGAAGGGAGGGTATAGTGGGGGAGGGGGCAGTCAGAAGCAAGAAAATAGAATAAATATCATGGGTAGGGAATGGGATGCAAGGAAACAGTTAACAATAGTAACTGAAAACATTTTGAAGCACAGGAAAGAGTAATGTAAAATGATGATGATGATGGATGGAGGGAGGGATTGATGATGAGGACTGATTGATGATGATGAGGGTTGATTGAGGGTGATGATGAGGATTAGTAGGTGATGATTTAGTGATGATGATGATAATGCTAACAAAATAATAATATTATAGTGATGATATAATAATAGTGATGATAATGATGACAAGATGTATGTACTTTGCTGGGCTATTGTCAAGAAAATTCTTTCTCAGGTATAAGGTACTATATAAATGTTATCTATTACTGTTGTTGCAATAATCAACCTCATGGGTTTATTGTAAGGAAATCTCTTGTTAAAGTACTATATAAATATAGTTTAGTATGAAAAAAAATGATGAGCAGGATGCTATCAGAAAGACCTGGAAGGATCTGCATGAGCTGATGCAAAGTGAAATGTACTGTACACAAAATAACAGCAATATTGTAAGATGATCTGCTGTGAATGACTTGGTTATTTTCAGCAATGCAATGATCCAAGACAACTGAAGATATTATGAAAAATTCAATTCATCTACATAGAGAGAACTGATGGTACCTGAATACAGATTGAAGCATAATTTCTTTATTAGTTCCTTTATCTAAAGTTTTGTTTGTGTCTGTTTTCTTTCACAACCTGGCTAGTGTGGAAATGTTTTGCATGACTGCTCATGCATAGCTTATATTGAATTGCTTGAGTTCTTGGGGGGGGAGGGAGGAAGAGAATTTGGAACACAAAGTTTTTAAAAAAATTGATGTCAAAATTTGCATTTTACATATAATTTGGGAAAATAAAATTCTAAGTATTAAATATAAAGAAAAATTTTTTTTAAAGTTTGCCTTGATGGTGCTGAAGCCATGATGATGTGATCAGAAGTTTGCGATGGCTCACACATAAAATAAAGCTTAAAACAGGATAAGAAAAATGATTGTCGTAATATAGATATGTGCAAATGCCAGTTAACATAATTCCAGATGATAAAATGTTGCTTTTGACTTCAAATGATGTGAGTGGAATTTCCAATAATTTTAAATGGACTAAACTTTTTATTTATAAGGCAAAAGAGGGCTCCTTGATGGTATTTTTCTTCTTTTATTTTGTTTGTTTTTTCAGGGCAATGAGGGTTAAGTGACTTGCTCAGGGTCACACAGCTAGTAGGTTTCAAGCGTCTGAGCTCAGATTTGAACTCAGGTCCTCCTGAATCCAAGGCTGGTGCTTTATCCACTGTGCCACCTAGCTGCCCCCTATTTTTCTTCTTTTAAAGAAAGTTTTGATGCCTTTTATTTTTTATATCACAATTACTTTTGGAGAT
The DNA here is from genome assembly GCF_019393635.1 of Dromiciops gliroides. Classification (NCBI taxonomy): domain Eukaryota; kingdom Metazoa; phylum Chordata; class Mammalia; order Microbiotheria; family Microbiotheriidae; genus Dromiciops; species Dromiciops gliroides. The sequence goes on along the minus strand of NC_057862.1, from coordinate 162,688,259 downwards.
ACCTGCTTCTATACTCCCAGCCTCAGAACTAAGCCCTCCCTTGCAGCAAAGAAAAACAGTTAAGCAAAAGCACCTAATACAGCAATCATGTTTGACAACATATACAACCTTTTGCTTCCAGCAGGCCCACATCTTTCAAAATCTTGGCCTGGATTAAGAATGTATTTGTTGGAACAAGCTTTTAGCTTTTGGTATACTCTACCCTTTAGTATCTGAGATGTGCAGGTATCCAAATTACCAAGATTTTGAAGCCACTCAATAAACCATATGAAAGCAAATCTGAGTCTCTACAAATTAGCTCTGTTTTCCTTTCCTATGGGTGGGCTCCAGAACCCTCCCATTCTATCATAATAAGTCCACCTACCCTAGAAAATGAAACTCGAACTTTCCAACTCCCCCAAAAAGAAAAATGAAACAGAAAAGGATGCTACTTTTTACTAAGGAAAGTTTTTATTAAAACTGTGCAATCAATCAGTATTTAGACAGCAGTTTCATAAACATTTTGGCATTTAAACTTCTATTCATTTTTGGCATGACCTTTGGGATAGCATATAAACAATGCTGGGCAAGGGGGAAAACACTAAGTAACATATACTATAATGCTAGAAAAAGAAAACAAATTGACATTATAACAAAATTATTTTTTAAAAAGACATGAAAAAGGTACATTCAAAATCAAGGCAAACACTGGCTTCCCTCATGCAATGGAGTTCACAGAGCTGATCCCCTGAGTCAAATATAAAATTAAAATAACTCAGCTCTGTCCTCCATTGGCAAGTCAGCTAATGCAGCCCTTAGATAAGAAAATGGTATATGGAGTGAAAGGACCCAGAACACCTACAGTATGAGATACGTAACTGGTTCCTACACTTTCAGTTCATTCACATCTTTGAAAGAAAAAGAAAAAAAGAAAAAAGTGGAACATTTTGTAAAATAAAATAAAATAAAACAACAATGTATACCCATCTACTCTAATGATAGCTGAGGCGATATGTGTATATTCAGTCTTTGTAAATCCTTAAAGTAGGCTCAAATTACCAGTTATGATTTCAGTTAGAAATAAAATGAATGTCCAATATTTTTCCAGAGTATCAGAGTCTTTTAAGGGAAGAATTTTTAAAAGCTAGAAGTATGGAGATGTGGTTTCCAAGAAAAACAAGGCTCTGTGTATTATAAAGAATTTTCATGCTTCATACTGAAAGCAGTTTAGTTTACCCTTAATTTATCCCCTTGTGGATTATCCAGGCAATTTTAAATCCAAGGTTGTTGTATTTTCTATCTGAACAGTTCTTTAACTTTTCAAAGCATTTCAACTTTCCTATTTATCTTTAAAACAACCCTCAAAAATTAGTACAAAGAAAACTATATTCTAAAAACCCGATTCAGAAAGGTATGGAAACAATACTTCTTGCTCTTTACTCCAAGATGAAAATAGCATCAACTGTCAGGCTGATTCAACTCACCAACCTAATCTGAGGTATACTTTTTAAGGTTGTCTACGTAATGCTAAGACTATGAAAACTAGATTTGTGTTTAATATTGTTCAATTGGAACAGACCAGGGTAGCAAAAATAAATAAACTGAATTGGGTTAGTAGCAGTATTGTAAGAAAGAGCACTGGGTCCAGAAGTCCTAGCTTTGTAGCCACAAAGCATTCCATAAGTGTAAACTAATATTATACAATATTAGAACCAAAAAGGATTGGTTCTACCTCATTTTGCAGATGAGAAAACTGAGATTAGAAGTGTTCAATGAATTGCCAAAGAAAGAGTCAGTCCTGGAATCCACACTTCCTGAACCCTGGTCTAGTACTGTTCTCTTTTTACTACTCTGGTCCTGCAGGTAATAACTCCATTAGAACTTGGAAGGTAACCTGGTAGCACTTCTGATAATGTATTTTGCTATTGAAAAAAACAGGTTTGGGTTTTGTTTTAGGTTATGATTTTTGGGATAACTCAAGAGCAAACACTAGTACCAAATGCTCCTCTTGAAGCTAAACACATATGATGGAGAGTAACATAGCAACTGTTTTAAGCAAGAATAAAGATAGCTCGGAATAAAATTTTAATTCATAGTAAAAGAATTCAAGAAAAAATTAGGATGTCATATTAAATAAAATATAAATAGCTTCCAAAATACTGTTAAAATCCATAAGGATAGAGGCAAATATTTTTCTTAAATTTCCTGTTAAATTGGGATTTAAAAATTCTTTTAAAAGCACATGTTGGAAAAAATAAAGGTTAATTGCAAATGTATGAAATGTTTTAGAGAGAGAATTTAATATGGAAATTTGATAAAATGTCAGGCATTTTATGGTCTCTGCATCATGAAGAAAGGAACTAAATGAACCCACAAGGGCACCTAATCTCTTTGTCTGACCTTGGACTGTCTTTTTGAGCTGTAGAGGATTATAGGTGCCTTATGGGTAAGGGAATTTGATGGAGATAATTTAATTGTCAGGTTAATATAAGACTTTCCTATTATTCTTAAATACTTGGAAAATACATGAGTTTTCTGGCAAAAGACCAAAGACTGAAAACACACTTTGTACTAGCCTGGATTCTTGTTTTTAAAGCATACTTTAAAAATGAGTTCAAAGAGATTAAAATGGAATTCCACTTTTATGTTCATCTTCTAAGTATATTGAGCAAAATCCACAACAACAATTTATGGTGTATTCTGATCGCTAAAACCCTTACTCTGTGATCACAGTCAATAGAAATTGTTGTATCACTTGTGACTATTATGACAACTTGAATCAGAAGTCCACATAATAAATTGTCAGGATAAAAGTCTACAAAGTAAGTGTGTATTGTAATAGGCCTTGCAAAAAGTAAAAATAGCTGAATTTATTAACACTGTAGGATTAAAAATTGAACTAAATAAAATTTATGGCAAATTGATAAATTCAGCCTTTGCTAAATGAACCAACATCTGAGTTTGTTTGTTTGCTTTTTATATGAATGATTTTTTGCACTAAATTAAAATACTTTCCACACTATATTTTTTTGTGAACTTCAGTGGTTATTAAAGGTGTATCTACATTATGGCCCTGACAAGACAGAGTGCTTTATAGGTTGGCAACTGGTGAGCATCTTTCTCATAAGGATCTATTTCTGGTGCAAAGTACTACTAGCCCTATTATATTTCTCCCAGTGCTAGCAACATACTTAGCTGAAACAAAAGTAAATTTAATCCACAATGCTGATGATATGAACTTCCTTCACATCCTAAATTAAATTTCTGAAGTCAATTAAAACACTACAAGTTTATCTTGCTTTAAGCTAACCCAGAATTTACAAGACCAACTGGACACTAAAGAGTCTTTGCTTTACAAAAAAGATTTCCCATAAAATTCTTCTAATTAGCAACCTCTTTAGTACACTTAGTGATTTAAATAATGAAAATTTGATTTATAAATAATTTTCATTAGCATATATTGCAGAAAGTGAGATCTACCTGTTCTGTGATCACATCTGTTCATTTACCTATGTCCCTAAAAATTTACATGAAGACTCTTGCCCCCAATGTCATTAACCGAGGAAATTTTAAACCTTTTGGATTAACACTGAAGATAATCACCTCGGTTAATTCAGAGGGTTGCCATAATGATCTGATGCTGAATACAGTCTGATTAAATTTCTGGTGGGATTTCATGACCGGGCTGTTAGAGAAGAATTACCCTGTATTTGGTTTTTAAAAAATCCTACGGTTGAATCAGCAGATACAATGGAAAGTACCTATTCCTGACATCTGTATGTAGAATGGGCTCTGGAGAGGCATAATTGGTTAACATAAAAACAAGAGACAGAAGGGTTTAATGTACAACTAAATTTGCCTATATGCTGAGGTAACTTTAAATATCTTTGGTTTTTCTTTATTTGCTGATAAAAAGTACTTGAATAAAAACATTAATAGCACTGTAGCTATACTGCTTTTAATTATGTAAACTTTAATATCTTTAGCTACTAACGCTAAATATACTTTCTATCAGCCACTAAACATTATTTCAAATATGCTCATCTTTAATTTGCCATAGGCTAGCCTATATAATTTACTGGTCTTTGGTATGAAAATACTGATAAGCAACATCTACTTGTACATTTGACATAAAAATGAAACACATGTACTTACAACAAATAAATCTTTGGAGAAGAATACAGTTACCCTTTGCATATTAGCCCCTTTGGAGTGAAAAACTGTGAAGTGACACTTCTCTGAAAGAGAGCAATAAACTTCACCTTTTGGTAACAAATTCATACTTAGATTCAGCATGCTTTAGATAAGTAGAAAGTAATTTTTGCTGTACACTAACATTTTTGCTTGATGAGACATATAGGTGAAAAAAAATTCCCTCCAACAAGTAGATTCAACAATTTTAAAATATTTACTCCAATACTGTATAGTAGGAAAACTACTTGCTGAAGAAAAAAAAATTACACTTGACATTCTTTGGAACTATTTGTTGATAGAATGCTCTGGTACCAATAAGGTAGTTAAAATTGTAGAAGTCTATACTAATCTATTTAATCAACTATAAGTCCTATCATTTTGGGTTAGTAACTACTTATATAATAAAAATTTATACAGCACTTTAAACCTATAGATGTTTTTAGCTAATTGAATTTTTTGGGGAAAATAATATTCAATTTTCTTCGGAAAATTCTTTGGTAACAGGATTATTATTATAAAGCCTGTCTAGCAACAACATGTAAAAGAAAAAAATTACTGGTCCATGATAAGCAAAGAGTTAATAGCCTAAAGATCTGTATCAACTATGGCCTGGTTTATCAAAAAACAAACAAAATACTTTTCTTCAAGGACTATGGATTAGTGTCTTAGGCGTTTAAAACTATCTTCAAGTCAAACCAGTCCTAAGTGCATGTTCCATAATCTTGATGGGCTATTTTTTAGCTTTTTAAGATGCAAAGATTTTGAATTTTTGTTTGTTTTTTGATAATGCTTATTAAAAATTTTAAAGGTCTAGTTATATTCCATAATTTTAGACACTGGTAAATTTGGCCCTGTATAACTGCTCCAATTTAAAAAGCAAAAAACACCATACCCTGTCAGTTTGCCCACATTTCCATGAGGCAGCTTAAAAGCAACACAATGTTCCCTGAGTACAGGAAAAAAAATAACACTAGAATAAGTTTAAAAGGAGGTAGTATAAAACAGGAGCTATAAAAGGCAGGAGCAGCATTTATCCTTGCATCAGATTGTTCACCTAAAGCTCTGCTTTTTTAAATTTCTTCATGAAGCCCACATTTTAAATGGTCTCTTAATGGAAGCTTTGAATTCGAGTTAAAAGCAGTTGTTTTCTAAAACCACTTAAAATTGGTTTGCTTGTAAGTGTCTTCATTTTGGCACACAACTGTATATAATCCAATAAATATGTCCATATCATTGTTTGGGAATGATAGAGAAGGGGTCCTCTCTATATCTAGGGGCCTCCAGTTCATTTTAGAATCCTATCCAACAATGACCCTATTTACTTAGGGAAGGTTTTAATGATATTCAAATATAAAATTCCCCTTAAAATAAAGCCCCAAAGTAATTTCTAGACAATTTTATAAATTTAAAGGAATGGGGAACCATTTCAAGACTATATCATTTTTTAAAAATTCTCTTACACTGCTTGGTGCAGTGTTCAGCACAAGGTAGGTGTTCAACAAATGCTTATGACCTAAAATACTCTCTATAATGCTGAAGTTAACATCTTCATCAACAGCATTGATACTGAAGGAAGAAATAGTACTGATTTCTCTAAATAATTCAAGAACATGGATAGAGCTCTGAATACTTGTAACCCTAGATAAATCTTAAATAAGAATTTTGGAGAGCTATTGTACTTTACAATAAAAAGAATCCATAAAATTCAGTATATATTTAAGGCAACTCTATGTGCTCCTGTCCTAAGCAACTTTATGAAAATTGACAAGGCATAAGGCAAAAATTTCATAATAAATAATGGAAGGCACCGTTACTGTGATGTTCTACTAGCTCATTTTACTGTCTACTGGTGTTTATCCCAATCCTTTGGGAAGTTTCTTCATTCATTCAAAGCCAAGCCAGGATTAGGAAACAACCTACAAACTTAAAGAATTCATTCTCAAAAATGAGTGCTACAGTTAACCTTAGGAGAATGATGAATGTGAAGTATTTCCATGGACAGGCTGTAGACAGTATAACCTTTTGAACAACTGCCATCATTGAGGGCATACTGAAAAGGCACAGCTCTGGGAGGGTTATTTGGGTATACTCAGGCTCTACAGGCAAATTCTAAATGCCTTCAAAGATGTAATTTGCTACATGCGATTAGAAAATTGTTCTGTTATTTCAATAGAGGTACTTTTTTTTTGGCCAGTGATTAAAAATGGTCCCACTTCCCTCCACCTCCAATTAAATGGTTCAACACTTCTACTGGTTAGAGGTACTGAATGACCTCAACCATGTAGTTATTATAATATGCTAAAAAGTCAGAGCTTCAGATAAACATTCTAACTCTTCCACCTCTCACTCCTTTGATCAAACACATTACACATACAGCAATAAAAACAAAGCTAGTAGGAAGTATCATTGGTTACATAGCTGAAATCAACTATAACACAAATGAGGTCAATCAGTTGTCTTCAGAGTTCACCATTTGGCAAACTGAGGTAGATAGTCAGCAAAGCGGCTTAAAAAGTCCTCTTTGCTCCAGTGATATATTTTAAACTCTAGTCAGATATCTTGACCTTTCACATTTCTGACAATAAAACATTCAAAATAAGTGACTTTTAAAATAAACAAAAAAACATTCAACAAAAATATCAAAAACACCAGTAAGACATCAGGACGTTCACAACATGCTTTGGCTTCCTGTTCATTGTCCTTCGAACAGACATATATACTGTGAGAATGTCTGGCATGACTGTCTAGACTGGAAACTCATTTTTATCAAAGGACAGCATTACAGACTGTAATTGTAAAGATGAGGTAGAAGTCTGTTCAGCAACCAATGGTATTGAAGGGTCTTCACATTTATTCCTGGCAGGATCTCCACCTGAATCACTGCCTAAGAAGGAATTGGAGGTAGGGGGTGTGGTACTCATAACTGAAGACAGGTGTAGTTCATCATTAGACTCATGAGAGAATCTTCCAGAATCTCCAGTCTCATGGCTTCCTTCACTATTTGCTGAATGCTCTGTGTCGCCTGTAATCCCAAAGGGCACTTGGAAACTCGTTGGTTGGCCTGGAGAATTGGGGGAGTCTTCATCACTTATTAATACAGTAGTACCTGGCTGATAAAAGCAGACTGTTTGAACAAATCTTCTCTGAGGCTGTGAGGAAAAAAAAATAAAACAAAATAAAGCACTTACAGAAAATCTCAAATACTAATAAGTATAAATGATAATGAGTCTGATTTCATATGTTCTAGAAAAAGACACTCTTTAAATACAAACAAGATATTGTAGAGTCATTTCAGTCATGTCTGACTGTTCATGACCCCATATGAGATCTTCTTGGGAAAGATACTAGAGTGATTTGCCATTTCCTTCTCCAGCTCATTATACAGATAAGGAAATTGAGGCACACAGAGTTAGGGTCAGGGTCACATAACTAGTAAATGTCTGAGACTGGATCTGAACTCAGGTCTTCTTGACTCCAGGTCTGGCACTCTATAAACTGCACCAACTAGCGACCCATGTAATAGAATTTCCTAAATATTATCTATCTATCGACCTATTTTTAAATTTTTTATTTTTGCGGGGCAATGAGGGTTAAGTGACTTGCCCAGGGTCACACAGCTGTGTCAAGTGTCCAAGGCTGGATTTCAGGTCCTCCTGAATCCAGGGCTGGTGCTTTATCCACTGTGCCACCTAGCTGCCCTCCATAGTATCTATATTTTTGAGACAGTTAATTTTTATAAGTTGGGTAAGTACTTTCAGCAAATTATTTACTTTGTATGGCTATAATTAGTAACATCACACATAACATTCTAAGAAAGAGTTTAAAAAATAATGTATAGGTCTTTCTTTTATTTCTTTCTCCTCTTTATAAATACTTTTCCATATGGAGTACTTTCAGGCCTGAGTTTAGATGAGTTACCTGCTCAATTTTCACCTTCTTAGAGTCTTGAAAAAAGAGCCATTTCTTCTTAGGGTTACTTTTTGTTATAGGACCATAGCTATTAATAATTAGATCAGTTCCACCCTAAAAGGAAAAGGGAAATTTTAAAAAATTTTAACTTCAAAACTTTAGCATATTACATTTGTATTCAAAAGAAAATAACAATGAACAAGAAATAAACTACATGATATTGAGATATCAACATGGGATATTTATAAATTTATACCTTAACTGACCAAGGAGTCATCGAGTATGATGCATTTTTAATGTATTTTGTGGTACATACTATTTCTATTGTTCTGTGCTACATGTGAGCATCAATAGTCGAGTATGCTTTGATGAGCTTATCATTCATATCTATGGGTATTCCCATCAACAGAACAGATTATAATCCAACCATGCTTCCTTAGCTTCTTGTCATTCCTGTCTATGCCCTTCACCAAATCTACCTAACACAGTGGAGACCTTCCTCTAAGTCTTTCAATATTCTATAACATGCTTATGGGATCCCTCACTCTTCCTAAATGACTGGGCCACCTCCTTTTCTGGTCCTGATGATGGCTTTCAGGGTCACATCTCGTGTACAGACTACTATGCATCTGTCTTTTCATTATCTTTTGGGTTATTTATGATTCTGAATTTTCCAAGGTTGTGGCAATCCATTATTCCTAGCAGCAGGTAATTACTGGTAGAATAATGGCATTAAAAATTTTTGGTTTTTTGTCATTGTACAGCAATTTTGGTCATGTCTGACTCTTCATGACCCAAATTTGGGGTTTTCTTGGCAAAGATAATGGAGTGGTTTTCCATTTCCTTCCATGAGTTTTTTGTTTGTTTGTTTTGTTTTGTTTTGTTTTGTTTTGTTTTGTTTTGTTTTGTTTTGTTTTGTTTTGTTTTGTTTCTGGGGCAATGAGGGTTAAGTGACTTGCCCAGGGTCACACAGCTAGTAAGTGTCAAGTGTCTGAAGCCGGATTTTAATTCAGGTCGTCCTGAATCCAGGGTTAGTGCTTTATTCACTGCACCACCTAGCTGCCTCCTCTATGAGCTTTTAATTCTTAAACTATGCCCCCAAAAGTTATTAAACTGTGTGTAACTTTTGACCCAGTGATACCACTATTGGGCCTATAACTCAAAAAAGACCAAAGGAAAAAGGAAAAGGCACTATACACAAAAATATTTGTAACAGCTCTTTTTGTAGTGGCAAAGAACTGGAAACTGATGGAGTACCTATCAACTAGAGAATGGCTGAACAAATTACAGTATATGAATGTAATGGGATATTATTGTGTTGTAAGAAATGAAGAAGGGGATGTTTTCAGAGAAAGTAGGATAAACTTGTATGAACTGCTGGTGAGTGAAGTGAGCAGAACCAGGGTAACAATTAATACAATAACAACAGCATTGTAAAGACAAACAACTTTGAAAGAATTAAGAATGCTGATCAAAGAAATGATCATTGATTCCAGAAGACTAATGATGAAACACATTATCTGTCTCTTGAGAGTGAAGTCATGGGACTCAGGGTGCATGAGAGGCATTTTTTTGGACATGGCTAATGTTTTACTTGACCATGTATATTTGTTGAAAGGGTTTTGTTTTGTTTTGTTTTTAAATGGGAGGGAAAGAAGAGAAAATGTACTTTTTTTTTTTTTTTTTTTTTTTTAGTGAGGCAATTGGGGTTAAGTGACTTGCCTAGGGTCACACAGCTAGTAAGTGTTAAGTGTCTGAGGCCGGATTTGAACTCAGGTACTCCTGACTCCAGGGCCGGTGCTCTATCCACTGTGCCATCTAGCTGCCCGAAAATGTACTTTTAACTGAAAAAATATTAAATGTAGAAAATAAACCCCCACAAAAAGATGGGCTTCTAAAGCAGTGTGCATTTGAGGATCATTCAAAGTGCTTAATGATTTTTCAACTCTAATTCAGACCAATCTCCTCTTTAATCCTTTGAGAAAGCTGTTTTGCATATGGGCTAACTTTTTGATAAATGTATTTTATGCAGGACATAAAAATGTATATCGGTAATGGTAATACACTAAATTAGTTCCCAAGCTTAGAGTACCTTCGCATCGATGAAGCTATTTTGTGCTATCATTGGTAGTAAGGATTCTTCATTCCCTACAATTCCTTCCAGGCTCTTCCTCATCTCATTCCCACTGGCTAATGAGGCACTGGTTGGAGATAACTGCTCAGTTCCTGTTTGTGAAGTTTTAGAAGCAGATGTTTTCCTAAAATATTTTTAAATTAAAAAAAGGAAATATTACCACGGAAATATGCAAAAATACCAAATTTATATGAAATATATTTTGTGGAGAATAACATTCTCTAATATTTTTTCTCTAATATGTATAGCCATTATCACAATTAACTCTAGGTGTCAAGTTCTAGATTTTACCTTCATCACAAAACACTTTACTTTAAGGAACCTACTTTAATTCTCCCATTGGTTTCTATATATATAAAACCCTTTCCCTTAATAGTTAGGCATTAATTTTCTAACATTTATGAAGTGTTTCAGTTATTAAGTAGTAGTAGTATTTATTTCCAGTTTAGGTATAAACAATTACTTTCTTACCATATCATTTTCTAAAGATTTCTGAGATAACTTTAGCTTGTTGAACAGTCAAAACAGCTTTTATCTGATATGTTTAATGACAGTGGCCAGTTACAACAGTATACATTATGAACAAGACTTTGACATATGAATATTTGAACAGATTTAATGATTTATTCACCCGTAATTCATTTAACCTGAAATCATAAACTTTAAAAGATTTCTTTTAAAAAATCATTAATGTTACAAAATAAGACATTAAAACAACTGTTTTACTGAAGGTTTTATTACCAGTATAACACATTTATATAGTCAACTTTAAATGATCTGGTAATAGAAGGAAAACAGAAGCATGAATAATTTTTAAAACTTGTATGTTTGATTTTGACTTCCAAAAAGTAGATTTACCTTCTTAAGGATATTTTTGCTAGCCTAATATTCAAATTAAGAATACATTCTCTGAGCATAAATCAATTAAAGATAAAGGGACTTTATGAGTGAATGGCTAAGAGAATTATTCTAAAATTTAAAACCTTTGATCTAAATAAAGGATAATTTTCATAAGTCTAAAAATTGATTATATGTGGTCTACTTAAAAAAATTTAGATTATTTCCTTTGGTTTGATCAGCAATATTTCAAAAAAAAGTCAAAACATCTCAACTGTATAAAAATGATGTTTTTATGTTAAAATTATTTTTTCCCCTTTATTAAACAGGAAATTTTTTGCTCCCTTCACCCCAACCTATTCCTTAAACTTGTTACAGCTTGTCACAGGACTTAGTACAGTGAATCTGGAACCTGCCATCTGCATTTAGTTATTGTAGAAATCAACACTGGATTTTGAACTCACAAAAAAACTTTGTCATTTTGAATTTCAGGAAGGAACAGGTTACAAATTAAAAAGTTATCAGTTTTCCCTCCTCCATTTTAAGACATATTTTAACAGTTTAAATTAGAATGGCATGAATGATAAAAACCTGGCTCAGTGCTGCTTAAGGTGCACTGTTTAGGCAGCTACAATGTGGTTTGAAATGGTATCATGAAAATCGCCCTATTTTACATTGTAGAATTCTATTCCTCTCATATTCTGTTCATAGAAACCTTCAAATAATTCTCTTTAATTACAGATCAATGAGTTATTTTCATAGCAGCTTCCCCAAAAGGAGTAAACTATTTATATTACTCTGGTTAGCTGTAATCATAAAAATTTATTATTTCTTCCTGTACAACGAATCATTTAGGCAATTAAAATGGGTATTCAAACAAGTAGAAATCCAAGAGGTTTTGATTAAGGATCCCCTTCATAATCAAGTGTCTCTTGTTTAGTGCATCATATAGTAATAGCCTAAGAGTGTCCTGGCATCTCATTTTAAACACTAAAGAAACCAGGAAAATTTTTCCTTGAATGTTTCAATAGAACAACAATTTTTTTTGTACAAAGTAAACAATTTAAATGATGAGAAAATAATCTGTCCCATAAAGATTTATTTGTTAGAATTTCTATCACAAAGAATCCCATTAAAGTACAAAAATATAAATGAGACTTTTAATTAAAATTTTTTTTAATTTTGGTGAGGCAATTGGGGTTAAGTGACTTGCCCAGGGTCACACAGCTAGTAAGTGTCAAGTGTCTGAGGCTGGATTTGAACTCAGGTACTCCTGATTCCAGGGCTGGTGCTCTATCCACTGCGCCACCTAGCTGCCCCTAAATGAGACTTTTATATGGAAAAATACTAGTTCTGCCCCACAATTTTCTAAATTATTCTCTATACCATGACATTACTAATGTTGTTTGTTTTGTGGTTATAGTTATTTGCATTTTCTTTTAAACCATCTAAGATCTCTGTCAATGAAAACATACCTGGCTTTGCTTCGATAGATCAAAATGAGGATACAGATAAGTATGCAAGTCAGTGCTATGCAAACACCAACAACAATGCCAGTCATAGACTTCTGATCCAACTCATAATAACCAGAATAGGCTGTAGGGGAAAACAGTGTATTTATTTTAAAGACTATATCATACAAAACAAATCATTCTTATAGTTCAAAGAATTCTCAGTTGCTTGTTTGTTTTTTTCTTGTTTTACTTCTTCCTAAGGAAGAATATTGAATAATTTCACAGAGAATAGCAGTGCATGCCTATAATCCCTTCTACCAGAGAGGCTGAGGTTGGTAGGTCTCTTGATCTTGGAGAGTTCAAAGCTGTAGTGGGGTAAGGTGATCAGGCACACACACTAAGTCTGGCATCAATAGAGTGAGCCCCCTGGGAATGGAGGAGGTGGAGAGGTTGTGGACCCATGAGACTTCCTAAGAAAGGTCAAACTGGCCCATGTTGGAAACAGAACAGGTCAAAGATTTCATGCTAATCGGTAGTGGGATAGGGCCTGTGAGTGGTCATTTTCTACATGCAACTATTCTATATATATATGTGTGTGTGTGTGTGTGTGTGTGTGTGTGTGTGTGTGTGCATATATACAATCTAACATATAGTTGGATTCAAGAAAGAAATGAAGGAAGGAAGGAGGAAAGAAAGGCAAAAAGGGAGGGAAGAAGGAAGGATGAGAGGGAAGAAAAATAGTTTCAAATAGAAAATGGATATAAATTAAATACTATATTTTACAATCAAGAAAGTCCATTGGCTATTTTTATTTCAATATGTACAAAATATACCTGTTTCCTGATACATGGAAGGATTATATTCTAGTTAAGTCAGCTGAGAAGCAAACATCTATAGATTACAAATTATTTTTATGATTTAGAGACAGGGACTAGACCTGTGATTGCAGCTCCTAGATAAGAAAGCACCCCCCGCCCCTACCCATGTTTGTTGGCACCTTCTCTGGCTGAGAGTCTAAGGGAGTAGTAGCCTAAAATGTTGAAAGCTTAAGCAAGTTGTCCAGCGTCATAAAGCCTGTAAGTGTCAGAGATAGGACTTGAATCCAAATCTTCCTTGTTCCAAGGTCAACTCTTTGTCTGCTATACCATGCAACAAGTAGTCTGACTTAACATTAAAGAATTGAAGGTAGTCTGCTACAATGTTAGTCTCATCCTGTTGTTGCTACCTTGGCCACTCTTCAGTTGTCACTTCTGCTACTACCTTTACCTCTGTGGTTGCTGTATCTGGTCCTGAATGCCCACTTTCATGACAATCCATGCTCCATCGTATGCCCCTTACTGTCTCCTCCTTAGTACCACTTTGGAAGGCTACAAACTCACACTAGTCTGAGGAAGTCTCTACCTGCCAAGTGGGTGGAGAATGAAATACTGTCAGACTAGAGTGAGTAGCCTTTTAAGAGGTTTGTCTTACTTACTATTAAACAGTTTCCATAGAGGGAAAGAAGTAAATATTTTCTTTCACACTTTCTGTGAGAAAAGAAAACAGTGCCCTTCTTGGCCTATGCACTGCTAATGCTCATTTCCAGGCAAGTGAACAGAGGGGTTGCCCACCATTTATCTTTGGATACAGTTCATGAAAGTTTTTCTTGGAAGAGAGGTGATGGAGAGTAGGGCAGATATCGGTAACTGCAGCTAGGACTAAAGGGGCTTCTTCACCCAGTGATAGCATAGAGGGCAAACAGTACTGAGCCTTAGGATAGTGGCACTAACAGCAGGAATGTGATTACAGTAGGAAAAGGAATGTGAATGTGGTAGAGAGAAGGTCGAAGTAAGGTAGCCTTAACCAACTTGCAGATTTATAGCATTTACTTTTAAACTTCTCCTAGCTTAGAATCCCACAAAGTGGGCTTCTTTATCTTAGGTGAAGCCTGCATTTATAACTGTTTCTGAATGGCCAATAATATCCTGAGAAAGTATGGTCTCAAGTTCTGCCCACAGAACCACACAAAGACATTATCTGTTAGTGAGCACTTTTTGTACATACAGAGGTATTCTTTCTCTTCTTATACACAGATGTGTCCAATTAATATCCAACATGGGGGAGGAACCAATCTCCTCTTTCCCATAAATAACAGACAACTTTGTGGGAGATATAAAACAGAGGCAAAAAAAATCTGACCATGGAATATAAGACTTTTCTCAGTAGAGGAGCTAGACTTATGCCACTATATACAAAGTGTGTAGGTGGCATCGTTTGGTGGTAGGTTTTCAGGGTGGCAAAAATATGAGAGAAGTGGTTTCCCCCTCCAGATAATTGTCCCACTCTGCTGTTTATGGCTTTTATTAAAGATTTTCCTCCTCAGTAGTTGGTACAAATAGTTTCTGTATAAGATGTTAAATCACTGTTAATTCTGCCAAAGGACCAAAAAGGAGAACTGGAGAATTAGAGGCAAAGCAGATCCAAGTGCAGATCCAGATAGTTCCAGGCAGGTGTAAAGGGAAAACCAGAAGAAAATAGTATGAGAAGTGAGGTATACAACCTTTCATGGAAAGTTTAGAAGTAAAGAATAACAAGTACTGACATTGCTATTAGAGGGATTAAAGAAGGAAATATAAAACTAAATAGATTTTTTCCCCCTAAGGTTTGAGAAAAATACAGCATCTGTACAGACCTTTGGCATCTGCAGAATCTAAACGTTTCGGCCTTTGATTTGATTCAGAGGTTTCCTTTGGAAGAACCGCAAGCTCTACTGAATTTGAGAAGGGTCCTTCTCCTACTTCATTGGATGCAGCTATCTTGACAATGTAGACGTTTCCTGCCACTAGATTTTCTAGCAAAGCCATGGTTATTGCTCCTACAAATACACAAATTCCTGGTTAGCACAAGCAAATTCTCTTGAGAATATCTCCCATTTATTTAAGACTTTACAGTTTACAAAACACTTTTCAACACATCTCATTTGATCCTTATAATACCCCTATAAGGTAGGGAGTTCAAGTATTATTATTTCCATTTTATAGATGAGTAAAACTGAAAGCCTTAGCAATGTTAAATGACTTGTCTGAAGTCAAATAGCTAGTTAAGTGGCAGACCTGGGATTCAAACAGGTCCTATGATTGTAATCTAGTGCTACCTCCCCATACCATTATTTTTAATTATGATTTTAAAAAAATTTTAGTGAGGCAATTGGGGTTAAGTGACTTGCCCAGGGTCTCACAGCTAGTAAGTGTTAAGTGTCTGAGGCTGGATTTGAACTCAGGTCCTCCTGACTCCAGGGCCAGTGTTCTATCCACTGCGCCACCTAGCTGCCCCTCCCCATACCATTCTTTTTTGTTTGTTTGTTTTGTTTTGTTTTGTTTTGTTTTTTTGCGGGGCAATGGGGGTTAAGTGACTTGCCCAGGGTCACACAGCTGGTAAGTGTCAAATGTCTGAGGCTGGATTTGAACTCAGGTATTCCTGAATCCAGGGCCAGTGCTTTATCCACTGCACCACCTAGCCGCCCCCTTGTTTTGTTTTTTGTGAGGCAATTGGGGTTAAGTGACTTGCCCAGGGTCACCAGTAAGTGTTAAGCATCTGAGGCCAGATTTGAACTCAGGTACTCCTGACTCCAGGGCCGGTGCTCTATCCACTGTGCCATCTAGCTGCCCCTCCCCATACCATTCTTTAAATGCAATTTTTAAAAGTCAATCAGCTGAGCAGGAGGAGTTCAGAGAAACCTGGAGGGTCTTGCGTGAGCTGATGATGAGTGAGATGAGCAGAACCAGAAGAACATTGTACACAGTATCATCAACATTGAGTGTTGATCTACTGTGATGGACTATATTCTTCTCACCAATGCAATAGCACAGAAGAGTTCCAGGGAACTCGTGATGGAAGAGGATCTCCAAATCCAGAGGGGAAAAAAAAAAAAAAAAGAACTGTGGAGTATAGATGCTGAATGAACCATACTATTTCTTTTGTTTTTGATGCTTTTGTTTTTTTCTATTTTGAGGTTTTTCATCATTGCTCTGATTTTTTCTCTTATAACATGACTAATGCAGAAATAGGATTAATGTTATTATGTGTGTGTATATATATATACATACATATATACATATATACATATATATACATACATACATACATATATATATATATATATATATATATATATATATATATATATATATATATATATATATATATATATAACCTATATCAGATTACCTGCTGTCTAGGGGAGGGGAGGGAGGGAGAAAAATCTGAAATTGTAAACAAAAGTTGAGAACTATCTTTACATGTAATGGAAAAAAATAAAATACTTTATTAATTTAAAAAAAAGTCAATCAACAAGTATTTATTAAACATCTACTATGTGCCAGTAATTATGATAGACTTTTGTGGGTAAAAATGCAATAAAACAAATTCTACTCAAAAGGAACTTATATTCTAATGAGCATGGGAGAATGAGCACAAGTACATATATAAAATATGCAAAATAAACTATAAACGAGTTCAGATAAATACGGAGTAGTAAAATATGAAGTAATTTGTAATGTGTAAGCTCTAGCAGTTGTGGAAGATCAGAAAAAGCTTCCTGTAGAAGGTGGTATCTATACAGAGTCTTGATGGAATAGGGGGATTGTTTGAAGCGGAGACGAGGAGGAAGCCTCTTTCAGAAATGGTGGATGGCCAGTGCAAAGACATGAAGGGAGATGGAATATCATGTGTGGGAAACGGAGAGAAAGCCAGTCTGGCTGGATTGCAGAATGCAGAAAAAGAAGCAATACACAAAGATTGTTTGGGCCCAGTCTGTGAAGGACTTTAAAAACTAAACACACGAGTTTATATTTTAGGTAACAAGGAATCACTGAAGTTAAGATTAAGGGAGGGACTTGGTCACATCTGTACTTAAGGAAAACCACTTTAATGAAGAGTAGTCTAGAGTAGGGAAGAGACTTGAAGCAGGGAGATTAATTTGGTCACTGCAGTAATCTAGGTGAGAGGTGACAAGGATTTAAACTTAAATGCTAGCTGTGTGAATAGAAAAAAGGTTGATTTTTTTTTAAAGGGTTGATTTTTAAGAGATGTTGTGGAGGTAGAAATTGCAAGATTTGGCAGTGCTAAGAGTAATATTCCAATCCCTCCCCACTTTGCAAGTTAGTTTTTCCTTAAAAGTTATAAAAACATTTCTTGATACCTGGTTGCCTTAAGGGAATAAAGGCTCAGACTGTTGACATATCTCATCATTGTCAGAGCACAAAAGAATCTTGAGGAGCTCCAGGAATGATACATGACTGGTGTATCATGAGAGGTAATAGTCAAGGGAGCTTTGGTCAACTGAATCAGCTTAAAGTATCCTCATTGCCTACACTTGTTTAATGTTCTTCTCTTGCCATCGCTAAGGAAATTTCTTTTTTGTTAGGTATTCAGTGACCTAAGGAATAGCTCATTTTGTTTCAATTTTGAACCTCATCAACTAGGGGACTGGCCTGGGTGAGACCCAGCCCACAGCAGCAAGTAACTCAATAAATTAGGTGAGGGGCAATGAGAAATCAAGGTTAATGCTAAGGTTATAAACCTACGAGATTGGAAAAATGGTCATAACAAACACAAATAGGGGAGTTTAAAACAGGGGAGAGTTATAGGGAAAAGATAATGAGCTTTCTATGTTGAATTTAAGATGAGTCTAGGACATTCAGTTTGAAATGTCCAATAGGGAATTAGTAATGTGAGATTGAAACTCAAAGAAATTAAAGAATGATTACTATTTTCTTCTTAATAAATGGAGATAGAAGATTCCTACCTGTACAATGTAAACTATGAGAAAAAATTGAAATTAATATGCAATCCTCAAAATTTGATGAGCCCTGATATGACATGTCTATTTGAAACTCTACAATGATTTTGTTATCATTTAGTCATTTTTCAGTCATGTCTGACTCTACATGACCCCTTTTGTGATTTTCTTAGCAAAGATACCGGAGTAGTATGCCATTTCCTTCTCCAGCTCATTTTACAGATGAGGAAACTGAGGCAAACAGGGTGAAGTGACATTTTCAGGGTCACACAGCTAATAACTGTCTGAGGGTGGATTTGAACTCAAGTTTTCCAGACTCTGGTCCTGGCACTCTATCTGTTGTGCCACCCAGCTGCCAAATTATAATAACATGGTGTTATCCTTTATTTTTTTAATGAGATTGCCCAAGTGGCAGAATTCTAAGCAAGAAGTTGCCCTAACTGCACCTCAGGATGGATCATACAGGGCCACCCAGGATTTGTACTAGGTCTTCAACAAATCTACTATGACTCTGGGACACCCTAACAGTGAGTCTATAACTAAGGACTTTACTCCAAGTTTATATCCGATGAACTATTGCCCCCTTGTTGCTTCCATTATGGGAAGTCAGCAAGGGCCTAATCTTTTAAGCTGGAGTCCTAATGCCCATGGCACCACTTCAGTCACGGGGTATGAGACAGCTAATCTAGAATGGCAATATCAGGAGTTTACTGGAGCATGTTTTGGTGATCTTAGGTTTCAACTTGACCTTAAAAGCATGTGATCTCCTTAGGAGTACAACTGTTAGATAAACACACAGACCCCTATATTTAGAGTTTACTTAGGCAAATAGGATTTTTTTTTTAAGAAAGAGAGAGATGTCCTGACATACTACATTCAGCTGGTATAAGGAACGCTTTTTAAAATTTTTATTTACTTTTTTGAAATTTCCCAAATAAAGAAGTAATTTAATGGAATTACTATTGTTTTGATATTCTTTTTGCTATGGAAGACGAAAAATTTTCAATCTGAAAACAGTGGCTTCAAAAGTTTCAAAACATCATTATTCTCTTTTCTAAATAAGTTTCGTTTTAAACAGTGAAGTTTTTAAAGACTTAGTTCCATTTAAAGGATTATTTCCTCATATTCATGATCAGCAAAATATGTAAAAGAAAGGACTAGGGTTTTTTAAAAAGGCAAAAATACACTAAAGACCCTAACTCTTTCATAAACGAAGAATCCAAAAAACTGAAAAAGGTAACAGAACAGAAGCAAAACATGAAGACTGACAAAAGCAGTCATTTTCAGCACCATTTTAAAAGGCAAAAGTTCATATATTGAAGTAGTAGAGAACCTGTCCCAATGGTGCCTTTCAGATGAGCTGAATCATTAAAAAGCCTGATCTCTTTGGGCTGATTTACTGCACACCAGATGTGTAAAAGCTGTAACCTCTGATCTTACTTGGAGATCAGAGGGGGTGGGGGATGGTTCTTCAAACTGCACAGGCAGTAATTCACCATCACATTATTGCCTGACCATTTTACCAAGTCACCATTTTAGACAACATCACAGAAACTCAATTGACAGATTTAAAAATATTGTAACTCATGCAATAATTTTGCTTTTGTTTGATATTAAAAATTGAACCAGTTAGGGAACATTTTAAATATTTGCATCTGAGAGGTGTGTGTGTGTGTGTGTGTGTGTGTGTGTGTGTGTGTGTGTGTGAGAGAGAGAGAGAGAGAGAGAGAGAGAGAGAGAGAGAGAGAGAGAGGTGGGGGGGAAGAGAATGAGAATCAGACAAACAGAAATTCACTTACACATCAGGCAGATTCATAGAGACAAGTGACAAGCTATTCTGATAGTAGATTTGGAGGATAGGGTATTGGTACCAATGGCAGTGAGAATGATATTCATTTGTAGTTGTTCAGTTTCATTTGTGTCCCACTCTTCATGACCTCATTTGGAGTTTTCCTGGCAAAGATACTGGAGTAGTTTGCCATTTCCTTCTCCAGCTTGTTTTATAGATGACAAATTGAGGCAAACAGGGTTAAATTATTTGCCCAGGGTCACACAGCTAGTAAGTGTCAAATGTCTGAGGCCGGATTTGAACTCAGGTCCTCCTGAATCCAGGGCCAGTGCCTTATCCACTGCGCCACCTAGCTGCCCCCACACAGATGTTGTTGTTTTTTTAAAATATGAACTACTACATAGGCACATCTTTCCCAATTTGTACTGGTACAGTTAATGCTTTGAATCTAAATTTAACTTTATATTTATTCTTTTATTAATATTTATTCTTAGTAAATATAACCTTACTAGCTTATGTACATTGTTGTAGGATGCTATATACTTTTTTTTTTTTTTTTTTTTTTTTTTTTTTTTAGTGAGGCAATTGGGGTTAAGTGACTTGCCCAGGGTCACACAGCTAGTAAGTGTTAAGTGTCTGAGGTCGGATTTGAACTCAGGTACTCCTGACTCCAGGACCGGTGCTCTATCCACTGCGCCACCTAGCTGCCCCTTGCTATATACTTTTTAATCTAGAATTTGAAGAATATTTATTTTTATTATTCATATTTAAATTAAATCCTATATTCTTTGGTTCTAATCTTCAAGGAAGGGATAAAGTTTTTGGGTTTTTTCCCCACACAAAGAATACAGTTAAATTGTTGTTTACCTGTGAGTGGCTCTTAGTATTTCTTCCCTACCCCATGTATCAAGTCAGAAATAGAGAAAAAGCTGCATATCTCTAACACAAAAGATTTATAAACATAAATAATTTCCACTTTTTAGGAGAAGTAATTCTTGGAAATAGCATGGAAAAATAAAATTATGAATAACAGATCATTTTGATTTCAGGCACTGTTAAAATTAGAATGACCTATTCAGAGGATACCCATTAATTGGGGAATGGCTGAACCAGTTGTGGTATATGATTGTAATGGAATACTATTGTATCATGAAAAATGATGAGCAAGATGATTTCAGAAAAACCTGGAAACATTACATGAACTATTGCAAAGTGAAGTGAGAAGAACCAGGAGAACACTGTGCATGGTAACAGCAATATTGTACAATGATCAACTATGAATGACTTAGCCATTCTTAGCAATACAATAATCCAAGACAATTTCAAAGGACTCAGGATAAAAAATGCTATACACCTCCAGACAAAGAACAATGGAGTCTGAATGCATATAGTAGCATATTATTTTTCATTTTCTTTATTTTCCTCATGGTGGTTTTTTTTTCTGTGTTTTCTTTTACAACATGACTAATAAAGAAATGTTTTGTAGGATTGCATATATATAACCTATATCAAATTGCTTACTTTCTCAGAGAGGAAGAAGGGGGGAAAGGAAGAGAGAGAATTTGGAACTCAAAATTTCAAAAAATGAATGTTAAAAATTGTTTTGACATGTAATTGAGAAAAATAAAATGTAAATTAAAAAAAAAGAATGACCTATTCAGGTCAAATGGAATAAGGTTACCTTTCCCCACTAGATGGTGCTCTAACATTTCTTGAAAAAGAAATGTCTGCATTTGAGAGCAAAATGTAATTCCTTTTTAAAATTCTAGATGCAAAGTAACCCCCCAAAACCCCACCCCACCCCAAACAAAACAACAAAAAATATCCTGCTCACATACTTAAAATTCTTCACTGTTATAAACACAACACTCTTTGGTCATAGCTCAAATATCATGGAACAATTTGGGCCTGCTTAGGGCACATATAAAGACAAAAAATCTGCTTACTCCCCAAACCAGTAAAACACTGCTCATGCAACAATTCTTATAAGCAAGACCTCATATGTGGGGTGTCTTTGAACCCACAGCAAGTACTCCTGTCTCAGGTTTTGTATATTGCATTGTGGTGTAATAAACTGATTTTCTCATAATAATTCCATGAGATAATCAATATAAAGGCATATATAGTTTGGTGTGATAAGATTAAGAAAAGATTAGTACTGAAATATCTATCAAGCCTTATATCAGCAGATATACTAGTGACTATACTCAATATATCTATTCTGTTGTAAAATATAGGCTCTTATCTGCTTAGATGGGATGACTTCTTTAGATGTCATTGTTCATTTCCCAGGAAATTAAAGCACTGGGAAAAGGAAGAGGAAGGGAATCAGCATTTATATAGCACCTACCATTTGCCAGGCATTGTGCTAAGCACTTTTTAGAAAAATTATCTCATTTGATCCTCACAATAACCTTGACAGGTGGGCATTTTACAGTTGAGGGCATTGAGATAACCAGAGGTTAAGTGACTTGACCAAGGTCATTCATCTAGTAAGAACCTGAAGCTAGATTTGAAGTAAGTTCTTCCTGATTCCTGGCCCAGCACTCTACTGCACCACCTCTCATACCATAATACTCAAAGATTGAATTTTGTATCCCCAAACATTATCTTAGCTCTGTTGTCTGATTGTCTGATATCCTGAAATAGCTTGTTTTATAATAAACCAACAGACTGACTTTTCCATAGTGGTCTTGTCTTTAGTTGATTTTAGAAAATATATTTATAACTTCCAAGATTATTCCTGTTTGACTATTCAAAAATCAAGATAGTTTCCTTTGTAGATATCATCTGAATCTTGAGATTACAGTTAACTGGACTTATTAATAAGTTTGAATATTTAAGAATTTTGATCCTTTAGACAACCCAATTAATACTGAGTCTTAATCCTTTAGAGGAAATTAATGCAAAAGTTTTTTTTTAAGTACTTGGGGATGGACAGAGTGCCCAAGGTTGTGATTCTCCCTCATACTTACTAGCTGGGTTACCATTGCTGAGTTATTTCCTCTCTCTGGGCCTGTTTCCTCATATGCAAAATGGGGTTATTATAATAATGCTTATAATACCTAGCCCATAGGTTGGTTATACAGCTCAAAAGAAAGAATGCATATGAAATGTTTTGAAAACTTTAAAGCACTACATGTCAGTTTTCAAAACAGAAACTCAGGCAGCAAATATTTATTAGGATTAAAGAAAAGTCTAAATTGAAGATTGTTTCTAAAGAAAAGAAATTCTATTAGTTTCAAGCATAAAAATAACTTTAGTTAAGCCAAAAAAGGCAGCAAGATATTATGGAATGAGGGGCAGCTAGATGGCGCAGTGGATAAAGCACTGGCCCTGGATTCAGGAGTACCTGAGTTCAAATCCGGCCTCAGACACTTAACACTTACTAGCTGTATGACCCTGGGCAAGTCACTTAACCCCAATTGCCTCACCAAAAAAAAAAAAAAAAAAAGATATTATGGAATGAGCTCTAAATTAGCATTTGGAAGACCTGAATTTTAGTCCCACCTTTTCCAATAACTAGCTGTGGGAAAATCACTTAAATGCTGTCGGTTTCTTTCTAGATTAAAAATTCTATGATAAAGTATTTGCCCAATTAGAGCCTCTGCTTTAATGAATAAATGTGACTGGATAAAAACTAAAGAATTAGCTTATTTTCTCCTGACCTGGTCTTTCGATAATAGGCTATCTATCCCCTAGTTATGTCTCTTCCTGTCTGGTAACTGTAGCTCTTCTTCTTGCTCCCTCCTCTGGCACTCTCTATAGTTGGCATAATCCTCATTAGAAACTTCTAATTTCTTAGATAACTGAAACCTCCCTGCCTGTGACCTTGGGGCTGGAGACCAATGAGAGTCAACTAGGTTAGACAACCCCCCTCCTTATATATGATTGTGAAGAAGTAATTATCCCTAGCTGACTCCAGAGCTGCCATGAGCCCTGTGTAGAACAAGGTGCCATGAACCATGGATACAGAAGTCCTAGAATATCGTAACTTCCTCTTTCTGACATGGCCTGAAGAACACTGTGATGGAAACTCAATGGTAACATCCTTTCCAAGACCTGGGAGGGAGGGAGGGAGACAATAGGAAGAAAGGAGGGAGATAAGACAGAGGGAGTGTGAAAAGGAAAGGGAGAGGGAAAGAGGAGAAAGAAAATCTATGTGCCCGAGGGAGTCAGAAGGGCATCGATGGAATACTAGGTGGTGCAATAGATAGAGTGTTGGGCCTGGAGTCAGGAAGACCTAAGTTCAAATCCGGCTTAGACACTTATTAGCTGTGTGACCTGGGGAAGTCACTAAACTTCTTAGCCTCAAGTTTCCTCATCTGTAAAATGAGGATAATTGCATCTATATCCATCCCAGAGTCATTGTGAGGATAAACTGAGACAATATTTGTAAAGCACCTTGCAAACCTTAATATGAAAGCCTTACTATAAAACCTTAATATAAAAGCTAGCTATCATCATCTTCATCACCTAGTTTGGAAATGTGAATCCTAGTCCCATTGTTAGGGGCTGATGAACTATTCTAGTCTGAAAGTGCCGGTCCTTGTCTAGTATAAAGAAGTGGTCAGGGGACTAACTAGTCAGGGGACTAACATATGACCTACTGACCACATCACTTACTTACTTAAGAAACTTCAATGGCTGTCTATAGCCTTTAGGATAAAAGACAAGATTCCTGTATAGCATTTAAAGTTATTCATAATAGGACTCTATTCTTTTCAAGTAGTTTATGAACCATATCCCTCCTATACACTTGACATGCCAGTCACACCTATGTTTCCTTTGTGATGACTTACCTCCCATCTCTGTGCCCTAGCATCACTTGTCCTCTATCCTTGAAATAGACTCTTAACTCTGTCTCCAGGGAACCTAGGTCTTTTCAAGGCTCAGTTTAAGTGATACTTCCTATTAAGAGGTCTTTCCAAATCTGTGAGGTTGTCAGTGCCCCACCTCCTAATAACTTGTGCATCCATCTATCTATCTATCTATCTATCTATCTATCTATCTATCTATCTATCTATCTATCTATCTATCTATCTATCTATCTATCTATATCTCACAAGCAAGTTGTATTCCCATTATTGAATAGAGAGGCAGCTAGGTGGTTTAGTGGATAGAGTTCTGGACTGGGATCCAGGAAGACCTGAGTTCAAATCCAGTCTCAGACACTTACTGTGTGGCCCTGGGGACATTACTTAACCTCTGTTTACCTGAATATACTGGAGAAGGAAATGGAAAACCATTCCAGTATCTTTGCCAAGAAAACCTCATGGATGAGTATGGTCCACGGGATGATGAAGAGTCTGACACAACTGAACAACAATTAAATAGAAGCTATTTGAGGGTAGAGACTGTTTCACTTTTGTATTTGCATCCTAGCTACCTATCACATCTGGCTGGCACATAGTAAGCACCTCAGAAATGCTTACATATTGATTCCCTTATTGTCAGTTGCCTTTTGCTTCCTTGGATTTGTTTTGTTAAACACATGCTGTTCCCTTAAATATCCTCACAAAGGGTCCACTGCTTTCAGCACTGACTGGCTTGTCTGGTAAACCTATGCCCTTACTATCCTAGCAATGGATTTGGAGGGTTGTCCTCTGTTTCCATTAAAATTACATGGACATTTATAATACCTGTGCATAGGTTCTTCTAATATTTATTCTCTTAATTGGGTAAGCAATCCCTGTGAAATCTTAGTTATACAATCAATTTGTTTATGAAATTTTAAATTTTTTTTCACAGTGCAAAGCTTCTATCTACCTGAATAAGTTAAATCCAAGTTTATGGTGCTTTGTTGTTTACATAATGACCCATATACAAAAGCCAGGCATCAGCACAAAGGGTTGTTAGGAATTGCCCAAATGCTGAGAAAATGTAAATCCAAAATTTAAAAAGAATTACTAACAGTTTTTAAAATTGAATTAAAAACACATCTTCAGAGCATCAATCCTTTCGACAAAATAGGTAATCCTATGGTAGATTAATTTAGCTTGTTTCCAATTCTTGCTAATTATGATTGTATTTACCTTCTCGGTGTAGGACTTGCCACTCTCCAGCAATCCAGGCCTTCCTAGAAGCATACAGGATAGTGTAACGAGTCACAACTGTTGCAGGGCCATCAGGGGGTTTCCAAGAAACTAAAGCAGTGTCATCCTCTATCAAAGTCACCTTCACTCCAACTGGTGGGCCTGATGGCGCTATGCACACACACACACACACAAATTTACAATATTACTAGGGAAAAATGGTGCATTGGTATTTAAATTACCTTAGCCAATTCACTTAAGAGAAAAATTAAACATCTGGAAATCACTATCAAAGGCTCAAAATAAAATCTTGGGAAGACTATTAGGTAAATTTCATTTCACACATGTCTTTTTAAAACCCAAATCAAAGTACAAAAACTCCTGAACAGAAGAGGCTGGCTGGTTCATTCAATACATAATCTCAACACTCGCATGAGTGCAAGAGGGAGTAACAAAGTACAAGGGGGAAAAACACTAAGAAAAAAGTTCTCGTATTATAAACTTGCAAAAAGCACCAGGAGGCAAACTTACATGAAGACAATCTGGTTTTGTGACCCTGGGCAAGTTACTTATCTTAAGAAATTCCTCAAACTTAAAAAAAGTTTTTAAAAGGTAAAGAGAGAATTGCATGAATTATTCTATCAGAAGGTTGTAGTCACTAAAGATGTGTTTGCTGCCTGTTCACTGAAAGGGCAACTATATAGTATGACAATGGCACCTTTGTTTTCATTACTGTGCTATCAGTAAAGATTATATTCAAATGCACTACAAGCATCTATTATTCCATTTGGTACCTGCAGTCTGCTTATGGATTCTATTTTATAAAAGTGAGCCAATCTAACAAACAGAAAAACAGCTGAAGGAAATAGTATATGTTATTTCTTATTAATTAATAACTAGCTTTGAGCACAGTTATGGAGTATTAGGTAAACACATATGTAATATATTTGTATATAAGTGCTTTTGTGTTAACTTGCAATTACCTAAGATCAGTAAATTGATTAATTGCTCCTATGTTGGTATTTCTGGTTTAATTTACCAGATCACAAATTCCTATGGACCATTGGTTTATGAAAATGGTCTACATTGGACCTCACAAAATGATAAACTGATTGTTTAATGTGCTCTAAAAGCTAATTATTTTTGTGCTTTAAAAATACCCTTTAATATTTTACATGATCACATAATTTACTAAATTAAGCCTTTTTTCTAACATGAATAATATTTTTGCTTTTGTTAGTCTAGCAAGTACAGAAAGAAATAGCCTCTGAGACCAAAATACTTCATCATGCTCTATGGGAGGTTTGAATGGAGGGAAACCAGTTCTACTATACATTGGTATTATACATCAATATTGAGGCATCAAGTTTTAATTTACCACAGTTATAATGAGTTAACAGTATGATAGGGCTACTTAAAAATGCATAGAATATTATGATTATATTATCATAATATGTAATACAATATTGATGTATTGACATGATAAACAAAATGTTAAAAATCACAGTAAGCCATATAAATTCACCTGTACTGTGTTGCTTAGTTTTCTATTTTAAGAGAAACTCATAAAAATGAGTTCAGTTTGATTTTTAAGATGTCTCAGGACTATCCAAATAATTTTTTTTCCTTTTGTGGTAGGAGGAGTGGATAAAAAGAAGGTTATTTCCAACACGTTTTTGTGTGATATAGATATGAACTTCAAATATAAACTAGAATTTCAGAGCATTTGGAGGAGAAATGTATTATTAGCTTTACTAAATTCTAAAATTGTTCTGTCAGTCAAAAAACACTCTGATGGGGAGCAACTATGAAAACTAGTGCCTCAAAATAGTTGCTTTCTAAACTGTCAATTGTAACAGAACATATATACAAGGTGACATTTCTTTACCTTCTGGAAGTGTTGAATGGTAAACAACAGGGCTCCAGGGACTGGAGAGCTGATCCACATGCAAACGAACAGCAAATTCATATTTGGTATTTGGTTCTAAGCTTTGAACCAACATGTGAGTTTCTGATCTATGTTAATAAATAATATATATGTTAATAATGGTATCTCATGTTGCACAAATTCAACCTTTTCAACCTTTCTAATCAATACAAAGGAAACATTACTTCTATTTTTCCAATTAATATTATCCTCATAGTGAATTCTATCAGAATAAAATAAATCTCCACGAATGTAGCAATAAACCTGGAGGTTTGCTATCAGAGAAAGAAAATCAGCAATATAGTCAGTCTCCAAATAAAAGGACTACTATATCACAAATTAAGTTGCACAGAAGATCAAATCATGTTTCCCATGTACATAGGACAGTGTTTCAAAACAAAGCTTAACATAAGGTGTACATCTTATTTTCCTTACAACAAAAATCTTTTTTTTTTTTTGCATTTCCCATTAAAGATGTTAAATGAAAGTGCTTAAAAATAAACATGGTAGGGGCAGCTAGGTGGTGCAGTGGATAAAGTATCGGCTCTGGATTCAGGAGGACCTGAGTTCAAATCCAGCTTCAGACACTTACACTAGCTGTGTGACCCTGGGCAAATCAATTAACCCTCATTGCCCCACAAAAAAATAATAAAAATAATAATCATGGTATCTTGGTTAGTAATGTATAATTTAGGGGGCCTAATATTGATTTACATATTTTAAACTTGGTTAAGTAATAACAAAAACCTTCAATAATATAGTTAATAATTTCCTGATTCTGAAGAACACAGTTCTTTAATATATTCTTAGTTCTAATTACACTCTTCCATCTATGAGATAAACAGCAACTACCTTTAATCTACCATTCCCATGACTTGAATGGTTTAGAAACATGAAAAGACAAATCATATCCTATAACTGGAGATCTTTCCTAGTCCTTTTCACTGCTAGTTTTGGTACCTTCTCTCTGAGACTACCTTCTATTTGTGCAACACACACACACATACACACACAGAGAAAAACATTTTGATATGGTGTCTTCCCCATTAGAATGTGAGCTCCTTGAGGACAATAATCCTGCATTTTTCTTTTTTTTTTTTTTTGTTGGGCACTGTGCATAGCACAGTGGCTAAAGATCATAGAACAGGTATGTGCAAATGGGAAAAGAAAACATAAACCAATAATAGAAGCTACATACGTTTGGAGGTACTGAACCAAAGAAGCGTTCTGAAGGCCCACGGGGTTACAGCGGATGGTGTAGTTAATTATCTGTGCAGATGTAAACGCAGGCCTCCCCCAGTGCAGGTAGATAGAAGATGAGGTATTAGCCTTTGCATAAAGATGATGTGGTGGTGGTGGTGGAGGAACCATACGATCACGAACAGCTATTTAAAAAAAATAAAACCAATACTGATTTATAAGCAACAAAAAATTCAGTTAAACTACAGCAAAATCATAACACCACCATCTCTTGAATACAGCTTTGCACCTTTCTTCCAAGAAGTACACAGGGATAGACACTATATCATCTTAAA
The DNA here is from genome assembly GCF_019393635.1 of Dromiciops gliroides. NCBI lineage: Eukaryota > Metazoa > Chordata > Mammalia > Microbiotheria > Microbiotheriidae > Dromiciops > Dromiciops gliroides. The sequence continues at coordinate 162,658,687 of NC_057862.1, read as the reverse complement.
ACCTCAACTGCTCTTCTATTAGCCAAATAAACAAGGAGATATCACTACTCAGAGTGGAAAATAGAAAATATTATTAATATGTCATTGATATATTACATATTAAGAGGCTTGCCAAGGTCACTCAGAGAGTCAGTAAATAGTGGACCTGGGACTGAGAACTATATCTTTATTCTTGATAAAACTATAACTTTATTCTTGATAAAATTCACAATGGTCTGTATGAGACAATTATAAATTATAATTAAATATATTCATAGGAAATAGAAAAACCATTCTTCATTACTTCCCTTAGTTAAACTTTTATGTAGCATAAGATGTAAACCAAAAGGTTCTTTAACTATTAAAGGCCCTTAAAACTCTCTTTTCTTTAAAAAAAAAAAAAGGTATAGTCTTTATAAAAACTTTGCAAAGTTATTTCATGGAAATTTAGTACTTACAAACACATCCTGGAGTACTGACTGTTTGGTCTGCCTGATAACCATCTTCCATACTGTTATATGCCAGCAACCTCACATGATATTTCCTTCTTGGATCTATAGAAAAGAACATATATAAGAGCAAATTTCAGAGTTACAAAGTTATTGCAAAGGGGGGCAGCTAGGTGGTACAGTGGATAAAGCACAAGCCCTGGATTCAGGAGGACCTGAGTTCAAATGCAGCCTCAGACACTTGACACTAGCTGTGTGACCCTGGGCAAGTCACTTAACCCTCATTGCCCTGCAAATAAAAACAAAATAAAACAAACAAACAAAAAACCCAAAGTTATTTCAAGAGCTTTCTGGGATTTTGATTTAAAGGAATTTTTTGGACTCAGATAAAATTTCTTCTCCAAATTTGATGATATTCTTCCTCCTCCTCCTCCTCCTTTTTTTTGGTAGTACATACTGACTCAACTATTTGTCTTTATCTTTAGTAAATAGTCATTGTTCAAGTGTCTTTTTTAAGACAATATTTTGTTAGTCTAAACTTAAACACTGAAAAAATTTTTTCCACACAGTATACAAAAAGAGACAATCTAAAACATCCCTTTAGATTCTAATTCTTTCCCCAACCTTACCTCCTCATACCTTTCAGGATTATAAAGTTCGTTTTTCTTATCACTGGTTTATTCTGTCTAGATTCACTTGGCCCTCTAACTCTAACAGATCCAAGTGGTTTTCATTTATGATTTCTTCAAGTATATCATGTCTAGGCTTTTTTAAAACCATAATTTACAGGGAATACAAATGATTCTTTTTTTGGGGGGGGTAAGGCAATCAGGATTAAGTGATTTGCCCAAGGTCACACAACTAGTAAGTGTCAAGTGTCTGAGGCCGGATTTGAACTCAGGTCCTCCTGACTCCAGGGCCGATGCTCTAACAAATGATTCTTAATAGCATCAATGAAAGAATACTATTTGAATAGGGTACTTGGGCCTGCTAACATTAGAATACGGCGCTAGTTTACTTCAAGAAAAACTTCTGGGACTTTTTGTCCTGGTCTTAATTCAGCAAACTGTCTATATTACCCAGGCACATTCTCTACTCATATCTCATCTCTTTTTTTGGAATCCCTCAAATCCAGCATCTTCTATGCCAGGAACCATTCAAACTTGACATTTCCAGCCTGCTAACAATTGGTACTTCCTTTCCTTGTGACCTCAGAGTTAGAGAAATCAATCAGAACCACTTGAGTAGGACTCCACCTGTCTCTATAAAACACCTAAACTATTCTATACATGCTTGGAGTGAAGGGCCACAGAACACTTAAAACCACGTGAATGGCAGGAAGGCACTGGACTTGTGAGTCCCAGTGAGAGAGTTTGGGTTAACAGTATGCTGGTCTTGATAGTAGTAGCCTCTTACAAGACTAGGATGGATTCCCTCTTCTTGTTCCAGTCTGAAGTTCATCATGCCTGAGGCTCCTTGGTGACATTCCTGTCTATATCTCTTCCCTACTTTTCCACTATGCTTTGGAAGTGTTACCCTGGCCACACGGCTGAGAGAATAGAAACTGTTCTAAGATGTTTCTTTTATTGCCCATTCTTTGTATGAAGTGATGCAGAGTGAAGTAAGCAGAGCCAAGAAAAAATATACATAATGATGATAAAGTAAATGGAAAAATCACCACAGGCAAAAATATCCAAAGTGATTGTAACAATGATAAAGATTACACATGACCCAAATGAAGAGAAGACACCTCCAACTCATGAGTTTCACAGGTGTTACGTATTGCACATGTTTTCAGACTTTTGCAATGTACTGAGAAATTGTACAGATTTTTTTCCTCTTTTTTTTCTTTCCTTTTTTATCTTCAAAATACTATTTGATATATGGGATGGCTCTCTGGGAAGGGGAGGAGAAAGAATATGGGGGTAACTATGATAATGTAAAAACAGAAGATATCAATAGAAACATTTCTAAAATAAAAAAGAATGTAAGCTTCTCAAGGACAGGGACTATCTTTTTGCTTGTGTTTGTAATCAAAGTGTCAGCAGTACCTGGCATATAAATAAATGCTTTCTCCAATCTTTAAAAACCAAAAATCTTGAAAGTTCCTTTCTAGCCCTAAAGTAAACCTTCTGGGTGAGCTACTCAAATGATAGCTATATTTATTGTCATGACTGATTTTTGGCTCCCTCTGTAGGTCTACATTAGTTTTTCTGACACAAAAACATATCTACGTATAAAAGTGTTAGGAAGAATTTCAAAGGATACAATTATACAATGGATGAACAGTGTAGTTTTAAAGCATACCTATTTAATTGCAAGATATCTTCCAAGAGAAAAACATACTAACTAGAAATACTTTATTTCTCTAAAAGCACAAAGTATTAACATATAATAACATTCAATAGAAACTTATTTAAAAGTTTTGGGGGAAAGAGGTCATGCTAAAGTGTAACCTATTTCTAAAAGGTCTCAACAGAATGAGAAAAATATTTTAGAATACTAAGAGAAAAAAACAAAAGATAACTATAAAAGAAATTACAATTGCCAAATAGTTTAAGAAAAAATAGAAAGTAAATTAGCACCATATTTGGATATTTAGTATTATAAAGTTTTGGAGCCACATTCAAATTATCTAAAATTTTTAACATTTCTTGATCTTGCAAAACAAACAAACTCCAAGAGACAGGTTTTTTCAGCTTATAAAGTTTCCATGGCTTTTTACTAAACTATAAAGCCTATGTATCTGTGGCACAAAGCTTGAAAGAATGTGACAAGTTACCTTTTAAAAGGACAGCACTAAGGACTTAGGCAGCTAGGTGGCACAGTGGATAGAGTGCTGGGCCTGGAGTCAGGAAGATTCTTCTTCCTGAGTTCAAATCTGGTCTCAGAAACTTATTAGCTGTGTGGCCTGAGGCAAGTCATTTAACCTTGTTTGCCTCAGTTTTCTTTTCTGTAAAATGATCTGGAGAAGGAAATGGCAAACTAGTAGTATAGTATCTTTGCCAAGAAAACCCTAAATGGGATTACAAAGAGTTGGACATGACTGAAATGACTCAACAACATCAATACCAATAAGGACTGATGATTTTGCTTCTATCAATGTACAGTGAATGGGCAAAGAAAATGTTGTGGTAAATTGCATGTTTGTCTTTTAGCCCAAAGTTCAAGCTAATCTTTCTAGAAAAGTAGGTAAAGAGTCTCAAAAACATCTCTTCACTTGTCAGGTTCTTGGGGAGAATAAAATGCTCCTTAACATGGAAGAAGGGCTTCAATGTAAAACCAGTTAGAAGGATCAGAAAAGGCACAAAATAATGTTGACCTATGTCAGGAGGTTGGAGGAAGAAAGAATATGACACAAATAGAAAAAGTCAGAAGAACAATTGAAATCTTAAAGCTAAGTACTAATCATGAAGTTCTTTCTATGGAGGGAATCTGTGCCCCATGAAAAGGAAAAAGAAACTGTAATTCCACGGAACCATAATGAGGTAGATCCATAGGTACTTAACTCCTAAAGGAGAGCAGTTGACCCAATGAGAGTTAGGGGGAAAGAAACACACAGTGGTACCAACCACTCTCTTCCTGGGAGTACGAAAGTAGTTATTTGTTGACTTAACATTAAAAAAAAAAAATAATAATAATAAAACACTTCACTCTTACTAGTAAACGTCTGAGGTAGGATTTGAACTCAGCTCTTCCTCTAAGTCCAACACTCTATTCATGACTTCACCTGTCCGCCTTCCTGATGACATAAAATTGAAGTTCTTGCACAATGAAATCAGTGTGTATAAATTAGAAGGAAACCAGTTAACTGAAGGGTGGGAAGTGAGGAAAAACTTTGCAGTAAATTTCTCTCAAAAAGGCCAAATATACAAGATGTATAGGGAACCAATACAAATATGTAAGAACAGATGCTATTCTCCAGTGGATAAATGGTCAGAGTATGTGAACTGATAGTTTCCAAATGAAAAAACGAAAACCAATAACAACCATTTGAAATAATTACACAAATCACTAATAAGGAGATAAATGAAAATTTAAAGCAAAGTTGAGGACCTATCTTATACCCATAAGATTTACTAAAGATGTTTATTTATATTTTTATCTACACAGTTAATCTATATCTTTTGGCAGCAAAGTGACAGTGGATAGAGTGTTGGGCCTGGAGTCAGCCAGACCTGAGTTCAAATTTGCTCTCTGATATTTTCTGGGTTACTCTACATAAGTCACTTCACCTGTTTGCCTCAGTTTCTTTAACTGTAAAATGGGAATAATACAAGCATCTATCTTATAGGGTTATTTTAAGAATCAAATGAGATAATTGTAAAGCACTTAGCACAGTGCCTGGCATGTTGTTTGTCCTTCATTCTTTTTTTGTTTGTTTTTTTTTTGTGTGTGTGTGAGGCAATTGGGGTTAAGTGACTTGCCTAGGGTCACACAGCTAGTAAGTGTTAAGTGTCTGAGGCTGGATTTGAACTCAGGTCCTCCTGACTCCAGGGCCGGTGCTCTATCCACTGTGCCACCTAGCTGCCCCTGTCCTTCATTCTTGAAGAGGACCATGACATTGCGGTGATGTCATGACTTGCACTGAAATAGATTTAAGTGAGGGAGTGCTGTGCAAGGTCACCAACCTCACTCTCTCCTCCAGAGCCATCTGGTTCCAGTGGTAAGATATATATCAGGATTATTGGAGATGGTCCCAGATGTTTTTTAAGGCAATTGCAGTTAAGTGACTTCCCCAGGGTCACACAATTGTGTCTGAATGTCTGAGGTGATATTTCAATTCTGATCCTCTTGACCCCAGGGCCAGTGCTCTATTCACTGTACCGTATAACTGCCCAACCTGGCACATAGTAAATTTTAGATAAACGCTATTCCCTTTCCTTCTCACCTAGATTTCAGTAAAGCAATTGACAAAGGCCCTCATCAATCAATCAAAATAGTATTTATCAAGCATTTACCATGTGCCAAGCACTGTTATGTGCAGTGCTCTTGTTATTATTTTATTATTATTATTGGGCAGGGCAATGAGGGTTAAGTGACTTGTCCAGGCTCACACAGCTACTAAGTGTCAAGTGTCTAAGGCTGTATTTGATCTCAGGTCCTCCTGAATACAGCACCGTTGCTTTATCTACTGTGCCACCTAGCTGCCCTCTTGTTATTTTTATAGGAAAGATGTGAGCTAGGTGATAGCACAGATGGTAGATTTAGAACTGAGTTACTTGTTCCAGAGTCAAGTTCTTAATAGCTTTGATGTCACTCCACTAGTCTTTTCCAGAGATTTATGCTTGAGCCTGTGCTCTTTTAACACTGTTGTCAATTTCCTGGTTAAATGCTTGCTTATAAAATACACAGTTGATAACAACTGAGTAGTTTAACCAATAAGTTGAATGACAGAGTGAGGAAAATATGTCAGGCTAGGGCAATTAAGATTCAATTTAATAAATATAATTATAAAACCCTATACTTAGGTTAAAAAAATTTACAAGTATTTTAAAGTACTGGTCCTGCTCATTAGTCTTCAAGTGAAAGTTATAAGATCACCTGTTGAGGATGTTATAGATTCAATTCAATTTAATAAACCATTATTAATCAACTACTATAGGCCAGGCACAAAACCAAAATCTTAAAGGAATTTATATTCTATTTATTTCCCTCCCTTAAAGGGGCTTAAATTCTACTGAGGGGAAAGCAACACATACATAGTTAGACACACACACATATGACATATATATTTTTTTTGAGTAGGTGGTAAGAACTAATTAACACCTGGGGAAAATCAGGAAAAACCAATCTTATAGAAAGTGGAGCCTAAACTGTTTGAATGAAGCTAGGGATTCTATAAGGCAAAAGTAAGGAGAGAGAGCATTTTAGACACTGGGGCCAGAGGAGAAGGAAAAAAATAGCCTGTAGGAGGACAGGAAAGCAGGAGAAAGGTCATTGATGGAAGAGTGAGTAGGGCAGTTCAGCCAGAGTCTACAATGTGCTATCATTTTAGAAAGTTAAGAGCCTAAAATGGCAGACAGAGGAATTTGTATCTTATCCTAGAGCCAACAGGAGCCACTTAAAACTTTCTGAACATGGAAGTGACGTGGCAAGAGCTATAGTGTAAGAATATCAATTTGACACCTAAATGGTAGGTGGATTGGAAAACGGAGTAGACTCTTGGATTAAATGGCATCTGCTTTGTTGGTGCACTCTAAGGACCACTAGGCTTTTCCATATGACTTGTGACTTTTACTCCTACTATTTGTGTTGTCTCCCCCATGAGACTGTGAGTTTCTCAAGAGCAAGGACTGCCTTGCTTTTCTTTTTGTATCCCCAAGACTTTGCATATATTTAGAGCTTAATATATATTTTAAAATTAATTCAAAAATAAAATATCTCTGAGGTTTCACTTTACATGCAGCAAATTGGTAAAAATGATCAAAAAAGAAGTTAGTTTTGAAGTGGTTGTGGGAAAACAGTTTTAAATTGGTCCGATTATTCTGAAAAGCAATTTTAAAGTATGCAAAGAAGATTAAAATGTCCAAACCCTTTGACCCAGAAATTCTATTGCTTGGCATATAATACAAAGATGTCAATGTAAAAAAGCCCCATCTACACCAAAATATTTATAGCAGTACTTTTTATAGCAGCAAAGAACTAGAAACAAAGTAGATGCACAACCATGAGGGAATGGCTAAACAAACTGTGGTACATAATTGTAATGGAATATTAAATATGCCGTAAGGAATGATGAATATTATGAATACAGAGAAGCCTAGGAAGACATAGGAATTGATGAAAATTAAGCAAAGAAAGGGGAAACAATAAATAGAATAATTACAACAACATAAATGGAAAGAACAACAAAATGCAATTAAAACTATATTAAACAATTATAATAATCAAATTTGGTCCCAAAGAAGACAAAAAAATCAACTTCTCTTCTTTGCAGAAGTAGGGGATTATTGGATACGAAAATTGACAAATAATGTCAGATTTTTCCAGTGTAGTGCTAAAGTGTTTTTTTTTCTTATTTTTTGTTATAAAGGATGGTTGTTTGGCAAAGAGAAAAAGAAGGGATAACCTGGGAAATATAAGCAATGTTAAAACAAAAGATATCAATGCAATTGTATTTTAAAAGACATTTTCCAAAAGTATTTATCATCATCACTTATTTCTGGCCTCATTCTTTGCATAAGACACTCTAAAATCCACAGACTCTGACCATTTTCAATTGTTGTTTCCTTTGCTTGGAATACTCTCATTCCTCCTTTCCACCTCCTGTCTTTGGCTTCAAGTTCAAGTGAAAAAATCACATCTATGAGAAACCTTTCCTGATTCATCTTAATTTTATTCCTTTCTTCTATTGATTATCTCCAATTTATTCTGTATAAATCTTATCTGTACAATTGTTTTTCATGTTGTCTCCATGCTTAGACTATGAATTCTTTTAGAGTAAAAAGTGTCTTTTGCCTTTCTTTGTATCTCCAGTGCTAATTACAATATCTGGAAGAGTAGGCACTTAAAAATACCTATTGATTGATTTTGGTAACAGATAACAGATATGACCATTATTGTGTATAAAGTATGGGTGAACGGTTCTTAAAGATCCTAGTAATTCTGTTTAACACAGTAGGAAAAATGATTATTGCTGTAAGATATTGGAATTAAATCACATAAAAGTGAATTGTTTCAGAACAAGAAAAAGGGGTTTGAAGAGCAATGTAAAGAGCTGTAAGCAATTAAGCACAATGGGCTAACTAAATGTGGTAGTCATAATGTTTTAGGGTTTTTTTTAAACCAGTGAGTGTCATCATGTACCTTTGGGTAACATAGAAACAAGGAAAATACAAGGAGAAACTAATACAATAAAATCTCTGTAATTTTTCACTTTGGGGGGGGGACAAGGCAATGAGGGTTAAGTGACTTACCCAGGGTCACACAGCTAGTAAGTGTCAAGTATCTGAGATCGGATTTGAACTCAGGTCCTCCTGAATCCAGAGCCAATGCTTTATCCACTGTACCACCCAGCTGCCCCAAATCTCTGTAATTTTTAAAAGACTAAAGAAATATTAATTATTATATTTGTTGTTGTTGAGTCTTTCATTCCTGTCCAACTCCTTGTGACTCCATTTTGGGGTTTTCTTAGCAAAGCTACTGGAGTGGTTTGCCATTTCCTTCTCCAGCTTGTTATGCAGGTGAAGAAACTGAGGCAAACAGGATTAGGTGACTTGCCCAGAGTCACACAGCTAGTAAATGTCTGAGGATGGATTTGAACTCATGAAGATGAGTCTTCTGGTTCCAAGACCACTGTACCACCTACCTGCCCCTTGTTTATGATTACTATTACTTTAAAATGTATTGCTCATTTGGTTAATTCCTTTGATATAGATAGATAAATAGATGATAGATCGATAGTGGTATATGTATACTTGAATTTAATATTACTTCAATATATTAAGTAGATCTTTACTTAACCTTTAAAGTACCCCAGTAAGAACTTTAGTAAAATAGGTCTGCTCTATTATATTTTTGAGACAATATTGTAGAAAATGTGGAATGAAAGTGCAACGAACATTTTCCATCAATTCTTTTAGAGAATTATACTTTTTGCCACTAGATGGTACTCATGCAAAGTTCTCTAGTGTGTGTACTATTTAGCTGTTCTCCCTCTTTCAGTTTGGTCTGAGAAATTGGATCACCAACTTTCTAAGAAGTATCTGTAAATTAAAAGTCAATAAACTCTGAATATTAGTTTCTAGCACAGAGTAAATTGACTGTGACAAACTGACTCAGAAATCTTTTGGGCTTACTTCCCAGGGGAAGAAGAAATCTTTTAGGGCCTTAGCCAAAATACATACATTATAGCACTTTAAATTAAATACCAACAACAAAGGAAATAGGGGAAGCCTTTTCAGAGATATCATCAGTGAAGACTGACAGTTTTGCTTCAGAAACCTTATCTCATATTATTTTAGAAAATTCTTTATTTTCACACATTCTTATTTTAAAAGGTAAAGATAATGAGTACATTTAATAGTGAATCCTCAGACACTGCTTTTACCCTTAAAAACACTGTGGTATAAAAAAAGAAAATAGAAAACAAACAAACAAAAAAACATTGTGGTATGACTGCAAAATTGATGAGCCTCAACCTAGAGATGTTTAAACCTTCTAGTAGCAATATCAAAAGTTTAGTTTCCTAGAAAATGCATAATAGGAAACAACTTTACAAAGTACTTGTCTACAGCAATAAGAGAGGCTAATATTGCTGTCATTAAAACCTTGTCATTGTTTCTTTCAGTTGCTATGTGTTTGTGAGGCTCCAAAGAACCTTGAAAAGAACCAGACCAGAGACAAACAGGTCACGGCTACATAAAATTAAGAAAGAATCTCAGGTCAGAAGCACAGGGAAAAAATTCCCTCCTTCCCAAAGCAGTTGATTCTACCTCTAGCATCAGCAGCTTTTTAATCCAATACTGATTTTTTTTAAAAATTGAAAATGTTCCCTTTGCAAGCAGGTTTCAAAATTCCTTGGTGGTGGTACATGTGTGAGAAAAAAAAAGCCTCAGGTCTGAAAGTAGATAAGGCAATGAAATAATTTTAGAACAATTGACTGCCTTCATCATTCAACATATAGAAAGCTCTATTTCCAGGAAAAAATACTGCCTCTTAATATGGTGATTGCCTTTATACATTTGGAACTAAACAGCCTTGTAAATAATTTTTTAAAAAATCACAATAACTATTATATTTTAAAATTGCTACTCTTATAAAGGGCCATTTAAATAACAGTAAAACTAATACAGACTTTCACAACTATACTAAAATGCTATAAGGATTGTTGTGAAATCTAAAGTGATTTAAGGTTCTATGTATTAAGATTTTAAAATTATAAACTGAAAAGTATCATGTTAATTGAAGTAAGAATAATCCAGAATAATTGTGAAGGGTGAAAGAAATAAGGATAATAAGTTTGAAGAGTATAAAACTTAGTGTCTGGCCAAATGTCCATCTTTAATTTAATCTTTTGTGCTTCTAGGTTTTATTTAACCTACAGGTCTATTGTTTGGTGCAGTCCGGCTGTGGAGCTCATTGGTCTGGCTTTCCAGGGTGACTGCACTGCCCCCAAGCCTGTCTCTTCAAACAATAAACTCCATATAATTATTCAGAGAAGAGGCCGAGCTGCTGTGACATCTGGGTCATGGCCTTTGACACAGAATCTGGGGCTAGCCAGTATCTGCTCTAAGCAACAGAAGTTGAGAGGAATAGCTAAGGGGGATGGGTGGGAAAAAGAAAGCCTAGTCAAATACTATTCTTTAAGGTGTCATATATAAGTACAGTAACATAAATTGAGCAAATTAATCTTTTGAATTACCCAAACTGGGCTCTGTGTTTGCATGTTGTAAATCTCAGGAGACTGTAAACTCCCTGAAGGCAGGAACCCATATTTAGTTTTTTGTCTTTATTTTAGCACCTAGAAAGCTTTGTCCATAGTAGGTATTTAATGAATGCTTCTTGCATTCTAATTGGTTCTTCATGTCAAACTTTAGTGAGTTTGGGGAAGATTGGTTCTTCCAAACAGTCTAATTCTATGATACTTTGAGAGGATATTATAACAAAAGTTTCAAGTTTTAGAAAAATTGTATCTGTAATAGTTTAAATGATACATTTCAGGAATACTTACTAGAATAAAAATTTATTTGTATTTTTTAAATATTATTATGTCTCAGACAAAAGTATAAACTGCACTTAAGATGCAGGATAAAAAGTATGGTTCCTATGAACTAAAAACATTCTTTACCCTCAATTTAAAATGTTAAAGATCCAAGACAAGGATGCTTTTAAAAAGTAAATATTAATTGATTGTATTTAATTCCATCATATTCTATGATAATATTTCATGTTCATCCAGATGTGAATCCATCTCATCAAGCAATTCTCTATAGAGTTATATGATTTCTAATGGCTCTTCATTAGTTTAAACCTGAAAATGCTCTCCTTCTAATAAAAACATTCATTCTCACAGGGGAACTAAAAAGATAAAATTACTTGTATGTTTTAGAAGTGCTTCCTGCCAATCATCTCAATTTTCAAAATATACAAAAATTAAACTGAAGTAATGTAAAAAAAAAACACCACCAAAGATCCCAACAGATAGCAACAACTTAGAATTTTTAAAATCACATAGTATTCCATACATTTTTTATTATGCCCTTTCATTTTCACACATTTACAGGGACTTGATACTTTTCCTTTTGAAGGAAAAATTACTTAAAATTACTTTAGAATACCCAAATGCCCTATGTTTGGGGATGAAATTTTTTATCTGAACTTACTAAACGTGATTTGTATTATAACCAAATTCCTAAAGGCTGATTTGAAAGTGATATGGGGTCTCGGACAAACACTCTAAAATTCCTTTTATGCTCTTCTTTTCTTGTGGGAGAGCTTTTCTTTTGTTGCTGCCCAGTAGAAGGAACATATCTCATTGGTCCTGCTTTGTAAGATGAGAACACTTCCATTAAGTCCACCATTCACAATACAATCAATTTAATGGAATTATGCAAAGGAGCCTTGAGGGTAGGGGAAGGATGAGAGAGCAAACCAAAACCAACATAACTGACATAATTTATGACAGTTATAACCTAATAATATTTGTAGTGTCCATGCATGTAACAATTAACTGAATAATTTTGTAGCAAAATTTTTTAGTTGTTGATTTTAAAATTCCATAATTATGTAAAACTGTAATTATAAAAATATAGATTAGGCCCTGGAGGAATTAGTAGTAGGAAGTCAAGGCCTATAGTACAAATTACACAAATGAATTAGACTCTAAATTATTATGAAGGAAAAAAAATCTAAACTTTTATACTTACGTTTATCTTTCTACTAGGAGAGATATTTAACCTAAAAGTATGTGAAACTGTAATATTCACATTATGTTACTGTATGTTAAACATCTGTTTAAGTAGCTGCCCTGTTCTGCCAAAGCACATATATTGACTGTCTGACATATAACATCATCTTACAAACAATATTTTTACAAACTGACAGAGAGGACCTATTCATGGCAACAAAACTTCCCCTGAAGCTATCCAATAAATTTCCTCTTAGGACTAACACTTCTCTGTTGGACTGTTATGGACTCTCCATGCCATTTTGACCCTTTTGTAAAGCAAAATGAAAATACCATCTATCATCTCCTGTAGCACAGTGACTTTGTTGTAGGTTCACAGTTTCATTGCAAAAACATCTGTGGTTTGATGACCTTCATCCCAAATCCCAACCTTCTGCTGTTGTAGGCATGCATACAAGAAGGGAGGGGTAACAGCAGGTAGACTGGATTTCTTCTCAAGTACCAAACAAATATAAGCTCACTTGACTATCAGCTGAATTTATCTTAATAATAAAGTAAGCAGTATTTGTGTTTGAAATATTTATAACACCCTAAAAGCTCAAACATTTGATATATTTGTTTTACATATTGCTAAATAATTTTTTCAACAATAGATTTTAATACCAATGAAAAATAGAATTTTCGTGGCCATAATTTTATTTTGATGTAAAGTATAGACCAATGTAAATTAAGAATATATTATTACTTCTGTACTATAGCAGCCTATTCAAATTCCTAAAGTCTTACTTTTATGTAAACCATAAACACATATATTTCTGGAAAATATTAAAAGTTTATTAAAAATGCTTTAAATCACATCTCAGAAGACCTTAGGAAGTTTCAGCATATAAAACGTATAAAGACAAACAAATGATTCATTGTTCATAGTAGGCAGTAAATGACTTTAGGTATTAGCAGAAAAAGGAGAGGTAAGAAGGTTATTTACTTAATTTGAAGAATTACTCTAAAGAACATCCTTGAAATTTTTAAAGAATCATTCCATCTAACCATAACTAATATTTCTAGAATAATTTTATTTTAACCATCTGTAATTGATACAAATCCCTCTGAAGTAAGAGTACTGCCCCCCCCATTTAAACAATTCAAATGTTTGTATTATACTAAATAAAAGCCACTGCTTTTTATATTTGAGTTCTATTCATAACACTAAATAGCTTCAGGAATGACTTGAATTAGGTCACTCTTTTACAGTAACATTTCAAATATATTCTCTTCCCAATAGTTTCCTAAGCAAAACATTTTTGCTTCAAAGTGTTGATATCTTTTTCTAAAATGTTATTTATTGATCTAAATGACACAATCAGAAAAAGAAAAACAGTGATGGGTCTTTGGTTCCTTGTAAGAATGCCAGAAAGCTGTTGCTCTGTTGATTAACAGTGCAGATGCTGCTTTTTAAAATTTTAGACCACTGGGGTCATAAGTGGCAGAGGGAGCATTGTAGTGTTTTGAAAGTCAAGCCCACTGTATGGAAATAGCTATGCCACACACAGAGCCAGGGTCAAGCAAATATGATTTTAAAAGAAATGTGAAGTTAAAAAAATATAAAGAAAAATAAATTTTCCTGCTATGAAAAATGTTTAGTGTCCTCAATCCTGGAAATTTCCAAAGGCTTGGAATATCCTGTGGATCAGAACTTAAAGTCACATCTGCCATGACTTTTTTTCTGAGACCACAAAGGTCATTTTTATGAAAGAGTGGGAATGTATGTTACCAACAAACAAAGGAAAACATGCTAAAAATGGTTAAGTTAGGCAATCCAGATGGGGAAACGTGAAAGTTCAGAAATGTGTGTTGTTTTCTCCCTGATATCCCTAGACCATTTATCTAAGAACTTAAAGTTTCTTAAATAAACTCAGAAATCCCATGTCTCCTCTCCTCTCTCCTATTGCTCCCTTAATATTACTAAGGTACATTTCAGCACTGTTCAATAATAAACTTACAAATAGTTCTAAGTAATGTCAGACATTTATACCTAGAAGAAAAATATTTAAGAAATTATCTAACTCAATTTCCATATTTTAGAGATGTTTAATACAAGTCCCAGAGATGTTATATTTTCCCATTGCCATAGTTTCAGATAGAATTCAGTAGCTTTGAATTTCTGGAGATGCAATAGTTCTCTTAGGATACTAATCTATATACCATACCATTTATATAATTACCTACTTCCCTGAATCCAGATCAATATGCCTCCTTAACTTACTAAGAAAAACTGTATTAACTGTAATAATTAAATTTAAAATGATATCATATCCTTATACAAAATGAAGGTAGGTTTTTAATTTCACATTTCACCAACTATGGGTCTATAAGTTTGTAGGGGTTTATTTTCAATACCTTGGGGAATTAAGGCAGCCAAGGTGTCTCTGGCAAGTCAGCTGAAGCAATTAATCCAGTTGCTACAATTAACTAGGATAAAATATTAATGGGGATACTTTGGTTAAATCAAGAAGCCACAAAATGATAACCTACATAGCACATTTTGTGATTGGGACTGCTATCTTTCAGCATTTCATGCTTTATGCCAGAAAGGAATTTAAAAAAACAATACACAACACAACAGTGCAGATAAGTATGCTAGAGGAGAATATTTAAAGAGCTGCATCAGTCTGCCTAAATTAGAGAATAAAGTTAGGTAGCACAGATAGTGAATTTGAGTCAAGTGTTGATCAAGTTTTGGTAAAAACATTACTGTCTTCTGACTAGAAAGAGTGGAGGCTTAGTCCTATTTTGTTAACTTATCTCTGTAATTATTTACCAGATCTTCTGGCACCATATTTCCTACTAAGGAACAAATACTTTGAAGAAGTTTACTGACTCCTGTAAGCCACTAGTTTGTCCACTACTACACTGGAAAAATATTAATGATTATATAATAGGGCAGATACTACTAACTGAGGAAATCAATTTTTTTTTTTGATGAGGCAATTGGGGTTAAGTGACTTGCCCAGGGTCACACAGCTAGTAAGTGTGTCAAGTGTCAAATCTGAGGCCAGATTTGAACTCAGGTCCTCCTGAATCCAGGGCCGATACTCTATCCACTGCACCACCTAGCTGCCCCTTGAGGTAATTAATTTATGGTATAACCTGGAATCATCCTAAAGACCTATTACAGTACCTTTTAATAAAATTACCAAAAAGTTATCAATGATTTTTCAGTGACGTTTGAAAATGAATGTATCACTTAAATGTGCCAAATTAACATCTAGAAGTCACACAGCTGCATCTATCTGAAGGTTTAAAATTACATTCAGGCTCTTATTTCATATATGCTCTGATAAAACATTCTAAAATATATTTAGTATGGTGTTCCTTTGATTAGAGATTGATTAGATTGTGGCTAACCTACTCATTAAAATATAGGCTTAGGATAAAGGATCATTTTTATAAACTTTATAGCACAAACTATTTACTAAGTGCTGTTTTTGTGTACACTTGTTCTTTTTGTTCAGTCATATCTGATTCTTCATGACCCCATTTGGCATTTTCTTGGCAAAGACACTGGAGCGGTTTGCCATTTCCTTCTCCAGCTCATTTTACAGATGAAGAAACTAAGGCAAACAGGGTGAAGTGTCTTGGCCAAGGTCACACAGCTAGTAAGTGTCTGAGGCCAGATCTGAACTCAGGAAAATGAGTCTTCCTGACTCCAGGTCCAGCGCATTATCCACTGTGCCACCTAGCTGCTAAAGCATAGATAGCTTCAAATCTAGCCTTAGAGCCATAGGATTATAAAACAGAGTTATTTCTGACACATAGCAAGGCTATTCTGGTTTTGTATAACTCATGGTTTAGGGATTGCTAAGACTCACATGGACCAGGTTCAAATGTGGGGGCTGATCCAAAGAAAGTTTGTGTCTGTTTGGTGTTTGTTACCTTCACCTGGTTATGCTCCAGGAAAATCTAGTATTTCCTTACATGTGAGTTATAGAGTTCCAAGTTTGAAGTCCTCAAGGTACCAAATGTATATCAGGTATAGAACAACTTTAATTTCATTCCATAGAATACAAAAAACATAAAGGACTCACAAGAGCCCAAAAGCACACACAAGGAAAAATAAAGTGGTCAAATCAGCCACCCCAATTAGAAGGCCATATCCCAGAATCATGCTGCTTAGGAAAATCCCAAATTCCCTTTCTCCACATAGAAGTTAGGGCTCCCAAATATTGTCTATGACGCAGCCTTTTCAAGCTGAGTGCAATCTCATGTCTACTTTACAACTAGGTTACTGCAACACCCTCTTGGGTGGTCTCCCTACCTCAAGTCTCTTCCCACTCCAGTCTATTCTCCCACTCAGCTAGCTGCCAAAGTGATGTTCCTAAAGCACAAGTCTGACACCCCCCCTTTCTCTCTCTCTCCCTGTCTCTCTGTCTCTGTCTGTCTGTCTGTCTGTCTGTCTGTCTGTCTGTCTGTCTGTCTCTCTCTCTCTCTCTCTCTCTCTCTCTCTCTCTCTCTCACACACACACACACACACACACACCCTTACCTCAATAAAGAATATCCAGGAACTTCATAATACCTTCAAGAATGAATATAACATTCTCCATCACAATCTGGCCTCTTCCTACCTTTTTAGTCTTAGATTTTATTCCACTCTATGTTCTCTCCAATCCAGCAACACTGGCCTTCTTGTTGCTCCTTCTCTTAACTCCATGACTTTTCACTAACTTGGAATGGAAATGCTCTTCCTCCTCAACTCTACTTGATGGTTTCATTCAAGACTCAGCTCAAATCCTATCTTCTGCAGGAAGCCTTCCCTGGTCCTCCCCATTGCTAATACCTTCCCACTGAGATTAATTACCTCCACCTATTCTGGAAGTTCTTAAGCTGGAGTCCATGAACTCAAAAAAAATTGATAACTATATGTCAGTATAATTGTTTTCCTTTGTAATTTGCATTTCATATATTTTTACAAATGAAATTAAAAAACATTACAAAAATTATGTTGAAAAGGAGTCCATAGTCTTCACAAATCTGACAAAGGGTACCATAACACAAAAAATGCTAAGAATCTCTGACCTTGTATGTTGTCTTTCTCACTAGAATGGGAGGTTCTTGAAAGCAAGGACTAGATTTTTGCATAGCTTTGTATCCCCAGAAATGAGTATTGTGCCAAGCATATACCAAGTATTTAATAAATGCTGTTGATTGACAGTCCTTACCCATATAAGCACTATTTCATTCCTTTATCCTTCACCCTCCCTCTTTCCTCAACAAAAATGTTCTGTGCTACACCTTGGCTTGTCTACTTGAAATTTAAGAGACAGCAATAAATGATGAACAAATACATAAGTATGCTTTTATAGATCATGAAGGAGCATCTCTTTCTCCAACAAGAGTCCATCCTCCCAAGTCTCAATCTGTCAATCATCTTGAGTTCCCTGTGTTTCCTTAGCAAAGTGTCAGTGGGCAAGCCTATATTTCACGAGATGTTACCCCTTAGCTGCCTCCACTTCCACATCTTGACTGAAGTACTTGTACAATTGACAAGGACTCCCCAGATCAACCACCCCTTGCACTCGTTACTTTGATTCTTTTCATTAGTTCAATAGAACTGTATTTATATAGAAACAGAAACATGTAGCCAAATCTGACTATTACATTTTCCAAAGAATTTGGAAACATTCTAATTCTACTTTTTAATTTAATTTTTTTCAAATATTTAATTTTTCCAATTACATGTAATTTTTTTTAACATTCATTTTTTAAAAAAAGTTTTGAGTTCTAAATTTTTTCCCTCCCACTTCTCCCTTCCCCATCATGGAGAAGGCAAGCAATTTGATATTGGTTAAACAGAAACATTCTAATTCCTGACTAAATTTTGCAATTATCATAATGTAACATAATTTTAGGGAAAACCAAAGTTACCTGTAATGGTTGAATGGGCAAACATTGCCTGAGATTTGATGAAATAAGGATTTGGGAAAAACTCAAACATAGAGAGAATATATTACAACATACACAGAAGTTTAAAAGCATTTTAATAATTTTCATTTCATAAACTAAAAAAAGTAGGTATATTCCAAAAGGAAAGGATGTTATACCCATCTAATTATTTTTATTAATCTAATAATAGCTAACTGAAATATACCTGAAATATATAAACACAGAATTAGTGTGAAGTTGCTTTGAGGAAAAAAAAGTTTTTAAGGTGGGTGGGGGGGAATGCTGTAATAAGGAAAGACAGGCAGAGATAAAATATTCCATGTTTGCTAAAACTGACAAAATTTACCAAAAAGTAAAAGAAAACCTTAGAAAAAATCATTTAAGTAACAAAAAAAGAAAATGGTTGGTTTTTTTTCCTTTTTCAGTCTACACAGATAAGTTAAACATTCTTAAAAGTATCTTTAGTACATACTTTTCAAAGAATCAAAACTTTTAAAAAATATGCTATCACCAAAAGTGTATTTGCTTAGCATCAAATGCAATGTTTATCTAAATATTGCGGCCTCAATTTTCCCATGTTAAGGTACTGGCATTAAACTGATTAAATGCTGAATAAAAATTATTTCCCCAACAATTCTGTAAAACCTAGAAAGGTAGAGAAATTCTTATATTTCTCTGTACCTTCAGCAGCTAATAAGTGATCCTGAATATAGTAAACTTAACTAGTTGAGCTAGACTCAAATATTTTGTTGAATAAATACTAAATTCTGGCAAGATCCTTATCCATTTAGCACCAAATTTAAATTTATATTAAATGAGTTTTAAAATGAAGTTTAAAAATAAAACTAGAAAAAAATCTTTAAATGTTAACTGAAAATGCTTTCTTCTGCCTACCCTGAAGTCTCTTTCATGTGCTAATGGTGACATTTTTTAAACTCTTTCCCCTTTGACTTACTTAGACCTTAAGGACCTCACACATCTAAAGGCTCTTCACATTCACCACAGACTTCCAAGTGGTCTGTGGGGATGACATGTAGTATGATTAATGGGGAATGTTGATTTAATTTCCTATAACAGGACTTCTCCCTTCTCTAAAGAGATGCTGTTTATAATTCATGCCTCAAGTATTTTACCTTCTTAATGAATCTTTACAAAATAGGGTAATGAAGTGTTTAGTTTACATTTTAGTTCTTCACATTAAGAAAAAAATATCAGTTGAAAGTTTTAATTCAGAAAGAAAAATTGGAAACCATTAAATTGTTAAAAAAAAAAGTTGCCTCTTCCTTTGATCAATGAAGAAATGAACCTTATTTGTCTCCATTTTTAAGGCTTAGTAAATGAAATAGAAGTAAAGAAAAAACCTACACACTACGAAGTTTAATTAAGAATAACTCAAGCTACAAATACAAAATGCTAGTTAGTGGTTAAAATATTTGTAGATTTTCTAAGAGACATGTAAAGTTAAAATAATGTACCTGAAGATATTTATCTACTAAAATATAAGAAGTGATTATAAATTCTGTTCCAGGCAGTAATACATTAAGAAGTGGTAAGCAGATGTGTGAAATACCCCTCAAATTATGTTTTTAATTCATGGCATTATCTGAACAAAGGAAATATGTTAGTAAAGAAATATAGCCTAATCAATTCAAATGTTCATAATAATCTTCACATTTTAAACCTCCAGAGATACTAGTTTTTCTTAATTTCTGCAAGTAAGAAAAGTATGTTTTTGTTGTCCCCCTGACTTTCATGTCTTCGATCTATCTCAAGAGTTATTTCATGAAATGTTGCTTTGCTTAGCACAACAGAAAAACTATATAGATATTTCAGCTAGGAGTTTGTTTTGGAGGTAGTGGGAACTGGGCAGGTTTTGTTAGAGTTTGTGTGCAAAAAATATCCTTAGGTTTTAACTCCCTCTAACATTTGACTCGAAGTGTCCTTTTTTTCAACCATAAACATAACACAATCAGTATTTTCCTTTTCATTTTATGGACTGGTAAAAATGCATTGTTACTTAAAATAATGAAATTTCCTTCTCCTGCTTATTCTTCCTACCAACACAGGGGGCCTTACTTTATTTAAGGCCCTTTTAAGTTAGGCAAGTGAAGTGAGGTTATATAAGTACTGTAAATCTTTACTCAGTGCCAAAGGTCAAAGGGTTATCTGTGCTCTGCAGTTTTAGGGTAGATAGATTTTCTTTACTCTTTTTAACAAGAAAACAAACTTCAGTATCTGAGTTACAGCAAAAGTCCAAGCTAATTTGAGAATGAAAAACAAAGTTAAAGCTTTCTATGGATAAAAATGGTTTTCCCCAGGGAAAAAACAACAACACTGTAGTTTTATAGGAATAAAAGGAGGCTGCAAAACTTATGTCCCCAACACCTCACTCCCCCTCCCCCTTACTGTCTGGCAAAAGAGTGAATTTATTGCACAGATGCTAAAGTAATAAAAGCAACTTCAAACCTCCCTAAATCACAAATGCACATATTTCAGTCAATTGAAGAGACATTTATTTACTGAATCTTTTTTTAAAAATACCTGTTGTTCACAAATAAAAACCTGAGTCAATAATAATAAGCTATATTTTTCATAAAGCCTCAAATGTTTTAGAACCAATGAAATGTGATGACTTGATTATTGTTTTAAAAACTGAAAGCCTTTAGAAAAGAATGAACTCAATGTTCAAAATAAAATTTCCAAAAATTACAAAATAGGAAGATTTTTAAAATGTAAAATGATATACATTAAAATCACTACAACTCTTGTATAATCTGGAAATATTTCTGCCTCCAATGGACCTTGAAAACTTCAGGGTTCAACAAACTATCAGCTTAATTGGGAGATAAAAGCAAAAAAACAGGTGGGGGAACCTGTCTCCAGTATTTACCTTCCTGTATAAACAATATGCTATCTAAGTACTTCCTGGATGTAGCAGGCAGGAGAGATGCAGTGTATGTATATCTAGGATACTGCATATATTTGCATCTGTTCTGTTGGATATGTAGGAGCAAGCCTGTTTTTCAATCTATGGGGAGGAGCTATGATGAAAGATATGGTCAAGCAGGGTGATCAGAAGCTATATCCCTGAAAATACCCTTTGTGTGACTCATCTGATAATGCTGAACTTTATCAGCAGTACTCTTCAAGTCAGAGTTCCTAGGACCCTAACACAAATATCTTTAATTCAAGATTCAAAGGCTAAAATCATACTATCCTGAAATTTTGATAAATTAATTTTGAAGGATTGATTTTTAGGTATGAAGGAGGCTTTTAAGAGTCTGATTTGATCTAGCCCTGTCATCTTTCAGATCAAATACTGAGGCCCAGAGAGGTTGTGACTTCCTCAAAGTCACATAGCTAGCTTTTGAAGAACTGATTAGAACCTAGGACCCCTAACTTCCCCAGTTCATTCATTGCTCTCTCCAATATACTACACTCTCTTTCAGTAGGTAAGAATGACTCAAATAATCCATTCCACTGGATTATTTAAGCAGCAGCACATTAAAGGAATGATGTTAAAAACTTTCAAAATTTCAAGAATGTAGAACATCTCCAGGTTTTTTGCAAGTTGATACCTGGCAAGCATGTCCTTTCTGCTATGCTGTGGCAAAACCTCCATATGACACTGCCTCTGATTCCTTTTCTTTACTGACCATTTCATGTTCTTCTACCCCATAGGAAACTTTCCTATATTTAGAAATCAAGAAATTCAAGTAAAATTATTTTTCCCCAAATCAAATAAAATGAATTTTGTTTCAATCTGGGTAAATGTTCAGTTCTATGAACTCAAATTCTACCAACTCTGGAAGAGAGGACTCATGTTCAAATCCCACCTCATACTGTGAAACCTTGGACAAGTCATTTGTCTTCTTGTTTTCCCTGGGGCTTGGTTTCCTCACCTAAAAAATGAGGAGCTGGACTAAATGATCCCTGAGGTGCCTGTCACTCCTAGTTCTTATGATCCCAGGATTCCAAGTCTATCAAATCCCAATGGACCTATGAGCTCTAAAAGGTGCTGTAATGCAAGAGTAATGCATGTAATTATCCTCCAATTTATTCTTCCACAAGATTTTTCCCTCTGCATTGTTCCAGGTACATCTTACAAACTTTCCAAAAGGTATAGTGAAAAAATCAGAGGAGTTCACAGAATGTTAGGTCTAGAAGGGACAATGTAGGTTATTTTCCCTCTTCTTTTACAGATGAGGATGCTGAGTCCTCAAGAAGTTCATTGAATTGTTTAAGGTCATATAGCATGTAATGTGTGGGATTTAAACCATGTCTTCCAAAACTCTTCATTACACCAGATTTCTTCACCAGAATAGAATTGTGATGAACTATCAGCACATCCCCACAATATGGGTTAGGCTCACCCCTCCCTTCATTAGGATTGGTTTTTCCTAAAAGGAGATAAATTAATCTCAAGACCTGATTTGCCTGTTTCCTAAGGCAGCTTCCTAGTCACTTAAAAAGCCCTACCCACGTGGAGTCTGGCCCCCTCCAACTTGGTGAATTTCTGTAGGCCAGGTGAATCACCATGTCCTTCACTATATCCTGGCTTGATGACCAGATGTGTTTCCATTTGGTGATGAGGGGGGCTGAGTCCAAAGGAGCTAAGTATCACTCCATCCTTGTTGCATGTCCTTGCTGTGTTAGATAAACAAAATAAACTTCCTTTTGTTAATTGTTCAGGGACTTCTGGAGAGCCTCATTCTATCTGATCATGAAATCTGAGAATGCTGACATTAGAACCTCCTCCAACAAGTAGGCTAATGGAAATAGGTTCTACTTGAATTCTGTTAATTTGAGCCAACAAATACTAATTACACATTTTGAATAATTTACTTACAGAGACAGCTAGATGACTAAGTGGATAGAGCACTGGCAGGAAAACCTGAGTTCAAATGCAGCCTCAGACACTTACTAGCTGGGTGACCTGGACAAGTCACTTAACCTGGTTGCTTCTATTTCCTCATCTGTAAAATGAGCTGAAGAAGGAAATGACAAACCATTCGAGTATTTTTGCCAAGAAAACCCTAGATGGGGTCACAACAAGTCAGAAATAACTGAACAATGACAACAACAACAACAATATGTTTGGTATACAAAGATAAAGTTATGAGACAGATCCTACTGTAAGTCCCACACACAATATGCACTACAACCTTAAACAATTCAGTCAAGCTCTCTGGGCCCCGATTTGGCCCTAAGTACCTTATAGTATAACTGGGGAGATGGGAAGAGACATATAACTGTGACTCAAGGAAGAGTCAGACAAGTATAGAGCATTCGTATAGTCGATAATAATGATAGCCATCTGTATACAGATGTGTATATTTTACAAATAATTTGAGAAAGAAGGATTAGGGGAGGCTTCCTGTAGGAGGCAGCAAGTGAGCTGTAGTTTGAGGAAAGCTAGGGATTCTAAAAGGCAGAGAAGGAATTCTAGCTGCAGAGGTAGATGGGATGATCTATACAGGGAACAGTAAATAGATTAGTTTAGCTGGAATAACAAGAGGGGAAGAGACATGAGGTCAAGTCAGGAAAGATAGGTTGGAGGCAGATTGCAAAACTCTTTAAATAACAAACAAAAGGTTTGCAAATTTTATTCAAGGCACTAGGGATCCCCCAAAAGAGTAGTGACATGATTTCACCAACTCTATATGAATATCAAACTGGCTTCTAGGAAAAGGAATAGATAGAGGGAAGAGACTGGAGAAGAAAGACAAAGTAGAAAGCTATTGTAATAGTCTCAGCAAGAGATGATATAGGCATGTAGAACACTGGTGGCTGTGTGAGTGGAGAGAAGGGAACATATGAGAGATTTGAAGGTAGAATTGATAGGACTTTACAACTTTGTGGATGTGAATGACAAGAAGGGAAATAAATGTCACTGAAATTATGAACCGGGGAAACTGGGGAAATGGGTAGGGTTTTTTGAAAAAAGGGAAAATGAGTTATGTTTTTGGTGTACTACGTTTGAGATGCATATAGTACATAAAATATTAAGTGTCTATTGAGTAATGGGTTATGCAGTACTAAAGCTGCAAGAAGCTAGGGCTGAATAATAGATTTAGAGAGAAATCTCCATAGAAATAACTCAACCTGTGAGAGCTAATGAGGTCATTAATCAATCAATCAACAAATACTAAGTGCCTGTTAAGGGTCTGGTACTATGGCTATGTGCTAGGCACAGAGAAGCTGAAACAATCCCTATTCCCAGTGAATTTATATTTTAGTGGAAGAGACATTGAATATAAATCTCTCTCTCATCGTATCTATTTATACAGCACAGATATCTCCCTGCATGGGTACACAGCAAAGCAACAAATAAACTTTAATATGGAAAAGGAAAATAAAATCCTTATAAAAAATACAGTCTATGCTTACAGATAATGTCTTAACTATCAAAATGCACAAGAAGTTCAGGTTTTAAAATTCAATGTCCACTTTCTAAAAAATCAAGTTAAAAACCATTACATTTAGTATTTAAGATGCATCAAAGACTGGAATATTTAGAATTTCTGTTTACTTGTCCAAATGAATAAAGCATAATGGATATTATTTATCCTTAAAGTCTGAATTATAGTTTCACTATGTTTCAGCTGGAAAATGGATTAAACACTAAGAGAAGTAATTTAGAAGATAATTAATGGAGGTAAAAATAAAATGCATTATTTTTTTGACTGTCCTATATTGTTTTCGCTTGTATTCACACTTTGCTAGTCATTTCCAGGCTACACAGTAGGTGGCTTTCAAAACACTCCTTTAAAGAGAACACTTAACTTTAGTTAAATGAAACCCTGTTTTGAGGCCCTTCGTGAAAGGAAAGAAGGAAGGAATGCAATCATAAAGATTCCCTGTTGGACAGTGTCTGGTAATAGTAAAAACCATATTTAAGCTCAGGAAGAACTGAATATAGAGGCAAAAAAATGTATGGTATGTACCCAAAGATCTTGCCCTGTAGTAAATGCAAGCAATAATGTTAATGGAATTTTACACTGGTCTCAGAAAATAGTCCATTTGAAAAATAAAACTAGAATAATCTATCATAAACAAATGTCCTTGTAAAACAGAGGGTCTTAAGGTAGTAGAATATAATCTAGTCATTAAGCTTAATAACTTCTCTATGAAACTTACTTTCAAATAACTTTAAAATAAGTAAGAAGCAAACTCCCCTAAGGTGAATCTGCAGAAATATGTCAAGATAGATATTGGGAACCCAGGCAGGTAAGGTGGTGTGATATATAAATGCACTGGACCTGGAGGTCAGGAATTCAAATCCAACATAAAATACTAATTATTAGCTGTGTGACCCTAGACAAATTACTTTAATTCTGCCTCAGTTTCCTCATCTGCAAAATGGGGACAATAATATCATCTACCTCTCAGGGTTGTGGTGAGGATCAATTTGTATATAGTGTGTAAACACATATATGCATATATATATATATATATGTATACGTTTTAAAGTTTGGAAAGCTGGAATAGATAGATATAGGGTAGATAAGATATAGATATGGATCTATCTAGTCAAAACTTTTATAAATGCTATATAATTGCAAGCTATTATTATTGCTGTTGTTATTCATTACCATGGGGCAAAATATAGTAGAAATATTTTCTGTCTTGGCCAATCCAAGGAAATCTCATTATTAAGTACCAAAATGATTTTATCCCACAGTTGCTTCAATTATGAGATATTTCCAGAGCTTTTGGATGCCTTAGAGAATTATTATGAAGTTGCCCCATAGAAGAGGAATATAGGAGGTACAGGTTTTCCTTTTAAGAGATATTTTCTCTCCTTATAATATGAATAAAATGCATATCAAACTAGCAAATTATTCCTAAAATGTTTTCAGCTCTTCTCAATATGACAAGTACTACACTATGTTTCACAACACATTTCCTTCAATGAAAAGAGCTTACTTCACTAATGTTCTTCTCATGGTTAAGGAGGAAAGAATTAACAGGTTCCTTCAGGTAATCTTGTTTTACCAATTGGTTAAGTCACCTAAACATGCATGAGCTCTACTGTATGGGTTAAGTCTTCACTACTTTTCGGTGACTATGTCACCTTATGGTGAGAGGAGACTTTAGAAATTTGACACAATTCTACCATATTTCCATAAAGAGCCTAAAATCCCTTTTAAATATTAAGTATTTAAGTAAATATTTAAAAGAGCTGCTGAACAATTAACATGAAATTCTCATATGGTTGGAATTAATTTTTTAAAAAATAGTATGTCAAAATAATTTTCCTCAAAATTATTTGACATGCCTGTTAACAACATCACTAATGACTTAAGCGTTTTGACCTTTTAACATGTGTCATTTGTTTAATTAATAAAGCAGTCAAACCTCTTTGAAATAGCAACAATTTTAAGGAGTTTATTTGTTCAGTCATTAATCATATACGAGGAATCATTTTACATTATAGGACTTGAAGAAACTCTACAAGACAAGAAGCTATTTTGGATGTTGGAAGTTATACTTATTCATTTATTCATTCAACACATTTTTATTTAGTAAGGCCTACTATGTACTGGGAAATGCACAGGCAAGTCTCTCATGACTTAAATCCACTCCTCCCTTCTTCCCCCATTTCAAGTTCTCCAAATTCTTGTCTGCCCTTCAAAACTCAGTCAGGCATCATTTCCTTTGTGAAGTTTTCTCCCTCTCCTCAGATGTTAATCAGTGTTCTTCCTTCTTTAATTTTCCATTGTTTAAGTTTATTTGTTTGCATACCTGATGTATACAATCAACAGAATGTATAATCCTTAAGCGAATCAACTATTTTGTCTTTATAAATCCGTGCCTTACACATAGTAGGCACATAATTTTGTAAAAAATTGTTAATGACTGAAACTTATAACTTTATATGTTTTAAAGTATCACAGTAAGTCAAAACAGGAACATCAACATGTTTCTCATAGTTTGTTAAAGACTGAACTATGTTATAACTTCCTTTTTCTTTTTTTTTTGTGAGGCAATTGCGGGTTAAGTGACTTGCCCAGGGTCACACAGCTAGTAAGTGTTAAGTGTCTGAAGCCGGATTTGAACTCAGGTCCTCCTGACTCCAGGGCCTATGCTCTATCTACTGTGCCACCTAGCTTCCCCTATAACTGCCTTTTAAAAACACAAGTATTTCTAAAGGTTATAATACTAGATAAAAGCCTTTCTAAGGGCTGATAAGAGTTGGTAGGGATCTAAAAAAACTTTCATTGATTAAAAAAATAAAAGATAGAGATTATCATTTACAAACTGCTTCACACTAATTGTCTTATTTGATCCTTGCAACAGCTTTATGAGGAAGACAAAATAGTAATACTATCATCATTTTATAGATGATGTCCAAGGTCACATATATAGCTACCAAGTAAAAATCACAGAATTTAGATTGGGAAGAGAACTCAGAAGCCATTTAATCAATGAGGAATTCTTAACCTGAGGTCCATGGACTCCACTCCCTAAGAGGGGAGGGTAGATAGATTTCAGAGGGGTTTTTGAACTTACTTGTATAAGGAAATAATTGCATCTTTATCTCTGAGATTTAACATTTCTCTCAATTATGAAGGTAAGCCACAAAACATTCTTCTGAGACAGGGTCCACAGGCTTCACCAGAATATCAAAAGGATTCATAT
This sequence comes from Dromiciops gliroides, assembly GCF_019393635.1. Classification (NCBI taxonomy): domain Eukaryota; kingdom Metazoa; phylum Chordata; class Mammalia; order Microbiotheria; family Microbiotheriidae; genus Dromiciops; species Dromiciops gliroides. Next base: position 162,630,820 of record NC_057862.1, on the reverse strand, counting down.
TACAAAAAAAGAATCCTGACTATGACCTACCTGGCAAGTCATTGTCCAGCCTCTGCCCAAAGACCCCAAAATAAGAGGGAAGCCAGCACCAGCCACTTCACTTTTTGACAGCTCTGTTACAAAGTTTTCCCTCAACATCAAGCTTAATTTGCCTCTTTGTAACTTTCACCCACTAGTTATGCCTTTTGGAGTTAAATAGAATCACCCAAATTCCTCATCCATGTGACAGTCCTTGAAATATTTGAACATGACTTCATTGACCTCTGATTATTCTCTTTTCTAAGTTGACCATCCCTAGGTTCCTTCCATCTATCCTTTGTGGTATGGAATCAGGGCCCTTTACCACCCAACTTTCAATATTCTAAATTATGGCACCATAACTGAATATAATGTTCCAGAAACAGCATGACCAGAGCAGAAAACAGTGGAAGTTTCATTTCCTTATTCCTCGAAAATGTATTTTTTGCATCATCATCAACATCATCCTCATTAACATTGTTATTAAGCTGCCACATCACACAGCTGACTCCTAGAGAAGGGGAAGAGAAAGGAGCTGTTTATATAGCACCTAATATGTTCCAGGCACTGTGCAAAGCTCTTTTTTTTTGCTTTTAGGCAACTATTATCTCATTTGATCCTCCCAACAACCATGTAAGATAGGTGCTATTATTATCTTTATATTACAGGTGGGGAAAATGAGGCAAACTGTGAGGTCAAGTACTTTCGGAGGGTCACACAGCTATGTCTGAGGTCACAGGTGAACTCAGGTTTTCTTGACTCCAGTCCTAAACTCTAAGCTGCCTCTGTGCCACCCCTGCTTTTTCTATTGTGTCCTCAGTCCACTAGATCTTTCTCAGACAAACTTTTTTCATTCTTCAGCCACTGTCCAGGTAGGCTATCTCAGTAAATAGGGGCCCTGCCCTCCCCACCACCACCAACACTGGCCAAATCAACAGATGCTCCGAGGGAAAGATAGGAAGAGTCACATGCCAAGTTGGCCAAACCACAGTCACCACCTCAACCACAACCTATTCCTCTGATCAGAATGGAGTTAGCCTAGTATTTTATGGCCAACAGCACTATCCCCCAGGTCACTTCCAGCCTGACCCTTGCAGCAATGGTCCAAACAAGCAACTCCTGCAGAGACACAATCTAGCAATTGCTTTCTTAGACCATCAGCCCTGCTTCCAGCCCAGCCCCCACAGCCGTCCCTTGGAGAAGCACCCTGTGGAGATATGACCTGGCGGGCTTCCTTCAGAGTACAGTGTCCCCACAGCTACACAAGATCTGGGAAAGAGAGTTCTTGCCACCAAAGTGTTTGGAACTAACAAATGGCTCAGCATCGAAAATGAATATAGCTTTATCAATGAAAATGACATGAACTAAGCCTTTTTGGTTCAACTAAGGACCACTGGGCCTTTCCATTAGCCTGAACCTGAACATTCCTATAAATGTTTTGTCCTTCCTCCCAAGGAGATTATAGACTCTGAAAGCTGTCACCACCTTATTTTCCTATTTGTATCTCTGGAGCTTAACATATTGCTTTGCATATAGTAACACTTGATAAATTCTTTTTCATTCATTCATCATTCTATGTGAAGTTGAATTTTTGAACCCAAGTATAAGACTTTTTTTTTTAAATGAGGCAATTGGGGGTTAAGTGACTTGCCCAGGGTCACACAGCTAGTAAGTGTCTGAGGCCGGATTGAACTCAAGGTCCTCCTGACTCCAGGGCCGGTGCTCTATCTACTGCGCCACTAGCTGCGGTGCCCCAAGTATAAGACTTGTTTACATTTTATCACATCTGAATTTTCATTCACATAGGATCTTTTCTGATCCTGACAGTCATCTAGTATATGAAGCTATCCCTTTTATTCCATTGTGCCATCTGCCAATTATGATTGCCTTAATTGCACTAATTTTAAAAATGTTAAAAATGCAGGAAGCCAAGCACAGATCTCTGGACATACTAACCTAGAGATGAGGAAGTGGGCAGAGCTGAGATTCAAACCCAAGGCTCTTATCAACTATGCCACACAGCTGCCCCCTGAATATGGGTGCAAAAACTTCAAATAATTGGATTAGCTAGAGAAATAGGTATTCTGAGCAGCTAAGTGAATTCCTGTTTACCTCAAAGTTACTAGAAAAATCCTTTCTTGTTTTAATTTTATCCCCCGGTATTAATGAATAACACTTTGCAGGCAACGTCTAGCTTCATATACCTCTTTATCCCCCACAGAAAGTATTACAGTTGTCTACACCAAGAGATATGTAATAAATATTTCAATGATGAAAGTAATTTGTAAATTAGTTGACTTTCCTTACTGGAAAATCTAGAAATGCTTGTATGAACTGGAGATGATGGATTATAAGATACCTGCTTATCAGATATTTTGTTACCTGAGGTAGAAATATGATAGAAAAACGAGAAATTCATTTCAGGATATCAGAGAAGGGGGTTTGTGTTGAATACAAAATAGTTACATTCAGACTGCCATTCAAAATGTTTTGGTCAAGCTAAATTTGTAAATTTTAAGCGAAGTATATTTAGAGCAGATTTAAATTATCAATGTGAGCATTTACCCACTTCAGAAATCAGCAAAACTACAAATCAGAGCTAGATTCATTACTTTGTGACTATCTGGGTTTTTAAAAAAGTGATTGGAAAATATTAATAATACAAATTAAACTTAAAGGTGCGTCCAGAGTCCATTTAAATAAAATAATAGTGAACTGTTTTATTTACACATTTTCAACATATACCTGGTGATATTTGACTTAAATTCTATAAATTAAATAAGTAAAAGCGGTTCTTGTTAAGAAACCTTTATTATATAGTATAGGGGTCTTATTTTTAATATAATAAAAAAGCACGGTGAAAGCAAGTTATTAAGGATTCAAGACACCAAACAGAATTCCTTTAACCTACTGGCCTCTGGTCACATAATTCTCTGTTAAACAGGGGCAACTGCCAGATGCTATGACTAAAAATAGTCACAGATGGTCAGTTGTCCAGTTAACACAGCATATTGCTTTCCCCATATCTTCTTAAAACTGTGAGTAGGATACATGCTGTAGATGAAAAATAAACCTGACAATGGCCATGGGGACATGTGAGCCTACTTAAGACCTCAAGGTCAATTTGGCCCAAAGTTAAACTCTCCCTGAAAATAAAAAGCTAAATTGCTTTTCATGCATCAAAAACAGAGACAGGTCTTATTTATAATTTACAGGAAAGATTAAATCCTTAAACAAAAAGAAATATATCCATATGAATCTCATGATAGGTAGAATTCTACTTCTAATAGTAATAACAATAATAATAGAAGACATTTTTGCTGTTTAGTTGTTTCAGTCCTGTCCAACTTTTTGTGACCCCATCTGGGGTTTTCATGGCAAAGGTATTGGAGTGGTTTGCCATTTCCTTCTGCAGCTCATTTTACAGATGAGGAAATTGAGACAAACAGGGTTAAGTGACTTACCCAAGGTCACACAGCTAGTACATGTCTGGGGCTACAATTGAACTCATGTATTCCTGATTTTAGGCCCAGTGCTCTATCCACTGTGTCACCTAACTACCCAAGAAGGCTTATATGCTTTAAAATATAGAAGGCATTTTACACACACATTATCTCATTTGATTTTCATAACAACCCTATGACGTAGTCATTGTTATCCCCATTCTACAGATAAGGAAACTTAGATTCAGAGAGGGAAGCCACTTCACTGTGGTAACAAAGTTAGTATATATTGCAGGGAATTGGAATGAGAAGGGAAGTATCTATCCAAATCCTACTCATTCTTCAAAGCCCAATTCAAGATTCACTTCCATGGGGCAGCTAGGTGGTGCAGTGGATAGAGCACTGGCCCTGGAGTCGGGAGTACCTGAGTTCAAATCCAGCCTCAGACACTTAACACTTACTAGCTGTGTGACCCTGGGCAAGTCATTTAACCCCCAATTGCCTCACTAAAAAAAATTTTTTAAATTAAAAAAAAAAGATCCACTTCCATGAAATCTTACCTGACTACTAAGAATCACAAACAGAATATCCAAATTTTGGAGTTGGAAGGGAAATACCCTCTGCCTCCAGGACCTCTTCCTCTGACTGGAGGGTGGAGAGATTCTCCTAAAACATCCACATAAGGAGGGTACCCATGTCTTCATTTCTGAGTTTTCCTCTGGACTATATCCATCATGCCCCAGAAGCCTCTTTATCCAGGAAGATGACTTCAGCCCTAGAATTTACAGATTCACACCCTTGCAAGCAGCCTCGGCTCTCTCTGATTGGACAGATGCCCCAGTCATCTTTTCATTTTCTACCAGGTTTTATATATATATATATATATTTTTTTTTTTTGGTGAGGCAATTGGGGTTAAGTGACTTGCCCAGGGTCACACAGCTAGTAAGTGTTAAGTGTCTGAGGCCAGATTTGAAGACTCAGGTCCTCCTGACTCCAGGGCCGGTGGCTCTATCCACTGCACCACCTAGCTGCCCCCTAGGTTATATTTCTTGACCTCTCCCATAATGCCTGCTACCACCAACCCAAGCAGAGGAACTTCCTTTTCCCCCCTTTCAACCTCTACTCTTCAGCTTCCCTTTATATGGTGTCTTCTCTATCAGAATGGAAGTTCTTGAAGGATTAACCCCCCCCACACACCTTTTTGGCTTGTATTTGTATGTTCAGAACTTTGTACAGCATGTATCATATAATAGAAAGCTTAATTAAAATGCTTGTGGAATGACAAGTCAACAAGCATTTATGAAGCATTTTCCATGAGGAAACAAACAAAGCCAAAAGACAATCCCTGCTCTCATAATCTTGGGGGTAGGGTAGGGAGACAACAACAACAAAACAACTATGCACAAACAAGTTTCTTATAAAGAATATTATTATTTATTATATTATTTATTATTAATTATAATATTATTATAAAGAATATATTATTTATAAAGAATAAATTGGAGATAATCTCAAAGAGAGAAAGGGAAAGACTTCTTGAAGATGGGATTTTAACCAGGATTTGAAGGATGCTAGGGAGGCCTGGAGTTGGGGGTGAGGACATGGAGGACAAGATGGGGGACAAGCTGTGAAAATGCACAGAGCGGAGAGATAGAATGCCTTTGGTGAGGAACAGCAAGGGAGGCCAGTGTCTCTGGATCCTACTGTGTATAGAGGGGAATAAAGCCCAAGAAGACTGGAAAGGTAGGAAGAGATCAGGTTAGGAAGGCATTAAAAGCCAAAGCGAAGTCATAATACAATATAATATGATCAGCATTTACATAGCACTTAAAACTTTTCGAATTAGAGAGAATCTAAGGCAGGATTCAATGTCAGGTCTTTCTGACCTAAAGTGCAATACTTGGCGCCATCCTGCTCCTCCCCGGCCAGCCTTCTCTCTATTTCCTACCACCTTTAATATAACCCATTAATGATCAGCCAGACTTAACATAAAGGCCTTCAAGGAGAGGAAACCCACTACTCCAAGCAGCAGCCCAGTATATTTTTGGATAATACTGTTAAACGAATTTTCCCCGGTATCAAGTTTAAATTTGCTTCTTCGTAACTTCTACTTATTACTCTGGGCTCTGGGCTCTGCCCTCTGGGGTCAAATTGAACAGGTTAACATGGTATTCCTTTAAATACTTCAACATGGCTATCATAAGCTCTCTGAATCTCCTCTAGGTTTAAAGTATCAGTTCCTTAAACCTATCCTCATATGGCAAAGACTCAATGTCCTTCCCCCTTTTGGTTACTTTATAGCAAATAGAGTTTCCTAAACTATGGCCCAGAGAACTAAATACTATTCATTCCATGCGGGATCTGTTCAGAGCAATGGAACCTTGGTCAATCAGCAAGCATTTAACAAGCTGTGTGCATGCCAGGTACTCTGCTAAGCTTGGGGGACATAGAAAAAAGCAGTCCTTACCTTCAAGAAGCTCACATTGTAATGTGGGAGACAAAATATACACATCATCTATACAACATGAGGATATGGTGGTTTTGTGGGCCAGCTAGGTGACCCAGGGGATAGAAGATCAGGGCTGGAGTCGGGAAGACTCATCCTCCTGAGTTCAAATCTGGCCTCAGACACTTACTAGATTACAGCCCTGGGCAAGTCACTTTACCCTACTTGTCTCAGTTTCCTCATCTGTAAAATGAGATGGAGAAGGAAATGGCAAAGCACTGCAGTATCTCTGCCAAGAAAACCCCAAATGGAGTCATGAAGAATGAGACACGACTGAAAGAACTAAACAACAAAAAGAAGTTGAGAATTAGGAAAGACTTCATGAAGAAGGTGATGCCTAAGCTGGGTCTAACAGGAAACCAAGACTGCTGAGAGCAATTTTTAATATTTCCCTCTACCTTAATGGTAATCAAAGGGTTAGAGTCTTTTTTGTTGCTGCATCAAGCTCTTTGAGCTTGCAGTCCACTAAAGCCCTTCAGTGATTTTCTGACAAAACTTTTCTATTTATACTTCACTCCCCTATCTTGTACTTGGGACAATTTGTTTGTTTGTTTGTTTGTTTTTTGGTCCCAACGTGTACAGTGGAAATGGCATTTACATTAGTGACATTTGTTGGGTTTCTTTGTATAACCATCTTAATACACAGTTACTCCCATCCTAACTCCTTCTGTTTCTTTTGAATAAGATATACCCACCTAGAACCTAATGCGGGGTTCATTCCAATATTAGTGATAGTTATGAGATCAAATTTGCCTCACTGTACTAGTCTCTAGTTCATCTTCTTTGCTGCCTAAGATTTGAACTGGGCTTCAAATCTCACCTCTGACATTTTTTTACCATGAGACTTGGGCAAAAACACAACTACTGGACCTGTTTCTTTTATAAAATCGAAGGCTTCTGAAGTATTTTCCAGTCCTAAGTATATGATGTATCTCCACAAATTTCAGCTTATTAGATTCTGTCCAATATCCCAGACTGTTGGAATATTTTTGGATCATGACTGACATCCTGGATGTTGGCTATCCCTTGTAGCTTTCTGTCAAATGCAAATATGAAGAGCATGCCATCTATGGCTTTGTTCAAATCACTGATAAATGTTAAATAGTTGAAGGTCAACCATACACCCTGGGACACTACCCTGACAAACCATATACAACCATTAATGACAACTCTTTTTTGTTTGTTTGTTTTTGTGGGCTATGAGGGTTAAGTGACTTTCCCAGGGTCACACAGCTAGTAACTGTCAAGTGTCCGAGGCCATATTTGAACTCAAGTCTCCTGAATCCAGGGCAGGTTCTTTATCTACTGCACCACCTAGCTGCCCATTGACAACTCTTTTAATCTTAACCAGTTCCAAATCCATCTAATTGTATCACAGTTAGCTCTCATTTCTCCATTTTTCATAAGAATAGAATGAGATAATATATCAAATACTTCGCAAAACATAGATAAAACTATATATCATTATCTTGACCTACATGTTTATAACCTTGTAACATGCATGCTACACATTTTTATTTATCCTCTATTACTTTTCCTTGTTTTCTAATTCTGTACATATCTTTTTAAAACTAAGTTGTGGGGGCAGCTAGGTGGCACAGTGGATAGAGCACCAGCCCTGAAGTCAGGAGGACCTGAGTTCAAATCGCCTCAGACACTTAACACTTACTAGCTGCATGACCCTGGGCAAGTCACTTACACCCCTCACTTAAAACAAACAAACAAAAACAACACTAAATTGGTGGGCAGCTAAGTGGCGCAGTGGATAACAGTACCAGCCCTGGAGTCAGGAGGACCTGAGTTCAAATCTGGCCTTAGACATTTTGCACATATTAGCTGTGTGATGTTGGGCAAGTCATTTAACTCTAACTGCCTCAAAACAAACAAACAAACAAACAAACAGCCCCTAAGTTGTTTGGAAAGTTCTTTGTGCATCCCTTAGAATTTATTCTTGAAAGTTTTCTATCCCCCCAAGACTGTCTTCTCTTGTGGAATGTTAGGTCAATAGGATCCTACCTCTCAGCCCTTTAAGATCAGCTTCACTGAACTCTAGGGTGCAATCAGATTATGTCTAGCTTTCATCTCCTTTTCTATCATAAACTTTAGGAGAAAGTGTTTTTCTCACAAGGACCTCATCATTTCCACCCCAGTAGCTATTTTCTATTTGTTAATGAAAATCACATATAGATTAAAATTTTCCATTTGGGAGGTTGTTCCATCTTTTTTAAAAGTTGAAATTACTAAAGTACGTCAAACAGAAAAAAATAACAAAGAAATTGTTAGTGTCTGACAAGTCTGGATAACTGAAGTCTCCCATCACTACCCTATCACATTTCTTCCTGGGCTTGTCTCCTGAAATTGATTATTCTTTTATGTGGCCTGTAGCATATTTAAATAACAAAATTACTTCTGTTTGTCCCTTCATTTATCTTTATTCAAGTGTTCTCTACTATGTTCCCTTCTTTTGGTTTTGGGTTTCTCATCCTAACTCCTTATACCATTCTGTTTCTTTTGAATAGATATACCCACCCAGAACCTAATTATTATCACAAGTATTAGTGATACTTAGGAGATCAAATTTGCCTCACTGTATTAGTCTCTAGTTCATCTTCTTTGCTGCCTACTTCTGTCCATATACAGACATTTGATGCCATGGATTTTACTACTACTTTTCTTTAATTTTGTTTCCTGTGAACTTCTAGGTGTTTCAATGGATACTTTTCTTCTTTATTACTCACTCAATTCTCCCACCTCATTTTTGCCTCTGAAATTCTGTAGCATTTTTATTATATATCATATAATATTGTATTTTGTAGGTTTGTTTTAGTTTCACAAATACTAGTTTTGCCTTCTCAAAAAAATGATAAGTGTATTAAAGGTAACTTACATTTCTTTTAAGTTATTACTTATTTGGAAGAATCAGTTAAAAGAAGGAACAGGTAAAGAATATAGTGATAGAATGGGAAGATAGAGGTCAGAATGGATAAATCGATAATGGAGAGTAAGGGACAGTGGTTCTTCTAGTGACCAGGAAAAGAGGTGGTGCTGATAGCAGGAAGGAATATTGTGTTTATTAGCTATACATATATACATATACATACATAAACACATATATGTACATGTGTGTGTGTGTGTGTGTGTGTATCTCCAAAGGTCTTTGTGTGTCAGAGAATCATGATATGCCTTGATGCTTCATAGTGAATTCCTAAACTTATGAAATCATAGTTCTTTGACATAATGATGTAACATACTGGAATATATCTTCTCTGGCAGCTATTTTTTGAGCAGTGGTCATTGAAAAACATTTATATTCTTCAATATTCACATTCAGAATATGAAATATATTTTCTGATTTCAGATTTATACAAAAGATTGTTCAATCATTATTTAACTTTTTATCTGTTAGATTTATTCAGCTCTGAGAGAACACTTAGTTTTCCAACAATTATTCTTATTAGCTATGCTTTCCCTGCAATTCAGTTAACTTTCCTTTTGAATTTAGATGCTATGCCATTTGTTGTATATATTTAATTTGATGTTGATTCTAAGTATAATTCAGTTTTCCCTGTTTTTTCTTTATTGATATTATGAAATTTTATTTTCCATTTATCTGACAGCATGATTACAAGTTCTGCTTCCCCCCCCCCAAAATTGCCTGATACAAGGTAAATTTTGTTTCAGACTCTCATATCCAGTCATTATGTGCCTTTGCTTTTAGATGTTTTTCTTACATATAAGATATTGTTGGGTTTTATTTTTCTTATGCAGTCTTGTCATTCTCTTTTCTTTTTAACAAACTGTATAATATAGTTACATCTAAAGTTATGACACTTAGCTTGCATTGTCCTTTACTAACTTCTTTCGTATTTATTTTTACCCCTTCTTCATTTAATTCAGTACTTAATCAGTAGTAAGTCAGCAATTAGGTTTGCTCATATTACTTTAATACTAGTGTATTCCCAGAGGCTCTCCCTTCTATCTCCACTAAACTTATATGTGCTATCCAAAGTTATTGAATTTTCTTAAATTGTTAATATCTTTATTTATATTTATCTATTTATCCCTCTTTTTTTGTCTGCTCTTTTTGACATCAGTCATTCAAAATTCTGTCCCTATCCTCTTTAGTAACCTTATTTTCCTTTCCAAGAAGTTTTCCTTTGTTTTGTCATCCTCATTACTTCTCCTCCCTTCTTATCTATTCTGATTTTTTCTAATTTGTCATTCTGATTTTCTAACTTATTTGTTCCTTCTTTATTTTTTCATTGTCTGTTGCAGAGATAAAGCTTCTGATATACTAGGTTCGAGTTTTCTCTTTTACCCATTTTCCATTAATACCTTTGAAGTTCTTGCCCTATCTTCTCCTTTTCTTATTAGTTGTGCATTGTTCTTAGAAATATTCATTTAAGAAGAAAATAATGGGTTGTGGTAGGAGCGATTCTCTGTTCTAAATTATGAGGCCCAGTTCTATTTCCTGCTTTTATCAATATTCATCTCAATCCCTAAGGCCATATTACCTTATCTTTGGTTATATGTTCCCCCTACAACTCTAGGTTCTAGCTGCTTGGGCTGCTCTTAAACAAAAAAACTGTTGATCATCTTCAAGTCAATTGATATTTCTACCCTGAATTTTTGTTTCATTCACTCTAAATAATTAACCAGGATTAATCTAATGTTCTACCAGGAGTATACATTGTGGAAAAGGAGAGAGATACAAAGTCAGGGGAAAGGTAAGGAGACAAAATGAGTAACTGATATTTTGAAAAGCTTCCAACAGTACAAAAACTTGTGTTACAAGCAATAGAATGGTTTAGAAAAAAAAATTAGATTCTTCTCCTATTTGTTACTAAATCTGTGCTTCTCCTAACTTAAGTGCAATTTCTTTGTTCTATTTAGGAAATAAAGACTCAAGTTATACACTCACCTAAACCACTGATAGTATGAAGAAGGTCAGTAGCACCCAAAAGGATTGGCCCGTTCTCTTGTTGCCCTTCCTCTTTGTAGTATAACTTGTAACCCTGAACAGTTGCTGTGTCTTCAGAGTCTTTGCTGCCACCGTCACTGTAATGGTGGTACAATTCAGAGGCTCCAAATGTAAACTCTGGAGACTTTGGGGCTAGAGATTTAAAAACAAAAACAAGAACAGAATGTTAAAAAGTATAACCAAGTAAGAAAAACTTAATCTACAAAAGTATTGAGTTTCAGACTGCATTTACAGAGACATAGAGTCAAGGACTAAGGAAGTATGATAATGTTGATGTAATTGTATGAGATTTGAGTGCTCTTTCTCAATGATAGAAAAATCTAACAAATTTTTTAAAAAAGGAAAGTATTAAATTTAGCAAACTGTTGGAAAATCTAGGGCCAAAAATCAGTTTCATCTTCGGAATGGAAACATTGAAAAAATAAATGTTTTTCAGTATCATTCCCCCACCTCCCCCTTCCCCCAATAGCTGCCTAACAGCTGCCAGTCACCAACAAATAGCTGATGATACCACATCTAAAGTGTGGTGTTAACTTCCGGAAACATCATTTTAGGAATAATAATGATAAGGTAGAGGGCAACCAGCATGAAGATTTTCAGGATCATGCTACATAAAACTAAACTGAAAGAGCTCAAAATGTTTAGGGGAAATTTAGAAAAGATGAGAATTCCTATTTTTCGGTGAAGGACTAGCATAGAGGAGACTAAATTCATTCTGCCTTGTCTCCACTCAGTAAACTAGGACCAATGCATGGAAGTTTACGAAAGGCCTATTTAGGTTTAGAGGGGGGACAACCCCCAAAATAACTCATAACAATTAGAGCTCTCTAACAGTGAAAGGGGTTCCCTCAGGAGTAAAAGGAGAAGTTATCTGACAAAGTTTCAGGGGACATCGGACATCTGAGAACAGGTTCTCCATCTCAAATGAGAGATAATATTTGTTAAGCATTTAGCATAGTGTCAGTCACTTAAGAAATGCTAGTTCCCTCCTTCCCTCTAAACCTAATGTTCTTTGTATCAGACTGATCAGATTTTTTAAAAAAACAAACCCCAAACCACATACTCACAATAAAAAGTCATTAATTTGCAATTAGTGATAATTAATCCAGACTTGAAGACCTATCTCTGTATTATTATATATGAAGAAAGGATTTCCTATACAAATTAATAGTGTAAACAAGATGTTAAAGGAGTTTTTAGGGAACCAATGGTTTCCATGCAAAAAAAATGCTAATTCTAAGTAAACGTCTTTTCTCTTGCAAATTCCCCCATTGTGGGGCTAATGATTTATAAGAGGGTAGGGATTTTTGCACTTTGTGTAACAAATTCTTGGACTTTTTTAAAAAAACAGTCTCTATTCTCTGTAGCTCATTATTTACTACTAGTGTCAGTCTTTAAAAGAAATGCATTTCTGCTTCACCCAGGCTGTCCCGAACAATAGCCATACTGGACATAGATGATACTGCTCTGACACTTGGCTTTCCTCATGTAGTCAAAACTTATAATTATACAATGAAATGTTTCTCAGAATTCCTGTATTTTAAGATCAAAACTAGGGCAATGAAGTAGGCATGGATGTTCCTTTATGTACTTCCTACTACTTAGAAAAACTGATTGTTTTGTCTTTTCTGTATGGATAAAAATAGTCAAGAACACAACAGAAGACATAAGCTACAAGCTTTGGAAAACTGAGGTTGCTAAGAAAAGGAGTTATTATGAAGAGAGAAAGTGTTAAAAGAAAGAAGGGGAAAAAACCACCAAAGCTTTTAAAAGAGTGGAGTCATCAAAGGAAGAAAGGAGAAGGAAAAATAAAAGAATGGAAGGAAGGGATAGGAAAGAAGAAAGAAAACAAAATTATGGAAAACAGACATACTGCTATAAAAATGAATTAATTCTTTGAAATTTTAGAAGTTTGTACTGTCAGACAAATGAAAATGAAGCTTCAATGAAGCACGGAACAAAAAATTTCTAATTTCAAATATAAAACCATTAGGCCCAAGTATCATGGCAGAAGATAGTTTCTACTTCAGGAAATGAAATAAAAAAATATTCCACCCCACCCCACAAGGTATTTAAGAAAGTTTACTGGGGTCAGCTAGGTGGCATAGTAGATAGAGCACCGGCCTGGAGTCAAGAGGGAGGACCTGAGTTCAAATCCGGCCTGGACACTTAACACTTACTAGCTGTATGACCCTGGGCAAATCACTTAACCCCAATTGCCTCACCAAAAAACAAAACAAAACAAAAAACAAACAAGAAAGTTTACCTTTCACACTTGTAGCTTTTGGTGTCCTATGTGAAGTCCATACTGATGCCTCTCCCAAGCCCACTCTTGTTGCAGCAGTAATTCTGACCAGGTAGACACTATCAGGTTTCAGGCCCTCCAAAAGATATTCATGAATGGTTCCCGGAAGTTCCAAAACTTGAACAGAGTTCTCTGTACTGATTCGAAAGGATACCCGATAAAGTACAACTTGGCCTCGTCGGTATTTGGCTGGGATTGGTAGCCAAGAGATGAGAATATCTGTGGGACTTCGACTTGTCAAACTAATTTCAGGAGGTCTTAAAGGAACTGTAAATGTAAGAAAATGGGGGCATCAATTTGGAATCAAATGTGTTTGTGAATATTCATTAAATCTTCTTTATGCATACAGGAAAAATACCAAGTTTATAATCAGTCCATAATGAAGAGATATAATTCCTGCTTATAAGATTTACTAATACTTCTTCAATACCCCCAAGATTAGTAATTTAATTGCTGTAGGTCCTTTCTACAACAAAGCAGATTGTAGACTTTTGGGGAGTCATAATGGCCAGATTCATCACACTGTAGCCTACTTTTTGATAAAAAACTTAGCTAAGGTGACCTTCAGAAGATAAGCCACTGGGCCTCAAATTCAGTTCAGACTGGCTGAAGAGGTAGCCGGAAACAAATTCAGTAGAGTTTAAAATGTTAAAGTGAGAAGTAATATTTTAAGTCAGTGAGTATTCTTGAGAATAATAATAACTTGGCCTTAGGTCAAACCTAAGCTTAAAGCTATTTTTTGGTATCTCTGTGGAAGATGGTTTGGAAAGGTGAAGGAACTACCACCAATAATCCAGGCAGGAAGTGATGAAAGCCTGGATTAGGTGGGGGCGGCCATTTGAGCAGAGAGAATGAAGTGAATATAAAAGATACATAGTTAGAAATGACTAGACTCGGCAAGTAATTGGACAGTGAGCATGAAAGGGAGGGAAAGATTTGAGGATAATTCTAAAATTATAAAATTGGGTGATGAGAAAAATGGCAGTGCCTTAGAAAAAAGTTTCAAAAGAAGAGTACTTTTAGTGGTAAAAGAAAAGCTTTATTTTGGACATATTGAATTTGAGATATTTGTGGAACATTGATATTTATAAAGAAGCATCCAGCAGGCAATTGGTACTGCAGCACCGAAGTTCAACAGAAAGATTAGGGCTAGATACTATAAATGTGGAAGTCATCTATACTAAAATGATCATTGAAGTCATGGAAGCTGATTAGATCACAAAGAGAATGAGTGTAGAACGAGTAGAGGAACTAACATGGACCCTTGGGGGAATAACTAATGTTAGGGAGTGGGACACAATTAAGAATCTAGCAAAAGAAATTGAGAGTAAAGGAATCAAAGCAGCGATCCAAAAGAAGGAGGAGAGAGTAATTAAAAGGAAGGGGTGTTCCACACTGTCCAAGGCTGCAGAGAGGTTAAGAGGGATAGTGGGAAGACCATCATAAATATCAATCAAGAGTTATTGTAGGCTGGATGGTCAACAAGACAGAGGACAAGACATTTTCTCATCTCCTCATGACCTCTCAAATGTCTCCAATATAGAAATCTTGTGCAAGAGATAAAGCAATTTCATTTGTTTCCATGGTCTAAGACACCAGTTAAAAATGAGGTAAAATCTGATAAACTAACAAAAAACAAGGCTAATATACTCATTCAGCATTTCCTTCCCACTGGCTACTACTCTCTGGCAGGGCTGCACAAGCTGACCCATGGGCTATCTATATAACATGACTGTATAAACTTCATTTCCCTCTTCATGCTGCAGAAAACCAAAGGACATAAGCTTTCTCTGGTTAGTATTGTAATGTGACAGTGCTCTGTCTTGCAACAGAGTTCAGCTAAAGCACTAAGGAACAGAGGGACCTGGGGCAGGAAACACGTGCATGTTGTTCCACTATGCCCAAGGGAAAGGGACTGGAATCCCCCTAAAAAAGACTAAGCTAAAATATTTGAGGGTCAAAGTACTATCTTTACAGAGGAAGATGAGGGGTGGGGGGAAATCTGAAGTCAGAGTGATAGTAACCATGGACAGAGTGATTCAGCTATTGGGTAGGATGGGGAGAGAAATTGCAAGATGTTGAGAGGTTAATGGGAAATGAGGAAGTGGAGTGGAGGCAAAGATTTTTTATAGGACTACAGCTATGAAAGAGAAATATAGGATAGTGGTTTTAAAGGGATCATATTATTATAAAGTGTTTTGTTTAAGATATGAGAAAGCTAGGAATGTTTGTAGACACTATAGAAGAATCCAGTAGATAAGGAGAGGCTGAAAAGGATGAGAGGCAATAAAAGGGGCAAGCTTCCAGAGAAGACAGGAGGTGATAGGCCAGGGTACAGAGAGGATTTGGTGAATAGAAGTACTTTTCCAGCTTGCTATAATCTCTGAAGTTTGTGTCCCTGAGAAACCAGGTCACCTTCATGCCATAATAATACCACCAGTTAAGATTATGGGTTAATATGTATATTATAAGAAATAAGGAACATCAAAAGATGTAAATTTGGATAAGATTGAGGGTATGATTTAATAAACTATGGGAAATGAGAATAGTCAAGTAGAATAGAGCAGGCTGATTTGAAGGTAAGTGTGAGAAACCTGTGTTTGATCTAAAAGGAAATTAAAGGTTATTAAAGAAAAATTTTCAGTTGAAAAAGGTTTTGGAGAGAATAAAAGAGTTTTTATGATGGTTTCAACTTCTTTGCATCTAGTACATGGTAGAAAAAAAGAAAGAATAAAAGTAGGAGTAGCCATCCAAAATGAGGCGGCTCTCTGTATAGATCCAACAAAGTGAGAGAACAGACCAAATGGACAGAGGAATAAAAAAAATGTTTCTTCTCTTGAATTCCTGGATGAAGAAATTTCTTTTTCTATTGCTTAGAAGAGAGAAGAGAAAGTTATGAAGCAAAACCATTTTCCCATCACTATATAAACTTGGTAAATTTTCCTTTAGGGGTTTATAACACCTTAATTTATTTTTAATTAAATGGTTTACCATGAACAATATTAGATATCAATAAAACCAACAATATAAGATCTGATTTTGGGAGCTATATATCCAACCCTAACCTTTTTCCTGATCTTTTAGTCTTGTATCACTGGCTGGTGATTGGGACATCTCAAACTATATATCTCATAAACATCTCAAACTCGACATACCCAAAACAAGATTCATTTTTCCTTCTAAAGCTGCTCTTACTTTCCTATTACTGACAAGAGCATCTACTCTATCTCCCAGGTTCACAATGTTCCTGTCACCTTCATCTCACTTTCTCTCACTCTCCATACCCATATACAAAATGTTGCCAAAACTTGTTGATTTTTACCTTCATAACATCTTCCATATGTGCACACTTTTCTGATATTGCCACCACCCTGCTGCAAGCCTTTATCTTTTGCCTTCCTTCTGTTCTGGGAGGAAAATGTTTCTTTCTTTTTTCTTTTTCTTTCTTTCTTTCTTTCTTTCTTTCTTTCTTTCTTTCTTTCTTTCTTTCTTTCTTTCTTTCTTTCTTTCTTTCCTTCTTTCTTTCGTAAGGCAA
This sequence comes from Dromiciops gliroides, assembly GCF_019393635.1. Taxonomy (NCBI): domain Eukaryota; kingdom Metazoa; phylum Chordata; class Mammalia; order Microbiotheria; family Microbiotheriidae; genus Dromiciops; species Dromiciops gliroides. Next base: position 162,614,031 of record NC_057862.1, on the reverse strand, counting down.
TTGGGGTTAAGTGACTTACCCAGGGTCACACAGCAAGTGTCAAGTGTCTGAGGCCAGATTTGAACTCAAGTCCTCCTGACTCCAGGGCTGGTGCTCTATCCATTGTGCCACCCAGTTGCCCACTGCAAGCCTTTATCAACTCACACCTAGACTACTGAAATAGTCTACTAGTTGGTCTCCTTGCCTCAGGTCTCTTCCCACTCTAGTCCATTCTCAACTCAACTGTCAAATTAATCTTGAAAAAATGCATATTTGACCATGTGCCACCTTATTCAATAAACTCCATGTATTCCCTATCACCTCCTTGATCAAATATACAATCCTCTGTTTGTTATTCAAGGTTCTTCACAAACTGACTCCATCCAGCCTTTCCAGCCTTCTTAAAATGTTACTTCCCCTTCCACCCAAGTATTCTGCAATCTAGTGACACTGGCCACTTTGCTGTTCTGCAAACATGACACTCTCATCTTTTGGCTCTGGGCTTTTTCTCCAGCTACACTCCATGGAAGGTTCTCCTTCTTCATCTCTACCTCCTGATTTTCCTTTCTTCCTTCAAGTCCTAGGTAAAAATCCATCCCACTTTCTTCAGGAAGCCTTTCCTGACCCCCTTTAATGCTAGCTCCTTTCCTCTTTGATCATCTCCAATTTATCCTATACATCTTGTTTGAACACAGGGGATTTTCATATTCTTTCCTGCACTTAGACTGGGAGCTCTTTGAGATCAGGGACTGTTTTTTGTTTTTGCCATTCTTTGTATCCCCTGCACTTAACTAATGCCTGGTGCATAGCAGGAATCTAACATACACTTATTGACTGACTGACTGACCAGAGGCTCCAGAGTCAAATATAAAATTCTCTGTTTGGCTTTAAATCCCTTTAGAGACTGGACTTTTCCTATCTTTCCAATCTTCTTACACTTTACTCCCCTTCACATGGCCTTTGGTCCAGCAATACCAGCCCTCTTGTTTCTCACATATGAAACTCTGTTACCCTGCTTTATGCCTTTTCAATGTCTGTACCTTATGACTGGAATGACTTTTCTTACTTCCTTCAAGTTTCACCTCAAATTCAAGAGGTTTTCCTGTACCCACTTCATTCCTTCTTCTCTCTGAAATCACCTCCCATTGTGTGTGTGTGTGTGTGTGTGTGTGTGTGTGTGTGTGTGTGTATACACAAGGGACTCTGCTTTTTGCCTTTCTTCATATCCTTAGTACTTATCACAGTGTCTGGCATAGCCTAAGTACTTAATTAAACCTTGTTGAATTGACCATTGATTTGACTAGAAGAGACAAAGAATGAAATTGTCCTCTTGGTTCCCTTCATTTGACTCTACATTAGTTTATAGAAATCTTCCCAGGTTTCTTTGAATCTGTCCCTTTAGTTATGGCTTATGGTACAATAATATTCCATTACGCTCATATATCATAATTTGTTCAGTCATTCCCCAAATGATGAGTGACTACTTTGTTTCCGGTTCTTTGCTACAACAAAAAAGTTTAGCTATAAATATTTTTTGTGCATGTGGGTACTTTCCTCTCTTTGATCTTCTTGAAATATGTGTCTAGGAGTAGTATCAAGAGGGAAAAGAATATGCATAGTTTTGTGCCATTTGGGGAGTTCCAAATTGTTTTCCAGAATGACTGGACCAATTCTACTACTGGACAGCTCCACTAATGTGTACCTCTCTTCTCACAGCCCTTCTAACAATTTTCATTTTCTTTTTTTCTTGCATCTGCAAATCTGATAGGTGGGAAGAACCTAAAAGTTGTTCCAATTCACGTTTCTTTTATTGTTGGTAGTTTGGAGCATTTTTTCAAATGTTTATGTTTAACTTTAATTATTTCATTTAAAAACTGACTGTTCAAATCTTCTCACCATTTATTTATTGGGAAATGGCTCTTATTCTTATATATTTGCATCAGTTCCATATATATCATGGATATAAGATGTTCATTAGAGAAATATGCTGCAAAGATTTTTCACTGTTTTTTTTTCCATTTCTAACTACTTTTTCTTATGCAAAAAGATATTTCAATAGTAGCTTTGTTTTCTCACAACCTCATCAGCACTGAATTTCTTGAATTTGATTATATTTTCTTATTGGATGGACATGAGGTGATAACTCAAATGTTATTTTAATTTATATCTCTTTGATTAACACAGAACCTGATTTCTAATGCACAGTTCTGATTATTGGGCTTAAGAAGTAATATAAACTAAACATACAACATATAAATAAGAAATCTTTCAGAATTTTCCAAACATTTTGACCTGTGAAACTGATACTAAGATTCATATAAATAATACAGAATCTTCCAATTCCACAAGTTTAAATAATTTGCCTCAACATTATGTCAGTTACTTCAAGCCCCTTGTTAGAAAGGCCTTATATAAATTTAAGATCACACCATAAAATGCCTAAGCCACATTCAGTGTAATCTAATATGTCATTTTCTCTTGTCAATGACTCAAGGTATAGCATAATATTTAGAATTTCAACTATATGTCTTAATACTAAGGAAACAACTCTAAGTCAGCCATTAAATTTTGATTTAATTTTCAAAATTTTAAGTCATTAAAATTATTTTATATATAACAACATTTAAGTTACACTATAAAACATTTAATAGTATTGTAAGTTAAAACCATACCTGAAATGACAGATGAGCACTGTTATATAATTGTAAAATATAAAGTTAATATTTTCCATAATTAAAAACTTATGTTTAAGGGCTAATTACAATATTTATTAATTTTAATAAAATACTTCAGTTCTCTAGAGTTACTTTCTTACCATCTTCAAGTGTATTCTGAGTCACATGATCAGACATCTGGCTGGCTCCCATTGGCATATATGCCACGATATAAAAAGTATAATTACTGGCTGGCTCTAAGTCATCAATAATATAATGGGTTGTATCATTTCCAATGACTACTTGATACTCTTCATTATTTAAACCTGAATTAAGGAAATAATAATTACTATATAAAATGATGCATCTTCAAAATATAATGAAAATTACAATTATCATTGTAATAGGCATATCATTCTAATCTTTAACTCCCTACATGGTATTTACTATTCCCCTAAAAAAATGCAATCCAGAAATTAGTGTTTTCCTAGAGGTAACAGTTTCTTGTCACAAATTAACCATAGTTAGAAATTTTTGCTGAATAAAATCATCCTGAACACAATTAATCTTACCTAAATCTTATTCAATATTGAGCCAAAACACAGAGGAGACAGAGTACAGTAACACAATACAAAATCTGGAAAGTCTTATCATTCAAAGTGATCTTAATTCTATTTACTTAAAGTTAATGTTTTTAAACTTAATTGCAAAGGCTTCATATTTGACCACAGAGGATGTGATGCAATTACTCCCTTTTAAAACAAACAAACAAAAAAGTTATCCAGCAAAAGATCTTATTTTGCTCCTAGCAACTCTATTAAATTAGACTGACACGAGTTTTTACTTTCTTTTATACTGAAAGCAAAAGGACTGGCACAGGACGTGGTTTTTAAAAATGTTTTGTCTTGTAATGAGTCTCTTTTGAGGGGAAAAAAATTCTCATCAATTCTTATTAAAATATGCATGGCAAGATATAGAGCATGGTTTGTCTTTGTTGGATTTAATTCCTATAGACTGAACCTGTAAAGTGGAACAAGTGTACTAAAAGCTGCTATGCTTCCTTAACAATTCATAGCAAATGCATGTCAACTTAATCAAAACTCTCTAAAGGCTCCAGCCCCTGCTCTGAACAACTGAATTTATAAACAAAACAGAAGGCAAATTCCACTATTAAGTTTTCCCACATTTCTGAATTAACTTGATAGCATTTTAATTAGACAAGATTATGGGCATTTCACAACAGACTAGTTAATAGCTTGTTAATTAGGAATCCCATAGTACGATTTCTGACCTGCCAAACAAGGTTCTTGAGTTCAAATTAAAGAGCCTTGTTCTGTCCATGAATAGACTAGTAGGCCTCATGTGGAGGTTCTAATCAAACAGCTATAATAGAAGACAAGAGCAGCCTTCCACCAAAATCAGTATTCCTTTTGTGCCTTTTCTAAATCACTAACAAGGGAATTAACATACTCCAACATGCTCCCTCATCAGACCTTCATTCTTTCTTGCTACCATGACCCCTAATTTAAATGTAAAATATTCCTCTTTAAAATACAAAAATAAAAAAACACCTGTTAGTTTCTTCAGACAACGTTATTACAACACTATTCTTCTGGAATGGTTTAAGTTGTTTTCAGTTTATTTTTCATAAATGCTGGCTTGATGTACAATTAAAACTGTGAATGTATTTAACTACTGCATGTTATATGATACCATTAGAGAAATCTCAAGGCTTTTAAAACAGCTTTTTTTTTTCTTTTTTGCATTTCTCTGAAAGTAAAAAATTTAAAGCTAATAAATAAGAGCCAATAGAATTGAACAGAAATTTCAAGATGGATTCAATTTCAAACTTTATTAAAAATAGATTGAATAAAGAACTTCTTATCTAAGAAATGGAACTTCACATAACTATAAAAAGATATGAGAATGAAAAGAATACAAGCATGGAGAATGATAATACATATTTTATAACTTCATTATAAATTATTATAGAAAAACTATCTCTACATTAAAGCTTACTGTTATAGAGAAGTTATGTTTTATGTAATAAAATACCTTAATCTCTACATTAAATATTAAGTAAGGAGTTCATATCTCAGTATAAATAAAACCGTTAAGTGCTTTAGCTTAGAATTCTTGCTAAGTGAAACATACTTTACACTAGGCTTCAAGATTACACATGTTCTGAACACAGCAAAATCTAGAACTTTCCTATAAAACAAGGTAAGGGGTTTTTAGGGGGGAGAGTATTGCTAATTTTAAAATTATATCTATATCACTTTAAAAATTTTGTTTAAAGACAAACAGAACTTTAAAATAGCATTTCTTGAGGACTATATACAAATATTTAAATAATTTATATTGAGAAGCAAATCCTTATAGTGGGTAGAATTTAAAAACGAACTTTTAAATAGTGCTTACCTTCTGCTTTCATGTAGTGTACTGAATAAGCAATCACTTTGTCAGAATTGTAAAGTGGCCTCTCCCAAGCCAAAAGGATGGCTGAACTTGACATAGTCTCAGCATGAACATTACAAGGAGCACCAGGTCTATCTTCTGACATTACCACAGTTAGTCTGGCTCGGGACAAAATAGATCCTTGGCTATTCTCAGCCATACATTGGTAAATAGCATCATCTTCAGGAATAATCTGGTTAATGACCAATTTGCTGAGGGAAGAAAAAAATATTTTGTTCAAGTCACATCTATTTCTTTTTTTTTTTTTTTGCGGGGCAATGAAGGTTAAGTGACTTGCCCAGGGTCACACAGCTAGTAAGTGACAAGTGTCTAAGGCCAGATTTGAACTCAGGTCCTCCTGAATCCAGGGCTAGTGCTCTATCCACTGTGCCATCTAGCTACCCCCAAGTCATATCCATTTCTAAAGAATTTTCCAAAAGTGATATGAAAAGTGAGTTTTTAGCTACTATTGATTCTTCTTGCACTAAAACCAAATTCTGAATGATGCAAAATTCATTGCCACTGCCTAAATTAGCTACAATTATATTCAATGTTAAGATAGTTGTTTACCATGATTCACAGAGGTGATGCATCACACTCATTCATTCAATTGCAATGAAATTCTTCATATTTAGAATGGTCGGGGGCGGCTAGGTGGCGCAGTGGATAAAGCACCAGCCCTGGAGTCAGGAGTACCTGAGTTCAAATCCGGCCTCAGACACTTAACACTTACTAGCTGTGTGACCTTGGGCAAGTCACTTAACCCCAATTGCCTCGCTAAAAAAAAAAAAAAAAAAAGAATGGTTGGCAAGAATTTTTCAAAATTTGGCCTCATCGCTGGTCTTATTGACCGGTATTACTAAAACTGGAGGCAGCTAGGTGGCTCAGTGGACAGAGTGCTGGCCTGAAGTCAGGAATAACTGAGTTCAAATTAGGCTTCAGATACTCATTAGCTGTGCAACTCTTGGCAAGTCATTTAACCTCTGTTTGCCTTAATCCATTGGAAAAGGAAATGGCAAACCACTTCAATACCTTTTCCAAGAAACCCCATTTTGTTGTTCAGTCATTCAGTTTTGTCTGATTCTTAGTGTCCCTGTGGACCATTGCATACCAGGCCCTTCTATTCTCCCTTATATCTCAACATTTGACCAAGTTCAAGTTTGTTGTTTCCATGATACTATCTATCCATCTCATCATGATACTATCTATCCATCTCATCCTCTGTGTCCCCTTTTCCTTTTGCCTTCAACCTTTCCCAAACACAGGCTCTTTTCCAATGGATCCCATTTTCTCATCATGTGGCCAAAGTGGCCCCAGATGGGGTTATAAAGAGTTAGACATGACAGAGCAACAACTATCACAATATACAATAGTGTTGAATATATTTGGTATTTCTTTTTTAAAAAATAAAAAATAGATATAAAATATTTTATACAGCATAAACTACAGTACTGATAAGCTTATTCACATTAACATGCATACAAAGTTCAAGGGAATGTGGCTATCGTCTAGTCTGAGCCTCCTTTTACAGCTGAAGAAACTGAAGCCAAGAAAGAATACATGGCTTTTTGTTAGTGGTAGAGCCTTGACTAGAAACCCAGGACTAGGAATTTCTTAGTCTAGTCTTGTCTCCACCATACCATTCTGCCTCTTTGATATGCATGATTAATAAGAACAAGGGGATGACCTGTGACCACTAGGGGAACATTTCCCCCTTATCTTCCCCTTTACCCCCTCCCACAAGGGCTACTGTAAGAAAAATCTGCTATCACCAGTGGCATCCTTTCATATCCCTCTCCCAACTTTTCCGTTCCCCAAGGCTACCTGATTCCTCACAGGTTTTGGATAAGATGAGAATCAAAAATTTCACTTCTAATGAGATAGAAGACAACAAGGTCTGTTACTTCCTAAGGTCCTCTAGACCTTGCCAGTTAATATTCCTCTATGCCTTACAGTCCCTGGACACTGACACCTGATCCACTTGTGACCTGAAGATCTCTGCGCCATGCCATTCACACTACCACAACCTTCTTAGAATTTTGAGAACTTTCGATCTATCCCACAGCTGGATTGTCTTTTGTGTGTGGTCATACCCAAATGAAATATAAACTACATGAGAAAATGGACTGTGTCATTTTTTTATATTCATATTTTCAGTACCTAATTCAGTGCATGGCAAAGAGTAGATACTTAATAATTGTTTTTTTCATTCATTAACAATGCAACTGGATTTTACAGGATTTTGATCAATCAACGACTATTTAAAAATCCCTCTTGTAAGCCAGGTACCATACCAGATGCTGGAGCTATACAGAAACAAAAACAGAATATTCCTTGTATTCAAGAAACTTATATTCTTTCAATAGAAAGAGCATCTTTAAAAATGAGGGATACCGAATAAATACAAAGTAAGAACAAAGTAATTTCAGTAGTAGGCAATGCACTAGCAACTGGGGGAATCAAGAAGGGCCTCATGGAGGATGGCATTTAAGTTGAGCTTTGAGGAAAGGCAGGAATTGTAAGAAGAGGAGATGAAGAGGGGATATATTCCAGGCATGGGAAATAGCCTGTGGAAACACATGTATGTGACAGACAGAATGTTCTGTACAAGGAGTAGCAACATTGGCTGGAGTGTAGAATGCAGAAAGGAGAATAATGGGTAATAAAACTGGAAGATTAGGTTGGATTTAGCATGTGAAAGGCTTTAAATACCAAACAAAGGAATTTATATTTTATTCTAGAGGAAACTCAGAGCCATTTTTGCTTATTGAGCAGAGGGATGACATGGTCAGACATGCATTTTGTGAATATCACTTTGTCAGTGTGTGAAGAGACTGAAGAAGAGAGAACATGGAAACAAGTGACCAATTAGGGGCTTCTAAAATAGCCCAGGAAACAGATGTTAAGGCACCAAATGAGGGTGTTGTGTAGTATAAGTAAAGGGGAAAGAATGGATTCAAGAGTTGTGGAGGTGGACTTGACAACTAAATGGATATTTATTTGGAGGTGAGAAAGGCTGAGGAATTGAGGATGCTTTAAATGTTTTCTGTAAAAATACCAAAGAATGTTGGATATTGTCAACCTAAATGTTTCACTTCAAAATATTTTTAAAGGAATTGTATTTCATTTAAACACAAAACACCATTTTCTTATCTATAGCTAGAGGTTTAAAAATTATTATTATACAAAACAACAGAACAGTTACATATCTCACCTGTTATACATTTTTATTCTTCCATTTGAATGAATCCTTCTTCCATTTTTCAACCATGACATTTTGGGTGAGGGGATTCCCTCTGCCTGACATACAAAACGAGCAGTGCCAGCTCGGGGCCTTGTTAAACTTTCTGGCCATTCCACAAACGAAGGAGGCGCTATTTGAAAAAAATACAATAAAGCAAAATATAAAATATTTCTCAGATCTCAAATGGAGAGATTCAAAGAAAGAATAGTTATTGATCCTGTTCTTCCCTACACCACCTAAGACAGGATTTCTTGCCAATAGATTCAATAGCTTTCTCTCATCCTGAAGATAGTGATGAACTATGCATATTTACAGATTACAAATCCAAATTCTCATGCCCACCATCTTCTCCATAGCAATAACAACTTAGATATTTACCTTTCACACACACTCCCTAAATCACTATACACATACATAGACATTAGATACATCTCTGTTTATTTATGATATAGGTACATTCAATATATAATCATACATTTAAGTGTGCAGAAATGTGTCCACATGTAAATATGTATATTCATATACAGATAACACAATAACTCAACAGACAAAACAGGATAAGTTATGAAACTAGTCTGAAGTTTAAAAAATCAATTGCAAAACTATATGAGTAGATTGTAAATTCAATATGAGTCACCAGTAAGACAAGGGAATCATAAAAGTTAATGTGAACTAAGACCAATAAAATGCAGAATATGGAAAAAGAGGGGTGGCAGATTCTGCCCTGGTTAGACTATACATATAGCATTATATTTCGTTTTTGGTGTCAAAAGAACACTGACAGCTGGGCATGGGGGCACACAACTGGAATCCTTGCTACTAGGGAACGCGGAGGCCAGTTGGAATAGATTTGAGATTTCTGAGGTGCCTAGGGCTGAAGGCGATTGAGAGTCTGCATAAAGTCTTGGAAGTGGAGAGGCCACCAGGCTGCCTAATGAGGGGTGAATCACCCCAGGTCAGAAAAATAGAACGGTTTAAATAAAGCTCCTATGCCAATTAGTACTGGGATTAAGTCTAGGAGTGGCTACTGCACTTCCAGTCTAGGAGAGATGGGGAGACCAGGAGAGACTAGTCTCATCAAAACAAATGAATTTGACAAACTAGTACATATTCAAAGGAAAGTAATTCTGCTCTACAAGGATCAGCTAAAGGAACCAACTCAGACTAGAGAAAAGATTTAGGTAGGAAAAGTAATACGTATTTTTAAATATTAAAGGATTATAATAAAGTAGAATTAGATTTGTTCTTTTTTGGCTCCAAGGGGTAGAACTAGGAAAAAGTAGAAACTGCAGAGAGGAAAATTTTGGAAAAACTTTCTAATAATTAGAGCAGTCCCAAAGTAGAGTGGGTTGCTTTGGGTGATGAGTAGTTCATCAATGGAATTCTTCAAGAGGGATATAGTAGGTAGGATTCATGATATTAATGCTGAAGTGTGGATTGGACTGGATCATCTCAAAGGCTACTTCCTACTGAGACTCTATTATTAAAACGGTATTGGTTATCACAAAATGTTAGAGCTAGAAAGAACCATAGGCATTATCTAGTTGAAATCTCCATTTTTAGATAATGAAACTGAGGTTCAGAAAAGTTCAGGAACTTTCCAAGGTCACCAAGCTTTTATAACATCCCTGGGGTTAGAACCTATGTGCTCCTGATGCCCACACCATCACGTTTCTGCCAAACTACCAAATCTGCTTCTCCATTCAGCATGGATAAAAGGGCACATATTTTGGTAATTGGGAAAAAGGGAGATGAAATGAAAAAAGCAGGGTGGTGGCCAGGATAAAAATGAATGTTTAAGGTAGTCAGCAAGGAGGTCATGGAGAGTTGTATTTTAGTGAATCATTCTAATTTTCTATTCATAATCTTAGAGTAAAAAACCACTTAAGTAATACATAAAAAATAGATTATATAACTTAACTAAAGATGTACTTACTGTCAGCTATGAAAAATAAGAAAGCAAAATAGGAAATTTTAATATTTTTTTGATTGGAAGGAAGAAAGCAAACTTACCTAGTACAGTTAGAGTTGCCATGGCAACTGTGAAGTTCCGTGTACCTGGGGTAGTGGCACGACAAATATATACCCCAGCATGCTGCAGCTTAACATCAGATATCATAAGATTACCATTTCCAAGTACTCGAGTATTAAATACATCAATGGACTTGTGATCTATTTCAAAGAAAATGATTCAGTTACAAGAATTTAAGATCTGTTCTAATATTACAACTATGGAGTAAGCACTAAAACTGTATAAAACAGATCTGCATAAGGCATCTCTATGTTTTGGAAACAAACATAAAACTTTACAAAGAAAAACCCTATAAGAGAAATCTACCAAATAGCAGCATAATTATATTATAGTAAATATTTAATTTGTTATAACAGGATGAATAAAAATGGTTTGGGGCAAACCTACCGAGACGACTCCAAGAAATTATTGGCTTAGGATTTCCTGTAGCCATACATTCCAAAACAACAGTCTGATGCAGAGAAGTTGTTATATTCTGTGGACCTGCTATAATAGTTGGTTTGTGGAAGGACTTAGACTCCTTGGCTTTGAAAAGAAAAGTAAATGCATATAATTAACAGTGAAATAATGCATGAAATGCAATATAATATAGCAAAATTTTAAAATAAACATGTCTACTTGGAAATTTATCATTCAATTCTGATTATACTTTAACTCATTTAATATTGCTACTTCTTTTGAGAACCTGTAAAGCAAAATGAAAGAAAAGAGAATATATATTGTTAAGAACTTATGAGGCATATATTTAAAGATACCAGCATCTTTTATAGACTGGTCATTTTATAATAAGATCTGAATGATAATTGGGGCTGCTGCTTTAAAATTCAAAATAGATAGTACTCTAAAGAGATCACAATGGTTTACATTTAGCTGGCAAAAAAGGTGGGGAAATATTCATCTCGTTACCTGGGATGACAGTTACAGTAGCCTCTATGCTTTTACGTCTACTGGCGATAGTAGTAGCAACACAACGATAATTCCCAGCATCCATTTGGCCAACACCATAGATCTGCAACACTCCTGATGGCAGAGTTGTTATCCTATTGTAAAAGCAAAAGGATAATGAAATCATTTTTGGTAGCTTTTGCTTCTCTTTCTAGATAAACTTTCCAAGAAGGGATATATTACTTTTACCACTTTTCAAAGAAATGTATAAAATACATTGGATGCCTTCAAAATGCAGTTGATTCTATAATTTTTTCTTTGAGCCAATACTGCTCTCTAAAGAGGGAAAGGGATTTTATAATATGTAGCTGTGAAAATAATTTTTGAACTATATTTTCCAAGAATGTGTAAAATAAAAATGAAAATTGACCATGCAGTTTCACAAAGTGAAGATCAGCATTTAAGACTGAAGTTAACTTTTGGCACATATAGTATCTGAATAAATTCTAATTTCTAGCCTTCAAGTTGTTAATAGCCACTAAAAAAGGAGTCCCAAATTGAGAAGAGGTTCCCACTCTAGAAAATGTTTTTTACCTAGTCAAGTCCCATTAATTAAAGTGCTTAAAACAGCCTTTGGTACCTTAACAAGACACATCCTAAGAGGCTAACCCCTGATCCTTCCACTAAAGGGGAGGGGATTATTGCAATGGTTTTTATAACGTGAGTTGTGAAATTAGGCTCAGAATCCAGCAAGCTTATAACCATAGATGTGATGGGAATACTTCTTGGAAGCCTGGGCTCTACTCTACTTGTACAAGATAGGAATGGATAAGACGAAAGGATGTCCTTTGGGAGACAAACTCTGCCATCTCACATGGCAAGCACTAGTTTCAATAATTCCAATAGTCCCCTTTAACACATATGGCATAGAGGATTCTAATTTCTAGGTTAAAGCATGAGGGTCATTCTAACTGCTCAGTAAATAGATTTATATTTGAATAACTTTTTTAAAGAAAGGTCTTTGTTATTAACACAGTACCACCAAGAAGAAGGTCTATTTACCTGTCCATAGCCAATGGTAAGCTTGTTCGATTTAATTCCCAAGTTATGATAGCAGGAGGGTGTGAAGTAATCTTACAGGCAAGTCTTGCAATCCCACCTTCTTGGACCTCAATGGAAACTGGCTGAATTTCAAATGTGGAGATGGCTAAAACACAAAATTTGAAAAGGTAAGATTGGTAAAGAAAAAATACTTGAAAACAGCAGGTAATAAAGATTAAAATGCCAAATTTGTATTCTTGCCAAAATAAGCAAAGGCATAACTGTAATTTAAAGGGTAATTTTGCCAAATCACAGATTTCTTCTCCCATGTCATGTTGGTAGCCCTCCTAGTTAGTGCAATTCTGAGCTATTATTTCCCTCAAACTTATAGACACAGAATTGGGGGACAGGGAAGGTTCTGAAATAAGATAGGGTGGAATTAAAATATACATATATATGCTCAAATATATGTTACTGGGAAGTAGAAAATCAAAAATGTAGGGACAGTTTATCTTCATTTTCAGAAAAGTGAGGTTAACATTCAAAAGTAAGAAAACCTGAATAGTATGGAAAGGGGATATACTTGATTCAGGGAGACCAGTAACAAGGCTATTAAAAGTCTAGGCTAGGGGCAGCTAGATGGTGCAGTGGATAAAGCACCAGCCATGGATTCAGGAGTACCTGAGTTCAAATACGACCTCAGACACTTAACATTTACTAGCTGTGTGACCTTGGGCAAGTCACTTAACCCCAATTGCCTCACCAAAAAAAAAAAAGTCTAGGCTAGAATCAAGTGGATCACTTTCACCTGAGAGGAAAAAGTTTAGAGGTGGTGTCACGGAGGAAGAACCACCTGAGTTAGTATTTTAAAGATGGGAAAACTTCAGCAGAGGGAACTTGGGGAAGGAGTTCATTGTAGGCAAGGGCATTTTCATGAGCATAGGCATCAAGACAGGAAGGATAAGAAAGAGAATGAGGGAAAGAGTTCAGTTGGGTTGGAATAAAAAGTAATAAGTGAAGGAGAATAAAATGTGATTAAACAGTTCAATTTAACTCAATTCAATTCAAAATTCTATATTTTAAGCATCTGACTCTCAAGGTACTGTGCTAAATACTAATGATGTTGCAAAGCTATGAGAAGAAGCTGGAAGAACAGGTTGAATCAAACTATGGAGGACCTCACATGCCAAGATTTAATGTTTATACTCTTCTTTGGGGGCAGGGACGGGACAATGAGGGTTAAGTGACTTGTCCAGGGTCACACAGCTAGTAAATGTCAAGTGTTTGAGGCTGGATTTGAACTCAGATCCTCCTGAATCCAGGGCCGGTGCTTTATCCAGTGCACAGTCTAGCTGCCCCCGTTTATACTTTCTTTAGGTCAAGACTAGAAACTCATATTATTTTCTATTTTTTCTTTAAATATAAAAAATTGTTTTCTTTTCTTTTTATAGCACCTTAGTTTCCAAATATTTATCACTCCTTCTCCTAACCAGTGAACCACCCTTATAATAAAGGATAGAAGAAGAGAAAAAAGCATTTCAGAAAAACAACAAACACATTAACTGAGTTTTCCTCCCTCCCTCCCTCCCTTCTTTCTTTCCTTCTTGCCTTCCTTCTTCCCTCACTCTTTCCCTTTCATCTTCCTTCCTTTCTTTCATTTTTTTCCTCCCTCCTTTCCTTCCTTCTTTCCCTGACACAAAAAAAGGTTAAGAAACTCTGGTCTAGGAGAACCTAACATGTAATAGGGGTTCAATAAATATTTGGTAATTTGAAAGCATTGAATAACAACTAAGTAATTTTAGATCCTCAGGAAGTAATTTTCTCACCTATAAAGCAGGGATAACAATTACTGTTTTATCTTCTTCAACAATGTTATAGTGGAGACCAAAAGAGATAATGGCTATAGAGTGTTTTGTTAATTATAGATCACTATATATATATATATATATATATATATTTCAGCTATTCTTTTACAACTTTACCCATCAATGTGTACAGTATACATACAATATATACATAGTAGGTGATCAATAAATATAGGTGGAATGAACAAGTATATTTCACCTAACATTGTTAACTAGTTTGAAAAAAACATATAATATGACAGGGCACAATTAGTTCTGTAAGAACATTATAAATTGTGTAAGAGGAACAAATAGACAGGTTCCTCAGAGATTCCATGAAAAACAACAAAAAGAAACACCAAAGAAAAGAAACGGCTTAAAAAAGAAAATAATAATCAACCAAAATAATTAGTAATGTTCATGAAATAACAACTACAGCCAGTTCCATACTAAGAAATCTGAGAATCAATAAGACACAGATGATTACCTACTGAAGTATAAAATACCAAAGCCAACAAAAAAAGTACACAACTGTAAGAGAGAATAATTAATTAATCTATTAAGAAGGTTAAATCAGACAAACTATTAATAAACTACCTTGTAAAAAGGCCTTGGGTCCAGGCAAATTCACAAGAGAATTCTACCAAACTGTTAATCAACTCATAAACCATTTAGACTGTCTCAAAACAGGGAACTACTGGTAGGCTCCCCAGTTCCTCTACAAGGTAAATATAATTTTGATTCCTAAAGAAAGACAAAGGTAAGAAAAGTATGGACCAGTATCATTTATGAATATCGGGATCAATTATTATTCATTTAACATTCACATCCTAGCTGTGCTTGTGACTTTCTGGACTTCACCATCTTGACTCAGCTGCCTTCTCACCCTGGAATTTCCCTGTTTCATTCGAGCCTTCTCCACCTGATGAATTCCTTCTAGGGCCTTCATTTTGATGATGAGCCTAAGCTGGTCATGTTTCCTTCCCCTGCAAGCTCTGCTTCTGATTCTATAGACTGTGCCAACAAAGCCCCAAATCGGTAACTTCCCCTTCTCCCTTTTCAGTACAATTTTATGTGTTATTTCCCCTCCCCCCATTAGAATGGCAGCTCCAGATGGGCAGGAATTATCTTTCTTTCTGCTTGTATTGAACTCCAATGGCCTAGTAGGTACCTGGAGGGCAGTAAGCATTTGATAAATGCTTATTACCTGCAGAGAATTTCCCCTACCTGAATGAAGCCCAAGTAGATAAGTCCTAGGGAGTTTCCAAGAGGAGAAAATAGAATAAGTGACTTGCTAAGAGTCACAGAGTTAAAAAAGAACTGTGGAGTAGATGCGAATGAACCATACTATTTCTTTTGTTTTTGGTGCTGATGTTTTTCTATTTTGAGGTTTTTCGTCATTGCTCTGATTGTTCTCTTATAACATGACGAATGCAGAAATATGTTTAATGTTATTATGTGTGTATATATATATGTATATGTGTATATATATATATATATATATATATATATATATATATATATATATATATATATATATATATAAAACCTATATAAGATTACCTACTGTCTAGGGGAGGGAGGAGGGAGGGGAGGGAGGAGGGAGGGGAGGGAGGGAGAAAAATCTGAAATTGGAAAGCTTGTATAAACAAAAGTTGAGAACTATCTTTACATGTAACGGGAAAAAATAAAATACTTTATTAATTAAAAAAAAAGCATCACAGAGCTAATAAGTGTCATAACAGCGATTTAAGCCCAGGTCTTCTCAGACTCCAAGCCCTGCATAGCATATACTATCCTACCATACTGTTTCTACCATTATGGATGTTAGTGGAGGTACTGGGTCATCAGTGAATATCAACAACTTTAAGAGGCTGCATGGCAATTAAAACAATTCTGAGGTATCACCCCATACCTATCAGAGTAGCAGATATAACAAAAAGGGGAAAATATTGGATGTTGGAGGGGATATGGGAAAACTGGGATGCTAATCCATTGTTGGTAGAGTTGTGAAAAGATCCAATCATTCTGGAGAGCAATTTGGAACTATGCCCAAAGGCTATAAAACTATGCATATCCTTTGATCCAGCAATACCACTGCTAGGTTTATATTCCAAAGACATCCCCCAAAAAGAGAAAAAGACCAATTTGTACAAAAATACTTTATAGCAGCCCTTTTTGTGGTGGTTAAGAATTAGAAATCAAAGGGATGGCCATCATTTGGGGAATGGCTAAATAAGCTGTGGTATATGATTCTGATGGAATATTATTGTGCTATAAGAAATGACAAACAAGACGATTTCAGAAAGGCCTGGAAAGACTTACATGAACTGATGCGTAGTGAAGTGAGCAGAACCAGGAGAACATTGTGCACAGTGACAGCAATATTGTTTGATGAAGAACTGTGAATGACTTAACTATTCTTAGCAATACAATTATCCAAGACAATCCTAAAGAACTAATGATAAAGCATATTATCTATCTCCAAAGGAAAAAAACTGATATTGAACAGAGACTGAAACATGCTATTTTTCACTTTGTTTCATTTTTTCTTTTATTAAAGTTTTCTTATACAAAATTACTAATATGGTAATACTTTTCATAATTGCACATGTATAACCTATATCTGATTTCTCACTGCCTTAGGGAGACAGGAGGGGAGGAAAAGAAGGAGGGACAGAATTTGGAACTCAAAACTTTAAATAAAATGTTTATTACTATTTTTTTTAAAGGAAGCTGCATGGCACAGTAGATAGAATACTAGACTTGGAGTCAGGAAGACCTGAGTTCAAATCCTGATTGAGGTACTATCTGGTTGTGTGACCTTGGGTAAGTTGCTTAACCTCTCTTAGCTTCATTTTCCTCATCTTTAAACTGAGGGTAACAGCACTCACTTCATGGAATTGTAAGGGGCAGTGATAGTGTTCTGCACTTCAAAGATTCAGTAGAGCCTAACCTTCTGGAGTGGAGGTCAGCACAGGAACCCAGTTTTGAACAAAGAACATTCAACTTTCTCACCCAAAAGTTTAGAAAGGGGTGTAGTGTGGCCCTAGCCCAAAGTCTCAGTTTAGTAATTATTGTTGGAGAATTGAGTAAATATTTTTTAAAATTGACCATTAAAAATTACCTCCTGGGGCAGCTAGGTGGCACAGCCTTGGATTCAGGAGGACCTGAGTTCAAATATGGCCTCAGACACTTGACACTTACTAGCTGTGTGACCCCAGGCAAGTCACTTAACCCTCATTGCCCCACAAAAACAAACAAACAAAAATTACCTCCCCCAGAAGAATGAAAGAGTAATAACTAGAATAACTGCAAATTGATACTCAGAGAGAAATGGTCCCCAAGGAGCTTACAATCTAATGTAGGGAAACAACACTCAAAAAGAGGAGGGAAAGTAAGGATACCAGAAGGTACCCAGTGTGGGGGCATCTTGTTCTGTGGATTTGAAACTAGGCAGAGTAACAGATACAAAGTAGAGTGAGCTAAAAGTCCCAATTTCTGCCCTTTATAAAAGAAGGCTCTGGGAGGAGTTTGATACTGCACCCACAAGCCCTCCAATAAGAGGGTACAGAAGATTGAGAAAGATGGTGTCAATCAAGACTTGAGTTAGCAACATGGTGATGAGATTAAAAGTGGACCTTGTCCAGGGAGGAACATCTTGTTCTTCAGAGTTGAAACCAGGCAGAACACCAGATGCTCAGAATGGTTTCAGAGGAACTAAGCACAAAACAAGCTGCAAGGGGCAGCTAGGTGGCACAGAGGATAAAGCACTGGCCCTGGATTCAGGAGGACCTGAGTTCAAATGTGACCTCCGACACTTGACAAGTCATTTAACCCTCATTGCCCCGAAAAAAAAAAAAACAAGCTGAAAAATGATAGTCCTAGGGCTTTCATAGATGGCAACATAAATTAGAGGGATTTGGGAAAAGACTCCCACTCCCCTCCAGAAAGATACCTAGGTCCATCAACTCAGGAGCTGAGACCTATATGACACACGGATTACATAAGCAAAAAACAACAAAAACATCAAAATCATGTATTTATTGAATTATTCCATCATTATATGTATCTTGAACAGGTACTGCAGAGAAATGATGTTATATTCAGAAATAAATAGGAAGAAGAGAGCAGACTTGACACATTGGAGAAATTGTGCCGCACTTTCAACAAACCTAGGCTATTCCATGATACAAACCACCAATTGTTGTTCTTTAGTTTGTGACCCCTTTTGGAGTTTTCTTGGCAAAGATACTGGAGTAGTTTTCCATTTTCTTATGCAGTTCATTTTATAAAGGAGGAAACTAAGGCAAATAGGGTTAAGTGACTTGTCTAGAGTCACACAGCTACTATCTAAGGCTAGATTAGAACCCAGGTCTTCCTGATTCCAGGCCCAGCACACCACGCACTGAGTCACCAGCCTTAATATCCATATAATATTAAAAGACCTAGAAGAAGGCATGGAGTGGGTCCTCTTTGAAGGATTTATGGCAGAACTTGGACAAGAATCACACAGGACAGGAATCCATGGATGGGCTAGGATCTGCACTAGGTCGGGGGTAACATACCCACAGTGAGGAAATCATTAATAAATTCAAATGTAAATTCATTAGAGTGCTAAAGAGTTCAGTTGAAGCTCAGATTCAAAGCAGTAGACAATCTGCTAGGATTTGTTTCAGACAAGCTCTGAAAGGAATATGAAAGGAATTTTCTTTTCCAAACTGATATTTATTTGTTTGCTCTGTGACTTATTTGTTTTTGTTTTTGTTTTTGTTTTTTTTGGTTTTGGTGGGACAATGGGGGTTAAGTGACTTGCCCAAGGTCACACAGCTAGTAAGTGTCAAGTGTCTGAGGCCGGATTTGAACTCAGGTACTCCTGAATCCAGGGCCAGTGCTTTATCCACTGCGCCACCTAGCTGCCCCCTCTGTGAATTATTTGTAAAGAAGATGTCATGCCAGTGTACAGGGTGGCAGGTTAAGTGCAAACTGAAGACTAGGTAGAATAAAAAAAAGAATTCCAGATGTACCTGACAAGGGGACTTCAAAAACAACAATAAAAGTTATCTACATATATATATATAATATACATATCTATATATCTTTTTATCCCCAGTGCTTAGCAAGGTGCCTTAGCACACAGTAGACATTTAATAAATGTTAACTGACTGTATGACTAGAGAGTCAGCAGGGCAACTTTCAAATATAAATATGATATGGGGGCAGCTAGGTGGTACAGTGGATAAAGCACCGGCCCTGGATTCACGAGTACCTGAGTTCAAATACGGTCTCAGACACTTGACACTTACTAGCTGTGTGACCCTGGGCAAGTCACTTAACCCTCATTGCCCTGCAAAAACAAAAAACAAACAAAAAAACCCCCAAAAATATAAATATGATATGAAATGCACAGTCAAAGCTGAAATAAAATAGAAACATTCAAGGTATGTTTTACTTCAGTTTTGCTCTCTCACTTATGGAAGACATTAAGGTGAGACTCACTTCAAAATGTCATTTGAAATACAGTTATCCCTTCCACATTATGACTTTCCATATTTCTGTTTTGATATATTGTGGGTTGGCATATTAAATGGGAATTTGGGGGAGTTTTGTGGAAGCCACAGATGACAAGTGAAGGCCAACAAATGACACAGAAAAGGTTTAGAAACTCAGAAATGCACAAAATACAGGGATAGTATTAATATCAGCCCAAATTTTACAATAGGGCACTGTAAATACCCCATAAAATAAAGGGAAAATTCAGACTTCTCTGCCATGAAGGGAGGACCTAAAATTTTTGTGTGGATTTTCCAGATCACAGGGGTGCTACACCCCTAACCCTCATGATATGGAAGGTGTAACTGTAGGCAAGAAACTTCAGCAAACAGATGTCATGGAGATAATTCATATTTTATGCTATTTTTATCAAAAAATGCAGTGGGTAGATAGTGATTTGATTGGTATGGAAACTCCTATACTCTTATGGTACTTTACCTTGCTGGCTTTATCATTCAACCTGATTTAATTCCAGTGTAATTCTGACCCCAAACTACTAAGACTAAGAATACTTCATTCATCCTACTTACATTGGTTTCTTTTCAAAGTCTTATTGATGCTCAAAATTGCTGTAATTTTCCAATACCATCCTTCCCCAATAGAACTCTCCCTCTTTTACATAAAGAGGTACAGTTAAACAAAACAAGCCAATACATTGACCATGCATAATGGCCTTATGCCTCATTTCAAACTAGTAGTTGACCACTGCACTACTAAAAGAAAGGAGGTGTGTTTCACCTTGGTCCTCTCTGTGAAGACACCCTGGGCATACAATCTCCAAAGCACAAATGACAAATGACAGCTTCAAAATCTTTGTCATTCCACCCTTTGAAACCAAAAGGGGAGAAACCTAACTTATTCTTACCTCTCTCTGATCTTGGTAAAAATACTAGAAAACTGAGCAAGTTTAAAGCAAAATTGTGAATTGATAGCAAAATTAGTCCAGGTCACTGCCTCACTAAGTCATAGTATTTATATATTCATCTTGCTTTCAAAAAAATGTTCTATACAGTCTACTTTTAGAAAAATGGCACAAATAATACAGAGTCATCATCTCTCCTTTTGCCTTAGTCTCCAAATTAAGTTGAACCCAAGTTTACATAGTAGGTATGAGTGTTATATAAATCAGTTCATTTATCAATGCTGAGAAACATAAAAAGGCTAATCTTTACATTTAAAATTTGTAATTGTCAGTCTTTAATGAAGATAAAACGCAAACAGCCCAAAGACAAATCCACAGGGGATGGAGGAAATCAACTTCAGAAAATATTTAATTACCTAATAATTAAAACCAGGGATTTTTTAGTGTAGAAAAACAAATTCATGCTATTTTTAAAAACCCAAACCTGAACCAAAGCATATAGAAAAGCATGTAGCTATGAAACAAATTATTTTTCATGGCATCTATTTCTTTTTTTACTGGTTTAGTTTTATTTACATAGGGCATTTCCCTTTGCTAATAATAATCATCTTTGTAATGGCCAATTTTATATTACTTAAAATTCATTTATAAATGAATTTCTGTCATTATCAAATATAAATATTTTCACTTAAATCTGCAATACTTCTGTTTTATGCAAATTTCTTTCTTTCCCAATACTGATTTTATTTCTTCTAGTAAACTGATTTTACAAGTCTATTGCTGTCTTGTGAAACCTGACCTCTTTGTAACTTGCTTCTTGCCCCCCATGGCCAGTGCTAATATAAACCAAGAACTCAAGAAGAAGTCATTAAAGTAGTGCTATTAAGAGGCCAGAGCTCCATAAAATGGGCAAGAAACAAAGTATCTAGAAACATTCACTGTTCTCAAAAACAACCTTGCAAATGCAATAAACATAAGTGCCTTTTTTATTTGAGACTTCCTCTTTTCCACTTGTCTACTTAATCAATTTGGGTCAAAGATTTATAATCAACAGAAGTAGACTAATAATATTAAGATGAATAAATCTTCATATTTAGCAGTGGATTACTTTTTTGTTTTAAATACTGTGTAAAAGCTCATATTTCCATAATAATAGATAGTTATATGGCATTTTAAGGTTTGTAAAATGTTTTCTCACAACCCAGTGAGGTAAGATGAGTGTTTAATATATTAATAAATTAATATTATACCAAATTATATAAAAGTTTAAATAAAACATTTACAGAGTACATTTTTTTGGTCTTTCTAATGTAAAATCTGCACTATTGTCATAATCACTACAGAGTGCAAATGGTCATTACATGATGATGAAATAACTCAATAATGGAGATTTATTGCATGTTATTCAAATCACTTAAAATAACATTCTTAAATATAATGAAAACATGAGAAAAATCATTACTTAAAAAAAGACATGTAAATCATCTTTATGTTACCAAACAGAAGAGACTGTACATAGTAAATCACACCATCACGCTGAGGGCATACTTGAACTAAAAGGTAGTAATAACAGTTTCAATAGAGTACACAAGGTTCTACCAGTGGACCTTTGTTTCACCTAGTAAACCTGCAAGCCAATCCCAGAAGGGAAAAGAATAAAGCAGGAAGTGGAGTTTGTCAGCAGACAGCCTTCCTGTTCCCAACTCTCCATCACGAAATTTCAGCCTTACAATCAGCCTCCAGAAATCTTTGGGAAAAGTCAAACTAGCTCCTTAAAAAAAAAAAAAATTCTCTAAAATTCTTCTCCTTAGTAGGGAATACTATCTAGAACAATGTAAAATGTCAATATTACATTATAAATCAATAATAAGCATTATGATGAAATTCATTCTTATTACCTTATTAACTCATTAGCTAACTTGATTTTTTGTTTGTTTGTTTTTGTTTCTGTTTTTGTTTTGGGGGGTGGGGTAATGGGGGTTAAGTGACTTGCCCAGGGTCACACAGCTAGTAAGTGTTAAGTGTCTGAGGCTGGATTTGAACTCATGTACTTCTGAATCCAGGGCCAATGCTTTATCCACTGTGCCATCTAGCTGCCCCCTTAACTTGATTTTTTAAAGAAAACCAAATTATCAGTTTCAAAAAATTTAAAAGGTGATTTACAGCCAATGAAGAATAAAAGAAATTGTTAGGAGCTATTTCACATAATAATATGCCAATGTTTACAAAATATAAATTATTGAGGTTAACAAAACAAGAAATAGAAGACTTAAATAACTCAATCTTAGCAAAAGAAATTTAACAAGCAATAGGATTAGGGGCAGCTAGGTGGTGCAGTGGATAGAGCACCGGCCCTGGAATCAGGAGTACTTGAGTTCAAATCCGGCCTCAGACACTTAACACTTACTAGCTGTGTGACCCTGAGCAAGTCACTTAACCCCAATTGCCTCACTAAAAAATAAATAAATAAATAAAAATTTTAAAAACAAGCAATAGGATTACATGGATTTGCAGGTGAATTCTATCAAATATTAAACAACAATTAATTCCAATATTAAGCAAACTTTAAAAAATAGGAAAACAAAAGGTACTAATTCCTTTTATGGGCCTTGATACCCAAAACAGGAATAGAAAAAGAAAGAAAAATATAGACTAATATTTCTAGTAAATATGGAAGTAAACATTTGAAATAGAATTTTAGCAAGGTGACTATAATAACATAGTATAAAGATTTTCCACTACATACAGATAGATTCATAGCAGAAACAAAGGAATGATTCAATATTAGGAAACCTATATAGATAATAAACCATATTAATAAGAATAAAAACATATGATTATATCAAAACATACAGAAAAGGCTTTAGACAAGATATGATACTCAATTCTTGTTTTAAAAAAACAATACTAGAAAGCATAGGAATAAATAGATCTTTCCTTAGTAGTATCTACACAAAATCAACTGCCAGCTTAATTTGTAATGGTGACAAACTAAATGCCTTTCCAGTAAGATCAGGCATAAGGCAGGATGCCTACTATTCAAAATAGTGCTTGAAATGCTAGTCATACCAATAAAACAAGGAAAAGAAATTGAGGGGACAAGCATACGCAATTGAAATGATCAACAACTTCAGTAAAGTTGCAGGGTATAAATAAATCCACATAAATCATCAGCATTTCTATGTATTACCAACAAAATACAGCAGGAGGAGATAGGAAGAGAAATTCCATTTAAAATAATTGCAGAAAATATGAAATACTTGGGAATCTATCTGCCAGATTTCCACTTGGGAATCTATCTGCCAGAGCACATATTATTACAACATGAATAAATTACAAAATATTTTGACAGAAATAAATACAGATCCAAATAATTGGAGAAGTATTAATTGCCTATGGATAGACTGAGTCAACATAATAAAAATAACAATACTATCTTAATTAACTTATTTATGACCATACCAATCAAACTATCAAATGATAGAAAAAAAATAATAAAATTTGTCTAGAGTACAAAAACATCAATAATCTCAAGGAAAATAATGAAAATAAGTGAGAAGGAAAGGGACCTAGCAATACCAGTTGTCAAAATATACTACAAAGCAACAGTCTTCAAAATAATTTGGTACTGGTTAAGAAATAGTGAGACTGATCAGTGGAACAGAATATGTATATAATATATAGAAGCAAATAAGTGTGTAGTTTAGTGTTTGATAAACCCAAAGATCCTAGCTATTAGGGTAAGAACTCACTTTTGCTTAAGATTTTGCTCATATTATTTTTCTTTGGTTCTTATTCATATGGATAAACCTGTGGACATTTCAATAGAAGGTACAACAAAAAAAGAAAGAACACAAAGAAATTTCAGGTAGATGAAAGGATGACTCATGTTCTACATGTCCCACATTAACAAGAAAAATCATTCTATGGAATATACTTTGTCATCTCACCTTGAATTGTACATGATGAAAGAAAACATAAGAAAATAGATCACCATGAGGATGATTTCTGTTTATACACTAACATTTATAGAGGATAGAAGAAGGGAAAATCCCATGAAGAATTTAAAAAGATTTTCCAAACTAAGTCAAGCTATCAATAGTCACATGAAAAAATGCTCTAAATCACTATTGATTCTAGAAATACACATTGTGACTTCATACAAAGGTGAGCTGGATCCTTAGAAGCAGCACTCCTTTATATCTTGAAAACCTTCAAGAATAAATTAAATAGTACTGGGAAAAGTAAACAACAACCATCAAAACCCTTACCACAACCACTACCACCAACAACAATAACAACACAGACACACAGACACACTAATAACTTTATCTTAACAAAAGTGAAAAGAATGAATGATTACTGATTTTTAGAATCAAATATCTGTAATCAGAATACGGAATAGTTAGAGAAGAGGTCAAAATCCATACCAGGTTAAAAAACAAGGTAAAAATTAGAAGATGATACTACATGCAATTTCAGCAGCTCTAATCTGACCTGACAAGATGTTGACTCTTTTTTAGGGAAATACATAAAATAAAGTCATTAACTCTAATCATCATTATTTATTGGACAAATTTAAGCAACACAAAAGTCACCAAAATCAAGAGATCTAAAAGAATCCAGAAATGAATGACCTTCAGTCAGCAAACATATCATTTCACCACATACACACAAGATAGCAAAAAGTAACACAAATCAAATTTATAAGAATATGTCATTTCCCAGTTGATAAATGGGCAAGTTTTAGAGAGTTTTCAGATGAAGAAATCACAGCTATCAATAGTCATATGAAAAAATGCCCTGAATCACTATTGATTAGAGAAATGCAAATTAAAATACCTGAGATACTGTCTCACACCCATCAGATTGGCTAATGTGACAGAAAAGGAAAATGACAAATGCTGGAGAGGATATGGAAATATTGGGACACTGATGCACAGTTGCTAGAGTTGTGAACCAGTCCAATCATTCTAGAGAAAAATTTGGAACTATGCCCAAAAGTTTATAAAATTGTGCAGTACCCTTTGAGCCAACAATACCACTATTATGTCTGTATCCCAAAGAGATGAAAGGAAAAGGACCTTTTGTACAAAAATATTTATAGCAGCTGTTTTTGTGGTAGTAAAGGATTGGATGCCCATTAATTGGGGAACGGATGAACAAATTGTGTTCTATGATTGTGATGTGTTATAAGAAATGATGACCAGGATGCCTTCAGGAAAACTTGGAAAAACTTAAATAAACTCTTGCAAAGTGAAATGAGAAGAACCAGGAGAACACTGTACATAGTAAAAGCAATATTGGGGGGGCGGCTAGGTAGGGCAGTGGATAAAGCACTGGCCCTGGATTCAGGAGTTCCTGAGTTCAAATCCGGCCTCAGACACTAGACACTTACTAACTGTGTGACCTTGGGCAAGTCACTTAACCCCCACTGCCCCACAAAAAAAAAAAGCAATATTGTATGAATAATCAACTGTTAAAAGAGGCAAAAAAAAAAAAACCCAAAAGGTACCAGGTTCAAAAGGTGCCTGACCATATGCAGGACTTGGGAATAGGTACCATCTGACAGTTCTATCATTTACTATCTAGTTCTAGGTCACAGATTCAATGCAGCCTGAGGAGAAAACCTGTGCCTAGACAATGCTATTCCAAAGTAAGGAGCAGTCATGGGCCCCAAGCCGTGCATTAAGCAAGGGGCAAATTCAGAAGCAAGCAGCAAGCTATGTAGTCCTGATCCAAGGAGTGGAGCTGGAGGTTTTCAGTTCCAGGCATCAGCTCCATCTGAAGCCTATAGCAAAAGAATCAGGACGGGAATCCCTGACTAAAGGGAGAACTACAGTTATATTACTGTGAACCGGCAGAGCTTTCTAGCTGGTTAATAGTAACTGGGTCCAGCAGCAGTCTACTGGAACTCTAACCACAAGCAAGCCTACAGGTATGCTGCTCAGATACATACACAGATCAGGAACTTGCAGAATTCAGACTAAGAGGGCAGTGATCAAATTTTGCCTTCCATCTTACCACTTTGGAGAAAGCACTGAAAGTTTGTAGGTTCTCAGCCTGAGCTGTCCCTGAGATGCTAGAATAACACAATGCCCAATACTCCAAGAAAGTAGCAGAGTCTAGGACCTAGGAGGAAAAAGCTCAGCTAGACATTGTCTCCAGAAGTGGAGAGAAGATGGCTCTAATGTAAAATACTAATTCAAGAAGTAGGTTGGAAGAATAAACAAATGAACAAAGAGTACCAACACAAAAAGCTATTAGATTAACAGGGACTCTCAAGACACAAACCTAGAATAAGAAAACTTCAGGGGGAGGTAGGTGGCACAGTGGATAAAGCACTGGCCCTGGATTCAGGAGGACCTGAGTTCAAACACGGCCTCTGACACTTGACACTTACTAGCTGTGTGATCCTGGGCAAGTCACTTAACCCCAATTGAATCATGAAAGAAAGAAAGAAAGAAAGAAAGAAAGAAAGAAAGAAAGAAAGAAAGAAAGAAAGAAAGAAAGAAAGAAAGAAAGGAAGGAAGGAAGGAAGGAAGGAAGGAAGGAAGGAAGGAAGGAAGGAAGGAAGGAAGGAAGGAAGGAAGGAAGGAAGGAAGGAAGGAAGGAAGGAAGGAAGGAAGGAAGGAAGGAAGGAAGAAAATAACTTGAAAACATCTATAAGCAAAGTCTCAAAGAAAAATACAATGTATTTGGTGTTAGGACAGTTACCTAGAAAGTCTTTGTGTTTGAGATTTTTCTATATAATTTTCTCCCCTGGGATAGGAATAACAGAAAAGGGGTGATATTAACTTCCTTCTGTATACTGATCACCATGATTTCTTTCCAAGGACCATTTAAAAGCAGTATAACTGGAATGAGAACTAGAAATTGTAGAAAAAATCTTTGTATTAAACATTTCTCTACCAATCACCTCACTTATAAAATTAACACAAATATATTAAAATGATTAATAACCACCTGGAAAATGTTCAAAAATAGGCAAAAAGGGAAATGAAAATGAAAAACATTCACCAAATTGGCAAAGATGGAAAAACATGATGTTGGCAGTGATATGAAAAAACAGGCACCCTAATTCACTGCTGGTGAATCAGTCTGACCATTTTGGAAAGCAATATAAATTATATAATTCAAACAATATAAATTATAAAATAAAAACTTATAAAAAGTGTCCATACTTTGATCTAGAAAATCTCCTATTAATTGTATGGTCTCCAGAAAGATTATAGACAGAAAGTTAAGACCTATCCATTAAAAAAATTATAGTAGCATTATTTATAATAGTAAAAAGTTACAAATGAACCATAAACAATTGGGAAGTGACTCTATAGATCATGGTATATGGATAATGGAAAATTATGACCTAAACAAACCTTAAAAAGCTATATGAAATCATGCAAATTAAAATCACCAGAACCAGAATAATATCAAACTATTGACCAAATAAGAGGGAACATGCATGAGAATGGTCACACAAAAAGACTTGATAAGAATATAGAGGGGATGACTAAAAATATGATTATACTTTATACAATGAAATTGATAAATTTCAATGTAAATGTTTGCTGAGCAAAGTTGCTGGTTGATTTAATATTCAATGTAAAGCTTTTAATAAAACAAATTAAAGATTATAATGGACACCCTACCACATATACCAAGATGGAACTCTAGTTGATCCACAGTTTATCCTAAAAGATCAAATCTTTTCTACAGTCGATTTCAAGGAGGTAGGGACAACTACTTGTGATAATATGCAACCTGTGGGTAAAACAACTACTATGAAGAGAAAGGCAATTGTGATAGAGCAAGAAAATAAAAGGTCTGTCTTAGAAGTACACTAGAAGATAAATGATACTCCTGAGGAAAATGAAAAGAAGATTATGAAATCTGAAATTTAAAAATACACAGAAACTAAAAGCCAGTCTTTATGATAAGGTTTCTTAACAAGTAGTCTTTAAATGGATTTCTGGGTATCTGTAAACTTGTTTTGTTTTGTTTTGTTTTGGGTAGAGGGTCAGGGCAATGAGGGTTAAGTGACTTGCCCAGGGTCACACAGCTAGTAAGTGTCAAGTGTCTGAGGCCGGATTTAAACTTAGGTCCTCCTGAATCCAGGCTCAGTGATTCATCCACTGCGCCACCTAGCTGCCCCTGTAAACTTGTTTTTAAGAATATTTTGATACTATATTTCAATATAAGTGGTTCCTTTTGTAATCTTACATATTTTATGTAATTAAAACATTCTGAGGAGGGAGTCTATAGGTTTCACCTAACTGCCAAAGGGGTCTATGACATAAAAACAGTTAAGAACACCTGTTTTACTAGAAGTCCAAAGAAATTCCATTATAAAATTACCACCAGTATTCCAGATTCAGAAAATCAACTGATGTTAACTTTTAGTTTAAATATTTCACAACTATTTCTTAATCTATAGCTTTCTAAAATCAGACTAGATATGGCACTGTCATAACATACATAAGATGGTTAGTTTGGAACCAAGATTTGATTTCCTCACTTTAAAAAATTTCCTCAATTGGGATTTTCTTCTCATATAATTTATCATCCAGACAAGTGTATGGCCACAGAATACTAATGTTAATGCTTTTATCAAGTAATTCTTCTGAGTCCCTGTGTTGGATTTAAAAAAAAAGTGGTAGGGGGGGTGCAGGAAATAGTATAGGGGAAAAAAAACCGTAAAACTGCACACACAGTAAACCAGCATTAGTAGTTCAAAGTTGTTCAACTTGTGTGGTTCTTATGAATACGTGGAGAAAAGAAAAATGTGTCGCTTTGTCTTTGCTAGGACTACTTCCCCTTCAGCAGTTTGCCAAGTGACTGCCTCATACTGCTGCTGCCTAATCCTAGAGATGCTATTCTTATGCCTTGTCATTCCATCAAGAATTAGTTCTGCTTAATAACCCAACTGTGCAGGAAGAACATTCCATGTAACACTTTGTTCCATTAAGGAAAACAGATTGATCAAGACAATGTCTGAAGAAAGAATAGGACTTTCCAACAAATGCATCACTTTGGTACTATGCCAATCCTAGAGAATCTGAAGTGAAAAAAAAAATTAGAAAATGTCAATTATTTTCCCATTACTATTATTTTGCTTTTCTGGAATCTTGATTTAAGAAAATTCAAAATACAACCCTAACATAGCAGCTGGGACATTAAAGCATATATTTAAAAACCCTCTCCTATAATTGTTTATGTTTATAAAGCTTGTCACCTCACCAAAATGAAAATTCTTGTTGATGTTATATATACCATATTTCCCAAACATACCATATATATATAAAATACCTGATGGTTAAATGTTATAAAATATACTTAATTTAAAATTATGCCATAAGACCTTATCACAGACCTTGTAATAAAGAGATCTTTATGAAGCACATAATTCAGAAATTGGGAAACTGATACCATATATATATATATATGTGTGTATATATATATATATATATATAATCCCTAAATTGTCCTCAACCTATTCTTCTTAAAATAACTGAGCATGTAAAGGGTCAAATTTAAAATCATATTTGAATATAAAATATACCAGATTGACCTTAAAATCATATCTGACTATAAAACATACCAGATTGACTTACCACAGTATCAATTATCAATAAGCAACAATTATAACAGTCAACACCATGAATGAAAAATTTTTAAATAGATATCAATGACACTAAGTGGTTACACACCAGTGATACAATAGGCCATGTTTACTTTACTAGATTGAGCATTGTTACCTTATACAGGATATACCTAACATTAAAGTACAATAAATGAGAGATTTACACTACTCTTTGAGACTGCTCCATTTACCATTTGGAAAACACATCCCAACACTTATTAAGCAGCTGTTTTGTGCAAATCACAGTGCCAGGGGCCGTGGGAGGAGGATAACTAGTAAAGTTTAGATATGACAGGGCTCTTATTCTCTAGGTCCTTACAGTTTAGTAGAGCAGCCTTACAAACGAGTCCACAGAATGTCTGTCTCCTAAAACCCTACTCCCAGAAGTTGAAATGTAGTTTTAATGAGCTGTTGCAGTGGTTTCCAGGTCCTGAGAATGGACAGCAAAGGTATTCAGCTTTCAAGGTATTCTCCTAGGTGTGTTGTAGCCAGTAGACATGTGGGTTCTTAAATATAGCAAGGACAGAAGAGGCTCTTTGCACCTACTTTGGCAATGTACTTTCTCCAGGGCAGAGAAGAAAAATAAATAGCCACCAAAACTTAAGTATCAGATATTCTGTACCTGCCCTAATAAGAGACAACTACACTCCACCCTGTCTTCTTTCCTCTAGAAGTTAGCTTTCTGGCATTCAGACTCTTTCATAGACAGATGCTAACCTTAGTTTATGTTTTCAGTCAATGAATACACAAAAGGATGACACTGAAGTATAAGCAAAAATAAAGCCACAAAATACTACCCAAGAATATTCTCATTATGAAACTCATCTTTTGACATGAAAAGTTTAGTGCTGATAATAGCATAAACCAAAGATGTGAAACACTCAGCCCTGTTGCTGCCTGCAACACTGCTGAGTGCCACTGGAATTAGATTAAAATGTAATTGAGAAATATTTAAGAAAAATACAATATATATAATATTACATTTTAAAATGAAGTCAATATGAGGCCAGTAGGGATCTTTATGTATGATTTACTGGCTCCTCTTTCTATTTGAGTTTGACACCCACAATACCTTGTGTTCTTCTCCCATTAGACTAATTTCTCCAGAAATCTCAAGAAGTCCTGTTTCAACTAATCACTTATATGATGATTCCTAAATCTTAGCCTTGTAACGATTGGAATGATGCCACCTGCTGGAGACTTACTGTAGAAAAGTTCCACCATGAAAGGAAGGTCTTTGAGGGCAAGAACATGTGTCTTTTCTTTGGCGTCAGGAAGCGACGTTGGCTAGTGGGAGGAAGAAGGAAGAGACTGGCACTCTGTCTTGCTCTCTTTCCTTTGGACTCTAGTGGAGAGCAGAGCTAGAAATGTGCTCTCCCTTTAATAGATAGGAATCTAGGCCTTTTCCTCTCCCTTTACCAAATTCTTATTCTCCTTAATAAATGCTTAAAAGTCTAACTCTTGCTAAAGCTTATAATTTATTGGTGACCACTCATTAGATATTTTAGACAGACTAGCTAGAATTTTAGCCCTTAACAGCCTCCTATCCTGATCATTCATTTACCTTTTCTCTAGGGTTACCTTTCGGTTAGATGCAGGATTCTCCCAAGTCTTTTTGTTCCCTTACATAAAATTTATCATCAAATCATACCAACTTTTTCTCTTAAATACTTCTTAGATCAGCCCTTTTCTACCAATTGTCACTGGAGTTCAAGACCCAATGCCCTTATGCTTGGTCTACTCCTATGCCCTTGGCTACCTGCTTTACCACTAACTTTTCCTCCTCCAAAATGTCTTCCCTTCCAAGGTAAACAAAGTAGTAAACTTTCACAAACACTGTTTGGTCACTTGAAAAGCTGACTTTCAGGGCAGCTAGGTGGCGCAGTGGATAGAGCACCAGCCCTGGATTCAGGAGGACCTGAGTTCAAATCCAGCCTCAGACACTTAACACTTACTAGCTATATGACCCTGGGCAAGTCACTTAACCCCAATTGCCTCACAAAAAAAAAAAAGAAAGAAAGAAAGAAAAGAAAGAAACCAGGCTTAGATGCTGAAAAGTCTGTAAAATAAAGGCATAAGAAAAGCTGACTTTCTTATGATCAGTCAATTCTAAACTCAACAGAGCACAAGGGCCCTCTAACTTTCTCCCTCATTCTATTCTTTACCTTCTTCTCATTACCTTTGATTCAAATACTCAATGAACAGAATCCTTAATTATATTTATTTCATATTATCTAAGGATGAATATGAAAGAGTAGAAAAATCCTGGAAAAAAATGCACTAAAGCCCAGAACAAGCTAAGTTGGGGACAAGAAAGTCTTGGATTTTTCTTTTCATGTATTTGTTTGTAGCTGTATTGGAGCAAGCAGAAGATTTTTAAAAGAACTGCTGCTTGGGATAGATGGGATCATGATAAATGATGAAGATAATGTTGACTGATTCACTGACTGTTTGATAATAAGGGAAATAAAAGAGTATCCTATTTCTAGCAAGATGTATTGGGTAAAATTTACAGTGACCTGCATAGTGTAATATTTTTATTTATGTCATGTTCAAATGATTTAATTGTAATCAAAATACAAGTTGGTTTTCCTTACAACTAGAAGAGAAGACAAAGAGCACCAGGATTTCTACTATCTAGGTTATTTTTAAAAGACATCAATGTAGGGGCAGCTAGGTGGTGCAGTGGATAGAGCACTAGCCCTGGAGTCAGGAGGACATGAGTTCAAATCCGGCCTCAGACACTTGACACTTACTAGCTGTGTGACCCTTGGCAAGTCACTTAACACTCATTGCCCTGCGAAGAAGAAGAAGAAGACGACATCAATGTAAAATAAAGGAAAGGTTCTGAAAAGACAAAGAAGAATAGACTTGTGTCACAAGTTTAGAAAACTATTAAACAGGAAAAAGGGAAGAATGACTGCTGGGCATGAAGCTCTGTTAAATTTTTATTTTGTTTTTGTCTTTTCTTCTAAGGAGAACAATCTCTGGAGTGAGAAGGAAAGCAACAAAAATGATTATCAAGGAGTAGAAACCAAAGATGAGTACGTGTAATTTAAGATAGCATTTAACTGTTCTTAATGAGTTCGAGGTAACAGGCCTAGAGGAAGTACATATTAAGGTACTGAAAAACTGGTAAGTGAAATTAGTGAGCCATTGTCAAGGATCTTTAAAAGACTATGGAGAGAAAAAAAAAGACTATGGAGAACAGAAGAGTTTCATGTAAAGAACAGAGAACAAACATTCTCATTTTGAAAAAAAAGTGAAGCAAGCAGTCAGAAAATAGGCCATTGAGTTTAACTTCTATTCTGACAAAATTCTAGAACATCTTATTAAAAGAATTATTGTTGTTATTATTATTAAAGTATTTAAAGAGGGACATAAACAGCACTAAAAAATAACCTAGCTTCATGAAGAACTAGAAATGCAGACTAACCTCATTTTCTTTTCTGACTTGTAGAACAAAAGAATGCTAGAGAAAATAGTGGAGTACAATTAGATTTTAGTAAATCATTGACAAAGTCTCTCATAACTCCCTTGTAAACAAAGTAATTGTACAGTTAGGTGTGTTCAGAACTGACTGAATGACAAGATCCAAACAATAGTCATTAATAGGGCAATGTCAAAGCCTCTTGTGGCATACCCTAAGAATCCTTCCATGACCCTGTGCTGTTCAACATTTTTATCAATGTCTTGGATGAAACTGTCGAAGGCATGTTTGTTAAATCTAGAGATGACACAAAGGAGAGTTAACAAAATGATTGACAGAATCAGACTCCAAAATGATCCTGACAAGCAAGAACAATAATTTGGATATAAAAAGAAGGAACTTAACAGGGAGAATTGTAAAATTCTATACATGATTTTAGGAAAAAAAGTCAATTTTAAACTCACAGGATGGTTAGACAACAGTTCCTATCAAAAAGATCTGAGAGTTTTCATGGATGTCAAAATCAATATAAGCCAACAACGGGACAAGGAAGTAATAAAGACATAGGGTCCAGAAAAAGTTCTTCTCTACTTTTCTTTGCTCAGTCAACCTCTGGAAGATATTGTTCACCTCACAGAGAGTATATGTTTTTACACACTCTCTGTGGGGTGAACTCGTAGGGAGAACATAGAGAAGATTTGCCAAGGATAGGAAGGCATGGGTGGGTTTTGATTGTTGGAGAGAATTTCTTTCTTTTTTTTTTTTTTGCAGGGCGATGAGGGTTAAGTGACTTGCCCGGGGTCACACAGCTAGTTAAGTGTCAAGTGTCTGAGGCTGGATTTGAACTCAGGTACTCCTGAATCCAAGGCCAGTGCTTTATCCACTGCGCCACCTAGCTGCCCGTTAGAGGGAATTTCTAAATTGATAAAATCATAGATCCATTTGAGGAAGACAAAACTTCCTAACAACTGAAGGTGTCCAGAAGCACAAGGTACTGCTTTGTGAGGTGGTAGGTTCCCCAACATTGGAGGTTTTCAATTAGAGCCTGGATGACCTTCTGTTGTGAAGGCTAAAGTTTTTGACCAAATACAGCTTGGCCTCAAAGGTACCTTCTAATTCTTAGATTCTAACACTTGCTAATATGAACTCCCAGTTCCAACCAAGCAAATCTATTTATAACACAGGAACACAAAATTATGGAATCATAAAAATTCAGAATTGTATGAGAACCTTTTGAGATCGATCATCTATTCTGATATCCTCATTTTTTCTAAAGAGGAAATTGATCACTAGATAGAAAAATCATACAGCTAGTTAGTAGCTCAACCAGAAGTAGAATTTAAATTCCATCTGCATCTCTACTGTACCATACAGCTTCTCTTCCTCCTACCTTCAACACATGCTGGTTTTCTTAAATTCTTTGTCTAGAATATTATCCTTCTTAAATTCTGTGACCGGAATATTATTAGGTATGATAGACTCTATGCTCCCAAATATAAGTCAGCTACCAAATTGTGACATAATCAGGAAGGTCAAAGTCATCTTGACACTGAATATTGAAAATATATTGAGAATATTAACATAGTCTCCTCAGTAACCTCCCTACTCCAACGTCCTCAGTCAATCCAGAATTTTACTAAACATTATTTCTTTGGTCAGACTTCAAGCTTCTTGACATAGGGACTGTTTTATTCTTTGTATCCTCAGAGTCTAGTATAGAGCCTTTACATAGTAAGTGCTAAATGAATACTTTTCTCATTCTTGGAATATGCTCTTCTTTCCTTCCATCTCTGGGAATATATGGTTCCTTTCAAGATTCAGTTCAGAAGTTACTTCCTATAGAAAGCCTTTCCTGATTGCCATATCCTCCCCACCCCACAGTTGTTAATGCCCTTTCCTACCATCCAAATGGTTTAATATTTACTTATCTCCATATATGAAGTCTCTCACCACTATTCCCCAGTAGAATGTAAATGCTTTGAGGAATAGGATTCTTTATTTTGCCTTTGTGTGCCCAGCCCCTAGAGAAAGGCCTTGAATGTAGAAAGCACTTAGCAAACTTGTCAAATTGAATTCAATTATTTATGGGATGCTGTGGAAAGAGTACTGGCTTTGTATTCAGAAGATCTTGGTTCAAATCTTGCCTCTGACACTTATTTCCCCATGTGATCTTGGGTAAATGATTTCACCTCTCTGGGCTTCAATTTCTCCATCTGTAAAATGAGAAGGGTTGCACAGGATGGCCTTTGAAATACCTTCCAACTCTGAACTTGTGATCCTATGGCCATAATGGACCACTCCAGTGACTCTACTGACACTCATTATTCAATGAAAGTTGGCCTTCCCTTTCATGATCTAATTACTAAGATTCTAGCAGACCCCAAGCAACTATCAATTGAGCAAAAAGCATAAATCCCTTTTTGATCAAATAGAGCCTTCTCTAATTGATTAGCTGATGTAAACACATGGCTCAAAATTACTAGCCTTCTGTTTAATGTCAACCTAAAGAGATAACAGATGTATTTACTAGCTACTAAGAGATGCTTCACACTTTTCTGGGCCAGTTTCTTGAGTAACATTTATAAAGTCACCAAAAAATATTTACAGGGCCAAGCAGATGTGCTTGAAATGCCTGAATGTGAACATGGAGGCAATTATGCAGTTCTCCATATTTTCAGTAACATTCCCCTCTCATACAGAGTATTTGTATATGGCAAATGCAAGGGGGAAGTAAATAGTTAATGTTTTAATAAGAGTTAAGGGAACAAATATTTGTATTCCCTGTACTCTAGGGCATAAAGGTCCCAGAAGAAAGCTACAATCATATTTTGGAACTAAGTGGGTATTTTTAAAAAATTTTTTAATAAGTTTAAGGTGGCTCTTTCATTGTTGTCAGAATGTCTTTTAATATGGGGGAAAACACTTACAATTTTAATTTAGGACATGATAAACCTCTTACTTGACAGAACAGATAGTGGGCTATGCTCAGAGCCAGAAAGACTTGGTTAAAGTCTGGCCTTGGTCACATATGACCCTGGGCAACCCACTTAATTTCTCAGTGTTCTTTGTAACTGAGCTTATTCACACAGATGTTACCTATAACAATGAAATCACACGTTCAGCCCCTATCTACCATATTACATACAGGGATAAAACTTCAAATTATAACATTTAACCCTTGAGACTATATATTCCCAAAAGCATTTTTGTTTTGTTTTGTTTTGGTTTGGTTTTTTTTTTTGGCAGGGCAATGAGGGTTAAGTGACTTGCCCAGGGTCACACAGCTAGTAAGTGTCAAGTGTCTGAGGCCAGATTTGAACTCAGGTTCTCCTGAATCCAGGGCCGGTGCTTTATCCACTGTGCCATCTAGATGCCCCCAAAAGCATTTTTGAAAGAATTTATAAAATGGCTATAATGTTCCATAGACTAAACTCAAGGGTCATCTTATGGGATTTAGAGAGAGGTTGCTCAACACATTTTGTAGATATTGAAAAGCATCAATACTCAAATCAGTTTGGAAGATTCCATTAAACAAAAAGCAGATTATTTTCAGGTCTCAAATTGGATTTGTATCTCCCAGAAATATACTTGTTAACAGCAACATATGGAGATGAAATACAGCAAACTATATATTGAGTATATTTATAATGTTGATCATTGTGGACCTTTCATGACACCTGAACTTCAAGTCTTGCCTCTGATAGATATACAACGCCTGTATGTCCCTGATCTTTTAGTGCTCTATTGCTGTTCAGTTGTTTCATTTGTGTCCAACTGTTTGTGACCTCATTTGGGGTTTTCTTGGCAGAGAAACAGAAGTGGTTTGCCATTTCCTTCTCCAGATCATTTTACAGATGAGAAAACTGAGGCAAATAGGATTAAGTGACCTGCCCAGGGTCAGTCACACAGCTAGTAAGTATCTAAGGCTGGATTTGAACTCAGGAAGATGTCCCTTTTTGACTTCAGGCCTAGGACTCTGTGCATTATAGTGCCACCTAGCTGCCCTTTACTGCTCTAGGTAACTCTCAATGACTATAATTTGTATAAAAAGTGCCAATCAGAATTAGTTTTGTTTGTTTGTTTTGGTTTTTGGTGAGCCAATTAATTGGCATTCAGTGACTTGCCCAGGGTCACACAGCTAGTAAGTGTCAAGCGTCTGAGGTCAGATTTGAACTCAGGTCCTCCTGAATTCAGGGCTGTTGCTTTATCCACTGTGCCACCTAGCTGCCCCACCAACCTGAATTAGTTAAAAGAATTTCCTTAAATGGGAGTTCCCTATACAAATGTGAGAATTGGAATGACACCCCCTGCTGGGAGAGATATTTCAGGGAAGCTCCTCCAGGAGGAGAAAGCATGTGACTTGGAAGCCATGTGACTGTAGCGTCCGGAAGTTGCCCAGCATCCAGAAGTTACATCTATAGAATCCCCCTTGTGAAACCAGAAACAGGGCCATCCACACACACACAGCTCCAATGAAGTGACATGCTAAGTTATTATTCCTTTCAGGAATATTGGCATGTACTGTCAAATCAGTCAGAAGTGCCATTAGGAAAAACAACATAAATACATATCAATACATATACATATGCTGCCTGTCTTTCATTTTTGAAATGGACTAAGGACATCACAGTGTGATATCTTGACTTGCACGTTAATTGGACAAATTTGTCAGCCTCACTCTCTCTTCCAGAGCTATCAAAGTCTGGTGGCAGGACAAAAGTCAGGCCCAGGATGTAGTAGATGACCTTGGCATCTCTCTCTGGCCAAGCTCTAAGCACTCCATAGCAATTGATACCATATGTGGGGTTTTTTTGGTTTTTTTTTAGTGAGACAATTGGGGTTAAGTGACTTGCCCAGGGTCACACAGCTAGTGAGTGTTAAGTGTCTGAGGCCGGATTTGAACTCAGGTACTCCTGACTCCAGGGCCAGTGCTTTATCCACTGCGCCACCTAGCTGCCCCCTATATGTGTTTTTATATATATATATATATATATATATATATATATATATATATATATATATATATATATATATATATATATATATATATAAGATAGAAATGCTTTTGGAAACAATCCCTGTAACTATTGTGGCTCTAACATATTTTTTCCTCTAGGGTATTATATAGCAATTAATTATTTATTATGAGATGTTCCTATACACCTACCGAGAAGAAGCCTTAGAAGGAAGACTACAGAGTTAAATATGTGAAAACATTTTATTGTTGATAGATGCAAATGTCTCTTCTATTAAGTTTCACTTGCTCTAAAAGGATTTTGACCCTAACGATATAGAAGTATGCACATTGGTTATATTTTTTAAAACATTTTTCTGTAAGAAAAATTATTAAATTAAATCTGCCTTGTGAATTAAGTTATTTTGTTTTAAATCAAATCTCTATTTGGAGAGTGACATTCCCTCAGTTTTTAACTTCTCCCTCTACAGAGCTACTGAGAAGCTTAATGAATCCAATAAAGTATGAAAGAATTATTTTCTTTCTCTAAAAGGACACATCTGGCTACTTCTCTGCATATTCTTAAAATAAATGCCCTTTCCACCTATTTAAGCCCTTGAGTTTGTCAGGTAGGGCCAGGGTCCTCTAAATTATATGGAGCTTTTTTCTTGGAAAATTATAACAGAATTTTGGACCAAAGCCAGTTTGAAATCCATCATAATGCGTTCAATAAGCCAAATCAAAACAATACATAGTTTATAAGGGTGCACTAAAAGAAACTTGTAGCTCATATTTCATCTGCTGTAGCATGTCAGAGAGGAAGGTTAACTGGTGGGATCTGCTTTTTTTAATGCCTATTATTTCCACTGGAGAGAGTTAAACAGAAAGATTCTTTCACAGTTTATAATGAACGCCATGGAAGAGGTATGATAGCTAAGGAAACACAATATAGCTGAAAAGACAAGTATTAAAGAGTGAAGCTCATTTTTTTTTTTTGCTACCAAAAACACAGGAATGAACAATATTAATACATTAGGCACTTTTTTTTCCTAAATGACCTAGAAAATGACAAAATCTTTAAGCCTGAAAAACATCTAAACATTTCAGAAGTATTTCAATTCTGATATTTAAAATTAGTCTATATCTTCCTCAGTTTTAAAGCTTGGAAAATTTTTGTTAGTTCGTAGTATGAATAGAACAGCATTCTAACAAAGGCAATGAATTACTAAGTTCATTGCACATACTAAAGAATAAAAAGCATAAAAGATTTTCCATGTGGGTTTAATGTGTCTATCATTGGTTAAGGCCTTTTTGTTATAGTAATCCTGGGTCTCTTTAGAAGAAATAATTATTGGTGCTACATTAGTCACAGAAAGGTAATTACCTAAGCCTATAAGACACACAAACCCCTTCAAGCCACTAAAACTGTGTTTTTCAACCTTTTCCATTCTGATACCTACCTCTTAGATCTGCATCTTTTCTAAGAGACACAGACTATCATATATACTTGTTAAATATCAGTTACATTGTTGAGAGTTAAGAAATGAAACCCAAGAATTATGGTTCCTGTCAGTTTTTATTTTTCTTTTTTAAAAGTCAAATATTAGACTTGCCCCACATTATAAAAAACTGACGCAAAAATCTCACACTCAAAAAATATCCAGTTGCATACTGCTTCACTCTCCCATCAACCACCCCATGTTCATTGAGCCTCTCCTGCCACTGTAACCACGCTGCTCTGGGCCAAAAATGCCACCTGCCAGCTAAGGGAACTATGTGATCTGAAGTTTATTTATTTGCTTTACCCTCTCTTTTCTTTTGGAGGGTGCATGCACATGCCCAGTTCCTCACTCCGTTCTGTCCATCACAACTCATACATAGCTCAGCTAATTCATGTTATGCAGCATTTCTTATCCTGCTGTAGTCCAGGGAACCTAAAATAAACACAGGATTTGCTCTCAACAGACCTTTGTTGTTTTGTGAATCATACTTTTTATTGTGTCTTGATGTATCCTAACCCACCTTACATTTTTAAACTTGTTTCTTTCATTGCTTGTGTCCCACATATGGTCCAAAGAGAACATGCACTCAAAGAAAGGTAGCACACATTTTCTCATAAAAAAACTTTAAGTAATCCAGGTGTGTTTTCTGAGTCAAATCTAATTAGAAAGTCTCAGGTACTCCCTGTAGATTTGCTAGATCTTAAAGCTTACCTAACATTGCTACAGTGCTTAATCCACACTGCACCATTACTTGATGTTATAAATTGACATGTGTAGGATTTGTGACTTCTGCTGATTCATTTTACTGCAAGTATCTGCCACTACAATCTGACCTCAACCTAGGTAGCTGGTTCTGAGTTTTATCTGGCAACTCCACAATTGGTAATTCAGCACTAGACAGTAATATGAGAAGTTTACATTTGATAGCTTTTCTATCATATCTATGATAGAAGTTCTCTTCTAGTTCTAAATGCACAGACAACTGTTTTCTGAGTCAAATCTAATTAGAAAGTCACAGGTACTCCCTGTAGATTTGCTAGATCTTAAAGCTTACCTAACATTGCTACAATGCTTAATCCACACTGCACCATTACTTGATGTTATAAAGGAATTCTGGGATTAAAGGATGACTGTGTGGATGCTGCTGCCTGTGTCCTTGCTTTGTTGTGATTGTTCAGTTGTTTTGTTTTGTTTTTTCACTTGTGTCAAACTCCTTGGAACCCCATTTTGGATGTTCTTGGCAAAGATACTGTAGTGGTTTGCTATTTCCTTCTCCAGTCCACTTTACAGATAAGGAAACTGAAGCAAAAAAGGTTAAGTGACTTGCCCAGGGTCACACAGTTAGTATCTGAGGCCACATTTGAACTTGGGGAGATGAGTCTTCCTGACTTCAGGTCTGGTATTCTATCTGTGGGGACCAATTTTTAATTAGGGAGTGCTAGCTAAGTGGCTCACCACAATATTGGGGCAAGGAAGGAGACCAGCAGCCTCCCTCAAAACAGAACAAGATTTATTTGAACAAGAACGAACTTAAAAAAAAAACCCAACACACAAGCAGGATCAGTAGGATCAAGGAAAAGGAAATAAAATGGGGAAAGGGAAATTATAATACCTGAAAAAATACCACCGCCCAGGAATCAGCTGAAAATACACAGCAGCATGCCTGTCACTTTCCAGCTTCCACCTAGAATGCTCAATTCTCCTCCCCCAAACCTAGAAACACCCCACACAGCCCCAGCCAATGGGATGGCTGCTCTGACAGTCACATGACTGCCCTCACTAGGCTTCCAATCATTATAATTTTTCCAGGCTCATGTAGGCCTCCTGGAGTGGTGATGACATGAGGTGCCAGAGCCCTGGCAATGGCTACAATCAGTGGTTGAAGCACCATGCGGTTTGCAGAGCCCCAGGCCAGTGCGCACCAAGGCATAAAAACCTCAAATAGCAATTAATTCTTTACATATCCATTGAGCCATGTAACTGTCCTTATTAATTATTTTTAAAGTTTTAAAAGTGGTATCGGCAGTATCAAGAAAAGGACAATCTTGAGCTTTTATATTAATGTTTTATTGATGCATTTTGGGGTTTTTTTTACACTACAATCTGTTCCCAGTAACTCATGCACCTCATTTCCATCCCTTGCAAAAACAGAAATAAACAGTTAAACAGAACACTCATCACAGTGACAAAGATTGATGGAGTATGTAACATTTCACAATTGTAATCTGCCACCAGTCTAGAAGGAAAAAAGGTATTTTTTAATTTATCATCAAAAACCTACGTTGTTCCTTGCATTTTACTGAAATTCTTCTGTGTTTTTTTTTTTGTTAGTTTCATTTATGTTTTAATTTGAGCTGTATGAAAGGCATTTACAGAGGCAAGATTGGAGGTCAGTGGAGAATTTTAAACAGGATAAGTAGATTTGAGAATCATAAGTAAAGATTGTAATTAAATTCATCAATAGTTTATTTTCTTATTCTAGCTACACTGATTTTATTCATGCCAAAGGTTTTTAATTTCACATCATTAAAATTATCTGTTTTGTCTCTTGTAATTAGATTATTTATTATCTGGTTGTGAATTCTTCCTGTAATTGTTAATTTTATCTCTTTTCATAACTCTTTTTTAAAGGTACAACCTTTTATTCATGTATATAGAATAAAATGACTTTCAGTTCTTCCCTCATACATAAATAGGATGGTATGATTGCGGGTTTTTTTAAATGATGAATGTGAAGAATAGAAAGAATAAAGGGGAAATTTATATGAATTGATGCAAAACAAAGTAAGCAGAACAAAGAAAACATATACAATGATTACACAATGTAAATGGAAAGAACAGTAACAAAAACCCTCAAACTAAATATTGTGAAATTATAATTATCAAGTTTGTTCCTAAAGAAGAGGTATAAGACATACCTCCCTCCTTTCTTTGAAGAATTAAAAACTATAGTTATAACACTATATATAATGTTGAACTCTGTATCTGTGATTTTTTATTTCTGCTGAAGTTTTTTTTTCTTTTTCCAGTATTTTAAGGGCTAGCTGGGGTGGGGGGGAGGTTGTGATAATATGCATGGGAATTTAAGATAATGTAAGGGCAACGAGATCATGTTTTTAAAATCAAGTATCAAATATTTGAAGGGCTAATGAAAAACACTGTGGAAGATTAAAAAAAGAAATATGATAATCCCTGCCTTCCCAAAGAATTTACAATCTCTTTGAAGAGGTAAAATATAAGCACATGAAAAGTAAACTATTAATGCTACATATAATATATATAATATAATATGTTATATATATGTAATAGCAACTACTATTTATGTTTAATATTTCAAGGTTGTTTCCTTACAACAGTCTGAGGATGACAGTACAAGTATTATGAATCCCATTTCACAGATAAGGAAATCAGTCAAGCAACTAATCAGGAAGTCCCTGTAATCAGTAAGCAGTAATCAACTAATCAGTAAGGCATTATTCAAAACCGAGTCTCTTGACAACAAATCAGCACATTTTTTTCACAATATCTCAATGCCTCTCTAGAATGTCTAGAATGTTTTAACAATTCTAAGTCTCAGTAAGTCTGGGGTTTCTAGTATAAATGATGAGGAATAGTGAAAAAAATAAGGAATTGAGGTCAGTTTTACGGAGCAATATGACAATTGGAAAGACAGTATAATATTAACCAGTGGTTATAAACATATTTCCATTTTTCCATTTGTGCTATATCATAGCTGTATTTAAGTTGCAAAATAAGCACATTTCTGATTTATTTAAAATCTCATTGTAGGGAGTACACAGATGACTAATCTAACAATATATTAAAGAGAATAGTTAAATGATATTTTGGAAATTGGTACAATAATAATGTTGATCAGTATAATGTGGAAGTACTGTTTTTAAAAAGATCATAAAATAATGTTTATTTGATTGTATTCTAGTTGGCTGGTAGTCCACATATGATGACTAGAATATTTTTCTAGTAACAAGAATATTTGAACAACTCATTCCTTAGTGATGTCAGATAAGAGTTTAGTGTACACAGCTCTTAGCCTCACTCCATTAAAATCCCTGGCATGTCCCAAAGTGAGGTTAGATGGTTATATTTTCATAATGTTTGAAATTCTACTATTGTTGTTAAGTCCTAAAGTTTCTGAGATGTCTTTACTAATCTATTTAATTTTGATTGTATTCAAGAACCAGAATGTGATGGACAAATGAAAAAATATGATACTTTATAAGCCCTAAACCAATTGTCTTAGAAGAAAAC
The DNA here is from genome assembly GCF_019393635.1 of Dromiciops gliroides. Classification (NCBI taxonomy): domain Eukaryota; kingdom Metazoa; phylum Chordata; class Mammalia; order Microbiotheria; family Microbiotheriidae; genus Dromiciops; species Dromiciops gliroides. Next base: position 162,569,682 of record NC_057862.1, on the reverse strand, counting down.
AAAACATGGAGCAGAATAATGCCATTTTAGATCATTACTGGTCTGACAATTTATCTTAGCCATGGATCCTCTATACCCATAAAAATACAATTTTTCTTCAAGGGCCAAATGCAAATGGAACAATGCAAGAAGGCTCTGATCCAGAAACAATTTCTTAAATTAAATACTTGCATCCATTCCCTTCTAATAAAACAGATAATCCTACATAGAACCTTTTTTCTATTTTGAAGAGTCTTTGACATAAGAATGCAAACATAGATAGCTAATGAATTGATCACTAGCTGTGAGACTATGATTAAGATATCAAGGAGAAATGTCTAGTCAGAATTCACTGGCCATTGGTCAGAGAAAGTAAAACACCCTAAAGCCTAATTAAAGCTTCAGTTTAGTGATGTTGGGGTCAGTTTTGTGTGCCAATAAAAGATTTTCCAGAACTGAGATATCCTATTTGTTTTGATGAAATCAGTCATTCTCTGGTCAATTTGCTTTTCCCAAGCATCATAATAGGTAATCAAAGAGCAATGGATTTCAAGTCCTAATTGTTGATCCAATTTTATCATTAAGACAGCCCAAATAACAGAGTATGATCTGGTTTTTTCAATAATTCCATCTTCAAAATTGGGTCAACTATGGAAACAGTCTGATGGATTACCCTTGAATCAACCTAAAACAATTTGGTGCCATCCAACACAGATGTTACTTCAAGTCACTAAAATAGTTTTCTTTTTGCATAAAATTCATGCGAGCCCAAATTATTTTTAATACTCAGGCAGAATATAAAAAACCTAAGACAATGAAAATAAAAAGGAATTCACTGCCAATAAAATCTTTTCGTAACAAATATGGAAAAAGATTTCTGAGGCCAATAAGGGGGTTTATTTGGCCAAATAAGAATTATCTTTAAAAATACTAATTTGTTAAGAAAGAATAAGCACAATTTTTGACAACATTCTAAAAAGAATTAGGGTTTTTTACATACAAAGTACAACTTAGAAATGTTTTATTCATTCAGAAATAAGCATTCAAAATTCAAAATTTTAACCATTTATACTCCCCCCACCAAAATAAATTTTAATGAAATACTACACATGATTTTTTAGCATATTTATATAAAAATTTCAAGAAGACTTATCCTTTAAGGATTCTGTTCATATGAATCTTTGATTTTCATGTTAAATAAATTTTTGTACTTCAATTACCAACAGGAAAACCCTATTCTTTGGACCCAAAGCTTTCATCATCTGTGATTAAATAATTTAATTCCAATGTTTATCTACTTGTAGTCTAGATAGATGGGTAGAGAGATAGATAGATAGATAATAGATAGATAATTAGATAGACATTTATCTTTCTATATCTATATGTGCCACTGATTAAAAGCAAACAATAACTCTGTCAAAACTAGATTTTTAAAAGATAATTTTTAAATTTTTATTTTTATTTTTTGCAGGGCAATGAGGGTTAAATGACTTGCCCAGGGTCACACAGCTAGTAAGTGTCAAGTGTCTAAGGTCCTCCTGAATCCAGGGCTCATGCTTTATCCACTGGGCCACCTAGCTTCCTCCAAAAGATAATTTGTCTTATTCCCAATTACATGTAAAAACAATTTTTAAGATTTGTTTTTTAAATTTTTGAGTTCTAAATTCTGTTTTTCCCTCATCCCTCATGGAAAAGGCAAGCAATTTGGTATAGGTTTACACACGTGCAGTTATGCAAAACATTTCCATATTAGTCATGTAGTGAAAGAAAACAGACCAAAAAAACCCACCACAAAAATAAAGTGAAAAATAATATGCTTTGGTCTACATTCAGACTTCATTAGTTCTTTCTCTGAAGGTGGATAGCATTTTTCATTCTGAGTTCTTTGGAATTGTCTTGGATCACTGTATTGCTGAGAATATTTGTCACTCACAATTGCTCACCAAATATTATTGCTGTTATTATACACAATGTTCTCCTGATTCTGCTCACTTCCCTTTGCATCAATTCATGTCTTTCCAAGTTTTTCTGAAACCATCCTGCTTGTCACTTTTTATAGCACAATAGTATTTCATTATGATCATATATCATAACTTGTTCACCATTCCCCATTTGATGAATATCTCCTTAATTTCCAATTCTTTGCCATCACAAAAAAAAAAGTTGCTATAAATATTTTGGTACAAATGAGGTCTTTTCCCTTTTAAAAAAAAATCTCTTTGGAATATAGACTTAGTAGTGCTATTGATAGATCAAAGGGTATACACCAAAACTCTGTATTTTCAACAAACCATTGGAGATAGGAATAACAGAACAATTGGCCCCATCTAAATATTTAATCTAACAGATTCACTGAGAAGTATGGGCTATGTATGACATGAACACTTTACTGACAAGAAGACTTCTCAACTGTATGTATCACTACTTACTCGGGTCTCTTCAACCAAAAATATATTGGGTATCTTAAAACTCAGAGAGCATTTAGAAGTATCTTTTAAAAGTGCAGATAAAGCAACTACAAGTTTTCAGTGTTGGCAAAACAAACAAGAAATTCTTGATGATTGTTTTCTCTAAATGATGAGGTTCATTTGTTTTGGGATAAAAAAAAAAACCAACCTGGGTCCATTCAAGATTATTTTAAAACTTCACATTTAGACTCTAAATTCAGGGGGAAAAATCCCAGAGGTTTTAAGATTCCTCTCCAAATCAAAAAACTTAAGTAACCAATAAACATTCATTAAGTACTTATTTTATACCAAACATAGAGGTAAGCCTAGGGACAAAAAAGGCAACCACAGTCCCTGTCCTTAAGAAACTTTAAAAGTAGACTGAGAAGTGGTCAGATAAATAAGAAGAGACCAAGAATAGAGTAGTGTTCTGAAAACCTAGAAAAAGGAACATCAAGGAGAAGAGAAAGATCAATAGTATAAAAGACTGCAGAGACCTCAAGAAGAATGAAGACTGAGAAAAGGCCATTGGATTTGGCAATTAGGAAGTCACTGGAAACTTTGGAGAGAGCAGTTTCAGGTGGAATGAAGTCAGAAGCTGGATTGTAGAAGGTAAGAAGAGAAGTGGAGGCATCTCTTGTAGATAGCCTACTCAAGGAGGTTAGCCACAAAGAGTAGAAGAGATATGAAATGATAATAGGAATAGGAGGATCAAGTGAGAGGTTTTTTAAGAATGGGGGAGGCATTGAACATGTGTGTAGACTAAGTAGGGAAGAAGCCAGTTGACAGGGAGAGACTGAAGATAAGTAAAAGAATAGGGATGACATATAGAGAAATTTGATGGAGAAGCTGGAATAGAATCTGATTGCTTATTCAGGTTGAAGGGCTTGCCCTAGCAAGAAGAGGCTGAGCAAATATAATAAAATGACAATACTACCTAATTTACTTATTCGTTGGATACTAATTATCTATGAAAGGATTACTTTGCCAAACTAGAAAAAATAGTAATCCAATTCATCTGGAGAAATAAAAGGTCAAGAATCTCAAAGGCAATAATGGGAGAAAGTAGGAAAGAAGGGGGGGGGGGGCTAATAGTACCAGAACTCAAACTATACTACAAAGCAGCAATTAATAAAATAATTTGTTACTAGCTAAAAAACAGAGAGATTTACCAGTAGAAGAATTTAAGTATATAGCACAGAAGCAAACTGATCATATAGTCTAGTGTTTAATAACCCCCAAAACACCAGTTACTGGATTAAGAACTCACTATTAAAAAAAAGTCTGGGAAAACTATAAAGCTTACGTGAGGCTGAAATTAGGTTTAGACCAAGACTTCACACCATATACCAAGAGAAGCACCAAGGAGATATATGACTTAGATATAAAAGGTTTTATATAAAACCTTATATGTGCGTGCGTCTGTGTAAATAAAATCACAAGCCACTTAGAGGAACAAAGAAGAAATTACTTTGCAAATCTGTGAAGAGAAGAGTTTATGACCAAATAAAGGACAGAAAAGATTAAAGGCAATTTTGATTACATAAAATTAAAAATTCTTGCACAAAAAATCAATTAAATTAAATGGAAAGTTTTTGGGGAGGGGAATCATTGCAATAAGTTCCTCAAATAAAAGTTTTATTTCTAAGATATATGAGGAACAGATTCAAATTTAAAGTAACATGAGCTATTCCCCAAATGATAAATGGTCCAAGTATATTAATAGGCAGTTTTTAACAGAATAAATATAATGTCAATGAAAAAATGCTCTAAATCATTAATTAAAAAATAGAGATTAAAACAACCCTCAGGTTCTGCCTTAAATCCATCAGACTGGCAAAGTAAACCCTTCCCCCAGAAAAGGAAAATGAAAAATGTTTGAGGGGTTGCAGAAAATCAGTCACATTAATGTATGCTGATGAAGCTGCAGGCTGATCCAATCATTCTGGAAAACAATTTGGAACTCTGCCCACAAAGTCACTAACTAGTCCTTCAGCTTATATCACCAAAATATCAAAGAAAGGAGAAAAAGATCCATATATAGCTTATACAGTATAGTATATATCAGGGGGGGAAAAACATCATTGGTAGTAGATAGCTTCTTATAGTAGATAACTTCAGGAAAACCTGGTTTCAAGTTCCAGCTCTGACACATACTTGCTATATGACCCAGGGAGAAGTATTTAACCCCTCAGTACTATGGCAACTCTTCAAGACAATACATTTCAGAACCTTTGCCAATTTGTAAGGTAAAGGGTATTCTCTACATTAATGAAATCACAGCTAACTAAAAAACAAAATAAAGTCCAATGAATATAATCAATTTATATTTAACTCAGGATAAGTATTTTAACTTGTTTCAAAATTTCAAATACAGAGCTACAGCTAAAGATTTATGTGAAATTTCACATAAAATAGGTGAAAACTGGCACACTTCGTTATACAATTAGACATTTCCTATTCAAAACTGTTAATATGTCATGAAATAAAATGCCATACTACAGTGAGATGCTATTTATATAAAATGCTCTAAACTAAACGTAGAGAATGCAAAGTTTCCTCCTGTTAATTTATAAAACTTTTTTCCAACCACACCTCCTTATTGAGTCTATATATGAGAGAAAATGCAAAAGGCCATAATGTGCTTTTCTGGGATTTACCATCTGAAAGCTCTTATTCTTCCACAGAAAGAAAGTTATGACCTTTGACATGGTGCTACGGTGCCAAAGAAACTGCTCATAAATGTATGTCAGTAACAAAACAGAAATCAATAAATTAATTTAATTCAGTGAACTCCTATGCATTGAGCCACAATATGTTTTAAAGAGCCAAATGCTCTTCCATTAAGGAATGAATAGTGCTGGTTTCTTGGGAGGTAAAAGTTGTTATTTTGATTTGTATTTGTAAAAATATACTTTTACCATCAAATATGAATCCATTAATTCTGCATTTAATATTAAGTTTTTAAACTTATGGGATTTATATTATTAAAAATATTTCATTCAATATTGCCATTTAATTTACTTCTCAAAAGCATATACATATTCTATATGCAGGAATTGAATCAGCCTCTTCAAATTCAAGTTACTTTCCAAAAGTAATACTAAATCTTAAAAGTCTATAATTTAGTTGAGTTGTTTAATCCAATTTTAGACTTGAGCTGTAGGTAGACATATTACATTTTAATAATGAGAAAAAAACAGGATTGCTTGCTTAGCTTGTTTGGGTGGAATCAGGATGTATTGCCAGAATTTATAAAGGATCAATGAGAAGAATCTTATGGACTATATACCATTCTCCTATAAATACTAACAAACCATATTTACAAAGTCATTTATTTATCTTAAAATTAAAAAATAAAAGCTACTTTATCCTTCTAATTAAGCAACTTCTTGGGGTAAGATATCTTCTTTACTTAAGGCAAAACAGCTATTAATCTACAACTCTAAAAAGATTCTTGGGAAACATCAATTTATGGAATGTCACAGAGAGTTTTAATGAATGAGATGATAAATATCTCCAAAACTGCATGTTATTGTCAGACTTTTCCTCATGTCTTGGTTAGTTTTGCCAAACTGTTTTTCCCCTTTTTTATTCTTTGTTAAAAAGGGATAGTTTTCTGGGAGACATGTAATGGGATATGTAGGTAATGTAAAAACAAAAGGTATTGGTAAAAATTTATTTTAAAAAAATTAAAACTGCACATTATAAAACACCTGACTGCAGATCAAGTTGATTACAGTAATATAGTTAAACCATCTATCTTGGTTAACAAAATTTGTTGATTATTACCATCATATTTATTATTTCATTTAAGATAATATCTGGGTACCTTTCTTTTTTCTCTTTTTAAAGACTTCCATTTTATAATTCTAGTACACACTTCCCCCGAACTAAATAAAGGATCCCCTTGGACAGTAAGATTTTAAAAAAATTAGAGTATAAGTCATTTTTCTCAAAATGAAGAATCTTTATTGGAAAGTGAAATGAAACAAATCAAGTACACTCTTCAAACATCCAAAATCTATTTATTGAATGCCTATATGCCTAGCTCTGCCCTAGGCACAATAGAATACAAAGGGGACATGACAAGATTCCTGACCACAAAGAATTTAAATTCTAATTAAAGAGGCCAAATAAAAATAAATCATTAGTCAGCAAACCCTATTTGTTGAATTGTTCACCAAATGAAAGCAATAAAAGGAGTAAGTTAGAGGGGAAAAAGGTATCTATGCATGCAGAAGCAGTCTGGGAACTTCATGGGGGGGGGGAAGAAGTAAGCTGGAAAGAAGGAAAAGAAAATGGAAAGGCAGAGACCATTCCAGGGCATAAAAACACAATTTTAAGAATTGATAAAACTAATCATTGTCTTTTCCTAAGAAAGTAAAAAAAAAACCAAAAAAACCAAAGTGTTTCTTCTACGACACAGAAAGAATGCCCCGTAAATTATTTAACCTGCTGTGTTGTCCAAATAACCAAGTTTAAAATATAAAACATGTTGGGATTTTGAAAAAACAAAATGCCTTAATAAATTCTCATAAATGCATAACTGATTTAATAAGGAAGGTTTGCATCGTGCTTAAAGAGTGAATATATTTTTCAGATTACTTGCTGTCTTGGGGAGGGGGAGGGAAAAAATTGAAACTAGAAATCTTATAAAAACAAATGTTGAAAACTATCTCTACATGTAACTGGAAAATAATAAAAATACTTTCATAATTTAAAAAAAAGAGTGAATATATTTTGTGGGTGTAGTAAGGATGGACTGAGTGCTATTTATCTTAGCATGGAGGGCCCCTCAAAGGCTATACCAGTGAAGTACAAATTTGGGCAGTTTCTTCAATGATTGAAAGATTTTGAATACACACTATCATCAAATAACCAGTCTACCTAAGTTCTAATAGTACAGAAGTTTGATCACTAGGTGAAAATGTTACTGACCACATAAAGAAAACTTGCTAAGTTATTGAAGGCTTTCGACATGCATAATGGGAAAGAGCAGCCAAACCAATGAATTCAAAGATCTTTTGCAGAACTGAAGCATTCCAAATCAGCCAGAAGTTTAAAAGGATTCTCACAACCACTTGTCTAAAAATGACATTTTGAGATCCACACACCTAATCAAACCTCCAATAGCTCCCTGTTGCCTCCAGCATCAAATGTAAAACCTTCTGTTAAGACTTTTAAAGTGCTTCATAACTTTGTCCCTCCTACTTTCCAATATTCTTACACTTTATTTCCCTCTACCTACTTTAGACCCAGTAACTGAACTCTTCTGTGTTCCTCACTCAAGATATTCCATTTCCCTACTCTTGCATTTTCACTAGCTGCTCCTCATTTTTGGAATTCTCTCCATCCTCACCTCTGCCTCTTGGTTTTCATCATCTCAGCTAAAATCTAACTTTCTGCAAGAAGTCTTTCCTGGTCTTCCTTAATTATCATGCCTTCCCTCTGAGATTTTCTCCAATTAATTCTATCTTGTTTGCAGGGCAGTTAGATGGCATCGTGGATAGTTCTGGGTCTGGAGTCAGGAAGATTACTCTTTCTGAGTACAAATTTGGCTTTAGGCACTAGCTGTGTGATCCTGAGAAAGTCACTTCACCCTGTTTGCCTCAGTTTCTCATCTGTAAAATGAGCTGGAGAAGGAGATAGCAAACCATTCCAGTATCTGTGCCAAGAAAACTCCAAATTGGGTCATGAAGAGTCAGATAAACTGAAACAACTGTACAAAATGTTTGTACAGTTTTTTGTATGTTGCCTTCCCTTCCTCCCATTAGACTGGAGATTCCATGAGGGCAGGGATTGTTTTTGCCTTTCTTTGTATTCCCAGTGCTTAGCACAATGCCAAGCATCTATTAATGCTTAATAAGTGTTTGCTGAGGTGAAAATATATAATGAAACAAGTCATTGAACTTTGAGACCTAAATATTAAATATTACAGGCATTTTACTAAATCTCCATCTAATAAAAAAAATCTTATTGTCTTTTAAAATAATTTGAGGGTATGTGTCATCCAGTATTTCTGCTTTTTCTGCAGTTGCCAACAATGACAACTGTCATAGTTGATGTCCTCATGCTTCTTGACCTTTCTGTTGTATTTGACACTGATGACTCCCTATTCCTCTAGCATATTCTCTCCTCTCTGGATTTTCCTGAAACTATGCCTTCCTGGCCCTCCTCCCACCTCTTTGGCTTCTTCCTTAGTCTTTAACTGGATCATCACCCATATGATGTCCCCTAACTGTGGGTGATCCCCAGGGTTCTGTTCTGAGCCTTCTTTTCCTTCTCTATCCTGGCAAACTCCATCAATTCCCATGATCCTAATCATCATCTGTATGCAGATGATTCACAGAGCCATGTTATCTAGCCTCAGTCTCTCTCTGGGGCTCCAATCAGGCATCACCAATAAATAACCTTTTGGACATTTAAAACTGGATTTACCACAGACATCTCAAATTGAGTATATCCAAAACAAAATTCCACATTTCATCTCCAAACTCATTTCTCCATCAAACATTTCCATTTCTATTAAAGACACCATGATACTCCCCATCTCCCAGATTCATAACCTCAGCATTATTCTTGACTCCTCATTCACCCTCATTCCATATATCCAGTTACCAAATCTTGCTGTTATTACTTCCACATCTCTCATATCCACACTCTTCTCTCTACTCAGTCACCACATTCATTCAATCTCTGGTCACCTCCCCCTTAGACTTTTGCAGCACCTCCTAATTAGTCTCTCCCCTTTTCAATCCTTCTCCACATAGATTTCTCAGTGATTTGAGGATCCCACCCTTCCACACTCAATAAAGTCCAATACCTCCCTATTGCTTCTAAGATAAAATGTGAACTCTTCTGTTTGATGTTTAAAGTCATTTACAAACTGGCTCCACTATACATTACTCATTTCAGCTACATTATATATCATATCTCATGAAAATATTATAGACATATGTAAATTACATATGATACATTATATATTATATATACATATAATGTCTTTCTATGTTAACAGTTTCATTATAGATTACTCCCCCCATTCCTATACTCTATGGTTCAGTCAAAATCGGACTTCTTTCTATTTCTCACATATGAGGCTATGTGTCACCTAGATCTCCCATCTTCAGATCTTTATAATGGTCCTTCTCAATGCCTACAAGACACTCCCCTTCTCATCACAACCTCATACAATCAATCACTTCCTTCAAAGATTCAGATCAAGCACTACCTTTTATTAGAAAGCCTTTCCAAGTTATCTTTAAATGCTGGCACCCTCCCTCCTCAACTACCTCGTATGTATTTTGTATATATTCTCTATGTGCACACATATACTTTATATGTCTATATATAAGTAAAATGTGTGTATGTATGTTGTCTCCTCTAGGGGCCAAATTTAATATGTGGAGAGTTAATTGAGTGGCTCACCATAATATTGAGGTTCAGAAAATAATGAGGGACCTCTAGGTCCAAAACTTCCTCCCCTCCAAACTGCCTTTTTAGTTATTTCTCCCAGCCCAGTAAGAAAGGACCTTAACAGCCTCTTTTCCACAAACGAATCAGGTTTTATTAATGGGAATAAAATACACAGCAAAGGTGAAATTAATAAAGTCGAGGACAAGAGAATAAGGAAAAGGAAAATGGATAACCCCCCTAACTCTAACAAAAGCTCATACAATCCCCAAACTCGATTCCAGCTCAGCTAATTCAAAAAGCCAGGCTCCTTTTATTAACTCACCACCTAGGGTCCATAGTTTCAATGGGAGACAGCTGTGCAGCCAGGGCCTACAGGACAAACTGCCAGGAAAAACCTCTCTCTCATCCACTCTGACCAGCTCACTAACTGGAAAGAGACCGAGCTCCCCTCATTGAACTCTCCCTCCCCCAAAATGGGAGGTCTTTCAAACTGCCTGTGGAAAGTCGTTCCCCTGCTGACATCAGCAGCATACGTCACTCAGGGCAGGCCAGGTGTGGCCCATCTCCAATCAGTCTGCCAAATTCCATTATTTTACCACATTTACCCCTTTGTTTCTTCAAGGAACATAGAGTGTTTCCTTGATGAAACACTCCTCCAATTGAAATATATATGTAATATATAAATATTTATGTATGTATATATTGTTTCCTTCAATCAACTGTGAGTAGTTGTTTCATTTATTATAGTTTCATCTTCATGTCTAATATCTAGCAGGAGCTTAATAAATGCTTGTTGATTACCAGGGAAGATAAAAGAAGAAATGGACTAGCAATAAAAAAATCCACCCATAGCCTTCCTTTACTTACTATACCAAAAAAAGGAGAAACATTCTCTTGGATTGATTTTTTCCATTCCATTACCTCATCTATTCTTTAGCTTTTTCAGACAGATGTAGATAAATTTCAATGAGAGAAGTAAAATTTAATGGTTAGAGAAATGGCTTCAGTGTCAGAAAGTCATGAGTTTAAGTCCTGCCTCTGACACACAGTAACCATGTGATCATAGGGCAGTCAATCTCTCAGAACCTTCAGGAAACTCTTTAAGACTATAAAGTATAGGGGCAGCTGGGTGGCACAGTGGATAGAGCACCAGCCCTGGAGTTGGGAGTACCTGAGTTCGGATCCGGCCTCAGACACCTAACACTTATTAGCTGTGTGACGCTGGGCAAGTCACTCGACCCCAATTGCCTCACTAAAAAAAAAAAAATAGACTATAAAGCATAGATCTGCAACTAAGTACAGAGTATCTATAGCTAATGTTCTCATAAAATCACAAGTCTGGATCAAAAACAATTCCTTTCCCCCACAAAAAGACTTAAATTTTGAAGAACATGTAGTAGATAGAATGCTGGGCTTGGTATCAGAAAATTCTACGTTCATATTTTGCCTCTGACATTTACTTTTTCTTTCAGCATCTTTTTTCTCCAAATTCAACCCCCTATAGTTTCCCTATAACTACTGAGGAAATCACCATTCTTCTGGTTACCCAGGTTCAGAATCTGTCATCTTTGACTCCTCATTGTGCCTCAAGTCACATTTATAATCACTCAGCAAACCTCTAGTTTCTATATATGCTATATCTCTTCCATTTCTTTCCTTCTCTATACTCACACTAGCTACCACATAGTTCAGCCCTCATTACCTCTCTACTAGACTAGCCAATATTCTCCTTACTGGTCACCAATTCATCCTCTAAACAGTTGCCAAAGTGATGTTCCTAAATCATTGGTCTGACCATGTTACTCAATAAATACCATTGATTCCCTCATTGTCTCTAAGATCAAATATGAACTTGTGTGGCATTTAAAGCCCGTCACAAGCTAGCTCTGGTCTAATTATGCATTACTTCTCTTCGTGCACTCTATAGTCCAGCTAAACTGGCCATCTTGCTGTGCCTCATGGTGATCATATGAAAGGGTACACTTTATCACTAATAATAAGAGAAATACAAATTAAGACAACTCTGAGGTTCCACCTCAAACCCATCAGATTGGCAAAGATGATCAATAAGAACCAACAAGGAAAATAGCAATTGTTGGAAGGACCTCATGAAAACAAGCACAGCAAGTCACTGTTGTGGAAACTGTGAACTGACCCAACCACCTGAAAGCCACTGAAAACCATCCTCCTCCCTCCACCCAAATCATCAAACTATCCACATCCTTTGACCCAACAACACCACAACCAGGTATATATCCCAAAAATATTTTTAAAAATAAGGAAAAGGACTCACATGTACAAAAGTATTTAAAGTAAGTTCTTTTTGTAGTGGCAAAGAATTGGAAGCTAAGAGAATATCTATGTATTGGGGAATGGCTGAGCTACCAAAAGAGATAATGGACTCAAATTGTATAATGATGCACATATTTTTGGACACCAAAAATGAGGAAATTTGGTTTGCTTCATTATGCACATGTTATAAGGGTGCTTTTCTTTTTTTTTCTTTTCCTTTTTCAATGGTAGGAAGTGGGAAAGTTGTTTTTGTTCACTGAAAAATAAAATTTAATTTTTTTAATGTTTGTTGGGTTTTGGTGTGGTTTTTGGGGGGCGGGGCAATGAGGGTTAAGTGACTTGCCCAGGGTCACACAGCTAGTGAGTGTCAAGTGTCTGAGGCTGGATTTGAACTCAGGTCCTCCTGAATCCAGGGCCAGTGCTTTATCCACTGTGCAACCTAGTTGCCCCTAAAATTTAATTTTAGAAAAAAAGGAATGATGAAAGGAGTGGAGTCAGAGAAACTTGGAAAAACTTCTGTGGACTAATACAGAGTGAAGTAGGCAGAAGCAGAACAACTTTAAAAAACTTTTTTAAAAAAACCTTTAAAATTTTGATTAAAACAATGACCAACCATGAATCCAGAAGACTAATAGTGAAGAATGTTTCCCATGTATTTACAGAGAGATGATGGACTGGAGGTGCAGAAAGAAACATGTGTGTCTGGATGGGGCCAACGTGTAGATTTCTTTTGTTTTACTGTGCTGATTTGTTCCAGGAAAGGGTTTTTTGATGGTTGTTTATTGAAAAGGGTTGAATTTGAAGGGGGAAGGGCTGATGATAATAAGAATGGACCCCCAAAAAGAAAATGAAAGGAATCTAAAAGCATATGATAAAAATAAGATTAAAATTAAATAAACAGTGGACGACTTCTGCCAGACAATCTAAAAATAATAAAAACAAAGGAGAAGAGAAGGAAGGGATACACATTCTTATAACAGAATAAAATTAAAATAGATACAAGTTAGGTATCTATGAAGCAGAATACTTGAAACCAAATTTTCAGCCACCCCTCCTCCCACCCATTTGGAAAAGCAGTCTTTCTCCTTCTTCTATGGTAATTAGCCACTTAAATCCTAAAAATAAGTGACTACTGGTATGCACAAGTGATTAACTGTGAAGAGCAATATATCTAACTTTGGCTAGGATCAACAGATAAAAACTAGAGTCAAACATTTGGGCTCTTGGAGGAGGGAGACAGGGTAGAGAAAAGAACTGATCAAAAAATAAGAGGACCCAGGTTCAAATCCCAGCTCTGCCACTTAATAAATACGACTTTATACAAGTCGTTTCTCACCTCTCTGAACTTAGTTTTAACATTTGCAAAATTAAGGGGAAGAGATGTCTCTAAAGTCCATCCAAGGGTACCTTAGATTGCCTCTTAGACAACTGGGGAATGACTGAACAAAAGTGTAGTATGTAAATAATAGGGAGTGTTATTATACCATGATAAATGACCAAAGAGACAATTTCAGAGAATCCTGGTTAGGAACTAATCCAAAGGAAAGTGAGCAGAGCCAAGAGAACAGTGTGTACAAGGACAATACCATATTGTAAAGAAAGACAACTGTGAAAGTGACTCTGACCAGCCATGTGTTTAGAACAGTGGCATTAATCTCAAATAGAAACATAAACCATATGTAAGGATTCTATATGGATTTAGAAAGCCACATGTTTATGAATTTCTTTGTTATTATTAGTATACATCAAAACATTAAAATCAGATAGGTAGTAGATTTTAATTTAGTTTGGGCAGCCCTTGGAGTGCCAAATGTTTGACACCTCAGCTCTAGAGGACTTATGAGGAGACATAGGTGATGGATCCAAGGTTCAGATTCATTCTCTCTCTCTCTCTCTCTCTCTCTCTCTCTCTCTCTCTCTCTCTCTCTCTCTCTCTCTCTCTCACACACACACACACACACACACACACACACACACACACACACACACACACCCTCCAGTTGTGGGAGAGCTAGGAGGAAGGGAAAATAGATTCCTGTTCACTGAAAAAGTTTAATTAAAAATTGATGAAAGAGATTTAAAGAAGCAGTGTATTATCTTCAAAGCTACAAACATCTTCACATCAGCAAGTAAGGAGAGTTAAATGGATTCTTCCATAGGAAGAATGAATCATAGGTACTAGTAAATTAACTGAAAAGATTGCTGTTATGGTTTGCCTAACTATTTATGCATAGCAACACTACTTGCTGTCAGTTTTATGGTTTGTTTCTTCCTCTATGGTAAAACACAAATGATTTTTAAAAATATCCAGAAGTGCTGGTTTCACTAATAACTACACTGGATTTCAAAAATGAAAAGAATGAATGAAAAAATCTTACACTTTCCTGGGGATACAAAATACAAAAGAAAAGTCAGTTCTTCCCCTCAAAGAGCTTACCTTCTAATGAGGGAAATGACACACATGGAAGAGTAGTGGGTTTGGAGAAATCTTAATTTGGAAAGTTATGGTGATGGTGAATAAGACTATAAAGAAGTAGACTGATACATCTCCATCCAGGAGCAGAATTTATTTGATTATAGAACCAGACTGTAAGGGAATGAAGTGGGGAAAAGGATGCTCTGAGGACTGCAAGGAGGTTGGTGGGTACTATGGATGTAATAGCTAGGCAACAGGAAGTGAAGTGAAACATGGATGGCACTTTCCAGAACTAGAGGTCCAAGAGGTATCCAGAAATGCCAAGCTATTAGGCACACTACCTTCATGGTGGTGGAGCAAGAAGCCTGGGGTAGGAACAGGAAGCATAAGCCACCTCCTCCACACCCCACTCTCCCATTACTGCAGGCCTCCTGACTCTGACCTGTATACCTCAAAGGACAATGGTGAAGCATAGATTCTTGGAGAAATAGAAAACCTCCCTCCCCAATTAGTCAGGATCTCTCTCATCGTTCCATGAAGCAACATTTTAGAATGAAATAAAATGTTCTTATTAGTAATTTTACAGACTAAGCCAAATTGAGCAAAGAAAGTTTTAAACTAAAGCTGAGCACAAATTATTTTATTACCTATCTTTTCATTAATCTTACCACTATAAATGCTTAAGCTATAAACAACACAAATACATGGATAGGTAAAACACTTCTGAAGCCAAAAAGAAAAACATTTAAAATTCATGCCACCTGTGTAGATGATAAGGATTTAAAAGACTTATCAAAAGTATATTTGGGGCAGCTAGGTGGTGCAGTGGATAGAGTACCAGCCCTGGATTCAGAAGTACCTGAGTTCAAATCCGGCCTCAGACCCTTGACACTTACTAGCTGTGTGACCCTGGGCAAGTCACTTAACTCTGCCCTGCAAAAAAAAAATGTATATCTGAGTATCTATGGTTTAAAAAATTTATTAAAAAGTCAAAGGACTGCTCAGATTAACTTTTTTGTATATAATGGAAGGGGCAATTCTTTTCCTTGTACAGCATGTGTTTCAAACAGATCATCAATTTGGCTTAAGTAGCAGAGATGTTTATGTGAGTAATTCAATACAAATATTTTTTGTTTTTCTTGTATAACATCACCATCTACCAATTTTACTGAGCTATATACAAGGACAACTGTGATCTATTCTTCTCTCCTCTCCCAATCATTTAGTGACCTATGAAAACTGAGGTTTGACCATGATTAAAAACAAGAGAACCCACCATATTCTCCTGAAGGAATAAACTGCTTTAAGATTATATAAAATATGCAGGATACTTTGAAGTCCCAAAAAGTTTTACATAGCCTTTCTAAAATTTTATTTTTTTCTGAATTTAGCAAACACCACATAAAATGTTCATTTCCATATACTTGATAAAACAAACAAAAAAAGCATTGTACCTGAAACTGTGTCTTTATTTGCATAAGTTTATTAACAATAAATAGCTGATGTTGACATAGCATTTTCAGGTCTTCATTTTAAGCATAGTTTTTTAGACCTCCTTAAAGATTGAAATGAATAATTGTTGCTGTTTTATGTTCAATAAAATTCCTGAGCTGATGTTGTTTACTTTTCATATAAATGGTGATTACTAGCTTAGAATGAAAGTAATGAATCCCAATTTAGCTGCCAGACCTTTGAATTTTAGAAAAATGCAAAAGACATCTCTACAAATATATGTCCTAATTCTTCACTGAAACACCCTACAGTTTAAAATCTTGTTTAAATAATTTGTCTTTTGCTATTCTTTTTAACTACTCTACATTATATCAATAAACCCAGCTTTAAATTCAGAAGTAACAACAAATCCTGAGGCAAACAACTGCTGAGAATAATACTTTATTTTGAATGATCAGATCTGACTGACTAAAGGAGATCACACCAAATACTCTCCTCTTTCAACAACTTCTTTAAGAAACTATGAAAAAGAAAATAAAAGCAATATGGTGTAGTACAAGGGTTCCTGACATCTTTTTTGTTGCTGTTGTTATAGACCTCTTTGGCAGTCTAATGAAACCTGTGGTCCTCTTCTCATGTTTTTAAATGCATAAAGTAGGATACATGGGATTTACAAAGGAAATCAATTATGCTGAAATTGTATATCCATGTATGTATCTATGTATCTATCTATCTTTTTAAGTTCACAGACCCCAATTTAAGAACACCATGAGTAGTGGCTTAGAAGACTGAACTTGGGAGTCAGACCTATATTTAAATTCTGTGTCTAACGTACTACCTGTGTGACTGAAGGCAAGTCACTCTCTCTGAGCCTTTGGTAGTTTTTTTATTTGTAAAATAGAGATAAACATAATAGCACAAAGCTGAAAGGATTGTTGTGACAATACATGAAGATAATGTATTCAAGTCACTTTGCAAACCTTACAATGCTAGATAAATTTCATTTGCCGTAAATTCTTTCTATATGTGTCAAGGAAATTATAATCTCCCTGTGCAGTAGCCCCTGCTGGTAAGAGAGGGGAAGGGACAGAGATGTTGAGAGTAAGAAAAACTTTGGCTGGCATTGAGATAGACAATCAGATTCCGGCAGGTGAAAACTGATACTCTCTAGTGAACTACAAAAAGAATAAGTAGAACAATTACCCCGAGTTTATCAGGTTCCTGATAAACCTTTTAAGCAGACATCCTGTAAAAGCCAAGTGTCACTTTAAAACAAATCTGTTAGGTATCTATGTAAGGGATTAACTGAAAAAGTCAGAAGAAAACAACTTCAAAATGGAGGAGGGAAAAGAGGAAGAGAAAGAGATAGAGTAACACATTTATATAGCACTTTATGGTTTGAAAAAAAAATTTCTTCAAAAAGGTGGATTTTCTTCAAAGTCTAAAAAGTATAAAGCCTTAAAAAGGCAGAGTTCACTGTTTTTCCCCTTTAAATATCAGATACTTTGTCACTGTCCTGTTTTTTAAACCAAATAATTTTATTCTCCTCCCACTGATAAATGCCACATTTGTTCAGTCATTTCAGTTGTGTCCAACTCTTCATGATCCCATTTAGGGTTTTCTTGGCAAAGATCCTGTAGTGATTTGCCATTTCCTTCTCCAACTCATTTTACAGAAGAGGAAACTGAGGCAGAGTTAAGTGACTTGCCCAGGGTCACACAGTAAGTGCAGCTGGATTTGAACTCAAATCTTCCTGACTCCAGGCCTGGCACGCTATTCAATGCCACAAACACATTTACAAATACAGTATATCTGCTTAAAGGGAACTGAAAGCAGACAAAAGAAGAATTTTGTAAGCTATAGCATCTACAAGCCTAATGATCACTCACAATTTTAATAATACAACAAAACCTTGTCTATTTGGTAAAAGGAACATTTCTCTTAAAGGTCCTGAAAGGCAGTATAATAATCTATACTGGACTTGGAGTCAGGAAAGGCCTGATATTGAACACTGCCTCTGACATTAACTGTTTAACCTGAATTTCCTCATTTGTAAAATGAGCATAAAAATATCTTCGTACTCACTAACAGTATTCAAATTATATAATGTAAAGTTCTTAACAAATTATAAAATACTATACTAATACTCATAGAACATAGGTCAGCTTTCATTTATTTTCTTTCTCAATTTCTAGTTTCAAACCACATTTGAAAATCAATTCCCCATCCTGCTTTGATTCAACTTACAATTTTCAATTAGTTTCAATTTTATTCCCATATTTCCAGATAAACTTTTTAAAAGTTATAACTAAAAATTGGGTTCATACTTCTCCTTTGCTGATTAGTGCAGCACCCACAAAATGTTATATTTATTACTTTATTGTAAGTCTATAGCCACTGGAAAATCATCGGATTTCATCTCAACTTAATAAAAAAAATCAAAGAGCTGGGCATTTCAGGAAGAGTAATAGTTCACACTTATAAACAAAGCAGTTTTCTCACAACCACCCTATGAGGTAGGTTAGACAAGTGTCATTTCCCATATTTTACAGCTTAGGAAACCGACTCTGAGTAACACATTTATTATTTTTTAAATTAAATTTTATTTTCAGCTCAAAATAAAAAATAATAACAAGGTTTAAAATCATCAGAATTAGAATTTTTAAAATTCTATATCCTTTTAAAGAATGTCTGCCCTTTGCTTGTTTTTTTTAGAAGTGTTTTAAACAAGGTCAACAAATTTAATACACTTATTCCTCACTTCCTTGCTACTCCATTTACAAAAACAGAATCACAAAAATTATTTTCTACCCAAGTGAATATAAGCTTAAAAAAAAAAATCGAAGAAGAGCAAGACTGCTTTGTGTCCTTTCTCCCTCAATTTCCACCTTTTATGGAAAGGAAATAAACAATTAGCTTCCTGACCAATCACTACCTTACAGCCAGTTACAGACTATAGGACACAGCCAGTCTCTCTCTCTCTCTCTCTCTCTCTCTCTCTCTCTCTCTCTCTCTCTCTCTCTCTCTCTCTCTCTCTCTCCCTCTCCCTCTCTCTCCCCCCCCTCTCCCTCTCTCCCTCTCCCTCTCCCTCCCTCCCTCCCTCTTTTATCCTTTATTTTTTTCCCCTAATCTCCCTTATTTCACCCCAACTATGTTCAAGTGACCATTTTTTTCTTGGCTCTCACGTTTGCTAGGAACATTATTTTATTCATTTCAACAATGAAATAGCAAAAATATGACTAAGCATATGTTTTTCTACCCTATTTAGAAATCTTGGAGAAATTAAAAGTTGAACCCACGCTTACATATGATAGAGTTAGTATCATATTGCCTGAAACATCAGCATTGATTTAACTTCATAATAAACCATTTAATCCTTGCTTCATTTCTTTAACATTTTACTCCACATGTTGCCTCACAAAGAACACTGCTGGAAAAGGAAGGTCCTCCCACAGCTTTCCCTCTACCACCACCCCATTCTGCTTTAGCTGCATGAAAATATAAAACTATTATCAAAGGTTTTTTTTTTAATTAGCTAAATGTTACTTTAACCCTATAGTTTCCTTTAAAAGCGATCCATTAGAAAATCTAAGTTGGCCAAATTCTTTTGTGCATGGATGAACAACAGGAAAGCAAAGCCTTGGGGCCTTGGGGAGGAACCTTGTCCCGAAAGACCAGCTCTGATGTGCTCATGAGATAAGGCTCCATAGTGACACTTAAGGAAAGGCCTGTTCACATTTGAATTTCTGCATTCCACAAGAACAATTCATGGCAATCACTAACTTTGCAGAAGAGCTACATGAAAGCTTTGGCCAATGAATGAGGGTCATCTGCTCTTTATCACAAGGGTAAACCTCATCCTGGCCAGTTTCTAACCTTTTAACCCTGTGAATTCCTAATTTACACATGAATAATGGAATTCTTGCCTAGAGTGCAACTTTCAGCTTCCAGTTCCTAAGTTTAGAAACCAAGACCTGATCTCCTAGTGTATTTAAAACCTTAAACTCCTGCACAGATTAAAGTTTTAGATTTCCAAATGCTGCATTATTACACTTCTGAGGCAAAAGATAAGCTTTCTGTGAAAGCTTTGACCAAGCAAAGAAAAAGCACATACTTGAATCCTGCTGCTATCAGTGACTACAGTAGAATTTGCTTTTTTTTTCCTCAAAGAAAGAATGCCCACTTTATGCCTATTCTCTCCCTGTTTAATATGTATAACTTCTTTATCCAGGCTAGATAAAGTCATTAGGATCTACAGCAATTGACACTGCTTCTAACCAGGATACCAAGACAGCTCTATTCATTCAAAAATGACAAGTTCAAAATAATATCCTAATTTTTATGACAATTTCATACATCACATGTCATATCTTCAATCTAGAATCTTGTGTAAATTTGTCAGGTAATTTAGCTATTAGAGTTGAGTAGCTTCAAAATAAAATTTTGATGTGTTTCATATTCAAGAGCAATATTCAATATAAAAATACAGATTTGGTTTTATCTTAAGTAACTAGAGTTTATGCTTAAAGACAAAATAATACTTTGCATAACTTCCACTAGAAGTTCTTGAGATATTTGCAACTTAAAATAGCCATTATGCAATGACTTTTAAAAGACATTTAACTCGATTGATAACTGCTGAGTTTTCTAAAGACACACACACAAAAGAATAGTGGCATGATAAAATACTAAATTTCCTCTTATGGAAATTAGAACAAGTCACATTTATAAAACCAAGAGAGGTTATTATTATCCCGATTTGACAAGAGAAAAATTGAAACTCCCAAAAGGATGCTCTACCCACAGACAAACAGCAATTAAGTATCTTAAGTTAAATTTGAACCCAGGTGTAACACTCTTTCCACTACACCAGGCTATCACTCTAAGATTCCCATCAGAAAGCAAATGTAATTGTGTTACATCTTTTACACAGCTGTTGCAACTCCAGATTAGAAATCTCCACTACCAGATAAATATCAACTTTGTTTCAAAGAACACCAGGCTTCCACAAGACTTTTGTGAAAGTTCTTCGAATTTATGGTCATTGTAAACAAATTTGTTTAATCTGCAAATGCTTCAACAACATAAAAACTCCCTTCAACATTGTAAAATGAACTGGAAGTTGGGGTTTTTTTCTTTTGAAAGAAACTGCAGAAAGGTTACACACAGATGTGCACGCATGCACACCCCAAAATTTTAAGTCACTGCTTTAGATACTAGGGACTGGAGTTGTGATTTCATTGATAAAAGGAAAATGGATGAAAAAGCTCCCTCTACTAATAAAGGTCTGACCTCTGCGATTTATATTTTTAAGGAGCTGACCACAGGACTGCCTGACTCTTAGGTCACACTGCCTCTTAATAGAACCTAAGAACTGGGGCAGCAAGGTTGGCTCATTGGATAGAGTCAGGAAGACTCAGCTTGGTAATTTCAAATGTGGTCTCAGACAATTACTAGCTGTGTGACCCTAGTCATGACCCAAGTCATTTAACCCTGTTTGCCTCAGCTTCCTCATCTGTAAAAATGAGCTAGAGAAAGAAATGACAAACCACTCCAGGATTTCTGCCAAGAAAACCCTAAACAGGGTCGTGAAGAGTCAGACATTACTGAACAACAAAATCATTAAGATACTATCCTGAAAATGACAAAGCATTTTGGGTCAGGAAAGCCTAGATTTTCGATCCTGCCACTGACACTTACTAGCTGTATCACCCTGGCAGCAAATTCACTTAACTTCTCTGGCCTCAGTTTCCTCATTTCATCAGTTCTATAAAGTGAAGATAATGAATAGCAATTATCCCATATAGGCTGGGGTGAGGATCAAATGGGATACTATGTGCAAAGCACTTCACAAACCATTTAAGTTAGTACTTAAATGTGAGCTACTATTACAAACTGTTCAAAAAAAGGTAACTAGCTAACCAGGGTTGTCAAATAATTAGAGGAAAAAAGTATTAAACAGAAATCCTCCCATTCTATTTTCTATTCTATTTCTATTCGTTTTTATAGGATATAAAATTTAAAACCTGAATTCTAGTTTTTTGAGAAATAAAATGCAATCCCTAAAATGTATTTTTTAAATACTCAATTTATAATTGCTTATTAATCCCAGGAAGAGGTCTTATATTTCAATGACAGGAAGTCCTGGATAAAGAATCAATGCAGGGGCTACTAGGTGGTGCAGTGGATAAAGCATCGGCCCTGGATTCAGGAGTACCTGAGTTCCAATCTGGCCTCAGACACTTGACACTTAACTAGCTGTGTGGCCCTGGGCAAGTCACTTAACCTTCATTGCCCTGAAAAAAAAAAGAACCAATGCATGTTGGCTTCTTCTCTACCATTCATAATTTTGGACAGGGATTCCTTACTTGGGGTCTATGCACGTGTTTTTAAAACCATATTTTTATACCTGTATTCAATAATTGGTTTTGTTTAAAATACTATGTAGTTTATTTTATGCATTTATTCTGAGAAAAGGTTTGTAGACTTCCCTAGACATCCAAAGGTGTCCAAGACATAAATAAAAGTGAAGAATACAAGTCTTAGGGAATTGCCTAGACTCTTAGTAATTGTTCTAGGTTTTGGAGAATGAGAGGTTAAGTGACTTTTCCAGGGTCATGAAAGCAAGATGTGTCAGAGGCAATACTTGAAACCAGATCTCCCTGGTTTCTCCATTAGAATCCTGCCTCTCTGAATGTACTATATAATTATATATGAACTTCTCTAGAGATGTACTATATAACTAATATAAGGAAGACAAGGTAGAACAATGGAACTTTATAAAAGCCATGGTTATAGCCATTAGCTTACCAAACTTCAGAGAACTAGAATTGGATAGTTTCCATGGAAAACTCATATCATAACAACATACTCCTGCCACTGACATTACAAGTATTGTATTTTCTTATGTAGGTATACTGCCTTTTAAATGGACAAACCAAATTACAAAGACCGCATGTTTTTAAAGAAATTATAGTGTTCCTTTTTAGAAAATATGAGGACTTTTAAAAGTTTAGAATCATATGCTATTATGAAGAAATGCTATGATAAATAGCTAGAACTTTGAGACCTGAAGACTTAGATCCGGAAAGTCCTCAGTGAGCTTCTTAAGGATTCTGAGGTCCAAGTTTTAGCGCATGTCTTTACATACTCACTCAGTAGGTAAAACACTAAAATTAAACTTACAAATGATGAATCTGATATAGTTAAGAGAAAGGAAATTTAGAATGCAAAAATTATGACAAATGAAAAAAAAAGCAAGCCAATCTGGTTTCTGTCCCACTTGATGCAATGTAGAGATGACTATAATCTCCTTCCCTCCCAGCAGGAAAATAACAACAGTGTTACTGACCCTCCCTTTTAAATAAAAAGCAACATGGGTGATCCATAGGTAGACATCATAGAAAATAACTGAGGCATAGAAAAGAAGAATGGGGCAAAACGCAAAGATTTGTCACCTTGAAAGATCACCTACAAAAAGAGAAGTACAAGAGACAGTTGCTTTACTTGTGAATAAAAGAACTTAATCATCAATTTCTAACTGGAGAACTTCCAGATCAGTTTTTTGTCAAGCTGACCACGATTCTTAACTACTCAAAAACATTCTGATGGCTGGAAGGACTGTGAAGTTCATACCAAACAAATTTCACAGGCCCATCTCAGTAGGAACCATAAACAGGACCAAACCCAACTTGGCATGTGTTTTCAACTACTCATTTTAATCTCCAGATACAGAATGAAGTTGAAATTTTCATCTATGTTTGGTTGGCATTTTCTTTTTTTCTTCAAAACTATCATTAAAAAGACAAGTTATTTTCAGGATTTTGTCACATCAATACATGCTAAGCAAGGTAATGGTAAAGCAGACTTACTTGCAAATGTCAGATGAGCTTTTTGACTCAAAATGGCCCCATATTTGTTCAAAGCCAAACACTGGTAAAATCCTTCATCAGATGGTTCTTCTTGTATGCCTTCTACTTCACTGATATATAAAGAGCCATTAGATAAAGCATGGATCCGTTTATCTTCAGAAACTTTGGCTCCATTTTTTAGCCATGTGATCTTAATAGGAAGTTCTCCATGTGCCTCGCAATCCAAAACCACTGGGTCCTTCCTTGTGACAGTTACATCCTGTGGCTCTTTTATAAAGAACAGTTCACTAAAGCACTGCACTCCTGAAAGGGGAAAAAGGGGAGGTATACCAAGAATTATAGGTATAAAATCAATTTTTACATCCATGAGACTACAAAGAATATAAACTAAGTTTAAGTTAAGTTTAATAAATCATATTTTGGCTTTGTCATGGTCAGATAGACAGATTCATCAATATTTTGCATAAGATTGCAGTTTGAAATGGTTGGTGATTCTACTTAAAGAATTAGCAAAAGATAATCAAGTAAGGTTTTTTTTTTTTCATATTCTGCCCTTATTCATTAACTTAGGTAAAATGTTAATAACTTTATTCTCACTAAAACAATCCTATTCTAAGTTTCTTGCTTGCATTAGGAAAACCACTGAGTACAAGCTGTTTGCTACTTTTACAAGCTTGTCAAAAAAGATCTTGAACAGGGTAAGTCGTAAAAGTCTAATTTTACAAGAAATCATTAGCAAAACCCTGACTCTGTGAACGAGTAAGTTTATTTCCTCATCCCTTGAAGTGTTTTAGAATGCTCTCTGCACCCATTCCTTTGAAAAGAAATTTTATCTTTTGTGACAAATTACAACTTTGGATTTTAATTTTAGTCCTTTTATATCAAAAACTTCCACTCTTATACAAAGGGGAAACCATTTACAAATTTCTGCAGTCCAGGCTAGGACAAACTATGGACTTTCAAATTAGATAACTTCTGTTTCTAGTAAGCCAGCAAGGGATAGGATTAGGAAACCTTTATTTCAACTTTTTCAAATTGCTAAGTTGTTTTTTTTTTAAGTGTAACTAATTGGTCCTTACAATCTAATGGGTATAGGAGATTGCTTAATCAACCAATAAACATTTTATCAGATGGGGAAAGACTATGCTAAAATCATACAGCCAAGACCCCCACTCCCTCCTCCCCATCAGAATTAAGAATCTGATACCTAGCTAAATTGCTATAACCTCCTTCATTTAACTCTAACCCTTCAGGGTTCCTTGGTATTAACTGGTTTTGAGTTTTTAAAAAACATTTTTTTTTACTCCAATTCCTACAATGTGTTATGTATAGATCATCTTAGACCTATGATCACGTTGGCAGGAACTCCTCAGTATTGATTTCTTAGTTTCTCATCAATACTATTCTTCAGAAACCGTGAATGCAATTCAAGATTCCTACTTCACTTAATGTATTCCAACTACATCTTTATGAGTCCTAATAACCCCATGCTTTGCAGATGACTCCGGAAGGCTTTTATTTTGTTCCCGATCACACATCTGACTTTTTTTCCCCTCTAAAAGAAAATTAAAGCCAACAATTTTACACCCTGAATATAAACAAATTAACTACACTGGTTCACCACCACAACCATCACCACTTCCCTCCCCTCTCTATCACTGGAAACTTACAACATAGAAGTAAGCAGAGAAACACCCTCTAGTCAAGTTAAAGCACATAGAGCACAAATTGGTCTCTTCCTTTAATATACCATTTCCTCAAAACATGAGAGGAATAAAACTGATTTAGACATCCTACAAATGTCTGAAAAGGTAACTAGCACAGCAGTCTCCCTTTTCCCCATCCCCACGCCCAGTGGAAACTGGCAAAAAGTAAATCCCTATCTCTCCCGTCTCCACCTCTTCCTTAGTTTCCTGGGCGTAGTGAAAGTGGAAGAGGAGAATAGGGGTTCTAGATTTGCCTCCACCTCTCCCTCTCAGTTTTCGGGAGTTCCCCCTGGTCCACGCAGTGCAGAGCCTCGTGGGGCGCCCCCTAGGCGACACCACGGCCACCACGGAAACAATATAAATAAAGCCACGTGCGGCCGTCGCCACTGCTCAGGCGAGGGGAGTCTGGCAGGCTGGCCAAGGAGGCGGGGAGAGGGGCCGGAGCCGGGACAATGGACGAAGGAAGAAATGGGAGGGGGTGCAAGTGGACAGTAGCCACCGCAGCGAAACCACTGAATCTGCGGCACCAGGAGCTGGGTCCGGGTCTGCTGGGAGGAGGCATGAGACTCCCTTTCAACCCCACCCTCCTTCACAGAGTAGCCTCAATAACTTTTGCACCACTTGCCCTTCCAGGGACTCCAGACCTCTGGGGCAGGGGAGGTACTGGCTGGGGGTCATCCAGCCTGACCGTTAGGGACTCCTGGCTTCCTAACACACACA
Source organism: Dromiciops gliroides (assembly GCF_019393635.1). Taxonomy (NCBI): domain Eukaryota; kingdom Metazoa; phylum Chordata; class Mammalia; order Microbiotheria; family Microbiotheriidae; genus Dromiciops; species Dromiciops gliroides. The sequence continues at coordinate 162,543,380 of NC_057862.1, read as the reverse complement.
GACCCCCTCTTCCCCCCCTCCCCCCAACCCAGTCACACGTGCCCTCCTCAAAACCCCGCATCCTTCCCTCCATCACTTCCAAAAAATAAGGCACCTACCTGGGCCGGAGATGAGGAGGACCAGGACGGCCCGGAGCAGCATCTCCGGTGGCCGCAGCCTGGCGAGAGCTCTAGGAGAAGGCGCCATTCAACGGGGCTGCCCCAGCATGTTCCCCTCAAGCTCCACCTGGCCGGCTCGGGCTCCCCAGCCTGCCCCTGCCGCCCTGTTCCGCCTCGGGGGCCGGGGGTGGCGTGGAGACCGAGAAGCCCGGGTTTCCTGCTGCGGAACCGCCGCGGCGCTGCACGAAACAGCGCAGGACAGCACGGCTAGGCTAAGACTGGACTGGAGCTGAGGCTGGGGCTAGACTCTTTGGCCGGGGTTGCCGGGCCCCAGCGCACGGACCCACGTTCTAAAGGAGGAGCGAACTCGGAGCCCAGCTAGGGGCGGAGTAAGAAGGCTGCGGCGCCCGGGCGGAGGCGGGATGGACGAGAGCTGCTTCCCTCCCTCCCGGTGTCCGCCACCGCTAGCCTCGGACTACTTTGTGCATCTGGCCTCTGGTGACCGGCAGGCAGGATGGCCGGCCAGGCGGAAGGAGACGCTAGAAAGAACAGAGGGGCAGCCAAATGGGGGGAGGGGAGGGTCGCGGCATGGGGTTGGGGGTGGTCTCGGCTGGACAATGCACCTGGGGGTCAGGCGGCCAGGCGATGGTGTCTCTGCCCTATGGCCCGCCCCCTCTGCCTCTGCCGCTGCTCTGGGGGCTGGGCCACAAAGACCTTGCTTTCTCTCCCAGGGGGTGGGGACAGAGTGGGTAGAAAAGGAGAAAGGGGCCCCCTCTCTGGCCAGCTTGCTCTGGAGGTCGGAAAGGGGGCGGAGGGGCTCGGGGGAGGGAGGCTTGGTGATGAAAGATGTTTTAGGGCCGGAGACTTCTTCTCTCCCCCCCCCTCCCGCCCCCCACCCATCCCTCTGGTCCTTCCCCCTCCTCCTTCCCCTCTCTCTCTACACCCTGGGGCCGGGTGGAGGGAAATCTGAGGAGGAATGGGAAAGAGTGACCGCTCTCCACTTCAGGGATTGGTCAGCAGTGCTGGATTCATCCTCCGGTACGGAGCCCCCAAGGCCAGATGTGGGAGAGCCCTTCGACCTGAACATCTCACTCTCCAAAAATGGTTTTGCGGTTTTTTGATAAATTAGTCGCGTTTCTCTTAAGGTCTTTGAAATATTTTCACATACACGCTCTGGTATTGTGCATACATTTTTAGACTTCATTAGGAGCTTTACAGATTCCCCAAAGCTTGCTCCAGAAGCCACCTTATTGTCACTGAGGAAAGGATGAAGATTCAGTTCAATTCAACAATCGTTATCAAATGCCCATCATATACCGGGCACTGTGCTAGGTAATGAAGATAAAAGATAAAAACTAAGCAAATGTTGGCGACTTGAAGTTAACAGTTAACCTTTCATGAGCATAATCCTCAACGACTGTTTGTGTAAGGCCGGAAGAAATCGAACTGAGAACTGGCATGTACATTTTTTAATGTAATCAAATTGCAAACTCTTAGCCAAAAAAAAAAAAACCCACCCCAAATTATTTTTTAAATGGTGAATTATGGGTGGCATATAGGCATAAGGCCTGAAGGGTGATTCACATTTAAAGAATTCTAGTGACAGAAAGCGAACAATTGTCACAGGAATTCCAAATAGCAATACCCATAGCATACTTTTAAAAGAATACTAAAAATTAAACCGTACTTAGTAAATGTTTTTGTTTTTTCTTTTTTCCTAGTAAATGTTAATGGAGAATTGTCAGTACTATCTTACCCATATCCTAACTACCAAAGAAAAATAGTATAATAGCATCTAATCTGATAGATGCATAGAAGTTTGTGATTTATTTTAAATCATATCCATTACATATCCTGCAAGGAGGAGATTACTTTTATTTGTAATGGGTGTGCCCAAGCATCGTGTAGGGGCACATCCAGGTCTAATTGGGAGTCAGTCCTTGGGAACTTAATACTTTAAAATGTTAACCAGTCTTTTATGTAACTTTAATTTTAGGTTCAGAAAAATAGTATTATTCTTTGCCAGATAACAAAAACTTTGCTTTTACTTCAATTGAATTCTGGCTATTCCTAGGTATCTCAGTGTAAAGATTTAAAGCAAGTATTAACATTATGAAAATTTAAAAAGAAACAGTTGCAAAAAATGATTTAAACTTCTCTAATAATTAAAAGATATAAGAAATAATATTAGGTTTTATTCTGGTTGCAGTTGAATTAGATATTTTTTCATTGTGTGACTTCCCTCCCTGTGGTCTTTCTTCCCCCCCCTCCCCTTTCACTTGACCTTAAGTGCACATATCTCCTGGATAAGAATTGCTAATAAGATGCTTTTATGTTCCCTTTCTTGAATAAATCAGAAGAATAAAGACTGGGGGAGGGGAGAACCAAAAGAAGAGGGAAGAACATTTTTTTAACTGCCACTTTGCTTAGCCTTTTCTTCAAGATTTCAATTAATCATAGAAGACTTTGGTTCTTAAAGGGTGGGCACAGGCCTTGTGCTATGAGTGAGAGGAATCAATCTATTAAATGTCTATAACATATAACTAATATTTCTGGTTTTAAAACACAAATATGGCCAAATTTCTATATCTAATTAATGCTTTGGGGGGGTTCACATCAAAAAAGTATGACCCCTTTTCAAAATAGTTAACCATGGAAAGTTATTATACATTTATCTCAATGAAGCTACTATTAGTTAAAATATTTTTGGAATTCTTTCAGACTTGCCTTCCAAGTACATAATTTTAAATTTCTTCAATAATGGTAAATATTTTTCCTTTGAGGGGTGGATTTGACTTTTTGAAAGAGTTGAAAATAATTTGGAGCCAAATCTAATTAATTAGTTGGGTGGTCAATCTGAGTGATGTTGATTTAGCTAACATTTATTGAGCATTTACTCTTTGCCAAACACTATACTAAATGTTGGGGAAACAAAAGGGGCAAAAGACAAACCCTGGAATCAAGGAAGTTGCTATCTAATGGAAAGAGCAAAAATAACAACAAAAACTGAACATTATACTGACCACAAAGTTTGGCCTTGAAAAAAAGGGGGGGGTTTACTTTCCTTTCTTCTTTGGAAAGCTGGGAAACTATGAGTGTGAAATATTGCATTTATTGTCAGACTCGATTGATGTGTTGGTTTTACTGAACTGTTCTTTTTCTCTTTTTAAACCTTTATTTGTTGTTCTTATAAGAGATGGCTCCTTAGAGAATTGAAGGAGACATATTCAGATATAAAAGCAATGTTAAAAATCCATAAAAGAAGGAGATATATTTTAAAATAAAAGATAGAAACAATTACAAAAATAAAATACATAACTGATTACATGAAACTGAAAAACATCTGCATAAACAAAATTAATACATCTAGAATAAGAAGGGAAATGGTTCTTATCAGATTGCCCAATGTGACAGAAAAGGAAAATGACAAATGCTGGAAGGGATGTAGGAAAATTGGGACACTAATGCACTATTGGTGGAATTGTGAACTGATCTAAACATTCTAGAAAACAATTTGGAACTATGCCCAAAGGGCAATCAAACTGTGCATACCCTTTGATCCAGCGATATCACTACTAGGTCTGTATCTCAAAGAGATCATACAAAAGAGGAAAGGACCTACATATACAAAAAAATTCATTGCGGGGTTGGGTTTTTTTTTTTTTTGTGGTGGAAAAGAATTGGAAATTGAGGAGATAACCATCAATTGGGAAATGGCTGAACAAATTGTGGTATATAAATGAAATGGAATACTATAGAACTATAAGAAAAGATGAGAGGCTGATTTCAGAAAAACCTGGAAAGACTTACATGAACTGATACAAAGTGAAGTGAACAGAACCAGGACAACATTATACATAGTGATAGCAACATTATGCAATATCAAATATGGTTGACTTAGCTCTTCTCAGTAATATAATGATCCAAGACAATTACAAAAGACTCATGATGGAAAATTCTAACCACCTCCAAAGAAAAAACTGATGGAGTCTGAATGCAGATCAAAGCATACTATTGGGAGGAATCATGGTAATGTAAGAAAACAAATGACATCAATAAAAACATTTTAAAACAAAAATGTTATGTTATCTTTTAATCAATAAAACATTTTAAAAAAGCATAACCAAACATAAGGGAATAGCATTCATTTCCTTGTTTTGTAAACTGTCACTGACAGCAGTTCCAAAGGAATTGAGAATGGTTTTTTTTTACAATGATAGCATCATTGAAATAACAATGTATTCTCCCAGAGTACCATGAAAGACAACATTCATTTTGGATACAAGATCCTTTCTGATTGCACTTTTTAACATATGAAACTTTTCTGTTGCTTTCTTCTTTTACCTTGAGAAAAAATATTTTAGTATGGAAAGAGTAGAACAGCCATAGGGAAGAGGGAATTGAAGCCAAAGATAAATGGAGAAGCCATGTGGAAGGGTGCCAGAAAACCAGGGAAGGACCAATGTTTCAGATTTTCAAAATAGGGTAAAAAGTGATTTTTGAAAACTACTCACAAGTGGACTTGATGTCAATCCAGGCAAATTCTACAGCAAAGTATTAAATAGATAGCATAAGAATTGGAAGGAAGCACCAGGAATTAGCATGGCTTTTCCAAGAACAAATTATACCAAAACCTCATTTCTCTTTTGCATTATTGCTAAGCTAATAAGTGAGAAGGATTTTCTTGGAGGGGAGAAACCATTTGATTTTTTACTTTATATCCCCACTACCTAGCACCATGCACCTTGCCTTGCCAATGACAATTGCTTAATAAATATTTGTTGAATAGTGCCCCTTTTTCAGAAAAACATGAGCAAAGTCTCCCATGATATTCCGATCAATACAGTGACAAAATATGGTTGATATGTCTGTCCTTCATGTCTTTGTTCTTGATTCTGATCTCTTCAACCTTTTTATCAAGGATTTCAATGACATAAGGGGCTAGATGACCACCTGTTTGTGATATAGCATAAAGAATTTCTGCATTGGATTGGAGGTTGGACTGTCTGACCTCTAGGATCACTTCAAAGGATTATTAAATTTTAAAATTACTTATCTGGGAGAGAAAGTTAATATGTTGGGAGTACCTAGGATTCAAAACGACTTCAGAAGGCTTTAAATGATAGGTCAAAACTAACAAGATAAAATTTAATAGTGATAAATGTTAAGGCTTGCATTTAGGTTCAAAAAATCAATGTGTATGGTCAGGATGGAGGAAAACCTGCCTTAACAGCAATTCATATAAAAAAGAGTTAGGGGTTTCAGTTCACTGAAAGTTCAATATAAGTCAATGCTATAATATGCCTGCCAATAAAAGCTAATGAAATCTTGGCTGCATTGTGAGAAACCTGGTATCTGGGACAAAATCAGTAGTCTCACTACACCAATATTGTAAAGGATCTGGGTCCTAGGTCATATAAAAAACAATGAAATGAATGAGGGAAAATGTTCCTGGAAAAAGAGAAGACTTAGAAGGGAAGAGAGAAGGAGATGATATCTGTTTTCAAATACCTGAAGGATTCTCAATGTTCAAGAGGAAATGGAATTATTCTTTGTAATTCCATCCAACAAAACTCCATAATAAAAGTTATAAGGAAATAGATTTAAGCTTAATATGAGGAAAAACCAATGGCCAAGTGTTGCTATTTCTACTACCATAGCATTTCTTGCATCTGTCCCCTTCTCTCCTGTTGCAAGACCATTTCCCTAGTTCAAGTCCTGGCCTTCCTCCTAATAGCTTTCTCAGCCTCAAATTTCTCCATTCTGATCATGTCAACCCCCCCAATTACCTTGTATTTATTTTGCCTATATTTTGTCAAGATATACTATTACAGGGCAGCTAGGTGGCACAGTGGATAGAGCACCGGCCCTGGAGTCAGGAGTACCTGAGTTCAAATCCGGCCTCAGACACTTAATACTTACTAGCTGTGTGACCCTGGGCAAGTCACTTAACCCCAATTGCCTCACTAAAAAAAAAAAAAAAAGATAGACTATTACCACTATATACACAAACATACACACAGACAGAGGATGTCTCACCCAATAAAATGTAAGCACCTTGAGAATAGGGATTTTTTTTTTCATTTTTGCCTCTGTATCCCTAGCATCTAGCACAGTACCTAACACACAGGGCATAGGAATAGGGATTGTTCCTGTGATTTCTTTGATGTAAGGCACTCCCATGTGATGAAATTCCCTCTGCCAATGCAGGTCAGTATCTTTCTTTTAATGTATGCTCTTAGTTATCTAGGCCAGTGAGAGAGTGACTTGCCAAAGGTCATACAACCAGTATATGTCAGAGGAGGTACTTGAACTTTATAGTTTTGAAGGTACCTTTGTAACTAATTAAGCTTAATAACAATAAATGACTCTTGATTAAGTCTAATTAAACTGTACTTACTAATCAATTGCAAAGGAAAAGAGGCATAAAGGATTCAGCAGAAAGATGTGTAACTGGAAAAGGCATGATGGCCATGAACTAGAGAAAGAAATAGCTGATAAATAGCCATGTGGTTTTTTGGCATCCAGATGGTGTCAAGAGATCTGAGGAAGGTAGCCAGCATATTGAATGGGCAACCCATGGAAAATGTTTATAAGAGAATGTGAGCAAGAATTAAGTAGGATGAAATGTCATGATTAATTTAGATGTGCACCACAAGAAGGAATAACCAACAAAAGTACCGATCCACTTGGATGCTTTTTTAAGCACTTGGGTACTTTAAAAAAGACAGTTGAGGGGCAGCTAGTTGGTGCAGTGGAGGACGTGAGTTAAAATCCAGCCTCAGACACTTGACACTAGCTGTGTGACCCTAGGCAAGTCACTTAACCCTCACTGCCCTGCAAAAAAAAAAAACAGTTGGCATGATACTGCAATGCATAAATAGTAGGGCATTTATGATCCATCAGTTAATCCTCCCACCATATTCAATAATGACCATTAGTCAGATTTCATATATTGTTTCCAGTTTCAATTGTCACAATTTAATTGGAAGGAATGGGTAGGGATGGTTTGAGGGGTGTTGGGGAGGACGCAGAAAAGATGAACTAGGGGAGGAAACACAAAATTCAAAGGCTAAACAAATAAGACCTATAAAACATTTAATCTCTGGTTCTACTCTCCAGTGCTGATTGTTCTTTCTCTTATGTCTCTCAACACAGTAGACCAAGAGGTAGAGGCTGTATACCCTACTCCTTATATTCACTGGCAGACCTTTTCTCCTTTACCACCATCACTAAGTAGCCTCTCCTTCTTGGAGGATGACCCAATTATCTTTAATATCCCTCCCAGGTCCATGATCTATAAGCCTTCAGGTCATCTTGTTTTTCCTCAAGGAATTTAATATCTTGCTCATAGCCTTCATGAGAGTTGGAAGACACTTCAAAAGTCACAAGTCCAACCCACTCATTTTACAAATAAGGGAACTGAGACCCAGAAAAGTTAATTGATTTGCCTAGGGTCACTAACCTAGAAAATGTCAAACCCAGGTCTTCTTGACTCCAAGACCAGTGTTCTACCCACTATATTATCTTGTCTCTCTTGGCCCAGGAAGAGACAACAAATACGGGAAATTTCAGGATCGAGTCAAACAGAAAGTCTATGTGATCTGTAGGGTACAGTGGAAGAGAGAGAAAAACAGAAAACCCTTAAGTAGGAGGAGGTAGGAACTGGGGAGGAAGAAAAACAAATGACAGCAAGTTGGGGTGGGAGAGGCTGCAGCTACCAGCCCACAATAGTACTGGACCAGATTTTGTACAAACTGGTGAACTATGATTTTAATTTGATGTGAAGACACCTATATTTATTTTTGAAAAGAACAAGGAAGGGGCAGCTAGGTGGTGCAGTGGATAGAGCACCAGCCCTGGAGTCAGGAGTACCTGAGTTCAAATCCGGCCTCAGACACTTAACACTTACTAGCTGTGTGACCCTGGGTAAGTCACAACCCCAACTGCCTCACTAAAAAAAAAGAAAAGAAAAGAAAGAAAAGAACAAAGAGGAGATATATATGATTTTTATGTTTTAATATGAGTAATTGATTCTCTAATCTTTGGGTCGTTACCACACAATCCCTAAAATCTTCCTTGAGAATAAAGAGAAGATAAGATAGAAATGTGTAGCCATTAAAAAGCAGTACCTTTTTACTACATAGAGGCAATGTTATATGGTGGAAAGAACACTAGATTTGGAGTAGGAAGAAAGCTGATACTAGTTGTCTGACTATGGGCAGGCAATTTAGTCAATCTCTCTGAGCAAAAAAATGGATATGCATAAAATGGGCATAATTATATTTGCACTACCTCTTTGCATTACAAATCTTTGAGAAAAACAATTTGCTAACCTGAATGCATTATATAAATATTTATGACTGTGCAATTTTTCAGGTTAAAAGCTGAAGATACTAGTTTTTCACTAAATTATCATTAAGTTAATTTATTAAGGCAGGAAAGTGGTTACCTTATATTAATACATAACTGTATACAAAAAATCATGATATAACAAGGCTGTTTTCTTGTCTCTCATTTTTAAAGACAGCATGAAATCAAGAAACAAATAATGGTGGTGGCTTAATTTAGTCACTAAATTCCAAGATAATTAACACTCCATGATGTAATAGGGTAGGACACATATTATTTGTCACATGTATCAAAGTAATAACAAAAAACACTAACAATCTGTGTATATTCATTAACAATTGGAGAGATTTGGGACATTTTAAGCTTTGCTCTAAAATTTTCCTTATGCTTGATGCCAAACTGGGAATCATATTCCCATTCATAACAGGGGCCTCATGGCCTAGTAAGTAACTGAAACAGTACAATGTATACTTGCTTTCAGTTCAAAGACCTCACACTGGTGAAGGAGTGTTAATTTCTTCAAAGACTTCACAGCTGGCCCCTTCACAGCAGCTCAGATTGCAGCGATTTCTTTTCCATGTCCTGGAGAGTCTGTCCACTTTATCATACTAAATGTAGGGAGAGTGGGAGTGGCTTCTTCCTCTTCTTTTTTTTCTCCCTTTTCTTCTTTTTTCCCTTCTTCCTTTCTCTCTCTCTCTCTCTCTCTCTCTCTCTCTCTCTCTCTCTCTCTCTCTCTCTCTCTCTCTCAAAGGAAGGTGATTCTTCCTTTATATTTTATTCTGCTTGTCAATATTTCAATGCAAGTCCAAGAGATGTCTCTGGAATGTTCATTTTTATATTGTTTGCTGAGGCATTTCCTTTACTTAGACTGTTTGTCTTTTTTCCACTTAAGAGGGTAACATCTCTACTCCAAAAGAGAATTTGAGTAAGTCTAATACATGATTAAGTCAATTAAGAGGGGGAAATGTTGTTCATTGGGCAATCTACCCCCCTTTATCTCTGTAGAAAGTTTCTGTTTGCTTCAGATGAAATTTGGGATCTAGGACCTAACAAGTATAAAAATAGTCTTAGAAGGACTTTATAGTCAGTTTGAAGTTCTCTAAGTATCAGATTAGTTCCAGGGCCATCCTGGAGGTTTAAGTTCATTCTGGTTCAACCCCAGGATCTCTGGGACTATTCTGGTTTCATCTTGGGGCAAATACAAATATTTGAGTTGCCCTACATTTGACCCATTCTCCCCAGGGTACATCAGATCTTCCAGGCTGCTCATACCTGAGCAAACCCCAAGCTTACTTCTCCCCACACACATACACACACAATTCAACAAATATATGTTAAATCAATCAACAAGTATTTCCTGAGTTCCCACTATGTGCTTTGTCTTATCTTAAGTGCTATGGATTTTATCAAAGACATACGAAATGGGATCTTTGCAGAAAAGTATCTTATAATCTTGTTGGGAAGACATGACTCATGGTCAGCAAAAGTACAGTAAACATTGTGGCAAATACATAGCCACCCTTCAGTTTATAAGCAAGTTATGCTCCAAAAGTCCATTTGTAATTTATGTTATATTTAGATTGCATTTTCCATAAAACAACATTATAAAAATTGTTTACCTTCTCATAAGAGTCCACAAAAGCTACTTAATAAGAAGAAGATTGCTAAGTATACTCATAGTCCAAGGTGGGGAACCTGATTCTTAATAACTAAATGAACAATTTGGGATTTTTTCAATTTTTTAAACAAATATTTAACGTTTTAAGTTCTAACTTCTACCACTCCTTCCCTCCCTTCCCCTCTCCCTGAGATGGTAAGCAATCAGATATAGGTTATACATATGCAATTATGTAAAGCATTTCCATATTAATCTAAATGAACATTTTTGAGAACTTTTATAAGTTGATGAAGAATTAAATGAGTAGAACCAGGAAGGTAACACTGTAAAAACAAACAATTTTGAAAGTTATAAAAACTATGGTTAATACAATGACCATTCATAATTCTGAAGGACTGATGATGAAACATGTTATCCGTTATAGAAAAGTGATTGATTTAGGGTACATAATGAGATATACATACATACATACATACATACATACATACATACACACATACAATAAGTATGTGTGTATGTATAGCCATTAAGGTTCATTAAGCTTTTGCTTGTACATGTATTTTTGTTTCAAGAAATGTGGTTTTCTTTTCTCAAAGAAAATAAGCTCTTGTTAATTTTTTTTTCATTGAGAGGGGAGCTATAGATACAAAATGTTGCATTCACTGTCAAGTGAAGTCACTATATTATTAGTTTTACTTAACTTATTTTATTTTGTTATGAGACTTCTCTTAAAGTGGGAGTAATCTGTAAATGTTTGTAATGTAAAAAAACCCACATAAATTAAACTTTTTTTAAAAAAAGAGAGAAGTATGGGGGAAGCCAGGTGGTGCAGTGGATAAATCGCCAGCCCTGAATTCAGGAGGACCTGAGTTCAAATCCAACCTCAGACACTTGACACTTAGTAGCTGTGTGACTCTGGGCAAGTCACTTAACCCTCATTGTCCGAGAGAGAGACAGAGAGACAGAGAGACAGAAAGAGACAGAAAGAAGCATGGAGAAAAGGGACCCTATCTAGTATTATACCCCTGCACATAAGCCCAGAATGGGTAGAGGTCTTCTCATCTTCAACATAGCTATGAGGCATCACCACTAACTCTGCAAACCTCAACCCATGGATAGCCATGTTACCAAGGACTATGTCATTCTACTTGCCATTCTACTGCCCATGACCTGGTGGTCCTGGGGCTCTCTTTGCCAATAGCCACCCATTTCCTACAATTAAGGACACCAGAAACAACAGCAGTAAACACAGCCTCAGTACATCACCACACTTGCAGATATATGTCTGTCTTCTGACTTTATAGGGAATCCTCCACTGAAGTATTTATCTTCATATAGCTGAGCATTCACATCTCATCTAGGGGACTATAAATAAGTGCTAAATTGCATAGTATTTACTCAAAATTTGACAAGTGTTTATTGGCATGAACTACAGATGCTAATATGGTTTTAGAGAAGAGGAAGACAAGTGAGGAATAATTTGACAATGCTTCATATAAAAGCTTGGACTTGAACTGGTCCTAAGAACAAGTAGAATTTGTATAAAAAGATAGGAAATGAAAATACAATTCATAGGAGAGTATTCCTTTTAAGAGGAACATGTTTAGATGCAGGGATGAGAACCTGATGAGCTAGGCACTGTAGGGTATAGTATAAGAACATATAGCATGGTCCTTGACCTTAAGGAGTGGAGGAAATAAGACAAAAATACAAAATGATTAGAGGACAATATAAGGAAGAACACCAAATTGTGCAACACAATTTGAGAATGAAAAATGATAAGAGATAGGAGAGATGGAACACGTCACTGAAATGAATACCAGTCAAATTCTAATTAGGCTTTGAAAATTCTGGCAAAGAAAAAAAAAGCAACATAGTCAAAATGGTACCTAGTATTTCTCAGGTTAAAATAATAGAGTAGGGGCAGCTGGGTGGCTCAATGGATGGGGCGCTGGCCCTGGATTCAGGAGGACCTGAGTTCAAATCCAGCCTCAGACACTTGACACTTAATTGGCTGTGTGACCCTGGGCAGGTCGCTTGGCCCTGATTGCCCCCCCAAAATAGAGTGGTTTATAAGAAGCAATATTTATGACCTCACCTATCTATTGACTAATATGCAGAATATGTCTAACAAAGGTATTCTAAAATATCAATAAATACAATATCAATTTTGCCCAGACTCGGCATATTAGTCCTCATGACTCATATACAGAAAAGCATATACCTTTATAAAAATGTTGAATTTGAATGGAAACCTGGTGAAGATCATTTGGATTAAGAGAAAAAGAGTCAGACAACATGATATGGTAGAGAATTGGACTAGAAGATCTCTAAAATCCTTTCCAACTGTAAATACTATAATCCTAGAAGTGATATTGCCAAATTGGAGATATGAATGATTCTTTCTTAAAATGAATTATACAATGTCCATTTAAGTAAACTATAGCAGCGAGAGGGAACTTCAACTATCTTGATACCTACTGCAAGTTTCATTCTGATAGGGGAGGGGGGAAGAATCTGATAATTTTTGGCTTCCATGGCTTTAATTTATTAGAAGATAGAGGAAGTTAGGAGGACAAATGCTATTTTCTACTTAATTCTGACTAATTAGGGAAAGATCATTTAGTGATGTAAAAGTGATAGGAAATGTAGAGAAAAGTGACTATGTCATCCTGGAGTTCATAGCTGGACAAACACCTTATAATTTAGGAAAGTTGATTTTTTTTTACAATTCAGAAAACACAAAGATTAAACCTCATGGTTATAAACTCCAAACCCATATGGTTTCATTTTAAAAAAAAAATACATTTTATTAGTTCCTTTTGTTTTTACTTCACTGTCATTTCCACCCACTCTGAATAAATGTTACCTAGTGACAAAGAAAAACAAATCAGACAAAAAACACCTGACAAAATGATTGTATCTGATAATTACAACATATTATCCTAGTAGTCTCCCACCTCTCTGGGAGAGGTATTTATTAGATTTTCCTTTCCATTCTCTGGGACCTACACTAGTTTTTGGATTACCAAGAATTTTACTTCCTCTTAGAGATCTTTTCATTTACATGGTTGTAGTCATTATGTATATTATTTTCCTTTCCGATTTCATTCTACATCAGTTCATACAGGTTTCTCTGAATTCCTCTTCTGACTTTTTACTGCTCAGTAATACGAATATTAAATGCACATACCATGGTTTTCTCAGCCATCTCCTAATTGATGTGCACCCATTGTTTCCAGTTCTTACTTTATTTAGAGGATGAAAAAGGAAATTTAAAAAAAAATTATTTCTGACTATACCATTCTGAATAGTCTTAATGAGAAGAAAAAGGGGGAAGCATGCCAAATGCCCCCCTACAAATTTATGTAGCCTAATCTTAACTGAACTCTTGCTGCTACATTGCAATTTTCTTATACGCTCCTAAATTACTTTCTATCACATGCTTATAATATAGTCCAGTGTCTTGCCCCTTAGCAAATAAACTTGCTTCTTGCTTCTTGTTTCTTGCTTCTTACTTCAATGAGAAAATTCAGCACTCTCTGTTCTCTCTCTCTCTCTCTCTCTCTCTCTCTCTCTCTCTCTCACACACACACACACACACACACACTTCAATAGCTCCTTATCAAGTATTATTTACTTAATTGTTGCTTGAAGACACATGTAACTCTTCCCAGCCTCAGAAAACCTTCCTTTGACACTGCCATCTTACATTTCCCCTCCTTTTATTGCTAAACTTCTAGAAAGAATCATCTATATTCACTGACTCTACTTCCTTATAACTCACTCACTTCTCAGCCCCTTGGAACCTGGTGTCTGACTCCACCACTTGGTTGAGTCTTTTCTCTTTGAGGTTGCAAATGAAGTCCATTACTAAATAGAATTGTCTTTCTTCAGTTTTCGTTCTTTATCTTTTGGTATCTTTTTACATAATTGACCACCCTATCCTCTTGAATGTATTCTCCTCCCTTGGCTTCTATGACATTGATGGGTTTTTTTTCCCCTGGCTCTCTTCCTACCTCTCTGACCACTCCTTCCTTAGCCTCCTTGGCTCAGTCGTCATCGGCTATCCCCTAGTGGCATGGGTGTTCCCCAAGTCTCAGTCCTGGGCCCTCTTCTCACTTCCCTATTTATTTGTTTCTTGATTCAGTAAAGTTTGTCTTGCTTTTATTAATAAATTTTGATTTAATACAGCAAACATGAATTTGCAAAGCATACTCCCTGAAAACAATTAATCAAAATAACAATAAAGAGTAAATGCAGGGCTCTTGCCCTTTGGTGAGCTTCAGGAGCATACTGGAGCGGGACTGCACAGCTGACTCCCATTGAAACTACAGACCCCCAGGTGGGCAGTGAGGGGTTAAGTGACTTTCCCAGGGTCACACAACTAGTCAGGTATCTGAGTCCAGATTTGAAGTTGGGTCCTCCTGAATCCAGGATTGGTGCCTTACCCACTATGCCACTTAGCTGCCCCTTTGGTATTAATTTTGATCTTTACTCTAGCAGTCAACTGTCTGCCTGTAAACAAACAGGTGATGTAAAAATAATCCCCATAGTTCATATCTGTTAAGAGGAAATAAATTTAAGAGTGTTTATCGAAAAAAAAAAAAAGAGTAAATGTAGGGGCAGCTACCTGGTGCAGTGGATAGAGCACCAGCCCTGGATTCAAGAGGACCTGAGTTCAAATCCACCCTCAGACACTTGACACTTACTAGCTGTGTGACCTTGGACAAATCACTTAACCCTCATTGCCCCTCAAAAAAACCCAGTAAATGCAACTGATGGTAGATGGAACTTTATTAAAAGAAAGGAAGATTGTGCTTTAATCTCAATAAAGTAGTGCCATTGTGTTATCTATTGCGTTTAATCTTGATTTTATTGCTATTTAATATCTTTTTATTAGTTTTTTTAATAGCAAGTTTTCCCCCTCTCCATTCTACCCTCTACCTCATTTGAAAGGGGAAAAATGAAAGAAAAACAAATTATTTGCAACAAATCTGCATAGTCTTGCAAAACAAATTCCCTCATTGTCTGCTTAAAAGTATTTCTCTCGTTTTGTACTCTGAATTCATTACCTCTCTTCTCAGGAAGTGGATAACATGTTTCACATTGGTCCTTTGAAATAATGAATAGTCATTGTGTTGATCTGTGCTTCTTAGAGCTTTTAGTATCTAAGACCAAGTTGCTGAAGAATTTCAGTTCTGCATTTAGTCCCTATAATTCTCTAAAAGAAAGCATGGGTCTGGACAACCCTAAAGCATTTGATCAACTGGAAAAACTACTAGAACAGATGGTAGATCAGTGACTGGAGCCCTGGGCCTGGAGTCAGAAAGACCTGAGTTCAGATGTGATCTCAGGCATATCTGTGTAACTCTGGGCAAGCCACATCTGTTTGCCTCAGTTTCCTCAACTGTAAAGTAGGGATAATAATAATAATAATAATAGCCCTTCCCTCTCAGAGTTATTGCGAGGAGCAAATAAGGGAATATTGTCAAAAGCACTCACTCCAGTGCCTGGCATACAGCAGGCTCTATCCATTCATGCTCATTCCCTTCTCTTCCCCCCCCCCCAAGCTGATTCTGGTCTGCTAGTTTTATTTCCCTTTATTCTGATGTAACAGTGATAGTTTATTTAGAGAACTTGCAACAACCATGAAAACCCTAGGTGATAATGTGAACATTATATGTAAGGGAACAATGAAATGAATCATCAGAAAGTAGAAATGGGAAATGCAAAGATGGAATGGAAAAAGGACAAAAGTGGCAAAGCACAAAGAGCTGTAGAAACTTTGGAGGTGCCTATACTAAGGTCTTATGAGATGTGGAAAGTAAAATAAAAAGCAGCAGTGAAATGCCCTGAGAAGACAAACGGGTCTGACCTATGGGATCTCCCAGCCCCAGCTTGCTTAAAGGAAGATTAAGCAATGCCTGCCTTCTTCCTCCCTCTCCTCTGCCTCATGATGAGAAGAGGGATTTTTAGCAACAAATTGTTTCTTCAGCCTCCAGCTTTGCTGCCAGAAGAAATCTGATTTCGGAGACACACTGACCTATGTCAGTTAGTAGCTGGTGTTACATTTAAAGCCAGTCTTGATGTCTCTTTTTGTTATTTTATCAGTGTCCAAAGGATTCCAAAAAATCCACTGAAAGCTTTATCAAACCAAATTTTTTGCAACATAAATTTTTTTAATCAGAATAACTTTTGGAAACCTATAGAAATGCCTTTTAAGTATGTAGGTATAGAAAAATGACTATACCTACAGTCATTACATTTTGGTGGTTTTTTTAAATGCCATATGTTATATTTTTCCTATGTTTATATATAGTCATTCTCAGTGTGGTACGGTTGAAAAAGCCCTGACTTTGGAATCTGAGGATTTGTGACTTCACATCTTGCTTACCTTTGAAACCTTGGGCAAGACACTTCTCTCTGGGCCTTGGTTTCTCTAGCAATAAAAGGAGGGGGTTGAATTAGGTGGCCTCTGAGGTCTCTTCCAATTTTGATCCTATGAAAGATAACTTTCTAGATTTTTTAAACTACAGGTGAGGGGCAGCTAGGTGGTGCAGTGGATAGAGCACCAGCCCTGGATTCAGGAATACCTGAGTTCAAATCCAACCTCAGACCCTTGACACTTAGTAGCTGTGTGACCCTGGGCAAGTCACTTAACCCCAATTTCCTCACCCCACCCCCCCACCAAAATAATAATAAATTAAACTACAGGTGAACTTGTGCTATGGGTGCACATTAGCAGTCTATTTTTTTTAATTAATAAGGCCTTGTATGGTATGATTTTCTCTTCTTTTTTTAAAGAAAAAGTACAGTGGGTTTAAGTGAAAGGAGTTAAAAATTGTACCTTAGCCAAGAGAAATCAGGGGTCCTTCTTTCTCGTTAGAATTCTGTCAGAAGAAAAGATCCAAAGCCATTCACTATATATATTATAGACAAACTCGACTCCTCTATGGAACTCAAGTGAAAGGCAGTACTATGTCCATTTTGTTTGTTTGTTTGGTTTTGGTTTTTTTTAGTGAGGCAATTGGGGTTAAGTGACTTGCCCAGGGTCACACAGCTAGTGAGTGTCAAGTGTCTGAGGCCGGATTTGAACCCAGGTACTCCTGACTCCAGGGCCGGTGCTCTATCCACTGCGCCACCTAGCTGCCCCACTATGTCCAATTTGTAGATGAGAAAACTGAGGTTCAGAAATATCGATTGACTCACTCCAGGTTACACAACTAGAAGTGGTGAGTGGTAGAGGTTTATTCCAACCCTATTCTTCCAACTTCAAATCCAGTACTACCTCCATGCTTCAGTAACTATGCCACCTCCCATTTTCCCTTTTTTCTTTCGTTCTTTCTTTCTTTTTTTTTAACGAGGCAATTGGGGTTAAGCGACTTGCCTAAGGTCACACAGCTAGTAAGTGTTAAGTGTCTGAGGCCGAATTTGAACTCAGGTCCTCCTGACTCCAGGGCTGGTGCTCTATCCACTGTGCAACCTAGCTGCCCCTCCCTTATTTCTTTTGTTGTTGTTGTTGTTGTTTTTTCAGGCAATGGGGGTTAAGTGACTTGCCCAGAGTCACACAGCTAGTAAGTGTCAAGTGTCTGAGGCCGGATTTGAACTCAGGTACTCCTGAATCCAGGGCCGGTGCTTTAACCACTGCGCCATCTAGCTGCCCGTCCCTTATTTCTTTTGATGGACCAGACTATGATTTCACTGGTATAGTGAACTCACAGTGAGGAAACTCCTTTTCACAGTGCAGGCTGACTCACCTTCTGAAATGTATAGTCTTAGACTGTTTGCCTCAGTTTCTTCCTATGTAAAATGAGCTAGAGAAAAAAATGGCAATCCACCCAAGTATCTTTGCAAAGAAAACCCCAAATTGGGTCACGAGTCAGACACAACCAAAATGATGGAACAACAGAGTAAGTTAGAAACAGTTCTCGATATTCAGAACCAAAATATATTAAGGAATTGGCAGCCTGCGTGATGCCAACACATCAAGCTATAGAGTAGGCAATAGAAAACCTGAGAGAAGTGTGCTCATGGCGGCAAGACAGAGCAAAACCTACTTTGTCTTTCACACTCTCCCGTATCCCTTTTTACAAACATTGCTCCAACATTCCCAGGTACCTAGTACCCTTAGGGGCCCAGCGGTTCAAGCCTTCCCACTTGTATCTCACTTAGATCTGCCTTCTGGGAAAAGGACTTATTTTCCAAAAGTATCTCTCCTTGTTCTTTCATCCCAACAAAACCCGTCTTTCACCTTAATATCTATCTGACTAGTGAATGTTGGAGGAAAGCAGTCTGATTAAAGCCATTCACAGAAAGAATGCTTACTCTTCCATTTGAATTTAAAAGAGAGGTTTGGTAGGCAAATGAATTTTTCAATAATGAAATGTTTGGAGGAGAGATGTTTGAACCAAGCTAACTTTCCTAGTTCTTACCACCAACAACTTTTACTACCATACTTTCCCTTCCATGCCAGAAAAGGTACCAATCTAGGCCCTGAAGAATGAAGGTATTCAATCTTCCTTATGAATGTGAGACCTGAACATACTACTCAATTTTAATTTAGTTGATTAAAGAGACATTAATATCACCTGAAACCAGTGTTGTACTAAAGCAAACCCAGGCTAGGAGAAGTACTCATTAAATTTTCAATGTGGGCATCTACACCTTGGAAATTGGCAAATATTACAAATCAGGGCTTGATTTATTGTTTTATAGGTTGGCTAGCACTGAAGAAAATGATGGAAAAGAAGGTTAGTGGTGCATATTAAACTTTAAAAATGTGAAAGGGTACATTTTTTCTCTCTAGATAGCCACCTGGTTGCTAAACATTTGCCAGCACACCCTTTCCTAAAAGTCCTGCTAAATTGGATGGGTGCAAAGAATGGAGAGTAGTGGAATACCCAGGCAGCTCCTGTATAATGAATGAAAATAAAATTGCTGCCAAAAAAACAGAGAAGAAACACTTCAAAAACATGCTGAAACCACACTTCAGATTATGTGTGTTAACTGTGAATTTCTAGGGGAAAAGCAGCAAAATGAACAGTGTGATATACAGTAATAGCTTGTAGCATTTCATGCTTTACACACATTGTCACCCTGTTAGATAATAATGTGTAACAGTGGTTTGACAACTGTTTGGTGTCCTGGGGTTTGTAGTTAGAGCCAAACATTCCCTCTCAGTCCTGAGAGAGATTTGAGACTATTGAGATCTTTGAGCAGGAAGGAGGTCTTGTCTCACCCAGAAATTCTTAAAGGGACAGAAAGTCTACAAGAGACAATCAAATGCTTGTTGTGTACCTACTGTGTGTCAGGCACTGAGAACAGACTGAAAGGAAGAAGTAAGGACTGCCAAAACTAGACAAAAGTAGTAATGGGGAGACTGAGTCTCTAGCAGGGGACTTCATGTGTCAAGCTAGAAGGAATCACTGAAATGAAGGCAACAATCTAAAGGATGAACAACTATCTGTCTATTTATATAGTTCTCTACACTCTTCCTATCTGTCTTTTTCTCATTCTGTCTCCATCTTCTTCCTTTTCCTTATTCATACTTTACTTCCTATATATGCGCTTTTGTACTAGCTGTCTCCTATATCAAATGCACTCCCAACTCACCTGCATCTGTCTTTCAGAATTCCTAGTTTCCTTTTCTGAACCCCTAGATGCTAATGAGTCCCTCACCATAATCACCTTGAATCATCATCACCACCATTAGCATCAGCAACACCATCACTGTCATTGTCATTGTCATCGGACCTTTATTAAGCATTTAATATGAGCTAGGCACTGTGCCAAGCACCAGAGATTAAAAGAAAGACAAAAACATGGCCCCTGCTCACATTCTAATGATGGAGGTGTTGAAAGGCAAATTCTTCATTTGGGTTTCCACCTTGATTAATGAGGCAAAACTCAGGACAAAGAGAATTAAATGGATTTTATTTTAAGTCAGTCAAGGTAGCAACACATTGCTGGTCTGATCACTGCTGAAGATCAGTGATGGCTTCAAGGTGGGGCCAGTTTTTATAGGTAACTTTAAGACAATTCAGATAGGTCAGCATCAGCAAAAGAGGTTGAGTTCTTACATTAAGTTCCTCGCCAAAGTAGCAAGAACCCATCAATTTATAGATAGGGATACAAAGGTCACAGGTGGGGTGTGTGTGATTTAGCTACCCAGGGGACTGGTGACACCTCTCCTAATACTGACTGACAAGCAGAGCTGGGGACAATGGGTCACTGAGTCAACATAGGTTTCAATAAGGGCAACTTGCAAACAACTAAGTAGATAAAACATACATACACTGTAAATGAAAGGGAATCTCAGAGAGATGCCACTAGCCATGGGTTAGTAGGTGGGGAATACAAGGAAAATCCTCTCATGGAAGGCAGGTTGAATTGAGTCTTAAAGGAGGTTAGGAGGAAGAAGTGGGAAAGACAATAGTTCCAGGGATAGGGAATCCATTTTGTATGTTCCTTTTTGTTGTCTTCTCTATTTAGAGTGTAAACTTCTTCTGGGTGGGAACTGCTTTGTCTTTTCTCTTAGTATCTCCAGAGCCTGCAACATAGTAGGTGCTTAATAAATGCTCATTGGTGGATTGATAGAGGGTTTTTGTGGTCCCACGTGGGTGCAGCCACTATGTGTCTGACCCACAAAAGAACTCACATAGCTTTTGTTGAGGGACCTTCAAAAGAGATAAAGCTACAAGAAAGCAGCACAAACTGACAGCAGCAACTTTGCAAGGAAGCAGTTAGTGACAGCTTCTGAGGCAGAGAAGTGTTCCAGCTGGTAAATATCCAGAGGAATTTGAACTGTTCATCTTACCCATGTTTCTTTGCTCCCTAATGGTCTATCAGCCTGCTGGCAAGTGTGCCCCTTGAATGTATGAGAGATTTTAAAAAATTAACCTAGCAATTCTATTTAAGCAAATGTCTTCGAACTGAGTCAATATGAATTCTTGTTTAGTCTTTAGAGAACATCTTGGGAGTTCATGAACTTTTTGTTCAAAAAAAAGTCAACCAAAAGCATGATTCAAATTCATGTTTGAGAGTGGCCTGGTCTACAATAACATACCACATGTACTGAATACTGTGCTACCCTAAGTAAAATATGGCTGTGCTGTAGACTCAATTTGTGAAACGAAGGATAATGATGTTGGGTAAAAATTTACCCCAAAACTTTATTTCTTGAGGGAGAAGAAGAAAAATTCTTTAGTTTCAGCAGTCACTGTTAGACCATTGGTAACTTGGATAGCTTCAATTTCTGTATGATATAAGAGTAGAAGCCAAACTGAGAAAAAAGGCATTGTCTTCTAGGGGATTATATATATATATATATTTTTTTTTTTAATTATTTTTTTTTTGCAGGGCAATGGGGGTTAAGTGACTTGCCCAAGGTCACACAGCTAGTAAGTGTCAAGTGTCTGAGGCCAGATTTGAACTCAGGAACTCCTGAATCCAGGGCCGGTGCTTTATCCACTGTGCCACCTAGCCGCCCCTGGGATTATATATTTTAAAACATTTCCTTCCTCTGTGAAAAATATGAACAACCTAGTTATAACTTTATTAGAATGAGCATTTTAATTTCACTTATTTAGCAACCCAAGAAATTCCTTCTGAATACTGACATTCCTTAGATCAATGCATCTCAACTTAAAGGAGTGTCTCTAATGGAGACATCAAAAGGTCCCAGAAACTACTCAGCCAACAAACAATAGAGAGATTTGGCAATCAAAGGCAACACAGGTTAGAATACAAACTAATTTATAAAACATTACAGAAAAGGACAATAGAAAATAATAAGCAATATGACCTTATAAAACAGTGAAAATGAGCCTGGGAAAAGCTTTTCATGAGAATCACATGCACTAGATCATGGTATGCTAGATGGGGTCTGACAAGGTGGGAGGACCAAAGGTCTATCACTTCCTTATTTCTGAAAACTGTACCTGTGTTAATGCAGGCCCAAATCACAGTATCTTTTCAGCCTGCCACATCACACTACTGAATCATACTGAACTTTTGGTCCATTACAACCTCCAGATCTTTTTCAAACAGCTCTTTAATCACATCTCCTCCATCTTGTTCTTGTAAACTTGATTTGTGTAACTCAATTGTAAGACTTTTATATTTATTCCTATTGGATTTCATCTTATTAGATTCAACATTCTAGGGCATAAAGATCTTTTTCAGTTCTGACCATCATCAAGTGTATTAACTATTCCTGCCAGCTTTTTATCATCTGCAAATTTGATGATGTGAGTTTTTCCTCATCCTTTAGCTATAAGAAATTCGCCATAGTTATAAGTGATTTAAGATAATAATCAATATATTAACTGAAAAATTGTGATTTATTATATTTAGATATTATTTTATTACAATTATATAAGGTCAAAAGGTTAAGTCTCTCTTCTGTCTAACTTTCCAGTGTCAAGCATTAAGTAATATCACAAGATACAATAGTCAGCAATGCTATATTTTTTGTTTTTTGTTTTTTTTTGTTTTTTTTTGTTTTTAGTGAGGCAATTGGGGTTAAGTGACTTGCCCAGGGTCACACAGCTAGTAAGTGTTAAGTGTCAGAGGCCGGATTTGAACTCAGGCATTCCTGACTCCAGGGCCGGTGCTTTATCCACTGCGCCACCTAGCTGCCCCCAGCAATGCTATATTTTAGTAACCATGAGTGACATACTTTTCTCAAGGAGTTCACGCTGCTCACCAGTGACCTGATAATGACCCACCCTATTGTCATCATAATGCTGACATTTATGGTCACTTAGGTAGTTCCTCATATTTCCTAAGAGTATGTTTTAATTTTAGAAGCACAACTAATCAAGATTAATACTATGTTGTATAAGTGTAACTTTTGGAGGGGTATATAAATCCATGGATTTTGTAACTCTGGGTCTTTCAGGTCTGATGCCTGGATGACCGACTTTGTTGGGGGACTAACCCTCTCTCAATAAACCCATTTACTTCAGCCTGGAAACTTTGTTGTTTTTGTTCTTCCATTGGACTTAAAAATTCTTCCAACAATAAGAGTACCATATATGCCTTTACCACGTTCAATGATAAAAATGTTAAACACAGTGTGGCACAGATCCCTGGGGGCACTCCAATGGACTTTTCTTGTCAAGCTGACATCAAACTACTCATGACTTTCTTTGGGTCATGGTACTGATCCCACCTAACTATATTATTGTCTAGTCCACATTTAGAGAGAATGGATAGATGGTAGAAGTCAGTCAGGTTTGGAGTTTCACAGAGATATAATTAGGGATTCAGGAAATCAGGGGTAAAGGACAAAAAAGGATTAAACTGGTTACAGAATATTACAGTACTATAAGAAATAATGAACATGTTGAATACAGAAGCATAGACAGATTTACAAGAACTGATAGAAACTGAAATAAGAAGAGCCAGGAAAACACTATACGCAATGACTTTAAGGATGTTAGCAGAACCTGTCTCCCCTCCCCCCCCAGCCCCCACGCCCCAAACCCAAAAAACCAAAAACGAAAACAAACCAGAAACCACGAAACAATCATAAACTTGACCCCGAAGAGATATGAGAAGACACTTCTCCATCAGTTTCCCCTGCAGATGTTGGAATCCACAGGTGTAAAACATTGCAAATAACCTCAGATTTTTTTTGTTAACATGCTCAATCAGTTTTGCTGACATTTTTTTCTCTCAACTTCATTCATTTATTTTTTTTTCTTTTCTTTTTTTTTTTTTTTGGCAGGGCAATGAGGGGTTAAGTGACTTGCTCAGGGTCACACAGCTAGTAAGTGTCAAATGTCTGAGGCCATATTTGAACTCAGGTCCTCCTGAATCCAGGGCCGGTGCTTTATCTACTGCGCCACCTAGCTGCCCCTCAACTTCATTCATTTAAAAAAAAATTGCTATAAGGAATGTGGTAGATGGGAGGGATACAAGGGAAATCTAGTTAATGTATAAATAAAAGTTATTGATAAGAAGCTATTTTAAAATTTAAAATAAAAAAGAATTAAAAGTCAAAAATATGAAGAGAGGAAACTAAAGCAAAATCAGCCAGTGATGAACTGGGAAAGCAGGATGGGGTAGAGTGACTGAAAATGAAAGTACAGACAAAGAACAGATTTAAGAAGAGAAAAACGGAAGGTTAGAAGGAAATTTCAAGACGTGGGGGACTTGGACACATGTCCTCTGATTCTAAATTCAGTATTTTCCAAAGTACTGTGTAATAGTGGCACACATTTATACTTAAGGCAATATAAAATGTGTTTGTATTTTTTTTTAATCTACTATTTAATTTTAGCCAAATTTGTCAGGGACCATTTATTAGATGTACCAATAACTGCTTGGGGAGAGATCCTGACTGGCAAAGTTCTCCCCGCTCAATTAGAAAAGATTTAGTCCTTTCCCCATTGCAAGCAGTTCCCTAAACTCACATTTTATGGTTAGTGTGAAACAAACAAACAAAAAATGAAATTCCACAGCAGTGGTAAAACAAAAATATAAGGTTTCAGTTAGGATTTTTAGAATTAGTAGACAAAGAGATTAATGTTACTGTCTTCACACTTTCCCAAACTAACTACTCCCTTAGGTCTTACTCTTTGTCTAGTTAATGGTAAACAAAAGAGCATCCTCTCTACATTTGGTTAACAAAAAAGACAGTTTCCCTTTTCCTTTGGCCACCATAAACTCCCTCTAATGATTTACCCCAGGGTTGTCTTCTTTGGGGGAGTTTAAGTACACTCCCCAGTTTGATTAAGTGTTATGTTCTGGGAAGACTTCATTCAAGGACATCCAAGGACTTCAGACCTCGGCATATAATATAAAATAAGAATACCCAACATAGGGGTCAGTGATGTGTGCTTCCACATGACTGGCAGAAAATGTGTCATAATAGAAATGTCTAGAGAATGTATGCTCCTTGAGGACAAAGGCTGTTTCAATTTTGACTTTGTACCCCCAGTGGCTAGTACAGTGTCTGTCACTGAGCAGGCACCTAATAAATGGTTGATAATAGAAGTATGAAGAAACTGCTGTGGGAACACAGAGGAGGGCGAAATTATTCCTCATTGGGGGAATAAAGAAAAAGGTTCTTAGATGACATTTTAGCAAGGCCTTGAAGGATAGGTAGTCTTTGAACAGACAGTGATTCATGGGGTTGGACAGTCCCATCAGAAAAACACGAGGAACAAAGGTATGGAGGCAGGAAAAGGTAAAACAGGTGTGAGAGAGGCGCAAGTGGTCTAATTTGCATGGAGTATAAGGTATGGGAAAATTGAGATTCCAGATTTTGAGTGTGATATATCAAAAGCATAGTCTAGTTCTAGAAAAATTAATAACTGAATGTTGGAGAGAGCCAAGTTATCAGGTGTGCATATTTCTAATAATAAAATGGATGCTAAGGTAGCATTTTACCACCAAATAAGTATTTGCCAATTGTGAGAAAATAATTATTAATAATGAATTTCTTGGGGACCTGGAGATCAATTTCAGTCCCTTCTCCTCCCTACCCCCTCCACCTCACTCCAGAAAATCCAATTCTTGAGGAAGTTCTAATCTTGTTTGGGACAAGCCCAAGGGAACAAAAGGAATGGAGATTGATTCTTTTGTTTAGCTAAGTGAACTGGTACCTAAGTGTGCTTAGGTACCAGAATTCACCTTTGCCCTCAGGGAGAGTCTCTTCCTCAGTTAGGTCATCTGTAGAGTTCATTTTAATTTGGACCACCCTCAAGTCATGTCAACCAATGGAATTGAATGATGCTAACAATTAGCTTTGATCTATGTATAATTACCTGCCTCTGTCAAAAAAGGATAAAAACCCTTGACCACGACCACTCAAGGGTTGGGATCTTGGTTCTCTCTTGGCTTCCTGGACCTGCCCCTTTGGCTCCATATGCTGTCTCTTGGTATGCATAGGTATGTAGGCCTGAAGGCCAGAGACTATGAGAATTTAGGAAGACACTCCCTCAATGTTTTACTAATACTTTAATATTGATTAATAATAAGTGTTACTGCCAAAATGTGTGCAATAGCCATGAATATATAAATAGCAATTAATTTTAGAAAGCACAGCTTAGCACAATAATTTTTAAAAACACACAATCAATGCACATCTGTCTGACCACCTGATTTTTGCTCAGAACAAATTGGCATTGAGAGACAGCACAGTGTAGTGGAGAGAGAGGAGACAACTTTGGAAGACCTGCGTTCAAGTCCTCTTTCTGGCACTTGACTGTGTGAACCTGAACAAGTCTTTTAATTTCTTTATTTTAAATTTTGTTTAGTGAGGCAATTGGGGTTAAGTGACTTGCCCAGGGTCACACAGCTAGTAAGTGTCAAGTGTCTGAGGCCGGATTTGAACTCAGGTACTCCTGACTCCAGGGCCAGTGTTCTATCCACTGTGTCACCTAGCTGCCCCAAGTCTTTTAATTTCTACCATCCCCAGGTAGTATTCTAAATTGCAGAAATGGTACTAATCTTCGTTAGTAAGGGGAGTTTCTTATATTCATGAAGTGACATCTCCAATCCAAAAAAATATATCAGCATTGTCTTTATCTTCAAAAATGGAATTATCCTCCCTAGGGATAATCATAGTACCTCGGGGCTTGTAGGGACCTCCTCCTGTGGAGCATGACTTCCCCACTTCAATGTCGCTGAAAAGTGATTATTCAGTTTCCATTAAAGACAGTAAGTGTGGAAGAACTCACTCTCTCTCTAGTTCTCTGTAACTGCAATTCTTAATTCTTCCCTCTAGGGCCAAGTAAAGCAAGTCACTTCCATGTGAGAGCCCATCAAAGATTTGAAGATAGCTTTCATGTCCCCATTGAGTGACCCCTTCTATAGACAATATAATTTGATGGAAAATTTATGGGAACTGGAAACAGAGAACCTGGATTTAAATACCAACTCTACTTTGGAATACCTGCTTGACCTTAGGCAAGCTATATAATTTTTCTGTAAAAGGAGTTGGAATAGATGATCTCTAAAATACTGCCTGACTCCAAAATCATACGAAGCATTCCCTTTAAGGCATCCTCGTATGGTATATTTTCAAGCTCTCTCACCATCAGCATGGAAAGAAAGCTGGCCTTGGAAGCAGGAATCTAGGTTTGAATTTTAGCTCTGAACTCACAAACAAGTCATTTTACCTCCTCTGGGTCTCAATTTCTTCATCTGAAAAATGGTAACAGCATTTGTATTATCTATCCCCATGGGGCCATTGTGAGGAAAGTGCTTTGTAAACCCTGAAGAGGTCATATGGTTGCCTCATTTTGATTTATTCTAGTTCATCAATATCCTTCTTAAAATGTGCCTGCCACACCTGAACACAATATTCCAGATGTGATCTGACTGGGGCAGAATGTCATGATACTTTCTTGCTCTACACATTATGCTTCTTTCAACGATATTGCATCATGCCATTCAATTAAATTAAATTCTACAAGCCTTCTTTAAGTACCTACTATGTGCCAGAGATGTTGGCTAAAGAGGCAGAAATGAAACAATTCCTGCCCTCAAGAAATTGGGAAACAATAGGGACATATGTAAAACATAAACAAAAATGTATACAAAATAGAGGGACAAGGACTGAACCCATTATTTCACCAGGAGAAGAAATCACCTCTACCAATATGGGTCAGAACTTTTCTGCAGCTTATACCTTGCTTCAAGCTCTGAGAGGTTATATCTTGCACAACAGATTACACAGCAAGTATATGTTGGAGGCAGCACCTGAACCCAGGTCTTCTTGACTTCAAAGGTGGCTATCGGGCAGCTAGATGGCGCAGTGGATAGAGCACCGGCCCTGGAGTCAGGAGTACCTGAGTTTGGATCCGGCCTCAGACACTTAACACTTACTGGCTGTGTGACCCTGGGCAAGTCACTTAACCCCAATTGCCTAACCAAAAAAACAAACAAAAATAAATGAATAAATAAATAACAAAGGTGGCTATCACTGACACCACTGTAAATATAAGGAAAGGTTTTTTTTGTTTTTTGTTTTTTTAAGTGGTGGTGGTAAGAAGAAGGCACAAACAGCTGGGGTGAATCAGGAAAGGTTGTCTGTTGAAGGTGGTACCAAGCTGAGCTTTGAAGGGAACTAGGAATTCTGAAAAGCAGAGGTGAAGAATGACCATCTACATTGAAGTATAAGGAAACAGCCTATATGAAGGCTCAGACACAGGAGTACCATGTTTGAGGAACAGCAAGAAGGAGAGTTAGGCTGGAGTGTAGAATATGTAAAGGGGAATAAGAAATATTCTCCTTGATAGAAAAAGAATAAATTGAGTCATGTTGCCTTCTGTCATCAGTTATCATTATCTCATCCAACCTGAACAATGTTCCTATCCCTTCTTGATTTTCCTATTACTTTCAACATAGCATTTAAAAAAAATTTTTTTTTATTTTTGCAGGGCAATGGGGGTTAAGTGACTTGCCCAGGGTCACACAGCTAGTAAGTATCAAGTGTCTGAGGCCAGATTTGAACTCAGGTCCTCCAGAATCCAGGGCCAGTGCTTTATCCACTGTGCCACCTAGCTGCCCCTCAACATAGCATTTTAAAAAGCCTTTTTGTTGTCCTTAGCCTTCATGGCAACACTAAGCTCATTCAGTTTTTCTGGAATTATTCTTCCAGAACTGTGCCACTCTTTGGTATTAATCCTCAGTTATCTGCTCTTGCTTCCATTTTCAATATGTCTTTTGAAAATTTATAGGCATCTAAGTTCCCTATATATTCAAATCAGTCCCTTTAGACAGTGCTAGCTCCTATTCTTCTCCATCAGAATCATTTGTGTTGTCAGGCTTTTGTTCTTGAAAGCACTTAATTATTCTTCTTGAGCTGACTTCCTGTAAATAATTTTACTCAATGAGATCATAGCTATCTTTTTTTTGTATTTTTTTAAGGTACTCTCCCAAAATCTAGGACATGTGCCCAGCTTTTTAAAAACTTGCTTATTTTTGTACATACTCTTAAGAAAAACTCCACTACATAGCACATAGCACATTAGACCTGGGATCAGGGAAACCATACAGTGGGAAAAAGCATTGTCTGTGGAATCAGAAGATCTGGGTTCAAATTCCACCTCTCTGACATTTGCTACTTGTATGACATTGGTCAAATCACTTCATCTCCCTTGGTCTCAGTTTCCTCATCAATAAAATGGAGGGTTTGGACTAGATGGCCTTAGAGTCCCTTCTAGCTCTAAATCTACGATCTTAAGAAGATCCAGGACATGGGTTCAAATCCTTTCTCTGACACTTATTAGCTGTGTGACTGGACAAGTCTGAGCCTACCTTTCCTATAAAATCTATAAAATGGGGATTGTCATGCCATTAGTGTTTACCTTACAGGGTTAGTGTAAATATTAAATGAGGGGGGCAGCTAGGTGGCACAGTGGATAAAGCACTGGCCCTGGATTCAGGAGGACCTGAATTCAAATCAGGCCTCAGACACTTGACACTGTGATGTTTAAAATCTAACTGTAATGACTAAAATCTAATGTGTGGTCACCTTAAATTAGAAGCTTATAGCACCAGTCTTTGGGCATTAAGCACTTATTAAAGTATGTTAGAAGTTAGCAAAAGAGAGAGGAAGAACACGTGGAGTTCAGACAGAAAAAGCCTAGCTACCCAGGTGACTCTGCCAGGACCTCTAACAGAAAAAAAAGGTCTTCCATTCTCCTAGAGTGGAAGCTCCCTTCGGGACAAAAGAGGAGCGGTCCCCATACACAGCTCCAAGCTAATTGGCTGGTAGCATTGATTGACATGACTTAAAGGCGGTTCTATGAATAGATGTAACTTCTGGATGCTAGTCACATGCTTTCTCCTGGGGGTGGGGGGGTGTTGCCCTGGTTCTCACAATGTCTTTTTCAGCAAGGGGGTGGCACCCTGATTCTCACAACCCTTACTAGCAAAATCCAGTCTCAATCACTTGACACTTACTAGCTGTGTGACCTTGGGCAAGTCACTTAACCCTCATTGCCCCAAAACAAAACAAGACAAACATACTAAATGAGATAAAAGTATTTTGCAAGCTTTAAGAACTATATAAATATTAGTTATTAATGCACTAAAGTTACTTCCTCCCCAGATTCTTGTCATTTCTGTCAGTACCTGCTTCCTCTTTTGTTTCCTTGTACTCTTAAAATAAATGCTGGGGAGCTCCTGGTGAGGAAAGTGTCGCTTTAATTGTTGTGTATTTCACTGTCTTAGAGAGTTCCCATAGCCCCTAAAGGGTTAAGTGGCTTGCCCAAGGTCACACGGTTAAGGTAAGCCAAGTGGAAAAGACAACTCTCCATGGCTCAAAGGAAGGCTCTCTATTCTTGGAGCTGCCTCCCTGTTATCATTTTAAAATTGGTGCTTGCCCTCTCCTTGCTGGGCAGAATCAGGTATAGAAGAGCAGCTCCTTTGTCAAGTCTTCCACCTTTTTAAGAATTAAATAATCATCAAAGCAGGTCCAAGCGTTTACCAACTGCTGTGCTTTTAGCAGAGACTTGGCCAGCAGCTGTCCATGTAGTTGAAGTCCCCCTTCAATACTACCTTATTGCTCCGAGACAGTTTTGTCATCTCTGGAGTCAGGTTGATGACAACAATACTGTCTGATACACTTAAGAACCCCACAGGTCTTATTTATGGCCAGAAGAGTCCCTGAAGTGTTTGGATATATTCCTTTCCAACAACAGAACACACCACCTACAATATAAGCAGGATTAGAGTCTTGGTCCTAAAATCTAAACAGAATATTGGCTCTTCCAAATGCAAAACTGTCCACCTCTGTCTGCTCTCTCTCCGTCCCTCTCCCTCCATCTCTCTCTCCCCTTCCCCCCTCTCCCCTTTTCTCTGTCCCTCTCCCCTCCCCTTCTCTCTCTTCCTCCACCTCCCTGTCCCTCTCCTCTCCTTCTCCTCCTTCCCCTCCTCCTCCTCTGTTTTTCTCTTTCCTTTTTCTCTTCCTCCTCTTCCCTCCCTCTATCGTTCCCCTGTCATTCCCTCTGTTTCCCTCCCTTTCTGTATGTCTGTCTCTATCTCTCCCTCTCCCTCCTTTTCCCTGCCTCTTTCTTTCCCTCTGTCAACCCCTGTCTCCCTCCCTCTCTCCCCTTCTCTCTCTCCTCCTTTTTCTCACTTCTACTCTCCACTGCCCACAGTGATTTTCTTTTGATCACTATTTAGCTCTGCAAACTCAAAAGATAGCACTTTCAGCTTCCATTCCTATATTTCCAGGTCTGGCTAGGTTGTGAGAGAAGTCATTGAATCTTTCCTGAGCCGATTTGGGGGTGGGAGACACCAAATGAAAGCGCTTTGATCTTACAGCAGTTCCTATACCACATCTGGTTTCCCTCTACCCAAGTCAGTGCCCTGGGTACACTCTTCTTTGATTCCTAGGGCACTTTCAGAGCCAAAATGAAACCACAAATGATGGTGCTGTTTGTTCTGATTTTATAGATCTTAAAGCTTTTAAAATCAGAATGAAGCATCCAAGCCCCTTCTTTATCCATCCAATTTTAATTAGTCAGATGGTAGAAAAATACAAGAATAATTCAATTTACAGAAAAATTAATTAAGAGAACATTTTTCTGAAAAAATATGGCAAACTAGAGGCCCAGGGCCAGGAGGGTGTGGATTTGAAGGCCAGGCAGTTGCATAGACAAATTTCAACAAGTACCTATGCCCCACAGTGATTTTCTTTTAAGTTCTCCCCGCTCTCTCCAAAACAACTTCTCCTTTGATCAAAGTTTCTTCTGAAGAGCTAGTCAAAAGATGGGCTAGGTTTCCTGCTGCTCTTGACCCATTTAATCTCATTTAGACATAATGCTGATTAGGCAAAGACCACTTGGCCCCAAAACCCATCGCCTTTAAGTTTATCTCAGACTCCACTTCTCTGCCTCTGGAATGTGCTGGCTACAGTACACTGTTGTCACTGAGAGAGAGTGATTGCCTCTCAAGAGTGTGAAGATAAACAGATTCTCCCCATCCGCAAAGCTTGTTCCCAGAGCCACATCTCCACCTCATGCTCTAGGAGGTTCTGTCTCGTCATCTCCTTTCTTTGAAAATAATGGTTATATATATATATATATATATATATATATATATATATATATATAAAACGTGATTTCTGCAAAATCTTTCCTGGCAGTCAAATAGAAGTCTAAGAAATCAGTCTATGGAGAGAAAGAATCAGTCTTTGTCACTAAGAGAAATAACAGTGCAGACTGAGTCAAAATAGGTGGGCAAACAGTAACACATTCAAGACAGGGCTGACAAAGAGTTGTTCTTTGTGTTTGTGTGTGTTTGGAGGTGGCATGGGGGACGTTGCCACCTTAGCAACAGTTGTTAGAATCTCATCTCAGGGCTACTGGGACAGTCGAGGAGGTTGGATTTCCCTTTCCCATTCAACCTACAAAAGCCTTTCTAAAAGCCTCCCAGTCTTGCACAATGGTATCTGACTTGATTGTTGAATAGATAAATTATAACACATTGTTAGCCTAGTGTCAAAATCCACCTCCTGCAGTTGCCTCCTTCTGTCTTTTTTCCTAGTCAGGTACAGACATTTACACCACTGGAACTTCTTATAGAGGATTTTTCCTGATGTCTAGTTAGTAGTGCTTTCTCTTTGAAATGACTTGTCTTTATGCTTTATACTTACTGGCTTATGTGTTGTAGCTCCTCAGTTTAATGTAAACTATTTGAGGTCAGACAATTTCATTTTGTCTTTGTATTCCCAGTACTTAATATGATGCCTTGTACATAGTAGGCACTTAATAAATGCTTATTGAATTTATACCTAGTTAGGCATCCAATTTCCCCTTGGTTAAAAGACGGCACATCAAAGTATCAGTGGCACTTTTCTGTTTATTAACAGCACCCTGGTTGGGTTGCCCCCTTTTTTTTTTAAAGAAATAAGGCTCCTCAGGAATCCAGTAACTGAAATTTTGGTTTTTGTGGGAAAGAAATCATTAAAAAGGCTCAGGGGAAGCTAGCAGTGAGTTACGTCCCTTTAAACTATGTGTTTCCCTTTTCAAATACTTACTTCTCAATTTCATGTATTGTTTCCTGGAAATGATAAGAGGCTGTGCTGTCAAGACAGTGACATTTTGGGTACTAGCATGATTTGCAAGCAGGGATTTAGCTTTTCAAAGTGAAAGCCCTACATAAATCTAAGAAACAAACTCTCCCTTAATGGATACAGCCATGTAAATCTCACATCTGCTGATGGAGCTAATGCATGAAAGTACAGCTCTTGAGTCATGCAGAATTTTTAAATCAATAACCTGAGCATAATAATAGCTGACATTTATATAGTATGTTTTCTACCTTATTTCATTTGAGCCTAATAACAATCCTGTGAAGCAAGTGCCACAGGTATTATTATGAGCATTTAATAGATGAGGAACCTTAATAAATGAAAATTATTTATCAAATGCTATTTAGGTGTCAGGCAATGTGTTGGGTTCAAATAGAGATAGTCCCTCCCTTCTTTCAAAGAATTTACATGCTAATTTCGGGGAAACAATACATATAAGGGAATGTGTTGGTCTGGGGAAATCACAGAGATGATGAGTAGAGACCAGACAGACATGCCCTTTCAGCAGTAGTTGCATTTATTTTATTTCTGTTCCCAGAACAAGAGGTGGAAAATGGAGAGTAAGGGAGGAGACATATATTTGGTGGCAGGGTCTATGGCTGGCTGGGACATGAAGTATGGCCTGGCTGAGGTTTGCTAGATATAGAGGTACGGTCATAGAGCACTGAGCCTAGAGTTAGGAACACTTGAGTTCATAATTTTAAGGATGATTTATACTTCACTTCAAAAACAAAGTCTGGGGGCAGCTAGGTGGCGCAGTGGATAGAGCACCGGCCCTGGAGTCAGGAGTACCTGAGTTCAAATCCGGCCTCAGACACTTAATACTTAACTAGCTGTGTGACCCTGGGCAAGTCACTTAACCCCAATTGCCTCACTAAAAAAAACAAACAACAACAACAAAAAAACAAAGTCTGGTTCTAGATGATTTAATAAGTGATGTTGGAGAGAGCCACCAAGCTATTAGGAGTTTATTGACTGATTGACTGACAAGTAGCCCTGATTATTAGGGAATAGATGGAGGAAGGAAACCCAATGATGTTTTTGTTCATTTGTTTTTCAGTCGGGTCTTAGCCTTTATGACCCCATTTGGTGTTTTCTTGACAAAGATACTGAAATGG
Source organism: Dromiciops gliroides (assembly GCF_019393635.1). NCBI lineage: Eukaryota > Metazoa > Chordata > Mammalia > Microbiotheria > Microbiotheriidae > Dromiciops > Dromiciops gliroides. Next base: position 162,509,132 of record NC_057862.1, on the reverse strand, counting down.
TTTGCCATTTCCTTCTCTATGCATTTTACAGATGAGGAAACTGAGGCAAACAGGGTTAAGTGACTTGCCCAGGGTCACAGCTAGTAAGTGTCTGAGGTCACATTTGAACTTCTTGAGTCCAGACTCAGCACTCTATCCACTGTGCCACCTAGCTGCCCCACTGATACTGAACTATTATCATTAAAAAAAATTATTTTAATTTATGAAATAATATCCTATTGAGGTACCTAATGATTAAGTGAGATTCCACCTCAAAATGCTAATAGTCGAGTTATTAAACCGCCCATACCCTTTGACTATTAGCATTTTGAAGAGGAATTGCAGGTAATGTGAGATTTAAAATTGGATATTAGATCATAAATCTCCCTTACTTAACCTTTCCCTTAATTTATCTCCCAGACTAGTAAATGGAAGAAGCTTTTGGTTTTCTAGATAGACCTTTTATTGTCAAGGTAGTCACAAGGTGATGTTGATTAAAAGGATAGGAAAGTAGAAACACAATACAAATCGTCTTAAGTCTAAGCTTAGTCTATATTCCTTATAAAAACTCACCAAATCGAAAAGGCCACCTTTGGAGAGAGACCGTCTGTGCCACGCCATCAGGAGCCCAGCCAAGCAGGAAAAGCCCACTTGGGCTGATGTTACTTGCCTTATGGAAACTTTACTGTCCCCAACTGAGATGACAGATATTATCTCAGCAGGTGGGCTGTTCGTCTCCTCCCCAAAAGGGTGGTCCTTCAAAAACTGGTGTCTTTCAGTTATCCTAACCGACTGTTAAAAACTTTCATATTTTTTTACCACAGTACCTGAATAGGATGCAGGATGCTGAAATTTCAGTGATAAAGTTCAAGTTGACATAAATGCTAGAATCACAGGATTTTAGCATGGGAAGGGAGCTTCTAGTCCAACACCTTGATTTTACAGATGAGGAAACTGAGGCAAACAGGGTTAAGTGATTTGCCTAGGGTCACACAGCTAGGATTCACATCCAGTTCCTCTGACTATGAATCTAGGATTCTTTCCATAGCCTAAAGATGTCAGGATCATATCTTGAGTATATTAATAAATACTTGCTAGCTGAAAAGTTGCAGCCCTAATAGAAATGTTTAAAAGACCATTAAGGCGGGCAGCTAGATGGTGCAGTGGATAGAGCACCGGCCCTGGAGTCAGGAGTACCTGAGTTCAAATCCGGTCTCAGACACTTAACACTTACTAGCTGTGTGACCCTGGGCAAGTCACTTAACCGCAATTGCCTCACCAAAAAAAAAAAAAAAAAGACCAGGGGGGGGGGGGGGGGGGGATCTTTAAGACAGTGGCAAAGCATCCTTCTCTCAATACCCTGGAAGTTCTGATGGACATGTAGAGCTAGTTTAATGGTACAAATGGAGCATCAAAAGAGAAGGTAAGCTCAGAACCAGGAGTGAGACAGGCAGATAGGGAATTGAATCTTTGAACCTCTGAAGCTGGCCACCAACTAGCACTGAAGGGCACCTCAGGGTGGATGACACCAGCTATGTCCTGGCCTGCTCTTCAGGCTTGTGTCATTTGATCAAGTGTTGTCAACGGTCCTGGAATTAGCACAGGAGAAGAATACCCAAGGAACATCAGGAGAGAGTGAAGCCTAAGAGACCAGGATGAACTGTAGACCTTAGTCTCCTGGGGTCCTTTGGATTCTTTTTTTTTTTTTTTTAAGTGAGGCAATTGGGGTTAAGTGACTTGCCCAGGGTCACACAGCTAGTAAGTGTTAAGTGTCTGAGGCTGGATTTGAACTCAGGTACTCCTGACTCCAGGGCCAGTGCTCTATCCACTGCGCCACCTAGCTGCCCCTAGTCCTTTGGATTCTTAAGCCCAGGTTTTTGATATGGTAGCATCAGTCATCTGGTATAATAGTACAGACAGCACTATCCTCAACTTGATTTAGGAGCTAGATGATGAACCTCCCTTAATTTGGGCTCTAAGATAGGAAGCGAGATCCACCCTATAATTCTACCATGACAGTAAAAGCTAAATTCCAGAACCATCAGAGTATGGGCCATTCTAAAGCTAATTGAGCCAGACAGAAAGGGCTGTGTATGTGTCAGTAAAGAAGCACGTATGTGTCTCAGTGTTTGTGAGCGACTTGTTATTTAATGGATAGTTGAGCCTAGAAGAGGATCAAAAATGTATGCTCTGTGAGCACTAGAATGGAAGTCAGATGACCGGAGTTCTGAGCTCAGTTTTGCCAAGAACTCTTGCTCCTGGGGCCCCTCCCTCATCTCTGAAATTCTGTGATTCTGTGATCTTATTTTTGAATTGATAAATTGTCTCAGTTTAGCAGCTGAATATTTTTCAGATGAGACAATTTGTTTCTCATGCTTATTTTAGATGTTTGAGGATTTTTCTTATTTGTTCAGTTGGAGGATTTAAATTTAGTATTTGCAAAATAAATATCTCTTAGGGCAGCTAGGTGGCACAGTGGATAAAGCACTAGCCCTGGATTCAGGAAGACCTGAGTTCAAATCTGATCTCAGACACTTTACACTTACTAGCTGTGTGACCCTGGGCAAGTCACTTAACCCTCATTGCCCCACAAAATAAATGAATGAATGAATAAATATATCTTTCCTTTATCCTCAAAACACAGAAAATCAAATAAGGTTAAGATAGTGATTATCAGGTAGCTTTTAGGAGCAAAATATATATACATATGTGTATGCACACATATAAAATAGAATTGTTGTTTTGTTAAGAAGCACTTATATGCTATACACATAATTTTCAATAATTATTGTTTTCAATCTTCATTCTCCTTGATCTCTCTACTGCATTTAACACTTGACCACCCACTCCTCTGTTCACTTTCACTTGGATTTTCTCTTCTACCCACTTCTTTATCTCTTTCACTGGTTCCTCATCCTCTTCTCAACCCCTTGGCAATATCATTCACTCCCATGGCCTCAATTCAGCTCTAAAGTGATTACTCACAAAAGTTTTGGGTTGTGTTTTTTTAAGTTCCCCCTGATCCCTCTTTGTAGCCCCAGACTCATAATTCCAACTGCCCAGAGATAAAGAGGTGATTGAATTTACAGGGAAATCCATCTTATAAACCAGAGCCAGATTAATCTTAATCTTTTTTTTTTTATGAAGCTTCAAGTATGCCTTTCCTCTGCTCAAAATTCTTTCATGGCTCCCCACTGTCTACAAAATAAATTTCTTCTTCCTGGGGGTGGGCAATATTCGGGGCCTTGCAGAATCTGGAAGAATCCCTTTCTCTCTTCAGCCTTATCTCCTCTGACTCTTCTCTTTGAACCTTCAGGTCCTAAAAAAACTACTCATTCTTCTGGAACAACCATGTGCATTCCTGACTCTTCAAGTTTGCTCAGATCTTCCGTTTACCAGGAATGCTTCTCAGTTTATCTAAATCTTTTACTTCTTTGAAAGTCAAACTCAAATCCTACTTTTCCCCATGAAGCCTCTTTAGCCTACAGTGATCTATCTTTTTCTGCTCTAAATGCTTAGGGCAGAAGGACAACTAACTCTCTCGTCATTCATCCTCCAGAAATTCATTTTATGAGTTGTCTTATTATGTTAGAGGGATTACAAATCTCTCTCTCTCTCCCTCTAGTGCATAGAAGTTGGTGCTATCCCTCTATTCTTTATTAGCTATTTCACAAAGGAACCCCAGGTAATTAGTATATTCCACTCTGTCTGCTGTAGGAGAATGAAAGAGAGTGTAGGGTATTTTTGTGCAGTCTTGCAACCTGTGAGAAGGGATTGACATGAATGGAAAACAGAAAGTGATGATGATCCTGAAGGAGAGAGATTGTGTGAATGCTTGGGGCTATGCGTAAGAGAAGGCACAAGACTAATAGAGGTGGGTGAGTGGGTAGGAGAAAGAGAAAATCAATTTCTGTTTATTGAAAAAAATGAAATTTAATTAAAAAGAAAAGAATAATGGGGCATGTTTTCTGAGCAACAAATATGTCTTTGAAAGTTCTAACCATGTAGGCCAACCATGTTAAAGAGCTTAAGAAACTGGTAGAACAGACTTCCAGGTTACATAGTCAAAAAGATGGAAGACTAGACATTTTCTCTGATCTTTCTGCCTTCTCAAACCTCTCCAAAATAGTAATAATATGTAATAAATGAACAAATGTTGTGTTCCTACTGCCTAAGACACTAAAAATTCATATGACATCATTTAAGAAGAGAGAAGGCTAATTCTTAACATCTAACACACTCATTCAGCACTCCCTTGCCCACTAGCCACAGTGTTCTGATTGGGCTGTTAAAACCAACCCACAGGTTTCCAGCGGAACTTGGCACTGACAGCACAATTGCAGTCTTGATGGTCAGTCAGACAACTGAGAAACAGAGGGAACTGGAGCAGGAGGACATCATGTGGTATTCCATCATGCCTGTGGGAAAGAGACTGGCAACCACCAGTCTCTAGAAGCCAGTGCCAAAAATCAAAGCTGGTGAAACATGAATGCCAATAATAGGAGAAGGTCTGCCCCTTGGGGTAATTGTTATCAAAGGCAAAAGAGTCAGAAATTGAGTAATAGGGAAAATATGAAGAAAAAAACCTTGAAATTACCCAAAATCTCAGGAGGAAGAAAACAAAGTTAAAGAATAATAAGAAAAAAAGGCTAATAAGCAGATAAATCAATAGGGAAGATATTAATAACAGAAGGGTTTATGACTTCCAGATAGCTAAATGAGTTCAGACATCTATGAATAAATATTGTAAGACAAAGAAAAATGAATCAATACCTTCTAAGGCAGAGGACCCTGTGGATTCTCAAGAAGGGAGCATAGAACCATAGCTGGATGTTCCTGAATGGTTTAAAAGAAAATAAATTGTGAAAGCGGAATGTATAGCCTGCACAGAAGAAATAATTGGCAGAATAGAAAAATTTAAATACACAGTGGCAAATCTCACCAAAGAAACAAGAGAGAGAACAACTGATTAAAAATGTAAATACATAGAAGTGAAGGACAATCTGTAAGAAGAGAAGCAAAAAGAAATAATATTTTTTAAATTTATCTAGAAGACAATCTAGGTATTTGATGTATTCTAGAAAAACATTAAAATGTCAAAAAATCTGAACACAATAATGCAAATTATAATACAGGAAGACTGCCCTGGGACTTCTGAATACAGAAAATGAAGTGCCAATAGAAATAATCCACACATCACTTCTAGAAAAGGAAAAAAACCCAACAATACTATGTTCTAAATGCCAAGGCACATAGTGAATAAATTTAATAATTCATTGACAAACAACAAATTCTGCAAGTGACCATGAAAAAGACCTTCTTATAAAGGAAAGGAAATTCAAATAACATAAGGCTACTCTGTACTCACCATAAACCAAAGGAGAAATGGAATAATATGCTCTGAAGAGCAAAGGAGTTCAAGATGCAACCCAAAACAACATACTCTGCAAACCTGAGCCTAACCATCAATGAAAAAACAAAGCTGTTTAATAAAAAGAGAGACATTTGAAGCATTCAAATAAAGAAAACCCAGACCTAAACAGAGAGTAACAGAAAGGTAAACAAATATAGCAACCAAGGAAGATATAGATAAAAGCTAAGTTACCCTAGAAAAAGACAAAAAACCTTTAAATATATAGCCACAGAGCAGCTAGGTGGTGCAGTGGATAAAGCACTGGCCCTGGATTCAAGAGAACCTGAGTTCAAATCCAGCCTCAGATACTTGACACTTACTAGCTGTATGACCCTGTGCAAATCACTTAACCCTTATTGCCCTGCAAAAAAATTAAAAATAAATATATAGCTATGGGGTTAAGAACATCAAAATAATAACAGAGGGACCATCAATAGATTTCTTTCCAAAAATACATGAGGACACAAGGAGACAAACCACTTCTACTGGCAAATCATTTTTTTGGGGGGTGTGGGATTAAACTACAGAATTGGAGGACGTATAAAAAGGGGGAGGGGAGAAAGAAGAAAGAGGTGATATGTCCTAATCAAGCCAAAGATTAAAAATAAAGGGGACTGTAAGAAATAATGAGCAGGCAGATTTCAGAAAAATCTGGAAAGACTTGAGTGGACTGATGCTGAGTAAAATAAGCAGAACCAGGAGAACATTGTACACAGTAACAACAACATTGTGTGATGATCAACTGTGATAGACTTAGCTCTTCTTAGCAGTGAAATGATCCAAGACAATTCCAAAGAACTCATGATGGAAAATGTTCTCCACATCCAGAATAAAGAACTGTGGATTCTTAATGCATATTGAACCATACTGTTTCTACTTTTTTTTCTTTTTTGAAGTTTTTCCCTTTTGTTTTGATCCTTCTTTCACAACATGACTAATACAGAAATATGTTTAATGTGATTGTACATATATAACCTATATAAGATTGCTTTCTGTCTTGGGGAGTGGGGAGAGGAGGGAGGGAAGGAAGAAGAAAAATTTGGAACTAAAAATCTTATGAGGGTACCCTTTGACCCAGCAATCCCACTTTTAGGTCTTTTTCCCAAAGAAATCATGGAAGGGGGAAAGGGACCCACATGTACAAAAATATTTATAGCTGCTCTTTACGTGGTAGCAAGGAATTGGAAGTTGAGGGGGTGCCCATCCATTGGGGAATGGCTGGACAAGTTGTGGTATATGAATACAATGGAATACTATTGTGCTGTAAGAAATGATGAGCAGGAAGAGTTCAGAGAAACCTGGAGGGTCTTACGTGAGCTGATGATGAGTGAGATGAGCAGAACCAGAAGAACATTGTACACAGTATCATCAACATTGAGTGTTGACCTACTGTGATGGACTATATTCTTCTCACCAATGCAATGGTACAGAAGAGTTCCAGGGAACTCATGACAGAAGAGGATCTCCAAATCCAAGAAAAAAAAAGAAAGAAAGAACTGTGGAGTATAGATGCTGATTGAACCATATTATCTCTTCTGTTTTGGGTGCTGTTGTTGTTGGTTTTTTTTTTTTCTATTTTGAGGTTTTGCATCACTGCTCTGATTCTTTCTCTTGTAACAGGATTAATGCAGAAATAGGATTAAGGTTATTATGTGTATATATATGAGTGTGTATATATATATATCTATATGTATATGTATAGAGATATATAGATATAACCTATATCAGATTACCTGCTGTCTAGGGGAGGGGGGAGGGAGGGGAGGGAGGGAGAAAAATCTGAAATTGTAAAGCATGTATAAACAAAAGTTGAGAACTATCTTTACATGTAACGGAAAAAATAAAATACCTCATACATAAAAAAAAGAATATTTATGAAAATTAAAAAAAAAATCTTATGAGGGGCAGCTAGGTGGTGCAGTGGATAGAGCACTGGCCCTGGAGTCAGGAGTACCTGAGTTCAAATTCGACCTCAGACACTTAACACTTAACTAGCTGTGTGACTCTGGGCAAGTCACTTAACCCCAATTGCCTCACTAAAAAAAAAAAAATCTTATGAAAACAAATGTTGAAAACTATCTTTACATGTAACTGGGAAATAATAAAATACTTTTATGATTTAAAAAAATAAAGGGGAAATAACTTCTTTAGTTTCTCTCTCTCTCAAAAAAAAAGAGGGCCTATAGGAGAATGAGTGGAGAGGCATAGGAAGGTATTGAAATAGGAGGAAAGAAAGTAGAGATTCTATTTCCCATAGTAGGATGAGGTCTCATTAATGAATACTCCCATGGGAAGAACAGAAATATTCTATAAATAGATATGGGGATTCTGTAATGGGTATACTCTGTAGGGAAAATAAGATCTTTGGGGAGACAACTGACACCCAGAAGACTAGGAAGGCATGCATCCAGAGAGATTTTATGACAAACAAGAACAAAAATGATCACAGAGAGTACACAGGGTAGTAATGAACTATAAATATTTTAGCATCTAAATTCTTTAGCAACCAAAATATAAAGACCCATTTTCTTAGCATCTAAATTCATAAAGGAAAAATTGAATAAATTATAAGATGACATAGAGAGTAAAACAATAGTGGCAGGAGGTCTTCATGTCCTTTTAGTTTTGGACAAATCTCGCATAAAGATAAACAAAAGGAAAATCACAGAATTGAACACATTGTTCTTTGTCAAGTTTAAGGTACTTTATTTAGGTTATGATGAACAGGATACTATTAGAAAAACTAGAACAAAAAGACTTAATGGTGTTTTCTAAGTGAAACTGCTAAAGAATATGCATATTCCTCAGCACCACATGGAACTTTAATAAAAATTGATCCTTTATTAGGATAATATTTCTGCCATATTAAGAAAAAATAGAAAAATGGAGAATAGAAATTTATCTTGGATGGTTGGGAAACTATTAAAATTGCCATGTTCTGTCCTTTCATAAAGCAGGGACTTTGACGTGCTGCAGATAGGTCTGGCAATGGGACAAGCTACACCTGTAGGCAAATAGCACTATAGTCAGGGGTGTGCTGGAGTCAGCACTAACCAGTTTTCAAGAGAATATTATTAAATTTTCAGTGAATAATCTATCCCTCAGACATTGGCAGTTGCTACAAATCAGGGCTTGATTTATTATTTTGTTGATTGCCTCAACTTATGAAAGTGTTAGTAATGCTGACTAAGCAAAAAATTTATGACCATACATTTTTAAAAAATTCTAGATAGCCTGGTTGTTAAATATTTATTGACACACCCTTGTATTGCTCTATAAACATTGCTGGAGTTCTGCAGGAATGCAGTAGAAGTTTCAGAGAATGAAGGTAACATAAGAGTGGAGGCCTAATGATAATTAGGCTAACAACAACAAGAACAACAACTGCAATTTACACAATGCTTTAAAATTTACAAAGTGCTTTATATCAGATGTGTTACATGCTCTACCAAATAGCCCAGGCTGGAACTGAACCAGATTAAAATTTAATCAGGAAATATTTTTACAAAATAAATAAAAACATAATAAACCACATGCAGCTAGGTGGTAAAATGGATAGAATGCCAAGCCTAGAGTCAGTAAAACTCATCTTCATGAGTTCAAATCTGGCTTCCAACATTTACTAGGTATGTGACCCTGGGCAAGTCACTTAACCTTGTTTGTCTCAGTTTCCTCATCTGCAAAATAAGCTGGAGAAGGAAATAGCAAACCACTCCAGTATCTTTGCCAAGAAAACCCCAGACAGACAGTGTCATGGAGAGTCAGAATTGGCTGAAAATGACTGAAGAACAACAACATAATAATTATTAAACATAAATAATGTTAATTTGTCATTTCCTGAGTCAACATGTGGCCTGCGGGCGTCCTTATATATAGTTTAGTAACTTGTTTCTTTTTGAGTTTGATACCACTGCTTTACACACATTACCTCATTTAAGCCTCACTATACCCTTGACTGCAAAAGAGCTGTCAAATACAGCGATAGCATCAGTGAGTAGCAATGGGAAGCAGTGACAAGTGACAATGGAAACAAGGAGTATTGAATGAAGAGGACATGGAGTGAAACCCTGATATAAAGTAATCAAATCTGATAGCCTCTTCCTGGATCTCTATACAGTGTAGTACCTCAAGTCATGAGACTATACAGTAGACTACACCAAAGTATTTCTCTCCATTGATGGTCTTTTCTCTGTTTCCTCAGTGAATGTAGCAAGAAATGAATAATTTTCTTTAAAAAAATGCAGATTGTTTTTGAGATTTAAAAAAATATATAAAGACCCATTTTCTTAAGCACAATAGTACTAGAGCATATATTTTGTGATAATTTGTAGGATTCTTTATACAGTACATTTCTCTCTGCTTCTGATAGCATCCTGTTCATCATAACTTTTATATAGTACCTTAAACTTGACAAAGAATTTTCTTCACAATAGCCCAGCAGAGTAGATACCATATGTTTTGCCATTGTAGTAATAAAGTTTTTGAAATCACAAGAAATATTAAAAGGGAAGAAACCAGTTTCAAGAGAGAGGTAGGGCATCTTACTCTAGTAGAATGTAAGCCCCTTCATAGCAGGGATTGGTTTTTGTGTTTTTTCCTTTATATCCCCAATATTGAGCCCAGTTCCTTAAATATACTATGCCCTTGTAATCATGGGTCTGCAGCCAGAAGGTGGCTTAGAAATCAATGAGTCCAACCCCCTCAATTTACAGATGAGATAGTAAGGAGCAGAACTGGGATTTGGACTCAGATACTATGATTCCAAGGTTAGTTGTCTTTCCTTTGCACTGTCTTGACTCCTATAAATGCTTGTTGGACTGAATGGGATTGTACTCCCAATGGGGATATCTGAAAACAAGACAGCTGCCCACCTATGCACACAATATAATAAAAGGTTCATATATGGCTTTTCAGTTGCAGATCCAAAAACACATTGTGAAATGTTTAAGCTATATTTGTAACAAAGATCTGGAAAATAATTTAGATCCAAACTGATTTGTGTGTTCAGAGCCACACACAAGTTGGAGGGGAGGGGAGGGGATTCAAACTGTGAAAAGATAACTAACAATTTAAATTCCAAGTTAAGTTAAGGATGATCTGAGTTCAAGTCCTGTCTCTAACACATACTGGCTTTGACCCAGGGCAAGTCAACTCTCCAAAACTATTAGTAGTAATATCTGTGCTGATTTGCATTGGTAGGGGGTGTTTGCTCAGTAGGAATACCTGGAACTAAAAAAATCACAGGTCCTGTTTAAAAAACTCAAAATCAACAAACTACCAATATTTTACCCATTTGAATGAACTCTCCCTGCTATGCAAAAATTCACTACTCACTAATAGGCAAAGTTCTAGGCATAAATTTCAGGTCTTCTTAATGATAATGGCTAACATAGCTAGGTAGCATAGTGGATATAGTGCCGGGCCTGGAGTCAGTAAGACCTGAGTTCAAATCTAACTTCAAATGCTTACTAGCTGTGTGATCCTGGGCAAGTCACTTAACCCTGTTTGCTTCAGTTAATGGAGCAGGAAATGGCAAACCAACGCAGCATCTTTGCCAAGAAAACCCCAAATGGGATCATGAAGAGTCTGAAATGACTAAACAATAGCACAGTGCTTTGTGGTAGGCACTGTGCTAAATGTCTTACAAATGCCATCTCGTTTAATCCTCACCACAACCTAGGAAGGTAAGTGCTAGTATTACTCCCCTTTTACAGTTGAGGAAACTGAGGCAAACAGAAGTTAAATGATTTGCCTAGGGTCACACAGCTAGTAAATATCTGAGACCACATTTGAACTCAGGTCTTCCCGACTCCAAGCTCAGCAGCCTAGCCACTGGGCCACCTAGCTGCCTCTCACCCTCTAGGAATCTTCATGCCATCAGACCTAGACACAAGTCCCCTAGGTGTCCTTTTTTTCCTTTTCTAGATCTGTTTACAAACAGAACAACTACTAAATCATATGCAAATGACATTTTGGGGTTGCTGCAAAAAAATCAGGTATTTTGGATCATTAGAGACACAACCCCCTCAGCATGGTGCATTTCTTAATTATTTAGCATTTCAAGCATATTTGTTATTTCTCTGGTGCTCTTGACAATGTGTTACTCCTCACCGTGGCCTGTTAAGATGGGTCTTATTCTTTTTTGACAGACGTAGAAAATGTCTCAAAGCAGGAAAGGGACATGCATGTATGTCTAGGGTCCTCCTGTTTGTAGACAAGGCTCCAAGAGCACTATTTTGTTTTCCTTCTCTGAAAAGTCAAAACAAAGATGCCAACCTTTCGAAAACATTCACAAGCAGCAATGAGAGTGAACAACCTAAGTTTCCAGCCACTGTCAGTCATGAGAATGGAAACCATTTGGAATTGTCTCTTGCAAATATCACTAAGGACATTACCTAAATTTAAAATGCCTTCCAGAATTCCCCAGTGCAACTCCTTTTATTAGCAGTGTGTCAAGAAATGATAGAACTGACTTTAGTTTGGTACTCTTTAGATTAGTGGGAAAGCCAAGAGCGAAAGAGAGAGGCTATTTCCATATTTAACAGCAGATGAAACCATTTATAAGGCACTCATTCACTTACTCACACACCACCTGCTCCCTCCCACAATTATGGAGGGAGACCAGAGCAGGGAGGGAACATTCTTGGAATTAAGTCTCTCCTACCTTTCTTATGGGGGGTAAGGGGGGAGGAAGTGTTACTTCAGTAAAGTTTACACACACGTGCTGAAAACAGTACTCTTGAAGCCTTGTCCCAGCTCTATTACTCTTCGAGCTTTTAGAATTTGCTGTGTGGTTTGCCTTCCTCCAAAGATGAATTTAAAATATACAGACTTAGTAGACAGTTAGATTGGTTCTTTAATTCATTAAGATGATGCCAAGGTAGGATCTACAACTTGGTTGGAGAACCTAAGTAAAGCACTTTGGATAATAATGATGAAAAATGATTTTGCTGAACAAGATCTATACCACAAATGATGAGATGTGACTATGTGAGATGTGATCTCTCAAGCAAACCAAACTTAATCAGATTATCTTGAACTGCCCAGACAGATGCACCATAGTGAAAATCCTATTGTGACCTCAACACAACGCTCAAGAAAGACTAGTCTCACTAAAAGGAATTCTAACAGAAAATCTGAAACAACTTTTCCCCTTTCAAAATAGATCCCACCTTAAATATCCTTCTGTGGCTGGTGGAGAGTTGAAAGTTTTGACAACCTTACATTCAAAAGGTCAATAATCAGTCCTCAGGGTAATTTGATTTAACTCCTTAGTATCTTCCAGGCTTCTAGTTAAATGAATGTTGAGTAGTGTGTGTGTGTGTGTGTGTGTGTGTGTGTGTGTGTGTGTGTGTGTGTGTGTGTGTGTATAAGAGAGAGAGAGAGAGAGAGAGAGAGAGAGGGAGAGAGAGATGTGGGGAGAACTTGTGTTTTCCACTATTTTCTGAAAATTAAACTAGTTTGTGTCCCCTTAGGGGAAAAAGAAAGGAATAACAAATTTTAACCAAGTATTCTGTATATGGTTTGATTCAACAAGTGCCTGTTCTGTACAAATCACTCTTTCTTTTTATTGAATAGAATTTTATTTTCCAAAATATATGTAAAAACAAATTTTTAACATCAATTTTTAAAAAATTTGTGTTTCAACTTCTCTTTCTCCTCCATTCCCATCCCGCACCCACTAGAACTCAAGCATTTCAAAATAAGTTATACACAAGTGTTTTTCATGACAAGTAACTCTTACTAATGGTAGGTCTGGAAATACAGACACAAAAATATGAAAGTCCCTGTTTTCAAGGAGTTTGCAGTCTCCTAGACTGTAACTGTATACTTTATCAGAAGTATTCATTGAGGTAAGCTCTAAGAATGCTTTTTTTTTGAAATGAAAACTTGAGAATAGTCACTCGAGTTTCATAGATAAGACTTCGGAGCAGCTTCTATACCAAAGAAGAATTTTCGTTTTAAATTCTCCACTGCATTGTTCCCTCCATCATTTTCCCCCTGGTGACATAGATAAAACAATAGCTCTGGAGTCTGAAGACCTGAGTTCAAATCCTGTTTCTGCCTCTTATGATCAAATATGACATTACGCAATTCACTTAATCGCTGTAGGCCTGTAATAACTGTAGGGGGGATAGGATTAGATGACCTTTAAGGTTCCTTTCCAGTTATGAATCTAAGGTGATCCTGTGATTGGCCCAAGGTAAAATCAGAAAAGCTCAGTCTTCAGTGAGATGCTCCTATGGCTACTTGTGCTGGCCCAGGATTCCTTAACCTAAGATGACTGTATGCATTTTTAAAGGGAAAAGAGTCTGTTTTCAGGACTTCTGCAAGTTTAGTCTCCCCGAACAAGCAGAAAGCCCAAGAAATTGTGTATGTAATTCCCTATGTAGCAATTAGGCAATTACAAGCACAATTGGCCATTTGTGCCTTTTAAACGGGATGCAAATGGTTGATTGTGGGTGCAATTCAATCGCACATGCTCCTTTGTATCTGCAGTTTTGGCTTCACGAAAAAGGGGAAGAAGACTTACAGTTTGAAACTCTAACCTCTAACCTGAACATTCATCAGTCTTCTCTATCACGGCTCTCTTCAAAAAGATCCTCTTAGGGAGAAGTTTCTAACCTAAAAAAAAAAGTAGATTTTGATCCAAGAAACTTCACACCAAAAAGGTGACCTCAGAATTGTTTTTCAAAACATATGAGCACTGCAAATTTGGGGGAAGAGAAGAAGAGGGTTGAGTTGTTCCTAAGTAGTCATTAGCACCTGGGCCAATTTTCATATTGTTGCTGGGATCTTTTAAAAGCATGATGCTAACAAATGGTCAGCCTGGGCTTACCTGAATACATGAACCAGGGACGTGCTGCCACCTTGTGGTAGAGTTTATCTAGAGCTGAAGATTTAAAACATCCATAAACCAGTGGTGGGAGATGTTTTTTTGTTTCTGTGGAGGTGGGGTGGTCTTTGAGATAAGGAGGTTGCGGGGGTGTTAGCCCTGAGGGTAATCCCAAGAGAGCAAGCCTAACCCAAGGCAAACCCAGAAAAGCAAATCTTGTAATACCGAGCAAAATAAGGAAAAGTTACAAGGAAGGACAACTGGATTAGAGTCAAGGGTGTTGAGGGAGAATCTCAATGCTACCTCATTCACTTGAGCCCTTGGGCAAGTCACTTCACTAATATGTGCCTCAGTTTCCCCATTTGTAAAATGAGGTGGACTCTAAATTCTATTATCCTATGATTCCAGAGAAGGGAAGTTGGTTCTAGATTTCCAGGGCTGTCTTCATTAGTCAGCTAATAACCTTACAATTCTTACTGAACTACTACATGATGGGGGTTAGAAGCACTGTGTCCTGCCCTCACTCCCCTCCCCCAGCAATCTGGAAAATCTGCATGAATTTTTTTTTACTTTCCTTTTATACCAGAGAAGAAGTCTGAATTTTTTTTCGTAGGGTGTTTACAGTATTAAAAGATAAAATATGTTGATGCTATAGAATATTATACATACATTTCTGAGTTTCTAAACTTTTTCTGTGTCATCTTCAGCTTCCACAAAACTCCCCCGAATTTCCCATTTAATTTCTTATGCCAACCTGTGTTATATCTAAACTTTTAGGGGGAAGGTTGTGATGTGGAAGGGATAACTGTCCATGCATTATGAGCAGCAAAGGATACACAGGAAACAAAATACATAGAATGTGGCACAGTGGATGAAAAAGGGAAGATTTGGAGTCAGACAATCCTGGTTCAAATCCCAGACTCTGCTACTTACTACCTTTATGACCTTAGAAAAGTGATTTCTCTATGAACCTCAATTTTCCTAATCTTGAGGGACTGGAGCAAAGAGACTCTAAGGTTGTCTTGTAATTCTAAATCTATGATTCTCTGATCTTGCCTTTGGGGCACTCACAGCAGTTTAAAGTTTTTTTCACCTTGAGTTAAATCAGGGTAGAAATTCTTCCTTGTAGGCTGTGGCCATAGAAGATGGTGACCTTTACCTTTAGGTTCATTGCCCTGGTATTGCCTGTCTCCCCAATAGGAGAGCCGACATCCCAAAGAAGGGACAATAAGGACATGGATATTTATAGAATAACTATAAAGATAATAAATATTTCTAGCCTCTTGCTGGAGGGGTAGGGATGGAGGCTAATTGTCCATCCCACTACCCAGGTCACAGGCCTCATGGTGACTTCTTCCAGGTGGCTGCTAGTGATGGGGCACTCAACAAACTTGAGTTTGTGCCATTGGCTATGGCTGGCTATTTTACATTGTGTTTCTTTGCCTTATTATAGTGATGGAACAATGGTCCTGACATGGAGGTATCCAGTCAGAAATAACCTTGTGAGATCAAGGGAATGGATATCCTGGGTCAATCATTTGGAGCTGTCTGGAAGCTAGGGAATCTTCTCTGTTAAAGAAGATGAACCCTAGGGGGCAGCTAGATGGTGCAGTGAATAAAGCACTGGCCCTGGATTCAGGAGTACCTGAGTTCAAATCTGGCCTCAGACACTTGGCACTTACTAGCTGTGTGACTCTGGGCAAGTCACTTAACCCCTATTGCGCCACAAAAAAAAAAGTTAATGTTAAAGAAGATGAACCCTGAAAAGGATCTGAGCACAAGTCCTGCCCTGGCTTGACAGAAAAAAAGGACCAGGAGTTGTTTAGACAGTACAGAGCCAAGGTGAAAGGTTATAATGCCTATTTAACAAGGAGAGAATGCAGTGCTCCAGCTCTTTGGAACCATCAGTATTCTTATTGGATATAGGGGCTTCTCCCCATTAGTTAGTGGGGGGGGGGGTCTGTGTCTTCTAGCAAGCCAGGCCAGTAATAGGTAACTTCAATAGACTTCAACTGATAAGGTTGTCTCCAAGATTACATATATCCATCTCAGGGTCAATGTTTAGTCATTTAAGATCCAGAAAGAAAACACAAAGTATGAAAGGTAGCAAGAGACCTACATTCAAGCTTGCTGGCTAAGCCCCCTCTGTTCTACCTACCACAAGGGAGCAGTCAGTAGGTTATTGGGGTGGAGAAGGGACATCCTTCAGGAGAAATACCAGATGCAAATGATGATACTTGAATGGTCCAAAGAAGAGAGAGAACAACAGCTGGTGTGATTTCCTTTTAAAAGTCCACTGTGTCATTGGATCTTCCTGATCCATGACCTAAGAAGGGTGTTTTGGTTTGTTTTTTTTTTTAATACCCAGAGTACCTTTCTACTCTGAGTCCTATATGACAGGCTGGAAGTAACATCAGTACTGAGCTAGCACATCTGTAACCAGTCAGGAAAGCTTTATGCATTGTCTGAAATTCCTGATTACATAAAAGATAAACCAAATACACACAAATGGATATACGTTAATTTTGGGAAGAGGTAGACTAACAGATGGACAGGACCAAGAAACTTTTCATGACGGAGCTGGGGATTGAGTTGAGATTTGAAGGAAACCAGAGAATCCAAGAGAGGAAGGTGAGGAAGAATTGCATGGGGAACAGCTAATGCAAAAGCATGGAGATTGAGAGTCACCTGGTATGGGTGGAGTGAAGAGGATAAGGAGGGGAGTAAAGTGTAAGAAAACTGGAAAAGTAAGAAGAGGCTAGATTGTGAAAAGCTTTAAACATCAAACAGAGGACTTTATTTGATCTTGGATGCAACTGTGAGCCACTAAAGTTTGTTGAATTACATGATCAGATTTTTGCTTCATAAAAAATCACTTTGGCAGCTCCATGGAAAGCAGAGAAGCTTGAGGCAGGAAAAACAAACAGGAGCCTATTGCAATTATCCAGGCAAGAGGTGACGAGGGTCTAAATTAGGGTGGTGACTGTGTGAATAAAGACAAATGCCCAAGATTTGACATAGATGTGACAAATTTGTTCTTAAATTTTGTTTGTTTGTTTTTTGGTGAGGCATTGGAATTAAGTGACTTGCCCAGGGTCACACAGCTAGTAAGTGTCAAGTGTCTAAGGCCAGGTTTGAACTCAGGTCCTCCTGAATCCAGGGCCAGTGCTCTATCCACTGCGCTACCTAGCTGCCCCTGTTCTTAAATTTTTAAAAGTATGTTGTATCAACTATGCCCTGGCCTACTCTCCCAGAGCCAAGCAGGTTACATCTTCTCTAGGTGATAGGATACCCTGAGGAGTTTGGGGGTGTCTCTTCTTTACTGCCATTAGCTCAAGCCCCCACTGGCTATGTCCTCCCACTGTTAGGGTGTCAGTGACTAGCACCCCAGTTCCATTTAATCACTTAACATTGTGCAAGAAAAAATATTAATACTTGATTCTGTGTTTTAGGCACATGTTTACCAGAAACAATTTTATTTAATTGAATATTATTTTAAATGCAAGTATTTTTAGCTTAGTGACCGAAATGTCCAAGATGACATAGTATTCCCATGTCCTTGGAAATCTGCTTCTTTATCCAAAGAAGATTTGAGTTCATATTTATGGGAATGTTGAACAAGAAAAATGTTATAATACATTAAAATACAATTTTGATTTAACATTCTGAAAGTTATTATTCAGGGGGCAGCTAGGTGGTGCAGTGGATAAAGCACAAGCCCTGGATTCAGGAGGACCCGAGTTCAAATCTGGTGTCAGACACTTGACATTTACTAGCTGTGTGACCCTGGGCAAGTCACTTAACCCTCATTGCCCTGCAAAAAAAGTTATTATTCAATTACTTCCTTGCCTATTCCCCTCAAGGACTGAAAAAACCTTTCTCCCTAAGATCAATATCTTAACCTTGTAAGCAGAAAGAAGACATTGCCCTCAGGTAGATGATGGCCTCAATCACTTCAGGAGGGTAGGAAGGCAATGATCTGATCTAGTCAAGAGTTAAGTTTGTTTTTCACCCTTGATCCATTTCCTGGGACCTTAGTCTTTCTTATTTACCCACTTTCTATATAGCATGGTCCCATGAAATTCACATTCAGATGCAGTGTGACTTCTGTTTTATAAAAATATTTTAGAGGCTTGTGGTTATTTATAGGCCAGGTAGGCTGAGAATAAGCTTCTCTTTAAATTGTACTACCTGGGGCCCCTTGAAGCTTGGGTCAGTGCATCCTGGAAGCAGTGCTCCACTTTAAGAAGGAGTTAAAAGCCAAGAAATAGGCAGGCAAGATGAGCAGGCAGAAAAAGCAGCAGACAATCAAAAGTTTCTTTGGTTACAAGGTAGATCAAAATACACTCTCAGAAGAACATAACAAAGTCAAAACTCCCACATCCAAAGCTTCCAAGAAAAATATGAATTGGTGTCATGCTATGGAAGTGCTCAAAAAGGACTTTGAAGATAAAGTAAGAGAGGTAGAGGAAAAAATGGAAAAAGAAATGAGAGTGATGCAGGAGGATCATGAAAAAACAAGTCAACAGCTTGGAAAGTCAAATTGGCCAAATGGAAAAGGAGGTACAGAAGCTCTCTGAAGAAAATAATTGCTCAACAATTAGAATAGAGGAAATAGAACCTAATGACTTTATGAGAAATCAAAACACAATAAAGCAAATCCAAATGAATAAGAAAATTAAGGGAATTATGAAATATCTCCTTGGAAAAACAGCTGATCTGGAAAATAGATCCAAGAGAGATAATTTGAAAATCATTGGACTACCTGAAAACCATGATCAAAACAAGAGCTTAGACATCATCTTCCAAGAAATTATCAGGGAAAATTTCCCTGATATTTTAGAAGCAGAAGGTAAAATAGAAATTGAAAGAATCCACTGATCACCCCCTGAAAGAGATCCCAAAATGAAAACTTCCAAGAATATTATAGCCAAATTCCAGAGTTCCTAAGTCAAGGAGAAAATATTGCAAGCAGCCAGAAAGAAACAATTCAAGTACTGTGGAGTCACAGTCAGGATAACACAAAATCTAGCAGCTTCTACATTAAAGGACTGGAGGGCATGGAATATGATATTCCACAAGGCAAAGGAAATGGCATTACAACCAAGAATCACCTACTCAGCAAAACTGACTATGATCTTCAGGGGGAAAAAATGGGACTTGAATGAAAAAGAGGATTTTCAGGCATTCATGATGAAAAGACCTGAACTAAATAGAAAATTTGATTTTCAAATATAAGACCTTAGAGAAGCATAAAAGGGTAAACAGGAAAAAGAAATCATGAGAGATGTTAAAAGGTTAAACTGTTTAAATTCCTACATGGGAAGGTGATATTTTGTGTGTGTGTGGCAATTGGAGTTAAGTTACTTTCCCAGGGTCACACAGCTAGTAAGTGTCAAGTGTCTGAGGCCAGATTTGAACTCAGGTCCTCCTGAATCCAGGGCCAGTGCTTTATCCACTGCACCACCTACCCATCCCTGGAAGATGATACTTCTAACTCATAAGAACTCTCTCAGTATTAGGTCAGCTGAAAGGAATATACTCAGAGGGCACAAGTATGAATTGAATATGAAGGAATTATATCTGTAAAGCATTTGTTTTTTGTTTATCCTTTTTGTGTGTGGGGGGGGGCAAGCAGGGTGGGATGGTTTATGTCTGGGGCTGGATTGGGGCTCATGGTTTCCTGGGTTCCAGTTGGTGCTTTGTCCACTATGTCACCTAGCTGTCCCATGATGACATTTTAAAAATAAAGTTAAGGGGTAAGAGGAATGCACTAGAAGGAAGGGAAAGGGAGAGGTGGAATGGGGTAAAGTAGCTCACATAAAATAAACAAGAAAAATCTTATGGAGTGGAGGGGAAGGTGGGGAAGGAGCAGGGGAGTGAGTGAGCCTTACTCTCATCAGAATTGGTTCAAAGAGCAGATAGATAGATAGATATAGATATAGATATATATAGATATATACACACACACTCAATATATACACACTGAAGTGGGTATAGCAATATATCTTGCCCTGTGGGAAAGTGGGAGGGGAAGGGGATAAGTGGGGAGAGGTGAAGGAAGGGAGGGCAGATCGGGAGAGGGAGCAGTAAAAAGCAAAACACTTTTGAGGAGGGACAGGGTGAAAGAAGATAGAAAATAGAATAAATATCAAGGGGAGGGAATAGGATGGAGGATAGTACAGTTAGAAATAGTGACTGTGAAAGAAATGATGAACAGGATGCTATCAGAAGGACTTATGAAAAATGCAATCCATCTACAGAGAAAGAACTGATGGTATTTGAATACAGATTGAAGTATAATTTTTTTGTTAGTTTGTCTTTCTAAAGTTATTTTGTCTGTTTTCTTTCACAATCTGAATAATGTGGAGATGTTTTGCATGACTGCACATGTATAACTTATATTGAATTGCTTGATTTCTTAAGGAGATGTGAGGAGGGAGGAAGGAAGAAAACTTGGAACACAAAGTTTTAAAAATCAATGTGAAAAATGTGGTTTTTTTTACATGTAACGGGGAAATTCTAAATAAATAAATAAATTTAAAATAAAAAAAATTACCTTTTTCCAATTACATGTAAAAACAATTAAAACTATTTTGCTTTTTCCAATTACATGTAACAATTTAACATTCATTCTTTAAAAAACTTTTGAATTCCAAATTTTCTCCCTTCCTCCCTCTCTTTCCCCGTCATTGAGAAGGCAAGCAATCTGATATGTTATACTTGTATATTCATTCTAACTGCCCTAATAGTGATAAAGTTGTTAAAAGTTACAAGTATTATCTTCCCATGTAGGAATATAAATAGTTTAACCTTATTGAATCCCTTATGATTTCTCTTCCTTTTTATGCTTCTGTTGAGTCTTGTATTCAAAAGTCAAATTTTCTATTCTGCTCTTTAACATCAGGAATATTTGAAAGTTCTTATTTCATTAAATATCCATTTTCCCCATGAAAATGTTTTTCTGGGTAGATGATTCTTGGCTGTAATCCTAGCTCCTTTGCCATACAGAATATCATACTCCAAGACTTCTGATTCTTTGAGAAACTGCTAAATCTTATGTGATTCTAACTATGGCTCCAAGATATCTGAATTGTTTCTTTTTGGTTGCTTGAAATATTTTCACCTTGACCTGGGATATCTGGAATTTAACTATAATATTCCTGGGAGTTTTCATTTGGGGATCTCTTTCAGAAGGTGATCAGTGGACTATTTTTTTTCAATTTCTATTTTAATCTCTGGTTCTAGGATATCAGGGCAGTTTTCTTTGGTCATTTATTGACATAATATTTGGGCTCTTTTTTTTTTTTTACTGTGGCTTTCAGGTAGTCCATTTGGGTTTTTTTTGCAGGGCAATGAGGGTTAAGTGACTTGCCCAGGGTCACATAGCTATTAAGTATCAAGTGTTTTTTGATGTCGGATTTGAACTCAGGTCCTCCTGAATACAGGGCCGGTGCTTTATCCACTGTGCCACCTAGCTGCCCTAGGCCAATATTTTTTTTTCTTTTTGGTGGAGCAATGAGGGTTAAGTGACTTGCCCAGGTTCACACAGCTAGTAAGTATCAAGTGTCTGAGGTCGGATTTGAACTCAGGTCCTGCTGAATACAGGGCTGGTGCTTTATCTACTGCACCATGTAGCTGCACCCCCCCCAGTCCAATAATTCTTTTTATGCTACTGTTTTTAGAGCTAGTTCTGGGGACTTGTAAGTTTTTATTTCTTCCAAGGTCATGTAATCTAAGAAGAGGTGTGGTAACTTCTCTCCTGGTTTGTGCTGTGGTCTGTGAATGACCACAAGCACTCTTTTCTGCCTTGGAACTGTGACCAGGGTTCCTCCTTCTGCTAGTGCTTCTTCTCTCCCTGGGACTTCAACCCAGAACTGCATATGGGTAATGCAACAAAGCCCTGCTTCCAGTGCCAGCCAAGGGTACTCTGTAATCTTCTTCTGACCAGTTGTCTGACCCTCTTACCATCTATGGCTTGAGAGCTCTGGAAGTTGTGGCTACCTGATTCAGTTGCTCTCAGAGCCTGCTGCTGGATTGCTGTGGTGAGGCCTGTACTGAACTACACTTTACTCTCACCAATGAGACAGACCTCTTTTGCCCTTCTAAGTTGTCTTGGGTTGGAAAACTGTTTCACCCTGGCCTGTTGTTTGTTCTGCCACTCCAGAATGTGTTTTGAGGTATTATTTTAACATTGTTTGGAGGGGACTTTGGGAGAGCTTGGTGAGTCCCTGCCTTTCCTCTGCCATCCTGGTTCCACCTTACAGTGTGATGTCTGGAACAGTCCTCCTCTTAGATACCATATATTGGATCCTGCAGGTAACTCTCAAAGTCCACTCCTTGATCCTCTTTGCACCAATGATGCACTGGCTGCAAAATCCAAACTGTGGAATGCCAAGGACCAAAACTCTTTCATAGGGCCACAATAGCCTCAGAGGGGAGAGGAGCCTAAGGACTTTTATTGCTCTCACTTGAGCAAGGGAGCTAATAAGATCCTCTAAGAAGACATCTCAAGAAAATGAGGCAAGGAGACTATTACAAAGCTGACCTTTTTTTTTTTTTTTTTTAGTGTTTAACCAAGGTTTATTGCTACTTAGAGATGAGAAAATATGTCAATTTTTTTTGGGTGGGGCAATGAGGGTTAAGTGACTTGCCCAGGGTCACACAGATAGTAAGTGTCAAGTGTCTGAGGTCAGATTTGAACTCAGGTCCTCCTGAATCCAGGGCCGGTGCTTTATCCACTGTGCCATCTAGCTGCCACCGCTGATCCTTTTTTAAAGGAATATTTCCCCATATTCTAGCTATGCAACCCTTGGTGGGGGGGAAGGGAAGGGGCAGGGGGAATGTCTCCTCTTAACCTTGTGGGTAGCAGACCAGAACCAGTTACAGAATGTGTCTACATACTCCACACTCTCTCCAAGGCACTTCTGTTCCATCTCCTCGTGATCCTCTTAGAAACAGGCTCCTTAGCCTCTTCACATGGGGAATTTGTATGACCCAAGTAAATTGCTACACTTTGCCCATGTGGCAGATCATCACAGTGAAATGGAAGATAGTAGCATTTTTCTCACCTGTAAAATGAAGAGTTTGGCCTAGATTAAAGCTTCTTAAACTGTGGGTCATGACCCAATATGGGGTCATGTAGCTGAATGTGGGGATTGTGAAAAATTTGGCAACAGTAAAAGGTTATGCATACCTATTTTATATACTTATATACCCAGGATCATGTAAAAATTTCTTGGGTAAAAAGGGGTCATAAGTGGAAAAACTTTTAAGAAGCCCTGCCTAGATGACTTAGATAAGTCTCTTTCAACTCTGACATTCTAGGATTCTACTCAGAAAAATATAGAAATTTTCATAAGGCAAATATCTGGAAAGATGATACATAGGTATGTATATGGCAGGGTGTAGAGAGAAGAATTGGAACCCAGTGAGGGCTTTATTTTCTTTTTGTTTTTTTAAGAAAATGTCCAAGGAGTTAAAGAATGAAGAAGATCTGGAAGATGCTATCCCAAGAGCTGAGAAAATATGTGAACTTGTTTTGCCTGATTATGTGTATTTGTCCTATACTGCTGGGAGTTGTTGTTTATCCTTTGACCTTGAAGAGGACCATGACACCTGGAGGTGATATCATGATTTGCAGTGAACTGGATTTTTTAAGTGGGGAGGGGCTGTGCAAAGTCGCCAACCTCACTCTCTCTTCCAGAGCCATCTGGTTGCAGTGGCAAGATATATAACAAGACAACTGGAGATGGCCCTGGATATTTAAGGAAATTAGGGTTAAGTGACTTCCCCAGGGTCACACAACTAGTGTCTGAGGTCAAATTTGAAATCAGGTCCTCCCAACTTCAGAGCTGGTGCTCTATATACTGTGCTACCTAGCTGCCCCTGGTGGTGGGGTTGGGGTGGTGGCATACCCACAGAGAAATCCTAGTGGGAGCCTCAGGACTCAAGATGGACTGGAATTAGATTAAATAATTTAACAAACATGCACAGATACAAAGCAGAAAAAGAATATATTACATGTAGATTATTATTCTTTTCACATATAATAAATTTAACATGTTGCTTTTAGAGTAGGGACAGAGGTCCAGGGACACCAGTGTAGTTGGTGAAGGAAGTGGCTACTCAGACAGTAGTTCTGACTGGAAACTAATGGGGTTAAACTTGGATTCCAACAGAAAAAGAACTTCCAGAGACCCAAAAAAGACAAAAGAAAAGGATGGCTGGTTTTAAACTAGTCCTATCTATGGATTAGTCAGAAGAACTTCAAAGTCAGAGTCTAGCCAAAAGAGGAATGATTGCGGGGAGTACCTGGAATGAATGAATACCTTACAAACTAATGGGAGCCTGATCATGGGAGCTACCTCATTTACATATTATCAATTCTTTGTACCTTAAAATATAATTCTCACCCACTATGTAGTAAAGCTTAATTATACACATGAATCGACCATCTGTGCTAGACTACCAATGGAGAGGAGAGAGAGAGGGAAATAAGAACAAGTCAGGTCTTCAGAGAGATCTACCCTGGAGATTCATTATGGGGTGAGCCCATTTTGGGGAATTAGATTGGGGCTTCCTTCATCCTCTCTGTTTGGGACAAAAGACAACGTACTCAAAATAAATATCTGGAGTTGGAGAGTTAAAGAAAAAAAAGTTTATTTTCTGTCTTGAAAAAGAGGCACATCCTCGTGTATGGTGAGTGCACCTGAACAAGTTCAGAAACAAGTATTATATATGTTCCTGATGCACCACCCCCCCCAACCTCTGTCTGACTCCACCTGGCTGGTTGTCAGGACTTCCAATCTATACATGACATCTAACCCAATCAGAGAATGGCATGATGTATGAAATACGCTGATCACAAACTGACAATGAGCTCAAGCTGGAGGCTAAGGTTTATGGTATAGTCAGTGCGTCCCTGAAGTTACACAATGGCAGGATGTAAGCTAGAAACTAAAGAAATAACAAAATATATGACCAGGATACGGTTCCTCTGAGAAAAACACACCATGTTCTCTCTCACACTCTCTATGCTTTTCTTTGTACATTTATCTATATAAGAGAGTAGAAAAGAATCAGGGAAGGGTTTCTTAACTTTTTTTGGTGTTGTGGGCCTTTTGCAGTCTGGCTAAACCTATGGACCCCTTCTCAGGATAGAAATATTTAATTAAAAAAACTCATAATTTAAAGAAATGTTAAATTTCAGTTAGAAAATAAATATGTAATTTTGTCCCCATTCCATTTTGTAGACCACTAATGGATCCCAGGTCAAACCCCTCAGATTTAGGATTTATTTAAAAATTGGTGAACTCCAAACCCTCAGAGATATTTGGTTATGTTGTGGGGAAATAGGTGGGGGGTTGGGGTTGTTAGGAATTCCTCTTTAAAGAATGAAACCCTCTTGTACACAAATCCAATAGAATAAGATAGTAGTTTATTTAGGGGCTGGGGAAGGGAAACCAAGAGAGAAATCCTTGGACTTCTTCTCATGGGGAGAAGGCATGGCACAGAGCGTGGCTCTGAGATACCAATCTCCTCGAGCAGAAGACGGGCAGATACTTTTATAGAAGACTGATGGGGGTGATCATCTAACTGTGGAAAGCTCCCTTATTGAGGGAGGACCATCCCCCACTGGTGGTGGCTGGAGGAGTTGGGTGAGGGGTGGCTGCAGATCTCTCAAGCCACCTCTCTGCTCCTCCTGGCACAAAGGCAGCAGTCACACCTAATCTTATCTCCCCAGGGGTAGGGGAGACTGGAATGAAGGGTGATGGTCCTGGAGCTAGTTCAGTCCTGATCAGGTTCCACTTATCTCTTTAGGTGTGTCTGTCCTTTGGTTTAGTTTCTCAAGGAGAAGGTTCTTTGATGTACCCCAGAGAACTTCTGGGGTGCTAGGCCCATAACAATAATTGTTAGGCAAATAATCGTTACAGGGTTAGTATTTCTTCACCAGCTGTCTCCCATGCTTGGAAGGCTTTCCCACTTCACATGGTCCCCTGGCTTCCTTCACAACTCAGCTCAAATACCACTCTTTGCAGGAGACCTTTCTCCATTCCTTACAGTGCCCTTCCTTTGAGATTTTCTCCCAGTTCCACTCTATTGTATCCAGTATGTGCATAATTGTTTATGTGTTTCCCCCCATTAGAGTGTCAGTTCTCTTAAAGGCAGAGACAGTATTTTTGCCTTTCTTTGTCCAGGATACAAAGACTTAAATGTTTGTCGACTGATTCTGCGACAGAATAAGGAGAGTATATAGATTAATCATCGAAAACTAGGTTGAGCTCAGAGACCTAGGAATTTAAATCCTTTACCAAAAAAATGAATCAAAAGAAAAGATTCAGATAAGGGTGTGAACTAGCCAGCATGACCCTGCTCTTTGTTCTGAAGATCCTGGCACCTGGGATTGAGGGTTTCTTGCTGCAGAGATGTTATCTAAGACTGAAGCAATAAACTGAGGGGACAGGCAGGGAGGTGTGGGGGGAGGGTCTGTTGAGTCTAGGGCAAAGGTTTTTCTGTCTTTTCTAAAACAGCAGGTGAAATTCTGTGTATAGGCGTTAAACAAGAAAGTCTGGCAGGACGTGCTCTTCCTCTGGTGGAAGAAACACCAAGGGAGTCACCTGAGCCTGGAGTTCTCCAGCACCTCCCCCTAGTAAGAACTCTGGAATGGTTAACTCCTATTCATTCTGTAGCCCTGCTAACACTGCAAGACTAGAAATTGAAGGAAAGTTTCAGATTTGCATTGGTGGCGGTACTTTCCTTACCAGGAATTTCCTGTATCAGTGAAATTACAGCTCCAGACCACTTCCACCCGCAAACCCATGCTAAAATACTTAACTTCTACTCCTGTATAAAAACAAAACAAAAACAAAAAACCCACCAAACAAGAGAAGGGTTATATAGAAAACTCCTCAAATCTAATTCTAAACCATCTTAGGTTCTGGAACTCCCACTAGGTTTTCTTTGTGGGCAAGCCTCCCCTTCACCCCCCCCCCATACCAGCATGGGAATAATTATAAAAACAAAGAGACTGTTTAAAATGTTTTGTAAACCACTCCTTAGTCAGCAGGGAAACAAGATGGCCTTTTCTACAGTATCCTAAAAAAAATGTGATTCAGCTGCTCCTCTGGCTTCAAAGGGAGTAAATTTGAGGGAAGAATTGCTGAAAACAAGCATTTCAAAAGATTATTATTCTGTAATCACCTACTAGGATTAGAAAGCCATGTTTCTAAGTCACAGTCTTTACTTTGCTTCCAGACAACACTGGAGTTCCTCCCTTTATTGACTCAGTCTGCTAAACTTCCTCAGATTAGCACTGGAGTTTTATCTCGTTAGAAGGGATCTTGAAGATCATCTAATCCCATTCCATTATTTTTCAGATCAGAGAAATGATCTACCTTCCTTAGAACCCAGGTTTTCTAAGCCCCTGTCCAATAATGGTTCACTGCTGACATTGGGGCTTAGGATAAATCAGAAGAAGTTTCTCCTGTGAGAAGCAAAACCAAAGATGACCAGATAACAGGACAGACATATCAAGGGACTACGAAAGGTTAGCCTGACTAACTAAATATCAGGACAGACACACCTAAGAAGTAAGGGGAGATAAAATTCTATAGCAGCAAAGTCAGTTAGACATGGCTACTACCCAGGAGACAGAGATAACCCCAAAGTCCAGGACCATCATTCAAAAAAATCCTCCTCAACTCTCAGGAATATGAACAAGCTCCAGGCTTTCCCTACTCCACCACCAAAAGGGAACTTTCCATTTTCAGGTTGTCACCCCCATCTATCCTCTATAAAAGCTTTGCCTTCCTTCTGTTCTGGGAGAAGAATGTTTTTAAGCTCTCTTCCCACTGAGGTGAAGTCTTCATCTTCCCTCTTGGGAATGTGTGTGAGAGTGTAATTCTTAACTGAGGAACACCTAAGGACCCCCACCTATTTCTCGTTACAATTGCCACAAGCTTCCTTTAGGCAGAATTACATTGGAAACCTATGTCAAGCCCTCTTAGAAGAAGCACTGCTGGCCTTTCTCATACATGCAGGACCACCTCGGTGTATGAAGAACTAAACAAAAGATACTGAGTCAATACTAGCCTGTTCACGGTATCTGTTTGTATGGAGATTGGAGCAGAGGTAAATAAAAAATTCTGTCTATGAATAAAGTGTGGCCCCTTGGTTCTTTGTATGAGCTCATAACCATCTGGGAGGTGAAGAGCTTCTCAGATGCCAAGCCAAGGCCATGAAGAGCACCACCCTGGAGCTCTCCCAGAAGTAATGTTTGATTGTGTTTGACTCTTCATGACCTCATTTTGGGTTTTCTTGGCAAAGATACTGGAGTGGTTTGCCATTTCTAGCTCGTTTTACACATGAGGAAGCTGAAGCAAACAAAGTTAGGTGACTTGGCCAGGGTCATACAGTAAGTGGGAGGTCAGATTTGAACTCAGAAAGATGAGTCTTCCTGACTCCAGGCCCTGGGCTCTATTCACTATGGTTCCCCCTAACTGCCCAAGAATAAAGGAACATCCTTTAATACTGATCAAACTGGCCTCCTTCTAAGACAAGTCATGGATTTCAATCAGTATTAGTATTGGTGGAGGAATTTCCACATAGTTAGGAGCCTCCTACATGGATGAAATCACAATATTAGATAAAAATTTAAAAAATTTTTCCTCTTATTGACAACCAAGAAAGGCTAATGTCACCTACCGGATATGACAAGTTGTTTGTTTTTCTTCTTTAACTTCCTGGAAATCTGGAATAAAAAAGGCAGCTCCACAGACCAGAATCTTGGCCAGGACTCTCTCATTAACTTGCTGTGTCTTTGGGCAAGTCATGTGCCTGTGCCTCAGTTTCCTCCTCTGTAAAATGTGGGGTTTTGATGAGATGGCTTCTGAGGCCTTTTCAGCTTTCCATCTATAATCCTACAGAAATGATTTTAGCATTTTACACTTGCCTGGGAATTTAGAGAGAATATAGTCTAACACCCCACCACCACTACCACCATTTTACAGAGGAGAAAGCTGAGAGAGTGAAAGGGACTTGTCCAAGGTCACTCAAGTAAGTAAATAGCAGTGCTAAAGAGTTTGGGGTTGGAGGATATGTTAAGGCCAAAGGCTTCCATACACAGATGCAGAGGGTTAGGAAGAGGATGATTTTAAAAGAGCTGAGAAATCATCTTTGCTAAGCTGTTAGTTCTGAATGTTTGAGGAGGAACAAGAATATTTGACAACAGAGGGGGAAATGAGTAAGAAAAAGGCCTTGAGCCCTTGTACATTTGCAGAGGGAATTAGGATGGACCAATAGTACTTACATAACTGCAACTTCCTTCTTACGTTTGTAGTTGCAATCCCCCAGCATGCTCCTCTGCAGTGCCTAGTGATAAGACTCTTTAATATCCCTCCCTTTGTTCATTTCATCAGGCAAGGAGAGGTCTCCTCACCTGCAAGCCATGCAGTGTTTGAAGGGAGTCCAGATTTTAGAAGGAAAGGCAGATGTGAGAACTTGGAAGGGGGCCCTAGGGGGACCCTAGTCTTAGGGCTTGCTGGTGGGGAAAAGGTAGTGTCACAGATCAGGCAGAAATAATCACAAAGTCTATTGCAGAATCCCTTGGAAATAAGACCAATGTAGAGTATTATATTTTTTCAACAGTCATTTAATAGGAACTCACTGTGTATGGGTGTCTTGATATGACAAAGATTCTAACTTCAAGAGAATCAATCTCTAATGGAGGGAATGACAAATATTATGACAAACAACTATGATAAAATGGAGAGAGGGGAGCAGGAAAGGCTTTTATGGAAGAGGGTGATTTTAAGAGGAGGTCATTAACTACTAGTAAAGGCATAAGTGTCGATCTGAAATGGTCATGTAACCCTACACACTAACATTAATGTGAGTCAAGGTGAATCAACTCTCCTACATTATCATTTAGCCAGTCGCAATAGAGATATTCCTGGCAGGGAGGGAGGAAGACTCAACCTGCTATGGGGCGAGGGGTCATCTAGAGTTGATATTTCTAGGACCAATGGCAAGCAACCTGTATGTCATGGAGAAAGAGGGGGATTCTGCTAAGACAGAAATGTTCAAATCAAATGCCCTTTTTGGTGCTGAGGGTTATTGGGAATCAATCACTTTGGAAGAAGTCATAGGGTCTAGAGTTGGAAGGGGACCCTAGAGGTCATTGCCCTAGGTAACACAGGTAGTAAGCTGCTTCCTGACTGTCCACAAACATGCCCCCAATCACCCCCATCTTCCCCAAACTCTCACATAACCCTCCCATCCTCATTAGCTATTGTACCATATTTTTTCTCCTTTTGGTGGTTAAACTCCAGTTTTTTATACCCAACTTTCCTTCCAAACCCTGGGCTCCATAAAAACACTGCATAGGGGGCAGCTAGGTGGCACAGTGGATAGAGCACTGGCCCTGGAGTCAGGAGGACTTGAGTTCAAATTTGACCTCAGACACTTAACAATTACTAGCTGTGTGACCCTGGGCAAGTGACTTAACCCCAATTGCCTCACCAAAAAACAAACAAAAAATAAAACAAAAAAACAAAAAAAAACCCACTGCATGGCCTGCAGAAAAGAACCAACCCTTTGGTTCTAGAGAAGCTTGTCTAAAATCAATGTTTCCACCTCCTTTCCTTTTCCTGTTTTCTTAACTCCTTGCAATTTGACTCTTGACTTCATCAAGTGCAACTGCTCTCTACAAAATTGTCAATTATCTCTTAATTGCCAAATTTTATGGCCTTTTCTCAAACTTCTTCATCCTTGACTTCTCTGTAGCTTTTTGTTTATTTGTTTTTGGAGGCAATCAGGGTTAAATGACTAGTTCAGGGTCACACAGCTAGTAAGGGTCTAAAGTTGGATTTGAACTCAGGTCCTCCTGACTCCAGGGCCAGTTGTTCTATCCACTGTGCCACCTAGCTGTCCTTTCTCTGTAGCTTTTGACACTGTCTCTTGCCCTCATCTCCTTGATGTTCTCCTCTCTATATTTTCATGTCCTTGCTCTCCTGGTTCTCTTGATACATATATGACTACTCCTTCACAGTATACTTTCTATATTTTCATCCAGGTTATACCCACTAAAGATGACTATCCCACAGGGCTCTGTCCTAGACCCTCTTCTATTCTTTACATATACTATTCAGCTTGGTGGTCTCATAATTCTTGTGGATTCAACTGTTATTTCTATGCAGTTGATTCTCAGATTTATTTGTCCTAACCTATCTCCTGACTTCATCTTTTGTCTCCAGCTGCATATTGGATGTGTTAAACTGGATATCTCAAACTGGATGATTTTCCACGTCCAAACCTGAATTATCTTATGCCCTAAATCTCTTCCTGACTTCCTTATTGCTGTCAAGAGGACCAGAATCCTGCTAAGGCTCAAAACCTAGGTGTCATCCTCATTTCTCTCACTCACCCTACTATATCCAGTCGGTTGCTAACTTCTGTTGATGTTTACCTTCATAATGTCTTTCATATGTGCCCCCTCCTCTCCTTCATCACCTCACACCTGAACCATTGCAAAAGACTGCCAACTAGTCTTATATTTCTCTTCCGGTCAATCCTCCACTAAGTCATCAAATTTATCTTCCTAAAGCAGAGTTCTGACCATGTTGCCCCGTCCCCTGCCCCTCAGTAATCTCCAGTGGCTGTCTCTCACCTCCAAGATAAAATAGAGAATGCTATTTGGCTTTTAAATCCCTGATTAACCTGGACCCTTCCCTTTCCAGTCTTCTTACACCTTACACCTTCTTACACCCTCTGTGTATTCTATCCAATAACACTGGTCTTATTTGCACATAGCACCCCAACTCTCAAGTCTAGGTATTTTCAGTGAATGTCCCCCATGCCTAGAATTCTCTCCCTCCTCTTCTCCATCTCTTTACTTTCTTTAAGTCTCAGCTAAAGCCCCATGAGATTTTCCCATTCCTCCTGATTCTTCGTGTCTTTTTTTCCATTTTACCCTGTCTGATAGTGGCTAGGAATATTTAATGGGAATTATTGACTGCAAGTTCAATTTTGTTGAATATAAAAGTATTTCTAAAAAGCCATTTAAAAGGAAAAGGATTTTGAAAGATCTAGTCATTGCTTTGGTTTTACTTATTAGCTAACATCTTTATAGAAGAATGGAAAGAATCCCACATTGAGTCAGATCAATATATTCCATGCAGCTCAGTAGTTATTCCATTTCTCCCACTTAGTAACCCATTCCTGGGCATATGAGTCATTGCTTTCTGAGTGAGTAACCTGCCTCCCTCAACCCTAGACCACATTCAACCCTGTAATTTTATTAAGTTGTGAACAAATGACTGTACCATATATGGAATCAATGGATTACAAAGAAGGTAGATTGAACCAAAAGTCAGACAGTTTGTGGCCCAAATAAGGAAAGAACCTTATGCTCTCACAGGGACTCATGTCACCTTGTAATGGCCAACTAGTATTTTATATCTTAGGCAGCTATAGTATACTTGAGTACTTTATGACTGAGCTAAGGTGATTGATCAATTGAAGACTTTGTCAGTGATATTCCTTAACTGTATACAGGTTGTAAGCCCAAATCCCTTCACACAGTAATCAAGTTTAATTGTGCAACAAAACAATCTGTGAGTATTGGACTTTAGGCCAGGAGAAAGTAGAACCAGAGCAAAAGCCAGAGGGAGTAGAGGAAAGTAGAAAGAAACCTTTTATGGGGAAAGGCTTGGTTTGAAATTCCATTTCTCAGGGCAGCTAGGTGGTACAGTGGATAGAGCACCAGTCTTGGAGTCAGGAAGACCTGAGTTCAAATCCGACCTCAGACACTTGACACTTACTAGCTGTGTGACCCTGGGCAAGTCACTTAACCCCAATCACCTCACCAAAAACAAACAAAAAAAAAAACAAAAAAGGAAAAAGAGAAATTCCATTTCTGCTATTTACTTGCTGTGTGATCTTAAGAAAGCTGCTTCATCTCTCTGGCTAGCAGTCTCCTCACCTATAAAAAGATGGTGTTGGATTAGATGATCTTTGAGTCCCCTTTCAGTTCTAAATCTACAATCCTATGATTTATAGAGGTCTCATTCTCCATTCCCCCTTTTGTCCTTGGAATGTGGCCCTAAAGAATTCAGCTGGCATGTGATGAGACAATGAACCCAGTGTCTAGGTTGTTGTGGCCTCATTACACTGTGATTTCTTGGATTAATGCATTTGTGTAAAGAAACACCTCATTTTATTTGCCTTAAAGCCAGTATGAATGGTTATTTATCCATCCAACTCCTAAGAAGGAAAGGACTCCACAAACCATTTAATCCAAGTTCCTTCTTTTATATGAGGACAGTGAGGTGAAATCACTTGCCCAAGACAGCATGGGTTAAAGTAGTAAGAGTAGAAAATGGAGAAATTTAGAATTGCTTTTTAATTCTGATACAAACACAAATATTTACATGCGGTTTCTACTGCTCATGTTTTAGGAGCACAAATCTAAAAGTGTATGGGACCTCAGAGGCCATTTTTTAAACTTCTCTCATTTTACAAATGAGGGAACTGAGGTCCAAGAAGGCAAAGTGACTAGCACAAGGACATAGAGATATAAAGCTCTTGGAAAGCAGATTTGAATCCAAGTCCTCTGGCTACCACAATCTAAAATTTGTCCACAGTACCATGTTACCTCTTGGCTCCATTTTCAGGGGAAAAAAGTAGGGGAATAATTGACATTTATAAGGCACTCTAAAATTTGCAAAGCCCATTCCATGCTTCTCTTATAGGCCTCTTATTAAAGCATTACAACAATTCTGTGAGGTAGGTACTACAGGTATAATTATCCCTATTTTGATTTCAGAGAATTTAAGGGATTTGCCCTGGGGTTACTCAGCTAGTAAGTATTATTGGGTAATATTTGATGGAGTTTTTTAATGATAAAAGTATCTTATTATTTTCCAGTTACATGTAAAGATAATTTCCAACACGTTGTTTTCATAAGATTTTTAGCTCCAGATTTTTCTTTTTTCTTTTTTTTTTTTGTGGGACAATGATGGTTAAGTGACTTGCCCAGGGTCACACAGCTTGTAAGTGTCAAGCATCTGAGGCCATATTGGAACTTAGGTCCTCCTGAATCCAGGGCCAATGGTTTATCCACTACACCACCTAGCTGCTCCTCAAATTTTTCTCCCTTCCTCTCTCCCCAAGACAGAAAGCAATCTGATTTTAGCTTATAATGTACAATCACATTAAACATATTTTCTGCATTAGTTATATTGTGAAAGAAGAAATCAGAACACAAGGGGAAAAATGTCAAAAAAAAATAGCCAAAAAGTAGACACAGTATGGTCCAGTCTGCATTCAGAATCCACAGTTCTTTTTTTCTGGTTGTGGAGAACATTTTCTATCATGAGTTCTTTGGAGTTGTCTTGGATCATTGCACTACTGAGAAGAGCCAAGTCTATCACAGTTGATAATCACACAATGTTGCTGTTACTGTATAAAATGTTCTCCTGGTTCTGCTCACTTCACTCAGCATCAGTCCACTTAAGTCTTTCCAGATTTTTCTGAAATCTTTCTGCTCATCATTTCTTACAACATAATAGTATTCCAGTACATTCATATACCACAATTTTTTCAGCCATTCCCCAATTGAGGGACATTCCCTTGATTTCCAATTCTTTGCCACCACAAAGAGAGCTGATACAAATATTAGTGGTGGTATTTGAACTCAGGCTTTCCTGAATCCAAATCTAGGACTCTTATTACATCATGTTGCTCCTCAGAAAACAGCATAATAAATAAATAAATAGTAGTAGCAACATTGGGGGAGAACAAGAATCAAAATTCACGTTTAGCATTTTTGAAAACTTCTTAAGAAATTTTTTGGGTCTTAGTCTATAACTTTTTCAAGGTGTTTTGTTGTTATTGTTGGTGGTGGTGATGAAATCCCAGAATGGAAACTCTTGCCAACAATATAGATGCACAATTCATCTCTAACTTAAAGTCTTAGAGACTTGCTTGCCTGGGACCCTGAGAAATTAAATCAAACAGCTAGTATGCATCAGAGACAAGAGTTGAACTGAAATCTTTCTTTCAGGCTAGCTCCCTATCCATGACACTACACTGCCTCTCAAACTGCAACATACTCAGTAGATAAAAAGTAAACTTGTGGTTGTGAAATAAAAATAATCATTTCATATCCAAAAGAAGCACCATTTCCTGAAATCCTGTATTTACCTAGGACAAAATTTGTCCCATCCTGGAATTCAGTATGATTTCATTATTCTCACTTGTATCATATAAATATGAAGAAAATGCATAGTTTAAAAATTCCATATCAGTGAATACTATCAGGTACACAAAGATGAAACAAAGATACTGCTGAATTATGCTTTGAACAAAACTAGGGGTTTTTCTCTGTTTCCTGCTAGTGCTAAATTCATTGTCAGCATCTAATACATTTCTCTTATGTCTAGGGTTGAACAAACCAGCAGGTAACTGGACATTTGCCTTATAAGAATTAATATAATTGTTACAAATGGGTGCACTATAATCAATCACTGAGGTCGTTTGGTTGCAATTATGTGACATTTTCCAGGAATGAGTCTTAGACTCTGTCCATTCTGCCCCACGAGTTTGTCTGTATCCTTAGCTGACAGAACACCAATCTTGTCAACTAATGTGCTGTGGTTCAGTGTAGAGGAAACAATCTTCCATCTCTATATTCTATATCTCACCTGGTAATACATTCACATAAACCCTAAAATTTTCTTGAAGCTATACATTAAAAAAAATCTATTGATATCTTTTGTTTTTATAAGTTCATATAAGTGTTCTACTGTATTCCTTTTCTTCTCCCCTCCCAGAGAATCATTCCATATAACAAATCAATTTTTTTTAGGCAGGGCAATGAGGGTTAAGTGACTTGCCCAAGGTCACATAGCTAGTAAGTGTCAAGTGTCTGAGGCTGGATTTGAACTCAGGTCCTCCTGAATCCAGGGCCAGTGCTTTATCCAACTGTGCCACCTAGCTGCCCCCTAACAAATATTTTTTTAAAAGAAAAAGAGGAAGAGGAAAAAATCAGCAAAACTGATAAATATATTTTTAAAAAATCTAACAATACAGGATGTTTTAAGTGTTAGTGGCTTAAAGCTGGACTAAGACTTTAAGAATACCATGTATTTGTAATGTACCACACCTATAGATATACCTCTGCAAAGGAGTGGGAGAGTCACATTTTCTTATACATATCTCTTCTTTGGAAACAAACTTAATCTTTTGTGATTTTGAAACATTAATTTCCAACTGTATTGTAATGTTTGTTGTTTTCAATTACATCGATGTATTCATTGTGAAGCTAGCTTGACTCAGTTCACAAAATTATCTTAAATTTGGAACAACTTTTTCACTTTGTCACTTGACTAATCTATCATCACAGGAAGACAGTTTCACCCACTTCTTGTTGCAAAATCTTTGGGTTTCTTGTAGTGTTTTTTAAAAAGACTTTCTTCAAGGGCAGCTAGATGGCGCAGTGGATAAAGCACCGGCACTGGATTCAGGAGGACCGGAATTCAAATACAGCCTCAGACACTTGACACTAGCTGTGTGACCCTGGGCAAGTCACTTAACCCTCATTGCCCCACCAAAACAAAACAAAACAAAACAAAACAAAAAGACTTTCTTCAAATGAGATTGCTTCCAAAGAAAAACTTAAATTTATATGAGGTTTTTGAACAATGGAGATGATACTTTTCAACAATATACTCAATATTGATTTTTTCTTCTTCGGTCATTTCAGTTGTGTCTGACTCTTTGTGATCCCATTTTTGGGTTTTCTTGACAAAGATACTGGAGTGGTTTGCCATTTCCTTCTCCCACTCATTTTACAGAGGAAACTGAGGTAAACAGAGTCTTTCTGACTTCAGACCTGACACTCAATTCATTGTGCTATCTAGCTTCCCAAGTTCTGATTAAAGTTAAACAAACATATTTTTCCAAATGCTCCTACTCAAAGATGTATTGATTAACTGAATTGATTGTGTTGTGTCCCAGAATAACATAAAGCCTATTCAGTATAATACACAGTAGTACAAAAGAAGTTAGCCACATGCCATCCTCACCTGAAAAACAAAGTGGCTACTAGACATGTAGTGCACGCCTGTAGTCCCTGCTGCTGGAGAGGTTGAGGCTGGTGGATCTCTCTTTTTTTTTAAATAAAAGTATTTTATTATTTTCCAGTTACATGTAGAAATAGTTTTCAACATTTGTTTATATAAGATTTCTAATTTCAAATTTTTTTCCCTCCCTCCCCTCCCCCCCTAGACAGCAGGTAATCTGATATAGGTTATATATATACAATAACATCAAACATATTTCTGCATTATTCATGTTAAAAGAGAAGAATCAGATCAAAAAGGAAAACCTCAAAACAGAAAACCAACAGCACCAAAACCAAAAGAAATAGTATGGTCCAATCAGCATCCATATTCCACAGTTCCTTTTTTTTCCCCTGGATTTGGAGAGCCTTTTCCATCATGAGTCCTTTGGAACCCTCTTGTAGGCTGGTGGATCTCTTAAGCTTAAGAGCTCTGAACTCGTTGTTGTTGTTTGTCCTTCATTCTCAAAAAGCACCATGATGTCATACCTGGAGGCAACATTATGATTTGCACTAAATTGGATTTAAGTGAGGGAGGCCTGTACAAGGTCACGAGCCTTGCTCTCTCCTCCAGAGCAATCTGGGTCCAGGGGCAAGATATACATCAGGATGACTGGAAATGACCCAGGATGGTAATTGGGGTTAAGTGACTTGCCCAGAGTCACACAGCTAGTTAAGTGTCTGAGGTCAAATTTGAACTCAGGTCCTCTCATCTTCAGGGCCAGTGCTCTATCCATTCTACCACCTAGTTTCCCCATAGGAGCTCCAGACTACAGTAGGGCTAAATCAGATTGAGTATCTGCACTGTCTGATGGCATTATGATCCCTTGCAAGCAGAGGGCAACCAGGTTGCCTAAGGAGAGGTGAACTGGCCTTGGTCAGAAAAATCTCAATTGGGAATGGGGCTATGGTGGGCACTAGTAAACTATAGCATTGTACCATCAATTACTTGTACAGAAAAAGTGGCTTGACTTGCCAAACTTTAATCATGTTCCTTCTCAATGTTTCCTGGCTGATGAATCATTTTTTTGGTCTTCCTACGGAAACCATGATCCATGAATGCTTTGAGCAATAGTTACTCATGTACAGATATACAAAAATATCTGTATCTACATATTTCATGCCTATAAATTAAGAACACTGATATTTGGTCCTTATTCATTCTTTTGGCAACAAGGGTGACAGATGGTCTAGATTAGTAGGGCAATCAATTGGGAGGCAGTGGGGAGAATGATGAAAATGACATTTGACAAAAATCATGCTGGCAAATGGGTGTGGAATGAGTGGATCTGGGGCCAACTGGAGTCAGGATACCAGGAGGCTGTTACAGTAAATGAGTAATACCCAGGTGGTTTTTGCATACTCTTTACTCCTCTGAGGGAGCTTAGTAGAAATCCCAGTGTCCCATAGATACCCACAAATCAAAGTTTCTCAGAAAGAAGAAATGCATTATGACTTAAAGTGATGGATCAATCTATCCCATCTTCCTGGGCTCCTTCTGCTCAGAGGCAGGGGCCTTTTTGTGGATGATGGTAATGATGAAGGGGTAAAGAGAGAAAGAAACAATGGTCTTTGTAGCATCTTCCTTGTGTTGGTGTTGAGGGGGTCATCAACTGTGGGCTCAGTGGAAGAAAAACTCACCGCTTCCATAGAGTGAATGTTTTCTCCATCCCTCAGTTTCTGCCAACATGAGCACAATGCTAACTCCCTTTGAGAATGAACTAGAACAGATATAATGAATAAGTTCTTTGACTTGATTGGTGGAGTAGTGTAAAGTGAGAGAAAGGACTCACATTATTGTGTTAATCTAGCTATGTATGTTACAGATGATTAAGCAGTATGATGAACAGAAATGGATGGGGTGGGCAGGCCAAGCTTTTTTTATCTTGGGCAGGGCTTAAGTGACTTGCCCAGTCACACAGCTAGTTAAGTGTCAAGTGTCTGAGGCTGGATTTGAACTCAGGTCTTCCTGAATCCAAGACCAGTGCTTCATCCACTGCGCCACCTAGCTGCCCCCTGAATTACTTTGTATTTCCTTTTTTCTTTTTTCTTTTGGGTGGGGCAATTGGGGTTAAGTGACTTTCCCCAGGGTTACACAGTAAGTGTTAAGTGTCTGAGGCTGGATTTGAACTCAGGTCCTCCTGAATCCAGGGCCAGTGCTCCATCCACTGCACCACCTAGCTGCCCCCAGACCAAGCTTTTAAGGGGGAAATAAGCTGTTTTAGACATATGAAATTTGTGGTGCTAACAGGAATTCCAAGTGGAAATGTCTAGCCAGTAGTTGGGGATGCTGGACTAGAGTTCAGAATATAAGTCAAAGTAGTTAAATAGGGTCATTTGGAAGGGAGGGAATTAGCACTTGGGAGATCAGAGGGGAAGGTATTATGCAGAAGATAGTGCTAGAGCTACATTTTAAAGAAGAGAGGGATTTAATGAAGTGGAGGTAAGGAAAGAGTACATTCCAGGCATGGGGGGATGGCAAGTAAAAAGGCACAAGACAGGAGATTCAGTGTCCTGTGTGAGGAACAGAGAGAAGGCCAATTTGGGTGTATCACAGATTGTGATGGGAGAAGTAAAGTCCAGTGAGGCTGGAAAGACTGGTTGGAGCTAAGTTGTGTAGGGCTTCAAAAGCCAAATAGAGTTTACATTTGATCCTAGAGGCAATAGGAAGCCACTGTAGTTGAATGAGATCTGGGCTTAAAGAAAATCACTTTGGAAGCAGTGTATAGGATGAACCAGAGTAATGAGAGGCAGGGAGAACAGCCATGAGACTGGTAATAATCTAGGTGGGAGGTGATGAGGGCCTAAACTAAGCTGGTAGCTTTGTGAGTGAAGAAAATGAGTAACTTGTGAGAGATGTTGTGAAAGTAGATACATCAACATTTGAAAAATGATTGGGTATGTGAGATGAAAAAGAGTGAGGAGTCCAGGCTAATGCTAAAGTTCCAAACTTGTAACCTGAGAGGATAATGATGCTTTTGAAAGAAAGATGGAAGCCTGGAAGAGGGAAAGGCTTGTGGGTTAGATAATGAATTCAACTTTAGACATGTTCAGTATAAGATGTTTCTGGAACATTCAGTTTGAAATATCCAATGGGGTGATGCAAGAGTGAAGCTCACACAGATATATAGATATAGATGTATTTCGGGGATATTTATGTCAGCTGAATAGACATAATGGTTATAGCTATGAGAGCTGCTGAGAGGGAGGGAGGGAGGGAGGGAGAGAGAGAGAGAGAGAGAGAGAGAGAGAGAGAGAGAGAGAGAGAGAGAGAGAGAGAGAGAGAGAGAGAGAGAGAATATATGCAGAGGGAGAACCTAGAACAGAATCTTAGGGAAAACTCTTACAATTATGGGGTATGATATGAAGAGCCAACAATGGAAAATAGGAGGAAAGCATGTTAAACAGTCAAATGCAACAGATAAGGGATTGAAAGGAAAGGGAAGAAGGGAGGGGAGGGGACAGGAAAGGAGAGGAGAAGAGAGGAGGGGAAGGGAGGGGAGGGAAGAAGCATTTATTAAGCACCCACTATATGCCAAGCATTATGCTAAGTGCCTTTCCCAACATCATCTCATTTGATTCTCACAATAACCCTTTGAGATGGGTGTTATTGTTACCCCAATTTTACAGTTGGGGAAACTGGGAATTTGAATCCATTTCTTCCTGACTTCAGGCTCAGGGTTCTATGAATCTAGTTGCTTTTAGATATATTAAGAAGTTTGAAGACTAAGAAAGGACTACCACTCCAGGAATTAAGAAATAATTGTTTACTATGGAGAGAGCACTTTCAGTGTGGTGAGATTAGAAACCAGATTTCAAAGAGTTGAGAAGTGAATGAGAGGAGAGGATGTACAGGCAGTGAGTGCAGTGAGACAGTTTTTTCAAGAATTTGGTTTGTTTTTTAAGGAATAGCGAATCTTGCACATATTTGAAGGCAGTAGAGAAGGAAAGAGTTGATAGGCAGGAGATTAAGAGAGAGGATGATGATTGAAAATGCAATCTCCTGAGGATAACAGGAATGGATAGGTCAAGTGTAGATATAGAAAAGGTGGCCTGGCAAAGAGACAGATCATTGCTTATCTGGGTCTTTATCAGGAAAAGGAGGAGCCAGCAAATTATGTTGAAGGTTTTGATATGAGGAGTTCATATCAAATGTCCTCAATTCTTTTTTTACTAAAGTTAGAGGCAAAGTCTTTTGAGGTGGGGAAAATATGGAAGGCTTGAGGAAAGAAAAGCTTAGACTAGCCAGATTCTATGGGGAGTGAGATAGAGAATCAATTAGGAAGGAATAATAGGCCCTGTTGTATGTAGTCAGGGCCCCTTGAGGTTGGATACCATGAACCTCTAAGGTAGCCGGTTAGCACTGTGTGAAATCGTCTCCACTTGTGTGTTTAGCAGCTTGTGAGTAGGTGCAGAGGAGGCAGAAGGTGGAAATAATCCAAGGCTGAAGTTTGGAAAAAGTTAAATGTAAATAGGAGTGGAGTACATGGCATGGTGTAAAACGGCTACTGAATTGAAATTAGAGAAGAAAGTTGTGTCAGAATAGGGATAATGGCCTGAGAAAACACCACAGGGTAGAAGGTTTGAGACTAGGTTCGGGATGAATGAGGTATAGAAAAAAGGTAGAATAGAAGGTCACAGTTTCTAATTAGGAAAGTGGAACACTTCTGGTTAATTAGTGAAATTCTGCCCGCCCCCCCAATGTTTTTTTTTCTTTTCAATATGATGCAGGTCTCTTAGTAATAGGCTAATTGGAGATTTACATACTATTTTACATAATATTTATGAGAATTTCATTTTCAGAGTTCTGAGACATTAACAAAATTAGAAATATTTAGATGAAGAAATGGGGATGGAAAACAAAATTTTGTAACAAAGATCTATTTCAGTTGCTAGCAGAACATAATCATTTTAAGCACAATTAAAACTTTCCCATGTAGATAATTATGGCACTACATTAGAATTATTTGTTTAGGGGGATTGGTTCTCTGGAAGGGGGAGGATACTAGAATGTCTATGATGATGTAAAGAACAAAAGATATCAATATAAAGACTTAATTAAAAATTTTGTTTTTTAATTTTTAAAATTTAATTTTTAATTTTTTTTTGTGGGGCAGTGGGGGTTAAGTGATTTAACCAGGGTCACACAGCTAGTAAGTGTCAAGCGTCTGAGGCCAGATTTGAACTCCAGGTCCTTCCTGAATCCAGGGCACTTGACACTTACTAGCTGTGTGACCCTGGGTAAATCACTTAACCCCCATTGCCCTGCCCCGCCCCCAAAAAGTATGCTTTGTTTGGTTGGGCGCTGTGCTTGCTATCTTTCTTTCCCCTCTCATCTCTGCTTCTAACTCCAACCTGCTGCTGTTTCAATCTGGAACTCCTCCCCCCCAACCCCCATTCCAGATCCCTTTTCCCACTCGAGAGCGCCTTCCACAGTCTCTTTTGGGGAGTGGCCTAGGCTAGCCTTCCTTCAATCCCCCTCCCCAGTATGATTCTGATTTTCGGGACCTTGACATTCTCCATCCTCCCCCATCTTCAGTTTCCTTTTGTATACTGCCTTCCTTCATTAGAATGGAAGCTCTTGGAAAGGAGGGAATGTCTTTTTTGGGGAGAGGGGGCTGGTATTAGGAAGGAAACAGTTCCATAACATAAACATTTTCTATTTGGCCCAGTTTGTTGTTTTTTAATCCTTTTACTTGGACTGGTCAATGACAGACTCAGCTGTTGTCTGACCACAGTTCTACATTCTTAGATCACTTTTAGAAGAGTTGTGAAATGTGTTTTCTACTGGCTAAAAGTATCTCCATGCCCACAATGATCTGGAAAACAGTCTGAGGAAGGAGGCCAGTTTTCACATTCCTGGCAGAGTAAGTGGGGAAAAATATGTGGAAAGAGGTGGAATGAAAGGAAAAGAAGAAAATAGGGTTTTGGAAATTACTTTGTTGACTCCTAGTAGAATGTAAAAAGTGTTTCACACACAGTAGGGATTTTGTAGATTAGATTTAAGAAAACGGAGTATTCATGTCAGTCCCTTTTGGTGGGATAATTCATGCATATAAACTGAAGGTATGAAAATGATCACTAACTTTGCAGTCGCTAAATAATTCAGCAGAGTAGAAAATAATATCTTGGGAAATAAAAGTCTTCGCACCTCGTTGTCTTATATAGGCAAAATAATTTCTATACAAGCAAGACAGAGTGCTTCTGCTCCGAACCAAAAAAATATCTTTGTAACTGAAAGCCTAGAATTGAAACCCTGGGTTTACTCTGAGTTTAATTTTGAGATCTCAGCAAGCTTACGGCCCTCTCCAGGATTTCCCCTGGGAATGTCAGTATTTGACTCATTTCTAGATCTTTATAGAAAAGGTAAAGGATTCTTATCCACTTGGGCTAATGAGAGATTGCATACAAGACAGGCTTTACTTTCACCTGGCAAAACATACAAACTACTAAAGGATCACCTCTTTCTCTGGGATGTGCTCCACCTCCCCAGAGACCTCTATAATAACAGAATTATAGTTCTACTGTAAGGTTGGAGCGATCCCTGAAAGAAAACATTCAGCATTGCTGGAAAGTCAGAACCAACTTTCCTATAGATGTGGTACAAAGGGAAGAGCACAGGCTATTTACGATTATGGGCTCATAGATTTAGACTAGAGCTGAAAGGCATCTCAGAGGTCATCTAGTCAATCCCTTAAAAACAAACCTACTTTAGTTATTTTAGGGTATCCGGGGCTATGGTGCAGAAGGGAGTTTTCTATTTCTCCCCCATCAAATCACCACCTTTGGTTCCCTAAGGAGAATAAAGCAGTGCTCTTCCCTCCCTCCCCCTTTCTTAGCCCTTCCCTTCCCTTTGCTAGTGCCTTCTCTCTGAAATTATTTCCCATTTACACTGTCTCTCTAATACAGACAAATGTTTTCAATTCTTTTTGAGGGCAACAATTATGTTTTTGCCTTTCTTTGCATCCCTTGTGCTTAGCACAGTGCCTGGCATAGTAGGGAATTGAAACACTACTAC
Source organism: Dromiciops gliroides (assembly GCF_019393635.1). Lineage (NCBI taxonomy): Eukaryota > Metazoa > Chordata > Mammalia > Microbiotheria > Microbiotheriidae > Dromiciops > Dromiciops gliroides. The sequence continues at coordinate 162,464,764 of NC_057862.1, read as the reverse complement.
TACATTTTCTCATCTCTTCTCTGGTGGCCTCATATAATTTTAAAAGATTTAGAGGAAGATCTCTAGAATACCGTTTGGAACCATGGAGGAGTTGGAGGAGTTGGAGAACATGATCAAACACAAGTCAAATAGGATGAGAAGTTGAGATCCCATATATATATTTAATAATGATACTGTAAATGTGTAATAGTATTCATTTCTAATATTTAAAGTCCTATAAAGCAGTTAGGTGGCACAGTAGATAAGAGTTCGGACCTGAAGTCAGGAAGACCTGGGTTAAAATTCAGCCTTACTAGATGTGAAACCCTGTACAAGTCACTTCACCTCTGTCTGCCTGAGTTTCTTCATCTGCAAAATGAGACTGGTAACAGCACCTACTTTACAGGGTTGTTATGAAGACAAAAGAAAAGGCTATCTGTGAAGTGCTTTGCAAACCTTAAGGCAATATATAAATGCTAGCTATTAGTATTATTAGTAATAATATAATCTTCATTGCAATCTATTAGCTTGCTATCATGTCTACTCTTGTTACATAACCCATTTATAAGTTGGGAGATGCCTTTGTTTATCTGAGTCTGTGCATTCATGGCAGCATAAATGAGTTGAAAGAGAATACTGTGCTTAGGACTTTTTTTTAATAACATAGTCTACATTTTGACTACATTACATCTTTATAATTTCCCATGTTGTTCCAAGATTTCAAATTTTTAACTTGAATAAATTCTTCATAAATATTATGGTTTATTAGAATAAATCCTTATTTCTGACACTAGGATTGAAAAAATTGTTAATATTTTATGTCATGAGTAATGCTATACCAATTGATAGCACTTTGCCATATCCCAAGTTAAAAAAAAATTGCCCATCAATCATGTAATAAAAGTGGCAGTTATTGTGTTTATTTTGATAATATTCACACAAACTGTTATTATGACAGTAACCCAAAATACAAGTATCATTTACATTTATAGTATAATTTGGTAGGAAAGGTTTGGAAAATATTTACAGAGAAAACATAGCAAAATACAGGAAAATATGGGATGATATTATGTGCTTTAAATTCTTGGGAAAAAAATGTGTAAAGATGATTCTACTCACCCAACATCAGAAGGATGTACATGTTCCAATTTTTCTTTTAGAGGTGATGGGTTACAAACAACCTACAACCCTTTCTGATCAAATAATATGCACCTTTGAGAAGGTCACTCAGGATTAAAGATGTAACTTGTGACCATGGAACAGAATTGTCTGCAGGGAGTTGTCTTTTAAATGTTGCAGACCTGTCACTGTGCAACCTCATTAACACCATCCTCTAACAAAATGAGTTGTAGAAATTTTAAAAGAAAAATCAGTTGAATAAATAAACTTTGTTTCTTTTTCAGATCAGTTTTTGACAGCTATAATTTTAACAAATTTACATCTAAACTATGATCCCAAATGCAGGCAGAATGTAACTTTAATGAAAATAATAATACTAACATCAGGCCTTCACACTAATACTGCTTTCATGATGTGTATGAAATTAATCGACAAATCATATACTACACGTATTTACAACATCCTGTTCATCTGGAAATCAATTTATTTAATGAAATATTTTCCTTCTGATGTTTTAGTCCTGGGTATATAAGTGTGCACTATTTGGTAATGAATGATCTCTTGATTCCTGGCCTGACTGGAGGTTGGGAGAGGAGAAGGGAGGCACAGGCTATAAAATAAGTGTGTTAGTGCTGGGGAAGCATCTTGACTGCTTTGTGAATGACCAAGACGACAGGGTGGTCTCAAAATAATTGATGCTGTTTTTATAGTATGTTTGCAACTCTCTCAGTTTTGAACATTTCTTTGGTGAGCTGAATGGTATACTACAATTTTACCATCTCACCAGTTCCCTTAAGTCAACATGAACAAACACTTTTCGTTGTATTTTTTTTTTTGGTGCTGTTGTTGTTGTTGTTTTGGTGAGGCAATTGGGTTAAGTGACTTGGCCAGGGTCACACAGCTAGTAAGTGTTAAGTGTCTGAGGCCACATTTGAACTCAGGTCCTCCTAAATCCAGGGCCAGTGCTCTATCCACTGTGCCACCTAGCTGCCCCAGAAGAAGCACTTTTCAATGCAGACTTCAGTTTACAGCATCCTTCAAAAATCATCAAATATAACATTTTGAAAAATATATTTTGTGTGCTTGTGTTCACTCCAATATAGCTTTAACATAAGGGACAGATATAAGCAAAACTTTACCTTACGAGAGATTGCAAATATTCTCTGTGATCCCATAGCACCAAGTTTCTTGCACATAAAAGTTGATAAAAAATATTTTGGATAATTAAATTAATAAGTTCATAATGTCTCTTCAGGTTCACTAAAATAAGATATTACTTATAAAAAGGTGTTTCTTTTTAATAAAATATCAGCATATTTGATAGATTTTAAAAAACATAAGAAATTAGGTAAATAATGTATCTAAAACAAATTATACATTCTTTTTTTTTTTTTAGTGAGGCAATTGGGGTTAAGTGACTTGCCCAGGGTCACACAGCTAGTAAGTGTTAAGTGTCTGAGGCTGGATTTGAACTCAGGTACTCCTGACTCCAGGGCTGGTGCTCTATCCACTGTGCCACCTAGCTACCCCCAAATTATACATTCTTGACTATGACTTTGCTTATATAGTATTTTAACAAATATTTGGTTTTTATACTAAAGTGAAGAAGCAAGAAATATAAAAATTCAATATAGGAATTAGCTTAATCTGTAAACATAAGAAACTCTGTAAACACATATTTACTATATCACTGTACAAGACTAAAGAGTGAATAGTGAAATAGTGAAACAAATTTCACTTAGTTTTCCAGGGAACACATGAAAAAAAATTCTTTGTTAATCTTTTCTTGGATATTTGGAAAAGTGGATTTTTTAGGTTTTTTTATAATCGGAAATTATAAAATAAAAAAAAATCTTGGTTTGACTATTCAAATGAATCATAAGAACAAGAAATTTGCTATTTTTCATTTAATTCAATTATGAATCTTAACTTTATATGTTAACCTATAAAAATACTATGTTTAATAAACTATATATTATCAGAAGTTAAAAACAGTTGTCTGAAAGAGCTTTTAAGATGAAGCATTAAAAAAGTTTATAAGTCTGCTAGGTAACTACAAAATATAAGTAATACTTTCTAAAGTTTTCCAAATATGTTGAGTAGTAAGGTGCTGTAGGCAAAGTCCCTTTAATAATAATAAATAGCTGAAAGCAGCATGGAATATATTGCCAAAAATCTCCTAACATTTAAGTTACAACAATTTTTTTCTGTTTTTCTTCTTAGAATGCATCAACTTCTTTACACTTGACACTCTTTACATAAATGTTTTCACAGTTACAATTTCAGTAGTCTAAGAACTGCCTGAAGAATATTGTAAAAGAGGTAATCATGGGGGGGGGGAAGAGGAAAGAACTATTTTAGGCACTGAAGAAATCCTGTAATCACAACTCTAAAGATATATTTTATCTTTAAGATATGAATAAAAGATACTCATACAGGAACATTGTGTGTGATGTTACTTTAAAAGTGAAGTAATTATCACTATAAAATTATTTTAGTATCTGTATGGTTTTACATCATTTATTCAATATTTATGAAATCAATAACCAAGTTTGAAGTAGTTCCCTGGAGGATTTTAAGTCAAGATTTCATTTGTAAAATTGCAGCAGTAAAACAACATATTATATTGTTTTTTATAGCCTAATCAACCCCATCAAAACCCTGAGTGTTTTCAATTGCTATTTGAAGTTTATCCCATAAGTCTTCAAATGATTCATATGGAGGCAAATCCAAACGGTTAAAGCTGAAAGAACAAACAACAACAAACATATATTGAGATAAAGAATTACAATGAGAGAGGCTTATCCAATGTAGAGGCTATGTTCCAGTGACAGACTTTATGGTCAGAAGTGTCTGTCATTACCACAAAGAGAAGGACCTTCTAAGACATGGATTTCTTCCTACGTATGTCTTGTTGGGATATTCTTCTCTTTTCCTCCAGATGAGCAAATCTAAACCTCCCAGGTTCTCACCCAGTACCTCTACAATAGGGATGGGGTGGGGTGGGGTGGAGTGTTCCTATCTTGTCCCAATTACTCCATATAGGGGCAAAGAAGCTGTATGTGTATGGCCTACCTAAGCCAGTGGTGTAAATCTCAAATAGAAATGAATGCCACTAATATGTATGTAAGGATACCTGCAAGTTGCATATTGACAATTTAAAAATGTAATATTATTTATGTTTTATTGATTGACTGATTTTGTTAAATATTTCCCATTTAAGTTTGGGTCTTGTTTGGGCCACAGTCAGGGGTGTTGAGGGGGTGGCCTGTGGTTTTGACACATCTTTCTTAGATGGCTGGGTCACTTGAGTCCTGAAGTATGGACCAGCTGCCCCACAGGTGGGCTTAGGCCTGTTTTTTTGGGTTTTTTTTGCAGGGCAATGAGGGTTAAGTGACTTGCCCAGGGTCACACAGCCAGTTAAGTGTCAAGTGTCTGAGGCTGGATTTGAACTCAGGTACTCCTGAATCCAGGGCCGGTGCTTTATCCACTACGCCACCTAGCTGCCCCCTTGGCTCACTTTCAAGAGGCTTGTCTATGAGACACTACCACCGATCTCTTCTTTGGCCACACTCACCAGTTAACCAAGACTGAGGAGACTAGAATGTCAAGCCTCTCTAAATCTAAACTACTTTTGCTAAAAGTAGTTTTGTTTTGGAAGGATCTGTCAATCAAAATACCCTTCTAATAAAATATTTACCAGGTATGTGCTCTTGGTAGTTTTTCAGGGGTACCCCACTGTTCCACTGTAAAAAACTGTGGTCCATTTGAACCTATAAGGAAGAATAATTTTGGGTTTTATTTCTTTTATGCAAGAATTTCTCATTATAAAACATACAACTTATTTTAACAGAGAGCTAATTGTGTATGTCACAGTAAGTTCAAATTTATTGCTGAGAGACAGGTGATAAAGTTTGATGTGGTAAAGCCATAACCTGAAGAGAGCGGTGAGTGAACCATGCTGAATGATTTGACATAACTAGAAAGCTTTATTCTGAGGGTATGCATGGGGATCTGGGGAAAGTACCACTGTCTTCCCTATCACAGCAATGTCTTGACAGCCCTGTAAGAGCTGATAGGCTTTTTTTGTTTTTTTTGCGGGGCAATGGGGATTAAGTGACTTGCCCAGGGTCACACAGCTAGTAAGTATCAAGTGTCTGAGACCAAATTTGAACTCAGGTACTCCTGACTCCAGGGCCGGTGCTTTATCCACTGTGCCACCTAGTCGCCCCCTGATAGGCTTTTGAAACTAGGCAGGGAGCTTCACAGGACAGTGGACACACCAATCTATTCTGACCTCGTTCTAGGCTTGCCTTTTTCTTTACACGTGTGAAGGTAGCTCCAATAGCTAGACACTGTATGTACCATTCCGATATATTCCTCCTGTCATTTCAACCATTCTGGGCATCATCAATTTACATTTGCTTATGGTTTCCGGCTTTCTAGAGGCCTGGAAATGATCACACTATGCAATATTACCTCTTTCATGGGAAACATTCCGTTTTAAAGCAACTTTAACTTAACTTTTAAAATACTTTTAAAATACTTCTGGATAGATGTCAGGGATGGCAGAGCTGGAGGATGGAATGAGTGTCCAGGCTTCTCTCCTGGGTACTAAGAATTGTCTTATGGCTCCTGAACTGCTCTTTGTGGGGAGCTAATTGTAGCCTTGAACTTTTGAAAAGAAAACTCTGTAGAGGTTTTCAAGATAATTTAAAAATATCCAGAACCAGAAGGTTAATACTTTTGAAAAATTGCAAGTAGTAACAAAATGTGTGGAAGTTATGATAATACATGAAGAAAACAAGTATCTGGTTATTATCAGGTTCACCCCAACAATACCTTATTGCTCTCTGATAACACTTATTCAACTTTGCTTATGAGTAAAACCTCAGAAGTGTTGCCTTTCATATATAAACTGGAAATTTATCTTTCTGAAGGAACCGTATTCCACAGATGAAGAAATAAATAAGCAAATCAATGACAAGGAGGATATAGCAGCTGCAATGGAGAAACTCAATTTAGAAGAAATTATTGAAGTTAAATCTTATTAGCAGCTATTCCTAAAGTCCCTGAATTGTAATAATTTGATACATTTGTTTAAATTCTCTGTAAAATATACTGGATTTATGTTTAGCATTTGTAGCTCTAAGCATTTTAAAAAAGAGACCATTTTCCTTAACAAAACTTAATTACAAAGTAATATCTATTATATTAACATATATAATACTCTCAGGTTTTGCCACATTTGATGATAAAAAGAAACAATTTTTCTAGTTACTAGAAATAAAATAGATGGTTATTTTTCTGTTGAATTCCACTTATCTGCTATACTACCACCACCACCACCACCACCACCTTCCCCTACCCCTACCCTTACTGTGCAGGTCAACTATTCACTGTAAACAAGCACATCAGGCTTTAAAAAAAATACAGATAATTATTGTAATAAAACTGCTCTATCTTTTCAATGTTAATTTTTCTTGAATCTGTGAATAATGGCTTATTTATTAATGATCAGAAGATATATCTAAAATTTTGGCTTTGTATTTATTTACTAAAAAAAAACTTGGTATCAAGTTTTTTTAAGTGTTAAAACAATTTAGTGTTCTGCAGTTTGCATTTGGTTTTAGTTTATTTAATATTTCAGAGGGGTGGTGGGAACCTGATCTACTTAGTAGTACTAGCAAAATTTTCCTCTGAACTTAACAAAAATAATAAAATATTAAGGACTTCCACATTTACATTTTTACCTATATAAATCTGGCTCCTGTCTTCCCTAAAAATCAAATTGTCTTTTTGGAAAAAGGATCATCCTTTAATACAATCCATGAGAGCCATGGATAACTATGGTCTTGAACAATGAGAGGCAAGAGAATAAGGGGAAAGAAAGTAGGTTAGAAAGATCTCAGCCATGAAACAGGCCTTCTGCCTTTGTTAACCCACTGGATAAATTATAGGGCCTACAGGTAGATGATGATATCTAAGAAGGGTGTGCGTGTGAAATCCTTGAAAAAGCAAAGACCAACATACTAAAAAGATAAGGGAGTAAGGCACTTGGTTAAATGAAAAATTAACTTTCTCTTTTTAAAATTGATTTTTATTTTTTGGTATTCTAAACTTGCCAAAACAACAAATATGAATATCATATATAAAGAAGAGAAAAACAGGTTTATATACAAAACTGCTTATCTCCACTATCTGAAGAATATACACACATATACATACATATATGTGTATATATGTATATATATATATAAAGTATATAATAAATTTGTTATTATTCAAAGTTGTACTGACTGACTATATCTCCCTACTTACTGTATTCTTTTCTGTGCATTTAAAAAAGATGCTTTAATGACTCTTTTTTCTTTTTTGATATTGGTTATCAATTATGAATTTCCTTATCTTATCTTCTTTTTTCTGAGTAGTCACTATCTGGTTACTGAAGCAGCTCTTTCCCTGTAAGCTTTGCACCAATATAAATGCAGACTAAATAAGGATGCAAAGCTTCCTGGTAGAGGAGGAAAGGAGACAATAACTTCATTACACAGTACTACTTTGATTCTTTTTTTTTTGTTGTTTTTGTTTTTGTTTCGGGGCAATGGGTGTTAAGTGACTTGCCCAGGGTCACACAGCTAGTAAGTGTCAAGCGTCTGAGGCCGGATTTGAACTCAGGTACTCCTGAATCCAGGGCCAGTGCTTTATCCACTGCGCCACCTAGCCGCCCCTACTTTGATTCTTAAAACTTAAAACTTGTCTTGTTCATATCTACTCATGACTGCCAGCCCTGGAACAAATTATAATCCTTTTGTTTGCCATTATTGAGAGTGGGTTCTAATTCCAGTTACAGTTTTTTTGGTAAAGATATTTTTGTCTTCTTTTTATCTGTTAATGTAAACCAAATGTCACAGTTGAACTTCTTCCAAGGAATAGAACAAGCAATGTGGGCAAACTGTAACTTCTCAAAGATAGAATGTATCAAGGTGATTTTCCCCCTTCTCACAGAAACAAATCTCCGTTTTTACACTAGAAATCAGGGATTGGCAAACCATGCCCCTGTTTTTGTATGGACTATAAGGTAGGGATAGTTTTTATATTTTTAAGGAAAATTAAAATGGGAAAACCATTCTTAGCCATCAGCCATACAAAAACAGGTGGTGGGCCAGAGCTGGTCCTTCAGGATGTAGTTTGCCAACCCTTGATAATCAATGAGAAAATAGGTTTTCATATTCTAGAGCTAACTTTTCATTTATTTATCTACTTCAAACTTCCAGGGATGTAAATGTTTCCTCTAACATTTTAGTGTATTCTTTTTGCAAGAGAATTTCTAATGAGAATTTAAAGAATAATAAATGATTTCTGGAATTTCAACACTTTTCAGGATTTTTCCACTCTCATTTTCTTTTTTCTTTTGGGGGGGGCAATGACGGTTAAGTGACTTGCCCACAGTCACACAGCTAGTGTCAAATGTCTGAGGCCGGATTTGAACTCAGGCCCTTCTGAATCCAAGGCTGGTGCTTTATCCACTGTACCACCTAGCTGCCCACCACTGTCATTTTCAATACTAAAAGTATACACAGAAACATGTCTTACTTAAATTATACCAGGAAAAATACCTACTTCATTTTAGAAGATAAGCATATACACTTAACACTGCAAACTTGAAAATTAATTCAATCAGTGAAAAAGTCCATATATTGTATACGATTCCTTTTCTTATTACTGATATCACTTAATTTATGTTTTTTGTTCATTTGATTAATGGAAAACCCTTACCATATAGTTCAGCAAATCCATTCATGGGTACACGTGATGTGCCAGTAACAAACTGAAGCAATCTTATTCTTTTCTCTGAATCCATCATTAAAACAGCCTGAACAAGATTTAAAAAAACCTTAATTTATGAACACGAAAAAAATCTCAAGATTTTGAGGCGTACTGTCATGTATAAGTTTCTTATATTTGTACATTATTCCAGTTGGGGTTGGCTGTCTGGATTTCTATTATTTTTTCCTTAGTTAAATACTTTTCTCCAAGATATTCAAGTGATATAGTAACTGGAGTTATTGGAGTAACTGGAGTTACCAGAGTTACTCTATCACTTGAATATCTTAGAAACCAATATTTAACTAAGGGAAAAATATAGAAATCCAGACAGCCAACATATATATTGGATTATATATAAAGTGATAAGACTGAAAAGAAACTTACAGATTTGTCTTCTACTTTCTTTCATTTTTCCTGAATACAATACATACTTTGATTCCTTGTGAAAAGAAGGAACCAAAGTATATATTTACTGGATGATGCAGGACAAAGAACATTTGAATAGGAATTGTGTGATTCAGCTCTAAGAGTCTCAACTTGGTTGCTTAATAACTTCAACCCTACTGAACTACTCTGAGCCTTGGTTTCTCTATCTGTAAACTGGAGACAATAATGTCTGTCTTGCCCAACAGGGTTAGTGTGAGGGTTAAATGACATGACGTATATGAAAGTGTTTTGAAAACTATAAAGTAATATATAGATGTGAGGTATTATTATTTTCTTTAGAAGTAAAAAAAAATTTAAACAAACAACTGAATATCTAAATATTGACTTTTCACCATACTTCAAATTTCCTTTCTTCTTTCTTTATAAATTTGTGCGAAAAAAATCTTAATTATATGAAAGAATTTCCTCCCTGATACTACCCATTTTGGTCCTGGGCCACAGAGGGTAAGTTGGGATAAACTGGGGGTAAAGAATTAAGGGCATGACGATTGAGAACTGGGACATTCCTTTCTGCATCCCAAAATAAAAATTAAAACATTATGTTGTTTTAGTTAGTACTTGTTGGCACACATGAAATAGACTCTAGTCAATCACCATTATGGCGGATATGCTCCAGATTATTTTACAAAACCTGAGCTTTTACTTGCCTTCCAGAACCACTGGATAACTTGATGATTTACACTGTAGCCATTTTTGTATTTTGTGTGTTCCTTCCAGTCATTCACATCTACATCTCCCAGTCCACACATAAGTAACTGTACAAATAAGAAATGTTTAAACTGTAAATCAAGACTAAAATAATATGAATCGAATTTCTGCTTAAAATGAAAAGATAACATATTTTACCTCTAGTTCATTTTCATCAAAAATTTTGATGAGATCTTGTGGTATAAGTTCAAAAAAACCCTTAGAAATAGAAGACATTTAAAATTTAGGTTAGACAAATAAGGGATAGAGGCAATTACAAAAAACTTTTTCACAAATTTAATATCAAAGCTAAGGGAAATGGTCAACTGGGAAAAAAAGTCTTTCTATGAAATAATTCTGACAAAAGTTTGATAATTGAAGACATGTATAAATAACAAAAACAAGACCAAATGCAATTCTTGAACAGTTAAATGTTAAAAGAATATGAGAAAAAGTTCTCAAAAAATAGCAAACTAATTATAATCACATGAAAGAATGCTCCAAATCATTAAATATAAGAGGAAATGCAAATCAAAATAACTCTCAAGTATTACTTCATGCCATGCAACTTGGCAAAAGATGATAAAAGATGGGAATTAGTCAATATTAAATGGCTTATAGAGAGGCCACTAAGGCAATGCTGGTAGAACTGTGAATTGATATAACCAGTCTGGAAAGCAAATGTACATACCCTCTGACCAAGAGGTCATTGCTAGGTATATACTCCAAGGTCACTGACAAAAAGAAAGATTCCATACACGCCAAAATATCTATAGCGGCAATTTTTGTGGTAGCATAATTTGAAATATTGTTAAATTGTGGTACATAACTCTAAGGGAATACTATTATTATACTGTAAGAAATGATAAATATGAAGAAATATGAGAATATGAGAGAATATGGAAATACATAAACTAATGTGAAGTAAAATAAGCAAAGTCAAGAAAATACTATGTGCAATGACCACAATGATGAATAACTACCACAAAACAATACTGAATCTGTGGAAATAATAAAGAAGTCTAGCCTGAAAGAATAAATATGAGGAGACACCTTCCCCTTCTCCTTTGCAGAGGTGGGAAATATATATATAATGTCAGATTTTTTAAAAATGTTGACTGATTTTAAAGGGTATTTTTCCTTTTTCTTTTGTAAAAATTCTTTGTTTTAAGTGAAAGTTCTCTGGGAGGGAGAGGGTGATGTAAAAACAAAAGATATCATTAAAAATCAATAAGTCTATAAAAATAAAATCCAGGTTAGAGATGTCATCCCACATTCAGGTAGTAATAAGAATATAACATATGGTTAATATATAGACATTAATTTTAAAAACTATTAGCCCATTGTTTTCTGCCAAATGATAGCATATTTCCCCATAAACTACAATGCTACTTTCACAAATAAAAAAAATAAAACATTAACAAAATTAAGACATTTACTTGATTTTTGTGGGTATGATCAGGACAAATATTACTAAAACTTAAAGTGTATTTTGAAATTTTAGAAAAGCAAGTGAAAATAAAATGAATACCTCTTTAAAAGCCGACATTTGCTTCTGGATTCGGTTTACAAATCGCCACTGTATGACAAGACTAAACAAAATCGCAAAATGCCAATAAAGTCAATTAATGCAGTAAAGAATGGTAAGAACAGATATAGCAAGAAGAAAATGCTTAATTATCTCAGTAGACTATAAACTTATTATGAATAATATAGTACTATTATTATAAAGGTACACCATACTGGGATGTATAGTACGAAAATCATACCATGAAAAAAATCAGGAAGTAATCCTTTTGTTAGAATTTTAAGAGTTAGGAATAACCTTAAAAGTCATCTAGTCCAAATGCCTGCCCAATGTTAGGATCCTGGAAATAGCATCCATGATAGATGACCAAGCCTTTGTTTAAATCCCTCACTGTAGTACATCTAGTAGCTCACTGCATCACAAGAATGCTATTTTGGATTTATCATCAAGAAGCGTGCATTTGACTAGGGAATACAATGTTTATACAAATAAAAAAGGGAGATCTGAGGACACAGAAAGGACTAAAAGAACTAAAAGGATCAGGGAAAACTTCTTGTAGCAAGGAGGTGGTACTTGAGCTGAGCCTTAAAGGATGAACCTAAACCTAAAGGTTCTAAGAAGAGAAGTAAAGTTACAATGTCAGGTTTGGAGAATAGGAAACTAGGAAAATGGGAAACTGAAATTGTTTGAAAAGTAATGTGAAGTAAGTCTGAAAAGGTAGTTAAAATAATTATACATTTCTTCCTTTGAAACAAAATTTGCATTTCTATAATTCCTAACCATTTTCCTACTTCTAAATCTCTGGATTTTTGTTGTTCAGTCATTTTTTAGTTGTACCCAACTCTTTGTGACCCCATTTGGGGTGTTTCTTGGAAAAGATAATAAAGTGTTTGCCATTTCCTTCTCCAGCTCATTTTATAGATAAAGAAACTGAGGCAAAGAGGGTTAAGTGAATTGCTCAGGGTCACACAGCTAGTAAGTGTCTGAGGCCATATTTTTTGTTTGTTTTTTATGGGGCAATGAGGGTTAAGTGACTTGCCCAGGGTCACACAGCCAGCAAGTGTCAAGTGTCTGAGGCTGGACCTGAACCCAGGTCCTCCTGAGTCCAGGGCCAGCGCTTTATCTACTGCACAACCTTGCTGCCTCTCTGAGGCTATATTTTAACTCACAAAGAGGAGTCTTCCTGACTCAAGGTCCAGCACCTTATCCACTGTGCCACCTAGCTGCCCATAACTTTCTATATAACCCAAACTAAATCTAATTTTTCTTTTATGTGACTCTTTCACATATTTTAAGACAGCTATCATCACCTCCCTCCCTTGATTCCCTCACTTCTCTATTATTTTCTTTTTATTAACAAATTTCTCAATAAATCAATAAAATTTTGTTTAGGCCCTTCACTTCATCCCCCTCCTTTGGACATGCTCCAATTTGTCAATGTTTCTTTTAAAATATGGTGTTCTAAACTGACTGTAATATTAAAATGTCTGACTAGTGGGGGCAGCTAGGTGGCACAGTGGATAGAGCACTGGCCCTGGATTCAGGAGTACCTGAGTTCAAATCCGGCCTCAGACACTTGACACTTACTAGCTGTGTGACCCTGGGCAAGTCACTTAACCCCCATTGCCCTGCAAAACAAAAACAAAAACAAAAACCAAACAAACAAAAAAAATGTCTGACTAGTAGAGAGTTTAGTGCTATTGTGTCCTACACTAGGCATTGCTCAGGCTAGAATACTTGTGTCGAATGTCTCTTTCTACATTTTGTGGAAAAACCAGAGAGGTCCAAAGTAGAATAACTAAAATAATTCAGAAACTGTGGAGAAAGATTAAAAGAATTTGGTTGATAAGTCTAGAGAAAAGAATGTTAGGGGTTGTTGATAGCTTATTTTTAAGTATATGAAGAATTATTACAAAGCTACCTACCAGTTATACCCCATGTGAATAAAGGGTTAAATAAGAAATGGGCTTACATTATGGTGGCAGAGTGGTTCAATCCAATGAGAGAAAACATTTTAGAATGAACATAAGTAAACATGATAGCAACTACCCACGAAGACTTGGGCATCCTTATCCCTGAAGACCTCTACAGACAGAATAGTTTAAACCAGGGGTTCTGGTGAAGCCCCTGGGGCCTTTCTCACAATAAATCTCTTACATGCATAAAAAAAAATATACAAGCTTTCAAAGGAAAGCAATTATATTGAAATAGCTGTCAAAAAATTAAAAGTTACAAATGCATGGACCCCCTAAAATCTATTGGTTAATGGAACTCAGGTGAAAAACCCTTCATTTAGTTAATGAACTACTGGAACCAGAGGGATGGATCAGATGACCTCTTGAGTCGTTTTGAGCTACCTTTGTTATTCTCAATCTTCCTAGGAGATTTTGTCAGAGAAGAAAGTTAACAGTTATGATCATGAAAAGGAGAAAGAGGAAATCCAAAGAAGAATTAATTACATAGTTGAAGCTGTTCTTTGGAGAGCTTCATTCAAACTTATGAAAAGCAGAAAGGAAATTATAGTTTATCATTATAATAGGTCACGGATGCATAAAAACAACACAGAAATTGTTAGAGATAAGAAGAATCCTACCCACAAAGATGGAGAACTAGAGTAGAAAGGTCTCATTTTTTCTAGTTTTGAGTATTTAAAAAGAAGGATGTAATTTGTAATAGTAAAATACTTACTGAATATATTCTTTTTTGTTTTTATTGGTGACAACTATTTCAGATCCACCATTTTTTAATTCATGTTGATGGGTCTAAAAATAAACATTAGATAAATAGTTAATTTTTTGAGAAAACATCACAAAATATACATTTTAAGTTACATTAAAGTGCTTTAAATTAACTTTTAAAAGTCAAAGCTAAGGGAACTTAAGATGTTAGGTTAAAGAACTTAGGTCACAAAATATTTTTTTTTCATCAAGTAAACAGGAAGGAGATTCTACAGAAGACAAAAATGCATAGCATGTGTATCTTTTACCCTCTACACATTTACTTTACAATTCATATTGTTTCATTTAATTAATATTTACAAACCTGTCCAAAGAGTTCTTCATCAACTGTAAACCTTAAGTCCAGTTCTGCTGGGTCATTCTCAAGAATCCATCTTAGTGAATTATAATATTCACTGTCCTTAAAGACAAATGATTGAATATTTAAAAGTTGTATATTTAAGAAAGAGTTTACCTGAAATAATATTGCATAAGACTACTTGAATCCACATATAGATGTATATATCTATATCTATATACACACATACTTTTAAAGCTAGGTGACAGGGTGCTATAGAATAGTAGAAGATGAAGATCTAGTATCTTTCTGGGTTTTTTTGGAACATAAATGGTCAATGATCTACAAAGTGTAATAGTAGATATTTATACCTTTTTTTTGGGGGGGGGGTGAGGCACTTGGGGTTAAGTGACTTGACCAGGGTCACACAGCTAGTAAGTGTTAAGTGTCTGAGGCCGGATTTGAACTCAGGTACTCCTGACTCCAGGGCTGGTGCTCTATCCACTGCGCCATCTAGCTGCCCCACATATTTATACATTTTGAAGATTATTAAAACTTAAAACATCTTATTAAAGAAGTCTTCCAGAGATAGTAGCTATTGTAAAAACTGAGGTTACTGCTTAAGGATTTCTGCCATCCTAAGTCAAATGCCCTAACTAAAATAAAATTTCATTTTAACCTTACAAATCGCTATATGATCTTTTACTTTTAGTGATTTTTTTTCACTTGTACATAACATGAAAGTAACAAAAAATGCACTTTATTGCCTAGAAAGGTCTTGGGATTTATACATGCATACATACATATGTACATACACACATACTTTTTTTTCTTAAATGGCTGGTTGGTTCAAGTGGTTTCAATTACATTAAGGACAAGAATTTTATTTTTATGTGTTGTTTTTTTTCCTGTTTATGCCTCCAGTCTCACCTTTTCAATCAATCATTCCCTCATCTACCAAATTAACTTAATGTACAGATCTGGATTCATGATATTGCCCTTGCTCAAAAAACATGTAGTGATTAGCTACTGTTTTCTGGACAAAATACAAACTCTTAACTTCACAATAAAGGTCCTATGCTATCTGGGATAAATGATGGCTACTGAGAAAATTCAAGTTTCTGTGGATCTTTTTTTTTTTGGGGGGGGGTTTGTTTTTTTTTAAGTGAGGCAATTGGGGTTAAGTGACTTGCCCAGGGTCACACAGCTAGTAAGTGTTAAGTGTCTGAGGCCAGATTTGAACTCAGGTACTCCTGAATCCAGGGCCGGTGCTTTATCCACTGCGCCACCTAGCCACCCCAAGTTTCTGTGGATCTTAATGATTTCTACCTGATCCCAGGCAAAAATATACACAATTTGAAATGATTTTATTTTAGCTGCATAATTTCCAACCTTTTTAATCTTACTTTACACTGTTACTCTTTAATTAACTCCACTTTTCAGTTAAACTTGACTGTTAGCCCTTCCCTGACTTTGTCTTTTACTCTCTCAACTTGGTGTTTCTTATCTCCCACACCCAGTGTGCACATTCTTTATACCTATTTGTTGAAATGTTTCTCTTTTTTCAAGGCCCAGGTCAAGTGCCATTTGAACTACAAAGGCTTTCTTGATCCATCCCATGCCCGGTCTGGTCCCCCACAACTGAAATTTTTCCTCAAAATTTTTTACAGAATTGGGTCATACTTATATTTGCCTGTATGTAATATCCCTTTTTTTCAGAGTGCAACCTCCTTGAAGGCCAGGATCTATACTGTTTCTCACCTGCATAGACCCAGTGCCTAGCAGCATGCTTTGGACCTTAAGCCCTTAATAGAGTTTTGCTGAACTGAATTGAAGGACCACAACCTACTCTCTTAAAGATGCACAACATTCATAATAAGAAACATATTAACAGATATATGTATTTGGATATCCACTAACTCCAACTTCCTAAAAAAACCACACCCTAGTATTCCTCATGATGTTCCATTTCAAATTAATAATTATTTTGAAACTGTAGGGGGCAGCTAGGCAGCACAGTGGATAAAACACTGGCCCTGGATTCAGGAGGACCTGAGTTCAAATATGGCCTAAAACATTTGACACTTACTAGCTGTGTGACCCTGGGCAAGTCACTTAATACTCACTGCCCCACACAAAAAAGGAGAGTGAGGGAGAGAGTGAGAGAGTGAGAGAGAAACTGTATTGTTCCTAAAATACAAATGAAAAAAAATAATTAAAATAGACTTACCACAGATTCCATATCATGAAGTGTTATTGGCTTATGCAACATCATTTTGTAAAATGGACGAATGAAAAAACCTTTCAAATAAGAGATTTAAAAATAATTATTTAAATGGAAAGAATGATACACTGTCTCAATACTTGGACATTATCAATTATACTAACCATCTAAAAGTTTGCCATGATAAACTGCCATTCCAGCCACACGGCCTATAAACTTGAAGTAAGAAAGATGATCTTCATTACACATTCCAGAATTTGGATTTATCTGTAAGGTATAGTTATCCCTGTAAAGAAAACAATATTTTAAATATTTCCCTATTTAAACAAAGTTAATAGTACAATGACAAATAATGCTAAAAGTTTTTAATAGCAATTTTAGAAAGTCTTTTTTTTTAAAGAGTAGATCAATTCTAAAACTGGTTTCATTGCATAGTTCTTTTCTGGCCTACCATAATACAGTCTTTCCTTGGATCAAAAAAGATGTAAGGTTTTTGTGCAGAATGAGACTACCAGTATCCATACCTAACAAATAAAGTCTAAATGGTTTTAATAGTAGATGTAATCAATACATTTTCAATTTCCGGTAAAATGAAGCTTCCATTGTAATCAACCTTAGAGATTCAAAACATTGTTCCTTAAAGGGCAGTGGTAATTGGGGACTGTGTAAAGTATTTAACAGTAAAATAATTCCTTTATGAGAACATTATTTGTTTTTGTTTTTGGCAGGGCAATGAGGGTTAAGTGACTTGCCCAGGGTCACACAGCTAGTAAGTGTCAAGTGTCTGACCCTGAATTTGAACTCAGATCCTCCTGAATCCTGGGCCGGTGCTATATTCACTGTACTACCTAGCTGCCACATGAAAACATTATTAATCTAGAGATCTCTATTTTTTTTTACCAAGGTGCTATAATAGTGATTATTATCCTATTAATTTACTATAAACTTACGTAGCAGAATATTCAAACAACCCATAATAAGGGTTAAACATTTCTTTTGATAATAGGAAGAACCATTCTCTGGCCACTCCTCCATAATCTAATCCTTTTTTCACCATCAAACTCAATCCATAGCCTAGCTTTGAGGAAGTCTGCTCTCTTCACAGCTATGATTCTTCTGTAAGAATCTTCAAGAACTGTATTGCGGCGAAGTTTCATTTCAAATCGATTTGGAATGTCATTCTGAAAAGCAAGAAAAGAGAGAAATTTTTAGCTTAAACTAAAATAAAAATGAAAAAAATTGCTGCCCACAGAATTTCATAACAATTTAGGGCTCCCTTCTACCCTGTACATAAGGCATAATGTTAATGTTAAGTTAGTCAGATAGGAAGACTGTAAGCAACAGCACCCCAAAAAAGCATATTTGTTGATCAGTGGTTTCAATTGTGTTTGACTCTTCATAACCCCATATGAGGTTTTCTTGGCAAAGATACTGAAGTGGTTTGCCATTTCTTTCTCTAGCTCATTTTACAGATGAGGAAACTGAGGCAAAGAGTATTAAGCCAGTTGCTCAGAATCACAGCATTGAAGTGTCTGAGGCCAGATTTGAATTTTAGGAAATGAGTCTTCCTGAGTTCAGTACTGGCACTGTGTCCATTGTGTCACTTAGCTGCCCCTCAAAATGCACATAAATCTATAGATTACTATTCCTTGAGTATGATAATGCTACTGATGGTGAGAACTATACAGCATGTGTACTCAGGAATGTAGCGAAAAAGAACAGATGAGTAACAAATAGTCCTTTAAATATTATACACATAGAACTCTCTAGTCATTCCATGTTGACTCATTGTTTTTGACTCTGCCTTTTAAACACTTGGTTAAATGGTGGCCTTAACCCAAAATGAATTATTCATTCTTAGCTGCAAACAATGCTGGTCTGTCTGTTGTTTTCCAGTTGTGCATATAGAGAATTGAAGAATCTTAGAATTGGGAAAGACCATAGGTCATCTAATCCAACCACTAAAAAACATTACAAGGAATTAACCAGTACCTTCTTGAACAACTCCAGTGACAGGGAACTTACTACCTTGCCATAAAGCTCATCTTTAGTTGTTATTATATATATTGTTATTCCTTGCACTGACCTAAAATATGCCTGCTCATTTTTGTCTTTGTTCCACCAGAGGCCAAGAAGAGTTAGTATAATACTACTCTACCATAAAATTTGAAGAAAGTGATAATTTTTCTTCCCAGACTTTAAATTCTGTCTTCCTCAGGGCAAACATTCTCATGTGATTTAAGTCACATGGTTTTATCTCCTCACCATCCCAGTTGCTCTTCTCACTGGACATACTACAACTTATAAATTATTTAGTATTTACTCAGTACTGTAAAGGTACTCTGGAGAATTAAAAAAAAATAACACAAGCTTTTGGTTCTCAAGGAGCTTACAATCTAGTTGGAAGAATGAAAAGAATGACAAAAGCATGACAAAATTACAGAACGACATGAAACAATAGTCTAAACTGGGTTAATGAGACTTAAAAAAACAAAATGATGACTAGAGAGAGCAGAGAAATTACTTTGGGTAGGAGTGGTCAGGAAAAGCTTGGGAAGACAGTCCTCAAGAAGGACATAAAAGGATAGGTAGGATATGGATTGTTAGAACAAAAGGGGTTATTCTATATAGGAAAATTAGCATTAACAAAGGGACAAAATAGGGAATAAACATGAGTGCAAAAGAAAATGTGAGGATCAAAGTGATTGGAGCTGAGGTCGTAAAACAGGAAGTGGTAAGAAGAAAGTTAGAAAGGTAAAGTGGGTCTAGATTTAGAAGGACCTCAAATTCTCAGATGAGTTCAGATTTTTTATTTATTTATTTTTTAGTGAGGCAATTGGGGTTAAGTGACTTGCCCAGGGTCACACAGCTAGTAAGTGTTAAGTGTCTGAGGCCAGATTTGAACTCAGGTACTCCTGACTCCAGGGCTGGTGCTCTATCCACTCCACTGTGCCACCTAGCTACCCCATGAGTTCAGATTTGATCAAATGGGCAAAATTCTCAAATCCACAAATGAGAGACTATGCTTTGTTCTTCCTTTTTAAATGTTTTACTAATGTCTCTTACTTTTAAATTAATCATTTTATAGGTACTCTCCTTCCCTATAAGTTCATAAGCCCAATCAAAATGTTATTTTAGGAAGACAGTCTGAATCCAGTATTCAAGGTATTTTGGAGATGGGTAAACGTTGCAGTCAATAAGAGCAGTGTTGCAATAATATACGTTTAAGGTAATGAGTACCTTATCAAAATCTTGGCAGTAGGAAGGGAGAATAAAGAGAAAATTTGAAAGAATTTTGAAGGGAGAAATGATATAAAAGAAAACAGTCCTGGTGAATTTAGTGATACAAAGGAGAGAGAGATAAGTCAAACTTGGCTATAAAATTTCAATTCTGGGTGAAAAGGAGAATAGTGGTGTATCATTGTTATAAAACAGAGAATCTGGCAAGGGAACTTTTTTCTTTTTTGAGAGGGAATAGAGAGGAAAAGTCAGGAGGGGAAAATAATGAATTAAATTATAGCCAGTTGAATTTGAGGTGATAGGTTTTACAAGCTTGAGATATCCAGTTGGAAATAAAAAGAACCAACATTTATATAGCATTTTAAGGTTTGCAAAGCACTTTACCAATATTATCAAATTTGAAAAGATTTGAAATAAAGAACTTAAGTATAGCTGGGAAGTCATTTAGAGATAAAGAGATCTGGGGATCTTCAGAAGAAGAATAACTGAAATCAATAAAAGCAGATGAGTTATTTAAGGGAATAAATGTAGAGGAAAAAAGGAACAGAATATCAAGTAAAACCTTGGAAGACATGTGTAGTTAAGAGTAGAAGGAAGAGAAGCCAGGAAAGGTGAGAGTGAGAAAGAATAGTAGCTTGGCACAATTAATGGCCCAGACAGAAGGCAATTTAAAAAAGGAAGAAGTGCTCTGGGGTTGGTGGCAGGATTTCATTTCTATATACCTCTTTCAGAGTGGGTATGGGATCTTCTTATCACAAAAGAAGTCAGAAAGATCTTATCTTCAAATACTCTTTTTCCCCCCAGGGTGCACTCAAATCCTGGACAAAATTTGTTTTGTTTTGTTTTAATTTTTAAAAATTAATTTATTTATTTAGAATTTTCCCCAAGTTACATGTAAAAAACCCCAATATTTTGCACATTGATTTTATAAAACTTTGTATTTCAAATTTTCTTCCTCCCTCCCTCCTCACCCCTCCCTAAGAAATCAAACAATTCAATAAAAGTTATACATGTGCACTCATGCAAAACATCTTTACATTAGTCAGGTTGTGAAAGAAAACAGACAAAATATCTTAAGAAAGAGGAACTGGGGGCGGCTAGGTGGTGCAGTGGATAAAGCACCCGCCCTGGATTCAGGAGTACCTGAGTTCAAATCCGGCTTCAGACACTTGACACTTAACTAGCTGTGTGACCCTGGGCAAGTCACTTAACCCCCACTGCCCCGCAAAAAAAAAAAAAAAAAAAAAAAGAGGAACTAACAAATAAAATTATACTTCAATCTGTATTCAGATACCATCAGTTCTTTATCTGTTGATGGTTTGCATTTTTCATACATCCTTTTGATAGCATCCTGCTTGCTCATCATTTCTTTCAGTTACTATTGCTAACTGTATTACCCTCCATCCTATTCCCTCCCCTTGATATTTACTCTATTTTCTATCTTCTTTCACCCTATCCCACCTTGAGTTTTGCTTCTGACTGTCCCTCCCTCAATCTGCCCTCCCTTCCTTTGCCTCCCCCCCTTATCTCCTACCCCTCCCACTTTCCCACAGGGCAAAATATATTACTATACCCACTTGAGTGTGCATGTTATTCCCTCCTTGAACCAATTCTTCAAATACTCTTAATTCCTTCTCACCCCACTTTTCTCCTGAGAAGAAGCACAGTTATAATAGACAGAATACCAGATTCGGAATCTGGAAACCCTTGATTCACATCCCACCTTTGACAGTTGCAGGCTGTGTGACCATGGAAACAACCTCTCTAAACTCCAATTTACTTATCTGAGAATGAAGAAAAACATTAACTACAGTACTTATCTCACAGAGTTGCAGTGAAGTTCAAATGCGATAATACAAATTACTCTGTGAACTTCAAAATATGTTGTCAGTGAGATTTGTCTGTTTATATTTGTAGCATGGCATAGTGGATAGAGAGCTGGCCTCGGAGCCAAGAAGTCCTGGGTTCCAGTACTGCCACACAAATTAGGTGACATAAGGCAAGTCCCTTAACCTCTCAGAGATATCGTTTAGACAATGTTCTAATACAATAAATTACACAAAAAGGGCCAAGCTGCATTGGTAGAGGGATAGTTCTCTCATCTAGAAATTCTCTGTACCAGTGAAATTATAGGTCCAGCCTCTCTCTCCATCCTTTATTAAACCTACTGTATTTGTTCTAGCACTTCTCTCCCCACAGCATGACGTGTTTTTTCTCTTGGCACCTCTCTGCCAAAGCCCGATGTAACTCTGTCAAGTTTGGGTTTCTTCTTACTTGCCTTTCTTGACAAGGTTCCTTTTACTTCTAGCCCACCTTACTATGCTTTTCTGAGTTATGAATCTTAATGTAGTGGAAAAAGCCATGACCTGAGAGGATGTTGCATCCTGACTCCAACGCTTACTAGCTACGTTTTGGACAAGTTACCTAACCTTTTTGTTAGTTTCAGTTCCTTCATCTGTAATTGGGGATAATATATGCAGTACCCATAGAGTTGTTATAAGGAAAGTGAGTTGTAAAATGTAAAGTGCTATATAAATGTGAATTATTATAATTCTATTACTTTGACTTTCTCTACTGTCTCCTGAATTTCTAACTCATTCTGCTTATCACAAAAGTTTAGAGAATTAATGTTCTCTATAGTTTTACAAAGATTTAAATTTAAATTTTACACAAATATATCTGAAAGCTTATTAGCAATATTTTGGTTTATTTTACTTTTTTTTTCAAATAAAGATCTGCCAACTCTCTCCCCTTCCCCATACTACCCCCACTGAGAAAGTAAGAAAAGAATAAAACCTTGGTTACAAATATGTATAGTCAAACAAAATAAATTCACACATTACCTAACAATATTTTAAATATGAATACGCCCTGTGCAATGTTCTAGGACATTCCAATATTGTAAAAAACATGCAACTGAAATCATGCCACCTCATGAAAAAAGATGACTTGGCTTATGGAAAGGCCAAATTTACTATATAAATAAGCAAGACATGACAAAAATATTACAAACAGAGGAAATACAAATATTTTCCTCCATCACTTCTGCAATATAGTATCTTAATGAAAACTGTATTTAAATATACTGGACACTAGGTGGCATAGTGTGGATGCATGCAATAGGTTTTTATCTTTTAATGTCTTGAAATGCTATCTCATAAAATATTTGAGTTCATCTCCACCTCAATTCCGTAGAATGGGGAAATGGAGAGAGAACTGATGGATTCAAGATACAGAATGAGACATACATTTCTGGACTGACTGGTGTAGAAATTTATTTTGTTTAACTACGAATATTTATTACAGGGATTTTGTTTTTCTTTCTTTCACTTTTTTTTTAGGACAGTATAGCAGAGTTGATGAGAGGGAAAAGAACAAAAAGAAACTGAGGCTGGAACTAATGAAATAAACAGTCAATCTTTAAGCTATTTTAATTTGGCCATGGGGAATGTCTTTTTTATGTTATTATGACTACTACTTTACCAGTTTATTCCCATGATTCCTCTAATCAGGTTTTATTCATATGGCTGATATAATTTGTTTCTTAAGAATTTGCAAATTACAGTTTAACAATACATAAACACTGGAAAAGTTCTATAGTCAGATAAAAACTCTTTAAGCCCTAATATTATAATTAAAATAATTCATCTGCTCTAATTAGGGGTAGAAAATAGCAAAAATGTCCACAAAGAATGACTAATTGTGAAGTAAGAATTAGTTTTTTGTTTCTGTCATTCTCCTTTTCTAAGCTGACCCCTTTCTGGTCTCCCAGGTATCCAATAACATCCATCATATCTCTCTGTGAAGCCTTGTCTGAGTTTGCTCTCCCCAGCAGTGCCTAATGTTCCAAACTTAATTCCTTTCACTTTTTAAAGTTCAGAACTTTAAACATACACATATACACACAATTTTTATATGCACAGAACACAAAAGATTGTAGATAAAACTAGGAATTTCCATTTCATACCTCTTGCTTTTCTTAGAAAGTATATAACAAACTCCATGTATTACTTTCAAAACTGTCTGGCTTATTTGTGCTTCCTTTGAACTTCCTTCTTCCGTGCATTAAAATTGTCCTTTCTTTGCTAAGTTCCCTTCCTTCCCTCCCCTCCTCCACCCAATTATAAACCAAGAGAAAGGAGGAAAAAACACTGTAACAAATAAGCATAGCCAAGCAAAATAAATCTACACGGCAGTCATGTTCAAAAAATGTACATCTCTTCTCATTCATTGATTTCACCACTTCTCTTGGGAGGTTGGTAACATGCTTCATCTATAGGTCCTCTGGAAATAGGGTTGATCACTGAATTGATCAGAATTAAGTCTTTCAAAGATATTTTTCTTTACACTGCTGTCTGTATAAATTGGTGTCCTGGTTCTACCCACTTAATGCTGCATGACTTCATACTATCCAGTTTATTCCAAAATTATCTTTTTCTTATGGAACAATAATATTCCATTACATTCCTATACCACAATTTGTTCAGTCATTCCCCCAATGATGGGTACTCACTTATATTCTACTACAGTTCTTTTTTTTCCTTTTAATACTTTCTTCAGGATGAGGCAGATGGTTTTGCTTGAAATTACATGCTTTCCAATATTATCATCTCTTATATACCTTTTGAGTTTGATGTATTTTTCCCTCAAACCACGAGCATTTTCAAACCTCATTTGTCTTGTTCAGAAGATTAATTCTTTTAATGTCTGTTCACTTTATCCCTTCTCTGTTTTTATACTCTTCTTACAACCCAAATTTATAAGAACAAATTCATTACTTTCTTCCTCCTCACTACAACACTTTATTCCTTTTATCTTCTCTTGTCTTTCCTGTCTTAAACCCTAAGAATAGAACTAATCTATACTAGGCCCCTTTTTTTCTTATTTAATCCCCTCAATACTCCCTGAAGACATTAAGGTTCTGAAGAGACACTTATTCCCTACCTCCCCCACTAAAAGTTAGCACTATATTATCTATCCTAGAGCTCCTTCTAATTGCTAAAATTAATTTACCTTTCTAAGTTTTTCTAGACTCTTTTATTTGTATTTCAAAGTCCCTAGGTAGCTCTAATTTCATCAGAAAAGTTTCAAGGTCCACATTGAAGGTCAGTTTTGCATAGTAATTTAGTTGTAAGCCTATGTCTTTGACCTCCTGGAATATTTCACAATATCTTCCTTGATTTTAGCAGAAGCTGCCAGTTTGTGATCCAGGTTATGGTTCCTTGGTACTTCAATTGCTTTTTTGTGGTTCCCTGCAATAATTTTTCTTTAACATGGGAGCTATGGATTTTGGCTCTTATATAGCATTTTTCTCTTTAGGGTTTCTTTCAGATGGTGTGATAGGTGGCCTCTGATTCCAATAGATCAGAACAGTTTTCATCTATGATTTCTTGAAATACAGTGTCTAGGCTTTTTTAAAAAATCATGATTTGGGGCAGCTAGGTGATGCAGTGGATAGAGCACCGGCCCTGGAGTCAGGAGTACCTGAGTTCAAATCCAGCCTCAGACACTTAACACTTGTTAGCTGTGTGACCCTGGGCAAGTCACTTAACCCCAATTGCCTCACTAAAAATAAATAAATAAATAAATAAATATTTTTTTAAATCATGATTTGGGGGGAGTCTAATAAATAAATCTTAAATTTTATCTCCTTGACCTGTTTCCAAGTATGACAGCATTAGAAAGATCAATGACAATTCAGAAACCCCTGCCACTTTGGCATGCAGAGAATTGGGGAACCAGTTAAAACAATGTGGCATACCCCAAACTCTAGCAGCTTAAATACCTTAAAATTTAACAAGCATTTCCTTCTACAGGCAAAAGCACTGAAGCATATGGCCTAGTTTTCTGGCCCACCTCACTCGGCCTGGCTCTCGGTTAACAGCATGCGCTTGACTCGGTCTCTCGCCCCCAAAAGTGGCCTTCCGCTTTTGGTGAGTTTTATACGGAATATAGACTAAGACTAGACTTAAGATGATTTGTATTGTATTTCTACTTTCCTATCCTTCTAATCAACATCACCTTGTGACTACCATACAATAAAAGCTCTATCTAGAAAATCAGAAGCTTCTTCCATTTGCTAGTCTGGGAGATAAATTAAGGGAAAGGTTAAGTAGGGTAGATTTATGACCTAATATCCAATTTTAATCTCACACAAGGTTAGTTGTTTTTGATTGAAAAGATCTTACATTTTCTTCTATTTTTTCAATGTTTTGATTTTGTTCTAATATCTTGCTATCTCAAAGAACCATTGATTTCTGTTGGGTCTGTTCTAGTTTTCAAGGACTCCATTACTTGAGTCAGTTCTACCATTTCTCATTCTAAGTTGTTTTCCTTGCAATTCTTTACTCAAAAGATTTTATTTTACTTTTTATCTCTTGTTACATTTCTTCTAGGTATTCATGTAGTCCTTGTGGAACATCCATTTTTTTCTTTGAGTTATTGATTAGAGTTCTTATGGAATCACCTGAACCTTCTTTTTGGAGATCTCTAGATCTACAATCATATTTATTTTGGTAAGTGTTTTCTTTATTTTCTTTTATTTTTTTTGGTGAGGCAGTGGGGGTTAAGTGACTTGCCCAGGGTCACACAGCTAGTAAGTGTTAAGTGTCTGAGGCTGGATTTGAACTCAGGTCCTCCTGAATCCAGGGCCAGTGCTTTATCCACTGCGCCACCTAGCTGCCCCTGAGTGTTTTCTTTAATTTACTCAACTCTCTAACATTAGCTCCTTAATTGAGGCTTTATGCCAGCACCAGACTCCACTCTTTGCTGTGCTTTTGGGGTTTGGTTTGAATTTCGGGTTTTTCCAGGATTAGGTATAGGGCATAAGGAAGCTGGGCTGTTTGGTGTGGCCTCAAGTAGTCATCTTTGCCAGATGTCCTTTCCTTTTCCTTTTAATGAAAATATGCCTATCCTGTGTCCTATTTTATTGCAAAATGGAGTCCAGCTTGCCAATGTTAGATTTAAGGTTCAGGAATACTTGGGTTCATATCCTGCTTCTTATACTTACTAGTGAATGAACTTACACATGAACAAGTCACTCACATTCAACTTCATCTGCAAAATGGGGAAGACAAGACCTCTATTACTACAGTATTGTTGGGGGTTCAAATGAGATCATGAACAAAAAGGTAAATCACTATTTGATTTTATGTAGCTGTAGGTTATTCTAAGCTAATCTAGGGCACTAAGATAATGATTAATAATGATGCAATGCCATCCAAAAACATTTCATTTTTAATAAGGGATACTTTAAAAAACAGTGCTTTACCTCAAGCAAGTAGTTTAAGATGTAGTTTTCTACTAATAGTGTAAAGTTTAGGCATTATTTAGTAAGCCAGTTAGAAAGTTATTTGTGATCAGGAGAAACTTTTTGTTCCTTTCATATTCTACCAAGAAAACTATCTACTCCACTTATGTGTTGATGGTTATTTTCTACAGCATTGTTCTTGTGTCCATTCCATGAAAAGCCTATTACTGGGCAACTGACAACAGGAGTATTTAAAATGTAGTCAATCTGGGGCGGCTAGGTGGCACAGTGGATAGAGCACCGGCCCTGGAGTCAGGAGTACCTGAGTTCAAATCCGGCCTCAGATGGTTAATACTTACTAGCTGTGTGACCCTGGGCAAGTCACTTAACCCCAATTGCCTCACTAAAAAAAAAATGTAGTTGATCTGCTGCTGCTAAGTTAGGCTACAGATTTATCAGGGAACTAAAAATTAACACATAAATAGAGCACAATTTAAGATAATAAACAATGATGTGTTAAATTAAATATAATAAATGTATAGGCATTAAGTATTATCACTGGTCAGGAAGGGAAAATATTCCCATGCATAGATCCCATTAAATTATAGATGGAGAAAATAGGACTTGACATGATGCTTTTAAAATGAATTTTTAAAAAGTAAGAGAAGGTATGAAGTCATTCCATTTAACTATAGCAGCATAAAGGTATAGTGGCAAAACAGAATGCCATGCACAGGCAACAATGAAGAGACCAGGATAAATTGGATAGATTATTTCTACTCATATTCTTACTCCTCATCCTCTTCCTATGTACTTTAATTAACATTTTTTTTTTGCAGGGCAATGAGGGTTAAGTGACTTGTCCACAGTCACACACAGCTAGTAAATGTCAACTGTCTGGGGTTGGATTTGAACTCAGGTCCTCCTGAATCCAGGGCCAGTGCTCTATCCACTGCGCCACCTAGCTGCCCTTCCTATGTACTTTAACAAGAATTTACTGTGTGTTTACCATGTGCAAGGCACTGTTCATTCATAACTGAGTTTAATGTTTTCACTCCATTTTTTCTGTGTCATATATGTATACATGTGTATATATGGTATAAACTAGATTAAAATAATTTTAAATTTCTCAATCTGTTGTAAGTGATAATTTTGCTTTGAACTATATGAATGCATTAAAAGTCAGTTGCTAAAATTGTTAAAGGTAACAAGAAAACCAGTGAATTAATTTTAATTTTAATTAAATAATTTAAATTAAAACAGCTTTAGATGTAAAGTAATCCACTTAGCTCCAGATGCCTGTAGTGCATTGTTTTTCATTAGGGATTAATGAAAGATACAGATGTCACATGTTCAGGAAAGGGGTTAAGAACCTTTGGCAAATCACTAAATCAGTCTCTGAGCCTCAGTTTCTTCACTTGTAAAGTGGATGAGCTGGACTAGATAACCTCTGAAGTCTATTCCAGCTTTAAATCTGATTTCCTATGAATCAGTAATAGCTGTTTAACCAAAATAAGTGAATGAATTTGTACCTGTGTTGATTTATTTCATTGTATTAGTAGGTTTTATAGTATGACTTATGAATCCCTGGTTTTGCAAGAGAACAGTGCTTATACCTAAAGCTCTCATGAACCTTCCTCCCTCCCATCTCCTGACCAAAGCAGAGCCCCAGTTGGCTCTCTCCTCCTTAAATACTACCCATAGAGACAAGGGGTAATAGAGGGCCTGGTCCTATAGGAAGGCTTTAAGTCATCATAAATCTCCAGTGTAAATGCATGAAAAGTATTAGGGAAAACCACTGCTTCCAGGGACTCAAAGATTGGGAACTGAGTACCTCTGCAATGTTCAAGATATTTTCTGAGTGAGACTTAATCGCTATTAATTTAGGATGAAGCTCCCAAATGTGAATCAGAGGGAGTGAGGCCTGAAACTAACTGCTTAGTCATCTCAGTACCTCAGAGGATAGAAGCCCCAGTCAAATGGTCATTCTCCTATGCTATGGTGGTCAAATTCCCTTCTCCTTTTCTCTATCCCTGTAGCTGCCCCATGCTTAGGTTAGAATCACCCTTCCCTCCTATCTTTTCTTATATACTCATCTGTAGCCATCTAACCCTATCCTTCCCCCAACACCTTTATCCTTCTCAGCCCTCCCATTCCATTGTGTCCTCCCAAAAGACTACTCTATTATTCATGATTCTCTTTTGTCTTAAATCTCTTCACTTTATGTTCTCTCCCAGAAAACAAGAAAGAGTGTGGTAGAATAGAAAGAGCTCTGGATTTCAAGGACCTATATTCAGATAACTACTATGATACTACTTGCTTGATTTTGAGCACATCAATTCAACTATCTGGGCCTCCATTTCCTCATCTGTAAAATGTAGGGGTTGGATTAAATAACCTCTAAGGTCCCTTACAACTCCAAACCTAGGATCCTAAGAGACAGGATCCATTTTGAGATACTTTTCCAGTTCCTTCTTTCATGAAGCCTTAAGCACCAGGCACATCCTTGTCCCTCACTTTTACAGATTGTTTCTTTGCCACCATCATTCATCAATGCCTTTCTATTTGAGGTTCACTCCATCCATCTTCATCAATTGTGAAACTTATCAGAATCATCTACTATTCTCAAGAAGTTCAGTACACGACAGACAGTATTCTTCTTTACTTATACCCTTTCCTTTGTACTTAGAGACTTTAATCTGTGATAACATCTCTGAAAACAACTTGGTCTCTCTATTCATCAAATTCCAAAACTTTCTTTTTTTTTTTTGGTGAGGCAATTGGGGTTAAGTGACTTGCCCAGGGTCACACAGTTAGTAAGTGTTAAATATTTGAGGCCGGATTTGAACTCAGGTCCTCCTGAATCCAGAGCCAGTGCTTTATCCACTATGCCACCTAGCTGCCCCTCCAAAACTTTCTTAATCTCTCTTTATTCCATTTTAGCTTAATGACTTTTACCTCCATAATCCAGAAGGCTTTATTTATTTATTTATTTAGAATTTTCCCCCGCCTTACATGTAAAAACAAATTGTAACATCAATTTTTAAAACTTTGTGTTCCAAATTCTCATTCTTCTTCCTTACTCCCCCCTTAAGAACTCAAGCAATTCAATATAAGTTATATATGTGCAGTCATGCAAAACATAGCAGACAAAAAAAACTTTAGAAAAAGGAACTAACAACAATGTTATGGGAATATTATGGGCCCTGGTTACCCCAGAAGTTGTCTGGGGAGGTCAAGGAACTTTTTCCTTGAAACCCCAGGAGTTTTCCCTAGAGATCAAAGAGCCTTCACTTTGAAACTAAACCAAAGGACAGACACACCCAGAGAAATAAGCAGCACTGGATCAGACTGAGCTAGCTCCAGGACCACCACCCTTCATTCCAGTCTCCCTCACCCCCTCTATGAGGTAATCCTGTTGGGCATGTCTGCACTAGGAAGGGACAGAATAACTGCACACCTTGAGACTACTTGAAACCTACCAGGACAGAGCAACCACCCACCATCAGACTACTCCCAACCTACCACCAGACTACCTCCAACCCACCACCCAATAAGGGACATTTCACCTACGCCATCTTGGCCCTATAAAAGGGCACTCCCCAGTCTAGTCAGGCAGGGAGGAAAGAGTTTTAAACTCTCCTCCCGGCCAGTTTCTCTGATATCCAATAAACCTGTTCTTTTATTCCTAACTAGGACTTGCTCAAGAGTGTAATTCTTTAAAGAGGAATCCTAAGGACCCACGTGCTTTCCCCATAACAACAACAAAATATACTTCCATCTGTATTCAGATACCATCAGTTCTTTCTTCTGTAGATGGACTGCATTTTTCATAAGTCCTTCAGAACGTCTTGGATCACTGTATTGCTGAAAATATGCTAAGTCCATTCACAGCATGGACGCATCTACAATATTGCTGTTATTTTTGTATACAGTACTTTCACTTGCATCAGCTCATTTAAGTTCTTTCAGGTTATTTCTGATAGCAGCCTGGCTCATCTTTTTTTATAGTAAATTACATTTATATAGTACTTTAAAGGGAGATTTACTTGCAAAACACCCATGAGGTTGATTATTGTAGCAATAATAGCTAACATTTATATAGTACCTTATACCTGACAAAGAATTTTCTTCACAATAGCCCAGCAAAGTAAGTACCACCGACTGGCTATCGACCATCCATCTTACATTGGCTCTTGGCTCTGTTTCAGTTCATCTATTCAGCCATCACCAGCACCCGCATTTTACTTCTTTCTTCGTGCACATTCAATGACAAATTCAAACAGACACTATCACCGTTCCTTTAGTCGCTTGCCTCCATCTTTTTCAAACTTCAGCCAGGGTTACTTCCACTATCAGCCTTCTCACTCGGTACTCCATGTGATTTTGAATACTGCTTGGAGAAAATAAGACAACCAAAACAAGTGGGTTCACTACAAAATTGTGATCAGTCTCAACTAAGCCCTCACTACTGCACAGTAATTCTTGCCTCTGACTTCCCATAACATTTACCGTAACAGCTACTACAAATCTCTCTTCAAACTTTCCAAACTACTCCCTATATGTAAACGAGAGATTTGGATTAGATGACATTTTAGGTCCTGTTGAAGTCTAATCTATGACCTGATGACACCTTCTCATTTCTTACTCTCAGCAGAGGGCAGGGCTCTTACCTTTTTAAGAAAAGAGAGGCCACTTCAAGTGTGCAAAGTCTTTTCCCTTAATTCATAACCTCTCTTTATCATCCCTCTTTATTTCCTCCTTTGCTCCTATAAAGAAGTGGCCCTTCTCTTTCCCAAGGCCAACCCTTCTATTTTTACTCATGAGTCAATCTATCCCATTTTCTCTAGGAGGTTGCCCCCTTGAGTATTCCTTTTCTTTCATTACTCTTAACTTTTTGGCTCCTACATAGTCAATAAACATACTCAAGTCTCTTCATCCTTAAAAAGACACCTTTCACTTGACCCAGACAATCCCATAAACTATTTTTCTATATCTCTTCTCCCTGTCACAATAAAACTTCTAGAAGTGTAGCCTACAACCTGGTGCCTTCATTTCCTTATTCCCTAATAAGTTCTCATTTCCTTGCAATCTGGCTTTAAATCTCAGCAGTAAACTGAGACTGCTCTTTTCTAGGTCACCAACAGTTTTTTAAAGCTAAATGCAAAAGATTTTTCTCAGTACTTCAATGCAAAGAAGGAGGAGATAGTGGCAGAAGGGACATGAGTGACATGAGAAGAGGAACAGGTCAGGTGCATTGAGTACTGAGAAAAATCTTTTGCATTTAGCTTGGAACTGAAGGACCCTAAATCTCTTCTGCCCTTTGTGGCTAAACTTCTAGAAGAAGCTATTTACAATTGGTGTCTCTATTTTCTCTCCTCTTATTCTTCTTAACTCCTTACAATACAACTTCTGATTCTCATCATTTGACTGAAAATACCCTCTCCAAAGTTACCAATGATAGCTTTGTTGCCAGATTCAATGGTCTTTTCTCAAACCTCTTTCTTCTCAACCTCTCTCTGAAGTCTCTGACACTGTTGATCACCCCCTCTCCCTTTTTAACATTCTCTTCTTTCTAGGTTTTTGGGACTCCACTTTCTCCCCATTCTCCTTCTACCTATATGATTCCTTCTCAGTCTCTTTTGCTGGCTCTTCATCCAGATCACATCTTCTAACCACAGATGTCTTTATACTACTTCACTTGCTAATCTCTTCATTTCCCATGGATTTAATTACCATTTCTATGCTGATGATTCTCTGATCTATCTATCCTACTCTGTTAAGCTCCAATCTTGTATCTTTAACTGCCTTTCAGACATCTCAAAGTAGATATCTAAAATTCAACATATCCAAAATTGAACTCATTATCTTTTCCCCTAAACCCTTCCCAAATCCTACCTTCCCTGTTACTGTAGAGGGAAATACCATCTTACCAGGCCCCCAGGCTCACAACCTAGGTGTCACCTTCAATTCTTCATTTTCTCTCACCCCCTACATACAATCT
Organism: Dromiciops gliroides; assembly: GCF_019393635.1. Classification (NCBI taxonomy): domain Eukaryota; kingdom Metazoa; phylum Chordata; class Mammalia; order Microbiotheria; family Microbiotheriidae; genus Dromiciops; species Dromiciops gliroides. The sequence continues at coordinate 162,431,442 of NC_057862.1, read as the reverse complement.
GTTGCCAAAGTTTGTTGATGTCACCTTTGCAATATCTCTAAAATATTCCTCTTTCTTTCCTCTGACACTGCCACTACTTTGGTGCAGACCCTCATTACCTCACACTTGGACAATTTCAATAATCTGTTGAAGGGTCTACCTGCTTCAAATGTATCTCCATTCCAATCCATTATTTATTCAGCCACCAAAGTGATTTTCCTCAAGCACAGGGTCCTACTCAATAAACTCCACTTTCTCCCTAGCACCTCTAGGATCAAGTACAAAATCTGGGGTTTGGTGTTTAACGTCCTTCATAACCTAGTTCTTTCCTACTTTTCCTGTCTTCTTATACCCTAATTCCTGTCATCTACTCTTTGACCTAGGGACATTGTTCTCCTTGCCATCTCACAAACAAGATACACCATCTCTTGGTTCTGGGCTTTTTCTCTGGCTGTCCCCCATACCTGCAGTGCTTTCCCTCCTCATCTCTACCTCCTGGCTTCTCTAACTTCCTTTAAATTCCAAGTAAAACCCAATTTTCTACAGGAAGCCTTTCTCAGCCCCTCTTAATTCTAGTGTCTCTCTTATTCCTGTCCTATTTATCTTGTATATAATTTGTTTGTATATATTTGTTTACTTGTGGTCTCCCCCATTAGATTGTGAGCTCCTTGATGGCAGAAACTGTCTTTTAGTCTTTCTATTTCTCTCCATCTGGGATATATGGTGCTTGGCACATAGTACCTTAATAAATGTTTACTGATAGAATGAATGACGTCTTTGAAGCTTTGCAGTTAAACCCTAACTCTTAACTCAGTCTCTAACCTTAATACTAATTTTGGGTCTTCTGGTTTCTATATCTGTTTCTATAATGGTGCCAGATAGAAGGTTAGGAATGGATGTCCCCCCCCCTGCTCACATGTTCATTCTTCCCAGAGTTTCTTTGATTACCGAATCTTGGTTTTGCTGATCCCTATTATCTGAATAATCCTCATTCTCTTTTCCCTAATCATCATCCTTCTCCTGCTCACTAGCATGGGAGTTCTTAAGACTTTCCTAGGCTCTCTTCTCTGTCTCCCCTTTCTCCCTTGGTGATCTCATCAGCTCTCATGCATTCAATTATCATCTTTACATACAGAAATCTATATATTTTAAATCTATATATGCAGGTACCTATACACCCAGACCTAATCTTTCTCTTAACCTCTAGTCCCCTTTCTCCAACTGTCTGTTTGTTAAGCCTCTCCCAAAGATGTCCCTTAGGCATCACAGACTTAATAAATCCAAAATGGAAGTCATTATATTGCTCCTCCAGATGCATCCATCTTTTAAATCCCACTATTTCTGTTGAGGGTACTACATCCTCCAGTTATTTAGGTTTACAACCTTAGTCATGTTTGATTTTTTATTCTCTCACTTCCTATACTTAATCAGTTGACAAGCCTGGCTGATTTTATGTTCACAACATTTTCACAACTACTCCCTCCTCTCCATTCACATAGACTCTACAATTGGGGTTCCCATCATTTCTCATCTGAACTACTGCAATTTATCTAACTGGTCTCCCTGCTTCCAGTCTCTCCTCTCTCCAATCATCAATCAACTTTCCACACAGCTGCCAAACTGTTATTTCCGAAATGCAAATTATATCATGTCAAGTCACTATTCAAAAATCCTCAGTGATTCCCTACTGGTTCTAGGATAAAATACAAAATTTTCAGTCTGCCATTTAAATCCTTCCACAGTAAACTTTCACCTACTGTTCTTTTCTTATTTCATTATTATTCTACTCTACACACTCTTAATTCCCAGCAACTGGCCTGTTAGCTACTCCCCCATACATGTTATTCTGTCTCTTGTTGTCTCACAATAAGTTGAACAGTACTCTCTCATGTCTGGAATAGTCTATTCTCACCTTTGCTTCTTGGAATACCTGGTTTTCTTCAAAGCACAACTCGGGAACCATTTTCTACACAAGGCTTTCCTCTGATCCGTCATTTCATTCTACCTCCCATGCTATCTTCCACCTTACCCTAGCTGCTAGTACTTTTTCCCCTCTTGAAATTATTTTGTATTTACTTATCTGTGTACTTCTTGTGCCCCTCCAGTAAAATGTAAGCTCTTTGAGAGTAGGAGCTATTTCTTCATTGACTGTATACAGTATGGAGCAAAGTGCCTTGCACATAGTAAGCATTTAATAAGTGTTTGCTGAATCCAGTGGGTCAGGAACATTATGGATTCCTCCTGGGTTGGGACGTGAAAATAAGAAAGTATGGCAGCCAATACCTAATCCCTTTATTTTCCTGGATTACCAAACTCTTGCTAAGAAATCACTAGCACTGGTGATTCAGGAAGAAAAAGTAACCAAAGTTTAAGTTAACTAACAAATGGGAAAATGCAAAAGAATAAAACTATCCTCCCCCACAACATTTCTCTCTCATTGCTCCTTTTCTTTTACTTTTTCTTCTTCCTCCTTAAAAGTTTTTTAAAATGCAACAATGAAAGTTTCATTGTTTTTTCCTTATGCATTACTAGTACTTAGTTTCTATAATGATCATTCTAACAAATACAGATATTTATTATATATGTTACTAACCTGCTTCTTCATCTTCTTTCTGAAGAATTCATACTTTCGTTTGTAATCTCTAGAATAGGGCACTGCCTTTGGTTGAAAAAATTGGGAAATTAAAAATAAATTTCATAATGTTCTCTTTGGAAGTAACTTAGAATGCATTACATACGGAAATTAAACTTTAAGAAAACCAAATGTAAAACAATGGTTTTAAAAATGAATACTTCTCTGCTTATGATCCAATTGCTTCCAGTAATTCTTATTAGATTATAAATTTAATCATTTAACATTCTTGAAAGAGAATTGCTAGATCCAGGGACTTTCTTCCATAGGATAGAAATCTGATAAATTAGCATTTCCATTTTTAAACAAACTTTCAAAGCTATTTTTTATTAACTAAAAACATTTAAAAAATATTTTTCTGAATTGAAAGAATTGCCTTTTTAAGCATTATTTGAAAGAAGTAAATATCAAAACAGCACTTTCAAAGAAACAGCAACTTCAAATTCTACCTAGTTTGTGCAGTTAAAATCATAAAAACTACAATTGAAAAAGTAACTATTTACAACTAATTATGTCTTATAATCAATTTGATTATATAATAAATAAGATAGAGGTATTGATAAAACTAAAGAGAGGACAATCCAACAATCATACATTTTCATATTTATACTTCAATATGAGTGTGTTTAATGTGAGAATTTATAATATTTCAGCCAAAATAATCAAGACATGACTCAGGAGGAGCTAGAAAGTTGCCTACCTCCCCCATCTTGGCCTCTGCTGAATTTCTCCCTGTTGTGGAGTATTTTCACTCAGACTAATGCACAGCACCAGCCTGAGCTTAGCTGATCTTTCTTAGGGTCTGTTTGCTTCCTACCTTCCCCTGGCTGTTACAGAAGGGTGGGGAAAATTAAGAATTTTGGTTTAAAAGGCCTTGCCTGGTAGCTGAGACTGAACATAGGAAAAGCAGTCTCAAAAATTTTTTCTCTTCCAATGCCTACTAAACTGTAAGCAGATAATTTATGGGAGGATGACTCAGAGTTGATTGCATTTATAAAAGTACAGCCACATGAAGAGATACTCACTGGTCTCGTTGTTGCTACATTCTGTAATCGAGGATCTTCCCATTGTGTTCTTTTTATATCTGAGGGGGAAAATATATTCTTTTCCTTTCTCATGCATAAAATTAAATATAACAAAAATGTAATAATTGAAGATCACAATGCACGTACTGTGATTTATGTAGAAGACTCTTCCATCTGTGTGAATTCTCTCTTCCCATCCTGGCTATAATAAAGAAAGGATTTCAATATTATTTGGGGGAGCTTTTAGCTACTTAGATAAGAAAACATCAGTGGTTCTACAGCAAATCTGATATGGCATTTTACATTTTTTGGAGCAAGAAGTAGGAATCAGGAATCAGGATTTGGGAGCAGATTTCTAAAATATTAAAAATATATGTAAGTTGATATGTCACTGTACATCAAAACTGAAAATGTTATATCTGCAAGAGTTCCAAATACTTACAGGTAAAGGCCCCAGATCAGTAGTATCAAGGGATGTCTTTCTTCTCAGATAAGCAGAAATTTTCAATCTTGGATCTTCCTTTTTTGGTATAGCAACAGACAGAAGAAAACCAAAAACCATATTTAAGCATGATGAAAATGATAACTTATTTCACCATACTTCAGAAGATTTCCAATTCCTTCTTTTAAATAAAAAAAAATCCATTAATAATTATAGTTCTGAATAATTTGAGGGCTAGGGATGATTATTTCTCTTTGTATAGCTTACTACTCTGGCCAGTTCTACACTATCAAAAAAAGTGCTGAGGACCAATTGTTTTCAGAGTGAGATCAGCATTAACTGTCATATCATTTACAGAAATCATCTACAAGATTTAGTTACTATTTTCCAATGATGGGTTTTTTTTGGGGGGTGGCTACACAGGATTTTCTTGTATATATTAGTATATGGAGAGTTTAAGAATAAGACTAAAATTTAATTCTAAGTCTCTAAAATTTGAATAAGCAGTGGATAAAATGGGTTTGATGTCAAAAATCTTAGGTTTGAGTTCTTCACCTGACATTTATTAGCTATGTGTCTATGCCAGTCTCTGGGATAATCATCTACATTAGAAAAAAACAAGTAACTGGAGAATGCTTATTGACGGCATTATAAAATGCAACTAATATACCTTGCACAGCCATTGCAAATGAACAGTTGGTCCAGAATTAAAAAGGAGGAAAACCTGTTGGACTGCCTTTGGGAAACTGTGGGTCTCCTTTAATGATTCCAGACTATTCTCTGAAACAAAGGGTCATGTTTTGTTTTGTTTTGTTTTTAGTGAGGCAATTGGGGTTAAGTGACTTGCCCAGGGTCACACAGCTAGTAAGTGTCAAGTGTCTGAGGCTGGATTTGAACTCGGGTACTCCCGACTCCAAGGCCGGTGTTCTATCCACTGCACCACCTAGCTGCCCCCATGTTTTTAATACTAATATTCTAGGGGGCAGCTAGGTGGCACAGTGGATAAAGCACCAGCCCTGGATTCAGGAGTACCTGAGTTCAAATCCAGCCTCAGACACTTGACACTTACTAGCTGAGTGACCCTGGGCAAGTCACTTAACCCTCATTGCCCAGCAAAAAAACCAAAACCAAAAACAACAACAACAAAAAAATACTAATATTCTACCAGTGTTTTTGTAGGGTTACAAGTCATGGAATAATACAATCTACAAAGACCTAAAACAAAATATCACTCTGAGGGCAATGGAGAGGCACATACATGGTGGGTGTGAGTTGCTGCACCACATTAACAAACAAGGAACTCTAAGTCCATCTGTGCTAGTCTCAACTTTTTTTTTTTTTTTTTGCAGGGCAGTGGGGGTTAAGTAACTTGCCCAAGGTCACACAGCTAGTAAGTGTCAAGTGTCTGAGGCCGGATTTGAACTCAGGAACTCCTGAATCGAGGGCCGGTGCTTTATCCACTGCGCCACCTAGCCGCCCCCACTAGTCTCAACTTTTAAACTGATTTTCCTAGGTAGGTTTCTTCTAGAAAACATACCAACTAGGTTTTCTTCCTGAATTAATTCTCATAATGGGTAGATAAAATAAAATGTCATTTTCTGGAGATTTCTCATAAAGTATAAATTCTTTTTGAGAAAAGGTTAAATAGCAGTATAATAAATTGCAGTTAAATAGTATCATCAATAGCTTACTTATGATATTTACATAACAATATGTCACAGAATGTTGTCTGAGGCTTGGAAGGGATTTAAAGATCATCTCATCCAAAAGACATTCCAGATGAATAAAATGAAGTCTAGTGAGGTCAAATGGCACACATTCACACTGAGGGAGCTAGGATTTTAAATCTGGCTTTCCTAACTCCAAGTATACGGCTCTCTATATCATCCCACACTACTTTCCCCAGAAGTACATGTATTATTATTTTAATTTTAAAATTATAAAACTATGGCTCCAAGAGGGTAAGTGACCCTTAGGTTAGTTATAATGGAGCCAGAACTCAATCCCAGGCCTTTTGTTCTGAGTTCAATGTTTTTTTCCGCTGTGTCATGGTATGTCAATTTATTAGCACTGTCAAGTTTATGTGGCATTAAAATGGAATCTTATAAAAATGATGTATTTTAGAAGAGTTTAAAAAGTCACCAATTTGTCCTCTTTCCTTGAAATATTTATTTACATAAATTTATTTTATATGAAATATATTCCAATAATATTTAACTCTCCCTAATGTATAGCATGTCTCAAGCTACAAATATAGTATAGATGACATTCCAATATTACACTAAAAATAAATCCTGTTGAAAATTTCCTTCTATTAACAGAGGATCAGCCTGGTGAAGCAAATAGTGGAGTAATCATTTTTCAATGTCCTTTCCCACTTCTGTGTTTCTGCAGAGGCTGCTCTGCAGGGCTACTCTCCTTTCAAGATTCAAGTGTCACCTCCTTGAAGAGTCCTCTTTGAATTCCTAGTCATGGTTAGCATGCTTCTAACTCCTGAAATAAGTTTGTATTCATTTTGTGTATGTCCTATATTTACCCATCTGTGAACATGTTGTATCCCCCTAGAAGAATAAGCATCTTGAGTGTGGGAATTACCTTGCTTTTATATTTTTATTCAGTTTCTGACTCACATTTAAATAATGCTTGTTGCTTGGTAATTACAAAATGATTGTTGATTTATTCCATAGACTTTGAATGGATGAAAAAAGTTAAACTTTCTTTGGAGTTTCTAAAAACAGTCCATAATTGGTTTGGAACATAGCATAAGGATGATTGAAGGAAAATTTAAGTTTTACACAAGACCATTTAAAAAGAAATGCCTTTTTTGTAAAATGGTAAAAAAAAAAAAGATTTAAATGATGTTTAGAAACTTTTCATTTTTATTAAGTCTTTGGTGCATTAAGATTTATTAGAGGGAAAAGAAAGGATACTGGCATCCTTTCCCCCTCATTATTTAAATAAAATAGAATGCTCTCTCAACAACATGATTAGAATAATGGTGAATTTTAATTCTTTTAAGACGCCTGCTTTTAGGGGCCATAATCTTGGTTTCAATTTTTTGAGACTAGTATTTTATTGCTTTCTTTTAAAACAGGGTTTCCATTAAAATTATTCATTTTCATCTTCTTAACCATACTAAAGTAGTATGTGAAATAACAAATTATTATTTAAAAATTAGGATTATATATAATAATCAGTATTAAGTGCTACTGACTTTAAAATGATCTTAATATAAAATAGAACATGAACAGTTTTAAAAGTAAAAATATATTATCATTACTGTTAATTTAAAACAGTTCCAACATCCAGTACATAAAATGCAATTGGTTAATAAAGGCTTATTAAATGAATCAAAAGTTATTAAAATTACCCAAGTGGTAGTTTTGGTATTATGGTCAATGAAGAAAGGTCTCCCATTTGGTGCATGTCGGACTTCCCAACCTTTAGGAAGAAATCTCTGCTCAAATTCAGATTGCTGATTCGAGGACAGTTGTGATGAATCACTTGTAGTTATGTGTTGTTGAGTAGATGTAGAAGAACTTTGGTGTGATGGTAACTGAATGTTTTCTATTGTTGCCTATAATGTATTAAATTGGGGGGGGGAAAGATTTTGTGGGTTACTTACAGTGCTGCAGGACAAAGTTGTCTTTATTTTATTAATTTAATATTTTCCCCAATTACATGTAAAAACAATTTTTAATATTCAATTAAAAATTTTTTGAGTTCCAAATCTTCTCTATTCCTCCCTCCCTCACCGAGAAGGCAAGTAATTTGATATGGGCTATACATGTGCAGTCATGAAAAACATATTTCGATTTGTAAAAGAAAACACAGGCAAAAAAACTCCCAAGAAAAATAAAGTAAATAATAAAGAAAAAGTATGCTTTAATCTGCATTCAGAATCCATCAGTCCTTTAACTGGAGATGGATAGCATTTTTCATCATAAGTCTTGCAGGATTGTTGTACTGAGACTATCTAAGACATTCATGGTTGATCATCATACAATATTGGTGTTCCTGTGTACAATGTTATTCTGGTCCTGCTCACTTCCCTTTACATCAGTTCATGTAAGTCTTTCCAGGTTTTTCTGAGAGCATCCTGCTCATCACTTCTTATAGTACAACAGTATTCCACAATCATATATCATAACTTGTTTAGCCATTCCCCAATTAATGGGCATCCCTTCAATTTCTAATTCTTTGCCACCATTAAAGAGCTGCTATAAATATGTTTGTATTCTTTTCCTTTAGATGTTTTTAATCTCTTTGGGATGCAGATTTAGTAGAATTTCTTGGTCAAAGAGTATGCATGATTTTATATCCCTTTGGGCATAGTTCCAAACTGCTCTACAGAATGGTTGAATCAGTATACAACTTCACCAACAGTGCATTATGGTCTCAATTTTCCCATATCCCTCTCAACATTTGCATTTTCCTTTTCTGTCATATTAGCCAATCTGACAGGTGTGGGATGGTAGTTCAGAGTTGTTTTAATTTACACTTCTACAATCAATAGTAATTTAGAGCATTTTTTCATATGACTAAAGATAGCTTCGATTATTTAATCTGAAAACTGCCTGATCATATCCTTTGACCATTTATCAATTGAGGAATGGCTTGTTTCTATAAATTTGACTAAACTCTCTAAATATTTGAGAAATGAAGTCTTTTAAAAAATAATAAACATTTTTATTTATAGTTTTGAGTTCCAATTTTTTCCCTCCTTCCCTTCCTCCCCTCCCTCTTCTCTGAGGCAGTAAGCAATCAGATATAGGTTATACATGTACAATTATGTAAAACATTACTATATTAGTAATTTTGTATAAGAAAACTTGAATAAAAGAAAAAAATGAAAGAAAGTGAAAAATAGCATGCTTCAGTCTGTGTTTAATCAATATAAATTCTTTCTTTGGAGGTGGATAGTATGCTTCATCATTAGTCCTTTGGGATTGTCTTGGATGGAGAAATCAAGTCTTTACCACCACCACCACTCTGTACCTCCTCCATTTCCCCCTCTACTGTCTCTTTTAAGTCAGATAATTTATTCTATTCTCCTTCTCCCTTTCTCCTTCTCCCAGTACATTTCTCTTTCTCATCCCTTAATTTTCTTTTCTTGGATAATCACTCATCATATTCAACTCACACCCATGCCATCTGTCTATGAATACTTTGTCTAAATGCCTTCATAACAAGAAAGTTTTTAGGACTTATAAGTATAATTTTCCCATGTAGGAATATAAACAGTTTAACCTTATTGAATCCCTTATGATTTTTATGCTTCTCTTGCATCTTATATTTGAAAGTCAAATTTTCTATTTAGCTCTGATCTTTTCATCAGGAATGCTTGAAAGTCCTCTATTTCATTGAATATCTATTTTCCCCCCTCAAAGATTAAACTCAGTTTTTCTGGGTGGGTGATTCCTGGTGGTAATCCTAGCTCTTTTGACCTCCAGAATATCCTATTCCAAACTCTCTGATCCTATAATATATAAGATGCTAAATATTGTGTAATCATGACTGTGTCTCCATGATACTTGAATTGTTTATTTTTGGTTCCTTGCAATATTTTCTTATTGACCTGGGATAGCTGGATTTTGGCTGTAATATTCCTGAGAGTTTTCATTTTCATATCTATTTAAGAAGATAATCAGTGAATTCTTTTAATCTCTGGTTCTAGAATACTTGGGGGGCAGGTAAATGGTGCAGTGGATAGAGCACAGGCCCTGGAGTCAGGAGTACCTGAGTTCAAATCCGGCCTCAGACAATTAACACTTACTAGCTGTGTGACCCTGGGCAAGTCACTTAACCCCAATTGCCTCACTAAAAAAAAAAAAAAAAAGAATGTTAGAATACTAGGGCAGTTTTCCTTGAGAATTTCTTGGAAGATGACTTATAGTTTCCTTTTTTGAACATGGTTTTCATTCAGTCCAATAATTCTTAAATTATCTCTCCTGGATCTATTTTCCAGGTCAGTTGTTTTTCCAATGAAATATTTCACATTTTCTTCTATTTTTTCATTCTTCTGATTTTGTTTTATAATTTCTTGATGTCTCCTAAAGTTATTAGTTTCCATTTGCCCAATTCTAATTTTTAAGGAATTACTTTCTTCAATGAGCTTTTGTATCTCCTTTTTCATTTGGCCAATTCTACTTTTTAAGGTATTCTTTTCATCCCATTTGGCCAATTCTGATTTTCAAGGTATGCTTCTCTTCATTGGATTTTTATGCCTCATTTTTACCATTTGGCCTATTCTGTTTTTAATGTTATTTTCTTCGGTATTTTTTGTGCCTCCTTTTCTAAGCTTTTAATTCTTTTTTTCAAGATTTTCTTGCATCACTCTCATTTCTCTTCCCAATTTTTTCTTTACTTTTCTTAATTGATTTTTAAAATACTTTTTGAGCTCTTCTATGGCCTGAGATCAATTCATATTTTTCTTTGAAGCTTTGGGTCTAGCAATTTTGACACTTGTCTTCTTCTGAGTTTGTGTTTTGATCTTCCCTATCACCACAGTAACTTTCTTTAGTTGGGATTTTTTCCTTGCTGTTTATTCATTTTTTTCCAGCCTATTTTTTTGACCTTTTATTCTATGCTAAGGTGGGGCTCTGCTTCCAGAATGGAGGGGGCACTGTCCCAAGCTTCAAGTTTTTTCTTGCTACTGTTTTCAGAGATGATTTTGTGGACATGTAAGTTTTTTATTCTTTTAAGGTGGTATGATCTAGGGCAAGGTATGTTTACTACTTTCCTGGCCAGTGCTCTCTTCTGTAAGTGACCACAAGCACTCTTTCCCATCCTGAAACAGTGACCTAGGTCTCCACTCCCCTATGGCCACAAGTTCTTGTATGCTAGCGCTCTTCCTTACCCTGGGACTGACACCCAGGACTGGGACCCAGATCCAAGTGTGGGCGATGCAACAGAATCCTGCTCCTAGTGTCAGCAAAGGGACACTCTAATCTCCTTTTACCCAATTGTCTAACCCCCTTACTGTCTGTGAGCTGAGAGGCCCAGAAACTGCCACTGCCATCACTTATTCAGGAGCCCCCAAGGCCTATTGCTGGTTTACTAGGGTGTGGCTTGTGTTTCACAAGAGACCTTTCCTGCTGACCTTCTCAGTTGTTTTAGGCTGGAAAATTGTTTCACTCAATCTTTTTGTGGGTTCTGCCACTCCACAATTATTTTGAGGCATTATTTAAAGTGGTTTGGTGGGGTTTGGGGGAAAGGTCAGGCAAGTTCCTGCTTTTTCTCTGCCATTTGGGCTCTGTTTTCCCAAAAGTGTGTTTACTAAGTAGAAAACATTGTAAGGATTTACAAATTGAATTTGCATACACCTAACATAAGAATCATTTTTAGAAACTGTGATGATATATCATTTTTCCCAAATATTTTTGCAAATGTTCTTGCCTTTTTGAATCATTTTTTTCCCCACAGATCTTTTACTCTTAATATTTACTCCATTAATTACATAATCAATTTCTAGCTAAGACACTGTTTACCTCTTTAGGGTGGGATATTCAGCATTAAGATGCACAAAAGTTGAAAAAAATGTATAACGAAAGTGGTAAGGGAGTATGCTTTTGTGAATTTGCCTCTTTATATTCTAATTCAGATTTTGTTTGGAAAGCAGATGACCAAACGGATGAGCAATAATAATGACTATCTACCAACAAATGTGACTTTTAAAAGAGAAAAAGCATTCCTTTCTCTTCTCTGTATAATGGAATCTCCTTCATTTTCAAGGCCCACTTACCTCCTATATGAATTTTTTTTCTGATTCTAGCCTTTCCTTAAACTTCAGAGAATTTGCATGAATTTCTCCTTTTTACTTATAGTCTTACTTTTACCATATCTATTTATTTATATTATAGAATCTCAAGGGTCCAAGGGACCTCAAAGTTCATTTAGTTGAACCTATCCCAGAAGAAGAATAATCTATACGACCATTTCTGGGATATGTTGTATACTTTATACTACTTTAATATCTTTAATTAGGGGCAATCCCCAAAAAGCCCATTCCATGTTTGGACACTTCTAATTGTTAAGAAGTTGTTATAAGGGGACAGCTAGGTGGCGCAGTGGATAGACCACTGGCCCTGGATTCAGGAGGACCTGAGTTCAAATCCAGCTTCAGACACTTAACACTTACTAGCTGTGTGACCCTGGGCAAGTCACTTAACCCCCACTGCCTCACCAAAAAAAAAAAAGAAGAAGAAGTTGTTATTCAGTGTCTATTCAGTGGCCTATGTGAAAGCTTATAATTCTTGTTATTAGCTTAATTACTTGAACCTATGTGAGAAAATTGGGACCCATGCATTTACGAAGCACTATAGGTATGAAATGAATGGATATTATGCTCATGTTTGTGGCTTTCCTTAAAGAATCAGAATTTTAGAGTTGAGGTATAAAAATAAGAGCAGTGTATAGTTATAGCTAAAAAGGCCAAGCTTCTTCAGGAAAAATATTAGGAAAAATTTGAAAAATATATGACAGAGCTAGAGAATGAGAATACTTAATTTTTTAAAAAGACATCATCTTTGCCTGGGTGAATTCAGGGTTACAAATGAAACAGAATCAAAGACTAGACCATTTTTTCCAATCCCTGCTAACTCAATGAAATTAAAAAAAACTAATTATACACCTAAAGTGGTGAAATTAGACCTGTTTCCAGAAAGCAAGAAATCTAACAAAGTCCTAGCCTTATGCATTGCAGTGAAGAATGCTAATCCTTAATGAACACAGTCAGTACCCCTTTCTGGTAAGCCTCAAAACTCTGGAAGAGCTTACAAACCAAACAACCAGCTTCCAGAACTGATCAGGATTTCTCTCCTGCTACAGTTTCTTCCAGTGTATTCTACCCTTGCCTTTTCTCCAGTTTCATGTCACAATAAGTGCATCTGGTTGTGAAGAGGAAGTGCTCAGGATGAGAGAGTGGATTTGTTTTCTTTTTGCCTGATGAAATACCTAAGCTAGGTAATACCATCACTAACTTCCCCCGACCCTGGAAAAGTGGAACACACAGACTCAACCCAGTCAGAAAACTAAAGAATAAAGGAAACAAGTCTGGAATCTACCTAGTGCCAGGTTTGTTTTCCCAGAACCTACTTGGGGGGAGGGATGAGTGAGGCTAGTGGAAAGTAAAATTCCCTCACATAGGAGGAAGTTGAGATAGCTTTGAGGTTCAGCTCTGGGAGTTAAACCACAATAAATGATGGAGAGGACTGAGAATGTGAACAACAGAGGAAAATAAGGAGGAAAGACTAAAACAATCAAAGATCCTAGAAAGAAGAAAATTTAGTTAAAAACCTCTCAAAATTGCAGATAAATCAGCTGAAGAAATGCTAAAATCAGAAGGGTAGAGAAATACCAAGACAAATTTCCAGACAAAACTAAACTTAAGAATATACAACAGGGGCAGCTAGGTGGTGCAGTGGATAAAGCACTGGCCCTGGATTCAGGAGGACCTGATTTCAAATCCGGCCTCAGACACTTGACACTTACTAGCTGTGTGACCCTGGGCAAGTCACTTAAACCTCATTGCTCCATGCCAAAAAAAAAAAAAAAAAAGAATATACAAAAACCCTGTGGATTCCTGAGAAGACATGGAACTACAATGGCTAAAGAATGAAATGGTTTAAGAGAGAAATCGGGATCTTGAAAGAAGACAGAATGAAAGAAATGTCAGAATTTAAAGCCTGTACAACAGAAATACTTAGCAGAATTTAAAAAAAACCAACCCTTGATTCCATAGTGGTGAGTAAAAATAAGCAAATGAGAAAAGAATAGAATGGGAATACAAATATTCCGTAGTGAAAGATAAGCAAAAATCAATAATATTAAGAGAACACATGATTGCTATACAAACAAAACATACTGTACTAAAGACAAGATGTGTAGAGACAGCAAGAGCCAACCCATGAACATTATAATGCAAAAGACAATAAAAGTTGGGACTAAGTACAAAAGGACAAGAATTAAGGAAAAATAACAAGGTAAAGAAATCCTTCTTAGAAAAAGATGCAGAAAAGGAAAAAAAAAACTAAACAAACACCTAACAAACAAAAGAAATTGGAGAGGAGTAGAGATTTGAAACTGATTACTTACTTGAGAGAGGAAAAAAAAGGGACAAAAGATTGATGATGTAAATAATTAAATCAAAGGAAGAAAAAAAATAAGGTAAGACTCCAAAACTAGGGAAAGGGGTCACAAAACAGAAGAGAAAAGGGAACAGAGCTTAAGTAAATAGGATTGCCTTAAAGTGAATTAAGAAAAACTATTTGTAGAGATAAAGTATGTAAAATGAAAACTTAAAAAGAATACTTAAAAGTTAAAAGAAATACTTTAAAAGAGAACAAAAAAATTATTCCCAAATGTGTTCAACCCATGCAATATTAGAGACACACCGGGAGGCCAACATAAGCCTAATTTCATAAGATTAAATGGATTAAATAGAATGGGGAAGGGAAAGGAAAGCAATTAAGTATTTACATAATGCCTACTGTGTGCCAGGCACTATGCTATTGTGTTGTTCAGTCATTTTTTAGTCATGTCTGAATTGTGACCCAATTTGGTGTTTTCTTGGCAAAGATAATAGAATCGTTTGCCATTTTCTTCTCCAACTGATTTGATATATGGGGAAACTGAGGCAAACAGGGTTAAGTTACTTGCACAGTTCCACATAGCTAGTAAGTATCTGAGGCTGGATTTGAACTCAGGTTTTCCTCATTTCAGGTCCAGCCCTCTATCCACTGCACTACCTACCTCCCTGGGCACTGTTCTAAATGTTGTATAAATATTATTTGGTTTGAATGGATTCAACAATTCATTAAAATGAAAATGTGATAGACTGAATGTGAAAAAAAGCCCCCAATCTTTGGTTTTCAAGAAACACATCTAAAAAGCAAAGATATACACGGAAGAAAAATGAAAGGCCAGAACAAAATTTAGTATGCATCAGGAGAATCCAAAAAAGCAGGAGATGAAATCATACAATCAGAGAATGCAAAAATAAAAATTCACACTATAAACTTAGATTAAAAGGAAATTATATTCATTTGGAACCACAGACAATGAATTAAAATCAATATTAAACTGGGGCAGCTAGGTGGCGCAGTGGATAGAGCACCGGCCCTGGAGTCAGGAGTACCTGAGTTCAAATCCGGCCTCAGACACTTAACACTTACTAGCTGTGTGACCCTGGGCAAGTCACTTAACCCCAATTGCCTCACTAAAAAAAAAAAAAAATCAATATTAAACTTAGATGCTTCAAGTATCATAGCATCTAAATTTATGAAGTTAAAATGCAACTAAATAGCAAGAAGACATAATAAAGCAATAACAGGAAACTTTAATGTTCCTTGCTCAGAGTTAGACAAATTTTTAACAGACAAATAAACAAATAGGAAAATAAAGAATTAAACAAATGGCTTGATGAGTTAGACCTAAAAGAATAATGGCATATTCTGAATGGGACTGTTATGAATTTAAAGGAGAATTCTCTATCAAACCTTTAAAGAACAATATCAATATGATATAAATTTTTCTTAAAAACTAAGAAAAAAATCACTTTGCCAGTCAGTAGGTCAACTAGCATTTATTAAGGAATTATAATGTGTCAGGCACTGTACTAAATGCTAGGGATACAAAGAACAGGAAAAAACACTACCTACTCTGAAGGAATTCACAATGTAATGGGAAAGACAAGAGGCAAAGAACTAAGAACAAACAAGATATATAAAAGGTAAATGGAGTAGTCTAAGAGGGAAGGTACTAAAATTAAAGAAGATGGGGAAAGGTTTTTTGCAGAGGGTAGAACTCTAGCTAAGGCTTGAGAGAAGCCAGGGAATGGATAAGAGGGACAGATTCCCAGGAAAAAAAAGGTCTGTAGTCAGGAGATGAATATGAATACAGAGATGCACAGAAAAACTTCATGAATGGATAGATGCAAATCAAAGAGAGTAAAAAAAATATATATGTAATGACAACATAAATATAAAATGCTAGTTGACTGACTGAATATATGCATGTTTATATGTATGTATTTCTCAGTTACTCAAAAAAAGTTTAGCTAATTATTCAATAATGGAATTTATTCTCTTATTTATTCTGTTATCAGTTTTCTCAATCTCATCCAGAACCTGGAAGAGTCAAATGCCTCTAACTTGATTAGGATGTTATCTAATTTAATTCATCTTGGTGTGGGCATATTGTAAAGGGAAAAATCCAAAATATTTAAACCTCACATTTCAGTTTCTCATACCTACTCCATAGTTTCCAGACTCCACATAAAATTTCTAATAGGGAAAAAATGCTAAAAGCTTTTTAAGCATTAGTGATGGAATTAAAAAGACTAAAAATAATAATAGTAATGATAGCTGACATTTATATAGTACTTTAAGGTTTTCAAGGAGCTATTTTAAAATAGTTTAAATTATTTGAGGAGTAAATAGTAGAAAAATATCATAGAAGGCATTTGCTACTGCCAAAAGAAAGACAATGTATCACAAATATGTCTGTTGTCTTAAATTGTTATCAGTGCCCTTGATGCATATATCTTAGCAAAACAAAGTTCTCAAATTTATAATTTTACTCTTCCTTCCATTCATGTAAAAGCATACCCTCCATACATTAGTAGACAGTTTCGTAAAGTGCTGTAGCCAGCTGTCTGAAGAGTCTCTCCAAACTTAGGTTAATTTTTGGATTACAGACAAAAAATTTCATCATTGTCACACACTTGAAGTCTCCCTAGCTTAATATGATCTGTATGAGAACTGGCACCACTTTTAGTAATCAAAGGTCACCTTTGGTGAAGCACCAAAGTAAGGTTTGTATATAGGAAAAAGCTTACCCAATGAAGTTATTTAAAAATTAACTAATACTAACATATCCTTTATTCTATTTCCCAAATAGAGAATGCATGCTGATCATACACTCCCTTACCACTGTTACTAGTGTTTCCCTTCCCAAATTATCTCATATTTATGTGTTTTTCCTCGCTGCTCTGATGCTGACTCCCTGGAATTTGTCACCATGACTCAGATGACATTTCACCCTGGAACATCCTTCTGACTCTGGCCTGCTTCTGCCATTGGTGATTTCCAATACAAGTAAGGGCCTAGGGGCTATCTCTTTCATCCCCCATGCTTGCTTCTGACTTTTCCGTCTTTGCCAACATGTCCCAACAAAGAGGTACTAATTCAGGTCCAACAACTTGGCAAACAAAACCAACCAAAAAATAAAAAACCCCAATAAAAGAATATGAGTTGATCTATAGGGGGGAAAAGACACTCATACATTGCAAGTCACATACCTTTCTCCCCCTCCCCCCATCAGCTTTCCTTTATGTGTTGTCTTCCTGATTAGAACATAAGCTCCTTGATAGAAGGAACTGTTTTTTTCTTTGTATTTCTATCCTTAGAGATTGGCACAGAGCTGGCACAAAAGTAAGAACTTAATAATTGCTTGATGACTGATTTATTTTACATATATTTTATATATGCTTATATATGTACATGTTGTATCCCTTAACAAACTATTGAGTTCCTTGAGGGAAAAAAATCATCTTTTTTTGGTCTTCCCAAGTTCCTAATGCAGTGTTAAGCACATAGTAGGTGTTTAGTAAATACTCGAGTGATTGATGCACCACCTATGATTTTCCTAAGTAGGATTAGCTTAGCATTAGTGTCAGCATATAAATAAATGAAATATGAAGGAATTATGAAGTATCTCCTTCAAAGGTAATTTATTTGTTTTCGTTTTGTTTTGGCAGGGCAATGAGGGTTAAGTGACTTGCCTAGGGTCGCACAGCTAGTAAGTCAAAGGTAATTTAATTCAACTAGAAAACAATTTTATATATGTGCTACAGGGTACCTGTATGATAGGCTTCATCCATGTTGTAGTTCTGGAATTGTGATCTATGTAATATGATCTTCCTTTTTCATCTTGTTTTTCTTCCCAGCCTGGTGGTAATCCAGATGAAGTAGGCAAAAACTAAATAAAACATTAATGAATGAAAAAAAATTATAAAAAAGTTTAAAGCTATCATTAACTAGAAGAAATATTTATTTTACTGTTTTCTTTAAAATGAACACAAAAGAAATATCTTAAGTACTTTAAGCAGTATATAAAAAAAATAGCAATTAAATTCACTAATGTATTATCCCCAAGATATCAGGCCAGCTGTTCTAGTAACATTTCTCTTTCTTTCTCCTCATCTTCTCACTAATTACCTTGTTGTTGGTTGATTGCTTACTTTTTATATCTTTTTCTCATCAACATGGCTTTTCAGTTCTGGAACCATAATCTAATTAATACTGCCAATGTTACCAGAAAGGGCATATCAATTTATTCCCCTAGGGTTCCATTAATTATGAATTTCTAAGCCAAAATACTCCTTCCTGGCTACCACTACCTCTATAAGTGTAAGCTTCTGGAGGTCAAGAACAGTCTTTGTTTTTGTATCTCAGTGCGTCATATGTTGTAGGGGTATAATAAACACTCTCTCCCTCTATCCCTTCCTCCTTTCCTCCCTCCCTCCCTTCTATCCCAAAGCCAACACGGCCATTGAATACATCTGGCTTAGTGTTAGGCTCAGAGTAATAACAACCTTTCAGGACCAGTGATTTGAATAAAGTATTTATTTTAATAACTGAAGAGAGGTGAAACTTACCACAGGAAGAGCAGGTTGTTCCTCAAAAGTATATGATTGCAGACTCCCTCTTCTTTTGAAGTGGTTCTTAAAGTAAACATAAACACAAAATAACTTGAGATTTCTGACAAATCTTTGGCATTGTCATCAGTGTCACCATTTAAAATAGAATACTTATAAAATTGTTTTATGTTTCTCCTAGCAGGCTATTTGCCTAAATATAAATGTATTAATTTTTCAATATTAATTTTTTCTGTACACACACACACCCCTATCTGTTCGGAATGATTCTTCCCCTCAAGTAGAGATAGTGATCCTAATACTAACTGAGCACTCTAGGAAACGTAGGGTGTTTTACCAGGGTTATTTCAAGTTTTAAACAGCAGAGTGAGAGTGAGAAAGAAGCACAGTGATAGGTAGATTGCAGCAAAGATGGTATAAATGGAGTCAAGCATAACCAGACTCCCAAAGAGCAGCCAGGTTTTTTCATGTAATGTAAACAGATGAGACACCAACAACTATATTGGAAGAACTTCAGGCTCCACCTTGAAGAACCCACTAGGTTGAGAAAAAGTATCTTTCTCCTACTTTATTTCCCCTCTATCATTTCTGTTTGAAAGAACAGAGATCAAAATCCAAATTTCCAGTTTTTTTAAAACAACTCTATATTACTTTGCTTGGTTTCTCTATATAAAAGAGACTGTTGTCAAATGTCTTGTGGGCATATATATTTAATTATGATCGAGAATTAAAGGGGAAACAGTTTTATGGCAATTGGGAGCTTAATGAACTGATACTGTCTTTTTAAAAAAAAAAACCACTACTAATTTGGACAAACCTCTAAATTTTCAGTATTACCTTTCTCTAGTGAATGGTCACATGTAAGTACTGCTGTGGGCCTTGTCTTTGCAGTGCTTCTACAAATGTTCTTTATGGTTTTAGATCTTGACTGTCAGCTCTGTACCTCAAGGGTACTGTCTTCTGGTTTTATTATACTGTTGTTTAGCAATTGCTCTCTCTTTCATTTTCTCCTTCTGGCTATTTCCAGAGACAAGAGACTTTTCAATTATCAACCTGTCAATTTCTGGGACATTTTGATAAATCTTTAGCAGCATAGAGAAAGGTAGGTTGTTCATCTGACTAGACGGGCTGAATTCCTATCTACTTATTCACAGGCAATCTGTAGGGGGAGGCACATGTTCTGTTGATCCTGGGAGACCCTGAGTCTGCTGGTTTAACCATTGGCCTAGGTTCTGGACTTGGCTATACAAGAGTACTTTCTGTGCTGCTTACTGTTAGGGAATTACTTCGGCCTATGCTGAAAGTAGATATTAAAATAAATTAACCTACTTCTAGAATTTTGTGTATTAGGGCTCTGAGGAAAGGGGACAAATATTTCAGTATCAGAAATCTGTTAAGTCTGAGTGCATTCAAGCCAACATCTCTTCTAATGAATTTCTCTAGAAGGCAGCAGTTAGAAATTTGACTCAAGGGAGCAGAGCGAAGATGGTGGAGTATAATGAAGCAACAGAGCCCAGCTCTCATCCACAAAACTCCTCTAAACAGTTATAGAAAATGCACCTAAGTAAATCCTGATAGGGAAAAACAGAAAAACATCACAGGTCTTTGTCTAAAAGACCAGAGAGATCTGTTGACACTGGAGACTAGGGCAAGAACCAATGTAGCACCAAGGGAGAAGCTGTATACTAGGACAAGAAGAGGTTCTAGAAAGAATCCACTGCTCATCTCCTGAAAGCAACCCCTGAATGAAAACTTCCAGGAACATCACAGCTAAAATCCAGAGCTTCTAGATCAAAGTAAAAATACTGCAGGCAGTCAGAAAGAAAGAATTCAAGAACCTAGAAGCCACAGTTAGGATTACCCATGATTAAGAGCTGTCACTGTAAAGTAGTGAAGAACTTGGAATATGACGTTCTAGGAGGAAAGGACATAGGCTTTTACAGTGAAGAAAAACTTAGCCTAGAAAAACTGAACATAATGTTAGAGGGGAAAAAATGGATCTTTAACGAAACAGAGGACTCCTAAGAATTTCTGATGAAAAGACCAGAGTTCAAACACAAGTTAAGAAAAACAAAAGGTGGGGGCAGCTAGGTGGTGCAGTGGATAAAGCACCGGCCCTGGATTCAGGAGGACCTGAGTTCAAATTCAGCCTCAGACACTTAACACTTACTGGCTGTGTGACCCTGGGCAAGTCACTTAACCCCAAATGCCTCACCAAAAAGAAAAAAAAAGAAAAACAAAAGGTAAACATGAATGAACAATGATAATTTACTAAGAAGGATAAACTGCTTACATTCTAAAACAGACGTCCCCTTTGAAACCTACTGGCATCAGGGGTCACTGAAGGGGTCTAATTAGAAAAGGCCTAGGAGTGGTTCTATTCTGTCTTGATCCTAAGAGAAGAGTTAAAAGGGAAGAAAATGCTGGGAGGGTGGAAAGGTAGGGAAATGGAAAAAGAAGGTTAGAAAAAATGATCTCACATAATGAGGACATAAGTAAACATCTCTACAATTGGGAGGAAGTGGACTGACACTTCAATCTCATTCCCATTTGAACTGGTTAAAGGAAGGAAAAATACACACACAGAGTGGGCTATAGAAATGCACTTCATTCAACAGGGAAACAGGAAGAGAATTTGAGGGAGAAAATAATGAAGGAGGGATTAGTCTTAAGCAAAACAAACTTTAAAGATGTACAAAAATATATAACTCTTTTAAGATAACAAAAACTGGGAATATGAGTATCCAGAAACTGGGGAATGGATAAACAAGTTAGGTAAATCAATGTAGATGAAATACTATTGCATTGTAACAAATGATAAATGAGATGGTTTCAGAGAAACCTGGAAAGACTTGTATGAACTGATACAGAGTGAACAGAACTAGGAGAACAAGTCATATAATGACAGCAATATGGTAAAGACAAACAACTTTGAAAGAATTAGGAACTCTTATCAGTGTAATGACCAACCACAATTTTAGATGATTAGATATCCTACCTACCTCCTGACACAGAGACTAAAGACTAAATGTGAAGACTTTGTATTGGAATTTGTTTTTCTTAAGTTCTCAAGTGTGGAGTGTTGAAGATGTTTGGGATGAAAGGGTAAGAAGGTTGACCAAAAGACAAAGAAGTCTATGGTTCCTGGACCCTCAGATCCAAAAACAACATAGTTCTATGGATTAATAACTCTGGTACTAATTACCTTAATTGGCCTGTTACACTTTTGCCCACTTCTATTATTTTACCTAAGGCTCAAAGTAACATTTCAATACTTTTCAGGCAGAAAGAGGTATGGATTTCTTTTTGTGTTGCCATAGATCAGAAGTGTCAAACTTGTAGCTTGAAAGCACCCCAATGAGGTGGGAACCAGATTAAAATGTAACTGGGAAATGTTTAGCAACATAAATAAAAATATACAACACAGATAATGTTAATTTGTAGTCTTCCAAGTTAAGGTGCAACATTTCTATTTGAGCTTGACACTACTATAAATAATAACTACCAAATTTTTATTTTTTTTTTTTTGCTGGGATGGAACCACTTTTTTTTTGATAACCCTTATATCAAAAGGTGATTTAAAGATCTGATAAAAGTGAATGGATTGAATCCTACTAGATTGATTTGCAGAGGCAAAATGTAAAGTATCAGATTCTTTTGCTCCTCTCTGTCTAGAATATTCTGCCCCTTAGTTGGCAGACTTCATTATTTCCCCTATTTTGATAATTTTTTCCCTAATCCTTGGTACCTCTCCTGTTCTCCATGACTATAAAGCTCAGCCATCACATCCATCAGTTCTTTCAGAAATCTAGGATGTAATTCATGTGTGCCAGGTGATATGAATTCAACTCAAGCAGCTGAGTGCTCTCTTACTTGAGACCCTTCCTAATTTCCCTAATTTTTAGTGTTATATTCTCTCCCAAAATTAGATATGCATTTTTACTTATCTATGCACATACCATATTAGCCTAATGGAAGGTAAGCTCCTTAAGAACAGGGACTATTTAAATGTTGTCTTTGTAAACCCCAGAATCTAGCACAGTGTCTTAATTTTTTTTATTCTGAAGTTGAAAAAAAAAGGCATTTTTATACACACATGAGAACAAAAGGGGACTCTCCATGAAACTGGGAATCTCCATTTCATATGATTTTTTTATAAGTAGTATAAAACAAATTTTACATGTTATTTTCAAAAGTTTGTGTTTCCTTCCATTCTTTTTTCCTGCATTTTGAAAAAATGTTTTGATAGCCCACTTATTTTTGGCATCACTATTGCTATCCTGCCCCCAACTCTTCCCCCCACAACGAAGAGAAAGGAAGGGGGAAAAACCAAACCACTTGTAACATATAAACCTAGTCAAGCAAAATAAATCATAAATAATCATGTTTAAAAATATATTTCTCTTTCTGCAATTTTTGCCCCTTATCTCTCTGTCAGGAGGTGGGTTATAGGTCTTTCAGAAACTGATTGGTCATTCCATTGAACTGTTTTTTCTTTACCGTGTTACTGTCCATGTATAAAGTATTTTACTGGTTCTGCTCACTTTATTATGTTCATACCACCCAGGATTCTCTGAAATGGTCTGTATTATCTCTTACAGAGCAAATGACATTTCATGACATTCACAAATCAGTTTGTTCGGTCATTCCTCAAGTGTCAGAAAGGCAATCTAAGGCTCCCCTCTTACATTACCTCCATCACACTTAATCCCTTCTTAGCATAATATGAAGAACAAAGTGAAGAATGTTTGGGTTCTAAATAGAATTAAATGCACATGTATAACCTACCACTTTCCATGCTTACCACTTCAGGGAGGAGGGAGAGGAGAGATAGAATTTGGATTCAAAAATTTTAAATAAAATGTTTATAAAATAAATAAATAAGTATAATTAAAGAGTATGCATTTAGATTCAAATATTAACAATATACACAAATACTATCTAAGACTTTCTTACCACAGTTGAGCATTTGTCGGCCCGCAGCTGAATTTCCAGAGGTAGAAGGTCTTACAAATAAAGCCTCAATATCAAAGTTACTTTGTGGCAGAAGTGACGGGAAATTTTGGTTGCTATATATGGTACCTTCGTCTTCTGTTATAATTTCCCAGCTCTGAAACAAAGAGAAATAGCTTAAACTATAACTACTTTAATCAACTCAAGAGTAGTAAGTGCTTCATTAGTCAATATGGAAAATGTGCATACAGCAACAGGAAAAAAAAGAAAATTCTTTTACACCTCTGTAGCATCTCTGTTTTCAGAATTTTCTATTTCTTCAGATATTTGCCTCCGTGTAGTAAATGCATGCTGCCCTTGCTGGTGAATGTTAGCATTCTCAGCATCTGCTGTGTTGTCTCTGTACCAAAAATGAGAGTCAAAATCTATATTTTATAACACTGAAAGTAAAAATACTTTTAATAGTTTAATTTTATATAGTGCTTTAAGATTAACAAAGTACTTTATGTGTATTTTCTTATTTGATACTTACACCACTCTGAAATAGGTCGGTACTATTATTTTTGTCTTTAAAATGAGGAAACTGAAGCTGAGAGGGATTAAATGTTTTTTCCACGTTCATACAACTTAATGTTGGAAGTGGGATTCGCAGAGTTAGAAGGGATTTTGGAGGCTTAGTCACCAATCCATACCTGGACAGGAATTCCCTTTACAGGTTTATTCCCTCACAGGTGGTCATCCAGCCTTTGAATACCTCAGCATGGGGATATTAGAGGAACTCATTACCTCCCAAGACAATTCTTTCCAATTTTGGACAGTCCCAATCAGAAGCCTTTCCATTTATCAAATACAAATCCTGATTCCAAGTCCAATACTCTTTCCACTACATAGATAAAAATAAAACTACAGTGAGGATTTAAAAATCGATATCTGATTAATCATACTAATAATTATAGCTAATATTTACACAGCATTTTATAATCAGAAAGCACTCAATTTTATTACCATTTACTCCACCCCAGGGCCATGGAAAAAAACGATGGTAAAAAGAAGCAGTTTATTGTTTAAAGTCTAATACTTTACCATGTCAATTTAATGCCTTGCTGTTAATACATTCTCCTCCTCAAATTATGTTGTATTTATTTATCTGGGTAGGCTATGTCTATCCAGGAGAATATAAAATCCTCATAGGCAGAGAATTTTTCATTTTGTCTTTGTATTCCTAGAAGTAATATAGGTTGAAATAATTTATACTGTATTATCTAAAATAACTTTAGGTTGATTTTCTAAAAAGACAAATAAAAAGGCTGCTTAAAAGTTTACTTAACTCTCTTTATTAGACTCTTATTTACTAGAATTGATTTTGAATGACTAAAATTACCTAGGTAACTTCTGACATGGACTCAGAAAAGAGAGGGGAGAATTAAAGACTGATCTAGAAGGCTGTCTATGCTGGTATGATAGCTGCTAGAGCTGGAAGGATGGTGAGGTTATCAAGTCCCAAACTGAAGCCCAGGATCGTGAAGTGATTTATTTAGGTCACACAGGTAAGAAGTGACAGCATCAGATTTAAAGCACTTAACATGCATGGTTAAAAAGGTCTAAGATGAAACATGCCCCCTATTTCCAGACAGAGTCAAAGGACTCAGGGAGCAGAATGAGACATACGATTTTTGGATATGGCCAATGTGGGAATTTGTTTTTCTTGACTACTTTCTTGTAACTCTTGTTACTAGAGATTTGTTTTTGTTTTCCCAATGGGAAAGGAAGGGCACAGAGAGAGAAATATATTTTTGTTAACTGAAAATATAAAATTGAATTTTAAGAAATTTCCAAAAATAAAAAGGAGGCAGTGTAGAGGGCACCTTTCTGGCTGTCAGGAAACAAAAGAATTGAGAGTTGGGATATCTGGATCCTGGCTCTGATTCTACCCCTAGCCAATGGTATAGCCTTAGGCAAGTTACCTAACCTCTAACAATTCTCCACGTGTCCTATAATGAAATGTGCTATTTTTGGATGTAGTGGGTTCCTCCTTACAAGAGGTCTTCAATCACTGGCCAAAAGACCATTTATCACGTGATGGGGCAGAAGAGATTCTTATTCAGCTATGGGTGGATGAGATGTCTCTCAGTAGGTTTTCCCAATTCTGAAATTCTAGGTCACTACTTTTCCCATCTGTAAAATATGAGACTGGATGATCTCTAAGGTTTCTTCTAACTTTAAAGTTCTATGACACTATGAAAGACTATTCATAAAAAGTCTGGATGGGTTTTGGGAAGTTAAGATTGACTTGAGGTCCACATACCCTCTGTGAAGTCTGTGAATTTCGATTGTAAAATATATTACATTGTTATTTTCAATAACCTCTAATGAAATTTGTTATTTCCTTCAATTATGAATTAAAAGTAAATATTCTAAGAAGGGCCTCTATAGATTTAATGAGGCTGCCAAAGAGGCCAAATTCATTAAAAATGGGTAAGAACTACCATTCTAGCAAATTTATTATGATTGCTTTTAATGACTTCTATCACACAAAAAAACATTTATTAGACATTGATAATCTACTGCACCAATATTTTGATCAGGGATTAATGGCAATTTGTAGAATGAGAGAAGGAGCAATTTAAGATTCCATATAATGACAACCTATCACAAAAGACAGCATATAATATTTTAATAAGGAGTAGCTAGGTTGCACAGTATATAGAGTCTTGGGCCTGGTATCAGGAAAACTCATCTTCCTGAGTTTTAATTCAGTTTCATATGCTTACTAGCTGTATAATCCTGGGAAAGTCACTTTACCCTATCTGCTCCCACTTTCTTATCTATAAAATGAGCTGGAGCAGGAAATGACAAACCACTCCAGTATCTTTGCCAAGAAAACCCAAATGGAATCATTAAGAGTTAAGAGTTGGCCGTGACTGAAAAAAAAATGACTGACTAACAATGTGTTTCAATATCAATGTAAATAATGAATGGAAAACTTTGTAAACATATGAGACTATTACTAATGGTAAAGTCTAAGTAAAAACTAATAGGTTAGGGGCAGCTAGATGGCACAGTGGATAGAGCACCGGCCCTGGATTCAGGAGGACCTGAGTTCAAATGAGGCCTCAGACACTTAATACTTACTAGCTGCGTGACCCTGGACAAGTCGCTTAACCCCACAATTGCTCGCTAAAAAGAAAAAAAAAAAGAAAACAAAAACCTAATAGGTTATAGGATATTTTTCATTCTTTGTTGAAAAAGTCAAAGGGGATGTCTACACTAATAAAATTCAATTAAAAATAATGCCATGGGGCAGTAGATGGCGGCAGTGGATAAGCACCAGCCCTGGATTCAGGAGTACCTGAGTTCAAATCCAGCCTCAGACACTTACTAGCTGTGTGACTCTGGGCAAGTCCCTTAACTCCAATTTCCACACCAAAAAACCAAATTAAAAATTAAAAAATTTTTAAAAAAATGCATGTTATAGAGTATCTTTTCTAGCTAAAGGAAAATTGTTCTATTTTTCCTTCCTGTTCAGTGATTAGATAAGAAATTAGAAGAAAAGGTAATTCTAACTTTAAGAATAAAAACATTTTTAAAAGTTATCTAGAAAGGTATAAAGTCATATCTTTTACCAATATAACTTGAGCATATGTGACTTATCATTCACTACTCAATGGGCATTTAATATGAAGCCCATATTATTTCAGTTTTTTTTTTTTTTTTTTTTTGCTGGGCAATGGGGGTTAAGTGACTTGCCCAGGGTCACACAGCTAGTAAGTAAGTGTTAGTGTTCTGAGGCCGGATTTGAAACTCAGGTCCTCCTGAATCCAGGGCCGGTGCTTTATCCACTGCTCCACCTAGCTGCCCCTTATTTCAGTTTTAAACACTTTTTTTATAAAGTTCTACAGAAATGAGTATTTTATTATGTTGAATTAAAAAGTGAAAAATATACCATATTGTATATACATATTATTGAATTTTAAGAATTACTAAAGTTAATGTATAGTTGAAGAGCTATAATAGCAGAAAAAACTATTTATTTTTTGGTCATCATTGAAAGGCTAAAGTATATTTTTAATTGACATTAATTATAAGGGAATGGTTTATGACTAAGTAAATTAAATATGACCTAACTCACTGTAAAATGAGGCAGTGAACAAAGATCACAGAATTACAGAAACTCAGAGTGAAGATGGTACTCAGAGGTCATTAATTCTATCTCATATATGAATAGGGTGGGGGTTAAATGATTTATCGGAAGAAGGTATGGGTTGGACTACCTATCCTTGACAAATGGTCTACCTTTCTTCCCTTGTAGATCTTTAATAGAATCATTACATCGTGAGGTACTCCATTTTGCTTTTGGACAGCTCTGTTAGGGAGTTTTTCTTTTCTTAAGTTGAAATGGTTTCATTCTTGAACTTCCACCCATTTTGCAAAGTCTGATATCTGAGGCCAAGCAGAATAAAACAGGATCTGCCTTCTACATGACAATTATTTAAGTGTGTTAAAGGACAATATTTACCATATTTGTTGGAATAAATAACTGGATTTGGGGCCAAATTCAGGTTCTTCCTCTGTAAAAGGAGGCTGGATGGCAAGGTGACCTCTGTCTACAATTCCTTCCAGGTCTAAAGTTCTTGTAATGCCCATCCTCACATCCTCTTCTCCATTTCCTTCCCACTGATTTTCACATAAAGGTTTCCTTTCACTAACCTGTCACCCTCTTCTGTATTGTCTCCTAGTGTGTTAATGTTTGTCCTAAAATTTGGCCAAGTTAAGAACCAAACAAAATGTTCCATGCGTTGTACTACCAAGGCAGAGTATGACAGGACTATTATCTCCTTCGTTTTAGACTCTATACTATTACTGTAGCCTAAGTTTTCTTTTTAAATTAAAATTTGCTTTTGCCATAATTCAAATATAAATTAAGTAAACATTTTATTAACACAGAAAATTAGTTTGGATCCATAAGATCAGGGCCTGAAGCTTTTTTGGCTTCCATGTCCACTTACTAGATTAGTCTAGAACTGCTAGATCTTTTCATAGGAAGTACTGGGAATTCCTTCTGTATCTATACTAGTGAAGGTGACTTTTTCTTAAACTCAAGAATATTACATTACATTCATCTCTACTAAATTTCATTTTAGTGGATTTGGTCCCTCATTCCCAACAACTGAGATCTTTCTGGATCACGATTATGTAATTCACCAAAACCAATGATGCCTTTCTCATTTCTATAGAATGCATATAAAATAAGCACGCCATTTTTGCCATCATTCAAGTCACTGGTAACAATGATGATGGTCAGAGGGCCAGCACAGAGCCGTTGGACAATATATCAGAGGCTTCACTTTATTCCAGGCTGCCAAGGATCTCATATTACTCTTTAGATCCAGGTATTCAACTTGTTCTGAATTTACCTAATTCTGCTGTCATATGGCCCACATTTCTGTGTAGAGTACACAAAGTTATAATGAAACGCTGTCAATTTATTGCTAAAATCCAGTTACACTTTATAAGCATTTTATCTACCAATGTTTCAGAAAAGAAAATGACCTTAATTCAGTTAATACTAATCCTTTTTTACTTATCCCAGGAGCACATGTAAAAATCTCAATAGCCTAGTTATCAGTCTCCAAATTATTTTGATTTAGTAGTGAACAACATCAAAATGAAATTTCTAGTTATAATTATCTATAGTACAAACAAGGGTGCTATGCTGCTATCACCACATACTGAGGGGTTGGCCTTCTCCATTGTGTTCTTCTAGACTCATGGTTTACGTAATAGGTCCTTCCAAGGACATCTTGCCTTTCTTCCCAGCGTGGAGGCAGAGGAGAGGATTCCTGTTGCTGCTGCAAATGACAAGCAGCATTTAGTTGATTCACAATGATCCAGCCAGGCTGAAAAATAGAAATGTTTAATTTAAGTGA
Source organism: Dromiciops gliroides (assembly GCF_019393635.1). Taxonomy (NCBI): domain Eukaryota; kingdom Metazoa; phylum Chordata; class Mammalia; order Microbiotheria; family Microbiotheriidae; genus Dromiciops; species Dromiciops gliroides. The sequence goes on along the minus strand of NC_057862.1, from coordinate 162,401,825 downwards.
TAAAAGTAGATTTTTAAAAATTTAAGCCATACATATTAAATGGAAAAGAAATTTAAAATTACACTGAGTATATAGTATTTAGACCTATAAGTTACTCATTGAATATCTTTGTCCTGTAATATGATATATAAAACCATAATTGAGTTAATTTGGGGGTATTTAACTTGAGATAATTTTACAAAATGAGGGATTACTATACACACACCCTTTATTATATACACATACTATATACTATATATACCTTATATATATATATACATACACACACATACACATACCCCTTTATATAAGTACTTTAAGTAATTCAATCATATTCAAAAGGAAAAAGGGCTGGTGCCTGTAGGAAAATGGCAAAGATCTTTAAAGAATTTAGAAAATCTGTAGAAGTCAAGAGTCTACTTAAAGTACAACCCTTGATTTTTTAGTGCAGATTTTTGCAAATGTATAGAGGTAGAAAAGTAGTGAATGATTTAGATATAACTTTTAGGGTGAAAATATCCTGATTAGAAGAAACCTTTTGGATTTCCTGTCTTGGTACATGTTTATTTTAAAGCTTTCTATTCCTTGGATAACTAGGGTAGCAGTTTCTATACTAGAGTCTTTGAAAAAACTGAAGTAACAGAAAGAAGTTTAGAAACAGATTTGGGAAGAAGCATCTAACACCTTAGTGCTATATTTAACAATTATTCAATACTTTATCTTAGTGTTTAATTACTTAAACTATTTTAATAAAGAGCAATGTGTTGTGGAAAAGTATATTACAGTGTGAACTTTCTAAGTCTCTTGTTTATTCATGTCAGGGGAGAACCTAACAAGAAGGATAATATATAGTGACTATTCCCCTGGTGACAGGATCAGAATTGTAGGCATAGTAGCTAGGAAAAAATAAGTGGCTTCTTTAGGGCTGGCTAAATTGTAAAATCTAACCTTATTAAATAAGAGCAGTAGAATTATAAGATGACAGATTAGAACTGAAAAGCACCTTAAAGGTTCAACTCTACATTTTTACAGATGAGGATGAGGAGGATAAAAATAAGTGTCATTTATACAGGCTTTAAGGTTTGCAAAGCATTCTACAAACAAGATTTCATCTTATTTTCACAACAACCCTGCCAGGTAGATGCCATTATTACTATTTTACAGATGAGGAAGTTGAGGCTCAGAAAGGTTAAGTGACATGCCCAAGGTCAAATATCTAGTAGGTGTTTTTGAGGAGGAATATGAATCAAGGTCTTCGTGATTCCAAGTCCAGCGTGCTATCTACTAAGATACACAGCCTTGGATACACAAGAAAACTAGGTGCCTTGCTTGGCCAAGGTCACACAGGTAGTAAATGAGATGCAGGATTCAAATCCAAATTCTCTGCTTCAAATTTGGTGCTTCTCCCTCTCTACTGCATTATGAAATGTCACAGCATAGAATCTTTTGAGTTTTTAAGTATTTAAAAGATCTTCCATATGCTATCTATAGCAGCAGATCTTAATGTATTTTTATAGAATGTTTTTGGATAAGGAAGAGAAGCAAATTGTATTTCCTTCATAAAACTAAGAGAAAAGAAAAGGTAATTGGATGAAATTGTCTCCTATTCTTAAAAAAAGGTATTCTACCAACATGCCTTGAAATTTGAAGAAAAAAGAAAAGCACAGGTTAAGGCTAAAAGACATTAGATTCAAACTAGCTTTGTATACATTTTCCAAGTAATTCTCCTTTCAAGTCAACTGAATACTGAAGGGCTATAGCATAGTCCTTAAGGGTCTATATAGTGAGTGCTCACTCTTCTTTGGGGGGGGGGTAAGGCAATTGGGTAAGTGACTTGCCCAGGGTCACACAGCTAGTAAGTATCAAGTGTCTGAGGCCGAACTTGAACTCAGGTACTCATGACTCCAAGGCCAGTGCTCTATCCACTGTGGCACCTAGCCTCCCCTGAGTGTTCACTCTTTTTTTTTTTTTGCAGTCTCAAAAATTCTTTATTGATGAATATCTAACGACCACCACAAATCCCTTGTGAAATGGAAATACAAAGGTAAAAGACACCTTCGCAGTCCAATATAGGGGAAACAGCATGCAGACACATTCTTTTTTTTTTTTTAATCTGAATAGAATTTTATTTTCCAAAATATATATATATAAACAAAATTTTAACATCAATTTTTAAAAAACTTTGTGTTCCAACTTCTCTTCCCCCCTCCATTTCCATCCCCTACCCACAAGAACTCAATCAATTCAAAATAAGTTATACATGAGTAGTCATGGAAACATTCCCATATTAGCTAGTTGTGAGAGAAAACAGTCAAAAAACCCAGAACTTCAGATTAAGGAATTGTCAAAGAGGAAATGAAAAAAAAAAATTAACATGTGTTTCCATCTGTTTTCGGATACTATCAGTTCTTTCTCTGCAGATGGGCTGCAATCTTCTAAGTCCCTCAGGGTTACATTGGATCATTGCCTTGCTGAAAATAACCACATGCTTCCCAGCAGATCATCCCCCACTATTGCTGTTATTTTGTATACAGTACATTTCAGTCTGTTTCAGCTCATGTAGGTCCTTCCAGGTTTTCCCCATAGCATCCTGTTCATCACAACCTCTATATCAACCTTAAGCTTGACAGAGAATCTTCTTCACAAAAGCCCAGCAAAGTAGGTACCATACATTTTGCCATTATAGTCAATCATCATAACTATTTCCCTCCATCCCATTCCCTTCCCATGACATTTACTCTATCTTCTTTTTACCTATTCCTCCTCAGAGGCACCTTACTTCTGACTATCCTCTCCCTCGTTCTGCACTCCCTTTTTTTCACCCTTCCTTCCTTGTCCTCTTCCTCTCCTATTTTCCTGCAGGGTCAAATAGATTGCTCCTCCCAATTGGGTATGAAAGCTATTCCCTCCATGAGCCCACTCCAATGAGATCAAGGTCCTTGAGCTAATTCTGTGTTCTAAATTTTTCTTCCTCCCTCCCTCCTCAACCCTCCCTATGAGATCAAGCAATTCAATATGTCATACTGGTGCAGTAATGCAGAACATCTTCATCTTCCTTGAAAGTGTTTGCTTTTTACTGCTCTCTCCCCCAATCTGCCCTTTCCTCCTTCCCTTCTCCCCCCCCCCTTTTCTCCCTCCCTCCAGGGCAAAAGTATATTACTATACCTATTTGAGTATGTATGTTAGTCCTTCTTTGGGCCAATTCTGATGATATTAAGGTTCACTGAGTGTTCACTCTTTTTTTTGTTTGTTTGTTTTTTTGTTTTGTTTTTTGGGTTTTTTTTTTTTTTTGCAGGGCAATGGGGGTTAAGTGACTTGCCCAGGGTCACACAGCTAGTAAGTGTCTGAGGCCGGATTTGAACTCAGGTACTCCTGAATCCAGGGCCGGTGCTTTATCCACTGCGCCACCTAGCCGCCCCCGAGTGTTCACTCTTAAAGTGGACCCCAGGAACAGTTTTATACTGTTATGCTTCCCAAACCTTCTGCAATTTGTAATCTGATTCAGGCTCTAAGAAATTAAGTGATTTGCCAAGGTCACACAACCAATAGCTGTCAGTGACAAAATCTGAACCCAGGTCTCCCTGACTACAAGGTTGACTCTTTATCAACTATACCATGACACCTAACATATATGTGCAAATAAAATAAAGTTCAAATTGTCCACTCTTTTTTATTGCTACTCTTTTCTCTATAAGAAATGTGAACTGTATACTAGGATAACACGAGGCTCTTTTATAACCTATAACTATTTTATTTTTCTACACGAAAGTATTATATTTACAATCACAAACTAGAGACCACAGGAACTGGCAAATGCTGTTCTGGTTCATGATTACACAAGGAACGAATATAAGCAGATATGTTTGCTGGAATTCCTGAGGCCTCTCATAAATAAATGTCTATATGTTTACATCCACTGAAATTATAAGGTGCTTTCTGAAGGAGATCAGACGTCAACCCGTAAGACCACAAAATGAAGTGAAGCAAATCTATCAACAATGTCTGAACTATGAGCAACATACCTATGAAAAAATCTGTATAAGGGCAAAACTTGGAGCAGTTTATGAAATAATTAAGTGCTGTTTTGGAATAATTTTAAAAGTTACCTAAATAAACAGTTTTCTTTCTTTACAGTGGAGTCATGCCTCATTTCAGACAAGATTCCATTATTCAAGACACTCACTACATAAAACGACCAAATAGAGAAACCACTACCTGATGATAAATGTATATTATCTGAATATCTTGTTTTCAAAAAATGATTTCCATGAAAATATAGGCAAAATAAAGTGAGATGTGATTGTGAACATACTTGCCATAATAACAGGTTCTTTCTAGTATAGAAGTAGGCTAATTCACATATTATAATCAGGAAAAGAGAGTATATGCTACTATATACTTCTGTTTTTTTGGGGAAGGGGGGCAGGGAAATGAGGGTTAAGTGACTTGCCCAAGGTCACAGAGCTAGTAAGTGTCAAGTCTCTGAGGCCAGATTTAAACTCAGGTCCTCCTGAATCCAGGGCCGGTGCTTTGTCCACTGCGCCACCTAGCTGCCCCCTACTATATACTTCTAATATAAGAATTTAGATCCACAACTTTACAATTCTTAGGGAGACTGACAACTAGAAAATATTTTTTAAACCTTAAATTGCTTTATCTTTTTTGTTGTTTTGAATACCTTTCCCAATTACATGTAAAAGGTGATTTATTTTTTTAAATTTTGAGTTCCAAATTCTCTCTCCTTCCCTCTCTACACCCCTCCTTAATACAGAAAGCAATTTTATATAGATTATACATGTGCAATAAATATGCAAAACATATTTCCATATTAGTCATGTTGTGAAAGAAAACAGACCAAAAATGTTTTTATTTATTTTTTTGTTTTTGTTTTTGTTTTTTTTTTAGTGAGGCAATTGGGGTTAAGTGACTTGCCCAGGGTCACACAGCTAGTAAGTGTTAAGTGTCTGAGGCCGGATTTGAACTCAGGTACTCCTGAATCCAGGGCCGGTGCTCTATCCACTGCGCCATCTAGCTGCCCCCAAAATGTTTTTAAATAAAGTGGAAAATGGTATTCTTTGATCTGATTCCGACTCCATCAATTCTTTCTCTGGAAGTGGATAATACTTTTCATCATGAATCCTTTGGAATTCTCTTGGATTGCTGAATTGTTGACAAGTTATTCACAGTTGATCACCATACAATATTGCTGTTACTGTGCACAATATTCTTCTGGTTCCACTCACATCATTTTGCACCAGTTCATGTAAGTCTTGCAAGGTTTTTCTGAAAGCACCCTGCTTGTCATTTTTTACAGCACAGTAGTATTCCATTATAATCATATACCACAATGTGTTCAGCCAATTCATGGGCATCCTTTTAATTTCCAATCTTTGCTGCCACAAAAAGAGCAGCTATAAATTTTTTATACAAATAGATCATTTTCCTTTTAAAAAAATCTCTGGGATACAGACATAGTTGTGGTATTAGTAGATCAAAGGGTATGCATAGATTTATAGCTCTTTGGGCATAATTCCACTTTGCTCTTCCAAATGGCTGGATCACTTCACAATTTCACTAACAATACATTAGTGTCCTGACTTTCCCATATCCACTCCAATATCTTGTAGGTATGAGTTGTTTTAATTTGCATTTTTCTAATCAACAGTGATTTAGATTATTTTTTTATATGGCTATAGATAGGTCTGATTTTTTCTTCTGAAAACTGCCTGCTCCTATCCTTTGACCATTTTTCAGTTGGGGAATGACTTTTATATTCTTATAAATTTGACTCAATTCTCTATATATTTGAAAAATGAGGCCTTTGTCAGAGAAACTCGCTGTAAAATTTTCCCCTAGCTTCTGTTTTTCTTCTAATTTTGGCTGCCATTGGTTTTGTTTGTGCAAAACCTTTTAAATTTAATATAATCAAAAACATCCATTTATATCCCATAATGCTGCCTATCTCTTGTTTAGTCATAACCTTCCCTCATCCGTAGATCTGATAGGTAAACTATTCCATGTTCTCCTAATTTTCTTATGGTATTATCCTCTATGTCCAAATCATGTACCCATTATTTTGACTTATCTTGGCATACAGTGTGAGATGTTGGTCTATACAAATGCTTTTCCAGTTTTGCAAGCATTTTTTGTCAAATAGAGAGTTCTCCCAAAAGCTTGGATCTTTGGGTTTATCAAACATTAGATTATTATGGTCATTTATTACAGATCCATCACTCCTTAGCCAGTACCATACTGTTTTGATGATTACTGCTTCATAATACAATTTGAATTCTGGTACTTTAGGCTACCTTCCTTCATATTTTTTTTATTAATTCCCTTGAAAATCCTGACCTGTTTTTCCACGTGAGTTTTATTACTTTTCCTAGCTCTATAAAATAATTCTTGGTAGTTTAATTGGTAAGGTACTGACAGCCTAAATCTTGCAAAAATAAAAGACCGTTAGGATGGAAGATCCCTAAAATGAACCTTTGTAGGGAATCAGTACCTTGCCACACAATAGACACTCAAATATTTGTCCAAATGAAGATGTCTCTGAGACAAGGCTCCTATAGTGGTGCCCAAGTAAAATGTTTCATGCCACTTCTACTACTCAGAATCAAAAACTAAAGTTGGAAGGGACTTGTGGGGTCATCTGACCCGAAAACCCTTTACTTACCTAGAAAGGAGAAAACGTCCTAGAGAGTCTGTGATTTTCTAAGGTCACATAGAGCCTCAGAAGAGGGGACTAAAACTCAAAGTTTTAATAATTACCTTTGATGTATATCAGTACCAAATCTTTATTTCCAGATTCAAATTATTTTCTGAGCTATAATCTACTATATATCTCTACCTGAATGTTCTCTTACCATCTTAAAGTCAACATATCCTAAACTTGATTAACCACCTTTCTGCCGAAATCATTTGATCCTCCTAATTTTCAAATGTTTATTAATGATATTTAATCAACCACACTTGAGTCTTCTTTGACTTCCATCCTCCAACCCATTCCATCAGGTGATTCTATTTCTATATCATCTTCCCATTTCTCTCCCCTTTTCTATTCCCATTGTCAGAATTCTCAGACCTTTATTCCCTCTTACCAAGCCTATTGCTACAACTTCCTAGCTGGTATTCTTGTCTTCAAGTGCATTCTATATAATGTTGTCAGATTAATCTTCTTAATATCCTTTTTTTTTGGGGGGGAGGAGGGCAATGAGGGTTAAGTAACTTGTACAAGGTCACACAGCTAGTAAGTATAAAGTGTCTAAGGTCACATTTGAATTCAGGTCCTCCTGACCCCAGGGCCAGTGCTCTATCTACTGTGCCACCTGGCTGCCCCCTAATCTTCTTAATATCAACATAACTCTCATATCACTTCATTCCTTAAAAACCTTAAAAAACTACCTATCACCTACTCATTCTTCTCACTTTTGCACTCAAGGTTCTTTACAAATTAGTTCCAATTTATCATGACATGAACTCTAGATTCCTACCACATTGCACTGTTTGCCATTCTCCAAATGTATCTCATGTTTTCCCATGTCCTTTCATTTATTCACAATGTTACTTGAACCTAGACAACATCATCCTCCATTCAATGAATTTAGTCATCCCTTAAGAGCTAGCTTATCTTGTTCACAAAACCTTGCCTGATTCTCCTAGATGAAAGCGCTCTCTCTTCCCTTTCAACCTCCATACCATGTTTGTCCTTATCTCCTTTAATTATTGTATTCTATTTTTTGGTGGAGAGAGAGACCTGCAGCTTCCTGGCATAGGAAACTCCCTCTATCATGCAGACCGGCAACTGTTCTGCAATTTAGAGTCTTAGAGCTATGATGACTGGTACACTGGACAGTGAAGTAACTTATCTATAATGGCACACTCAATATGTGTCAGAGGCAGGACTTGAATTCAAATCACCCAAAGCCCATGTTCTTCTGACTCAGAGGAGAGGTCAATTTGCTACTAAATTATTATAATTATTACTTAATAAATTATATTATTATAAATCTACTACTAAAATATCCACTAAAACATTTACTATAGTTCCCCTATATGTAGTATCCTTCTTGAGGTCAGAGATCATGTCTTCTATATCTTTACATCTTCCTCGGTAAGTAGGACTAAGTCTTTTACAAAATAAATGCACACTTCATGTTAGCTTAAAGAACCCTCATAACCCCCACTGACCCCATAGCCCAGAGATCTTTCTACTACATTATGCCTCTTGTTCCCTCACTTTGGTTATATAGTACAACATTCAATCCATTAAAAGACTTTCCCTGGTCTACTGACAAAATCAAGAAAAATACCCATCAACAATGTCCTCCCAAATGGTTTTACATAAGATCCTTAAGTAGAAAACTCTCATTTGATCCTCAAAACAATCTTGGAGGTAAGTGCTATTATTAACCTATTTTTACAGTTGAGGAACTGAAACAGAGGTTAAGTGACTTGCCCAGGGTCACATAATAAATATCCAAGGCAACATCTGAACACAGGTTTCCGGATTCCAAGTCAGCACTCTATCTATTGTACCATTTAGCTTCTTATTATTATTATATTAACATAAAAGAAAGTATTTTAATAAGTTATTTTACTTTTAAAGAAAACAGCCTTAAATAAGTTTGAGAAAATGGAAGAAATAATATTGGGAATTACCTCATAATTTGCTGATGATGTTCTTAAAAACATACTACTAAGAAACTGTAGAATTTAATATTGTTTTAATGTAAGAGAACATGTCAGAGTTTCACAAAACCTTTTATAAAAACAGAAAATAGATTGTAACTTTATTTTTATAACTTAATTTCAGTAAATATCTTCATTTATATCTTGATGATTTTTTTTTTCAGGGCACTGGGGGTTAAGTGACTTGCCCAAAGTCACACAGCTAGTAAGTGTCAAGTGTCTGAGGTCGGATTTGAACTCAGGTCGTCCTGAATCCAGGGCTGGTACTTTATCCATTGCGCCACCTAGCTGCCCCCATTTATATCTACTAGACCTTTCCTCACTACTGCATTAAAAATTTAATCATCAAGGGAAATTCATACTACTTTCAAGTGGTATGCATAAGAACATGGGACCTGAAAAAGTAAATGTGTTTTTTCCCCCAGATTAACCAATTTTCTTTCAGACAAATTCAATTACTACAGTTCTTTCTTGATTAGGTAAAAGAATAAGAAATCATATGTTTTATTTTTAACAAATTAAAACTTCTCACTACCTCCAATTCTTCAGCCTGTTCTGTGTTTTCATCCTCAGATCCATTGGCTTTAGGTATATAAGTCATTTTTAATCTAAGATAACCTTTAACTTTTGATTTGTGACTGTAAAAAAAGAAAGAGAAAAAATACAATTAGGCTAAAACACTATAAAGGTCACATTTATAAACTGTTATAAATCAAAAGAGTTGAAAGACTTGGAAAATCTAACTAAAACTTTATGACATGATGGTTATTAGTTTTTCCTTTTCTTGTAAATGTAAATATAATAAAAGTTCATTAGTTCAGTTCAGATTGAAAAGAAAACCTATCTGAATTAGTATCTAATGAAAGTAATAACAACAAAAATGTGTTATTATTCTTATGTACATCCTGTAATTGAAAATAGGTCAATGAGGCTTAAAAGAGCATCTTCTTTACTGAATAATATTATCTCATATTTTTCTTTTTTAGGTGTGAAAGGCATTTTCCTCACAACAAAGTTATGAGGTAGGTAGTGTAGGTATTATCTCCATTTTACACATGAAGAAACTATGCAGTGAGACATTAAATGACTAAAATAGACAAGAACGAATACACACACACAACCCTATGATTACATTCAGTTACAGTAAATTCAGTGACATCTGCTAGACTTATGTAGATAGTTCCAAAGGGAACAAATTACTTCTTGTCACTTAAATAGGCACATTTTTCTGAAAATTTTATTTATATTATCTTTCCTAAAAATAAATTTCAGTCTACTCTAAAACTGAAAAGAGCCTGAAATACAGTATATACTTCCTCTTTTCTCCCTTATAACCTGAATTTGGGAGGTAATCATTTTGAGGATGTGATAGAAAATTCTATCCCAGTTTCTGGGTACATGGCTCCCTTTTCCCCAAGAGCAAGAAGATAAATTATAGAAGACAATGGGTGGTATTTGGTGGGGCACTGCTACTTTGGAGTTATTTTCCAAAGCTGTGCTTTGTTTACTTCTATTTTGCTTCAGTAAATGCATTTAACTTTTATGCTAAATAATTTTTTTTCAGTTCACAAAAAAACAATGATGACTGATCTGAAAATTAACAAGTATTTTATGTAAACTTTGTACATTCCCAGTACCCAGCACAGTGACAGTTTAGAAGGTCTGTTAGCTACATAAGAAAAAAATTTCGTACTCTCTAAATTTCATTTTTATAAGAAAATTCTTCCTGTGTTCCAATAAAGCTATTCTATAATATTTAGAAAAGGAAAAAAGGTAAGAAAAAGTGTTATTTTCTTAAATGTGATTTTTCTGCTACACTTAGTATTTTCAACAGTAAGTCAGTATATATCTTGGCCATATTTGTCTATGTGCTATAGAATACTGAAAGGTGCTTTTTGTGGGGGTTAAATATAGCCTCCTAGATGAAAATCAAGAAATTCAACTCAGAGGTGGAGTTATAAAATATGCTGTTTGGGTTTTAAATTTCTTTCTTAGCTTACATTGGCTTCTATTATTTATTGTTTAATTTTTTTCCTAATCTTAATAGTATTTTATTTTTTCCAGCTACATGTAAAGATAGTTTTCAACATTTGTTTTTATAAAATTTTGAATTCCAAATTTTTCTCCCTTTCTCCCTTCCCTCCCCCCTCCCCAAGATGGAAAGCAACCTGACAGAAGTGATATATGTACAATCACATTAAACACATTTCTGCATTAGTCATGTTGTGAAAGAAGAATCAGAACAAAAGGGAAAAACTTCAAAAAAGAAAAAAAAAGTAGAAATAGTATAGTTTAATCTGCATTCAGATTCCACAATTCTTTTTTCTGGATGTAGGGCTTCTATTATTTATAATGCTGTCAAATATGGGGCAGCTAGATGGCACAGTGGATAGAGCGCTGGCCCTGGAGTCAGGAGTACCTGAATTCAAATCCGGGCTCAGACATTTAACACTAGCTGTGTGACCCTGGGCTTAACCCACTTAACCCCAATTGCCTCACGTAAAAAAAAAAAATGCTGTCAAGTGAAAGTACATATTTATCCTGGTTTTATATCATTTATTGGTTTGTAGACAAACTGTTAAGTGTAATTTTTGAAATATGGTATTATTTCATAATAAGATTTAAATGTCAAATACAGGAATTTAAAGAACAATCTTCTAGTCTCAATCAAAAATAATTTCTTTTTGTATAATTAGAAAAATACTTTTGCAAAATCAATAATTTTAAAAATTGGAAACATTTTATCTACATGGTTACAAACTCTGATCTTATAAAGAACTGAATTAACTGTAAATTACAAAGAAGACATGAAAGACTTAGTAACATTTTCCTATTTGGAATTTACTGACCTTCTTGGGTGAAGAAGAAAATCCTTAAATGTATATGGTCTTTCCATATCTGGATTTTCTGTCTAGAATAAAACAATGGGTTTTCAATATACAGTTTAATATAGAAATGTATTTAAAATTTGTGTGAACTATAATCAAAAGCATAACTATAGATTTTTATGCATAGATCACCATTCACACCCCCCTATAACAAACTACCAACCTCTTACCTATCTTAATTAAATCTTTAGCTTAAGAATTGTTGGAAGTTGGGAATTAAGGATGAGAAGGACAAAGGAAGGGGTTATTTTAGCCCAACTGATAAGATGATTAAAATGAATAATCTGGTAAGGTGAGAAATTGGTCACACTAGGTTATACTTGGGATTCTACTTCCATAGTCTTGGCTGGTAACCCAGCTAAAAAAAAAAACAGATGGGCTGGGCGGGGTAGGGAGTGAGAGAGGGAAGAAAGTTATGGGAGAAAGAACATACAAGTGGTCAGGCTATATGTCAGGTAAGATATTGGTTTACACACAAGCTAATAAAACAGTTATTTTTGAAATTGAAAGAATAAAGAAAACCTCAAAGCAAGTAGAAGTAGGTTGATTTATTTGGAGCAAAGAGTCTATACTAGAGGAAGAGACATGACTGGATGGCAAAGAGCCCAAAAAGGCGGGTTAAGCAGAACTGTATAGTTAATACACTAGGGAAGTGTTTTAGTCTCTCAGAAATGGTATTTGAGGTTAATATAGATTTTTCTACTTCTTGTCAAATCCAAATGGTCTTTTTGCTGCTTTATCCTTTCTAACATTCTTCTTTTGGAGCACTACTATTTCCTTGGTTTTGAAATTCTCTCCTGAATTTCTACATGACTACTGTATCTTGACTTTCTCTTACCCTCCCTTAAGCCCCTTCTTCCTTCCTATTATTTTTGTATAATTTATTTATTTAAAGTTTTGAGTTACAAATTCTATCCCTCCCATACCCTCCCTCCCCTCCCCCCACCCTAAGGTTGCAAGCATATACATGTGCACTTATGTAAAACATTACCATATTAGTAATTTTACATAAAAATACTCAAGGAAAAAAAAAAGAGAAAGCACAAAATAGCATGTTTCAGTCTGTGTTCAATCAATATCAGTTCTTTCTTTGGAGGTTGATAAGATGCTTCATCATTAGTCCTTTGGGATTGTCTTGGATCATTGTATTGCTGACAGTAGTTAAAGTCATTCACAATTACTCACAGAACAATAATGCTGTCATTGTGCACAGTGTTCTACTGGTTCTGCTCATTTCACTATATATCAGTTCATATGAGTCTTACTAGGTTTTTCTGAAATCATCCTGCTTGTCATTTCTTATAGCACAATAATATTCCATTATTATCATATACCACAGCTTGTTCAGTCATTCCCCAATTGAAGGACATTCCTTTGATTTCCAATTCTTAGCCACCACAGAGTTGCTATAAATATTTTTCTGTACAATTTTTTTTCCTTTTCTCTTTTTCACAGTTACTAATTGCTAACTTTTTCTCTCCATCCTATTCCCTTCCCCATGATATTTACTCCATTACCTATCTGCTTTCACCCTATCCCTCCTCAAAAGGGATTTTCTTCTGACTGCTCCCTCCCTCAATCTGCCCTCCCTTCTTGTACTACTCCCTCCTTATCCTCTTTCCCTCCTATTTTCCTGCTGGGTTAGATAGATTACTCCACCCAATTGAGTGTGTATGTCATTCCCTCCTTCAGCCAATTCTGATGAGATTAAGGTCTTTGAGCCAATTCTTTTGAGTGTAAGGCTCATTCACTGCCCAGTTTAGATAGATTACTCTACCTAATAGGTTGTGTACATTAATCCCTCCTTGAGCCAACTCTGATGAGATTAAGGTCTTTGAGTCTATTCTGATGAGTGTAAGGTTCATTTACTGCCCTGTTCCTCCTCCATCTCTCTCCCCCCACTCCATAAGCCTTTTCCTGTTTCTTTCATGTGGGATTTCATCCCATTCTACCCTAGTGTATTCCTCTCACCCCTCAATTTTACCCTAAAAATGTCATCATGGGGCAGCTAGGTGACACAGTGGACAAAGCACCCACCCTGGACCCAGGAGGACCCAAGCCCAAATCTGGCCTCAGACAAGACAGTCACCCACTGTATGACCCTAGGCATGTCACCCAACTCCAACCATCCCACAAATTAAATAAATAAATAAATAAATAAATACTTTACAGATATCATCCCTTCATTATCAATTCCCACCTCTGCCCTCTGTCTAAATTTATTTGTATCCTCCTAATACTGAGAAAGTTCTTATGAGTTAGATGTATCATCTTCCCATATAGGAATGTAAACAGTTTAACCTTTTAACATCCCCCTTAATTTCTTTTTCCTGTTTATTACCTTTTTATGCTTCTGTAGGGTCTTGAATTTGAAAGTCAAATTTTCTATTCAGTTCAGGTCTTTTCATCACAAATACCTGAAAGTCCTCTTTTTTTTTTAATTGAAGTCCCAGTTTCCCCCTGAAAGATTATACTCAATTTTGCTGGATAGGTGATTCTTGGTTGTAATCCCAATTTCTTTGCCCTCTGGAATATCATATTCCATGCCCTCCAGTCCTTTAATGTAGAAGCTGCTAGATCTTGTGTTATCTTGACTGTGGCTCCACAGTACTTGAATTGTTTCTTTTTGGGAACTTGCAATATTTTCTCCTTCACCTGGGAGCTTTGGAATTTGGCTATAATATTCCTGGGAGTTTTCATTTTGGGATCCTTTCAGGAGGTGACTGGTACATTCTTTCAATTTCTATTTTACCTTCTGGTTTTAGACTATCAGGGCAATTTTTCCCTGACAATTTCCTGGAAGATGATGCCTAAGCTCTTTCCTTGATCATGGTTTTCAGTTAATCTAATAATTTTCAAATTATCTCTCCTGGAGGGGGGCAGAGCCAAGATGGCGGAGGAGAGGCTGTGACTCCCACAAGCTCCAGATAAACCCATCCATTCACGCCCAAATAATGCAGTAAAAATCAAAACCCAGAACAGCCTAATGCACATAAGAACAGAGTGGGACTGTTTCTCCGCAAAAGAGGGCAATTCTGATCACCTGCTGATCAAGCTGACCAGCTCAGCGCGCGGTCTGGACCCAGCCATGGACAGTGCTTCCAGCGCATGTCAGAGTCTTCAGCACCAGCAACTTCTGAGGCTCCGATCACGGACTGGTGAGGGGGTTCGGCGGTAGGCCTGGGTGAAGTGGAGGCAGTATCTACTGGAGTTGGAGCAAAGCGCCCTGGGTCTGAACCAGTGGGCTGAATCAAGTGGTGGTGGCCCAGTGGGGGGAGGGGTAAAAGCACGCCAAGCTTCCAACCATAGAGAATCAGAGTTCAATCAGACTTCTGTTTCCAGGTCAAAGAGAAAGCGGCTGTGATTACTCACAAGCCAGGCAGGCTGAGAAGAAGCCCAATCACCCCCTGGGCCACGTTGTAGCATGAACAGTGTGTCCTGGAAGCAGCACTACACTTTAAGGAGTAAAAAGCCAAGAAATAGTAAGCCAGGATGAGTAGGCAGAGAAAGCAGAAGACCATCGAAAACTTCTTTGAGGGTAAGGTAGACCACAATATATCCTCAGAAGAAGAAGATAATAATAGGGTCAAAGCTTCCAAGAAAAATATGAACTGGTCTCAGGCCATGGAAGCTCTCAAAAGGGACTTTGAAGAGAAAGTAGGAGAGATAGAACGAAGATGTAGAGAAAGAGAGGAAGGAATGGAAAGGGAAATGAGAGCGATGCAGGAGAGTCATGAGAAAAAAGTCAACAGTTTGAAAAGCCAAATGGAAAAGGAGATCAAATTATCTCTCCTGGATCTATTTTCCAGGTCAGCTGTTTTTCCAAGGAGATATTTCGCATTGCCCTCTATTTTTTATTCATTTGGATTTGTTTTATTGTGTCTTGATTTCTCATAAAGTCATTAGCTTCTATTTGCTTAATCCTAATTTTTAAGCAATGATTTTCTTCAGAGAGCTTTTGTACCTCTTTTTCTATTTGGCCAATTTAGCTTTTCAAGCTATTGACTTTTTTTTGTGACCCTCTTGTATCACTCTCATTTCTCTTTCCATTTTTTCCTCTACCTCTCTTACTTTATCTTCAAAGTCCTTTTTGAGAACCTCTATGGCCTGAGACCAATTCGTATTTTTCTTAGAAGCTTTGGATGTAGTAGCCCTGATGTTGTTATCCTCTTCTGAGGGTGCACCTTGATCTTAAAGAAACTTTTTATGGTCCTCACCTTTCTCTGCTCATCTTGCCTGTCTTTTACTTGACTTTTAACTGCTTAAAGTGGGGCACTGTTTCCAGGCTGCACTGTCCCAAGCTTCAGGGGGTCCCAGGTGGTATGATTTAAGGAGGGGCAGGTTCTTCATTTGCCTGGCCTGTTCCTTGGTCCATAGATAACCTCAGGACAAATTGTTAATTTAACAGTACAGCAAAACTTTGTGTACTGTGGTTGTTAGCTCAAACGATGCTGCACCCCTCCCCCACCTGGGCCACTGCTACTCAAGCCTACTTCCTGGTTCCCAGCAGGGATGAAAAACCCAAGTTCTGCCTCAGCACCAGCAGAGACTCCTATAATCTCCCCCCCCTGCCAACTGCTCAGCCTTCTCACCAAACCATGAGCTTAGTTTTAGATGACACTGGATCTGTGTCAGTATGACTGTGGTATTGGACTCCACTCCTGCCTTGGCACAGCAGCCCCCTCCTGCTGACCTTCTAAGTGGTCTTTCACTGGAAAATCTTTTTCTTCCTATTCTTTATAGTTCTTTTTCAGATTGCAGTTCTGGACTCTATTTTTCTCTCCACTGTTTCCACTAGAAAAGCCACCAATTTTCATTATTTTGAATACCATCTCTATCTTTGTTGTTGTTGTTCAGTCATTTTAGTTATGTCTGACTCTTTATGACCCCATTTGGGGGTTTTCTTGGCAAACATACTGGAGTGGTTTGCCATTTCTATCTCCAGCTCATTTTGCAGATAAGGATCTGAGACAAACAGTGTTAAGTGACTTGTCCAGTGTCACATATCTAATAAGTGTCAGAAGCCATATTTGAACTCATGAAGATGAGTCTTCCTGACTCAAGGCCCAGTATTTTATCCAATGTGCCCTAGCTGTCCCATTTCTCTCTTGGCAACTTTCAAATCGCTCTCTCAAGTTCTAACTTCTCATCCATATTCAAATCTTCTGCCTTTCAGAAATGTTCACTTAGGTATCCTGTTATCAATTAAATTCAGCACATACAATTACAAATTTATCTGAAACCAGTGGTCCTTCACAGTTTTCCTATTTCTATTAGTGATAATATTAGTGACTTTTTTCTTACCTTGGCTTAAGATTTTTTGATTCTACCTATTTTCATTTTCCATATCCAGGCAGTCATCAAATGCAACGAATTTTTCCATCTCCTTATGTCTTGTATGTCTCCCTCCTTAATTTCCATGGCCAGCATTCTAACCTAGAACCTGATGTTATTTTATTGTAAAAGTGTCCTTACTATACTGCCTGATTCTAAGCTCTCCCCATTTATTTTAATCCTGTACCTTGCTATTAAACTAACAATTTTTCTCAAATGCTGCTTTCATGATCAAATACATAATTTTCCTGCTAAAGGGGAACCTTTAAACTGGGATCACAGTATGATATATTTAGATAAAATTGAGGAGGCAGGTTGGGCTAATTTTTGAATAAATAATAGTCTTAAGGATTGTAAGCAGTGAACTATAAGATAAGGCATACAGTTACATAGATATTACTGATATACAAGTATTTGTCAAATTAAAAACTTTTAAGCATAAGAAATAAAATAGCAAAAGTTTGTACTAACCGGTAATTGGTAAAGAGGTACATCTACTTGACCAAGGAAATTATCTCTTGTCTGGAAGGAAGATAAGAAAAAAATTAATAAAACAAGAAATATGCTCAAAACCTTTAGCAATTTCAAAGTTAATTGAATTAATAATTTTCATAGAAAACTCTAAAGTTTCTATCCCATGGAACAATGATGGCAGAATAAAAGTGAACAGTTGTGTATATAGGTTGTTGTCTTCCTATTATCTATCTTATGGGCCACCCTTTCTCCGCCATTTTTCACTTATAGTCTTCACTAACTAAAGACCTCATTATGTGAGTGAGGAAAGAAGAGAGATGGATGAGGGAAAAGGAAGGGACATTGTCTTAGTGCTAGAGTGTGTGAACTAGGGTACACTGAAGGTTTGCTTAAGCTTCATGAGACTTAAGATGTTAGGCTCAGGAAGCTTAGGAATTCAGGAAGCCACATTTCTTGTGGCCTTATTTATTTTTCACAACACACCCTCTAGCTGTTCTGAGGGTTTATGGGCCTAGAAAAATAGATTGGATTAGGGTGATTCAATTCTACCATAGCTTGGCATAGTTGGAACTGCTATACAGCTAAATTACAGAGATCTATTTCTATCAGCACAATCCTATGGAGGGCCAGTTCTACACATAAAAAAGCAGGCCTAAATTTTATCACAGTGAATAGCTACCACAACTAAGCCTACAACCCAAAGAGATCAGAGTAAAAAGAAAAGGACCCATACATAAAAAAAAAAACCAGTAGCAAATGTATAACCTATATAAATTGTCTACCATTTTCAGAAGAGGGGAGGAAAGAGGGAGAGAGAAAAATCTGGGACTCAAAATTTTGTAAAAATGAATGCTGGAGGTGGGGGTCAGGAGGGCAGCTAGGTGGTGCAGTGAATAAAGCACTGGCCCTGGATTCAGGAGGACCTAAGTTCAAATCCGGCCTCAGATATGTGACATGTACTAGCTGTGTGACCCTGGGCAAGTCACTTAACCCTCATTGTCTCGCCAAAAAAAAAAAAAAAAAGAATGCTAAAAATTGTCTTCACATGTAATTGGGAAAAATAAAATATTCTTTTAAAAATCAGTTTTTGTAGAGACAAACAAATAACAACTCAAGGGGGTAACCATCAATTAGGGAATGATTAAACAAATTATGGTATATAAATGTAATGAAATATTCTTGAGCAGCAAGAAATTATGAAAGATACAGTTTCAGAGAAACCAAGGGAGACTTGTATGAACTGATGCAGAGTGGAATGAGCAGAACCAGAAGAACAATTTATATGATAACAACACTGAAAGAAAAATATCTTGGAGAGACTTCATCGATCACTGAAACGACTAATCCTAATTCCAGAAAACAGATGATGCCTACCTCCTGACAAGAGAGAAGGTGGGAGAGTAAGATACAGAATGAGATAAACATTTTTGGACATGATCAATGTGAAAATTTGTTTTGCTTCACTTTGCATATTTGTCAAAGGTTTTGTTTTGTTTATTAACCCCAATGTTAGGGGGAGGAGAAAAAGGAAAGGAAGAGAGGAGCTAGAGATAGCATTTCTCCTCCCGCAAGATGAGAAGAGAGCAGAAGAAAGACCAAAGGGATCACAGACACATAGGACTGATTTGAGTTACATGTTGAATTTCTATACTACCCGGAAAGGATGTGTGTGTGTGTGTGTGTGTGTGTGTGTGTGTTTTAAAGAAACACACATCCCCTTTAAAAAAAAATATTGTCTCTTTCACTTAAAATTTGAAGACTGAAGAATATTTTGGTTAAATGAGACCTTGGCTCCTTCTAGATGAAGGTTTTATATAGAAGAGCAAAAAGGATATTACCAGGGATGTGTGACCAGTATAGAAGACTGGTTATGTAGTAGCCAAGAGAGATAAATGATGGAGACCCCAAGTTATTTCCTGGGGTCCTCACTAAGTCAAGAAGTCTAGAGTAAGTCCACAGGACTATGAGGTGTATATATGAGAGGGCAGGTAGGTGGGGTGGTACGGTGGATAAAGTGCCATGCCTGGAGTCAGGAAGACCCATGTGACCCTGGGCAAGTCACTTAACTGTGTTTGCCTTTATTTCCCATCTATAAAATGAGATGGAGAAGGAAATGGCAAATCGCTCCAGTATCTTTGCCAGGAAAACCCCAAATGGGGTCATGGAGAGTTGGACACAAATGAAAAATGACTTAAACAACAAATATATTAGCATCACTTCCTCACAGAATTTCAAATTTTTATTATTTATGTCATTTTTTGGGTATCTACCACAGTTATTATAGTAATTTAATGATTTTGTTCTGAATTGACCTAGAGATTTGTCAAAATTCTTTCAGTTCCCAGTTCCTCTGGTATAGGGCTGGTAAATGCTTAATAAATGCTATTATTTGTCAGATATTATGCTAAGCACAGGGAAGACAAAGCAGAAAAGGGAGCTGAAAAAGGGGAATGGGGAGGGAGTTGAGGTGAAGGAGTCTGAGCCAGGTTTGAAGACAGTACACTAATACAGATGCTTCCTCAAATGGAGGTTCAGAGTGAAACTCATCAATTGGAGGAAAAGGCCAAAGGGATGGAGATGATGCCCATGTGAGCAGAAAGCTTCTAGGGCAGGGGCATAGCAATGTTTGAAGTATTTCTGACAGACCAGTTGACGTGTGTGTGTGTGTGTGTGTGTGTGTGTGTGTGTGTAAAATATAGATTTCATGTTTTACCTTTCATTTTTAAAAGTAAGCTACTAAAATAATTTTGCTAACTTTAATTCATACTACTACTACCATGACCATCATCAATAATAATTCACATTTAAGGAATGAGACAAGCAATAGTCTATGTAATAAAGTACCATAATAAATAATAATAATAATGATGCAGATACATAGTGCTTTAAGGTTTGCAAGTGCTCTACAAATATTATTTTATATCATTTTATCCTGTCAACAACCCTGAGAGGTAGGTACTATTATTATCTCATTTTACAAATTAGGAAACTGAGAAATAGCTAGTGTTTGAGACTAATTTGAAGTCAGGTGTTTATGACTTCATGGTCTGCACTCTATCCAATGTGCCCCCTAGCTGCAATCGCTGGAGAAGGTAAGCTAGTATAATTCCCTGGTGTCAAGTGAGTGAGCAATTATAGGCACTTTTCCATTTACAAAAAAAAAGGAGTAAGAAAGTCTTAAATTCATTCCTAACAATGAATGTCAGTCAGTCTGTAATGTTCATTATAGCTTCTCTAGCCAACTAATTATTTCATATCCAGTAAATCAAGCATTACTTAGCAAGAGTTATATCCTATATTAGAACTACATGAGTTTTTTATGTAAAAGCAAATCTGTATTTGATAAAGCTTAATCCACTTAGGAATTCCTCTGGAAAAAAATTCAAAAGGTTAGGTAATTTAAAAATTCTTCTTTTTGAGAAAAATATTCTGGTTAATAAATGTTTTTCAAAGTTGGGTGGGGGTGGAATAAATTTCTTCAAAATTGTTTACAGAACAATGACAACAACAACTAAAAGATCTAAGTGAAAACTGTTAAAATATTGCCAAAATATTTTGCAAAATCTTGACTTTAGATATTAGTGTCCCTAACTTAATAAGCTGAGAACATTCTTGCTATTTCAGAGAAAGCTCTAAAGGAAAGCCTTGCTTTAAAAAATCCTACAAGATACTATATAAATATGTGTGTGTATCTAAACACATACCTATAAATAAGTTAAGGGGTGACTACTCGCATTACTAGGTTCTTGGACTCTATAAAAAGATTCTTCTAAATATTAAGTTCCTCTTGTATTTTTAAATTATTGGCTTTGCGATAATTTAATTCATATATACTTTCCAAGACTGTATCTTGGGAATAAGGATATAAACACTTTTAGAAGATTTATACTTTGAAACTAAAAGCTAAAGGCATATCCAGAGTTTTCAACTGGAATGCCGAAGCTTTTACTTAAGTTTTGTTTCTTAATACTAGGAAAAAATATCTAATTTAAAATACAGAACATGAAAAAAAAGAATACTAGTGTAACATCAGTCTGGTTTTCAACTTTTAGAATTATTTTCCAATTCTTTTCTCTTATTTCCTGATCCAGCTGATTTCAATTTCACTATGGAAATAAAGACTACAGATTAGTTTCAAATGGAAACACAGCAAAGATCTTGATGAAATATAGTAAAGAAGAAAAAAACATTATTGGGTGTGTTTTTTAAAAGCAATATGTGGGCAGCTAGGTGGAGCAGTGGATAAAGTACCTGTCCTGAATTCAGGAGGACCGGAGTTTAAATCTGTAAAGAATTAATTGTTATTTGAGGTTTTTATGCCTCAGCAAGCACTGGCCTGGGGTTCCGCAAACTGCACAGTGCTCTACCCACTGGTTGTAGCCATTTCCAGGGCTCTGGCACCTCAAGCCATCACCACTCGCTGACCTCTACATGGGCCTGGCAAAATTATAATGATTGGAAGCCTAGTGAGGGCAGTCATGTGACTGTCAGAGTGGCCATCCCATTGGCTGGGACTGTGTGGGCTATTTCTAGGTTTGGGGGAGAAGAACTGGGCATTCTAGGTGGAAGCTGGAAAGCGATAGGGATTCGGCTACATATTTTCAGCTGATTCCTGGGCGGTGGTATTTTTTCAGGTATTATAATTTCCCTTTCCCCATTTTATTTCCTTTCCCTTGATCCTACTGATCCTGTTTGTTTTTTTTTTTTAAAGTTCATTCTTGTTGAAATAAATCTTGTTCTGTTTTGAGGGAGGCTGCCGGTTTCCTTCCTTGCCCCAATATTGCAGCGAGCTGCTTAGCTAGCACTCCCCAATTAAAAATTGGTCCCCACAAATCCAGCCTCAGACACTTGACACTTACTAGCTGTGTGAGCCTGGGTAAGTCACTTAACCCTCATTGCTCAGCAAAAAAATAAATAATTTTTTTAAAAAAGCAATATGTTCATTTGTCCAAAATATTTCTGTCTATCATAAAATTAAAAGATAGGTTATGTATACACTGGTGTCATAATGTCTAAATAGGCTACCAGTAAGTACTTTGTGTCCATATGGCTATAACGACATATTATCTATTCAAATGTTAAATCGCTGGATTGAGCTAAAATAAAACTCAGAGATCATTTATTGATTCTTCTACATAGATCACATAGTTCTTTTTCTTTCTTTTTTTGGTGAGGCAGTTGGGGTTAAGTGACTTGCCCAGGGTCATACAGCTAGTACGTGTCAAGTATCTGAGGTCAGATTTGAACTCAGGTCCTCCTGAATCCAGGGCCGGTGGATAAAGCACTGTGCCACCGTTGCCTGCCCCTAGATTGCATATTTCTAAAAGAGAGTATTATATAGAGCAACTTTGTTTTTGAAGTTACTCTATAGTAATGGATATTAAGGAGAAGAGGCAAGAAGTGAGGAGATGAAATATGAAACAGTAATTTAGCAATAAATAATTTTTTCAGATCAATTATAAGAGTAATTTAGATAATAAAAATTTCTGCAGAGATCATTTCAGATGAAACCAAAGTGAACTTAAATGTTTACAATTATAAATGTTCAATGAGAAACTATAGAAAACAATCCTAGTTTAAGGATGAATTTAAATTCTCATTTGCTGTACTATTTTATAAGTGAAAGATATAAATATACAGTAGAATTCTACACACATGAGAAGTAGCTACTTTGGTTGAAAGTACAACTTAGGCTACATTAGAACATCTGAACATTTGAGAAAAGAAAGTGAGATAACTGGGTAAAGGAAAATAACATAAAAAGGTCCAAACCAATTCTTACAAATGCCCCCATGAGGCACTAGAAATGCACTAGTCAGAAGGAGGAAGAAGAAGGAAGGAGGAAGGAGGAAGGAGGAGGAAGAGGGGGAGGGCCTCAAACACAACATATAAAGATTATACACTATGACCAGGTTGGATATAAAGGGTGGACCAAAAGTCACAAAGGGGTCTGATGTTTTAATAACTTTTTGAAATTTTTTTTCTTTATTTTTCATCATTTGTGAGATTTGATTTTTCACATGTATTATAAATTCATTTTTATATATACTGCATATGATACTATGGTACAGTAAATTAAAAATAAAGGAGTTATTAAATCTTTGTGACTTTTGGCCCATCAGGTATTATAGGAATATAGTGTTAGTTTAATTTTTGAAAAACTATAAATCATGATTATATAAATAGATGCATAAAGTTTTTAACAAATACATAACTAATTTTTGTTATAAACAATAGAAAACAGAAACAAATGGATCTTTCTTCATAAGATAAATTCTATAGATCTAAAACCAAGAGCTAAGGTTATTTGTAACAGAGATAAATTAGATACCCTAACCAAAAAGAACTTCTACTAAGCAGGTCACCATAAAGATATATTGTAAAAATATATATTTTCCTCAACTGTACATGGCACATATTCAAAAACTGACCATGTATTAAAGCACAAAAACCTCATAGTCAAATATAGAAAGGCAGAAATAGTAAATACATCCTTCTCAGATCATGATGCAATAAAAATTACATGTAATAAAGAGCCATGGAAAGGTAGGTTGAAAATTAATTGGAAACTAAAACATCTCATCCTAAATAATGAGTGGGTCAAACAACAAATCATAGAAACAATCAGTAACTTCATCCGAGAGAATGACAATATTGAAACAACATACCAAAACCTATGGGATGCAGCCAAAGCAGTGCTTAGGGGAAATTTTATATCTCTAAATGCTTACATGAATAAAAAAAGAGAAAGAGGAGATCAATGAATTGGGAATGCAACTAAAAAGGCTAAAAAAATGTACAAATTTAAAATTCCCAACTAAATACTAAATTAGAAATTCTGAAAATCAAAGGAGAAATTAATAAAATTGAAAGCAAGTAAACTATAGTTAATCAATAAAACTAAGAGCTGGTTTTATGAAAAAAAAACAATAAAATAGATAAACCGTTGGTTAATTTGATTAAAAAAAAAGAAAGAAGAAAAACAAATTACTATATCAAAAATGAAAGGGGTGAATTCACCAGGAATGAAGTGGAAATTAAAGGAATAATTAGGAGCTATTTGCCCAACTATGCCAATAAATTTGACAATCTAAATGAAATGGATATTTACAAAAATGCAAATTGCCCAGGTTAACTGAAGAGGAAATAAAATCCTTAAATAGGACCATTTTAGAAAAAGAAATTGAACAAGCCATCAATGAACTCCCTAAGAAAAAAATCTCCAGAGCCAGATGGGTTTACAAGTGAATTCTACCGAACATTTAAAGAAAAATTAATTCCAATACTATACAAATTTATTTGGAAAAATAGGTGAAGAAGGAATTCTACCAAATTCCTTTTATGACACAAATATGGTTTTGATACCTAAATCAGGCAGAGCCAAAACAAAGAAAATTACAGAACAACTTCCCTAATGAATATCAATATAAAAATCTTAAATAAAATATTATAGCCAGTGATCATCAGGATAATACACTATGACCAGGTGGGATTTATACCAGGAATGCAAGGCTGGTTCAACATCATGAAAACTATAACATAATCGACTACATCAATAACAAAACTAAGCAAAATCATATGATTATCTCAATAGATACAGAGAAAGCTTTTGACAAAATACAGCACCAATTCCTATTAAAAGCACTAAAGAGCATAGGAATAAATGGAGCTTACCTTAAGATAATAAACCATATTTATCTTAAACTATCAGCAAGCATTATATGCAACGGGGACAAGTTAGAGGCATTCCCAATAAGATCAGGGGTGAAACAAGGATGTCCATTATCACCACTATTATTCAATACTATACTAGAAATGTTAACCTTAGCAATAAGAGAAGAAAAAATTGAAGGAATTAGAATAGGCAAGAACAAAATAAAACTGTCACTCTTTACAAGATGATATGATGGTATACTTGGAGAATCCTAAAAAATCAACTAAAAAACTACTTGAAACAATTAATAACTTTAGCAAAGTTGCAGGATATAAAGTAAACCCACATAAATCATCAGCATTTCTATACATGACCAACAAAGCTCAGCAGAAAGAGATAGAGAAATTCCATATAAAATAACCATAGACGGGGCAGCTAGGTCGGTATAGTGATAGAGCAACCGGCCCTGATTCAGGAGGACCTGAGTTCAAATCCAACCTCAGACACTTGATACTTACTAGCTGTGTGATCCAGGGAAAGTTCAATTAACCCCAATTGCCTCACACCCACAAAAAAAAATAACCATAGACATATAAAATATTTGGAGTCCATTTGCCAAGGCAAACCCAGGAACTCTAAGAACACAATTACAAAACATTTTTCACACAAATAAAATCAGATCTATATAATTGGAAAATATCAATTACTCATGGATAGGCCGAGCTAATATAATAAAAATGACAATTCTACCTAATGTACTTGTTCAGTGCCATACCCAAACTACTTAAAATTATTTTATAGAGAAAAAATTATTTTATAGTTAGAAAAAATAGTAACAAAAATTTATCTGGAAGAACAAAAAGTCAAGAATATCAAGGGAACTGCTTTCAAACCAAGTTTTCTAGATTACAAATTAGAGCCCTCTTCTCCAGTAAGATTTTGGTAAGTATAAGGACACAGGAGAACATTCCATTTAAGGTAAATGACAAAAGCAAAGGTGTGAGTCAGAATAAGCATGGGGTATGTTGAGAAGAGCCACGGTCTGATCTCACTTACTGGATAGTATTAGAAATAAATTGAATAGATAAATAGGGCTAGGTTTTACACAAGAGTTTGAAAGCTAGGGTGAAGAGTCTATTTAAACTTAAGTAGGAGAAAGTCATTATTATAAGTTTCTTGAGGAGGTAACAGCATGATCAAAGTACTAGGTAGAAGGATTAATCTAATCTTATATAGTATAGATTAGACTGGGATGAAGTTGGAATTAGAGAGAATAATAGTTAGAATGTTGCTAATTCAGATAGAAGAGATGCATTTAAAATGATAGATTTTTAAAAACTTTTTTACAGCCAAATTTTTTTTTTTGGTGAGGCAGTTGGGGTTAAGTGACTTGCCCAGGGTCACACAGCTAGTAAGTGTCAAGGGTCTGAGGCTGGATTTGAACTCAGGTCCTCCTGAATCCAGGGCCAGAGCTCTATCCACTGCACCACCTAGCTGCCACTTTACAGGCAATTTTTAAAGAAAACTAGATGTTCCAGAAACATCTTAAGCTCAACCTGTTCAAAACTAAGCTCAACATGTTCAAAACTAAACTCAGTATTTCTCCTTAAGCTCTTCCATTTTCCAAATTTCCCTGTTTCTGTTAAAGCATGTCAGACTCATAATCTTGGCTTCCCAAAGGCACTTCTCCTTCCTCCCTCAACTCAAGACCTTCCCTTTTACTCAAAAAATAATCTCTATAGAGATGATTCTCAGATCTGCACTCTGCTCTGAAACTCTGTCCTACATTGCCAAATACCTACTGGATATTTTAAACTGAATGTCCCAAAGACATCTTAAACTCAACATGTTCAAAACTACATTCATTTCTTTCTTTCTAAATCCATACCTTTTCCTTCCCTCTTTCTGTCCAAGGCATTCCCATCCTTGCAGTGACTCAGTTTCATAATCTTGGCATTATCCCCTCTTCCTTCCTCTCCTCAACCAATATATGCAATCAGCTGGCCAAATTCTTGCTGTTTCTACCTGAATCTCTTGTAGCCATCTTCTCTCTACTCACACAGCAACCAACTTTGTTCAGGCTTTGATTACTACCTCAGCCTCCTAAATGGTCTCCCTGCCTCATACCGCCGCCAAAATAATCTTCCTCAATAAAAGATCATATAACTCCCCTACTTAAACTACTTCAACGGCTTTCTATTGCCTCTAGAATAGAATGTAAACTCTGTTTCTTTTAAAGCCTGGATAGAGTGCTAAGCCTGGAGTCAGGAAGACCTGAGTTCAATTCTGGCCACATATTTGAATTAGCTGTGACCTTGGGCAAGTCATTTAACCTCTGTGTGCCTTAGTGTCCTTCAGCTGTAAAATAGGGATGATAATAGTACCTACCTAGAAGGGCTGTTGTAATGATCAAATTCTCATTTGTCTGTAAAGTGCTTAGTACAGTGTCTTGTACATAGTAGGCACTTAACAGGGCACATTTAGGTACTTGTCTCCCTCATCTGAATGCAAGCTCATATCTAAGAGGACTGTTTTTTTCTTTATAAACATGTATCCTAGGGTCAAGCACAATACCTGGCACACCAAGAGGCACTTACAGTACTTGTGACTGATTGATACAGAGAGAAGGCCTTGTAAATCAGTCCACAATAAAATCTTTACCTAAATATGCTCAAGCTTTCTTTATGGAGAGAAGAGTTCTTTCCTTTGGCAACATTTTTCTACTAATGTTTTATACTGTCATATAAAAAACCCTTTAACTAAGACGGTACTGGTATATCAGTTCCCATGAAAAAATATTTGTTTTTTTCTAAGTCCGAGACCCTCACAACTGGTAAAGAAATTGGAACCTATTTGAACTTTTGAAAAGCTTAACACTCTGAGGTCCAAATAACCTTACTGGGTTTAACCTTCTATGTTAAATCACAAAACAGCTTTACCTCTAAAATGAGGAATAACTTCTAGCAACTCCAAAACAGCAAAAATTGCTAGACTACTTTTAGACTGTAGGAGCTTTCTAATGTCTGATAGCTTCAAGTCTGTACTACAGCAGGGCTATGGGTTATAAACTTTTAGAATTTCAAATATTTTACTGCTACATAGGGTGCAGAAAGAGGTACAAAGGCATATCAATAGTTTCCAGATAAACCCTATCTCCATAATGATTGATATATGAAATGCCAGTGATCTTCAGGGTCCTCTGCCAGTATTTCAAATGCTGGGAGGCTATTATTACCAATATCATATTTCATGACAGCAACTGACCTGCCTGTTAAAGCTTTGCTGTAAGAAATCCTTTCTTCAAGAACGAATCCTCTGTTAACTTTGCAGAATATGGTTTCTTGCCATTAGAAATGTTTTCTTTTGCTTCTTTCCTTGCTTTGGGGACAACTAGGGGCTTACATTCTGAGCAAAGCAATATATAATTAAGTACAAAGTCAAGAAGGTAATGTTGTAGATGGACTCTGAGAGGTTTCCTGACGAACATGAGGTTATAAAGACAAAAATACTTGGAGAGACTCAAGAACTCTAATTAACAAAATGACCAACCACATTTTCCAAAAAGTCATGATAAAATATGCTGCCCATCTCCACAGAGAGAAGTAATGGAGCATGGAGAGCACATTGAGGCATTATTTTTTTGGTGCATGTGGCTAATGGAGGAATTTGTTTTGCTTGACTATACATGTTTTAATGGGTTTTGTTTCTCTTGCTTTCTCAATGTGGAAGATTAGTGGAAGGCAGAGAATTCAGAACTGAAAATAAAATAAAATTGAATCTTTAAAAGTCTTTCCCTTCTCCAATCTATACTCCAAAGCAATTTTCCTAAAGCACACATCATCTACTCAACAAGTCCAATGGTTTCCTATTTATACCTAACATCAAACATAAATTCTAAGGTTGCCATCACATAACCATAAAATAATCAAAAGCAAATGTTGCAAAATTACAAAAACAAACATGGCTCTAAAGAAAATAAATGAGAAGACACTTGCTAGTGCAAGGCATAGGAGATAGAACATCTTGTGTGTAAAATGACAAATAGGCCAGTTTGCAACACAGATATCATGACAAACACTGGGGATACAAAGAAATGTGAGACAATTCCTGTTCACAAGGCACTTACATTCTTTGGGGGGGGGGGGTGCAATGAGGGGTTAAGTGACTTGCCCAGGGGTCGACACAGCTAAGCTAGTAAGTGTCAAGTGTCTAAGGCCGCATTTGAACTCAGGTCCTCCTGATTCAGAGCCAGTGCTTTATCCACCGTGCACCTAGCTGTCCTAACGGCATTTACATTCTTACAGGAGAAATACATATATGATATGTATAATGTATATGAAATAAATGTAACATGGTCGTAAGTATGGCATTTTCTTTATTCTTTTTTTTTCTTTAAAAAATGTTATTTCCAGGGTAGCTAGTTGGCACAGTGGATAGAGCACCAGCCCTGGAGTCAGGAGTACCTGATTTCAAATCCAGCCTCAGACACTTAAACACTTACTAGCTGTGTGACCCTGGGCAAGTCACTTAACCGCAATTGCCTCGCTAACAAAAGTTATTTGCTATATAGAATTCCTCTCAAAGTGTAGGGTTAAAGGACATGGGGAAAATTTTGACGATAGAAAAAACAAAACACATTAATAAAATTTTATCTAAAAATAAATCTTCCAAATATTGTATCAGAAATCTAGCAATAGAAACAAAAGAAGAAAAAGAAATAGAATCAGAATGGGGAATTAGGGTAATACATTTTTTTTAAATGAATGATGATATATTTGGAAAATCCTAGATATTCAACTAAAAAGCTATTTCAAACAATTAATAATTTTAGTAAAGTAGCAAGGATAAAAATTAACCCACATAAATCATCAGCATCTCTAATAGCACCAACAAAAACTGTGCAAGGAGATAGTAAGAGACACCCCATTTAAATAATCATAAACATCATAAAATACCTGGAGTATACCTGCCAAGACAAACCCAGGAACTACATGAACATAATTATAGAACACGTTTTACACAAATAATGTCAGATTTAAATAACTGGAGAAATATTCATTGTACATGAGGACAGGTAGATCCAATATAATAAAATGAAAGCTCTAGCTAAATTAATCTGCTCATTCAATGCCATTCCAATAAAATTACCTAAAAAATTATTTTATTAGCTGGAAAAAAATAATAAAATTCATTTGGAAGAACAAAAGGTCAAGAATATCAAAGAATTAATGAAAAATGTAAAGAATGGAGGTTAGAGAATTAGGAATAGTGGAGCTTTCCTTATATTAGTAAGCATTATCTACCTAAAACCATCAGCAAGCATTATATGTAATGCAAATAAGTTAGAGCCTTCCCAATAAGATCAGGGGTGAAACAGGGTGTCCATTATCACCTCTATTATTTAATATTGTACTAGAAATGTTTAGCTTTAGCAATCAGAGAAGAAAAAGGAATTAAAGGAATTGAAATAGGCAAGGAGGAAACAAAATTATCACTCTTTGCAGATGATATGATGGTATACTTAGAGAATCCTAGAGAATCAACTCAAAAATTATTTGAAACAATTAACAACTTTAGCAAAGTAGCAGGATATAAAATAAATCCACATAAATCATCAGCATTTCTATACATGACCAACAAAATCCAGCAGCAAGAGATAGAAAGAGAAATTCTATTTAAAGTAATGGTAGATAATATAAAATACCTGGGAGTCTACTTGCCAAGACCAACCCAGGAACTCTATGAACACAACTACCAAACACTCTTCTCACAAATCAAATCAGATCTAAATAATTGGAAAGATATCAATTGCTCGTGGATAGGCTGAGCTAATATAATAAAAATGACAATTCTACCTAAATTAATTTACTTATTCAGTACCATACCAATCAGACTACCTAAAATTATTTTATAGAGCTAGAAAAAATGATAACAAAATTAATCTGGAAAAACAAAAGGTCAAGAATATCCAGGGAAATAATGAAAAAAAATTCACAGGAAGGAGGGTTAGCTGTACCAAATCTGAAGCTCTACTATAAAGTGGCAGTCATCAAAACTATTTGGTACTGGCTAAGAAATAGAGAGGAGGATCAATGGAATAGGCTAGGCACAGGAGACACAGTAGTAAATGACACTAGTAATGTAGTGTTTGATAAACCCAAAGACTCCAGCTACTGGGATAGGAACTCAGTATTTGACAAAAACTGCTGGGAAAACTGGAAGATAGTATGGCAGAAATTAGGCATAGACCAACATCTTACACCGTATACTAAAATAAGGTCAAAATGGATACATGATTTAGACATAAGATGTAATACCATAGGTAAATTAGGAGAGAAAGGAATAGTCTACCTATCAGATCTTTGGAAAGGAAAACAGTTTATGACCAAACAAGAGATAGAGAATGTTATGAAATGCAAAATGGATGATTTTGATTACATTAAATTAAAAAGGTTTTGTACAAACAAAAGCAATGCATCCAAAATTAGAAGGGATGCAGAAAGCTGGGAAACAATTTTTATGGCCAGTACTTCTGATAAAGGCCTCATTTCTAAAAGATATAGGGAACTAAATCAAATTTATAAGAATCCAAGTCATTCCCCAATTGAGAAATGGTTCAAAGGATATGAACAGGCAGTTTTCTGGTGAAGAAATCAAACTATCTATTGCCATATGAAAAAATGCTCTAAATCTCTAATGATTAGAGAGATGCAAATTAAAACAACTCTGAGGTACCACCTGACACCTGTCAGATTGACTAATATGACAAAAAAGGAAAATAATAAATGTTGGAGAAGCTGTGGAAAAATGGAACACTAATGCATTGTTGGTGGAGCTGTGAACTGATCCAAACATTCTGGAGAGCAATTTGGTAATTATGCCCAAAGGGCTAGAAATCTGTGCAAAACCCTTTGACCCAGCAATACCACTTTTGGGTCTTTTCCCAAAGAGATCATAAAAAAGGGAAAAGGACCCACATGTACAAAAATATTTATAGCTGCTCTTTTTGTGGTGGCAAGGAATTGGAAATTGAGAAGATGCCCATCAATTGGGGAATGGCCGAACAAGTTGTGGTATATGATTGTTAATGGAATTCTATTGTGCTGTAAGAAACAATGAGCAGGAGGAGTTCAGAGAAACCTGGAAGACTTGCATGAAATGATGATGAGGGAGATGAGCAGAACCAGAAGAGCATTACACAGTATCATCAACATTATGTGTTGATCAACTGTGATAGACTACATTCTTCTCACCAATCCAACGGTACAAGAAGTTCCACAGGATTCATGATGGGAAAAGGCTCTCCAAATCCAGAAAAAAAAAAAAAGGAACTGTGGAATATGGATGCTGAGTGGACCATACTATTTCTTTTGTTTTGGTGCTATTGTTTTTCTTTTTTTTTGAGGCTTTTCCTTTTTGCTCTCATTCTTCTCTATGACTAATGCAGAAATATGTTAATGTTATTATATATATATATATACACACACATATATAAAACTTAGATTACCTGCTGTCTAGGGGAGGGGGGAAGGAGGAGAAAAAATTTGAAATTGGAAATCTTATCTAAACAAATGTGGAAAATGAAATAAATATAATTTTTTTAAAAAACCTATTATAAGGTTTAACCCCCCCCCAAAAAAAAAAAGAATGGAGATTTAGCACTACCAGATCGTAAACTGCATTTAAGTTGGTAATTATCAATACTATATGCTACTGGCTAAGAAAGAGGAAGGTAGATCAGTGGTACAGAGTAGATATACAATACACAGGAGTAAATGATTATAGAAACCTTGTGTTTGCTAAATGTAAAGATTTAACCTTTTGGGATAGGAATTCACTATTTGGTAAAAAAAAAATTATTGGAAAAACTGGAAAGCTGTCTGGCAGAAACTAGGTATAGACCAATATCTGACACCATTTACTTGGATACATGACCTAGATATAAATGGGGAATATCATAAATAAATCCAAAAGAACATGAAACATATTACCTATCAGACTTATGGATAGAAGAAATTATGAATAAACAAGAAACAGAGATCATTGTGCAATATAAAATGAATAATTTGGATAACATTAAATTAAAAAGATTTTGCACTAGGGGCAGCTAGGTGGCACAGTGGATAAAGCACCAGCCTTAGATTCTGGAGAACCTGAGTTCAAATCCAGCCTCAAACACTTGACACTTACTAGCTGTGTGACCCTGGGCAAGTCACTTAATCCTTACTGCCCTGCCCCCCCTCTCCCCAAACAAAGGTTTTTGCATAAACAAAACCAATGTAGCCAAGATTAGAGGAAAAGAAGACAATTGGAGGAAATTCTATAGACAGTTTCTCAGATGTGGAAATTTATTTTGATTTGGGGACCTTTGGGCTGAGATTAGAAAGCTTTAGGCCCTCAGGGTCTCTTCTGTGTGGGAGAAGCTGGTGCCCCTCCCCTTCAGCTTCAGCTGAGCAAAAAAAAAAAAAAAAAAGGCCCTTGGGCTGTATGAGACATGGGGGGGGGGGAGGCCCCAGCTCCCTGTGCCCTGAGCGAATCTATCCGAGAGATCCCCAGGCTTGTCCAGGCTGGGCTCTGGCATAGCCTGTGCTGAGGCAGGTGATGCTCGAGTGTCCCCCCCCCCCCAGCCACAGCCCTGGCTGGCAGATTAGCTTGGTCTGTGGGGGCGCAAAAAGCCCCCAGATTTGAGGAGAGAAAAGAAAGATATATAAAGACCTGTGAGTTAGACAGAGGAGCTGGGAGGGGGGGGGGGCGCTGCAAGATTGAGAGCAGAAAGGCTGGAGCACTAAAGGGAAGGAGAAAAACCTAACAGCAAGAGGAGGCCAAAGGACTAGGAGGAGGGGGAGACTGACAAGATTAGAAGAACAGAGAAGGAGAGGGGCGGCAAAGGTGGCAGAGGGCATACTAACTGAGCAGACAGACAGACAGACAGAACAGGAGGCAGTGGAGAGCACAGAAGCAGTCAGCACAGGGTACAGGTTGGAGAAAGTGAAGATTAAGAGAACAGTAAGGAGAGGAAAGTTAGAAGCAGGGGGATAGACAAAGTGAAAGGGGCTTAGAGTTAGAATAAAGGATCTGAGCAGGGAAAGTGGAACATACCCTAAGGCAAGAGGTGGCCAGGGCCCGTATTGTATTAAAAAAGTTCCAGGCCAGGAGGTGGAAAGAGACCACAGGAATGCAGTCAGGTCAAACATTTTATTTCCCCATATTCTTAATTTTAAATTGTATCTCATAAATAAACTCTGCTTTGATTATTTAGTTAAGAGGCTTCTTAATCTTTTGCTTATCAATTTTGGGAGTGGAGCAGTGTGGTAGAACTTTATAAAGAGCCCATATTAAAATAGAAGTCAGATAGCCAGTTAGTCAAAAATCCCCAGATTAGTCATCCTCAAATTAGTCCCTCCAAACTAGGCTAGTCTGTCAAAATATTTTAACACAGATAAAGGTCTCATATCTCAAATATAGAAAGAATGTTGTCAAATTTATAAAAATGTGAGTCATTTCCCAACTGATAAATGGCCAAAGATATAAACAGGATGCTTTTTGATGAAGAAATCAGAGTTATATATAGTCATATGAAAAAATGCTCTAAATCATTATTATTTAAAGGATATAAAGAAACACTTCTCAAAGGAAGAATCACAAAATATTAACAACCAAATGAAATGATGCTCCAAATCACCAATAAGAGAAATACAAAACGAACCTGAGGTTTTGCTTCTTATCTTACAAACTCGGAAAGACGACAAAAATGGGAAAAGTCACTGTTGGGGGGCATAGAAGGCAGGTATACAATTGGTGTAGCTATGAATCAGTATAACTTTTGGAAAGGAATTTGGAATTATGCAAATAAAGTGACTAAAAATGTCCCTATCTTTTGACCCACTGATTCCATTTTTAGGCATATACCCCAAAAAGGTCATTGATAAAAATTAAGTCCTCACATATATCAAAATATTTATAATAGCATTTTTTTGTAGCAAAGAAATGGAAAATTAGGTTCCCACTGATTGGGGAATACTAAATAAATTTTGGTACATGAATGTAATAGGATATTACTGTGCTGTAAGAAATGACACATATGATGAATATGGATAAACACAATAAGACTTACATGAGCTGATTCATGTATAATTAATATCATATTGCTTACCTCATCTAGGGATAAGGGAGGAGCAAGAGAAAGGAGAGAAGTTGGAACTCAAAATTTTAAAAAATGAACATTAAAAATTTAATGAAATAATTTGCATTTTTATCAATAAGTTGGATAAAAGCATGACAGGCATGCTTATCAAATTTGCAGATGGCATAGAACTTGGAGGGAGAGCTAATACACTGGATGAAAAAGTAAGGATCCTTAAAGGTCTCATTAGACTAGAATGATTGGCTTAATCTAATAATATGAATTTTAATAGCAGTATATTTAAAGCCTTACACTTGTATCAAGGAAAAATTCAACTTCCTAAGTTCTAAATGGGAAGGTGTTTTTAGGCAATAATTCATATGAAAAAAACTGGGAGCTTTAGTGAACTGTAAACTCCATATTAGTCAATATTATGATGTGATTTCCAAAAAAACTAAACTATCCTGAGAAAGACATATTATAAAGTTCAAAGGAGGTAAAAGCCCCACTGTATTATGCCCTAGTTTTGGGAAATGCATTTTATTGTATCTGATTTTATTTTTCAAGTTAACTGTGTTTTATTTTAGACGGATATTTTAAAATCAATTCTTCCACTCCAAATAAAGCAATGTAAAAATAAATGAGTAAAACTCAAGATGACATCTAAGTTTACCCCAAGTCCCATCACTACGTAGATAACAAACAAGCAATAGCAAGTTATGATGACATATAATCCAAAGTAATCAGCCCAACTTATTCATATGTCTCTATTTCTAAACCACTCTTAAAGAAAATTAAAGGAGGCAGCTAGGTGGCACAGGGGATAAAGCACTGGCCCTGGATTCGGGAGGACTTGAGTTCTAATCTGACCTCAGACACTTGACACTTACTAGCTGTGTGACCCCGGGCAAATCACTTAACCCTCATTGCCCTGCCAAAAAAGAAGAAGAAAAAAAAAATTTAAAAAGTAGGGTCACATCATCTTCATATAAGTCCAACAGAGCCATCATGCCTATCAATAACTGACAGTTTTTGAAATGGTTAAAGATATGTTTGATTTGTCATTTGCTGTTCCTATAATAAAAGGTTTTACTCTACCTTCAAGTTTATCTTTGACTTTTTTAATAGGATTCTTTTGTGAAACTAGTTTCTTGCAGATGATGGATGATCATTACCATGTCCATTCCAATGATTAGAGTGGCATCTTGTCCTTCATCTCAGTGCCTTGAGCAGAGATAGTTCTATAAATGAGTGAGTGAATCATCAATGGTATCCTTTGCCCTACTGACCATTTTTCTATCTCCTAGCAATCTCTAAGATCTTATTGATGTTGGAGAACATCTCATAATTGTTAATGAGACCCCAGAAGATAAGTATGGTGGTGGAAAGGAAGAAGCAGCACTCCCCAATTTTGAGCTCAGTGTAAGCATGATATAGCTGAAGCCAGGCAAAGGAAGAGGTGGAAGAGTTGTGAGCTGAATTTTAGTAAGGATATTGCTCAGTGTTTAAAGGAGGACAATAAGGGTGGTAAAAGGCTTTGTGATCAAAATTTATGATCAGCTGAAAGAAACACGGATTTTAAAGCCAGGGGTAAAGTGATAGGACAACATCTTGAAGGGATGGTGAGACCAAGGGGGAGCTTTTCTTTATTTACAGCCAACAGGAGAGACCTGTGTAAGTTTACAGGTCGAGGGGAAGAGAGAATAGCTGAAGATACATAAAATACAAAGGATTACAGATAAAGCAAGGTGAAGAAGAAACTGGAGGGAATAGGACTACGGGTATAAGTGGATGGGACTCTAAAATTGAAGGGATCAAAGGAAATAAGTAAAGACATTGAGTGGAATATATGAGTGGAAAAGATACTTGAGAAACTTTATGTGATAAATTAATCTGCCTAAAGAGAATTTGGTCCTTACTTATGTCAATTTTTAAGATAAGTAGGGTTTTTTTGTTTGTTTGGGATTTTTTTATGAGGCAATTGGGGTTAAGTGACTTGCCCAGGGTGACACAGCTAGTAAGTGTCAAAAGTCTGAGGGCAGATTTGAACTTAGGTACTCCTGACTCCAGGGCCGGTGCTCTATCCACTGTGCCACCTAGCTGCCCCTAAGATAAGTTCTAAAAAAATAAAGATACACATTTTCAAATATTCCTTAATATTTCTGATGAAAGTTTCTGAGCTGTTAAGATCATCACACAAAAGCACTCAGGATAGTTACTTGAACAGAGTACAAATCTTTAAGAAATGAGTAAAAACATTTTAAGTATAAAAAGACTTACTTTACTTAATTCGAATTGACTTTTTGTTTCCCTAGCCTTGAATGCTTTCTTTATGCATTTCTAAATCCTGTAAATACTTCTGGGCATAGCCCAAGTTTCACTTCTTCTATAAAGTCTTATCAGCTCTATGATATATCCCTCTGACTACTCCAGTTTCCCCTAATCTCTATTTCTGGACTATAGCATCCAGAATCATAGAATGTTATGACTCAGAGGGACTTTAATGATCATATAATCCAAGTCCCTCATTTGTTAAAGTAGGTAAGTAACTGATGTTCAGACAGATAAATTAACTTGCTACATATCACATAGCTAGGTACTACTGGCAGAAGGGGATCTAAGGGCTTCCAAGGGGGAAGCCAAGGTGGCAGAGTGGTAGGAATGGCCCTGAATTCCCTACACAGATCTAGAAAATATCGCAGACTTCTAAACAGATCTAGAAAATATACCAGACCAAATTCTGAAGAAATTCAGAAAAAGTCACAGTGAGTGAAATTTAGCATAAAACTCAAAGGGTTGTTTGTGAGGATCAAATAAGATAGGGTTTATAAAGAACATTTAGCACAGTACCTGGCACATAGTAAGTACTATATAAATACTTATTGCTTCCCTCTCCTGAGTCTTTTCTCTAAGTCAGGTTGGATGTATGGAAATCTAAAGCCATTGGAGATGGGAACAATGTGAGCCTGGAGCATGCCAAGCACTCCAGTTTCCAGGGAGAGGCAGTGCCCCGAACAAGATGAGATCCTGGCCAAATACCATGGCTCCATTAGACCCATCCTGGGGCACTTGCTATGAGAACAGTTACAAACTGGCAGACTTGTCATCCACTGGCCATTTTCAGGTCACAGGATACAGGCATGAATATTGGAGTGGCATTCCCATCTAGGGAAGCCCTAGGCATGTACTGAAAAAAGAGGAACATTCAGCTAAGAAGCAAGGAAATGGGAGCCTACAAAGCTGTCCCTCTGAACCAACAGACCTTTCCAGTTGGCCAACAGAAGCTGAATCTAAGAGCAGTCTACTCTTGGCCAACCCAAACTCAGGACAGTAACTTCTGAAGCCAGAAAATAGTCTGGAGAATGCATTAAAAAAGGACTAAAAAGGGCAGCTAGGTGCGCAGCGGATAAAGCACTGGCCCCGGATTCAGGAGGGACCTGAGTTCAAAATCCGGCCTTAGACACTTGATGCTTACTAACTGTGTGACCCTGGGCAAGTCACTGAACCCTCATTGCCCCACACACACCAAAAAAAAATAAGAAAAGAAAAAAGGACTAAAAATTTGAAAAATATAAATTTAAAAAAATTATTATGGTGGCAGGGAAGATCTAGACCCAAATCCTAAAGAGAATGATTCCAAAACATCTATAAGCAATGCCCTCAGAGAAAATAGCCTTGTAAAAATTTGACTATAGTCCCAGAAGAGATGAAGAAAAAGTTTTTTTAAAGAGGTAATTTTTAAATAAATAAAACAAAATCAAGGAAAAAATGGAAAAAAAGTGAGAGCTATGGAAAGAAGAAAGAATTGGATAGGGAGCAATAGCTTGGCATAAGAGGTACAAAACCTTACCTAAGCAACCAACTCCCTGAAAATGAGAATGGACCAAACAGAAGCCAATGACTCTATAAGGCAACAAGAAATATTAAAACAAAGTTCAAAAAAGGCTTTTAAAATGAAACTATAAGCTATCTTTCGGCAAAAACAACTGACTTGGAAAAACCGATCAAGGAGAAAAAAATTTAAGAACTATATATTATCTGAATGCCATGGCCAAAAAAATGTGCCTAGATATCCTAAGAAAGTTTATAAAGAAAACTGTTCAGTTCTCTTAGAACCAAAACAAGGTAGAATTTAGACAAGGTAGAAACAGAAATCTACCAGTCACCTTCTGAAAGATTCCTCAAAATGAAAACTCCCAGTAACAACATAGTAAAAATCTAGAGTTTCCAAGTTTAAAAAAAATTTTTATTTGTGTGTGTATATATATATATATATATATGTGTGTGTGTGTGTGTATGTATATATGTATATATGTGTATGTATATGTATATATATATATATATATATATTGTAAGCAGCCAGAAAGAAAGAATTCAAGCACTGAGAAACCAGTCAGGATCACAAATGATTTTGCAGCCAGGACTATAAAGAAGCAGAAAATTTGGGATACAACATTCCAGAAAGTGAAGGATACAGGCTTTTAGCCAAGAATAATCACCCCCATAATTGAGTAAAATGCTATAGGGGAAAATTGTATCTTTAATGAAATAGAAGACTACTAAGCATTCCTAATGAAAACACCAGAGCTGTATAGAATCTTTCAAGTTCAAACAGAACTGAAAGGAAACACAAAACAAACATGAATGAATAAAGATCAATGACTAAATAAGGATAAACTGTTTACCATTCAAATATGTAGAGATGATAAAATGTAACAGGAATCATACAAGAAGTTCATTTAAACAAGCCCTGGAAGTGACTGTTATGTCTTGATGAACTTAAGAAAGGGAGAAGGGAATCTACTGTTGGTGGAGTTGTGAAGAAGAACCAAACATTCTGGAGAGAAATCTGGAACTATGCCCAAGGGCTATAGAACTGTGCATATCCTTTGATCCAGCAATACCACTGCTAGGTTTTATATCCCAGAGATATCCCCAAAAAAAGAAAAAGACCTATTTGTACAAAAATATTGATAGCAGCTCTTTTTGGTGGTGCTGGAGAATTGGAATTCAAAGGAATGCCCATCAATTGGAGAATGGCTAAACAAACTTTGTATATGGTGGTGATGGAATATTATTTGTGCTATAAGAAATGACAAGCAGGATGACTTCAGAAAGGACTGGAAGACATGCATGAAATGATGTATTGTGAAGTAAGCAGAAGCAAGAGAACAATGTACAGAGAGGACAGCATATTTTTTGAGTGAAGAACTGTGAATGACTTGACTACTCCCAACAATACAATGATACAAGACAATCCCAAAGGGTCTATTGATGAATATACTAGCCACCTCAAGAGAAAGAACTGTTATTGATGGAACAGGACTGAAGCAGTTATTTTACTTTCATTTTTTTCCTTTTAATACAAATTTTCTTGTACAAATGACAACTATGGTAATATTTACATATTCATACATGTATAACCCACATATGATTGTTTGCCAGCCTCAGGGAGGGAAGGAAGGATAAAAATTGGAACTCAAACTATAATAAAAAATGTTTATTATAAAAAAAGAAAGGGAGGGGGCAGCTAGTTGGCGTAGTGAATACAGCACCGTCCCTGGATTCAGGAGTACCTGAGTTCAGAATCTGGCCTCAGACACTTAACACGTCCTAGCTGTGTGACCCTGGGCAAGTCACTTAAACCCCAATTGCCCTGCCAAAAAAATAAAAATTAAAAAAGTGAGAAGGGGAAAGGATAATTAGGGTAATTTTTCCTCACATACTCTGGGTATACATGTAGTCCTTTATTACAAACAAGGAGTAGGGCATGGGAGGTAGTAGCTGAACGAACCATATTCTCATCTGAATTGGGTCAAAATAAGGAAGAATATACACACACACGAAGGTTGGTACAGAAATGCATTTTACTTACAGGGAAGGGGGAAAAGGAGGGGAAAGTGAACTTGAGGGAAGGGAAGATTAGAGAGAGATAAGTCCTTAGCAAAAACAAACTCTAAGGATGAACAAAAATATAGCTCTTTAAAAGTGATAGAGGGGATGGGGCGGCTAGGTGGCACAGTGGATAAAGCACCGGCCCTGGATTCATGGGTACCTGAGTTCAAATCCGGCCTCAGACACTTTGACACTTACTATCTGTGTGACCCTGGGCAAGTCACTTAACCCCCCATTGAACCGCAAAAAAAAAAAAAAAAAAAGTGATAGAGGAATGGTAATTGTGGGGGTACTATTAAACTGTGAACAAAATTGTGGGTAAATTGTGGTCAATGGATAAATAAATTATGATTTTAAATGGTGGAATATTATTGTGCTTATCTCTTATCAATGCAAAGACCAACTACAATTTCAGAGGTCTAATGAAACATGCTACTCTATCTCCTGACAGAGGTGATGTCCTCAGAATGCAGGAATATAGCCAATTGGAAATTTGTTTTGATTTACTATAAAATGTTTGTAATAAGTTTTTTGTCCTTGTGTTCTTGATTGGGGGTAATATGGGAAGGTAAGAAGGCAATTTGCTGATTAAAACAAAGAAAAATACATTTTTTTAAAAGAAATTTATGAGCTAATGTCTTCCTTTTCAGTAGAAAGGTGGGTGAATTAGGTATGCAGAATATTGCATATACAGTCAAACATGGTCATTTTGCTGGTTAATTTTAGTTAACTATGTTTTTTTTGGTTATAATTAAAGGTTCATTTTGAGAGTGTAGGTATATCTGGGAAAGACTTAGAGAAAACAACAGATATTAATAAAAGTTTTTACTATTAAAAAATTAGAATATAAGGTCTCCCAACTCTTAGTCAAATGCTCTTTCTATACGACTACTGCTTCATGTAACTTGTCTTCCTATTAAAATGTAAGTTCTCAGAGGGCAAGAACCATGTGATTACCTTTTCACTATTCCCAAGACTACCAAACACACCCACTGAGCACACAATAAATGCACAATAAATACCTACTGACTAGCAATTTAAGCATTCTCCTTTGTGCAATAGAGAACCTAGATTTTCTCATATAGGGCGATCTTTCCTATTTTATCTTTCTTACTTCACATAGTTCTCCTAATTTGCCTTAAAAGAACTATTTCTATTTCACTCTTCATTGTATTATTCATTCATTTTTGACAGTTCTTAGAAAGGATCATTTGGAATTCGATGAGCATTTTGCTTATCAAGAAAAGAGAAGGGGGCAGCAGAGGGAGCAGTGGATAGAGTACCGGCCCTGAGTCAGAAGGACCTGAGTTCAAATCCGACCTCAGACACTTAACACTTACTGGCTGTGTGACCCTGGGCAAGTCACTTAAAACCCCAGACTGCCTCAACCAAAAAAAAAAAATTTAAATTAAAAAAAAAAAGAAAAAAGAAAGAAGAGTCATACAGATTGTCAAAGATTAGACAGCCTATTTATATCAAGAAAAACTAATGTAATACTTTGGTTAGAGCAGAAAGCTGTGCTTAGACAGTACAGAAACTTAAAGACAAAGTAAAATAAAAAGGAGAAGGGGGAAGAGCCAGTGTGGTAGAAAGAGCACTGTTTTTTGGAAATCCAAGTTCTTATATTATCAGCTTTATACCGTAGGCCCACAATCATGCTTGCAAAACCTTAAAATATACACATGTAAATCATTACGTCCTTTCTCCTGCTTTACATGTAGGTTTAATGCAAAGCCAACTGATAGTTTTATATTATTGTAATACTTTCCTACAGAGAATACAAAGGATTTAAAACAAATTATCACAGAAATAGTAATAATGTCACTCTCAACTAAATATTGAAATTCCAAAAATTTATACCTTGCAATGTATGTGTATTATATTCAACACATTATAAATTGTGTTCTCATAACACTGGCCAATTCATTTCATCCAAGTCTCAGTTTCCTTATCTACACTAATCATATGTGGTATTACTTATTTATTGGGGGTTTTATAGGGACACTACTTTGAAAACCCTTCTATGCTATGTGAACAGTTTTTATTATTATTAATGAAGTAAACATCTTTTGGAAAATTTCAGGTATATTGAAACTACAAAAAGTTGACATAAACTGGAGTTAATCAACAAAGGAAAAAAAACTTAAGAACATTTGAAAGCAAATTTTCAAATAAAATTTTGCAAATGAGTAAATAAAGGAAAATGTTCAAGAATCTGAAGCAAAATGCTGAGATCTTTAAACAACATGGAAATTAGATTTTTAAGTATCCTCATGCCCTTCTCTAGTTCTACAGAGAAAGATAAAAAAAAGAGGTAGAAAACAAGAGCCAAGCTAAAACTGAATGAATAAAACCTGAAAACCGCAGAATAACTTCTGTCAATTGAATAGGAATCTTAGGACTTTCTTTTTATACTTCAAAAAAAGTGCACAATTCTGAAAAATGATGGGAATAAAAAAGGTCCATGATACTAAAACATCTAATCCCTCACTTTCTTAATATGCCCTACCTAATATAGAATTTTAAAAGTAAGAATTATACTGTAAAGTGTTAAAAAGTCTAAACCATATGAAATCTATTGTATCCAAGTTAACATTAGGGTTGCCAAAAATAAACATTATTTTACAAAATGTCTGATGATTCCACATACAAATCTATTAAAAATACTACATAACAAATTGTTCAAAGGGTACATACTGATTTTCTCACAATTTAAAAAAACTAGTCCCTTAACATGTGTTGATTATGGTAGTGTTAGAAACTTGGTACTATTATGCGGCTATAGACTGATAACTTACTAGCAAAGGCACCTAAGAAATGAATGCATAGGACCTTTTCACTGCTTAACATATGGTCTTTTCACCTAAGCAATGCTTTAATTTCAACGACTTCCTTGTGGCAAGTACAGCTGACATTACCAAATTAATACTCCAATATCGACTTTGTTAAAAGTGAACACAAGACTTAGAATATCAGAATACTTAGGCAGGACTAAACTGGAATTATAAGAAAATATTTTACTTTTATAACAAGTCCTTGCCCAACCACTTCAAAAGATACAGTAATAAACTGCCTCAGAACTATCACAAGGTTATTTATAATTGTTTGATTAAAAAAAAAAACAAGAAAATCTATTTAATATTTAAAAGGAAATATTATACAATATAAAACTCTGGTGAGTTTTTATGACTTTAAAGGTATTCTAAATCAAATGTGTTACTCTGAAAATGAATGGAAATGTTTTGAGATTACAGCAAAGAGTTGTGTTTACTTTTTAAA
This sequence comes from Dromiciops gliroides, assembly GCF_019393635.1. Classification (NCBI taxonomy): domain Eukaryota; kingdom Metazoa; phylum Chordata; class Mammalia; order Microbiotheria; family Microbiotheriidae; genus Dromiciops; species Dromiciops gliroides. Next base: position 162,357,508 of record NC_057862.1, on the reverse strand, counting down.
TGAAAACTGGTTATCAATATCAACTATAATTTTTGTCTTTGATTCCTTAAAAAATCCTTACAACAATGGGAGATACATTTCATAAAATAATGCAAGAATTATCAAAAAAACTATACAAAAGCCAAACAAAAATCGACAATTGTGTGGCTACTACTAAATCAGGACACCTTTAGACAGTACTTCCTAGAAATATTTCTAAGTTAACTTTCCCCTATAGATCACATAGAAATCCAGAAATGAGCTAAAATAAAAATAGTAATGTGGCTAAGAAACTTCAACTTATGATCTTACTTTATCACTTTAATTGCGTTCTTCTGGGCGGGGAAAGAATATACATTACAAACTTAGGTTGAATGACTACTTATCGCGTGCTTATATCTTCAAAGAGTTAGTTTTTTAAAAAGATTTCAAATAGAAATAGGTAATAAATCACAGTCATCTACAAACACAAGTCACTAGAACCCAAAATGCTTATCTTTTCTCTTTCTCATCCATGATCTATAGTTACAAAGCAACACTATTTTTAATTTATGGAAAGAGTGAAAAAATATGCATAAGAATAAGGGGGTAGTAACAAAAACTGCCTAAAAGATATCAAAATGTTAGGAGAAAAAAATTCTGTAATACCTAATGGTTTACCTAATTGTTCATATAAATAAATTTATTTTTCACTTTTCCATATAGTTTACTGGAAGTCACATGGCCATAACAGAGACAGAAAAATTATCTGTGGAAAACTTAATCATCCAGAATTACTTCTTGAATTTTTTGAAAAATGTATAAAACTTTCCAGGGTTTTAATGCCTTCCAAGTGCACAATATTGTTTAATCTATTTTAATTTTCTTAATCTTAAAATACTCTCAGGAAGTAGTATTAAAAAAGGTCAAATAAACTTTAACCTTTTTTTTTTGGCTGTTTAAATAAGTTAGGACAGAAAAAAACACCAAAAGAAATTTATTAATAAGATAACTAGGACATCATGAAAAATGTCTGCTATTCAAAACCAGATATAAAGAATTATAATTTAAAAAGCAATATTGTTGAAAGATTGAATTACAGTGTAAAATAAAAGTGAGTTGAACTAGTGCTAATGAAAAGGGTGGAACTTAAAATTCCTGTGGTTTCCAGCTATGTGCAAATGTAAATACCATTTTATTATTTTCTCTGTTATAAATATGCAGCACAGTTCTTATTTAATCTATCATCTCTGTCATCTAATAAAAGCATATTATGTAAAAAAGTAGGCCCTTTTAATCTTAAAATATTCAAGTCAGTATTTTTAAAGCATCTAAGATAATTTTGCATTGCATAACTGAAGCAAAAAACCATCAAGCTAGTATTTCTGCTTTGCAAGCAAAGCTAAACATGAGACCACAGGAATTACTAGGCCAATATTCAAAGAAAAAAATTCAATGAAATAACATTAAACCTGTCAATTATAATTTAAAGCTTCTTTTATTTAAGCCATGAAAACTCTTTATTGCTTAAAATGCCAAAAAAATTTTTTAAACAATACATCTCTCCTTTGAAATAACATAAAATAGTATGTAAAAACTACTTTAAGCCGTTCAGAATATATACTTCTTGATGATGGAAAATCTGCTAATGGGAAAAACTATGAAAACTTTGATTGAAATATAAAATTTTCTTTGTTGTATATAGATATAAGATACAAGAAACTCCCACATAAATTCATGACAATATTTTAAAATTTACTTCAGTAACCAAAGGAACTTACCTACAACTGGTGTTTCAAAGTATTAGACAATTCTCTTTTGAAATAGCTCTTACTTTCTTTGGAAAATTACTAACTTTGCCTTCATTTCCAGAGTGTGAACTGAAGTGTAATTGAGATGGCCCTGCCATGGAGCAACTCTGCTTAAGGCTGGATAAACAACAAGAAAGATTTGGATAAGTTTCCTTCCAATGAAATACTTCTTTGTAACGTGTGATGGGGTTTGCTTGTCGTAAATTTAATCTTTCCAATTCTCTGTCAATATTTATCTGACAGTCCACATTTGGGGGAGATGGCAGGCGGTGCAGATGTGCTTCGGATCAGCTAATATACTTTGAACTTGAATTAAGTTTAAACTCCACTGCTGACATTTCTGGTTTATAGAGACCATTAGTTGTTTCACTCTTTGATAAAGAGCTCTTTGCTGGCTGAAATGCGGTTGAAACACAAGAACAGCTGTCAGATGATTTTTTCACTAAACCAACTGATTAGAATTCTTATTTGAAGTAAAAATGTTTTCCTCAAATGACCATTCACATGAAGTGCTTAATGTGTCTAATTTCCCCTGGAGTACAAATGGATTTAGATAGCCGAAGTCCACTGACTGCTGAAGAAAGACATCCTTTAGAAGACGCACCATCTTCAATTTCTGCAAACTCATTGGAAGAAATAATGAACTGGTGTGAAGTTTGATAGGATCCTTTCCTTGGTAACATACCTGAGCTGTTGGAGAAGCTGATGGGGTACTAGTAAGGGCTCCTAGGGAAAATAAGTAAGGATGAGCAACATTTTAGTGGGAATTTTAGATTTCTTTCTCCCTGGCAATTTCATCATCTCCAATCCTGCTCCAAGCCATCCTGGTCAAAATGAATTATACTTCTATTTGCTGAAATAACTTCACATGGGATAGTACTGTTATCTGTCAAACTTTTCTTGGTTGTGCCTTTACAGGATAAATTCCCATAGAAAAAAGAAGCAGCACTGGGAGGAAAAGTACCTACTATCACTGATGATACTGTTATGTGCATCATCAACACTTGTACATGATCCATAATCATTACAACTGCTGTTAAAAGATCCATTATCCCTGGTTAAAATACTGCAAGGGGTGTCATTGGTGGAAGGGATTCTTAACTGGCTGCCATCATTTATAGTAACTCAATTTATCATCCTCTGTGGCTCCACTATAAACTCCTTCCTTTAAGACACAGGTAGATGCTGCATCTTCACTGGTAGTTTTCAAGACTGTCAGACTTTAGACATCTACTATATCTTGTAGGCTGTAGTGAAATCTGTAGAAAGGTGCTCTTTTTTGCTAATATTTTGAGATGAAGGCTCAGATGTTCTTTCCTGAGACTTAGTATCCTGTGTTTGAGAAGGTAGACTGGGAGTCAGCTTCATGTGGAATAATGTTAGATGCTGAAATTTCTGTTTGATTTTTTGAAGGACATGTGAATATTATTATCCAATTCATCTCCAAAGGTTTCCGAAAGCGGGCAAATATTGCTTCTTCTGGCTGCAAAATGCAATTGTAACCTTTGTGCCATTTGTTCTCATTTCTAAACATGTTAGCAAGTGAAAGTCATAACAAAAATCTCTGTCTGAAGACAGGCTAGAAGCAGCTGTACCACATTTGAAGACAAAATCATTTGTAGTCTTATTTAAAAGAACTTTCAAATTGTAGCTTTTGTCCAAAATAAAAAAGGAGATAATAGTTATCCTATAACGAGGCAAACAACTCATTTGAGAGCTTGGGGTTTCCAAAAAGTCTTGAATTGCTAGTAGTCAAAACGCCTTCACTTACAAAGTACTTGAATTCCAGCGACCTTTTAGCTGAGCTCAGCTGCAGCCCTCTGCCTCAAACTCGGCCAACCTTGTTTCAATTATACCTTCTCCCATTTGCATGAATGAGTAACACAAGAACAACAATCCAGCTAGCATTTCAAGTTTAACAGTATTTTTCTCTCTCTGGCTACACTAGGTGAACTATTTAACTATTTGAATCAATGTGCTGAAACTTTTCTCCAGGAGTTTAACCACTAATATTTTACCCAAAGGTATAGAATTACAGGAAGTTGGTAGGAATGAATGTAATTGAGTATCAAATCAAGGATTGAATTTCCAACAGTAATCATACTAGGAACCCAGTTAAATTGGCTGATACAGAGAAATATTTACTGATGATAATTTTTAGATCCCCAAATGCAAATGTTTTAAGAAGTCAGGAATGCCAAAACACTGGGGGAATTTGTTAATGTTTGTCACTGATTCAAACAGGTAAGGAGTTTATCTTCCAAATAATCACAAAAGGGAAATTTAAGGTAAACTAGTCTAGTAAATTTTATTCATCACAAAAATTAAGGTCATCCTGATAAAGAGATTTTAAAGAGGTTACCACTAGTTATTTTCTCCTGCAATTGGAATGTTCTTTCAGCCAAGTGGCACAGTTTTTAAAATTATGCCATTTAATTCTGAATATCAAAACTGCCAAGAAGAGATATAAATGAATATTCATAAAAAACTGATATTTGGCCTCTCTCCCAAAAAAAGGAATTATACCTCCAACAGTTTTAATTCACAATATTTTATTCCACGATTTCTCCAATCCACCCAGTTAAGAATGTTGTGCTAAGAATTCAAAAAAAGGACTTAACATTTCAAATAAACATATTTGAATGCCAAATGTCTTGACAGCCTGTAAGCTCTTTGCTGGCCTCTAGTGGCATATGAAATCAGCAGGTTTTGCTATCCAATGTACATAAATATACATTAAGCTGCATGTTTATTTTCATAAATAAAAGGATACATTTGCTTACATCAAAGTACCAAGTACTTTACTATAGTAATGTGAAATTAATTGCCGCTGCTGATAAAACCCAACAGCTAAGAACATTTGACCATTTATTCTTTCAGAAGTTGTACGATATAATTTTCAGTTTGTTTAATCTTCACTGTATTATGAGCCTAGTGTTAGTAAAGGTTTAAAATTTGACTTTCTAAAAAGTCAAGGACTGGGGGCAGCTAGGTGGCACAGTGGATAAAGCCCAGCCTAGATTCTGGAGAACCTGAGTTCAAATCCAGCCTCAGACACTTGACACTTACTAGCTGTGTGACACTGGGCAAGTTACTTAACCCTCATTGCCCTGAAAAAAATAAAAATAAAAAGTCAGAAATCAAAATTGGTATATTATGCAAAAGATAAAAATTCATTTAAAAATAATACCCGAGTGCTTTAAAACCAGTAGCTGACTTGTAGTCAGAACTCCAGTAAATAAAAATATACTAATCATTTACAAGAAACAAGTAAAATAGTTGGTGTTTTAAAATTAGGACTAATATACCCATATCATATTTTTCTAAGGTAGCTTATTGTAAGCAAATACATAAAACTTCAACATATCTTGTTTCAAAAACTACATTAGACATCCTTGAGTTTTTAAATAGCATTTTCAATCAAATGAATCATACAAAACAAAGAAAGGAATATTTTAAAGTTGTATTTCTAGTATAACAATATAATAACATAGAATGGGTAAGGTTCAAAATAGTAAAGATAATTATCACATATGTTTTTGCTTTAAATAAGCAACTCAATATATTATCACAAGTTGCTTTTATTAAATGTGATTATTTACTGTTTTCTAAGGTGCCCTGAAGTATGGGATTTCTTATTTGCATATTTTGAATATAAACTGATAAAGCAGCTGAACACCCTCATAAATAAGGCTACTTAAGTGCTTAAGTCAGAACTAGAAGCTAATAACTAATTTTTTGTTACTTTTTTCTATGGTAATATTTATATCATCTTTATCATAGCAATTTAAAGAAATAATTTACAAATATTGGTTAAGAGGAAGTATAAGATTAACACTAGCAAGGATCTGTGTATCTGAGTAACACAGTATCACCCCCTAGAAAAAGTGAATTGGTCGAGTGATGTACCTTTTGAGTGTGGACCGCAAGTCAATAACAAAATTCTGAATCAGTTCATTTTCTCAAAAAAAGTCAGAGATAATTATCCAGCAGCTTGATTCTCCAGTGTACAAAAACTCTTTAGAAAAGAGGAAGTCTTAGACAAAAGGTCAAAAAAATTTTCTTGAAATGTTTATATGGAAGGTTATTAGTCACAAGGTACTTACCTTCAGAGGCTGAACTCTGAGACCAAATATGTTTAAGTGAGCAAGGTATTAAGTATGTAAATGATGGAAAATTTGTAAAGGTTTTAAATCACTGACTCCAACAAAATGTTTACAATTCTGGGCATAGATAGGTATTTCCATTGGTTTCCAATCACCTCTCCTTTTGAGGTTTTGGATTGGTCTAAAAGGCAACTGTTAAGTAAACTTTTTCTGAGTAAAAAGGCTGGGGTGGCATCATGTTCTAAAGAAAAAGGGCCAACCTTACTGCTAATAATAACTGACATTTATATATAAATTAATCAAAAGTACATAATTTTAACAATAGGTGCTCAAAAGACTTTTGACTAAATCCAACATATGTTTCCATTAAAAATACTAGAATGCATAAGAATACAGAGCCTCTTCCTTGATATAATCAATAATAACTACAGTCATCCCTCAACATATATGGGGTTTCACATTCAAGGTTTTGGTTATCTGCAGGTTGGCCATAGATAATAAAATGGGAATTTTGGGAGATTTGTAGCATAATTGTGGGAAAATCATTGATTATACATGCATGTAAAGAAATAAAAAAACTGTATTAAGACATAAATACTATGTATTACTAATCTATTGTATAATTTACTATCATAAGTATAAATATATAAATTTATTATAAACAGTTAATTTTCCTAAAAGCTACTGTGCACCTAAAGAACTTCAGTCCTATGTGCTCCCTTTAAGAACACCTCCTCTTTGTCTACCATTCAGACTGTCACATGATTTTCTCTCTAAAGTAATCAAAATCTGTGAAAAACCTGTTGCAGCTACACCTGAGGCTGCAAAGATTCTGTCTAGATTGTGAGATACTAATCTCTCATGTAGGAACTGCAACTTTTTAATGGTGCAGTGTATTTTACTTGGTTTTTGTGTTAAATATGATTAGAATTATTAAAAATAAAGTTTCAGGTGAGACCTGGAGTTATTTGCAGTTTCCACATTTTGTGGGAATTGGTGGCTCCTAACATCAAAAACTTTTTTGGGTGGGGCAATGAGGGTTAAGTGACTTGCCCAAGGTCACACAGCTAGTAAGTGTCAAGTGTCTGAGGTCAAATTTAAACTCAGGTTCTCCTGAATCCAGGCCTGTGCTTTATCCACTGTGCCACCTACCTGCCCCCAACATCATAAATTTCAAGGACAACTGTATCTCTACCAAAGAGGTAACATTATATGTAATGGAGAAAAGGTTAAAGGTTTTTTCCAATAAATCTAGGGTAAAATAAGGATGCCCAATATTATCACTACTATTTAACAAAGTTTTAGAAATGTTTAGCTATAGAAATAAAATAAGAGAAATCAATGGAATAACAGGCAAAAAGAAAATTAAATTATCTTTTTGTAGATATGATGGCATACTTAGAATAATCCATAGTCAACTCAAAAATTCAATGAAATAATCAGTTCAGTAAAGGTACAGGATATAAAATATATCTACATAATTCATCAGCATTCCTACTTTATTACCAACAAAACCCAGCAGAAACAGAGAGAAAAACTCCATTTAAAATACCTAGAAAGGTATGAAATATTTAGGAGATAATTTACCAAGATACACCCACTAACTATAGGAATCCAAGTAAAAAGCTTTTGGAGAATAAAGACAGACCTAAATAAAGGGAAAAACAGTAATTGCTCACAGGTAGGTCAAATCAACCTAATACAAATGAGAGCATAGTCCCTAAATTAATTTACTTATTTTGTGTTGTTACCAAATTACCAAGGGAGTATTTCACAGGGATAGAAAAATAAATGATAAAGGAAGAGGCAGATAAGGGTATAACACGTTTGAAGGACAGAGAGTAATCCAGATTGGCTGTAATGTAGAGTACATAGAATGGAGTATCATGAAAAAGTGGCTCCACATTGTCACAGGCATTGAACATACTGTAAAGGAATTAGATTTTATGCAGTGGATTATTGGAAGTCTACTAAGATTTTTGAGCAGAGAAGTAACATAAGCACATCCATATATAGATTAGTCTGGCAGAAAAGTGAAGGCTGAATTACAGGAGAGAGAAAATCATCAGAAAGGGAAGATCTATTATGAGGCTATTACAACATTCCAAGTAAGTGGCAATTTTGGTCTATGTTATGGTGCTAGCAATAGGAAGCAAGAGGAGGAGATAAATGCAACAGAGAGACTGGAGGTGGAATGAGAGAACTTGGTAATATCTTCAAATATGAGAGTTAAATGAGAGCAGAAAGTCAAAGTTAAGACCAATGTTTCATAAATGGGAGAATGGAGTGAATGGTGGTATCATCCTAAGGGGGGGGGGGGAGTCAGAAAGAGAACGAGGTTTAGGAAGAAAGATAGTAAATTCTATTTTGGTAATCTTAAATAAATGTGGTCTAATCTGTAACTTGTAGAGGGTAATATACTAAACAAATAACACACTAGCAAGAATCAGTTTATTGATTATCATATCACTACCCTTAGTTATAAGAGATCAGGATACATAAGTTTTTAGGCATAGAAAAATAGCAAAGATGAGTTAGCTGCATTAAAAAGAAGGTATTTCTTGTACTGGGAGTCATAACACTGTGGAGAATCATACTTGTCTCATCCAGAAAGATCACTAAGAAGTTAAGTCCTTGTTTCTTCAGGTTGACTAGTATGAAATATACACCTTCAAGACTAAGCATATCTATAGTTATAAGGATTTCATGGTCCACAATTGATTTAGATCCAGTTAAGAGTTCTGCTCCAGAACCAGAAGAACATTGTACACAGTATCTTCAACATTGTGTGTTTGATCTACTGTGATGGACTATATTCTTCTCACCAATGCAATGGCACAGAAGAGTTCCAGGGAACTCATGATGAAGAGGATCTCCAAATCCAAGAAAAAAAAAAAGAACTGCAGAGTATAGATGCTGAATGAACCATACTATTTCTTTTGGTTTTTGATGCTGTTTTTTTTCTATTTTGAGGTTTTTCATCATTGCTCTGATTTTTTCTCTTATAACATGACTAATGCAGAAATAGGATTAATGTTATTAAGTGTATATATATATAACCTATATAAGATTACCTGCTGTCTAGGGGAGGGGGGAGGAGGGGAGGGAGGGAGAAAAATCTGAAATTGTAAAGCCTTGTATAAACAAAAGTTGAGAACTATCTTTACATGTAATGGAAAAAAATAAAATACTTTTATTAATTAAAAAAAAATAAAATTAAAAAAAATTTTTTTTTAATTAAAAAAAAAAGAGTTCTGCTCCCAAAGCGAACACTTAGAAGTTCCCATTTCTTGAAGAGGAAACTAACTTATAGGCCCATGTCCATTCTTTTTTGTTTGTTTGTTTTAATTTTAATCTTGACAAACATGAACAATACCACAAAGAACAGAAAAGAGGATTGCATGAGAATTGACTCTTACTATGAAATTGTTTTTAAGTATATATTAAATTTGTTTGTCCATGTCTCCTTTAAATACAAGCAAAAATAACCAAGGACAATCTGAATTGGGGCTTGGAAAATGATAAACTCTGGATAACTGAAGGATTTTAATATAGCATTTTAAGTAGTCAGGAATCAGAGCATTCATTTCATTATATTAAAATCATATGGGGCAGCTAGGTGGCACCAGCCCTGGAATCAGGAGGACCTGAGTTGAAATCGCCTCAGACACTTGACACTTACTAGCTGTGTGACCCTGGGCGAGTCACTTAACCCTCATTGCCCCACCCCCCAAAAAAATCATATTTTAGTTCAATTTTTCACCTTCCTTTCAAAGATAGCTACTAAATCTTTACTTATTCACTTATGCTGAGCATTCAATATATATATATATATATATATTTTTTTGGTGTGAGGCAATTGGGGTTAAGTGACTTGCCCAGGGTCACACAGCTAGTAAGTGTTAAGTGTCTGAGGCCTGGATTTGAACTCAGGGTCCTCCTGAATCCAGGGCGAGTGCTTTTACCCACTGCACCACCTAGCTGCCCCAAATATACTTTATTTTTAGCTTAGATATTATCCAACAAGCTGAAGTCATGCAGTACGCCTGTCTTGGACAGCTGCAGATGCTCTTTGTATCTTTTTTTTTTTTTTGGTTTGTTTTTTCAATGCAACAAACATTTATTTTATTTTTTCCAGTTACATGTAAGGATAGTTTTCAACATTCATTTTCATAAGATTTAGAGTTCCAAATTTTTCTCCCTCCCTCCCTTTCCAAGACAGCAACCAATCTGATAAAGGTTATATATGTACAATCCAGAAGTGCTCTTTTTATCAGTTCTTTCTATGGGAGTGGATAGTATGCTTCATCATTAGTCCTTTGGGACTGTCTTGGATTATTGTATTGCTGAGAGTAGTTAAGTCATTCACAATTGCTCATTGAACAATACTGCTGTCACTATGCACAATGTCCTCCCAATTCTGCTCACTTCACTATACATCAGTCCATATGAGTCTTTCCAGGTTTTTCTGGGATCATCCTGTTTGTCATTTCCTATAGCACAATACGATTCCACTACAATCATTCCTCAATTGATGGACATTCCCTTGATTCCCAATTCTTAGCCACCACAAAGAGTTGCTATAAATATTTTATGCACAATTTTTCACCCTTTTCTCTTTTCATGTATACTATTGTTAAATGTTGACCCTTCATCCTATTCCCTTCCCTATGATATTTACTCTATTGTCTATCTTCTTTCACCCCTATCTCTATTCTAGCATTAGTATCTGAAAAATGGCTCCTCTTTGCCAGAAGAAATAAAGAAATCAATCAAATAAAGGAAGAGTGAAGGACTGTGGTTGTCCATTAAATTAAACTTCTTCAGATAAACCAGAATACTTCCCCTGAGTTTGGCGGCTCCTGAAAACATAATGAATAAATGACTGGTAGGACAGTGAACACTACAGAAACAAGGAATGTTAGAGGTGGAAAGAACTTTAAAGATTATTCAAGTTTTAAATGTGCTCGTTTTTCTTTTTCTTTTTTTGTGGGGCAAATGAGGGTTAAGTGACTTGCGCTGGTCACACAGCTAGTAAGTGTCAAGTGTCTGAGGGCCACATTTGAACTCAGGTCCTCCCTGAATCCAGGGACAGTGCTTTATCCACTGTACCACCTAGCTGCCCCTTCATTTTCAAAGGAAGACTCAAAGGAACTCTTTCTCTAGCTCATATCTTTATTAGATTTTTAATCAACAGTACGAATACACCTAAGTTAATTCTTTTTTTTTTTTTTTTTTTGGTGAGGCAATTGGGGTTAAGTGACTTGCCCAGGGTCACACAGCTAGTGTTGAAATGTCTGAGGCCGGATTCGAACTCAGGTATTCCTGAATCAGGGCGGTGCTCTATCCACTGCGCCACCTAGCTGCCCCCTAAGTTAATTCTTAATTACCATTTTATGTCTTTTCAGCTGACAATTAGTTAAGAGTAGAATCAAATCCAGATTTAAGTGTGCTGGAAGAAAGAAATGGCTCTCTAAGGGATGGATAATGTAAGAATAATGCCATCAACATACAAAATTGTCTTCATGTCATAAGTGGACCAGTCCTTCACTTCAATTTTCTTAATGATCACTGTCTTTTTCTTTGTTGCTATCAATTTTCACTCATATTTCATATTTCTCTTACTCTAATAGAAAATAACTTACCAAACGATTTTCATCAAACACTTCAAAAGAAGCCAGTGCTGCTGAGGATGGACCCTAATTAAAAAAAAAAAAGAAAATTTACTTTGTTTTAAAAATAAAGAAAAATAATACTATTTGGGTCAAAGTATTTGATAAATCAATGCTTTTAAATATTAAACATTTTACAACAACATCCTAATTAAATACTGTTTTCACAAGCATATTGAAAAATTCAAAACTAGGAAGCAGTAGTATACACATAGCATCAATAGGGCAGTTTTTAACTGCCACACTAAAATAAAATTACTAATGTAGTTCAGGGCTTATATTGTTAAATAAGTAACTTACCTATGTGATTACTTATTTTTAATTTCCATGACCTCAATTCTCTTTTATCGGGTGAAAACAGACTTGGAAGCTAAAATAAACAGTATGAAAATACCTACTAGCTTACTGTTAGTACAGCATTTATAAGGCCTCCTCTTTAAAAAATATCAAGAAAATTGTTCAAAAAAATATAATAACCCTTTTACTTTGAATGGCTGACTTCATTTCAAGTGTTCATTTTTGGTAGCACATGCTTTTTAAAAGGAGTACAGCTTGGGGCAGATAGGTGGCACAGTGGATAGAGCACCCGTTCCTGGATTCGGGAGGACTTGAGTTCAAATTTGACCTTAGACACTTAACACATACTAGCTTGTGTGACCCTGAGGAAAATCACTTAAGCACAACTCACACACACACACACACACACACACACACACACACACACACACACACACTCTCACACAAAGAGTATAGCTAGTATTTCCCAGGTGGGACATAATATTTTAATTTTGAAAGAATTTGTTTTCTTTTATTTTTTTTTTTGGTGGGGCAATGGGGGTTAAGTGACTTGCCCAGGGTCACATAGCTAGTAAGTGTCAAGTGTCTGAGGCTAGATTTGAACTCAGGTCTTCCAGAATCCAGGGCAGGTGCTTTTATCCACTGTGCCACCTAGCTGCCCCAAGAATTTGTTTTTCTATGACAAAAAAAAAGGAATATAATAAATGTTAGAGAAGCTGTGGAACAAATAGAACACTAATGCATTGTTGGTGGAGTTGTGAACTGATCCAACCATTCTGGAGAGCAATTTGGAATGATGCCCAAAGGGTTATAAAGCTGTATATACCCTCTGATCCAGCAATACCACTACTAGGTCTATGTCCCAAAGAGATCATAAAAAGGGCAAAGGACCCACAGTACAAAAATATTTATAGCAGCTCTCTTTGTGGTGGCAAAGAATTGGAAAATCGAGGGAATGCCCATCAATTGGGGAAAGTCTGAATAAGTTGTGGTATATTAATATAATGGAATATTATTGTGCTATAAGAAAAGATGAGCAGGCAGATTTCAGAAAAAACCTGTAAAGACTTAAGTGGACTGATGCTGAGTGACATGAGCAGGACCAGGAGAACATTGTACACAGTAACAGCAACATTGTGTGATGATCAAGGCTCTTCTCAGCAGTGCAATGGTCTAAGACAATTCCAAAGATTTCATGATGGAAAATTTTCTCCACATCCAGATTCTGAATGCATATTGAACCATACTGTTTCTACTTTTTGGTTGTGTTTTCTTTTCTTTTTGAAGTTTTTCCCTTTCGTCTGATTCTTCTTTCACAACATGACTAATGCAGAAATATATTTAATGTGATTGTACATATATAACCTATATCAGATTGCTTTCTGTCTTGGGGAGGGGAGAGGGAGAGAGAAAAATTTGAAACTAGAAATCTTAGGAAAACAAATGTTGAAAACTATCTCTACACGTAATTAGAAAATAATAAATACTTTTATGATAAAAAATAAAAACAAAACAAAAAAAGCTATGCTGCACACTCTTGAGTCACATAGTAGTCAAATTTAATAATTCTAATGACAACAAATTCTGCAAGCCAGCATGGAAAAGACAATCAAGTACAGAGAAAAGGAAATTCAAATAACACTGTTCTGTACCCACCATAGACCTAGTGAAGGAACAGAATAATGTTGTGCAAAGGAGCTCAAGCCATAATCCAAAGTGCAAATCTGCACAATTTGCAAATCTGAGCATTAATAAAAAGGTGTATATTCAAAAAGAGACATCTGAAACATTCCTAGAAAGAATGACCTAAAAAATTTGTTTGCTTCTTAAATACTGAAGAAAACAGAATAAATACAATGTAAACAAATAAAGCAACCAAGACAAGAACAAAATAACAAGAACAACAAAATAACAAGATAGATCATAAAGAGATTTAATTCCAGTGGCATAAGAGGAGACAAGAATGAAAACAGAAGTCAAAGAGCAGTAATGGTGGAGATATTGGCCTGAAACATGGAGAAAATATTATAACACACTGTCCACAAGTGAAGCAATGATTTTTTTCCTAAAAATATTTTATTATTTTCCAGTTACATGTAGAGGTAGCTTTCAACAATTGTTTCCACAAGATTTCTAGTTTCAAATTTTTCTTCCTCCTCCTCTCCCTTCCCTCCCCTCTCCCCAAGACAGCAAGCAATCCAACATAGACTATATATGTACAATCACATTAAACACATCTCTGCATCAGTCATGCATGAAAGAATCAGAGCAAAAATGAAAAATCTCAAAAAATCCAAACAAAACAAAAACAAAAAACAAAGATATAGAAACAGTATGGTTCAATCTGCATTCAGGACTCCATAGTTCTCCTCTCTGGATTTGGAGAGCATTTCCATTCATGAGTCCCTTGGAATTATCTTGGAACCACTGTATTGTTGAAAAGAGTCAAGTCTATCACAAATTGATTATCACACAATGGTGTTGATACTGTGTACAATGTTCTCCTGGTTCTCCTCATCTCATTCAGCATCAGCTCATATAAGTCCTTCCAGGTTTCTCTGAAATCACCTCACGGTTTCTTACATCAAAATAGTATTTCATTACATTCATATACCACAACTTGTTCAGCCATTCCCCAATTGATGGGCATCCCCTCAATTTCCAATTCCTTGCCACCACACAAAGGGCAGCCATAAAAATTTTTTATGATCACTTTGGAAAAAGACCTAATAGTGGTATTGCTGGGTCAAAGGGTATGCAAGGCTTTGTAGCCCTTTGGCATAATTCCAAATGGAGCAATGATTTTGTGAGACAAGTAGATAAAGGAAAGCAAGGGAGGAAGAAGACGGAGGAATATGTGATGTACTCTAATCAAGTCAAAGGGTAACAATAAAAGAAAAATACTCTTTTTGTGTCTCAGCAGGAAGAAGGCCTACAGGAAAAGGAGTATGAGGAAACAGAGATTTAAAAAGAGGTAAAGAGAAGGGGAAACTATGTTTTTATTGGTAGGAGAGGGTACCAGTGATGAATGATCCTATGGAAAAGTAAGATATTCTATACACACTGAGGATCAGGACTTTTTGGTGGGTATAATCTGTAGGGATTCTGTGCTTTAAGAGATCACTCATAGGGGCAGCTAGGTGGTGCAGTAGATAGAGCACTGGCCCTGGATTCAGGAGGACCTGAGTTCAATTCCAGCCTCAGACACTTGACACTCACTAGCTGTGTGACCCTGGGCAAGTCACTTAACCCCAACTGCCTCACCAAAAAAAAAAAAAAAAGAGAGAGATCACTCATACTGTCTCAGAAGGGGAAACAGAGTTCTTGGGGACAACTGACACCCAGAAACATGGGATGGCTCAGATCCAAGCATACTAAGGTAGCTATATGTCAAAGTGATAGCAATAACAAGGAAGTCTATTGCCTTCCCCATGAATGTATCTAAGACTCCTAAGACTAATCAAAAGAGATGACTACTACTAACTTCTGATGATTCATGTGGGTACAAATGAAAGGAGGAACTTTATAATCTAGCTATCTATTTGTGAGGCAATTGGGGTTAAGTGACTTACTTGCCCAGGCTCACACAGCTAGTAAGTGTCAAGGGTCTGAAGCCGGATTTGAACTCAGGTCCTCCTGAATCTAGGGCTGGTGCTCTATCCACTAAGAAGGAACTTTAAAAGATTATAACATCAGAACTAAAACTAATGATAATCAGAGCACAGGATACATTTTCTTTACCACTGCCTACTAAAAGTAAGGGATGCAGAAGACAAAAATTGACGTGCAAGAAGGCTAAAGAAGGTGGTCCTTAAGAATTTGGACTTCTCCATTATCACCCCTATTATTTAATATTGTCCTAGAAATGTTAGCTTTAGCAATCAGAGAAGAGAAAGGAATTAAAGGAATTAGAATACGCAAGGAGGAAACAAAACTATCACTCTTTGCAGATGATATGATGGTATACTTAAAGAATCCTAGAGAATCAACTCAAAAATTACTTGAAACAATTAACAACTTTAGCAAAGTAGCAGGATATAAAATAAATCCACATAAATCATCAGCATTTCTATACATGACCAACAAAGCCCAGCAGCAAGAGATAGAAAGAGAAATTCCATTTAAAGTAACGGTAGATAATATAAAATACTTGGGAGTCTACTTGCCAAGACAAACCCAGGAACTCTATGAACACAACTACCAAACACTCTTCACACAAATCAAATCAGATCTAAATAATTGGAAAGATATCAATTGCTCATGGATAGGCTGAGCTAATATAATAAAAATGACAATACTGCCTAAATTAATTTACTTATTTAGTGCCATACCAATCAGACTACCTAAAAATTATTTTATAGAACTAGAAAAAATAATAACAAAATTCATCTGGAAAAACAAAAAATCAAGAATATCCAGGGAAATAATGAAAAAAAATTCACAGGAAGGTGAGTTAGAGGTACCAAACCTAGAGCTCTACTATAAAGCGGCAGTCCATCAAAACTATCTGGTACTGGCTAAAAAATAGAGTGGTAGATCAATGGAATAGGCTTGGCTCAGGAATGCAGTAGTAAATGACACTAGTAATGTAGTGTTTGATAAACCCAAAGACTCCAGCTTCTGGGATAGGAACTAAGTATTTGACAAAAACTGCTGGGAAAACTGGAAGATAGTATGGCAGAAATTAGGCATAGACCAACATCTTACACCTTATACTAAAATAAGGTCAAAATGGATACCTGATTTAGACATAAGAGGTGATACCATAAGTAAATTAGGAGAGAAAGGAATAGTCTACCTATCAGATCTTTGGAAAGGAAAACAGTTTATGACCAAACAAGAGATAGAGTATATTATAAAATACAAAATGGATGATTTTGATTATATTAAATTAAAAAATTTTTGTACAAACAGAAGCAATGCATCCAATATTAGAAGGGAGGCAGAAAGCTGGGAAACAATTTTTATGGCCAGTACTTCTGATAAAGGCCTCATTTCTAAAAGATATAGGGAACTAAATCAAATTTATAAGAATCCAAGTCATTCCCCAATTGAGAAATGGTCAGAGGATATGAACAGGCAGT
Organism: Dromiciops gliroides; assembly: GCF_019393635.1. Lineage (NCBI taxonomy): Eukaryota > Metazoa > Chordata > Mammalia > Microbiotheria > Microbiotheriidae > Dromiciops > Dromiciops gliroides. Next base: position 162,340,580 of record NC_057862.1, on the reverse strand, counting down.
TTTCTGATGAAGAAACCAAAGCTATCATATGAAAAAATGCTCTAAATCTCTAATGATTAGAGAGATGCAAATTAAAACAACACTGAGGTACCACCTGCCACCTATCAGATTGGCTAAAATGACAAAATAATAGATGTTGGAAAAGCTGTGGGAAAATTGGAACACTAATGCATTGTGATCTAGTAACATTGGCTTCCTTGTGGTTTCTCAAACAAGACACTCCATCTCCAGACTCTGGGCATTTTCACTGGCTTTCCCCCATGCCTTGAATATTTTACCTCCTAATATCTGCCTCCTGGCTTCCCTGGTTTCCTCCAAGTCCCAACTATAATGCCATCTTCTATGCTCTACAGAGCAGTCTATATTTTTTTTTCAAATTACATGCAAAAAAAATTTTTTTTTAATATTTTGAGTCCAAATTCTCCTCCTTTCTTCACTTCCAATTAGATATCAATTATACATGTGTAGTCAGACAAAACATTAACTAAAATTAACAAAATAAAACAAAGACCAATAAAAAACAAAAAAATAAACCAAGTTTTAAAAAGTCAGCTTCAGGGGCAGCTAGATGGTACAGTGGATAGAGCACTCGCCCTGGAGTCAGGAGGACCTGAGTTCAAATATGACCTCAGACACTTAACTTATAGGCTGTGTGACCGTGGGCAAGTCACTTAACCCCAATTGCCTCACCCCCACCCCCCCAAAAAAAGTCAACTTCAATCTACATTCAGACTCCATCAGTTCTTTGTCTGGTGGTGAATAGCATTTTTTCATCATAAGTCTTTCAGAAATTCCCCAGATCTTTGTATTGCGGGGAATAGCTAAATCATTCACAGCTGATCATTATACAATATTGCTGTAACTGTGCACAGTGTTTTTCTGGTTCTGTTCACTTCATTTTGCAACAGTAAGTCTTTACAGGTTTTTCTGAGAGCATCCTGTTTTTCTTTGACACCACAAAAAGAGCTGCTATAAATATTTTTGTACATATATATATACTTAACTTTTCTTAGACCTCTTTGGGATACAGACCTGGTAGTGGTATTGCTGGGTCGAAGGGCATGTACAGTTTTCAGCCCTTTGGGCATAGTTCCAAATTGCTGTCCAGAATGTTTGAATCAATTCCCAATTCTACCAATGTGAATTAGCGTCCCAATTTTTCCACATCCCCTCCAACAAGTTCTAATTTTCCATCATGTTAATCAATCTGAAAGGTGTAAAGTGGTACCTCAGAATTGTTTTCATTTTAATTTCTCTAATCAATAGTGATTTAGAGCATTTTTTCATGACTATAGATAGCTTTGATATTTTCACCTGAAAACTGTATCTAAAACTTGCTCATTTATCAATTGGCGAATGACTTATATTCTTTTTTTTTTTTTTTAGTGAGGCAATTGGGGTTAACTGACTTGCCCAGGGTCACACAGCTAGTACGTGTTAAGTGTCTGAGGCCGGATTTGAACTCAGGTACTCCTGACTCCAAGGCCAGTGCTCTATCCACTGCGCCATCTAGCTACCCCATGACTTATATTCTTATAAATCTGATTCTATATATTTGAGAAATGAGGCCTTTATCAGAGAAAGCTGCTTCAAAAAATTTTTTCCCAGTTCTCTGCTTTCCTTCTGATCTTGACTGCATTAATTTTTTGTAAAACCTTTTTAATTTAATGTAATAAAAATATCCATTTTACATTCATAATGCCCTCTATCTCTTGCTTCATCATAAATTCTTCCCTTATCTATAGATCTGACAGGCAAAATATTCCATGCTCCCCTAATTTGTTTATGGCATCATACTTTATGTCTAAATCAGGTAGCTCTTTTGACCTTATCTTGGCATACAGTGTGAGATTTTGGTCATTACCTAGTTTCTGCCAAACTGCTTTCTAGTTTTCCCAGCTTGGATCTTTGGCTTCATCAAACACTAAATTTCTATGGTCATTTTCTACTTTGTACTTTGTACTTAATATATTCACAGCTGATCATTATACAATATTGCTGTAACTGTGCACAGTGTTTTTCTGGTTCTGTTCAATTAATATTCCATTGATCCATCATTCTATTTCTTAGCCAGTACCAAATTGTTTTGGTGATTACTACTTTGTAATATAGTTTGAAACCTCCTATTTTTGACCTTCTGTTCTTCCAGATGAATTTTGTTACTCTTTTTTCTAGTTCCATAAAATAATTATCTGGTAGTTTGACTGGTATGGCATTGAAATAAGTAAAATTAGGTAGAATTGTCATTTTTATTATATTGGCTCAGCCTACCCATGAGCAATTAATATTTTTCCAATTGTTTAGATCTGACTTTATTTATGTGAAAGGTGTTTTGTAATTGTGTTCACATCATTCCTGGATTTGTCTTGGCAGGTACACTCCCAAGTAATTTATATTGTCTACAGTTATTTTATTTTTTGTTTTTGAGAGACAATGGGGGTTAAGTGACTTGCCCAGGGTCACACAGCTAGGAAGTGTCAAGTGTCTGAGGCCAGATTTGAACTCAGGTCTTCCTGAATCCAGAGCCAATGCTTTTATCCACTGCGCCACCTAGCTGCCCCCTGTCTACAGTTATTTTAAACAGAACTCTCTCTGTTGATGCTGGACTTGGTTGGTAGTATGTAAATATGCTGATGATTTACATCGGCTTCTTTTATATCCTGCAACTTTGCTAAAGTTGTTAATTATTTCAACTAGTTTTTTAGTCAACTCTCCAGGATTCTCAAAGTATACCATAATATTATCTGCAAAGAGTGATAGTTTTGTTTCTTCATTGCCTATTCTAATTCCTTCCATTTCTTTATCTTGTTTTATTGCTATAGTTAGCATTTCTAGCACAATACAGAATAACAGCAGTGATAATGGGCATCTTTGCTTCACCCCTGATCTTACTGGGAAGGCTTCTAACTTATTGCCATTACAGATAATGCTTGCTGATGGTTTTAGATAGACATGCTGCTTATCATTTTAAGCAAAGTTCCATTTATTCTTTTTTTTTTGCGGGGCAATGGGGGTTAAGTGACTTGCCCAGGGTCACACAGCTAGTAAGTGTCAAGTGTCTGAGGTCGGCTTTGAACTCAGGTACTCCTGAATCCAGGAACAGTGCTTTAACCACTGCGCCATCTAGCTGCCCCAGTTCCATTTATTCTTAGGCTTTCTAATGTTTTTAATAAGTGTTGTACTTTGTCAAAAGCTTTTTCTGCATCTATTGAGATGATCATGTGATTTTTGTTGGTTTTGTTATTGATTCAGTCAATTATGCTGATAGTTTTCCTAATACTGACCTAGCCCTGCATTCCTTGCAAAAATCCTGCCTAGTCATAGCATATAATCTTTGTGATATATTGCAATCTCCTTGCTAGTATTTTATGTAAAATTTTTGCATCAATATTTACTAAGGAAATTGGTCTATAGGTTTCTTTCTCTGTTTTTGCTCTTCCTGGTTTAGGTATCAGCACCATATTTGTGTTATAAAAGGAATTTGGTAGGATTCTTTATTTATTTTTCCAAATAGCTTATATAGTATTGGAATTAATTGTTCTTCAAATGTTTAGTAGAATTCACTAGTGAATCCATCTGGTCCTAGTGGGTTGTTTTTTTTTCTTTAAAGGAACTCATTTATGGCTTGTTTAATTTTTTACTATGATAAGGTTACTTAAGTGTTCCATTTCCTCTTCTGTTAAACTGGGTAATTTATATTTTTGTAATATTCATTGATTTTACTTAGATTGTTAGATTTATTGGCATATAATCGGGAAAATCATCTCCTAATAATTTCTTTAATTTCTACCTCATTGACAGTGATTTTACCCTTTTCATTTTTGATACGGTAATTTAGTTTTCTTCTTTCTTTTAAATCAAATTAATCAATGATTTATCTCTTTTATTGGTTATTTTTAGCATAAAACCAGGGGCTAACTTATTAATTAGTTAAAAGGTTTCCTTACTTTCAATTTTATTAATCTCTCCTTTGATTTTCAGGACTTCCAATCTGATGTTTAATTGGGGAATTTTAATTTGTTCTTTTTCTAGTTATTTTAGTTGCATGCTCAATCTATCTATTTGTTCTCTCTCTATTTTATTGATGTAAGTGTTTAGAGATATAAAATTTCCCCTAAATACTGCTTTGGCAGCATTCTCTAAGTTTTGGTAAACAGTCTCGTTGTCATTCTCTTTAATGAAATTATTGTTTCTGTGATTTGTTTTGACACTCATTCTTTAGGATTGCATTATTTAGTTTCCAATTACTTTTCAATCTATGATTATTTCCTATATTTTTAATTCCCATATGTTTCTTCCCCTCCACTGTACCTGTGCCTGCATTACACTGTACTCCACTCTCATCCAGGTGAGAGAGACCTTTCCTGTCAACCTTCCAAGTTGCCTTAGGCTGTAAAACTGTTTCATCTTGATCTTCTGTTGGTGTTGTCACTCAAAAATTTGTTTTAAGGTGTTATTTTAAAGTTATTTGAAGGGAAATTTGGGAGAGTTCAAACTCCACCATATTAGCTTTGCCTTGGATTGTCCCCATTTTCATCCCCACACTCTTTCTAACCTAAGAAAAGATCTCTCTCTCTCTCTGAGGTCTTTCTTGATCCTTCTTAATGATGCTTTCTCTGCAACCATTATTTTTTATGTTGTCTACCTTATTACTTGTGAGCTCCTTGAGAGTAGACCATCTTTTGCCTTTCTTTGTATGCCCATTACTACCTCATAGTAGACAATTAATATATCTTTATTGCTGACCTCTTTTTTTTTTTTTTTTTGGTGAGGCAATTAGGGTTAAGTGACTTGCCCAGGGTCACACAGCTAGTAAGGGTTAAGTGTCTGAGGTCAGATTTGAACTCAGGTACTCCTGAATCCAGGGCCGGTGCTCTATCCACTGCGCCATCTAGCTGCCCCTATTGCTGACCTCTTAAGGCAAGACCTCAAGTAGCCTAATCTCCTGTCTCCCTCACCCAAGAAACTACTGTCCAACCACTTCTCTATCTGAACTAACTACTTAATGATTGCCATATTTCTATCTTCTTGTATTAAGCTTATCTCAGAGATTCTGAACCACTGGCTGCTGATGTAAAAGCTGTTATAAAGAGGAAAAGTCCCCATATGTACATAAATATCTAAAGCAGGTGGTTTTTTTTGGTAGTGGCAAGAAATTATTAGTAAATGCCTAAATTATGATATATGAATGTAATGGAGTATTATTATACCAGAAGAAATTACAAAATACACTGTTTCAGAGAAAACTCATAAAGCCTATATAAACCAATGCAGTTAAGTGAGTAGAAACAGAACCTATACAATAATCACAATGTAAAGAAACAAAACTTTGAAAGACCTTACAACTCTGACAACAATGACCCATCACAACTTTAAAGGGCTGATGATGAAATATGCTATATACATCCACATTTTGACCCTGAGGCAATGAACTCAAGGCATAAAACAAAACAATATTTTCAGACATGATAAATATGGAAAGCAATTTTGCTTAACTATTCATATTTATTACAAGGATGTTCCTTTTTTTCGATGGGAAAGGGGTAGAGAAGTGATAAGGAAGTGGTACAGATTACCAAGATGTTTAAGAGAACAAGAGGCATGAGTCATTGAATCATTTTTTTAAAACCACGGAAGAGAACAGAAGGATGACCAGTAGGAAACAGCAGACCTCATGCTGTATGAGCAATCTTTTTTCTTCTGTTCTTTATATATGTGAATGCTCACCTCGTCAATTATTCAATCAGCAGGTCTTCATTAAACACCTACCATTGATTAGGCACTACGCTAGGGGCCAGGAATACAAGTACCAAAATACCTTAACTTGTGACATGTTTACATTCTGACTGGGGGAAGCAACATGTTTAGGATCAAAAAAAAGTTTCATACAGAAGATGGTACTTCTTTAGCTGTGTCCGAAAGCAAGCAAGGAACTTGATGATGAAGAGGTAAGGGAATGCATTCCAGGCATGAAGGATGGCTAGTAAAAAAAATAATAATGGAAATGGAAAATAGAATATTATGTATTTAGAACTGAGAGAAGGCCAATTTGGCTGGATAAGAGAGTGTGCAAGGTGAGCAAAGTCCAATAAGGCAGGAAAGATAGGTTTGATATAGGTTGCAGAGGACTTTTAAAGCTAAAAAGGTAAAATTTTATTTGATTCGAAAGGCAATAAGAAGCCATTGGAAGTTACTGAGTGAGGAGTCATGAAGTCAGTTCTGTGTTTAAGGAAAATTACTTCAGAAATGCATAGTATTTGAGTAGGGAGAACCTTGAGGCAAGGATAGCATTGAGTTGGCAGTTGCAATAATGTAGATGAGAAGTGAAGAGAACATGAACTAAACTGGTAGCTGGGTGAATACACAGAATGGGTCAGATGTGAGACATTGCAGAAGTAGAAATAGCAACAATTTGCAAATGAATGGATATGTGGAGTAAGCAATAATAAGAAGTTGAGGATAATACCAAAAAAAAAAAATGAACCTAGGAGACTGAAGGATGGTGCTGCCTTCAACAGAAGTAGGAAATCTAAGAGGGGAGAGTTGAGGAGGACATGTGATGAATTCAATTTTGGATATGTTAAGATTTCTCTTTTCTCCATCTCACAAGCCCCTCTTATTATCCCTAATTCTATATTCCTTTACTCCAGTTTCTAATGATGAAATGGCCTTTTTAACAAAGTCAATCCCTCTACATGTAACTTTGATCACATATCCTTCTGCAATCTCTAGGCAACTACCCCAAAATCATCCCATTTCTTTCTCTGTAGCATTTGACACTACTGACTATCCTGTCTTCCAGGAAATATTCTACTCTCTGGGTTTTTGTGACACTCCTTTCTTGGTTCTAGTCTGATCATTCCTCAGGCTACTTTGATGGACAATTATACATATCACACATCTATAGCTGTATATGTGCCCTTACACTTCCATCCTGGTCTGTTTTCTTTATGTATGCCCTCCCATTGCATAATGTGATTTGCATCTATGGATTTAATATCTTTATGCAGGTCATTCTTAGATCTCTATATTCAGCCATAACCCCTTTCCTGAACTGAGTCCTATGTCACCTATATTTTGAAATGGATGTCCCATAGACACCTCAAATTCAACATGTTCAAAACAGAATTCCCAATCTTTCACTCTCAAACCCACCCATCCTTGAACTTTCCTTTTTTTCTCTTGAAGGTACTACCCTTCTTCCAGTCATCAGGTTCATAACCTGAGAGTTATCGCTATTTCCTCACCCACATATTCAATCAGTTGAAAATTCTTGTACTATCTTAAAAAAAATTTTTTTCTTAATACTTCAATCTGTATTCAGATACCATTAGTTCTTTCTCTGTAGATGGACTGCATTTTTCATAAGTCCTTCTGATAGCATCCTGCTCATCATTTCCCAGAGCACAATAGTGTTCCACCCCAATCTGATCCCAGTTTGTTCAGCCATTCCCCAATTGATGGGCATCACCCCAATTTCGAATTCAACTTTTTTATCTCTTTTTAGACACCAACCTAGTAGTGGTATTGCTAAGTCAAAGAGCATACATGGTTTTATAGTCCTTTGGCCACAGTTCCAAATTGCTCTACAGAATGTTTGAATCAGTTTACAACTTTACCAAGACTGTATTAATGGGGGAAGCTAGGTGGCACAGTGGATAGAGCAAGGGCCCTGGAGTCAGGAGTACCTGAGTTCAAATCCAGCCTCAGACACTTAACACTTACTAGCTGTGTGACCCTGGGCAAGTCACTTAACCCCAATTGCCTCACCAAAAAAAAAAAAAAAAAAGAGTATATTAATGTCTCATTTTCTTCATATCCCCCACGACATTTGTCATTTTCCTCTTCTGTCCTATTAATTAATCCAACAGGTATTAGGTAGTACCCTAGAATTGTTTTGACCTGCATCTCTCCAATAAATAGAGCGTTAGAGCATTTTTTTTTTTAATATGGCCATAAGTGGCTTTGATTATTTCATCTGAAAACTTCATGTCTTTTGATCATCTATCAATTGGGGAATGACTCTCATTTTAACAAATCTGACTCAGTTCTCTATTTGTTTGAGAACTGAAGCCTATCAGACAAAATTGTTTCAAATTTGTTTCAGTTATTATTGCTAACTGTATTACCCTCCAACCTATTCCCTCCCCTTGATACTTATTTTCTATCTTCTTTCACCCTGTTCCTCCTCAAAAGTGATTTGCTTCTGACTGCCCCCTTCCCCAATCTGCCCTCCCTTCCTTCACCCCTCCCCCCTTATCCCCTTCCCCTCCCACTTTCCCAGAGGGCAAGATATATTACTATATCCAATTGAGTGTGTGTCATTCCCTCTTTCAGTCAATTATGATTAGAGTAAAGCTCACTCACTCCCCCACATTTCCCTCATTTTCCCCTTCACTCCATATGCTTTTTCTTACTTCTTTTATGTGAGATACTTTACCCCATTCCACCTCTCCCTTTCTCTTTCCCCCAGTGCATTCCTCTCCCCCCTTAATTTTATTTTTTTAAAGATATTGGGCAGCTAGGTGGCACAGTGGATAAAGCACCAGCACTGGATTCAAGAGGACATGAGTTCAAATCCAGCCTCAGGCACTTGATACTTACTAGCTGTGTGACCTTGGGCAAGTCACTTAATCCTCACTGCCCCACCCAAAAAAAAAAAGTGGTCCAGAAAGATATTAACATTGGGTAGTTAGGTAGCGCAGTGGACAAAGCACCAGCCCTGGACCCAGGAGGACCAAAGCCCAAATCCAGCCTTAGACACACAACACTCCCCAGCTAGGTGACCCTGGGCAAGCCACCCAACCATGACTGCCCCCACACACACAAATTTTTTTTTAAGTTTTTTAAAAAATGCTTTAAAGATATCATCCCTTCATATTCAACTCACACCTGTGTCCTCTGCCTAAGTATACTCTATTCAGCTGCACTAATAATGAGAAAGTTCTTATGAGTTAGAAGTATCATCTTCCCATGTAGGAATGTAAACAGTTTAACCTTTTAATATCCCTCATGATTTCTTTTGCCTGTTTACCTTTTTATGCCTCTCTAGGGTCTTGTATTTGAAAAGTCAAATTTTCTATTCTATTCAGGTCTTTTCATCAGAAATGCCTGAAAGTCCTCTCTTTCATTGAATTCCCATTTTTCCCCCTGTAGGATTATACACAGTTTTGCTGGGTGATTCTTGGTTGTAATAACAGTTCCTTTGCTCTCCATAATATCATATTCCATACCCTCCTATCCTTTAATCTAGAAGCTGTTAGATCTTGTGTAATCCTGAATATGGTTCCTCAGTACTTGAATTGTTTCTTTCTGGATGCTTGCAAAATTTCCTCCTTGACCTGGGGAGGTTTTCATTTTGGGATCTCTTTCAGGAAGTGATCAGTGGATTCTTTTCAATTTCTATTTTACTTTCTGCTTCTAGAATATCAGGGCAATTTTCCCTGACTTTCCTGGAGGATGATATCTAAGTTCTTTTTTTGATCAAGATTTTCAGGTAGTCCAATGATTTTCAAATTATCTCTCCTGGATCTATTTCACACTGCCTTCTATTTTTTTCATTCTTTTGGTTTTGCTTTATTGTATCTTGATTTCTCATAAAGTCATTAGCTTCCATTTTGCTCAATCTTAATTTTTAAGCAATTATTTTCTTCAGAGAGCTTTTGTACCTCCTTTTTCATTTGGTCAATTTGGCTTTTTAAGCTGTTGATTTTTTTTTCTTTTTTTTCCCTCTTCTTTCTTTTTAAAAAAATTTTTTCATTTGTGATATATAATTATATTTTATACATATATCAAACATAGATATAATATATACATACACACACGACATATATAAATTTTCTACATTAGATTTTTATATACCTAGATATATCCTAATACATATAACTTTGTATTTTAAATCTTTAAATAACTGTTTTATAAATAATGTATACATATCAATTTATATAAATTATATATAATGACAAATTTGTTTATATTAGGGCCAAATTCAGTATGGGGAAGTAATTGGGTGGCTCGCCGAAATATTGGAATTCAGAAGATAATGGGAGACCTCTAGGTCCAGAGTTTCCCCTTCTCCAAACTGCCTCTTTTCCAGTTATATCTCCCAGACAAATAACAAAGGGTTAATTTTGCCACTCTTTGGACTTTTCTTGAGACTCCTACCACATTTAAAGACCCAATAGCATTGCATCCAGGGTCTGGTTTACTCACTAAGACTGATTTAGAGGCTCCTATGTCTAATAAACAATCATAATAAGTGTCCCAACTTTGAGGGTCACATGGGGTTCGTTACTTTGGGGAGGTGAATGGATTGGTATGAGGGTTTTAAAATAAGGGATATTGGCTACATAAGGGAGGCAGTGACGGGGTTAAAGAGATCCACCAGGTTTGTTAGCTCCTGGCTGGCTTGCCAAACTGTTAGGGCCAAATTCAGTATGGGGAGTTAACTGGGTGACTAGCCATAATATTGAGATTCAGAAAATAATGGGGGACCTCTAAATCCAGAGTTTCCCCTTCTCCAAAATGCCTCTTTTCCAGTTATGTCTCCCAGACTAATAAGAAAGGAGATTAGCAGTCTCTTTTCCACAAACAAACCAGGTTTTAATAATGGTAACAAAATTATAACACTAGTGGATTTAATAAAGCTAGGGACAATGAGAAAGGGGATAGAGATAGTTATTAAATCTCTAGCAAAAAAAAAAAAGGCCTCCAGGTACCTCGAATAAGCTCTACTTCCTCAGCTACTCAGAACAGCTTAGGTCTGACAAAAACTAACTCAAACACTAAATTTGTTTCCAGCTCAGCTGGCTTAATGAGCCAGCCTCGCTGGAAGGAACACAAAGTCACCACCACCTGGAATCTGCAATTCTGAGGAGAATCAGCTGTGCAGTGTTTCCTGGTTAGGTCTGAAGATCAAAAAACACCAGCCCCTCTCTCTCTCTCACAGGAAGGGTGGTTCTATAGCCAGGCTGAGTCTCCAATTGGTTTAACGTAACCCCTGGGCAGTCCCCATTATAATTTGGACAGGCCCATGTGGGTGTGGGGGAACTCCAGATGGGGCTTAGGTACTTTAGTTTTGATACTCTGATACTCAATAAATGTTCTTTGTGTTGCTTGTTCCATAATCTCTTAAAGTACACACCCATCTTCTCTTAAGCTTGTAAAGCTTACATCTTTTCAGTCTGATGGGGTTATAAAAACTCCAAATCTCAATTAATTCCTTACATTCCCCACCATGCTTCATTAAGAAACACGGGGTGTTTCCTTGATGAAGCAGTAAGAAATAACAGAATATTATAACCTATGCTAACAAACAATATGCTAATAACAATATATGAAAGGGAGAAAGGGAAAATTTTGTCCATAGGGGCAGTTCCTCATGGACTCGCGCTTTGACAATGTCTACTGAGGGAAAGCCTCTGCAGAAGATACATTTTACAGATGGTGTATATAATAACAGAAGGAAAAAACAAAAATGTTCATTTGGAGTCCTTGAAATCTTGTCATCATTGCGTGTTAAAATGCTATCAGGGAGTCTGGATTCTGGTTGTCTCTGGATACTTTTACTTCTTTAGCTGTTTAACTGCTGGATTTCCACTAATCTTTAGTATAGCATTGTCAGTGATCAAATTAAACAGTAAGAGTTATTCAAAATATAACCCATATAGAACAAATTTAAACTTGATACACACAGCATATTACATTTAAATATAATTATATGGGGCAGCTAGGCAGCACAGTGGATAGAGCATCAACCCTGGAGTCAGGAGTACCTGAGTTCAAATCCGGCCACAGACACTTAACACTTACTAGCTGTGTGACCCTGGGCAAGTCACTTAACCCCAATTGCCTCACTAAAAAATAAATAAATAAATATAATTATATAATAAGACCTAAATAACTCATATATGCACAACATATATATTTGTGTATATATAAATATATATGTATATTTATATATATACATCTCCTGAACCCTCCCCAGCACACCCCTCCCCCACCTTTAAAAAAATTTTCCAGATTAAACATTTTTTTGTTTGTTTGTTTGGTTTTTTTGAGACAATTGGGGTTAAGCGACTTGCCCAGGGTCACACAGCTAGTAATTATTAAGTGTCCGAGGCCGGATTTGAACTCAGGTCCTCCTGAATCTAGGGCCTGTGCTCTATCCACTGCGCCACCTAGCTGCCCCCAGATTAAACATTTTAATTTGAATTTTTCTATTCCAATCTCTATCTCTCCATCCTTTCCTTCCCTCCTCACTCCCTGAGGGAACAAACAATCCAATATGGGTTATACATATATGATCATGCAAAACATCCTCATATTTGTCACTTAATGAAAGAATGTGAAAAATAGCATGCTTCCATCAGTATCAGTTCTTTCTTTGGAGGTAGACTTTTTCCCATGATTTTCCTGCATCTCTCTCATTTCTTTCCATTTTTTTCTTCCACCTCTCTTACTTTATTTTCAGTCTTTTTTGAGCACTTCTATGGACTGAGATCAATTAATATTTTTCTTGGAAGGTTTGGATGTAGGAGCTTTGACTTTGTTATCTTCTTCTGAGAGTGTATTCTGATCTTCCTTGTCACCAAAGAAGCTTTCTAGGGTCAGCATTTTTTCCGTCTGCTCATTTTGCAAACCTATTTCTTGACTTTTAACTCTTTCTTTAAAGTGGGGCACTGCTTCCAGGGCACACTGTCCCACGCTTCCAGGGGTCCCAGGTGGTACGATTTAAGGAGAGGCACATTCTACACTCCCCTGGCCTGTGCTCTGGTCTATAAGTAACCACAGGCCTGCTTGCTCTTTAACCCAGGAACAGAATTCTGTTTCACTGTGGTTATAAGGTTGGGTGTGCCTATGCCCCTCCCTGACCTGGGCTGCCATTCAAGACTGCTTCTTGGTTCCCGAGTCTGGGCAACATAACGGAGTTCTGCCTCAGCATCAGCAGAGACCCCTACAATCTCACCCTGGCCAACGGCTCAACCACCTCACTGGTCCATGACCTGAGTTCCAGAAGTAACTGCTGCCTCAGCTGATTCCAAGGTTCCTGGAGGCTTGATTCTCTGGGCCTGGGGCTGCACTTACAGCCCAGCTCTGCACTCCATTCTCACCCAGGTACAACAGACCTTTCCCAATGACTTTCTAAGCCATCTTTGGCTGGAAAATGATCCTACCCCATCCTTTTGTGGGTTCTGCTGCTCCAGGAATTGCCTTATGGCATTATTTGAAGGTATTTGGAGAGGTTTTTTCAATTCTTGTCCTTTCTACCTCCACAATATCTTGTTTCCACCTCATTTTTGCTCCTCTCATGGCTACCACCTCAGTTTATACCATCATTACTTCTCATGGGGACTAATGGAATAATCTCTTAATTGGTCTCACTACTTCAAGCCTTCTTTTTCTAATTCATCCTCCACATAGCTACCAAAGTGATTTTCCTAAAGTATAGGTCTGACTTTTTTACTTCTCTACTATAGCTCCCTATTGCCTACAGAATAAAACACAAACTCCTCTTTTATGTAAAACTCTTCACAGTTAGGCTCCAACCTTCCTTTTCTAGCTTTAGAACCCATTTCTTCCCTTCTCAGAAACAACTGTCTGATAAATTGGCCTTCTTACTTACATCTACAATCTCCATGCCTTTGCACTAGTTGTCTCCCAAGTCTGGACATTCCTTCTTCAACTCCTATACTTAGAATCTCTAGTTTCCTTCATGGTTTAGCTCAAGTACCACCTACTACATGAAACTTTTGTTTAACTGCCCTCCTCCATTTCCAAGTTGGTAGTGCCTTTCTTCCAAAATTATAGAGAGGGGAGAGAGGGAGGGGGAGGGGTATGGAGAGGGAGTTAAAAGGTTGATAGGAAGCAGGGAAAGGTTGAAGATCAGAGATGGGGAGAGAAGGTGATACACACACAGAATCTTATATCTAGTTTATATACACTTATGTATGTGTAAATATTGTCTTCTCCAATTCTTGGAAGGTAGGAAACATTTCACTTTGTCTTTTTATCCTCAGTGCTTAGTGAAGTGTTTGGTATATAGTAGAGGCTTAATTAATATATGATGATTAACTGGTTCTGCTTATTTCACTCTTTAACAATAAATGTGTTAAAAAAAATAAATGTGTTCCCATGCATTTGAATTCTTCATGTCCATCATTTTTTATGGCATAATAAAAATATGTTAAGGTACCCCCCAAATGATGGGCATCTACTTTGTGTCCACTTCTTTCTTTGCTGCCACAAAAAAGGGTGCTACGGATATTTTTGCCTTGATCTCCTATATGTCTAACAGGGGCTCTAGGTCAGAATATGGGTAGCTGTCACTGATATTTATTAGCATAATTCTAAATTGCTTTTCAGGAATGAATGAACAAATTCAAAGGTAGACCAACAGTGTATTAGCCAATTAGACCAATAGTGTATTAGACTGATTATCAATCAATAAGCAATTACTATATATATGTACTAAGCTAAATGCTAGGGATACAAAGAAAGACAAAAGCCAGTCCCTACCCTCGAGAAATTAAAAACCTAATGGGGAAAAGAACATACAAACAACTATATATAAACAAGCGATATATAGGATAAATAGGAAATAATCAACAGAGGGAGGGCATGTAGCCTTGTGACAGGGAATAGCATCTCGTGGAAGGTGAGACTTTCACTGGGACTTGAAGGAAGCCAGGAATGCTGAGAGGAAGAGATGAGGAGGGAGAATATATCAGGAGTGGAGATCAGAAAGAGAAAATGCCCAGAGCCAAGAGATGAAGTGTCTTGTTTGGGAACAGGAAGGAGGCGAGTGTCACTGAATTGAAGAGTGAGTGTAAGGTATAAGAAGACTGAAAAGGTATGTGGGAAGGTCATAAAGGGCCTTGGGAACCAAAGAGAATTTTGCATTTGATCCTAAAGGTCATGGAGAGCCACTAGAATTTACTGAACAGGGGAGTGACATAGTATATTTATCTTTCCCCAGTATCTTTAACAGTAACTCATTTCTCTTTTTTAAAAGAAGGGAATTTGATTTGCTCTGATATCCTGGAGAACATTCCTCTAGTCTTTTCACTTAATTCGCTAGGTAGTAGACCACTTGTACAGGTAAAACCTAGTTCAAAAGCCTCTTCTAGAGATACTATAAAAACTGGTACTAGGGGCAGCTAGGTGGCGCAGTGGATAGAGCACCGGCCCTGGAGTCAGGAGTACCTGAGTTCAAATCCAGCCTCAGACACTTAACACTTACTAGCTGTGTGACCCTGGGCAAGTCACTTAACCCCAATTGCCTCACAAAAAAAAAAATCTTAAAAAAAAAAAAACTGGTACTGTTTTTTTAAAAGCAGAGAAGTGAAGAACTAAGTTGTAACTTTCATTCTTTGAAGTTCTTTTCCCTAGGGACTCAGGGTAACTTTGAGTTTAACACTACTCTGAGGAATTTGCGAAGACATAATGATAAGCTAGCTAGAGGACTTTAAAGTTTGCAAATAATTTTACCATACACATCATGTTTGATCCTCCACAACAACCTTGGGAAATAGATACTATTGTTATCCCCATTTTATAAGTGAAAGAAGGCAAGAAGAAACTTTTTTTCTTGTTAAAATTGTCTTGTTATTTTATGAAGAAACATTATAAAGAGAATTTTATGGGCAGAGACAGACTATTAAGAACAAGGGCTTGAAAGAAGATGAAGATTATGTTTTCCTGTCATTTGGAGAAAAACTGAAAAGAGAAAGAAGATGAACTTATCTTCTTTGTGTATGCAAGGAATATAACCTTTTGTCCCAGAGAATTCTTGTAAAGAGGCTTTGTTATGCTGAGTGAGCAAAGTGGCATGGAACTATTTTTTTTTTGGACAAGTGAAAATAAGCCATTAACCAATTTGTCAGAGTTTGAGGTGACGCTAGCCATGACTATTCTCAGAACTAAAATGCTATAAACAATTCTCTGTACTATTGATTTCATTGTTAATAAACTGCATATTCAGTAACTAATACTTATTTAATACTAGAAGATTAAGGACTTTTATATAGAGAAGCGTGAATAACTACTATTGCCAAAAGGAGACTTCTCCAGTTTATTTAATAAATAATATTTACTATACTGAGGTGGGAGTTCTAGCTAATTGATTAATTAAAATGAATTTCAACTTTAATAGTTAATTAGAAAATATCTAAATATGCCCCATGACTACTCAGGATCTTGGTGTGGTAAGATAAGATGTAGAAAAGAATCAAAAATAGCATTCTAAAGGACGAGTGAAGTAGATTTCACTACCTTATTACACACACACACACACACACACACACAATCTCTTAGCACAGACAAAACCAGTACATTCCATAGATCCCTTTAAAATCCTTCTTAGTTACAGGAAGCAAGTTCTTCTCTCTTTTGTTATTTAAAGTAGTTAAACCACAGAACTGCTCCAGCAAACTGCTGGTAGGGGCTCAGGAGGAAGGATTATTTTGGTAGTCTTATCTCTTTTCATGGAGAGTAGAAGCCAACTTGTGTAGTCCCTGGTAATTAGCAGTTTCCTGCCAAAATCCCAAATAAACAGTAGCTGTATATAGCTATTATGTGTCAAGTTCTCAAGATAATCCAATTACCAAGTGTATTGGATGTCTTATTTCCTTTCTAGCTGATCAAATTTTAGAAGCTTTTTCTTTATATGCTTTACTACTACTGCCCCTGTGTTTCCACAAACCTCCAGCAAATCTTATAAAAGGTAATCTTCCTGCCTATCTAATTTTCTCAAAGGTAAACCCTTGAATGGCATTTGGAAACTTCCTGCCAAATCTTGTAGATAAACCACTGGTTAGGTAAGTCGATATTATGCAAAATATTGGATTTATGCTTCAGATAAAGGTTGATCCAGATACTCTCTGAAGTCTCTTTAAATATAAGATTTTATTGCTCTATATACAAAGAATAGAAGCTATGATATATAAAGCGAAATTTCCCAAAAGATCAAAAATTTGACAAAAATATATGAAAGACAAGAAAATTAAAGGAAAGAAGAAATTAAAAATACACAAAGGGGGTCAGTGGAAGGTCAAGAAACTGCTTGTCTTTCAAAATCCAAAAACTAGTGACATACATTTTTAAATGATATAAAGTACTCAAAGGAAGGAGTAAAGCCAAAAACTTAAAAGTCTAAAACCACAATTTAGTGAGAAAGTTGGATTTAAATCAGTGATGCGAGAATGCCTCAACATTATGAAAACAATGAACATAAATAAACGTGTTAAAATTTAAAAAGCAAAACCAACACTCATTTATGCTAAAAATTCTACAAAGTATAGGCAGAGAGGGATATTTTAAAATATCATAAAAAAGCATCTATCTAAAACCAAAAGCAAGGATTATATGCAATGGGGATGTTCTAGACTTGTTCCAAATTAATACAAGAGTAAAGCAAGGATGCCTATTCTCCTTACTATGATTTGATATAGTTCTGGAAATGCTAACAATAGTAATAAGACAAGAGAAAAAAATTAAAGGCATAAAGACAGGCAAAAAAGAAATAAATCAACTCCTATTTGCTGATATGATTTACTTAGAAAATCATATGCAATCAGCAAAGATACTAATTGAGGCAACAGCTTCAGCAAAGTTGTAGGCTACAAAATAAACACACAAATCTTTTCACATAATAACAAAACACAAAAGACAATAATAAAAAGATAAATCCCTTTCCGAACAACAATAAAATGCATAAAATATCTGGGAATCAAACTACCAAAGCACACTCAATACTTTTATAGATTAAATTACAGAATGCTCCTTCCTTAAAACAAAAAAAAAACTTAAATAGCTGAACTCATGGCTTTAAGGTACAGAATATTCAGTCGTAAATCAAAATGAACTGGTGCAGAAGGCTAATTGGCTGAGCAGACTGAAAGAAATGATGATATGGTAGCTTGCATGAAGTGTGTAATAGAGCAAAAATGTCAAAGGAGTCTGGAGGTCATCCTGGAGGGTCATTTTAAGTATTGAGTAAAAGATAGAGAGTGCTGAGAAAGAATAAAAGATGGCCTAAGAATACAGAAAGAAAACTGAGGCTGAGCTAAGGGATCTACACTGATGTACTGTCTCTTGAAAGTTATTGATTCTTAAATGTCTCACAGTTTTCTACGTGAAATTGAAAGGAGACTATATGGTTATTTGGTTGAGCTTGCTGCTTGTGAGTATAAGAAAGGAATAGTATATCAATCTCAAAATGCGTATGAAGAAACATTTGAAATCAGCAAAAAGGAGCTGCAACCAGCGCATCCTATAAGATGGTCTGGTCCTGAACTTCTGTGTTCTATTACGAGATCCTGAACTCATCAGAATTCTCACCAAGCTTATTCCCTATAAAAAGACAACTTTTGAAAAAGCCACTGTTTAAAATGATAACGTTAAATGAAGAATCATACACTAATAATGCCAGACACAATCTGACATCGTGGACATCAGAAACCCAAGGAAATGAAGCTGAAATAGGAAGAGTGGAGAATCAACCAATTTCTAATCTTTGCCTGCCTTGTTCTAAAACTTACACAGTGGACCATTTATCATTTATGCCTGTCCCATAAACAGCTTCTGTTTAAGATTTATAACAGGATCATATTACTTCTGTTTGGGCTTCTGTATTTCCCATGTAGTTGGGGTTTTTTGTTGGTTTTTGGTTTGTTTGTTTTTTTTTTTTGGCAGGGCAATGGGGGTTAAGTGACTTGCCCAGGGTCACACAGCTAGTAAGTGTCAAGTGTCTTAGGTCTGATTTGAACTCAGGTCCTCCTAAATCCAGGGCCAGCGCTTTAACCACTGCACCATCTAGCTGCCCCACCCCCCCATGTAGTTTTTATGCTTAAGATTAGAGGAGTAGGACTAATTGACATTTAGGGATAGATAAACCAGGTCAAGCTGGAAAAGCTGCAGGTCAAAATTCCCATGCCAATCAATAATGGGATTGGTACAGTAAATAACTGCTACACTTTTGGCTTGAGAGGAAAAAAAAAGAAAAAGAAAATGAAAAAGAAAGAAATAATGGAACTCAATCCAGTGTTTGAAAACATAAAGTACTTAAGAAAAGACTCCCTATTTAGTAAAAACTTCTCAGAAAATTGGGAAATAGTCTGGAAAAAACTGGTCATAGAACAACTTCTTACAACACATTCTAAAATTAATTCTAAATGGATACATGACTCTAATATTAAAGATCATGCCATAAAAAATTATGAAATTACATCAGGGACCTTTCATAGCTCTATACTTACCCAAAGGAAAGAAGCAAATACAAAAGACAAAATATATAACTGATTATATGAAATGTAAAAGATTCTGCAAAAGAAAAATTAATGTAAAAGACCATACACAAAATTAATGTGGCTAGGATAAAGAGGGAAGCAGTCAAAGGGCGAAAGACATACCTAACCCACTCCTTTGCAGAAATGGAACATTGCACATATTATCAGACTTTTTAATGTATTGATGAGTTTGGCTAATGTGGGGCATTTTTTTCCCCTTTAAAAATGTAATTTATTATATGACATAGCTCTCTGGGAAGAAAAAAGAAAAAAGATACTAAGAAATTTTGGTGATGCAGAGAAACAAAAGGTATTAAAAAAAACTTATTTTAAAAATAATGTTTTAAAAATATTTTGAATTACTTAATATGTTATTTGAAATACTGTGGGAAAGCCTGTCTCTGTTCTAAGTTATTGGGGAATTTACCTGGGGTTTCTAATATATTGCTACTTATAAATTAGAGGCTATTGCACCAGTTTGGGCAGCAAGCATTTATTATTATTATTATTATTATTTTTGTGGAGGGCAATGGGGGTTAAGTGACTTGCCCAGGGTCACACAGCTAGTAAGTGTTAAGTGTCTGAGGCCGGATTTGAACACAGATACTCCTGACTCCAGGGCCAGTGCTCTATCCACTGTGCCACCTAGCTGCCCCTAAGCATTTATTATTAAATCACATTAAATGTTAGTAAAGACTTGACCACATTTAAGGCAAGGCAAAAGCCCCCAGCACCATAGAGAGAGAGTGAGCACATGGCTCCAAAGTAGAGTTCAGAAGCCGTACATTACCTAAATAGAGAGAGAAAGAGGAACTTGTGGCTGGTTCCTCCGGGTTCCCGGGCAGAAGAGCATAAGCCCCTAGTCAACCAGCCCAGAGGCGGCCCTTATATGCTGCTCAAAGCTATTTGACTACCATCATTCAATTCCACTGGCTGACATGATTTGAGGGTGGTCTATATCAAAATGAGCAGTGACATGCTGAATTCAGGGTTCTGTGAAAGACAGACCCTCTGAGGGCAAAAGCTTTCAGATAGGTGTGGTCTTAATCTCTACTGGGAGTCTGATCTCTAATGCACCTTTGGGGCTGGCTCTGAGAAACCAGCCAGAGTTCCTGAGTGGGGGTAGGGTCACGGGGTCTCCCCAAAGCCCCATTATTAATAATTATTTTCCCACATTAAGTAATTAATGAAACAAAAACAAAGGTGAAGAAATTGGAAAATAAATCATAAAAAGGTTATACAGATTAAGTTATTGTAATATGGAATCAAGCAACACTTAAAGTTCTGTTAGATGACTAAAAAAGAAAGATGAAGTAGGTTAGGGGTATTAGGCTAGAGAAAAATTGAGCAGATTAAGATGTTGAGAGACAAACTGATCATGACAGAAGAGCTGTTTCAGAAGTTAGAGAAGGTATAGAAAAAAAAGAACATGACACGAATTAATGCTGAGAACCCCCCAAAAAAATGAAAGAAAAAAATTAACACTAGACATCATAGCTCAAAACTGAAGAATCTAATAAACTGTTAAAGAGAGTCAGTGTTCCTCACTGTTGGGTTCTACAATATTTCAGAGGACTAAGCAAATTTTAAGGCAGCTAGGTAGTTCAGTGTTTAGAACACAGGGCCTGGAGTTAGGAAGACCTCAGTTCAAATCTGCCCTCAGACATTTAGTACATATGTGACCCTGGGCAAGTCACTTAACCTTTGCCTTAATCCTTTGGAGAAGGAAATGGCAAAGCACTTCAGTATCTTTGCCAACAAAATCCCACGGACAGTAATGGCATACCATAGTCCACAGCGTCACAAAGAGTTAGACATAATTGAACAATAAAAAAGTAAATTTTAAGCTGCTGTTCTAATGGATTTCACTTTTATTTATTTATTTAGGTTTTCTGTTTGTTTGGTTTTTTGCAGGGCAATAACCCAGGGTCACACAGCTAGTAAGTGTCAAGTGTCTGAGGCCGGATTTGAATGGATTTGAAGTCCTCCTAAATCCAGGGCTAGAGCTTAATCCACTGAGCCACCTAGCTGCCCCCTTTAATGGATTTAAAAAAAATTTTTTTTAACTTTTTTATTAAAGTTTCTGTACAAACCACTAGCAGATTTTCCACTGGTTTTGATTCCCCAAGAAGTCAAGATAATTATAATCATTACATAGAGCCTTGTTGCAAAGAAATATATACATTTACCTATCTTATTTGATCCTGACATCAGCTCTTTTGCAGTAGGCCCAATAGGTATTATTAATTCCATTTTGGAGAAAAGGAAAGTGAGGCTCAGAGGAGTCTAATGACTTGCTTATAGTCACATAGCTAATGTCAAAGTCAATATTTGAAACCAGGTCTTTCTGTTTTGTTTGTTTGTTTGAGGTTTTCTGTTTGTTTGGGTTTTTTTGTGGGGCAATGAGGGTTAAGTGACTTGTCCAGTGTCACACAGCTAGTAAGTGTCTGATGACTGATTTGAACTCAGGTCCTCCTGAATCCAGGGCCAGTGCTTTATCCACTGCACCACCTAGCTGCCCCCAAAACCAGGTCTTTCTAACTCCAATCTTATGCCACATTGTTCTATATTAAAATATTTAAAGGTTTAGGTTATCTTTGAATCAGTTTTTAGCTTAGATCTAGTTTTCCTTTTTGCTTTCAGACAAATCTTGAACTAAAACTTTGTATGTGATTAATTCCCTGATCTATTTATAAATCCAAAGAAGCAATAATTGTCTGTTAACTTCCCATCTCTCCCTGAGACCTTCCTCTTTAGTGCCTCTTTTTTCATACAGATTTTTTTTTCCATTTGGTTTCTTAGCTGCTCAAACGTGCAGTTAAGTAGAAAGAAAAAAAAAAGGGGGGGTAGTTTTCACAAAAGCAGTGATCACTTTATAAAGTCCTTGTCCCAAATCAGTCATCTATTCCTGGCAACCAAGATTCTATATCACTTACTCCTCTAGCTTTTCTTTTTTAAAAAATAATAACAATAACAATAATAATTAGCTCACTTAAAAAAAAGTTAGCATCTTTAAGTATCGCGAAGTGTTTTCAGTGCAGTACATACATAACGTAGGTGTGATTATTCTCATTTTCAGAAACCATATGAAGTAGAGAAGGGAAAAATCATAGGATAAAAATAGGGCCTGGTTTAAAAATCTAGTCCTGGGGCAGCTAGGTGGCGAAGTGGATAGAGCACTGGCCCTGGAGTCAGGAGTACCTGAGTTCAAATCCGGCCTCAGACACTTAACACTTACTAGCTGTGTGACCCTGGGCAAGTCACTTAACCCCAACTGCCTCACTGAAAAACAACAACAACAACAATCTAGTCCTATTACATATTTTCTGTGTGACCCTGAGCAAGTCACTTGACTTCTCTAGGTCTCAGTTTTCTTATTTGCAAAATAAGGAATTTAGACTAGATAATCTCCAAGGTCCCTTCCAGTTCTAGACACTATTAAACTACCAATGAAACAAGCAGTTATTAACAATATTTTTTAAAAGAGAGGCAAGGGAGAATAGAAACTAGAGACCAGCAACATTAATATTGATATAATAATCACCCTCTAAAAGAATTCCATAACAGAAATTAGCAAGAATCACAAAAGGAAAAATGTTTTTAAAGCTGTAGCATTAGAAGTGGGGAGAAAAAAATTGATTAGTGACCTTAAAATATCATAGAATAGGGGCAGCTAGATGGCACAGTGGATAGAGGACCGGCCCTAGAGTCAGGAGTACCTGAGTTCAAATCCAGCCTCAGATACTTAACACTTAACTAGCTGTGTGACACTGGGCAAGTCACTTAACCCCAACTGTCTCACTAAAAAAAAAAATCATCATAGAATATGCTAAAAGGAGACAGTAACAATACTTTTGTGTTTAAGAAACTCCTTTTTCTTTTTTTCCAAGCAAAGCCTGCAAAGATTATAGATTTAGAATGGGACAGCACCTTTGGGGTCATACAATCGAGCCCTTCAACATTTTACAGAGAAGGATATTGACATTCAGAGTGTAAAGCATCTTACTAAGGACACAAGGCTATTAAATGACTAGGCAAGATTAAAGTCCAGGTCCTCTTGATTTGTTTCTGTCTGTCCCCTCCCCCACTCTGCCCTTCTTTTGCCCCTCTCTCTTTATTCCCTTCCCCTCCTATTTTCCTGCAGGGTTAGAGAGATTACTCCACCCAACTGAGTGTGTATGTTATTCCCTCCTTGAGCCAATTCTGATGAGATTGAGGTCTTTGAGCCAATTCTGATGTGTTAGGCTCCTTTACTGCCCAGGTTAAATAGATTACTCCACCCAGTTGTGTGTGTGTGTGTGTGTGTGTGTGTGTGTGTGTGTGTGTGTGTGTGTGTTAGTCCCTTCTTGAGGCAACTCTGATGAGTTTAAGGTCTTTGAGCCTTTTCTGATGAGTGTAGAATTCATTTACTGCCCTGCTCCTCTCCCATCTCTTCCCCAACTCCATAAGCCTTTTCCTGTTTCTTTCATGTAGGATTTCACCTCTGCCCTTCCCCCTTCCCCAGTGCATTACCCTCACCCTTCAATTTAACCCTAAAGATGTCATCATGGGGCAGCTAGGCAACAGTGAACAAAGCATCACCCCTGAACCCAGGGGGATCCCAGCCAAAACCCGGCCTCAAATACAAGACAGTCACCCACTGTACGACCCCAGGTATGTCCTCCAGCTCCAATTTTTTATGGTTCTCTAGGGTCTTGTGTTTGTCATTTGCCATTCAGTTCAGGTCTTTTCATCACAAATATCTGAGAGTCTTCTTTTTTCATTAAAGTACCATTTTTTCTGCTGAAAGATTATGCTGAGTTTTGCTGGGTAAGTGATTCTTGGTTGTAATCCCATTTCCTTTGCCCTTTGGAATATCATATTCCATGCCCTCCAGTCCTTTAATGTAGAAGCTGCTAGATCTTGTAATATCTTTACTGGGGCTCCACAGTACTTGAATTCTTTCTTTTTGGCAGCTTGCAATATTTTCTCCTTGACCCGAGAGCTCTGGAATTTGGCTATAATATTCCTAGGAGTTTTCCTTTTGGGATCTCTTTCTGGAGGTGATCAGTGGATTCTTTCAATTTCTATTTTAACTTCTTCTTCTAGAATTTCAGAGCAATTTTCCCTGAGAATATCTTGGAAGATGGTGTCTAAGCTCTTTCCTTGATCATGGTTTTCAGGTAGACCAATAATTTTCAAATTATCTCTCCTGGACCTATTTTCCAGGTCAGTAGTTTTTCCCAGAAGATATTTCACATTGCCCTCTATGTTTTTATTCATTTGGATTTGCTTTATTGTGTCTTGGTTTCTCATAAAGTCACTGGCTTCCATTTGTTCAATCCTCATTCTTAGGCAATTATTTTCATCAGAGAACTTTTGTACCTCCTTTTCCATTTGGCCAATTTGACTTTTCAAGCTGTTGACTTTTTTCTCATGTTTTTCCTGTATCACCCTCACTCCTCTTTCCATTTTTTCCTCTAGCTCTCTAACTTTATCTTCAAAGTCCTTTTTGAGCACCTCTATGGCCTGAGACCAATTCATATTTTTCTTGGAAGCTTTAGATATAGGGGTCCTGATGTTGACATCTTCCTCTGAGGGTTCCCCTTGGTCTTCCTTGTCACTGAAGAAACTTTCTATGGTCCTTACCTTTCTCTGTCTGCTCATCTTGCCTTTCTTTTACTTGAATTTTAGCTCCTTAAAGTGTGGCACTGTTTCCAGGCTGCAGTATCCCAAGCTTCAGAAGTCCCAGGTGGTATGATTTAAGGAGAATCAGGTTCTTCACTCACCCAGCCTGTTTCCTGGTCCTAGATGACCCCAGACCAACTTGCCAATCAACCAACTTTGTGTGTTGTGGTTATTAGCTCCGAAGAGCCTGTGCCCCTCCCCCACCTGGGCCATTGCTACTCAAGCCTACCTCCTGGTTCTTAGCAGGGGTGTAAAATCCAAGTTCTGCCTTAACATCAGCATAGACCCCTGTAGTCTCCCCCCACCCAGGGCTCGGCCCACTCACCAGGCTGTAAGCTTAGTTCCAGACAACACTGGCGCTTCAGCTGATTCAGAGGCTCTGGGGGTCTCCTTCTCTGGTGAGGCCTTCCTGGGATTGGATCTGTGTCAGGGTGACTATGGGGTTGAGCTTGACTCCTGTATTAGCACAGCAGCTCCCTCCTTCTGACCTTCCAAGCCTTTCTTGGTTAGAAGATAATTTCAGCACATTCTTCTGTGAGTTTTGCTGCTCCAGGCATTTTCCTATGGCTTTATTTGGATGTTTTTTGGAGCGATCATGTCATGAATTTGGGAGCTCACTGCCTTTCCTCTGCCCAGAAGTTTTTGGGTTTTTTGACTGTTTTCTCTCACAACTAGCTAAATATGGGAATTTTTCCATGACTACTCATGTATAACTTATTTTGAATTGCTTGAGTTCTTGTGGGTGGAGGGGTGGGAATGGAGGGGGAAAGAGAAATTGGAACACAGAGTTTTAAAAAAAATTGATGTCAAAATTTTGTTTTTACATATATTTTGGAAAATAAAATTCTATTAAAAAAAGTTAAAGAAGCCAATCTATATAGTATCTTTCCATGTGTGTGGTCTATGAATTCTCATGGAATCACAGAATAATATAATCATTTAGTTACAATGTCATCTAGTCCAGAGGTGTCACATGTAGAGGAACTCCACAGAACCAGACTGAAGTATAACTGAGAAATGTTTAATGATATCTTTTTAGGCAGGAGGGCTGCTTTTAAATCATCTAAGTCTCTACCTGAACATTTCATGATTACCCTGCAAATATTTAAAGGCAGTGCTCCTGCCTCAAAAGTCTTCCAGTCAGGCAGGAGGAGAACCTAAAAAGTATGGTATGTTTGAAAAAGAGGGAGATAAGAGTAGCTATCAGAAGAAGAGATGGTCAGAAACTTAATAAGAGTTAAATGAAGTTGAAGATTAAAAAAATTCTATTGGATTCCACAATGAGGTGATCTTAAGAGATGGCAGTTCTCATAGAATGATGTATTAAAAACTTGATTACAAGGAGTTGAAGAAAACATAGGTAGTGAGAAAGTGGAAATATAAGGAAAGAATCGAGGTGGGAGTTGGAAAGAATAGAGAAGTCAAATTAAAACTCTTTTGGGACTATTAAAAAAACCTGAATATATTTATAGGCAGAAGGGAAGGAGCTTCTGGTAAGGAAGAAATTGAAGATGCAAAGGAGAAATAGATAATTCCTAATCCAAAGTCATTGAAGAGTTGAGAAAGGGTGGAATCAAAATAAAAGCAAGACTTTCTTGAGTGGAAGGATAAAGGGATAATGATGCTTGGAAAGTCTTAGGACCAGAGGAGGGAGGCTGAGGGAATTCACACTGGATGGCCTCAATTTTCTCAGTAAAGTAGGAAGCTAGCTGTTAGTGTGTGTGTGGGGGGGTGGTATTCGCTAGAGGCAAGAGAAAAGAAAAGGTTTTCAAAAGTCAATGTAGAGAATAAAATAAGAAGTTGCTGAGGGAATAGCAGTATTATTCAAATGTATTCAAAAAGCATTGTTCAAAAGCAAGTTACATGAATGTGGGTAATATTAGCTCAATTTCCAGTCAGTAAGAACAAAAACAGAGAAATCAGATGGTGGCAGTTACCTGGGAATTAGAACTAATGTGTTGAGAATTGTTAGCAGTCAAGGAAGCAAGTAATTTCTAGGGCAGTAGTTAGTCTAATGGAAGACTATGAGTAAACTCTCTGAGAAATCACATCATCTTGAAGGATCTAAATAACCTCTTATACCTCATCAGTACCCTCTGTCTCTCTGATTGGAGGGTGGAACCATAAACACCTCAGTTTTAAGGAGAAGGGTTAGGACATGCATTTCCTCATTTCCCACATAGCTGCACTGACTTTTTACTTCTTTGGCTTTTCTAACAACACTCATTTTGGTCTTCTTTGGCTTTTCTACCATATCCCTACACCAAGTATCTTCTCTTCCTCTCCACTTTTCAGCTTTCTTTTGTGTGCTGTCTTCTCTCATTAGACTGTAAGCTCCTTTAGGGTAGGGACTGTCTGTATTATTTTCTTTGTATATACAGCCAGGAGCATCTGGCATATAGAAGGCACTATGATAAAATTGGGAGGCAGGGCACCCTGACTCAAAACAGGGTACCTTTTTCAAGCCATATCTATTTAAAGTCTTCAACAATTAGACTCCAGTTTTTTAGTCATAATCTCTTTTTACCCCCTATCCAGTACAATCAAAATAGTCTATGAGATGTTCCCTATGTGCTACATTCCATCATTCACACCCATTCTTTTGCACAAATTGTGATGATGAAATCATCATTTCCTACTTCTGAACTCTCAGATTTCATGATCATCATTCTAACAAAATGAAATCAATTCTGAAACTTACACTTCCTCAGTATTTGAAAAAGTGAATATTCAGCATTTAGTTTTTTTGTTTTTTTTAATAAACTCTTTTTTTTTTATTAATTTTTTTTTTTTGGCTGGGCAATGGGGGTTAAGTGACTTGCCCAGGGTCACACAGCTAGTAAGTCAAGTGTCTGAGGCCGGATTTGAACTCAGGTACTCCTGAATCCAAGGCCGGTTCTTTATCCACTGCGCCACCTAGCCGCCCCTTAATAAACTCTTAAACACTGTCATAACTAATGAACTGGTCAATTTTTTCCCTTCATTTCTACCTACTAGCTTTAAATAAAGTGGACCAAATACCAACTTGATAAATGGAGGAAGGCATTAAAATATCTCATATGAATAAAGAGTATTTATCTCTAAATCTAAATGCTTATTTAAAATAAAAGTAAGAAAGTTCCAGTTTTCCAAAGATAAGAGGATATCCACTAACACATTCAAACTTTCTATGATCATATTAACCTGTAAACCACCAAATGAATCATCACCTTCAATAGATATTTGCAAAATTTTTTAGAATTTTTTAAAGTTAGACTCACCAATAATACCTTTTAAAAATATTACCCTAGAGGGGCAGCTAGGTGGCACAGTGGATAGAGCACTGGCCCTGGAGTCAGGAGGACCTGAGTTTAAATCCGACCTCAGACACTTGACACTTACTAGCTGTGTGACCTTGGGCAAGTCACTTAACCCCAATTGCCTCACCAAAAAAAAAACATTACCCTGAGAATTGAAAGTTATAATATTGTCCTGGTACGGTTAAGAAAACCTTTGCAATTTTATATTTCTAAGAAAATTAAATTAATTTATACTTACTCTGAATAATATCTCTTCATTCCACTTTGGATTCAAAGTCTAAAGGATAATAAAAACAGTTTAAAACTTTTCACATATTGTCATCAGAAAACAAAGTTTGTTTCAGACTCATTAAATACTTCCAAGTCAAACCTTTTTAGCAGTTTTTGTTTGAACACTATTTAGGATTCCATTCGTTGGGTCATACAGCGTCACTTTCACATAAGGATCACTGTGGATTAAAAAAAAAAAGACTGCTTTAACTATTGCTCTCTATAAATAAAGCATATTCGGGGCAGCTAGATGGCGCAGTGGATAGAGCACCGGCCCTGCAGTCAGGAGTGCCTGAGTTCAAATCCGGCCTCAGACACTTAACACTTACTAGCTGTGTGACCCTAGGCAAGTCACTTAATCCCAATTGTCTCACTAAAAAAAAAAAAAAAACATAAATAAAGCATATTCTACTTACAGAAAAAAAATGTAGAACTTCATGTATTATTTTAAATATTTTATCTAATACCCAAATATCAATTTTTACTTCTTATGCTTAAAGTCATAGTTTCTTATAACAGAATTTCCAAAGAAATTATATTCAGTTTTGGACTTTGTTTAAATCTGTATTACTGTTTATTTGGTATGCTTTTCCCACCGTTTTTGGAATTCTGATTCCTAACAATTATTTGTATGATTTCAGGACACCCTGCTCTACCTTCTCCTAAAAGGGCTACATTACAATTATTTTTTAATCTACTATATAAGAAAGGCTTCAGTAACATATTGCATCGACTGTCTAAGAACTAAACCAATGTTAAATACATGAAATCTTATCACCAGTAGGCTAGCCTCTAGGTGATAATAGTTAACATTTGTAAAAGTTTTATAGTTTACAAAAGTATTGAGAGTAAAGTGTACCTTGGGCAAGTCACAGGTTCAGTTTGTTTCAGTTTCCTCGATTATAAAATAGAGGTAATAACAGCAATCACCTTTCATGGTTGTTATGAGTACATAATGAGATATCTGTATAGCATAGCACAGTGCCTGGCATATAGTAGGTACTATATAAATGCTAACTATTATCATTGTTGTTATTATTATAATAGCTCTGGATCGAATCAAGGGGAACCTCAATCAACCAACTGAGATTTCACAGTATGGATCTTTCCTAGAAAGTCATGTGTCATGGTGACAAATATGATTGTTTGCCCCTTGCTGACAAAACATGGGAAACTCCCCTGATTTGGTTCCCAGTACTTCAGCAGTCTATGAGAGTAGAGGGAGTGCATTCCTATCAGTAGAAGTACCTTTCCTGCCTATAAAAATGAACTGAGCTTCCCCCCACACATCCCATACTATCAGGGAAGAATGTAGCTAGGGCAGTTGGTGTTAGGAGGAAGTAGAAAGGGAGGATTTCCTCAACAGTACAGGTGACTTACAAGAGAAACACGTGGCAAAACTGCGAGAAATTCCTGAATCTCTAGTTTCTAGCTGTTTCCTTCTGTTTGTTTCCTTTTCTGAGAACAAGTCCTAGATTCCCATGAGAGTGGACTTTCAATGTAAATTCCAGACTTCCTAAGTTTGAGAGTTCCTAAGTTCAAACATATGGGCATCAGAACACACAAAGGGAGATTTCCTTAGGAGTGTGCTCCTTTGAGGAGGAAGAGGCGCACCAACAAAAAAATTTCCCTGTAGTCCCTGTGGCTGCAGAAGTAAAAAAATACCATGGGAGTTGAAGCAAAATATCTGACCACTCTTTCACTGCTGAGTTGTTCAGATGATAAAGATCCATGGTGAATGGGATGTATTTCAGTTGTCCCCACCCTTGCCCCCAAAGTGTCTTTACTTTTAAGAGAAGGGTGAAGGGAGTCTAATGGGCTATTATTTGAACACTTTATATTACTGTTTTTGTTCATGGTCCTTTGTGTCCTATGCATTTTCTATGGTGGGTATCATAAAGGCTATAACATACAGGGGAATTGGAGACTGTTATATTTGGAGAAACCTAAACACAACTTGTATCTAAAATTCATTTTGGAGCAATTCAAAATCTTTTACCTCTAGGTGGGGCAATAGACCCCCATATTCGACATGGTTCTTATGAGCCCATAATCTTAAGAGAAAGAGAGCCCATGGATGATACATATATAATCTATTTCATTGGAGACTCTAAACCACCTTGGGAGATAGCTACTATTTCATTATTCACATTTTAACAATGAGAAAACTGAGGCTCAAAGAAGTTAAGTAACTGACCTTTGGTTACATAGCTCTTAAGAATAAGAGGGAGGGCAGCTAGGTGATACAGTGAATAAAGCACCAGCCCTGGATTCAGGAGGACCTGAGTTCAAATCTGATCTCAGACACTTAACACATACTAGCTCTGTGACCCTGGGCAAAGCACAACCCCATTGCCTTGACAACAACAAAAAAAGAATAAGAGGGAGGGCAGCTAGGCAGTGCAGTGAATAGAGCACCAGTCCTGGATTCAGGAGGACCTGAGTTCAAATCTGGCCTCAGACACTTGACACTTACTAGCTGTGTGACCCTGGGCAAGTCACATAACCCCAATTGCCTCACTCCCCCCCCCAAAAAAAGAATAAGAGGGAGGTTCAAATACATGTCTTCTGAACTCCAAGTCATCAGTCTATTCATTAAACCAAACTACTGATGAAAGGGGATAAATTATTTGACAAAATCACCATAATAGCTTTTGTCCTGAACTAGCCTGTATTTATTATGCCTTTGAGAAAACAAAGTTACTTTCCTGCCACAATGAAGTCTAAGAATAGGACTTAAGTAGAGGTCTTTAGTAAATATTGACTTAAATAAATTCTAACTAGCACCAATATTTTATATTCACATCATTAATAGGAATTTACAAAAAATTAACACATAAAATCTTTGAAAATATCACCAAAATTTCTGTATACTTACCTAGCTCCCAAGAGATCCTTCTTCGCCAGGCCTATTCCAGCTATAACTTTCACTCGCACAATTTGTGAATTTTCCTAAAGTAAAGTTAAAATTTAAATTTTTTATATTTTATTTTGTATACAGACTTAAAAAAAATTAATAGTATACCAAATATATTTAATAAAATAACTGAATTAAATGAAAATAACTCATGTTTTATAGAATTACTTTGACTAAAAGGATGTTCATGACTTAGTAATTTTGTAATTGTTAAAATTTTTCAAATTTTCACCTCAGCAAATCAAATAAGACTATTATTGTCTGCATACTTTACAGGTCCCCTACAATAATCTATTAATTGGAATGTTGTTTTTTTTTTGTAAAGAAAGGTAGCATGCTATATAATAAGAGAACCAAGCTCAAAATCAGGAAGATCTACGTTCAAGTCCCACCTTGGACATAATGGCCGTATAAACATGGGCAACCAAGTCATTTACTCCTCTTATCTTCTAGGAAACTCTCTGAAACTAAAAAATGCAGAGGAGGATGCTGAGTTGCACTGGTAGAGGGAATTTGCTCACCATGCTATTCCTCATATCAGTGAAACCACAGGTTCAGTTTCAATTCCTCTTCCAAAAGCAAACCAAAACAAAAATAGCCAAAAGATTACTGAACAGATCAGATAACTAGCAAGGAAATGTCCAAATTATACAAAGAACAACCACTGTTACCAGATTTGAATCCCAAACTGAATAAATCTAGAATGAAATAAAATGTGTCAATTATATTAGTATTATTTATCAGAGGTCTAAATTTAATTTCCTTTTCTCTCCTAACATTTCCCTCAACTAGCCCCATTAATACCATTTGTTCTTCATTTAGACCCTACTTCCTTTCTTTATTTCCTCTTAGTTTCCCTTTTCTTCTCCTTTCTCTTCTCAGCCCAGATAGAATTCTGATCACCTAAAATAACAAAAGATCATAGAAAAGAGCACAAAATTAAAGTTAAATGGTAATTAATGTGGCTAATAATTTGTGGGGAGATAGCTTACAAAAACAAGAAAAAAAAGGGACCAATTTGGAAAGGCATCATAAAAGCAGTTTTAAGTGAACAAATGCTTTAGTTTGGCATCTTGGATATATATAAGTTCCAAATTATATCAATTAATTGCAAACCTATTATGACTATTGCCTTTGTTATTTCAAAATCAAAGTTCTCTGTCTTTGTCAGATAGTTATACTATTTTCCAGACCATTGTTGTTTTAGGGTTTGTTTGTTTGCTTGTTTGCAGAAAAGGGTGGTGCCCCACACAAGTTAGCATTCATTACCTCTAGTCTGCTGCTTCCTTAACTGCTTCTTCAACCCCAGCCCCTCTTTCAACACCTGGGCTACAGTGACTTAAATGCAAAGATTTCTGGTAACAGCCATAGACATGACAAGGGAATAAAGCCACCTCTCAATCTTTTAGGTGTGTTTCTTGGTCCTTTTCCCTTAGGATAAAAAGGCACTTAAAACTCCAATCTAAAAATGAAAAAGACATCTAAGGAAAAACTAATCACTATTTTACATTCACTTTATGTTCCCCTCCCAATTTCTTTCATCAAAGTGGATATTCTCACAGTGAAGCAGATCAGAAACCATTTACTCTTTTTCTGTGTGATTTCTGGCCTTATCCTTCCATAAATCCTCCAAAAATCTGTACAACTTCCTCTAGATCAGGAATTCTTAACCTGTGTTTTGGGAACTATTTTTTTAAAAGAAACATGTTGATAACTATGTCAACATAATTGATTTCTTTTGTAATTTTATTCGTCTAAAAGCACTAGTTTGTGAAAAGGTCAGGGAGTCAAAAGCATTTTTTAGATGCCTACTATTGGTCAGGCACTGTGTTAAGCACTGGACACAGAGAAAGGAAAAGACAGTTGTGGCCTTCAAGAAGCTCACAATTTAATGGAGAAGACAACAAGTAGATAAATATATACAATTAAGCTATATACAAGATAAATATGAAATAAGTGCCAGAGGGAAGTCACCAGAATTAAGGTTTGGAAAAGGCTTCCTATACAACACAGGATTTTAGCTGGGACTTAAAGGAAAAACCAGGTCAGTTAGTAGGCTGTAGATGAGTGAGAGTTCCAGGCATGGGGGGACAGCCAGAAAAAATGCCTGAGCCAAGAGATAGAATGCCTTGTTCATGGAAGAAGAAGGAGGCCAGTGTCACTGGATCAAAGAGTACCTTGGGGCTGTAAAGTATCAGAGGACTGGAATGGGTAGATAATGAGGATTTTGTATTTGATAGGGAGTCATTGGAGTTTACTGAACCTGGAGATGGCGTGGTTGGACCTGTGCTTTATGAAAATCACTCATGACTGAATGGAGCATGAACTGGAGTGGAGAAAAGCTTGTGGTAGGCAGATCAACATGCCCGGGCATGAGGTGGTAAGGGCCTACACCAGGGTGGTAACACTATCAGAGGAAAGAAGGGGGAATATTTGAGAGAGGATGCAAAAATGAAATCAACAGGCCTTGGCAACAAATTGAATGTGGGTAGAGAGATTAAGGAGTCAAGAATGATACCTAGGTTTCAAACTTGGGGGACTAGAAGGTTGGTGGTGCCTTCAAGAGTAATAGAGGGTTTAGGGGTGAAATAGAATGGGTTCAGTTTTGGACATGTTGAGTTTAAGATGTCTACAGGACATGTTTGAGATGTCTGAAAGGCACATGGAAACGTGAGAATAAAATTAGGGTTGTATAGGTAGATTTAAGAATCATCAGCATAGAGATGACAATTTCACCAGAATGACACACAAAAATGGTTAGGAACTCCTGCTATAGATATTTTCATGTTTCCTGCCTAATACCATACAGGTTACCTATTATCCCTTGCTCTTACACACTTTCCATTCATTTCTTTGATATTTTTTATATACCTTCTGGAATAAAAGTTATAGTTGGTAATTTGCGCAATCTAGTCATATATAATGCTGGTCTCTCTTTTGCCCTTTGAGTCATCCACAATTTTGATTCTTTAGAGACTATCCCATAATTCACAGACATACAGCATCATTAAGAGATTA
Source organism: Dromiciops gliroides (assembly GCF_019393635.1). NCBI lineage: Eukaryota > Metazoa > Chordata > Mammalia > Microbiotheria > Microbiotheriidae > Dromiciops > Dromiciops gliroides. The sequence continues at coordinate 162,306,123 of NC_057862.1, read as the reverse complement.
CTGGTATTAAAAAGATGGATTTATGTGCCAAGGAACAGCCTAGAATTGGTAAAAAGTCCTATTTAAATTTTCAAATGCAACCCAGTCCATTTATCTCCTTCTATTCAATTCTGGGCCCAGTTCACTGACCATCTGGGGTGCCTTTTTATGAGTCCTGATGCTTAGCCATCAAGTGTGAAACACAAATTAGGTAATATTCACAACTTAAACACCTGTTTTTTCCTGAGCAAAATGCCAGGTTGATCTCTTGAGTGATTTTGTATCTTACTGCAGGAGCCTTATAATGTTACAAGGCTGTTATCACAAAATGTCATCTCCAAATAGAATTAGGGGGGGGGGGAAGGGGGGGGCGGGGGGGGGGGAGAGGACCTCACCATGATTAAGGAATCCCTCTTATATTTACACAAAGCACAGGAAGTTTGCCATGACACCAGCAAACAGTCCTGGAAGGCATGTCTACCTGTATATTGATACTAAGAAGATCGCTGAAAAAAATGTATCTTTGTGCTTATATCACAAAATTTTACATTCTTTTAATGTAAAAGATGAGAGACATCCTGCCACTTAGACCAAGTGGACAGAGAACCCAGAAGACCTGGTTGGGTTCATGTTCCACCTTTGACACCTATTTGCTATGTGTCCTTGGACACTTAAGCTCTTAAAAGGTGCCTGCAATAGTAGAAGTTTGCTTATCTGAGAGTTACCCTTACCAATGAAATCACAGGTCTAGTCCCTATGCCTTATGTAGCACACTGGGTTCTGAGGTGGTAGAAATTGACTGTGACGGTCATCAGTAATAAATAATAATATCTAATATTTCTACAACACTTTGGGGTTTTAAAAATGCTTTAGATATATGATTTTATTTTATCCTCACAACTCCATGAGATAGATAGTATGGAAAGTATCACTGCCATTTTATAGAGAAGGAAGTAAAGGGTAAATTATTTGCCCATAGTCATCACTTTAAGTATGTATATCATAGCATATCAAACTAGACAACTAGAATCTCTAAATCTGGCACACTTTCCACTATACCCTGAAAACATATTACAATCGAAAAACAAAAATGTATTTCATTTCACATCTAGTCATTATCTTCCTTCAAGTTTCATCTTTGGGCTTTTTGCAGGCTCATTTTACCCACAACTTCTTTTCACTAAAAATTCTAACCTCCTCTGTGGTACCCGCCCCCCCATGTTATTGATTGCTTTTGCATTTACATCACATTCATTTCTAAACATACCTTTGAATCTTTCCCCTATGTGGAGCCTTCCAAAACAGTTTTTTTTTTAAAAGCTTGGCAAACCAACTGACACAGGGACCATGTGTGAGAGTACATACATTTCATACTCCCGGCCTGTTAGTTACCTCTCCAAAGAAAGCAGGGTAACTTTAAATTATTCTCTGGGGCCAAACTCAGTCTTTATAATTATCTAACTATTAGTTTCATTTTATCATTTTTTTCCATTTCCATTTACTTTGCTGCAATCATTCTGTATAGTGTTTTCCTAGTTGGGCCTACTTTACTCTGAACCAGTTGATATTACATATGCATTCTCTCTAATTCTTCATCTTTACGGTTTCTTGGTTTTGGTTTCTTCTGCTTACAAAAAAAAAAAAGTTTCTGATCTATTGTTTCTATTAGACAGTCACTTCTGCCACACAAGCACATCTTACTAAATTAACAATCTTTCTATTTGGAAATTTATTTGCTCTATTTGCTTGGTTATATAGATTGATTATAATTATGACTTGTGAACAAATCAAGCATTTTTTTTTCACCAACTTCCTCCCAATATAATCTGCTGTTTCTTAGTGCAAACATACCTATGGTTGTTTTGTGATTTTTTTTTCTTTTTCCTACAAGATGGTATGTAACATACATGAGTAGTCAATACTGTTCTCATAAACGAATTCTTTAACTACAGTTATGACCATTTTGAAGGTATGTAGTAAAAATTCTTTAACAGAATCCCCAAGCAAAAGCATTTCAATTATTGTAATTATATTATTATAGTACCTAGCTAGTTCATGCATATAATCTGCATTACTTTAAATTTCCTAATTCTAGGAAAATATGTCTGAATCTCAGTCACTGCTTTGTTATGCTTGAATATTTACTAGAAAGTTATGAAAACTATGTTTTAGCTCAAATACTTTTATGAAAATCCTAAATAATCCAGAAGACTAACCCAAAACAATGACCAGGGAAAACTGATAGTTTTCTAAAGAAGAGACAGAAATAAGGGAATTCATAAACCATATCCTGTACCTCAAAATGTTCAGCAGCAAGCACTTGTGAAGCTAAATATCTTTTTTTTTTTTGCATTTGTTTTGGCTGTTGGGGTTTTTTTTGCGGGGCAAGGAGGGTTAAGTGACTTGCCCAGGGTCACACAGCTAGTACATGTCAAGCATCTGAGGCCGGATTTGAACTCAGGTTCTCCTGAATCCAGGCCTAATGCTTTATCCACTGTGCCACCTAGCTGCCCTGGTAAATGTTTTTTTAAAAAAACACTTACAGTTTTTTGTTACACTCTGTACTTTTCAGGTTGCCTGTTTTTACCCAGAAAAAAGAACTTCCCACCCCAAAGAATCTCTAATTTTCTTCCCTCAGGACCTTTTTTTCCCTTTTTGCCATTTCAATACTTCATTAACCTCTGCAGATTTGAGATATATATTAAAAATATTTAAGTTTAGATAAGTCTGCTCAAAAACTTTTTTAACTGTTCTACTCCTTCCCTATTATTTATTTCTATGTTATTCCAGCTCCAAACAATTCTCTTTTCCCTGTGTACAAAAACTTGCTAAAAGAGACTAGAGTTAATAGTTTATCCAACTACCAGGTACTTCTTTAAGCATTATACCTGTGGACACCAATTTACAGTTGAGAAATTAATCACCTCTCATCTTCTTTTATACTAGATTATTTTACCCTTACTAATCATTGATGCTCTTATTGTAAAGTGATTTCCTTTTATCTTTCAAAATCTGGAAAGGATCTAGAAGCCCCAAAATACTAGGTCCCTAAAAAAATTAGACAATAGCTTACTGTGATCTATTTATAAAACTATTCTAACTGAAGATATTGTTTGCAAACCCATATAATTAGAAATCAGGTCTATTCCTAAAATGTTTGTTAATCTTAAAATTTTTCTACTTTTTAAAACAAAATGTCTTTCAAATATTTTCAGATTTATTTTATTCTGTCTAATAACTGATTTTTACCCACTCCAGTTACTTCATTTTTCTACAGTGAATACACAGCCTCTTCTAAATAGGCCTACAGAAACCCTGGACAAGTGCCTAAGCTCAAGAGTGAGTCAGCTGTAGCCCTCCCTTTCCCTTTCCAGATCAGTCCCTCCTACCCCATCACTCCCTAAAGTTCAACGAGTTAGTTGTTGTAGCAACTCAAGTACAACCTCATCATCACCACTTTGAACTGAAATGATTTTATTTTCTTTAGGGAGGGTTTTATTTGTTCCACACAGACAACTAAAAGGATGAAGTCTTTCAAAATACAGTAATTAGTGAAAACATACAGTATACTTATAATCGTTTTTATATTACAGCACAGAGTTAATGAATTTTCTTTCTTTACTCTGAAATGATTTTTTTAAAACCACATTGATAAGAAATGCTTAGTGTTTTGGTTCATTTAAAAAAGAAAAGAAAACCGTCAAAGCCATTTTAAGACAATCACACAAGGAGCTTGAAGTGTTGGTACTAAAGCAAAGAATCACCATTGCATCCTTTACCTGTCTAAAGCACTAGAGAAAAAGAAATTCCTCACATGTGTTCTGGTATTGCATCACTAGTTAATGAGAGAGAAGCAAGCAACCCCTTTCTCAATCTTAATCTCTTGCTCTAGTTGTCAGCATAGTGGGAGGAGAAGCATAGCCAGTCCTCTCTCTTTCCCTGTGATACAGTAATTCAGGGGTACAAAGGAAATAGAGGCATCTGGAATCTTGGCAGGGCAAAAGCCAGACCTCAACCTTACCAACTGGGGTGATCTCTATATGTAGGTGATTGCTTATTCCATGAAATTTGTTGTGTAGTCTGGAAGTCTTGAATTCAAGCATTGAAACTTCTGGTCTTGACTGCCCATGGCCTGTGATAACAGGTTACTCTGTACCCAACTATACACTACTGGGGTGTATCCAGCATGGGGAATAAAGTAAAATAGCCATGGCTTGGGGCAGCTAGGTGGCACAGTGGATAGAGCACCGGCCCTGGAGTCAGGAGTACCTGAGTTCAAATCCGGCCTCAGACACTTAACACTTACTAGCTGTGTGACCCTAGGCAAGTCACTTAACCCCAATTGCCTCACTAAAAAAAAAAAAAAATAGCCAAGGCTCACCCACTGAGGCATGTAGTGACTGGAATAAAAGACCAGATATTCCAAGTTTGGGGGTTAGGAAACAACCTGAAAAAAGTAGACATCACTGATACCAAGAGTCAGCACAAGAAGAGAAGAGCACTAGAAAAGGGGAATTAAGCTTTTCAAACATTTTGCCAAGCACTTATCCTGTTCCTAAGATTTCCCTTTAGAGATCTAGAATACAGTAAGAGGAGGAGAAAGAGTAAGAAATTCAAAGCATCAGAATTTGGCTTTGAACAACAAATCCTGGATCTCATTGAGTCACAGGCCGGCCTAGATGCAGAGTATGTCTACCTCAGAATTGCCTAAGGCACAACGATCCATCCTCTAGAACTAGCAGTGGAACAGGCCTTCTCAAGATCTTCAGAGCCAGACAGATAAAATGATCAAAGGCATAGTATTGTTCTCCTCTTGTTGAAATATTAGCCAAAAAATAATGTACTATTATCCAGCACTTACTGAAAACACACACACACACACACACACACACACGGACGCAGAGATATTCCCCTTTTAGGACATTACAGGAATAACAGTTAATATAGCTCCGTTGGAAATTATCTTCTATCAACACATGTAACTATCAGATGAAATAAAATTCTGCTGTTCTTCCTAGCTCCCAAGGCTTATTCTGTAACCAGTATGCTAATAAATATAGTTTTATAGAAGACCTACATTTGGGAAGATAGGAGAGGCACAGCAAGAAACTAAGCTGAGAAGGAACTTCTCTTTCTACAAAATATGTGCTCTGGGGGCAGCTAGATGGCGCAGTGGGTAGAGCACCGGCCCTGGAGTCAGGAGTACCTGAGTTCAAATCTGGCCTCAGACACTTAACACTTACTAGCTGTGTGACCCTGGGCAAGTCACTTAACCCCAACTGCCTCACTAAAAAAAAATGTGCTCTATCGAAAAATTACTGAAAAATATCAAATCTCAATTAATTGGTTCCACTGTATGCTAACAACTGTTAACAGCCAAATAAGTCTTAATCTAGACTTAAATATGAATCTATCGCATTGTAAGTGAAAGGGTATATAACCTATCAATTTTAGCAGTTGTACATTTACAATTTCTGAGACTGAATTCCTTAAAAGTCATACTTCTTCATATAAAATTTTACAACTTTTTCCCACTGGCTCTTTGAAGGAGTAAAACCTAACCGGCCTTAACGTAATATAACGTAACAGCAGCGGGAATATGTAACATCAGCACTCGCTTCACACAAAATTGACAAAACAATTTACTTTTTAAATACGTACAGATGTAGAGGATCTGCTTAAATTATAACAACATTCGGACTAAAGTTTAATTTCAGCAAAGTAAGTTTCAGTGAGTTTAATTTCGGACTAAAGTTTAATTTCAGCAAAGTAAGTTTCAGTGAGTTTAATTTCAGTAAAGTTCAACAAATAAAAAAAATAAAGGATCAAAACTGTTTTCCACATTTACACTGTATATTAAAATTATCTATATGCCCAGGTAATCACTACCACCCCGAAATCCAAATAAACGGAAAAGAAAGGCTTCAGATAAAGGAAACAAAGAACGAAGTCGTCTCAAGACACCGAAAACTCAAGAGTCTCGCTCAGGTTTAAAGTCCAACTCCTGATAGCGCGAGTGCCAAGTCCATTAGGAGTAAGGGCGGCCCGGCCTCGGGCGGGGCCAGGTCACGGACTGGGATGCTCTAGGTGCTGCGCGACGCATCCTTTAATCCCGTAGCTCACCTTTACCCCGCCCCCCTCCGGGCACGCGAGAGAACTTCCTAGGCCCGGTGTGGGGGGGAAGGCGCGCACCAGGCATCCCGCACTTGTCCCGGGCCCCGCCCCGGGCCTGGGGCCCGCATTTCGGGTCTAAAAAGGGGACTCTGGGGCAGGGGGTAGGAGGCGTTGCAGATTTCACTGGCGGGGGCACGGTTCCCACCTACCCTCTTTAACTCAGAAGAACCGGCCCTCCACGGGCCCCGCCCCTTCCCCAACCCGGCAGAGCAGGCGAGCCCGGGGGCCCGGAGGTGAGCGATTCACGAGCCCGGGCCTCGACGTCCCTCGGGAGCAAGAGTGGGGTGAGGGTCGCGGGGACGGCAGGGACCAGCGGGTCCCCTTACCTCATCCTCCAGAAGTCCGAACACCTCCACCGGAGAAGTTGCCATGTCCCGGCGGGGCCGAAAAGCTTCTGGACTCGTTCGATTCCCTTACACCCCAGCCGAGAATCGTAGCGGGAAAGGGAGAGGAGGCAGGAGAGGGGAGTAGGAGGTGGAGAAGGAGGAGCAAGAGAAATGGGAGGGGGAGAAGGCAGAGAAGCCGCAGCAGCGCCACCTGCCGCGGGGGAGAAGAAGAGGAAGAAGGGGCTGCTAGAGATGCCGTGCTCCGCGGCGCGCGGCTCGTGCTCCTCGGTTCCCCGCTCACGCACTTAGGTTGGACAGGAGCGCGCACGCGCTCGCCTGTAGCTGTGGACGGCTTCGGGGCTCGAAGGAACCGCGGAAATAGACTGGGAAGGGTTTAGAGAAGGGGAGTGAGGTTTGCGGCGCTTCTGCAACCAAGCCGCGGAAAATCTGCGGAAGGGCTGGGCGAGGTGGGGTTAGATTCGCCCCGGCCCGAGGGAGGGGGGGGTGCGGGAGAGAATCACCCGAACCTCTGCCCACCGAGACCGGCCAGAGTAAAGGACCGCTGCTCCGCTGCAGATTCCCGTGCTCTGCATAGTGCAGAAGTTTCGGGGACATTTCGGGGCCGAGGCAGGTTTGGGGGGAGGGAGTGGTGTCCTTTGCAAACCCGCTCTTCCTTTCTGTGCAGTTTTCAAATCCACGCCCATGTTTCCTGACATTTTCCCAAGCTCTCGTGCTAACCTCTCTTTAATGCCTGTTGCATTTGTTGTTTTTGCTTTTTGTTTTGTTTTTAGTCTTTTATCCATATGCCCACGGAGAGTGCCCTTGACGGTACCACTGAGGTGGGATTTAAACTCAGGTTTCCTGATTCCCATAGGTCATGTGGCCTCAGAGTCAAAGAACACTCACAAATAATAGTACTGACTCATTGAAATCATACATTTCTGTGCTGCTGTTGGTTTATATAGAAACACTTCTAAAAGGTTCTCATTCATATCCTTTTGAGGTGTGGGGGGAAATAATGCCCTATTTTTGTTGGGGTTTTTTTTTTTTTTTTCGAATTTTCCATACTGGCTCATTCAAAAACAGTGTTGGATTTTAAAAGACCAGGAACTAGGTGCCCCTCCCTTTGTGCATGAACGTTGTAGATAGTCCCCTGCGTTCTTTTACCTCTATACAACCAATGATCCAAGATATCTAGTGGTCCCTTTCGGTGACAGCAAATTCTTGAGTCATCTTCATATCTCGTCTGGACAAATAAATAAATGAAACTGAAAATGATAGCTCCCTTCCAACTTAAAATTTAATAGGAAACTAGCCACCCTTTCCTCTTCCTCATCCCTCCTCCTTTCTGGAACCATAAACTTTGATCATTTAAATTCTGCCACTGTTCCTCATGTGTGCAAATCTGTTTCACTAGGGTCTCACTCACTGACATAACTTCTAAGACTAAAGTGTCCTGTAGCCACTAGTCCCCCATATACCTTGTTTCCCCTATTAGAATGTAAGCTCCTTTAGGTCAAGTTGTCATGGGGTGCAGAGCACCCCAGAAGTTCTCTGGGGCACATCAAGGAATCTTCTCCTTGAGAAACTAAACCAGAGGACAGATACACCTAGAGAGATAAGCAGAACCAGTTTGGACTGAGCTAGCTTCGGAATCTCCACCCCTCATTCTGGTCTCCCTTACCCCTGGGGAGATAAGTTTGGGTGTGGCTTCGGCCTGTGTGTCCTGAAGAGAGATCCATAGCCACCCCTCACCCAATTCCTCTAGTCACTACCAGTGGGGGATGGTCTTCCACTCTTCACCCAATTTCTCCAGCTACCACCAGTGGGGGATGATCCTCCCTTACTAAAGGAACTTTCCACAGTCAAATGGTCACCCTTCCCCCCATCAGTCCTCTATAAAAGTACCTCCCAGTCTCCTGCTCGAGGAGATTGGTATCTCTGAGCCATGTGCTTTGTGCCTATCTCCCCATGAGAAGTCCAAGGATTTCTTTCATGGTTTCCCTTCCCCCCCTTCCCTTTCCTTGCCCCTAAATAAACTACCATCTTATTTTAACTACTTTTGTGTGCAAGAGGGTGTAATTCTTTAAAGAGGAATTCCTAAGAACCCCAACCCCTAACCCAACCCGTACCCCATTTTCCCCCATATCAAAATCTATAAACATTTTTTTTTACAAACATTTATTAAGTGCTTGCTATGTTTCCTGCATTGGGCCAAGTGCTGGAAATACAAATACAAGCAAAAAAAGAAATAGGCCCTATCCTCAAGGAGCTTACATTCTAAACGGGGAAGAGACAAATAAAACAGGGCTGAAAGATGTTGGAGTACTCAGTGAGAGAACTGGGTGTCAAAGTCCATAGAGTCAGCTGAATTCCTCCAGGAGAGAAATAAAGGATGGTTGGCAGGCATGGGCCTTTCTTCTAAATAGAGGGAATGGGAGAGGGAAGTTGAGGGTGAGAAGGCCACAGATACTAAATGACTTTCTTTAATGTTTTTTATTTGTATCTCCAGCACTTGGCACAGAGCTTGACACGATGATAGTAAGTGCTTAATAAATGCTTTTTCATTCATTTAATTAATCAAATTATAGTTAAGCTTTTTAAAAGTTAAGGTATAACCAAGTCAGTAGGTTATAGTGATAATGGTCATATCACCTACCCATCTCACCATTCCTGCTTCTTTCTGGTCTTGATATCAGAATGACTTACCCTTGAGGTCACCTTTAGGGTTTACCAATTTAGGGCAATGACCTTGGGCCCAGCATTTTGGAGTAGCCTGCATAGGCCAGGCAGGCCAAAATGACCAGAGGGCACTGCAGACTGGCAAAGAGGCAGAGCCTGGGAATGGGTGCTCTTGACCAGGACACCCACACATAACAACAGTATGTAGTACTTGCTCTATAGCATGAGATTTTAACTTTGGGTTGGCTTCAATATCGTATAGACCAGGGGTTCTTAACCTGGGGTCCATAGACCCTTATAGATTTCAGGAGATTTTGTAGACTTGGATGAGAAAAACATCTTTATTAACATCTGGTTTCCTTTGTATGCTATGTATTTTATTTTATGCATTTAAAACATTCTGAGAAGAGGATCATAAGCTTCCTCAGACTGCTGAAGTGATATGTAACAAAAAAAAGGTTGAAAACCCCTGCTCTAGAGCCACTTAGCCAACCCCTACTCTCCCTGGACAGCTAGGTCTTGAGAGCAAGGCTGCTCCATTTCCCCTCGTGGCTGGGTGGTAGTTTTCATATGGCATCAGCCCTCATCAATCAGTTGTACTCCCATGATTATCAATGAATATCATTTAGCCCAGGGCTTCTTAAACTTTTTCTATTCTGGATCCCTTTTCACTCAAGAAATTTTTACACAACCCCAGGTATTTACATATATAAAATAGGTATACATAACATTTTACTGTTGCCAAATTTTTTGTGACCCTCACGTTCAGTTTAAGAAGCAAGGAGTTAGCCAACCAGATTCAACAAGCTTTTAAAAATAAGTATTTACTATAAGAGAATAATTGGTAAAGACGCATCTCCCTAAAAGTCTGTGAGCCACTCTCCCACCAGTTTTTGTACAGTCCAGGGGAAAGTGGCCTTCAGCTAATTACATGTGACAAAGGAGGGTAACATAGATCCTACAAGTCCTTTTTGGATTAATCCTCAAGAAGTTCCCCTTGGATATAGGAATCAGAAGACTTGAATTTTAATCTAGCCATATATAGTCAGAAGCTGTGTGATCTTCCTGAGGCAAATCATCTAACCTCTGCCTCACTTTCTTCAACTGTTAAATGGGTATAATAATGGCTCCTACCTCAAAGCGTTGCTGTGAGGATCAATAAGATATTTGTGAAGCACTTAGCTCAATGTTCATTTTATAGTTGAGGAAACTGAGACAAATAGAGGTTAAGGGATTTGCCCAGCATACCTAGTATGAGACTGAATTTGAACTCAGATCTTCCTGCCTACAGTTTTCTGTGCTCTATCTCTGGTACCACCTACCTGCTAATAATAATAACCATAATTGGAGCTAGCACTTATATACCTCCTCCTATGTTCCAATCATTGTGCTAAGTGCTTTACAATAATCTCATTTGATCTTAGCTGCCTAATGTCTGAAGCTAATAGGGGAAAGGCCAATAGGGATAAGAGAGAGGGGAAGGGATAATTAATCAGTCAACAAGCATTATACAAGCTATACAAATACAAAGAACAAAATAATATGAATTAATAAGGAGCTTACATTCTAGTGGAGAAAACAAGTACACAGATAAATATATGAAGAACAGATACAGATAAATGGAATAGTTAAATACAGGGTATTTTAGGAAGGAGACAATTAGTAGAGGGGGGGGAGGGACTGAGGAAAGATGTCTATGTGGAAGGTGGTACTTAAGGTGAGTCTCGAAGGAAGTGATGGAATCTTTGAAGCAGAGGAAAAGACATGCATTCCCAGCAGGAAGGTGCAGAGGCACAGACTGGAAAAGGACCTTCTTGTGTGAGGAGCTAGAAGGCTAATTTGACTTCATTACAGTGTGTGGGAGGAGAACTTACATAAAATGAGGCTGGAAATATAGATTGGGTCCAAATTGTGAAGGGCAACCTGAGGAGTGTATGTTTTATCCTAGAGTCAATTGGGAGCCACAAGAGTTTATTGAGCAGAGGAGTGACATAGTCGTATCTATGCTTAAGGAAAATCACTTTGGCAGCAGTGTGACAGATGGACTGAAGTGGAGGAGGATTTTAGGCAAGGGACAGATTAGGAGGACACTGCAATAACTTTTTGTTTGTTTGGTTTGGTTTTGGTTTTCATTACTGTTTATTTTTTTAATAGTATTTTATTTTACTTTTTCCAAGTACATGTAAATATGGGGCAACTAGGTGGTGCAGTGGATAAAGCACCAGCCCTGGAGTCATGAGGACCTGAGTTCAAACCTGGCCTCAGACACTTGACACTTACTAGCTGTGTGACCCTGGGCAAGTCACATAACCCCAATTGCCTCACAAAAAAACAAAAAACAAACAAAAAAACCCAAGTACGTGTAAATATCATTTTCAACATTCATTTTTGTAAGATTTTGAGTTCCAAATTTTTCTCCTTCCCTTTCCTTCCACCTCCCCTTCCCCCAGCAAGCAATCTGATACTGGTTATACATTACAATCATGTTAAACATATTTCCACATTAGTCACGTTGTGAAAGAAGAATCAGAACAGAAGGGGAAAACCACAAGAACAAACAATAAAAAAGCAACTACAAAAGTGAAAATCATATGCTTTGATGCGCATTCAGACTCCATGGTTCTTTTTCTGGATATAGAGAGCATTTTCCATCATGAGTCTTTTGGAATTGTCTTGGATCACACTGCAATAACTTGTTGTTTAGTTGTTTTCATTCATGTCTCACTTCTCATGCCCCCATTTGGAGTTTTCTTGGCAAAATTACTGGAGTAGTTTGCCATTTCCTTCTCCAGCTTATTTTATAGAGGAAGTGAGGCAAACAGGGCAGGGTTAAATGACTTGCCCAGAATCACATAGCCGAGGCTGGATTTGAACATGAACATCAGCCTTTCTGATTCCAAGCCCAGTGCTCTATCTACTGCACCACCTAGCTTCAATGACTAAGGGGATAGTTATTAAACTAAGATGGTAGTTGTTTAGTAAAGAGAAGGGATCTGATGAGAGAGACATGATGAAAGTAGAAACAGCAAAATTTCACAGTTTATTGGATGTGAGATGAGGGAAAGTAAGGTATCAATTAAAGAAGCAAGCTCCCCATGGGATCAGGATCAAGAGCTGGCCTTGTTTGAGGGGACACATTTAACATTTAACCATATCAACATATACAATGAAATAAGGACAGAGGTTGGGGTAGAAGGGAAAACTGTGATCTTAAATATGATATGAAGACTATGTAGTGAACTCCTTGAGAAAGGAGGAAGAAAGACCTGGAAGCCTGTAGAAAATACCACAAGGATGACTGAACAGTGTGATAAGGACACAATAATATAGATGAATGGAGTGAACTTCCAAAGAGAGATTGTCGAGTAATGACTGTGGAGGGAAATTTTGGAAGGGGCAGCTACATGGTGTGGTGGATAGAGTACTGGGTCTGGAATCAGAAAGGCTCATCTTCCTGAGTTCAAATCTGACCTCAGACACTGATTAGCTGTGTGACCTTAGACAAGTTACTTAACCCTGTTGCCTCAGTTCCTTTATCTGTATAATGAGGTGGAGAAGGAAATGGCAAAGCACCCCAGCATTGCTGCCAAGAAAGCCCTAAATGGTGTCACAAAGAGTCAGACATGACTGAAAATGACTGAATAATAAATACAAAGCTGGGAATATTCCTGTTTCTTCCTCCCAGATCCAGTGTGTGTATGTGTAGAATGAAGGACTATCCAGTACTAGAGAAGGTGCATCCAACACTGGAGGGTGACAATTGATCAATATATTCAGTCGGTTGTGGGGAGAGACAGTTTTCTGTGAGAACAAGAAGATGAGAGAAGTGTGATAGGAAGAAGTCTAAGATAAAGGGAAGTTTGTTAAAGACAGAACAGCTATAGAGGGTGTAATGGAAGGGTCAGGCAAACCCTTGTGACCTTGGGCAAGTAAGTCTGTGGACCTCATTTGCTTCATTATATAATGAGATTGGAATAGCTGACCTCTGGGAATCCTTCCGTTTCTTGATCTTTGATTCTATGATTTAATGGGACATAGTAGCTGCTTTCAAATATCTGAAGTTTTATTCTGTGGAAGAGGTATAGGCTTTGTTCTATTTGGCATTATATGGAAGAACCAGAATTAGTAAGTGAAATTTTACGTGGAAATTTAACCCCACTTGCATAAGAAAATATTATGAAAGCAGATTTGAGAGATGTACGCCCTCCATCTAGTGGCCAAATCTGGTTATTGCACCAGTTCAGTTTTCCATTTAGTGTATACTTTAAAAATGATAAATATTTATGGAATTTTTTAAAAATTACAAGTAATATTTAGTAAAAACTATCCATATTTATGTATTGGTATTCAAATAACCCTTTCCTTACAACAATTATGTGAGGTACATAAAATCAGTCATTCTATTTGTGGCTAGAACACTGACCTTGGAGTCAGAAAGATTTGGTTTCAAATTTTGCCTTAGCCACTTAGCTCTATGATGATGTGTAAGTCACTTAATTTCTCTGAACCTCAGTTTCTACCTATGCAAGATATGGATAATAAACAGCACCAACTTTATAGTGTTGCTGTGAGATAAGATAAAGTACAGAAATTGCTTTGCAGTTTATATAGTCTATATAAATATGATCTGTTTATTTTTTTAAGTTTCCATTTGTCTTTTTTATATCATCAAAACTTCCCTCAGTAATTTTTACATCCTTTTCCAAAAGAATCATCCTATTATAACAAATAATATTTTTAAAGACACACAGGGAGGGAAGAAGGGATGGTGGGAAGAAGGAAGGGAGGGAAACAGAGGGAGAGAGAGAGAGAGAGAGAGAGAGAGAGAGAGAGAGAAGAGATGGAAAATTCAACCAAATTGATCAATACATCAAAAGTCTGAAAATATGTGTAATGTACTACATTCTTGGACCTCTCACCTTTGCAAAGGGTGGAGAGTTAATGACATCTCTTATCTCTTCTTTTGGAGACATGCATATGCTTTATAATTTTGTAATATTCACTTTGTAAAAATATTCTTTATTTTAACATTCGTCTTTTAAAATTTTGACTTCCAAATTCTCTTCTTCCCTCCTGTCACTCCCCCAATTGGAAGATGATATTGATTATGCTTGAAATTATATAAAACATTTCCATATTAGCTATGTGCCACATACACTTTTGATTTTTTTTGTGTTTGCTCTTTCCTTTATTATAGCCATCATGTATGTTGTTTTCTTGACTCTGGTTACTTCTCTCTGCATCAGTTCATGTGGACCTTTCCATGCTTCTCTTGAATTCATTATACTTGTCATTTCTTATGGCACAGTATTATTCCATTATAGTCATGTACCACAATTTTGTTTAGTTCTTCCCCAGCTGATGGGCTCTACTTTGTTTCCAAATATTTACTCTCAGAAAAAGTGTTAGTATAAATATTTCAGTATCTATGGGGGCCTTCTCCTTATCAATGGCTTCCTTGGTGTACAGGCCAAGTAGTAGATTTTCTGGATCAAAGGATATGGGCATCTTAATAACTTTTTGCATAATTGTAAGATATTATAATTTATTTTTGGTATATTTTATCAAAGAACTTAAAGAGAACTTTTATATAGTTCAACCCACTGACCACTCAAATTTGGAGGACACTACCATTCCTTTCCATGGAGAAGTAAGATATAATTTAGATGTTGACTTATTGAGACCTAAGAAATAGGAGTGTGAATAAATGGATTAAGTTCTCTGTGTAAGAATAAGTAATTTTTTCAACATCTACACCTTTCCTGCTCCTTTTTGGGACTATATTTTATCTTACTTATTTTATCAAGGGGTTTCTGGATGTCATCTAAGCCTCATTTGTAATGTCTTCTTTAAGTAGGTAATGTAGATCTTATTTGGATTTTGTATTTTGTCCATAATAGACCTTTGGGCTACAGGTACATTTCTGGAACTTTGCCTACAAAGCAGGTTTTTCTAAAGCAAATCATTTTCTCATTGACTTTTATTATAATTTTAGAGACATATTTCTACACCTCCTGCTGTTCTCCCTTCTGTTGATTTCAGTTTAAGGCATAGAGATGGGAAAAGCAGAAGTGCTTATGTGCATTGCCAGCTTTTCTTGAATTAGGACCCAAGTCAGGCATCTGATGCAATAAGAACCTGTTCTTTGATGATACTGAGCAAAAAGCAAACAGAATAGGAGTTTGCAGCGATGGATGCCTGTCTCATGCTGACAGTTTCTTCTGTCTGCTGCCACTCTAATCTGACTCAGATGATAATTCTTAGAAACTGCTCTTCTGCTGGCAGATTGATTAATAGGAGGTTGTTGAGAATGTGAAATAATTTTTATTCTCTGCTATTCTCTCTCTTTGATGACATACATTTCAAGTAAATGAACCACTATAAATTGTGGCACACATATATTTTAACTATTATGTGTCTTAATGAGCTATACACATTCAAATCACCATAATTTCATGCTGGAAGAGAATGAAAACAATTAGTGTCAGTACTATTCTATTCAACAAGTGTTCACGGAGTGTTTACTATATGTTTAGAATTTTGGGGAAACAAAAGTACAATATAATTTTTGCCTTCAAGGAGTTAATATTTTCACTGGGGAGGCAAATTTAATAAACATGAAACAACCCATTCAAGCACAATATAAGATAATATATGGTTAAAATGTCAGACTATGTTTTTCTGACAAAGTACAAGTCTGACCATGTTGCCCCATTATGCAGCAAACTCCAATCACTCGCTATCACTTCTAGGATCAAATATAAGATACTTTTTTTTAGCATTGAAAGCCCTTCACCACTTGGCCCTTACCTTTCTGGCCTTACTGCCTTCCAAGTACACTACCACCCACCTACACAGGCCTGCTTGTTCAAGGCCTATGTTCAAGACACTCTTTTTCTTAACTCTGCTTTTTCATTGTTGCTCATACCTGGAATGTTTTTCCTTCTACATCTACAACTACTAGTTTCCCTGCATTTCTTAAAAACTCAGCTCATACTTCACTTTCTGGAGGAAGCCTTTCCTGGTCCCATACCAAGACTGACCAAGTCTCCTTCCTTTGAGATTATCTTCCTCCTATTTACACTTTCTACATCTTATATATACATTTTATTTGCTTGTTTTCTTTTTCACCAGAATATGAGCTCATTGAGAACATGTTTTTCCTTTCTTTGTATCCATGGAACTTAGCATGGTAAGTGGTTAATAAGGTGTTTTTTGACTAACAATAAATGCTGTCAATTTCTCAGATTATAAAAAAGGGAGAATAAGCCTAAATCCTGTACTGGTATCCATAAAATATTAAAAACTAAAGGAAAACCTGTAGCCTGTTGGGTAGATCTTCAATGGGGTATTTATGATAAAATATTGACTAAAATTGCAGATCAAGAGAAGATTTATAATCTGCAGTGATGGAGAAAGTACTCTCACCAGTCAAATCACAAATTCAAAGTATCAGATAATATAAGGTATCTTGAAATAATGAAAGAATCAGAAATTTCATTTCCGGAATGGTGTGCATGAAATATGAAGAAAATAGGAGGAAGGCTTCTACTAGTTTTGATAGTAGGAGGCAATAAGGACAAGAATTGCACAGGATGAGAAGGCATGGCAGCATTTGGACTTGTATTGGTGGCGTGAGTACACACAGCTATGAAATTCAAAGTGTCAGAAGAAGGGAGGTCATTGTAGTTAGAGTAATCTGGGAAGGCATCATGAATGAAATATTTCACCTGAAGTGTGGAAGGAGGAAGATTTCGATAGCTGTCATAGAGAGGGAAGACATTAGAAATGGTAATGATAATAGGGAGATAACATCAGCAATGACATGAAACAAAGTTCTCTAAATTTTAAGGGTTGCAAACAGATAACCACATGAAGAAACTATCATGGTCTATTAGCAACAACTTATGAAGACAGCACATGTGAAACAAGTCTAGTGTTGTAATCAAATAAAACTTAGACTGAATTTCATTTGATACATTTATGATAACATATAGTCATTATGATGCTGTATGGCAAATATACATAAAAGATAAATGACTCAAAGACAACTTTTTCCTACTCCACAATTTTGCCCAAGGCCAGTCCTGACACAGTCCAACTACTTTGATCCTACCCTATCTCCCAAGAAGAAAGATATTTGCCACCCACCAAAGGTGGGGCTAGGACTAGAGATGGTTTTGCCATAGTTAGGGTTTTGCCCTATTTTGGGCAATACTCTATAGAAGAGAGATCTATTCAAGTACCTGAGCCTTCTTTGATGATGAGTGTGAGGAGTATGTACTAGAAACCAGACCTTCCAGAGGAAGATAACTCAAGACCTTGCACCACCTTAGAGTTTTAGGATTGGGGAAGAGATAGTCTGTTCCTGCAACAGTATGGGGGAAAGTCTATCCCTGCAACAATATGGGGAAATCTCTTTGGGCAAGAAGGAAGCTCAAGATCACAAGCTGTACTAGAAGAGGAAGTTCTAGCCCCTGGGATTCTACCTTCCTATATGTTTTCTTTTTCTTTTTCTTTTTCTTTTTTAGCAAGGCAATTGGGGTTAAGTGACTTGCCCAGGGTCACACAGCTAGTAAGTGTTAAGTGTCTGAGGCCAGATTTGAACTCAGGTACTCCTGACTCCAGGGCCAATGCTCTATCTACTGTGCCACCTAGCTGCCCCTCCTATATGTTTTCTAGAACTTGAATTCTGTTGTTAACAAACTGCTACAATAGACTTATTCCTCTCAAGATATTTATGTCCTTTTACAGCCATGGAAACCTGATTTCCCCAAGGAACAATGCTTCCTTAGCTACTCTCTTAAAATATATTGGACATTTTTTTCTCTCATGTATCCTGACCCACTGGATTAGGAGAAAGAAGTTATTTTTTGCTCTTCACAGTCACTTCCATACTCTCCGATAACTCAACAACCACTATTCCTATGAGGTTCAATACATTTATCTGTATCATCATATCCAGACGCTCATTGCTGTTATCAATCAGCCCCTAAGTAATTTTATCTTCTTTCTTAATGAATTTAGCATCTGAATTATGGTCTTCCTCTCTTGGTCTGTTTGCCTCAGTTTCCTCAACTGTAAAATGGGGCTCAGACGAATACCTACTTCCCAGGGTTGTTGTGAAGATCAAATAAAATAATATTTGTAAAGTACTTAGCATAGTGCTTGGCACACAGTAGGTACTATATAAATATCATTGTTTTTTAAATTGCCATCGTCATAATATATGTCAATATACCATTTTCAGCTTCCTTCCTAGTTCATCAACTTCCTCCACTTCCATGATATGCAAGCACACTCCACCTCAGCTACACAAAGGGATAGCCATATACTTGACTTCACCATAATGCAGTTGTTCACTTGTCATCATCCAGAACCCTGGAATTCCTTTCTTGAACCAATCTTTTATCCTTCTGTTCTAATGCCTCACTCTTCCTAAATCCAAACTTTATTCTTATCATAATATTCAATTACTCCATTCTCTACTGCTTTCCCAACTTTTCTTTCTTCTACTCTTGCCTCACTTTCTTACCCTCCCAGTCTTGACCCAGTAGTTAATTATTTCAACAATATATGAAGATAGTTACATACTTGTCTAAGATTAGGAAAGAACACAAAAGAGGCAGCATAAACTGAGACTCAGGCTTCTTTGGCAGGACATATCCTTGGGATGCCATGTGCTCATGGCTTCAAGGAAGCCAGAAACTAGCTCAAAACAGTTCTGACTTAATTCCCAGTTGAAAATGAATAAATGGTAGATTCCTTTTTGTCTATGTAGTTCCAGCACCTAGCACAGTGGACACAGTGACAGATGCATAATTATTTTAAACCTAATCTCTCATAAACCATCTTCCAGAGCAATTCTTTTCAAATAATGAGTTCTTCCTCAAGTAATTTATGTAATTTGGTTTATCAGACACTCAATTAATAAATAACAATCAATAGTTTCTATTTTTCTTTATCAAGCCTGTCCCATTCTATTTTTCTATTTCTAACCAGTACCACAACATTTTAATAATTACTGCTTTACAGCATAGAATTCTAAAAGCTATTCATTCCCCTTTTAGCCCTACTTTTAAAAAATTTCAATTAATTTCTCTGCTCATACTTTTGGATTTTCTAAGCAAACCATCAAGTTAAATAAATCATCAAATAAGGATTATTCTGTCAAGTGATAGTAAGGATTGGGTGGGCATCCTTGCTTTATTATTATTATTTTTTGTGTGTGAGGCAATTGGGGTTAAGTGATTTGCCCAGGATCACACAGCTAGTAAGTGTTAAGTGTCTGAGGTCAGATTTGAACTCCGGTCCTCCTGACTCCAGGGCTGGTGCTCTATCCACTGCGCCACCTAGCTGCCCTTCCTTGCTTTATTCTTGCATTTACTGGGAAGGCTTCTAGTATTTCCCCATTACATGTAATACTAGCTGTTGGTTTTATATTTTAAAGGTCTTTCTATGCTTATGCCTCGTTTGACATTTTAGCATAAATGAGTGTTGTACTTTGTCAAAGACTTATTCTGCATCTATTGATATGATCATATAGTTTTTTTGTTTTGTTTTAGTGAGGCAATTGGGGTTAAGTGACTTGCCCAGGGTCACACAACTAGTAAGTGTTAAGTGTCTGAGGCCAGATTTGAACTCAGATACTCCTGACTCCAGGACCAGTGCTCTATCCATTGTGCCACCTAGCTGCCCCTAATATTGTTTTTAAAGAGGTTGCATTTCTTTATCCCAAACCACATTTTCCAAGATATTTTTCACTGTCCTCCATCTTCACATTGATGTCACTGTCTCAATGTTTGTATTTGAGCATTTATTAATTTAAGTATTTTATTGTATTGCATTGTATTTAAATGGTTTTAAGGATCTTCTTATGTTCTTTGTAGAATTTCTTTACTTCACCCTCTGCAACAGACTTTGACACATAAGCTACAATTATCCTTGTGGTGACATTTCTGCTCATCGTCGTGAGCACTTGTTGCTTTTGGGTAGACAGGGAAACCAGTTCAGCCAATTCCTTTATTCACCTCTCAGAGGAAATCCTATGAGCTGTCCTTCCATTCAACTTGTTTATGTCTCCTGCTTTCATTTGTAGTCGTTGCTGTTGCTTGTCTTTTGTTTTCAAAGAGGACCAAGGACATTATGGGGTGATGTCTTGACTTGTACATGAATTTGATTTCAGTAAGGCATGGTTGCACAAAGTCATTAGCTTTACTCTCTCTTCCAGAGTCATTAAAGTCCAGTGGCAAGATTACAGTCAAGATGACTGGCAGTGACCCAGGATGCAGTAGATGACCTTAATGTCTTCAGTGTTTGACCAAGCTCTAAATGCCACACATCACCTACTTCAGTGACCTTTATGGCTGTCAGAACAACTTGGTCTCATCTGCCCATTCCACTGGGGCAAGTCTTCACATGTTTGGGGTAGACATCCCCCTAACTCACCAACAAGTTTGAGGTCCAGCAGTTACCCTCAACCTGGTTTAGCCTATCTGCTGAGAAGGTTACCAAGATGTGGCTGCTGAGCATGTAACAGCTTTTTGGAGCCACAGGTGAGAGCTGAATGCTAGGTAGACACCCAAGGTAGATGAGCAGCCCAGTAAAGGGCTCAGCAAGCCCTCAAACCAGAGGTGCCAGTCCTCCTTGAACGTACCATACATCCCATAATATCTATATGGATGTGGTTCAGTTGATCAAGTAGTTTTATCAGGTTGGTGACAATTATAGAAGTTTGCATATTAATAGTGCCACAGTTAAAATAATGCTTGTACATAGTCTAACAGCTGTGAGATCTTAGCAACCCTTTCCTGACACCTCTCACCATTACTACAGAAGAAAAGGGAGCTATACAATGTTGGGAACAATTTCTCATATGTTCCATGGCTTAAAATGGCCAAAAAATTACCTCACTTGATTAGCCTTCTGTGACATGATAGATAAGTTATCTTCTTAAAGACAGCAGATATTCTGTCAGTGGGCTCATATTTGGTACTTTCTCAGAGCAGTAGAACTTGCCAGAACTTTCCTACCATTGGCCACAAAATCTTTGAAAACCCAAGTTAAACTTTTCACCAAGGTGAGAGTTATAAAGAGTATGAATTCTGCAGAGGATCTCTTCACAGGCTGAAATTTCATTGGTTAGATTTGCTTTGGTTAATAAGCAATTCCCCCCTCACCCACCCGGTTAAAGGATAGTTGTAGCTGTGGTTATCAATCATTCACATCTGAGCATGGATTTAATCATATTTATTTTTTTTAAATCTTAGTGGGTCTTTAGAGACCATGATGTTCAGCTTCCCTAGACACCTAATTAATATTCACTAAAGATATAATCACAATAATTGCTTCTGTGGGAGTCTAGGAGAGGGAATGAGTGACAAGTTAATTTCAGAGTGTGAGGCACTTCAAGGGAGGGGAAACTTGGAAACTTTTGAGGATCAGAGAAAAATGGAAGAGTACTGAGATCCTGGGGTGTAGGGAATAGGGATAGGATTGCAATATTTGTTAGATTGAATTGAAATGGTGTTCTTTTAGTTAATCAATGAATAATTATTTATTAGGTTTGTACTATGTTCCAGGAACAAAGATGGCAGCTACTCCTTAGTGCCAAATTCAAGCTGAGATAATAAAGGAAGCAGGAAAACACTACAATTTTTTTCACTTTCTTATGTTTATTTTTATAATAAACATTTTTATGTAGAGTTTTGAATTCCAAATTCTATCCCTCTTTCCCTCCCTCTTCTTTCCCTTCCATAAGGCAGTAAGCAATCAGATATAAAGTTATACATGTGCAATTATGTAAAACATCACCACATTAGTATTTTTTGTATAAGAAAACTCAAATAAAAGGGAAAAAATGAAAGAAATAAAGTGAAAAAATAGCATGCTTTGTCTGTGTCCAATCAATATCAGTTCTTTCTTTGGAGGTAGATAGTATATGCCATCATTAGTCCTTTGGGATTGAATTGGATCATTGTATTGCTGAGAGTAGTTAAGTCATTCACCGTTCTTTGTCAAATAATATTGCTATCTTTGTGCACAACGTTCTCCTGGTTCTGCTCACTTCACTATACATGAGTTCATATAAATCTTTCCAGGCCTTTCTGAAATCATCCTGCCTGTCCTTTCTTATAGCACAATAATATTCCATTATAATCATATATGACAGCTTGTTCAGCTATTCCCCAACTGATGGACATTCCTTTGATTTCCAATTCTTAGCCACCACAGAAAGAGCTGCTATAAATATTTTTGTACAAATAGGTCTTTTCCTCTTTTTGGGGGATGTCTTTGGGATATAAACCTAGCAGTGGTATTACTGGAATAAAGGGGATGCACAATTTTATAGCCCTTTGAGGATAGTTCCAAATTGCTCTCCAGGATGGTTGGATCAGTTTACAACTCCACTAACAGTGGATTAGCATTCCAGTTTTTCCCACAGCCCTTTCAACATCCAACATTTTCCTTTTTTGTTATATTTGACACTCTGATAGGTGGGGGGTGGTACCTCAGAGTTTTAATTTGCATTTCTCTGATCAATAGTGAATTATAACATTTTTATATGACTAGGAATAGATTTGATTTCTTTGAAAACTGCCTTTTCATATCCCTTGGCCATTTATCAAGTGGGGAATGACCTTTATTTTTATAAATTTGACTCAGTTCTCTATATATTTGAGAAATGAGGCCTTTATCAGTGATACTTGTTGAAAAAATTCTTTCCTAGTTTTTTGCTTTCCTTATAATTTTGGTTACATTGGTTTTGTTTGTTCAAAGGCCTTTTAACTTTATATAGTCAAAAATACCTTTTATATTTTGCAATGCTCTCTATTATTTTCTTTGGACCTAAATTCTTCTCCTGTCCAGAAATCTGACAGATAAACTATTCCATGCTCTCTTAATTTGCTTATGGTATCACCCTTTATGTGTAAATTATGTACCCATTTTGACCTTATTTTAGTATATGGTATGAGATGTTGGTCTATACCTAGTTTCTGTCATACTGTTTTCCAGTGTTCCCAGCAATTTTTGTCAAAGAATGAATTTTTATTCCAAAAGCTTGGATCTTTGTGTTTGTCATATACTAAATTATTATAGTCATTTACTATAGTGTAATTCATGCCTATTCTATTCCACTGATCCACCACTCTATTTCTTAGCCAGTACCAGACTGTTTTGATAATTACCACTTTCTAATGCAGGTTGAGATCTGGCATGGTTAGCCCACCTTCTTTTGCATTTTTTTTTTCATTGAGTCCCTTGATATCCTTAAGCTTTTGCTTTTCCAAATGAATTTTATTATTTTTTTTCTAGGTCTATAATATGTTTTTAATAGTTTGATCAGCATGGCACTAAATAGATTTAGTTTAGGTAGGATTGTCATTTTTATTATATTGGCTTGGACTATCCATAAGCAATTAATGTTTTTTCCATGTTATTTGTGTGAAAAGTGTTTTATATTTGTATTCATATAGTTCCTGGGTTTGTCTTGGCAGGTAGACTCCCAAGTACTTATATTGTTTACAGTTATTTTATTTCATCTTTTCAAATTAAAAAAAGTATGCTTCAATCTGTATTCAGACACCATCAGTTCTTTCTCTGGGGATGGATAGCATTTTTCATCATAAGTCCTTCAGAGTTATCTTGAATCATGCATGTCTACAGTTGTTTTAAATAGGATTTCTCTTTCTGTCTGTTGCTGCTGGACTTTGTTGGTCATATATACAAATGTTGATGATTTATGTGGGTTTATTTTGTATCCTACAACCTTGCTAAAGTTGTTAATTCTATGTGGTTTTTTGTTTATTCTTTAGGATTTTCTAAGTATAACATCATATCATCTGCAAAGTGAGTTTTGTTTCCTCATGGCCTATTCTAATTCCTTTCATTTCTTTTTCTTGTTTTATTGCTATAGTTAGCATTTCTAATACACTACTGAATAACAGTGGTGATAAAGAGTATCCTTGTTTCACCCCTGATTGTACTGGGAAGGCTTCTAGCTTATCCACATTACATATAATGCTTGCTGATAATTTTTATTACATATTACTTATCATTTTAAGGTAAGCTCCATTTATTCCTATGCTCTTTAGTAGTTTTAATAGGAATGGGTGCTATATTTTTTTCCAAAGGCTTTTTCTGCCTCTATTGAGATAATCATATGATTTCTGTTGGTTTTGTTATTGATATGACCAATTATGCTTATAGTTTTCCTAATATTGACCCAGTCCTGCATTCCTGGTATAAATTACACCTAGTCATAGTGTATGATCCTTGTGATATATTACTGTAATCTCTTTGCTAGTATTTTATTTAAAATTTTTGCATCAATATTCATTAGGGAAATTGATCTATAATTTTGTTTTTGCTCTTCCTGATTTAGGTATCAGCACAATATTTGTCTCATAAATGGAATTTGGTAAGACTCCTTCTTCACCTATTTTCCCAAATAGTTTATATAGTATTGGGATTAATTATTCTTTAAATGTTTGGTAGAATTTGCTTGTGAATCCATCTAGTCCTGGGGATTTTTTCTTATGTACTTCATTGATGGCTTATTCAGTTTCTTGGGTTAAGTATTTTATTTCTTCTTGTTAATCTGGGTAATTTATATTTCTGTAGATATTCATCCATTTCATTTAGATTGTCAAATTTATTGGCATATAATTAGACAAAATATTTCCTAACAATTCTCTTAATTTCCTTTTCATTGGTGAGTTCACCCCTTTTAATTTTGATACTATTGGTTTTCTTTCCTTTTTCATCATTTCTATGATTTGTTCTCTAACCCACTTGTTTTTTAGGATCAGATTATTTAATTTCCGATTGATGTTTTTTTTTTTTTTGCGGGGCAATGGGGGTTAAGTGACTTGCCCAGGGTCACACAGCTAGTAAATGTCAAGTGTCTGAGGCTGGATTTGAACTCAGGTACTCCTGAATCCAGGGCCAGCGCTTTAACCACTGCGCCATCTAGCTGCCCCTCCAATTGATTTTTAATCTCTTTCAATTGTCCATTATTGAATTTAATTTTTATTGCATTATGATCTGAAAAGGATGTGTTTACTATTTCTGCTTTTCTGCATTTGGTTCCAAGGTTTTTATGTTCTTAATATATGGTCAGTTTTTGTGTAGGCCCCATGTACTGATGAGAAGGTATATTTCTTTCTATTTCCATTCCATTTTCTCCAGAGAACTATCATATGTACTTTTTCCAGAATTTTATTCACTTCCTTAACTTTTTTCTTATTTTTTATTTGGATTTATCCAGTTCTGAGAGGAGAAGGTTAAGGTACCCCACTAGGATAGACTTATTATCTGTTTCATCCTGTAACTCATTCAACTCCTTCAAAAATTTATAACACTTGGTGCCTATATGTTAAATATTGACATGACTTCATTGTTCATGGTACCTTTCAGCAAGATATAGTTTCCTTTCTCTCTCTCTCTCTTTTTTTTTTTTGCAGGGCAATGAGGGTTAAGTGACTTGCCCAGGGTCACACAGCCAGTATCAAGTGTCTGAGGCTGGACTTGAACTAAGGTCCTCCTGAGTCCACGGCCAGTGCTTTATCCACTGTGCCACCTAGCTGCCCCCTCCTTTATCTCTTTTAATGAGATCTTTTTTTGCTTTTGCTTTGCCTGAAATTATGATTGCTTACTGTCTTCTTTCTTTGCTTCAGTTAAAGCATAAGATTCTGTTCCAGCCCCTTACCTTTACCCTGTGTGTAATTCTCTGCTTCAGGTGTGTTTCTTGTAAACAACATATTGTAGGATTTGGGTTTTTAATCCATTCTGCTATTTGCTTCTGCTTAATGGGTGAGTTCATCCCATTCACATTTATATTTATGATAATTGTGTATTTTCCTCCATGCTAATTTTTGCTTTTTTATTCCCCTCTTATCCCCACCCTTTCCCTCCTCCCAAGTGTTTTACTTCTGATCACTACCTTCCACAATATACCCTCCCTTTTATTAGTCTCCCCTCACCCTTCTATTATCACTGTCATTTTTTTACTTCCTTATAGGGTAAGGTAGATTTCTATATACAACTGAATGTATATGTTATTCCCTTTTTGAATCAATTATGATGAGAGTAAAGTTTAAGTGTTGCCTGCCACCCCTGCATCCTCCCCTTCATTATAATAGTTTTTGCACCTCTTTTATGCAGGATAATTTACCCCATTTGATTTCCCCCCTCCTTTTTTCTGGTGCAGTTTCTTTCTCACCCCTTTCTTTTGTTGTTTGGTGGTACTACCCCATTGATGTCACCTTATATCCACACTCTCTGTCTACATACATTCCTTCTAATTGCATTTATAAGTAATAAAGTTATTAAGAGTTACAAATATTATCTTGCCATATAGACATATAAACAGTTTAACCTTATTCAATGGTCTTTCCCTTTTCCCCCCTTTTTACCTTTTTATGTTTCCCTTGAGTCTTGTATTTGGAGGTCAAATTTTCTATTCAACTCTGGTTTTTTAATCAGAAATGCTTGAAAGTCCTTTATTTCGTTAAATGTCCATTTTGAAAGATTATATTCAGTTTTTCTGGGCAGGTGTTATAAACTCAACTCCTTTGCCATCTGGTATATCATATTCCAAGTCCTCCAGTTCTTTAATGTGGAAGCTGCCAAATCCTGTATAATCCTAATTGTAGCTCCATGATATTTAAATTGTTTCTTTTTGGCTGCTTCCAATACTTTTTCCTTGATCTGTGAGCTCTGGAATATGGCTATGATGTTCCTGGGATTTTTCATTTTGGGATCTCTTTCAGGCAGTAATAGGTGGATTTCTTTCCATTTCTATTTTGCCCTCTGGTTCTGATATATATTTGATAATTTCTTACAAGATATTGTCCAGGCTTTTTTTTGTTTTTAATCATGGCTTTCAGGTAGTACAGTAATTATTATATTATCTCTCTTGCATCTATTTTCTAGACCAGTTATTTTTCCAATGAGAAATTTCACATTTTCTTCTATTTTTTGTTGTTGTTTTTATCATATCTTGATGTCTCACAGGGTCATTAGTTTTCACTTGTTATATTCTAATTCTTAAGGAATTATGTTCTTCAAGTGACTCTTTGTACTTCCTTTTCCATTTGGCTAATTCTGTTTTTAGGGAGTTATTTTCCTCAGTAAATTTCTGTATTTCTTTTCCCATACATTGACTTTTTTCATGATGCTCTTGCATTACTCTTTTCCAAATTTTTCTTCTACTTCTCTAATTTGCTTTTTTAAATCCTTTTTAATCTCTTCCAAGAATTTCTTTTGGGCGTGAGACCACATTTTTTTTCCCAAGGCTTCACTTGTAGCCATTTTAGCACTATTGTCCTCTAAGTTTATACCTTGACTCTCCCTATCACCATAGTAACTTTCTGTGGTCAAGCCTTTTCTTGTTTGTTTGTTTGTTTTTCTCATCATTATGCTTTTTTGCTGACATGGTGTGTTTTTTTTTGCAGGGCAGTGAGGGTTAAGTGACTTGCCCAAGGTCACACAGCTTGTAAGTGTTAAGTGTCTGAAGCTGGATTTCAACTCAGGTCCTCCTGAATCCAGGGCTGATGTTTTATCCACTGTGCCACCTAGCTGCCTCCTGACATGGTGTTTTTATGTGAGAGTTGGGCTTTATTCCTGTCCTATCCCAATTTTTTGTACTGGGGTTCTGGGCAGGACTTCACTATTAGTCAGCCGTGGAATCAAGGCCTCATTGGTGGCCTGTGCTGGGATGCAGTAGCTGGGGTGGACTGGCATAGGACCATGCTATGCTGACCCAGGCTGCTTACTTGCCTAGAGGGGTGCTGGTTTGCAGGAAGCAGGGCCTCATTGGTAGATTGCCCCATGTTAAAACCACATTGCACATGTCTCTTGGCCGCCTGAAGCCCTGCTGCCAATGCTGCTGCAGCCTTGGACCTCACTCCTTTCCGACCCAGGTAAGACAGACCTGTCCTGCAGGGCTGGTAAGCTGCTTTCCTGCTCCTGGAACAATTCAGAGGCTATTATCTAATTGTTTGGAGGGAAAATTTGAAGGATTCCTTCCTTATTCCGCCATCCTGGCACCCAATTATTATTTTTTTAAAGATAGCAAATTGGGAAGGATAGTTCAATGACAGTTAAAAATAGTATTTGAATAGACATTTTAGGGATGATATAAGGAGTATTTTCTTTTATAATAATTAAGATTCTCAGAGTGGTCACATAATCAAACAGGAAAAGGTTATAGAAATGAATAACTTTATATACTTTAAGATCACATAACTGAAATTTATAATCTTACAAGAGTGCCTTGAAATACTGGTCCACAAAACATAGCTCTTTTTTTTAAAGTTATTTTTTAAAAATTTATTTATTTTTAAGTGAGGCAATTGGGGTTAAATGACTTGCCCAAGGTCACACAGCTAGTAAATGTTAAGTGTCTGAGGCTGGATTTGAACTCAGGTATTCCTGAATTCAGGGCTGGTGCTCTATCCACTGTGCCACCTAGATGCCCCAAAACATAGCTCTTTAAGTGAATTTTGTAAAAAAAAAAATCTGATACAATGTCATGCTATATCAAGTCAATACACATTTATTTGATGCTTATTATGTGCCAAGCACAGTGCTATGAAGTGGAGAAATAGAGAAAGGCAAAAATAAATCACAATTTCATGAATTATTATTGTGACCATGTGACCATGTGATGAATGAATGAATGAATTTAACAGTGCACATTGTATTAGGTGCTATACTGGACATTACTATCCTTCAGGAGAGTTTGCAATCAAAAAAGATACCTAAAGTAGCTAAAAGAATCAATTTTCATTTAAAACTGTCTTGAAGGTAGAAATTTCTAGTATTTCACTTAAACCAATATTCAAACTTAATTAAGAAATTCCTTCATTTGTTCCATATTAAGTCACTATGACAACAATAATAATTTATGTAAACCATGCTTCATGGTATAAATAAGCAAATATTAAAAACCAACAATGAGGGGCAGCTGGGTGGCGCAGTGGATAGAGCAACGGTCCTGGAGTCAGGAGTGCCTGAGTTCAGATCCGGCCTCAGACACTTAACACTTACTAGCTGTGTGACCCTGGGCAAGTCACTTGGCCCCAATTGCCTCACCAAAAAAACCCAAAAAACCCCAACAATGCCTCCCTTCCATAAAAGGACTAGAGGGTGGATTTTCTTTTACAGCAGCATTTCTTAAGGGTTTGTTTTTTTTTAAGTGAAATCCAATTCCCAGGGTCTTTACTCTTGCTTCCTGTCCCTCACCCCTTGCCATGTAGCCAATCCAAGCCATGCCAAAAAGACTGTCATACTGATGTCAAATAGTCTGAATATATGAGAAAATGGCTATTAAATTTACATATCATTTGGATTATGAAGACTATTTCCCCTTATAGCCTGAAAATACAATAATGATTTATCAAGAGTTTGGTTCAATGCAAATATTTGGCTTGCCACCAAAATGACCATAAGGCTACTGTCAAATCAGTTAAATTTCTGTTCCCAGCAGTAAGGATTGGCCATCTGCTATGGCTGGCAAAAATTTTACATATTTCAAGATGTTAATAAATTGCCGGGTCATGCTATAAAACTAGTAAAGAAATGATATTTCATATCTACATTCTCTAGATAGAAATCAATTATCTCAATCACAGAGTATGATTTAGGGTTAATATTTAGAAAATGGGCTTAGCCAATACCTAGCAACATTAAAAGGCAATAGCTATTAGCAAAGTCATTTATAGGGTTAAAAATTATTTTGTAAAGGATAATAATTTATTACCTTAAGTAAAACCCTGCACTATCTGGGAAATCCTCATTCTGTATGTAAATAATATATTGCTTGAGGATGAATCCCAACTAGTGAACATACATAACATGTTCAATTCACACTTCTGTTATTATTGAACAGATGAGCTCTTACAAAGAGGCAAAGACTGCAGCAAACCAAAGGACCTACATTTAAACGAATATTTTAGAGTGAAAGAAATAACCAAGGAACCACAAAGTTCCATTCTATCATACTCTTAAATGATCTGATTATTAAACAGTTCACCTCTTAGACAAAAAGTAAATATGATTCAGATCAACTTATAGATGAAGGTAAAGGGTTTCAGTTAGTGGCAAGAAATCTTCCTTCAGGAGGAAAAATGAAAGTCACATACTAACTTAACTTCATCAGTAGGAGGAAATCTATTGAGGGACTGAAGTAAAACTGACAGACTTCAGGCTGAGGAAAAAAAAAGAAACCTCAGTGTGAAGAAAAGGAAGCTTCAGTTCGGGCTGACAGCTGATTTAAAAGGGGGGAAAACTGCCTCCCTAAGGTTAAAAAAATGCAAAACAAAAAATTATGCACTTAGAAAGAAATAACCACTTCAGTTTGAAGAAATTTTAAAAAAAATCCTCTGGGGGGCAGCTATATGGTGCAGTGGATAGAGCACCGGCCCTGGAGTCAGGAGTACCTGAGTTCAAATATGGCCTCAGACACTTACCACTTACTAGCTGTGTGACCCTGGGCAAGTCACTTAACCCCAACTGCCTCACTAAAAACAAAAACAAAAACAAAAACAAAAACAAAAAATCCTCTGCTTAAGCAGACCGTTGATTTTTTTAAAGGTTTGGGGAAGAGAAGCACCTTAATTGCTTTTCTCCCCATCAAAGAAAAGGTCTCAAATAGGTCTCACACCAGAGGAAGGTATCCATGGATTTAGCTGAATATTAAAGAAAGAAAGATCTCTCCTCTCTCTCTAAAGGAAGGGATTTTAATTAAGTTTGATCACAAGAGGAGAGCCTTGGTGTCCATGTAAGTAGGACTACAATCAGGGTAAAGGAAATGTTCTCAACCTAAATTGGTCCCAGAGTAGGGGAGACTACTTCTGAGGCCTCAGCAACAAAAGTGAATAAACAGGAACAAAAAGAAAGGACTTTTATGATGTGAGAGATGACCGAGGCAAATATCTGGAAAAGAATGACTCAAAAATACCTATAAGACCTCAAAGGGGGAAAAAAACCATTTTCCCACAGGAAGTTAGAATTCTTCAAAGAAATGATGCAAAAGTTTAAAAAAGGTATAAAATTAGTGAGTTATGGGGAAGTGGGAAAAGGGATTAAAAGCTTAACAGAAGAGGTATAAAAGCTTACCTTAGCAATAAGCTCTCCAAAAATCAGAATGGAACAAATAGAAATTAGTGATCCCAGGAGCCACCCCCCCAAAAAGTCAAAAGAATGAGAAAATAGAGGAAAATGAAAATAAAAACACCTGACCTGGAAACAGATCAAGGAGAGATAACTTAAGAATCAATTACTTGAGATGTATAATAAAAATAAACTAGATATCATATTTCAAGAAATCATTAGAGAAAATTGCCAAGTCATAAAAAGAACACTGAAAATAGAATCTACTAATCCTAAAAGAAACTCCAAAATGAAAACCCCCCAGGAATACCACTGAAAACACTCATTAATTGTAAAAAACAAACAAAAAACCCTGCTGGAAAAATTGGACAGCAGTATGAAAGTTAATTAAATTTAAACCAAAACTTCATTGCTTTTGCAAAGATAAGTTCCAAATGGATGTATAACCTAAACGTAAAAGGTTACATCATAAACAATTAGAGAAAGATGGCAAAATTACCTATCAGATCTATGAATAGGAGAAAAGTTTGTGGCCAAACAAGTAATAGAGATAATAAAATGGATTATTTTGGTTACATAAAATTAACAAGTTTTTACACAATAAAGTTAAGATTTAAAAGAAACAATGGGGGGAAATCTTTGCATTAAGTTTTTTTTTTTTCTGATAAAGGTCTCATTTGTAAGATATATAAGGAATTTATTCAAATTTGAAAGAAAAAAAGAACCATTCCCCAATTGATAAATGGTCTTAGGATATGATAAAAAGTCGTCAAGAGAAGAAATCCAGGCTGCCTATAGAAAGGAAGAAAGCAAGTATGTATTAAGTACCTACTAAGTGCCAGGCACTTTATCAAGCACTTTACAAATATTATTTCACTTGAATACTTCAACAACCCTGGGAGTTGAGTGCATAACCATTTTAAATCAAAGCAATTCTGATATTCCATTTCATACCCATTAGAATGGCAAAGACAACAAAAAAAGGGAAATGACAAATATTTGAGGGATTGTGGGGAAAGTAATTTTGATGCATTATTGGTGTACCTGTGAATGGGTACAACCATTCTGAAAGCAATTTGGTATTACAGTCTAAAAGTTACCAAACAGGGGGGCAGTTAGGTGGCACAGTGGATAGAGCACTGGCCTTGGATTCAGGAGGACCTGAGTTCAAATCTGGCCTCAGACACTTGACACTTACTAGCTGTGTGACCCTGGGCAAGTCACTTAACCCTCACTGCCCTGCAAAAAAAACCAAAACCAAAACCAAAAACCAAACAAACAAGAAAAATTACCAGTCTGCTCTTTGACCTACTCATACTACTACTAGGTTTCCATAAAAAAAAGATCAGAGTAAAAGGTCCTTTTTTGTATAAAAATACTTGTAGCAAAATTCTAAATAAATAAAAAAAATTAAAAACTTTAAGACCCATCTTGGCTTAAAGTAATTATAGGGCTATTGCATTCACATTATGAGGGGTTTTGGAGTCCTCTGAAG
This sequence comes from Dromiciops gliroides, assembly GCF_019393635.1. Lineage (NCBI taxonomy): Eukaryota > Metazoa > Chordata > Mammalia > Microbiotheria > Microbiotheriidae > Dromiciops > Dromiciops gliroides. The sequence continues at coordinate 162,273,348 of NC_057862.1, read as the reverse complement.
ACATTTATATTACACAAGTATAACCTTTATAATAGATTGTGTAAAGGAGGCATACAGGAAGTATATAAATAATGCTTATGTGTCTAGCCATTGGTTGGCTGAAAAATCGGCCATGTTACCTTTAAAATGTAAGCTTACTGGCTCTCGAGTCAATGAAGACAGGAAGAGCTCTGTAGTCTAGGGGCTATCTCTGGCAGTTAAGAAAAGAGCCACCTAGGGTGTCATCCCCTAGGACTGCAACCTACAAGTTGGGGGGAGGAAGGTTAGCCTCAGAGGGAGAGCTACAATGAAATAATCTCTTCTCTTTAAAAAGTTGGACATCACAAAGGATATAAAAAGGCAGGTTTCAGACAAAGAAATGAAAGCTGTAATTATATGAAAAAATGCTGTGAATCATTACTGATTAGAGAAATGCAAATTAGAACAACTCTGAGGTACCACCCTCACATCTATCAGATTGGCTAATGTGACAAAAAAGGAAAATGATAAATGTTAAAGGGGATGTGGGAAAATTGGGACACTAATGCATTGTTCATAGAGTTGTGAACTGATCCAACCATTCTGGAGAGCAATCTGGAACTATGCCCAAAGGGCTATAAAACTGCATACCCTTTAATTCAGGAATATCACTACTAGGTCTGTATCCCAAAGAGATTTTTGAAAACGGGGGTGGGGGCAGGTTAGGGCCTATTTGTACAAAAATATTTATAACAGCTCTTTTTGTGGTGCCAGAGAAGTGGAAATTGAGGGGATGCCCATCAATTGGGGAATGGCTGAACAAGCTGTGGTATATGATTGTGATGGAATATTATTGTGCTATAAAAATGGCAAGCAGGATGATTTTTAAAAAGCCTGGAAAGACATGAAATTACATAAAGTGAAGAGAGCAAAACCAGGAGAACACTGTAAATAACAACAGTAATATTGTACGATGAAGAACTGTGAATGACTTAGCTATTCTCAGAAATACAATGTTCTAGAACAAAGGACTCATGAAACATGCTATCTACCTCTAGAGAAAGAAGTTGTTTTTTGAATACAGACTGAAGCAAATATTTTTCACTTTTTTTGTTGGAATCTTCTTGTACAAAATGAATAATATGGAAATGTTTTACATTAAAAAAAGATGGACATCAGATACTTGGTTCCCTGTTGTTATTTCTGTGGGAAAATCAGGTTTGATTTGAGTGTTGTTGTTTTTTCCAGGATTCTAACCTGCATAAAACACAGTCTATCTGCTGGATTTGCTTAGATCTCAAATATCTATATAGAATTTCCTAATGTTAATGAGTTAACCTTCTCCACTGACAGTTTGAGGTACAAGGTATATGTCAGTGCTCAACAAAGTTTGAGGGATACACATTTTTCTACAATGGCAAAAAGGAATAGCTGGATTAGGGTTGATACACATTTTTTTAAAAAAGCTGTGTCATAGGATCATAGATTTAGAACTAGAAGTGACCTCAGAGGTTCTCTAGTCTGACCCCCATATGTTAAAGATGAGGAAAATGAATCTCAGAGAAGGCATGTGATTTGCCTCAAGTTAAATATGCAGTAAACAGCAGACTTGTGGTTTTATCCCATGTATGTTCCCTGAGTAGATTTTGATCCCTTTGTTGAAGAGAAAGAAGTTAAATGCCAGAATGAAAAAAAAAAAGATTTACATATCTATAACTAATGGACAGCCTGTAAATAACTTTCAAAATCCAGTTATCTTAATATAAAATGTTTTTATTGTTTTTGAAAACATTTAAAAAACAATTCTTGAGCACTTTCAATAAAAAAAGAGAACTGAAATGCTACTGCAATAGTCAACTACTGTCGTTTCAGCAGGTACAACAGACAACAAAACACTGGGGGAAATCTGACTGTTTGCACTAAATGAAAATGTGGAGCAGGGATTTTTTTTCCTTATGGTGCAGTAAAGCACAGTATAGTACAAGACTGTTATATGAACCTCAGATGCACTGCACAAAAACACTCTCCTTCTTTTCAGTTCAAAAGTCAGTGCTTATTGCAATTATATGCAAAATTATTTACTTCATGAAGTATTATCATGATAAAATGATGCAAAATGTTTTAACACGAGAACAATGAAAATAATCTGAGAAAAGAACATATTCAACAATAACTCAGCAAAATTAGTCAACATAAAAGAGGAAATAACTTGTGAATAACTATGCTTACCTGGTTAACACTGAACCAGTTTCAATATAGCCAAAAAAAAGTGGTTACAGGAATATACCTAGTACTGTACAAGATAAGTCAATAACACTCATGCACGCTTTGTGATCATGTATTAACATGGTGAAGCAAACTAAACTTAATTTTTTTCCTGCTGTAATATTCTCATGTAAGAGAATAAGAAATAGAAATATCTCATTGAGATCAATGCACATTGCTACATAAGACAATTTTATCTGTCACTTTGATGACATTTGTCTTTTCATAATGAAACACATTTAAAAAGTTATCTGTGGACTGTATTGGTTGCATTTATCCTAAGAGATGTGCCTACCACAGGTTCAACAGAAATTTAGTGCAATATATGAACCCCAGAAAAGTTTGCTGGACTAATCAACCAAATTTAAAGTGTTTGCTGCAATACTGTACAGGGGGTAAAAATTCACTAGTCTTAATATTTTATCAAAAAAGGTTTCCATTATTTTGTTTTGTTAGTAGGAAGCTAATAATGTAAACAAGGGATCAAAATGGCCTCAAATTCTCCTTTTCCGAGTTTCTCACACAGAAAGGCTCCCATCATTTGTTAGAGAAATCACATAGTTTTCCTTTGGGTATCGCATACTTTGGTGTGCAGTAGTGCTGTGTCTCAATGTACAGTAAAGAAATAACTAGCATTAAGAACAGGTATCTAACCAATTTTTAAATCATAACAGCAAACACACACAAATGCCAATAACTAGTACAATATACAAGCTCTGAGCCAACCCTAGCACCATTTATTGAAATGTATTGATCCCCCTACCTTGCAGTTTTACTGAACAATAAACCTTTATTAAATTAAACTCTTCATTGCATTTGTTAAATATTCATTGATTGTAATATTCTGACTGGCTTGCTAATTAAGTTAAAGGAAAGCTTAGTTAAACCTAGCATTTGTATTTAAAATGATTTTAATGTCACTTTAAAAACCTAATAGTAATGTCTTAATTTTACAGTAAACCTGAAAAGTTCACTTAAAAACCGAACTCTCAAATGGATAGCAGATTGCATATGCTGATATCAAATTTATAAATATTCACTAAAACAAAAAAGGAGGCGTGCAGAAAAAGCAATTTAAAAATAAATCCTGAGTGTTTCTCTTGTAGTTTTGGTTGTTACAATAAATAAGTAAGCAAATAATAAAAGTTTCTTATTTTGCTAAGATTACATATATCAGCACTTTTACAAGAGAATTAAGGATTTGTGAAGTCAGGCCTTGGATGATAACCATTTTCAGTTCGGTTTTTTTTTTTTATACTTCTGCTTGCTTGTGATTTTTTTCAGAAGATTCTCATGATCAAACTGCATTTTTGAATTCAGGAGGATCAAAAAGTATTGGCTGACTGAATTGAGAGGAGGGGAAAAATTCCTTCCTGATTACCAGAACATACAATAAGGGTTTTTTAAAAATCTCAAATAATATTTTAAAAAATATTTTCATGTAGCCATTCTATTTAAAAACAAATATTTTTATTTCCACTTCCCTATCCTAAATTATCAATAAAACATGAAACATGTAACGTGTGTAAAAGTTTCAGTGCCCAGAATTATGTTTCATGTTTAAAAAAAAAATCAGCATTTTAAAATGATGCTTAAAAGACTAAACATGAGGTCACAAATATAAATGGCTAACACTAGGTTTATTTCTTAAATAAAAAATTTAGTGCAGTTTTCTTTCCTTAAACTAGTATTAAAATTTTCATTATTTTCTCCTATTTAAGCCCTTCATTTTAGGTGTAAATGTTATTGAAGCAAGAAAAAGCCCTACAGAGATTTCTCACTATACGATAGCCCTATACTTCAAGACTACATACTCGTTATTACCTGAAAGCTATCTTAAGAATGGCCTTATCTATAGTTCATCATATAGCTGTGATTTCTTATCTAAAAGTGCGAAAAGGACAAAAAAAAACCCAATCCTATGCCTAAAACCAATGGGATTCTGTGCAGATCAACTAATGAAATAAAACTGATTTTTAAAAAAATCATCTGGACCACTGTTGTGAAAGCTGGTTAATTGCTGACTAGAAAAAAAAAGTGATTAAATGGGGAACATCATAAAATTTAAATCCTAATACTGGTTTGTGGACAGACCCATTGTCTTCAGAAACTTATTTAGAACAGAAGCAAGTCTCATCTATTCCCTAGTGAAGAATGAACCACTTAATGCAGCAAACCCTTTTAAAATGTCACAATTAATAGCAAGTGTTTCTGCTGCGGGAGGCACTTCCATTAAGACAAATACAATACATCTGTCATTAGATACAGTGTGCTACATATAAAACACAATTTAACCCAACATTTCAACAGTGGGATGGTCCTTGCTTTCCATCCACTCAAAACCTGATGAAGTCATAGCGCTCATGGATTCATTGCAGATTTGCTGAAATAATGGATCGTTCTTTAATTCCTCCAGTGTAGCATCATCATCTTGTCCCTGCTGGCGACCTGGATCAAACAGTAGATTTGTGTCTAAAGTGTTCAAATCATTGATGCTGCCTGAGAGTTCTGAAGACAATCTGATATCGCTAGAGAAATCAGACGCAACATTACTGAGATCTGATGCTACCTGACCCACCAGCTGCTGGTTGGCTTGCAGGCTGTCCCCACCCAACAGGTCTTTAACAGTGCTACTGAAATCTAATTGCTGCTCTCCAATTTCTGATTGTGCTTGGTTATCTCCAGGAGAAAAATTAATCTGATCCGTGCTGTTGTTTTTTGTGAGGTAAGTTGGTGTCTGGAATTCATAAACCGAAGTGCTGGAATTGATCATATTCTGTGGATTGGCACTAGGAAAAGCAGTGGAAGTTTCCAATATCTGAGTGAGATTCATCCTTGCTGTGTAATTGGAGGGCAGGTTGTTTATTCCCAGACCTCTTACTGCATCATCATTGTCAGAATCAAGTTTATTCAACAAAACATTGGTTATTTTTTTACTGTTTGCTTGTTTCTGAAGAGTGGGGAAGGCTGTCTGCATCATAACAGTCAATGGGACTGACTGACTTCTTTGAGCTATATTGTTGGCACTGGTGTCTGTGTGTACATTTGTGAAAACATTATGGACTTCTGGAGTTACTGGGCTTCCAAAGGGAGTCAAATTAGATCGTGGTATATTAGAAACTGGATAGAGGGTGCTTCCACTAAGGTTACGTTGGCGATGGACTGCAGGGCTCACACTCCGGCATCTCAAGCTGTTGTTGAGGGAAGAATTATTTCCTTTGTTATCAAGAGGAGCAGGGACTGCAAAGCCTTCTTGCTTGTTCATATTATTTACAGTGGTACCCTGATGTTGCACAGGTGAGACAGGAGTCAATCGACCAAAATGAGTGTCATGATGCCTGGATTGAGACTGATATGACTGGCCAGGCACAGCAAAAGCATGAGGTTTCCTGAAACGATCTTCCACTAGTTCCTGATAGCTTGGGAGAATACCATGGCTTGCAACTGACGAATTACTGACACCACTATACCCATTATTCATCCATTCAAGTTTAGTTTTATCAGGGTGAGTAGCCATAGGTCTTTGCATTGGTTTCACAGGACTACTTGAGACAATGCTTGCATCATGGTAGGCCATGCTAGAGCTTATTGGGGTAAATGCAAAAGGGTTCCTGCATTCAACAGGACTAGGAGGGACACTGCTACTGCAGTTAGAGTGAGGAGTACCAATAGGTGTGTGCCGGCTACTTCCTAAAGCACTATCTACTGGTGTAGTCTGGGCTAATCTAGAGCAGGGGCTCTCTCTTGATAAACTCTGAGAACCAGCAATCATCTCAGAAGTTGGAGTTGGTGTTGGAGTTGGGGTTGGGGTTGGGGTTGGAGTTGGTGTAGGTGTATGAATCGGAGTGCCATTGCTATGGATTGGATGGTAGAAATGTGTATTATTGGGGTGAGATGATAGTGGAGTTCCTGCAGTTACTGCTTGACTCTGAAGTGTCATTCCTAAACAGCTACCATAAGAATGTGAATTGTTCATTGACATCTGTTGTTCCATGAGCACTAGCTCTTCCACAATACTGTCCTGTGTAAGTTCGTCGTCAAATGGAAAATAGTTTTCATTTGTCTGAGAAACAGTGGGCTCAAATTCCTTCAGGTCAGACTGCAGAGGTAACTGATTTGAAGACTGTGCTTGTATTTGACTCAGAGAAGATTCTTGCATCTGACTGTGTAGCTGCTGGCTATATGTTTCCTGCTGCATTCCTTCTAAATGGATTGGTTCCCAAACAGATTTCTCTAAGTCATTAATGTCAGGGTGACCAGTAATATTCATAACACTGATTTGCTGTGGTTCACAGCTGGCAGATGAAAATTCAGAATCCTGAGTGATCTGCTGCTGCCAGGCATTGGAATTAAAACTGCTGTCTGCTTTTGAGTCATTTTCTAAAAGAAACACATTTCCTTCTAATTTAACTTTTATATCTGGAGATGATGATGTCATTGGTTGTTCTAAAGCTGCATCACTGGCATTTACAACATTAGAATTTAAGGACTGATTTGCCACAACATGTGAGTTTACATTTATTGTTACCTTGCTAGGAACCTGAACACCTGCTGCTGAGCTCTCTGTTTTTGCTGCAGGGAGAACTTTCTGGTCTTTTTTAGCACTACTGCTTCCCTTTTGAGCTTCTATGTTACCTGCAGAGAGCTGTTCCATGAGGGGTTTCTTTACAGGGGGTACCTGGGACTCTTGTAACGTAGAAGAGAGTCGCTTCCTTGGACTTTTAGTGCATAACTTTGTGTCTTTATTAGTGGGGTCACCATTAGATGGCGAACTGGTGCTGGTAAAGGGTAAGTTCTGAGTGGCAACTGAGAGAGTGACAGTGCTGTGATTATTGCCTGAAGTGACTGGCGGCATTTCATTGTAGCGACTTTTACATTTGGTCCTCTGATCACAGGCCTTAGTTGCTTTTGTTTCAATTGTACCTTCATTTGAGGGTTTTAGCCCTGTACCCTCTGAATGACTTCTCTGCCCCGAAGGCCCCCGAGGGGTCGCTTTAGCAGCTTTAGACACGTCGGCGTTCTCTTGGCACCGTATAGAATTTTCATCTAATAACATCTCTGGTTCTGTTTTTATTTCTACAGAGGAAGTTCCCACAGCACTCGTCTTGGATCCAGGAGACTGAAGTGAAACAACAGAACCATTTTTGATATGGGGAACAGCCCTTGATTCTTCTATTGTTCCACTTGCGCTGTTCACAGAGGGAGAATGTTTAAGGGGGGCACTACTGTTGCTGGGAGTGAGTGATATTGCTGTCATTTTTACCACATTTAGAGAACTCATAGGTGAAGCTGGTACAACAGTTTTGATAGGACTACTTGTAAAGAGGACAGTAGTTGGGGAACGGATGGTGAGTGCACTGGTGTTAGCTGGCTTGGGTAAGATCTGAGGGTAACGGTGCCGAGCAGAACGATCACCACCAGGACTGGCTGGAACATTCTGAGGAGTCTTTGGTGCCTGTTTCACAGACTGCATGTGCTGGGTGACTACTTGTACATTGAGGGGAAGGACCTTGCCATCTGAAGAACCCATTGGACTTGGGGAAGTCACCAATTGCCTGGTTCTTGGTACCTATTGGAAGGAGGAAAACAAAATCAGATTTAAAGCATTTAGAATAGAAAGAATAATTCACAGACTTATAGAGCTACAGGACATTGTTTAGGGATTAACTGGATATGGTCCTGTCACATGTAATTAATGCAACACTATTCTTGCCAATCAAGAACATTCAGGTACGTTCTAAAATTTCATGAATTATACAAATCAAATTTTAGTTATGATTCTCAGTTACTGCCCTGAAGTTCTGGTCTGATGCCACATCACAGTGTGAAGGTGAAGCACTGGTAGGTCCAACTAAACAAGAAATGCTTCAGAACTATTCGCTTTCATGAGAATGTCTTCTATAGACCAAAGAGAAAAAGCCTCCTCACCAGAGGACTGATCATATGATCACTAACTCTTTTGGCCAAAACAACACGAAACCATTTACTTATACACGAAGGGATTGTATTTTGCTTTAGTTATATGCTGAGGCCACAGATATTTTAAAATACCGAAGGAAGTATATCAGGTAAAATGCAATATGCTTAAGACAGGTTAATGGATCACATACTGTTTCTATTTAACTGATACTGGGTATTAACAATTTATTCTTTAGGTGATTTGTATACCACAACATGATCTTTTCTCTATTTAACCTGATTTCTGGCGTTCAATCATTATAACTTGGGGGTGGATATGGTAACCATGTTTTGGCAAATACTGTATTCCCATTTTGTGTAGAACACTTTCTTAGCCACTTAGATGGGGATGAGAACACTTAGATGGCAGGGCAGGGTGGGGGAGGGGGGAGAAGCTTTTAAAAGAAGAATCCAATAGAGTTTTATATACATATAGTAGATACTTTTTAAAATGTTGGCTGAATTAATGTTTTTAAAAGGAGATTACAAGAAGGAAAGACATCATTTTATAGACACCCAATCAAAATTTGGTTTTAAGATATATTGAACTTCTACTTCCATCAGGTTTTTGGCAGGGGTGCTGTGGGAGGCCCAGTGCCCATATAGCACTTTAGTTTTCAATGTGTTTTTAGAAAAATATTTTGAAGTAGAAATATCATCCCTTTCAGAATTAAGAAAATTAAATCTAAGACAACTTAAGTGACTTGTCCAAATCATATGACTAGAAGTGGTAGAACCAGGAGTAGAAGCTATTCATTGTATATCACCTTGAGTCTAAGAATGTTTGACAAATCATTCAGTTTTAATACAAAAAAAAAAAGAAAGAAACGATATCATGATAGAATGGAATGTCTTCCAAAAACTTTTTGGCTAAGATATATAACTCTGACTGCTATTTCCTACATGTATAATCTTAAGCAAGAGACTTAATTTCTCTGAACCCATTTCCTTATATATAAAAAAGGGGGTTGAACTAGCTGATCACTAAGATCCCTTCCCATTCCAAAATCCATAATCTTATGATTATCTATATATGAATATATTTTTGCACTTTCTGTTGTCTATATAGATGCCTGTTGCTCTTGTCTTTACCATTCTATTATAAACTTGAGGATAAGGTCTTTATCCTTTTATTTTTTGTAAGATTACAAAGCATCCTTCTAACAGGGAACACTGAATAGTTGAAAGAAGAAACTCAATATTTTAAGCATAGAGATAATGACACTGGGAACAGGATAGGGATTTCTAAGTATATAAAGGACTGTCATATGAATTATACTAGAAGGTATCTCTCTGAGGGTATAACTGAGAATTAAGGGTAGAAGCTATCAAGGAGAAGACTTAGACTTTATATAAGGGAACACTTCTTAACAATTAGAGCTATTGAAAAGTGGAATGGTCTGCCTTTGAACGTAGTGAGTTTCCCCTACTTGGAAATTTTCAAGCATAGGCTGGATAGTCTTTTCTTAGGGAGAATGTCTAAGGGATTCTTGGTCAAATACAGGCTGAATTAGATGGCCTTTTGGGTACATTTTAAACAATGAGATTCTGTGACATATTATATTGCATAACATAAACGTGTTGAGAATTCAGAATGGCTGCTTACTTTAAATGGGTACATATGAAGTTATCCAAATGGATTTCTGAAGTGAATCTGTATAGCTGAATAATTAATATTATTTTATGGAACTTACTGTGTCTGCTTTCCAGGGAACAACCCTGTTTAGTGTAGGAAAGTTTACTGCCAATGGACTGGCTGAGTGGTAATGAATTATTTGGCTATTGCCACACATGAAACAATGAAAAAACATGATGGTTAGTCCTAGGAGTTCCTCTTTCTGCAGTACAGGTGGAAAAAGCAGGGGGAAAGGACAGACGGTGCAAAATATCAGTTTTTAGACCATAAACATTAATTTAGCTGCTGGTATTCTAGATCATCTTTTTCCAACAACCAAAATATGGGCATACTAGAGGTATAAGTGAATCTTAGCAAACAAAACCAGAAGACAAAAAGAGGTTATAAGGGGCAGCTAGGTGGCTCAGTGGATAGAGCACCGGCCCTGGATTCAGGAGTACCTGAGTTCAAATCCGACCTCAGACACTTAACACTTACTAGCTGTGTGACCCTGGGCAAGTCACTTAACCCCAATTGCCTCACTAAAAAAAAAAAAAAAGAGGTTATAGCTAAATGGAAAACTGAGTCATAGATGCTCCTTTAAGTCAACAAGGATAGTTTCTCTATGAGTTTGAAGGAAATAAATATTTCGTGGGACATTTGGTTAATTCTTATTTTTCATGATAAATATCTTCAAGAAGACCACTGTGAAACTGATTGCATGAGATGAGCAGATAGAGAATTCTATAAAGTACTCAATAAGATCCTCCAAATTAAAAATATATTTTGTTACTCAGTGACCTACTGCAAAAGTGGAAGAAAATCAAGACTTAAAATGTGTTGGAAAATATAGTTCAAGAGTAATGAAATAGTAATGAAAAAGGCCAAGGACTAGTAGACTACTTAGATACCATATACCATAAATACTTTCATTGAGAAATGAACTGCCATGGGGTATATATGGTGAGCACCAAGAACATCTCTGAACTAGAAATTTATTATATTTTAATAGGTAGTTATTGTTTCATTATTCATATGAGAGTTATTCCATAATTATATGTGTACATATAAAATATGTAAAAGATCTACAAAGATTTTCACAATGAACCTTTCTTAAAAATCATCAAAGACAGTAGTAAAGCCATTACATTTGGATTCTAATATCAAAGTCTCAGATATGGTGGTTTTCTTTGCAGGGCAATGAGGGTTAAGTGACTTGCCCAGGGTCACACAGCTAGTAAGAGTTAAGTGTCTGAGGCCAGATTTGAACTCAGGTACTCCTGACTCCAGGGCCGGGGCTTTATCCACTGTACCACCTAGCTGCCCCCCCCCCCAGATATGTTTCTAAAGGAACTTGAAATGACATTTAAGAAAACAAAGATGAGAAAAGCAAATAGACAAGACCAGGCATATTGAGAGGAAATTAGTGCTAAAAGGCATCGAGAAATCAATTCTCAAGGTAAGGTATCTGAAGGAGGGTAAGAGACCAAAGCTATGGAAAAATATCTTGAACTTTCTTACCAAACAAAAAATTGCAACAAAGAAAATACCAGTAATTAGTACAGTACCTGCCTATTTTCTCATCCATACAAAAATTCATAAGAATAATCTACACACACACACACACACACGTGTGTGTGCAACCCCCCCACGCACACATCCAAAGGGTATTCTTGATGAAGAATACTAGAAGAGAATAGGCAAGCTTTGATAAGCAATATTGCACTAAGATAATAAATATTTTACCACCATAAAACTGACTGAAAACCATTGAAAATATAAAATCCTACTGAGCTTATTGTTTGTTGATGATAAAAGAACATTGGATTCATAAAAACAAAACACTGCTTTTCTTCAAAACATTGTATCTTCTGTCCATATCAAAGCTGTACAAGATTCAGGTAAAGATACAACAAAAAAGATAATCTTCTTTTACCTTGTAATCATTGATATCAAGCAAAATAAAAGAGGGAAAACATACACTTGGTCAAGGTGCCCTTCATTGTTATGGAGAAGATTCTGCACATAATACAAGTTGAAGAAGGATTCTTTAGAGATGGGGAAGTCCACCAGATGGTCCTGTCCACGTACAACATTATGTTGATGACATCAAACCATGGAATAATGCAGAGCCTCCCAGATAATATCCATAATCACTCGAGAGAAGTTGCCCCAACTATCCACACAGGAAAAAAACAAGTGTATACAGAATGTCTATTGTCTAGACTATAATTTGCAGTTAGATAGTCAAGCTAAGGTCTTATCTATCAGTGCATATAATTTTGATAGATGTTGCTAATGGACAATGAGTCAGGTCCAGAATTGAATGTATACATTTAGTTTAATGTGTACATTTAAATATACCAATATATTTTCTTTTGTAAAGAATTGTTGTTTGAGGTTTTTATGCCTCAGTGTGCACTGGCCTGGGGCTCCGCAAACTGCACAGTGCTCCACCCACAGGTTGTAGCCATTGCTATGGTGCTGGCACTTCAAGTCATCACCACTCGCCGACGCCTACATGGGCCTGGCAAAATTATAATGATTGGAAGCTTAGTAAGGGCAGTCATGTGACTGTCAGAGCGGTCAGCCAATTAGCTGGGGGCTGTGTGGGGTTTTCTGGGAATGGGGAGGAGAATTCGCCATTCTAGCTGGAAGCTGGAAGACACTGGAAGAGGCTGTGGTGTATTCTCAGCTGATTCCTGGGCGGTGGTGTTTTTTCAGGTTGTATAATTTCCCTTTCCCCATTTTATCTCCTTCCCCTTGATCCTACTGATCCTGTTTGTGGTTTGTTTTTTTTTGTTTGTTCTTGTTAAAATAAATCCTGCTCGGGGCAGCTAGGTGGCGCAGTGGATAGAGCACCGGCCCTGGAGTCAGGAGTACCTGAGTTCAAATCCGGCCTCAGACACTTAACACTTACTAGCTGTGTGACCCTGGGCAAGTCACTTAACCCCAATTGCCTCACTAAAAAAAAAATAATAAAAAAAATTAAAAAAAAAAATCCTGCTCTGTTTTGAGGGAGGCTGCTGGTCTCCTTCCTTGCCCCAATATTGTGGTGAGCCACTTAGCTAACACTCCCCAATTAAAAATTGGTCCCCACACTTTGTATCATAAGATGATGCTATATCTCGCTCTGAGGACAGGAACTTTTATCAATGAGTGGTAATTGGCTAATCACAATAAAAATCACAATAATAATAATCATAGCTGACATGTCTATACCACTTTAAGGTATACAAGGCAATTTACATAATTATCCTATCTGATCCTCACAACAAGCCTGTGAGACAGGTACTGCGGAAGTATCCACATTTTATAGATGAAGATCTGAGACTCAGATTAAGTGAATTGACTGGTCACACAGCTTAATAAGCATCTATAACAGGATTTGGATCCAGGTTTTACTAACTTTAACTCTAGTACTCTACTCACTATACCATACTATTTTACTAAATTGAGAGCTACGTTTTCTCACCTGCCCAAATGCTAAAGTAACAAGATACAATTTTTTTCTGCTAACGAATAAACGTAGTCAAGGAACAAAATACCCACATTTGCTATCATGTCATGTATTTTTAAAGATTGGTTCTAACTATGATGTTTATGGCTTTGAAAGGGACTTTTCTTTCCCAATACAAAAAACCGTGGCCTTCATGATTATCAAATCTTTGACCTTGGTCACACTCTAACCAAAAATAACCAGTCCAGAAACATTGTTCAAATAACTTAACAATAGGATAACCCATTGGAAATTTTAACATTTATTCTCTTAGAAATCATTTTAATTTTTTTGTTGTTGTTGTTTTTGTTTTTTTGTTTTTTTTCAGGGCAATGAGGTTTAAGTGACTTGCCCAGGGTCACACAGCTAGTAAGTGTCAAGTGTCTGAGGCCAGATTTGAACTCAGGTCTTCCTGAATCTAGGGCTGGTGCTCTATCCACTGCACCACCTAGCTGCCCCCTTAATTTTTTTATAAAAGAGAATACAAATAAGTTGATTTTATATTTGAATAATATGACAAGAAGCAGCCCGGCAGAGCAGACAGAGAATGGATCACAGAGTCAGAAAGAGCTGGGTTTGAATCTATCTTGTCCCTACTGTAGGAGAGTCACTTAGCCTCTCAATGCTACTTTACTTTGTAAGACTTAACATTGTAGAGAGGGTGATGAATTTCACTGGTAGAAAAGGGTCCTCACAAGGAGGAAACTACACTGATGAAATCATAGACTTAGTTAAAGGGGAGAAGAGCCCAAAGATTAGCTGTATTACATTGTATTACGATGTATTAATAACCAATAAAATAATTACAAATACTGAATAATTAAAATGAGAAAACTACTCAAGACAATATTACTGATATTGTATGCTAACTTCTTAGTTATAGGAAATATGATTCTGTGTTATTGATTTAAATTTTGTACTTTCCTGAAACATTTTACTGAGAGGATTGAAAAGTGGCTATATAACATTACCGGAATAGGACTGGGAACAGCTGCCACCACAATACCAATAGGCTGTGGAGAAAGGATTGGAGGATTTCCATTAGAAATACTAGTTAGTCCATTGGTTGTAGCTCCTTCTAGTTTTTTTCCTGGAGACTCTCCAGGTAAAGGAGATTGTAGCTTCTGTTCCTGCTGTTTCTTTTGGATTTTCCGTTGCAACTGCTGCTTAGCATCAACAGGAGATGGCAGAGTCTTTACTTGAGGCTGAAAGGAATTGCTTTCAGCAGTGGGTATAAAAGCAGAGGGCTGGGTGATTCCTTTAATTCCTGAAAATGAAAAAAAAAACCAGTAGAAATTAAATGAAACCTCCTTTACTCCAACAACAGCTGCACCCTGATAAATCTGTAACTGCAACTCTACACAAGGTAAATAAAACAACTCAACAAATAAAGTGCCTGATGTGTACACAGCAGTTACATACAACCAAAGTATCACATCTAGAAATTATTCCCTTCGGCAATTTTTATACTTTCAATTTAAAGTACATATAGGATTTATGTCAAAATTTAGTACTGAAATAACAAAATATTGTTGTTCACTTAAGTGAAACTTTCTTTGAAGCAAATGGTTAGCATTTCAAGGAAGAACAATCATATTCAGAACTATTAGGAGCAGAGAGGAACAAACTCCACCACGCATGTTTTATATACCCATCAGAAGACAGGAGTCAATGATCTTTAATAATCACAATGACAGCTCATCTTCCTATGGGGTTTTAGATTTTACAAAGTGCTTTTTTCAAAGCATGCAGGTAGAGGATATGATGAAAAGTGTTTTATAGAGAAGAAAATCCAATCCATCCCTCCAATAAACACATTCTATTACACAGAAAATGAAGCATACAAACTGTATTCAATAAAATGCTTGCTAACAATCCTCTCCTTAAAAATAAAGCAATTTTATGTTTAACATGATTGCACAAGTATAACCTACATCAGATTACCTGCTGTCTTGGGGAAGGGTGAGGGGAGGGAGGGAGAAATATTTGGAATTCAAAATCTTACAAAAAATGAACGTTGAAAACTATCTTCACATATAATTGGAAAAATAAAATACCATTTACAAAAAAAAAGCAATTTTATGAAAATTTGCCTTTGAGTCTATGGTACATATTCTGTCATGCATGTATTCCTAGGCCTGTTACTACTACTGCTGCAGAACACAGAGGGCTCTACATGAATGGAGAACAGAATGAAACAAGAAGCAATGCAGAGAATCTCCACATGATAGATCAGAGATTATCAGATGCTAAAGCAGGTTTAAAAAGTGTCAGTGGATGAGCAAAGGTCTTTTTCATTCAGCAATGATAAGAAAAATGCTAGAATGAGGATTGGATGAAAAGGCAGGGAAGAAAAACAGTTCATTATGAACTGCATTAGTTAAAAATGTAAAAAAAGATATTGTCTTAAAAAGTTAATTTTAAATTTGGGATATGGGTACAGTATCAACAAAAAAGCTGAAATCATGTGATTTCAGAAAAAAACTAAAGGTCAGAGGTAATACAGGTATAGGGGTTAATAAATTATTTGAATTCTTATTCCTATTTGAAGGAGACTAGCATTTTTGGTAGGAAATTTGATTTAATTAAAAAAAACTTTATTTGGAGAATGGGAGTAGGAAAGAAACATATATACCTTGGACATATCTGTACATATTTCAACACAAAAGGGAAATTCCTCTATTAAAATGGCATATGTAAAAGATACCATGATATGTAGGGATGAGAAATACCAAGAGAAATATGGTTTAGAAATAGGAAGCATGGCTATAAAGTTTCAATGAATTTCTCCTAGAGAGATTATACATTTATTCCAACAACAATCAAAAAACATTTGCAACTTCTTCTTTGTGGCTTGAAAACCTCATGAAAACCAGTTTCATCCCACTATAGTCATTCCTCATTTAGAACCAAAACATTATTACTACCTTATGTACCAGAAATGAGGCTGACTTTTAGTAACAGGCTCCAAATTTGGGTATATTCAAATTATTTAAGTTCCTTACATATAGGAGGTTTCAGGAATATTCCTTCAACAAAACTGCTCCTCATACTACTCATATTCCCAGGCCCCAGTTCTCAGCATTACCCATCATCCTCTCCCCAAAGACAGTTGGTGTACCATAAAGAAAAAAAGAGAAAGTCCTCTTTCTGCTATGAATCTGACTTTGCCTGCCTCTCCCTTTTATCTCCATTCCTTGCTACCGCTATACCACATCTTTATTTCCTCTCTCTATTTAGCTCTTCATTCCTTTAAAATGTCAAACTTTTGATCCTTTTCTCATTAATCCCTCTTTTGTGGCACTCCTGCCCTGGACCACAGGAAATACCACTAGAAGATTGGTACTGAGTAAAACCCTATTTACAATGACTGGTAGGTAGAATGGGGATAAGAAGAAAGAAGTAGACGTGTATTTCTGGTTTCACAACTATATTTCTGAACACATTTTCTCATAAAAATATTGTTATAAATGGTGGTTACATCTTACATTATCATTAATAGTAGCATATTTTAGATTAAAAACTTATTAAATAGGCTTCTGTCAGAGGACATGGGAACTTAACCTCCATGTACAACATTATTTTTATAGGGAAAATTGTGCTCTGAGCTCTAAATGATTAACAGACTCACAGACGGTAAGAACTAAAAGAAGTTTAATGAATCATCTTGTCCACTTAGAGATATGGAAACTGGCCCAGAGTTTAAGCCATTTGCCCAGGTCAAACAGATGTCAGTGGCCAATTTCCTCAAATCAAATCCACACTCAAAAGACAAAAAGAGTGCTGCTACCTTTGAGAATATTCATAAGCTCTGGAGACAAGAGGTATCAATTATAATTTTCCTGTTTTGTTTTATGTTTGACGGAGTCCCTGATTTGTAAGGTCCTCTAACAATACAGAGCAGCATCTCTCTGCTACTCATAGTCTAAGTGGCACCTGAGGAGATGGAGAGGTAAAAGCACATGCCCTGATTCATATGGCCAGGAAACGTCAAAATGAGACCCAAACTCATGGCTTCCTGACACTGAAGTTAGCCAGCTCTCTATCCACTCAATCACACTGTCTCTTAATTATATTTGTTGGAGGAAAAAACCACCCTATAATTATTGTGTCATCACATTTCATGTTGTGTGTGTGTAACATGTATTACATATATGTACATGCATCTGTCTATCCATTTCTCATATATACACAGTTTACTAGTCCCAACAAAGACAATTCTAAAAATCAAGTAGACAAAACTGTTTTCAGTAACTACAACATAAGAGCCTCCAAAGAATGTATCTTGCATGTGTGTATGCATGCGTGTGTATAAGTTGTAATTCAGATTTAGGTTATGCAGTTTAAATCCAAAGAAAGAACTTAAATTATAAACACAGGATATCTTGCCAAAATATGGATCCTAAAATATTCTTAAATTAAGAGCAATAAAAACAGAACACAGACATTTCAATTTTTGGTGACGTATTTTGACAGAAAAAGTGATTCAGAATTCATAAGAGACTAGATAAGCCACTAGAAATCTATGAGCTATTTCTTAAGACTATATTTCAGTCTGAGATATAAATTTCATAATAATATGCTATAGCATTAGAGTAGATTTAGCTTGTATGTTAGTAAAGTTTTCATGTAAACTGTATTTGTTTTTTTTACTTCCAACAATAAACTGATTAAAATTTAATCTACCTTCCATAAATATGCAAAGTATAAACTATAAAGTAATGACTTAAAAATATAATAAACACACCAGAATTTAGATATGTAAATGGATGCTGTCCATTTCAAAATAATTACACTGAGAGGTTATACAATCATTCCAATGATGCTGCCATTATTCATCTGAAATTGCCTTTATGCTCACCACTCATTCTTCTGATTATTCTCAAAAGTAGTGAATCTTCATCTGCTGAGAGTACATTTTAAAAAACTGCCTAAAAGTCAGACAAGTCTAATAAATAAGGTCAATGCTCTAACTGGCTAATACAGTTCTTGGATTAAAACAAGGTGTAAAGTAATTAGGCTAATTTTGTCATATGGCTTGCAAAATAGCTTTGAAGGCAATTCCAAAAGAACTCCAAAAATATTTTGTATTTTTATATTAGTGTATAACCTCCCATACAGACTCATATGAAGGGGGAAATTTTGAATGATTAAGTTCTAATATTTATCAATTTAAAAATCAGTCTCATTATGCTTGTTACATCATATATGTTTGTACCCTATTGAAAATAAAAGGCTTCTTTCTCAAGGAAAGTGAAAGGCATCATAATTAAAAACAATGCTTTCTTAGGGAGAAATTTATTTGTAAAAAATTCTTTAAATCTTGAAATAGCAATGCTAACTAGCAATGAATAAAATTCTATCAGGTTAATCTTAAAAATTTCAATAAAGCAGCACAGCAGCACACATACACAAATATAGCTTTGTATACTAAGAACTACATTTCATCCTACTATCCATTTTTCAGGCTCATCAAACTTCTTGAATACAATGGTTAATCACAACAAGAGAGCTCTCATCAAATTATCTTAACACTAACGAGATGAGCCAGCCCCTTCTGGCTAAAATCTTCTTTATATCAATTCTAAATATAACAGCTCTTTTTGACTAGTCAAGACCCCTGGGTTAGTTTTAGCTTTCTAACAGTAGTTAATTTAGTACCTGCTGGTGCTGCTGCCATTACAGTTAGAGCTGCCATCGATTTGGTGCCTATGTAGTGACTTTTTACAAGGAAGCGAGCTAATTCCAAGACTGAATCAAATGGCTGGCTTAATACTTTCTGGGCCCACTCACACACAAGGCGGCAGGCAGCAGAGATAACTTCCTCATCAACAGTTTGGAGTTGCCCGGAAGGTTCGGCTCCTTCCAACTAATCAAAGGAAAAAGGAAAAGTTAACTTTTAGAAAGCTCCAAGAAAAATTCTATTCAAGTACATTTAGAGAACATGCATCCTCAATATACAAGCAATAAATCAAAACCTAAGATTGTTGTATAAAAAGAATGAAATTAGCTGATTACTATAGCCATGAAAATGGTAAGTACATGCTTACAAGCATCAGAAATACTATGAATGAAGTTATAAACTATGAAAAAAGGGGGTTG
Source organism: Dromiciops gliroides (assembly GCF_019393635.1). Taxonomy (NCBI): domain Eukaryota; kingdom Metazoa; phylum Chordata; class Mammalia; order Microbiotheria; family Microbiotheriidae; genus Dromiciops; species Dromiciops gliroides. The sequence goes on along the minus strand of NC_057862.1, from coordinate 162,253,951 downwards.
TAAAAACATTTACATAGTATACTAATATTTTCTAAAACCATTAAAACTATCATATTCTACTTTATTGTTAATTACAAATAATTTGTTATAGGCTATAGTGCATTTCTTGTCTCTGTGGAGTGTTTATTTTAGTTTCTTAAAAGGCAGTTTTTGGTGCTTATTTTGTTTAAATCTGACTACACTACATGAGTTTCAATGTTGATGTTAAATTGTCCATTTCTATTAAAAAGTCAAAAAGAAAACAAAACAGATGTCTTACCCCATCTCCACTTTTATGAAAGTCAAGGTTGGGCAGTGTTGGCATATGAACAAAAGCTTTTTTCCTTAGTCCACTGTAGCAATATGTAATAAAGAGTTAAGTGCTAAAATACTCTTCAATAAAAATGGATTACTTTCAATATTTTTCCAGGTAATCACATAGAAATCAAACCATTATCAGTACAAAGTAATGTCTACCTTACTAAAACCCTTAATATCAAATTTTCAGTATAATGTGAATCCTCTTATACTGAAATGAACATGGTAAAATTTTACTCATCTGAAATAAAACTAAACACCTGTCACTTAGCTATAAATTTATGGATAAACTGCCCTGTTGAGTTGTGCTAATTCAGAGAAACTGGTCAGTAAGGGAGGAATAGCCAAATGGAAACCTGGCACAAAGAAGAAAAACTCTTGCTGGGGCAGTTGGCCAAAACATCCTTTAAGAGTGTCACAAGCCTCTAACCTTCTCTTCTCTCTGCCCTGATGCTTCTTCCATTAGAACACATATACAATTCTCATCTTTTATATTGTAAAGACAGATCTGCGCCCACTTAATTATGTTTAGGAGCCAAGGAGGCGAAATCCTTAATAGGGTCCAGAAAACAATAAATGGTTAATAAAAAAATACTGGACCGGTTTTTAAAAATAGCACGAGCAATCTCACTTTTCCTCTCTTTCCATTTGTCCCATAAGCTATTTTTTTGTTACTTTGTCAAAGACTTAGCTATGTATTTTCTAAGTGATGTAAGACCTCCTTTTTTTACACTGTTCTTCAGAAGCCTTATCATATACTTTTGGGGGGGGGCAGGGCAATGGGGGTTAAGTGACTTGCCCAGGGTCACACAGCTAGTAAGTGTCAAGTGTCTGAGGCCGGATTTGAACTCAGGTACTCCTGAATCCAGGGCTGGTGCTTTATCCACTGCGCCACCTAGTCACCCCCCTTATCATATACTTTTTTTTTTTAATTTTAATTTTAGTGAGGCAATTGGGGTTAAGTGACTTGCCCCAGGTCACACAGCTAGTAAGTGTGTGTTAAGTGTCTGAGGCCGGATTTGAACTCAGGTACTCCTGACTTCAGGGCTGGTGCTCTATCCACTGCGCCACCTAGCCGCCCCTTATCATATACTTTTAATGTTTTCCCAAATTTTGCTTATATTTGTTTTCCCTTACAAGGCAAGGTATTCTTCTGATCTGACTTTTACTTTCTATCAGTACACATTTTAACTACCAGGCTGAATGGTTTTTGATGACAATCTTTCAGTTAGCAGTACATTTTGCTTGAAGTCATATTTTATAATGCTTATGTTTTTGTAGTAAGATGCTTTCATTTTCTAAAGCTATGAAGGAACAAAAGAGGACGAGAGTGTAAAGACCAGCATTTCTCTTTAATTTTGTTAATATGCTAGATTACTTATTGAACTATGAAATATCTCAAATATCTTTATTTCTGAGAACATGAGATCAGACCACTAAGTAATATAAATATAGTGTTATGAAGTCAGGTAAAGACTATCTTACTAGCCTGATACATAGATGAACTAGTCTTTTTTTCAAAGATGTTCCTCTTGAAGTCTGATGATAGCTAGAACAAAATTACCACTTTTGTTTAGTTGTTTGCATTTGTTGATTTAATTTTGCTTCTAAATTTAGTTAGTGGTTGAACTACAACAACAGATGTTCTGTAAGCAAGTGTTGAAGAGATTACTGAAAACTGTTCTAGTAAAGGATATTTTGATTTGCCTCTTGTGCCCAGGCGGCGTGCCTTCATGTTTGGAAAGACGTTTTTCATGATCTTTCCAAAGTCAGCAGCACTTAATGGATGGTAACCAAGATTGTCGCAATAGCTTCTGCAAAAGAGGGAGGGGTGGTTTAGATAAGACCATAACTTAGTACTATATATCATGGAGTTGCCTTGAATACCATTCTTATCCTTTGTTTTCCTTTAAAGAGCTAAACTGATTAGCAAAAACCAACTATCCCCACTTTTAACTAACTTAGATTTTATTTATTATTACTACCTATAGTAGTGAGTCATGTCAGGGTAGGCAGGTGATTATCTCCACAGGGTTCAAAAATGGCTTTCAAACAGTATTCATGGAATGAACAGAATTTGGTGAAAGTAGCATTGTTACAGAGCCTCCCATTCTCACTCCAAATGTCTCTTCTCCAATAAATATGCAGAAAATATGACTGTATGATTTAACACTATTCATTCAGTGTGCTGACCAAAGTAAATTGCATCAAATCTCTACAAATTCAATTCCTACAGTTATAATCACCTTTATGGTTTAAACAACCCAAAAAGAAAATATGAACAAAGTAGTCAAAAAGAAAAAAGGAATTTAGTACATAAAAACCATCCCAATGAAATGCAGAACCAAATGTAAATAAGACTAAACAAGACTTTAAAGAAACAAATACAAGATAAAGTTATCTGAGCTGAGGAAAACAAAAGAAAAACAACAAAATGAGGCATCAGAGAAATCAAGGCAAAAGAAAGAAGGGTAAGGCAATTATCTCAATGAGAAGTTTAAAATACTTGCTCTTTTCTTTTTATTCTCTGGATTTGTTAAGGATCTCTGTGGTAGCATATCAACTATAATTTTTTTCAGGCAACACATTTCTAGTTTCTTAGTATAGTTATATGGGAAGCAAAAGGAGGAAAGTTGGATGTGAGCAAAGTCAATGCTAATTTTGTCAGTAAGGTAGAATTTATGAAGCCTGGTGATTTTAGACAATTACAGCTCAACATGGTGGCAGATGCTTGTAATCCTGCCTACTAGAAAGTCTAACAGAGCTCTTGAGTTTACAAGGTAGGAGATGTAGTGGGCTAAACTGATCAGATGGCAACACTAAGTCTGGCATTAACATGATAAATTGCCAGGAATAAGGAGGCCACTAGATTGCCTGTGGGAGAATTGATACAAAGCAGAAACAAAGCAGGTGAAAGCTATGCTGATCAAGAGGAACGATGCCCAGGAATAGCCCTTACCCTTCCCTAAGGGTAAGTGAAATGTGGAGATCCAGTCTCAAAAAATAAAAAACAAAACTATACGAAGGGCAGAATTCTATTATTTACTTTAGTTCCCACTAGAAAAATAAGTTGTAAACCACCAAAACCCATCATTATTTTGATAAAGACAACGGTTTTATATTTTGAAGGAAAGTATTGTCTAGGAAGTAGATATTGTATGTCATTGTGTAAGTATGTAAACAGATATTAAATAATGAAGCCAGGTCAAACAGTAGGGACAGCTAGGTGGTGCAGTAGATACAAGTGTCAGGCCTGGAATCAGGAAAACTCATCTTCCTGAGTTCAAATTGGTCCTCAGACACTTTTTGTGTTATCCTGAGAAAGTTGCTTAAACCTGTTTGCCTCAGTCTCCTCCTCTATAAAATGAACTGAAGAAGGAAATGGCAAACTACTCCAGTATCTCTGCCAAGAAAACCCCAAATGAGGTCACTAAGAATCGGTCATAACTGAAAACAACTGAAAAACAAGGTCAAATAGTAGGCAATGCCAAGAAGAAAACAACAATTATGACTCAAAATCCTACACTAATAAGCAAAGCATACATTATTTTATATATGTCCAGTATGAATAAACTGGGTAAAAAGAGATAATGGGGTCTTGATTTAAAAAGAAAATCACAAAGATTTTCATGGCTTGTGCTAATCTCATTATTTTTATAGAATATTAAAGAGCTGAAAGTAAGTAACCTTCAAGATCCTCTAAGTTTGGGGCAGCTAGGTGGCGTAGTGGATAGAGCACTGGCCTTGGAGTCAGGAGGACCTGAGTTCAAATTTGACCTCAGACACTTAACACTTACTAGCTGTGTGACCCTGGGCAAGTCACATAACACCAATTGTCTCACTTAAAATAATAATACTAATACTACTACTACTAATAATAAAGATCCTCTAAGTTCCCATCCAAAAAAAAGTACCTTCTATAAAGCCCACTGAACCTCTCAGGATCCTTGAGTTCTAATTCTAGCTATGCCACTAGTTGGGTATATGGCCACAGGTTAGTCTGTTAATGTCCATGGACCTCAGATTGCTCATCTGTAAAATGAAGTACCTTCTATAAAGCCCACTGAACCTCTCAGGATCCTTGAGTTCTAATTCTAGCTATGCCACTAGTTGGGTATATGGCCACAGGTTAGTCTGTTAATGTCCATGGGCCTCAGATTGCTCATCTGTAAAATGAACAGCTTGGACTACATAATCTCTAAGGTTCCTTTCAGCTCTAACATTCTATGATACTATGACTAGATGATGTCGGCCCCCAAATTCTTCAAATACATGGTAAATTAAAGCTTTGCTTTAACTATTGCAAGGTCATGGAATATACTGTTTCCCCAGATAGTCAATTTAAGGAACATTCTTCTTTATAACTGAATCAAAGTCTGTTTCCCTGAAACTACCATTGGGGCCTCATTTTGTATTCTGGAGAAACTAAGCCTAATTCAGCTAACTCAATTTGATCACTTACTATCATTTTTAAAGCAGCGCTATAAAGCACAGGGTTATTTCAGGATACCTAGAGATCTTTTGTTTTTATGCTTTACAACTTATATTGTATGTGGATTGAATAAGAAATGGTGTCACAACACCTAACTCAGTGTTAACTTATATTTATGCAGTATATTCAGAGTGAGAAACAATATGTTCACAGTATAACATACTGTTATTCTCAAAATTAGATCATTTGCTTTTTTAAAGGATATGTTTCCTGATCCAGTTTTTAAACTAAGCCTAGAAATGTCTTAACCTGACTCATATCATCCTATTAAAAAGAATTCAATTATGATGACCATTACATTTCTACATAATACATGTATTTTAAAGAACCCCAGTAACCAAAGTTACATTTTCCAAATTATTTAAGGCACAAAAGAAGTGATAGGAATTATGAAGGACAGTGTGACTGTGGGCCCCAGTGAGAATGGAGAACACGTTTAACAACTACAGAATAGTGCATGACATAACTGATAATCAGACTGTGGTTAGAGAGAGAAAGCACTAAGTCTAATATCTCAAGATTGTTATGATCCTAAGTGATCACGAAGACCACAGTATTGCCATGGTGATCTGGAATAAATATCAAATTCAATGGAGTGTAGAAGGAACCGTGGAAAGAGTAGGAGAGGGCTACGAGGTCAATGAGTTAGATGGATCATCAACATGGGTTGTAAGGGTTGAGATGGAAAGAAAAACTTATGGACAGGTGTTAAATTTATCCAAGAAGAGAGATATATATCCTAGGTATATCCTGAGTGATATGGAGATAGTGGTAAAGTGGGAGATGTAGGAAACACATTCATTGTATTTGCTGGCATTTCATAGGAATGAGCATGGTGCATGACTAATACATGGTTCCCTTAGGTATCCTAGAAGAGTGGTAAGAATGGAAATTGGAATGCACTGGATTTAGAAAGATGTGGTAAGGAAATAGATGCACAATAACCACTCATAATTTGACCATGAAAAGGCTAGAGGTATATTGATATTTGGAAGGGAAGATATGGGATTCATGAACATATTTATGTGCTACATCTTATGGCACAATGGGGAAAAATAGTGGACAAGGAATCAAGAAATCTGGGTTCTAGTTCCAATTAACTGAAACCTTGATTATTAAAATCACTAGGCCTGTAAAAGGGGAAAAGTTTGGACTATATTATCTCTAAGGCCCTTCAGCTCTCAAACTCCATTAAGCTATTCTTTCTTTTCCTCTGAGATAACCAAAAGATGGAAACAAAAGATTATGTGTAGAGAAAGGGGACAAAGGAATTCTCCTTCCTAGCTCAGATCATGTCTGCTATAGGATATTAGGTTATATTCATTTCTGGAGAATCAGCAGAATTGAAGTCTTTACATAAAAGAAATATAGAAAAAGGAAGTAGATTCATCCCTTCTAGTCAAAATTATTTAATTATGTGTTTGGCAGGGAAGAGGGGCAAGAAAGCTACTTGGCTTTTAGGGGGCAAGAAGAAACTAGGAGACAGAGACCACCAAGAGAATGTGACTAAAATGTTCCACTAGAGAATGGTATCCTAGGTACTGTGCAAAGAATGGTAGCTTTGGAGTCAAAGAACCTGAACTTAAATCCCTGCTCTCCTCACTGCCTCTGTGAGGAAGCCTTTTAATATGCAGGAACCTTAATTTCCTTATCTGTAAAGTGAAGGGTTGGATGAGATGACCACAAGCCCCTTCCTACTCTAAATCTATAATCCTATGATCTCTCCCATTCTACCTTTAGATAATGTATAGCAGTTTTTAGGTAACAATGTAAAGAATATATTTTAATCATATTATTGATAATATAAATGTGAATTTTCATATTAAAAGGAAATTGTTACAATTGTATATAAAAAGACCACATTAAATACTTAAATTTACATGTAATTTGTGAACAAAAATTGATTTTTTTTGTTGCAATGTTTATTTCCAATTACAGAAACTAAATTATTTCTTAAAATGGAGGCAGTATACCTTGCAGATGCTCACATATTTAAACATTCTATTTCTAGGTATAGAAGTTATTGGAAATAGATACTAGATATCATTTGAGTGTTTATATAGGTCTAAGTAACATTTATCTATTAATCATTCATTATACATTTGATATCCTAATTCTCCCAAGCAAGGAAGAGTATATTAGTAGGATTAATTATATCTTTAAACTTCTCTGGATTTATTTTACCCTGATAAATATACAGATAACTAACTTGGGTGGTAAAGATAAGAATGTTAATAGAAGTTACACACACACACACATACAGACAAATATTTCTTATGCCTTTGAGAAATTAAGAAATTATCAACAAATAAAATTATTATAGAAAAAGGACTGCATGAGTGAATGAGTGTCATGTACTCAAAATGTAGTTAAATTTTCAATAAGTAAATATAACAGCTTTCCACAGAGCATTTGTAATTTCACGGACTGGCAGTTAAACTGATTTTCTGAGTTGCTAAATCAAGAAATAAATTATTTAAAAAGAAATCCATCTACAAATCAGTATTACACTTCTTTTTTGTGTGATAACAAGAGAAATAATAGTTATTGCTACTGTCTTTTTTTTTTTGGCTAAGAATTTATAAACATTGGAGATTTAGGATTGGTTCATTCCACCAGCTTTCCCTATTAGTTCATATTTGAAGGTGACAGATTTCTTCAGGAAATTTTAGAAATATGATCACAGATGCTTAAAGGTAATTAGATTACAATTTAACAAGCATTTATTTAATGCCAACTAACTACATGCAAGGCACTGATGATAAGTAAAGGACACACACACACAAAAATAGGAAAACAGTCTCTACCTTTAAAGAGTTTTACTTTATACATGAAGGAGAAAAACAAGTAACCAAATAAGTGAACACAAGATTGTCTGATAAGGGAGAAAGTAGACAACAAATATAAGGAAGGGGGTTGGGGAGCAATTAGGGGATGCAGCAATTTCTTGCAATTAATTTATCAAATACATATATATATATGTTTTGGGATCTACAAAATTTAAAATCAGGTATCTTAATTACATATAGCATCTAGTGAAATAAATGTACTGATTAAAGGTAATAAAATAGCCAAAGACAATAATAAAGGGCTAGCCAAAATAAAAAAGTTAGTGAAGGAGGTTCTATGTTACATTATTTTTCAAAGGGAGATCAAGAATAGCTGCTATTTCTTTTGTTTTCACTCTCTCAGTTGATAAAATAACTTGACAGCTCTTATTAATCAGACTGCATTAAGCAAATGCCTACTAAGTGCCAGGCACCAAACTAAGTGCTAGAGATAAAAATACAAAGAATGAAACAATCTCTACTCTCAAGGAGTTTACATTCTAACAATGTGAACTACTTCAATAAGGACAAATATAAAGAATACTAACAAAAAAAACTGCATTTACACAGTGAATTGCAGGAATGCTGACTGAGTTTCAGAAGATTTCACCTTATTTCAAAAGGAGGAAGTCTAGTTTTTAATTAGAATTTGTATTAATCTTGACTGAGTAAATTTTTTTTTTTGGTGAGGCAATTGGGGTTAAGTGACTTGCCCAGGGTCACACAGCTAGTAAGTGTCAAGTGGCTGAGGCTGGATTTGAACTCAGGTCCTCCTGACTCCAGGGCCAGTGCTCTATCCACTGCGCCACCTAGCTGCCCCAGAATTTGTATTAATCTTAATTAATACAATCATCAACTTTAAAAATTAACTTTAGAAACCATCTTGTGTAAAAAATAAAATCTCCATAAGGAACAAACCTTACTGTCAAAAAGGGTTTTTTTTGTTTGTATATTTAACCAAATCATCCTTGCTGGAATTTAGATGTCCTGGTATTTTCTAAGTGGAATTTGAAAACCCTGTTGCCATATTATCCCACTTCTATACATGAAAACATTTATTTATTAGACACTTTCTTTAGTCCATTTTCTAACATTCTAATTTATGTCTTGCTGTCTATCCACCTTAATCTTCCAAAACTTTAACATTTGTCAAGCTATACAGGCCCAATTAGACAGTATGTCTATATGCTATCATTTCAATATATCAAAAAGGCACAATTTATGTGGGAATTCCTTCCACTTAGATTGAAACTGTACCTTGCTAGACCACTTTTTTTGAATTGTGATGGTAGTAGAAATGCCTCATTTGGCAGTAAATCTTGGTGTCACACATCTCCAGAAGTGCTATGCTAATCAACATGTGGTAAAAACCGGAAGTTTTAGATGAATCATTTGAGAGTTGAGAGCATGCTACTGAAGCGGCTTTTGAAGGACCTCCCTTTTGGAGAGGAGACCACGATGAACTTCCAGCATGCCAGCTTAAAACTGAAGGAAGAACGGAAGTTTGCTCTCTCTCTCTGGCTTTTCAACTTAGCCGTGGAGGCACACGCGGTTTGTGTTCGGCTTTGGGTGTGTTGGTTCTCGGCCTGGCAGACAGTTTGGGATTCGGTGAGTTTTATAAAGAAAAATAGACTAAGCTTAGATCTAAGATTATTCATATGTATTTCTACTTCCCTATTTCCCTAATTGGTATCACCTTTTGTTTTCTAATTAATTCCCAAGCAATAAAAACTAATCCCTCACAGATTTAAGCTCAGAGGCTTGTTTTTTAGTGGTCTGGGAGATACATACATACATACACACGTGTATATATATATATATATATATATATATATATATATATATATATATACACACACACATATGTATGGGAAAAGTTAAAAGGGGGAGTTTAATGCTTGTATATCCAATTTTAAATCTCACAAAGACAAGATATTCAGTTGGTTGTCAAAACCTTTCTGTATTGGTGGGACCAACCAAAACTTGTATTCTACCAGCATGGTCTTTAAGAAGCTTAGGGTTATCACTATAACACAATGAAGCACTGGGGTAGGACATGACTAGAGACCTACATGGCATATTCCTATATCAGCAACTCAACAACATATTTATTTCTTAGCAACAGAGTTGTATTGCTTAGTACATGTCACACATTAGTCCACTATGATTCATACATTTTAATATCTTATAAATCACTTAGCCTGTATCTAAACAGTTTTCCTATACTAAATGAACTATTCTTCACTCGTGCATATTGGACTGTTTCTAACCATTTCTCTAACCTCTGTCTTATGAGGAGGTGAGCTATGCCATGTTAATCATTTTAAACAAGGATCCATTTTTACTTAAATCACTGTTAAAATTAATGATTTTTGTGATATTTTTTTAAAAATTAAGGAACTTCTGCAGAAGCCCCTAAAGTCCCTTGAAAGGTAGGGTAAAGTATTTTGTGTTAAATAAGGAAACTAGGTTCTAATTCTAGGTTTGATACTACCAGTGGAATGAAGGCTAGGCTAATTATTCTCTCTAGGCCTCAATTTCCTTTTATGCAACATGAATTTGATGAGTTAATCTTGAAAGTCTCTCCCAACCACAAAATTCTGTGATTCGGTTACAACCTAAACCATTGTGTCAGGTAAGTTCTCTTGGGTTCCTCATTCCTTTAAATGAGGTTGGAATATCTAGGATATCTAGTTTATATATTTGGGAGAATTGGCATGGTTAAGATCATAGCAGTTATCTGTATTAACTAAAGCAACTTGCACGCAGCAGGCATTTAATTAAAATTTGCTGACTATTTATGGTACTATATAACTATGTTCCCCAAACTACATCAACACTACTGGAACTGGTTTATGAAGATTTGTGGGATGCTAAATAAGTTTGCGAACTTAAAAATCCCAAGAGTCATTACCCAGTGCTTATTACAGGATTGTGCACAATGAAGAAATTCATAATGAAGTGTTATAAAATGTCCGTTCTATGGTTAAACATCATAAAGGGATATGATATAGGAAGGCAGAGTTGTTTTCTGTGATATTAGCTACAGAACATTAGGGATGTACCCCCCCCCAAAACAAAACAACAATAACCAAAAAACCCCAACCAGCCTAGTTTTCCTTCATAACCTATTACAAATCTGTCATTTATTACTTTATCCAAACCTTTTTTGAAGATTTTTTTTGGTCAGTAACTAGGTTCCTTAAGTTGACTACCTGCTGTGCACTTCCATTTATTTCTCCCAAATTTCTCTCTTTAAAGCTTCAAAGGGTGCCCTCAAATTCTGGGAATTGCTGAATAAGGCCATGTTCATCCATACCATTCATGATTTTAAAGACTTCAGCTTGGTATTCACTGATAATGAAGCAGATAACAGTATGTGAGAACTGTATAATACTCAAATCCCTTTATTTATCAGCAGACCTGACACCTGCACACTGTACTTACTTATACTCATCATAGACTTCCTGTTTAGGTAGTGAAGTCTCAGGATGTTCCTCCAATGTATTTCGAATCCAGGAAAAGGCATGCATTTGCTGGGCACGGCTTGATGACATTGAACTCTGATCACTGGTCACAAAACAAAGATACAGTTTAGCTGAAATAGTGACACACTTTGTGACTTTTTTAAACAAATCTAAACTTTTTACTACAGAACAGCCTGAACACAAGAAATAAGCAAGCCAAACTTATGATAACTGGTCAATTCCTGCTAACATGTAGCAAGGAAAAATTCTTCAATAGAACTAACAGCACTTCATTTCCACCTCACTTTTCTACCTCTAGTAGACATGGTCAATTCTCCTGCAAAGATTATATTTATTTTTTTCAATTAAAAATTCATACCAGTGCTTCTCTAAACTGGCTAAGAGATGCAGAACAGATAGTACACACACACATATGATTTAGTAAAAATAACCAACTGCAAGTTTTGGTAACAATCTGTTTTGCCTGAATTTGCTAGACTGTCAAATTTTTGATAAACTGACACAATGAATCCAATTAGTTTTTAGTTTCCTATCACTTAGGAAAACACACAACATACAGAGTGATTATACTAGAAATCTAGCTAAAATAGAAAATATGATAGAGAGCAAAATTCAACATTAAGATCTTTGTTGGGGTGGCTAGGTGGCGCAGTGGATAAAGCACTGGCCCTGGATTCAGGAGTACCAGAGTTCAAATCCGGCCTCAGACACTTGACACCTACTGGCTGTGTGACCCTGGGCAAGTCACTTAACCCCCATTGTCCCGCAAAAAAAAAAAATCTTTGTTACATGGTAACTTTATTAAAGGTTGTGAAATGGGCCCTAGCAATATGATATAACATTAACTTGGAGCTATCAATTTGATTTAGGTTCTGGTTAATAATAGCTCAACTGGGCTTTTATTATTTATTGAGTTCTATACAAAAAACTTTCTTATTCAATGAATTTTTTAAAAGCACCTTAAACTATAACATTTCATCTTCAATGAATTTTAATTTCATTTTCTTTCTTTTATATATATATATACATACACACACATATATATGCATATCCTAGAAGAAACTGAGACATTACCACCACTGAAAGCTATTGTAGAAAAAAATGAATTGAAGAAATATTTGAAAGGAAAAAGTAGACTGCTAAAGAATAAGAATATGAGAATAGTCCAATAAGTGTATGAAGAAAGAGAAAAAAGAAAGACAGTGAGGAAGAAAATACAAAGAAAACATAAAATTAATGTTGGCTATTAGTTTTGAAAATTAAGGGTTGTATAATAATAGAGTTTGATATTAGAGTAATAATCCTTAACAAATGCTCATTTGTGGGGTGAAAGTTTTTTAAAGTTATGGTGTTTTTTTCTTTAAGACTTGTAGAGAGGCAGCTTAGGTGGTACAGTGGCTAAAGCACCAGTTCAAATGTGGCCTCAGACACTTTACACTAGCTGTGTGACTCTGGGCAAATCACTTAACCCTCACTGCCCTGCAAAAAGAAGAAAGAAAGAAAGAAAAAGAAAAAGACTTGTAGACATAACAAATTCATTCTCTTTGAGACAATGAGCAGCTCCTAATTGTCAGTAAACTCTTCCTTATTTTGCTTAGAAATTTACCTTTATTATTTCTACTAATATCTGTGTCTTCTGGAGCTAAACAAAGTAAGTCTGATCTTTCTTCTACATGACATTCTAAAAATATTTAAAGACAACATTCGTGTCATGTCCTTTAGTCTTCTTGTTTCCCGGGGACTAAAAGTCCTTTACCAATCTCATCATCTTTTTCTATATAAGTTTCCAACTAATCAGTATTTTAGGACTTCATAATCCCAAATTTAATTTGATGAGACTGAACAACATGAACTGAGAAAACCTATAATACCTGAAATCAATAGTAGCATTGTTCTGAAATTTGGGTAGATAACAAAACTAACCAGTCAAATAAACTACTTCACAAAGCAACCTGTTTTAGTTCTAGGCAGTTCTAGCTTTTATAATGTTCTTTATATTAAATTAAATATGTTTATAATTTTTACCCACTGGTCTCAGTTAAATTCTCTGAAATGACATATAACCACTTTACTTTTTAAAAAATCACATGACAGTCATTAAACATCTGAAGGCAGCTATCATGTTTCTTCTTAGTCTACTCTTTTACAGAATAAATAGTTCTTTTAATTTTTATCCATCTGACATGGTGTTCAGCCTCCAAACTTGAGTCACCACACCCTGGACCCACTCTGAATTGTATATCCCTCTTAAAATGTAGCATTTATAATTGAATACAATACTCCAGAATGATTTGTGACAAGTAGAGTCCCATAAAGGAGACATTATTATACTTCTTATTAATAGAGCTCAAGATTCTGTTAGCTTTTTTAATGTTCACATTAAATAGCTGACTCACACGGAATCTAAATTCAAAAAATCAACTTCATAGGAACAAAAGTGGTGAGGAGTATCCAGATAAGAGTTTACATGAAAAAAAATATGGGGGTTTGGGAACTTTAAGTTCAATATGTGAGAAGACAGCCGGCTTCCAGTAAAATAACTCCTATAAAGAAACCTGGCAACTGCTTCTAAGGGTCCTGCAGTCCTTCCTGCCTCCTCAGCAGCTACAGCTACTCAAGACTCAGGGGAAAAAAAAAGTTCTTGCTACCAGATTCCATGGCACTGTCAAACTGTTCAATACTGTAAACTGATATGATCTTATCAGTAGAAATGACACTAAATAAAATTAATTACTACTCTACCCATGGACTATGAGACCTTTCTATCTGATTTGCATGTGATAGCTTCTCCATGAGAATTTAAGTTCCTTGAAAGTCCAGGACTATTGTGCTTTTCTACTTGTATCCCCAGCACTCAGCACAGAGCTTTATATAAAGTAAGCACTTAATAATGCTCATTCATTCATTCAGCAAAGTTCACATGATATTGGGCTATACCGAGAGAAACACAGTTCCCAGGAACAACTCTTGCTGTTCTCTGCCTGGTGAGATAATATCTAGAGTAATGGGCTCTATTTTGGACACCATATTTTAGGAAGGACATGGCAAAACTGGAGTGCCCAGAGAAAGGCAACCAGAATGATGAAAGGACTCAACTTCATGCCACATGATGACTGGAGGCAGGAAGTAAGGATGTTTAGCCAAGAGAAAACTTAGGGGATATGACAGGTGTCTTCAAATTTATTTGAAAAACTATTTTATGGAAAAAAGATTAGGCTTTTTTGGGTAAGCTCCAATGAGCAGATTTAGGGTGGCTTGATAGAGAGAGAGAAACTCCCTAACAACTAGCACCATTCAAAAGTGGAAGTGCTGCCTGAGAAATGGGACATGGGTTCCCCTTGACTAGAGGTCTTCCCACAAAAGTTAGATGTCTGCTTGTCAGCGATACCGCTGAGGGGTTTCTTGCGCAAGTATAGGTTTGATAGATGATCATAGAGATTCTCTTCCAACTCTGAAATTGTAAACTTTTGTGATGTAAGGCTGAAGCCAGAAGGGCAAGATTCAAGGCAGATAAGTAGCAAGTCCAGCACAGAAACAAAGGGTTCTGTTTCATTTGGTCAGAAATAATCTAGAGCAGAGATAAATCCAAGTCTGTCACCTACTTTATTATTGTGCATTGAAGGGATAGACATGAGACCATACAATTTCATTCTTGACAAGCTCCTTCTTTCATTTCACCCGATACTTATTGGTAACACTTGTGCTATGCCATTTCTTTCATAGATGTTGGTCTTCACACTTGCATTTGCTCTTTTATCTGGGCTTTTGCCCCTCTCTTCTCAAAATTTAAATTCAAAGCCCTCTTTCTCAGGCTGGCAACTTTACCAAACACATTCTGCCTAAACTATCAAGTTTTCCGAATCTCATCATTATGGGATCATAGACCATAGCCCAGAAAACTAAAGCTCTCTCTTTGACAACATCAACTCCTTGTGTCTTCTTTTCTCCTTCAAAGTTAACCACCATCAATGGAAAGAAGACATGAAAACACTACTTGTGCTCCCAATTCCTTTAGTATCCTACCCAGGACTTGAAGTCTCCAAAGATGCATTCCATACATCTTCTAACTCCATAATTGATGCCCACAGAAGACAGCAGAAATAGATAGTAATTGGTGCATTTATGACTCTCATCAGGCTCTCTGTCACAGCCTAAATATATGTTCCTAGAAGATAGCATACCTCCCAATTTACCATGACAAGTCTGACATATAGCCACCTCTAGTCCTGTGAAGCACAGTCATCAAGTACACTGATAGACTGATGCTTATGAATTCCTCTAAGGATCTGTGGAGTACAGAATGGTATTGCTTCTCCAATTACCCTTCACAAAAAGGGTATGACTCCAACGGTGTAGATGAAGGTCATTACTTCCTTTGAGACTAATCTTTCTCACAAAAGATTCCATTTGGGGGTAAGAATTAGGTGGGAAAAGTGTTTTCCAAGTACTGAAAGAAGCTGGGGCCAGGGTATGAAGAGGTAGGTGGGGCACTGAAAATATCAGGCTTGAAGGCAGAAGCAGTAAGATCTTGTGACTTGATTATGATGAGCCAACAATCTAGGTAGGTGAAAACAATGCAGAATGTGATAAAACCAAGGGAATTTCATAAGTCATATTTAGTCTGACAAGGAGAGATCTAGAGGAAGCACTGGTCTTCTAGTCTTCTGAATAATATTATACTATATTTGTACGTATAGCATTGTGTTCTTAAAAGTACTTTCTCATTATCATCTTAATTAGTTCTTATACTTCTGTAATGTTGGTTGGGGAGATAGTAATATTTCCAGTTCATAGATGAGGAAATTAAGTCACAGAGACTGAACTCACTCACCCAAGGTTACACAGGATAATTACTGGAACCCAGATCTCCCTGCTTCTTATCTTACAACTTTTCCTCTAGATGACACCTCCCCTAGAAATCTGAAATGTGATGTAATATGAACGCTTACATCTATAGGAATAAAATATGTAACTCTCCAGGAATGTAATAAACCAATCTCCTTTCTTCATTAGAAATTAGGTCTGAAGTGGAATATCATTTTAGAACATTCCTTTATGCCTTAGAATAGATTTCTTTAAAATCTGTTTGTCCTCATTACTAGAGAACTACACATATTAACGGAAGCAAAAAGCTAAGTCTCTTCAGATACAGGGCATGTAATGGCTAGGCATTTTGTTGACCTTGCACAGATCTGGAATGTGAGTGACCATAAGCCTTCCATTACTGGGTCCTTTTGATCAAAGCTGCCTTATTTCTAGTATGACAATTTGAAGGAATATTAAGTTTCTCTTGAAAGGTGACTTTCTAGAAGAACGACTGTAAAGGTCACACATTTGACCACAGTGGTATTTCGAGGATCTGTACTCTAAGGATCTGTGGTTATGTTGCTGAGGGTACTCCATTTACCAATATATAAAAAACTTAAGACTCATTGGATAGTTTTAAGAGTATGGTGGCAGAAAATATCATCATCCTCCATCCAAACTGGTATACTTCCACGACTTGGCCAGGCTGTTACTTGAAAAAAAGACCGGAGTCTTTCATTAGGTCTAATCTCAAAAACTTTCCAACCTGGGAGGCTGACATAATCTTCAAGAACCCAGAGTCACCTATACACCAAAGTAAAACATGAGAGAAGGAGCTGAGTGGAGAGGTACAGAGACAATTAGCTCTTTTTTGTCCTGAACGTTCTAAACTCCTTTGGTGAATGAAAGCAAACAACTATTTTGGTCCCGGTATCCTAGTATGCCTATGCTTAGGTATTGGATATGTCATACAACAGTGGTGTCAAACTCAGTTAGAAAACCTCAAATTAACATTATCTGTGCTGTATTATATTTTAATTTATTTTGTAAACCATTTTCCAATTACATTTTTTTCTTTTTTTTAGGGAGGCAATTGGGGTTAAGTGACTTGCCCAAGGTCACACAGCTAGTAAGTGTTAAGTGTCTGAGGCCAGATTTGAACTCAGGTACTCCTGACTCCAGGGCCAGTGCTCTATCCACTGCGCCACCTAGCTGCCCCTTCCAATTACATTAGTCCCACTCATTTGTGAGCTGCACATGGCCCAACTTTTTAACCTCTGCCATAGTATCTATATGCTTTAATTGCTAAAAATCACATGGGTTCATAGCATGAGTTCCCACTCTTATCCACTCTCCTCTTATTCATAGTAGAGGTATCTTTAAAGAGCCTTTGGCTTCAATTTCTAGGTTTCTGGAGCAGGAACAGAATAGTCTAGGTAGACTGTACTATCAGACTCAGACAATGGCACAGATCTTAGCGATGGTACTACTTGATGAGGCTAATCTAAATGAATAGTAGTTTCAGTAGGGTCATATGAAGATACAGACTTAATTTGAATGTTAGAAGCAGATTGGCTGCAGCTGCAACCAAGATTCCTGAACCCAAACAAAAGGGGGTAGAAAACCCTTTCCATTTCTGATAAAAATATTTTTTTTGCAAACTACATGACCATAGCAGTTGCTAACACATTCCCTCCAATTTTTCTGGCCAAAATGTTGAAAGATAAATTAAAATAAGGTAATATATTTATATGCTATGTTGGTTGAGGATGAATGAGAGTTACTCAGTACTCTGAAGACAAGGATAATCTAGCTGATTATGGTATTGCATTAGCAATACCATAAATCTATAAAAGTATTCTGGGAGTAGGTCCCAAACAGAAAATCAGAAAGAACTTGGAATTTATCATGAACCTATGGAAGTATTTATATTCTGCATTTCTCATTTCAATAAGCAACCTATTAAAAAACACCCTCCTATATTTCATTTCTTATCACAGTAATCTATTATTTGTGGTTTCCAATTTTCAAAAATACCCAAAGGTGCAGCATCCCATCTCTAGAATAAAGCCAAAGTAAGCACTCAGCTTTACCTACGTACAAACATCATCTGGTGGAGAAGACTACAGATTTTTACTAAAATAAAAATTGTATAAATACTAAAAATGATCCTTTTCCCTAGTATTTTCTGATACAGTTTTCAGAAATATAATATGACAAAAATGGAGGACCGTCTGTATACTTTTTCACTAATGTCAGAGACCAAGAAAATATATATGTATAATACCTTTTCTCTCCATTGCTGAGACCAGAAGGCAGCTGAAGGTAGAGGTAGAGTTTCTCTAGGTCTGTAAACTTCTCAACTTCTTGCTAGTTACAAAGGATTAAAGAGGAAAATATTTTTTAAAAACAATACATTTCTAAACAATCTAACCAATCCCCTAAAAACAATTAGCAATCAAAATTACTCCAAACAAAAAAAGCATTGGAATTTAAAAAATTTTTTAGTTGTTCAATAGTAAAATGAAATTGCTTCACTGAGTAATTGCAGAAAAGGTCAGATCGAGTATTACTGCTTATGTTACCAGGATAAATACTAGGATAGATCAAAGCTTTAGACAACACTATTTCCTACAATTTCTTTTTCATTGTATTCAAAAGAGGCCATGTGTATGGCATAACGGGAAAAAAAGGACTGGATCAGGAGTTAGGGGACAGATTGTAGTCCTGATTCTGCCACTAAGTAGTTGTATGAATCTGGACACATTTCATATGTAAAATGAGAGGGGTTGAAGTAAATATTTTATACTAATGCCCCTTCTAACTTTAAATTTCTGTTATATAATTTATAGTCTTCACAATTGTATGTTACCTGTGATAGCTGAAAGGATTGAAGGAGAGCAACAATTCTTCTGACGTTATGAACATTTAAAGATTGTTCTTCAATTAGTAGCTGTAATGACTATTTATAGCGCCTGCCTAAGACCTGCAGTTGGCCCTAGAGCTATCCTACCCAGGGTATTGTGACAGGTTGTTTGCTATTGCTTCCCAACAGTCTACAGCTACACTACCTTGACTGAAAATGAACCTAATAGCATTCTTCTTTTAAGACACTTCTTTTGCCCTCATTACTTGGGCTTTTCCTAGTTCATAAAGTTATCAAACCACATCAATTACAGTTCAAATTCTAGTTAATAAATGCCAATACAATAAGAATAATAATATATTAAAAATATGGTAACACATTATTGGAAATATTCAATATAACAAAATTTAATACAATTAATGAGCTTTAATAATTTACCACTAGAGTTTGTAGCTGTAGGATTTTCTTGTTGTGGGGGGATATAGGGTGTCCAAAACTGTTTTGATCAATGTGAGTAACTTCCAGAGAGGAAAACTTCTTTCACTGATGCTTATCAGCCACTCACCTGTAGCTTATGGTTTTTAGCATTCAAGTCCAAGCTCCTCGTTTTATAAACGAGGAAACAGACACTGAAAGGTTAAACAACCTGCATGATCATATAGTGTGTCAGGGGTAGGATTTGAACCCAGGTCTTCCTGACACCAAGGCCAATGTACTAATCCACTAGATCACTACCTCTTACACTTCCATAAAAAAATACATCCAATAATGAGGTGTTCATAATTGACGAATATGTCAAAGACTGAATTAATTATCTTTTTATTTGTTTGGTTTTTGAGGGGCAATGAGGGTCAAGTGACTTGCCCAGGGTCACATAGCTAGTAAGTGTCAAGTGTCTGAGGCTTTACTGCACCACCTAGCTGTCCCTGAACTAATTATCTTGAAGAATACACCCACCCAGAAGGTTTAAACTATTGCTGCTTTTGATTCTCAAAACATTTCCATTGTTGACTACTCATCTTCCTCCAGTTCTATAGTGTTAGTTATCCAATGGGCATTAGATGGGATCTTATGGGTCCCTTGGTCTGACTTTCTATATTCTGTTCAACATTCCTCTTAGATCATCCAGCTTCTGCTTGAACACTTTGAGTAATAGAAAATTAGCCACCTCACATAGCAGTCCATTCCAGTTTTAGTTTGATGTAAGTATTTGGAATAATCTTTGATTGCTTGGTCAAAATCTCCTTTCATATAACTTCTACCTAATAATCTTCGTCCGACTTCTGAAGATATATGGGATAAGTCAAAACTTTCTCCACATGACAGCCCTTAAAACAAAGATAGCTATCATGCACCCCCTACATTTCTTCTACAGGATAAATATCTATAATTGTTCAACTATTTTTCATAAGATATAGTTTATGTCTTCCTACTACCCTGATCATCCTCTTCTGGGCATGCTCTGGTTAATAGTCATCTAAAATATAGTACAGGGGCAGCTAGATGGCGCAGTGGATAGAGCACCAGCCCTGGACTCAGGAGTACCTGAGTTCAAATCCAGCCTCAGACACTTAACACTTACTAGCTGTGTGACCCTGGGCAAATTACTTAACCCCAACTGCCTCACTAAAAAAATAAATAAATAAATAAATATATATAGTACATAGCACTGGTCATAATACTCCAGATGTGGTCTGATCAGCCACTACCTCCTAATTCAGGATACTTACAATCTAAATTGAATTTGCTTTGGCAGTTGCCCCTCATTATTAACACACATTAAGCTTGTAGTCAACTAAAACCTCTCCCTCCAACACTCCCCCCAAAATGCTGTAACAACATCTGATACTTGTTTGGTCATACCTGAGCCTAAGCCTAAATTTGGCTTTAAATCTATCCCTATAGAATTCAATTATCTTAGCTTTGGTCTGTTGTTCCATCCCATGAAGAACTTTCTGGATCCTGATTCTGCTGGAATAAATTTCCCGCATACTGTCAAATGTACCTCTGATTAAGTATGGTTTCTATCATTCAAATACATGATAAAACTTGTACAGTATAGGGTCAGAATTAGAATCTTCCTTTCAGGTTAACAAAGAGTTATTAATTAACAATTTTCATTTCTCAGGACCATAATTCATTTAGATCAGGAAGCAATCAGAAGAAATCATCTAATTTGACTCTCTTCCTTCTCCCACCCCATTTTCAAGATATAGAAAATGAGAAATAATTTACCACACAAGCAGTAAGTGAAAGATAGAGGATTTTAATCAGAGTCCTCTAATTCCAAATCCAGTGCTATTCCCTTCCACAGAACCACAATTTCCTTATTATTGAACCACAAATGAGTCCTCCTAGTTATACTCTCATCCAGCCCACATCTTTTCACCATTTCTCTAATTATAGAAGAGACTGACAAGTAACTTGCTGAAACTCAGATAATTATTACACTTCCTCAATCAATTTAATAAACATTTATTAAATGCCTACTATATGCCAGCCACTGGACTAAGCACTGGGGACACAAAAAGAAGCAAAGGACAGTTCCTACCTTCAAGCTGTTTAAAATCTAATGGGCTTACAATTTAAATGATCAATCTAATACCACTATGAGAAAAGGAAAAAATGTTGATTTGCCAAGACTTTAAAAATTAATCTATATCATATCCTAGTCATTACAGTTTGATTTTCTAGATATTCACAAACCATCTGTTTAATAACTTACCAGACCATCTTATTGGTCTAAGAGTTTCTAGTCAATATTCAATCTTTGGCAATTCTCCCATAATTCATAATTCCTTAAAGAATGCTGACAGTCTCAGTGATTATGTCTCTATGTTCTGCTAGCACTTTGAGATCTAATTCCTTTGCCTGAAAGAATAAAACTCATATGAAGAAGCCATTATTATTTTTTTTTACTAACTCTACACCTTTAACACCTTCTTGATTAGTGCTTGTTTTACCCTTTCTGGTTTGCAGATTTTTCCTCTTTGACAGACTTTGGAAATAAAATAAAAGAGGGGTAGTTAGTTATGTTTTGAATGAATAAAAAAGTATTGATGAAGCATTTATTACATGCTAAGCATTGGGAATACACTAACATTTTAAGTAAAATGGGGGAAAGAAATACATGGAGGGGAAGAATGGCTGGGGAAGGGTTTTTTGGTCTGAAAAATCAGAGAAGGTGAGTAGAACAAAAGAGAACCCAACTCACATATCTTTTCCTCCTGGAAGGGTAGTATTAATTTTGTTACAGTTATTATAATAAATAAAACAGGTAGAAAGCTGTAGGCAGGTAGGGGAGGGTGGTGGGGTTATTCCTTATCTACCCACTTTTTTGGTATATGATAGTACACTTTTTTTTTTTTTTGGTGAGGCAATTGGGGTTAAGTGACTTGCCCAGGGTCACATAGCTAGTAAGTGTTAAGTGTCTGAGGCCGAATTTGAACTCAGGTCCTCCTGACTCCAGGCCCGGTGCTCTATCCACTGCGCCACCCAGCTGCCCCTTATCTACCCATTTTTCTAGAGTTAATAAGTCCTTGTAAATTGTCTATGGTATTTTTCAAAAGTCTCATTTCTTTTTTAGCTTTGATGAATTTGCAGTTCAATGACATTTTTTTGCCTTTGTTCTTATGTGACCTTCTTTCCATCTTTTAAACATATTCTTTTTTGTTTGTTTGTTTTTGCAAGGCAATGAGGGTTAAGTGACTTGCCCAGGGTCACACAGCTAGTTAAGTGTCAAGTGTCTGAGGCTGGATTTGAACTCAGGTCCTCCTGAATCCAAGGTCAGTGCTTTATCCACTGCGCCACCTAACTGCCCCCTAAACATATTCTTTTAAAATCCAAACACAGTGGAGAAAACCTGGGGCAGCTACACTGATTTCCTGAAACTCTACCCATTTCTTCATCACTGGGATAATTTGCAATTGTTATTGTAAAGATCTCCTTTTTTAGAGTCTCCCAACCCACTGTCGTCTCTTTTAGAGTTTCTAGTCAAGGGAAATATACTTTACTAAAGTGTGACTATGCTCCATTACTCACTTAACTTGATTCTGAGATTTCCATTTGAATGTTACATTAATATCTCAAAGTTAACAAACATGTTTAAACAACACTCTTTCCATCCCCTTTCAAAATTAAAAAAGCAGTTACTCCTTCCCAATTTTCTGATTAAAATACAATCACAAATAATATTAGCTAGAATTAATATAGTGCTTTAAGGTTTGCAAAGCACTTGATAAATATTATCTCATTTTATCCTCATGAAAATCCTGGAAGTAGGTGCTATTATTATAATCATTTCAATTTTACAGAAAAGAAAACTGAGGTTTTCAGAGTCAAATGATTCGCCCAGAGTCACAGAGTTAGTGAGCGCCTGAGGCTGGATTTGAACTTAGGTCTTCCTGATTCCAGGTCCAGTAAGCCATCCATTTAGATAATCAGTTGTATATATCCCCTCAACAACTGTGCTATTTCTTAAGTCCTTTACTTTTTTTTGTCATCCTTTCAAAAATACATTACCAAGTTATAATGACACTCTCCCTATTTTGTCTATTGGAAATTTCTCTTCCTCTCCAAGGGCATTTATAGTTCTTACTTGTGACAACTCTTCCTGTATAGTTCTTTTGAAAAGTAAGTTGAATGCCAGATCTACATCAATCAACATTGTGACATGACAACCTAAATACTCTAATGTACTCTTAGGCTACATTAAAAGAAGAACAGTCTCCAAGAAAAGGAAGGTGATAGATAATTCTGCTGTACTCCACCTAGATATACAACATCAGGAGTACGAAGTATAATTCTGAGGAGTATATTTTAGGGAGGCCACTGATAATCTACCAGGATAATGAAGGTCCTCAATATTAATAAAATAAATAACTGCTATTTATATAGTACTTTAAAGTACACTATACACAATATTCTCATTTGAACCTCATAACAACCTAGAAGAGCTAAGTACAAATATTATTATCTCCCTTCTACTGCTGGGGAAACTGAGGCCCTGAGTATATTTCCCATTGTCCTACAGCTAGTTTCAAAGGTAAGAATTGACCCTAGGTATGCTTAACTTCACTCTAGTATTCTACCAACTTTGCCAAGTTACCCTTTTCCAGAACATGCCATATGAGGGGTGGTTTAAGTAAATAGGGATGTTTAGCCTGGAGAATAGAACATGGTATCTCTTTTCAAGTATTTGAAAGGCTATCATGTGAGAAAGTGCATTTAATTTATCATAGCAGACAGAACTAGAAACAATGGATAGAAGCTGCAAAGAGTCAGATTTATAGTCTGATATAAGGGGAAAAAATCCCTAGAAATTAAAGTGGAAGCATGGAACAATGAACAGAATGGTGGATTGGAAGTTAGAAGATCTGAATTCAAGTCCTATGGCTGACACCTACTACTTATATAACCTTGGCAAGTCACTTAACCTCTCTAGGCTTCAGTTTCCTCATCTATAAAATTAAAGGTTAGATCAGATATTTCTTGTCTTAATCTTAGGATCCTCTTTGCTCCCAACAATTCGTCACTTACCATATTTCCCAGGGTAGGGAATCTATCAAAAAGCTCAAGGTACAGAGTTGGAATGCAGTGGACATCTCAGTAAGGAAAAGTTGTTGGAAGGGATTCTTGTTCACAAATGGTTTGGACTAGATCTTTGAAATCCCTTTCCATTCTGATTCTGTGAACTACCTTAAAAAGGTACAAGACTAGCTTATCTTTTCAAATATTTTTCAGTCTATTCACATACTAATAGAAGAACATTTTTTAAACCTAATTTTTATAAAGCTCTCATTAAAAAACAACCAACCAAACAACCAAACAAAAAAGTAGCGAGTGACTTCCAGTGTCTATCATATTAATTCCAAACTGCCAGAATGCAAGATCAGAGACTAGATTCCATTTTCCCTTTGTATTCCCAGGGCCTAGAATGCTGCCTTGCATGTAGTAAGTACTTAAAAACTGTTTATTGGACTAAACTGCTACTTAGAATTCAAGATCCTCTAGATGGATGTGTCCTGTGTCTCTTCTTGATTTCTCACAGACTCTCCACTCTGACCAAATTTATATTTTGATGAATTTTACAAAACCTTCTCAATCCCTACTTTGAACCTCTATTTAACATGGAATACTGCCCTTTTAAAAAAATCCTTTTTCCAATCATTCTCATCAGCATCTTTTACTTTTTCAAAGATAGCTCAAATCTCAAGCTTGGGAAACCTTCCACAATAGACCCCCATCTATATAATTATCTTTTCTCTTTACTAGGGCCTTTTAGCCCCAACTACCTTTTAAAAACTATTTAGTATCAATGTGTAGTTATTCCATTTATACTTATGATATATATATATATATATATATACACACACACATATATATACACACACACACACTCATGTACTTGTTTTCTCCAATAGAACATAAGCCTTCATTTTTTAAAACTGGAACACAGTAGGTATTAAATAAATATTTGATTGATTAATTTAGGTACTGAGTTTGCAAATGCATTCATTAGTTGTTCTGTATAGCCTTCTGGACTAGACTATAAGCTCCTTATGGAAATGATATGGATTTAATTTCATTGTATAGTGACCAGAGCAATCATTTGCACACAGTAGGCTTGCAGTGAAAATTCTTCACTGAATATTACTTTTTTTGGTAATATTTTGTTAGTCATTACTTTTGCAATGAGACCCATCCCTAGAAATATCAACAAAATTAAACTAGCAATGCTTTGCTCAAAAAGAAATGTTTATGTATTTGGTTTCAAGCTTCTTTCAGCAAGGAGGAAACTTCAATCACTTGCCAGTTTTTTTTTCCTCTAAAAAGTATTATTCCTGTTAGTAGACACAGGTGTTCTTAGGCTGTTCATACTATTAGAAAGGTGTCTGTTCTAGAAGGCACTCTACCCTGGGTGTCTATATTTACATGATTTGTTGGAAAGGGCAAATGACCCCTTATGCCTGCTATATTAAGAATGCCCATGTAAGACCCTTCTGTTTTTAGGGACAGCTAGGTGGCACAATGGATAAACACCGGGCCTGGATTCAGGAGGACCTGAGTTCAAATTCGGCCTCAGACACTTGACACTTACTAGCTGTGTGACCCTGGACAAGTCACTAACCCTCATTGCCCCGCCCCCCCCAAGACATTTCTTTTTTTTTTAGTACCACCCTTGGGGACTGGACAGGAAATAAAATCTCAAGATCATAAGATACAAAGCTGAATGGGACCTTAGAGAACATCTAGCCCAACTCTTTATTTTACATATGAGACTTTAGGCCCAGAGAGGTCAAGTGACAGATGGTAAGCAGAAGAGTCAAGATTCAAACTTTAGACTTCTGAAATAACATATGTAAAATGCTTAAAGCACCACATGAATAGCTTGCTATTTATTATTAACTAGAATTTAAATAATAATAATTAGCATTATTATTATAACATCTAAGTCCAATCCATTCAAGAAGAGATCTAAGTTTTAGAAGTGAGGAAAAAATTATAATAGCTGCCAGGGATATATATTCTCTGGCAAAGCAATATTTAATGTTAAATAACTTAAGTTAAAGCTGTTATGGTAGATGGTCAACTAGGAAAAGTAGACTAAGAAAAAGCATTCTAAGGCCGATGTGATGATACTTTTGGGAGGCTAAGTATTTTATGAATCTACATAGGGAGGACCAAGTAGATGCCATGTATAATCCAGACTGAGCAGGGTTCCTAAAAACTAAAGCTTATAATGAAAGACGAGAGATGGGATATAACAGTATTCTATGAGGAACAGAAACAAGGTCAGTTTTGATGGTAAAGTCCAGGAAGGGGAATAACCTCAAAAGGTAGGTTGAAATGAGGTTGGGAAAGATTTTAAATAACTCAACATAAAGGTTTACACTTGATTCTAGAGGTAAGAGGGAGCCAGTGGAGTTTACTTAACAGGGAAATAAAATTGTTAGAATGTGCTTTTGGAAAATCACTTTGGCAGCTCTGTGGAAGATGGACTGGAGAAAGGAGAGAGACTTAAAGCAAAAAGAACAATTGGGATGCCATTGCGATAGTCCTTGTTAGATAGGATGAAGGCTTGAACCAGGGTGGTAGCTATAAGAGAGAACAGGAAAAGATATTGTAGAGATTGAAAAGACTTGGCAATTGTTACCAAATAGTGAATTCTTATCCCAAAGGTTACTATATTACTTTGCGAATGTTTAGATATGGAGAGTGATGGAAAACAAGGAAGAGATAATTCTGAGGTTGCAAATCTGAGTTAATGGAATGAATGGTGGTACCTTCAACAGAAATAGAGAAATTCCAGTAAGTGGAGAGTTTCAGGGGAAAAATACTGAATTCTGTTCTGTTGATTTTGAAATGCCAATGGAAAATTCAGTTTAAAATAACCAACAGAAGTTGGTGATGTTGGACTGAAATTCAGGAAAGAAGAGTAGAGCTCTATATATAGATCTGGAAGTTATCTGTATATAGATGATTATCTTATGCAAACATGAGGTCAATAAAGGAGGTGGGGCATCAAACATGGTCCTGACTCACAACTGGAATATGAAAATAGAAGAATATACTTACATATTAAATTGGAAGGGTAAAAGGTAATGCTTTACAATTAGAGATTCACTTGTACGAGTACTTCCTAAAGTTTAATACTAGGCCTTCCTTTTCTCTTGTCAACTGCATTTCTGCCCATGGATTCAAGTAGCATCACTATGTATATGATTCAATCCCAAATCCACATTTTTTGAACTCCGGACCTAATCTCCAAATTCCTATTAGATATCTCCCCCTAGGTATCTCACTGCATGTTAAACTCAATATGTCCACTTAAGTAATGCTTGAAAATTTGCAAAATGTTTTATTTTAGCTTATTTGAGCCTCATTACAATCTTGTGTGAAGCTAATCTGCACTGAGCATAGTGTCTACCACACAGTGTGTGCTTAATAAATGTTTACTGACTGACTGGTAGGTTGTACAAATATTATTCCCATTTCACAGATAAGTAAATGGAGTCTCAGTAAAGTTAAATTACTTGATTCCACTTCTTATCAGCTTTTGGAAGTGGAATCTGAACCCAGATTTCTCTGATTCAAAATCTAGCATTTTGTTCACTAAGCCATAGTGCCTCAGAAAATAGATCTTAACTAAGTTTTCTGTTCACTCATGTGTAGGCCTCCTCCAAACTTCCCTTTGCTAATGTCATCACCATCCTAGAACTGAAAACTCTCTGTTTCCAATCTGCTATCAGATTTTGCTAATTCTACTTCTACATCTCTAGCACTTGTCCCCTTTTTTTGTCTCATACTTCAATCACTCTAATTCAGATCTTCATAATCTCTCACCTGGACTATTAAATTCTAACAGCTTCCTAAATGATATTCCCACTTCGTGGTTCTCTGTTTTCCAATCCATCCTTTATATAGCTTCCAAAGTCATCTTCGTATGGCAGATGTCTAGCCATATTAATCCTGATAAAAAACCAGTAATGAGATTCCTAACTTTCTCTAGGACAAGTTTAATTCAATTCAACAAATATTCAACCAGAATGGTTTAGACATATGGATATTCCCCCCACCAGCTGATCCTGGGATAAAATGTTGTGACTCTGAAATGTCTTAAGTGGCAAAGATCTATGGAGAAAATGCCCATTTGCTATAACCATTAGATGAACTTTGGGTTGAGATGTAATTTGCTCAAGTTCACAAATTGTTCTTGGTATCTATCATTGAATTATCCCCCTATCATAAGGAATGCAGAGAACCAGATGTCATTTTGAATAACTCACAGAAATATCATGGAGGTTTTGATTAATTTTTTAAATGATAGTTTTCCTTAAGGCATACTCCTCTTTGTGGCCATATTACAGAATAACCAGGTCTGAATGGAATGACACACTCCTGGTTTGAATTGCCACATTGAATTCCAACTTGCTAATATGTAGTAATTTGTCCTGTTTATGTGGCAACATTGGCAGAACCCCTCTGATAACCTTAGTACCTAATGGGGATTTTCTATATAGCAATCATTCTTTATCATAAAGGATGGGGAGGTTGGTAGGGGGAAATTTTCTACAAACAGATCTGACATATAGGTTTAAAAAAGGTCAGGGGCTAATGGTTCTAGGTTCATTAGAAATTTAGATAAGGAAGTTTCACATATGGCTTTGCTCTTCAAATAAAATCCAAGGTCACATTAATACCATATCC
Source organism: Dromiciops gliroides (assembly GCF_019393635.1). NCBI lineage: Eukaryota > Metazoa > Chordata > Mammalia > Microbiotheria > Microbiotheriidae > Dromiciops > Dromiciops gliroides. The sequence goes on along the minus strand of NC_057862.1, from coordinate 162,224,965 downwards.
AGAAGATGAAAGAAACTCTGCTTAGGTACAAGAATAGTTGCATCTGGTGGCAGCTAGGTGGTGCAGTGGATAAAGCACCGGCCCTGGATTCAGGAGGACCTGAGTTCAAATCCAGTGTCAGACACTTGACACTAACTAGCTGTGTGACTCTGGGCAAGTCACTTAACCCCCAGTGCCCCACAAAACAAAACAAAAACAACAAAACCAAAAGTGTTCAAAAATAGTTGCATCTATATGCCTCTCTTTCACAAGCTTACTGTATTCCAAATATAATGAAACCAATTTAATTTTCTGTTCAAATTCTATTCACAACGCTTTGTTCTGTTAAACATTTTCTGATGCAATCTGTAAAGAAACCAGAGGCATGGAAAGGGTTACAAACAGGCAGAAAAGTGGAAATGAAGTTCTCAGACTGCAGTTTTGTCTTCTTTATGTTGACAACTGATGCATCTCATGATTGCTCTCTAAAGAATTGGATGGAGGAAGAAAAGAAGGCAGTAAAGATCTGAGAGACTGTTTTTCTGTATTGGTTGCCTAGTACTGTGATTTTTCTAATACCAGGAGCTAATGATCCTTTAAGATTAACAATGTGAAGCACAGGATGCTTCAAGAGTGTGACCGAAAGAGTGACACTCTTCAATTCAGTGTATATTATTTGCTATGATTGTTTTAAAAAAGGCTATATTGTATTACCTACTAGAGATCAATTAGGATAAAATTATCTAACACCTGTTCTGGGGGGGAGGGAATACTTTGGGGGAAGATATGATTATCATGAATCCCCAGTTTTTTAATTGCTTTAGAAACTTGGTAAGACACATACAAAAACCTATGTAATTCTTCCTTCAAAATTCTGTTTAATGGTAAGATATGATATGCAGAATGAGTTGGGGTCATCCCACAGTCCATCCGTGATGTAGAGCAGAGTGGTATCTAATAATCATCAATAGCAACTGGTCAATGAGTTTCCCTGGAGGAAAACTCAGAGCCCTTGGCATATTAAGTCGTCAGAAGTAAGGGGTTATCCAAACAACCCTGTCCAAATTTTCATGAACCCAGGCTAAGTGTTCTGAGTCAAGGGAAGATAAGGAAAGTCCAAGGAGACTTAAGTGAGGGGTCCATTTGATCAGAACAGTCTTGCTGGATCATGTGATCCAGCAGTCTTAGAAAGAGGAGAAAGCTATATGGTACAATGCATGACATGCTTGGAACACAAAATACAAGTCATTTCACTTGCAAAGACTTGGAATACTTTAATAATTAAATGAACACCCAAAGCATTTGAGAATAGCAGACATATATTTGGTTTTAAAAGTAAGTTTTCTCGAGCAGCTAGGTGGTGCAGTGGATAAAGCACCAGCCCTGGATTTAGGAGTACCTGAGTTCAAATCCAGCCTCAGACACTTAACACTTACTAGCTGTGTGACCCTGGGCAAGTCACTTAACCCCAATTGCCTTACCAAAAAAAAATTTAAATTAAAATTTTAAAATTTTAAAAAGAAAAAAAAGTAAATTTTCTCTAGAATTTTAAAAATCTAAGATCTGGGGGGAAAGGATGACCCAAAGGAAAGCAATTTCTTTCTCTGTGAGGAGAATAAAATAAACAACTCTCTGGCAAGGGAAATATTATATTATTAATAGATCTCCTTATGTGTTAAGACTTTTACAATTTATTTGTATGATAATGTGTAACATAACTGTGTGATATACATGGCTACAATAAATTTTCTTTTAGTAGTTGTGATGGGTTTGTTTGACTGGAAAAAAGATATATGTCAACTTTGGGCAACATATAAAGAAGTTATTTGGTAGAAAGGACATAAATTGATTTAAGTTAAATAGTACAGAATCAATAGCAACTCTTTAGGAAAAAATGAAGTGGAAGGCAAATCTATAAAAATTGGAGGGATTGAATGTAATCTAGGTTTTAAAGCATCATAGTAAAAAGTCATAACCGCATCTCTCATTCTTCTCTCTTGTGAAGGAGGGCTTGAAATTTGAAAAGAAAAAGTAAGAATGCTACAAAACCACTGACTGAGTAAGAAAGCCTACCCTAAGAACAGAAAAGAGTCTTACTAGTGAAGGCATAGTCACAGCCAATGGAGAGAGAAGTAAAGCTTGAGATGCTAAAAAATGCTCACTGAGCTAAAAACACACACCTGGAAGGTTTCTGACTCCAAATTAAGGAGACAGATATAAAATGCTGTGTTTCTAATCATAAACTTTATATATGGTTAGCATTGGAATAAGTTGTTAAACGAATGCTATGAGAGCACTAAGAAAGATACCTTAGACAATGGATGCTTCACAAGTTTGATTAAAGAATTACACTCTCGAATTAAGTGTATAATGTTTGCTTTAGTTGTTTGAAAGAAGGCAGTACTGTATAGAACCTAGCTTCTTAAACTGTGGGTCATGACTCCATATAGGGTCACATAACTGAATGGGGGGGGGTCACGAAAAATTTGACAACAGTAAAAGGTTATGTATACCTGTTTTACATACCTACATACCTAGGGTCACAAAAATTTCTTGGGCAAAAAAGGGTGCAAGTGGAAAAAGTTTAAGAAGCCTTGGTATAGACAATTTCTGTAGTATAACAGGAAAAAAATGTGAAAACATAAATATATGGAGGGCTTGAACAAAGAGTTAAATCAAATTAAATTTAGGTAAGATACTTAATATGTGGATTACAAACTTGATGCTCAAACTGTCTATGATTAGCATCACCTGTAGATCTATACTTTATTGACAAGTTTAGTTTCATTGATTAGGTGGTGCAGTAAATAAAGCTCTGGCCCTAGAGTCAGGAGGACCTGACTTCAAGTCTGGCCTCAGACAATTACTAGCTGTGTGACTCTGGGCAAGTAACTTAAACCCAATTGCCTTAAACATCTGGGACCATCTCCTGCCACCCTGATGTATATCTTGCCACTTGACCCAGATGTCTCTGAAGGAAAGAATGAGGTTGGTGACCCTGCACAGCCCTCCCTCACTTAAATCCAACTCAGTGCAAGTCATGATATCATCTCCTGCTGTCATGGTCCTCTTTGAGATTGAAGGACAAAACAACAACAACAAGTTTCATTGGAGGGTTTGGTAGGGAAGGGGGGGCAGGGTTAAGGAGGAAAAGGAACATGAATTATAAGTTATGACATGATTGCAATATACATTTTGTTGTTGCTGTCATTTTTCAGTCATGTCCATACTCCTGGTGACCCCATTTGCGGTTTTCTTGGCAAACATACTAGAGTGGTTTGCCATTTCCTTCTCCAGTTCATTTGATGAGGAAACTGAGACAAACAGGATTAAGTGACTTGCCCAGAGTCACACAGCTATTAAGTGTCTGAGGCCAGACTTGAATTCAGGAAGATAGGCCTGGGACTATATATAGTTCTGGAACTCTGTCTATCCACTGTGGTACCTAAATGATCTCTCTCTCTCTCTCTCTCTCTCTCTCTCTCTCTCTCTCTATATATATATATATATATATATATATATATATATATATATATATATATATATATATATATATATATAGTTAAATCCTAACAGCCAAATTACTTAAGGTTCAAGTATTTTTTTTTAGGTTAAGACATTTCTTTTTTTTATTTGTTGATCAATCAATCCGTCAAGCATCCATCCAGTCAGCTAATTAGTATAATGATAGAACACTGGATTTGGAATGGGGAAGACCTGAGTTAAAATCCTGAATTTAATATTTACTACCTCTATGACTCTGGACAAGTTATTAATTTTTTCCAGCCTCAGTTTCCAAATTTGTAAAATGAGGATAATAGCACAACAAGGTTGTTGTGAGGATCAGATGAGATAACATAAGTTAAGTGCTTTGCAAACCTTAAAGTACTGTTTTAATTATTATTTATTAAGCACTTCCTGCCACAGTTCAAGTATAATGACCAGTAGAATGGGGCTATTTTTAAACACTCCAGGAGGGCTCTCTCTCAGAGATAAAACCAGTACTTACAGCCATCAAGTCTTGAAAAAAGTTGCAAATGGGAGAGTGATAAGAACTTTTGAACCTCTCTGGACCAACAAAGATCTGTAAATGATTGGTTGCTAAGACTGGCTCTAAGCATTGTTAGTTTTTCTACCAAAGATAGTAGAGAAGCTTATGGCATCTTATGAGTTGCAGTTGCATCCCATGATTTCAGTTAGTTAGGGAAGGTAGGTAAGTCAAAAACATAAATGTCATCTCTGTTCTCTCTAATGTTTTCAAGGACTTGAAAAAGGAGAGGAGAATGTACATAAGGAAATTCTCATCCATATGAAAACTGAACTAGACTAAATCAATGGAAGATATTTGTAGCAAACTAGAGGGAAGTTAGCATCTTGAATTGTTTTGCAGACAGCCTAAGACATATAAAGCAGAACAGGTTCCAGTGACAGCCTAATGTTAAAAAGAAACTAATTATTTTTACCTCCTAAACTATTAAAGATTTAGGCATGGGAGAATGTCATCTATAGAAAAATCAGAAGATTTCATCTTTGGGGAGGGATAAAAAGAAAGAGAGAGAGGCACGTTCTTTGTTATGGTAGTTATCTATGCTCTTCTTCAGATTTGTATATTACTTTATTATCGTAGATGATCAATATCAATAGGAACCAAACAAAACATGTACATGCTTTCAAAAAACCCCTGTAGATTTCTTGAGTCTCTTCCTTCAATATTAAACAAAATAGTACTGGCTATTAGAAATCGGTATTAGAAACCAGTAGCCTAGATCTAGTAGATGGGTAAGGATATCCTCCTGATCTCCCCAATCTTACCTTAATTCTTTTCTTCCCTCACACAGAGGTTGAGGAGATCAGAGAAGTGCATCCAGAATCTGGAGTGGAACAACTATGGGACAGCTATAATGGCCCATGAGAACCACAAGGGTTGGGAGACTGCTCATTATATATTGACACATCAAGCCTAACTTCACATTCTAGCTTTAGCTTTGAATTCCTTCAGACCATTGATAAATGTGAAAATATTATATGATATAATGTATGATGTGCAGCACCTTTGGAAAAAAGATGTCAAGAACGATTCCTGATTAGAGGTTAATTCTGTTTCAGCCAGATAGCCTCTGTGGATTTTTGACTCTACAGTTCAAAGTGAGATGCTAAATACTGGTCTTGAACAAAAAATATTTACAAAGGAGGATCTCGATCTTGGGTTATGCTTAATTCAGTTAAATTAATAACCCTTTTTAGATTGCTTTGTTATTTCCATTTTCTCTTTCCAACTTAATCTTCAATATGCTTCTGCTGCTTTATGACTGCAGCTTTAAATATTAAACTCTATTCCATTTAATTTTATTTTTTCTCTTTTTTCTTTTTTTTGGGTAATTTTATTTTTTATTAAAACTATATGGTTTTTCATTCTTTTCTCTCTACCCCCACTACCGACTGAAAATAGAAGGAAAAAACAAGCTTTGCTAGAAAATCTGTATAATCAAGCAAAACAAATGTCCACATTGGCCATGTACAAAAATATAAATATATGTTTCATTTTACATACTGAGTCCTTTATCTCTCTATCAGGAGGTGGGTACTATTTTTTTCATCATTAGTCCTCTGGAATCCATGATTGGCCATTGTACTAATCAGAATTCCTAGCCATTTCAAAGTTGCTTGTCTAAAAGATAAATACACACACACACACACACACACACATACATATCCTTAGAGTTTGTTTTGCTTAGAACTGATCTCTCATTTAATCTGTCTTCCCTCTAATTCCTTCTCTTCCCCTTTCCCTAAACTATTTTCCTGTTGAGTGAAATGTATTTCTGTACCAAACTGTGTGTGTACCCTTCCCTCCTTTGACCAATTCAGATGAAGGCCAGGTTCAAGTTTCAGCCACTCCTCCTATTTCCTATTCCTAGTTTGCATATATTTCTACTTGAGCACCCTGAATATGCAAAATATTTATTAACCTTCCTTTCCCTTTTGTTTATCACTCTTTTGCCATTCAACTCTTAAGATCATCAAGATATAACAGAGCCAATCCCAGGCCGTTTCTAATTAGACTCCCTTTTTTGCCCATTGATGATGTCAATATTCAGAAAGAAAAATGTATCATCTCTTCATATATGAATACAAGTAGTTTATCCTTGGTTAGTCCTTATGATTGTTCACTCATGTTTACCTTTTTATATTTCTCTTAACTTTTGTGTTTGAACTGCAAAGTCATAGGTCTGGTCTTTTTCACCAGCCTTGGAAGTCTTCTATTTCATTAAAGATCATTTTGTTTCCCTTGTAGGATTATACTCAGTTTGCTAGTTGTTGTTTTTAGCTGTAAGCCTCTATCCTTTGCCTTCAGGAATATAATATTCCAAGTTTTCTGCTCCATTAGAGTAGTGTCTATTGAATCTTATGTGATTCTGACTATGGATTTCTTGGTACTTGAATTCATTCTGGTTGCTAGCAGTATCTATTTTATGATCTGGAAACTCTTGAATTTGACTATAATGTCCCTAGGAGTTTACATTTTGGGATTTCTTCCAGGTGGTGACCAGTGGATTCTTTCTATTTCTACTTTGTTCTAGGGTTCATAGAGATCTGGGCAGTTTTCTTTTAAGCTTTCTTGAAACATGATGGGCTCTTGTTTCATTTGAATAGTGTGATGAGTCTCAATTTTTTTTTCTCTTCGATTTGTTTTTCATTCAGTTGATACCTTAAATCTTTTTTTTTTAATTCTTTTGAGTTTGTCTCAGTATTTCTTGTAGGTTTCTTATTGGTCCGTTCTAATTTTCAGGGAGTTTGTTGCTTGGACAAGGTTTAGTATTTCTTGAACCAAGTTGTCATTCCCTTTCCAATTTTTTTCCCATAGCTCTCATTTCTTCCCCATTTCTTTTCTCAAACTCTCTCATTTCACTGAAAGAAACATTTTAAACTTTTTTAACCTTTTGCTTTATCTCCAGGAATTCTAGTTGAATTTTTGCCCAAAGTAGTATATATGTATGTATGTGTGTGTATGTTTGTGTGTGTGTATGTAAGTGTATTTAAAGGTTTGCAGTGTAGGTGTTTTGGAGTCATTCTCTTCTTCTGGGTTTGTGTCTTGAGTGTCCATGTCACCATGACAGCTTTTCATAGTGAGATTCTTTTGTTTGGTCATTCTTACAGCTTTCTTCCTGAGTTTCGATAATGTTAGGACCACACTATGTGAAATTCTGGAGGAAATGTCTGAGCTGGTCCTGTTACTGCTTTCTTTGGGTATTAAGTATTGTGTTATTCCAGGATCTCAGGGACAGTTCAGTTGGAGAACCTACAAACCTTTAAGATTACATTAACATGATTTTATGAATTTTGACAAAAAAGTATCCCATGGTCAATTTATAGATAAGCCTTTCCTCATTCATTTACTATGGTCCTTGGACTATAGATATACAATCCCTGTTTCAGGGTTCATTCTGTTTATATTTATTAATACAAACATACTTAAATTTATATAAAATATATGTACTATCATTAATAATAAGAATAAATTAATAAGAATTTATTAAGAGCTTATTATGTGCTAGGGATAATACTAGGCATTGGAAATACAAATACAATTACTAAAACAATTCATACTCAAAAAGAGCTCACAATGATTGGACTATGAAATATTCTATTATTATACTGACTTTATATATGTATCTAGATTTTAAGTTTATGCTATTACCAAGTTCAAATTGTGATGCCTCTTCCTAGGTCCCCATAGCATTACCTTATATCTTTGGTGGGGGAAACAAATTTCTCACATCTCTATACATCAATGGCTTAATTTAAATCTGCTTATTTTATGCATTTAGAAAATAAAGCTGCTGGTCATTTTAAGCAGTTATGTTTTTCTTTAATCCCTTTATTCCTAATCAAAATATACTGTGCAAATTGTGTTTGGGGGAAGATAACTGATAATTTCTTGATAGTGAGAGAAAAAAACCCTCTTTGGACTCTTCTCAGAGCCCTAAAGACAGAGTGAGTTTAGTTTCAAGCCCCGACCTGCCCCCCCCCCCCCCCGCTTCCCAGCAGGGGGCCACACAGCACACAAGACTCTGAGGACTTAGGGCTGAGGAGGGCCTGGAACAGGGCCTGCACTTTGTGGGAGCTGAACTGGGAGTTCACCTTGAGGCACCTGAGGTGATTCCCATGTAACCCCGATGTTCAAACCCCAACTTAAGTTTTGCTTCTTGACAAGTTATGTATGTTCACACAGCACTATTCTAGTGAGGAATGGATATTCTTGCCCAGAATAAGGTTAAGACCTAGTGCTGCAATCTGATTGGTCATTTAATGGGGCAATCTGATTTGTTGTTACAATTACCATATATGGGAGGTTGGTAAAATATGTTGTGCTGGGTTGTTTCTGTAATGCTGTATGGATTGTAATACTGTAATTTGATTGGTTGAGGGGGACCCTTGGTGGGTATAAATCAAGGTGTGGGACTCACTTCAGTTCACTCTCCTGCACATTCAGAAGAGTGCCCATCTTAGAAGATGAATAAAGATGCCTTCACCCACTCTCTGCTGCCTGCTTGGATTCTCTGAGCTGCAAACTGCCGCAACATTATTCAAGCTGTTAGCTGCATTTCTAACAATACGTTTGCCCGCTATAATTCCTTCTTGTTTATAGCTTGGTATATCTGTTCTATAAAAGTAGAATGAGACTTATCTTTCACTAGGTCATGTTAATGTTAGATTTAACATCCTAACTATGACAAAAATAAAAGATTCCCTATACCATCCTACTCAATAGCCACTTAAGTTACTTTTTTTTAACTCAGTGGAAGTTGGAGAATTTAACAAGTTTCTGTTTTCCTGATTATTTTGAGTCTTATCAGGTTTAATTATCCTTTATTATTCTCTTACTTTCCACTTTAAACACCCTTTCAACTACATCTAATTCTTCCCTGTCAGCTGAAAAAAAAATCTCCCTTGGACCTCTAAACATTCACCAAAACAGCCTTAGTAAATAAATGTCCAGGAAGGTGAAAGAACAAAAGTGTATGTTTGGGGAAATGGAAACCAGGAAGAGACATAAATTGATAACTTCCTCTTTTCTTTACTGGGAAGCACATATCAATTTAATATACATAAGTAGTAAATGAAGTCTTTTCACTTCCTAATTCCCAACAGACATCTAGGCATACGCTGTTCCTGAAACTCCATGCTCTGCAAGCTAGAAATGTGATTTCTAGGAATATATTAACTATGACAAAATTCCATTATAATAAAACAATTTAGGTGGTCCTGTGAAATTTTTAAAATGGGATTTTACTTTATAAGCAAACTTTTTTAAAACTGAGTTTAAAAAATATATATAATTTAGAGTGGATAAAAGCACTGGCCCTGGATTCAAAAGGACCTGGGTTCAAATTTGGCCTCAGACACTTGACACCTTACTAGCTGTGTGACCCTGGGCAGTCACTTAACCCTCATTGCCCTGCCAAAAAAAAAAAAATCCTATCTAAAATAAGTATAATTAGAACAACATTAAGGATTTATCTGTTTCATTAGATATTCAGCTAAGCATTCAATATCCTCAGTTTTATATATGTACTTTTTATATATGAAGATAACATTTCACTCATTATTAGCAAGGCATGCACTTGGAATATTTTTTCCAGTAATAAGGATTGATTTTTATCCTTATTCATGCTTACTCTCCCATGCTACTAACAGTATGCATTTTCAAGATGATTGACCATTACTAGGATACCCTCTATAGAATTTAAGTAATTCAATTTAAAAATGTATTAAGCAGCTGCTCTGTGTAAGGCCCTTTGCAAAGGAAAGCTACCTGTTTTAAAATATCAACTAAACTTATTACCCAGGACTCATCAGCAGTGTTTCAACCAGGTATGGCAATTATCTGCTTGTGACCTCCCCAATAAGTGAATTTCAGTTCCCAACCTATAAAAACAAAATATTTTATACAAGATGGTCTACTTTGCCCAAATCAACTGTCCCAGACCATTAATTGATCAACAAATATTTGCTACGTGTCAGGCACTGGGAAAATCATTGAAAGAACAGAGAATAGAACAATACCTGAAAATTCAGTATACCTATGAAGTAAAAAGAACCTATTAGATCAAACTCATATGGGATATGGCCTTCATGTAAATTAGCTACTTTACAACTAAATTTATTTAAATATGGTCCCTCTGCCAAGAAGGCTTTTAAAAAAATAAGTAAATTTTGTACACATACCTTTTAAAAAAAATTCTATGTAGCCTTTTTTCCTACCCCCACAAAACTGAACAAAAGAAAGAAAAAAGCCAGATTTTATAACATCTATGAAGTCACCTGAGTGTGTCTATTCATAGTAGAAATCGTATTTCATTCACAATATTATAAAATCATAGATTTAGAATTGGAAGGACCTTAGGGGTTATCTAGTCCAAACCACTTCATTTCTCACAATGAATCTTTTTGGAGATACAACTCATTTTAGTTGACTGTCTCCTGGGGAAAAAACTTTAGTAAAAATTGTCTCCGTTAACAAGATGACCTTCTGCCAACACTTGGGATTCTACACTCAGAGTGAATAATTTCAGTTCAATTCTTAGAAAGGAGGGATGATTCCTGTAAGTCACACATACAAACTCTTCTTTCTCCTTGACTCAACAGTTCCTAACCTATGAACTTAACAGCAACCACAGGACTATAGAAACACAGGATCTGGGCAGCTAGGTGGCACAGTGGATAGAGTACTGGCCCTGAATTCAGGAGGACCTGAGTTCAAATCTAGCCTCAGACACTTAACACTTACTAATTGTATGACCCTGGGGAAGTCACTTAAACCAAATTGCCCCCCTCACCCCCCCCCAAGAAACATAGGATCTAAGAGTTGGAAATTACCTCTGGGGACATGCAGTCCAATACAAACATGACTAAGATTTCCTTCTACAAGGTCCTTAACCAGTGGTTGCCCAATGTATGCCTTAGGTCCCTCTAGAGAAAGAATTCATTGCTTCCTGATACACTTTTAGAATCCAGTCTACTTTTAGAAAGTTCTTATTGTTAGGAAGTTTTCCTTTACATTAAGTATAAATATGCCTCACTGCAACATCCACTGACTGCCCCAGGTCTATGTTCTACCACAAAGCAGGAAAAAGTATGCATAAACCTTCTTTAATGTGGTAGCCCTTCAAATACTTGAAGACTCTGGTAAATTCATCTTCAATTCCTTCAATTATTTGTCATGTTTTCTAGTGCTCTCAATCACTTTCTTTTGACTGCTACAGCTTGTTTTTGTCACTCAACTAAGAGTTCTAGGAATCTCTTTAAGACTATAAATTGCATTGGTAAAGAAAGCTTCCCTATATCAACAAAATTACAGGTCTAATCTCTATCCATACTTAGTATTTTTTAAACTTTATTGGAAATTTTCTAGTCTAGCACATGACTTTTGCTTGAGCAACAAAAATAAACTATCTAAAAATGGCTGTTTTTAGTTACTGGATAAGAATTCTAAGATTTAAGTTCATATTCTGCAGACACAATAACAATGATAATATGTACCTTGGTAAGTTTATAAAACATTAAGGTGGGGGAAGCTAGATGGCCCAGCGGATAATAATTTCTATAGGTACCAACTGGGGTTATCAGGAAAGGACTCCTGTAGGAACTGGGGCCTGAGCCATTCCTGAGATAAAAGTAGCAAAACAGACACGTCTAGATAAAGTCGTTTCAAAAGCCTCCACAAAATACTACTTGAAAATTTCCCTAATTTAGTTTTTCTGAATTTCATGACTCAAATGAAGGTATTCCTTCTTCAGGTTTTTTAAAAATGGAAAATAAGCAAGAACTATGAAGAATTCAATTCAGCAGACATTTTTAAAGCACCTACTATGCATATGTGAAGCTCTATGCTCTGAAACAGAGGTGCTTCAAGGCTCTGTAACTATAACGACATGAATAATCCTTCCTCTAAAGGAACAGATAGCAACTCCTATATAGTTGAATATTGTAGTCAGTATACAAGAGCTGCTGACTAAAGAAACTCACTACCCTGTGGCCAACCTAGGGAAGAATCTCTACATTTAGGCATTTTTGTCTTCAGACAACAAATGTGCAATCCTTCACTAGGTTCATCCTTTCCAAGTTGGTAGATCCTTTTTTTACTTTGAGTTGCTCTGCAGTCTTTGAAAATTAACATTAGCTTCCATGTCAGAATAAGGCACCCAAGTAATACTTTAGTAGACATGTTAAGGATGCAAAAATGAAAAAATCATTTCTGACCTCAAAAAGCCTATAGTTTATTAGAAAGAATACAAAACATGTGCAGTTAAGTAAAATAAGACTTTGATACCATATAATATGATACCGTATCATATTAAATATAATTTTTCCCCTGCTTAATCTATACCTATATCTATCTGTGCTAGGAATAGGGAACAAAGAGACAGAAACAAAATAGATTCTGGCCTTAAGAAGCTTACATTCTAAGGTTAACCTTCCTTAGATCAGGGTTTCTTACTTTTTCCACTTGCCACCCACCCCTTTTCACCTGAGAAATTTTTATGTGACCCTGGGTATAAAGGTATATGAAATAGGTATATATAACCTTTACTGTTGCCAAATGTTTTCACAACACCCAAATTCAGTTATGGGGTCTCAACCCACAGTTTAAGAAGCTTTGCATTAGACCCTGTGGAAATTTATTTTGATTTGGGGACCCTACCTTTAAGGCTGAGATTAGAAAGCCTTAGGCCTTCAGTGTCTCTCCCCCTCCTCCTCAGCTTCAGCTGGGCGGGAAAAGCCCTGTAGGCTATACAAGACGCCAGGTCAGACAGCTGGGGGGAAAAAAGCCCCCACCTCCCTCCGACCTGAGCGGAGCTATCTGAAAGATAGCCTGTGCTGAGGCATGAGGCTCGAGAGCAGCCCCCGCCCCCACCAGCTGCAGCTCTGGCTGTCGGATTAGCTTGGTCTGTGGGGGGCGAAGGAAGCCCGGAGATTTGAGTGGAGAGAAGAAAAGGTATATATAGACCTGGGAGTGAGACAGGAGGGGGGAGACGGACTAGATAGACAAGACTCGGGTTCGGACGGACAAGAAGAGGTCAAGAGGCAGCTGAGGAGACGGCAAAGATTGGAGACTAGAGACGGGGCTAGAAGGACGCAGGAGAAGACGAGAAGGACTAGGAGCAGGCAAAAGAGAGGCCGAAGGGCAAACTGACAGAGCAGACAGACAGAAGGTTACAGGCCTTAATACAAACCAGGGAAAGTGTAACATGCCCTGAGGCCGGAGGCGGCTAAGGCCCTTACTGTATTCAAGAAGTTCCAAGCACAGCAGGTGGGAAAGAGACACAGTGGAAAAAGACCGCAGGAAAGCAGTCAGGTTGTAAATTTTATTTCCCTGTATTCTTAATTTGAAATAGTATCTCATAAATAAACTCTGCTTTGATTATTTGGTTAAGAGGCTTCTTAATCTTTAGTTTATCAGTTTGGGAGCAGTGTGGTGGAACTTTATAAACGGCCCATATTAAATTAAACGCAGTCAGATAGCCAAATAGTCAAAAGTCCCCAGATTAGTCCTCCAGTCAGATTAGTCCCCCCAAATTAGGCTGGTCATCAAAAATATTTCTACAACCCTATCATTCCCGCAGGCTATTATCCTAAATCTCTTCTCTCATTCTCAAAGTCCTGGAAAAGCTGGCTATACACCTTACCTGTACTTCCTCTATTTTCACTCATTTCTCAATCCTTTACAATCTGACTTCTGAACTCATTACTCAATAAAAACTTTTTGCCGAAGTTAGCAATGATTCTTTGATTGCCAAACCTAATTGCTTTTTCTCAATCTTGATTCTTCTTGACCTTTCTGCAGCATTTAACACAGTTCATCAACCTACCTAGATACTCTTTTTTCTGGGTTTTCATGTCACCTTTCCTGTTCTGCCCTACTTGCCTGACTACTCACTCCTCAGTGTCCTCTGCTGGGTCTTCATACATACCATAACATACACCCTAACTATGGGTGTGCCTCAAGACTCAGTCTTCATCAACTCCCAGAGGTTCAATTAATATCCCTATGAAGATGACTTCCAGAAGTATATATTGAGCTCACATCACTAACTGCCTATTGGACATATTCAAACTGGATATTCCACAGACATTTAAACTCAACATATTCAAAACAGAATTTATCTTTACCTACAAACCCACCCTTTCACTATTTCTTTTAAGAGTAACAGGATCCTTTATCTTTGACTCGCCTCTCTCCCTCTTCCCACATTACCATGTCAGTTGCTAAATCTTGCCATTTCTGTCTCCACAACAACTAGGCCTCAGTTTCTTCATCTATAAAATGAGGGAATGAAACTTTTCAGACATCTCATTTCCCACCCAGATGCACTAATTTCTGACTCTGACTTCTCCACCAAGCCTCCCAGTAAACTTATCTTTGGGAAATCTCATTATTTTGCAAGATCCAATCAGCCTTGTTACTCATATCTCAACAGTACCCTGAGTCCCTATGATTAGAGGGCAGAGCCATAAACTTCTCCATTTAAGAAGAGAGGACATTCATTACAAACATCTCCTCAGATAGACAGATCATTTCCCACCTGACTGCATTCATTTGAACCTTCTCTAACCTCTCCACCGTACCTGCCTTCCTCCTCGCTCTTTTTCATCCTTCTTTTGTATACTGTCTTCTCCAATTAGACAAGCTCCTTTGAGGACAAGGGCTGTCTTTCTTTGCATTTATATTTATTTGGATTTCTCTCCCCAATGCTTAGCACAGAGCCTGGCACACAGGCACTTAATAAATATTTACTGATTATTTATTTGACTACTGAATGGCTCCTGAGGTCTCTTCCACCTCTCTATCTATGACCCTGGGATCTGGCACTACTAATATGGCCACCATCTTAGTTCATCACTTCCACCCTGGACTACTGTAGCAGTCTCCCAGTTGGTCTCTGTTCCTCAAGTTTCTCCCTCTTTATTCTTCTACGTAGCTACCGAAGCCATTTTCCCGAAGTGCCAGTCTATGTCACTCCTCTATTCAATATATTCCAATATTCTGCAGTTCTGGAAAACTATCCCCCTTTACCTCTATTCCACAGAGTCCCTGGTTTCCTTCAAAATGACCTTCTACATGAAGCCTTTCTTGATCTCCCTAGTCACTAATAACCCCCCAATTACCTTGAATTTATGCTGTATATATTTATATATGTACATGCTATTTTCCCTTAAAGAATATAAATGTAACTGTAAATTCCTTGAAAGCAATATCTCTTCTTTTTGTATATCCCTAATGCTTAATGTAGTGCCTGACACTAAGTAAGTACTTAAATTCTTGCTGATTTATATATAGATATAGAATAATAATTTATGTATACATAATTTATATATAAATATAATAATTTATATATAAACTATATAACAATAGCAACAAAAAAAATAATAATAGCTAACATTTACACAGTGTTTGTGATATGCCAGGCACTCTGCCGAGCCCTTTACAATTATTATCTCATTTGAATCTCACAGTAGGCAGGTGCTACTATTATCTCCATTTCACAGATGAGGAAACTGAGGCAAACAGAGATTACGTGACTTGCCCAAGGCTACACAGCAAACAAGTATCTGAGGTTGCATTGGAATTCAACTCTTCCTCACTTCAGTAAGCTCTGTCTTTCTGATTCCAAATAGAGCATTCTATCTATGATATCATGCCACCTCCAAACAGTAAAACTACATCTTGGAAAAAATGGAGCTTTAGCAACAACATCCTAAATGCCACAATGTAAAGAAAGATACTAATCTTAAAAGTAGAGAACTTAGTCTTCAAAATGAATCATAATATTCTCAGCCTTCAAGGACAAGAAATTATTTTTTCAGGTAAAAATTTTAAAGAAGATACTTTAGAAAGAGAGATAAAAGGATTATCAATTATATATATATATACTTTCTTATTATCTATAGGGGTCAATTTTAGAGTCCTTTTCTAACTACAACTAGCACAGTTAAAGACTTGAAAAGTGATACACAGGCCTGCCAAGAAGGTTATTCGCTGCTTTCCCATCCAATTTATCATTGTTCTCAATAGGAGCAAGCACTGTTGCTGTTCGTACAATCTCTATAGAAAGATGTTCTTGCTTTACTGGGGATGCAGAAGAGGATTCTTGCCCAGAAAAGGGATGAACTGGATCACTTTTAAAGTCCCTTTCAATTCTGAAATTCACTTTTTCTATCTTTCTGTTGATCTAGCAGGACACTAAAAACTTTTGTATTTAATGATCTTCAGATAGCAAAGTGGGAATCTTAGCTGGACAGCTATTCTGAATTCTTTTTCTGTGTATTTTTAAAAAATGCTTCAATGGCCTCTGTTATTTGGCATCTTTTGTTAAGCCTCTTCTCCAAAAACTACCCTCTCAGTTAAAAAAACAGGAGAAAAAAAACCCAACCCCTGAAACAAAACAAATTGTCAAGCAAAACAAATCCACGTGGTGGCCATGTTCAAAAATATATGCTTCTTTCTGTACCCTGAGACTATTACCTTTATCAGGGCATGGACTCTGCAGATTGTTTTTTTTTTTTTAATCAGAACTTGTCTTTCAATATTTTATTTTTCTTTACAATGGTGTTGTCCTTATATAAATTGAGCTCTTAATTCTACTTATTTACTGTGAATCAGTTCATTGTATCCACAATTATCTGAATTTATCTCACTTTTTTACATGCAATAATATTCCACTACATACACATACCATAATTTCTTCAGTCAATTCCCAATTGAGGGGCAACCTTTAGAGCCTAGTAGTTTTCTTTTCCTTTTAAATTCTCCTTCAGTTCAGGAACAGAAATTTTGTTTTGTTTGTGACTTTTCCCTCCCAGGTATTAGCCTCTCTCTTAACTCCTTCCTCTCAAATCTTTGCTTGTCTGTTTATTGAGTCTGATGTATTTCTACACCAAATTGTTTGGGTCTGTATGCATGTGTGCTTTCAATCCTCCTTTTGTCTGCTTCAGAAAGTAAGGTTTACTCTCCAAACACTTTCTCCATGTTTAATGTATATTCTCATTAACCCCATTTATAAGAAATATCAAGTTTCATTCCCATCTTCCTCTCTTCTACACTAGGGTACTCCATTTATCCTCCCTTCTCTTTTTCTTCTTAAAACTCAGAACAGAACCAAATTCCTTCCCTCCCCACCCGTTTCCTGACCTCATGGGTGCTGGTTTTCTTATTTATCTCTGCTTATAAATTTTGAATACATTATGGTTCTGAAAAGAGGTTTCTTTTTAAGGTTTCCTCCCTATTAAAATATTAGCATTACACTTCACCATGTTGCATTTCCAGTTTTTTCCTGGACTCGTACTTATATTTCAAAGTTTCTAATCATTCATCATCAGAGATGTCTGAGAATCATCTTTTCCACACAACAGTCCATTTTTTTTCTCCTGTGGGACTATACTTAGATTTGTAGGGTAAGTGATTCTTGTATGTAAATTCATTCTTTTTGCTTTTTAAAATACTCTATTCCAAGATTTCATGTAAAGCAGAAGTTATCAGGCCTTGTGTGATCTTGATTGTGATTCCTGTTACTCTAACCCCTTGCTTCTAGGGTGTTCTCAAACTATTTTAAATTTGATGTGAGAGCTCAGGATTTTGGCTTTGACATTTTTCCCTTTTGGAAAGTGATCGGTAGATTCTTAGAAGGTGATCAGTGGATTCTTTCTATCTTCCCCTATTCTGCTGCTGCTAACAGATCTAGGTAGTTTTCATTAATAGTTGGGTTTTTTGAAACAGGGTACCTAGTGTTTTATTTTTTAAATCACAATTTTCATGGAATTCAATGATTCATAAATTATTTCTCCTTGATCTATTTTCCAAGTCAGTTGTTTTTATTAGCAGTTATATCTTACATTCTCCTCTATTTTTTTCCATCTTTAGATTTTGTTCTAATTTTTTTGTCTGTCACTGATTTGAGATACTCTAGTTAGCATTTTTGTTTCTAAGCTAGTTATTCACCTTCCAATTATTTTCTCCAGAGCTTTTATTTCATTTTTTACCTCTTGCTTCATTTCTATTTTTGTAGTCCTTGTGGAAAATCTGTTTTGTTTTTTAGTTTAGTTTTGTTTTTTTCCCCTGTGAGTCACTGCTGACAGTAACTATTTTGGGAAATTTCTAGAGCTACAATAATTTTTAAAATACTAGTTGATATCTTCTTTAGTTAATTAGCTAGGGTTTTGTATCAGGGCCAGCATCTATACCACGTCACACTTTTGGGTAGGGTGGTTGGTTCTGCTTATATTTGTCCTAGGTCAACCTCCACATCCTTAGATTAGGTCTGAAACTTTGAGGTGCAGAGCACAGGATCAAAAGGGTAGGGCCCAAAGGTCCTGGCTTTTCAGGTCTAAGCACTATAGCATTGTTTTGGTCACTGTCACTCCTTGAGCTTTTAAGAATGCCACCTCGGGGCTTTCTGATTACCACTGGGCTTTTTCCAGAGAGCCCTCTGCTCTTTCGGCCTCACACATGGCCTTGGAGGATATGCGTGTTGATCTATAAAGACAACATGGGCTTGTTTGCAAACACTAGTTTTCCTGGCCACCCTGTTTCCTACTCCCTGTGAGCTTATGAAGCTCACAGGCACCAGGAAACTTCATTAAGTTTTAGGAAGAAGAAATAACTTACTTTAGTTCCTTGATCATTATTCATTGTAATGATTGGAATGACGCCACCTGCTGGAGACTTACTGTAGCAAAGCTCCGCCATGAGGAGAAGGCGTCTGAGGACAAGATATGCAGCTCTTTGGTGTCAGGAAGGATGTTTGCTTGTGGGAGGAAGAGGGGGCAAGGCTGGCGCTCTCTTTCGTCAGGACTCTGGTTGAGAGTGGAGCTAGGAATGCTCTCTCCCTTTAATAAATAGATGAATCTAGGCCTTTCTCTCTCTCTTTACCAAATTCTTATTCTCCTTAATAAATGCTTAAAAGTCTAACTCTTGCTAAAGCTTATAATTTATTGGAGACCACTCATTAGATATTTTAGACAGACTAGCTAGAATTTTAGCCCCTTACATCATCATGGTGTGAATTTGCTGGAATCACTATGTGGAAAAAGAAAATCTGCCTCCTGTTCTGGCAGACATATTAGACAGAAGTGAATTCATTTCAAAATGATTAATAAAAGTATTGCTACAATTGAAAATTCTTTCTCAAATACAGCCATTCCAAAACTTAAAATAGTAAGCTTAGAGAACCAAAAGAGATTTGTTTTTAAAATCAGTACACCTGATTTTTAAAAGGTGTTATAAAAAGTTTTAAAAGGAGTTATAAAAGACAATAGTAAGTTGAAAATTTTTATTTTCCACTTTTAAAAAGATTAAATATAAACAATCTTAAAATCAGGTAAACCAGAAAGATAGCTGTAGGTATGTACAGGAATTTCCAAAAATCTTAGTGCATTTTTAAGCTATTAAAGCTTAAATAATTAAGGTTTTGGGGACATATTCTCTCTCAAATGCACATATGCATATGCATATACATATACAAAAGGGTGTGTGTGTTTGTATACATATGAATGAAATTTGAAACTCTATATGAGTTATGTCTCCAGCGAACAGAGTTTAAGTCTTTCTAACCATTAACCTGACCATTCTAATTACAGATCCAGGAAGCAACAAAAATAACAATTTAGTTAAATTTTTTCCATTATAGTTTAGACTCATGTTGGTCCATCAGTCAATAATCATTTATTAAGCATCTATTATTTGTCAAGCAATGTGCTAAGCACTGGGGAGACAAAGAAAGGAAAAGATAGTACCTAGTCTAATGATGGCAATAACATGAAAACATCTATGTACAAACAAGATATATACAGGATAAATTTGGAATAATCAATAAAGGGTGAATCAGGAAAGCCTTCTTGTAGACAATGGGATTTTAAATGGAACTTGAAGGAAACCAGGCTAGTCAGGAAGCAAATATAAGGAGGGGAGAGCTTTCCAGGCACAAGAGACCGCCAGTGAGTAAAAATGCTTGGAGTCTGGCAATGGATAAAGTTTCACTGGACTGCAGAGTAGGTGGCAAAGAGCAGGGTGCTAAGAGACATTCCCTGATTCTCTAGAAAAATAAAAGGGGGTAAAGTTGTGAGTGGCTTTGAATGTTAGACAGAGGTCTTCATATATGATTGTTGAGGAAATAGGGAGTCACGGGAGTTTATTGAATGAGGGTTTGTGACATGGTCAGATCTGGGCTTTAAGAAGAATAAACTGACAGCTATATAGAAGATGGACTGGAGTGAGGAGAGACTTGAGGCAGAGAGACCAAAGACTATTGCAATAGTCCAGGTGTGAGGTGATGATAATCTAGACCAGGGTGCTAGGAGCATCAGAGGAAAAAGGGACATATAGGAGAGATGTTAGAAAAGTAAAACTGACAGATGTTGGCAAAAGATTAGATGTGGACAGTGAGAGGGCCCAAATAGTTGAGGAGGGGCTCCTAGCTTGTGAGCAGAGGTTACTGGGAGGAAGATAGTTCCCTTGACAATAATAAAAATGTTCAGAAGGGGGAGAACTTGAAAGAGAAAGATAGCTGAGGTTTGGTTTTGGAAATGTTGAGTTTAAGATGTCTACAAGACATGCTGATTGCAATAAGTAGTTGGAGAAAGAAGTCTAGAAGTTAAGAGAAAGGTTAGATTGGGATAAGAAGATAAGAATCATTATCACAGAAATGATCATTGAATCCACTGGAGCTGATGAGAAGACCCAGTGAAACAGCACAGAGGAAGAAGAAAAGAAGGCCCAAGACAGAGCCCTGGGGGGACACCCACTTTCAGTGAGCATCACCTGGATGAAGATCTAGCTAAGAAGATTGAGTAAGTGTGGTCAGATAGGTAGGAGCATAACCAGGATAGAGCAGTGTGAGAAACTGGAAAGAAGAGATAACCAAGAACAGGGTGATCTACAGTGTCAAAGACTGCAGAGAAATCAAGAAATATGATGGCTGAAAAAGGCCATTAGATTTAGGAATTAAAGGGTCAGTGGTAACTCTAGAGAGAATCATTTCAACTGAATGAAGTTGGAAGCAAAACTGTAGAAACTTAAGAAGAGAGTGAGAGGAAAGGAAGTAAAGGTGCCTATTTTAGATGGCCTTCTCAAGGAGTTTAGCCAATAAAAGGAGAAACATGGGATAATAGCCAAGTAGGGGTAGATGGATTTTTTTTTTGAGGATGAAGGGAAAATGTACATATTTACAAGCAGTAGGAAGTAGCCATTAGATAGAGATTAGACAGGGAGAAACTAGAGATAAACAAGAGAGTGGGAATAATAGAAGGCGGAAATCTTCTGAAGACAGGATGTAATGGGATTGCTTTGGCATGTAGAAGGGCTCTCCTTGTGTAAAACAAAGGTGAAGGAATACAATGGCAGAAGGCTTCTGGGTGATGTGAGGAGGAGGGGAGAAGAGAGTTCTCAATAAATGGTTTAAATATTTTCAATGAAATATGGGGCAAGGTTCTCATCTGAGATGGTGGAAAAAGGGGGAGTCAAAGGAGTTTTGAGGAAGGATGGAAAGGTTTGGGAAAGCTGCTTTGAGGAGTGGAAAGTGAGTTAATTAAGGTGATATAAAAGGATTGCCTCAATGTAGTGAGGGGCCAGTTGGGATTATGTCACATAAATTTGTAGTACTCAGCATAATTTCATTATCTTCTCAAACATTATTCAGCAGCATGTGAACAGAAGTGAGGTAACAGATGATGGGAATCAGCCAGGGTTGAAACTTTGCAGGACAAGACTGGCAGCTAAGGAGGCAAGGGACTTGAGAGAATAAGACAGTGTAGAGTTGGACTGATTCACCAAGAAAGATAAGGAAGGGAAGAGAAGGTGACAAATAAAAGGTGACGGCATGGGAAGGAACTCCAATTTGAGATGTTAGTGATATTCAGTCTATAAGAAGGGATGTCTGTTCATTGATTTTTTTTTTAAGCAGGGCAATGAGGGTTAAGTGACTTGCCCAGGGTCACACAGCTGGTATGTGTCAAGTGTCTGAGGCTGGATTTGAACTCAGGTCCTCCTGAATCCAGGGCCAGTGCTTTATCCACTGTGCCACCTAGCTGACCTTGCTCATTAATTTGAGATAGATAGATAGATAGGTAGATAATCATTCTATGGATATATTTCTGAAATTAAACAAAAATGACAATGGTGTACAAAAAATGGTTTGGTGTACAAATTAATTTGATGACCCCTTGTAACAACTCTATTTCTCTCCCATTACCAGAGGTCTGAGGATTATAAGTGACAAAATACTGTTTTAGTTAATGATTTATTCCTATTAACAAATTTTAAGTCAAATTACATTGCTACAGGCAAGTCCTTGGGTATAATTATCCCAACACAAGATATTCCTACAGGGAGAATACTTGAAAGCATTGATACATATTGGAAGAGGAATACCATTGGCAAATGATTCAATTCTAAGGACATAAGAACCTGGATACTTTTTTTTTCAGGAAGCTACACCATTTGAGATTATTACCCAATATTTTCCCATCATTTCCTATCATTTCCAACTATATTCATGCAAACAGTGATATGAATTAGATTATATGTTCACCAATGCCAAACAACTTTTTAATTCATTTTACAAAGTTCCCTGATGTCTCTAGTATCTAATACACTCTCCTCAAATTACTTTGTATTATACCTGCATGTTACATTTTCTAGAAGAATGTAAACTTATTGCAGGAAGGGGAAGGTTTCATTCTTAGTTCAGTATCACAATACATAGTAGGTGTTTACCAAATATTGAATTGAACTGAATGTTCCGATTATAACAAATGCATATTTAATGGTTGCTAAAATAAAATGACAAATTGCATTCTTAGGCTGTTTTTGAACAGGTTAATGAAAATTTCAATCTTAATTATGTTTTCTATTATATAATGATAAAATATTGGGTTAAAAGAACCTTACCATCTAGTTCAACCTTGTCCTTATACAGAAAAGGAAACTGAGGCCTAGAAAGGTTAAGTGACTTGTCTAAGGTTATAAAGGTAATATGGAGCAGTGCTAGGATTTGACTTCATAGCCTCCAATTCTAAATCCAGTGCACTGCAGCAAGGAGGTCTCATAATTATTATAGTTTAAAATTGTAACCAATGTACACTTTTGAATTAGAAGGAATACCATATGTTGATATAGCTTTAAATTTTCTGCCTGGAACATTAACAAAACTTTGGACTCTAACAAAGATAAAGAAGGTGGGTTATATTTACTTCTCTAGTTAGTAAGATAAATAGAAAAAGTCAAACAATTTGATTCTATTTAGATATTTGTAATTAGTATGCACATATCAGCTCTAATAATTACGAAAGTCTCTACCCTTCATTTTCTCAGTACATATGCAATCTAGATAATCACCTGATACCATCAAAAATAGAATAAACTAGTTTCTCCAGAAACTGTTAGTAAATGAACAAAGAAATACTGCAGTTCTCTACTAATTCCATTTGTCACCATGCCTTCTGGCCAATAAGATGTAATCAAACATGCAACAGCTGAATTAATGTCTTTCTGTTAGACTTGGTAGGGAAGAGACATCCTGAACTCACAAGTCTAGAGATGAGCAAAAAGGTTGGCTTACTGAAGTGACACTGCTGGGAAGCTGAGAATATGGCCCTTGATCACTCCAGGCAGAATCAACAGAGAGAGATATGCAAGAAGCCAGCGCTATTCCAGTAGCAAGAACAGCTGCATGCTCCTTCCCCCACTGAAGCATCATATTCCACTCAACTATATGTGTAGCAAGAGCTAAGAACCACAAATACAATCTAAAATTAAACTATTAAATTAATTGTATATTTAACTCCTAAAGATCTAGTCCAAAATCTGAAAAACATATACAGGCAAAACAAAACAACAAAACCAGCATCTTAATATTTGCTGTAAAGAAAAAAACCAAAAAACCCCAACCCATTACCCTTACCTCCCCAAAACCCACCAAACTTATACAGTTAATAGAAGGCAAAAATATCCAGTTTAATTAATATATTTACTTCCAGAAGTATTATTTTCAGCAAAATATAATAAGTTTTAAATAACAATGTGTTGTCTTCTGGTAGTGGTTTTGCTATGTTGTGTAGAAGTAACTGTATAAGAAAACATTATGGTCCTATACCCTGGGGCTATATTAAATGTACAGCTATTTTTATTAAAATAAGAATATATTTTAAACAATATTTTTAAAAATTAATATATTTTATCCAAGTAAAATTAGCCTAATTAAAGAAACATTTTAACATTAATGTTTTTACTTACCAAAATGCAGTCCACTTTAGATTGTACAGTTTTGCTAAAAAGAAGAGGAGAAAAAAGTTAAATTAATCACTGTGATACACTTGTTGACTTTTACCTATCATATTCCAAAGCACATATACTGATTTGCCTATCTTTTGCTTGCTGCTCATGGGAGCAAAGACATATATATTCTTCCTATTAAAAAAAAATCCTAATGTAGAAAAAAATTTGGAATCTCTCAGATTTTTCCAAACACAAAAAGAAGGAAAACCAGTTATTATCCACTTACATGTTTCACAGGTTTTTTTTTAATAATTTTTTTTTTTTTGGCAGGCAATGGGGGTAAAGTGACTTGCCCATGGTCACACAGCTAGTAAGTGTCAAGTGTCTGAGGCCGGATTTGAACTCAGGTACTCCTGAATCCAGGGCCGGTGCTTAACCACTGCGCCATCTAGCTGCCCCCCATGTTTCACAGTTTTAAAAAAAGATGCAATATAAGCTCACAATTTATCAGAATTACCTACATTTTTTTTTTGCGGGGCAATGGGGGTTAAGTGACTTGCCCAGGGTCACACAGCTAGTAAGTGTCAAGTGTCTGAGGCTGGATTTGAACTCAGGTACTCCTGAATCCAGGGCCGGTGCTTTATCCACTGAGTCACCTAGCTGCCCCCAAGAATTACCTACATATTTTTAAGCACTGCATTATTTTCCCCCATATACACAGACACACCCATTCATTTAGCAAATAAATCCACTTTTGAGTATTAATACAACAGGATGTTCTGAAGAGTTATACTGTTAAAGGAGAAGTGTTGATGAAATGCCATACTTAGAACCAAGGAGATAGAATATAAAATATGTAAAATTATAATTTTTACTACCTGTCTATTTCACCAGATGATGCCTTCCTTTGAATTAAAAAAAACAATATAATTTTAAATCTGGAAACTTATAAAATAGATTAAAAAAATGATTAAAGATAATTTAAAAATATACTTAAAATATTTAATAAATAGTCAGAAGATTAAAGAGATATATAAACTTAAGAGGGTAATGTGGCAATTTATAGAGATTTCAGTATATAGGCAATTTCCTACATATTACTAGTTGGGAAACCTGAAAGATAAATTATATACAAAATTCTGCTTGTTCTGTCATTTATTTAAAAAACAACAACCCTGTTGGCCCATTTAATGTGTAGTTGGATGGACAACCTTTAGAACAGGCCCATCAGTACACATACAGGACCACAGAACTAGAGCTGAAACGAACCTCAGAGGCCAACCTAATCTTTTTTACAGATGAGTAAACTAAGGCCAAGTAAGGATAAGTGCCTTGCCCAAGGTCACACAGATACAAGCATCAGAGAAAGATTTAAATCCAAGTCCACTGTCTCGAGTTGGTATCCTTTCCACTGTACCACACTGATACTATAAATGGATATTGAGCTAAGCCCAAAAAAGAAAAAGAAGAAAGAGAACAGGGAAGGCTGTCTTTGAAAAACTGCACAATTTTGTTGAATAACTCGAGTTTTGTGGCTCATCTATTAATAACAGTCTTCTAATGAAATTAAGTAAATAATACTATACTGTCTGAATTTAAAGATCAACTGAAGAGCTTCAATACATTATACCCAGTGAGATTACAGAATAAGTGGTGAAAAAGAGGTTATTAAAGAAATACACAGGAGATGGCAGAGTGCCATAAGTCTCCCATATTCACTTCCAAACAACCATAACACAGTGCCCCCAAATAAATCCTGGACCAACAGAACCAGCAAAAAGATGAGGGAGAAACAAACTTTGAGCCCAATAAACTTGGAAGATCAGCAGGAAAGTTTGTTTCACTCAGGTAAAAGGGGAACGCAATCGAGGACAAGAAGCACCCCGGCAGACCAGCTGGAGACCTTGAGTCCCAGTGTAGTGCAGCAGGTAAACAACACCAGGAACTCCCCTTCCCCCCACATATGCTTCAGCATAGCCAGCAGAACTGGCAAACACCAGCTCTGAGAACCATCTTGTGCTTCAGTGTATCCCAGGGCAAGCAGGCAACCTCCAGGGGCCAGATCACCTATGTGCTTCATTGTAACCCCAGAGAAACACAGACACACCCCACCAGACTCGGTACATGCCAGACATCAGCACTAGGACCACAGCTCAACACCAGGTAAGCTGCCAGACCCCTACAGCCTCCAGCAGCACCAGCCACCTAGATCTACCTCATCCACTTAACATATCACCAGACACAAGGATCCCCCATGGGCCTCAGGGCAACATCAGTGTAGCACCACGTAAACAGCCAGGGTCTACAGCCCCTGAACCGAGAAGCCTGAAACAGACAGAGCTCAAATTTAAAAGAAAGGGGAAAGGCGAAAAAATATGAACAACAACAACAAAAAGAATCTGACCAAAGATAGTTACTATGGTGACAGAGAAGATGAAGACACAAACTCAGAAGAGGACAACAATGTCAAAATAAAGGAAAAAGGAAAGGGGTTTCAAGCCCAGAAAGAACTCATGGAAGAACTCAAAAAGGACCCAAAAATTCCTATGAGAGGTAGAAGAAAAGTTAAGAAAAGAAATGAGAGTGATGCAAGAGAACTATGAAAAAAGAATAGCTTATAAAAAAGAAAACTGCTTAAAAAGTAAAATTGGCCAAATGGAAAAGGAGGTACAAAAATCCACTGCAGAAAACAACTCCTTAAAAATACAATTGGCCAAAGAGAAAAGAAACTACAAAAGCTAACTAAGGAAAACAACTACTTAAAAGTTAGAATTGGGCAAGTGGAAGCTAATGACTCTATGAGACATCAAGAATCAATCAGATTCAAAAAATGAAAAAAAAAATAGTAGAAAATGTAAAATACCTCATGGGAAAAACAAATGACCTGGAAAAAAGATCCAGAACACACAATGTCAGAATCATTAGATTATCTGAAAGTCATAATCAAAAGGAGGACTTGGACCCCATCTTTCAAGAAATTATCAAGGAAAACTGTCCTGATATCCTGGAATCATAAGGCAAAATAGTTACTTTAACAATACAATGATCCTAAACAATCTCAAAGGACTACTGATGAAACATACTATCCACCTCCAAAGAAAGAACTGATATTAATGGAACAGACTGAAGTATGCTATTTTTCATATTCTTACTATTTTATGATTAAGTTTGCTTGTACAAAGTGACAAGTGTGGTGATGTTTTATATGATCATACATGTATGGCCCATATAAGATTGTTTGTTGCCTAGTAAAGGAGGCAGGGAGAAAGGAGGGATTATTCTTTAATACTATTCTAATGTATTATGGAAATGTTTGTTTCATTTAAGTTCAGAATAAAATAAATACTTAAAAAAAAAGAATCCACTGATTACCTCAGGAAAGAGATCCCAAAATAAAAATTCAAAGGAACATTATAGCCCAAATTAAGAAGTATCAGGGTAAGGAAAAAATACTGCCAGTGGAAAGGAAGAAACAATTCAAATATCAGGTAGTCACAGTAAGGATTACTAAGGACTTAGTGGCTGCAACATTAAAAGATCAGAGGCATGGAACATAATATGCCAGAATGCAAAGAAGCTAGGACTACAACAAAGAATTTGCTTACCCGACAAAATCAAGCATAATATATGAAGGGAAAAAATGATCATTCAATGAAATAAAAGGATATCAGGCCTTCATAAGGAGAAGACCAAAATTAAACCAAAAATATGATCTCCAATATCAAGACCCAAGAGAAGCATAAACAGGTAAAAAGTGAAAAGAAATTATAAGGGATTCAATAGAGCTATACTGTTTACATCCTTACAGGCAAAAATGATACTTGTAATTCTTAAAAATTCTATATACATAGACAGAGGGTATAGGTATAAGACAAAAAAATTAAGGGATGAGAAAGCACAGTACACTGGGTGCAGAAGGAAGGGAGAGGTAAATTATTTCACAGTGAAAGACCTATTACAGTGATGGGGAAGATGAGAAGATGGGCTATAGGCATTATTTGAACCTTACTCTCATCAGTATTGGTTCCAAGAGGCAATAATATACACAATCAGTCAAATATAAAAATCTATCTTACCCAGTAGAGAAGTAGGAGGGGAAGAGATTAAGTAAAAGCGGGGAAGGATCTGACAGAAGGGGGGACAGATATGGGGAGACAGTAGACTGAAGCAAAACAATAGTGAGGAGGGAAGGGGTGAAAGAAGAGAGGACGGACAGGAGGAAAAACTGGATAGTAGGAAAGACACAGCAATCCTAACTGTGAATGTGAATGGGATAAATTCTCCCATAAAACAGAAGGGAATAGCAGAGTGGATCAAAAAATAGAATCCAACAATATGTTGTTTACAAAAAACCAGATATACACAGGGTGAAGGTAAGGGGCTGGAGCAGAATCTATTATGCTTCAGATGAAGTGAAAAAAGCAAGGGTAGCAATCCTGATCTCAAAGTAAAAACAAAAATAGACCTAATTAACAGAGATAAGGAAAGAAAATACTACATCTTGCTAAAAATATATCATAGAAAATGAAGCAATATCAATACTAAGTATATATTTACCAAGTGGTATAGCATTCAAATTCTTGAAGAAGTCAAACAAGTTGCAGGAAGAAATAGAAAGTAAAACTATACTCTACTGTGGGGCCTCCATTGTCCTCTCTCAGAACTCAATAAATCTAACGAAAAAATAAACAAGAAACTAAGGAGGTAAATAGAATATTAGAGAAGTTAGTTAGATATGATAGACCTTTGGAGAAAACTGAATGGGAGTAGAAAGGAATATACCTTTTACTCAGCAGCACATGGCACTTACACAAAAATTGACCAAGTATTAGGGCATAAAATGTCAAAATTAAATGCAGAAAGGCAGAAATATTAAATGTATTCTTTTCAGATCATAATACAAATAAAAATGACATTCAACAAAGGGCAGTGGAAAAATAGATTAAAAATTAGCTGGAAAATAAATAATCTAATCCTAAAGAATAAGTGGGTCAAAGAACAAATCACAGAAACAATAATTTCATTACAGAGAATAACAACAGTAGAGCAATTTGGAACTATGCCCAAAGAGCTATGGGACTGTTCATACCCTTTGACCCAGTGGTACTACTGCTAGGTCTGTATCCCAAAGAGATCATAGAAGAGGGAAAAGGACCCACATGTACAAAAATATTTATAGCAGCTCTCTTTGTGGTAGCAAAGAATTAGAAATCAGGGGAATGCCTATCAATTGGGGAATGGCTAAACAAGTTGTGATATATGAATGTAATGTAATACTATTGTGCTGTAAGAAATGATGAGCAGGAGGAGTTCAGAAAAACCTGGAAGGACTTACATGAACTGATGCTGACTGAGAGGAGCAGAACCAGGAGAACATTGTACACAGTAACAGCAACATTGTGTGATGAACAATGGTGATATACTTGGCTCTTCTCAGCAGTGCAATGATCCAAAACAGTTTCAAAGAACTCATGATAGAAAATGTTCTCATCATCCAGAAAAAATAATTTTGGATTATGGATACAGATTGAACCATGTGGTTTCTATTTTGGGCTGGGTTTTTTTTCTTTCTTTTTTTGAGGTTTTTCCCTTGTGCTCTGATTCTTCTTTCATAAGATGACTAATGCAGAAATATGTTTAATGTGATTATACATATATAACTTATATCAGATTGCTTTCTGTCTTGGCGGGGAGAGAGGGAAGGGAAGGTGGGAGAAAAATTTGGAACTAAAAATCCTATGAAAACAAATGTTGAAAACTATCTTTATATGTAACTGGAAAATAATAAAATACTTTTTATCTATTAAAAAATAAAGAGAATGACAACAATGAGACAAAATACCAAAATTTATGGGATATAGCCAAAGCAGTAGTTAGTAGTAGTAGTTATTTCTCTAAATTCTTACATCAAGATAATATAAAAAGAACAGATCAATGAATTTGGCATGTAACTAAAAAAAAAATTAGAAAAAGAACAAATTAAAAATTCCCAAATAAGCACTAAATTAGAAATCCTGAAAACAAAAGATGAGATTAATAAGATTGAAAATATAAAAGATAGAAAAACTATTGAGCTAATAAGCTGGTTTTATTAAAAAAAAACTAATAAGATAGATATGCCATTGGTTAATTTGATATAAAAAGAAAGAAGAAAACCAAACATTCAGTATCAAAAACAAAATAGGTGAAATCACCACCAATGAAAAAGAAATGAAAGTAATCATTAAAAAATATTTTACCCAATGACATGCCAATAACTCTGACAATCTGAGTGAAATCAATGAATAAATTACCCAGATTAACAGATCGGGAAAGAGACTGTCTAAATAACCCCATCTTAAAAAAAGAAATTGAATAAGCCATTAATGAACTCCCTAAGAAAAAATCTACAGGACCAGATGGGTTCACAAATGAATTCTACCAAACATTCAATAAATAATTAATTCCAATACTATTTAAACTATTTGGAAAAATAGGCAACAAAGGTGTCCTTTAAAATTCCTTTTATGACACAAATATGGTGCCGATAACCTAAACTATAAAGAGCCAAGACAGAGAAAAGAAAATTATATACTAATTTCCCTAATGACTATTGATGCAAAAATTTTTAACAAAATACTAGCAAAGCGATTACAGCAATATAACACAAGGATTATAGGTCAGAGAGTGGCACAGGCTAAGCAGAGATGAAAGAATCATAATTTGAATTACTAGAAGTAATATACATGAAATCACAGATCCACTGAAGTTTAGGACTGTCATTAGAAGTAAACACTGCCTTAAAAGTTCTCCTACAACAAGATATTTTCCATTCATTTGTGAAAATCAAATAAGATTCCTTGCAAGATGTAAGAACAGAAATAATTTTGTCATAAATTACTACCGAGACACAAAATAGGTACTTAAAATGTGTATATCCTAGTTTTTATATCAGTTTCACAAAATGGTGCTGTTCAAATGTTGCACTCAGTATATTAGCAAATCTGGAAAACTCAACAATGACCACTAGATTGGAAAAAAAATGTTTACTTCCCAGTCCTAAAAAAAGGAAATTCCAAAGAATGTTCAAACTATTGAACAGTTGTGCTTGTTTCACATGCCAGAAAGGTTATGCTTAACATTTGCAAGCTAGGGTTCAGCAGTATGTGACCTGAGAAGTGGTATAGTCTGGTTTTTGAAGACACAGAGGAACACCAGACCAAATTGCCATCATTCACCAGATTTGCAAGGGAGTTCCATAAAAATATTTATTTTTGCTTTCTTGACTACACTAAAGCCTTTGACTGTTTGGATCATAACAAATTGTTGCAAGTCCTAAAAGAAACAGGAGTACCAGATCATCTTACTTGTCTCCTGAAGAATTTGTATGTGAGTCAAGAAGCACTAGTTACATCTTGCAACATGGAATGACTAATTGGTTCAAGATTGGGAAAGGAGTACAGCCCAGGCTGCCCAATTTCATTCCACTCCCAGCTATACTTTCTCTGTCTGTCTCTGTCTGTCTCTGTGTCTTTCTCTCTGCCCCCCCCACCCCTGTCTCTCTCCAAACTGTATCATCTCACTGCACCAAGTATTTTCACACACCAGGACCCCTTCCACTTAGCACTTAACACAGTGCCTGACACACAGGTGGTTTTAAAAGGTTTATTTCTTTCCCTGTTTCCTGACCACCTTCTAGTATTATATACTGTCTCCTCTTTGGGTTTTTATGCCACTGCTTTCTTTTGGTAATCCCCTCACATCTGACCTTTCCTTAGTCTTTTTTTGCTAGTTTGTCAATCATATCATACCCTAGAGTTGTGGGTGTATCCTAAAGTTCTGCCCTGGGACCTCTCCAATTTCTCTACACTTGTAGTAACCTCATTGACCTCCTCCTATATCATCAACTGTCTACTGGACATTTAGAATGGGATGTTTTATAGGCATCTAAAGCTCAACATACATCCAAAAAAGAACTTATTGTCTTCCCCTTCTCCACTTCCCTATTTTTAATCAAGGGCAAACACTACCCCCCTTCCAGTTACCTTCACGGTTATCCTCAATTTCCCACTGACTCCCCATATTCAAATAGATACCAAATGTTGTTGATTTTACCTCCACAGTATTTTTATTCGTTCCCATTCACTTAATTCAAGCTCTCATCACCTCTTATGTGGAAGAGCATCTTATTCATTCTCCACATAGCTGCCAAAATGATTTTCCTAAACCACAACTCTAAGTCACTATCCTACTTATTCAACTCCAGTAGTTCCTAATTGCCTCTAGAATTGAGACCAAACCCCTGTTTGACATATAAAGCCTTTCCCAAATAGGTTCAAACCTTTTTCTGCTTGATAAGTACCTCCTGCATAATCTCCATGATTCAGCCAAACTGATTTTTCTTGCTTTTCAAAGGCATGAAGATGGAAATTCACACACACAACTCTCCATGTCCTTGTCTGAATGGGCTATCCTCCATACCTGAAATGCATTTCTTCCTCACCTCCACCTGCTAGAATCTCTAGCTTCCTTCAAAGCTCACCTCAAGTGTCTACATGAGTGAGATCTTTCTTTATTCACTCTGCAGATAGTGCCACTTCTTCACAAATTACTTTCTATCTATCTTGTATATTATTGTGCATGTCTAAAGTAATATTATATATGCCTCTCTCCATGTAAGCCAAGATTGCACTAACTTTCCTGGTTACCACAACACACAACTCATATTGGAACTAAAAAAAAAAAAAAACAAAACCCAAACTGCTTTCTAACTATTCTCCTTTTACTTGTGAACTTGATTTTTAGAATCCAAATGCAATACTTTTTAATCTATTCATATTCAGTATCATTTCATTAGATTCAGCCCAATGGCCTAGCCTGTCAAAACATTTTTTAATTCTAAGTTTGTCAACTAGTATATTAGCTAAATCATCCAGCTTTTTTTCCATTTGTAAGTCTGCTAAGCATGGCATCTATATCTTTATCCAACCTGTTAACAGAAATGTTTAAAAAGGATGGTAACAAGCACAGATTGCTGAAGCTGTCCCCTGGATATCTCCTGCCAAGATGATACTGAACCATTAATGTCTATTTGAAGTCTCACCATTCAACCAGTTCTGAATACATTACTATGATCAAGTCTACATTTCTCCTTATTTTTTCACAAGAGCACTATTAAATACTTAATAATTTTTACTAAAATATAGGTAACTAGAAACATTCTTCATTTCCCAAAATTTAGTAACCTTGTCAAAAATGTAAGTTAGATAAATCTGATATGTCCTGTTATTGCCGAAACATGCTGACTCCTTGTGATAATTGTTTCTCTTTTTAGATGTTCACTAACCATTATACACTCCACAATATTCCTAGAAATAAAAGCCATCAGAGATCGTCACTGAGATAGAGATAGATAGATAAAAAGAGAGAGTACAGATGTTATCCTCTTCTGTTTTTTGAAAACTGAAAAATATGCCCCTCTCATGTAGTACCTCTCCCATTCTCTATAATCATTCAGATATCAATGACAATTGTTTACTGTTGCTGTTTGTCCTTTGTTTTCGAAGCGGTCCAATGACATCATAGGGTAATGTCTTGACTTGTACATGAATTGGATTTAAGTGAGGCAGAGTTGCACAAAGTCTGCCTCATTCTCTCTTCCAGAGTCACTGAAGTCCAGTGGCAAGACAAAAGTAAGGATAACTTCTCAGGATGCCATCCTTGACGTCTGACCAAGCTTTAAGTCTTCTAAGGCACCTGCTTCAGCCACCTTCATGGCCATTTGAACAAAATGTTCTCATCCGCCCACTCCATCAGGCAAAGTCTTCACATGCTTGGGGTAGACATCCCCTTAACTCACTGTTGGGTTTGAGGCCTGTCTGTTATCCTCAGCCTGGTTTAACCTGTTTTCCACTTATAGATTCTCTGAGTCACAGGTGAAAGTTGGGTGACTGGACCCCAAGGGTGAATGATCAGCCCTCAAGAGTTCACACAAGCCCTCATGCCTGAGGTGCTAAGCAATCACGACTATCAGTTTTTTCAGTACCTAAGGATATAGTTCATTTGGGCTGGTTTTACTTCAATTCATTAATGGCAGCCAGGTGATCTCTAACTCCTTATCTGTATTATCAATTCCTTGTAAGCCATTTCTGATCTGTCCTTCCAACTCCTGTCAATTACAAGCTATAACCTAGACAATCAAAGTAAATATATTTTAAACTAACTTCACAACTCATTGTTAAACATCTGAAATTTAAATCAGATACATATATCTTACATATATATATATATATATATATATATAGAGAGAGAGAGAGAGAGAGAGAGAGAGAGCTCTACATCTCTATAAGCTTATGAAAACTGAGGAATTAGCACATGAATATGCTTTTTGGCACCACAAAATAGTAGACTTAAGACAATTTATTTCCAAGGTATACAATGTGTGCTAAATGGCTTCAAATTTCTCAGAAATGCTTGTATTTTGGCCTCAATACAAATACAGCTAGGAGAGCCAACATTACATTTGAAAAAACAATTTATTAGAAGGATTCAGTTAAAAACCAAATAGAACTGTCATTTTATTATGTTTACAAATTCACAGAACTAAAAATCATTTCATTTGATAATATTAATGAATAAATAAATACCTAGAAACCCAACAAACCAAAGTTAGTTACTATTTCCAAAGCAATGTAAGTAAAAGCAAAGTAATGTATAGTAGAAAGAATGTTTAATTTGGAATCAGAGGAACTGATTTTGAATCCTGCTCTGCTAACGTACTTGGCAGGAGGGATTATTTCATTTTTGTCTTTGTATCCCCTAGTCAAGGACAGGGTCAGGAACAGAGTAAGTGTTCAATTAATGCTTACTGGGACACTAATTGATTACCACCTGTGAGATCTTGGGCAAATCACTTCCTCTCTCTGAGTCTCAATTTATTCATCTGTAAAATGAAAAATTTATGTACATGACTTCTAAGATTCCTTCTAAATTAATAATACTACAAAGCTTTGTAATCTGTTAAATCAAATATACCTCAAGAGATTCATGATCTTAGTGTAAGCACTCCTCTAACACAAATTGCAACTCATCCATGATTTCCTATCCTATGTAATTCTTGCCCATACCCTCTTAAAGTTCTACACAGGACGTACCTAAACTTTCTGGAGACATTCCTCTAGGTATTTTAACAATCCATGAATATTACTGTAGTATCCATTAAATAAGTATTAATCTAGTACAAAAATTGAGGTGATATAACTTAGTCATTGTTCAAAATTCTTTAACTGCTCTTATGAAACCTTTAAAGATACTGATTTGAATGTGATAGTCATAGCAATTTACCATAACAGTACAAAATGAAATTTGTCTTTGAGCTACAGAATTGTAGTCAAGGCAGTTATCATATCATGTAGGCCTTGATGAGACAAAGGCCTCCCTTCCTAACTAGATAATAGGGATTAAGTAACTTGCCCAGGATTACAGAGCTAGTATAGGAGATATGAAAAAAGATTTGAGAATATGAAAAAATATTCAAGGAGCCTTCCAGATATAAATCCTATCTTAAGAGCCATTTCTCAGAGAAGAAAAGTATAAACTACCAGAGAGCTAATTAACCTTTCAGAGGGAAGTAATAACACACCATTATATGCAAATAACAAGGTATATGAGTTTACCTTCTACTAACAAATTTCTCTCACAGCCGGCTAGGCCTTCCTCAGTCTCATATTTTTCTCTATTTTTTTTTTTTGCAGGGCAATGGAGGTTAAGTGACTTGCCCAGGGTCACATAGCTAGTAAGTGTCAAGTGTCTGAGGCCGCATTTGAACTCAGGTCCTCCTGACTCCAGGGCCGGTGCTTTATCCACTGAGCCACCTAGCCGCCCCCTCTCTCTCTATTTTTGATAAATGAAACTATTGTGTTTATTAAGTAATCTGCCCAATTAAGGGAAGAAATTAAATGTTTTCTATTTCTCTTTTTTTAAACATCTAAAAAGTTTCAAAGCAGTGTTCTATAGTGGAAAGAATGCTGCAGTTTAACTCAGAGCACCTGGGTTTGTACCAGATTCTTCTTAAACATCTCTGAGCCTCAGGTTTCTCATCTATAAAATAAGGGTGTTGTGTTAGGTGTCCTTGAAGTTCCCTTCTAACTTCTTTCTGTCTTTTACTTGTGTGGAGCCCTCTATTAAACTTTTCTCTTGGGCAATAAGGCCCTGAATAGAAAAAAAAAATCTTACCTTAACTTATATTATGATATCCATTAGAAAGAAGTGACAATGAAAAGCAAACTCCACAAAGGCAAAAGGGGCTCAGAGAAAAATAAATGCAACTACAAAGTATCAAACCTCTTTTTGAAAGAGATGCATTACAGTTTTATAAGCTCTAATGTTCTTACAAAAACTTGGGACTATGCAGCCCCCTGCTGTTGATTTTAAGTAAGAAAGGGTCAATCTCTACAGCAAGGATTGCTGCCACTTATAAATATATAATAAAGAAAAGAAAATTGGTAACAGAAATGCAAACTACTAATAACACCATAAAAGCATGTTAGGCTCTTGCTTGAAATTTTGGACCATGTTGTTTCATTCTGACCCTATGCTTAATTATTTTTCCCCTCAGTTCTGCTTCAACAAATATTCTTCATAATATAATGCCTCAATATTCAGAAATGTGCCACAGAATTACAGATCAATAAAGAAATTTTATATCATTGCTATTAAATTTACTTTAACAGAACTCTGAACCTTTGCAATTACATTTTCTGGAGAATGGGGTACTAAATACCCTACTACTCTAAAATTGGTAGGGAAGGAGAAAAAAGGGAAAAATATGCAAGAGGGGCGAAAAGTTAATAACTAAGTTTACAGAGATCACAAGAGGATTCATTTACAGAAAAGCTACAGCAATACTGTACCAGTTAAGATGTCATACACCACGCTGGTACCTGTGGGCCTAGAAAGGCTAAGCAGCTGGTCTACAATGAGCACTGGGGCTGGAGCTGGAGTCAAAAAGACAAGTTAGGAGTCTTTTGGACAATCACTAGTTACATGACCCTGGGCAGTCGCTTAACCTGTTTGCCTCAGTTTCTTCAACTATAAAGCAATATCTCCCGGGGTTACTGTGAAGATCAAATAAGCTAATATTTTAAAGCATTTAGCATAGTGACTGGCACACAACAGGTGTTTATTAATCTTTCCTCCCTCACTTCTTCCCTTCCTTCTTCCCATGCTATCCTTCCTATCTCCTCCCTTCCTTCTTTCCAGTGAGGGAAATGGTATACTTACTAGAATTATTTGCCATTATTACAGAAGAGATCTAGTATAAGATCCAAGTTAAAGAAATATTCTCTAGAGATGCTAAAGTTTTCTAGATGCTCCTGATTATAGATGAAATTGTGCTGATTG
Organism: Dromiciops gliroides; assembly: GCF_019393635.1. NCBI lineage: Eukaryota > Metazoa > Chordata > Mammalia > Microbiotheria > Microbiotheriidae > Dromiciops > Dromiciops gliroides. The sequence continues at coordinate 162,187,335 of NC_057862.1, read as the reverse complement.
TATCAAGTCCTGTGACCCTGCAAATACTACTAAATGAGATTTATAATTACTTAAAGAATTTAAAAAAACACCCAGAAAAACCAAGTGAATGAAGTGTGTGTGTGTCTGGGGGCGGGGGTGAGTAGGGATAAGGGGGGAGAGGGAGAGGGAAGGGTATCTTAGAAAGACATGCAAAAATGATGTGTCAGGTCAAATTGAACAGGAGAACAAGCAAAGTTATTTAAATGCTCTCAAGCTTCCCTTTAAAACAAAGGTCCATCTTTTAATACCGAGAGTATTCCATTGCTATTGTATAGCTGAAGGCCATGTCTCTAGTCTCTGAATAACTGAAGTCAAAGATCCTCTCAAGGTCAACAGAGAGAGGGGCATGGTGGGTATGAGCATTTTATAACACATTACAAACCAGGAACCACAAAGGAAAAGTGGTATAAAGGATGCAACACAAAAACATATGACCAAGATAAAGACGAGTTTGCTTGCTGTATTAGTGTATAGAGGAAGTCAAGAAAATGTAAAGGAGGCCTCCAACGGTGAATTTCTGAGTGGACATGGAAAATAGTTGCACAGAATAGACATCCAGGGATGGTTTGCAATTTCCATCCCTGGGGGAGTGTCCATATAGATGAGATCACAGATCTATTTGAATACTTAAGGAATTCACATTTATATAGCACTTCAAAGAACAACATTTTAAAAAAATTATCCTCATTGTATGCCTTTTCAGGCAAAGTCATGGAGCACTAGATGATTTTTTAAAATCACTCAGTTTTATATAGTCAACAGTAAATTTGCAGTCAACTTCAAATGTGAAATCCCTAACCAATAACTAATGAACTGATTCAATACTGAAGGAAATGGACCTGGGGGAGGGGGTGGAGAAAAAAATTTCTGTTAATTAAAGAAATAGAGATCTGGGAGGGGGGGGTGATATAGGTGCACATGAAAGTGTATGTTGCATGTACTTTCAGATAAGGTCACCATATTACTAGATTTACTTGTTTTATACTCTAATACGATACAAGAGATTGAATAATCTAAATATTTGTTATACAAAAACAGCAAGTTTTGGGGGGGGGTAGGGTAATGAGGGTTAAGTGACTTGCCCAGGGTCACACAGCTAGTAAGTGTCAAGTCTCTGAGGCCAAATTTGAACTCAGATCCTCCTGAATCCAGGGCCGGTGCTTTATCCACTGTGCCACCAAGCTGCCCCCAACAAGTTTTTTTTTTTTTTTTTGTAATTACACCAATATTATTAACATCCTAAAAAATTAAACCAGAAGACATAAAAGTTTTAGCTACGCAGAAAAATTAGTCATAGGTTCCCCAGAGGGAGGCAAATAAAGACGTTGTTCTCATTCTTTACCCCCAAACAACAAAAATCATCATTGTATCTTTTTTCTGGTAATATATTTTAGTGATAATATCCTTTATACCACTTTTCTTTTGTGATTCCTTGTTTGCAATGTTCATCTCTCTCTCTCTCTCTCTCTCTCTCTCTCTCTCTCTTGTATGTGCCTATATATGTATGTGTCTATATATATATATATATATATATATATAGACACATATATAGAGTGTGTATGTGTCTATATATAGACACACATATACAGAGTGTGTATGTGTCTGTGTGTGTGTGTGTATATATATATATATATATATACAGACACATACACACATTTATATCTTAATGTAAGCAGTTTATCCTTGTTTGATCCTTTAACATTTGCTTGTTCATGTTTATCTTTTTATGTTTCTTTTAATGCCTATGTTTGTACTTCAGAGTTTCTACTCAGCTCTGGTTTTTTTTCATAAGGAATGTTTGAAAGTCCTTTATCTCAATAAAGTTTTTTTTCCTCTAAAGGATTATACTGTTTTGCTAGATATCTTTTGCTTTCTAGAATATAGTATTTCAAGCTCTCCACTGCTTAATAGTTATGACTACTAAATTGCTTGTGGTCATGACGGTGGCTTCTCAATACTTTAATTCTTTCTTTCTGCTGCTTTCAATATTTTTCTTTGGCCTGGAAGCTGTGTTCCTGGGAGCTTTCAGTTTGGGGTTTCTTGAAGAGGTAACTGGTCAATTCTTTCTATTTCCATTTTCCCCTCTGGTTCTAAGAGATCTGACCAGTTTGCTGACTTTTTTTGAAATATAATGTCTAGACTACTTTGTTTGATTATGGATTTCGGATAGTCCAGTGATTTTGATATTCCCTCTTGTTTGTTTTCCAGGTCTGGTATTTTTTTTCTATCAGATAACTTACATATTTTTCTATTTTTTCCAGTCTTGTGGCTTTCTTTCAATGTTTCTTTCTATCTCAGAGTCATTAGCTTCTGTTTGTTTAATTTTAATTTTCATACAGTTTGTTACTGAGGTAAGGCTTTATACCACTTATGCCAAGTTGTCAATTCCCTTTCCAATTATTTTCCATAGCTTTCATTTCTTTTTCATTTTCTCCACTTAGCACACTCATTTCATTTTTAAAAAAATTTTTTTAAACTCTCGCTTCCTCTTTTCTAGGAATTCTTGTTAAACTTGTCCCCAAGCTTTATCTTAATTTAATTTTGCTTAAAGATGTTTTGGAGTAATTATTTTCTTCTACATTTGGGTCTTAAGCATCCTTGTTAACCATTATGGCTATTTATGTTGGATTTTTTTGTTTGTTTGTTCGCTCTTCCAGATTTATTTTCTGAATTTGATTTTGGTGTTAGGACCAACCTCTATGATCTTCTGAAGAGACTATCTGGGCTAATCTTGTATTCTTTGAGTTCTTGCTGCTGTTTCCTTGGTGTACTAAGGATTATGTTATTTTAGGATCTCTGAGACTGCTCAGGCTGGGGACCTGTAAGTTTTCTGGGTTTCCAAAATTGTCTGATCCAAGGTTAAATCTGATAGCTGCCCTTCTGGTCTGAGCCTGGCAAGTTCCTAACTCGTGTTTGGGTGTGAGCAACACAGCTGGACTTGCTCTTGTTAGAGTTCCAGTAGATTGCTGCTAGATTCAACCATTATTAGCTAGCTAGAAAGATCTGTTGATTCAGAATGAAAGAATCACAGGTTCCCCTTTGTCTGGGATTTCTACACTTGTTAATTCCCCTTCAGGCTGCAGAATGGGCTGGGAGATGGAATTGAATAATGAGCAACAGAGCTACCAGTTGGCACCTATTCCTACACCCAGACAGGTTTAGGCACGTCTAGACTTGATTTATGTTGTCTTAAGTTGGTGCCTGGCTTCTCTCTGCACAGGAATATTCTATGTGGCTGTTACTGTAGACTGTGTCCTTAATGTCTACAGCCTTCTCTGCCTCCCTTTGCTGACACAGGCTGGGAAAAAAGGGCACTGATTTTTTTCCCCTTGAAATTTCCCACCAGGAGTCTGTTGCATTTTCTAGATTTGTTTGGAGGGGCTCTGGCATAGAATTCAGGTGTACTTCTTTCTGCTACTCCACCATCTTAGCTCCATCCCTTTTCCAGTTCTTTTTAATCTTGAAATATCTAATTTGATTATTATTCACAATAATTTTTTTAAATACCACTGAATTGAAAGAAAGAATAAAGAAGACACTCAAGAAGCTTGAACTCAAACAATTTAAAGATGATTTAGAAAATGGAGAGATCACAGAATATAGTAGACTTAGTTTTTAATTAAGAGCCACTTCTGACACTTAATAGTTGCATAGACATTGGCAAATAACCACTCTGAGCCTTAATGTTTTCTTATGTAACAAGGAGATAAGAAAAAGTGTACAACTGGCCTTATGGTGGTATTGTGAGGCTCAAATGAGATAATGCTTTTAAAGCATTTTGCAAGCTTTAAAATCAGCTAGTTATCACTAGCAGTATTTTTATTATAAGTATGAAGCAAGACAGGAAAAAAAGGAGATAGGAAAACAAGGAGACATGCTCTTTGCCAATATAAGGTTTTTCAAATGTTCCTGTTTGTGGATTATATTGTACTGATTGCATCAAACCTTGTAACACCATGGAGCCCCCTAAAGGAGATGCATGACCATTCAAGAGACTGATCTACTAATCCATACAAAAACCCCATATGAATTAGCCTATAGCATATTTATATTGGACTGGCACCACTGAGAGCCAACAAACTGGACTTGGAGTTGAACAGAAGACAAGCAGGCTGATTGCTTTGGATAAATTTCATGGTATTTTCATAGTTTCCCCAACACAAAAGCTCTTCTTTTCAATACCAGTATCAGTGAACACCAAAATATAATAAAATTCAAAGATGACCCAAGGGGCAATGGAAAGATGCATGGTAAGTTTTAAGTAGGTATACTGTCACCAATGAGATAAAAGGTATAAAAGATAGCATCAAGAACATGTTGTGAACCTGAAAAATAAGTGAGCCGGTTAATACAGTTTTCAGTTCTGGGCACCAGAGTTTAGAAGTTTAGAATTAAGAAGGATGCCAGAGCAGGCATGTCTAGGAGAATGCCAGGATAACGAGGGGTGAAAAAGACTACGATAATTAAGGATATACTGAACAAGCACTGAAATGTTTCACCTGGCAAAGAGATAAGATAATTGTCAAAGTATCTGGAAAGTTCTTATGTAGAAAAATGATTATATTTATTTGTTTTGGACAAAAAAGTCAGACAGATCTAAACTCAAAATAAGGAAAACTTTTCCCCCAAACTACAGCTATCCAAAAATAAAAGGAGCTGCAGTGGAAGTTAGTGGGTTCCCTCATATTTGAGTTCTCTAAGCAAAGGCTAGAAAAATATTCACTTGCTATGGATATTACAACAGAGATGATTCCTGTTCACATATAAATTAGAACAGACTCGTGTGATATGTAGCAAGAGTAAAGTGTAGCAGACAGACAGTAAGGTCTAACAGATAGTATTACACAAGTTTCTGTAATAATAAAATATGTATAGTAGAGGAATAACCCCCAGTATGATGAGGAGGTCATCTAATTAAGGTTTTATTGCTAGACACCAGCAAGAATCACATAAACTTAAATGTTTATGGTTTGCAATCTATTAAGTGTGCCCATGTTGATGAGATTACATATCCTTTAAATATGAATGAATTTGGGGGCAGCTAGGTGGCTCAGTGGATTCAGGAGGACCCAAGTTCAAATCTGGCCTCAGACACTTGACCCTCACTAGCTGTGTGACCCTGGGCCAGTCACTTTAACTCCCACTGCCCCAAGAATGAATGAATGAATATGAATGAATTTGTTTTTAAAATTTAGCATATACCTACCATGTGCTAAGCGAGACAGACAGTAATAGAAAAGACTACTCTGTCCTTGTTCTCATTAGACTCAAATTAGGGAACACGACACATAAATTGTGAGACAGACAAAAAAGCCCCAAAGTCCTAAGGGTACAGTCGTAAGGGTACATCAAAGCTTCAGGCTGCAATACTCAAAAGGCCTAAAGGTTATATCAATAAGTCAGATGACAATGCTGTGGGATCTGCAGGCTTTAAAGGCACTGCAGATGGTAAGGTCTGGAGGACTTTAGGAGGTATCACAGTTACACTTTATAAGACATTTTCCTCACAGCAATGCTGTGAGGTAGAAAAGTACTTCTCTTTGGGGGCAGCTAGGTGGCACAGTGGATAAAGCACTGGCCCTGGATGCAGGAGGACCTGAGTTCAAATCCGGTCTCAGACACTTGACACTTATGAGCTGCGTGACCCTGGGCAAGTCGCTTACCCCTCAATACCCTGCCCCCCCTCCCCCGAAAAAAAAAAGAATAAAAAAGAAAAGCAAGTAATCCTTTGTCAGATGAGAAAGCTGAGGCTCAGAAATTTAAAAAACAAGGTCACAGTCACTTAACTATTATCAAAAGTAAAGACTTGAACCTAGGTTTACAACTCCAATTTCAATGTTCTGGTCTTTATATCACCTCATTTAACCACAGTAATCCAGAACTAAGAAGGTAAGAACCAAATGACTACTAGCCCAGTGGAGAAAATGCAGGACAACCTAAATTTTCAAAAAATCCTAGAAAAACAAGTTTCATAGTTCTATAGCTTTTTATATTTTATCACCACCTTAATTAACATTGTATGGAAATGTGACTGAAAGCGATACTTGTCATAACATAAAGGAATCATGGAACATATAGTTAACCTCATCCCTAAACAGTTTCCTTTTATAACATCTCTGCCTGTTAAGTGGTCATAGAGCCTTTACTTGAAGATATCTGGTAAAATGAGACAGCCATAGTAAAGCACATTTGGACTACTGTGTTAGTTTTTAAGTAATGTACTTTAGAAAGGATTTTGAATAGCTACAGAGTCACCAGAGGAGAACAAGCAGAAAAGTGAAGGGCTTCAGATCAAGCTCATGCCACATGAAGATCTTTTGAAGGAATTGAGGACATTTTTATTTGAGGAAGAGATGTCTTGGGTAGTATAATAAAATCCTTAAGTTGCAAAAAGGAAAATCCAGGACTGTAATAGAAATATAAGAGGAAAAAACACTTCCTTACAATTAGAGTTATCTCAAAATTGAAGGGACTGTTTTAGGAAGTACTGGGCTTCCCTTCACTAAAGGTCTTCAAGCCAAAGCTAGATTATCGCTGTTCAGATGTGCCATAACAAGTAATCTTTTATGGGTATTACAGTCTGAATGATCACTAAGCATCTTCTAACTCTGAAATTCTATGAGAAGAAACCCACTAATTCCTGAAGCACCTCATTCAGCTTTGGGATATCTCCGATTATTGATAAGTTGTTTTTCCCTCAAATTTAAGGTCTGCCTCTGCAATTTCTCAGTCATTGCTCCTAGTTCTGATCTCTGGGGTGAAGCAGAAAAAGTCTGATTCTTCTTCAGCTTGAGAGATAGCCCTTCAAAAGTCTAGGAATAAGAGGCGGCTAGGTGGCGCAGTGGATAAAGCACCGGCCCTGGATTCAGGAGTACCTGAGTTCAAATCCGGCCTCAGATACTTGACACTTAATAGTTGTGTGACCCTGGGAAAGTCACTTAACCCTTATTGCCCCGCAAAAAAAAAAAAAGAAAAGAAAAGTCTAGGAATACCATCCATCCATGCTAACCGGAGATGCTTAGCTTCAAAGGTCAAACATCACTGGTTTTCAAGGCCATGTCACATACTGCTCCTAATTCTGGCCTCTGGGCAAAATAAGTACATTAATCATTACTTATCAATGGGTGATAAAACCTATTCTGATACTTAAAAAAAAGGACCCGATAGTGCAAAACAGACTGAAGAGAAAGAAGAAATGACATTCCACCATGGAAGACAGATGAAGGGAAAAGTTTAGCATTTATATGGAACCTAATCTTTGCCAAGCATTGTGAACAACCCTGCAAAGTAAGTACTATTATTGTTTCCATTTTACAGTTGAGGAAACTGAGAAAAACAAAAATTACAATTGCTCACGGTCAAGCTAATGCCCGAGATTAAATTTGAACTCAGGTCTTTCTTACTTCCAAGCCCAATGCTCCATCCAATGGACCATAACAAAATTTTATTAATATTATTATATCATTATGTAATTATAATACTTATTAATCTACTGCATACAAAAGATTGAGGCATATTCTGATATGAAGATTAAAAGTAACATAGCTCCTTGTCCTTAAAGAGCTTATAAACTAATGAAGAGGAATCGATACATATGCATAGATGAGCAAAATATATGACAGAGTAAGAACAAATGAATGATCCAAAGTGATACTGGAAAATTTAACAAGCAAGAGCTAAATTAGGTGGTAAGCTCTAGGAAGCCTTCATAGACAAGTTGAGACATAAGCTAGGCTTTCAAGGAAAGTCAGATTTCAACAGATGGAGACATAGAGAAAATACACTGTGGACATGGAAACACTAGCAGGGTAGGTCAGCCAGTGCAAATACATTAAAGCAAAGAAATACAGGACAAGATCAAGAATAGGGTTAGTCTGGCTGGCATCTAGACTATGAGAAAAGAAGCAGTAGGAAATAAAGCTCAGAAGGTTGGTTAAGGTCAGACTGCAGAAGGCCTCAAATGAATATATGGTTTGAATTTATTCCATAAAAGCAAGAGAAAACTGCTCAAGGTTTTTAAGAAAAAGAATGCTGAAAACACCCATAGTTCAGACCTGCGCTTTAAGTAAATTAATTTGGCAGAGATATGAAGAATACACTGGAAAAGAGAAAGAGTGGAAGGCTCTTAAAAATCATTTAAGGGGGCAGCTAGGTGGCGCAGTGGATAGAGCACCGGTCCTGGAGTCAGGAGTACCTGAGTTCAAATCCAGCTTCAGACACTTAATACTTACTAGCTGTGTGACCCTGGGCAAGTCACTTAACCCCAATTGCCTCACTAAAAAAAAAAAAAGAAATCATTTAAGAGGCTACTACAATAATTTAAGTGAGAGACAATTACATCCTAAACTAGAGTAGTTGGTAGTATGTTGAGAGGAGAGGATAAATGCTAAAGATGCCAAAAATCAATACTATTTGACAACTGAATAGATGTAGGGACTAAGGTTCAGGGATGAGAAAGGAAAAAAATACTCCAAGATTTTAAGCTTAATTGATTGGAAAGATAGTGGTGCTAATAATAATAATAATAAGTTGGAAGAAAAGGTAGTCAAATTTTGAGTAAGAGGTGATTAGTTCTGTTTTAGATATTTTAAGGTTGAGGTGCTAGTAAGACTTAGTAAAGATTTCTAGCAGACAGTTGGAAATTAGGGACAGCCCTTCCAGAAAAGAATAAGGGGGATCTGGAGAGGAGGGGCAGGGAGGACAGAAAGTGACTCCTCGGAGCTCTCCCCCAAATCCCTCCAAATCCCCTCAAATAATGTCATAAGACAATTCTAGGAGCAGCAGAACCCACAAAAGGACAGGGTGAAACCATTTTCCAGCCAAAGATGGCTTAGAATGTCAGCAGGAAAGGTCTGTTATCCTGGGAGGAGAGTGGAGTGCAGATCTGGGCTGCACCATGCAGCCGCAGCCGCAGCCGCAGCCGCAGCCCCAGCCCCAGCCCCAGCCCCAGCGAATCAGGCCTCCAGGAACCTTGGAATCAGCTGAGGCAGCAGCTACTTCTAGAATTCAGCTCACGAACCAGTGAGGGGATCAAGTGATTGGACCAGTGAGGGGATCGAGTGGATGACCAGGAGGAGATTGCAGGGGTCTCTGATGGCACTGAGGAGGAACTCTGTTGTATTGCCCTTGCTCAGAACCAGGAAGCAGTCTTGAGTGGTGGCCCAGGTGAGGGAGGGGTACAGGCACACCAGAGCCTGTGGTTACTTACAGACCAGAGCACAGGCCAGGGGAGTATAGAACGTGCCTCTCTTTAAGTTGTACCACCTGGGACCCCCTGAAGTTTGCCCTGGAAGCAGTGCCCCACTTTAAGGAGTTAAAAGTCAAGAAATACGCTGACAAAATGAGCAGATGGAAAAAAAACAACACATGAACACCAGTAAGTTTCTTTGGTGACAAGGAAGATCAAAATATGCCCTCAGAAGAAAATAACTAAGTCAAAGGTCCTACATAGATGCAGAGATCTGGATTGCTTCTGCAGAAAGGTAATAAATGAAGTAAGGAGAGAGGTGAGGGGAGAGGAGCATACCAAGAAATCAAGAGGGAAGGATGACACACTTAACAGGAGTGTGAATGAATGAATCAGCAAATCACTTAACTTTTCTCAGCCTTGGTTTCATCATCTGCAAAATTAAGGGAGTAAACTAGGTAGCCTCTACAATCCCTTCTAACCTATGAGCTATGGGAATAAATCTTTGCATCAAATATTTTTTGTTTGTTTTTGTTGTTTTTGTTTTTTTAGTGAGGCAATTGGGGTTAAGTGACTTGCCCAGGGTCACACAGCTAGTAAGTGTAAAGTGTCTGAGGGCACATTTGAACTCAGGTCCTCCTGACTCCAGGGCCGGTGCTCTATCCCATCAAATATTTTTTAAATTAATAAAAATATTTTTTCTTTCCCTTCGATTTCTTTACTACTGTGGAAAAAGGGGGAGCAAAATAAAACCCTTGTGATAAATATGCATAATCAAGAAAAACAAATAATTGCATTGGTCATGTCCAAGAAATATATTTCATCATTCTGCACTCTGAATCCACTACTTCCTTCAAATGAATAGTCATTCAGTGAAAACATGATCAACTCTCTAGAAGTGTGACTGATCATTGTGTTGAGCAGAATTCTTAAGTCTTTTCAAAATACAATATTGCTATTTCTGTATAAATTGTACTACTGATTCTTACTTCATTCTTCATCAGTTAATACAAATCTTCCCAGGTTTCTCTGAAACCCCCTTTCATCATTTCTTCTAACATAAGAGTATTCTATTACTTTCATGTACCATAATTTGTTTAGCTATTCCACAACTGATGGGAACTTCCTAAGTTTCCAGTACTTTGCCTCTACAAAAAGAACTGCTATAAAATATTTTTGAACATTTGGTTCCTTTTTCTCTCTCTTTTTTTAACCTCCATGGCATATAGGCCTAGTGGTAGTATCACTAGGTGATGAGTATATACAATATAGTAAATTTTTAGGCATAATTTCAAATTGCTTTGGAGAATGGCTGCACCAATTTACAGCTATACCCAGCTATACTGCTTTCTTGAAGTCTCTCCAACATTTGTTATTTTTCTTTTTTCTCAATTTTGCCAATTTGATGGGTCTGAGGCAGAATTTTAGAGAAGCCTTAATATGAATATCTATAATATTAGTGATATAGGTCATTTTCATATGCCTACTGACAGCCTAGATTTCTTCTCCATCAAATATTTTCAGATAAAGTTTGCATATTCAAGATATGTAACTTATACAGATATATACATCCAAACGTCATTTTCCAATGGATAATCAAAGGACTTCAAAAAACAGTTCCAAAATATTAATAGCTGTATGAAAGATTTCTCCAAATCACTACTAAGAGAAAGATAAATCAAAATAACTCAAGGGTTTCAGCTGACATCCTTGAAATTGAGGAACATGACAAAATAAATAGTCAATAATGGAGAGAGTGTAATAATAAAGGTACACTAATAATTATTTGTGGAGCTATGAATTAGTCCAATCAATCTGGAAAGTACCTATAATACTTTAAAAAAGAGAGAGAGAGAGAGACTAGGGAGCACCTAGGTGGTACAGTGGATCTAAAGCACTGGTCCTGGATTCAGGAGGACATAAGTTCAAATCCAGCCTCAGACACTTAACACTTACTAGCTGTGTGACCCTAGGCAAGTCACTGGGCACATTGCCCCACCAAAAGAGACAGACAGACAGACAGACAGAGACAGAGAGACAGACTAAAATATCCTTATCCTATGACCCCAAGATCTCATTTAGTAGCCATATACCCCAAGGAGGTTAAAGATAGAAAGAAAGGTCCCATATATTATCAAAATATTTGTAGCAGCACTTTTTGTTGTAGCAAAAAACCAGAAAACAGGTGAATGCATATTAATAGGTAATGGCAAAGCAAATTTCAGAACATAAATATAATGCATATCACTGTGCTATAAGAAATGATGAATATGGGGCAGCTAGGTGGTGCACTGGATAGAGCACTGGCCCTGGATTCAGGAGAACCTGAGTTCAAATCTGGCCTCAGACACTTAACACTTACTAGCTGTGTGACCCTGGGCAAGTCACTTAACCCCAATTACCTCACTTAAAAAAGAAATGATGAATATAAAGAATTCAGAGAAGCATGGAAAGACATGAACTGATGTAGTGACACAAGCACACAAAGGTCTACAAAAGACCTAAGTGGAAAGAATAAGAACAAACAAAACAAACAAAAACCCTGAAAGCTATGTAATTCTTTTTGTTCTGGGTTTTGTTATTGTTTTTTGGTTTTGGTTTTGGTTTTGGTTTTGCAGGGCAATGAGGGTTAAGTGACTTGCCCAGGGTCACACAGCTATTAAGTGTCAAGTGTCTGAGGCTGGATTTGAACTCAGTACCTCCTGAATCCAGGGCCAGTGCTTTATCCACTGCACCACCTAGCTGCCCCCAAGCTATGTAACAATTCTTATGCCTTTTAAGAGATAAGAAAATGAACCTCCCTCCCTCTCTCTTCCATAGGAAGGGATTATGGATGTGGAACACTGCCAAACTGTCAGACTCTATGGTCTGATTGGGAACTTTTGCCGAGCTCTTTTTATTTTCCTCTTCTCTCTTTCTTTATTCTTTGTTACAACAGATGACCCTCTGGGAAGAGGAAGAAGTGGGATATATTTGGAAGCAAAAGTGAAATAAAACAAAATGTAGCAAGGTTCACTTTCACCAAAAATGATTATCAGAATCATCAGAAGCTGATGTATGATGTATAAGTATTATTTTATTGCCATGCATGTCAAAGTAATATGAATAGGCACTCAAGGAGCAGTACGTTGTAATGGAAAAAGCATTTAACTATACCTCAGAGGCCCTGAGTCACTAGCTATGTGAACATCAGCAAGTCTTCACATCTTAGGGCCTCAGTTCCTGTTCTTCAAGTTCTAATAATCTCTGAACCTTTGATTATGCCTCTGAGAAACTATATAGTTGCATATCTATTATGAGTCTTAAGGCTCATTCACTCTTACGGCCTTGACTATAGAAGTAAACTTTACAGGTCAAAAATATTTGGCTTTAGTCACCTAATGGCTAGAAGTAGCATAAAAATAAGTGAACTAAGATCACAATTTTCCATACCAGAGACAGAAGTTTTACTGGGAGTCTGAATTTGACTAAATACATCTGAAAGCAAGATAAAGGGATGGAATGTAAATTGGTTTCCTCACCCATAGAAAGCGAACTGAAAATTGGCACCAGGTGTATCTTAAATGAGCCAAGATTGAGCCAACGGAATTGGGTAGGAGGAAATATTAGTGATATAGTTAGAAAGGTCTAGATTCTCCTTCCTATACCAAAGGTATATGAAGTTTTTGTTTTGTTGGCAAGAAAGACAATCCCATAAAAATATATAATCCAAAATGGCAGGAAGGTTTTTGTATAGATATATTATTCTGTTTTAAGACAGCCCACAATAAACTCCACCTCCAGGATAACAAATTAATTGCTTTGTTTGTCATTTAAAGTCTTTCACAACCTTGACCCTTCTTATCTTCCTAGTCTTCTTCTATTTTATGCCCTTCCACATAGTTTACAATCCAGTAATATCTGCTTTTTTGATATTCGTAGCACACAATTCATCTGCTTACTCAATGCCTTTTCAATGTCCTCCATGACTGAAATTCTCTCCTTCCTTACTTCCATGTCCTGGCTTTCCAGGCTTTCAAGAGTCAGCTCAAATCTCACTTTCACCAGGAGGCCTGTACCACAACCTTCCCCTCCTCAGTACTGCTATTGTCTTCCCTCTGAGATCACCTTCCATGAACTCAGTATTGATCTTATACAGGCATACCTCAGAGATAGTGTAGGTTCAATTCCAGGCCACTCCAATAAAGCAAGTCACACTAATTTTTTTTGTTTCCCAATACATATAAAAGTTATGTTTATACCATATTCTAGTCCACTAAGTGTACAATAGTATTATGTTTTAAAATATATATGCCTTAATTTTAAAATGTTTTATTGCTAAAAAATGCTAACCATCATCTGAGCGTTCAGTAAGTTGTAATCTTTTTGCTGGTGGGAGGGGCTTGCCTTGATGTTGATGGCAACTGACTGAACAGGGTGGTTGTTGCTGAAGGGTGGGGTGGCTGCATCAATTTCTTAAAATAAGACAACAATGAAGTTTGTGCATCAATTGCCTCTTCCTTTCATGAAACATTTCTCTTAAGTAGTACTTCAGAATACTTTACCCACAGTAGTACTTCTTTCAAAACTGGAATCAATCCTCTCAAACCCTGCTACTGCTTTATCAACTAAGTTTATGTAATATTCTACAATATTGTTGTATCTCTAGGGAGGCCCCAGGAGAGGGAGAAAAATGGGGGAATGTTCGGTCACTGGAGCAGTCAGAATACACATAACATTAAGTACACTATCTTATATAGACGTGATTCATGATACCCCAAAACAATTACGATACTAACAACAAAGACCATAACAGATATAATAAGGATGAAAAAGTATGAAATACTTCAAGAATTACCAAAATGTGACACAGAGATATGATGTGGGCACATGCCATTGGAAAAACGATACCAAGAAACTTTTTCAACTCAAGGTTTCCACAAACCTTTCATTTGTTTTTTAAAGATATATCTGCGAAAAGCAATAAAATGAGGTGTGTCTATATGTATGTAGTTCTCTACATGTTGTCTTCCATGGTAGAATGTGATTTCCTTGAGGGAAGGGACCAAATTTTTGCCTCTTTGTATTCAGAAAGCCTAACACAATGCCAGGCACACAGTAAATGTATACTGAATGATTAATCATTATTAGGAAATTTTTTTTCATAGTAAAATTCTAAATCAATGATCATGCTGCCAAGTTTTGTCCCTTATTGCCTCTATTTCTCTGGGTCCCAGATATTGACTTCAAGTCTAGATTTTTAATAATGTTTTGTTCTTAGAAAAGAAAAGACACCTCCACACCTGAGGAAAACAAGAAGGATGGAGTATCACTTGCTCCTGGGTAAGTAAGGGTGCTATTAAGATAAGGTTTCCATCACTATCTCTGGACTAAGCTCTTTGTGAGGAAGAACTGTTTCACAAGGTTCTAATACCTAGTCATTTCAAGAAAAAACTATCCACAGCATGGGACTCCTCATAAGAAATTTTAAAATAAAGGTTTTTTTTTCTTTTTCTGAGGTGTGATCACCCTTTTATAAATCAATCCATGTAGCCATCTGCTCAAGCCACCAAGCAAGGTCTTCTTCACTCCTAGTATATGAATCATATTCATGACACAAGAAGCAAAGGGGAGAAGCAGAATGGGTACTGTAACAGTTGTTCATATGGGAGCCACCAAGCTAGTTGTCAATGATTGTGTCAACCAGTCTGTCACTAACTGTCACAGAAAATATGTAAGGCCAACCTCAGTTTCATTATATCTTATGCTTAAATTCATATCTTTGAAAAAGTGGCTTTTATATAACTAAGTCTATCAACATTGTATAAGTTTGTTTGAGCAATGAAGACAGAACAAAAAAATCTATATTCAAGGTTTTAAATGTGATAGTACAGTCTGAAGAGATGATTTGATGAAAGATGTAACTATATCCATGTTACAATAATATGCTTTAAAATTGGCTCTTTTTTTGCAGTGTCCTAAAACTAAGTTTAATAATATGAAAATGCCTAAAAAACTAAAGTATTTGAGGGAAGTACAAAATAGGATGACTAAGATCTGCCAAATTAGTTGATAATTTTATATCTCAGAAAAGCCTTTAAAAAAAAAGTTTATTCTGAATTTAACGAATACTTCCCAAAATATTTCCATATGCAAAGTAGGACAGAGAGAGGATAACATATGAAATTATCTCTTATTACATACATCTTGCTTTTAAAAAATTATGTAATAAATTCAACATGACACTTCCAAAGTTGTCCTACTTTCTGTTTCCTTCTGAGCTTCTTTCTGTTCACTTCCATGCAATTTAAAAATTGTTTCCAACAACTTTTCTGTTTTCTTTCTTTCTTTTTTTGACACTACTGCTAACTTTCCTATCATCTTCACATAAAAAATTTACATACCAAATAAGCATAGCTTTTTCTTCCTTTTAAAAAATGTATATATTTATTTTCAAAACACCAAATAAAATGTACATTTCCATATATACAGAACAGGAAAAGAAGATTACATATGAAACTATTAAGTTCTGTTATATAAGGATTGCTTTTCTTTTAAAAAAATATAATAAATTCAACATGTAATTTTCAATGCATTCCTCCTTGTCTGTGACTCTTTCTGGTCTTCCTTCTTTTCTCTTCTGTGCCTTTAAAAAATGCTTTAATGATCCTTGTTAATTTTTTTGTCTACCCTTTCCTGAGGTCCCTCTCTCTCTCCACCCCACCCCAACCCAATTTGAAAAAGAAACAAAAAATTATTATAACAAATATGTATAGTCAAGCAAAACAAATTCCCTCATTGCCCTGGCTTCTTTCAAGTTCCAGCTAAAATCTCACTTTCTCAAAACAAAACAAAACAAAACAAAAAAGCCCTTCTTGTTCCCCTTTAATGTTAGTGCCTCCAATCTGTCTTGTATATTTGTTTGTACAATTATTTACATGTTATCTCTCCCATAAAATTGTGAGCTCCTTGAGAGCAGGGATTGCTTTTGCTTTTCTTTGTACCTTCAGCATTCAAACATAGCCTGGAACACAGTAGGAACTTAAAAAACACTTGCTGACTAACTGGCCTGGGTCTGAAAATATGTGATTTATTCTGCATCTTGGGTATATCACCTCTCTGCCATTATAGTTCTTTATTGCAACAAAAAAACCTACTCTAAGTATGTTTGTACATGAGTCCTTTTCTGGGACAGAGTTGTGAGGAGTAAGGAAAAGGAGAGGGAGAGATAGGGGGAGGAGGAGGATATTCCATATATTTGCCATGTCCAAAAATGAATGTCTAATTATGCACCTTGAGTACCTGTCAGGAGATGGACACCATGTACTTACAATGTTGTTATTACTGAATAAATTATTCTCCTGGTTCTCCTCACTTCATTCTATATCAATTCATGTAAGTCTTACCATATTTCTATGAAGCTGTCTCGTCCACTATTTCACATAGCAAAATAATATTCTATTATATTCATATGCCATAATTAGTTGTCATTCCCCAAATAATGTACATATCCTTTGTTTCCAGTTCTTTGCTACAAGAGCTATTCACAAATACTGCTGTACAGATGTCATTTTCCTTCCTTCTTTGTTCTCTTTGGTATAGAATAGCCTTAAAGATATCCAATCAATGCAGTGCAACTATCCTTAATTAAAATCTGTTTCAAATTGCTAGATTAAACTCTTTGTTTTTTAACAGAGATGACTGTGCTTAACTAATCAATACACCTAAAGGCAGGCTATTAATAGAACAAAACAGACAATGTATATAGATTTTAGAGTTACCGTAGCTCTGATTTGTAACCTTAATCCCAACACTCAACAATCACTTTCTTTGCTATAATGGCTGTCTTACTCAATTTTATGAAACTACCTCAAGAATTTGGAATTATAAGACATAATAGTGTTCAAAGAAGTACTCTATAATCTCATCTTCAAAACAGGACTTAAGAATAAAAACTAAAAGGAATCTTTTGTAAAACAAAACAAAAAACCCTATCTTTTTTTGTGTGTGTGAGGCAATTGGGGGTAAGTGACTTGCCCAGGGTCACACAGCTAGAAAGTGTCAAGTGTCTAGGCCGGATTTGAACTCAGGTCCTCCTGAATCCAGGGCTGGTGCTTTATCCACTGTGCCACCCAGCTGCCCCCAAAACCCTATCTTTTGGAATGAATTTCATATTGGCACTTGCAATGAAAGCTTAAGAAGCTGATTTTCAAAGAACCCTACTTACACATTTTTTCTTTTTTTTGCAGGGCAATGGGGGTTAAGTGACTTGCCCAGGGTCACACAGCTAGTAAGTGTCAAGTGTCTGAGGCCGGATTTGAACTCAGGAACTCCTGAATCCAGGGCCGGTGCTTTATCCACTGCGCCACCTAGCCGCCCCTACACATTATTTCTTACCAGTCCTGTTATTTAAGGAAAGCATAGTGAGTGGCTACAACTGTATCTTACCTGCTTAGGCCAGTACCCAATTTGTAAAGGATGCAAAAACCATCATCACCAATGGGACCATGTAACTACACAGCACTTGGACAGGCTTGCTAACTCTGAAAATTCCTTTGGCTCTTCTCTCCTTGTTTTATTACATAACTTTGCCAAAGGATTTGGTTTTCCATTAATCTTCTAATATGTGTGTATATGAAAGGAGTTATTAAGGAGAAAGCAGAAAGATATAAACAGCCCATTACAAATGTACTAAAGTGTATTTGTGGAAAAATAAACTCAAGGGTTTGGTCTGGTTTGGTTTTTGCAAGGGGGGAGGATATTCTGCTGTTACTAAGTCATAATTAAATGCTTTTGTTATGAACAATTAGGTCCTCTTGCTGACTAGAATAAGTAAATACATCAATGGTGTCAGGTGAGTTTCCTTCTGCTCTAAAAAGGTTTTGCACGAACCAAACCAATGAAACCAAAATGATAAGGAAAGCATTTTTGTAACAAGTATCTTTGATAAAGGCCTCACTTCTCAAATATATAGAGAACTGGGTTAAATTTATAAAAATACAAGTCATTCCCCAATTGATATATGGTCAAAGGATATGAACAGGCCATTTTCAGACAAAGAAATCAAAGCTATCTGTAGTCATATGAAAAAATGCTCTAAATTGATCAGAGAAATACAAAGTAAAACAACTCTGAGGTACCACCTCACACCTTTCTGAGGCCAATATGACAAAAAATGAAAATGTTGGATGTTGGAGGGGATGTGGGAAAACTGGGATGCTAATCCACTGTTGGTGGAGTTGTGAACTGGTCCAACCATTCTGGAAAGCAATTTGGAACTATGCCCCAAGGATTATAAAACTGTACGTACCCTCTGATCCAGCAATATCACTGATAGATTTATTCCCAAAGACATCAAAAAAAAAAGAAAAAAGGACCTATTTCTACAAAAATATTTATAGCAGTTCTTTTTGTGCTGGCTGAGAATTTAAAATCAAAGGGATGCCCATCAGTTGCGGAATTACCAAACAAGCTGTGGTATATGATTGTAATGGAATATTATTGCATTATAAGAAATGACAAGCAGGATGATTTCAGAAAAACCTGAAAAGACTTACATGAATTGATATATAGTGAAGTAAACAGAATGTTTAAATGTTGTGAATTGTAACAGCAATATTGTCTGATGAAGAACTATGAATGACTTAGCTATTCTTAGCAATACAATGATCCAAGACAATCCCAAAGGACTAATGACATTATTCACCTCCAGAGAAAGAACTGATATTAATCAAATACAGACTGCTATCTTTCACTTTTTTTTTTAGTCCTCTTATATGGAAATGTTTTACATAATTGCACATGTATAACCTATATTTGATTGCATGCCACCTCAGGGAGGGGGAGGGGAGTGGAGGGAGGAATTTGGAACTCAAAACTTTAAATAAAAACGTTTA
This sequence comes from Dromiciops gliroides, assembly GCF_019393635.1. Lineage (NCBI taxonomy): Eukaryota > Metazoa > Chordata > Mammalia > Microbiotheria > Microbiotheriidae > Dromiciops > Dromiciops gliroides. The sequence goes on along the minus strand of NC_057862.1, from coordinate 162,168,252 downwards.
TTAAAATATATAATTGGGAAATATTTAGCAAAATTAATGAAAATACCCCACCCCCAATTTTTAAAAATCTATTATGTTGAAGTAAGTCTCTTTCTCCACCATACCAAGCTCAAAGAGGTAAGACAGGCAGTCCTTCCCCACCCTACCCCCTTACTTTTTCTGATATGAGAACCTGTAGATAAGGAACCTGTATGTAAAACCTGTAGATAAGAACCACTCACCTCTCCCAAATCATGGGAGCTGCCAACAAATACTGTTTAGGGAGCCAAATCTCCCAAAGACCCAGCCAAAGTCCTCAATGCCTCCCCTACTGTCAGTGCCCTAATAGATTACAGCCTTTCAGGCACTTCCCTCTTGTCCCCAGAACCCTGTGGGAGACAGTATCTGCTGTCCCCACAACTCTTATCCCTTTTCCCTTATACACTTACCCCACTCACCATCCCAACAATGCTAATATTCTCCCTGCTACCTATATTTAACACTACTTAGTAAAAACATAAATAAAAGGAAGTGCATTATATTAACAGTATTACAAATGTAGTATTTATTCATAATATTAACATAATACTCAAGGATAAATAGATTTTGTGGGATTAACATAGGAACCTGAAAATAAATTCCCAGTTTCATACAGTTTGTTTACAAACTTATAATTAAACACCTGGAGATTCCCTATATTTTAAAAAATAATATCCCTTATCTCAAGATAGCACTGAATAAGAAGAAAAAAGACTGGACCAAAATGTTTCAATTTGGTTGATGTTTTTTAAAATCCTCTCAGTTAAGTATTACATTAATTTGGGGGTCCATAAACTTGAATGGGAAAAAATTACATCCTTAATTTCACTAACCTCTAATTGAAATTAAGCATTTCCTTCCATTATGAATGCAAGTAACAAACCACTGTAGTATGAGGCTTTATTAGACTGCTAAAGGGACCTATAATACAAAAAAGGTTAAGAACTTCCTGAACTAGGTCAGATGAGAAATATAACAATAAAAAGCATTCATTGGCTATTGCATCTTTTCACTAAAGGCTTGTGTTCACTGAGAATAGGTATGACAAAATAACTGGCTCCATATAATTGTAATCCACAGCATCATTTGGCTTAGTTGTCTCCATCTGGTGTCAGGTAATGTGTTCTGGGCAAAAAGTGAATAGTTTTCTTTGCTCCACACCCAGATTCTTCTTTTCAGTCAGATTTCCACATAGGTCAAGAGGAAAATAAGCTGGCTAACTCCAAGTACTAGACAATCATGGATTTAGAGGTGGAAGGAATATTAGAGACCATAGAGTCCAATGCCTCATTTTACAGGTGAAGAAATAAAGGCACAGGGAAGTTAACTGTCTTGCCCACAGTCATACAGCAAATGTGTATATGTGTACACATGCATACATGCACATGTGCAGACATACACATAGAATGAGCTATAACTTATTTCATATAATTACATTCTTGTAAAGTTGCATAAAAATTAGATTTTTTAAGTACTAGATCATTTTCATGGACCCTCTCCCTACATAAAAGAAACAAATGAACAAATAAATGAATCAACAAATACTTTATAGAGTATAAATCTTCAGGCATCAGTAATTTTTATTTTAATGGGCTGAGGAGACTGTCATATGTATATATGCATATATGTATGTTTGTGTATTCATGTATTTTGTGTATGCACACACTGATACACATGCGTACATAATATTATTAAAATAACTGTATGTGATAGATTGTAAATATATTATAGCAGAGAAGCACTGTAGTGTTATAGTGGTCACTGATGATGTCAAAGTCAGGACGACATGGCCTCAAGTGCCACCCATGCCAGAAACTGGCTGTATAACTGGTTCCCTCCCTATAGGTAGTTCTTCACACTATAAAATTTCCAATTTGTATCAGTGGTGGTGTTGTGTGTGTTTTTTCACAAACCATTTGAACCATACAACTAGAAGATAAAGCCATAGGAAACTCTGAATTTGTCTTACAGTTTAGAGAAACTTTACTGAAAAGTTTTCATTCATATAAAAAAGGAATGATTTACCTATGACTGAATACTCACAGTAGTGGCCAGGTAAAATAGGAGGATATATCTGGCAGGTTACTGGGCAGTATCTGGTGATACTGAGTCTGTAGGAATCAGAGGTAGCTCCTAATGCAAAGGGAAAACGTGGTGTTCTTCCAGAAGATTTACCTTGAAAAGTGAGGCTTGTTTGAAAATACTCAGACAAGGAAACCTCTTAAGATTCCCAGAAGCTTTTTTAGGTTATTTCACACCATTGTTTTAATGATGACAACAGTGGGGAAAAAATGGAAAATCACATTTTTTTTTTACTAATAATGAACTTTTAAAATTGCTATAATATTGAATTGTATTTTTATTATCTAAAATTTTTCAGGAATAGTCTATTAAGTTAGTGTAATAATAAGCATTGTCTTTTCAAATCTAATTTTCAGGCAATCTAAGATATGGTTATAATTACATTTGAAGAATATGAGTTTATCTGGCATTCTGAGAATTACTGATTCATATACTCTTAGAGCTAGAAGTGTTCACCATCCTCATTATTTGGATTAGGAAACTGAAGACAGAAGTACCCAAAGTAAAAGAGTTAGTAGATGGCAGTCAGCTTCCAACTCAGGTCTTCAGGTTCTAAGTCCAGTATTCTTTCTTTTCAAGGCACTAGCACCCCCCAAAAAAGTCATCTTATAATAGTCCATTCTGCCTTTTTGTATTATTTCCTTCCAGCTTCTCACAAAATACTAGAAAAAAGGAGCACCTCCTCTCAGACTACTGAAAGCTATCAGCCCTTTCTTTCTTTAAATCTATTTGTTATTAGTTCATACTTCCTCTCAAGAACAGGAAATATTAAACGAAAGAATAGATGGAAAACCTTTTCTATTTCAAGACACCCATTAATACAAAGTAATTACAATAATTAGTCAAAACTTTCATATTTCCTATCAAACTTCAAGCTCAGAATTCAATAGTCATAGTTCAAGAAAGTTTGTGGTTTTAGCAATATAGTCTCTTAGGATACTTCCCAGGCCATCAGAAATAAATTTCCTTGTCTGCAGTCTTCATCCATCCTAAAGCTATGATCCTAAAGCTCAAAGCCTGACATATATTCCATACCATTGAATTTTATATTAAACAAAAGAATAAATATGAATAAATTATATTTTAAAAAGAATAAATATGTACTACAAATAATTTTACTAAAATTAAAATTGGAAAGATACTCTTCCTTAAATGTATTGTGAATTGTACTGTTTTACTAAAGACATAAAGGTAATTTCATAGGCCTATAAATATAAATTTTGAAAATGCTTCAGGGAGAATCAAGATGGTGGAGTAAAGGGAGCCAAGTTCTACCAACATTTCCCTTTAAACAACTTTCAAAAAGTACATTAGGGGCAGCTAGGTGGTGCAGTGGATGGAGCACCAGCTCTGGAGTCAGGAGTATCTGAGTTCAAATCTGGCCTCAGACACTTAACACTTACTAGCTGTGTGACCCTGGGCAAGTCACTTAACCCCAATTGCCTCACTAAAAAACAAAAAGCAAAAATACATCAAATCAAATTCTAAGTGGCATAACCAACAAAAAGTCAGAATGAGTCATTTTTCCAGACCAGAATAGCTTGGAAAGATAGAAACAGAGGTCTGTAAACAATAGGGTAGACAGCAGCAGTGGCGACCAGGGGCATTCACTGGGGTCAGCTAGATGGTACAAAGCTCTGACCCTGGATTCAGGAAGACCTGAGTTCAAATTTGACCTCAGACATTTGACGCGTACTAGCTGTGTGACACTGGGCAAGTCACTTAACCCTCACTGCTCAACCAAAAAAAAAAAAAGACTGGCTTGAACTCTGGTGTAATCATTTCAGATGATTGATTTTCATTCATTAGATGGATGGAGTATAGGGGTGGGGGGGACGATGAACCAGGGGCATTCACTGCCCACAGATGGAAAGGAGACTGAATAGCCAGTTAAAAAGAGGTAAGGTAACAAGGAATTCTTGTTTTAGCAGTGGGGGTAGGACTGGGTGCTATCTGGAAACTCAGTTAAGCAGTTCCAGGTCACCATTCCAAAGCAGAGATAGGCATTTGTCATCACAAGGAAGCAGGGACACTAGCTACCTGGATAAGGACCAAAGTACAGACCAGGAAAGCAATGACCATACCTTTCCCTGGATCATACCATCTCGGGAAACACCAAAAACTAATCGACCCCCAGAATTAACTATGAAAACAACAGGACATAAAAGCATAAAAGCATGAAGAATGGGACAGTCATGTCCTGTCCTAGCTACTACCCCCACAAATTGAGCCCAACAAAAATTCCAAAAAGAGCTAAAGAAGAGATTAAGGGAAAAAAGTTAAAATATTAAAAAACAAGTAAGAGAGGTAGAGGAAAATTCAGGAAAAATTCTGGACAGAAATGCAAGAAAAAATATAAAAATTAAAAGTTTGGTAAAAGGGACACAAAAATACTAAAGAAAATAACATCTTAAAAAACAGAATTGGCCAAATAGTAGGGGGAAAATAGTACAAAGTGTCACTGAAGAAAATAACACTGTAAAAACTGGGATTGGCATAGTGGTCAAAGGAGTACAAAACAACAATGAAGAAAATAATTCCTTAAAAATAGAACTGGGCGGGGCAGCTAGATGGCGCAGTGGTTAAAGCACCGGCCCTGGATTCAGGAGTTTCTGAGTTCAAATCCGACTTCTGACACTTGACACTTACTAGCTGTGTGACCCTGGGCAAGTCACTTAACCCCCACTGCCTGCAAAACAAACAAACAACAAAAAAAAATAGAACTGGGCAAGCTGAAGCTTTCTGAGGCATCAAGAAACAAGAAAACAAAGCCAAAAGAATTTTTTAAAACTAAGAAAATGTAAAATACCTCATTGGAAAAACAACTGACCTAGAAAATAGATCAAGGAGAGATAATTTAATAATTATTATACTGAATCCCAGAGCTCCTAGGTCAAGGAGAAAATACTGAAAGAAGCCATAAAGAAATCATTAAAATACTATGGACCTGGGGGCAGCTAGGTGGCACAATAGATAAAATACCGGCCCTGAATTCAGGAGGACCTGAGTTCAAATCCGATCTCAGACTCTTGACACTTACTAGCTATGTGACCCTGGGCAAGTCACTTAACCCTCATTGCCTGGCTAAATAATTAAATAAATAAATAAAAATTAAAAAAAAAAAAAGTACTATGGAGCTGGGACAGCCAGGTGGCGCAGTGGATAAAGCACCAGCCCTGGATTCAAGAGAACCTGAGTTAAAATCCAGCCTCAGACACTTGACACTTACTAGCTGTGTGACCCTGGGCAAGTCACTTAACACATCATTACCCTGCCAAAAAGAAAAAAGAAAAAAAATACTATGGAGCAACAGTGAGGATCACACAAGATTTAGCAGCTACCATGATAAAGGAGGAGAGGCCTTACAATATGTTATTCTGGAAAGCAAAGGATCTGAAATTATAACCAAGAACAACCTACCCAACAAAACTGAATATAATCATAATAAATGGTTATTTAATGAAATAGAGGACTTGCAAGCATTACTGATGAAAAGACTAGAGCTGAATAGAAAATCTGACATTCAAACTCAAGTCTCAAGAGAAGCATAAAAAAGTAATTAAACATGAGTGAGAAATCATAAGGAACTTAACACAATTGAATTATTTACATTCCCAAACATGTAATCCCTAAAAACTTTATGATCACTAGGGTAGTAGAAATAGTCTACTTAGAAGGTCATAGATGTATCTATTATATTATGTACTGTATTATATACTGAGATCATCTAAAAAATAGACATGTAAGAAAGTGGTATATACTAAGAGAAAGGGTGAAAGAGAAGTATGGGGGAAATTATCTCATAAGAGACAAACAAGGAAACATTTTTATGGTGGAGGGGGAAAATGGAGGCAGAGCAGGTACTCATGAATCTCACTCTCATCTGAAGAGATTCCAAGAAATACACACAGAGTTGGGTATAGAAATTCATTTTACCCAACAGGAAAGAAGGAGGGGAAGGGGCTAAGAGAAAAGTAAAGGGTGGGGATAAGAAGGAAGGCCAAGGAAGGGAGACAGTTATCAGAAACAAAGCCGACACCCCTGGATTCAGGAGGACCTGAGTTCAAATCCAGCCTCAGACACTTGACACTAGCTGTGTGACCCTGGGCAAGTCACTTAACCCCCATTGCCCCGCCAAAAAAAAACAAAAACAAAAACAAAACCAAAGAAACAAAGCTGACTTGTGAGGAGGGATATGGTTTTTTAAAAAGAGATTAGAGAAGGATAAACAGAAGAAAATAAGATGGAAGGAAATATATAGTAAGCATAACTGAATGATGAATAATAATATATTAATAATATAATTATATTAATATATAATAATAAGATGAACTAACCCATAAGAAAGCAGATAGCAGAATGGATTAGAAAACAGAATCCAACCATATGCTGTTTACAAGAAACACACTTGAAAGAGAAAGACACACAGTTAAAATAAGAGACTGAAACAGAATCTCTTATGATTCAGATGATGTAAAAAAGGCAGGTGTAGTAATAATAATCACAGAGAAAACAAAAGCAAAAATATAACAAATTAAAAGAGAATCAGAGAAAGTACATTCATGAAATGGTACCACAGACAATGAATTAATAACTAATAAACATATACACCAAATGACATAGAATCTAAATTATTGATGGAAAAGTTAAATGAATTATAGGAGGAACTAGATACCAAAACTATACTAATGGGGGACATCAATCTACCCCTTTCAGACCTAGGTAAGTCTAAGTATAAAATAAATAAATAGCTAAAGAGATAAATAGTATTTTAGAAAAGTTAAATATGATAGATCTCTGAGACTACTAAATGAGAATAGAAAGGAGTATACCTTTTTCTAAGCTGTGTATAGCACCTTCAAAAAAATTGTTAGGGCATAAACATCTCACAAATAAATGAAGAAAAGCAGAAATGTTAAATGCACCCTTTTCAGGTAACAATGCAGTAAAAATTACATTCATCTAAATCCATAATGGAAAAATTAACTAAATTACAGGGAGACATACACAGTCTAATAAGTAATAAATAATTGGAGACTTTAATGTCCCTGTCTTGTTAGGACAAGTCTAACAGAAAGATAAGAAGGAAAATATAGAAATGAATAACTTACTAGAGAAACTAGAGCTAAAAAACACATGGCATCTTCTAAGTTAGATACTAAAGAATAGACATATAGATAGATGAGAGATAGATATAGATAAAGATACTGCTTAGCATCACATGGAATTTTTACAAAAATCAACCACATATTAGGGCACAGAGACATTGCAAATAAACATTAAAAAGGCAGAAAGAGAAAGCATATCCTTTATGAATGTTTTAAAATGTGTATTAATCTTCATAAATGTTTGTTGACCAACTGGGCCATAGTGTAAAAATTTAGTAACTGGTTTAGAGAATGCAAACTAAAGAAATTTTTTTTAATGTCCAAAGATTTAACAATGAAATCCTAAAAGAAAAAAGTGGTTTTATGAACAAATAACAAAAACCATTAATAGTTACGCAAAAGGAAATTTAAAAAATAAAATAACAGAAAATTTTCTGGAAAGCAGCTAAAGAAGTCCTCAGGAGAAAAGATAATCTCTAAAAACATACGTTAACAAAATAGACAAGGAAAGGGTTAGTGAACTGAAAATGCATTTTTAAAAATTAGAAAGGCAACAAATAAAAACTCCAAAATAAAATGAGAAGAGATTAAAAATGAGAGATATAGAAACTAGAAACCAAAAAGTCTATAGAAATGATAAGCACTATCTGTGTGACCCTTGGCAAGTCACTTAACCCCAACTGCCTCACCAAAAAAAAAAAAAGAAAGAAAGAAATGATAAACAAAACGTAAATCTGGTTCTTTGAAAAAATTCACAAATACGATGAACTTTCAGCCAACCTGATTATTTACAAAATAACAAATGACCACGATGAAATCATATAACAAGACAAAAGGAGGACAAGCAAAGATGGTTGACTAGAATAAAGTAAACAGTCAAATTATCGCTTACAACCATTCCACAAAGACCTAGGAAACATACCAGATTTAAGTAGCAGGGAATCCACAGAAGGAAAAAAATCAGTTTTTTTTTCCCATAACAAGTCTATATAGTAAAGAAAGAGAAGTCTGTGGGCACTTGGGACCTAGCCAGGAGTGAGCTGCTCTAAGTTTTCCACTGCAGGGACTTAACTAGGGTCTACGCACCACAGTGATCCAGAACAAGAAGAGGTCACACATTAGGCAAAGAACAGCCTGACTTGGTTCAGGGAACAGGAACAGGGGTCAACCAGCAGGTCTGTTCATTACTACACCTTGATGAGCGACAGACCTTACGTGTCCTGAGGAGGAAATGTGCATAGAAGTAGCACAGGCCCTAAGCAGTTATACTGAGTGGAAGGGAAGGAGGAAGGGAGGGAGGGAGGCTAGGTGGCCTAAAGATATTTCAAGAAATAAAAAGAAAATATCTAGATCTTTTTTGAACCAGAGGGCAAAGTGAAAATAAAAAGAATCTACCAGTCACCTCCTGAAAGAAACTTCAAAATGAAAACCCAGAAACACTAAAACCAAATCCAGTTTCCAAGTCAAAGAAAAAGTACTGTAAAACAGTCAGAAAAAAAAAGAATTCAAGTAGAGAAGTAATTCAACATCAGCAAAACAAATCAAAATAGTTATGTTAAAGAAAAATATATAAAATCAACAAAATTATCTCAAGTGATACTGAAAAGCTTTTAACAAAGTATAACTCTCATTTATGCTAAAACCTACAAAAAGTATAGGTAAAGAGGGATCTTTTTTCTAAATATCATAAAAAAATCTAACACCAAAATCAAGCACCATATAGAATGGAAACACTAGAAGCTTTCCCCCAAAATTACAGAAATAAAGCAAGGATGCCCATTCTCACAGCTATCATGTTACATAAATCTAAAAATATTACCCATGGAAATAAAACAAGAGAAAGAAATTAAGTGTAAAGATAAACAAAGAGGAGATAAAATCATCCCTAAATGTGGACAACATGAACACAGACTTAGAAAACTGACAAAGATTCTGAGACAATAGCATTAGCAAAATTGTCCACATAAATCAACAGCATTTCTATATAATAACAAAATCAAAGACATGACAAGAAAAAAGGAAATACCACTCAAAAGAACTATGAAATACATAAAATATTTAGGGATCAATCTACCAAAACACACAAATGCTCCTTAAGGAAATAAAGAACTTAAATAGTTAGAGGAATACTCAGTGATTATGACTGGGCCTGGCTTATGTAATAAAAATGACAATACTACCAAAGTTAATTTGTAATGTTAATGTTATACCAACCAAACTATCAAAGGGATACTTTAGAGAACTCAAATAAATAAAAACAAAACTCATTGGCAGAAACAAAAAATCTATAATAGTCAGGGAAATAATTTTTAAAAGTAGGGATAAAAGGGGGACCATAACTTTCAGATCTCAAACAACATAATACAGGACCATTAATCAAAGCCATTTGGTACTGGTTTAAAAATTAGATCAATGGAACAGACAGAAACAAGGGAGAACCACAATGGAGCTCAACAACCCTGTGTTAGATTAGTCAAAAATATAAGCTTCCTAGGAAAGAATTCCCAACTTGATAAAAATTTAAAGGAAGATTGAAGAGCAATCTGGCAGAAATTAAGCTAAGACCAACATCTCCAATCATATTCCATTATAAATTCAAAATGGATATGTAACCTTACTATTAAAGATCACACTATTAAAAAATTAGAAAAGAAGCAATCATATATCTTGAATGACAATAGAACATTTTTAATCTTTGTTTCCTTTCTTTAAAATATTTTTATTATCTTTAGCATTTTCTTTTTAATTTTTCAGTTCCAAATTCTCTCCCTCCTTCCTACCCACTGAGAAGGCAAGCAATATGATATCAATTATACAAAATATATTTCTATATTAGCCATATTTTCAAAACAAGCAAGAAAAATAAAGTGAGAAAATTATAATTCAATTTGTATTCAGAGTTCATCAGTTCACTCTCTGGCAGTAGATAGCATTTTTTTCATTATGACTCCTTTGGAATTGTTTTGGATAACTGTATTGATCAGGTTATCTAAATCTTTCACACAGTTGATCATCATTACAATACTGTTATTACTGTGCACAATGGTCTCCTAATTCCACTGTGCATTAATCAGTTCATATAGGTCTTGCCATGTTTTTCTGAAACTACCCCCTAGTCATTTCCCACAGCATAACAGTATTCCATCACAATCATGTGCCACAACTTGTTCAGCCATTCCCCAATTGAAATCTCCTCGATTTCCAATTCTTTCTCAACACAGAAAGAACTGCCATAACTATTTTTGTACATATAGGTCATTTCCCTTTTTCTTTGATCTCTTTGGGATTAAGATCTAGTAGTAGTACTCCTGGGCCAAAAGTTATAAGTATAGGTTTACAGCCCTTGGAGTCTAGTTCCAAATTGTTCTATAGAATAGTTAGACCAGTTCACTCCTCTACTTCATTAGTGCACCTATTTTTCCCTCAGCCTTGACAGCATTTGTCATTTCTAATAAATGTGAGGTGGTACCTCAGAATTGTTTTAATTATTATTTCTCTAATCAAAAGTGATTTAGAGAATGTTTTCAAAAAAGTTTAGATAGCTTTGATTTCTTCTTCTAAAAACTGCCTGGTTATCTCCTTTGACCATTCATGAATTAGAGAATCGCTCTCATTTTTATAAATGTGACTCAGTTGTAGACTGAGTATATATTTGAGAAACGAGGTCTTTATCAGAGAAGCTTGCTATAAAATTTGTTTGATATTACTTTATTGTCTATGGTATCTTTTATTTTTTAAAATAAAAATATTTTATTATTTTCCAGTTACATGTAAGGATAGTTTTCAACATTTGTTTTCGTAGGATTTTAGTTCCAAAATTTTCCTTCACCCTTCCTTTCCTCCCTCCCCCCCCAAGACGGAAAGCAGTCTGATATATGTACAATCACATTAAACATATTTCTGCATTAGTCATATTGTGAAAGAAGAATAAGAGCACAAGAGAAAAAACTCAAAAAAGAAGGAAAAATCCCAGCCCCAAAGTAGAAACTGCATGATTCAATCTGCATTCATAATCCACAGTTCTTTTTTTCTGGATGTTGAGAACATTTTCTATCATGAGTGCTTTGAAATTGTTTTGGATCATTGCACTGTTGAGAAGAGCCAAGTCTATCACAGTTGTTCATCACACAATGTTGCTGTTACTGTGTACAATGTTCTCCTGGTTTTGCTCCTCTCAGTCAGCATCAGTTCATGTAGGTCCGTCCAGGTTTCTCTGAAATCCTCCCGCTCATTGTTTCTTACAGCACAATAGTATTCCATTACATTGATATACCACAACTTGTTTAGCCATTCCCCAACTGATGGGTATTCCCTCAATTTCCAATTCTTTGCCGCCACAAAGAGAGCTGCTATAAATATTTTTGTACGTGTGGATCCTTTTCCCTCTTCTATGATCTCTTTGGGATACAGACCTAGCAGTGGTACCACTGGGGCAAAGGGTATAGACAACTGTATAGACTTTTGGGCATAATTCCAAATTGCTCTCCAGAATGGTTGGATCAGTTCACAACTCCACCAACAATGCATTAGTGTTACAAATTTCCACATCTTTTCCAACATTTATCATTTTCCTTTTTTGTCATATTAGCCAACTGGATAGGTGTGAGGTGGTACTTCAAAGTCCTTTTAATTTGCATTTCTCTAATCAGTAGTGATTGAGAACATTTTCTCATATGGCTGTATATAGCTTTAATTTCTTCATCTGAAAACTGCCTGTTCATATTCTTTGACTAGTTCTCAACTGAGGAATGGTTTGTAGGTCTTATATATTTGATTCAGTTCTCTATGTATTTTAGATATGAGGCCTTTATAAAAAATACTGGCTATAAAAACTGTTTCTCAACTTACTGCTTTCCTTCTAATCTTGGTTGTGTGGTAAAAATTATTTGTGGTAAAGATTAATATTGAAAATTTTAGCTGAATCATTTGGGAGGGGCCACATACCTGGCTCACCCTGAGACTGAGCATGCTACTAGGCAGCTTTTGAAGGACCTCCCCTTTTGGGGAGGAAAAAATGCCAGCTCCACCGGAAGGCAAAGCAACTTCCGGTGGGCAGGGCATTCAAAAGGTTGTGCTCTTTTGGCCTAGAGAGCAGTCTCTGACGGTGCTCAGCTCGTTGTGGCAGTTTGGAAGCACATGCTTCATGCTCGGTCTTGGGCATGCTGGTTCTGGGGCTGGCAGTTTGAGATTTAGTGAGTTTTATAAAGGAAAATCCTAAATTCCTTTGAACTAGCTTAATCTCTGGGATCGCATAGACTAATCTTAGAACTAAGACTATTCATCTGTATTTCTACTTCCTTATTTCCCTAACTGATTTCACCTTTGTGGTCTAATTAATTCCCAAGCAATAAAACCTGATCCTTTATAAACTAAAGCTCAGAGGCTCCTTTTCTTATTGGCCTGGGAGGTATATATAAAAGGGAAAGTTAAAGGGGGAGATTAATGCTCAGTATATCCAATTTTGGCCTTCATGGTTGCACTGATTTTGTTTATGTAAAAACTTTTTAAGTTAAGATAATCAAAATTTTTATTTCATTTGGATTGTCAAACTTATTGGCATACAGTTGGGCAAAATAGATCCTAATTATTGCTTTAATTTCCTATTCATTGGTGGTGAATTCACCCTTTTCTTTCTTCTTCTTTTTTTTTTGCGGGGCAATGGGGGTAAAGTGACTTGCCCGGGGTCACACAGCTAGTAAGTGTCAAGTGTCTGAGGCCTAATTTGAACTCAGGTACTCCTGAATCTAGGGCCAGTGCTTTATCTACTGTGCCCCCTAGCCGCCCCCTCACCCTTTTCATTTTTGATACTTATAATTTAGTTTTCTCCTTTCTTTTTTTAATGAAATTAACCAGAGGTATATTTTTTATTCATTTTTTCATAGAACCAGCTCTTACTTTTATTTATTAATTCTATAATTTTCTTACTTTCAATTTTATTAATCTCTCCTTTGATTTTCAGGATTTCCAATTTGCTATTTAATTAGGGAATTTTAATTTGTTCTTTTTCTAGTTATTTTAGTTGTATGCCCAATTTATTAATATTCTCTTTCTCTATTTTATTCATATAGGAATTTAGAGATATAACATTTCCCCTAAGAACTGCTTTGACTGCATCCCAGAAGTTTTGGTATGTTGTCTCACTACCGTCATTTTCTTTTATGAAATTATTATTTCTATTATTTGTTCTTTAACCCACTCATTCTTTTAGATGAGACTGTCTAGTTTCCAATTAATTTTTGGTCTATCTTTCCATGTCCCTTTATTACACATAAATTTTATTGCATCATGATCTGAAAAGGATGCATTTACTATTTCTGCCTTTCTGCATTTGACTGTGAGGTTTTTATGCCCTAATACATGTTCAGTTTTTGTGTAGGTGCTATGTACTGCTGAGAAAAAGGTATATTCCTTTCTATCCCCATTCATTTTTCTCCAGATCTATCATACTTAATTTTTCTAAAAATATATTAACCTCCTTAACTTCTTTCTTATTAATTTTGTGAGGGACAGCTAGGTGGTGCAGTGGATAGAGCACCGGTCCTGGAGTCAGGAGGACCTGAGTTCAAATCCAGTCTCAGACACTTAACACTTACTAGCTGTGTGACCCTGGGCAAGTCAACCCCCAATTGCCTCACAAAAAAAAAAGAGAGAGAGAGAATTTTGTGGTTAAATTTATCTAGTTCTGAGAGGGGGAGGTTGAGGTCCCCCACTAAGATAGTTTTGCTGTCTGTTTCTTCCTGTAACTCGCTTAATTTCTAAGAATCTGGATGCTGTACCACTTGGTGCATATATGTTTAGTATTGATATTATTTCATTGTCTATAGTACCTTTTAGCAAGATGTAATTTCCTGCCCTTTCCAGTGTTGACGGCCCAAGCAAAGGGGCAGAAATGGCACCTCACAAGGGGAAGGAAAGAAGGAAGAGCAGGTCATCAGCCTTGGACCTCAGGCTGCTGAGGGAAAGAACGTGTTTGGTGTCTGTCATATTTTTGCTTCCTTCAATGACACCTTTGTCCATGTGACTGATCTCTCTGGCAAAGAAACCATCTGCCGAGTGGCTGGTGGGATGAAGGTCAAGGCTGACAGGGATGAATCTTCTCCCTATGCTGCTGTGTTGGCCGCTCAGGACATTGCCCAGGGATGTAAAGAACCAGGCATCACTGCCCTTCACATCAAACTTCGGGCCACAGGGGGAAATAGGACTAAGACACCTGGCCCTGGTGCACAGTCAGCCCTGAGAGCCCTGGCACGTTCTGGAATGAAGATTGGGCAGATTGAGGATGTCACTCCAATCCCCTCTGACAGCACTCACAGAAAGGGTGGTCGCCATGGTCACCACCTGTGAATATCGTTTGTTGGATTATATTTGGTCAATAAAAGTGTAACGATGTAAAAAAAAAAAAGATGTAATTTCCTTCCTTATCTCTTTTAATTAGGTCTATTTTTGCTTTTACTTTGTCTCAGAAAAGAATTGCTACCTTCTGCTTTTTTTACTTCAATTAAAACATAATATATTCTGCTCTAGCCTTTTACCTTTATTCTGTGTGGATCTGCTTCAAATGTGTTCCTTGTAAACAACATATTGTAGGATTGTCGTTTTAAATCCAATTTGTTATCTGCTTCCATTTTATGGGAGAGTTTATCCCATTCACATTCACAGTTATGATTACTTTTTATTTCCCTGCATCCTATTTTTCCCCTTGTTTATACTTACCTCTCTTCTTTCCCCTGTCCCTTCTCACAGTGTTTTCCTTCTGACTACCACCTCCCTCAATCTTCCCTCCCTTCTATCAGCCACACCTCCCTTTTGCCCTTTCCTCTTTTGCCTCCTAGTTTTACCCTCCTTTCTATCAGTACTCCACCCTCTTCTTTACCCTTTCTATAGTCAACTGAGTGTATATGTTATTCCCTCTTTGAGCCAGATCAGATGAGGGTAAGGTTAAAACAATGCTTACCCCTGCCTTCTTTCCCTCTATTGTAATAGGTTTTTGTGCCTCTTCATGTGATGTTCTACCTCATCCTGTCTCCTTTTCCTCTTCTCCCAATATAATCCTTTTTGTCACTCTAATTTTCTAAATATATCATCACATCAAAATCAACTTATGCCCACACCCTCTGTCTATGTGTACTCCTCATATTAGCCTTAATAGAGAAACAGTTCTCAAGAGTTATAACTATCTTCTTCCCATGCAGGGATGTAAACATTTTAACCTTATTGAATAATGTGTTTTGTTTTTTCCTCATGTTATGTGTTCCCCATAAAAAAGTGATTTTTATTCTCTCGAGCCTTGTATTTGTAGACTGAATTTTCTGTTGAGTTCTGGGCTTTTCATTTGGAAGGTTTTTAAATGCCCTATTTTGTTGAATGCCCATCATTTTCCCTAAAAGTTTATGATTAATTTTGCAGGGCAGAACATTCTTCCCCCCCCCCACTCCTCCCCCCACACACATACAAGAAAAAAAGAAAGCCTGTACATTCTTGGTTGTAATCCAAGTTACTTTGTCCTCCAGAATATCATATTTCAAGCCCTTTGATCTACTAATGTTGAAACTGGCAGGTCCTATGTAACACTGATTGTTTCTCCTTGATATTTAAATTGTTTCTTTCTGGTTGTTTGAAGTATTTTCTCCTTTGCCTGATAATTCTGGAATTTGGCAATGATATTCTTTGGAGTTTTCTTTTTTGGGGAGGGGAGGGAGGTCTCTTTCAGGGAGTGATTGGTAGATTCTCCCCCCCCCCTTTCTGGGCAATGAGGGTTAAGTGACTTGCCCAAGGTCACACAGCTAGTGTCAAGTGTCTGAGGCCAGATTTTAACTCAGGTCCTTCTGAATCCAGGGTCAGTGTTTTATCCACTGTGCCACCTAGCTGCCCCCCGGTGCATTCTTTTAATGACTATTTTTTCCTCTACTTCTAAGACAATGGGGCAGTTCTCCTTGATAATGTCATGAATTATGCTGTCCAGGCTCTTTTTTTTATAATGGCCCTCAAATAGTCCAGTTATTCTTAAATTGTCCCTCCTGGATCTATTTTCCAAGTCTGTTGTTTTTCTGAAGAGATATCTTACATTTTCTTCTACTTTTATATTCTTTTGATTCTGCTTTACTTCTCCTATTGTCTCATTGAGTCATTAGCTTCCAACTGCCCAATTCTGATTCTTAAGAAATCATTTTCCCCAGTCAGCTTTTTCACCTCCTTTTCCATTTATCCAATTGTATTTTTAAGGTGTTATTTTCTTTTTCCAAGTTATTGACTCTCTCTTGCATAACTCTCATTTCTTTTCCTAATTTTTCTTCTACCTCTATTAATTGGTTCATAAAATCCTTTTTGAGCTCTTCCAAGAGGGTTTCTTGGTCTTGAGATGAATTCCTCTTCTCCTTTAAGGCTTTACATGTAGGCATTTTGACATTATTGTCTTCCTCTGAGTTTATGTTTTGGTCCTGTCACTGTAGTAATTTTCTATGGTAAGGGTTCTTTTCTGTTTCTTATTCATATTTTAGCCTATTTCATGCTAATTTTTAAAGTTGTGTTCTGCTCCTGGGGCACAGCATGCACTGTCCCAAGTTTCTTTTGCTGGAGGACAGGGGCCCAGTCACTGGCTTTCTACTCTGAGGTCTCAGCAGCTTGCAGCTTGTTACTACACTTGAGTGCCTCACCCTACTTACGCCTGTTGGGTAGCAGATACCCCAATTGGCACATTATCTTCTGCATTGAAGTGAAGAGCCTCATAACTGATCTGCTGTGCCACTAGCTTGCCGAGTTAGGACTGAGGGTCCTCAGTTGCTGATCTGTACTATGGCTAAGTCTTCTGCTGGCTTGCCCAGACACCCTCTGTGCTGAACTGTACTCAGCTTTTACCCAGGTGAGACAGTCCTTTTCCTAAGACCTTCTAGGTTATCTTCAGCCAGAAGATGGCTTCACTCCATCTTTTTATAGGTTCTGCAGCTCCAGAATCTGTTTAGAGACTTAATTTAACATTGTTTCCAAGGGAAATTTGGGAGAGCTCAGGCAACTTCCTGGCTTCTCTCCACCATCATGGCACCTGGAACCCAAGAAACTCCTTTTTTACTGCTCTAATAATGATAAAGTTTTTAGAAGTTACATGTTTCACCTTCCCAAATAGGAATGTAAATAATTTAACTTTATTGAGTTCCTTAGGATTATTCTTTCATGTTTACCTTTTATGATTCTCTTGAGTCTTGTGTTTGAATGTCAAATTTTCTATTCAGCTCTGGTCTTTTCATCAGGAATGCTTGGAAGCATTTTTCCCCTGAAGGATTTTACTCTGTTTTGCTGGGTAGAATTTTCTTAGTTTTAATCAGAGCTCCTTTGCCTTCCAGAATATCAGAGTAAGCCCCCTCATCCTTTGTCATGCCTGATAAATCTTGTGTGATCCTCACTATTGCTCCACAGTATTTTAATGCTTTCTTAATTTAAAAAAAATTTTTTTTTAATTTGGTGGGCGGGGCAATGAGGGTTAAGTGACTTGCCCAGGGTCACACAGCTAGTAAGTGTCAAGTGTGTGAGACCAGATTTGAACTGAGGTCCTCCTGAATCCAGGGCCAATACTTTATCCACTGCACCACCTAGCTGCCCCTAGTGCTTTCTTTCTGGCTACTTTCAGTATTTTCTCCTTGCCCTAGGAGTTCTCTGGAATTCAGTATAATATTGCTGGGAGTTTTAATTTGGGGATCTCTTTCAGAAGGTGATCATTGAATTATTTCAATTTCTATTTTGCTCTCTGGCTCTAAGATATCTGAACAGTTTTCCTTTATAATTTCTTGAAATATGAAGTATATACTCTTTTTTTCTCTAATCATGGCTTTCAGGTAAATTATCTCTCCTTGATCTACTCTCCAGGTCAGTTGTTTTTCCAATGAGATAGTTCACATTTTCTTATTTTTTTGACTTTGGTTTATATTTTCTTGATAACTCATAGAGTTATCAACTTCTACTTTCCCAATTCTAATTTTTAAGGAATCATGTTCTTCAGTGAACTTTTGTATATCCTTTTCCATTTGGCTTATTCTGCTTTTTTTAAGAACTTCTTTTCTTCAATGTCTATTTTACCATTAGGTAAATTCTGTTTTGTAAGGTGTTATTTTCTTCAGTATTGTTTTGTGCCTCTCTTACCAAGATGTTAATTCCCTTTTTATAATTTTCTTGTATTACTTTCATTTCTTTTCCCAATTTTTCCTCTATCACTCTTGGCTCTTTCTTTAACTCTTCTGGGAATTTTTATTAGGCTTGGGTCCAATTAGCATTTTTCTTTGAGGCTTTGTTTGTAGCTGCTTTCACACTGTTGTCTTCTTCTGAGTTTGTCTTGGTCTTCCCTGTCACCATAGTGCCTTTTTGTGGTCAAATTCTTCTTGTTGTCTGATCATTTTTCCTGCCTATTTCTTGACTTTAATTATGTTAAAATTTGGTTCTGCTCACCTGGGAGTATGAAAGCACCATCCAAAGCTTCAGGCTCTTTTGTGCTATTGTTTTCAGAGCTTGTTCTGGGCTTCTATAAGCTTTTGGTACTTTCCAAGTGGTATGATCCAGGGAAAGGTGTGGTCACTGCTCTCTTGGTCTACACTCTGGTCTTTAACATGGAGGGGCTACTGGACCCCTGCAGCCATAAGCACTAGCACTCTCTTTACCTTGGAACTGTGAATAGGGTTCCTGTTCTTTTGTGACTCACCCTCTAGCACGCTTCTCCACCCTAAAATTGTGACCTGGAACTGTGTATGGACAACAGAGTTATCAAACAGTACCAAGTATATCCAGTGACATCAAAGGGTCCCCGGAAATCTCTTTCTAACCAGTTGTCTGGCCTCCTTACTGTCTCTGGGCTGAGAGCTCCTAAAGCTGCTGCCTTTATGGGCTCTGGACAGGTTTCTACCCTTCTGTCACAATTTCTCCTGTCACCCTTCTAAGTTTTCTTAGGCCAGAAAAATTTCACCTTGACTTTTTGTTGACAGTACTACTCCAAAATTTGATTTGAGGTGTTATTTTAAAGTTGTTTGAATGGGAATATTGAAAGAATTCAGCTGGGTTGCCTCTAATCTGTGATCTTGGCTCCTCTTTGTCTCTTTTTAGGGAAAGCTAATCTCAGGAGATATATTCTTAACCAAAAAAAGCAGGCAATTACAAAAGATGAAATTTATAACTTTGATTATATGAATCTGAAAAGCTTCTGCACAACCAAAATTAATGTATCTAGGGTAAGAAGGGAAGCAGCTAAATATGAAAAAAATCTTTATATGACATTTCTAAAATAAAAGTTTGGTATATAACCATGCCTCAATAGAAAAGTATTATAAAGATATGAACAATTCTCAAAAGAACTGCAAACTATCAACAACCATGTGAATGAAAGTTCCAAATGAGCAATACAAAAGACAAATTCAAATCAGAATAACCTTGAAGGTTCACCTCACATTCAAAAAATAGGCAAAGATAATAAAGATTACAATAGTCAAAGGTAGAAAGGTTATGGGAAGACAGGCACATCATTGGTAGAGCTGTGAATCACTAAAACCATTTTGGAAAACAATTTCAAGTATAGAAAGTAACTAAAATAGCCATACCCTTTGATCCAGAGATTCCACTATTAGTCTTATTTCCTAAGTATGTCACTGACAAGAATTAAGTTTCCATATACACCAAAATATTTATATCTGTGCAACACCTTCATTTTTTGTGGTAGCCAAGAAATTGAAAGAAAAAATGCCTATCAATTGAGGAATCATTAAACAAATTGTGGACCATGAATAAAATAGTATATTACTATGCTATAAGAAATAATGAATATGAACACAGAATGAAATAAATAAGGCAAAGAAAATAATGCAGACAATGACTAAAACAAAATAAATGAAAAAATACACAAAATAAACAAAAATCAGTTTCAAAATTACAAAGAACAAGTATGGTACCAAAAAAGAGATATAAAAAGATGTCCCCACATCGTTCCTTTGCAGAAGTAAGAGTTCCATAGATGTGATATCTCTTTAGACTATTTCAATATACTGACCAGTTTTGCTAAATTTTTTTTTAATTTAATTTTATTTATTTATTTTTTTTAGTTCTCAACTTTTGTTTATACATGCTTTACAATTTCAGATTTTTCTCCCTCCCACCCCTCCCTCCTCCCTCCCCTAGACAGCGGGTAATCTGATATAGGTTATATCTATATATCTCTATACATATACATATAGATATAGATATATATACACACACACATATATATATATACACATAATAACACTAATCCTATTTCTGCATTAATCCTGTTACAAGAGAAAGAATCAGAGCAGTGATGCAAAACCTCAAAATAGAAAGAAAAAAAAAAAACCAACAGCACCCAAAACAAAAGAAATAATATGGTTCAATCAGCATCTATACTCCACAGTTCTTTCTTTCTTTTTTTTCCTTGGATTTGGAGATCCTCTTCTATCATGAGTTCCCTGGAACTCTTCTGTACCATTGCATTGGTGAGAAGAATATAGTCCATCACAGTAGGTCAACACTCAATGTTGATGATACTGTGTACAATGTTCTTCTGGTTCTGCTCATCTCACTCATCATCAGCTCACATAAGACCCTCCAGGTTTCTCTGAACTCTTCCTGCTCATCATTTCTTACAGCACAATAGTATTCCATTGTATTCATATACCACAACTTGTCCAGCCATTCCCCAATTGATGGGCACCCCCTCAACTTCCAAGTCCTTGCTACCACGTAAAGAGCAGCTATAAATATTTTTGTACATGTGGGTCCCTTTCCCCCTTCCATGATTTCTTTGGGCAAAAGACCTAAAAGTGGGATTGCTGGGTCAAAGGGTATGCACAGCTTTATCGCCCTTTGGGCATAATTCCAAATTGCTCTCCAGAATGGTTGGATCAGCTCACAGCTCCACCAACAATGAATTAGTGTTCCAATTTTCCCACAGCCTCTCCAACATTTATTATCTTCCTTTTTTGTCATTTTAGCCAATCTGATAGGTGTCAGGTGGTACCTCAGAGTTGTTTTAATTTGCATCTCTCTAATCATTAGAGATTTAGAGCATTTTTTCATATGGGAATAGATAGCTTTGGTTTCTTCATCAGAAAACTGCCTGTTCATATCCTTTGACCATTTCTCAATTGGGGAATGACTTGGATTCTTATAAATTTGATTTAATTCCCTATATATTTTAGAGATGAGGCCTTTATCAGAAGCACTGGTCTCAAAAATTGTTTCCCAGCTTTCTGCCTCCCTTCCAATTTTGGATGCATTGCTTCTGTTTGTACAAAAATTTTTTAATTTAATATAATCAAAATCATCCATTTTGCATTTTATAATATACTCTATCTCTTGTTTGGTCAAAAACTGTTTTCCTTTCCAAAGATCTGATAGGTACACTATTCCTTTCTCTCCTAATTTACCTATGGTATCACCTCTTATGTCTAAATCATGTATCCATTTTGACCTTATTTTAGTATAAGGTGTAAGATGTTGGTCTATGCCTAATTTCTGCCATACTATCTTCCAGTTTTCCCAGCAGTTTTTGTCAAATACTGAGTTCCTATTCCAGAAGCTGGAGTCTTTGGGTTTATCAAACACTACATTACTAGTGTCATTTACTACTGCATTTCCTGAGCCTACAGTTTTGCTAAATTTTTAACCTTTTTTTTCTTTATTTTCTTTTAAAAGTATTATTTGTTATATGGAATAGTCATACGGTAGGGATACTGTGAGAAATTCTTGTGATGTAAAAAACAAAAGACATTAGTAAGATTTTGTTTTTTTTAAAGGCAACAATTAAACTTCAAAATACAATTTAAATATTTTGGTGAAAGGATTTTCAGCCAAATGATATGGTCAGGAAACCAAACTACAACTGAGTGAGTGAAAGAAAAGAAAACAGATGTACCAATTGTACATGGCTTTCCCAAGAAGGTTAGCCATCAAAGGGAAGTAAGAGAAAGCTATATGGCAGTAAAAGATGGATAAAATTTGAGGTTTTTTTCGGGGCTAAGGGAAGAAAACTCCAGATAAAGTAAGCTATTCAATAGTCTTATCAGAAAAATGTATTGATGGGGGTAGCTAGGTGGTGCAGTGGATAAAGCACCGGCCCTGGAGTCAGGAGGACCTGAGTTCAAATCCCGCCTCGGACACTTGACACTTACTAGCTGTGTGACCCTGGGCAAGTCACTTAACCCTCATTGCCTTGCAAGAACAAACAAACAAAAAAAAGCATCACGTTACCACAGGGCAGTGGCACGGCACCCAACTTTATATAGAAAACAAAATTAGGATCTACAGAAGATCTCTGGAAAGGCTCAAAGAACTAGACACATTTGGCCAATGTTCCTGGGTGGGCAGAAGGCTTCATACCCAATGAATGGTGCCCTTAGTTGAAACAAGATAGGCAATGGCAAAGAAACCCAATTAAGTCCAGAGGCAAATTTCCACTGCTGACGGAAATTACATTTAGTAATGCTACCAAATGCTGTGCACTCTTTTTTCAAATTTTCATACTAGAAAAACATGAATGATCACGTGAAAAGTTTCTTTCTCTAAATATGGGGTAAGATTATTTAAAAAAATGCCAGCATGAAATTTCTGGGTGCCATGCAACTTGGTGCCTGGGATTTGTTAAACTCTGACATCTTCACAAATTAAATTTCATGGACAGATACTATACTATTATTTACTAGATTTTATGAAACATTTATTCAAAGAGTTCAGTAAAACATTGTTTTTCAGCTAAATTATTTTTAGCAGCAATGGAAACAGAATGGTGCACACCAATCCTCCAAGTAAGAATAAAGGGAGGGGCAGCTAGGTGGCACAGTGAATAAAGCACCTGGATTCAGGAGGACCTGAGTTCAAATCTGGCCTCAGACACTTGACACTTACAAGCTGTGTAACCCTGGACAAGTCACTTAACCCTCATTGCCTTGAGGGGGAAAAAAATAAAAGGAACAAGTAAATGGCACTCCAGCTGACCAAGCCTTCTATATCATCTATGTATTCACTACTATAATATAGTACTTAGCACAGTGCCTGGCACATAGCAGGCACTTAATAATTGTTTATTGACTAACTACATAGATCATGGCAGTGGTTTTTATTTGATTTTAACTCAGCCCATTTTGGCTTTTCTTGCATCTTCAGCAAACCACTAGTTCTAGAGGCTGAGAAAGATAAGAAACAATTCTGTCCCTTAAGGAGATAAATGATGGGTTGGCATTTCATAGAAATGCCTAGATTAGAGCTAGAAAGGACTTCAGAGGTCATCTGGTTACAAATGAAGAAACTGAGGCCCAAAAGATGAAAAGAGTGGTTCAAGGGAATATAGGTAATAAACATAAATAAAACATTTATTAAACACCTACTAAGTTACAGGCATTGTGCTAAGTAGAATACAAATACAAACAAATAAGGCAACCTTTGCCCTCAAGACTCTTTTATTTTAATGGAAGGAGACAACAGGAAGTAGTTTGGAGGCCTTGTCCCCTGGGAAGATAAGGTAAAAGTTCACCTATTAGAGTCAGAGTCCAAGGTTCCAATGGGAGGGGTATGAGGATGATGGCCAAAGAGCAGGCAACATGGTAAGGAGCCAGGATTCTAAATTAGGTCCTATGACTCAAAGTTCAGCCCACTTTCTACTGTAGCATGAAAACAGCTTTCATAACTGCACTAATTTTTAAAAATCTCATCAATTTTGACTTAATTTGAATAAGGCCTAAGTGAAATTTAATTTTTATAACCATGAAAATTAAAGGAAATTTGCTAACCAAATAATATTCTTTAAAGTATAAAATCTGCATACTTAAGTGAATTATTATAAAGAGTTAATCCACAATGTAAGAGCTGAGATTTATGTAGTACTTTAAGGTTTACCAAATACTTTTTGATCCCATCTCAGACACTTACTAGTTGTGTGACCATGTCATTAGTTACCTTTTTCAATAACAAGATTGTATGATTTTGTCGATGTGAGTAGTATTCCACTAACTCAGATGACAATCCCACTTAATTTCAGTAGTAGATAGTCTTGAAGAATTAATGTGGGGGGTCAGCTAGGTGGTGCAGTAGATAAAGCACCGGCCCTGGATTCAGGACTCCCTGATTTCAAATCCGACCTCAGACACCTGACACTTACTAGCTGTGTGACCCTGGGCAAGTCACTTAACCCCCATAGCTCCACCAAAAAAAAAAAAAAAAAGGAATTAATGTGGCTTTTTTTTTTTTGCCGTAGCAACACCCTGAAGTTGACCTAGTGATGATCCTCTTCAAGCCTAGATAGGTTGTACTCAGAACTATCCTTACAGACAGAAACTGTAATTTTTATCTTCAAATCTAGGAGCCCTTATCATGTAGTAGAAAAATAAATAAATGTTGAATACCTGTACAAGCTTAAACACCAGTGGTAAAACTTTCCAAAAGTCAAGGGTCACTTCGATCCTACTATGAAGCATTATATTAGTATTTATTTTAACTTTGGCAAATCATTCCAAATTTATGGATGCACCCATGGTACTCTGCTCATTCTGCTAACAATTAACTATATTAAACAAATATGAAATGAAATTTTTGTTGATATGAGTTCTTTTTATTCTTATAAAAGTCAGGTTGCCTTTCAGCAGGGCTTCTGAAAATGAAACACTTTACTGTCATCCCTATTTTAAGAAAGCTTTGAGAGGAGACATTTCTGCTTTAAAATAGCACTTTGTACCAGTCTGAGAGATAAGGCTATTTATGGAATGTAATTCAATAAACATGATTATTAAAAACTTACAATGTGCCAGGCACTGTGCTAAGCATTAGGGATGGAAATAAGAAAAAGGAAGACAGTCTCTACCTTCTAGGAGCTTACAGTCTAACAGGAGAAGACAACACACAAAAGCAAACTGAAAAGTGGGGAATAGGAAGAATGGAGGCCCACCAAATGGTATGATGTTCCACAAAGTGGAAACCAAGTGGAACTGTTGATGAAAAATAGAGAGTTACCTGGAAAGTTTGGAGTCCTATATAAAGAAAGGCTTTAGAAAGAATTTGTCTCTATCCTCCAGCCCTCCAATCAGAGGGAAGAGGCAATCGAGGGAGTTAAGAGGTACTGAGTATTTACAGCTGAGTCAATCAGCATAGTAATGAAATTACTGATGATCAGTTCATTGAGTGGAGATGGGGGGGCACGACAATGTTCCATTAAGTTTAAAACCAAGCATAGGGGGCAGCTAGGTAGCGCAGTGGATAAAGCACGGGCCCTGGATTCAGGACTCCCTGAATTCAAATCCGGCCTCAGACACTTGACACTTAACTAGCTGTGTGACCCTGGGCAAGTCGCTTAACCTTCATTGCCCTGCAAAAAAACCCAACAAAAACAAAAACAAAACAAAACAAAAAAACCAAGCATAGCTACTGTTAGGAAATGGAGAATAAACAAGTAATAGGAATTGAGGAGTGCTATGAATAGTTGAAGTGGACAATTTCCTAGGTCTAAGAGTAAGCTATTTCAAAGTAGTGCTTCATCATTGTTTTTAGTGAATTCCCAACAATTTATATATACCTGTATTCAAAATAAAAAAAAATGTAACATATTGTTTCCAATGACTAAAGGGTCTTAAAATTTTTTTGGAACACGAAAGTAATAGAGTATTATTGCTCTGTAAGAAACAAATATGAGAAGACATGTATACTGATGCAGAATAAAATAAACATATTTGGGAAAAGAAAATACATGACTAAAACATGTAAACAGAAAGAACAATAAAATGAAACTGAGTATTATATAATTATAATCACAAAGCTTGTACCTGGAAAAAGACAGAACTATGGCTATGAAACATTACATATGCTGTCAAGCATGATCTTGGTGTTGATTGGTTTGGTTTTACTGGACTATTTGCTTTTTCACAAAAATCTTTTTTACAAGTATAAAGTACTGCCATTTGTATGAGTAACACAGAGAAAAGCAACTTGAGGAGAAACAAAGACAGTTTTGAGAGGACCTGAGGGAAAGCAGTTCCTTAGAAGCAAGAGTACTGACTAATGGCTATCATTCATTGTTTCCCAACAAATTTACATGCCTTTTTTTTTTTAGTTTTGAGGCTGATAGCTGGAAAACTTTGAATAAAAAACTAGTTAGGGACTTTGGAATAATGTAATATTTACTATTTGTTTGATCTATGTTGATTTGGGGTTTCTCAAAATTAGATAAAGTTGGGTCAGTATACACAAAGAGATCCTGACAAGAAGCCAGACTAGAAGCCACAGGATAAGACAAAATAATTCTACTTCACAACCATCAGATTAATAAAGATGACAAAAAAGGGAAGATAACAGTTGTTAGAGGAGCTAAGGGAAAACAGGAACATTAATTTGTTACTGATGAAGCTGTAAACTGGTCCCCTTCTTCTGGAAAGCAATTTGGAGCCATATTGCAATTCTCTAAATTGTGCATAACCTCTGACCTAGTAATATCACCACTACATTTAAATGCCAGAGAGACAGAATCCATATGTATAAAAACATACAGTAATTTCTGTAGTGGTAAAGAACCAAAAACTAAGGAGATGACAATCAAATGGTGAATGACTGAACAAATTATGGCATATAAATTTAATGGAATATTTACTGTGTTATAAAACATGACAAAAGGGATGATTGAGGAGAAAACCTGGGAGATATGTAAGAAATGATGCAGAGCTAAATGAGGCAAACCAGGAAAATCTTCATACAATAACAACATTATTAAAGACAAATAATTTTGAAAGACTTAAGAACTCTGATAATTTCAATGAAAAACCATGATTCCAGAGGACAGGTGATGAAGAATGCTACTCACTTTTTTTTTCATTCAATTTCATTTTAGTTTCAGTTCCAGATCCTCTTCCCCCTCTACCCCTTCCCTACCAATGGGAAGGCAAGAAATACAAAAACCACTGCAAATATGGAATCATGCAAAATAAATTTCCACATTAGTCATGTTCTGGGAGGGGGGGGGACAAGAAAAAAAGAGGAAAAAAATATGCTTCAACCTGCACTTAAGTCCATTAGTTCCCTAGCTGTAGGTGGATAATATTTTTCATCATGAGTCCTTTAAAACTGTGGTAGAACATTGTGTTAATCAGTTACTTAGTCTTTCATAGCTGATTATCTTTACAATATTGCTTTTACTATGTAAATTTTTCTCCTGGTTCTACTCACTTCACTTTGTAACAATTCAAAACAAGTCTTTCCAGGTTTTTCTGAAACTATCACCATCATTTTTTACAGTACAATAGTATTGCATCATTTCATATATCATAACTTGTTCAACCATTGCCCAACTGATGAGGAACTCCTTGGGTTTCCAATTCTCTGCTACCATAAAAAGAGCTGCTTCAAATATTTTTGTACGTATAGGTTCTTTTTACTTACTTCTTTATGAAAGAACGGTAACAGCAGTCAAAATGTAGGATGAGACATACGATTTTTGGATATGACTAATATAAGAACTTCTTTTATTTGACTATGCATATTGCTGAAATGACTTTGGTTTTCTTTGGTTTTCTTTTTAATGGGGGTTAGAGTATGAAGAAGAGGGTTAGGGTTGCCAAGAAAAAAAAAGGAAGAATGTCACTGAAACCCTTTTTAAAGCAGAGAAGAGAACAGAAGGGAAGATGAATCACAGACGAGTAGGAAACTTTGAAAATTACATGTTATGGGGCAGCTAGGTGGCACAATGGATAAAGCACCAGCCCTGAATTCAGGAGGACCTGAATTCAAATCCTGCTGCAGACACTTGACACTTACTAGCTGTGTGACCCTGGGCAAGTCACTTAACTCTCATTGCCCTGCAAAAAAAAAATTATATGCTTAATTTTTTTTTTTTGCTTAATTTTTTATAAAAAGAAAAACAAGCTCTACATAATTTTTTTCTTCCTTTCACCTATGGAATATGCTTGTTTTATATGATGTTTTAAGTTCAGAATTTTTAAAGAAATAAGTGAAAAGACAAAATAGGAGCTACAGGATTCAAAATGTAGGCATCAGAAGTCTAAAGCTAGAACACAGAAGCCAATAGAAACCATAAATCAGGCAATAAGCATTTATTAAAAGCACATATCAGGTCTTAGGCAATTCACTAAAGAAAGTAGGCAACTACCTAAGGAAAGGCAAAAGGATGGTTCCCTGTGCCCTCAAGGAGCTCAAATTCTAATAGGGGAGACAACATGTAGACAACTGTGTAATAAAAGATATAGGGGCAGCTAGGTGGCGCAATGGATAGAGCACCGGCCCTGGAGCCAGGAGTACCTGAGTTCAAATCCAACCTCAGACACTTAACACTTACTAGCTGTGTGACCCTGGGCAAGTCACTTAACCCCAATTGCCTCACTAAAAAAAATAAATAAAAAATAAAATAAAAGATATAGACAGTGTAAATGGGAGGTAATCTCAGAAGGAAAGTACTAGCAAAGGGTGAGGTAAGTCAGGGAAAGGAAGAGAGTGAAAGAAACTAGGGAAAGGCCTCTTGTAAAACATGAGATTTGAGCTGAGACTTGAAGGAAGTCAAAGAAATCAGGAGACAGAAAAAAGGGATAACATTCCAGGGATAGGGGATAGTGAAAAGTCAGAGTTGGCATATACCGCTTTACGTAAGGAAAAGCAAGGAGACCAGTCAGTGAACCAGCATTTTTCTCTGGATAAACAGAATACCTGGAAGGAAGTATAAAAGCCTTAAAAGGTAGAAAATGTTCAAATTGTGAAAGTTTTTTTTAATTGGGAGGGGGCATAACCGCGGGGGGGGGGGGGGGAATGTGGGAAGTGGTAGAGGCAATTGGAGTTAAGAACTGGAGTTAAGTGACTTGCCCAGGGTCACATAGCTAGTGTCTGAGGTCACATTTGAACTCAGATCCTCCTTACCCCCAAGAACTGGTGCTCTATCCACTAAGCAGTGTAGCTGCCCCTGTGAAAGGTTTTAAAAGCCAAACAAAAGACTAGATTTTTGATTGTGGAAATAATAGGGAGCCACTGAAGTTTTTTGAGTACACTTTAGGAAAATCACTCTGGCAGCTGAGTAGAGGCTAGACTGGGATAGGGAAGCAAAAAAGGTGAATAAAGAAGGGAGAGGGCAATTACAGCTTTTTCAGGTTGAAATTACCTGATCAGAAAGAAAAAGGCCTTGTAGCTGATGTTGTGGAATTGATCTGATTGGGGGAGCAGTGCTGCTATTTGAAAAAGATGACTGGAGGAAAAACTCCTCTGTGCTTTGAAGATCTGACTGGACTTGTCTGCCATTAAAGACGGTACAATCTATACTTACATCTTGAAAAATGGGTAATCTCTCAGAGGTGTGCCTACATTGCTCTTACCTACATTGTATGTATGGGTTTAGAGATGGAACACCCTGTCAATTCCCAAAGAGCAGATCTGAATAACTTGGTAGATCCCACACTTCAGGGAAACTGCTTTTCACTAGAGTATAAAATGTCAGTCACAGCAAGAAGAAATAGAAAAAGAATTCCATTTAAAGTAACTGCAGACAAAGTCATTCTCCAATTGAGAAATGGTCAAAGGAGATGAACAGGTAGTTTTCAGATGAAGAAATCAAAGCTATCCACTGCCATATGAAAAAATGTTCTAAATCACTATTGATTAGAGAAATGCAAATTAAAATAACTTTGAGATACCACCTCACACCTATCAGATTGACTAATATGAAAAAAGTAAGATAATAAATGTTGGAGAAGCTGTGGGAAAATTGGAACACTAGTGCATTGTTGGTGGATTTGTGAACTGATCCAGCCATTCTGGAGAGCAATTTGGAACTATGCCCAAAGGGATATGGGATTGTGCATACCCTTTGACCCAGTAATACCACTACTAGGTCTGTATCCCAAAGAGATCATAAAAAAGGGAAAAGGACCCACATGTACAAAAATATTTATAGCAGCTCTCTTTATAGTGACAAAGAATTGGAAATCAAGGGAATGTCCATCAATTAGAGAATGGCTGAACAAGTTGTTGTATATGAATGTAATAGAATACTATTGTACTGTAAGAAATGATAAGCAGGCAGATTTCAGAAAAACCTGGACTTAAGTGGACTGATGCTGAGTGACGTGAGCAGAACCAGGAGAAAATTGTACACAGTAACAGCAACATTGTGTGATGATCAACTGTGATAGACAGCTCTTCTCAGCAATACAATGATCCAAGACAACTGCAAAGAACTCATAATGGAAGATGTTCTTCACATCCAGAAAAAAAAGAACTGTGAATTCTGAATATAGATTGAATCAGACTGTATCTACTTTTGTTTTTTCTTTTTTGAGGTTTTTCCCTTTTGTTCTGATTCTTCTTTCACAACATAACTAATGCAGAAATATGTTTAATGTGATTGTACATAACCTATGTCGGATTGCTTTCTGTCTTGGGGAGGGGAAGGGAAGGGAGAAAATTTTGGAACTAAACATTTTATGAAAACAGATGTTGAACACTATCTTTTTTTGTTTTGGTTTGGTTTTTGTGGGGCAATTAGGGTTAAGTGACTTGCCCAAGGTCACACAGCTATTAAGTGTCAAGTGTTTGAGGCCAGACTTGAACTCAGGTCCTCCTGAATGCCCAGGCCAGTGCTTTATCCACTGTACCACCTAGCTGCCCTGAAAACTATCTTTACAAGTAACTGGAAAATGATAAAAAACACACACAAATTTTTTTTTAAATAACTGCAGACAAGACAAAATACTTAGAAGTCTACCTGACAGGACAAACCCAGAAACTATATGAACTGTTAAGGCTAAAATTGTAGCTAGTCTGTCTAAAATATCTAATGAGTGGTCACCAATAAATTATAAGCTTTAGCAAGAGTTAGACTTTTAAGCATTTATTAAGGAGAATAAGAATTTGGTAAAGAGAGAGAGAAAGGCCTACATTCATCTATCTATTAAAGGGAGAGAGAATTCCTAGCTCCACTCTCTGTCAGAGTCCACAGGAAAGAGCGCCAAGTCAGAGTGCCAAGCTCCCCCTTCTTCGTCCCACAAGCAAACGTCACTTCCTGACGCCAAAGAAAAGACGCATGGTCTTGCCCTCAAAGACCTTCGCCTCATAGCAGAGCTTTTCTACAGTAAGTCTCCAGCAGGTGGCGTCATTCCAATCGTTACAGAACACAACTACAAACCACTTTTCACACAAATAAAGACAGATCTAAACAACTTAAGACATATTCATTGCTCATGGATAGGCCAAGACAATATAATAAAAATGAAAATTCTATTGAAATTAATTGCCTTATTCATTGCCATACCAATCAAACTACCAAAGAATCGTTTTGTAGATTTAGAAGATTCATCTGGAAGAACAAAAACTCAAGAATATCAAGGTAATCAATGCGGGGGAGGAAAGGGAGGAAAAGAAAGCAGTCTAGCAGTGCCAGATTTCAAACTATATTAAAATACATTAACCATCAAAACAATCTGGTACTGGATAAGAAATAGAATGGTAGATCAGTGGAATAAACTAGGTACTTAAGACACAATGGTAAGTGACCATAGTAATCTAGTGTTTAATAAACCTAAAGATCTAAGCTTTGGGGGCAAGAACTCACTATTTGACAAAAATCGCTAGGATAACTGAAAAGCAGTTTGGCAGAAACTAGGCACACACCAACATTTGTACCATATGCCAAAATAAGGTAAAAATGGGTACATGATTTAGACAGAAAAAGTGATAAATAATAAGCAAAATAGGGGACTATAGAAATTTTTACCTGTAAAATCTGGATAAGGGAAGAACTTATGACCAAACAACAGATAGAGAGGATCACAAGAAGTATAATGGATTATTTCGATTACATAAAATTTAAAAGGTTTTGCACAAACAAAACCAATGCAACCAAAATAAGAAGGAAACTAGGAAAGAATTTTTTCAGCAAATTTCTCTGATAAAGGCCTCATTTCTCAAATACATAGGGTACTGAGTCAAATTTATAAAAATTAGAGCCATTTCCCAATTGAAAAAATACTCTAAATAGATGCTTAATTAGAGAAAAGCAAATTAAAACAACTCTAAGATACCATGTAACACTTGTAAGATTGACTAATATGACAAATGCTAGAGGGGATGTAGAAAAATAGGCACCCTAATATATGGCTGATGGTTATATGAACAGGTGCAACCATTCTGAAGAATAATTTGGAATTATGCCCAAAGGGTTATAAAACTGTGCATACCCTTTTATGTCAAAATACTCCTATTAAGTCTACATGTTAACAAGATCAAAGAAAAGGGAAAAGGAACTATATGTACAAAAAAATTTATAGAAACTCTTTCTGTGGTAGCAAAGAACTGGAAACTGAGATGTCCGTCAACTAGAAAATGGTTAAACAAGTTGTAGTAACCCAGGAAGACCTATATGAATTGATGCAGAGTGAAGTGAGCAGAACCAGGAGATCTTTGTACACAGTAATAGTAATACCTTAAGGATGATCAACTGTGAAAGAATTATCTCTGCTAATCAATATGACAATCCAAGGCAATTCCCAAGTACTCATGATGAAAAATGCTACCTACCTCCAGAGAGAACTGATGAACTCTAAAAGTAAACTGAAGTAGAATTTTTTTATTTTATTTTTCTTGCTTTTTTGCAATATGGCTAATATGAAATATATTTTACATGATTTTGCACATAAAATTGATATCTTAGTTGAGGTAGGGAGAGAATTTGGAACGCAAAAATGTTTTCACTTTTAATGCTAAAAATAATAAATTTTAAAGAGGGAAGCTAGGGGGTGACACAGATAGAGAGCCAGGCTTGGAGTCAGGAAGACTCATCCTCCTGAGTTCAAATCTAGCCTCAGACACTGACTAGCTGTGTGAGCCTGGACAAGTCATTAACCCTGTTTGCCTCAGTTCCTCACCTATAAAATGAGCTCGAGAAGGAAATGGCAAACCACTTGAGTATCTTTTCCAAGAAAGCTCCAAATGGGGTCACAAGGAGTTGGACATGATTGAAAATGACTAAATAACAACAAAATTTTTAAGAAGTTAATAAACAAACCGAGCAGACATTGATGTGTACCCTCCCCCCCCCCAAAAAATCTAGCCAAGGAAATAAACCTGGAAAACTCTTTCGATTTCAGGATTAAGATTATCACTTGCTAAAAGAGCTTAACACTTCTTCATCTGATCAAAGAATAGCAGAGAAGTGGCTTCATCCAACAGGAAAAGTCCTGACCAGTAGGTGACACATAGAAACAGACCAAGGGTATCAAGGCCTACATGTCACAGTTGTGAGTTGCCCTAAGTGCATAGGTTTCTCTACTTATGCCCTTCACTGCTAGGTTGCTTAAAGTTTATTATACCCACCCTCCCCCTTAGATACTGTATACATTAATAAGCAAATGTTTCATGTTTCAGAGGTAATGGTATTACTCTCATTGATTAAACAGGAAGAACACCAATAATGACTGAGGAGCTAGAGCTGTGCGTAGGAGACAAATAGTTCCACATATCAAGGTTAGCCCTGGGACCACCAAAAGCAAATTATAGCAGTATAGTCTCCCTTCTGGGGAACCATTTCAATTTGGCAGGATAGGTGCAGGTGGGGTAAATGAAACAGCCCCACACCATGGAAGGAGCCTAGAAACAATAGACCCTGAATGTTACACAAGTGAAGATTCACTGAATAGAAGAGAAGGGGAAGATGTATTTGGAAATGAATCTGACAAAATAAAAAGGCTTCAATAAAACTTTTGAAAAAATGCTAAAAAAAAATTAAGTATAAATCTAATTTCAGATTCACCTACAGGTTCCAAATCAAGTATGGAGAAAAGGTGTAAAAGAAGAAATAAGCAGAAAAATGATGAAGGTGATTTTGAGGGGTTTTGGCAAATTAAAAAGGACAGAGATTAAGTCTGGAAGGTGAGAGTGTGAAGATAAAATGATAGATACAGGTGCCTAACCTGAAAAAAAAAAAAAAAGGACGAAAGAATAAGGACCTGATGACAGGGCCTTAAGGAGAAAGTAACTGGAAAGGAAAAGTAGTAAGCTGGTAAACTGCTAAGTGATTAATGAGAAAGAAATGGAAATAGGGTGTGGTTGACAAGTTAAAGAGATGATAAAAGGTTATAAAGGTCTTAACAATGTACTTAAGAAAATTTTCAAAATAATAAGGCTTAGATTCTCAATGTGGAAAGCAAAACAAGTTTTTGCAATGACTTGCACTAAATTTATGCTGGTATTTCTGTCATAGCCAAGAAACTGCTATCTATATTTCAAGTGGAGGTTAGTCTCCCTCCTAGAAGAAAAATTTAAAGAACTGAAGGAAAAGCACTTCACACTCCAAGTTATCAAAGACAATAAACTGTTCCTTTAAAAAATTTAAAAAGAGATATCAATATTGGAGAAGAAAAGGATCTGAAGTGGAAAACTGCTGACCTTTGCCAAGAGGATGAAGACTAGGAAAATGTCAAAGAAAGAAAGAGAAGTAAAAGGGCTATTGTATACTTTTAGCGTGCATGCGCACACGTGCGTGCACACACACACATCCCAAAAAAACAAGTTTGAGATTCTTCCTGAAGAAAAATGAGGCTGGATACTCAACAGATGAAGCAACTTCTTGTTTCCAAGGAAGGATACACCAGAACCATAAAAGTTCTTGAAAAATATGAGAGATCCCTCAGAGCCAGAGGAAGAAATGAAAAATAGTGGTGGAGAGTGACTCCCTAGTTGGGGGTACTGAGGTAGATATTTGTCAACCTGGACCTGATAACCACAATAGTGGTCTATTGTCTTCCCTGGGTAGATATCCAAGGCATAATAAAGAACTTCCTAAGAATTCAAAATATGAGTTCTACCTACTTTCTGTGATTTACACAGGGTAAAAATGATAATTCCAAGAAGAATATAGTAAGCATTGCCAATGATTATGAAATTTTAATCAAGAAACTGAAATTTATACGTGAAGAGTTTTCTTAATCGGTGCCCACTTAAGGCAAGGAATAATGCAGAAGGTGTAAGGGGCTAAAATTCTAGCTAGTCTGTCTAAAATATCTAATGAGTGGTCACCAATAAATTATAATCTTTAGCAAGAGTTAGACTTTTTTTTTTTAAGTGAGGCAATTGGGGTTAAGTGACTTGCCCAGGGTCACACAGCTAGTAAGTGTTAAGTGTCTGAGGCTGGATTTGAACTCAGGTACTCCTGACTCCAGGGCCGGTGCTCTATCCACTGCGCCACCTAGCTGCCCCAAGAGTTAGACTTTTAAGCATTTATTAAGGAGAATAAGAATTTCGTGAAGAGAGAAAGAGGCCTAGATTCAGCTATTTCAGGAAGCCCACATTTCTGCTCCACTCTCCACGAGAGTCCTGATGAAAGAGAGCACGCCTCACCCCTTCTTCTTCCCACAAGCCTCCTGTGAAACTGAGAACATTCCATCCACATGAGCACCCACAGCTCCAAGCTAATTGGCTGGTAGCTTTAATAGACAGTACCCACAAGCAAGTGTCACTCCCTGACACCAAGGAAAAGTCGTATGGCTTGCCCTCAGATGCCTTCTCCTCATGGTGGAGCTTTCCTACAGAAACTCTACAGCAGGCGGCATCACTCCAATCATTACAGCCCCCCCTTTGTTCCTTAGAGGAACACGTAATGTTTCCTTGACGAAACAAAGGGAAAACTTGACTTAGGAAGTGAAGAATTGACTAAGAAGATAGTGTCTGAAAAAGGGGTTGTGGATTTCTTGACCACAACTTCAAATACAGTTTTCTGGGTGGCTCTAAGCTATTGTTATTGTATAAACTCCATGCAGTAAGAGACTGGGGAGGGAGAGGTAGGTAACAAATTGAGGACAACTATAAATTATCCCTAAGCTAAAAGTGAGCTAACTGTTGGAAGAATGTATGTTTCAGTACATCTTCAGAGGGGATGTGGCAAGGAAAAACCAGACAAGATCTAGGGGTAAGAAGACTGGCCAATTCTTCCCTCCACAGCAACTCTCATAAGCATTATAGGGCAGCTAGGTGGCGCAGTAGTTAGAGTACTGGCCCTGGAGTCAAGAGGATCCGAGTTCAAATCTCACACTTACTAGTTGTGTGACTCTGGGCAAGCAGCTTAACCTGAATTGCCTTAAATATTTGGGGCCATCTCCAGTTGTCCTGATGTATATCTTGCCATTGGGCCCAGATGGCTCTGGAGGAGAGAGGTTGGTGATTTTGTACAGCCTTCCCTCACTTAAAGCCAATTAAGTGCAAGTCATGATATCACCTCCTGATGCCATAGTCCTCTTAGAGAATGAAGGACAACCAACAACGTAAGCATTATACTTAAATAAAGTTATAAATAGAATGATCATCCAATTTGCAGATGACTCAATGTTCTTTATTCAAAAAGGTGATATAGAGCACTACTGGGTTGAATTTAATAAAAGATGAAATTTAATATCGTTAAATGTAAAATCCTGCATTTAGGTTCAAAGAATCAGCTTTACAAGTGTAAGAGAGAAAAAGAGTTAGTCAGTCTGGAAAAGATTTCAGAAGTTGGTGAAGTTCAGGCTCAATATGAGTCAGCAATGTGGTTGTTTGATTGTTTCAGGCAAAAACAAAAAGCTAATGCAATCTTGGGCAGCATTAAGAGAAATACAGTATTTCCTAGAAGCAAAGAGGTAATAGTCCTGGTAGGCTTTACCTGGTAAGACCATATCTTGAAAACTGTATTAGATTCTGCATGCCAGTTTAGGAAGGGCATTAATAGGTTAGATAGTACCCATGAAAAGTAACCAAGATGGTGAAAGACCTTTATGACATATGAAGAAACTGGGGATAATTACCCTGAACATGACAGCTAACTTCAAGTACATGAAGAGCTGTCACATGGGAGAGGTATTAGCCTTTCTGTCTGGCCCCCTTACTGAAGAGGGCAACACCATCCTTCCAGTCCCTCAGGCTTGCAACCTAAGTGTCATCCTCAACTCCTCACTATCTTTCACTCCTCATATCCAATCTGTTGCCAAGTCCCATAGATTTCACCTTTACATCTCTCAAATACACCTTCTTCTCTCCTGATACTGCCATCACCCTGCTACAAGCCCTCATCACTTCATGCCTGGACTATTCCAATAACCTGCTATTAAGTCTGTCTGTCCCAAATTACTACAATCCATCCTCTATTCAGCCACGGAAGTTATTTTCCTAAAGCATAGTCCTCACCATGTTACATCCCTTCCCCTAACTTAACAAACCCTAGTAGTTCCCTATCACTTTCATGATCAAATACAAAATCCTCAATTTGACATTCAAAACCCTTCATAACCTAGCCCCCTCCTACCTTTTCAGTCCTCTTATTCCTTACTCCTTACTATGTATTCTTCGATTCAATGACACTGACTTCCTTGCTGTTTCACAAACAAGACACTCCATCTCTTGGCTGTGGGCATTTTCTCTAGCTGTCTCCCACACCTTGAATGCTTTAGGTCTCCTGGCTTCCTTTAAATCCCAACTAAAACTTCATCTTCTGCAAGAACCCTTTCCAAATTCCTCTTAATTCTAGTGTCTTCTCTCTTTTAATTATTTCCTATTTTTCCTGTTTATAGGTTGACTATAGTAGATGTTTGTTTGTTTGTTATTTCCCCCATTAGTTTGAAAGCTTGTTGAGGATAGGGACTGTCTTTTACCTCTTTCTGAATCCCTAGCACTTAGCATATTGCCTGGCACATAGTATTAAGTGCCTGACACTTAATAAATGTTGATTGATAGGCCTCTAATAGTAAAACTAGGAGCAATAGTTTCAAGTTACATAGATGCAAATTTATGTTGGGGGGGTGGGGAACCTTCTTACTAAAAAAAAGAATCCAAAAGTGCAATGTGCTGCCTCATGAAATAGTTGGGTTCTTTTGCATTGGAATTTCAAGTAAAGGGGCAGCTAGGTGGCCCAGTGGATAAAGCACCAGCCCTGGATTCAGGAGGACCTGAACTCAAATCTGGCCTCAGACAAACACTTACTAGTTGTGTGACCCTGGGCAAGTCACTTAACCCTCATTGTCTCCCCCCACACACACAAAAAAAAATTTTCAAGTAGAGAATTAATGATTATTTGTTGGTTAGGTTAGAATAAGGATTGATTTCAGGTACAAGTTGTACAAATGGCCTCAAAAGTTATCATCTACATCTTCTAACTCAAATTATGGGATTCTATGAAAAACTACATGGACAAATAATACCTATTATCCAAACCATGACTTGGGGAAATTGCAAAGTACTTTTAATTATCCCAAGCTTCTCTCTGAAATAGTGATCTGTCTTTTTAATACCAAGTGCTATTGTATGACTGTGAGTCATAGAACATTACAACCTCAAATGAAATAAAGTTAAGAAACACACCAAGGGCAATGGAAAAATACAATAGTGAGCACAAGCAGGTTGCAGCACATTACAAACAAGATATTATGAAGCCAAGACTCAGTCATGGATTACTCCCAACATCTACTGTCTTCACTCCTACTCATGTGCTACTAAAAGATGCTGGAGAAAATCATGTAACTGTGCTGACTGGGTCCACTATAAATTTATGTCACAAAAACTCAAATGAGCCCATACTGTAACAATGCAATTCTTTTATACATCCTAATCAATTAATTATCCCACTCAACATAGCAGCTTTTCCAAACCTTTTCATCCCCCCTCAAACCTCTTGACTCCTCCTTCCCCAATCCTCTCAGATGAGAACCTTGCCTCATAGTTCACTGAAAATTAAGGTAATTTGCTGAGGATGCTATCTCTTCTCTCCTCATCTCACATCACTCAGACACAATGTGCTACCATCTCCTACTCCGTCTTTCTTTCACACGAAAAGCTGACCCTTTTAATTGTCAAGGCAAACTCCCCACCAACACGCACAAATCAGTTCATTCCTACCTGTCTTATCCATGAAATTGCCTCCATTTAATCACCATTTACTTATCTTAGATCTCTTCTTGTCTACTAGTCTACAAAAACAGATCCATGTTTCCTTCCATGCTCAAAAAAACTACACCTTAATATGTCCATCCTACTTTCATCTTATATCTCTCCTCCCTTTCATGGCTAAACTCTTGAGAAGGCCTACAGTCATATACAGTCATTGCCTACACTTCTTCTCCTCCTCTTACTCTTTTCTTAACTCTAGTTTGGCTTCCAACTTCATCTTTCAACCACAACTGCTCTTTCCAAAGTGACCAGTGCTGTCTGTCAGTCACCCTCTTCTCCTTTACCCTTTCTCCTCTCTAGGTTTTATGACACTGATCTCCCTCCTAGTTTTCCTAATACTTGTCTTTAACTGCTCCTTTTCAGTCTCCCTTGCTGTATCTCCATCCAGGTTGTGCCCACTAACCTTGAGTGTCTCCAGAGTCCTGGACCCTCTTAATGTCTTTCTCCATACTATTTTCTTTGGTTAAATTGCTTCTCTCAAAGTCTGAGACATCTTGAACTGCAATGTCCCATAGATATCTTGAACTTGTGATAAAATAATGGGATTTGAAAAAAAATAATAAATAAAATTTTTAATTACTTAATTAATTAATTAAATTTTAAAAAATAAAATAATGGGATTTGGCAGATGCCCAGGGGACCCACCTGAAAGCCATCAAAATCGAGACCACACCTGGCTGGCCTTGAGTGGGGTGTTGTTCTCAGAGGTAATGTACTACTGACATCAGCAAGAGACCACCCTCAACCAATCAGCTTGAAGGATCTCCCCTTTTGGGGAGGGAGACAGGAAGTAGGAAGGTGAGGTTGGCTTGCTGGATCTTCCTCTTTTCGTCCGGAACTGGTGTGGTGGTAACAGAGATGGAAAACAGGAGCCCCCCCCTCCCCTTCCTTCCAGGACTCTAGCGTGGTGAGGGACTTCACATGGACTCCTAGGAAAAGCAAGGGTTTCTCTCTGGCTATGCTGACTCTCTCTTCACTAACTCCTAATACATGTTAATAAATCCTTAAAAACCTAAACTCTTGTTGAATTTATCAGTGATTTTAGGCAGCTTCTCCCCAAAAAACTGACGGGGGTCAGATTAGGACCCACATTTAGATTTTAAACATTACAAACTAGACATGTCCAAAATTGAACTCATTATCTCTCCCCAAAACCATTTCCTCTTCCTTACATTCTTATTACAGTTGAGAGGACCATGACCCTTCCAATCAGCAAAGTTCACTACCTAGGCATCATCCTTGACTTTTTACTATCAAATCCCTCTCACATCTTTCATATCCAATCAGGCTGTCAAAGCCTGTCAATCCTAACTTCACAACATCACTTGTATATATCTTCTCTTCTCTGATAATGCCATCACCCCAGTGCAAGTCCTCATCATTTTATGCCTGGACTACTGCAACAGGCTTCTGGTTGGTCTCCCTGCCTCAAGTGTCTCCTCACTCTGGCCCATTTCCCACTTAACTATCAAAGTGGTCTTCCTATAGTGCAGTTCTGTCTGTCATTGGCTGTTTGGTGGCACAGTAGATAATTATGCAGAATCTGGAATCTGAAAGACCTGAGTTTGAATCCTTCTTCAGTCACTTACTAGCTGTGTGACCCTCAGCAAGTCACTCGACCCCTCTGTTTTTTAAGTTTCCTCATCTTTAATATGGGAATAATAATAGCATCACAGGGTTATTGTGAAGATCAAATGAGTTAATGTATGTAGAACACTTTGGTTTGCAAACCTTAAAGTGCTATATAAATGTTAGTATTATTATGTCACTCCTCTATTCAATAAACTCTTGACAACTTCCTATTACCTCCAGAATCAGAAAGAAAATCCGAAGTAAGATCATTGTTCTCCACCTACCTAATATCCATTTCTGTCTTTTATTTGCTTGTCTGTCAGCATCAAAGTCTGATGTTCTGGTATTTCATTCTGATGAGCAGAAAATCTCAGTTTCCCTACATGTGTTTTTTTGTTTGTTTGTTTGTTTTATTTTTTGGTAAGGCAATTGGGGTTAAGTGACTTGCCCAGGGTCACACAGCTAGTAAGTGTCAAGTGTCTGAGGCCAAATTTGAACTCGGATCCTCCTGACTCCAGGGTTGGTGCTCTATCCACTGCACCACCTAGCTTCTCCTTTGCATATTCAAAATATAGATTCTGTTTTCTAAATCTTGGCCCAGAACTGCAGCTGTAGTTTTACACAGCTTATGTTCAATCTCTTTCCTTTTAAAAAAAAATCAAGACATTTGTCCTTCTGTAGTCTTTAAGTTTATGGGCACCTCCGTGATATGATCTTTCAAATATTACTGACAATGACTCCTCAATCAAAATTGCCAGTGCTCTTAGTACTCGAGGATATAGTTTATGTGAGTCAAGTTAATAAGTTAATGAAGGGAAGAGAGGTGTCCCCTTATCTCCTTACTTATCTTAGGTATCAACTCACTATTAGCCATTTTTTTGTTCTGTCTTTTCTAGTCCGTAGGTTATTCTCCTTAGCAGAGAAAACCTAAGTAAAATAACAGTTGATCAGCTCTTTCTTGTCACTTCCTTGTTCCTTAGTATTCCCATCACTTCTTTGATCTTATTTTTTCCTCAATGTATCTTAAAAATATGTTTTTGTTATTCTTAGCTTTCTTTACCAACCTCAACTCATTCGAGTTTTTTTTTTTGGAGGGAAGCAGGACAATGAGGGTTAAGTGACTTGCCCAAGGTCACACAGCTAGTAAGTGTCAAGTGTCTGAGGCTAGATTTGAACTCAGGTCCTCCTGAATCCAGGGTCTGTGTCCACTTCATTCGAGCTTTAACACTGCCTAGCACTATCCTTACAGGCCACGTAACACAATTCATTTGTCATTCCCCAATCAACAAGCATCTATTCTGTTTCCAATTCTTTACGATTACATAATGTGCAGCTCTAAGTATTTTGGAATATATGAAATCTTTCTTTCTAACTTTGACTTCCTTACAGTATATGCCTAAGAATGGGATCTCTGGGTTAAAAAGAATGGGCCTTTTAGTTATTTTCTTAGCATAATTCCAAATTTCTAGACTCCCCCTCTCAATCTATACCTACTTAATAGTTTATGACTGTCTATCTTTTCATTTCCTCCCTAATAATGACTATCCTTTTATTATTTTTTTTTGTATCCTTTTGTTATCTTGAGTAACTTGCTATGTATGAGCTGAGGCTTCACCAGTTAATGTGTGATAGCAATCTTTCATATGGTAAGTTAATGTTTTAAAATTTTTCTTTTAAGAAATGATTGTTTATACCCTTTGGCCACTTGTCCATTGGACGGTGTCTCTTGTTGATATTATTAATTTTAATTCCCTTTATCTTAGATAATAGATGTTTATCAGAGATATTTGGTGCAATAATTTTTTCTGATCTGTTTCTTTCTTGTTTTCATTGCAGTGATTTTGTTTGCACAATAGCTTTCCAATTTCATGTCATAAAAAATTATCCATTTTATCTTTTGTAATCACCTCTATAAATGGCTTGACTTATACATGTGTTCCCTGTACATCCATATTGACCTCTTCATTCTTTAGTGTTTCCCATCCTTATTGGTGTGCCTCTGTGGAATCATAGTCCATGAGATCCTACCTGTCCTTCCTTTAAACTTTTTGAAAAATGGTTTCTCATCTATGGTGCATAGGCCTGGCTTACCTATGTTCTTCACCACAAATGCTATGAGAAACAGTCACTCCTGTAAGGGTTCTCATAATTTCTACCCCAATTACCAGTTCTTCCCTTGTAATGAGAATCTGATCCAAAAAGTAATGTCCAATTTTGGCACAGAGAGAACCCCAACAGATATCTGGATAACTGAAGTCCATCATTATCATGACTATTTATTATCTGTTTGTTGAACTCCTTATCTTTCTAAGGAGGTGTTCTATAGGATATTCCAATAACAGAATTGCTTGTTTCTCCCTCCACTGATCTCCACCTAATTGCTCTCCACTATGTTCTTTCCCTTGGGTTCCTGGATCAGAAAAAAAACAAAACAAAAACCTTTTGTTCTCAAATGTGTTAATGCTCAGAATACTGGTAAGTAAATGAGCTTAAAATTGTCACACAAAAGAGTAAATACAATCTTAAGCATATAACTGAGAAATGGGAGGATGGAACACATAATCAAGGTAGAGCAATTGAAACGAATATCTC
The DNA here is from genome assembly GCF_019393635.1 of Dromiciops gliroides. Classification (NCBI taxonomy): domain Eukaryota; kingdom Metazoa; phylum Chordata; class Mammalia; order Microbiotheria; family Microbiotheriidae; genus Dromiciops; species Dromiciops gliroides. Next base: position 162,124,963 of record NC_057862.1, on the reverse strand, counting down.
ATTCAAAAGAAACAAATCTATTAAGACAGAAGAGGAAGTACGCTTTACATAAGAAATGTGGAGATTCATTTCCAAACTCACAAAATTCAGGGCAAGATGCTCAGTGGAGAATATCTGAAGGAAAAGAAAAAAATGTAAGAGTATACTACTGTATGCCAAGGAACAAAAAGTATATGGAGAATATTTGGCCCAAGAGAAGAAGCTTCATATAGTTCAGATATCTTTTGGAATTCTATTTCTGGTTTTTAAAAAGATGCATTGGCTTTTTTACTAATATTTTACCTCTAATGTAGCTGAACTGTGACTCTGGATTTAATTTTGTCCAAAAAACAAAAACAGGAGGATGATTTAAAAATGACAGGACTCTAAGAAGGAAAGGACCATATCACCTCAGAATTCATAACAGTGAAGGAAGGCAAATCTGGACAATGTAAGATATTTACTGTGGACTTCAGGAAGGAAAATGCTCCCCCCAAAAAATTCATAGACTATAAAAGGATATATTTGTTCAATGAGATGAGTCTAAAAAACTAAAGTAGTAATATAAATTGAGAAATCCCAATGAAAAATTTTTTAAAAATAGGTACATCAGAGCAGTCTGAAATCACTGAAAGAATGACACAATTTCTCAAATAGAATTCAAGTCTAATCTCTTCCTACTTATTAATCCTGGGCCCAACTCACTTTCCATCTACAGTGCCTGTCTTAGATATAGATACCTATCAATAGAGATAGACAGATTAGCTATAGATATAAATATAATGGCTGCTACTCCAGCCATATGTCAAAGTCTATGCAATCTGCTTTTCAACTACTTTGTTATATTGGTGCAGCAGACTAATCCAGCCTTATTTATAATACCATAAATTTCACTACGGAGCCTTGTATTGTACTTGGACTCCATGCATTAAGTATAGATGTGAATGTAAGCATTTGGAAAAATCTAACAATCAATAAATCAATCTGTTTGGCCTTTATGTAGCACATCTCCTAGGATACTCTAAAATACCTCTGGTATACATAATCTGCCTAGGTTGGTATTTTGTTCAATGTTAATACTCAGCAAATTAATGAACAAAGTTATCTTTCAAGTTCCATCCATCAAAAGTCTTGTATAATCCTGTTGTTTGTGAGGAAGAAACCTTGTCTGAAAAAAGACTTCGAGATTATGTTTTATTCTAGTGCAACTCCAGCTTCAATAATACATATCACATGTATTTAGGTATTATATTGTTACTATTATTATATCTTTAAGAGAGAATAAAACCTTAGAGTTATAGCTAATTAAATCAATAAATAAGCACTTATTTAGTGCCTAGTATGTGCCAGGCACTATACTAGATACTAGTGATATGAGTATAAAGAATGAAATATTCCTTATTCCCAAGTAGTTTATATTTCAATGTGGGAGACAACCCATATAGATATCTCAAAAGTCTTAGTGAGTTTTCAATCATAGCTTTACCTATAAAAAGATATACAATATAAAGTTAATAAATACAAATATATACAAAGGAATTAAAGACAAGGGAGGGAGTACATTCCAGGCATGTGGGACAGCAAGTGCTAAGGCACAAAGAAAGATCCCAAAATAAGAGAGGTGAGTATTATCCAAGAAGGCTAGAAAAATAGGTTGTGGGAAGGCTGTTAGGGTTTTTATATTTTATTGTAGAGGCACTAGGAGACCATTGGATTGATAGAGTAGGAAAGTCACATGGTCAGTTGTGTGCTTGAAGAAAATTACTTTAGGAGCAATGTGCGGGAAGGTCTGAAGTGGTGGAGACTTGAAGTAAAGAGACCAATTAGGAGGCTATTGCAATAATCTGTAGAGAATTAACTGGCATAGCTGAGAAAGACTGTGAGGCGGAGAATAAGAGCTTAATAGAACTTATTTCCTAAGAGACTGAAAATTAACTGTCACACAGAAAGAATCTGGAGAGAGACTTTGAGAGAACTGAGTTTTAATTCATTCTGTGGAAAAGACACTGAGAAAACTGATTAACTGTTGGACTATGATCCCAGTGTCTATGAAGGAGTCAGTCATTGCAGCCCATTATTAGAAGTGAAACTGCCTCTGATTTTCTCACAGCTGATACACTGTTGAAATATATGTATAATTTGCATTATCTGTTACTGTTCATAAAGTATATAGCTAGTAACACTGATATTTCTCTAGCCCTATGAAATCAGGATTTGATAGTGAAAGAGGAGATAAAGCTTATGAAAAAGGTTACTCTGGTTTTTGTGGCAGCTCAGAGCTCATTAAAGAGCAAGTTTCTTTATTTGTAGTAATTTATGTAGAAATATCAAGATATAACCTCTGATTCTCTCTGAAACTAATGTGTGGCCAGATCATATTCCAGAAAGATGAAGGACTAGCTCACATTATTTCCAAACATGACTTGTAAAACCTTTCCAAAACAGAAATTATACACTAAAGATAAAGCAATTTCAGCTGTCTCCAAAGATTAAAAACTCAATGAAAACCAATAATCCCTAATCCCTAATTCATGTGCTCCCACCCCTCTCAATCCCCCACCAGACTCCTAGCAGCAGAGTTGCACTAGCCAATACACTCCCCTCTCTTGCAACAGGACTCTATACCTGACCTCTCTCCCCTCCTCTTAGTGCCACTGAGATCCAAAAGTGTGTACAGGCTGTGATAGCAACATGATCATGCTCCCTGCTGCTGGGACAGAGAACGAAAGAACAGAGGGAAGAACTCAGGTGTCTGAATTTGTGTGGCACAATACTAAGCTTGAGGCAAAGAGCTGAGCATCTGACTGGAGACAGTTCTGCTAGTCAGAAGTATATTGAGGGGGGCAGCTAGGTGGCACAGTAGAGAAAGCACCGGCCCTGGATTCAGGAGGACCTGAGTTCAAATCTGGCCTCAGACACTTGACACTTACTAGCTTTGTGACCCTGGGCAAAAAAATAAACAAAAACAAAAACAAAAACAAACCAGAAGTAAACTGGGGCAGAAACTGAGACATCAGAACTCTGAAGTGATGGTGGAGAAAGAGGCCTTAAAACATCATGGATCAAATCAGGTGACACCACACCTACAAGTGAACCAATTTTTTTGTGAGCCTAAATTACAAAACAAGAGGGAACATAAAAAGGGAAAGGGGAGAAGAATATAGGAAAATATGTGATGTACCCTAATCAAGTCAAAGGCTAACAGTTAAAAGCAGTAGTCTCTAAGAAAGGAGAGAGATCATCTACAGGAGAATAGGCAAGAAGGCAAAGGAAGAGCTTGAAAAAGGAGAGAAACTATGATTTAATGGGGAGGGGGTACCACTTACAAACCCTTTTAGTGATGAAGAGAGATATTCTAAAGTGGGAGATGAGGACCTTACAATGGGTATGATCTACAGGGATTTGGCATTATTAGAGATGAAGCCAGCATAGAACCAAAGAAGAAATTGCAAGATCAATGTGAGGGGGGAAGGGGAAATTATGCAGAGGAGGGCAATAGTCACGTGCATAAGAAGATTCCAACCATGGATCTGTATTCTCTTTATCACCTGCAAGAATTTGTATTTCTGGGGTTGGTTTTTTTTTTGTTGTTTTTTTTGCAGGGCAATGGGGGTTAAGTGACTTGCCCAGGGTCACACAGCTAGTATGTGTCAAGTGTCTGAGGCAGGATTTGAACTCAGGTACTCCTGAATCCAGGGCCAGTGCTTTATCCGCTGTGCCACCTAGCTGCCCCAAGAATTTGTATTTCTAAGAATAAGGCAACCCAACAGGGGAAAAGGAGTAAAAAAGCAAGATCTATAAGGCAACAACAGAAACTATTTAAAATTAGGAGGGCATCCAAAATTAGTAACACAAAAATATTAATTTCATGAGGAATACAGAAAATAAAGAAGGCCTAAATAAGTACAAGGACCATGAATCAAAGTATAAAAATCTAGAATAAACAGAAGGAAAGATAAACAATGAAGAGAATGAGGTAAAGACAATTTTTTAAAAGGCAAAGAAAATGAAATTTTAAAAATTAACAAAACAAGTTGAAGGGGAGAAGAGGAAGGGGGATTACCGATGACTACTTAGGTGAAATAAAAAGAGGGGAAAAGTAAATAACTAGATAAAAGCAAGATAGAAAAAGAAACAAAAAAGCAAAACTCCAAAACCAGGGAAAGAAGTAAAAGATGGGAGGGGGAAGAATAGAGGGTAAACAGAAGAGAGTCAGTGGGAACACAGAGTTATCTTCAAATAAATATAGCTAAAATAACTGAAGAGGCACAGTACTTTGTTTACAGTAGGGAAGATGGGGGGCAGGGATCCCATTTTGGAGACAAATGAAGGAAAATATAAACCCAAATCTTATAACTTTAAAAGTGAATGGATTAAAATCCAATAAAATTTTAAAACGTGACACTGGATAAGAAAGCAAAACCCTGCAATCTGCTGCTTACTTAGAAAAATCCCTACAAAACTAATATGAACACAGAATAAAAATGAGCTAAAAAAAAATGTATGATGCAGCAAATGAATCCAAAAAATTAGGAGTTGTAATCATGCTATCAGACCAAGGAAAAGCAAACATTCAAAACCTAAAAAGGGGATAAACCATGAAACGACATTATGCCAGAAGGAACTATGAACAATCAACAAATATTGATATTAAATTTATATGTTCCAAATGCCTAAATATCTAAATTCAAAAAGGAAATGTTAACTGAGCTACAAGACACAGACAGTAACAAAATAGTGGCAGGAGACTTCAATGTCCCTCTCTTAGTTTTGGATAAGTCTAATAGAATGATAAACAAAAGAAAATACAGAACCAAAAAAACTACTGGATTAACTAGAGCAATAAAACTAAGGATGTCTTCTAAATGAGACTGCAAAGAATAGATAGATAGATAGATAGATAGATAGATAGATAGATAGATAGATAGATAGATAGATAGATAGATCAGTCCTATATGGAATTTTCACCAAAATTGGCCATTTGTCACCTTCCTACTCAATAAACTCCAATGGCTCCCTGTCACCTCTAGAATCAAACTTAGAATTCTCTAACTAGCATTGAAAGCTTATCATAACTTAGACCCCTCCTACCTTTCCACTTTTCTTATACCTTATTCCTTACCATGTGCTCTCTGATCCAGTGACATGGGCCTCTTTTCTGTCCCACAAACAAGATATTCCCATCTTTCAATTCTGGTTATTTTCTCTGGCTGGCCAAATTATTAGTGCACAGAAAAACAAGAAGGCAGAAAAAGTAAATATATCCTTTATAGATTCTAACACATTAAAAACAGTAATTAGTTCAGAGATCACAAACAAAAGACAGACCAAAATGGAGACTTAACAATGAAATCCTAAATAATGAAAGGGTCCATACAAATCATAGAAACAGTAACTATGAAACTAATGTGAGAAAATAAATAAGGTAATGAGTTAGTGTGCTAGGTTGAGGTTAGGGGGAAGGATTGATGCCTTTGTCCCCTAGAGCAAGAAAGAGCTATGGCTCAGCATCTTACTCCATCACAGTGCATACTGACATCCCTGATCGTAGGACTTATACTTGTGTGGTTAACAAAAAGCCTAGGTACATGTAAGGTCTCATCCAAAACTTTCTCTGTATGCCAAATGCTTCTTTTTTTGTTTGTTTGTTTTGTTTTTCTTTGTTTTTGTAGGGCAAAGAGGGTTAAGTGACTTGCCCGGGGTCACACAGCTAGTTAAGTGTCAAGTGTCTGAGGCTGGATTTGAACTCAGGTCCTCCTGAATCCAAGGCCAGTGCTTTATCCACTGCGCCACCTAGCTGCCCCAAATGCTTCTTAAATATCAAACATAAAGATATATTGACAGTGTACTGAACTTGCAATGAAAAGACCTAAGTTTAAATACCAGCTTTGACCACTTACTGAGCTGTATGATCACTAGTAGAATTTTAGTGCACTCCAATTTCCTCATTTGTAAAATGAGGACAATTATACTACTTAATTCACAAGATTTATGTGGGTCTCTTAATTTGACAATCTTCAATTTTATATGAGAGCTGTTATTATTACATTTTTCATTTGTGTAAAGTGTGTAAAGAAAACTATAGTATATAAAGTAGTCTTCAAAATTCTGATTATTCACTCCTCATGTTTTTATCCTAAATACCTTAAACAAGGATTATTATAAATATTCTATACATCTGGGAAAGCAGATATAACTAGCTGTTGATGTCTTTATGTTTGCTTTTTTTTTAATAAAATGATAACATGATCTTTTCGGTTCTTTTGAAATCTTCCTCCTAAGATATCATGAGGTTTAATCTTGGATTGCTTTTAAAATTATGTTACCTTTTCACATAGGGCAGCTAGGTGGCACAGCAGATAGAGCACTGGCCCTGAAGTTGGAAGGACCTGAGTTCAAATCTCACCTCAGACACTTATTATCTGCACGACCCTGGGTAAATCACTTAACCCCTTAAACATCTGGGACCATCTCCAGTCATCTTGATATATATAGCTATAGCTATAGATATATAGATATATATCTTGCCATGAGACCCAGATGGCTCTGGAGGAGAGAGTGAAGTTGGTGACCTTGCGCAGCACTCCCTCACTTAAATCCAACTCAGTGCAAGCCATGACGTCACCTCCCATGTCATGGTCCTCTTTGAGAATGAAGGACACACAACAACAACAGTCTTTAGCATGGATGACTTATTTATGTAAATTAGGGGTTGAAGATTGTCTGATAACTATTGATTCTTAGCATCACACCCCTTTTTCTGTCATTGAAATCACAAGGGGGTCACCGAGGATCAAGAAATCTTTTGTGTTTTTGTCTACTTCCACGGCCACCATGACCAAAATATATCTCCTGATGGCCAACCTCCTGGCAACAAAGTGTCATTAGGCCCATTCCCAAAGCCTTTTTATCTTAATAAAACATGCCACAGCTTGAACTATGCCAGCATAGCATTAAAAAGACCACGGTTAAAAACTCTTCAATCAATAAACAAACATTTATGAAATGCCTGCTAAGTGCTGGGGATACAAAAAGAGCCAAAGATAGGTCCTACCCTGAAGGAGCTCACAATCTAAAGTGGGAGACAACATGCAAACAAAATCTATAAATAAGCTATATACAGGATAAATAAGAAATAATTAAGAGATGGAAGGCATTAAAATTAAAAGAGGAAAGATTTCCTTTGCAAGATGGGATTTTATTTAGGACTTGAAGTAAGCTAGAGAAGGCAGCTGAAAGAAATAAGGAGAGAGGACATTCCAGGCATGAGGGACAGTCAGAGAAAATGCCCAGAGCTGAAAGATGGGAATTTCTTGTTTGTGGGACACCAAGGAGGTCAGTGTCACTTGATCAGAGAGCACATGGTAGGGAATAAAGTATAAGAAGACTACAAAGGTAGGAGGGGGCTAAGTTATGATAAGCTTTGAATGCCTAAACCTATGCTTTAGGAAAATCACTTTGATGCCTGAATGGAAGATAACTTAGAGTGGGAAGAGACTCGAAGCAAGCAAACTCACTAGCAGGCTAGAGCAACAGTCTGGGCATGAGGTAATGATGGTCTGTACTAGACTGGTAGCAGCATCAACAGGATAAAAGAGAGCATATGCAAGAAATGTTGCAAAGGTGGCATTGACAGGCCTTGGCAACAGATTGGATATGGGGGATAACAGTGAGGATTGAGGAAGACACCTAGGTTCTAAGCCTGGAGGACTGGGAGGATAATGTTGCCTGCTACAGTAATAGGGAAGGTAGGAGGCAAGAGGTAGGGAAGGTTTAGGAAGAAAGATAATTAAGTCCAGTTATGGACATGTTGAATTTAAGACGTTCACTGGACATCCAGTTTGAAGTATATGATGATATGAGACTGGAGGTCATCATAGAGACTGGGGCAGGAAAGGTGGATTTGAGAATCATCAGCATTAAGATGGTTATTAAATCCATGGAAACTAACACAATCACCAGGTGAAGTATTATTGAGGAAGAAAAGAAGAGGGCCCAGAACAGAACCCTGGAGTACACCTATAATCAGAAGACATGATCTGGATAAGGATGCAGCAAACAAGACTCAGAAGTAGCAGATAGATAGGTAAGAGGAGAATCAAGAGAGAGAGAGAGTGGTATCCTGAAAACCAAAAGGGAAGAAAGTATCAAGGAGGAAAGGGTGATCAACAATGCCAAAGGCTGCAGAGAAGTCAAGGACAAGAGGGATTGATAAACAGCCACTGAATTTGGCAACTAAGAAACCAATGGTAACTTTGGAGAGAAGAGTTTTGGCTGAACAATGGACATCAAAGTCAGATTGTAAGGAGTTAAGAAAAGAGTGAAAGAAGCAAGCATAGCCATCTATTATAGGCAGCCTTTTCAAGGAGTTTAGTCACATGAGGCAAAAGAGATAGAGAATGATAACAGGGATGGAAGGATCAAGTGAGGGATTTCTCTGGATGAGGGAGACACGGGCATGTTTTTGGACAGTAGGGAATGAGCCAGTAAACAGAGAAAGATTGAAAATAGGCAATAGTGTGGGGATAACGTAGGGGACAATCTGTTGGAGCAAAGAGGGTGGAATGGGATCACTTGAGAAAATAGAGGGGTTAGTATGATAAGGAGTAAGGTCACTTCATGATGTCAGACAGAGGCAAAGGAACAGAAGGGTGTGAGTGATATGAAATGAGGAAGAGAGCTGTTAATGAATGGCTTTGATTCTTTCCTCTAAAATGAGGTAAAGCTCTCAAATAAGGTGGGAGGAGTGGGAACCATGGAAGGTTTTAGGAAAGAAGAAAATGTTTGGAAGAGCCAATGTGGAAGCTGTGATAATGAGTTGATAAGACAGATATAGAAAATCTAACAGGAGTTAGGGCTGAATTGAGGTTGTGTAACATACATTTGTAGTAGACTCAGAACGGCTGTAGGATTTTTTCCCCACCTTAATTCAGCAGCATGTGTGTAAGAGTAAAGGTAGGGGCAGCTAGGTGGCGCAGTGGATAGAGCACTGGCCCTGGAGTCAGGAAGACCTGAGTTCAAATCCGGCCTCAGACACTTAACACTTAGTAGCTGTGTGGCCCTAGGCAAGTCACTTAACCCCAAATGCTTCACCAAAAAAAAAAAAAAAAAAAGAGTAAAGGTAGAGGAGGAGAGTGATCAAAGGCTGAGGCTTAGCAGGGCGTATTGGACAAAATGAAACTAGGGATTCAAGAGAAGAGAACAGTACAGAACTGAATTGGCATTAGGTATGTGATTCTGGGCAAGTCACTTAAATTCTCTGTGCCTCAATTGCCTCATCAGTAAAATAAAACTGGATTTGATGTCCTCCGAAGTCTTTTTCAATTCCAAATTGGGAGCACTGAATCTAGTACCCAAGGAAAGATGGTAGATTTATGATCCCAAGTAGGACTCTAACAGAAGTTTGTTACATTAGAAAAATGGGGGGGGGGCAGCTAGATAGCGCAGTGGATAGAGCACCAGCCCTGGAGTCAGGAGGACCTGAGTTCAAATCCGGCCTCAGCCACTTAACACTTACTGGCTGTGTGACCCTGGGCAAGTCACTTAACCCCAACTGCCTCACCAAAAAAAAAAAAAAAGAAAGAAAAGAAAGAAAAAAGAAAAAACAGGTAGATCAAGGAAGAGATAGGCATACTTCTTGAGGAAGGTAATAGAATATTAACAGATGACGGAAAAAAAAAAGAATTACTCAACTCCCACTTTGGTCTATCTTCTTTATTAAAAAGACAACAATCTTCGATTTAAGCTAAAAGTAATAGAACAAATGTTGATTGTTGACAGGAGGGAACTGAAGACTAAAACAGATTAGGAATAATCTTTAAGGAATCATGTAGAAGGTATTTAATGACTGGAGGTAGAAAAATGCCACCTCCATTTTGAAAAACAGAAAAATTTATTTTTTGAAAGAACAGTAGAATATTGCTTCGGGGCAATGGCAGCAAAGTACTAGAACATAATCTTAAATGGTCTGTGATCACTTTCTTAAAAGCAGTAATGGAGATGTAAGGGTCGATGGATGTAGAATATTGCTTATACTGTTGGATATGGTTAATGTGTTAGCTAATTTTATTGAACTGCTTTTTTTCTTCTCCTTTTTAAATCTTCATTATGAAGAGTGGCTCATCTGATAAGGAAGGATAAATTCAGAGATAAATATGATATTTTAAAAGGTATTTATAAAAACAAGATTTTTTTAAATATTTAAAGCAGTGATCATTAGAACTATTATAGGTTCACTAATAACATTATTGAACCAATCTCATTCCCCCATGGGAATGCAATAGACATAATTTACTTTGAGTTTACAAAGCATTTGACAACATCCTTAATGATATACCTTTGGAAAATATGAAGAATCATGGGCTAGTTAGGTGGATGAACAAGAGTAGCCAAAGAGATTAATGGATCTGCATAAATTTGGAGAGAAATTAAGTAGTTTGCTTTAGGGCTTTATCCTTAGCCCTGTCCAATTCAACATTGTAAAAGTAATAACTTGAAGACATAGAAAGCATAATCAAAATTTCAGATAGCAAAAAGTTGAGAGGGATTGCTTACATACATTAAAAATCCAGAGCATGAAGTATGTAGCAAAATAGTGAAATAGTCAGATCAAAATCCTCTTTAAATCAGTCCAGTCACCAGGGGTTTGGTTCTACTTATTCAATAAATACATTATATTTATAAAATCATCCAATTTCAACTTCAATCAAGTCAATTTAGTGAATATTCACTATGCATTCAGAACTACTAAAGATAGAATTTAAGTGTAAAATATTGTCCCTGCTCTCATAAAACTTAGGCTAATAAAACAGGATGGAAAAAAAAAACACCACCTAACAGATGTGAAAAAAAAAATAGAAAATTAAGAACTAAACCATTCACTAATGATTTTAGGTACAAAGGGAATTTATGAAAGGGAGAGATCAATTTGGACTAGACAACTCAGATGAATTCATGAAGAAAAGGTTGTTGAGCAGGCTTTTGAGGACAGGTAAGATTTCAATAAGTAGAAAAAAGAGGTAAGAGCATTCCAGGAGGGGCGATTAGCCCAAAGGCATGGAAGCAAAAATTTCCATGCTATAGTCTAGGTAAGGTAGGTTAGTCAGTCAATAAACATTTATCAAATACCTACTAATGTGCAAGGTACTATGCTAAGCGCTGGAATACTAAAAGAGGCAAAAGAAGTCCTGCATCATTGGACTGGGGGACTGAATGATAGGGAGTCATGAGAAATAAGATCAGACAGTCAGAATTGGATAAGGCTATATACAAAAAGCTTTGAATTCCATGTTGAGGAGCGTGCACCTAACCTAGTTAACAGGAAATTATTGTAGGTTCTTAAGCAGGGGCATAAGAATCATGAAAAGGACTAATTAGGTTAATCTTATAGCTATATAACAAGATAGATCAGAGTGAGAAGAACGTAGAGGCAGGAAAAGCAGTTAGGAGACTAGCGTAGTAATAATAGCTCACATTAATATTATGGGGTTTTTTTCCCTTCACAAAAACCCTGTGGGGTAAATACCATAGGGCAAGTATTCTCCCCATTTTATATGAGGGAACAAGATCAAAAAGTGAAATAGTTTGCCCAAACTCACACTGTTATTTAGTGACAGAATGAGAATTTTAACTCTGGTCTTCTGACTCCAAACCCAGTGCTGCCAACAAAAAGCTTTGGCAGGTGGGGAATGGAAAGGAAGAAACAAATCTAAAAGTTGTTGTCAGGGAGAAATGGCAGGACTTGATAAAAGGTTGGATATAGGAAAGGAAGGAAGAGGCAGTGTTAACTGAGGTTTCTAGGCTGGTAAACTGGAATAATGTCAGCATCCCTGACATATATGAAGTGGTTGGGAAAAAACAGTTTTGAATGAAGTATTATGAATTATCATTTTGAACATTTTGAGTTTTAAATGATACTATAGCATACAAAGTTGATTAATTCTCTTGGCACCTAAATCAGGCCTACCTGGAGAAAGACATCAGTATAGAAGTGATAGCTGAAGTCATGAGAGTAGATATGACTGAAGAAATGAATAAGAAGAAAAAGATCACAAAATTGAAGAAAAAATCTTTAATGGATTCATTGTTGTGTGAGTATATGAGTGAAGAAAGATGGGGGGGGAAGAAAAGAAGTGGTCAGAGTAGTAAGAGGATATTTTTTAAAAATGGGAAGAGGGGGGCAGCTTGGTGGCACAGTGGATGAAGCACCGGCCCTGGATTCAGAAGGACCTGAGTTCAAATCCAGTCTCAGACACTTGACACTAGCTATGTGACCTTGGGCAAGTCACTTAACTCCCACTGCCCTGCCAAAAAAAAAAGAAAGAAAAAAAATGGGAAGAAAATGAAATGCCATTCATTTGTGAATGGGGGAAAATTCTTATCTAAGAAAAAGACAAAATTAATTATAGATGATAAAACTGACCATTTCAATTACGTATAACTGAAAAGCATTTCCATAGGCAAAGTCAATGCAACTCAAATTAGAAGGGAAAGAGTTAACTAGGAAAAAAATCTTTGGAACAAATTTCTCTAATAAATGTCTGACATCTAAGATATTTAAGAAATTAATAGAAATATGTAAGAATAAGAGCCATTTCCCAAGAGGTAAGTGCTCAAAGGATATGAACAGTTTTCAAATGAAGAAATGAAAGCTATGAAACAAGCATGTGGACAAAATGTTCAAAATCACTAATAAGAGAAATAGAAATTAAAACAACTCTGAGATTCCACTTCACTACCATCAGATTTACAACGATAAGCATAATAGGGAGCTTGGCAATGTTAGAAGGGGTGTGGGAGGAGAGGAATGTTAATGCACTGTTAGCAGAGCTGTGAATTACAGAAAGCAATGTGGAATTATACCCTAAAAGTCACAACTATGCATAACACTATGCCCCAGCAATACCACTACCAGGAATATACTTCCGAATGGATCAGAGAGAGACAAAGTACCCCATGTACAAAAATATTCATGGTAGCACTTTTTGTTATAACAAAGAACGAAAAAGAAATTTAGGTGACATCAAATGAGGAATGGTTAAACAAACTGTGGTTTACAAATGTAACTGAATGCTGTGCCCTAAGAAATGACAAATATGACAGATTCAGAGCAATCTCAGATGAGCATGAACTGATGCAGTGAAATAAGTAGAACCAATGAACAACTTACATCATGATGACTATGATAAACAACTTTAAAAGATTATCAAATTCTGATTAATGCTGGGACCAATTATGACTTCATGAAGTATGTTATCTACCTCTTGGCAGAGATGTGATGGACTAAAGGGTCAGAAAGAGACAAATTTTCAGACATGAACAATTAATTATTTTTTCTTTATACTCTGTTTAAAGGGAAAGCTTCTGAAGGTATGACAATGGGAGGGAGCTAATTTGTAGTGATAGAGAAGCAAGGAAAAATAAAGAATGAAAAGAACATTACTAAAATAACTAAAAAATGCACAAAAAAAGCAAACAAGTTTGTAAGAGGATATAAATAGGACAATTTGTTATTACCATGTTGAATTCAACACTTTACATATCATAAGTTCAGTTTCATATGCAATCTTCCTCCTTGTTCTTTGTATAATGAAATGTTCAAGTTTTTTAATTATTAAGTTCACAATAAAAAAGATTTTTTAAAAAGCACTGTCAGAGGAAGCCAAGGCAAGAGAATTTCAGGAAGCAGGTTATCAACACCTATGTTACAGAAGGGTTCAAGAGAATGAGAACTAAAAGAAGCCACTGGATTTGACAAGAATTAAGTCAAAACTACTTGTACAAAAAGATTTTTAACAGCTCTTTTTTGAGGCAGCTAATAATTGGAAATCAAAGGAATGTCTATCAGTTGGGGAATGGCTAAACAAGCTGTAGTATATGATTGTGATAGAATATTCCTGTGCTATAAGAAATGACAAGCAAGACAATTTCAGAAAGGCCTGGAAAGACTTATATGAACTGATGTACACTGAAGTGAGCAGAACGTGTGCACAGAGATAGCAATATAGTTCAATGAAGAACTGTGAATGACAACTATTCTCAGCAATACAATGATCCAAGATAATGCCAAAGGACTAATGATGAAGCACACATCTCCAAAGAAAGAACTGATATTAACTGAACATGGACTGAAGCATGTTATTTTTCACTTTCATTTTTTTCTTTTATTCAGGTTTTCTTACACAAAATGACTACTATGGTAATGTTTTACATAATTGTATATAACCTGTATCTGATTGGTTACCACCTCAGGGAGGGGGAGGGGAAGAAAGGAAGAAGAGAAAGAATTTGGAAGTCACAATTTTTAAAAGTGTTTATTATTTTTTTTTAAATTAAGTAAACAGTAATCTTTAAGAAACCAGTTTCAAATACGACATACATTAAAATATCACTAAATGGAATCCAAACTCTGAGAAACCAAAGCAAATAAAACTCCCAGAGGATATACCTCCCTTATTTCAGCAGAGAAGAGGGGGGGGGGGGACACTAGGGCAAAATGTTGTATATATTGTCAGGCATGGTCACTGTATGGAGTATTTTTGCTTAACAATGCATTTAACTATTTTTCTTTGTTACAAAGGAGGCAAGGGGAGAAGAAGAGAGGTATTTTTTTTTAAATACATTTACTGATGTTCTTTTTTTGTACATCACTGTCTCTTCCCAACAATGCCTCCAACCTTCCACAGAATCCTCCCTTGCAACTAGTAAGCACAGTATAAAACAAGACAAATCAATGAACTGGTTATGTCTGAAAATGTATGCCTCATTCCAAACCTACAGTCTACCACCACCTTTATTCTCCGAGGCAAGAGGAGTGTGTCATGGGGGAGGGAGGATAGAGAAGGATACTAACTCCAGAAATGATCATGATAAACAAAAGTCATCAATAAAACTTTTTTAAAAAGTGATCTCTTCAGGGCAGCTAGGTGGCGCAGTGGATAAAGAACCAACCCTGGATTCAAGAGTACCTGAGTTCAAATCTGAACTCAGACACTTGACATTTACTAGCTGTGTGACCTTGGGCAAGTCACTTAACCCTCACTGCCCCCCCCAAAGTGATTGTTTAAATACATTAATAGGGATAGAAGCAAGACTAGAGTTTAATAAGGCAGGAAGTAGAGATAGCAAAGGCAGGACTATTAGAAAGTTAGAAAGTCTAACATCAATATGAAATTAAAAGAGAGATAAGGCAATGTCTAGAAAAACAGCACAATCCAAAGCAAAAAGTTCTGAAAGACCTGCTAAAATGCCCGAAGACAGAACGATGACAAGGGAGAGACTAGAATTATTAGTGACGGAAAGAATAAATCTGGAAACAAGTTCTCTCAAGACAGGTCCAGAGATGAGGGGAAAGGTTTAACTTCAAGGAAAATTAGGAAAAATTTTTCTTTTGAGTCTGGAGGAAAGGAAAATTGGTTAAATGTAGAAAGTGATAAGGCTGAGGTAGACAATTAACTATATAATGGAGCTAACCACATCAGATCATCTCAGTCTTCACAAAATAGTAAAGTCATCTACTAAGAATTAAGGAGTTTTATACCAATAGAGATGCTTCTACCCATGAGTACATTTTCCATTCTTCTCCTTCCAATTCATTTATACATTTCCTTCTAGTCTACTGAATCAAAGCCCATCTCAGAACTATTTGTCTCTTTTAAGCTGAACAACCCCATGAGTGTTGTGCAGCTGCTGTTGCTAGATCTTTTGTATTTTGATTTTCCATTACCTAAATTAAGCATTCTCTTTTCAAAAATCTACCCTACTCTCCTATCCCTTCTACCTTAACTCCATAAACATAACCTTTGTTCACCATCAACAAATATTTATTACTGTAACACCAACTTCCACCAGTGAACATCAAGGACCCTTGACTGAAAAGTACTGTGACAAATGCAGAAATTTATAAGTATTACTATTATGCTATTGGCAGAACTGTTCATCATTTATCTGGCAGCACATGTTAAGAGTTACAAAACTCATTCTCTTTGATCCCATAATAATGCTAAAACGAAAGAGATTACTAAATGAAGAAAAGACTCATTTGTGCAAAAAATTTTCAAAGCAAGTTTATTTGCAATAGTAGAAAAACAAGAAACAATATCAGTTGGGGAATGGTAATATAAATTGCAATCAATGTAATGAAGAATTATTGTTCCATGAAATGACAAATAAAAGTAAATATGGAAAGATTTATATAAAATGATACAGGAGGAAGGCAAAAACAATCAAAACAGTGACTATGGCAAGGCAAAAAACCCAGAAAAAGTCATATACATACACAGTGAAGGGAGAACAGAACAAGTATAATGTTATCTTAACTATTTTGTTAGAGTTTAGGGGTTTCCCCCCTTTTATCAAAATGGATATAGTTTGGACTTTCATTTTACGTCATTTTTTGCTGTTTGTTTTGTTTTTGCAGGGCAATAAGGGTTAAGTGACTTGCCCAGGGTCACACAGCCAGTAAGTGTCAAGTGTCTGAGGCTGGATTTGAACTCAGGTACTCTTGACTCCAGGGCCAGTGCTCTATCCACCACGCCACCTAGCTACCCCCAAATAAAGCACTTTTTAACAAATACATGGTCCAGGAAAACAAATATATTGCCTATGAGAATCTGAAAATATCTGTTTCATTCTGCTCCTTTCCATCACCTCTCTTTCAGGAGATTGGTAACCTTTTTCATTTATTGGTCTACTAGAATTGTGGTTTGTGATTTCATTGAAATGAGGTAAAATTGGGCTGCTAGGTAGCTCAGTGGATAAAGCACTGGCCCTGTATTCAGGAGGACCTGAGTTCAAATCTGGGCTCATACACTTGACACTTAGTGTGACCCTGGGCAAGTCACTTAACCCCAACTGCCTCATAAAAAGGGGGGAGGGTATTTTTCCTTTTTTTTTTTCCATAGGGAAGGGAACTGTAATGAAAGGGAGGGTAGCAATAGTGTTGTGGTTTAAAAAAAAAAAAGAAAATGAGCATCTTTGAAGCATTTTTTGTAAATGCAGAGAAACAAACAAAAGTTCAGAAGGAAACACAAACAGGACAGCTTTGAAAATAACACAAAGAATTTAGTACACACTCAAGGAAAAGCAAGCTCAATATAGAGACATGATTTCAAGTATGATCTTTGTCTGTTCTACTTTGGATATGGAAAATGCTACCTGTTTAGTGGTCACCACAGTTTCGATAATTTTCCAATTCTGAATTATTATCAATAAGCATTTATAGGGGCAGCTAGGCGGCGCAGTGGAAAGGGCACTGGCCCTAGATTCAGAAAGACCTGAGTTCAAATCCAACCTCAGACACTTGATACTTACTAGCTGTTGTGACCCTGGGCAAGTCACTTAACCCTCATTACCCCACAAAAAAATATATAAGCATTTATAAAACTCCAACTACATGCCAGGCATTTTTCTGGACACTGAGGAAAACACTTGCAGCTGGAGGCATCAGGAAAGGATTCATATACTAGAAGGCAGCACTAGAGCTGAGACCCATGAAGGAAGTTAGAAGATTAAGATAAGGAAAGAGGACATCCCAGGTATTGGATAGCCTATGCAAAGGGAAAGGAATCAGCAGATGGAGTGTTGTTTGAGGAAAAACAAGAGGGCTGGCTTGTATAGACTAAGAAGCATATGAATGGGAATAATATATAAGACTGGACAGGCAGGTCAGAATCATGTAAAGGGCTCTGAATGCCTAAGAGTGGAGGAGTTTCTATTTGATTCTAATGGCAAAAGAGAACCCCTGAAGTTTATGGAGCATGGCAGTCATGTGGCCAGACCTGTGCTTTAGAAAAATAACTTTGGCAGCTGTGTGGATGATAGACTTGAGTGGAGAGAGATGTGACACCCAGAAGCCAATTAACAGGAGGCTATTTCAACAGTCCAGGTGAGAGGTCATTAGGATCTGAACTAGGGTATTGGCCATATGGAGAAAAGATGATGGATGTAAGAGATGTTGAAGAAACAGAAATGGCAGAACTTAAAACCAGATTCAATATGTGGGGTGAGGAAAAGTGAAAAATCAAGAATGAGCCCAAGATTGTGACCCTGGGTGATTGATAAGTGGTGGTATCCTCAACAGAAAAAGAAAAGTTCAGAGCAGGGATTGGCTTGGTGTATGGGTGCAAAGAGTCAGTTTGGGACATGTTTAGCTTGAGTTACCCCATGGATATCCAGCTTGAAACACAAAATTGGCAGTGATGTGGGTCTGTACCTCAGGAAAGAAAATGGGGATGGATATACAGCTCTTGGAGTCATATGCAAAGAGATGATTAAGTGAATCCACAGAAGCTTAGTTAGGTCACCAAATGAGAAAGTATAGAGAAATCATAAAAAAGGAAGCAGGACAGCAACTTAGGGTACATCCACATTTAGGCAGCATGATATGGATAAAAAGCCAACAAAGAAGACTGACAAGGAACAATCAAAAAAAAGTTGAGGTAGAACCAGGAAAAAGAAACTTAATAAAAACCAGAGGAGAGAATAAGCAGGAGGAGAGTCACCAGTAGCGTCAGATGCTGCAGAGCAGTTAAGAAGGACGAAAATTTTTAAAAGACCATCACATTTGGTATATAAGGTATGATTTGTAACTTTATGGACAGCAATTTCAACTGAGTGATGAGGTTGTAGAAGGTTTAAAAGAAAGAAAAAGGAGAGGAAACAGAAGCAAAGAGTGTAGACAGCTTTTTCCTAGATCATTTAGATATGATAGACAATAGCTTGAGGGTCAAGTGAGGCTTGAGATTTGTTTTTAGTATCAAATAACGTTTATTTCAAAATGGTAAAAAACTCACTTATGTGATTTAACTTCAAGACCAGGCTATTAATGAAAAGTCTAAATTGTATACATACCTCTTTTAACCAGCATCATCAGGGGATGAGGTATTTAATGTAAGTGAAGGAAAAGAACCATGGTTTAGAGCTGGAACATAAGAATATTCTTTTTTTTGGGGGGGGGGGTGCAGGGCAATGAAGGTTAAGTGACTTGCCCAGGGTCACACAGCTAGTTAAGTGTCAAGTGGCTGAGGCTGGATTTGAACTCAGGTCCAGCCTGAATCCAAGGCCAGTGCTTTATCCACTGCACCACCTAGCTGCTCCCAAGAATATTCTTTAAACGCCAAAACTTTTTTCCTTTATTTGAACAATGTTGATGAAAACTTTTCAAAAATTATTGCAAATATCTGTTTTCTTAACCATAGAATAATAAATATAATTTATGACAAAGGGGCATCATCATTATTACTAATATTTACCGTGCTGCTACTAAGTAAAGCAGTGTGCTAGATGAAAGAAATATAAAATAGATTATCTCTGCTCTCAAGAAATTAGCCATCTATTTGAGGAGACAGAGTACGTACATAATTTCTCTGAACCTCAGTTTCCTTACCTATAAATATGGCTATAATAATACTGGGCTATCTAACACACTGTTGTGGGGAAAATATTGCAGAAGCATAGTAATTCTGCCCGGCACTTTAAAAATGCTTATTGAATCACTGGTTGAAAAGTGAGTTATTAAAAAGATAAGTAATAATGGATGGTAGCATTTTATATACTAGATAAACCCATCCTTTCTTGGTGTGAACTCTTTTATTTTTGTGGCTCTAAATGCAGATGTTGTTCCTCTAATACTAATACACTTCTCTTTACATATATAAGCCTGACCTTTCTACCATGACCAGATCAACATGGAATAGCTTAATGATGAAAGCACTGAATAACTTGAATTCAAATCCCAGCTCTAATACTTACTATGTCACCAAGGATAATTCACTTAACCTATCTAAGCCTCAAAATCTATTTTTAAATTAATCTAACAATATATGCATTGCCTACATCACAGGGTTGCTGTAAGGAAGAGACTTTTAAAATCTTTTTTTTTTTGCGGGGCAAGGGGGGTTAAGTGACTTGCCCAGGGTCACACAGCTAGTAAGTGTCAAGTGTCTGAGGCCGGATTTGAACTCGGGTACTCCTGAATCCAGGGCCAGTGCTTAATCTACTGCGCCACCTAGCTGCCCCAGACTTTTAAAATCTTAAAAGTGGTATAAGGTATTACTATAAGATAATGAATGCTAATAGGAATTTAGAGAAAGGAATTATCACTAAGGTGTAGAAGCTGGCTCTGAAGGGAGAAAGGTAAATAAGCAATATGCAAAGAAAAGAAGGTAGGAAATTAGGAGGACAGGTACAATATTTACGACTGAGGTTTCAAAGGCTGCAAAGCATGAAAAGGTGAGGAGTGGTAGTCACAAACCAAGGTCATGTACACAAAATGGAGAGAGTATAAGTTCTACTGAAAAAAGAAACAAGGGGTAGATAGGTGGCACAGTGGATAGAGCACAGGCCCTGGAGTCAGGAGTACCTGAGTTCAAATCTGGCCTCAGACACTTGACACTTACTAGCTGTGTGACCCTGAGCAAGTCACTTAACCCCAATTGCCTCACTCAAAAAAGAAAAAAAAAAAAAGAAACAGCAATTAGAGAGACCACTAACATTAAAAGGGGTCACCTTCTACTCTTCTCCTTAAGCTCTTATGCCCATATACTCATCACTTATGTATTCTACCCACTGCTTGCTATGTCTGTTTCAAGACATGAGTGGGAATATGAGTATGGTAGTGGGAAACTTGGCCTTCAATGTCACCAACATTACCTTCCATTTAATAGGACTTTAAGTACTATAAATATTACCTCACCTTTATATTCTCTAAGTATGGAAATAAAAATAATGGATTTCTGTTTTGAAAACCGATATAATAAATACCATAAATAAAAAGTTCAAAGTTCAAAATAAAAATATACAAGGTACTACACCAAGAAAAGAGATGTATGTGAGTTTATTAATGTTCTTAGTACAAAAGTCTGTAAGTAATTGTCTTATCATAAATGCAATCCATTATTGATTACAGTAAGTCTTCACTGTTCATTATCTGAATTATTCTTTATTCAATAGTCTTTCCCATCAATTCAATAGTCTCCAACACTGCGGTCTCTTGAACAAGTAGTTGTACCTCTTTTACACTGAGATCCTTGAGCACACAGAAGAGAACTACTCAGAAATTAAAAACAGGCTTCTTCAAGGGGGACATGGTGAGAGGGAGGGTAGATTCTGTGTGTGACAAGATTGCTCCCATATTTAAAAATTCATGGTTAGAACTGTTTGAGATTTCCTGCCAGGTTGTCATGTCACAATATGCAATTTATTGCATCTGCATTAGTGGAGACAAATAACTTTTGTGATAATCCGAATAAGAAAATAATATATAAATCATATACATATATATGTATATATAATTTTACACAGAAAATTTAAATAATAAAAATTTAAACCTTCCTATAATTTACATTTTTTCCTCTTCAAAATTTTATATTTAAAAGCACATTTTTCTCCTATGATAACAACACAATGCACTAATAAGTATTTAATACCTTGAGAAATTGCTACTAGGTAGATATCTAATGTTACATTAAGATGCCTTAATAATCTATCCCTTGTGAAGACTCTGCTATTTGCCTTGTAAGAGTTAAATCTATAATGACCACATTGCTCTGTGTTCACAGTATGCTATATTGTTGTTGCTGATATTAAGGTTTATTTATTGACAAAATCAAGCAAGTTTAGAGCAAGAAGAGACCTTGCATGTCATCTAATCTAACTCCCTCATTTTATAGATGAAGGAAATAAAGACTATTTCCCTCAATTTATACTTTTTTATATTTGTAACAATTTCCTTCAGCCCCCCTGATAAGATAGGAAAGGGTTTTATTATGGTTTATTAGGTTAATATAAAAATGTACTGATATTCTTCAAACATACATCATCTGAGATTACCTTGTACCACCTACTTATTGGTCTTACAAGAAGAGTTCATTTTTACACCAATGGCAGGTGCATTTTACAATGCTCATTCAATTTATTACAATTATTTGCATCGGGGAAATTCTAAGGTACAGCATTTCTCCTTGTGTAAAATTTTTTACGTGAATTTTCATTCACAAAGAGTGACTCAGGTTGCTTTTAATAGAATATGTATATGTTCATATATATATACACACATCAATAAGTAAAAAATTTGTTTGCAATTGTCAGTATACAAGCACATTAGTAAGAAAAAAGCTATCCAAATTTCCCTCCAATCTAGTATTTTTTCCTAGCTTCTCTTCTCAAAGAATTCCAAAAAACAAAAGTCAATCACTAAAATTTTATATATGCTTTTCCATAACTCCCAAACTAATGTAATCTATTAATAGGGTTACAGGCATACCTTTAAATACAAATCCTAACTCTAGAAAAAAATCCAGAAAATGGAACAACTTAAAATTAATTAACTGATCCTCCTTATAAAGGGGGGAAGTTTTATTCCAAATAGAGAAGATAGATACTCATTTTCCATTTTGGCTGTACCTTACCTAAGGAATCAAGTCACTACCCATGTATTCCAAGCAAGCAAGGGGACTCCTTTAATTATTAAAGAAGCATTTAAATGACTAACAACCCAAATGTCACCTAAGAACAATGTTAAATAATGGGGAAAAAACATTGACTCTAGGGCTGAAGATCCTGGGTTCAAATTCTGCCTCTGATACTTATTACCAGTATGACCTTAAGCAAGTCACGGTCTCTCTGGACCTCAAATCTCTGAAGCCTCTGAGGTTCCTTTCAGCTCTAAATCTTTGATACCATGATCTGTGACCTTAAATTTAACTGTAAGGTTCTACAAGATGCTGCTCATAGTAATCCAAGGAAATCAGAAACTCATGACTTAATAGTCAGCTGCTAACCTGTTGTAACAGAGAAGTAACTAAAACAAAGCTGTTGATTTTGGTTGAAATTGGAATGCTTGCTGTCATTAAGTATAATCAACATTGAAAATATACCAAAACCTGAGCAATTTTGAGACAAAAGAAGAGTTCTTGTCTCACCTTTATTTCTAGAGACAAATAATGAATTGAACAAGTCTTAGTCCTGTCCCCCTTAGATTTCTCTTTCACAAAAGGGAGGTAAAGGTCTATCTTGCAGTACTGTTTTGAGCACATTTATAAGTGATTACCTACAGATTTAAATTATTACATTAAAATATTACATAAAGATTAAAATCCAATTCATACATCTGTTGAGTAAATATAGTCATATTTTAATAGAATAAATAGGATAAGTTTTATAAAATAATACATTATAGTTAAAATTCTATATGTGACAGCCTATTTGCAAATATACATTCTTATTCCAAGTAGAAAGATGATTGCTGTCCAAGACGACAAGATTCTTTCATAACTTGAGGATATCCAATTACAACAGGCAGAAAAGCAACACATAAAGGGCAATAGGTTTGACACTTGGATTTGAACCTGGTCTCTGCTACTTACTACATGTGTGACCTTGGATAAGTCAAATCATTTAACCTTTGCAGGACTCAAGGGTTCTTAATTCTTTTGTATCTGGTGAATATTTGAATCATTTCTAGCAATGCTTTAGTACACAAAATAAAATACATAGGATTACAAAGGAATTATACTGAACTTCAGTTATTTAAAAAACAAGATCATGCACTGCAGGTTAAGAACTCCTGGGTTAAAAATGGGTCTCTCAGGTCTTTCACTTCCAGTTCAAAATCCTATGACTTTCTCAAATGAAAACTAACTCTTCCTACTTCCCACTCCTATTTGACCCTAGAATCTTGAGATCAGAAGGGACCTTAGAGGCCATTCAGCCCAATCTCCCATTCAATCTCCCATTCCATGCAGTAAGCTTCTCTATAAAACACCTGTTATTGTTGAAGTAGAACTGTGTAGAAAAAAACAACATAATGAGCTTACAAAATGTTGGCTTCTGTAAATTTCTTTAAATTACTATCCAAATCTTAATACAAGTTTGGTAACTATGTTTTTCCTTTATTAGGAAATTAATGGGAAAGGGGTGGCAATTGATAGGATAGGTTTGCCAAGTACCTAGCAACATGGGGTGAAGTAAAAGTTGCAGAAATTTGTAACAGTTCAAAAGGTAAACTCCAGTTGAATACTCATTTGGGAAAGAGACTAACATTCCTCCTCCCTAGCCACCCCAACTCTAATTATAGTAAAATTTAGATAAACCTGTGATTGCAACATTTAAAAAAAAAAACTTTTATACAGCATCTTTTTATATCACAACTTTTTACATAGCAACTTTTATTAGCACAGCATTCAACATTAAAACAGACATCTGTGTATAAAGATTTTTCTTTTAGAGAAAAGAGAGCCTTTCAGAGGTGTATAAAAAATGAGGAAGTAAGAAAGTGAAGGGGTTAACCTCTGCTTGAGTAATGGATAATTACAAACTTATTATGAAAATATTAGTTTATTTTGTTATGATATCTGAACAAGCTTGTATGTTCAAGAATTACCAAAGACAAAAATAATCTTGGCTGCTGTTAATTTTATTTTCTATAGTTGCATACAGTGTGCTCTACTTTAAAGCTAACTAGGTGGTGCAATGGAAAAAGTGCTGGAATTTGGAAAGAGTAAGACCTGAGCTCAGGTCTATAATTCCTGCCTCAGACATTTTCTAGCTGTATGATTGGGACAAGTTATTTAACCTTTCCCAGCCTCAGTTTCCTTATCTGTAAAATGGATGTGATCATAGCACCTTTCATCACAGAAATGGGAGGATCAAATGAGATAAACTAGAAAGTGCTTTGCAAACCTTAAAGCACTCTATAAATGTTAGTTAAAATTTAATCTTTCATTTTCCTCCAGAAATAGGAAATCATGTAATAAAGACTGGAGGAAATCTTTAGAGATCATCTAGTAAGACCCTCATTTTATAGTTAAGGATAATCGGTGAAGTGACTTGCCTAGAGTCATATAAGTAGTAAGTAGTAAAACCTGGTTTTCCGATTCCAAATCAGAATTATACCAGACCAATTTCTTTGGTTATAATGCATCTTAATTTAATAAGTAGACTAAATTAACTATGAGCTGAGATA
Source organism: Dromiciops gliroides (assembly GCF_019393635.1). Classification (NCBI taxonomy): domain Eukaryota; kingdom Metazoa; phylum Chordata; class Mammalia; order Microbiotheria; family Microbiotheriidae; genus Dromiciops; species Dromiciops gliroides. The sequence continues at coordinate 162,100,023 of NC_057862.1, read as the reverse complement.
ATGAATAACTCATTGTCCACCTAGAGGCCTACATCATATATGATATTTATATTCATACAGAAAGACAAGTTCAGATTTGTTTATGATCTAAGAAAGAGGCTGCTTTGGACTAAAATTTAAAATTCACAGCAGTAATTAACCAAAATCTAAGAAGTAATGCAAAATTGTTCATCTCTCAAATTATCAGGTATTTCAAATCACCATTTTTAAAAGTACTGCTGTCTTAAGAATGTCCAATGAGCAGCATAAAGAGTTCTAAGTTTGCTGATCAAAACATATTTTTAATAAGTTACACATTATACCTATATATTGATACTATTTCTTAGGGTAAGCCAGAGACAAGGGACTTCATCTTTTTTAACACCATCTTTCTTTTATATGCCCAATAGAAATTCAATCTTATTGGAGGGGGGGAAATATTAAATATACCCATTACTGCTATTTAGACAGTAGTCAAAATATGAAAAGTGAAGTCATCTACAGCTATACATATAGTATGAAAAGGCAAGTAATTTTGCAAATAGGATCTCTAAGACACAAAATAATAGATGTAAGTATGTTAAGTGTAAGATATTTGTTTCCTATCTAAGTTTTCAGAACAGGTGCTAAGAACTGATTTATACTGCCTGTAGGTAAGAGAAGTTTCACACATGTTAAAGATGTCAAGAGAGTTAAGTTGTAAAGGTTATATGAATATGAAGCATGAAGAGGGAGAGAACAATTAATAACCCACATGAAAAAAATCTAATACCACTATTCAAATCATTTTCATTGTTCTTAAAAATTCCCTATATTAACTATTCCAGTGATTATTCTTAAGGGAAAAAAATGAAGGTTCATTCATTTTACTCTCTAACAAACTAAAAAGTATACTCAATTCTACTTTTTAAAATTCTCTATCTTAAAGTATTTTAGTAACCATTTTGTCAACTTGGACATGATACCTCATCTAAATGTAATGAAAACATGGAAGCTTAATTCAACTTGATGATAATTTCAGGGAAGCTAATTTATACCATGCTAATAGAAGAAACAGTAAAAATGTTAAAACAGTAAAAGCCATAAAGTTAATAAGCATCTCCTTCAATTATGTACTCTTGAGCCCTACAATCTGAAACTGTAAAGAAAAAAAAAACCCACTATTTATCTGACCTATTCCAGGTAAGTTACAATATGACTTATCATGTGGAGATCCAAAAAAAATTCTGCATTAATTTACACTTCGATTTTTTAAAAAATCTGTTCTGCAAACAAAACACTCAACTGCCAACTACAGCATAATGTGAAACTACTAATTGACCTATTTCACATTACCAACATAATCTGGATGCTTGAACCCTTCAGGAAAATAATGCAAATTACTATATGAAAAATGCCAGTTCTACTTTTCAAACTCAGCACATTTAATTTCATTACTGTATTATTGCAAATTTGATGCAAAGACTAGAAATTCTTCAGATGGGTCTTTTATAAAGTTTCACAATACAATTTGAGGCTATTGGCTGTAATACTTATAATAAAGTGATGGGCCTGAAAAGATTTCTATTTTGATCTCGACGATTTAACAAAAACATTAGAATTCTATTTTTTTCTTAAAAAAGATCAATCATAAACTAAATTCTAAAGAATATTGTGCTTTCCTTAAAAAGAGTGCTACACCAAAAAATATGGCAGTTAACATGCAACCCCATTAATTCATTAAGACCAAGGTATAATCAATCTCTCTGAAATAGGGATTTGCAACCAAAAAGGAGGTTTTGTTATGACAGTAAGCACTCCTTATTTACACCTAAAGAGAAATAGGTTACCTAATTCAACCAATCTACTCTATAATGAAAAGACCACAATCATGTAAGAGCTCATCTTAATACTATAATACTGAATAGTCATACACTAACCAAAAAACAGCACCAAAAGGACGTTTGATTTGACTTGATCTTGATTTTCAAACATCCTAGAGTATAGTAAAAAAAAAAAAATAATGGTAAGCCTTTACTGGAAGGCAGGTACCTATTCTCTAAAAAAAACAAAAGATCATACTACCTTCTGTGAGAAAAGACACTTAAATTAAAATGTCATGTTTTGGAATAGTATTTTTCTTCAAAGGAAATGCAGAGAATGAACTCCTTCTGGAAGGCTTACAGTCTTGGAATAAACAAGACAAAAACATCTAGAAGGAGTAGCTAAGCCAAAAGAGAGACAGACACACACAATCAGGTTTTACGCTGCATATTAATATTCTTACGCACAATGGTCTGTTTGGCGAAAATTCACAATACACTTCTTCCCCTCTCCCTGTGTGAATGCAAAAAGGAGTAAACACATTTCACATTCCCCACTCTCAGATACATGCTACCATCATGCAATCTAACTTATTTTCTATCCTTCCGCCTCTCACACAAAGTGAAATATCAAATAACTTGTTAATCTGCAGTCACAATGGGGGGGGGGGAACGGAGCGGGGGGGGGGGGGGGGGGGAAAAGGGTAGTTGTTTGGAGAGGCAGACCCAGGTTTACATGTTTAAAGAGCACACGCCTCCAAAGGTCCTATAAATGTGCACCAACCAGACTCAGGAAACCCACATGCAACGAATGCATCAACCAGCTACTCCGCTCCCTCCCTCTCTTCCCCCCTCCCCTTCACCCCTTTGCAGCAGAAATGTGCCTGGGCTTTTCTACCCCAACGATGGAGGATCCTCTTACCAGATGGAGTTCTTGATCTTGTGTTGCAGCGCGCGGGCCTCCGTCCCTGGCAGCCCGGGCACCAGGGCTGGCAGGGCCACCCCCGGGCTGGGAGTGCTGGGGGGGAGCTGCTGATGGGCATCGGGCTGCTGTGGTGGTGGTTGTTGTTGTTCCTCTGCCATCGCTGCTGGAGGGGTGGGAGGGAGGATGGGGGGGGCGGGGGAAAGGGGAGGGGGAGGAGGAAGAGGAGGAGGAAGGAAAAGGAGGAGGGAGGAGGAGGAAGAGGAGGAGGAGGAAGAGAAGGAGGAGGAGGAGGAGGAAGAGAAGGAGGAGGTAGAGGAGGAGGAGGAGGAGGAAGAGGAGGAGGAGGAGGAGGAGGAGGAGGAGGAGGAGGAGGAGGAGGAGGAGGAGGAGGAGGAGGAGGAGGAGGAGGAGGAGGAGGAGGAGGAGGAGGAGGAGGAGGAGGAGGAGGAGGAGGAGGAGGAAGAAGAGGAAGGAAGGAAGCTGGATAAACTAGGCCTTTACCCCAGGGCTCGAGTGAGTTGCTTTCTCCTGCTGCCTGGGGAACATCACCGGGGAGACCGAGAGGCTCCTCGCGGTGGGGGAGCCTCAGCGGGGCAGGGGCATCCCGGCTGCCTCAGCCCGCCGCCGCCGCCGCCGCCTCCCTTCAGGGGCTGGCCGGGGAGGGGGCGCTCGACAACGACGACGACTAAGGGGAGGGGGGAGGGCAGATGGGGGTGGGGGCGGAGAAAAGGGCTCCCCCAAGCCCGGGAAGAACGGCTCCGCGGGGACTTGGCCGCCTTGCCTTCCTCTGCCCTCACGTCTCCCGACAGCCGGGTTGCTGCAGCCCCTGGCTCGGCTGGGCGCCACTCGCTGCCCGCCCGCCTCCCTCCCTTCCTAGCTCCTTGCTCTCCTGCCTCCTGCCTCCTGCCTCCAGCCTCCTTCCTCCTGCCCGCTGCTGCTGCTGCCGCCGCCGCCGCCGCCGCCGCGGCCGCCGCTGCCCTGCCAGCCCCGGAGGCAGCCCGAGTGCGCGCAGCCGCACTGCGGCCCGCCCGGCGCAGACAGCGAAAACACCTACCGCTCAGACGGCGGCAGCGGCGGGAGGGGAGGGGAGGGCAGAGGGAGTGTGTGTGTGTGCGTGCGTGTGTGTGTGTGTGTGTGTGTGTGTGTGTGTGTGTGTGTGTGTGTGCGCGCGCGCGTGCATGTGTGTGCATGGGCATGTGCCCCAGGGAGAGGGCTTGTGCCAGCTTACTGTGCAGGGAGGAAGAGGAGGGAAGTCGTGGTCAAGGAGAGGAAGGGAGGAGACATGGGGACATGATGGTGGGCACAAGGAAAAAGATACCGAGGGGAGGAAAAGCCAGGAGAGATGAGGGGAGAAGGACGGAACAGGTGGAAGAAGTGCTGGAGAAAGGAAAAAACGAGAAAGCAGGGAACCAAATTTTATTAAATAATACTAGTTGTTTAAATGAGACTTTTTCTTCTTAGGAGTTTAAAAAAACTAAAAAATAGCCATATGTCATGCCCCTGTACAACAGGTGAAGATTATTTTTCTCTTTATGCTTAGGAAGCTAGAACAGTGTATAAGAGTGAAATTGGTTAAGCGTATAGGCCTCTGACTTTGCAGAGGCTCCCAAAGAGGAGGAGCTACACTGTTACTCCCAGTCTGCTCAGAAAGTTGACCTCGCTGTAAACCTCATGACAAAAAAAAATAATAAATCAGTTAATCAATCAACAGGCATTTATTAATCGACTACTATGTTGCCAAGGCCCTGGAATGGAAGCTGCTGATACAAATACAAGGGAGTTAGCTCCTCCTCTCATAGAGCTTATAGTCTACAGTGGAGATAAAAACATGTTCACATATAAGTAGATGCGTCATATACAGAATAAAATGCCTCTAAAACTGATATAGTATCAAAGTCCTCCATAATCTGGCCTCACTGCATCTATGCAACCTTAATTCTCTACCCCTTACCGGAACCTGCAGTTTCAAGTAGGTGGGTCTTCTTACTTCTGTCCTTGACATATACCATGCTCATTCCCTTTCTGCCACTTGGCACCTGCTATTCCCCATACCTAGAATGCCCTTCTTCTTCCTCTCTACCTGTCCAAATTCAACCTAAGGAACCAGGAACCCTACCCAAATCTCTGAGATAGATTATTTCAACAGCCATAATCACCATTTCCCCAAATCCACTCCCCTGCCTTTTCCTTATTAACTTGCCCTGGTCCTGAACTATACCCCTTTGTGCACCCATCTCTGTTGAAATCCTTTCCTTTTCTTAAAACTGTGCCACCAATTCAATTCGGTAAACATGTTCAATGCCTATTATGTGTAGGATTCACTGGGACAGGGCCCATGGATACAAAAACAAAAATGACATAGCCCCTGCTTTCAGGGAATTTACGTTCTACAATGGGGGATATGAGGGGCAGCTAGGTGGCGCAGTGGATAGAGCACCGGCCCTGGATTCAGGAGTACCTGAGTTCAAATTCGGCCTCAGACACTTAACACTTACTGGCTGTGTGACCCTAGGCAAGTCACTTAACCCCAATTGCCTCACTAAAAAAAAAAAAAAAAAACAACAACAATGGGGGATATGAGTGTGTGTGGGTATATGTATGTATATGTGTGTATGTATATATATATATATATATATATATATATACATGTGTGTGTATACGCACAATGCATATACATGGGTGTAATGTGTATATGTTTACTTGTGTATATAATGTACATATTATATTTATTTATACATATGTATATGTACATACACATACACAGTTGAAGATATCCTGAAAGGTTTCAGGTGTTACCTGAGTTGTGCTTCCAAGCAAGCACTTTCTCTGTGCTGGAAAGACAAAGAAACCCCCAAAACAGTCCTTGTCTGCCTGGAGCTCACTTTCTAATGCGGGACACAACATACAAAACAATTTATGTACCTACAAGTTATATGTAGATTAAATTGGAGGCAATCGGGGCAGCTAGGTAGTGCAGTAGATAAAGCACTGGCCCTGGATTCAGGAGGGCCTGAGTTCAAATTCGGCCTCTGACACTTGACACTTCCTAGCTGTGTGACCCTGGACAAGTCACTTAATCCCAATTGCCTCAAAAAAATAATTAAAAATAAAAATAAATAAATTGGAGGCAATCTCAGAAGAAAGCCATTACCAATAAGGGGAGAGGGGTGGTATCTAGAAAGGCCTATTACAAAACGTGAAATTTTAGCTGAGATTTTAAGGAATCCAAGAGGTAGAGCTGAAGTGGGAGAGCTTTCTAGACATGGGGAACAGTCAATGAAATTGTAAAGTTCTAGGAAATGGACTGACATGTCAGGAAGGGTGCAGAGACCAGAATCATAGTAGACTGTGGAATGTGTAAAGGAGAATATAATGTAAGAAAACCAGAAAGGTAGGAAGTGGCCAGATTGCAAAGGGCTTCAAAAGCCAGAGGATTTTATATTTGCTCTGAGAAGTAATTGGGTGTCACTGGAATTGAGTAGGAGGATGACGTGGTTAGACCTACCCTTTGGGAAGGTCTGTGGCAGCTGATTGGAAGATGCCTTATAGTGGGGAGATACTTGAGGCAGGGACACCAAAGAGAAGACATTGCAATAGTGCAGGTGTGCGGAAATGAAGGCCTGTACTGAGATGGTAACAGTGTCGAAGAAGAGAATGGAGGGGGCAGCTAGGTGGCGCAGTGGATAGAGCACTGGCCCTGGAGTCAGGAGTACCTGAGTTCAAATCCAGCCTCAGACACTTAACACTTACTAGCTGTGTGACCCTGAGCAAGTCACTTAACCCCAACTGCCTCACTAAAAAAAAAAAAAGAAGAAGAAGAGAATGGGTGAATATGAGACATGTCATAAAGGTAGAATCAACAGGACTTGGCAACAGATTGGGTAGAAAGGAGGGGTACAAAAGAGATTGGAGAGCCTTTGGAGAGAGAATCGATTGTGACGGGGCAGCTAGGTGGCACAGTGGATAAAGCACCAGCCCTGGAGTCAGGAGTACCTGAGTTCAAATCCGGCCTCAGACACTTAACACTTACTAGCTGTGTGACCCTGGGCAAGTCACTTAACCCCAATTGCCTCACTAAAAAAAGAAAGAGAGAGAGAGAAAATTGATTGTGAGCCCTTGTGACTGTAAAGATGGTAGTGGCTTCAAGAGTATTAAGAAAATTAGGAAAAAAGGAGGGTTGGGGGAGAAATATAATTCAGTTTTGGACATATTGAGTTTAAGATGTCCACAGAACATCCAGGTCATGATATCTAATAGGCAGCTTGAGATGTGGGACTGGAGGTAAGGAGAAAGGTTAGGGCTGGATAGATAGATCTGTTGTTTGTCCTTTGTTTTCAAAGATGACCAATGATATCACTGGTCTTGACTTGTCCATGAATTGGATTTAAGTGAGGCAGAATTGCACAAAGTCATCTGCCTCACACTCTCTCTTCCAGAGTCATTGAAATCTAGGGGCAAGACAAAAGTCATGAGGACTGGTGAGGGCCTGGAATGCTATGGATGACCTTAGTCTTTGATGTCTGAACAAACTCTAAGTGCTCCACAGCACCTGCTTCAGCCGCCTTCACGGCCATTGGAACAAATTGTTCTTATCCATCCATTTTGGTAGGAGAAGTCTTCACATTCTGTGGGTTAGACCTGCCCCTAACTCACCAACAGATTTGAGGCCTGTCAGTTGCCCTCAACCTGGTTTAGCCAGTCTGCTGACGGTTTACCAACGTGTGGCCACTGTACATGCGTCTTGGAGCCACAGGTGAGAGTTGGGTGAAGGTGACCACCAAAGGTGGATGAGCAGCCTTGAATAGGGCTTAGCACACCCTCACGCCAGAGGTGCTAGTCCTCCATGAATATGTAGTAAGCACAAAGAATAGGGTGAGGAGGGGCAGGGATACATGGAAGACTAGGAGATTACAGTTTTGGATTATGGAACTGATATGATGATTCCTGTCTGGAACTGAAGTGGACTGGAGGTACACATTCAGGTATCATTGGTTTAGAGCTGGAATGGACCTGAGAGACCACCTAGGCCTACCCACTCAATATAGCTAGTAAGGGTGAGAGGTAGTATTTGAACTCAGGGCTTTCTGCCTCCAATACCTTTTCTCTAGTATGCCACACGCTAGTAGATCTGTAAATCATCATCATAAGGTTGATGATTGAACCTCCAGGAGTTGATTGAGGTCACTAAGTGAAACAGTCTAGAGAAAGAATAAAAGAGGGCCCAGAACAGAACCAGTACACCTATGGTTAGTGGGCACTACCTAAAGATCCAGCAAAGAAGACTGAGAAGGAGCAGACAGACATTTGGGAGGAAAACCAAGAGAGAGTAACATCATACACACACACACACACACACACACACACACAAGAAAAGAACATATCAAGAAGAAGATGGTGGCTAAGATTTACTCCATCAAACATTTATTAAGCACCTGCTCTATGCCAAGAAGTGTGCTAAGTGCTGGGGACACAAAAAGAGGCTAAAGACAGATTCTATGTTCAAGGACCTCAGTCTAATGGAAGAGACAACTTGCAGACAAGCATCTACAAACAAGCTAAATAAATGGGAAGTAATTTAGAAAGGGAAGGCATTAGAATTAAAAGAGGAGAGGCTTCCTGTAAAGGATGGGATTTTATTTGGGACCTAAAGGAAGCTAAGGAAGGCAGCTGGCAAATATCAGGAAGGAAAGCTATCCAGGCATGGTGGGGAGGGGGGGGTCAGCCAGAGAAAATACCAATTACAAGCTGAAAGATGGAATGTCTTGTTTGTGGAACAGCCAGGAGGCCGGTGTCACTGGATTGAAAAGTACATGATGGGGAATATGGTGTAAGAAGACTAGAAGGATAGGAAGGGGCAAAGTTATAAAGGGTTTTGAACAACAAATAGAAAATTCTGGTTTTGACTATAGAGGTGATAGGGAGCCACTGGAGTTTATTGAGTAGTTTGAAGCTGCACTTTAGGAAATTCACTTTGATGGACAAATGGTGGGTGGTTTAGAGTGAGGAAAGACTTGAGATGGGTAGACCCACCAGCAGGCTGTTGCAATAGTCCAGGCATGAGACGATAAAGGCCTGCACTGGAGTGGTGGCAGTATCAGAATAGAATAACAGGGTTTATACAAGAGTTGTTGCAAAGGTAAAATTGACAGGCCTTGGCAATAGATTGGATGTGGGTTTGAGAGAGAGTAAGAAGTTTAAGATGACACCTAAGTCTTAAGTTTAAAGGATTGGGAGGATTGTGTTGCCCTCAATAGTTATGTGTAAGATGGGTGTTAAGGGTAAAGATAAAAAAAGATAAAGTTTAGTTTTGGATATGTTGAATTTAAGATATCTACTGGATATCCAGTTTGAGATATCTGAAAAGCAGTTGAAGATGTGACATTGGAGGACATCACAGTGATTAGGGCAGAAAAGGTAGATTTGAGAGTCATTAGCATAAAGATGGTAATTAATTCCATGGGAGCTGATGAGATCACCATGTGAAGTAGTATAGAGGGAGAAAAGAAGAAGGCCTTGAACAGAACCCTGTCCTGGACAGTGTCAAAGGCTGAAGAAAGATCAAGAAAGATAAGAAATTTGCCCAGGGTCTCAAAGCTAATATGTGTCATGGGCAAGCCTTAAGCCTAGGTCTTCCTGACTCTAGGAGAGTTCTCTATACACTACAATTCTTTCTCTCTTTTTAAATTTTTTTATTTAAATATTTTATTTATTCCAGTTACAATGTATAAACAATTTTTAACATTCATTTTTTAAGATTTTGAGTTCCAAATTCTCTCCCTCCCACTCCTCACCTCCTCCCTTAGATGGCAAGTAATTTGATGTAGGTTATACATGTGCAGTCATGCAAAACATATTTCCATATTAGTCATATTGTGAAAGAGAACACAGACAAAAAAACCCCCACAAAATATAAAGTAAAAAAATATCATGTTTCGATCTGCATTCAGGCTCCATCAGTTCTTTCTCTGGGGATGGATAGCATTTTTCATCATAAGTCCTTCAGAATTGTCTTAGATCATTGTATTACTGAGAATAGCTGCTGATCATTATGTAATATTGCTGTTACCTTGTACAATATTTCTGGTTCTACTCACTTCATTTTGCATCAGTTCATGTAAGTCTCTCCAGGTTTTTCTGAAATCTGCCTGTTCATCATTTCTTATAGGACAACAGTTTTCCATCACAATCATATACCACAACTTGTTCAACCATTCCCCAATTGATTTGCATGCCCTCGATTTTTAATTCTTTGCCACCACAAAAAGAGCTGCTATAAATATTTTTGTGCACATAAGCCCTCTTCCATTTTTCTACTCTTTGGTATATATACTTAGTGGTGCTATTGCTGGGTCAAATGGTATATAGTTTTATAGTCTGGGCATAGTTCCAAATTGCTCTCCAGAATAGTTGCAGCGGTTCAAAACTCCAACAACAATGCATTAGTGTCCTAATTTTCCCACATCCCCTCCAATACTTGTCATTTTCCTTTTCTTTCATATTAGCCCATCTGAAAGGTATGAGGTGGTAACTCAGAGTGGCTTTAACTTGCATTTCTCTAATCAATAGTAATTTAGAGCATTTTTCATGACTATAGATAGCTTTGATTTCTTTATCTGAAAACTGCCTGTTTATATCCTTTGACCATTTATCAATTGGGAAATGACTCATATTCATATAAATTTGACCTAGTTCTCTATATCTTTGAGAAATGAGGCCTTATAACTATAATTCTTTGCAAATTGAACCACACTGTTTCTAATTTTGTTTTTTTTCTTTTTTGAGGGTTTTTGCTTTTGTTCTGATTCTTCTTTCACAACATGACTAATGCAGAAATATGTTGAATGTGATTATACATATATAACCTATATCAGATTGCTTTCTGTCTTGGGAAGGGAGGAGAGAAAGGAGGGAGGAAGAAAAATTTGGAACTAAAAATCTTATGAAAACAAATGTTGAAAACTATCTTTACATGTAACTGGAAAATAATAAAATACTTTTATTGTTTAAAAATAAAACAAAAAACCCATAATTCTTGAATTGTGTTACACTTTGTATTATGATACTTTCTCTGATGCCCTCACTTTATGAAGGGGACTCTGAATCCTCAAAGAACACCATAGAGCACAAATTCCACAATACTAGAAAGGCTTCCATAAGAGTTCTAGTAATAGCCTGTGTTTGCTTTCCAATGACCAATCAAGCTAGATAGAGAGAGGCTCATCACCAGTAGGACAGGTGATGAATTCTTTGGTCATGGCAACCCATGGAACAAAAAATAAAATAAAATAAAATACAAAATGACCTTCAGTCTTATTCAGACCCCTTTGGTTGTTTCAATGAAAGCATCAGAATAGAAGAAAAGGAGGCAGAGGATTCTAACTGATCATCTAATTAACAAGCATTTATTAAGTCCTACTGTGTGCGAAGTACTGAGAATACAAATACAAAAATGAATATACCAACTAACAACTTCCCAGTTAATAATCTAGAAATTCAAGCTGTCTAGAAACACTATTAAATGAGACCTATAATTTGGCCTAACTATACAGGAAAAAAACCAAGTGCGTGAAGAATTCCCATTGTCTAGAATATGATAAACTGTTGGATGAATATCCCATAAAACTTGTATATCAATAAATATATCTTAGAGAATGTAATGTACATGGAAAATGGACCCAGAATTGAATGAGAGGAAGAAAGTAAACTATAATGCAGTTGGGAAACTGTTAATTCCTAAAAGCATAAAACTTGACATCAAGGAAAAACATCTGATAAGAAAGAGAAGGAAGGAAACAAACAAGTGTTAATATAGTACCTAATCTGGGGGGCAGCTAGGTGGCACAGCAGATAAAGCACCAGACCTGGATTCAGGAGGACCTGAGTTCAAATTCGGCCTCAGACACTTGACACTTAATAGCTGTGTGACCCTGGGCAAGTCACTTAACCCATATTGCCCCACAAAAATAAATAAATAAACAAACAAAGGAATGGATGGATGGATGAATAAATAAATGAATGAATGAATAGATAAATAAATGATGAAAATATAGTACCTATTCTGTGCCAAGCACTATGCTAAGCACATTACAAATATCATCTCATTTGATCTGCACAACAACCCTAGGAGATAAGTGCTATTATTACGCCCACTTTACAGTTGAGGAAACTGAGGCAGACAGAAGTTAAGTGACTTGTCCAGGGTCACAGCTCATAAATGCCTGAGCTAGATTTGAACCCAGTTCTTCTTGACTCCAGGCCCAATGCTCTATTCACTTGAGCCTCATAGCTGCTCTTGGGACATGAATAAGTCATGTATTGAGAGCAAAGGTTAAGTAATAAAGAACCTGCTAAATAGATATCATAATAATATCCAGAGAAATAGAGAGAGGACCATTGGTAGTATATTCATCAAAAGAAATGGATAAGATTTGTACCGGATGAAAATTGTGGATGATTTGCCATCATCTTTGTTGGAGAGAAGATTCACAAAAGTGAAATAACACATCCATTACAATTATACTATGATGCATCTTATCTTACCTATCAGATGTTAAGTTCATTGAAATCAGAGACTGTATATTTTTCTTCTTTATAGACTTTAGCATCGTTCTTCGGACATTGATCTTTCAATTTAGATTTGTAAATTATAAATTTATTCATAGCTATATTATTATAATAATAACTAGCATTTATATAATGCCTACTGTGTGCCAGGCAATGTGCCACATACTTTACAGATATTAACTCATCTGATTCTTGAAACAACCCTAGAATATAGATACTATTATTGTCTTCATTTTGCAGCTGAGGAAATTCAGGCCAACAGAGTTTAAGTGATTAGCTCAGGGTCACTCAGCTAGTAAGTATGTGAGGCTGGTTTTGAACTCAGGTCTTCCTGATTCCAGATCCAGTGCTCTAGCCACTGTGCCACATAGCTGCCTCTAGCAATGCCACTGTCATCACCTAGCTGATTTAATTTTAAAATGTATTCAAAACTGATAGAGTTTTATTTGTGGTCATAACGTATTTATATAAATATTTCATTTGAGTATCTCTCTAGGAGATATAGTATTGTTATCTCTATTTTACAGATAAGCAAACTGAGGCTCAGGTAAGCTAAGTAATTTGCACTAGGTCACATAGTAAGTGACAAAGTCAAGACTTGAACAAGGTCTTTGGACTACCACTCAGAAAGCAACTGGTGGATAGAGTGCTGGGCCTGGAATCAGGAAGATCTGAATTCAAATCTAATCTCAGGCATTTACTAGTTAAGTGACCCTGGGCAAGTCATTTAACTTCTCTGTGCCTCAGTTTACTCAACTATAAAATGAGGATAATAATAGCACTTACCTCCCAGGGTTGTTGTGAAGATCAAATGAGATAATATTTGTAAAGCACTTAATACATTGTCTGGCATATAGTAGGCACTTAATGCATACTTATTTCCTTGTAACCCCTCTTTCCACTAAAGACCTTGGATTCCAGTTGAAGGATCTACTACTTTGGACCCCAACCCATTCCAGTGGTTGTGGCCTTCCCTTTGAAAATGAGAAATCCTGATCAAATATGGGTGGGCCTCCTTTAAGGCCATAAATGTTGACTATACAAGACAGGGCTGAGCAGGTAGGCCTGTATTATTTCAACCTAAAATCCAGAAAAAGGTAAAAAGGTTATACAGAATTTTCCCTAGAACCGTGATGCTAACCTCTGGAAACCCTTCAGTTTCAACTCCTCTGCCCCAGTTTCTTATTCTACCATGTGGAGTCCCAACCAACTACTTCAGATCCCTTAGATTTGGGACTATGTATGCCACTGCTTCCTAACCTGAACTTCCTGATCGCCTGATCAGACAATTGTCTGATGTGCTGCCTTTGGCTAGAACTCTACTGACCAATACCACTGGCCCCCCATCTACCCAGAACCCCCAGTCCCTACCACTAGACCTAAGACTCCATGTCTCCTGTTCCTACTGCTTCCTTGTCTGACCCCAGACATGTGAGGATGTATATGTATGTATATTTGTTTATATATACATCCATCCCCAATAAAATACATGCTCTTTAAGAGTAAGAACTTGTCATTTTTGTCTTTATATCTCTAGCACTTGGTACAGTGGCTAGCAAATAGTAAGCACTTAAGAAATGTTTGCTGATAAAATGGGAATTATCAATAAATATTTATTGAATTCATGGTATTATTATTAAAAATAATGAGATTTTAATTAAATGTAGAGACAAGGGTCTTATTTTATTATCTTCTTTCTTTTTTTTCTTTTCTCCTTTAAATCAATCCTATTTCCTTTCTGTTTTCCTTCCCTTTTAGGTGTCACAGTGGACAGAGTGCCTGGCCTAGAGTCAGGAGGACCTGAGTTCAAATCCAGCCTTAAACACTTACTAGCTTTGTGACCCTGGGCAAGTCACATAATCCTGTCTGCCTCAGTTCCTCATCTGTAAAATGAGCTGGAGGAGGAGGTGACAAACCACTCCAGTATCTTTGCCAAGAAAACTCCAAACGGGGGTCACAGGAGAGACAGACATGACTGAAATGATTCAACAACCTCTCTAATCTATTACTTCCCATACCATCTACTTTCCTTGTCCTTGGGAGCTGACAATCAGAAGAGATAACCAAGCCTGGTACTATGTTTAGGTGAAATAAGTGGTCACTTTCATGCTTTGACTTGAGGTATATTAGTGAGACTTTTCACCCCCAAGTATCTCCTCTACTAACACTATGCATTTCCCATTCCTAAAATTCTTTCCCTGCTCATCTTGCCTCCTGACTTCCTTCTAACTAAAATCCCAGTTTCTCTGAGCCTTTCCTGATGAAAGCTCATGCTTTCACTCTGTTAATTATCTCCAGTTAATCATATACATAACTCTGTTGTACCTACTTGTTTTCATGTTGTCTCCCCCATTAGATTGTGAGCTTCTTGACGGTAGGAATTGTCTTGCCTTACTTTGAATCCCCAGTGCTGAACACAGAGTCTGGGACATAGTAAGCATTTAACAAAATGGTTGTTGAGTGACTGCCAGTAATTCTATCACTAATAACCTATTCCTTTGGATTAAGTATTGACCTGTTTAGGTATCTTCTTTTAAAGTTAATACAGCTGCGAGTATTCACACCTTAGTGTGAATGAGTTTACCAGATTTTCTTTCAGCAACATTAGTACACTAGATACCTGGGCAGTAGGGCCATTCAAGAAAAAAAGGTAACAAATGAGGAGACTTGAAGTGCCAAAGAGAAAAATTGGCCAACTTTGCAGTTTTGCCTTGGGCTGTGGGCTTGGTATGACAATCACACATTGGCAAATCTGTATAGTCTTTTTCATGTGGAAAAACAATGCTCTATGACCCGGAAATGGGAATTATGACAAAGTAAACACATTCCCCATGCTATTAAAACAAAATTTTAAGTAAGAAAAAAACAGATAGCATAGTTGTTCACATACTGAGTGAAGCATTGAAATTAATTTGTTGTGTGGTTATATACTATTAAACAAATAAAATGTATTTAATATTCTGAATTCTTCAAATAAAAGCCACTATGAATGTGTACTACTTTTAGGAAAGAATTGTCAATTATATTAATATTTCTTATACCCTTATCCACTCCCCACCCCCCAAAAAAGAGCTGGTTTGTTAGATCTAGCCTTTGTCCATCCAAGAAGTTCACTCTGTCCTAGTCACACAGAAACATAGATCTAGAGATTAAGGAACCTCAGTGGTCACCCAACCCTCTTATAATATAGATGAAGAAATTGAGGTCGGGGCAGCTAGGTGGTACAGTAGATAATGCACTGGCCCTGGATTCAGGAGAACCTGAGTTCAAATCCAGTCTCAGACACTTGACACTTTCTAGCTTGTGTGACTCTGGGAAAGTCACTTAACCCTCATTGCCCCACAAAATGAAAACAAAAAGATACCAAAGAAACTGAGGCCAAGGGAAGTTTGGTGGACTGACCACAGTCACATATGTACTAAGTATCAGAGGCAGGATTTGAATGCAAGTTCTCTGATTCTAAAGTCATTGATCTTTCTACTACACCATCTTCCCTTCTCCTGCCTGGCACTCCCTCCCATCCTTCCCTGACTCTTTTCTGGAACCTACCACACCTAGGATCTTCTTGATTCCTAGAGTAGCACCCTACCTCTAATGTCACTCACCAAAGTTTTACCACACTGACAGGTCAGGTCAGAGAGGTTCTAAGGGTAACAAAGAAGAGTTGTGGCACCTAATAACAGTAACCCCCTTCTAATGTGTCCCCCAATATCAATCAAACAGTAAAACCCTAATAGTGCCTAGAAAATTGGTATTTACTAAGGAAATATGGCAATAATAATAATTACAAAATATCTCTATCTCCTGCCCCCCAATCCTGGGGACTTAATCTCCACTTGGACACACATATAAAGTCCCCAGAGAGAGTGAGCTCAAACAAAGTATAATGGGAGTAAGGCATACAAATAGAGAATACATATAACCAGGGGTTATCTGCTGTTTTTTTTTCTTTGTGGAGTTCTCACAAGTTCCTTTTTTAGATGTAACTCTGCAAGGTGTGGTACATCCACAACATCCCTGTTTTAGAATTCATAAGCAGCATTTCTCACCATCATGAGGAATCACAATCTCTTGCATTTTCCTTGCAAGCTGTCTACCCACCTCCATCTGCAGGTATTTCATCAGTTGCTGACTATTACTGCTTTGGCAGGCTCTCTTCCTAATTCTGGCTTCTGATAAACCTCTCTGCTGGTTCTGATGGGCCTCCAGAAATCACTGGTCACCTGGGCACTCCCCTCTTGTAATGACCATTCTCCTAAAGAAAGAAAGAAAAAAGAAAAAAAGGTACCATTTTCTAGGTGTGAGTAGGAGGAAGCTGCCAGGTTACCCCCGCCTCTGCAGCCTGGGAGTGAAAAGCAATACCTCTTCACTTGAAAGCTTCCAGGAAAGAGATTGAGAGATCCTCCAACCTTTTGTATACACACTCTGTTCCAGTTCAGCCTCTCCTGAATCAGCTGACCTTTTGGCTTTGAAATCAATTTCATCACTGGGTCATACTAATCCTGAGTCGTCATGGTTTAAAACTGGCTCCCTGGAGTTCCATGTATTGGATTGGAACCAGGCAAGGAATATAGCTGTGAATGCTCTGTAGAACCCACCAGGAAGGGCAAATCTGGACATGCACTTAGGAATGGGTCCCTCATTGGTCAGTCACCCTACAAAACCAGCTAACTGGCATCACTCTGCTCTAATTAGGGAAAAATCAACCAATTGACCACAAGCAGGACCACAATCTTCCTTATGAAATACTTGGATCCTTTCAACTTGTAACTGTCCTTATGCATGGAGTGAGAATGGATCCAATATGTGCCACCAACACCATGATAGACCTATTCCTGTCTTTATCTCAAGATTCTTCCCAGTGCTTTCTGGTGACATCAAATAAGAAGCATTTATTAAGCACTTACCTACTTTGTGCCACAAACTGTGCTAGGTGCTAGGATATGAAGACAAAAAAATGAAACAAGCCCTGCCTTCAAGGAGCTTACAACAGCTTAGGTTGTATTCCTTTACTTCCTTCCCAATCCCAGTATGGAAGATTGAGGGTATGCTCTCTGCTGCTCCAGTTTTGGGGGAAGAGGGTCAATAATTTTCCCTAAGGGGAAGGTTTTGAATAGGCAATCACTTCTCAATAATAAGCAACTTGTAGTGGAAAGAGTACAGGTCAGAAAGACCTGGGTTTACATTCCACCTTTAGGATCACAAATTAATCACTTAACTTCTCTAAGACTGTTTTCTGATCTGGAAAATGGGAATAATATCTCCTCACTGGATCATTTTGTGGCTCAAATTATATAATGTAGATCTCACAAAACAGAAACAATAAGATTAATGATATTATATAAACCACTCATGGTGCACCATCAATAAATGAAGCACAGGTGGTGGTGGTAGTGCTAGATTTGGAGTGAAAGTGGTCTGACTTCAAATCCCACTTCAGACACTTCCTAGTTGTGGGATCCTGGGAAAGTCACTTAACTTCTACTAATATAAGTTTTCTAATTGTGAAATGGGGAAAATAATAGTACCTATTATACAGGATTTTTTGTGAAGATCCAACGCAATATTCCATGTAAAATGATTTGCAAAACTCAAAGCACTATACAAAGTTGTTGTTGTTATCTTTAATTGATTACTGGTTCCAAAGGTTTGTCATGCTGGGGTGGGAGTGGGGATAAGCTCCCACTCTTTATAAAATGCTCCAATAGTGTTCATCTCAAATAGCCTCTGACAACCAAAGCCCAACTCCTGGCCTTCTCCAGGTAGAACTGTTTCCACTAACAGGAGAAGGGGAGAAGTCGAGTCACTGGAGCCTTAAAACCAGTCGCTTTGGGCAGGTGGGGCTCGTTAGCCTTGGCAGGCAACCCCCCTAGGGGAAGGAAACCCTGATCTTAAACCTTCGCTGCCTTGCTGCTATACCCATATATGGGAAAGGCTTCAGGAGTTAACCCCGAGGAAAAATCAGGAGTTGGAGTCCCTTAGGCAGTTGGATGTTGGACATCACATCCCTCTGGCAACTCCTGCCATGGCACTGGTGCCAAACTGTATTAGCTCTGCCTCTCCTTTGGATCCACCAATGTCTCAGAGAGGACACTCCAGCTACTCCTCATGGGGTAGATACAACACGGGATGCAGCAGTTACCGGTTATAAGTCACTCAGGAGCTGCTGCTCCCATATTGGACTGCACAGCCACACTGTGGGCTGTGGCTCTTCAAGGTGCTGATCCATGGTTGTCTGCGACTGGTGGAGGCCTACTACTACTACTACTACTACTACTACTACTACTACTACTACTACTAATTGATTACTATGTACCAGGCACCGTACTGAGTGCTGAGATACAAAGACAAAAGTCTATGACCTCACACAAAAGAAACACATACCAATTATTTTCACTGGTCACACAAATCCTTCTTGACATCGGGAGGTTATGTCATGACTTGCAGTGAATTGGATTTAAATGAGACAGGTCTGTGCAAAGTCACCCTCCTCACTCTCTCCTCCAGAGCCATCTGGGTCCAGTGTCAAGATATACATTAGGACGACTGGAGATGGCCCTGGATGTTTGAAGCAATTGGGTTAAGTGACTTGCCCAGGGTCACACAACTAGTAGTGTCAAGTGTCTGAAACCAGATTTGAACTCAGGTCCTCCTGACTCTAGGACCAGTGCTCTATCCACTGTGCCACCTAGCTATCCTCCAATCCCTAAAATGCAAAGCAGAATACATGGTAGTTTCAAGAAAATAACAATTTATTAAGTGCTACTATATGCCAGAGTCTAGAGAGGCAAAAACAAAAAAGAACACAGTGCCTACCCTCAAGGAATTTACATTTTAAGGGCAGCAGGATTGGAACAACAGCATGTAAAGAGATAAATAATTATAAATTATAATACAAAATAATTTCAGAGAGGAGCACTAACAACTGGGAGATCTCTTGTATGAAATGACATTGGAGCTAAGCCTTGAAGGGAGGATCCTAAGATGGTGAAGATTGGTCATTTCTACATTACATACAGTACAGTAACATTCCAATTCATTTACCACAACTCATTTAACCATTTCCCAGTCAATGGCATCTACTTTAAATATTTGTGTATATA
Organism: Dromiciops gliroides; assembly: GCF_019393635.1. Taxonomy (NCBI): domain Eukaryota; kingdom Metazoa; phylum Chordata; class Mammalia; order Microbiotheria; family Microbiotheriidae; genus Dromiciops; species Dromiciops gliroides. The sequence continues at coordinate 162,080,650 of NC_057862.1, read as the reverse complement.
TGAGGACGTTCTTCTTATCAATGGTCTCCTTGAGGTATAAAAACTAATAATGGAATCATTGAATCAAGGGTTATGGAAATTTAATCACTTTATTTGCATAATTCCAAACTGCTTTCCAAAATGGTTGTACTGATTCAGAGCTCCACTAAAAAATTTATTAGTGTGCCTATCTTGCCAAACCTCTCCAGCACTGACTATTCCCATCTTTTGCCCTCCTTGCCAACTTATAGGGTATATAAGTTGGCAAAACAACCTCAGAGTTGTTTTGATTTTAATTTCTCTTATTATTAGTCATTCAGAGCATTATTTTGTTTGGATTTTGGTAAATGGTTTGCAATTCTTTTGTGAACTGTTTGTTCATATCTTGAGGAATGACTAACTGAACCTTTTTGAATAGGGGTATGACATAGTCAGACATGTGCTACAGGAATATGAATTCAACAGCTATATGTAGAATTGAATGGAGAGGGAAGACACTGGAGGATGGATGTCTAATTAGTAGCTAATTGCAATAATTGGGTCAAGAGAACCTGAACTGGGGCCTTGACCATGTGAACCAATGTGAGAGATTCTTTGGAGGTAGAATCAACAAAACTTGTCAAAAGATTGGAAGGCAGGGAAAGGAATGAATGAGACTGACAAATCAAGGATGATTCCAAGAGGCAACTCTGACTGAAGGATAATGGTATCCTCAACAGAAAAAGGGAAGTTAGGATACGCAGTTGATTTTTTCTTGGGGTGGGGGGCGGGAATAATGAGTTGTATTTTGTACAGAAACAGATACATCTAGAACTATGATAAAGTCTGAGTGGCAATGCCAATCATGGCTAACATTTTTATACTCAGGATAACAAAGGAACCTGGAATCTTTTTTCAAATGTAGTAAACTAGGACAAGCAGACTTCAGGTATTTTTTTTTACCAGTCATGAGCAAGCCAGGTAAGCTTGCATACAGGGATCGGTAGAATTCCTTGGAAGCTAATCAATCAAAATACATTTATTAAATGCTTACTATATGCCAGGCACTGTACTGGGGATAAGAAAAGAGACAAAAAAGCAATTCCTGCCCTCAAGAAGCTCACAGTATAATGAGGGAAGCAACAAGCAAAGAAATATGTACAAACAAGCTATATACAGGAAAAATTGGAAACAATTAACAGAGGGAAGGTGCTAGAATTAAGAGGAATTGGAAAAGACTTCCTATAAAAGATGAGATTTTATACCTCTGTCTCAATTGTTGGTGGAGTTTTTTTTCAAGCTGAAAATCTATCCCATCCTAGAGCCCTCTCCTCTGATTGGTGAGTTTTTCCCCTGGAAATTCCATTTAAAGAAGTGACCCAGCCACACTTACTTTTAACTTGGCCCTTGAACTCCTGAATATATCCCCAATGCCTGGCATAGTGCTTGGCACATAGTAAAAACTTAATAAATGCTTTATCTTTATTTATTTATATATCTAAAGAATTAGGCTAGGACTCTAGGATTGAGGTTATTTGAAGCAATCCAACATGAAGAGTTTCAGAACAGGTCTTGTGTTTTCTCCACCCCCAACTCTAGACTTGCAGACTCCAAGGTGATAATCCTGAATCTCCTTTCCTCTCAGTGGGCTCCCTCTAGGACTACTAAAACCTTTCTGTCTGGGAACAGGGAAAGTATTTTTACATTTCTGTGTTTTAAAAGTTTATTTTGAATTTCTAAACAGTATTAAACACATGTCTCTGTAAGTGTGGAAATACTTATTGAAAAAGCAATTGGGATTTGGCAGTTGATGGGGGAGGCATCCCCAGAGAAGAGAGAGAGGGAGCTGCATCTAATAGTGAAGTGTTTAGCCAGCATACAGTCTCTGACTGGGGTCTTAGAGCTTTAAAAAATTTGTAGAAAATATCAGAGCAGAGATGGACCATTTATATTGGGAAAGCCAATGTGTTAGCTGGATAATGTGTTGGCAGTAGATTATGTGGCAAATAAGTGTTTGAATAACTCTGCTCCCACCCTACCCCACCACTGCTACTTATTTAAAACAGCCAATCTACATTTATCCTTTTAACCTATTTAGGATGTCAGATAATTAGGAAAATAAGCACTATCTTAAGTATCTTACACAAAGGTTGACTTAGTGACATTGACTGTCTATTATCATTACTGGCAGTAAAATGAAAGTGATATAAATAGGGGGCAGCTAGGTGGTGCAGTGGATAAAGCACCTGCCCTGTATTCAGGAGGACCTGAGTTCAAATCTGTCCTCAGATACTTGACACTTACTAGCTGTGTGACCCTGGGCAAGTCACTTAACCCTCATTGCCCCACAAAAAGTGATATAAATAGAAATATTTGTTTTTGCTGTCAAATTATGAATGTTATTATTCATAAACTTCTATATTATAAGGAGCCAAAGGGGAAGAATTAAATTGGAGTAAACTATATTAATACAACATTGCTGTAATCAGAATTATTATTTATAAAATAGACAAAGAGAGAAATAATATTTTCCCCTTTCCCTCCTTTACATATAACAAGATATTCATGCTTGGTTTTAAATGGCATAAAAACAATCATTCAATGCCAAATTTGGACAAAAGAAGAAGCTGAAAGAGGAAGAGATATTCATATTGTCACAGCAATGGAAGAAATGGTTAACTACACATGCAAGCATCATCACCAAAAATAAAGAATCTATTTTCAGTACATAGACAAGTAATGAATAAACACTGTGAAAGTACTACCTCTAACACACACAACTGAAATTCAAGAAACTTCCTCCAAATGTCCAGGATTAAAAACAGTGACAACCAATAGCCAGTTGGTGGCAAGTAGTTCAATAAGCAATGAATATCCTACTATTCACTACATTTAATTGTTCTTCTATCAAGCTCAAAAATTAATGAATGCATTAGGTTCTGTCTAATGAAACAAGATTCTGACCAGAATAGAGATTGAAAAAGGAAGCTAGGATTATGGGTATTGTTTTTAAAGTTTATTGGTTTACCAAGAGGCTTTTCAATGAAAGGTTTTTAGATGTAGATCAGATAATGTTTTGGAAATTGCATGAATCTTTTATTTTTGCTTTACTTGCAGTTTCTTTGGTGAACAACATATCTCCAAAAATATTCTGACTGAAAACTCTGAGAAAGAGTTGTCTATATTATTGGTATCTACTTCACTTTATTTTCTAAATTCTATATTAGGTTTCTGGCCCTACCACCTAATGAATTTTTTTTCTTCAAGAGTACCAGTGAACTAACTGTTAAATCCAATGGCTCTTTCTCCATCTTCATAATTGTTGACCTATTGCAGATTTTTTACACTGATGACTACCCTTTTCTCCTGCACATTCTCTCTTCTATTGGTTTCCATGACTGCACTCTCTTGGTTCTTCTTCTACCTGTCTTATTCCAACATTCTGGTCTCTTTTGCTGGTTTGTTATCCATTTCCTGCACCCTTAAAATGTGTGTCCCTAATGGCTTCTTATTTTCCCTACATTCTCTCTCTTTCCCTGTCTCTCCATCTGTGTGTGTGTCTCTCCCTTTCCCCTCCCTCTCTGTTTTGTTTCTGCCTCTCTCTCTTTCCCTCTCTCTCAGTGAGCTTCATTTCTATGATCAACTTCCATGAGCTCAATTATTATCTGTATGAAGATGACTCTCAAAGCTTTATAATCAGCTCTAATCTCTCTCAAACTCTATTCCAACATTGGCCAAATGAGTGCTAGACACATGGATGCTCCAAACTGAACCTCAAACACAACATGTTTTTATCTTTCCCCAAATCTACCACCCCCCCTCCATTCTTCCCCATTTCTATCAAGTACACTGCCATTTGTTACTTAATAGTCATCCTTGACTCTACCCTTACTGTGGTGATTAAAAAATGTATGGGGTGCCCTATCTATGTCCCAAGTTTTAGGGAAACTTAGCTAGGGTTGCTAATATATTGCTACTTAGAAATTAGAGGCTATAGCACCAGTTTGGGGCATTAAGCATTTATTAAAGCATATTAAATATTAGTAAAGATAGAGCACATGGCCCCAAAAGTTTAGAAGGCCTATCTAGGATCAAGAGGCAGAGAAATAGAAAGCCACATTCTCCCTCCTTGAGCGTCCCAGTCAAGAGCGAGAGTCCCTAGCATAAACTCACTGAGGTCAGGAGGAGAGTCAGTCCTTTCCCACTGCTCAAAGCTAATTGGCTAGTATCATTCAAATCTATTGGTTTACTGGACTTAAGGGGTGGTCCGGCACAGTATGTGCTGAGGTCAAAGTACAGAGGACAGACCCTCTGGGAGGAAAAGCTTTCGGGTAGCTATGGTTTTGAGTGAAGTAGTCAGCAAGGTCATTCAACATTTCCCTTGAAACTCTCCTGATTCTAGGCCCTCAAGCAGGTGCCTCTGGGAGTCCCATTATTTTCTCACACTTACAAATGATATTCAACCAATTGTCAAGTCTCCTCAATTCTACCTCCATACAATCTCTTATATTCCTCTCTTCCTGTCCACTCATATAACCACCAGCCTAGTTCAGGTCCTCATTATTTCTAGCCTGTACAATTATATGAGCCTCCCAACTAATCACTCTGCTTTCAGTTTCTTCACTTACCAATGCATACAACAGCCAAAGTATTAAAATTAATAATAATTAATAATAATAATAATAACAGCTAGCATTTACATAGTATTTTATGGTTTGCAAAATGCTTTACAAATACTATCTCATTTTTATCCTTACAACAAACCTGGGAGGTAGGTACAGTTATCCCTTCCACATTGAGGGGGTTAGGGATGTAGCATCCCCTGTGATCTGGAAAATCTGTGTAAAATTTTTGGTCCTCCTTTAATACCACAGAAGAAGTCTACATTTTTTTTTTCTTTTTCTTTTATGGGGTGTTTACAGTACCTTATTGTAAAATTTTGGTAAAGTATTTGGTCATAGGCTCTGTGTCATCTGCTGGCCTTCTCCACAAAACTCCCCCCAAATTCCCATTTAATTTCTTAAGCTGACCTGCAATATATTGAAACCATGATGGGGGAAGTTGGGATGGGGAATGGGTAACTGTATTATTATCTTCATTTTACAAATGAGAAAGCTGAGGCACAGAGAAGTTTAGTGACTTGTCTAGGATCACACAACTAGTAAGTGTCTAAGGCTGGATTTGAACTCAGGATTTCTTGACTCCAAGTCCAATGTTCTAGCCACCTAGCTGCTTCAAGACATAAATCTAACATTATTCTCCTTTTCAAAAAATTTCAGTGGCTCTCTCTTATCTCCATGATAAACTATAAATTTCTTAAGCTGGCATTTACGTCAACCCATTTCCAATCTGCCTTTACAGCTTTATCTCACATCAATTCCTCCAGATACTATACATTTCAGCCAAATGGGATTACTAGCTATAGCCCAAACTCTATACTGAATCTCTTATCTTCAAGCATTTGCACAAATTGGCTCTAATGCCTAAAAGATATTTCTTCTCTACTTTTCAGAATCTTTATTTTCCTCTAAGGCTTATTTCAGATACCACTTCCCTGGAAAAACCTTTCCTAATTCTGCCCAGTTGGTAATGCTCTCTCCCTGCATGAATTACTTTGTATTTATTTATTGTATCCTTCAAATAGAATGTAAACTCCTTGAGGGCAGAGATTGATTTGTTTTTGGCTTTGTATCCCTAGTACCTTGGTGCCTTGCACATAGTAAGATATTTATAAATGCTTGCTGAAACTTGGAAGTATTTATTTATTCATGGGGAATTGTGAGAATTCACTGGGTCATCATACCAATTATTTGAAATGGAAATCAATGAAAAAAGAAAGGACACTTTATTGATGATAAAGTTCAATAGTCAATCAAATCAGAAAAGCAAGAATGGCAGGAAGATCTTTTTTTTTTTTTTTTTTTTTTTTTTTTTTTAGTGAGGCAATTGGGGTTAAGTGACTTGCCCAGGGTCACACAGCTAGTAAGTGTTAAGTGTCTGAGGCCAGATTTGAACTCAGGTACTCCTGAATCCAGGGCCGGTGCTCTATCCACTGCGCCACCTAGCTGCCCCAGGAAGATCTTTAATGTATTTTATTTTATTTTATTTTTAAAATTTTTTTAGTGAGGTAGTTGGGGTTAAGTGACTTGCCCAGGGTCACACAGCTAGTAAGTGTTAAGTGTCTGAGGCCAGATTTGAACTCAGGTCCTCCTGACTCCAGGGCCGGTGCTCTATCCACTGAGCCACCTAGCTGCCCCTTTAATGTATTTTAAAGCTCATGATGTCTTGTGCAAAAAATAATCTAGTGCTAAGATGCCTGATAAAATTGGAAATCTGAATACTGGGCACCTTTCTTGATATCATGGAGCTAATTAGTAACCATAACAGTACTGAAGGAGTTTCAAAGCACAACAGTGATTCTGCACACTATTTGACTAATAAAATCCAAAATTAATTTATTGGTTTATTGGACAGCAAATTCCAAACTGAAATCATTGCTAAAATTACTTCAGTGGATTCCTGTAGTTACTCCCTCTACTTGTGCCTCTGCAACCTATGAAGACCTTTAAATCCAGTGAAATTGACTTTAAATCCAGTGTAACTCTAACTCTGTCTTTATTTAAAGTCTTTCTGCAGCATTCAGATTGATCAATGACATAGAAATGGAAGAGACCTCAGGGGTCATTCAATATAACCCCTTCATTTTACAGATTAGGAGGTCTAAGGAGAATAAGTGATTATCCAAGGTTATATAAATAGCAAAGGTTAGAGGAAGAATTTGAACCCATATCCTGTAACTCCAGTGCCAGGATTCTGCCCACTGTCCTAATGATATCTGTTAGCATTCTTGCTATTAATTCGCTTACTTTCTTTTCTGGTCACAAATGTCCATAATGATATCTTTTATCATACAGTAATAGGAAACTTAAATAGAAGAGGGTCTACTGATAGGATATAGGGATCCCTGTGGGTTGCATATTGGCAGTTTTAAAATGTGGTTATCTATATTTTATTATATTTTTTAAATTTTGTTAAATATTTCCCAATTACATTTTAATCTGTTTCAGCAGCACTCAGGAGTGTTGGGTTATAGGCCACATGTCTGACAACTCTATTTTATGCTAGTTCTTACGTTCCAGTTGTAACAACTGGAATGACGCCACCTGCTGGAGACTTACTGCAGGACGCTCTGCCATGAGGAGAAGGCGTCTGAGGGCAAGACATGACGATCTTTGGTGTCAGGAAGTGATGTTTGCTTGTGGGAGGAAGAGGGGGCGAGGCTGGCTCTCTCGGGCTCCTTTGTCTGGACTCTCATGGAGAGTGGAGCTAAAATGTGCTCTCCCTTTGATAGATAGATGAATCTAGACCTCTTTCTCTTTCTCTTCACCAAATTCTTATTCTCCTTAATAAATGCTTAAAAGTCTAAACTCTTGCTAAAGCTTATAATTTATTGGTGACCACTCATTAGATATTTTAGACAGACTAGCTAGAATTTTAGCCCCTTACAGACGGCTAACAATGAAGAGGAAAGCTGAAACCTCCATCTTCTTATCTTCCAGTTGGGTAAGAAATTTCCCCTACCCTGTCCCTTTAAACTGCTACGTACCAGTTGTTTTCCCTTTAAATTTTCAAATGGGCCTTTTCAACTCCCTAAGTACCCTGTTCCTGATTTTAGTCTGTTTAACCAGACAAATGGGGGATAAGATCATGTTAGTGCTTTGTTTTTGTGGATTTTCTATTTTTATTTTTATTTTTGTTGGAAGAGAGAGCAAGGTGCTCACACAAGGGAATATAGATATACCCCTCTCTCCCAACCATGCCTTTTCAGAGAAACCTCTGACTCCTGCAGCTTTTCCAAATTCTAACACTAATTGTTGCTCTAATTTTGCATGTCTGGAGGCAACAACCCAGCCTCTAGAAACCTTTAATCTCCTCGCAGTGGGAGAAGGGGAAACCAGGTCTGAGTTCAAAACCAAGTCTGATTCAAATTGCCCTGGTCCCTCCCCTCCTCTCGGTACCCCACCTCCTCCCCCTCCTCTGGCACCACTTCCTACTCCTCCCCTGGCCAAGTCCCTTGATCCTTCTGCTAGGGAAAAGAAGTCAGGTTCAGCCCTTCCCCAGCCTGGCTGTGATACTGACTTGACCTGCTGTGGTTCTCCAAAACCAACCTTGGAAAACCCTTTAAATCCCAGATATGCTCTTTTGTTCATAGTTTTGCAAATCTGCTTTTGTCTTTAATTAGTAACCTTATAAAGCATTTGTATTATGAAAGAACTGACAGACAATATAGAAGGGTTAAGAAGACAAACTTAAGCTGAATAAAATGACACTGATCATATTTCAAGAAGACATATTTTACAGAAATGTAGAAGTAAGCAGCAAGGTATTAATATGAGTATTGGGGATTTTAGGTACCGGAATCAAAAGTGTTCTATTGGTGGGGCAATGAAGGTTAAGTGACTTGCCCAGGGTCACACAGGTAGTAGGTGTCAAGTGTCTGAAGTCAGATTTGAACTCAGGTCGTCCTGAATCCAGGGCTGGTGCTTTATCCACTGGGCCACCTAGCTACTCCAAAAGTGTTCTAAATTCACTCAGAGAAATAATGTAAAATCAAAGGTTACATAGGATTTCTATGCTATTACATCTACATTTTGAAATTAATGGTATGGGTTTATTTTCATAGAGATTTTCATGCTTTTGAGATCGTGTTTTATACTTAGCTTTTTTTAAAAAAAGAGAATATTTGTAAAAGCTTTTTATAGTTATGTGATCGAGTTTATATTTTGTAATGCTCTAATTAATATTAAGTTAATATTAATTTAGATTTCCCTAGTTTGAATTTCATTGTCTTTTATTCTTCCATGTGTATTTTCTTCTATGCATTCATCTATCTAATTTTGAAACAATGCAAGATGGTTTTGATTTCATAATACAGTGTTAATTCTGGGAGTATTGTGCTCCCATATTCTGAGTTGTTTGTTTTTGTTATTTTTTTCTCTCAACTGATTATTTGATCGAACTCTATAAAGTATTTCCCTGGCACATTGGTTGCCATGGAAAGTGTAAATTGATTCTAGAAGTATTATTTTTGATAAGCATATTCAAAAAAAGAGGGGAACATTTGTAAAAATTTTCTTTTTTCAAAAAAAGTTTTCTTTAGGGTTGTGTTGTGCTCTAACTTGTGTTTAAATATGTTCCAATTTTTCACAAAAGTAATTGTATACTTCATAAAAAAGAGGTATTATTTGAAATTGTTGCGTAATTGTATATTATATTCTGAGTCAAGGTACATTCACATTTTTTGTGATCATTACTATCCTCAATTTTAAAATCCATATAAGACTTGTATTATGGGAATTTATCATTTAAGACATTAATTGCCTTCATTCTGAGTTATCAGATGTCAGTTGGTCAAGATGCCATCACAAGAGGAGACACTGAACTGTCACATGAGGGAGACATGCTTTTGACAAATGTTGGGGTTGGTTTCTCTTGGTTTAATTTTTTTCCACAATATTGTACAGACAGCTGGAAGCTTTCCTCCCACCCAGCTCATTCTACACCTGGCTTCTATGCCCCCTCCTATATGCCTGATGCCATGGACATTTTAATACCATGCATCTGATTAAGTCTGACTCAGTTTCCTCCAATTTGTTCAGTGGCATGGATGTATATCCCATCCACCTATTTTAAGCCTGGCATACTTCATGAGCAGTATATATTGCTCAAGTGTGGGAATGCTCATATCCCATCATTTCTCTGTTCTTTTATGGTAACTCCCATAATTATCTCAGGTGTCATGATAAATACAGTGTTTGATTTGGCCTTGACATCTGTTACCAATTATATTAGATTCTTTAATTTCTCATAATGGCATGAGGATAATTAGGCAGATGATGCAAAAAATGATGAAACAAAGATAAAAAAAAATTTTTAATTAATATCTCAGCAATTGTCTTCTCAATTTACCCTCCACAAGGGGGTTAACTATAGTAATATTAAGTTTTAGAGAATGTTTCAATTTTTGTTTTATTATATGTTTCATGTATAACAACTAAGATTCTGAATTCTCTTAGACATGTTTTTAAGAACTCTCATTGTTTGATTTGATTATTTACAAAGCTATTTTAAGTTGTGTTAAGCTCAATTTTGTAGGAAATTTTCCTGTCTGATTACCAGCATCCACACATCAACCCCTGAAAAGACTTACATTCCACGACTACACCCAGAGGAAATCCCAAGAATTATCTGAGAAAAGACTTTCAAAGACTTTGAATGAACAGTTTTGTTGATTTTTATTCCCTTCTGTTGTTATGTACACCATTTGTAATGTAGATTCTTTGCAGAGGCCCTCCCTCTGCAGGCCAGTGTCAAACGCTGATTCATGAGGGACCACCCATTCTGGACAAACTTTCCTCTTTCTCCTTCTCTATATTGTTATTAACATATTGTTTGTTAGTATAGGCTATTATATTCTGTTATTTTTGACTGTTTCATCAAGGAAACACCCCATGTTTCTTGAAGAAACAAAGGAGGGACTGTAACAATTGGAATGATGCCACCTGCTGGAGACTTACTGCAGGACGCTCTGCCATGAGGAGAAGGCGTCTGAGGGCAAGACATGACGATCTTTGGTGTCAGGAAGTGACGTTTGCTTGTGGGAGGAAGAGGGGGTGAGGCTGGCTCTCTCAGGCTCTTTTGTCTGGACTCTCATGGAGAGTGGAGCTAAAATGCGCTCTTCCTTTGATAGATAGATGAATCTAGGCCTCTTTCTCTCTCTCTTCACCAAATTCTTATTCTCCTTAATAAATGCTTAAAAGTCTAAACTCTTGCTAAAGCTTATAATTTATTGGTGACCACTCATTAGATATTTTAGACAGATTAGCTAGAATTTTAGCCTCTTACACAGTATTGTGGGCAATACCCTATAGACTCCTTACATGTACAACGCATCACTTTTCTCCTGGTCATTTCTCACTGCTATTCTTCTGGGGTCACAACCATTATTGGTAGATTTTAAAATTAAAGCTATTATTTCATTAGAATGAGAGAGACCATGATGTGGAAACTTCCTTTACTTTATGCAGCAGATTAGTGATTTGTAATTTATAGCCTTGGATAATTTCTGGGAAACTGAAGGGACAAAGGACTTATCCGTGGTCACATAGCTAGTGCGTTAGAAGTGGGACTTGGGGGCAGCTAGGTGGAGCAGTAGATAGAGCACCAACCCTGGAGTCAGGAGTATGTGAGTTCATATACAGCCTCAGACACTTAACACTTACTAGCTGTGTGACCCTGGGCAAGTTGCTTAACCCCAATTGCTCACTAAAAAAAAAAAGAAGTGGGACTTGAATCCAATTCTTTCTGACTCCAAGGGCAGCCATCTATTATTCTACACCATTTTAGAGAAAATATTAGTTTGAAAGAAATGAACTATTGTAGCAGAGAGCAGCTTGGGTCCATTGAAAGCATCATAGAGTCTTCCAAATGCGCTCTACCTTTTCTTCATAGATTTTGGGGCTAGCTTGTTATCCATTTTATTTGTAGTACATATCTTGATGGACTTCCACAGTGAGTTGCCCTGTGAATGATATATTCTCCAGCCACGTTGTTTTTCTCCATTTGTATTCCTTTTTTGAATGACCATAGAACCCTGTCATACTGCAGCACAGATACAAAAAATACAAAGTCATCTGAAATGGAAGCATCTGTGTAACCTCTTCACTGATAGGGAATCCATAATCTATTTGGATTTTGGATAGGATATTGACTATTGTTGTGCATATCAAATAAAATAATTTTTGTAAAGCTCTTACAGCAGAGACTGTAACAAAGTAGATGCTTAATAAATGCTTGTTCCCTTCCCCATTATACAAACAAATGCTATTGTTGAGCATTGGTCTCCTTCTTTTATGCTTTGCATGATATTTATGGTCAGCAGATCATTGTACAAAATTTTGCCTTCAGTCATATTGTCATGGAATCCTATATCATCTAACCTATAGGTGAGAGATTCTTTGAGAACATTTAAAGCCATACTTTGCTCAACTGAATTAAATCTTTTTTTCCATCATTAAAAACAATAGTTTTAACACACTTTTCAATCAATTGTGTGGCTGTAAAGATACAGACTGCTGTAGAAAATCAACTGTGAAAGTAGGCCTGTTGTTTCTTTCTTATGTTTTCATAAAGGTGTAAGAGGGGAATGGACCAACCAGTATCATCCCATGAAACCACCCCTGCCCCCACCCAGATCACATACAGGGACAAGTGCTCCCTATGGCAGGGCATGCTCAGGACCTGAAGAATGAGGAAGCAATAACCTCACTGATTCCTTGGTTTCCATGTATCTCCCCCTCCATCACAACATGATGGAGTGTTGAGTCAAAAGCATTAGGACCACTGAGCCAGAAAGAATGGCCCTATCAGTAGATTCTGAACAGAGTGACTCTTTCTTCTGTTTCTCTCTCTAGTACTCTCTCACTTGCCAGCTGTCAGATTTGGGGATCTCTCTTGGACTTTTCATGAGTGAGAGGAGAGACTCTTGTTTATGTTTCTCTGTTAGTTCCTCTCCCCATCCCACTTCTATCTCCCTAATCCCTAAGTGCAAGAGAGGTACCTGATGAATCCACACACAACAGTCAACAGAGGAGAGAAAAGCACAAGAGAATCACTCCATTTAAAGTCTACTGAATGAGTTTTTCTTCTGACTGTGTGGCCTTTCCTCTTAGATATGGCCCCATACGGGATAGAGGAGAAGCTCATGAGGACCAAGGGATCAAAAGGGAGTTTCTTCATGGCCCCCAAATTCAAGTCCTTCAATGATAAATAAATATGTTCTCTTAAGTAGCCAAGGTGGAAAGGGACAGGCTTAGTGCATCCTCCATAGAGTATTCACTACCTCTTATAAAGGGCATCTTTATAATGCGCACAAATAATTCTCATAAAGATTTTATAGGGATGTGATACTAGGAATATTTGTTGGTAGTTGCTGATGTCTTCTTAGTCAACTTTTTTTTTTTGGTGAGGCAATTGGGGTTAAGTGACTTGCCCAGGGTCACACAGGTAGTAAGTGTTAAGTGTCTGAGGCCCCATTTAAACTCAGGTCCTCCTGACTCCATTGTCGGTGCTCTATTCATTGTGCCACCTAGCTGCCCCTTAGTCAAATTTTTAAAATAATAACGATCTCCTTTTAAGACTCCTCCCTTCTAAGATATCTTGGAAATCAATCCCCATGTGCCTTTAAAAATTGTATCTCATTCAATTAATTCAGGACACATTTAGCTTCTATCTGGTTTCTGTTCTTTATATCTTATGCCACTTCCTTGCATAGTACTGAAGTGGTAGAGTTCAAATTCTGGTCCACTGTTAATCAATCAACAAGTATTTACTAAGTGCTATATAAGAGTATCCTAGTCTCTCTTTTTTAAAAGCACATTATTTTTAGTTTAGTTTAGTTTAGTTTTGGTTTTCAAGATTCATTTTTATAAGATTTTTTGTTCCACATTTTACTCCCTCCCTCTCTCTCCTTTCCCCTCCCTAAGACAGCAAGTAATCTGATATATATTATACATGTACAATCATGTCAAACAAATTTCCACATTAATCATGTTGTGAAAGAAGAGTCAGAACAAAAGGGAAAACCCACAAGAAAGAAAGAAAAACAACAAAGAAAGTGAAAATAGCATGCTTCAAATGGTGTTCAGACTCCATAGTTCTTTCTCTCGATGTGGATAGCATTTTCCATCACGAGTCTTTTGGAATTGTTTTGAATCATTGTACTGCTGTCATATTCTCTTATGTAATGTTATAGGGAAGGCTTCCTCTTTATGTAGAAGGTCCCACAGTTAGAGTAAGGAGATTGGTATTGTGCATTCTATGAATAAAGAACTGATGCTGTAGCTCCTAATAATTTAAAAGTTTTACTAACTATAGAAGCATCTTCTCTTTCCTCTTCTCACCCTCTTTGGCTTACATTTCTTTGGGCTCAGAATAGGGTATAAAATGTAAAATCTTTTGTATATAATATTTCATAAATTCCTCATAAATTTGACTTGTTTTGCTCCCACCTGGAACTCTGGGAAATTTTCCAATAATGCAACTTGGACCTTATGAGAACAAAACAGAAACACATTTATATTATAGTTTAAAATACCTTTATTGTAAGAAATCAGAGTCTTGAGAAGCACAGTAATAAGACTCCAAGCTGTGATGTAGTGCTCAGGTTAGCGGGCCTCCATGCCCAGCAGCTGTACAACTTTACTTTTCCCAAATGAATAAACTCTCCCTAAAGCCATTGGCCAAGGAGGCCTATCGTCCATCATTTCACCATATCATAGAATGATGGAATATATTGTCTCAGGACACACTGAATAGTTCATTGGAGGATTCTCACTTAGAATACATTTTCTCCCAGGTACTTGTCCTCCCCTTGGAATCTTCTCAGCACCTGGTTGCATTGTTTCCACCTTCTTTCCAAGCTACACTCTGGCAAAGTCATACCTTCACAAAATCACAGATTTAGAGCTATGAGGGAGCTTTGAGATCATCTAGCCCAACTGACTCATTTTACAATTAAGAAAAGTGAAGACTAGATTGGTGGAGTGATTTGCCCAAGATTCAGACTTGTCTTCAAATCCACCACTCTTTACATTGATTGCCTCAAGCTGGGATCTCTGGGTGTCTCCAGCCTCCCAACAGTTGTGATGTCTCACCTGCAGGTTATTCAAGAGAAAGAGGTTCCCTGAGGTACCACCTGACTCCTATCAGATTGGCTAATATGACAAAAAAGGAAATAATAAATGTTGGAGAAGCTGTGGAAAAATTGGAACATTAATGCATTGTTGGTGGAGCTGTGAACTGATCCAACCATTCTGGAGAGCAATTTGGAATTATGCCCAAAGGGCTATAAAGCTATATACACCCTTTGACCCAGCAATACTACTATTTTCCCAAAAAGATAAAAAAAGGAAAAAGGACCCACATGTACAAAAATATTTATAGCTGTTCTTTTTGTGGTGGCAAGAAATTGGACATTGAAGAGTTCCCTATTAATTGGGGAATGGCTAAACAAGTTGTGATATATAAATGCAATGGAATACTATTGTTCTGTAAGAAACGATGAGCAGGAGGATTTCAGAGAAACCTGGAAGGACTTACATGAACTGATACTGAGTGAGATGAGCAGAACCAGGAGAACATTGTACACAATATCAACAACATCATATATTGATCAACTGTGATAGACTTGATTCTTCTCAGCAATACAATGGTCCAAGATAGTTCCAAAGGGCTCCTGATGGAAAATGTTCTCCAAATCTAGAAAAAAAAAGAACTGTGGAATCTAGATGCAGATCAAACCATACTATTTCTATTGTTTTTCTTTTTTGAGGTTTTTCTTTTTTGTTATGATTCTTCTTTCACAGCATGACTAATGCAGAAATATGTTTAATGTGATTGTACGTATATAACCTATTTCAGATTACTTGCTTCTTGGGGAAGGTGGAAGGAGGGGAGGGAGGGAGAAAAATTTGAAACCAGAAATCTTATAAAAACAAATGTTGAAAATGATCTCTACATGTAACTGGAAAATAATAAATACCTTTATGGAAAAAAGAGAGAGTTCTTACCTGTTGGGATGACTTTCATATGTCACATTGAAGGCATGACGAACCCACACTGTATGTGGTCTTCCTCTCTGGCAAGCCTTCTAACTACCTCTCTCTTGCATGATGCCATGCGATGTGGTCCCAAAGTGGGACTTTCTAAAAGTCCCACTCAGCACAACTAGCAAATGCTCTGCTACTGTGCAGTTCCAATTACTTCCTCTCAACCCCTACTTCCATTGCCCAAAGTTCACAGGTCTAGGTGAAAAGCAGTGGAATGTGAAGGAATGATCCATCCACATAATTAGGGGCTACATTAATTTGAATAGATCTCCACCAAAACACTGGCAGATTTGTTCATTTCATGCCTATTTGTTGTCCTCTCTCCAGGTTAATATAAAAATGCTCCTGATGTGATTTGGATTGTGAGCCTCAAGTAAAATTCTCTGTCACCTTGTTTTCCCCTCATCTGCTTGTCATTGCTGTATGAGGCACAAAACTTCTCCAGAATTCCTACTTCAAAGTCTCTTTGTGATGTGAAAATGATCCTAGGCTCTTGAAGGCTATGGAGTACATGCTTGAAAGGTTCACACACTTTGGGGATACCTAACTTGAAAGGCAAAAAGGTGAAAGACAAGGTGAAGACTTCTTCCAGTTGCTTATCTTAGTGGTTGACATGCCCAGGGCTATAAGGTCAGTACATTCTCCTGATGCTTATGAAGTTAGTATGGGTGGCTGAAAGCTGACCCTTGGGTGTCTGTGACAGAGGGTTTGTGGAAGCAAAGAGAGCAATTAGTTTCCAAAGGTGAGCTGTGTGCAAGTCCTCCTCAGTCGATGTCTCAATTGATATGTGTCAATGAATGTATCAGAAGGGGAAAGGGGCATGTATTTTATGTGTGGATTTCTGGGCCATTGGGAGGTACATTCTGAGTCAATGAGTATGAATCTCTAGAGTTTTGGGGGGTACCTCCTTGGGTAAACCTTCATTTAGGAAGTATGGGTGTGATTTAAGAATAAAGACAGAGAGTTTAGAGGCAGTGCCTCCAGTCTGTATCTAATAAGAGACTGAGGTCCCTCGGGTTCCTGTACTTATCCCCATGGAGCACTATTAGTGTTTGCAGTTCTATGACAAAGCCTAGCAGGGATAAATATCTTGCCCAGTTCTGAGCCCCAGGAGTGTCTGCATGGGAAAACAGAGTTCCTAGTGGGTACACAAAGGGACTGAGAGCTTTGTGAAAGTATGATATTGAGAGTCTGTGTGTAGGAGTCTTGTGTTAGCAAAGGGCCAGGTATAGGACTAGCAAGAGACTATATTGGCCATTTGAAGATCAGTAAGCCTGTAGAGAGGCTTATTGTGAGAAATTCAGCTGCCAAGTAATTCAATTTTTGGCCATAGTCAAATATAAAAACTGGTTTTCATTTCTATGTGGTTTCTTTCAAGTTTCATAGTTGATTGTAATAGAAGAAGAGACTGGGATTCCATGAGTTTTTAAACTCTTCACAATTCAAATTTTTAAATCATCTTCAAACATTATTGAATTGTTAACAAACTAGCATTTAACCAAATGTGTGATCTTTGTCCAACCAGTAGGTTCATAAATGTAAACAGCCCTAGATTAACTGAGCCATTTCAAATTGATGTTCTCACATACATGAAACTAGCTGCTACTTAATGAAAAGGTGGATCAGAAGCTCCCTTGGAGAGTGGGTAAAGAGTTGGAAGAAAGAGTTTCATTGTGTACCCAAAGATAACTTGGGGCATCTAGGTGGCACAGTGGATAGTGCCTGGTCCTAGAGTCAGGAAAACTCATCTTCCTGAGTTCAAATTCAGCTCAGATACTTACTAGCTATGTGACCCTGGGCAAGTCATTTAATCCTGTTTTCCTCAGTTTCCTCATCTGTAAAAGAGCTGGAGAAGGAAATGGCAAACCATTCCAGCATCTTTGCCAAGAAAACCCCAAAAGGGGTCATGAAGGGTAGAAACAACTGAAAAATGACTGAACAACAAAACAATTGCATAGGATTCCTGGTCATTCACCTTACTTTGCTGTGATATCCATCAACAACAACAACAACAACAAAAAGACTACCACAAAGATATAAAGATTAGTTTAATAATTAAAATGGTCTTCCATTCTATATGGGTCCTTTTGCTATCATCATGATGGTGTTACAGTGGTAGAAAAGGAAACAGAGGGTTATATGCCAACATCTTTTTGTAGAGGATGAAGAAGAAAATTTATGAACAATTGATATTATATATATATCTATATATATATATTATACTTAGTGACTTCAGTGAGAAGATGGGAACAGGGGAGGACAGGGAGAAACATGTTGTCAGTATGATACTGTGGCATAAATAAAAGAGAAGAAAGACCACTCAAAAATCCACATGCTTGAATATCGATGAATTCCCTCTTAACGAAGAAAATTGGAAGCTCTGGTCTGTGGTAAAAACAACTTCACAAAAAAAAAAAAAGGAAATTTACTATATCTGAAACAGACAGGAAATAATTGGTTTACCATTGTGGGAATTGTTTCAGAAATCAGCTCTCTGTGTATAGTCATATTATCAACCACTTAGACCATAGATCAAAATAAATGCCAAATCAGAAAAGGGATGAAGTTAGAAAGATAGCATGTGTGCTTATAGCAGTCTAGTGGGGAGTAGACGAAATTTTTTGCAGAACAGTCACTATAATGAGGAGGCAGAGAGACCTCAGGAATCTCTTTAGTCAGCAAATCTTTAATTCCCTGGCAAGTGGAAAACCATGATATTCAAAAGCAATATGAGTTGAGAGTACAAACCCATTTGAAAACACTGTGGACAAGAATGCTGGAAAATTTTGATTGTGAAATTAAGAAAAATAATTTTCATTGTTTATATATCTAACATTACCAGGCAACAAGAGAGATAATATTTTTTCATAGTAGGTTATCATTGAAAGGGTTTCTACATTTTGTAGACCTTCATCTATGCTTCTCAAAAGACTGGAAGTAAATTGGCATCCCAAATTTTTCATAAAATACTATTACATAAAATTGATAGGTAGCATATACAGAGTGGGATAGCTAGGTGGCTCAATGGATGAAGTCCTGGGCCTGGAGTCAGAAAGACTCATTTTCCTTAATTCAAATCTGGCCTCAGACATTTAGTAGCTATGTGACCCTAGGCAAGTCACTTAACCTTATTTGCCTCAGTTCCTCATCTGTGAAAATGAGCTAGGGAAGGAAATGGCAAACCACTCACGTATCTTTGCTAAAACAAACAAAAACCCCCAAACCCTAAATGGGGTCTTGAAGAGTCATACAGGACTGAAATGACTCAACAACAAATATATGGAGTGGGGACAAGAGGCCAAAACAATGTAGTAAAAGCAAGGAAAACAAAATTTCTAGAACTGCAATGTATAATGCACACTCTTAATTTAAACAATTATAATTTAAGCTTTCTTGTTTGCACTATTCATTCATTCACACCAAGGATTCTCAATACTTTTTTGTGTCATGATTGCTTTTGGCAAATCTGATGAAATATGTGGACTCTTCCTCAGAATAATGTTTACATAAGATTACAAAGGAAACCAAAGGTTGGTAAAAGTAAAAATGTAATTTTTTTCCTACCCAAGTTCACCGTACCTCTGAAATCTATCTATAGACACCTGTTGACTCTAGGTTAAGAATTCTTGGTACAATTATATAGTGCCTACTGTATGAAGAGCCCTATGCTGGGGTACTAGGTAATATGAACCATATTTCATAATCTATCTGGAAATCCACCTTGCCTATCCATCTTCTTGATATCTGTCCTGCTACAAGAGCATGTCCCCTGCTGCCACCAAGCTTCTCATCTCTGCGCTTCGAGACCACAATTCAAAACACTATCACCATTGCTTTCCATAAAAGGTTGTGTTTAATTGATTGCCTCATTATCTCAGTGTGTTCTCAGGACCAAATCACCCTCTCCCTGGCTACCACTATCTGAATGGGTTGCCTCTTCTATTGAATGTCAACTCCTTGAGGGCAGGGACTATCTCCTTTTGTGTACCATCAGCTTTTATCACAGAGTTTGGCACATCATGAACACTTTTCACTCACCCATTTATACTCTGTTTTCATGGAATCTGCAGTTTATAGGGGGATTATATGAAAACATACAACTTGCGTCTTTGTGGTAGTGATCAGGGGAACTAGTGCAAAATTTGGAGTCAGAGAACTAATTGGTGACTTTGAACAAGTAATTTGCCCCCTAGGCATCTCAGTTTCCTATTTGTAAAGATGTTAGGGTTAAATGAGACAATTATTATAAGTTATTCTAACTTTAAATTCTATAATTCTATATATCCTGGCCCATGCCCACCATTTTCCTTCTTTGTTCCTATTTCCAAGTCAACAATACCCCACACTACAGGAAGTTGTGAAACTGTAGATTGGGTTCACAATGCATTTTCTATTTAAAATATACTGGGAAATTACGCCATAGCAGGCAGCATGGTATAACAAAGGATCTAAGAAACTTGTGTTTGAATTCCAGCTCTAATAACTACTATTACCTGTGTTGCCTTAGGAAATTCATTTTTTCCTCTCTAAGTTTCAGTTTCTTAATCATCAAATGAGGG
Source organism: Dromiciops gliroides (assembly GCF_019393635.1). Classification (NCBI taxonomy): domain Eukaryota; kingdom Metazoa; phylum Chordata; class Mammalia; order Microbiotheria; family Microbiotheriidae; genus Dromiciops; species Dromiciops gliroides. The sequence continues at coordinate 162,060,465 of NC_057862.1, read as the reverse complement.
GATTAGCCCAAAGAACTCTAAGATCCCTTCTCTTGAGAAATCATATATGTGAATGACAGGCCTTTCCATCTCCCCTCCCTATAACAAACAATATTATAACAATTGCACAAAAGAATTCCAAACAAGACTGCTTTGAGAGCAAGATCTGACTTGGAGAAGAGGGGAGTCAGATAGGACTTTAAATAGGAAGTAGCAATTGAGTTCAAGATTAGGATTGGGATAGATTAGTCAGGCAGAAAGTTTAATTGATTTGCAGAAAGAGGGAAGGGAAAACATTATAGATTTAAGGAATAGCATGAGCAAAGAGTTATAAAGGAGGAAAAAATATGTGTGGAAACTAAAGCATGTTTAATTTGTGAAACATATAGTAGAATAGAATAAAGTCAACAAATCAACAAGGTTTTTATTCAGGATTATATCCAGGAACTGTGCTAAATGCTGGGGATACTAATATAAGCAGTCCCTGTCCTCATGGAGCTTCATTCTAATAGGTAGGCAACACACAAAAAAGAAAGTGGAAAGAAGAGAGGGAGGGGCAGAAAGAGGAGAAGAATGAAAGATGGGATGGGTGGCTCGTAGCAATATGGAGGTACTACAAGGAACTCACCAATAGATTATATAATCTAGAAATAGGCCAGAAAGATAGGTGAGAATCAGATTCTGAAGGACCTTGGATATTAGGCTAAAAAGTCTGAACTTTATTCAGTAGGCAATAGGGAGCCACTGAGATTTTTTTTAACAGAAAATTAAAACGAATAGATTATAAAATAATGTAGCAGCTGTATGAAGGATAGATAGGAAGGGCAGAGAGTTGGAGGAGAGTGGGTGGAGAAAAGAGGAGTGGAATAATGCAGCTCTTGCATTATTTTCCAGAACAGTACAAAGGCTTTTCACATTCTTTTCCAAGTTCCATCAGCTCTGGGAAATGTTAATGAACACATTACAAAATCTCTTAAATGTTACTAAGAAACACACTGCTAGCCCTAAACAAGTGCTATTGAAGCACTGCATTCACAAATAAGAGAAGTATTTAAATCGTCAAATCAATAGTATTGTAAATATGTTGGCAAATACAGAAATAATTTTCATGGCCCAATGTTTTCACTATTAAGTAGTTTTTTCATTTTTGTCTGCTTTGGTAATTTGGTATTGAACTTTGAACTATATTGATAAAGTTAACCTTTGTGGATGGGAACGTAACCAGAGAATTGTAAACCTAAGAATGTTACAGTTTTGCAAGTCTCATTAATATTAGTGGGTTGGAGGCCAAGTTCAAAGTATCATGTAAAGGTTGTAGCTGAAGGATTACTCATTTATACCTGAATATTGGCAGAATTAAAAAATTCCAACAATTTTCTTTCAAGGAAAAACTATAAAAGAAAATATACAACCACATAGTTGAAAAATCAATTTTGCTGCAAAAAAAGTAGTTTCGTGTATAAAGATAAATATTTTTACTTTTATTATAGCCAATATAAGTCAGAGATATTAAGTTTTATAAGAATCCTGATTGAATTTAAATTCCTTTCATAGTTTTATCCCCTAAAAAAAATGGGATTGCCTGAATCAAAAAGAACTTCTAGCAATTTATCTGTGAAACATTAACAATGATGTTGATTTAGAGTTTGGTTTTAAGGGAAGAGCACCAAGCATCAAGCTCAGAATTTACTGCCTCACGTGGAATCAGTAACATCTCTTGATCTGTTCCAGTCGACATAGGACTACACCCTTGGGAGCTGTTATCTAAACATAGAAAGAGCATTACACATTTATTTGACTTGTAAGTTATTCCTGCATCATGTGAAAGAAGCTTTGGCAAACTAAAAATAATGAAGAATTATTTCAGGTCTATGACATGAGATTGCTGTCAAATTTAAGCATGTTGTTCTTTGGACTATGATATTGTAAAGGACATTTATCTTGATAATGTAATCAATGACTTTGCAATGAGCATGGGAAATGTTGGAAGTGAAGAGACAGAAGTGGGCTCAGTCTAGAATATTCTCTGGGATGCTTCCAATGCTTTGTAGCTTTCTGGAATAGCTGAAGCAAGTGACCAGATGATTTCTCTAGTATTTCTGCTAGGGTATTGAGGGAAGTCAAATAATGAAAATAAAGCATACATTGAATGACTTAAACATGGAAATGAAAAAAATGACCTAAACATGGTGGTAAAACTGAATGGAGTCAGGATAGAGAAAGCAGAAGTAACTAGGAACGGGACAACTGAAGCTTTACCCCAGGGCACTGACAATGTGAGTGGGATCTAAGGCCAGTGATATCAGAAAATATCTAGGAAAACGGGAGACATAACCAAAAGCCTAGGAGAAGGACAAATATTCCATAAGGGCAAAAAATTTTCATAAACGAGAAGTGAAAAGAATCTGCAAATGATAGGCTGGTGAACTTGTCTTTGATTCCTGTGATGATCCTACAGAAGTTCCTCTGTGCTGAGGTCCTCTCAAATAAGATTATAACTACTCAAAGAGTCTGGCCCAACAATCCTCATAAGAAAAGCCAAAGTGGACAAAGAATCAATCAATCAATCAACATTTATTAAGTTCCTGATGTATGCCAGGCATTTGCTATGTGCTGGTCTACAAACAAAGGCAAAAGACAGTGACTACATTAAGGAGCTTTTAATCAAATGGAGGAAGACAACGTGAAAACAAATACATAAAAAGCAAGCTATATATAAGATAAATAGAAAATAATTAATAGAGGAGAGAACTCAGAATTAAGAGGTTCTAGGGGATGAATCTAATTCCAATGAGGTGCAATTAGATCAATAGCCATAGAGATGGTCCATCATTATAAATATCTTGGACAGATGATACAGTTGGACAAGGTACTATGTTAATAATTGTATGGGCGAAAAAAGAAAGCTATCTTGTCTTTGGGGAAATGGAGAGTGCTTTCAATGACTCCAAATTTCTCCCTGAAAACAAAAACTCATTTTTAATCAGTATTCTTCTGATGATACCATATGGCTGTGAATCATGGAACATTACAATCTCAAAATAATCAACATTTCATGTGACTTAAGAGACATATGACTGGCAAGGGGTGGTGGTAAAAGGCTTCAGCCTGTTATAAATAATAAATTGTATTTAAGAAATAGAATAAAAGATACTATTGGAGATGTATGGCCAAAAAAAGAAGTGCACCAATTATATAGTGAATAAGGGGGATAATTTGTGTGATGTATTGGTATCCTAGAATTCTAAAAAACAGGAGAAGTGCCTTTGATACATTTAGTGGATTCATTGTTAAGAACTTATTTGAAGATATAGACAAAAGTTACACAGGCTGAGAAGTTATAGATTTGTTGTGATAATACCTTTAGAGTCTTCATACTGTTAAAATAGCAAAGCTGTTCTATTGAAATTAAACCTACAATCTCCAGTTTGCCTCATGTATCAGTTCAGATTATGGATTTTTAAGAACATTTTATTTTATTTTATTTTATAATTTTTTTTAGTGAGGCAACTGGGGTTAAGTGACTTGCCCAGGGTCACACAGCTAGTAATTGTTAAGTGTCTGAGGCCCCATTTAAACTCAGGTCCTCCTGACTCCAGGGCTGGTGCTCTATCCACTGGGCCATCTAGCTGCCCCACATTTTATTTTTTAAAAAACATACTATTATTCCCTAATACTTGCCCCACACCACCAATGCAACCCCTTCATGTAACAAAGAAGTACATTAAGCAAAATGAATAAATATTGATAATGTATGACATCTCTCATTCTGTATCTGTAATCCACCACTTCTCTCCTAAGAGGAGGAATGGATGGATGGATGATGAATAGTCCTCTTCCTCCTATGTATCCTGGCTTTCTTCAAGTCCTAGCTAAAATCCCACCTTCTATAGGAAGGCTCTCCCAATATCTTTTTTTTTTTAATTTTTTTTTCTTTTAGTGAGGCAATTGGGGTTAAGTGACTTGCCCAGGGTCATAGAGCTAGTAAGTGTTAAGTGTCTGAGGTCGGATTTGAACTCAGGTACTCCTGACTCCAGGGCTGGTGCTTTATCCACTGCGCCACCTAGCTGCCCCTCCCAATCTCTTTTAATTCTAGTGCTTTCCCTCTGTTGACAAATTCCAGTTATCCTGTATATAACTTGTTTGTACATAGATATTCTATTTATTTATTTTTTGGCGGGGAGGCAACTGGGGTTAAGTGACTTGCCCAGGATTACACAGCTAGTAAGTGTCTAAGGCCAGATTTGAATTCAGGTCCTCCTGACTTAGTTATTGGTATGTTGTCTCCTCGACTAGATTATGAGCTCCTCGAGGGCAGGAACTGTCTTTTGCTTTTCCTTGTATCCCTAGTACTTAGCACAGTGCCTGTCACATAGCATTGCTTAATAAATGTTTATTTACTGATTGACTGAGTGGAGTCAAGATTGGTCATTGCATTAATCCAACTTCTGGTTCATAGACTGTGTATCCTTAGATATAGTTCATAGACCCAATTCATCTGAGTCTTTAAGTATAGCTTTTCTCCTTCTTTCTTGTCATTGTGTTCTATAGATTTGTGATCCCTTGACTGTTATTTTTCCTGCATCATACAAGCTGTACTGTAAATTATTTAGTAGTTCTAGTTGGACACTTTACTTCCTGTGATCAGGACATCATATGCTATTAAGTTAGACTGAGATTGCATTAGTTTTTTTTTGTTTTGTTTTGTTTTAGCAGTTGGCTCATATTGAATTTATAGTCAAACAAAAATCCCCAGGCCTTTTGGACTTCATTCAACTTTTTTTGTTAAATTTTATCTTGTTGCTTTAAGTCAACTATTTTGATTTGTTGAGATAGGCTGGAATTTTTTTTCGTCTGCTCAATAAGGTGTTTCTCTCAGCTTTGTGGCAGAAGACTGAAGATATTCCCTTGCTTTCCTGAGTAGAAAAGGTGGCCAAAGAATGTAATCTTGTCATTGTTTTTTTTAAATACCTTGCAATTATCTGGGCTATTGAGTAATATATCTGTAGATAGATGATAATAACTAGGAATTCTGGTTACTGGAAAAAGTATGGGGAGGAGAGACCACAAGACTAGGGATGCCTTTGCTAAGTGAGGGCAGGGCAGGAGTAGGGAAGAGATCATCTGGGATGAAACTATATGTGTGTTTATGTGTGGATGTATTTATATATACAGAGAGAATACATATATGTAATAAATAATATCTATATATTATACATATAAAATACATATATGTCAATATAATGATCCTTTCCTAGTACTTTTCACTGGCCAAACTACATGTGGAACATTTTATCAGGTTCTGGGTACCACATTATTAAAGGGATATTGGCAAGGTGGAGCATCTAAAGAAGATGGGGGATAGGGTAGTAAGGAGATCATTAAACTTTGAGTTTTATATAGACTTTGAGGACATATTGATAGTAGCTATTCAAATATGCTTATCATAATTTTTCTTTTATTTCTTTCACATGTATCATTGGGAATTGTGTTACTTTGGTAGCAGAAGTCACCTCCATATTAGAAAGCTACAAAGCTACAAAAATATTTAAATAAATTATTTATTATAACCTTCATAAATGTCCTACTCTAATGCCTCATTGTAGCAACAATGGTATCCTGAATTCTCAGAGGCTATGTTAGCCCACATAAGTTCTAGAAGTTATCAAGTTAGAAAGGCCTAGTTCAGGCCAGTGACAGACTAAGTGTACTGTCTGAGGGCCAAGCTAAGTTAAATATTCAGAAGCTTATAAACAGGAGTAGCCTATTAGGTAATTAGTTTTTTGGTTACAATTATCCATAAAATAGAGAAGAATACAAAATGGCTTTCTTCAATAATAATGGTGGTAAGATGATAGAATAGGGGTAAGAATTGCTATGAATTACCCCCAAATGGCCTTGATTCATTTACCCATTAACTTGTTTGTTGCTACTCTTTTTTGGGAGAGGCAGGGCAATGAGGGTTAAGTGACTTGCTCAGGGTCACACAGCTGGTGTCAAGTGTCTGAGGTCAAATTTGAACTCAGATCCTCCTGAATCCAGGGCTGGTGCTTTATCCACAGCACCACTTAGCTGCCCCTTGTTGCTACTCTTAAGGAGTAATCTTTGCTCACTGTCCAATGAGTCAATATATTACTGAAAGAACTAAAACAACATCCATATTGACCATTTTACTGTAAATAAAACCAAAAAACATAAAGAAATGGGGTCAAGTGGAAAGACAGCTCACAGATTCTCCTTATAAGCAGTAAATAAGGGATGTGGCAGAATTGATTTTCTTATAGGCATAAAGACTACAAGAAACATTATTTGTTGAGATAGTTGGTCAATTTGCCACAAAGTGTTCATGAGCATAATCCTACAGACCATCATTAGGTTAGAACACCAATATGTATCACAGAGAAGGAAATAGAGAACTTCTATGAATATGTGGCAAGATCTTCCAAATTCAGGCAATATATCTTGATATTTGGTGATTTCAGTAGGTCAGAGGGGAGAACAGCATAAAACTATATTGTAAAACATGATGTTCATGTCTGTAATTTCTAAGTAGCTTGAAGCTGGTACATCATGAGTTCTTTCTGTAATAGGAGCATCAGAAGGAACACTAAAAAATTTTTTAATGTAATTGACTGTACCTAAACAGCCATAAAATGACTTTTTACAAAAATTGATTCATTTTAAGAATCACCTGTTCATGTACAGTCAGATAATGTACTGTTTATAGCAAAGGTTAGTCGACGCCAAATGAAGAGGATGTTTAAATGAGAAAGGATATGGTGTGAAATTATAGCAACTCTAACTTGACCTGTTTAAACAAGCTATCAATGCCAAATAATGAGAAATAGATATGTGTAGGGCGACCTGGATCTTTGCCATTTTGGCAATGTTGCCCCTTCTATGCTGAGTCACAGATGTTGGCACTGTTAGCCACCACTGATTCCCTGCCTCACCCTTCCTTTTTGGAATCTTCAGAAAAGCAGCCCAGGAAAATTTGCATGGCCTGGCCTAACCTCCCTGTAGGAGGATGGGAAATGGAAAGAAAAATAGAAAGGGAGTACATATGACCACTCATGACTTCAGAAGGCTGCTGATGAAGTGTGCTTCACATCTCTTGGTAGAGAGGTTATACTCTAGAGATGTAAAATGAGACATGCATTTTCAGACATAGTCAACATGTTGACTTGTTTGGCTTTACTATTATTATCACAAAGAAAGGCTTTTGTTGGTAGGAGGGAAGGAGGTGATGAAGTTGGTGGGCAATGTTAATGATACAAAAAAAGAAAGGAAAGAGTATTAATAAAGCATTTTTTTTAAAAATCACCCAGAAAAAGCAGAGGAGAATATAGAAGAATTGGACAAGCGGCACAACTATGTTATCTTTTAGAGACTAGAAATATAGTTAGACAAAATTTAATAGGGATAACTATAAAATCTTACATTTGGGGTAAAAAAACAACTTCTTAAATACAAGATGGAGGAGACATGGCTAGACATCTTTACATCTGAAAAAGATATAGGGTTTTAGTGGATAAAAGGTCAAATGAGGAAACGAGGGCACATAGAACCAAAAGGAATTGTCCAAAAGAAAAGAGCTACTTTATTGCAGAGCCCAAATTATAAATCAGGTCTCCTGACTTATAGTTCAATACTTTTTTTTTCAGGTGTACTAGAGGCTTAAATTATCATATTTACTCATCCATTTTACCTCTTCTATATTCTCCCTCATATATATACTGAGGGAGAAAAAGTTGAAAATCTCTCCTCCACATGATTTTTCCCTATCATTACTTACTTTTTTTTTCTCCTTTCTGTACTGAAACAACAACTGTGATTCCACAAAAGGATGCCCTTCCTTTTGCCAATGAAGCACCCCTGTCAAGATGTCTGTCCCTGCCCCCATTGCATGGGAGTTGTGGTGTTTTGGCTGCAGGAGGGTGAGTAACAGAGGAAGTGGTTACAAGAAGTGAGAAGACCCAGCTGCAGGAGCTAGATGCTACAGAGTAGCTGCCAGGGTAGCACAGCAGTGGTGGGTTTCTTTTTGCTGAGCCCAGCTATGGAGTCTCACTGCTCACTGCTCCTTAATTAACTGGCTGTAGTGAAGGCAGGGAGAGTTTACTGTAAGTTACAGAACACCAAGAAGGAGAATACTAGTTTTTTGTTTTTGTTTTTGTTTTTGTTTTGTGGGGCAATGAGGGTTAAGTGACTTGCCCAGGGTCACACAGTTAGTGTCAAGTGTCTGAGGCCGGATTTAAACTCAGGTCCTCCTGACTCCAGGGCCAGTTTTCTATCCACTGCGCCACCTAGCTGCCCCCCACAATAATCTTTTCTATAACATATTCAACAAATATTTGTTTACCTCTGAAGATCTCTAGTGATGGGGCAACACAGTAACTAGAAAGGGAGCCCATTCCACTTTGAGATAAGACTATCAAATCTAAATTTGCCGCTCTGAAAGTTGTACCCATTGCTCTTTTGGGGGGGGGGGGCAATGAGAGTTAAGTGACTTGCCCAGGGTCACACAGCTAATGTCAAGTGTCTGAGGCCGCATTTGAACTCAGGTCCTCCTGAATCCAGGGCTGGTGCTTTATCCACTGCGCCACCTAGCTGCCCCTGAGAACACTAGTTTTAATGTTTTGCACTGGCTCCTCAATCTACAACTGGGAAAGGTCCCAGGTCCAGAATTCCTTTTAAATTCCTGAATTTCCAGTTGACAACCAGTCCTACTCAGCAAATGAGCTGAATTTAAGTTTTGCACTGTGTGTTGTGACTGACACCTTAACTCCCTTGACTGCTCCCACAAAGAGTGACCATGGGGAACTAAACAAACTCAAATTTTATCTTCCCCAGAGCTCAAGGTGCTGTTGTTCGATTTTTCAGTTGTGTTTGACTCTTCGTGACCTCATTTGGGGTTTTCTTGGCAGAGATACTGAAGTGGTTTGCCATTCCCTTTTCCAGATAATTTTACAAGTGAGGGAATGAAGGCAAACAGGGTTAAGTGACTTGCCCAGGGCCACACAGCTAATTAGTGTCTGAGGCCAGATTTGAACTCAGGAAGACCCATCTTTCTGACTCCATCCCCCAGTCCTCTATGCACTGCACCACCTAGCTGCTTATCTACTATTTGTGGATATCTGGTGAGTGGGAGAAACTTTGAAGGAGGGCAGTGCAGTTAAGTAGTACATACTTCATTATATATTATTGTACTATTACTGTATATTTTAAATTAATTCTGTGCCAAGAATAAAAGTATTCCATACAATTAAGTATGTCTGTCTGCTTTGGAAGGGAATGACTTTATCATGCCAAGGTCATGTAACTAAGGTTTTCTGAAATATCCATGAAAAAATATGAGTTGACTAAAGGTGGTGGCTGATTTTGATTGCATAAATCCATGGCCCTTAGACAATGAGTTGGTGCTATCTTTCAGAAAGAGGTAGAGCTGAAGGATAGAAAGCACCTACTCTCTCAAAACTATAGAGACTTTGGTACTTTTTCAGTATTTGTGCAAAGAGGGATGGATAATGCACATCATTACTAGGGTAAGTGTGAAATTCCCAGGAAAAGATACCTTTTTCTGATTAAGATCAGGCTAATAGCCAACAGCACAACCTGTTGGTTAAATGGGGGCAGAAAAGAGCTAAATTAAGATTGAGACTAGTTTCTAGACACTGGCTTGCATGGGAGAAGTAATCAGAACTCTTCTACTTTTACCTAGCTACTTCTAATCCTCTTACTTCTGTAATGTATGTACTCTTAAGGTTCACTCATTATGTACCTATTCTGACTAGCAGGTCGATCTCCAGAACTCAATTACTTTTCTTTTTTCAAGGTCCTAGGGGGTAACTTTTTCATTTGGGGGATGTCTTTTTTAATCCTATCACTCATAAGCCCCCATCTGGTGTATTCCCCTCTTATGTCAATCAAGCTGAATATTGAATCTCTCCTGAATACAATTTAACCAGAAGTCAGTTGATCTCTCCTCAACGTCAATTAACTAATTGACACCAATCAGTTTTTTACAAAGGGATCTCCATTGAGAAGCTATAGCAAGAACTCAGTTATCTCCTTTATCACCTCAGTCCTTGGAGAGAAAGAAATCAAACCTAAAGTGGTGACTACCAAAATTCTTCCCACTAAATTTACTTCTGGGTGTGACATAGCAAATGGACAAATTGGTTCCTTACTTTGTAGGACAGGATAGCTCAGCCTCTGGGCTGATGCACTATGATAAATCAAGCGGGTCACTCCTCATGGATGGCTCCTCACTAGGCTTGGCTATTGTGACTACCTATAGACTCTGCTTTGGGCTCCAGTTTCTGGACCCCTGGTTGCTCTTTTGACCTTTTGAAGCTTATAAATCTGGTATTTTCTGTCTCTGGTAATCCTTTACCTAAGATCAACAAAGAAGAAACCCAACACAGAGAGAGGAAAAAAAGCAACTCCATGTGTTCATGACCATGTGGTGACTGAATTAGAGAGAGGACCCTAGGCCATTACCCCACCTAAAGGCCCACAGTATTTCTTCTTTCCCCTTACTCAAAAGTCATCAGGGAAAAGAAATAGCTTTCATTTTTTCAAAATTTTTTTATGCATTTGCAGTTCCAGCTGATTTCTATGATCTCTTTTGTCTTCATGTCCTATTCTCCTAAATGCAAAAAATTTCACCCTCAAACCAGAGGAAAGAAAATTCTAAATGTAAATGCCACATTTCTATCACTTATTTATCTTCATTCTCATGTTCGACAGGCAGACACAGGGCTAAACAGTCTTTTACTCTGAGCATATTAAACATTTCAAAAGTTAACGAAAATTTATGAGAGTGGTGGTAGTCAGGAAACAAATGTTCCTCCCCTGGTTGGTTCAAACTCTGGTGCTTAGTCCCAGTCTAGGAAAAAGTCCATCTAAAAAAGTACTTATTTTGGCTAACCTAATTTAGTACACATGGTTTTCTGGGATGCGCAATGATTAAGACACTGGCAATAATTTACATATGAAATAGAGCCATTTCATATTTATTTCATTTTTGTACTTAGAAGTGAGTTGTGGGGACCATTTGGTACTTATTAAGACCTGATATATTTGAGTGGATTTCATAGTTTATGATTGCTGTGCTTCTAATTTTATATAATTTTAATTCTAATTTTATAATTGCATCTCTGCTCCAACACCTGATCCACGCATTTTCAGGTATAGGAGCCAGCTGTTAGTAATTCACCTTGTGGGACCAGTATGAGGTATTGATCCATATTCCTCAGATGAGAAATTGATTGATTCAGAAGTTAGATGATCAATTTATTAATTTATAAAATGAGACATAAGCCCAAGAATTGAGACTGGTCATCTGCACAGGTGGCTAGGGCCCACTATTCAGAAAGTCAAATTATTATTGTTATCATCAGGCATCTAAAACAATAAAGCAGGACAATTGTTGATCTGTACTGGTAGAGAAACCATGGATCCAGACTCCAATAGTTACCACAACTAGTAGCTGACCTTTATATAAAATTTTGATAGTTAAAAAGTGCTTTTCACATAACAACTCTGGGAAGTATTATTGCAAGTATTATTATCCACATTTTACAAATGAGGAAACTGAAGTACAGAGAGGTCAAGTGACTTGTACATTTAAAAGATCTGCCCATGAAGGGCTATAAAACCATGCATACTCTTTGACCAGTAATACCACTACTAGGTAAGTATCCAAAAAGAGATTTTTAAAAAGTTGAATTAGGAATTGAGGAGATGCCCATCAATTGGGGAATGACTGAACAAATTGTGGGATGAGACTATGATGGAACACTATTGTGCTATAAGAAATGATGAACAGGATTCTCTCAGAAAAACCTGGAAAGACTTACATGAACTGATGCAAAGTGAAATGTACTGTATACAAAATAACATCAACATTGTAAGATGATCTGCTGTGAATGACTTAGTTATTTTCAGCAATACAATGATCCAAGACAACTCTGAAGGACTTATGAAAAATACAATCCATCTCCAGAGAAAGAACTTATGGTGTCTGAATAGAGATTGAATCATAACTTTTTAGTTCCTTTTTCTAAAGTTTTTTTGTGTTTCTTTTACAACCTGACTAATGTGGAAATGTTTTGCATGACTACACATGTATAACTTATATTGAATTGCTTGAGTTCTTAAGGGGGGTGGGGAGGGAGGGAGAAAGAGAACTTGGAACACAAAGTTTTAAAAAAAAAGTTGAAATTTGTTTTTACATGTAATTTGGGAAAAAATAAATTCTAAATATAATTAAGCAAAACAATTTAACACACACAGAAACACACATCTTCCCATCCATTTACTGACCAAAAGATTGATAAATACAATTCAAGCAAAGAGAATTGGATATTCTTAATGGGTATTTTTATCACCATATGATAGCCTAATGAATTGCCTTTCTCCAGTGTCAAATCAAATAATATCAATATTTACTGGAGGCTTACTATGTGTGAGATACTATGTTTTGTGCCTTGCCCAAAGTAGGTGATTAATATGGTTTAGGGGATTAAACTGAATTGTAGAGGATAAAAAGAAGTATCGCATACAATCTTTGCCCTCAAAGAGCTTAAAGCAAAAATTAAAAAACAAGGTATTATTGTAGGGCCTATGGCAGATGACTACCATAATTCATTTAAATACTACCTGAAAATAGGTGCTACTTACCACTTCCCACCAAAAAGTGCTTGAGTCCAGCCCTGCAGAATGATGGCAGCAGAAGCCATATAGTCTTTTTTTTTTAATTAATAAAGTATTTTATTTTTTTTCCATTACATGTAAAGATAGTTCTCAACCTTTGTTTATACGAGCTTTACAATTTCAGATTTTTCTCCCTCCCTCCCCTCCCTCCCCCCTCCCCTAGACAGCAGGTAATCTGATATAGGTTATATATATATATATATATATATATATATATATACACACACACACACACACACACACACACACAATAACATTAATCCTATTTCTGTATTAGTCATGTTATAGGAGAAAAAAATCAGAGCAATGATGGAAAACCTCAAAATAGAAAAAAAACAACAGCATCAAAAACAAAAGAAATAGTATGGTTCATTTAGCATCTATACTCCGCAGTTCTTTTTTTTTTTTTTTCCTGGATTTGGAGATCCTCTTCCATCACGAGTTCCCTGGAACTCTTCTGTGCCATTGCATTGGTGAGAAGAATATAGTCCATCACAGTAGATCAACACTCAATGTTGATGTTACTGTGTACAATGTTCTTCTAGTTCTGCTCATCTCACTCATCATCAGCCCACGCAAGACCCTCCAGGTTTCTCTGAACTCCTCCTGCTCATCGTTTCGTATAGCACAATAGTATTCCATTGTATTCATATACCACAACTTGTCCAGTCATTCCCCAATTGATGGGCACCCCCTCAACTTCCAATTCTTTGCCACCACGTAAAGAGCAGCTATAAATATTTTTGTACATGTGGGTCCCTTTCCCCCTTCCATGATCTCTTTGGGAAAAAGACCCAAAAGTGGTATTGCTGGGTCAAAGGGTATGCATAATTTTATCGCCCTTTGGGCATAATTCCAAATTGCTCTCCAGAATGGTTGGATCAGTTCACAGTTCCAATTTTCCCACAGCTTCTCCAACATTTATTATTTTCCTTTTTTGTCATTTTAGCCAATCTGATAGGTGTCAGGTGGTACCTCAGAGTTGTTTTTATTTGCATCTCTCTAATCATTAGAGATTTAGAGCATTTTTTCATATGGGAATAGATAGCTTTGGTTTCTTCATCAGAAAACTGCCTGTTCATATCCTTTGACCATTTCTCAATTGGGGAATGACTTGGGTTCTTATAATTTTGATTTAGTTCCCTATATATTTTAGAGATGAGGCCTTTATCAGAAGTACTGGCCTCAAAAATTGTTTCCCAGCTTTCTGCCTCCCTTCTAATTTTGGATGCATTGCTTCTGTTTGTACAAAAATTTTTGAATTTAATGTAATCAAAATCATCCACTTTGCATTTTATAATATACTCTATCTCTTGTTTGGTCAAAAACGGTTTGAAGCCATATAGTCTTAACTCCATGGCTGTCATGGAGAAAGAACCATGTGGTCCAGTTGGTGAGAAGTCCTGAACCCCAGCCTTTTACAAAGAGAAGGGGAATTCCTAGACTACACACTTCCAGCAAGTTGTGGCACATGTACTAGGCAGTGTCAGCCTCATGGGCTGCCTCATGAGGAATCTCAACTTTGAGAATCCAGGGATCTAGCCTCCTGTCAAGAAAAAAGGAATTTCTTGGGAAGTGTCTCTTTTACTAAGAGAAGAGCATCACAATGTTTATTCCTTCTAGTGCTAGGAGGAGGAGCAAAATGACATTGAAGAGCAAAGAACCTAAATTCTGAACTCTTCCATTACCAGCCATTGAGACATTTTAGATCTAATGGGAAAGGGGTTTGCCTTCCTAGCAAACCCAGTTTTTTCCTTTCTAGGTGGATACCTAATTGTAAGAAGACACTATGAATTTGGATGACTTTATGACCCTGTGGAAAAAGAGATTTGAAGGAGAGAAGGATAATTATACTTATTTTTATGGGCTACTATGGCTCATTTATGTGTTTTTGCATTCTTTGTGGGATGGATTAAAACTTGTCCTATTAACCCATATAATATATACATTTTAACTTTGTGTTTAAATGAGATCCAGGGGACTCTTTCACGCACATTTCTGGAGAACTAGAGACATACTATAATTGGAGATGTTCCAAGAGTAAACTCGGAGTGGGGGCATAATAAGACTTTGCTGTTGATTTGGGGGGATAGTCCGTGAGGCAGTTCCCAGTTCATATAAACCTAGAGTTTTGTGTTTCTATAATGTAAGTTATAGGTCAGAGATTTTCTCCAGCTCATCTTCTGCAACATATGTAGGTAGTTATACTCTGTAGTTATCTTCCTGGTGATCTTATTGCAGAATCTCTTCATGAGTAAAGCAATACAAGATAACCAGTGTCTCTTGAAAGAATGTTTCCTTTTGACTTTGGACACACAATAAAATCAGCTCTGCAAACTCTATTACTTTCCTCTCCATGGAGATTCTATAAGTTAAGCTTCCAATTACCTGCTTTTGCTTTCTGTTTTCATTTCAAATCAAGTATAATACATTTTAGTTCTTCCACTTATTGGTCACTAGACAAGAATCTCATGCATAGAAAAATAACGGTATATATAGATTGTCTAAATTCTATGTGCTTCTCAAGAGTCTCTGCCCTTTTCTCCACCATTTTGAAAATACCACTGAAGAAGAAGAAAGGGGCCTCACAGACAGAAGGGCCAATTTTTATTTATGTTTGTTTCATAAGTTGTCATAGTCAAAAAATTAATTACTGAGTGGCCAGCCTAATGATGATATTTAGCTTGGATGGTTCTCAGAAAGAGGCTTAGTCAATTTCTAAGACCTTACTTGAAAGCTTTTCCAGAATGGTAGAAACTGTCAGAACTTTTATTCCACTGTTACTGTCTTTGAAAATCCAGTCACCATCACAGAACATTGTGATGTCCATCACAATGAACATCAGAACAAGACTTGTGGGAGTACACAAGAGTTCCATACACAAATAACTAGCTACATGACTGAACAATAATGTGAATAAGTACCACAGTAGAGGTAAGGGCAAAATGCTCAAGGATTTAAGAAGATTGTATCTGGTTGCGGACTATGGAATATATGGGATGGTTTCAAGAAGTATATTTTAAGAATGACTTTCAAGGATGAGCAGAATTTCTGAAGAATATTAGAGCTAGAAGGAATTTAGGGACAGTCTAGTGGTCAACATTTTTAGTTTTACAGATAGACTAAGGTCCAGAGAGGTTAATTGATTAGCTCAAGGTTACACAAATGACAGAGCTAGGATATAAACCATATTTCTTTATTTCTAATCCAATTATCTTTCCCCTCTACCAAGGTATTACAATAGTCCAGGTGAAAGTAAAGAGGGTGAAAAATACTGGGTCTAATGGCAATGGAAAGAAAGTTAGAGATGGGAGAAATGTTGCAAGACAAATCACCAGGATTTGATCTTTTGACACTCCTCTCTCATAGCCAACATCCAAAGAGTCACAAAGTCCTATTGATTTGAGAGTCTCTTGGACAGCAAGATCAAATAAGTCATTCCTTAAAGAAACTAATTCAAGCTATTCACTGGAAGGTCAAATACTGAAGCTGAAGCATAAATACTTTGGCTATATAATGAAAAGATAAGACTCATTGAGAAAGATGCTGATGTTGGAAAAGTTTGAAGGCAGAGGATGAAATGGATAGATAGTGTCATGGAAATAACAAACATGAACCTGGACAGACTTTGAGAGATAGTGAAGAAAAGAAGGGTCTAACATGCTTTGGTCCCTGGGGTCACCAAGAGCCAGATAGAACTAAATGACTGAACAATAACAAGCTTTTTTCTCCCAGGACAATGAGGATTAAGTGATTTGCCCAGGGTCACACAGCTAGTAAGTGTTAAGTGTCTGAGGTCAAATTTGAACTCAGGTCCTCCTGAATCCAGGGCCAATGCTTTATCCGCTCTGCCACCTAGCTGCCCCTAACAACAAGTTTTTATCAACAAACATAAAGAATAGATTAATCCTTGCATGCAGAGTAAGCAACTAAAAAAATAGAAATATTTCTAACTTCCACACAAAGATTGTTTAAGTTTACATACTCCATATTCAAATACAGCAAATAGCACAACAAAGCAATTTATCTGTGTTATGAACCTTCATCTACTTTATAATAATCATGGCATATTGTGCCCTGTCAAGGTTTTAACATTTCCCAACTCAAATTTCACATGTATAAATACAATGTATTGCATCTATTGTTATTTGAAATGATTTTGCCATATTAAACTCACTTTCTTTTACTTTGACTTGAGCCTTGACTTCATTTTTTAAAGTGGATATATTTATGCTTGAGTTGAACTAAAAATATCAAATAATTGAGGCCATTTCTTTGTATTCACCTCTCTTCTCCAAGAAATGCAAGCTATATTTTGGAATATTGACTTAGGAGGTATTCAACAAATGTTGATGATAGAACATAAAATGTTTTGAAGATTAAATAAAAATATAAGAAATGATTCAATATAATAACATCAGAAAAGTTCCAAGACAGTATATTATTTATTGTCAAATCAAAATTATAGGTAGTAAGTGCTACAGGATATAATGGGATAAGGTGCTTGGAGTCATAGTACAGCATGTGAATAATTGATTTCTCTTCTCTGCTTCGGAAAACTTTGAAGTTAGGACTTCATGTCAGACATGAACCAAAGAATGAGAGCAGTTCTCAGCCTGTGGTTGTTAGTCCAGGATGACCAGACAATAGCTTAACCCAACCATTAGGAACTTTCAGGTGGACTACAGGCCCTAATTTCACACTCAAAGGACTTTTTCTATCCCTTTAAAATAATGTTTAGTACCCCAAGTTTGCTTTTAATTTGTTCGATATTAGTATTTTAAGACTTTATAGGGTTTCCCTGCCTCCTTTTACTGTTTTTTTAGTATCCTAAAATTCCTCCAGTGAAACTCTACTCTACTCCAATGACTTATTTTGGTGGTAATAGTGGGTTCAGGAAATTATTCAGTAGAGCTCAAGCTTTTACAGTTTCTACTAAAATGGAAAGGCTTCAAGCATCAGTCTAGTAATTATCTATGTGTCTTTTGTCGAAAGACTAACTTAGAAAGTTCAGAGTCTCATCCCCAGTAGTTGCAAATGAAGACTGTCTAAGGCAATAATTGCCAAAATGAGAGGTATGGAATGATCACAAATAGTGCTTGATTAACCTTTTAAAGGTGTGAAGAGAGGTTGCATCCAGTCTTTTGGCAGTAACCAATAATGGGGCTTAGCTCCAAAATAAACATAACCACTCTTCACTCATCACCAATAAATGCTCCTCATACAACCTTTTCCACTACTTTGAAAGTTCCCAATCACCCCCACTTCTGGGTGGGTACTGGCCCCTCATGGCAGTTAAAATATAAGCACAACCCACACTCCCACAGAAGAAAGCTGCTCAAATGACATTGGGAAAATTATGTTCCCCCTCTATTGTACATACTCCTATGCTCCAAATCACAGAATGGCTTCCATAGGTACACTTTGATTAGCTATGGCCTCGAAAAGGACATAATCTGTGCTCCTAAGGCCTTGATCAATGACTAAAAGCTCTGACCCTTACTCTTTTTTGTACTGTGTGTGATGGAGTAAGACATAGGGGATGAGCAGATATAGATGATTTGTGCTCTGAATCTTATTACATTTTTTCTTTTCTGAATTGCCTTTTGCTTTCATCTATGCATTTTTAGATGTTTCACTGATGTCTTTTATTCTTTTTGGAATAACTAGTGATTTGAAACATTTTTCATATGTTTTTGAGAACTTCCTTTTTTTTCTTTTTTGGAGAACTGTCTGTTCATATCCTTTGACCATTTACCTATTGGGTAATGGCTCTTTGTTTTTTTGTGGCTATTGTTTTTAATGTAGTTGGATCTATTCCCTATATAAACTGGATGTCAGACTTTTATTGGAGGAATTTGTTGCAAATAATTTTCTAGTTGTTTTTTTCTTTTCATTGATTTCATTTGAGCAAAAATGCTTTCAATTTTATGTAATCAAAATTGTCCATTTTATCTCCTGGGATCCTCCCAATCTCTCTTCTCTGCTCCTATAATTTGTTTATGATATTATTTTTTACATCTAGGTCATGTATCTATTTAAAGCTTATTGGCATGTATAAGTTGGCTCAGAAAATTGTTAACTGTAAAAAAAATTACATTTGATAGGATAAACATAGGTAGTACCTGTATCTACTGGCATGGTCAAAGCAATAATTGGGAAATTATTTACAAAATCCCTTTGAATGCTTCCACTTAAAAATAATTTGGTGAGAAGTGTTTTAAGGTCTTTGTGATCAATTTATTGAGATACTGAAATTTTTCTATTTTGCATTCCAAATAGAAAAAGCAACAGATGTAATTAAAAAGGCTTATTTGATTGCATATCTATGATGTAATGTTAAAACTGATATTAAGGAAGATCCATTACTTTATAAACCTATTCATAAAAATGCTACACCAAGAAAAATTCAATATAACTGATGTATTTTTAAAACAAAACTTATATTATTTGGAAGAATTGTATTAATTTCTGCACAGAGTTCATTTGATATTAAGATGAAACATATAATTACAGGCACTAATTAAAAATAAGATTCCATCAATTTTGGACATATTTCATGCTTTAGATACAATCACTTACATCAAGAAATATGAGTGAGAACCAGGTTAAGAGCAATAAGTATTACTAACAATTTTCTAAATTAATCATTTTGGGGGAAAATGAAGGCTATTTTCAAAATTGTGCAACAATAGTGGGACAGAGCATAAGGCACTTTGAAATTATTGTGGAAATGGTGGCATTCTTATGCCAAAGTTCTTTGGAGAGTTTTTAAATGAAGAGGAAAAATTGCCATCTTTTTTAATGTACTGATGATAATGAAGTAAATTCATTTTCTAAAAAAAATTTCCTCGAGTTTTTTTTTTAAAAATGGAATTATTCAAATCCATTAATACTAAGTCTTTATACACTGATCCAGGAATATAAAGTGACTACATTTATGTAAAAGCTTAAGCCACTGAAAATAAATTTTAAAATAATATTTTTTGTTTCACAATTAAAAGAAACTTGACTGGCAAATGAATAGAAATGTGTAAATTCCTTCTTGTTAATCACTTGGCCAGTCTACAAAAGTAATTCCCATTTTATTTTAAAGATTAAGGTATTTTTAAGTATGAATATAAAAAGAACCCATTTTTTCCAAATAAATATGTTATATCTGAATGAGAATAGTTAATAGACTGATCTTATGATGCTTCACTGAAACAAGCATTTGAACCTGAAAATATTATTCTGGTTTGACTTTGGTCAAATAAAGATTTATGGTTTATTAACAAAGTGATACAAACTGTGTAGTCATTTTGGTATCATTATGACATCTTATTTGTATGAAATGGAGTTTTCTGCTATAACTATTATAAAAACAATATAAATCTCAATTATTGGTTGAAAAATAATTACAAATGACAATATCATCAATGGCAACATATTTTAAGAATTTTGTGGTGGAAAAAATACATCCATAACACTATTTTATATCTTATTAATCAATAAATGTCTATGCATGTTATTTTATCACACGTTTAAAATGTTATTAAAGTGGCAATATGTTTTAATTTTTATTTGAATAAAATATGAGCTAAAGTTATTCACATATGTTTCTTTATGAAAAATTAAAGTTAGATGTGATAACTTTTTTTTAAAATGAGGGGTATCACTAAACTAAATTTGGAAACCTTTGCTCTATTAATGTCCTCTGAGAGGCTTTTGCTGTATACTATCATCCACTCATTTACTGAGCTAGTGCTACTCTCTGCTGTCACCTGCTAATATTTAGCTACAATGTGGCTCCTTCCCTACAGAGGGAAGCATCTCTTCCATTCATAGACAGGTGCTATATTTATCTCTTTTGTGATGCAGACCCTAGACAACTACACCAGCTAGGTAGATAAAGAAGCTTTTAGACATTTGAAGTCTTTTATTTAAATTGCTTTTCTCCTGTTCTCAGGCTTTTCAGCCCAATTAATTTGATTTAGAATGAGAAAATTCCTCTGAATGCTTTTCCACTATCCTGATATCAACCGTGATTCACACAAGTTGTAAAGACAGAGTGAAGACTCATATAACTTTATCCTGTTTCCCTTTTATTCTTTATTCCTTCCAGCAACAAAATTGCTGTCCTCCTACATGTTATATTTTCTCACATGTGTATATATAGATATATACATATGTGTACATACATATGCATATAATACAAATGCATGTGATAAATTTGTATAATACAAAATCCTAGCTTTCTACATCATTAAATAATCTATTGTATAGCAGGATATATGTTAAAAGATAATTTACTTTCTTCTAATATATATCTTTTTTTTTTTAGTTGGGCAATGAGGTTTAAGTGACTTGCCCAATGTCACACAGCTAGTAAGTGTCAAGTGTCTGAGGCTGGATTTGAACTCAGGTACTCCTGAATCCAGGGCCAGTGCTCTATCCACTACGCCACCTAGCTGCCCCTTCTAATATATATCTTGAACTTTAATACCAACCCAAAGCCAGAATTTTATACTACAAAATCTTCTCCCATATATATTTTTTCATAAAATAAATTTTTATTGACATTTTCTGTTTCTTACATCATCAGTTATCTTAAGTGTCCTTCCCTCTCTTCCTTCCAGAGAGTCATTCCATAAAACAAATAGTATTTTTTGACAAGAAAAAAAAATCAGCATGACTGATCAATACATTGAAAAAGTCTAAAAACATGTACAATGTGTAACACCTGTGGCCCTCCCACCTCCACAATGGAGTAGGTTAGGGGGTGACTTCTCATATTTCTTCATTGAAGTCCTGCTTGGTCTTATACATTATTTTGTACTTTTTATTATTACTTTCATTTTTTGGTATATAGTTGTTCTTTCCATTTACATGGTTGGGGGTTTTTGGTAGGGTTTTTTTTTTTTGTGGGGCAATGAGGGTTAAGTGACTCACCCAGGGCCACACAGCTAGTAAGTGTCAAGTGTCTGAGGTTGGTTTTTTTTTTTTTAATTAATAAAGTATTTTATTTTTTTCCCGTTACATGTAAAGATAGTTCTCAACTTTTGTTTATGTAGGCTTTCCAATTTCAGATTTTTCTCCCTCTCTCCCCCCCTCCCCCCTCCCCTAGACAGCAGGTAATCTGATAGTTATATATATACACATAATAACATTAATCCTATTTCTGTATTAGTCATGTTATAAGAGAAAAATCAGAGCAATGATGAAAAACCTCAAAATAGAAAAAACAACAGTACCAAAAACAAAAGAAATGGTATGGTTCATTCAGCATCTATACTCCACAGTTTGTTTGTTTTTTTTCTTGGATTTGGAGATCCTCTTCTATCATGAGTCCCCTGGAACTCTTCTGTACCACTGCATTGGTGAGAAGAATATAGTCTATCACAGTAGATCAATACATGTTGATGATACTGTGTATAATGTTCTTCTGGTTCTCACATATATTTTAAAACTATAGACTTGGGGCAGCTAGGAGGCGCAGTGGATAAAACACCGGCCTTGGATTCAGGAGTTCTTGAGTTCAAATCTGGCCTCAGACACTTGACACTTACTAGCTGTGTGATCCTGGGCAAGTCACAACCCCCATTGCCCCACAAACAAAACAAAACAAAACAAAAAAAATAACTATAGACTTATAGTTGGAAGAAGTTTCAGAGTTTATGTAGTCTAACCCAGTCATTTTACGTAAACTAAGGCCCAAGGAGGTTAAGTGATTTGCCCAAGTTCTGAAGGGTAGTATCAGAGGTAGGATTTGAACCCAGATCCTTTGACTCCAGATCTCCAGATTTAGTGTACTTTACCCTACATACACATATATTAGTGCTTACACACACACATACATTTATACACACATATGCATGGTTTCCAGATCACATGAATATATACATATATAATTGTATATTTTACTTTTTATATATGCATACACCCATATGTGTTTATATTTAGGGGCAGCTAGGTGGTGCAGTAGAAAGATCACTGGGTCTAGAGTCAGGAAGACCTGAATTCAAATCCAGCTTGAGCCACTTACTAGCTGTGTAACCCTGGTCAAGTCACTTAAACCCTCTTTGCCTCCATCTCCTCATCTGTCAAATGAGCTGGAGAAAGAAATGGCAAACCACGCTAGTATCTCTGCCAAGAAAACCCAGATGAGGTCATGTAGAATCATACATGCCTGAAACAACTTAACAACAGCAACATGTTTATATATCTATATATTTGTGTATATCTTACAGCTAATATCAAGAGCCTACCCAAATAAGGTATAAAATCTTTTACAGAGAAAAGGAAAACTGAGCATAGTATGACATGCAACCTAGATTTTAGAAAAGTAGATTTCAAAGAGTAGGCAGGATCCCATTCCTAAAGTTCTACTGGGGAAGTTAGCAGAGTAGATATAGATAGCTCTCAAGAATGAAATTCTGAAGACACAATGGGAAGCAATTATAATAATTAGAAACTGCCTAATGAGATTAAGATTAGTACACAAGGAGCTCACTGAACATCTTAGATTTTTATAAAGAAATATGCAAGAAAATGAAAATAATCACAAGTAACAAACAATTAATAAAAATAACATCAGGCAGGCAAAGGCTTGATAAGATTGACAAGGAAAGCTAAAGACAACAAAAAAGATTTGTTTGTTTTAAGCTATATTAGGAAGAAAATTATATCAAAGAAAGGAAAGGAATATTGCTTAGGATAAAGGAAACAAAAACAGGGAGCTAAGAAAGAACAATTTAATTATTTGTTCATTTTTCCCCCACCAAGGAAAAGGGATTTTTGACTGGAGAGGACAAAACAAAAATAGCTAAATACAGAGCTGGAACTCAAGATAAACAAGTATAGAGAGAGTACAGTATTACTATTGCTTGCATTTCCAGAACTATATCATAGTAGGGAGAATAGGCTTTCTTGCCTTATTCCTATATTTGTTAGAAAAACTTTTTGTATATAATAGGTGCTTTTCATCCTAGATAGATACTTTTTATTATATTAAAAAGGTACTGGGGGCAGCTAGGTGGTGCAGTGGATAAGGCACCAGCCCTGGATTCAGGAGGACCTGACTTCAAATCCAGCCTTAAACACTTGACACTTACTAGCTATGTGACCCTGGGCAAGTCACTTAAACCCTCATTGCCCTGCAAAAAAAAAAAAGAAAAATAGGTCCTTCCATCCCTCCATGCCTATACTTTGTAGGGTTTTTACCATATATGAATTTTGAAGTTTGTCAATGGCTTTTTCTGCATTTATTGAGATAAAAATGTGGTAGAAGTTGTTTTTGTTTTTAATATGATTAATTATGTGATTATTTTCCTAATGATATGATGCCCTTGTATCCTTGGTATAAATTCAATTTGGTCATAACAAACAATTTCTTGGATGAATTGCTATAGTCTTGTTGACAGGATTAAAAAAAAATTGAACTAATATTCTGTAACAAAGTGTTTCATTATCCTTATAAATGAGATGGAAACATTTGGGCTGAACAATAGGTTAAAATAGTTAAAAGACCTGACCCCCTCCCCCCCAAAAAAGACTTGACCCAAACAGCAATGCCAATTTGAAAGTAAATCTTTCATGTAGTACACAGAGATCTGTGCTTGGCCCTGTGCCACTCAACATTTTCAATAATGATGGGAGGTGTCTCAAATGTACTAATAATCCAGAGCTAAAAGTGATATGACAATTAGGTTAGGATAATATACCAAATACAATAAATTGCAATTCATTAAGGATAAAAGTAAAGTCTTATGCTTGGGCTTCAAAATATCACCTTCACAAATACAAGATGGGGTAGGTAGAATTGGCTAATAATATTCTGTTTGAAAATTTTCTGAGGGTAGATTGCAAGTTCATTATGAGTTAGTATGATATGGCAGACAAAAATTATGCAGATCATAGGCTACTTCATGCAACTTAAAAAAAAAAGGAAAATAATTTTCCTGGTCAGACTACATACGTGGTCATGCATTCAGTACTGGGAACCACATTTTTAGGAAGGATATTGATAATCTGGAGATTAGTCAAAGGAAATTATCCGTGATGATGAAAAGCTTGACATTATGTCATACAAAGAACTATGTGTGTGTGTTTTTTAACCTGGAGAAGAGAAAACTTAGAACTAAGAAAAGATATCTCCATTTAATTATTTAAAGGACTATCACACAGATTGGTTTTGCTTTCTCTAAAGGGCAGATCCAGAAACAGTGGGCAAAAGTTTCAAAAGAAAGACATAGGCCCAATATGAGGAAAGACTTCTTAGAAATCACGATCATCCAAAGTAGAACGAGCTGCTTTGAGATCCTCAGATAAAGACCTCAGGATGTCACAAAGGAGATTTTCCTTCAGACATACATTAGACTTGTAGGTCATTGATGACTAAGGTCTGAAATTCTTGGAGACTGTGGGAAGCAATAACCATTTAATAGCCTCCATTTATATAGTATTTTAAGGTTTGCTTAGCACTTTACAATTATCCCATTTGATCCTCTCAACAACCCTATAAAGTAGGGGCTATTATTGTCCCCATTTCCCAGATGAGCAAACAGACAGATAAAGGTTAATGGTCTTTCCTGGAGTCACAAAGCTAATAAGTGTTTATTTCCAGATTTGAACTCAGGTGTTCTTGACTCCAGACTGTACCACCTAGCTGCTACAGTGTATAGAGGGGAGCTGTACATCTTTGAAGAGGGATGCTAGCAAATTAGAACTCATGAGGAACACTATCAAAGGTCTGAGAAGAATCACGTGGAAAAGTGTTGCAGCATCTGGGGTTGCTTATTCTTGAAAAGATGTCACAGAGAGAGGATGTGACAGCTATCATGAAATAGTTAGAAGGCCTTCAATGTAGAAGTAGACTTGTCCATGTTGTAAGATTGTACTATTAATGATAAATGGACAAAGATCTGCTTCAAAGGTCCTCATAAGCCATCAATTACCATTCATCCAAGGCCATTTCCAGTCGTCCAGATGGCTCTGGAGAAGAGAATGAGGCTGGTGACCCTGCACAGTCCTCCCTCACTTAAATCCAATTCAGTGAAAGTCATGACATCATCTCCTGACATCTTCAAGAACAAAGACAAACAAATGTACTTTCCTCTTTGGGAATGAAGGACAAAGAACGACAACAACCAACCAACCAACAACAACCATTACTCCTCTCTTCTTCCTTTAACCTTTATTGTATAGCTTCTTTCTTTCTTTTTCTTTCTTTCTTTCTTTCTTTCTTTCTTTTCTTTCTTTCTTTCTTTCTTTCTTTCTTTCTTTTCTTTCTTTCTTTTCTTTCTTTCTTTCTTTCTTTCTTTCTTTCTTTCTTTTCTTTCTTTCTTTTCTCTCTTTCTTTCTTTCTTTCTTTCTTTCTTTCTTTCTTTCTTTCTTTCTTTCTGTCTGTCTTTCTTTCTTTCTTTCTTTCTGTCTGTCTTTCTTCCTTCCTTCCTTTCTTCCTTTCTGGTGAGGCAATTGGAGTTTAGTGACTTGCCCAGTCACACAGATAGTAAGTGTTAAGTGTCTGAGGCCAGATTTGAACTCAGGTCTTCCTGAATCCAGGGCCAGTGCCTTATCTACTGTGCCACCTAGCTGTCACCACTGGCAGGGGTTCTTAACATGGGGGTCCATGAACTATTTTTTTAATCAGATAACTATTTCAATGTAGCTGGTTTCCTTTATAATCCAACATATTTCATGCACTTAAAAACATTACTCTGAGATAGAGTCTAAAGGTTGCACTAGACTCCCAGAGGGGTTCATAACAGAAAAGAAATTAAGAACCCCAGCTCTAGTAGCAGAGTATTGTTGTTGCTGTTGTTCAGTCATGTCTGAGTCTTTGTGACCCTGTGAACTATATTGTCCATGGGATTCTCTTGGCAAGGTTACTAGAGTGGCTTCCTATTTCCTTCTCCAGTGGATTAAAGCAGAGGTTAAGTAACTTGCCCAGGGTTATACAGTAAATGTCAGGTCAAATTTGAAATCAGGTCTTCCTAACTTCAGGCCCAGCATGCTATCTACTGAGCCAATTAGCTGCCCCTAGAAGAGCCTTGTACCTTTTAGATAGCTTCGAGTTTCTAGTGTTTCTTCTTCCCTTCCTTAAATGATAGACATATAAAATGAATAGAAATTATAGGGAAGCAAATTTTGGCTCATTATAAGGAAAAACTATTTTCTATCACTGGAATGTATTTGAATAGAGGGTAGATGACCACCTATCAATAACAATACCTATTAACAATTAACAACAGCTAGCATTTATATCGGATTGTAAATGTTTACTTTGTAAATATTTCAATTTATCCCTCATGACAACCACGGTAAGTAGGTGCTACTATCCCCATTTTACAGGCAAGGAAACTGAGGCAAGCAGAGGTTAAGTGACTTGCCCAGGGTAATATAGCTGGTAAGTATGAAAGGTAAGATTCAAGTTTTCCTGAATCCAAGACTAGTTCTCTAGTCACTGTACCACTTAGTAAGCTCTAGGGCAGGGACTATCTAATTTTTATCTTAGTATTTCTAAGTATGGGGCAGCAAGAGTGCCAGGCCTTGAGTCAGGAAGACCCATCTTTCTGAGTTCAAATCTGGCTTCAGACACTTAGTAGCTGTATGACCCTGGGCAAGTCACTTAAACTTGTTTGCTTCAGTTTCCTCATCTGTAAAATTATCTGGAAAAGGAAATGGCAAAACACTCCAGTATCTTTGCCAAACACATCCCAAATGGGGTCATGGAGAGTTGGACATGACTGAAAAACAACTGAACAACAATCTCTAAGCATGTGCTTCATAAACCTTTGTTGAATTGAATTGAATCTGTGAAAGTGTTGTAGAGTAGATATGGAGACTGGGTCAGAGAATCAACTAAGAGAACTCTCAAGCTCTGTGATTTCTTCCAACCCTGTGATTTTCTGTCATTCTATGATAAAGGTTTCCAAAAGGATATGGGGTAAGAAGACCTTCCACTCTCTCTTTTTAAAAATGCATGCAATTTGGGGTTTTATTTTTTGCTTGGAATCATGGAAGCTAATCATTCAAGTACTCCAACCTCCTGTCCCAAATACTTGCATTCCAAAGGACAAAGGGAAAATTCGTTGATGTCAAAAAAGTAATAAAGATTCCAATTAACATGGAGTTAATATTTATGGAGTGGAGCAGTTCCTGGAGCTTCATGTGTCCAGCACACACCCTATGTGGGATTTGCCTGATAATTGAAATTCATTAAAATAGGCCCCAGCTGTGCAATCACTGTCCCAACTGCATTCACTTTTACATCTGGTTAATGACAAAAAGACAGTACAACTTCAGCTCAAGCATCTAAATATGTTGTTTATCGTGGGAGAAAAAGTGAATGCAGCTCTTTTAAATGACCAGCCAACAAACAATGCATTGCTAAAATGAGGTAACAGAAATTTTGGCCAAATTGAGTCAAAACTTGATGGATTATAATGGCAGGATTAGATGAATGCTAAACTATGTTTTACCTTTTTAAACAATTTTAGTCCAGACCTGCTATTTCATCCATTCAGGAAATTCCAAGTGTGAACAACCCATTCACATGCAGATAGCCAAGTTGTATTCTATAGAATTCCCTAGTGTACTAAAAGCTTCAGTTGCTTGCCCATGCCCATGCAGCTTTAATATGTCAGAGGCAAATGTTAAACCTAGATCTTCTTAACTCCAATGCAAACCTCTTATCAATTACACTATTATGACTTTTTGTTTTGTTTTTTATTTTTTGGGGTTTTTTTGCAGGGCAATGGGGGTTAAGTGACTTGCCCAGGGTCACACAGCTAGTAAGTGTCAAGTGTCTGAGGCCAGATTTGAACTCAGATCCTCCTGAATCCAAGGCCGGTGCTTTATCTACCGCGCCACCTAGCTGCCCCCACTATTATGACTCTTAACCTCATTTTAAAAATAGGCAAAGTATAAGGCAAGATAAGATACAGGAAAACAGATTCCCTTCAGTAATCAGAACACCTTTAATATGTCAAATATTTGGAACTGAATGACCTTTGTTATTTTAGTTCTATCCAGAGAAGAATAATCTTATGAATAAAAGAAAACATCTAAAACCAATAATAATTTACTCTAATTTTGTGATCTTATTTGAAATGAACATATTTTATGAAGTTTAGAGAGACTTAAATGTGAATTTTGAAAACAAAGTAAACACTGGCAATTATAAACATAGACAATAGACACAGACATACATATACATATATACATACATATACATACATAATATATACACACACATATGTATGTATGTGTATGTGAAAATATTACACCAGGCATGGTGACATTCACCTCTAATCCCTGATACTTGGGGAGGCTAAGACTGGTGGATCACTTAAACTTGGAAGTTCTGAGTTGTAGTAGGATTAAAACCTGTCTGACATTAATATGTTGAGCCCTCAGGAACAGAAGGTTACAAGACTGCCAAGACAGGGGTAAAATGGCCTAAGTCAGAAATATAGAATGGGTCAAAGCTTCCATGTTGATCAGCTAGGCCCATGAGTGGCTGCTATACTTCCAGCCTGGAATGATCCAGTCTCAGAAAAAAAAAAAGTTCTAGCTAGGAAGCTTTTGATGCTCCCTACCTTACTTTTTTTGGGTCAGCTAGATGGCATAGGGGATAGAGCACTGGTCCTAGAGTCAGAAAGACTCATTTTCCCGAGTTCAGATCTGGACTCAGGCACTAGTTGTGCTACCCTGGGCAAGTCACTTAACCCTATTTGCCTCAATTTCCATATATGTAAAATGAGCTGGAGAAGGAAATGGCAAACCATTCCAGTATCTTTGCCAAGAAAACTTCTAGACACAACTAAACAACAGCAGCCGTACTTTTCTGATTTCTCATCTTCATTTCATTTTCTAACTCTTTTTTTGTCAAGGAAAAAATTGTTCTGAAAACAATTATATGATCTTCTCTAGATAATTAAAGTAGCCTCTTAACTTATCCCCCTGTTTACAGTATCTTCTCTCTCTGAGACACTCCACACCACTGGCAAAAATAATCATTTTAATGTAAAGATGTGAGCAGGTTATTCCCCTCCTCAAACATCTTCAGTGCTTCCTCATTACCTATAGGACTTTTAGAATGGGGCAGTAATATCTACATTAGGAGCTGAGAAACAAACTGAAGACAAAGTCTAAAAGCAGCTTCAGTATTCTTTAAGGGCACTGACCCTCAGAGCCTAGCAGAGGGCAGTACTTAAAGCGTAACTTTAGGAAGACTCCACAAAGAGGGAAAGAGATTTTTCATAATCAGACTTATAAATTTACCAATTCAGCATTTGTGCTAAGTTTGAGCCCACTCTCCCCAAGCAGTTTGTTGTGTGCAAGGGAAGAGTGTAACACCAGTTAGGAGGAGGTATTTATGGAACAATCACCTTTATGATATATATGCTTAATAAATATCCTTTCAAAAAGCTAATTAACTCTGCCTATTAATCAATAAGAAACACTTGTATCAAATTATCAAATGAAATAACATTTGTAAAGCACTTAGCACAGCTCCTGTCACATAGTAGGCACTCAATAAATATGCGTTCCCTTCCTTAAAAACTAATTAACTCGGGGCAGCTAGGTGGCGCAGTGGATAGAGCACCAGTCCTGGAGTCAGGAGTACCTGAGTTCAAATCTGGCCTCAGACACTTAACACTTACTAGCTGTGTGACCTTGGGCAAGTCACTTAACCCCAATTGCCTCAGTAAAAAAAATTTAAAAACAAAAAACAAAAACTAATTAACTCTGGGGCAGCTAGGTGGCACAGTGGATAAAGCACCGGCCCTGGATTCAGGAGTACCTGAGTTCAAATCTGACCTCAGACACTTGACACTTACTAGCTGTGTGACCCTGGGCAAGTCACTTAACCCCCATTGTCCTGCAAAAACAAAAAAAACCTAATTAACTCTGACATAATCGATGACAACAGCACTACTAGAAGTTCCAACAGTTCATATTAGCTATCTCTCCCAGCTTTGTGTCAATTGAAAATTTAATAAACATGCTCTCAATGCTCATTGATCAATCAACCAAGTCATTGATAAAAATGTTCAATATCACAGGATCAAATACCGATTCACTGAAGTTCCACTACTATGATGATATTAATAACTTTTATGAGTATGGCCATTTAGCCTGACCTGAATCCATCCAATGAAATTGTCATCTAGTCCCCATATTTCCACAAAAATAGTCTAAGATACTTTACCAAAGGCAGTGCTAAAGTCTAGATAAACTATATCTCCAACATTCCTCTCATCTATCAATTTTAATAATTCTGTCCCAAGGGGAAGTAAGGTTAATCTGGCATGACCTGTCCTTGAAGAAGTTGTGTTGGCTTTGTAATCATCACTTGCTTCCCTTTCTAAATGTTCACCACCCATCACTTTATTGGAGCATATATTAGACTTTATAGGGAAACTATGTGGTACAGTGGATAAATTACTAGGCCTGGAGTTAGAAAGACCTGAATTCAAATTCAGCCTCAGACACTTCCTAGTTGTGTGACCCTGGGCAAATCACTTAGCCTTTGTTTGCATTACTAAATCTAAATAAACTAGATTGTGAAGCCCAAATGACATAATAATTGTAAAGTGCTCAGCACAGTGCCTGACACATAGAAAGTGCTAAATACACAATAGTTATTGATCCATGCTAGAATTTTCCCGGGAACTGAAGTCAAATTCATTGACCTATAGTTTATAGCTTCTGTTCTCTTTCCTTAAAAAAAAAACCAAGACATTTATTCTTCTTGAGTTCTGTAGTACCTCTCTTGTTCCCCACAATCCTTAAAATATCCTTGACAATGGTTCAACACTCATATCATCCAATTCTTTCAGTACCTGAAGATGTAGCTCATCTTGGCCCGGTGACTTGTATTCATGGAGAATAATTAGGAGCTCTTCTTATTTATCTTGGATGTCATGAGAATTAATTCTTGATCCTGTACTTTATATTTGATTTTACTCTGTAAGTGATTTTATTCTATAACAAATCTAAGCCTCTTCTCTGTCTCCGAGTGAAGAAGTCCATGAGTTCAAAGGTTCAGTCTCTCTCTCTCTCTTGTTAGATACCAAAGGCTTAAGCTTTCCCACAATCACTGTTAGTTAAAGAAAAACTGTTCTCAATACTCTCTTAAAACATTGGGGTGATGCCCATCACTTGGGGAAAGGCTGAACACTATTGTGCTGTAAGACATGAAGAGCATGATGCTATCAGAAGGACTTATGAAAAATGAAATCCATCTACAAAGAACTGGTGGTAGCTGAATGCAGATCGAAGAATAATTTTTTGTTAGTTTCTCTTTCTAAAGTTTTTTGGTCTGTTTTCTTTCACAACCTGACTAATGTGGAAATGTTTTGCATGACTACAAATGTACAACTTATATTGAATTGCTTGAGTTCTTAAGGGGGTGGGGAGGGAGGGAGGAAGAGAATTTGGAACACGAAGTTTTAAAAATTGATGTGAAAATCTCTTTATACATATAACTTAGGGAAAATTCTAAATAAATTTAATTTTTTTTAACAATGAGTTTTATCCTTAATTTGGGGGTCTTTGACCAGAAGCAGTGCCATTGACCCATCCTTTATTAATAGATACAGTGGCCAATTAACTAAATTAATGTTAATTAAATTAATTAATTAAACTTTTATTTTGCTTGGAGAATTGCCTCATTTACTCTTACATTCAAGTGGGGGAGGCCAGTGAGATAATTTAAGGCTATTCCATATACTATAGACCTACTAAATGCCCTTCTCTTCCCTGTCATACAAGATATACTGGATAGTTCTCTCTGTTGTTCCCTATGCAAAACCTGGCAGGAAAGAACCTGTAATCCTTTTCTTCCAAAAATACCATATCCTCTAAACCCTGTCCTCATCCCATATTTAATGATTCTCCTCCTCTTTTCTTATACTTTTATAGGCCTATACAATAGAAAATTACTCATTTTGGGGGGTTGTGGGGCAGCAAGCCCCACAGGTCTGGCATCTCTCTCTTAATTTTGGACCTTCTCACAATGTAGAAGCAAGGAGGAGTATAGTTGTTTTCCAGTCATCATTTAATAAATAGTTCCTTTATTTTAGGATCATGCAATGAATTTTCCTCTTGCTTATTGTGGCTTTACCACCTTTTGTCAGCACCTGGTTTCCACTATCTTCCTCTAGCTATTTTTAATGATAGGAGAATGATGACTCATAGAATTTTAAAGGTGGAAGAGACCTAAAAGATCATTTTAGTTCAATCCTCTCATTTTACAGATGAGGAATCTGATACCCAGATAGGTTAAATAATTTGCCCAAAGTCATGCAAGCATCTAGAGAGGCATTTTGGTGTAGTGGAATGAGCATAGAATTTAAATCAAGAGATCTGGGCTCAAAGTCTGGGCTCTGTTACTTACCATATGGCCTTGGGCAAGTCACTTCCTGTATAGTCAGACATAATCAGATGAGGTAATGTACTCAAAGTACTTTGTAGAACCCAACAAAATATAAAATATTGTTCCAGGACCAGCACCTAGAGCCTCTACCATCCTATCCAGTGCTCCTTCTGCTATTCTAGAAGGCCTCTCTGTATCGTCCTTTCTATCTGAACAGCTCTCTCTTTACACAGTAAAAGGTGACAATTCTGCCTTCCAGGAATATCAGATCTTTATTTTCTCTCATATAGTAATTAAATTCAACCACCAGGTAGAATTAATAGCTATTTACCAGGGAGTCTCAAGCTTACCTTAGTAGTTAATATGCCTCACTGGAGTAGAAATGCTGAATAAGTCAGTTAATCAATTGGTAAATATTTATTAAGTACCTACTATGAGCCAGGCACTGTGCTATGTGCTAGGCATACAAAAATGAAAAAAGAAAGGCAGCCACTGCCCTCAGGGAGCTAAAAGTCTAATGAGTGAGAGAAAAGCAAACAATTCTAAACAAAGCAAGCTATATCCAGGATAAATAAGAAATAATTAATAGAGGGAAGTCACTAGAATTAAGAGGGGCTGAGGATTAAGTGTTATACTTTCTAAGATTACCAAAAAAATCAAGACTACTTATTTCTTCTCTCCCCTTCTTGCTATCTATCATTCATTATCTAGGGGATATGTGGATTTATGGATCTACCAATTCTAAACTTCCTGGCTAACTATGACTTTTTTTTTGAAAGTGCTAAACACATGATTTTTCCATAATGGCTAAGATTCCCTGTGGAAGCATACACACATGCATGTAGCAGTTTTACTATTAATATAGAAAGAAAGAAAGAAAGATAAACAATAAATATCAACCAAGCTGATGGAAGCCCATTGCTCTCCCCAATCCAAGGAAGTTCCCCAGACACAGAATTGATCTGGACCTGGGCTTTTTAGGCAATACATTGCTTGAATCCTCCCTCAAACAGGCAAAGACATTTAACAACAGTTTCCACAGACTACTCAACCCACATTTCTCATAGGACTGGGCATCAGATGCTGATGCAGAAGTTCTGGAGTGAAGGTCAGAGCTTACTTATGGAATTGGAGCTACAAGGTGAAGCTGGGTATGAAGGTCTCATCATGGTTTGTGTTCTTTCTTTTTTGCCCATGTATTTCCTGGTAGGGACCTCTGGCCTCAGCTGGTCATAGGTATCCCTATGAGTCATATCACTTTAATCCTTCAAAACTCTGTTTAAATCTTGTTGCATCTTAGGGTCTTCCTTGACATCAAAACAACAACCATACAAAAAAATCAATTATGTTAGTCCTAATGTATAGATTTAGTTGTAATTTCAATTCAAGAAACATTTTCTATCTGTTTAGTATGTGTCTGCTTTCATGAAGATTATAGTCTAGTAGAGGGGCACAAAGTGCTTTTTGTTCATTACCTCATTTGACCTCATTTGATTATGCAGGAAGCACAACTACTTCTTCCATTTTACAGGTGGGCTGAGACGCAAAGATCCCTAACAAGGTAACAATCCAATGAAGAAAAGAAAAAGGCTAATCTCTAAGCCCTAACATACTCTCTCAGCACTCAATTCCCTTCTGCTCACTGTGCTCCAGCAGAGCTACATCACCCAACCCATGTGCTCCACTGCCATCCCCCCTCCCGCCCCCCCCGCCCCCCTCCCACAGAGCTACAGAAAAACAAAAGTCAAAATCTTGATCTGGTTAGGACAACATCACAGCACTTTTTTGTGTTGCAACAGTGCTTAGCCAAAGAACCAAGAAACAGAGGGAATTGGGGTAGGTTGCTGTGGGTGGGAGGGTGTGTGTGTGTGTCTGTGTGTGTGTGTGTGTGTGTGTGTGTGTGTCTGTGAGGCATCCCACTAAACTTGAGGGAACGAACCCAGTATCTACCTAGGTCGGGTATCGTCCTCATAGAGGTCATTTCGGGTCAGAGACTGAAGCCAGTGAAGTGTGAATTGCCCAAACTGTGAGGAGGCTGAGATGGCTTTGCGGAAGCAGAATACTGGAATGAGTTGGAAAGTAAGCAATATGGGATTATAAAAAAAAAGGAGTAAAATCACCAAAGATATCATAAGTAACAAAACTCAATTAAAGTCCTTTAGCATATACCGATAAATCAGCAAGGAAGACACGAACGACAGATGGTGTTATGGTCTCCAGATTAGGTAAAAGATTCCACACATCTATGAATAAATGTTGTAAGACAAAGGGAAACAAATCAACACCTGATGAGTCAAAGAATCTTGTGAATTCCCAAGAAAGTATGGAGATATAGCTGCATGTTCCTAAATGGTATACAAGAGAAATAAGAATTGTGACAGGAGAAGTTATGGCCTGTATAGCAGAAATAATTGACAGAATAGAAAAACTTGAATCCATGATAGCTAGTCTGGAAGTGAAAGACAATCTTGAAGAAGAGAAACAACAAGCAATTACATGAAATGAAAAAATGATCTTCATACAAGAAATACATATTGATTTTGAAGACATAATGCAGAGAAACAACTTGAGAATCGTAAAGCATCCAGAACAGGACAAGTCAAAAAACCTGAACACAATAATGCAAGAAAGAATACAAGAAAATTTCTTAGAACTTTAGAACACAGAAAATAAAGTGCCAAATGAAAGAATCCACAAATTGCCTAAGAAAAAAATTATGCTACAAACTTCAAGACACAAAAGTTAAATGTAACAAACTTTAATGACAAAAAATTTTGCAAGAGAGCTGGAGAAAGACTTTGAAATAAAAAGGAAAGGAAATTCAAATAATGGAAGACTTTCTTTACCCACAAGAAACCACAAGAGGGAATGGAATAAAGTATTCCAAAGACCAAAGGAACTCAAGATGCAACCCAAGGTGACATACCCTGCAGATCTGAGCCTATTTATGAAAAAAGAAAGACATTCATTAAATATGAGGTGTTAGGAGAATTTCAAGAAGGAAAAATAAACCTAAACAAATTATTTGCTTTTCAAACACCCCAGGAAACTGGCATGAAGAAAGATAATCAAATAAAGTCACCAAGGACAACAACAAAATTACAATAGTGAGACCATTAAGGAATTTTTTTTTTGGTAAAAAGGCATATACAGAGACAAGATTGAAATTGGACGTCAAACAGAAGTGATTATGGAGAAATAGGCCTGAAATATCATGGACTAAATCTCACAACATTCTGCCTACGTGTGATTCAACATTTTTGTTTTGCTAAATTTCAGAATGGGAGGGCACATAAAAAAAGAAGAGGAGAAGAAGATAGGAATATGTGACATACCCTGATCAAGTCAAAGATTAACTATGAAGGAAAAATAGCTCATGGAAGAAAAAATGGTTTAGAAGGCAAAGGCAGGGATTAATATGTCAGGAATGAAAGGGGAAAACCTTGTTTCAGTGGTAGGAGGAGGTACTACTGACAACTCCTCCCATTGGGAAAGAGAGGTATTCTATAAAGGGAGATGTCCTTATAGTGGGTATAATATACAGGGATTTGGGTGCTTAGGCAGACTAGTTATCTGGCCTCAGGAGAAGAGGAATCAAGGCTCCAGGGGGGCAACTGACACCCAGAAGAGGAAGAGAGTATGGACCCAAGGATGAGATTTCATGAAATAGGGGGGAAATGACCACAGTTAATAATGAACTGCATAATCAGAGACATGGGAAAATTAGTACCATTGGACAATATTCCCTTTATCAGTCTCAGGTGATCACAACAAATAAAAGGGAAAGGGGATTAAGATCTATAAGATAATAACATAGAAACTGCTTAGAAGAGGAAACCCCAAATAGGTACCTTAGATGCTTTAATTCCATGAGGGATATAGAGACTAAAGAAAGACTAAATAAAGATAAGGGCTATGAATCGAAGAATAAAAGAATCAACAGAAAGGGAAAATAAATAATGACAATTAAAAAATGGAATCTTTTTTAGGAAAGAGCACAAAAAATGATTAAAAAAAATACAAAACAAGTTAAAAGAAGGCAAGGGGCATTTTATTTTACTACTTTACTGAGAGTTTAAAAAGGAGGAAAGAACTAAAAAACTAGAAAAAAGGAAGAAAGAAAACAATAAGTTGAGCAAAACTCTAAAACTGAGGGATAAACAGGAGGGGAGAAATTGAGGATGAGGGGAAGAGAGCCTGTGGTAATAGGATTGCCTTAAAGTATGTTAAACTAAAATAACTGAAGAGACAAAGTACTGTGTTTACAGAGGAAGAGGGAGAAAAATTCTAATTTGAAAAAAAATTATAGACAGAGGAAAATATAAGCCTAGATTTAATAATTTTCATAATTTTAAATATAAATGGACTAAACAATCCAATAAAATGAAAAAGAGTGACAGATTGGGAAAGAAAACAAAACTCCACAATCTATTGTTTACAAGAAAGACACCTAAAAAACAAAGTTAAACACAAGATAAAAGTGAGGATCTGGAACAAAATTTAAAATGTATTAGGTGAATAAAAAGCAGGATTTGAAATCATGCTATCAGATAAAGTAAAAATTTGCATTCACAACATAAAAAGGGATAAATCATAGTTCCATGCAGTATGCTGAAAGGAACCACAGATAGCAAACCAATATTACTATTAAGCTTATATGCTCAAAATGCCTTAGCATCTAAATTCACAAAGGAAAAATTAACTGACATAGACATATATATGACATATATAGTAAAATAATGGTGAGAGATTTCAATGTCCTCTCAGTTTGGGACAAGTCTAACAGAGTGAAAAATAAAAGGGAAAATATAAAATTAAAAGATATATAGGAACTGAAAAAGGCAAAAGGAATAGGATGAGCAAAATCATAGTGTTTTTAAATCACAGGATGGGTTCAAGATGTATAAAATACTCTAATTTGGATAGAGGGTATAATGAATGGAAAGAAATAATATTAGATAAAGCTAGAAAAGGAGGACTTGATGACAAGGAACTAGCAAAGAAGAGCAAAACAAGGTTTAGTTATAGGTAGGAAAATCCAAGAGAGGGGTAAAGTTGTTTCCAATTTGAATAATTACAGTTTCAAAATAGGAGACAGATTAAGTCATATGGTACATATTTTAAAAAGCCAAAAACTGCTACTAGATTTTCTGAATTACCAAATGAGAACACGCATTTTCTATTTAAAATATGCCTCACACTATTCCTCCTTAGTGTGACTTGAAGAGATGTAACTATCAAGAAAGGAAGCCAAAATGCAGTCCCATTTCCTTAGTCATTTTTCAATTGTGTCCAACTCTTTGTGACCCCTTTTAGGTTTTTATGGCAAAAATACTGGAGTGACTTGTCATTGCCTTCTCCAGCTCATTTTATAGATGAGAAACTGAGGTAAATAAGATTAAGTGAATTCCCCAGGGTCACACAGCTAGTAAGTATCTGAGGGTAGATTTGAACTTAGGAAGATGAGTCTTCCTGACTCCAAGCCCAGCACTTTATACACTATGACACCACCTAGCTGCCCTCATTTCCTTACAATATCTCTTCAATCTGGGTACTATTTCACCCCAGGAATTTAAGAATCTCTTTTCCTAAGTGCGCTTAGTAGGAAACAATAAATACATGAAAATAAATAAGGAAAAAATTATGAAACAATACACACACCTGATGTTCTCCCAAATCAATAGGATTTAAAGTAATACTCACAAGAGTTATTTGTAGTCTTAAAATAGGTAACAGTATAGAAAAAATTAGATGTGGGTTGGGGAGAAGAAAAAATATTAAAGCTGAAGAAGAAAAAAGAAAGAATCAGACAAAGAAAGAAAAGCTGGAGAGCCACAATGGCTTCTTGGTGACAACAGTCTTAAATTGCCTACCCTTATCCCAAAATAATGTGTGTATTTTGCTCTACTTAGATGTTCTCTTTAATTACAAACAAGGCCTATGTTATAACCAAAATGACTGCCACTTATCAACAGCGACCTAAATCCAAAGATTTAGTTAGAATCCTGAATCTCTATCTGGCTCATTGCCTGGTCAAATCTGTCTATACTTATTTTTGTAAGGTGTTACAACGGATAAAAACTAAACTACTATTCAGAAATCAGATTATCTATTTAACAAATCCATGGATTCCAATTTGAATGATTACGTTTTCAGAATAGGAGACAGAAAGATATTAAATTCACATGGCACATAGAGCAAAGCCAAAAAAATAAAAGCGCACAGGTATTCTGATTAAATAAACTGCATGCCTTTCTCTTAATGTAGGTAACTGAACCTATTAGGCAGGATAAGTCCATACCATAAACATCAATGTCACTTTTCTGAAATGGTGCACAAAGTAACTGCAATGGGGGGGGCAGCTAGGTGGCACAGTGGATAAAGCTCCTGCCCTGGATTCAGGAGGACCTGAGTTCAAATCTGACCTCAGACACTTGACACTTACTAGCTGTGTGACCCTGGGCATGTCACTTAACCCTCATTGCCTCACAAAAACAAAACAAAACAAAAAAACCCCAAAGAAACTGCAATGAAAGTAATGTAGAATTCAGAAGATGGATGTCACCGAGGATGGATTCCTGAAGTTTCTTACTCTGGACAAGAGCTGCAGAATCCAGCTCATTCAGGATGGCTAATGGAATATCTCTAGGCAAAGTTTTAACTAAGAATAACTTTGTAAATACACATCTCTTTGGACAGTGTCTTTGTGGCAAGTTTAGAGATATACATGGGGTTCATAATTGATTACAAGACTTGGTATACTGTTATCAAAGTAAGAGCTCATAGTATTATAATTCTACAGCTCAGAGATCTCAAAAGTCATCAAGGAAATTCCTCCATTTTACAGATGAAGAAACTGAGGCCTAAGGAGGTAAGTGATTTTCTCATGGTCACATAGGTAATAAGCATCAGAAGTATGATTAAAGTCAGCTCCTATGATTCTAGAGCCAGTGTTCTTTCCACTATTTTCTACTGACAAGCCAACAGTCTGGTACTCTGCTTTGGAGCTCCAGGCTTCTGATGAGCACTCACTTGATCTACCTTGACCCAGACCTGACATGCTGGTCCCCAGTCTTCACATCCTGATCCAGCCTCCCTCCACCTCTGGTCCTTCCCCTGGTATGGCAGTTCTTATCCCTGGCTGTTGTTTGTCTTCTGAGTTTCTTATTGATGAGTATTCACCATATCTCCCTCAACTCAGATCTACTACATTGCTCTAAGCCATCATTATGTTATTCTGCCTCATGTATATAACCCTCTGCTCCTTGAGCTACCTTGAGCTTTGAGAACGTTTATCAAATCAACACCATCATTCCTGAAAAAGGCATTTCACTCACTATCCTTGTGACAATCTTGACAAATATACCTCTGCCTGGCCATCATTCCCTTATATGTGTTGTCTTTGCTAATTAGAACGTCAATTTCTTGAAGACAAAGATTGACTTACTTTTTATATTTTCATCCCTTGCATTTAGCATAATGCCGGAAACACAGTTAAGTGCTTAATAACTGCTTTTTCATTCATTCATTAGACAAAGGGGGAAACAGTGTCAAATCATTAATTCTGATGTTTAAAAGATTTGTGATGAGTGACAAATTAAAATATAGAAAAAATTACCTAAGTATCAAATGCACACTTTGCATATAGGTTATTGGAGCTGCAAGGGACCATAGAAACGATTTAAGCCAACCTTCTCATTTAAATAATAAGGAAACAAAGGTCCAGAGAGGTAAAAGTGATGTGTGAGAAATTTCACAATGAAATAATAGCAAAATGACTAGAACTTGCCTATACTGAAATTAGTCTATAATATACACATGATGTACATATATTCACTAGTTTCTCACACAAAATTAATAATAATAACTCACAGTTATGTAGCACTTTAAGCTTCTCAAAGCACTTTGCTTGCTCTGTGTGTAAAATGGGAATGCTAATAGTTGCTATTAAAATAGAAAGCTATCTTGAAAAATCACTAGAAATTGGTTCTAATGGAAGTAATAGAGGTGTGCTTTTAACAACAAACTTAAATTTTACCAGTGGCATTAGGATACTTTAAAGTGATTATTTAGAGAGATGGTAAATCATGCAAGTAGATTATAAATTCCATTTCTCTCTAGGGACATGTTAAGAGAAACTCAATTGCACACCCTTAGTCTTTAGACTATTATTTCCTATAACCCAGGCCCCTGCAGAGTAAGGATTCTATGCTATTGGGCTGGTGGGAGGGGAAGGGGGGGAGAAATAAGGAATGAAAGTAAGAATGCCTCTCAATTCATGAGCCATGAAATTTGGATCCAGTCCTTGGAACTAGAAACATATACTGTAGCTGTTGCCATCTTGGTGAAGTTAGAGATAATTTTACATGTAGCTTATATTGATCTTACTTAAGTCCTAGCACCTTCATCATTCCCAGGCCCTAACTTTGTATGCTTTCCATGGGTCTTCCTGTCTTTTAGCTGCTGTTGCCTATATTGGAGATTAGTGTCTGGGAATTTTGAAAAGCCTAGCATGAAGTTCCAGCTGAAGACACTGGATTTTTACTCTTATGTATCCCATCTAATCAAGGGTGGCTTCACCTCTAGTCCCATGAACCACAAAGTATTTTTGCACAGTTAAAAAAGAAAGAGGAAGAGAAAATGAGTGAATGAGTGCAACAGGTCTTTTGGAGCCACAGTTAGAGAGGTGCTGTATCAAACACACTTAAATACAAGTACAGTGTAATTTGTTACTGAACAGACAATAAACGTTCCCTTTTAAATCCTCCACAAAGTGAAAGCAAACAAAAGGTTACATTAGCTGATCTCTATTCCAGAGGGACAAACAGGGCTTTCTTTAGGAAAGTATTCACATAGAAGTATATGAGCAACTTCCTGCAGACTCATCCAAACAGGAAGGGGTCAGAATGACTACCGGCAAAAACTGGACAGACTGAATGGTCTCTCTCAGGCAAGCAAGTCAGTTGTCATCAG
Source organism: Dromiciops gliroides (assembly GCF_019393635.1). NCBI lineage: Eukaryota > Metazoa > Chordata > Mammalia > Microbiotheria > Microbiotheriidae > Dromiciops > Dromiciops gliroides. Next base: position 162,018,431 of record NC_057862.1, on the reverse strand, counting down.
TCAGTGTATTCCTATCTGAAGTAAGTTCCCAGAGTATGAAAATACATTTTTAATTTAATTTTTTTTCCAACTACATGTAAACAAAAATTTTTAACATTCATTTTTCAAAATTTTGAGTTCCAAATCTCCCCCCTCCCTTTTATTCCTTTTCTTGAAAAGGCAAACAATTTTATATAGATTATACATATATAGTCATGCAAAACAACTTAAATACATTTTAAAATTTTTAACCTCATGGGAGGAGGTAAGGAGTTGGAGTTAATTCACTGATGGGAAGAGTATAGATGGTAAGGGACATTTATACTGAAGTTACTACCCAAGGCTCTGGCTACTTCATTATGTTTCAGTATTTCAGTTTCACGGTTACATGAGGCAGAAGGGAAAATAGAAAGGGAGTTACAGTAGGACAAAGGAAGGAGTGTGACAAAGAGTCAAATAAGGATGAATGAAGTTCTATGATATAGAAGAAGAAATATGGAAAAATAAAGGTAAAAGCTATGTCACAGGATCAGAAAAAGTCGAGAGTATGCAGTTTTCAGGTTCAAGCTAAACTTCTGATCACAGTTCATTAATGAGGAAAGTTTTATAATAATAAAAATATAATAATAAAACTTAATAGCTCATAATGATATAACCCAAGCTTTATAATAATAATGACAGTTAATGTTTATACAACATTTACTATGTACCAAGCACTGTGCTAAGCACTTTACAATTATTATCTCATTATATCCAGGGCATGATTTCTTTCCTGACAAATGCCAGTTCCACAATGAATACACATAGCCAGTAGCAAAGAGACCCATTTATCCAAGTCAAGCACATTTATCTTGGAGGTGTATAGCAGAATCTAAGCCCGGGGCACCTTTTCTCATTCAATTAAATAAATAAACTATAAAGCACCTGTGGATGTATACAGCACTGTGATGAGTGCTGGGAGAGATGTAAAGTTTAGCTAAGACCCTGGTCTTTGCTGTTATGGAATCTGTCAGGGGCTTTATCACATCCACACATAACTGTAGTCTAAAAATTGTAACCTGAGAGGCAAAGCTATTGGTATAGGAAGGACTCTGTCTTCATTGATGGAGATCAGTATCTTGTGCCTAGATGAAGGGCAGGGCAAAGTTAACAAGAGCAGTGTCTTCAGGTATTTTCATTCTCTTCAGTCTCCCAGTTCTGTTCTCTCTTTAGGCACTTTAGGCTTAAGACTTTGAGAGAGATAATGGACAACTCCAACTCAACTTCGGTTTGCTGAAGCAAGAATAAGACTTGAGAAAGAGCCTGACCTGAGAGGAGCTAACAGTCTTCATCATGTCCCTTTCCCCAGCCTTCTACCCTAGAGACTTTGGGGACTTTCCCCTTGGATGAGATCTGAAAATCTCTTGGTTGAGCTTGCTCCCAATAGGAGAGTTCCTTCACTCTGTAGTGTCTGGTGTATATTCTCCTCTATCTATCCATCTATCTATCATCTATCTATTGAGAAGTTACATACATATGTGTGTATCTCTATCTCTATATCTAACTTCTCATTTCAGTTTTGCTAATGACTTTGATAAATTAGTTTTTTTTTTTGCTACTGGCTATGTGTGAAACTGGCATTTATTAGGAAGGAAGTCAAGTCTTGGATATAATATGATAGTAATTATAAAGTGCTTAACCCAGTACCAGGCACATAGTAAACATCATATAAATGTTAGCTATTATTATTATAAAGTTAAGATCACCCTTTCCCCATTAATGAACAGTGATCAGAAGTTTAGCTTGAACCTAAAACTACATACCCTAAACTAACAATAGTAAAGGGAGAAAATATAATTCTAACTTGGTACCTCACTCTCTGAGAAGAGCAAAGTGGCCAAGCTTCTGCCTTCCCCCTCCTGTTTCCCCTCCTGGTGGGAATTAAAATCTCTCTTGGAAACGGATTGGGGGAGAAGAGTCTATTCTCACTCCCTTTGAGCCACACATACCTTCATGCTACCTGTCAGGGACAGTTTTAGCTACAAAACAATACAAAGTACATAGAGAGATGAAAACAAAGCACTGCGTAAGATTTGTTGGAGTGGAATGATCATTAGTGACTTGGGGAATCAGGGAAGGCTTACAGAAGAAAATCTGATTAAAGATGGGTAGTATTTCAACATGAAAATAGAAGGTACTCAGAAAGGTAAGTGTTGGTGGAAATACTTGAGATGAGACAGATGAACACAAGGCTAGCATAAACTTCAAGTTTTCTCTTGCTATTTATGTTGTGTCAGAGTCCTACAATTCCAGCATAGGCACCCCAAAGGGAACAGGTAAGGACTCAGAAAGAGTTGCCAAGGACACGGTTGTCACTAACACATTATGTAACATCACTACTACCCTCTATTTTATGCAGTACCTTAAGATTTCTAATAGCTTTTTCACTCCATGAGATTCTCTCCAAACACACACACACACACACACACACCAGTGGAGAATTCAAATGATTTCCAACGAAAGCTACTCAGATAGCTAGGTTTCTGGCTTAGCCATAAAGAGATCCTTCCTGGCTCTTCCTGTAAACACAGTCAATTCTGCAGTATAAGGACCAGTTTAAGAGACCAGTCCAGAAGATAGGCTTATCTCTGCTTGAATAAGTTGGCTATAGGCAACCTTAGAGTGAGACTGATGCCCTTATTCGAGTTATTGGCAGAAATTGCTGCCTTCCTGACCCACAGATCAATTAACTTGCCTTAAAACAAATTGTACCCATTTGGGGCAGAGGTCTTAATGCTAATTTTAAAAAACGTTCAAGGTGACGTTTTCAATTCTTAGGAGTTAGTTCATAATAGTTCATAAATTTAGAGTTGGTATTTACCTGATAGATCATCATTTTTTTCCAGATGGAGAAACTGAGACCTGGTGAGGACTTGCCCAAGATCACAAAGGTCATCAGTAGCAGAGTCAGAAATTGAACCCAGATGCTTAATTCCTTCAAAATCTACTGGCGTTTCCACTATACATGTGTTCTTTCATCATCTACTAAATATTAACTTAGTAACTTCTGTGTGTAAGGTATTGTATTGCTAGGCACATATTATAAGACATAGTACTTCAAGAAATCTTCAGTCTAACAGAGTGTCAGACCCAGTCATTTCTAGTGTGAAAATGTTTTTCATCTTTGCTATTCAAATCTGAGATCCATGTAAAAGACCAAGATTGGGGGTAGGATCAAGAGGAAAGGAATTTTGTGGTAAGCCCCAAATGCTAGGGTTCCAAAAGGTTAAAAAAAGGTCACTTTGCTGCCCCTAAATCTAAAAAACATCCCTTCTGGAGGAGCCCACAACCTGTTTGGATACCTGTTTTTTTCTTCAATTAATTGAACAAGCAATAAGGGTAAGGCACTGGGAACTTGGGATAAAATGACAAAAAATGGATTGGTCTCTGTCCTTAAGTATGGAGATATCTTGCTGCCTTTTACCTACTGAACTGTTTCTGCTATGTCATCACAGACTACAAAGCATTCCTTTCTCACTTCTGTCTTTCTAGTTTCTTTGAAAGCTGTTTCCTTCACATGCTATATGAAGACTTTTCTGAGCATGCCTCACTTTTAGGGCTTCCTCCTCCAAATTCTCATGCATTTATTTTGTACCCACATATACATGTTTCTCATCTGATAGAATGTAAGCTTTGAATAAGGCACAAATAGTTTTTTGGTTTTGTATTCCTGGTGCCCAGTACTTTGATTGATTGATTGACAGAAAGAATTTATGGTTAAACTGGGAGGATACAAGTAAATACAAAGTATAGACTAAATAATACAACATAATTACAAGAGGGAGAGAGGATCTTCTATGGAGTCATTAGGAAATGAATGGTTTATGTTAGAGGTAACACACGACAGAGTGAAATAATTAAATGTATTAGCATATGACAAACCATACAACTTTTCGAATCTTTAAAAACATTTAATATGCAATACACCCTACTTTGTCTGCAGTCACTTGCTTTACAAAACAGGTAAGTGGCACAGTGGATAGAGGGCCAGTCTTGGAGTCAGGAGGACTTGAGTTCAAATGTGATCTCATACACTTATTAGCTATGTGAACCTGGGCAAGTCACTTAACCCTGTTTGCACCAGTTCTTCATCTGTAAAATGATCTGGAGAAGGAAATGGCAAACCAGTCCAGTTTCTTTGCCAAGAAAACCTCAAATGGTGTCACAAAAAGTCAGACATGACTGAAATGACACAACAACTTGTTTTACATGATTCATCACTGGGCTCACAAGCTTTTGGCATATTCTTTAATTCTTCCTTATGAAACTACACTTTTATTACATTGGATATTAAGTCAACCCTTAACAAATAATGCCTTTTTCCAAATCTTGCCTTGATTATAATCTATAAAATTCTGGTCAGGCCAGTTCTCAGGCCATCAAAGTATGTTTAATTCCATCAATTAGATAAATTTCATAAAATGTCATTGATATGTGTTATGGTGTCATATTGCAGTATTCTATTCCATCTGAGGATTTCTGCAGTTCTGGAATAATTTTGCTTCTCAGTATATCAATATATTAATTGGAGTTCATCATTCCTACAATGGAGAAAAACTTCAAGCCCACATGAAGTAAAACAAAACAAAACAAAACTCTAAAACATGTTTTGGGATTGATGTTTAAAAGTCTAATTAAGATGACTCCAAAGTTATGAACTGGTGTGATTGAAGGAATAGTGGCAGAGGTATAAATATTTAACAACTGCCTCTTGGGGGAAAAAATGGAGGCACAGCACACCTTTAAGTTTTGTTTTGTTTTTTGTTTGTTTTTTTGTGACGTAATTGGGGTTAAGTGACTTGCCTGAGGTCACACAGCTAGTAAGTGTCAAGTGTCTGAGGTTGGATTTGAACTCAGGTCCTCCTGAATCCAGGGCTGGTGCTTTATTCACTTTGCCACCTAGCTGCTCCAGCTTGATTTATTCTAGTGTTGATTGTCTAGACTTTCAAAAAGTGTTCATAATACAGATTCAACGTAAAGGTGTGGGGCAGCTAGGTGGCGCAGTGGATATAGCACCGGCCCTGGATTCAGGAGGACATGAGTTCAAATCCAACCTCAGACACTTAACACTTACTAGCTATGTGACCTCAGGCAAGTCACTTAACCCTCATTGACCCGTAAAAAAAACCCATCAAGCCCTGATTTGTAGCTCTATCAGTTTCTGAGGTGTAAATGCTCACAATGAAAATTTAACATCAGCTCTCTGAGCTGGCTTTAGCATACCCCTGGAGAGTGGTTACCTAGGTAGAAATAGGGCTGAATGAGGGACAGGGCAGTAGTCTAAAAGATCCCCAAGGGAGGAAATATAGAAAGGAAAGAGAAGAGTGAGCATAGTACATTAGTGCTAGAGGATATACACTTTAGCTAGTGAGAGGACATTCATCCAACAAAGGAGACTGAGTAGTCTCAACAAACTCAGACTGGTAGAAGAGTCAGGAAAGAACCATGTCATGCAAGTCCAGGAAGAGGTAATGGTCAACAGTACCTAATCTTTGTCCATGCTTGACTATTTGTCTTTTGGATCCTTACAGTCCTGCATGGCACATCAGACCACTCTTATTTTGATATGTCATTCATATTCTGGTGTTTCAGTATTGCTAACCTGTATTTCCAGATCTTAGCTACACCTTCTACCTCTGTCCCCTGCCTGCTTGCAACCTGGGTGATAAGAGACCTGTTGACTTAGTATAACTTTCCACTGACTTCTGCTGCCTTCTTACAACCAGAACTGTTTTTGCTACAAATAGCTCTGCCCAGATTAGGTTGTCCTGCCAGCATCACAACCCACTGCATGGTGTGATTAAGCTGTTGCCCTGGGCTACTTCTGCACCTGTAGGTGGGGCTGAGAGAAAGGCACAAAGAGAAGCTAAACATGTACACAAGTCATTATGATACAAGGTCATACATGACAAGTAGCATAAGTACAATAATATCTAAAATTACATATTATGCAATGTAACATAGCAGATAGAGCCAACCTTGGATTTAGGAATAAGTGGATTTGAATTCTGCCTCTGAACATATAATAGATCTGTGATCATTAACGAATCACTTAACTTCTTAATGTCCCCAGGAAACTGTCAAAGACTATAAATTACATTTATAGAGAAGTTGTTAATCTGTATCAGTGGTAGGAATTTCCACACTGGGAGTATGCACATGGATGAAAACATGTTAGAACCAAAAATATATTTTGTGCATGCAAACACATAAATACTTATGTTTGTTTATGAATGTGTATTTATGTATGCATGACACACTTTAAAATTTAATCTGCATTATTAACATTTTCTTCATCGTTTCTTAAGCATAGAAAAACAACAAAACAATAAATGAAACCCTGATTCGCAGTGTTTGCTCATTGTTGTTGGTCAGTTGATTCCGTTTGGGTTTTTCTTGGCAAAGTTACTGGAGTGGTTTGCCATTTCCTTCTCCAGCTCATTTTACAGATGAGGAAACGGAGACAAACAGGGTTAAGTGATTTGCCCAGGGTCACACAGCTAGTAAGTGTCTGAGGTCACATTTGAACTAAGAAAGATGAGTCTTCCTGATTTCAGGCCTGACATTCTATCCACTGCACCAACTATCTGCTGTTTGCTCATTTCCAAAGTGTAAATGCTCACAAGGAAACCTGGTTTCTTTATTATGAGGACTGACTCTGGATAGGAGAGAGAAGTTGGATATATTGGGAAATGGAGATGAAATAAAAATAAAAGATATTGATTGACTTATTTATTAAAATTCCAAACAAAAAGAGGTATTTGGAGAAAATGGTGAATAGGGGGAATATTGAATAGCATAATCCCTCAATTTAACAATTCCAAACATTCCACATGTATGGGGTATCCTATCCTGTCTAATGTGTGAATGTATATTTAAAAATATAACAATATACTTCCTGTCAAAATGTAGTACAATCATTGTAAAATCTGTTAAAGAACTTTAGTTTTAGTACTATGCTTCTTTTGTGCACTAATTTTAATTTGGTGAACATTGTTTTAAGTAACAAAGGTCCTAATGCATATTATTTTTTTAATTATTATTTTTTTTATTTTTTGGTAAGGCAATTGGGGTTAAGTGACTTGCCCAGGGTTACACAGCTAGTAAATGTTAAGTGTCTGAGGCCGGATTTGAACTCAGGTACTCCTGACTCCAGGGCCTGTGCTCTATCCACTGCGCCACCTAGTTGCCCCCCTAATGCATATTAACTGAATAAAGGAATCAATGAAAAACATTCTTACACGCTCACTATGCTAAGTGCTGGGCATACAAATAGAAAAGCTGAACAGTTTCTGCTCTCAAGGAATTTATATTCTAATAAGGAGAGACAACACATTTAGGAAGTTTCAGGTAGAAGTGCAGTGTAAAAGCCTTAGGGTACAGCAGCAATGTATCTTCTTCAGCATTATTTCCATTCATAAAATCATGTCTATTTTCAATGTTGTCATTTTACTGTACCAAGGATTTTGGTGGTGAAAAAGTTCTTTTCTGGGTCTTCATTAGATGTGGCTGCTCATCCCAGGACTCTTAGGCTTAGGGTCCTGTGCTATCTCTTCTGAGGTCTAAGAGGAGGAGATGGTGGCAATCACTGGTTTGACCCATCCTCTATATGCTGCTTCTTGTTTCTACCTTGGGTTTAATTTTTATCAACTTTTACATTTAGCATGAATCCTAGTCTCAGTGAGAGGTACTTTACCATAGAGGTTAGAGTGCTAACCTTAGAGTCTGGAAAACCTGTGTTCAAGTTCTACTTCTGACATATGATGCCTAAGTAACCCCAGACAAGTCACTTGCCATCTCCAATGCCAGTTGCTCAGGCAATTCTTTAAGACCATAAGTTACAAAACACTTGTGGATTTGTGTTGATAGATGGAGTTTCTGCACTAGGAACTCTACACTGATGAATTATAGCTCTAAAAGAAGACTCAGTCATACCTGGATTCCTTTATTGAATAAAATTACATTTTTTGTTAAGTTTTTTGTATAACATTTTTGTTGTTTTGTGATCCATAAAGAATGTGTTTAGGGGCAGTGAGGTGGTACAGAGGATAAAGCACCGGCCCTGGATTCACAAGGACCTGGGTTCAAATTTGGCCTCAGACAGTTGACACTAGATGTGTGACCATGAGCAAGTCGCTTGACCCTCATTGCCCCACAAAAAAAGCAAAAACAAACAAACAAAATTAATTTTTTAAAAAAAGGATGTGTTTAATATTTCTCATTTTCTGCATTTATAAGGTTGTTATTTTTGTAAAGGTGCTATAAATAGCTTCAGATATGAATTATCCTTTCTATTCTTATTCAATAATTACCAAAAGTCTACCACATCTAACTTTTCTAATATTCTATTCCTCAACTTCTTGTTTATTTTTGTTAGATTTGCCTAGGTCTGAAAGGGGTTACATTGAAGTCCCCAACTATTATTACTATTTCTCCTTGTGACTCATTTAACTTTTCTTTCAAATATTTAGATGCTATATCATTTTTTACATCTATGTTTAGCACTGATATTAATTCATTGTCTATGATGCTATACTCGAATCCCCACGGCAGCTGCTGGAACCCCATTTTCCTTTACTGTGTCTCTTTTAAAATATAAAGTTGCATATGGTTGCCATGCCTTGGTCTCAGTGAGAAGGGGGCTGTAGGCTTTCTACAGACCTTGACAACTTACCTCCAGAGTGACCTTGCTTTATATACTTTCCTCTAGCTACTGACTTTGATTATTGCGCCTCTGCATCAATTTCCAGATTTCTGTGTTTCTCCTGCCTTGGTTTGAACTTTTTTCTTGTCCATTCTGTTTGTAATTATTTTATGCTTGTGCCTGATCACTTGGTTGTTTTGGTTTTATCCCTGTTTGACACCTAATGGACTAATTTCTAGCAGTTCATAGACACTGCTGGATAGCCCTAGCCATTAACCCATTGGTTCCTACAGTCCTTCAACCAGGTTCTGAAAATGTTTCATAATTTCTTATTATCTATTTATTGGACATAGTCAATGATCTTTACCTAAAGTTTAGAGAACAGTTTATGATATAGGTGGCTAACTGCATATACAAAAAATATTAAAAAAAAAAAAAGCTATCCTAGAAGCCATGTTAACAATTGATAGGAATGGATATCAAGCATAATTCCTGCTTTACACCAAGATTTAAGGAACCTTGATAATCACAGACTATCTACCATGCTAAATACATCCCCTCCATCAATCTGATATACATGTTTAATTAAAAATGATTTCACCATCTGTCCAAATGCTGCAGGGGGCAACTTTAATTGATTGTTTCAGTTTTTCTGCATGATGAATAAATAGGACTAAAGCTTACAACTCTGGAGCCAAATTAGGATTTGCCAGATTAATAAACAGAGAATTTTCTGGTAGAAAGAATTCAACTATTTTAGATCTCAACAACTTGCTCTGAGGCCGGATTTGAACTCAGGTACTCCTGAATCCAGGGCTGGTGCTTTACCCACTGTGACACCTGCTAATTCACTTTTAAGATTGTAACTTTATAAGCAAAAAGTTCTAAGGATCTTATGGGTCCCTATTTAACAGTTGTATGGTGTTTGATAATTTCCTTAAAAACCAAGTCTGCCTTAGGTGATCTCAAAACACAAATATTTAAATTTATTTCAGAAGGCTAGAGAAATTGTCAAGGGCAAGACCTTTCCAATGAAGTGCCAGCTGAAGACTTCTCTAGGCCCTCAAGAAAACCTTACATTTTGAGACTACCACTTGTGAAACAAAACCACAAGTCCATTATATTAAAAAACCTATTTGTGACTGGAATAGCTGTAAAACTGAAACGGTATTCTACACCAGGGTTGGCCTATGTAACATGATCTGGGAATGCTGGTCAGGGATGTTACTCTCAAACATGCTGCCTCATCTATAAACTGAGGAGGTTGGACTATATGATCTATAAAGTCTTTCTTTAGCTGTAACATCTTATATTCCTATACCTACCTCACTCCAGTATAAGGGCATTCACTTTGGGACTATATGTATGGACACCTTATAATTGGCCAGAATGCCCTTTTCCATTGGGCCTTCTCCAATTTGATCAGTAGGAACCGGACAAAGAAACTGTTAGACATTATGGATATGAAGATGAAGGAGGCTGGGGGCTTATCACTGTGGTAAACTAGAGGATTTGGCTCTCTTTCTTGCCTTGCCAAAGGGAAACTCTACTTCTTGAAAATACAATTATCTTTCTTAGTCAACTGCTTTAGTCAGTGGCATAAGTTAGATGTAGAAAGCAATGGACTTGGTTTCATAAGTTTTGTCTTCGACACTTGTGTGTGTGTGTCCTCGTGCAATTCATTTAACCTCTTGGCCTCAGTTTCTCTCACTGTTAAAGAAGGATAACACTTTTTCTACCTGCTTCACAGAGGTTTCGCTATGAAAACACTCCGTAAATCTTAAAGCAAACCACTAAAAATATGTAAGACAAGAATATAACTGTATAGGTGCAGAGAATCTTTTTATTTCTATCAGTCATCTCTCTCCCTTATCTCTCTACTTCCTTATGATAGCATGATAGGAGTCAACTGTGACGGGACCTCATACCTATAAATGGAAATACTACGGTATGGAAATAGCCCTTTTCAAGTATCTTGCATTAAAAATGCCATGAAATGAAATATTCACTTTCAAGAAATGGTAGTGCTGTAGACTATCTCTATTGAATGATAAGGAATTAAGTTTTTGTTGCTGTGGTTCAGTTGTTTCAGTTGTGTCTGACTCTTTGTGATCCCATTTGAGGTTTTCTTGGCAAAGATCCTGGAGTGATTTACCATTTCCTTCTACAACTCATTTTATAGATGAGGAAACTGAGGCAAACAGGGTTAAGTGACTTGCCCAGGGTCACACAGCTAGGAAGTGTCTGAGGCCAGATTTGATTTCGGGAAGAGGAGTCTTCCTAACTCCAGGCCTGGTACTCTAGCCACTATACCACCTCACTATCAAGGAGTTAATTATGAGTTGAATTATTGGTTGTCTTATTATATATTCAAGACTGATCTACTTACACAAGTTCAGATATATTCCCATGAACAACTCAAATGTGGCCTAAAACAGCCCTCAGATCCAGGTTTATTCATTCTCTTACTACTCACAAGTGCTCAGTTTGATCCCCAATAAAAATATCATGCCTACCATATAGCAAAAAACCCTAGATGAACAAGAGAAAGCCTCTAGTACTGTAATCAGACTCTCTATGGAGAATTTCTTGCCTTTTTTTTTTTTTGCAGGGCAATGAGGGTTAAGTGACTTGCCCAGGGTCACACAGCTAGTAAATGTCAAGAGTCTGAGGCTGGATTTGAACTCAGGTCCTCCTGAATCTAGGGCCAGTTGATTTATCCACTGTGCCATCTAGCTGCCCCTCTCTATGGAGAATTAATAGAAAAACACCTCTGTGTCCCAGCTTGTTATATGAGGGGATCAAAGGTTCCTCCAGTTCTAACATTCCATGATTCTATGATGTGCTAATATGTCCTCTTTATTTAAAAACAGTTTTATTGTCAATACAATGAGGTCATAGTCATAAGCAATGCTGAAGGAGTCTGAGATGATCACTTTTTACATGGTGCTGTTTGCTTAACTACTGAGTCAATTTCTCTTAGTTCCACCTGTATCTTGCTATTGGCAGTTTGCTTTAAGCTAAGTCGGAAAAAAACCCTATATTATGGAATCACCTGCCAACTACTAGTGTCACTTCATTGCATTCAAGGTGATAAATCTTTAATCGAGTAGGGGGTTAAGAATTACATACAACCCTTAATTCCTGTTTGTTTGCTACTTTTCTATACAGTCAGATGCTATTGAAGCTGATTAAAATGTAAAAACTGAATAACTAGAAACATTCTCATCATTCTTAAACAATCAAAACCAAAAGGGCTGGTGCTTAGAATTAAAAATCTATAAGATACATTGTTGAAAAAAATGAACCAGAAATTGAATTATGAAAGACTATTTTTGACCTTGTAAATTCAATTTGGATTCATTTAGGAAAATATTATTCCTGAACAGTTATTTCTTTTTCAAAGGTAACATAATGAAAGATAAGTACTTCCAACATAATAAAATTTATCTACAACTTTCAGTGTTAAGCCTTTCAGAAGGCAATAAATACTATCTTAGTAGCCTGGAAAACACAAATTATCTGTTTAAGAGTTGAGAAAATTTCAACCAAAAATCTTCTCAAAGAAGTTTGATTATTGAAGCTTAACAACTATTGTGTACATTAAGTTGTTAGCAGTTTTGTTATCAAAGGAATGAAGATTGAAAGCACTCCTGTATCACCCGATCTTACTTACCTGGGGTCTTTGAAGTCAACCTAGTGGAATCTGAATGTGGGTATTGACTGATACTGCTAATCATCAATTCTGAAAGAAGGAGAATTAGTTATGTAATGGTTATCCCACCTTCTATAATACAAATTCAAGAAACACATTTTACGGTTTTGTGTTATTTTATAGAATGTCATATCAGTGAAATGGTAAATCTGTAATTGAAGAGCTTGGGCTTGAATCCTGGTTTTGATATTTACTGTCTGTGCAATTTTGGACAAGTCTCTCAAACCCCCTGACCCTCAGTTTTCTCATCTGTAAAATGAATCCTTTGGACTAGTTGGTTTTAGAGGTCAGTTCTAATTCTTTTTTTTTTTTTAATTTGTGTTTTTGCAGGGCAATGAGGGTTAAGTAACTTGCCCAGGGTCACACAGCTAGTAAGTGTCAAGTGTCTGGGGTCAGCTTTGAACTCAGGTACTCCTGAATCCAGACCCAATGCTTTATCCACTGCACCATCTAGTTGCGCCCACTTCTAGTTCTAAAAATACCATTAAGTTCCTTCTTGCTAAGTCCAATAGCCTTTTTTCATTCTTCATTCTTCTCAATCTATCTCCTACCATTAACATTTCTGACTATCCATTCATTGAAACTCTTTCCTTTCATAGCTTCCAAGACATTACATTTTTCTGTTTTTCCTATGTTTTTCTTACTTCCTTGTCTTATTTGCCACACCTTTGCTTATTTCTTCTACCTCTAGGTATCCTAAAAAATCTAATCCTTGGTCATCTATGCTCTTTAATCACTTACAATCTTGGAGAACTCACCCATTATCAAAATATGTGGGTTTGATTTTGGTAACTGCTGTAAATTAAACAACCCATTTAATTCTACTATATTCCAACCCAAATTTCTCCATCTTGTTCATAAGATATCCTGCAATGGTTCACTGAAATTCAGATATACATAGTCTATAACATTTCATTGTAGACCTAAAGTGTAATAACAGTGTCTGAAAGGAAGTGATGTAAGATTTATTCTTAGTAAAGTAAGTTAGCCCTTTGTAATTACCACTTCCTTTTCTAATTTCTTCTAAACCCTTTGCTTAATAATCTATTCTGGATTTCAATTCAATTAAATAACCATTTATTAACTGTCTATTGTTTGCAAAGTACTAGGATGTTCTAGGGATGAAAAAGACAGAAACTAAACTGTTCCTTCCCTCAGGAAGCTTACTTTATACTAAGAGAAATTTTTCTGAGCATGAATGTCATGTTGACTAAAGTTTAATTTGTAGGACTCAGTTTCCTCATCTGTAAAATGAGAAAATTGAGTTAAAATAGAAGGTCCTTTGGGGGCAGCTAAGTGGCGCAGTGGATAAAGCACTGGCCCTGGACTCAGGAGTACCTGAGTTCAAATCCGGCCTCAGACACTTGACACTTACTAGCTGTGTGACCCTGGGCAAGTCACTTAACCCCCATTGCCCCCCCCAAAAAAAAACAAAAAAAAAAATAGAAAGTCCTTCTAGGACTCTATAATCATATTATTTTAGCTCTCTCTTGAGCTAAATCTCTCTTGACTGAAAATCAGTATATATACCTCTCTAGTCCTATAGCATTTCTTCCATTTCCCATGTTTTTTTTAATAAGGTCGCTAAGAGGATTCAGAGAGTTAATTACTGTAGCAACATAGGGGGACATTTTAGATAAAGGCTTTCTAGTTTATGGCAAAGCTATAGTGGCTTGGGCACCAACTCCCAAATCTCCCCAAGCACGTTTTTCCCCTAGTCTGGGGTTGGCTTACTTAATCTGTCTGCACTCACTTTTATAGGTCTCCTATTCAACTTTCATGGTCCTATGGGTAACCCTGGTGGTGGGGACAATACTTTACCATTATAGTTCTTGAGTTCCCACCAACATGTTTCCATTTATACAGAAAGCAGTCCAGTGATATCACTAACTCAAATATGAAAATTTACTTAAGACAAAAACAATAACAATATAAAATTTACCCAATAGACTGTTAAAGCAAGAATAATTCCCATCTCTAAACTATTACACTTCTGCTGATACACACGGTATCCATGAGCAAAATTGGACATACACTTACAGAAACCTTAGCAGACTGGGGAAGCCCATGTGTCTTGGACATGGAGTTTTTTATTCTGGACTGTAGGCCTGTATGCCAGTGGTCTCTGGTAAGGAATAGTGTACATCACACATCACCTACTCCTTTTTCTAAGACTTTCACTCTTCTACCAGGCAAAGCCAACTCTCTGATACTTTCAGGCTATGGAGCCAGTGTTAAGCTCCTTTAGTACATCAGTAACATTACACTTTTTTTCAGTTAGAATGAAGCCCTGAGCCTGGAGTTGGAAGCTTCTTAGGTTTATTTCCTTGGCTGGGTGCTGAAGCAGTTTTAATGAATTTCAATGACAAGCTAGAAAATTGAGAAGCTTTTCTGGTTCCTCCACTGAGGAATTTTTCCCTCTGAAGACAAAGGTCAGCAGAGAGCAAACGAGTAAAGGGAAACCCCTCTGGGGCTTGACTAAAGTTATAGATAGAGCCAAAGCAAAATGAACACTGGCAGCTCTTGAACAGGAGGATTTTCGTTCCTTTAATAAGCTTCCAGCATTTATAGTCCTCTCCTTCAATCTAACAGTTTCCTACATCCAGTCATCTCATAACCTTGCTTGCCTACACTTTATGATGGTGATGTTTAATCATTTTTCAGTTGTGTTCAACACTTTGTGACCCTTTTCTGGATTTTTGTGGCAAAGATATTGGAGTGGTTTAGCATTTCCTTCTCCAGCTCATTTTACATATGAGGAAACAGAGGCAAACAGGATTAAGTGACTTGCCCAGGGTCCATCAATTAAGCAACTGAGATAGTTCCTGCCCTCAAGGAGCTTACAGTCCAACGAAGGAAGACAATTCAAAAAAAGGAACTGGAAGAGTGGGGATGGTACACTGGATATAGAGATGGTGGGGAAATGTCTTGAAGGTTCAAAATGAGATAAAGTGAAATATCACCATTCAGAGCTGGAGGACCTGGGGGCAGAGTCTAAATTTATGGAGGGGTTGAAGTGTAGGTACACTAGAAATACTTTGGTGGCTAGGTAGCATAGTCGATCCTGTACTGGCTTAGAATCAGAAAGACTTTTTTCTGAGTTCAAATCTGACCTTTGACACTTGCTAACTAGTAATCGATGGATAGCAAACATCCAAAAAAAGACCTTGAAAAGCTATGATTGCTTGTTATTGCACCTTTAGCAGTTGGTGCAGTGTCAGATGCTCTCTGTCTCAGTCTCTCTTCCAGATCCTACCTGTCAGACCTGCTCAGCTCTCATAAAATTCTCTGTCCTGTCTTCTGAAAATAGCCTCTCTTGTTAGCTCTTCTGGTACTTTCTCAAGCTTCTGATCTTCTGATTTCTTGTTTCCTATTGTTTCTAATGTCTCAAATCAGGGCCTCCTTATAAATAGTGAACCATTTCTAATCCAAGTTGAAAAAAATTAATTAATCAGATATAACACAAAGAATATATAAATTGTCCCCAGTCTCTACACAATTCTGTGAGTAATAGTTTCTCAGCCATACCTTTAAAATGTGAAGTCACATGGTAAGAGATTTTTTTGTGTGTGTGTGTGGCAGTTGGGGTTAAGTGACTTGCCCAGGGTCACACAGCTAGTAAGTGTTAAGTGTCTGAGGCTGGAATTGAACTCAGGTACTCCTGACTCCAGGGCCGGTGCTCTATTCACTGCGCCATCTAGCTGCCCCTGTGGTAAGCGATTTAACGGCCAAGGATGTCTTGTAGCCATCTCTACCTTCAGTCAGTACTTGTGCTTTTGAGATACCTTCAAACTAGTCCTCTGAGAGTTGGTTTCCTCTCAGGTCCTGAAAACTGTCTCAAGCTACTTTTCTCAAATGAATTTCCTTTTTTCTGCCCCTTTCAGCAAATAAAATGTCTATATACAAAAGGGGAAGTACTGTCTTACACTATTCTTTGGAACAGGAGGGACAGATGCAAACTACTTAGTAGACTATTTAGGTAGATTTAAAACTAATTGAGCAGACAGATCTAGCAAGTACTCATTAATGACTCTTTGTTAAATTGGAAACCTTTTATTAGGGTGACCCAGGAATCTGTCCTACTTTTGCTGTTTAACATTTTTATCAATTACTTAGCTAAAAGCATAAATGACAAGCTTATCAAATTTACAGATGACACAAACCTAAGGATAGCTATCATGTAAAAAACGACCTTGTCAAGCTATAACTTTGAGGCAGAATTTAATAGGGATAAATGTAACGACTACAATACAGGCATGAAATGGTTCATCTAAAAAAGTTCTTAGGGTTTTAGCCAATTGCAAACTCAATATGCTTCAACAGTCTGATATGGTAACTGAAAAAGCTAAAATTATCTTAGTTTTCATTGAAAGTCATAGTTGCAGGTCTAGGGAGGTGAAATTGTCTTGGTCAGACCACATTTGGAGTCATAGGCTCAAGTCTCAGTACTACATTTTAGGAGAGGTGTTTTTAAATTGGGGAAAATCCAGAGGAAGGAAACCAGGATGGTGAAAGACCAGGTTGTTGTTGTTCAGTCATGTCTGAATCTTCATGACCCCGTTTTGGGGTTTTCTTGGAAAAGATACTGAAGTCGTTTGCTATTTCCTTCTCCAGCTCATTTGACAGATGAAGAAAACTGAAGTCATACAGCTAGTGAATGTCTGAGGCCAGATTTGAACTCAGGAAGATGAGTCTTCCTGACTCCAGGCCTGGCACACTATCCACTGTGCCACCTAGTGGCCCCTGAAAGACCTGGAGATCCTGCCCTATAAGTTTTCCTGAAGAAGTTCCAAAGAGGCCAATTAGGCTTGCAGGAAGAAGAACTTCCTAATAATTTGAGCTATCTGAAAGAGGAATGGGTTATCTTTGGGGGGTTGTGGCTTCTTCAAAGCTTAGATGACTTTATGTTGCATATGTGGTAGAACCCATTCTTGTTCAGGTTGGCTTAACTAGATGACCTATGAATTCCCTCCCAAGTCTGCGCTTTGTGTCTGTGATCTATAGGGGATAGTTGGTTTGATTTAGATCAAGTGACAAACTCATTTAGAACTGCTTCATGCTCTTTCTTCATTTATCTCAATTATCTTCCACAACCACTTTTGTTCCTTAATTTTCAGTCTGAATAAGAAACACGTGAACATCTGCCATTTCCATTTCCACCTGCCCCCCAACATAGCTTGAAAAGCCCACTTATGGGGCAGATAGGTGGCACAGTGGATAAAGCACCAGCCCTGGAGTCAGGAGCACCGGAGTTCAAATCCAGCCTCAGACACTTGACACTTACTAGCTGTGTGACCTTGGGCAAATCACTTAACTCCAATTGCCTCACCAAAAAAAAGAAAAGTCCACTTATTATCCTTAGCTTTTTCCCCACTCTGATACTATTCTTGCCTAGAATGAATAACCACCTGCCAGAGATTTTATAGAAGGGATTACTATACTGCTTGGGAGGTTGAATTAGATGACTGGGTCCCTTCCAATCTAAGTCATATGATTCTTTCATTTCATTGCCTTCCCACCCCTGCTCAAGAACATAAATGTCTCCTTCCTCCCTGACAATATCAAATCCAAACTCTTCTACTAGCTTTCAAGGCCTTTCAGAATCTTGCCTCACCCTACCTCTCCAACTTTGTTTTCCTTTATTTCCCAGCAATCAAACTCTGCTCCAGTCAAACAGGTTACTACTGTCTCTTTCTTGCACCGACATGCTCATTCCTGCTCCCATATACCTTTGCTGGGTCTCTCCCTCAGTCCCCTACCCCCCACCATCCAAATCTTCCTGTCCTACAGAGCGCAGCTGAAGCCCCATGACCTCAAGATCCCTCTGATCACTCATCCTACACCTCCCTGAACTTCTCAGGCGTTCATCATCAGATCCAACAGTTTAGCCATTAATTGTTTTTTGTCTTCTATGTATGGTGGGCTGGAGTTTTCTACCGGTTCTTGTGTTAACTTTTCCTTGTGAGCATTCACACTTTGTTAATTGGCAAAAGGTCCATGGAGGCAGGCATCCTGGTCTTATATTTCTGTTCCTCTAGAAATCAATTACTTTATGGATTTAATTCTTTCTCCCCTCACTTGGCTGTTATTTACCAAAAAGTAACAAAATACAAGATCTTTCGAAATTGTGTCTTAAGTTGCTGGGCTCATTGTTAATAGGTTTGTAGAGCATTCGTGCGGTGCAGGGGTGGGTTATACCGGGAAACTCCTAAAGCAGCGGCCCCTTTGTTAGACAAGTTAGTCAGTTCGTCCAAAGGTTCCGAACTAACTCCCTCAAAAGAGCCGAGAACCCAGAAAACGAGGGGTGGGGGGAGTCTGGAGAAACGAAAGGAATTCTCGCGAGAAAATAATCGGTCGCCTTGGTAACCGCGACGCGTTCTCAGAAGATGGAGACCTGGAAGGTCGACCAGCAGCTTGGCACTTCTGCCTCCTCCGACTCCTGGGTACCGCAGGGCTGCGGTCAAGAAGGGGTTTGGGGTTGGAGGTGGAGGATTTGGGGAAATCCCACGCATCTGAAGGGCGATTGTCTTGTTTCAGAGATGGGACTCCGCCGGGACCTCGAAGCCGCTGAGAGACCTTCGGAGCAAGGAGGAACAGTATCTGTGAGAAACGAGCGCCCGCGGGCCTGGGGGTGGGGGAGGGGACGCGGCTGTGTTTTGTTTTTCGCGCTTTCTTGCCATTGGATGGAATGTCTTATTTAGCTTTCCGTTCTCCATGCCCAATCCTTCCGTCTGCGCTTCCTCTCTTTCACAGTCAAGAACTTTAGTCCATAACCATATATTAAGTGCCTACTGTATGCCAGGCGTGCTAAGCACTGGTTATGCCAAGAAAGGCAAAAGACAGTCTCTGCCCTGAAGGAGCTCGGAGTCTCATGGGGGGGGGGGGGGAGGGGGGAGGGGAGACGGTAAGCAAAGATCTGTGTATAAGTAAGATACAGGATAAATGCGGGGACAATCTCAGAGGGAAGGGACTAGAATTAAGGAAGATCTGGAAGAGACTTCCTGTACAAAGTGGAATTTTAGCCGGGACTTGAAAGAAGCCGGGGAAGTCCGGAGGAGGGAGAGCATTCCAGGTGTGGACGGCCAGAAAAAAAATCCCGGAGTCTCGGCGTGGAGGGTTTCATAGCAGGAAGAGCAAGGAGGCCCGAGTTACTGAACTCCACTGTGTGGGAATGTGGGAAAAGTGTTTTAAAATATAAGAAGACCAGAAAGGTGGGGATGGGATGGGGCTTTGAACGTCGGGTGATTTTGTATTTAATCCTGGAGGGGTTAGGGAAGACGACTTTAACCTGTGATTTGCCTTTGAAAGTTAACGCTGAATGATGTGCTGTGAAGAGTTCGAATTCTGAATAGTTCCAACGATAATTTTGAAGACTTGGATCAGTCAGTTCCACGGTCACTGTCTAGTCCAGCTACAACTTTTTAGGTCCCATTTCAATGATTCCTGTAAAGTAGAAGGGAATTCTTGTGACAGGTTCCCAATATAATAGTCTCTGCGGATTATCCTTTCAGATCTTTAGTAATGCACATGTACGACATACTAATTTTATCTATTCGTTAATCCAAGGATCCTTTATTAATCATTAATTTACAAAGCACCCCAGGGTGCCTGAAGTATAGTAAACAATAAATGCTTGTTGTTTGATTGCTAGGTACTTTCATCAAAGGTTATACTGAATGGGGGCAGCTAGGTGGCGCAGTGGATAAAGCATAGGCTCAGGATTCAGAAGGACCTGAGTTCAAATTTAATCCCAGACACTTGACACTTATTAGCTGTGTGACCTTGGGCAAGTCACTAAACCTACATTGCCCCACCAAAAAAAAAAAGTTATACTGAATCCCAGCTCTGCAGTGTTAAAAAAATACTTTATATTGTTGTTTTTTCAATGCCAACGATAAATGGTTTAGTTTGATAGAAGCCCACAGAATCACTTTGGGAATGAGGGTCTTCCATCTTCCTTTTTCTGTTAACAGGGATCTCTTCCTCTTACATTTCCATGATAGCATAAATTGTAATCTGCATCATTGGAGTGAACCTACAAATCTCTGAGATCACAAATCTATTTGAGTATGGAGCATTTTCAGTAGTTATACCTATTATAACAGCTAATTTTAAAATGTTTTGATCTCTTTTGTTTTCATAACACCTTCATTGCTTAAATTGTTCCTCTTTCCTCTCCTGCCAATCCATCCACCTCATATAGCAATGAATAAAAACGAAAGAGGAAAAAAAGTTCAGCAAAAGTAACTCTTTTGGGGCAGCTAGGTGGCTCAGTGGATAAAGCACGGGCCCTGGATTCAGGAGGACCTGAGTTCAAATCCGGCCTCAGACACTTAACACTTAACTAGCTGTGTGACCCTGGGCAAGTCACTTAGCCCCAATTGCCTCACCAAAAAAAAAAAAAAAAAAGAGTTACTTTTGGTTTTTTTTGGGAAGGCAATTGGGGTTAAGTGACTTGCCCAGGGTCACACAGCTAGTTAAGTGTTAAGTGTCTGAGGCCGGATTTGAACTCAGGTCCTCCTGAATCCAGGGCCCGTCCTCTATCCACTGCGCCACTTAGCTGCCCCAAAAGTAACTCTTAAAAAAAAAACACAACATAACTTTTTGCTGTTCTTTGCACAAGATAAACTTATCTCTGAACTCCCTGCATTTTCACTGGCTAAATACCTGGAATTCTCTCCTTTCTCATCTTCCTTCACAGGGTTCCTTCAAGCCCCAATTAAATCCTACCTTGAAGCCTTTCCCAATCCCTCTTAATGATAAGGTCTTCTTTTGTGATTAAATCCAATGGACCATACCTATCTTTCTGTATAAAATAAAAATCTTTATTTTGTACATAGTTATTTTCATGTTAACATCTCCATTACACTGTGAGCTCCTTTAAAGGCAGGGCTGGGAGGGGGGTGCCCTTTTTTTGTGTCCTCAGCATAAAGCATAGTGCCTCACACATAGCATTTAATAAATTCTTATTGACTGACTTACTTTTTCAACACTAGAGTGTTTGAGGAGATAAAAGACAGAATTTTTTTTGGCTGATGACTCCCTTGTGATTTCTGAATCAAATATTTACTAATACCAAGTCCTTGGCATTTTGTTCATTTTCTGCTGAATTGGTTATGATGACTTCTTTATGAAGCTTCAAAATATTGTATTTGGAATTTTTTGAAATAATTAAGTTTTGATATGATGGTCTCTTACTTTATTGACATCATAAGCTAACCTAATTTTAGCATTTTTATCTAACCATTTTAATTTCCAGTAGATGCTTCAGTAAATCCTAATTTAACAGGGTTTTTTGGGTACATTTTAGACGTTTAAATGCAGAACTTGAAGCGAAAACAGCCGAACTGGTTCGTCAAGCAGAAGAAGCAATAGTAAGTAAATATCATAATTAGCCTTAATAGTGCAAAATGCTAATTTGGGCAAAAACCAATTTTTAAAAATATTATAAAACACTTCCCTCCCTTCCTCTTTTTTTAGTATCATCCCCTTTCCTCTTTTAGTTTAAGTAACATTCATGGACAGTTGTTTCTTTATTAGGTGAATAGCTTATTTAGTGAATTAGCTGCTGTAGGATTGTATGAATGAGTAAGCCACAAGGTGGCCTTTGAAGCTTGAGACACCCCAGCTCAATGTAAATTGAGTGTGAACTGCTATTTCCCTCTTTCTATGTACATTCCCTAGTCCCTCTGACTCTGTGTGTCTCTCTAGGAGTATAGATTAAGTCCCCTGAAACCTCATAAGTCTTTTTTTTTTTAAGTGAGGCAATTGGGGTTAAGTGACTTGTTGCCCAGGGTCACACAGCTAGTAAGTGTTAAGTGTCTGAGGCTGGATTTGAACTCAGGTACTCCAGGGCCGGTGCTCTATCCACTGCACCACCTAGCTGCCCCTCATAACTGCCTACTAGGACTCCCATTCTTTCTTCCCTTCCTGATATTGTCCTAAATAATTTAGACATAAGGCCTAAATGAATTTACCAAAACAAAATTGAAAGTAAAATATAATAGTATTAATTAACATCCACATGGTTGGATGTTAATGGCTACAGCCATTTCTGACAAAGTCAGAATTGCCAAATTTCCTACCCTATTTTGTATTCTACATTTTTGTTCTTACAGTGGAGGATTTGGTCATTTTGGTAAAGGGGCATGTTATTGAGGTGCTAACAAGCATTCTCTGTCTCATTGTGGCAGGTAAGAGGAGCCACCTTATCATGCTCCACCTTATGCTATCTCTTTGAGTGATCAGTGGCAGTCATTGATTGACTCCAGTTCCTTACCAGGTGAAACTGGCAACTTAGATTGGTACTATGTTAGAATTACTAACATACTTTTACCATATAGTATACTTAGGATACTTGTTTTGTTTCTTAATTAGAGAGATCAAAATGAGATACTGAACAAAGTAGTTTCATCTCCAGTTAAACCGTATGAGGAGAAAGAAGATGATAATACAAAGTAAGCACATTATGTCTTTATTACTGATGGTTTTAATAACTGGTATGGGATGCATTTAAAAACAACAACAGCAATGATAATAATAATAATATCTAGCATTTATATAGTGCCTTGGGGGCAGCTAAGTGATGCAGTGGATTGAGTGCTGGGCCTGGAGTCAGGAAGATTCATCTTCCTAAGTACAGATCTGGCCTCAGACATTTACCAGCTGTGTGATCTTGGGCAAGTCACTTTTGCCAAGAAAACCCCAAATGGGTTCACGAAGAGTCAGAAGCAACTGAAAATGACTGAACCACAACAACATATAGCACTTACTGTGTGCCAGGGATTGTGCTAAATTCTTTTCAATTATGATCTCATTTGATCCTCATGACAACCCTGGGACATAGGTACTATTATTTTATAGCATGAAGAAACTGAGGCAAGTAGAGGTTAAGTCCCTTGCCCAAGATGACACAATGAATAAGTGTCTGAGGCTGGATTTGAACTCCTGTCTGCCTGACTTCAGGCTCAGTGTTCCACCCACTGCACCACCAAGTCTCCCCAGAAACTTTGGAATGAACCTGTGATTTCACTGGTATAGGGAACTCTTGGTGAAGAAATTCATTCTAACAATCCAAGTTAACATCTATTCTGTAACTAGTGTTAGATGGTTGCCTGAGGCACTGAAAGGTTAAGTGATTGGCCCAAGTTATTATGAAGAACTTAACAAACATCAACAAATACCAACATTCCTCTATACAAAGATGAATAGTAAAAGAGTACCACACAGCATGATGCTATGAATTTTCACTGGATGACTTGCATCTCTTAAAAATATATATCAAGGGCAGCTAGGTGGCGCAGTGGATAGAGCACCGGCTCTGGATTCAGGAGGACCTGAGTTCAAATCCGGCCTCAGACACTTAACACTTACTAGCTGTGTGACCCTAGGCAAGTCACTTAACCCCAATTGCCTCACCAAAAAAAAAAAAAATATATATATATATATATAATTCATCAAATAATTCCCAATATTGTCCTGCTTATCCATATCTTCCTCTGACTCTCCCTCAAATATCTTCCAATGTTTCATTGACATTTTCTTCTTTCCTGTCTTTCTCCTTTTTTGCTATCACTATTATGACCTTTCCAGCATCCCCCAACAACTTTCTTCCCCACCAAAGGACTTTCCCCTATAACAGATACATACAATTAAAGCATTCAAATCCATATTGGTTGTGTTGAATATGTCTCATCCTATATTCCTAATCCATTTTCTCTCTCTGCCAAGAAGTGGGAAGCCTGAGTCATCATTGGTTTCTTGGAATCATAATTTTTCAATGTGTTTATCATAGATCTTAAATCTTTCACTTCCTTTATAGTGTTTAATTATCATACAAATTGTTCTCCTGGTTATTCTCACTTCACTTTTCATTAGATACAAATCATCACATGTTTCTCTGAATCCATCCCTTTTGTACTTTCTAATGGCATGATAATATTCCATTATATTTATATGCCATAATTTATTCTGCCATTTCCCAGTTGATAAATATCTACTTTGTTTCTGATTTTTTTCTTTCTACAAAAAAAACCTGATGCTATAAATATTTTTATTCATACAGATCTTTTTCTATCTTTCTTTGATCTCTTTTGGGTATGGGCTTTGTAGTAGTATTGCTGAGTCAAAGAGTATAATAAACCTTTTAATAATTTTGGGAGTATAGTTCCAAAATGTTTTACAGAATGTGTTTGGATCATTTCACAGCACCAACAGTGCATCAGTAGGCCTGTCCTCCCACATTCTCACCAACAACAGTCATTTTCCTTTCTGTCATCTTTGCTAATCTGATGAATGTGAAGTAGAACCTCAGAGTTCTTTTAATTTTCATTTATCTTATTAGTGAATAGGAGAATTTTTAATATGACTGTTGATAGCTTGCTTTTCTTCTTTTGAAGAGTGCCTGTTAATTACCCTTTGACCATTTATCTATTGGGGAATGCCTTTTGTTCTTATCTGTTTGTATGAGTTTCCTATATGTCTTCATTATCATACCTTTTTCAGGAATTTATTGTAAAATTTTTTCTCCTAAATTTCCCCCTCCTAATTGCAAACTCACTGGCATATAGTTTGCAAACATTTTTCCCTTTTTGAAAACTGGTACAACTTTTATCCTTCTCTAGCATGTGGTGCCTCTCCTGTGAATTTTCTGGTCTTTCTGATATCCTTGACTGTGGCTTAGGAGTGCCTCAGGATGTGGTATATCAGGACCAGGTGACTTGAATTTATCAAGGGTAATTAAGGGCTTTTCTCAGTGTCCTTACTTTGGTTATCAATGCCTTGTTAGTCTTTTTTGTTATGGCATTTTCCACACAGAAGTCATTTTCCTGGAAGAGAAAACAAGAGCAAAGGAAGAATCGAGCAGCTCTATATTTTCTCTGTTAGTTATCATCTGCCTTCCTCTCCTAAGGAATCATCTCTACATTTCTATGATACTAATATTTTTCCTTTGATACTTAAAACAAACCCCACAACTTTGATGTTATACTTAACTTCCCTTGCCCACCTCATTTTTTCCTAAGATTTAGCTCCTGACAAACAGAACTATGCCACACTCTTATCTTTATGGTCTGTTACCTGCCCTTTGTTTCTATTTTCTATGCATATTGTTTAAAAATCTAAGGTGACTGATAGTTCCTTTTGCATCCCTGAAGAGACATGGTCTCTTCAGATTACTTCAGTTGTTCTTCCTCATTGTAACTGCTTCCCTCTTGTTTTCAGAATTTCATTCTTGATGTTTCCATACTGCTTGAGTTGACTTTTCTTGCTGACTTTTGTCCCTAAAATTCCTATCTATTCTTGTGTTGGGTCCTTTGAAATCTGTTTTACCTAAATCTGTGGGGCATATATTACACTGTGTCTGACTTTGCTTTTGTTTTCTACATAAACTCTGAAAGGGAGTAGTTTCTACCTCCCATTGTGCCCATCAATTGCATCCTTTAACCCACTTCTACCCAACTAGTTTCTCCTTTTTAGTGAAAATCAAATCCACAATGGAATGTTTCTTGTTGCTTCCTCCACCTTTTGAAAGATGAAATTATCACTAAAACAAATCAAAAAATTATTTGTCATTATGTTTGGCAGAGAAAAGTCCTGTGGATATTTAAATAGTTGAAGTCCACCATCACTACTATAATATGCCTCTGTGCCAAGCTTGTGATCTATTTCCCAAACTCCTCATCTATTTCTTCTTCTGGTCCAGATGATCTCTTGTATACTTTGGTGACAATCACTTATATTTCACCCTCCACTGCCCAAATACTCTCCACCATGGTTCCCTCTTCTGGTACCTAGGTTTCCTTATAGTGCTATACCTTCTTAATGTGCATTTTTACCTTTCCCCTCATTTTACCTATTCTGTTTCTTTTGAATACCCATCCAGGGCCAAAGTTTAAGTGATAGTTTCAAATTTGCTCTCAGTCAGTCAAGAAATATTTATTCATACGTCAGGCACTGTAATGTTCTCTGGATATACAAATAAAAAGATGAAACAGCTCCTGCCCACAAGGAGCTTAAAGATCTTTTTATGTTCTTTTTGGCACTTTCATTTGTGACCATATGAATCACCAAAAGTTGGTATTAGCCTCGGGAGGTAGTCTGTTGTCTTCAATATATTATACCTGTCTGTGGCAGAAATACAAACATTGCCCACTCAATGTAAGTTACTTCAAAATCATCTCTGAGCTCCATTCTGTTTTGAGATTTACAACCTTTAAAAAGCAAACTACTTGTTGACATTTAATTTTACTTCTAAATTCCTAGTTATCTTTACAGCCATTTATCACCTTTTTGTTGTTGTTGTTGTTTTTTTTTTTTTTTTAGTGAGGCAATTGGGGTTAAGTGACTTGCCCAGGGTCACACAGCTAGTAAGTGTCAAGTGTCTGAGGCCGCATTTGAACTCAGGTCCTCCTGACTCCAGGGCCGGTGCTCCACTGCGCCACCTAGCTGCCCCTATCACCTTTCAATAACTTGACAGACAGCCCTACCCAGGTTCCTTTTGTAATCTCAGCAGCTCTCCTCCCTCCTTGTACCAGCTTCCTATCTATTTAATCAACTTTCCCCATCTACCAGTCTACTCTGTTAATTTGATATACACTCTAGTTTGTTCTGTTTACCTTTTTTTTACCTTACTAACTATATTCTTCCTGAGTCTTCCTCTTCAAGTTCTTATGCCTGAGCCTTCCTTAGTCTTCATTAATTTTCAAATAACCCTTCTTGATTCTGCTTCTCTTCCTTAAATCTTCTCTTAGAGGAAGCATGAACAGAATTTGGACATGGAAGTTCTTTTTTTAAAAAATTTTTCACTTTTCCTATGGGAGTAGGTGCCAATGTCCAGGCAAAAGTGGCTTCAGGCTTGCTACTATAGGTAATTGAGGATGCCTGATTAGCATGGTATGTTCAAAAGGCTTGCAAATAGTTCCTGATATTGTAAAAATGACAATATCAAAATAATAAGAATAATAAACTATTTTCTGATTTTTCACATTTGTATCCTAGATTGTTTCTTTCCAATCTGTTTCTTTGTATATCTAAAAGCCAGTCTTTTTTTTTGTGGGGGGGGCGGGGCAATGAGGGTTAAATGACTTGCGCAGGGTCACACAGCTAGTGAGTGTCAAGTGTCTGAGGCCGGATTTGAACTCAAGTCCTCCTGAATCCAGGGCCAGTGCTTTATCCACTGTGCCACCTAGCTGCCCCCTCTTTGTATATCTAAAGCACTGTAGTTCACACATCTGTTTTCTAGATTCCATTCTAGGCTTCTCCATTTCCTTCATATATACACTTCCTGGTTACAAGACAGTCTCTTGAATTTTTAGAATACTTAAGATCCTCCCCATTTATATTTCAGCTTTGTGAGGGAAATTGTGCCTTGATTTATAATCGGTTTTGGGTGAGGGGAGCATTCTGTCAGAAACCTCCTTCAATAATAACAATTGTATCAAAGTCCTTAGAGGTGCTGGCATAATCTTTTTCTCATATACTAAAATGATAGCCTACATTTAAAAGATGACAACCCTCAAAAGTTTACAGTCTCTGTTCCATGTAGAAGGTTAAAGAGGGCAGGATAGCAGTAACTGAAATAGAAAAGAGGTACTACCAAAGAATTTATTAGCCCTATGTGAGCTTTTCTTTTAATGTAGTCAGTCCTTCAGTATTTTATAGGAAGCCACAACAGTATTTCAAATATCATTATTGAATTCGTTGTGTTCACCATGTGACATGTACTGTTAAAATGTTTCAAGCCATATAATTCCTAAAAGTTAAAGCTTTAAAATAATATTTAAAAATATAATTATAAATAAACTGTTAGTGATTATTGTTGGCATTGGTACAAGTACTTCTATATCAGTTATATAAGCACACTTTTCGAATGGTGGACTTAAAAGCTAAAGAAGGTTAACTAGTAGTCCGTTGTTTCTGTGAAATGAGGTGAGAGACTTATTTCACAAGTATAAAAATAAATGTTATTCTAAAGAATAAAAATAGATGTTTTGTTTTCTTCGGCTAAATTTTCTTGCAGTATAAATCGGAAATGAATCTTCTATTTACCTATATAAAGTGGCTTTAAAAATTGTACTATTTTATACAGATAAAGTTTACCAAATGAAACATGACACTTGGATATTTGAAAACTACTTCAGATATAAGAAAAATAATTGGGTGTGTCAAATATCCATTTCAGCACAAAACAATGCTACTCTTGTATACTGGAAGTGCTTTGGTAAATTTTTGTTGAATTTCAATCTACTTTACAAAATGATTAAGGTGATTAGAGTGATTTCACCACCAATATACAGTACAGTAGCTTCTTTTATACCTAGGTTTACTCTGTATCAAGTACTATGTTGACCCGAACTTAGTTTCATCATAAATGTGTAAGTTCTGATTGAATGGAAGCTGTGCTTAATAATCAAACATTTATTAAGTGCCTTTTGTGTGCTAGGCAATGTGTTAGTAATATAAATAAAAAGAATGCAATGATTAGGGGCTGCTAGATAGCACAGTGGATAAAGCACCGGCCCTGGATTCAGGAGTACCTGAGTTCAAATTCGGCCTCGGACACTTGACACTTACTAGCTGTGTGACCCTGGGCAAGTCACTAAACCCCCATTGCCCCACAAAAAAGAAAAGAAAAGAAAAGAAAAAACCTGAAAAATAAAAAGAATGCAATGATTACTGTTCATAAGAAGCATATATTCTAAAGAGAAAGATCATAAATACATCTATAAATCTATAAAGAATAAATACACAGTAGTAAAATACTACATAGTTTGGAAGGGACACTGTGAGCAGTTGGGGGATGAGGAAGCTCTATCTTTTAAGGTGAGAAGAACTTTGAAGGGTAAACAGTGCATTCTAGATGTGGGAGACAGCTAATACAGAGGCACTGAGGTGGGAAATGAATGAAATGTTGCAGTTGAGAGTAATGGAGAGAAGGCCATTTTGGCTGGGTCATAGAATACAGGAGGAGTAATGTCCATTGAAATTGAAAAGCTGGTTGGGACCAGGATATGAAAGGAGTTTTTAAAATAAACAGAATTTTATCTTTGAACCTATAGGCCATAGAGCCCACTGGAGTTGATTGAGTTAGGGGAGTGAAATGATTGGATTTGCACTTAAGAAAATCATTTTGCAGCTGGGTAGATGATGGACTGAAGTGGAGAGAGACTTGGGGCAGGAAGACCAAGGAAGAGGCTATTGCCTTGGGGAGTGGTATTGAGGGCCTGGATTAAGATGGTGGCTGTGTGAATAGAGAGAAGGGGTCAGATATAAAAGATATTGTGAAGGCACTAAAAGCAAGATTTGGAAACTGATTAGCTATATTGGGTGAAGGAGTGTGAGGGGCCCAGGATAATGGAATTATTGAGTTTGAGATATTTCTTAGACATCCAGTTTGAAGGTGAGAGTCAGGAGAAATACTAGGACTGGATATATAGATCTGGGTATCATCTCCATGGAGATGATACTTAAACCTCTGGCAGCTTGTGAGGTTACCAAAAGAGAGAATATAAAGAAGAGAACATGGTCCAAGACAGAACCTTGAGGAACACCTGCTGTTAGGGGACTTGATGTAGATGGTCAGACAGGTAAGAGGAAAAACAGGAGAGACCAATTTTCCAGAAACCCCAAAAGGAAAGACTGTAGAGTAGAGGGTGAACAACATTGTCATATGCAGCAGACAAGCTGAGAAAGATGAGTACTTATCAGAAAAGGCCCATCACATTTGGCAATCTTGATCATTTTGAAGTGAGCAGTTTTTTGGTTTTTTTTTAGTGAGGCAGTTGGGGTTAAGTGACTTGCCCAGGGTCACACAGCCAGTAAGTGTTAAGTGTCTGAGGCTGGATTTGAACTCAGGTCCTCCTGAATCCAGGGCCGGTACTCTATCCACTGCGCCATCTAGCTGCCCCGAAGTGAGCAGTTTCAATGAAGATTGAGCTTGGAACCCAGATTGCAGAGGTTTAAAGAGCGAGTGAAAGGAGAGGCAGTAAGTAGAGGCAAGAGTATGGGTAACTTTTTCTAGGACTTTGGTTGAGAAATGGAGAAAAGATATAGGACTGTAGCTTGAGGGGGTGGTAGGGTCTAGTAAAGTTTGTAGAAAGATGGAGGAGACATGGACATATTTGAAGGTGGTAGGGAAGAAGTTAGTAGATAGGGAGAGGTTAAAGATTTGAGAGAGGGAATGATTAAGGTTGCAATCTTCAAGAAAAGATATGAAGGGATGGGATTAAGGGCATATACGTAGAAGGGTTGGACTTAGCAGGTTAAAGTGCTGTCTCATTGTGGGGTCTCATTAGAGAATGAGAAAGGAGGCCAGATCAGAATCGGAGGAGAATGGCAAGGAGTTTTGAGATAAAGAGAATGGGAGAAGAGGGAGCTTGAGTTGAAGGGATTTACATTTCTCAGTAAAATGAGAAGCTAAGAAGCAAGGTCCTCAGCTGAATGGGGAAAGGGAAAGAAAGCTTGAAGAGGGAAGAGAAGATCCGCAATCACTTCTGTGAGGAGTGAGATAGGGAATGTTAGAAACAAAAGGACTGCCTTGTTATGTGTGTAATTTAAGATTCTAAATGTGGATTCTAATCTGTTCCCCCAGTTTTGGGGGAAACTGAATAAAATCACTGATAAAATGAGTTTAGGTTTTTAAGGGTTTATTGGAAAATAGAAAGAAAAAGATTGAGAACAGAATTCCAACAGCCTGGCATTCCTAGCTCTCCTCAAATTTCCTGTGAAGTCCTCTGCCGCCACCACCACCAAGTCAGGAACCCAAAAACGCAAGAGCTCTCCGCACAGGCTTCCTCTCCTCCTTCCTGTCTCCTCCCAGAAAATAGGAGGCTCCTCAAGTTGATTGGCTGGTAGCCTTGATAGACAGCACCCATGAGCAAACGTCATTTCCTGATGCCAAGGAAAAGCCACAATGCCTCTGAGGCATTTTTCTCATGGTGGAGCTTTCCCACAGCAAGTCTCCAGTAGGTGGCATCATTCCAATCATTACATATGGTAGGGCCTGGTTGAAGCTGGCAACATTGCTTTATATAAGATACCCAATAAGCATTGTTGTGTGACTTCCTCTTGCTCCATTCAGCAGGAGTAAATAGGAACAGAGGAGACCCATGGTGAGAGTAAGCCAGGGCTCAGTTTTGGCAAGAGGTGCATGGTTACGGGACATGGGGGCAAGGAATTTGAGAGCAGAGGACATTGAAGTGTTTGAAATTAATAACTATAGGGTCGGGGCAGCTAGGTGGCACAGTGGATAGAGCACCGGCCCTGGAATCAGGAGTACCTGAGTTCAAATCCAGCCTCAGACACTTAACACTTACTGGCTGTGTGACCCTGGGCAAGTCACTTAACCCCAATTACCTCACTTAAAAAAAAATTAAAATAACTATAGGGTCAAGCTTGGAAAGGAAGGAAAGTGGAATCAGAACAGGGATAGTGGCCTGAGAAAACAGTGAGAGGTAGGGATTTAGGCGGTCTCAGTGAGGGACAGAGGAGGTTTAGGAGGGGGGAGGCATGGGGAACAACAGAATGAGAGAATGTTATGGCCAGATAGAGGAACATCAAATGTTTCTAATTAAGGAAGTGGAGCACTTATGGGTAATGGTCAGATTCTCTGTGTGACCATCTCTTTGTGTACTTGAAATGCCATGAAAGAATAGGTTACGGGATTTAAAAAAGCTTAGGAGTTGGGAGGTTATGGAGTTTGAACGTCCTCGTAAATATTGAAGTTCACTAGAATAAGGGCAAAATTTAGGGCACAGAGAAAGGTGGTGATTCAGGTGCCAAACTCCTTGAAAAAATGAAGGCGAATGATATGGCATCTGGTATATGGTAGTCACCATGATGTGAATTTTGATTGCATGGTTTTCAAAGGAAAAGAGATTCCTGACGGCTGGTGGTAAAGGGAAAGTCTAGAAGTGGCAGTGGGGGGGGGAAGGAGTATTAATAACAATTCACCTTATAGGACCAGTGTTTCAAGGGTGAGGTGGGAGTGTGCATTGTTTGAGAAGGTCAGTGCTGGAGAGGATGACCTGAATGTGCAGTAAGTATCTTGAAGGAGAAGAGGTTACATTGAGAGCTAATAGAGAGGAATGAAAGATAAAAAAGTCCAGAATGAAGGAAATGTGTTTATTATGGAGCAGGAATTCTAAAGGTATAGTAGAAGGGGTAAGAAGGGAGACATAGTTGGGGTAGAATTGAGGAGGATAAGAATGAGAGAATGGGAGATTTGGGTAGGGATGCTATTACATGACTAGTGATTAATAAAGGGCTAGAGAAAGAAACGGTGTGGGAGATGTTAGCCATAGGGGCGCCATTGGGTTGCAGATGAATTGTACAGCTCTCAGTCTCGAAGGGGTGTTTCAGAGGATGCTACCCTGGCCTGGGTCTCAGTTCAGCCTAGGTCTGCTGTGGCAGCTGTTCCTTCTCTAGGGTGAGAGAGAGACAGGGCAGAGCCAAGCAGAGCAGGATGGTGGGCAGGATTGGCTGAACCTTGGTCTGGTGAGTATCACAAATTTTATTTTCGTGAAAAAGCATAGCAAAAGGCAGGCTGCAATCTTCTGCCCTCTCTTGGATACACTAGCAATAGAATAGTTATGTTCTAGGTCCCACAGGAGAAACAACTACTAATTGATTTTAAGTTGAAATAAAAGGAGAGAGGCAGCATTCAAAGGTGATGTCAAACCTCAAATTGACACCAGGGTGATTAAGAAGTCTTTATTAAAATATATACATACATATATAATTTAGAAAGATATTTGTGTCTTTGAAAAAATGATGGCTTTCTTTTGTTCTATTATTGTAAGTAATCTTTACTTTTGTTTTCTATTTAAATCCTTGTTTTTGGAATATACATTCATTACTGTGTGTGTGTGTGTGTGTGTGTGTGTGTGTGTGTGTGAATTGGGGTTAAGTGACTTGCCTAGGGTCACACAGCTAGTAAGTGTTATGTGTCTGAGTCCAGATTTGAACTCAGGTCCTCCTGACTCCAGGGCCGGTGCTCTATCCACTGTGCCACCTAGCTGCCCCCATTCATTACTTTTTAACTAAATTTTACATGTTTCTATTTTAAGGGGTTTTTTTGAGAACTAACTCTCTCCATATATACACACATATAGAGTGCTTAATAATATTCATTGATTTGAATTGAATTGAACTTTCAAGTCTTCAACAGATGTTAGTTATACTGGAGGAAAGGAGTGAAACTTTTTAAAAAAAGTGTTACTTTTCTGTCTTAAGAGTGGATAGCCAGGGGGCAGCTGGGTGGCACAGTGGATAAAGCACCGGTCCTGGATTCAGGAGGACCTGAGTTCAAATCTGGCCTCAGACACTTGACACTTACTATCTGTGTGACCTTGGGCAAGTCACTTAACCCTCATTGCCGCCCCCACACACAAAAAAGAGTGGCTAGCCAACCATTCACTTGATAGTTTTTCTGAGGTTTTTATATTAATAGCTCAACCTAAATAATACTTTATTTTTTTCCAATGCTTTCCATATAACTCAATTGACATAAACAGAGAGCTGGAAGGGACTAAGACATCTTCTATAAAAGCTCAGTGGCTTCATTTTACATATGGAAATACTAAAGTCTAGAGAGCTTAAGTTACAAAAGAGTGCCTTTGGTCTTAACTCCACACGAGGGCCAAGGGAAGACTACACATTGTCCTGGTCAGCAGGTGATTTTCTGGCTCCCAGGACAACGTGTAGTCTTTGCTATGGTGAAGACTAGTGAGTCTTGCATTATACCATGCTATGTGTTGATGTTTTAGACATGAAAAGTTGCATTAATAGAATACCTTTATACATTTTAATGTATAGTAGCATTAGAAGAGGTTAATCTTGTAAAGTAATTAATCTCTTTGTATTATAGATAATCATTTCCCCATATATTCAATTTAGATTTTCCTGCATTGGCTTTTTGTAAAGTGGGTCCACCTGCAATCATTCATTTAAATTAAACTCTAGTCAAATTCAACTGTTGAATCTAATTTGAAAATTGAATTTTACACAAATATTGAGCACTTATGTTCTACTTACTAAGCAGTAAGGGAAATTTATATAATGAATGTGCTCTTTTTCTTTTGTTTCACTATCATTTTGGCAGTGTATAGATACTTTAGAATTTTAGCTTTTTTTAAAAGCTGGTTTTGTAGTTGTACATTTTTCTTTTCAAGTTGTTACTATTAAATATTAATGTCAGCTCATAATGACCAGTGATTAATTATATATATTTTTTTGCTTCCTAGAGATCACTTGTCTTCTGAAGGATCAGTTTTCCTACTTTCAAATAGTAAGGTACTAAAATGAAATTTTCTTTGAATGTACATATGCCCTGTGGAATGAAAGAAAAACTTATTTTCACACTTGGATAAATATAAACATATACACATACAGAGGGCATAGAAGGAATCATGGCATAGTGGACAGAGGGCTTGCTTTGGAGCTGGGCACATGATAGACACATTCTCTGAGTGTGGACAAATTGTATTTCTCAGTACTCTAGGCCTCTCTCTAAGACAAGTTGCAGGAAGGTGTCTACCAGCTTTAGTAGAGGGAATTCCCTCATCAGGGAGTTCCCAATATCAGTGAAATCACAATTCCTTATCCTTATAGAGGTCACGTGTAGCAAGTTCATTGTTAGTAGAAATTTATGTATTTTAGAAGAGTTACCTAAAAAGTGAATTTCTGTACATTTATTTCTTTTCTCTATTGAATTCTCTGACAAAAAATCAGATCTGCCTTCCACTGGAGTTAAAAAAAAAATCATTATGGACTGAGTATCCATACAGTCTAATGGATCTCCTCTAGAGGCAGAAATTCAGTTAAATAACAGATCCAGTGATACAAAGTGAACAGAAAGAAGATTTAAAGTCTTTAAAGCCCTCCTGCTGCAAATAGAGTCCCAGACAAAAGAAGTTTACGTCTTGAAGTTAAACAAGAGAAAGGCCTTCAATAATTGAAACTGACCTGTCCCAGTGAGCAAGTGGTTGGTTAGTGAGGAAACTTTAACAGCTATTTAATTTCCTTTACATCTATTTGAACTGTGAATTGTGAGACCTGAGCTCTAGTCACAGCTTTGCCACTAAGAAGCTAGTGACCCATTATTTAACCTTTCTGGGTTCAGCTTTCTTCATCTTTAAAATGAGTTGTGAGATGATCTATAATGTCAATTCAGCTTTAAAATTCTGATTCTTTTATCCTTAAAATCTCCCTTCCATTAGTGTATTTATTGAATAAAAAAGCAGTAACTCTGCTGTACAGGTAAACAGCAAGCCTGTATGTGATAAATCTATCATTTGGGAAATGATTGGATGTTAATTTATTGCTAGTTTATTTTTCTCCCTAGCAACCAAAGATCAATAAATCTGATTCCACAACTGAAATTCAAAGCAAGTCACAATCTGGGAATAAAGGAAAGAAAAAAACTTCAAGGTATGTGTGTATATATATATATATATTTAAAATATTACTTTCATTTTCTAGTTTCCAAAACTTAGCAAATACTATCACTGTGAATAACTGAGCTTTCTGAACTTCTCCACATCTTGTTGTTCATTTGTGTCCAATTCTGTGTGACAAAGTGCATTGGGTTTTCCTGGCAAAGCTACTGAAGTGGTTTGCCATTTTCTTTTCTCTTGGATTAAAGCAAACAGAAATTAAATGACTTGACCAGGGTCACACAGTTAGTAAATATCTGAAGCTGGATTTGAACTCAGGTATTCCTGACTCTAGGCCCAGAGCTCTATCCACTGAACCACATAGCTGTCTCCTTCTGCATAATAATCTTTACCTTATATAGGTAATTTTTACATGTATATCATATCCATTTTCATACATTTGAAACGTTGGAGTCAGTGATGTCTTTCAATAGCCCACTAATGACTATGTAATATGGTCATAAGTGAAATTGCTGTATTTCTTATTATTAATTTAAAGTAAACTGGCTTCTTAGAACTGGAACTAAGACAAGTTCCTTGATCCCACCATTTAGCATAATACCTGGCACATAGTAATCAATAAATAAAATATTTTCATTCATTTTTGGTCTAATCTTTCGTCCACTGTATAGTTATCTCTTCTGTATCTTGGGAGTTAAGACCATGGAGCCCCTGCTATCTGAAAAGATCTGGAAATCCATGTAAAATTTTTTGTCCTTCCTTTCCAGAGAAGTCTGATTTTTTTTTTCTTTTTCTTTTATGGGGTCTTCACAGTACCTTATTGTAAAATTTGGGTTAAGTATTTGATCAAAGGCTATATTATATAATACTATACTTATATTTTATGCATTTCTGAGTTTCTAAACTTTTTCTGTGTTGTCTGCTTGCCTTTGCATGTTGTCTGTGGCTTCTGAAAAACTACCCCCAAAATTCCCATTTAATTTCTTATATTGACCCAACATATAATGAAATTGCAATGGGGAAAATTGCAATGTGGGAGGGATAACTGTAGTAGGCTTCATCTCTTTTAGATGCTTAATAAAATCACTACAAATCATTCTAGTCATTTGAGTCATTAATCTGACATGAAATAATACTGAATTTACTTTGAATAGGGCCTTAATATATTTACATTTTACTTTCTGACTTTATTTTTTAATTTTTATTTTGAATTCTAAGTTTTCTCCCTCTGCCCTTTTCCCTACCCTTGAGAAGACAAGAAATACAATGCCCATTATATATGTGAAGTCATACAAAACATGTTGCAAAAAAACCCAAGAAAAATGAAGTTTAAAAATATGCTTCAATCTGTACTTAGATGAGTTCATCAGTTCTCTCTCTGGAGGTGGATTGCATTTTTCATCATGAGTCCTTTGGAACTGTCATGGATCATTGTGTTGATCAGAGTAGCCAAGTCTTTTCACAGTTGAGCATTGTTACAAAATTGCTGTTATTATGTACTCTTAGTTTTGATCATTTTACTTTTCATCAGTTCACATAGTTCTTCCCAGCTTTTTCTAAAAATCATGCCCTTCATCATTTCTTATAGCATAATAGTGTTCCATCACATTCATATACCATAACTTGTTTAGCCATTCTCCAATTGATGAGCATTCCCTTAGTTTCCATTTCTTTGCCACTACAAAAAGAGCCGTTAATAAATATTTTTGGACATATGGGGGCTTTACCTTTAATTTCCTTGGAGTACATTATTAGTAGTGATATACTGGTATTGTTGGGTCAAAGTGTATGCACAGTTTTATAGCCCTATGGGCACAGTTCTAAATTATTCTCCAGAATGGTTGGACCAGTTCACAACTCCACCAAAAGTACGCTAGTATCTGCTTTCTGCATATTCTCTAGCATTTGTCATTTTCCTTTTATATCATGTTAGCCCATCTGATGAGTGTGAAGTGGTACCTCAGAGTTGTTTTAATTTGAAGTTCTCTTTCAGGGCATTTTTTCCATATGAAATTGATATTTTTGATCTCTTCTGAAAACTATCAATTGGGAAATGGCTCTTGTTTTTGTAAATTTGACTCAGTT
Organism: Dromiciops gliroides; assembly: GCF_019393635.1. Lineage (NCBI taxonomy): Eukaryota > Metazoa > Chordata > Mammalia > Microbiotheria > Microbiotheriidae > Dromiciops > Dromiciops gliroides. Next base: position 161,980,576 of record NC_057862.1, on the reverse strand, counting down.
CTCTGTATATTCGAGAAATAACACCTTTATCAGAGAAACTTGCTGCAAAATCTCCCCCCCCCCACGCACACACACCCCAGTTTCCTGCTTTCCTTCTAATTTTGTTTGCAGTGGTTTTGCTTGTGGAAAAAAATTTAATTTCATGTCATCAAAATTATCCATTTTTTATCTCCTGTGATCTTCTCTGTCTCTTGTTTGCTCATGAACTCTTCCTGTAAGGTATGACACATAGAGCCAGGAGGGGGAGTCAGCATATTCTTTGCTCTCCCCTACCACTTTTAAACTCTTCCTTTGAAACCATTATTCAGCAAACTCTACTTCCTTGTCATCTGATTATATTATCTTGTCCAGATCTTTACTGATATCATAGCTTAATTATTCATGTTGAGAATACTTCCGACACTTTGGCCTCCCATTTATCAACCTTTATTCCCATTACTTACACCTCTACTCTTCAGGGGGTTCTTATACCTTAGAATTCGTCATCTCCCCAAACTTTTCCATCTCCAAGATCTTCAAATCTGAAATTTCCTCTGTGATCATAATCTCCTATCTTTCTATCTCATCTGCTGTCTCATTTCTTCTGAATCTGCCCTTTGTCCTCATTGACATCTCTAGTTACTCCTATCCCTCCTTCCCTCTTCTCCTAATTCATCACTCCTTTTCTTGCCTCCCTTTCCTCTTGTCATAGTCTTGATATTATAGCCAGTCGGTTCAATAAGGCATTGTCCTCCACACTTGAATTACTTGTTCCTTTGTTTTTCTCCCATTTTCTCCTTATTCTTATGTTCCACCCTGGGTCATCTTTACCATCCATCTTCTCTGTTTCTATTCCCAAGCTGGCATCTGCTGCTGGAAGGAGTTATATACTGTATTGCATAGATCTACCACTATTTCATGCTGTCCCCTTTAACTGGATGCTCATCACCACATAGTTACCCTTTTATTCATTTCATTAATTCCAAATCACACATCTCAGTGTGCCTTTTCCTCTTTCCAAGGCTCACTTCCTTTTTTTAAAAGATGATCATTCCTTCTACTTTACTAAGAAGAGGCCAGCTGTCATGAGTTCTCGTATATCCCATCCCACACACTCTCTTTGCCCATTCTCTTCTTCAGTGTTCCACTCTAAGAAGATGAAAAGGCCTTCCTTTTTGTGGGGCTAACTCTTCCACTTTATTCCCTTGATCTCATCCCTTCTAAGAACTTTCCCCATTGATCATTTCCTCTCTCTCATTTCTACTCTCTCCTTCTTCACTGGCTCCTTCCCTGATGTTGAATAAGCATGTTTCTGTCTTGCCTGTTGCAAAACAAACACCTTTTCTTGATTCTTTCATCCCTTTAAATTACCATTTTATAGACCTTATTATTGAATTTCTAGAAGGCATATTCTACACGTTACCCCTACTTCTTAACCTTCTAACCACTCTTTAAACACTTGAAGTCTCACTTATGACTACTCATTATGCAGAAACTGTTCTGTATGATCACTAATGATTATATCATTCCATATACAAAGTAGAATAGGAAAACCGATAACATGAAGGTGACTCTTATGTATAGCTTGCTTTTAAAAAAACATATAACTTATTACTGTTGAAGCTGCCTTTCTTGTCTGTGTTTCCTTTTGAACCTCTTTGTTTCTGTGTGTTTTTTGAACACTTCAGTTACCCTACTTTTCTTTCTTTTCTTAATTTTTTGGCAACATTATTGCTACCTCTGCCCCAAATGAAAAAAGAGATAAGCATACTCAAGTAACCATGACTTTTTTTGTTTTTGTTTTTATTTTTTTAGTGAGGCAATTGGGGTTAAGTGACTTGCCCAGGGTCACACAGCTAGTAAGTGTTAAGTGTCTGAGGCCGGATTTGAACTCAGGTCCTCCTGACTCCAGGGCTGGTGCTCTATCCACTGCGCCACCTAGCTGCCCCCACCATGACTTTTTAAATTGATAAATCCAAGGACCCTTTTTCAGTCATTTCCTTGACCTTTCTACAGTGGATGCTGCTGACCACCTCCTATTGTGTGATGTCTTTCCTTGGTTTCCATGACACTGTTACTTCTAGTTCTGTTCCCACCTCTGTGATCATTTATTCTTGATCTCCGTCACTGATTCCCTTCTTCCTGCAGTCTAAGTGTAAATATCCCCCTGGTTTCTTCTTGGCTCATTCTTCTTTCTTTACATTACCACCCATAGTGACTTCAGCTGCTCATCAAGTTCTAAATCTAATTGATCATCTTCCCCAAGCCAGTCTATCCTCCTAACATTTAGAGTTCATCTTCTCCTCTCTACTTATCTTAGAAATTAGAAAATTGGGGTGCAAAGAAGTTAATGACTTAGCCATGGTTGGCTGGGTAGTAAGTAGCAGAACCCAGATCCTCTGTAAGTCCAAATTTTGGTGATGATTCCATCATCCTATTACTGTATGTTTGAAACCTCAGCCTCATCTTAAACTCTTCTTTCTCCCTCATTGCTCACATCTAATCAGGGGTCAAGCCCTGTAGAATCTGCATGAGGAGAGGTACTATATCAGCTTTTATCCTTGTATCCCTAGGGCTTGACACAGGACCTTTTTATAGTCAGCATTTACTATGTGTTTGCTGAATTGTTGATCTTGATTTTTTTTTTTTTTGGTGAGGCAATGAAGGTTAAGTGACTTGCCCAGGGTCACACAGCTAGTAAGTGTTAAGTGTCTGAGGACAGATTTGAACTCAGGTCCTCCTGAATCCAGGGCCGGTGCTCTATCCACTGTGCCACCTAGCTGCCCCTGATCTTGCTTTTAAACATGTCTAATAAACAAGACTTAGCTTATCTCAGTATCTTGTTTCAAAAGCTTCTTGATCCCAGTGTCATGGGGGAAATGGGTATGGGGGGTCCTTAGGTATTCCTCTGTAAAGAATTACACTTGGGGTAAACATCTACCCAAAACAGAGCTTACAAATTTCAACCTGTTTCTTTCTTTTTTTACCAGATTAAAGGACACATTAATTTAAAGCAAAAGATATTTAAGTGGCATAGCAAATAAATGTCAAGGATAAGTAACCCATAGTGCCAAGAAGTATGCTTTTCCACTGATTTCCACCACTATTGTGGGAGAGCTAACTTCCCTGTGCCTGCTTCCTTGCCACTGAGGGGGGGAGAGAGAGAGAGAGAGAGAGAGAGAGAGAGAGAGAGAGAGACCAGCTAGAGGAGCCCTCAGGCTTCTGTATTATCCTTGTTTCCCCCACACTGCCTCAGTTGCCCTTACAAGAATTGTCTATTTGTTTTTTGAGCTAGGGTAGAAAAAATGGCTTTCAACTCTCATTCTGCCCATGGCCTATGTAAATTACCATGTGAACTTCACCTGGCAAGACTTAAAGAAGTCAGGAAGGGCTGGTGACATTTCTCTGGTTTTCCTGCCAGTTCCTCCTAAGAATAAAAGAATACAAAATATCCAATACTCTTCTGTCCTTTAAGAACTAAGGAGTTCCTTGTCAGTTTCTTTTTTGAACTAAAGGTTTATTTTCTCTCAAATTCTGAGGGCTTAGTATGTATATAAAAAATTATTTAGGTATTTAGAATTTACCTTATAATCAAAAAAGCATTAATGATTTATTTGAAAGTCCCTTGGTTATATTCAAAAGCTGATAGATTGTTTTAGCTAGATTAACTTGGTATAATGGACTAAGAAAGAGTCCTGGAGTCAGAGAAACTGGGTTCAAATGCTACTTCTGATGATTGTTTATTTATGTGACCCTGAGCAAGTCATTTAATCTCTCTTGGCCTCAGTTTCCCCAACTTCAAAATGAGAATGTTGGATTAGTCACTGAGACCTAGCTCTTCACCTATGATCCTGTGATTATTTTTGTTTATTGAAAAATGTCCATTCTTTCTGAGTTGTCAGGTAAAAATTAGTTTTTTGGACTTAAGTCTATAGTGTGTTTGGGTTCTAAGTGGATATAATTTTTAATTGGAACAAAAAACCCTCCCCACAAAAAACAAACAAACAAAAAACCCACAAAAAACCCCACTTCAGGATTAAATGAATTGTTTGCATCTCTTCGACAGCTCTTCAAAAGATCCTTTGACGGGGCAGCTAGCTGGCACAGTAGATAAAGCACCAGCCCTGGATTCAGGAGGATCTGAGTTCAAATTCACCCCCAGTCAGACACTTGACACTTACTAGCTATGTGACCCTGGGAAAGTCACTTAACCCTCATTGCCCACCCAAAAAAAAAGATCCTTTGACACAGCAACTCACACAAATGAACTTATTTGGTTCTGTAAAGTATGGTCCTGGCAACATAAGCTCCTATAGAACTTTTCTAGAGCCAAGTAAGATGAACAGTCATAGGCTAAATTTGGTACGTGAATTCATGGCTCTCTGCTTCTGGTTTAGATGCTTGCTTGTTTAGAAACAGAGGAATAAACTAGCTTCCTAAGGACCAGGTCAAGGTCTTGTGATTCATAAAGACCAAAACAACTCATAAGATATTTTGTTATGATATATAACTTGTGTATAAAAGTATTCCTAGAAATAACATAGATCATATTGTATATTTTGATTTTGCAGTATTTTAACCTTTTATATCATGCAGCTAAGAGAAACAACAACTTTTGTGCTTTATATTTTAGTGTAAAATTAAAACGTGCTAATATGCAAACTGCCAATGATGTTGCTGTTCCAGAGGACTTCAAAGATTTTTCACTTACAAACACAATTATTAGAATTGAAGGAAAATTAGAAGAAGGAGATTCACCTGATGACATAGATGATGATATTTTCCCTGGTCTCAGTGAAGACATTGGAACAGGTAGACTTTCATTAGTGTGTTTTTTTGGGGGGGTGTATATGTGTGTTTGTGTGTGTGTGTGTGTGTATTCATGTCACAACTACTATGTTGAATAAATCATTTAGGAAAATAAATGTTCCTGAATTTAAAAAATGTGCTATAATTATGTACTTGGCACTTAGTAGTGGGTAGGTGCTTACTAAATACTTCTTGACTGATGATTCTTACAAAAACGTTAAAGTGAAATAAAGTGGCTAAAATACTCATATTTAAAGTCACCATTCAAAAAGATTTTTATCCTCTGATTTTTGGGTTCATCAAACACTAGGCTTGTAGGTTTCTTTGCTTTGTACTTAGAATATTCACCTTCAAAGGTGTGTAACCTATAAACCTCAGAGGTTTGCTAAAAATGAAAAAAATTAAGGTAAGGAAAGTGGACTGTCTAGTGAGAGAATGAATATGTGGTAGGAAGCCTCAGTGGTTTAAGAGTATTAAATATAATTATTTAAATTCACAGAGGCCCAGATCAGATTTCTAAAGGCAAAACTCCGTGTTATGCAAGAGGAATTGGATAGTCTCGTATATGACTGCAATAAAAAGGTGAACATTTGTAGACTCTTAGAGTATCATCTGTAAGCAAATTATTTTGTCCATGTATGTAAAAATATACTTTCCCTAAATATTCATCAAGTTTTTTAAAGATACATTTTTCAGGGGCAGCTAGGGGGTACAGTGGATAAAGCACTGGCCTTGGATTCAGGAGGACCTGAGTTCAAATCCGACCTCAGACACTTGACACATACTAGTTGTGTGACCCTGGGCAAGTTACTTAACCCTCATTGCCCCGCCCCCCCCAAAATACATTTTTCTAGCCCTCAAACTATAATTACATTTTGGGCGTAATATAAGTTGTATAATATTTCAGATTGTGAAACTTTAAGATTGCATATAAATATTGAATATTATTAAATATATTCCATTCTGAAATTTTAGTGTCATTTCATAGAAGTAAAGCATTTTTCTAGCATGTTATCTCAAATTAAATTTTTTAAAGTTTTAGTTATATGCTCATTATTGACTTGAATAAAACATTGTATTTTAAAAAAATATAAATATTGGTAGTTTTCTGTTCTTCAGGAAACAGTTATAAGCATCACACAATATTACATGAAGTTATTTTATTAAAATAGTGTATTAAGTCTGTTTTGAAATCATATATATTCTTTTCACATAAACTAATCTATAGTTATTTAACTGTAGGAGGATGAAGTAAGAAATTTAAAAGCCTCTCTTAAAGATATTAATGAAGATCGTGTTAGAATGGAGCGAACAATCAATATTCAGCAGTCTCAGATTGAAAAATATAAAACTCTTTCAGAGGAAGCAAACAAAAAATGTGATGGATTTCAGCAACAGCTGACTGCAGTAGAAAAGGTAATAATTTTCATTCTTTGCCTAAAGGCAAAGATAGCCTAAAATGATTAAATATTCTTACTTTTGTAGACAGCAGGTTTTGTTGTACAATTATTTGTTCGCTCAGTATTTACTTAGGACTCTTCCTCCATAAGGTGGCAAGAAATCGGTAAGTGATAGAAGGGTTACTATGCTAGGGTGATTGAGAATGGTAAGTTCTTTTAAAACTTTTAATATTAACTTTTAGTATTACCATAAAAGTAATAAAAAAAATACTAGATGAAGTAGATCACAAATTTAGAGAATCCACCAGTTATACATCCTAGCATCTAAAGTTAATAGTTAATATATCCAGATCATATTTTATTGGTTGTGCTTATACAATACATATTTTCTTTAAATGTCCTAATCTTACATAGTTTTTCTCTTGTTCATACAATTTAATAAAGCTGCTCATATGCCATCGAAACAGCTCAGAAAAGGCTCTATGGTACAAAGAATATTATTACATCTCTATTTCTCAGCTCTGGGAATTTTTATGTCCTGTGCTCTATGCCTGGGACGTTCTCTCTCCTCTTCTCTGACTATTGGCTTCCTTTAAATCTCAACTAAAATCCCATCTTCTACAGGAAGCCTTTCCCAACCCCTCCTAATTCTGGTGCCTTTCCTCTGTTAATTATTTCCTATTTCTCCTGTAAGTAGTTTGTGCCTATTTGTTTGCTTGTTGTCTCCTCCATTAGATTGTAAGCTTCTTGAGAGCAAGGACTGTCTTTTGCCTTTTTGTATCCTCTGCACTTAGCACGATGCCTGGCACATAGTAGGCTCTTAACAAATATTTATTGACTGACTGATATAGAAGAGGCAGCATGGAATTATGGATGGAGTGCTAGATTTAGAGTCAAGACCTGCATTCAGGTATTGCCTCGACAATGACCAGCTGTGTGACAATGGGCAAGTCACTTAGCTTCTTTAACAGACTAAGTTGGTGATGAGAGCTCCCACACCATTGAAATCATGTTGCCTCGATATGTTGACATTATATTGTAAACATATTTTACTAGCAAGTTTTAATTATATTACTGCTCTTGTACTTATGTAGCCTCCTCTTTTCCAGTTCCACTGCTATAAGCCTATTCCAATTTTTATTATCTCATACCTAGAAGCGTGATAGGGACCTAACTGGTCTCCCTGCACTTCCATGTTTAAAAGCTTTTAATGGTCTTTTGTTATCTGTCAAATAAAAGTCTAAGTGATTTGACATCCAAGGCCCACTGCAGGAAGGCCCTTCAAGTTACAATCCACCTTACTAATCTTATCTCATAATAAAGAAGCAGCATTATGCATTATGTAAAGAGCCCTGGATTTGGAGTCAGAACACCTGGGTTCAAATATTGCTTTGGGCAAATCATTTAAACTTTCTGGACCTCCTTTCTATAAATGAGAGAGTTGGACTAGATGGACTAAGGTCCTTCTGGCGCTCCATCTTATTCCTCCTTTTCATTTTCTTCTAGCCAAACTGAAGCATTTGCTTTCTTTTCTCCATTACCAAAGCCTAGAGTGAATGCTTCCCCCCAAAACATTGATGCCTTCTCCTCGATGTAGCTTTCTTTGATTCCTCTCATCTAGAAGTGATTGCTTAGTACCTCTCATGGACTTAATACAATCTACTTTCTATAATATTTGTATATGTGTTTATCTCTTCATGTAGACTTTAAGCTTCCTGTGGGCAGGGGCTGTGTTTTATCTATTTTGGTGTCCCCTTCACCCTTAAAAGTCCTACTCTGATGCCTCATAATAGTGTGAAGGTGATCCTGACTTCTCAAAATCTTTGCTAATAGAGTTAAGGCTCTAGCAAAGTCTTATCAAATTGGAAAATGAAGTCAGGTGACAGAATGTATAAACCAGTTTACCAAAGTTTTGTAGGATCAAAAGATTATTGATCAAGACCTGGTCCAACATTCTCATTTTACAGACAACGAAACTGAAGGCCAGGGAGTTTAAGTAGGTCAAAGCCCAAGGTCACACAGGTGTGGTCTGAGGTGGAATTTCAACCCAGGTTCTCTGACTCTGGCATTAAATTAAGGCTTTTTCCAACACACCATGATGCCACCTGGGTTTAGGAGGGTTGGTCACTAGGTGATAATTTTTTTGCCTGAAAGAATTCATGAAGATTACCTGTTAAAGTGTAGAGAGAGTAATCAGACTGGTAAGATCATGTATGCTTGTGAAGTACTCAAGGAGGTTTGTCCCCTTTGGTACACAGTGCCTAGTTCATATCATATGCCATGAAAATGCATTTGAATGGATGAATGAATGAAACGTACAAACTCTTTTAGATGTTATTTATACTCTATTAAATTAGAGTATGAAGCAATATCTTCAAACTAAATTATTTCTGTTTATGAGGATCTACTTATATTTATACTCATTGCATTAAAATCTGTAATTACCCATTTCTCATCTTTAAATTTTTCAAAGTCTTTGGATGAAAATGCTTTTAGCCATTGGCAGAATGAAATAAGAACACTTTTAATCAAGCTCTAGTATCCATTAAGATCTGTTTCAAGACCTTGAATTCCAAAGGGGCATTTTATGGCAATTAAAATGGCAATGCTTTTTCATAGCAAAAATTTCGATCCATTTGCCATTAGTGGGATGATATCTATAAGGCACTTTGCAAACCTTAAAGTACTAGGTAAAAGTTAGCTATTATTATTTTTTAGAGACAGCGAGATGGTACAGTGGATAGAGTGGTGGACTAGAATTAGGAAGATCTGAGTTCAGATTTTGTCCTTGTCTCCTTACTAGTTGTGTGATCCTGACAAGACACTTATCTTCTGGCTTCCTTAATTTCCTCATCTGTAAAATGGGGAATAGTAATAGTACCATCCCTCCACGATATTAAAAGGATAAAACTTGATATTTGTAAGGCATTTTGCAAATCTTAAAGCACTATGTAGAAGCTGTTATTTTTAGTGAGGCAGCATGACATTGGATAAGAGAGCAGCCTTGATCAGAAATAACTGGATTTAAGTCCATCCTCTGAATCATATGGACCCTGAGTTACCAGGGAAGTCACTTAATCTCTCAGTGTGGTTTGTAACTCAAACTGTAACTTGTAGAGCTGGTGCTGAAGAATTTCCTCAACAGAAATTCCCTATATCTCTATGAACCAATGTGTAGTGAAGTGAGAAGAATCAGGAGGACATTGTACACAGTGACAGAAATATTGTTTGATGAAGAATTGTGAATGACTTAACGAATCTTAGCAATACAGTGATCCAAGACAATCCCAAAGGACTAATGATACTACCCATATCCAAAGAAAGAACTGATATTGATTGAACAAAGACTGAAGCATGCTGTTTTTTGCTTTCTTGTTTTCTTATTCAAGTTTTCTTATACAAAATTACTAATATGGTTTTACATAATTGCACATGTATAACCTATATCTAATTGCTTACTATCTCAGGAAGAACTGAGGGGAGGGAGGGAAGGAAGGAAGGATAGAATTTAGAACTCAAAACTTTAAATAAAAATGTTTATTGTTTTTAAAAAAGGAAACTACCCAATGTCAAATCCATTATAAATGTCTTGGCAACCTTAAAAAAAAAAAAGAAATTCCCTATATCAATGAAATCATAGGTCTGGTATAAAAAAAGATGGCTGATTCAACGTTTTTCTGTTTGCTGTCATGTGACCACATCAGGTCTTTACTCCAGCAATTCTTTCATCATTCTGTCCTTTATTATTGAAGTGCCTAGCTCAGAATTGTCAAAAATGAAGCCTATGGAATATGTGCAGCCTATAACACTTCTGAGTGCAGCCCAAACCAGATTAAAATGTAATTGGGGGCAGCTAGGAGGCGCAGTGGATAGAGCACCGGCCCTGGATTCAGGAGGACCTGAGTTCAAATCTGGCCTCAGAAACTTGACGCTTACTAGCTGTGTGACCCTGCGCAAGTCACCTAACCCCAATTGCCTCACCAAAAACAAATAAATAAATGAAATGTAATTGAAAATTATTTAACAAAAGTTTTAAAAATATAGTGAAATATAATGTTAATATGTGGTTTTCTAAGTCAATATTTGCCTACAGGAATCTTTAAGTACTGTTTATTGGCCCCAGTTTTTATTTGTTTGATAACACTGCCCTAGTCCTATGTAGTTTTCAAATCCTATAGATAGTAATATAATCATTATGTAATCTTTGCATTTCCATGTTCACAACCAAATAGCAAGAGATATAGGGGAGTGAGAAATAAAAAAGAATTTCCTTTTTTAACATTTTCTTTCCCCCTTTATTGATCTAAAGAATGATACTGAGCTATTGATGCCTTCAGGGAAGTATATGTTTAAACTCCCAACACTGGAGGAAACATGGAACCTCTAAATCAAGGTCATTACCCAGGGTACTTTCATAACGCCCATGCCCAAAGCATAAGAAATCACTCACGATTAAATCTGTTTTTACAAAGTTATGTTCACTTTATGGCTGCT